>NC_068914.1:24089099-28889099 GCF_023091745.1 Budorcas taxicolor
AAACAATTTTTAAAGTAATAGATAAGGCATGTAATTGATGACTTGTACACTTAGTCCTATTAGTCCTATTAAAGTTGCTATTCAAAATGTAATCTGCAGACCACAAGATTTTGCATCAATTCGACATTGGACAGAGATGCAGAATCAGTCACTACTCGAGATTTATTGAAGAAGAATGTATAATTTAGTAAAATCCCCTATGATTAATTAACTTTAGGAAATCCTTGATGATTAAAGTGTAAAAAACACTTCTCATTAAGAAAAGTTTTGGGTAGAAGGAGATTTCTCACAATAACCTCAGCTCACTTCCATTTTCAACTTTGTTTTGTGAGTTCTAAAACAGTGTTCACCAAAGTAGGATGTTCAGAGTAAGAAGTCTTTCTTGGTATGGGAAGAAAATAGTGGAATTTGCATGTATGTATAATCTTGGATCCTATTTAGTTGATCATTTCTGGCTTTTTTCCCCAAAATTGATTCTCCACCCTTTTAGGTCCTGCTGTGTGCTACAGGTAGACTGTGCAAGAGGGCATAGTCATCTAGGTTAATTGTCTTTTGAATTCTAGTTGGGTTTAGGGAGAGATCAGATAATGGGGGGCGAAATTAAGGTGTTTTTCTTCCTGCTTCCATTTGCTTTCTGTTTGGATGCCAGGATCATGGAAGTAGCTGCTTTTCTCTATAGGTGCAGATGTTACTGGAGAGCTTGTTTTGTAAGGTTTCTGCTCTCTCCTTGGCTCTAGGAACCCTGGTCCATTCCCTCATCTCTTTAGAGAATGGTGTGCTACCATTTTCTGATGCTACTAGTCCCTGATTTCATCAAGAATATTTACTGATTTCCTTAACCTTACTCTTAGCTTTGTAAATAATGTGTTCATTGTTTTCAGAGTTCCCAAATTGTCTCTTTTCTGTAAAGACTCTAATACACCCATCATTTCCTGTTTATTTGTTTTATAATAAACCAATCTCATCTATATGTATCTCATATCATATGTATATGATAATACACAGGCAGTAATGGAGTACGGAGCATGGTCAAATATATTTGAAGATCATTGCTAACATCATCCAAATTATAGTATAATTGATTTATTTAAAACTTCACCCTTATACAGAATCTATTTGTTCTGTAAAGTTTATTGAGGTCACTGAGATCTATAAGTAGACAGATCAGTCTACTTATATTTTACCTAGATAAATTCCACACCATTTCTCTTATCCTTGTGATTGTCAATCATTGATTTGTTGGTCCTTTTAACAAAATATAAAGTAAAGAGAAAAAATGTGCATAAAAACACAAATTATTTATTTTAATTAACTGGCAAAAATGCAGCCTCCTTTTACGATTTGTTGTTAGGAAAGTTGGCAGCAATACTTACCTGTTCCTCTTGCTGCCAGACAGGAGATTGCTATATCTTCTCTAGTAAAACAGAGTCATCAAAAAGAAAAATTTATTAAAACTGACAAGAGGACTCTCCCCAATAATTGTGAAGGCAGTACAAAGAATGTAATAAACACATTAGGAATAGAAGAAACTTTAAAAACAAACTCAAGGTCATCAAATAGCTTCAGTGAGATACTGCAACAATAAAACAAAAATATTATTCTGTCTCAGATAATAGATTTATGTCTTTAAAATGAAAATACAATTTTAGGCCAATAAAATGTTTTAAAAAGGAATTTTTAGAAATAAAAACTTTAATAAAAAGTAGAAATGGGAGTAAATCTATCAGGAAGAGAAGGTAAGGTCAAACAGAGTGGGACAGAACAGGGAAAAAACATAAAGTGCTATTTAGAAACTGAACAACAAAATAATAAAATTACCAAAAATAGAGAACGGAGGTTCAATTCATTTCAGTCACTTAGTTGTGTCCCACTCTTTGTGACCCAGTGGACTGAAACATGCCAGGCCTCCCTCTGCATCACCAACTCCCAGAGTTTCCTCAAACTCATGTCCATTGAGTTGGTGATGCCATCCAATCATCTCATCCACTGTTGTCCCCTTCTCCACCCACCTTCAATCTTTTTGAGCGTCAGGGTGTTTTCAAATGAGTCAGTTCTTCACATCAGGTGGCCAAAGTATTCAAGTTTCAACTTCAGCATCAGTCCTTCCAATGAATATTCAGGACTGATTTCCTTTAGGATGGATTGGTTAGATCTCCTTGCTGTCCAAGGGACTCTCAAGAGTGTTCTCCAACACCACAGTTCTAAAGCATCAATTCTCAGTGCTCAGTTTTGTTTATAGTCCAAGTCTCACATCCATACATGACTACTGGAGAAACCATAGCTTTGACTTTACTTTTGTTGGCAAAGTAATGTCTCTGATTTCTAATATTCTGTCTAGGTTGGTCATAACTTTTCTTCTAAGGAACAAGTGTCTTTTAATTTCATGGCTGCATTCACCACTGCAGTGATTTTGGAGCCCCCCAAAATAAAGTCTGTCACTGCTTCCTCTGTTTCCCCATCTATTTGCCATGAAGTGATGGGACCGGATACCATGATCTTAGTTTTCTGAATGTAGAGTTTTAAGCCAACTTTTTCACTTTCCTCTTTCACTTTCATCAAGAGGCTCTTTAGTTCCTCTTCATTTTCTCTCATAAGGGTGGTGTCATCTGCATAACTGAGGTTATTGATATTTCTCCTGGGAATCTTGATTCTATCTTGTGCTTCATCCAGTCCAGCACTTCTCATGAGGTACTCTGAATGTAAGTTAAATAAGCAGGGTAACAAGCAGCTTTGACGAACAGAGGAAATGAAGATAAAGAAGTTTTTGATGAAACTATTTGGGCATACACTACGGAACTGAAGCATGTGAGTTTTTCCATACTGAATGGGTCCATCAAGTAGAATGTACAAAAAATAGCTGTATCAAAGCTCATCCATCACCATGAAACTACAGAAAGAAAGTGAAAGTGAAAGAAAGTCAATCATGTCCAACTCTTAGCGACTCAATGGGCTGTAGCCTACCAGGCTTCTCCGTCCATGAGATTTTCCAGGCAAGAGTACAGGAATGGGTTGCCATTTCCTTCTCCAGAGGATCTTCCCAACTCAGGGAAGAACCTGTGTCTCCTGCATTGTGGGCAGCTGATTTATCCTCTGAGCCACCAGGGAGGCATAAGCAGAGATCTTAAGTTCTTCCGAGATGGGAGATAAAAATAACATTGTAAAAAGAAGGTCAGGCTTTATAATATCAGTTTTCTCAGACAAGACGGAAGCTTGAGATCATAATGCGATATCTGAAAATTTATAGAAAATGACTTCCAATGCAGAATTCCAATTAAAACTGAGGGTTGTCCAAGATATTCTCATACATGAATGGTTTCAAAAATATTATTCCTCCTACACTCATTCCTTCAGTTCAGTTCAGTTCAGTTCAGTCACTCAGTCGTGTCCGACTCTTTGCGACCCCATGAATTGCAGCACACCAGGCCTTCTTGTCCATCATCAATTCCCGGAGTTCACTCAGACTCACGTCCATTGAGTCAGTGATGCCATCCAGCTATCTCATCCTGCCCGTTCTCATCCTGCCCCCAATCCCTCCCAGCATCAGAGTCTTTTCCAATGAGTCAACTCTTCACATGAGGTGGCCAAAGTACTGGAGTTTCAGCTTTAACATCATTCCTTCCAAAGAAATCCCAGGGTTGATCTCCTTCAGAATGGACTGCTTGGATCTCCTTGCAGGCCAAGGGACTCTCGAGAGTCTTCTCCAACACCAAAGTTCAAAAGCATCAGTTCTTCGGCACTCAGCCTCCTTCACAGTCCAACTCTCACATCCATACATGCCCCACAGGAAAAACCATAGCCTTGACTAGACGGAACTTTGTTGGCAAAGTAATGTCTCTGCTTTTGAATATGCTATCTGGGTTGATCATAACTTTTCTCCCAAGGAGTAAGCGTCTTTTAATTTCATGGATGCAGTCAGCATCTGCAGTGATTTTGGAGCTCCCCAAAATAAAGTCTGACACTGTTTCCAATGTTTCCCCATCTATTTCTCATGACGTGATGGGACCGGATGCCATGATCTTTGTTTTCTGAATGTTGAGCTTTACGCCAACTTTTTCACTCTCTTCTTTCATTTTCATCAAGAGGCTTTTTAGTTAATCTTCACTTTCTGTCATTAGGGTGGTGTCATCTGCATATCTGAGGTTATTGATATTTCTTCCAGCAGTCTTGAGTCCAGCTTGTGCTTCTTCCAGCCCAGCGTTTCTCATGATGTACTCTGCATAGAAGTTACATAAGCAGGGTGACAATATGCATCCTTGATGTGCTCCTTTTCCTATTTGGAACCAGTCTGTTGTTCCATGTCCAGTTCTAACTGTTGCTTCCTGACCTTCATACAGATTTCTCAAGAGGCAGGTCAGGTGGTCTGGTATTCCTAACTCTTGCAGAATTTTTCACAGTTTATTGTGATCCACACAGTCAAAGGCTTTGGCATAGTCAATAAAGCAGAAATAGATGTTTTTCTGGAACTTTCTTGCTTTTTCCATGATCCAGAGGATATTGGCAATTTGATCTCTGGTTTCTCTACCTTTTCGAAAACCAGCTAGAACATCTGGAAGTTCATGGTTCATGTATTGCTGAAACCTGACTTGGAGAATTTTGAGCATTACTCCACTAGCATGTGAGATGAGTGCAATTGTGCAGTAGTTTGAGCATTCTGTGGCATTGCCTTTTTTTGTGATTGGAATGAAAACTGACCTTTTCCAGTTCTGTGGCTACTGCTGAGTTTTCCAAATTTGTTGGCATATTGAGTGCAGCACTTTGACAGCATCATCTTTCAAGATTTGAAATAGCTCAACTGAAATTCCATTTCCTCCACTAGCTTTGTTCGTAGTGATGCTTTCTAAGGCCCACTTGACCTCACATTCCAGGATGTCTGGCTCTAGGTGAGTGATCACACCATCGTGATTATCTTGGTCGTGCAGATCTTTTTTGTACAGTCCTTCTGTATATTCTTGCCACCTGTTCTTAATATTTTCTATCTGTTAGGTCCATACCATTTTTGTCCTTTATTGAGCCCATCTTTGCATGAAATATTCCCTTGATATCTTTCATTTTCTTGAAGAGATCTCTAGTCTTTCCCATTCTGTTGTTTTCCTCTATTTCTTTGCACTGATCTCTGAAGAAGGCTTTCTTATCTCTCCTAGCTATTCTTTGGAACTCTGCATTCAGATGCTGATATCTTTCCTTTTCTCCTTAGCTTTTCGATTTTCTTCTTTTCTCATTTCTTAAACACTACCGAAAGGATGTACTCTACCAAAACAAGAGAATAAATCAAGAAAGAGGAAGTCAAGGGGATCAAGGAACCGTCAATCCAACATAGAAAAAGATAATGGATTTTACTTGATAATGGTGAAGACAAATTACAGAACAGGAACTATGTAGCAAGCCTAGAGAAAAGTCATTTAAGAAATAAGTCCTAGGAGAGATGCTGCCAACAGGGGGTGGGAACAAAGTAGTTTATAGATTATTTCATGCATTTGAATGTATTGGGAGGAAATTTATGTTTTGAAAGAGAAAAAAAATCAAACCAAAAAATGAGCAATTAACCCCGAAAAGTAGTGTGTGTGTGTGTGTGTGTACCACTAAAGAACATGTGTATAGTAAATTATAATCATTGAAAATAGATATAAAACATTGTAATAAAAATAAAGGTTATGAAAGAGCACAATTATGACCTTCCATGGTGAAACTGTTATTACCTAATATTTTTTACTAATAGACAAGTGATTTAAATATAAGCAAGTTACTGAAAAATATATGAATAAGTACCATAAATTAAAACAATTAACCACATTGAAAATTGTTGCTTCTGGGAGGCAGTGATGATTAATATCTCACAAATATTCCTTTCAGTACCACCCAGACACTTTTAGTTTGCGGTAACTGATACTTACTATAAAATAAAATACATAAAAATTCGACTTGTACAGTACCAGTTTTCAAGAGCCATACACAATTATTCAGAATCTATACAATATTGGAGATATTTATTCAATATTTTACTTTATGGCAACAACTTTTAAATTAATACCTGACAGTGAGAAGGCAATTTTTCCTCAAGGAAACTTGTATATAAACATAGGAACAAACTTTTTTCATCTTCTCTGGACCTCACATCAGTTTCTACTTTTGCCATGACTGTTGCAGTTCAGAAATCTTTCCAAGAACAATTCAATTACCTTAGTAATTATACCACATTTTAGGAATATGATTCTTAAAGAGAACTGATTATAATGCTTTATGAGACAGTGTCATAATAATGAAATCTCTTTGTTACATTTCAGACGTTCTATAAAATATATTCTGAAAGTCCATGGTGTGCTGCAGATATCTGAAACATTTCTATTACCTTCTCCATGGTTAAAATTTCCCTATGTATCAGTAGGGAAAACAACTAGACCATTCAGGTATGACCTAATCAAATCCCTTATAATTATACACAGAAGAACTGTACAAAAAAGATCTTCACAACCCAGATAATCACGATGATATGATCACTCATCTAGAGCCAGACATCCTGGAATGTGAGGTCAAGTGGGCCTTAGGAAGCATCACTACAAACAAAGCTAGTGGAGGAAATGGAATTTCAGTTGAGCTATTTCAAATCTTGAAAGATGATGCTGTCAAAGTGCTGCACTCAATATGCCAACAAATTTGGAAAACTCAGCAGTAGCCACAGGACTAGAAAAGGTCAGTTTTCATTCCAATCACAAAGAAAGGCAATGCCACAGAATGCTCAAATACCTCACATTGCACTCATCTCACATGCTAGTAGAGTAATGCTCAAAATTCTCCAAGCCAGGCTTCAGCAATACGTGAACCATGAACTTCCAGATGTTCAAGCTGGTTTTAGAAAAGGCAGAGGAACCAGAGATCAAATTTCCAACATCTGCTGGATCATCAAAAAAGCAAGAGAGTTCCAGAAAAACATCTATTTCTGCTTTATTGACTATGCCAAAGCCTTTGACTGTGTGGATCACAATAAACTGTGGAAAATTCTGAAAGAAATGGAAATACCAGACCATCTGACCTGCCTCTTGAGAAATCTGTATGCAGGTCAGGAAGCAACAGTTAGAACTAGACATGGAACAACATACTGGTTCCAAATAGGAAAAGGAGCACATCAAGGCTGTATATTGTCACCCTGCTTATGTAACTTCTATGCAGAGTACATCATGAGAAACACTGGGCTGGAAGAAGCACAAGCTGGCATCAAGATTGCCGGGAGAAATATCAATAACCTCAGATATGCAGATGACACCACCCTAATGACAGAAAGTGAAGATTAACTAAAAAGCCTCTTGATGAAAGTAAAAGTGGAGAGTGAAAAAGTTGGCTTAAAGCTCAACAACAGAAAATGAAGATCATGGCATCCAGTCCCACCACTTCATGGGAAATAGATGGCAAAACAATGGAAAGAGTGTCAGACTTTATTTTGGGGAGCTCCAAAATCACTGCAGATGGTGACTGCACCTATGAAATTAAAAGACGCTTACTCCTTAGGAGAAAAGTTATGACCAACCCAGATAGCATATTCAAAAACAGAGACATTATTTTGCCAACTAAGGTCCATCTAGTCAAGGCTATGGTTTTTCCTGTGGTCATGTATGGATATGAGAGTTGGACTGTGAAGAAGGCAAAGTGCCAAAGAATTGATGCTTTTGAACTGTGGTGTTGGAGAAGTCCCTTGAGAGTCCCTTGGATGGCAAGGAGATCCAACCAGTCCATTCTGAAGGAGATCAGCCCTGGCATTTCTTTGGAAGGAATGATGCTAAAGCTGAAACTCCAGTACTTTGGCCACCTCATGTGAAGAGTTGACTCATTGGAAAAGACTCAGATGCTGGCAGGGACTGGGTCCAGGAGGAGAAGGGGACTACAGAGGATGAGATGGCTGGATGCCATCACTGACTCGAAGGACTCGAGTCTGAGTGAACTCTGGGAGTTGGTGATGGACAGGGAATCCTGGCGTGCTGCAATTCATGGGATCCCAGAGTTGGACACGACTGAGGCACTGAGCTGAACTGAACTGAACTATGATTATACAGTGGAAGTGACAAATAGATTGAAAGGATTAGATCTGATAGACAGAGTTCCTGAAGAACTGCGGACAGAGGTTCATGACAGGAGGTGTAATCAAGACCATCCCCACAAAAAAAGAAATGCAAAAAGGCAAAATGTTTATCTGAGGAGGCCTTTAAAATAGCTGAGAAAAGAGGAAAAGTGAAAGTAAGAGGAGAAAAGGAAAGATACCTATCTAAATGCAGTGTTCCAAAGAATAGCAAGGAGAGATAAGAAACCCTTCCCTAGTGATCAATGCCAAGAAATAGAAGAAAACAATAGAATGGGAGAGACCAAAGATCTCTTCAAGAAAATTAGAGATACCAAGGGAACATTTCTGCAGAGATGGTGACAATAAAGGACAAAAATGATATGGACTTAACAGAAGCAGAAGATTTTAAAAAGAGGAGCAAAAATACACAGAAGAATGATACAAAAAAGATCTTCATGACCCAGATAACCATGATGGTGTGATCACTCACCTAGAGCCCGACATCCTGGAGTCTGACATCAGGTGGGCCTTAGGAAGCATCACAATGAACAAAGCTAGCAGAGTAGACAAAATTCCAACTGAGCTACATCAAGGCTTAAAAGATGATGCTATGAAAGTGTTGCACTCAATATGCCAGCAAATATGGAAAACTCAGCAGTGACCACAGGACTAGAAAAGGTCAGTTTTCATTCTAATCCCAAAGAAAGGCAATGCCAAAGAATGTTCAAACTACTACCCAGTTGTACTCATCTCAACACACTAGCAATGTAATACTCAGAATTGTCCAAGTGAGGCTCCAACAGTACATGAACTTAGAGCTTCCAGATATTCAAGCTGAATTTAGAAAAGAGAGAGGAACCAGAGATTAAATTGCCAACATTCACTGGATCATGGAAAAAGCAAAAAAGTTCCAGAAAAACATCTCCTTCTGCTTTATTGACTATGCTATAGCCTTTGACTGTGTGGGTCACAACAAACTGGAAAATTCTTAAAGAGACGGGAATACCAGATGACCTTACCTGCCTTCTGAGAAATTTGTATGCAGGTCAAGAAGCAAGAGTTAGAACCAGAAGTGGAATAAAGGACTGGTTTCAAATTGAGAAAACAGTATGTCAAGGCTGTATATTATCACCCTGCTTATTTAACTTATATGCAGAGTACAAAATGTGAAATGCCAGGCTGGATGAAGCACAACCTGGAATCAAGATTGCTGGGAGAAATACCAAAAACCTCAGTTATGCAGATGACATCACCCTTATGGCAGAAAATGAAGAACTAAAGAGCTTCTTGATGAAAGTGAAAGAGGAGCATGAAAAACTCCTCTGATTTAAAACTCAACATTCAAAAAACTAAGATTATGGCATTTTATCCAATCACTTCATGCAAATAGATGTGGAAACAATGGAAACTGTGAGAGACTTTATTTTCTTGGGTTCTAAAATCACTGCAGATGGTAAGAGCAGTCATGAAATTAAAAGACATTTGCCCTTTGGAAGAAAAGCTATGACCAACCTAGACAGCATATTAAAAAACAGAGACATTACTTGCTGACAAAGTTCCATCTAGTCAAAGCTATGGTTTTTCCAGTAGTCATGTATGGATATGAGAGTTGGACCATAAAGAAACCTGAGCACTGAAGAACTGATGCTTTTGAATTGTGGCGTTGGAGAAGACTCTTGAGAGTCCCTTGGACTGCAAGGAGATCCAACCAGTCAATTTTCAAGGAAATCAGTCCTGAATATTCATTGGAAGGACTGATGCTGAAGCTGAAACTCCAATACTTTGGCCATCCAATACAAAGAACTAACTTATTGGAAAAGACCCTGATTCTTGGAATGATTGAAGGCAGGAAGAGAAGGGGACACCAGAGGATGAGATGTTTGGATGGCATTACCGACTCGAGGAACATGAGTTTGAGCAAGCTCTGGGAGTTAGTGATGGAGAGGGAAGCCTGGCGTGCTGCAGACCATTGGGTTGCAAAGAGTTGGACACAACTGAGTGACTGAATTCATGTATCATTTCTACCATGACTGCCTCCTAAAGTTGTATGGAAAGACTTGATATGTTCTCCTTATTGGATATCAAGATATCATTGTTATTTTCCTTTTACTCACCTCACTGACATAGCTCTCCTCATTCCTGAAAGACATAGCATAGTTATTATATTTGATATTGATACAAGTCAGAATATATTTATTTTATTTTCCTACTTGTCTAATGACTGTCATCTTGGACTATAACTTTGAACTTTGTGAATAGTGGCTATATCTGTATTCAAAGCCTGATCTAGATGACTTGCAGAAGAATCCTTAAATCTGTTATTGACAGTTAAACCTCTCATTTATTCTTCTGCAGATTATATCTCTGTATCAGTGCTAACATATGTTGTTTTCTATTTTTATTTGAGATAAATATGTACCTTGATTATTCCTTAAAGCAGGCAAACTAACAATACTGGGTAACTCAGGGAAAAGCCAGGTAAAATACTCTTATGTCTGATAGATCTATTTTTACGTATTTTAGGCATAACTATCTAAAAGATTTTATCAAGTATCAAAGGTATTTTTAAAAAATACTTTGTTTTTCTAAATGATTTCAACTGAGTGTATGTATACGTCAGATGCTTCCCCGATGGCTCCACAGGTAAGGAGTCTGCATGCAGTACAGGAAATGCATGAGAAGTGGTGTCTATCCATGGATCAGGAAGATCTACTGGAGGAGGAAGTGGCAACCCACTCCAGTATTCTAGATTGGAATATCTCATAGACAGAGGAGTCTGGCAGACTACAGTCTATAGGGTCACAAAGTCAGATATAACTGAGCATGGCATGGCATGTGCATGACAATACTTACTGCAGTGATTACTAGAAAAATATTGTAACAGAAATATGAGTGACAAAATAACTATAATTTAAATCCAATACACTCTTTATATTTCTTTTGTTATTCTGTCATCTTCTCTATTCTATCATTAGATTCATGATTCACTTTTGTTGAAATGTGAGGGACACACAAAATATAAAAAAGCAATCAAATGGAATCTAGATAATAAATAGAATGTAAGTCTTTATCAGACTAACTTGGTTGCATTATAAAACTTGGCAGATAGACAGTGGCATGACATATGAAAAAAGATGATATCAGCTAGAAAAAATATTAAAGATAATTCTGAATATTTTGACCTTTGCACAGCCATATAACATAGAGGCAATCCTGAACATTTTATTTGTTCTAAAATGGAATATATGTCATCCAAGGAGTCTGTCATCTTATGCCTTTATATTTCTATAAAAAACTTTCTGGATAGAATTAGATATAAAACCAAAGAGAGGTTATCCTTTTTCATTTAAAAAATCTACAATTCTCATGGAATGAAAAATATTATTGCAAAATATGGAAATTGAGAATATATTTTAAGCTTCATTTAATGATTTACATGAACATTTTGGTTAAAAATGACAATTATCCACAGAAATACTCTCATTTTAAATGAAAAAAAGTGAAATAATTCTTATTGCATTTAATATGTATCCATTATTTTTCAGAGGAGGGAACTAAGGTGAGAAATGATAAGTGATTTTTCTAAAAGTCACACAGTAAATTAATAGTACAGATACAACTAATCCAAATCCCTTGTTTTTCAACTCAGTTTCTATTATATTGTGCTTGAGTTTCAAATATTTAGAGCATTTAAGTGGATTCATTTTTAGAACTAAAATGTATAATGATTACTTTTTATAATTGTTATGCGTTTAGCATTTCTTGGTTAAAACTGTCACAGTATCCAATACGGTTTCTGGAATTAGTTTATTCTTATTGATTAAAAAAGATAAGATGTGGACTTAAATAATATATTTCATGAGATAAAGAGATGAACATAAAATATGTTATAATATTGTAATCTTATAACATCACAAAGTAAGGAGTTATAGAAGAAGGGATGGTTCAGAAACTTCAGGGATAGCTTCATGTAAGAGAATGGAGAGCATTTCAGCAAAAGCATAGAAGCGCAAGAGAGCAAAGTGGAACTAGGAATTACACAGTGTAGAACAGGGGTCCTCAAACCCAGGACGGGATTGGTACCAGTCCATGGCCCACTAGGAGCTGGCCACACAGCAAGAAATATTTACAGCCACTCCCTACTACTTGCATTACCACCAGAGCTCCTCCTTCTGTCAGCTGCATAATAAATGTAATGCACTTGAATCATCTGGAAACCATCCCACCCCCCGGTTCCATGGAAAAATTGTCTTCCATGAAACTGGTCCCTGGTGCCAAAAAAGGTTGGGGACCACTGATATAGAATGTGAAGTCAAAGGATATTGAGGTGGTAAGACAGCAGATCAGATTTTAAAGGACTTTCAAAGCCATACCTAATAATTTAGATTTCTATTGAAGCCAAAAGGAAGCAACTGAAGAACTGAGGAGAGAGCTAGATCATAGTTGGATGTAAGAAGCACTATATTCACAGCAGAGTAAGATTAGATTGAAGGAGATGAGACTAGAGAAGTAAAAAGTATGGTGAAATGACTGTTGAAAATTTCATTCAAGATATAGTGAATGTCTAGACTGCTGGGGTAGACGTTAGATAATTAGGACTTAATAGATTAAACAGATGTTTAAAGTTTTGCTCATGTATTGATTTTAAGGTAAATGAAATAAAGAAAAGGTATCAATCAATTAGTGTTTGCAAGTGAGAGGAAATTAATCAGTTATCATAAAAATAGATTGCAGTTACTCCCTAGATATAGATCAATTCCCGGGAAGAATAAAGTATGATACAAAGAATTTAAAACATTGACTCCTTCAGAATGTTTAACTCTTATGAGATACATAGCAAAATAATAATTCACAAATAAGATTGAGAGTAGGCGGTCAAAGGCATATAAATGTACATGGAAAGGGAAAATTATCTCAGAAACCAAGGGTGAAAAAATGTTTGAAAAAGCAGAAAATGGTCATCAGTGACAAAAGGCCAGCAAATCAAGAAAACTGGAGTCTGTAGAATGTTCACTGGATTTCTATATTAGAAATTTAAGAAAACTGTGTTGATGAGGTAAAAATTCAGATCAAAATTGGAGGTGCTAATTTGGGGACTTAACTTCAGCATGGCTTTTCATTCTCAAAAGTTTGGTGGAAATATACAACAGGATATAGAAGAAACTTAAAGGAAAAATAACATCTTTTGTGGAAAAAAAAAATATGTGAAACATACTTATATGCACGGAGGGGCTTTCATGGTGGCTCAGTTGTAAAGAATTTGCCTACAATGCAGGATACCTGGGTTTGATTCCTGGGTTGGGAGGAAAAGGATTACTGGAGAGGGATATGGCAACCCACTCCAGTATTCTTGCCTGAGCAATCCCGGGACAGAGGAACTTGGCAGGCTACAGTCTGTGCAGTCACAAGAGTCAAACACAGTTTAGTGATTAACCACCAATGTGCATAAAAGAAACAAATGTAGAGGAAGACAGAGGCTATTTGATGAAATAAGGATGTTGAGTATTTGGGAAGGGAAGTTAAAAATCAAAGGCAAAATTAAAATTCTTTGATATAAATCTGAACATTACTTTCCTGACTTGGATAGATGCTAGGGTGGTTGACCATACAAAGTTAAAGGAAAACATGTCTAACGTAACAGTATTCATAACAAACAGGTTCTATTGTCGTTGTGAAATAAAGTCATGTGAAAGAGACAGAGACAAGGTGGGATATTCAAGAAGAATAAAAAGAGTAAGGAATAAATGCCATAGGTAATGCAATAAAGGGGTAAAGACATGTAATAGCACAGTGGAAAATAACAAAGCAAGATAATAAGAATGAGATTGTTTCTCTGTGGGTTCCACACAAATCTGTGCTGATTCTGGGGACGGCCATATGTGGGTGGACAGATAAAAGTTTCCAATAGTATATTTAATGTTCTTAGGCTCAAATCAATTAATAGGCATTTATATTATTTTAGAAATGGAACCATTAGTCACCCACAAAGGTCCTTCTCAAACTAATAAGTCATAAATCAAGTGTCAATCTCCTGATATAAAGCTTAATTCTTAGTATCTCATTGCTAGTCAGGTAATTTTGACCAAATTCAATCAATCAACTACCAAGCATATTTTAAAGTATCAAATACATATATGACACTGATCTTTAGGGGGCTTCCTTTATAGCTCAGTTGGTAAAGAATCTGCCTGCAAAGATGACTCAGGTTCAATTTCTGGGTTGGGAAGATCCCCTGGAGAAGGTAATGGCTACCTACTCCACTATTCTTGCCTGGAGAATCCCATGGATTCTTAGCGACTAAACCACCACCAAGCAGATTTTAAGATATTGTCTTTATCTTTGAAATTCTAAGAATCTAAGGCAGTACTTAATTGCAAGAACAAGTGCATTCATGTGTGTGCATTCAATTTTCTCCAACTCTTTGCAAGCCAGCCACACTTCTCTGTGCACAGAATTTTCCAGGCAAGAATACTGGAGTGGGTTGTCATTTGCTTCTCCGGGGGATCTTCCTGACTGGGGATTGAACCTGTGTTTCTTGCATTTGCATGCAGGTTCTTTACCACTGAGCCACCAGGGAAGCCTGAAGAACAAGTGACAAGGCGATATATATTTGCCAAATTTCTTAACTGGATTACTAATTATAAATCAGGGTAGAAGTAAAATCAAGTCTGAATATTTAAGCAATTATTAAGCTATGGAGGATGAGCTGAAATTTTGACCTGAACTATCTTACAGTAAGGTTTAGAAAAAAATGTAAACACTTCCCAATTTTTTTTAATGATAAAAGGCAGCACTTGACAAATGATACATGACAGAAGTGAAATATTTATAATATAATTGGGATAATGTTGGAATAGGTAACAGTAAACTAAAATATTTAAATGGGTTTAACATTTCATGAGAAGAAGATACATAAGTAATTAGATAAAAGAAGCAGAGATTTGAAAAAAAAAAAAGAAATAGAAGAGAAGTAACAGGTACATGAATACATTTTTCTTTTAGTAGAACTGAATAGACAAATGCCTACAAAGATTACAGACTACATTGGATTAACTGGATTAGTTCTCAGCTACAACTAAACCAACACTCTATTTGCAATGACCCTGACTCACAGTCAGACACTGCATTCTGTGTCATCACTCCTCCTACTGAAAATAAATAAAAAGAAAGGCATAAGGTAGAAAGATTGGGGAATCAGTCTTAGGAGGCCTTAAATAATGACACAACCATCAGCAAGTGGATAGAGGACTTAGAGCACTATTTAGAGTGGACCTCTTAGCTGAAGGAATTTGAGGGGAAGGCAATATGAATGAAGGAGTCTACATCCAGAACTAAACCAAATATCGTAAGCTATTTATGCAGCAGTAATGACAGTGGCAATATCCAAACAAATGACACATTTTTGAGGGATTAAAAATAACATTGTATTAGAGTGGAATACACATGTGTGGCTTTGAAAGTCAGTGAGAAGAGATTTGATTTAAAGCAGTTAAGATTTAATAAGGCACTAAAATATTTGGAAGCCTTTAAAATGTTTGGAGTAAGAGGGTGTTAAAAGCAATATTATCAGAGAATCTACCAAATTTTAGAATACAGGAAAATTATAAGGTAACTGATCAAACATACAAGAAGATTAAAATATTTTGGTAAATTGGATAAACATGAAACTGCAAAGAGAAAAAGTAGCTGTGAAGAAGGTATTGTAAAAGAGACAACTTCTCTCCACCCTGTTTTTATGTTGTATTAACAGAATTATGCTAAATCAATGCAAAATCTTAAATTTTAATGATTATTGACATATATTTCCATCTGGGTTTCAGGACTTCATAATAAAATCAGGGAAAAAAACATAAAAGCTCTGGCACCTTTAGTCCTGCTATAATAAAATATCAAATATATCTTGAAGTGAAGTGAAGTTGCTTAGTCATATCCAACTCTTTGTGACCCTATGGATGGTAGCCTGCACCAGGCTCCTCCGTCCATGAGATTTTCTAGGCAAGATTACTGGAGTGGGTTATCATTTCCTTCTTCAGGGAATCTTCCTGACCCAGGGATCAAACCCAGGTCTCCCACATTGTAGACAGATGCTTTACCATCTGAGCCACCAGGGAAGTCCAGAGATAAATCTTAGAAAATCTATACTAAGCATTTATTTTTAAATATTTTACTAGAATAATCTTTAAAATATAGGCTGTAATCTATGATGAGACAAAGTTATAACATAAGGAAATATTTAGAAATGTCTAGTCTAAACACATTGCTCACCTTTTCTCAAGCATGTAAAAATACCTATAAACCCCGAATTAATCAATTATTTTTCCTATCAAACATGCAATTATAACTCAAAAGTGCAAAGACAAACCATCATCAGATTTTTTATTTAAGTTAAATGTATTTCAAACTGAGGGGGTCAAATAGTAGAGTTTCTGACACACACATGCAAATTTGAAGAGTTTCTTCTAGATATAGTATCTCTGAGAACAATATTTAACCAAAGGTGTGTCAAAAGGCCAGGGTGGCTGCCTTGATAGAGGAAGAGCCTGGGCTGGTAGTCAGAAGATTTGGTTTTCAAACCTGCATTTACTACTTAATGACTTTTGGTTAATCTCACTGGATCCTGTTTTTCTTGTCAGTGGAATGGTGATATAAATTAAATAATAATGTTAAACAATAATACTGGTAACAACTGGCAGAAATTTTGACCTTTCTAACATATTGAGAACTTATCGTGGACTAAGTTATGTTTTTTGCATGCATTATTTTCATTAATCCTTATCAAGCTTGAAAAGGAAATATTGTTTCCATTTTTATATGAGAGAAATTTCAGGTGAGGAAACACAGCTCAGTAAATTAAGAGATTTTTCTAATATAACTTAGACTATAAATACTGTGGAACTTTGTTGTCTTCATCTACCTCATAGTGATAATGTGAAAATGCACTGAAAATAAATAAAGAAATGTTTTAAGAGACCCTATCATTAATTTATTTTATTTTACTGTATTGCAAATACCTTATGGGAAACTTTTAACCTAACCCATTTCTATATTATCACAGTATTTTTTGGTATAGGTACTAACTAAATAGTTGTTATTCAATGGAATAGATGGAAAGAAATAAGAAAGAGAGGCATATAACATGAAGTTGATTGCTACAGAAAGCAAGAAATACCTTTGAGGCTGAATCATATGAAATTTTCATCTTTGTGTATAGCGTGATTGACTACATGAAGTTCATATGGTTCAAGCCATTGTGAATAACATATTTTACTCAAATTTTTAAAAATCTTAAGTTAAATGATTTTAGTTAAGAGCAAATGTATTTTTTTTCTTTTGTTACAGTCATGATTAGATACTGTGGCAATTATTTTTTTTCTGTGTAACACCTCAAAACACACTGACTTAAAAAAACAATTTCTCACTTCTCACTATTCTGCCTTAAAACACAGAATTTCTATATTTCTTAAAATATTCTAACTGAAAATTCAACAGTTCCTTCAGTAATCATTCTTTTCCCAGAGCTTGTAATATGCACATTTAAAAGTTAAAAAAAAAAAAAAAAAGCCAAAAACACTTGACACTAACAGTGTCTACCTAAAATTCTATTCAGGTAGAAATTTTATTCTACTTCTAAATATAAATTCTATTCTATTTCAGTCTACCTGAAATTCCCTTCAATCAAATACACAAGTTACAAACATCTATTTTATATTTTTATAAAATATAAAACATTGGTGACATTTTTTCTTTTCTCTTTTAACCATTTGTCTGCCTCTATATGCCATAGATCTCCTTTTCTTTGGTCTTTTTGATCTCTTTAGCAGCTTTCTCACTGCTCTTTCAGTTTCTACTAACAATCTCACTGTCATGTTCCCATCTTTGTTCCTGACCAGTCCCAAAGGCAAAGCCAAACGTTTTAGGTTTTGTAAATGATAGAACTTTAATCTAGATCTGGAGTGTTCTTTTCATGACTAAATGCAATAATTATTTTATATTGATGTAACAAGCTATTTACTTAGTTAGATGATAACTAATAATTAGTAATAAAAATCTACTTAGAACAACTATTTATCTTTCATAATTCTGTGGATGCCCTGGTGGCTTTCCTTCATTTTCTCCTGGACTCCTTCATGTGGTTGCATTCAGTTGGAGGGCTGACTAGGCTGGAAGGTTCGAGAAGACCTCACTCACATTTCTGATTTTGTTCTTACAGTCTACTGGAGTGCCTTGACTTTTATCCATGTGGTCCTTCATTCTCCAAGAATTTAGACAGAGCTTCTTTATAGTATGAGGGACTCACGATTGCAAAAGGGATAAATGAAACTTGCAAAGTCACTTTAATTCTAATCTCCAAGCCCCACAGTCCACCTTCCCTAGCATTTTCTACTTTCTACACCAAGTTAAGTGGCCAGAACAGATTCAGGGTTAGGGAAGCAGACTACTCCCAAATGCAAAAAGAAGTAGAGGCACAACGCACACCTTGCAGAAGCGCTCGCCAGAAGGGAGGAATACTTGTAGCCATGTTTGTAATCAACCTGTGAGGCCAACTCAGATATGAATCCAGTAGATTCTTTAATTTGTTCATTGTACAACTACAGTGAATTCAGAAGTTAGACGTTTATTGAAATCAATGATGATTTTGTAATAGAGTTTGTATAAACACCATTTACTTCATTTTCATACAAAGTTTACAAGAGCAAAATAAAATAATTTAAAATGTAAATATCTCATTTTAACTCTTATTGTCATTTAAATTTCCCCTAGCATTTAATATTATGGTAAATGTACTCTACTAACATGAATTTGTAGAATATAATTTCCTTGAGATCAGAAACTTTTTACTGCTGCATATGAATGAGGATAATATATATGAAACTGACAATAGAGACAAACTAACCTTTTTCCATCTGAAAAAATGTGACTTTTTAGTAAAAATATGTAATTACCTGCATTGGAGCACCCAAAACAGTCTTATTTTTCTCATATGCTTTGTACTGCAAAGTACTAAATGATTTAGAACAGTAGATCTCAGAGTGGGAGTTAGTGCCCCCCAAGGGCAATTTTGAATATTTTTAGAGAACTTCATGTTTTCTAATAGAAATATGCCTGAAAATTTACATGTAGCAATGCATATTATTTTAATATAAACTACTTTCCTTATGCTCATTTATGAGTTTCAGTTAGTTATACATTGTATTGACACTTTATTATCAGGTTTGTGGTGTGTAAATAAACACAATAAAATTCAGCAACATGAGTATACAATTTAATGCCTTTTACAAATGTACAGTAATATAAACACTGACAAAAGGATGAATAAACAGCTGTCACTTCTAAATTTTCCTCATACACTTTTGTTACCAATCTTTTCTCCACCCTTGATTTCTGGCAACCACTGATCTGCTGTCTGCCACTTCAGTTTTACAGAAATTTTTAGCATTTTCTGAACCATGATTCGTTTTGAATGGGCACAGTACAAACTGTATATAGGCAAGTGGTGAGAGGAAAGATCATATCAGGAAGAATATTCAGTGACTTGCTTAAAATTTTTACTTACCTTAAAGTCAATCAGGAGTTATCAGTTTCTTGCTACAATTTTCATTTCCAAATCTTCCAGAGTAGAGGGAGAATTAATTGGAGAAATGTGAGGCTGGAGGTAGAGAGAACAGTCAGAAAGTTTCCACACAGTAGTTCATGGGAGGAATGCTGAGACCTGACCTAAGTCAGTAATAGGAGGATTGGGGTGGTGAGTACACAACTGAGAGTGATTCAATATCTACATTTTTCTACAAACTGGACCATGATTGGCTGTCAGGGATGGAAATGTGGATACATGAAGGATTATATCCAAGATTTTGGCTTAACTGGATAGATATTAAAGTTATTAACCCCAAAATTAACAAGATAAGTAGAATTTAGGTATAGAGAGAGGGTGGTGGAATTAAGCTTTGATCATATTTAGTTTGAAGTAAGTGAAATATTCAAGTGAAAATGTTTAATTCTTTCCAAAGTGAAAGTCACTCAGTCATGTCCAACTCTGCGACCCCATGGATACTGGAATGGGTAGCTGTTCTCTTCTCCAGGAAATCATCCTGACTCAGGATTTGAACTAAGGCCTCCTGCATTGAAGGTGGATTCTTTAGCAGCTGAGCTACCAGAGAAGCCCAATTCTTTCCAAAGACCAAGACAAATGTCTAGATTGAAACTACAGATTTGGAAGTCATAAGTATATGACTCCCAAAGTATATAAGTAAATCACATTGAAAGCAATGTGATTTGCAGTACTGTTCTGATAGTTCAGCTGGTAAAGTATCTGCCTGCAATGCAGGAGACCTGGTTTCAATCGCTGGGTTGGGAAGATTCCGTGGAGAAAAGAAAGGCTACCCATTCCAGTATTCTGGCCTGAAGAATTCCATGGACTGTATAGTCCGTGGGGTCGCAAGTGTCAGACAAGACTGCGTGACTTTCCTTTTCACTTTTCTCCTGACAAAATTTGAACAAAATATATTTCCTCTTTTGTATTTTTTCTTGAAGTTAGAATTATCCTCCTTTTGTAATATCTGTGCCATCTGTATCTTCTTATCCTCTTCAAATTGTGCTTGTCTTGTCAAGGTTTTATATCCAACCTACACAACTATAATAGCTTCCTCACACCTACCTGAAGTGAAAGTGCAAGTTGCTCAATAGTGTCCAACTCTTGGCAACCCTTTGAATTGTAGTCTGCCAGACTCCTTTGTCCACGGAATTTTCAGGGAAGAATGCTTGAGTAGGCAGCCATTCCCTTCTCCAGGGGTCTTCCCTACTCAGGAATCTAACCCTAGTCTCCTGCACTGCAGGCAGTATTAACTGTCTGAACCACCTGAAGTGCCCCACCTAAGAAAACGTATATGCTATAGTCTCAGTTCTTCACCTTTTCTTTTCTGTTTGCCGAAAAGGCTTTTCTGATCATGATTTATAAAATTTGTATCAACCTTACAACATCAAATTCTAAAGACTGCTTGCCTTCATTTAATATCTTTCTCTTTCTATTTCCACTCACAACCACATTCTTCTTTTGAGCCTCTATAACATTTTTCAAAAATATTGTTTATTTTGCTCCATTCCCTCACTTACAGTTATTCATATTTCATTAATCCTCCTTATTATATGGTGAAGTCTTTAAGTACATGTTTGGATTTTAACCACTGTATTTGCCAGTGGAGCACACAAATGTTTTATATTTAGGAGGCACTCAGAAATACCCATGCATTAACACTGACTAAAGTGTTTTGTCCATTTTATATAAAGACCAAATGTCACTGGTCCTAATAAGGCTCCCTAATTGAGGACATTACTTATTTATCAGAATCATTATTTATATATAAAACACTTTGAAATGAGAACTGCTCAATTAGTTATCAAGGGGGAAGTAGAGATTCTACATTCTGAATATTGGTTTAAAGAATATCAATAGGAAATTGAATACCTCTGGCCCATAAAAGTTTGAATTCTCAGTTCTTTGTGGATTTTTATAAAATCAAATTACATAATAGAAACCAAGGTACCTGGTTTTACATTTCGGTGATTATAAAACGAATTCCCATGTCTTAATTCAGTTAGTTATCCTAATAACTTGAACTATGGATACTTTTTGTATAGTTACTTGAATAACTTGAATTATGCAAATAGTTTTCTCATGACTAAAAACTCATAGTTAGAGTTTTTATTCAAAATTATAATTAATGACAATGGAAATAATGGAAAATAATGTGTCTCATGTCCTATTGAGACAGTCTAAAATGATTCTTAAATTTTTAATTATGTTATGCTAGAATTTGTTTTGGTCATGAAAGATACTATTCTTGGCAGTTCATAATATGTCTTAAATAATTAAACATGTGAAAACGAAGATTATCTGAGAAATAAAACAGCCATCTGTCCTAAACCATTTCAGTACTCTTTTGCTTAGAGATTTGAAGATAGGCCAAAAGATCTCTTTTCATATTCTAGGATGCCCATTAATTGTTGAATATCTAAATTAGTTATGCAAACCATAATGACTTTTAAAATATTTATGATAAGACAGAGTTTGCAGAGTTAAGAGAGTTAGGAAAGAGGTAAAGCTGGCCTAATTTAGTAGGATCACAAAGACAGAATGAAAGAATGAATAGGGGAAACTGATAGAAATGCCTAGATACCAGATGTCCTAGACAGATACTAACAACATTCTAACATTAAAACATATTTATATTTTCTTTTTTCATTAAAAACATTCAATTTTTAAAATTTTTAGTAATATGCAAAGGCAAAATGGCAATCCACTCCAGTATTCTTGCCTAGAGAATCCTGTGGACCGAGGAGCCTGGGGGCTGTTGTCCATAGGGTCGCACAGAGTAGGACATGACTGAAGCGACTTAGCATGTATGCATGTATTGGAGAAGCAAATGGCAATACACTTCTGTATTGTTGCCTGGAGAATCCCAGGGACAGAGGAGCCTGATGGGCTGCCATCTATGGGGTGGCACAGAGTTGGACATGACTGAAGCAACTCAGCAGCAGCAGCAGCAGCAAAGGCAACTACTATACTTAGTTTTGTTTAATATGAAAAATTACATCACTTCTTTACATTTCTAGATCATTTATCTAGATATTATCTGTATCAAATGGCTTCTTTCTCCATTTGAGAAAAGGTCTCAGATTATTGCTGAATGCAGATTGAAAGAACACCTTTGAATTTTATAGTAAAAGACAATTATGTGTACCAAAAAAAGCATTATCCACTTCATAGGTTTATATAACCTAATTTCTTGATGCGCATCCTAAATTTAGAAAAAAAAAATACTTTACCACGTAAAGATCACAGGCTTTTCATGTACTTTCCTTTCATAAGGAAACGTTGGGTAAAAACACTGCTTTACTTCTGCTGGTATGATAATTAGCCCTAAAATTTCTGTATCTGAAATAGTTTCAGCTGTTTATGAATTTTTAAATAATTGAAAGCAGTAAAACCAATAACTTCAAATTCCATGGTATCAAAGAATATTTCTAGGGGTTTGAATTAATTAATACACAGTATTAATTATGATTTAGGACTTTTTATATTGACTCTACTGCCTCCTTGTAATGTGCATTGTTCAATTTGTGTATCTTTCACTGTTTAATAAGACATTATATAATTTTACTAAGTCTGTGCTTCAGAAACATGTTACTAGAGACTTAATCAGCATAGCCAGATCTTGTCTATAGGCTACAACTGAAAACCAAATGTTCTACTCAGGCTCTCAATTATTTCTCGGTCATATCCTCTGGATAAGCTAATTTCAGTATCTGCCAAATGAGAATCATAAGAACTCAACTTCATTTATGTATAAGGTTTAAGCATTATTATTTAGATAATACAAACAATGTGTTTCTTTATGACATATAAATAAATAAGCTATCATTAAAAATGAGTGATATAAAAGGGAAGTGGGGCATACAAGCAGAAGTTATCAAAGAAATTTTCTGCAGCTATCTTTTACTATGATTCAGCAGTGTTTGTGAAAAGCTTTAAATTTAATTTGAAAATGGCAGGAGTTAGGTTGTAACCACAGATTATGTTTTATTATACCCATGACCATTTCTGCCAATAATAACAGCACTTCTGACATTGCTTTATAAACAGAGTCAAGCTGAAAATAGGCATGCATTTTTTAACACATTTATTCATGATATATATTTTAATAAATTCAACTTAGTTTAAAACATAGGAATATAGGAGAAGAAGCCAATGGATATGCATTCAGCTTCTGGTTCTATATTTTTTGTTTTCTCTTAGGGAAAAATTTCAGATTGAGAGAAAAGTGGCAAAGATAATGAAGAAAATTCTTATATATATTTTATTCAATATTCTATTACTTTAGCATCTTACATACCTACAGCATACTCATCAAAATTAAGAAATTAACATCATTAGCTACTGACTTTTTGTACTTCATTAGCTACTGGCTTTATGCAGATTTCTATGATTTTTCTATTAGTTTCTCCTCTAATGCCTTTTTTTTCCTGTTCCAATGTCCATATAGCATGCTACATTGCACTTAGTATCCCAGTCACTTTGTTTCTGCTACAGTTTCTCAGTCTTTCCTGTTTCTTCACTACCTTGCAAGTTTAAAGCATACTGAATAGGTATTTTGTAGAATGTTTTCAATATACATCTACTTTCTGATTACACTGGGATTATGGATTTGGGAGAAAATTTACCACAGAGATGATGAGCCCCGTTCATCACAATGCATTGGAAGAACATTATATCTCTATAATTTATTACTGGTTATGTTAACCTTGATCACTTAGTTAAGATGGTGTTTGCCAAGGTTCTATATTCTAAATTCACTATATTTCCCTTTGTACGCTCTGTTATTTCAAAATGAATAATTCAGTCTAGCATATATTCAAGGGGAAAAATTATATTAAACCTCATGAGGAGAGAGTTTCTCTCTATACTAGTCAGAGTTCTTCTTTAAGACAGATTTTTATTCCCCATTGATTAGTTGGTTGAATTGTCAGTGTAAATCCCACAAATACTTATTTCATACTTTAAACTATAAATCAACAACCTGTTTATTTTGTTGCTCATATTGTTCTAGTTTTGGCCATTGAGAGTTCTTTCAAATTGGTTTCTCTGACCCATCTTTTTTTTTTTTTTTTTTAACCTTTGATACTACCTACCACTATTTACTCTCCAGTAATACAAAATACTCTGGCTCATCTTTTATTTTTCCTACCACAATCCTGGTATCAGCCATTGCTCTTAGGTCAGGTTTTTGT
This sequence comes from Budorcas taxicolor, assembly GCF_023091745.1. Taxonomy (NCBI): domain Eukaryota; kingdom Metazoa; phylum Chordata; class Mammalia; order Artiodactyla; family Bovidae; genus Budorcas; species Budorcas taxicolor. Next base: position 24,113,932 of record NC_068914.1, read on the forward strand.
TTTTGTTTTTGTTTTTGTTTTTTTTAATATTGTCACTTAGTCACATTATATCTACACTGTGACCTTTGCTAAATAAACATATTCTCTTTAGGTGGCTCAGAGGTTAAAGCATCTGCCTGCAATGCAGGAGACCTGGGTTCAATCCCTGGGTGGGAAGATCCCCTGGAGAAGGAAATGGCAACCCACTCCAGTATTCTTGCCTGGAGAATCCCATGGATGGAGGAGCCTGGTGGGCTACAGTCCATGGGGTCGCAAAGAGTCAGATATGACTGAGCGACTTCATTTCACTTTAACTGAATTGAGAGACTTTGTATGATAATAAGCCTTAAGAATAAGTCTGCTAAAATATATGCAATCTCTCTTCAAAGAAGCATATATACACACATGAAACAATATTGTTCCAAAAAACTGTCAGAGAGATTAATGAAACTTTAAAGGTTGTTGATAGATAATCTGTAAGGATCTGTACAAATTCATGTCCTTTAAAACTCACTGATTTTAATGTCCACTGATTATGAAGTAATTTTCTCCTAGAACTGATAAGAAATTTGGTCAAGTTTGTACAAGATAAATACTGACTCACCAAAAAGAAGTTTTACCTAACTGAATTTGTAACTGGATAGTTAAAATAATTTCTATGAAACTAGGTTTACTGATCTTAAAATGGGCTAATAACATACTCTTCAAAGAAATGTAACAAATTTTAGCTGAGTCAAAGTGTGTAAAATGCTTCAGAGAGACAAATCCCACAAGAACAGTCAGGAAATTGGGCATACCCATTGTTGTGGTTGTAATAGCACACCACATTTTAGTTTTGCAAGCTTAAAAGTAATTTACTTAATATTTGATTTGCTCTCTCATCCACAGGCTAGGACTTGCTTTTACAAGTTTAAATCAGATACTAGAAATCTATCTTTCAAAACTTCGATCTTTCAATTGTTACAGGACTGAAAACTCATCTTGTGCTCTAGAACAACATCACCTCTGCCCCTGGAGTCTATTCCATAAATGGTCATTGCTATGTAGTTCCCCGTGTATAGGTTCCTGCTAAGTCACTTCAGTCGCGTTTGACTCTGTGTGACCCTATGAACTGTAGCCTGCCAGGCTCCCCTGTTCATGGGATTCTGATACTGGAGTGGGTTCCCATGACCTCCTCCAGGGTATTTTTTCTAGTCAGGGATCAAACCTGTGTCTCTTAAGTCTCCTGCCCTGGCAGGCATGTTCTTTACCACTAGTGCCACCTGATTCCCTAGTGTACATTTAAGCCTATTAACATTTAAATTAGTAGATTGAGTAAAGCAGATTGCCCTCCCTAGTGTTGGTAAGGTTCAAGCAGTTAAAACTCTGAGTAGAACAAAAAAAGATGACTCATTTATGAGTAAGGGGGATAACTTTCAGCTTGACTGCTTGGATCTGGTACATCATGTTTGTTTGTTTTCTTCTTTCTTTATTTTGGAAGAATCACCTCTTTCTGGGCTTTGAACCTGCCAACATCCAGACTAGAACTACACAATTGGGTTCCCTGGATCTCCAACTTGCCAGCTCCCTCTGTATATCTTGAGACTTACCAGCTTCCATAATCACATGAGTGGATTCTTTACAATAAACCTGTTTCTGTACATGTAACATTCTATTGGTTCTCGTTCTGGAGATTGTAATCAATACACTGTCTAAATCATTTTTACCTAAGTATCTCTTGGATGATTAAAGGTGATGTTGGTGATCTTACTTATTCTAAATCTACATCAGTCCTAAATACATAGAACTATGCATTGTATTAGTGTAGGAAGCAACCAGTTTAAGCAGCTAGGTTATGAATGTTTTAAATATCCAGGAAACTTACAATAGATCCATTCTAAAAAAAAAAAAAAAACCCCACAAAAATATTTGCATAATAATGATGGAGAAATGATGAATTGTTGCTGTTGCAGTTGCTAAATAGCGTCTGACCCTTTGCAACTCCATGGACTGTAACATACCAGGCTCCTCTATCCTCTTGCTCAAATTCATGTCCATTGAGTCAGTGATGCTATCTAACCATCTCATATTCTTCTTCCCCCTTCTCCTTCTGCCTTCAATCTTTCCCATCATTAGAATCTTTTCCAATAAGTCAACTCTTCGCATCAGATGGCCAAAGTATTGGAGCTCCTGCTTTAGCATCAGTCCTTCCAATGAATATTCAACATTGATTTCCTTTAGGATTGGCTGGTTTGATCTTGCAGTCCAAGGGACTCTCAAGAGTCTTCTCCAGTACCACCTTTCAAAAGCATCAGTTCTTCAGTGCTCAATCTTCTTTATGGTCTAACGACTGTACATGAGTACTGGAAAAACCATAGCTTTGACTATACAGACCTTTGTTGTCAAAGTGATATCTCTGCTTTTTAATATGCTGTCTAGGTTGTCATAACTTTCATTTCAAAGGGTAAGTGTTTTTTATTTCATGGCTGAAGTCACTGTCCACAGTGATTTTGGAGCCCAAGAAAAGAAAGTCTGGCAATGTTTCCATTTTTCCCCATTTATTTGCCATGAAGTGACGAGACCTGATGCAATGATCTTCATTTTTTTAATGCTGTTTCAAGTCAGCTTTTTCACTCTTCTCTTTCACCCTCATCAAGAGACTCTAGTTCCTCTTCACTTTCTGCCATTAGAGTGGTATCATTTGCATATTTGAGGCTGTAATATTTCTTTCAGCATTCTCGACTCCAGGTTGTGATTCATTCAGCCTGGCACTTTGCATGATATAACCTGAATAGAAGTAAAATAAGCAGGGTGACAATGTACAGCCTTGTCATACTCCTTTCCCAATTTTGAATCACTTAGTTGTTCCATTTCTAGTTCTTTTGTTTCTTGACCCACATATAGGTTTCTCAGGAGATGGGTAAGGTGGTCAGAACTCCCATTTCTTTCAAAGATTTTTCTAAAGTTGCAATCCACACAGTCAAAGATTGGAGAAGGCAATGGCAACCCACTCCAGTACTCTTGCCTGGAAAATCCTATGGATGGAAGAACCTGGTAGGCTGCAGTCCATGGGGTTGCGAAGAGTCAGACACAACTGAGCGACTTCACTTTCACTTTTCACTTTCATGCATTGGAGAAGGAAATGGCAACCATTCCAGTGTTCTTGCCTGTAGAATCCCAGTGATAGGGGAGCCTGGTGGGCTGCAGTCTATGGGGTCGCACAGAGTCTGACACGCCTAAAGTTTCTTAGCAGCAGCAGCAGCACACAGTCAAAGACTTTAACATAGTCAATGAATCAGCAGTAGTTGTTTTTCTGAAACTTCCTGGTATTATCCATGATCCAACAAATGTTGGAAATCTGATTTCTGATTCCTTTGCCTCTTTGAAACCCAGGTTATATGTCTAGAAGTTCTTAATTCACGTAGTGCTGAAGCCTAGCTCAAAGAATTTTGAGCATAATCTTGCCAGTGTGTGGAATGAGGGCAATTGTATTGTAGTTTGAACATTCTTTTTCATTGCCTTCTTTTGGATTAGAATGAAAACTGATATTTTCCAGTCCTGTGGCCATTGTTGAGTTTTCCATATTTGCTGACATTTTGAGTACAGCACTTTAATAACATCATCTTTTAAGATATTAAATAGCTCTACTGGAATTCTGCCACCACTAGTTTTGTTTGTAAAAACACTTCCTAAGGCCCACTTCTCATTTCACGATGTCCGGCTTTAGATGAGTGACCACAACATTGTGATTTTCTGGGCTGTTAAGACCTTTCTTGTATAGTTATTCTATGTATTCTTGTCACCCCTTCTTAATCTCTTCTGCTTCTGTTAAATCCTTACCATTTGTGTTCTTTATCATGCCCATTCTTTCACGAAATGTTCCCTTGACATTTCTACTTTTCTTGAAGAGATCTCTAGCCTTTCCCATTCTATTGTTTTCCTCTATTCTTTTCATTGTTAATTTAAGAAGGCCTTCTTGTCTCTCCTTAAACTATTCTCTGCAACTCTGCATTCAGTTGACTATATGTTTACCTTTCTCCATTGCCTTTTATTTCTCTTCTTTCCTCAGCTATTTGTAAAGCCTCCTCAGACAACCCTTTTGCCTTCTTACATTTCTTTTTCTTTGGGATGGTTTCGGCCACTCTCTTCTGTACAGTGTTACAACCTCGTCCATAATTTTTCAAGCACTCTCTCTATCAGATTTAATCAGTTGGATCTATTTGTCAGTCCACTGTATACTCACAAGGGATTTGATTTAGGTCATACCTGAATAATCTAGTGGCTTTCCTTAATTTCTTTAGTTTAAGCCTGAATTTAGCAATAAGAAGCTGATGATCTGAGTCTCAGCAGTTCTACATCTTATTTTCACTGACTGTATAGAGCTTCTTCATCTTGGCTGAAAAGAACATAATCAATCTGATTTTGATAAGCAGCATCCCAGGGACGGGGGAGCCTAGTGGGCTGCCGTCTGTGGGGTCGCACAGAGTCAGACGCAACTGAAGCGACCTAGCAGCAGCAGCAGCAGTGTTGTCCATGTGTAGATTTGTCCCTTGGGTTGTTAGAAAAGGGTGTTTCCTAGGTCCCAAATGCTGTATATAGAAATGTCTAAGAAAATCCATATACATAGAATCACACAGAGATATGAAACTCTGACTCACCTCATTCATTATCATATCAAAATAATTAATATATTCACAACAAATAATAAAAATTATGTAAATGTAATAGGAGAGACAAAATGCAACAAGCTTAAAATAATTATTAAGTTTAGGGTATAAACACCATCAAATTGTATTTCCCATGCATAAACATTTATTGTGGAAAGAATTATGAACTGATTTAAGTTCAATTTTTGCTTTAAAAAATATTTTCATTCTTGATACAACTGCTAATTTTTTTTTAAATCTTAGAACAATCTTCATCTGGCTCATATTATATTCATATAATCAAAAAGTATTTTTTAATGAACACTAAAACATTTTGTTGGCTCTGAATCTATTGGGAGAATAGTGGACTTTTGCCAGTCCATACTTATTCTTAGCAAAAGATAAGAAACTTTGGCCAAATGTTTCATTTTAATCCTCCTTCACAGCAGTGAATGTAATTTTGTCTACATAAGGTAATGGTTTCCAAATATATTGTATTATTTTTCTTCAAACCATTTTCATCCAGTTTTTTTTTTTTTTTTTTTTTTTTTTTTTTACAGTCTATAAATGAACTGGACATGTTTCTCCTCTTTCAAAAGACACTGATTATTTTATTAGATATGACTAGCCAAATGCCAGCTCTGGTAATTGCTATAAAGAGAAGAGAATTTGTCCCAATGAATAGAATTCCTTGAGAGCAAGACCCATGCTTTCTCCCCGCCACCCCCCTCATTGTTTGTTAGTCATGCTCACTTTCTGAAATATATTTATAGCAACATCACCATAACTAACATCAACAGTGACATAAAGCTTCCTGGTTGCTGCACTTTTGTACTTAAATTCTCATTTTATTTGGCCTCTTTTGAAAGCATCCTTGTTCTTAAAACTCTATTCACTTTTATTCCCTCCTAATTTCCCCTCTTTTATTAAATAGCACCATTTTCAAGCTCTGCTCCTTCTACAAAAGACTTAGAGTTCTCCCTACTCTAAGATCTTTTTGAGGTTGTCCATCTGTTTCTGACAGGAAACATTATTTGTGAATGTATTAAATTTACAAATTTATTCATTAAATTATCAATATATTTTGCCCCTCCATTTTTATTATTTAATATCCAAATTTTATCCAAGGATATGAAAGTGTGCTGTGCTGTGCTTAGCCATTCAGTCATATCCAACTGTGACCCCATGGACTGAAGCCCTCTTAGCTCCTCTGTCCATGGGGATTCTCTAGGCAAGAATACTGGAGTGGATTGCCATGCCCTCCTCCAGGGGATCTTCCCAACCCAAGGATCAAACCCAGGTCTCCCGCATCGAAGGCAAATTCTTTACGACGGAAAGCTACCAGGGAAGCCCTATAAAAGTGTAAGCAATAATAAAACTATAATGGAAATACATAAATTAGTGGAATGACCATACTTATAATATGCTTAAATGCTACATGATATTTTCAGCATGTCATTCTGAATTTATGTCTATGATTGTTCATATACCGCACATCTTTACTTAGGAATATTTGATCTGATGGTTTGCGTTTATTCCTCAGTTGTCAAGTATTTGTCAATCATTCTGTGATATCAATAACAATAAATAACAGTTTTCTCCCAGTATGAACTAAACAGTATTACCACTAATAGAATTACTGATGCAAACACCAGATGTTTGCGCTAACCTATACAGTAATATGCATAGGGTGCTGCTGCTGCTGCTGCTAAGTCGCTTCAGTCGTGTGCGACTCTGTGCGACCCCATAGACGGCAGCCCACCAGGCTCCCCCGTTCCTGGGATTCTCCAGGCAAGAACAGTGAAGTGGGTTGCCATTTCCTTCTCCAGTGCATCAAAGTGAAAAGTGAAAGTGAAGTCGCTCAGCTGTGTCCGACTCTTAGCGACCCCATGGGCTGCAGCCTACCAGGCTCCTCCATCCATGGGATTTTCCAGGCAAGAGTACTGGAGTGGGGTGCCGTTGCCCTCTCCAAATATGCATAGGGAATTAACATATTTCATCAAGTTTTTAAAACCCTGAAAATGTCATAAGAAGCCTGTAAAAGATTAATTGTAAAAGATATGGATCAAGTTTTGCTGATGCCTTGATAAGACTGCTGGCTAGCTTCTAAAGAAAAACCCACAGGGTAGCAGTTCCTATGTGGATTTACCGTAGTTCAACCTCAGGGCATGCAGTGTGAAGGCTAAAAAACCTGATTTCTCGTCACTCCAGAGAGGAATCTTTCTTTGCTGAAGGGCAGATTTACTAACTTGTCTGCAAAGAGACAAAAATGCAAATATTAGACTATCAGTACAGTATTTACATTGAAAATTATAACTTCCAAACAAGGGGTAGATTCTAAAGTTCTTTAGCTAGTGAATTCCCTCCACGTATATAACATAGAGAGCAGAAAAGTTAACTGGCAGGTTGCTTAGCAAGCCTACCTCAAAAATAGAAGGATTAGTTTTCATTTTAATATTTAACACCACCAGCTAAGGATAAGCTCTTATATTTATTTCCACGATAGAGACTGTCCTCCTGATAAAAGTAAACCAACTTTTACATTGGAGCCAACATGCATCTTCCATGGTTAACAATTAGAAGCTTCTTAGTGTCCCAATCTCCTCTCTCTGTAGTTTCATTTATTTGTTCACCGGTCTACTACCTCTTTTTCTTTTAGGAAGGCCTGAGGGACATGAAAATTCTCAGGGTAACTTTTTTTGCATTGTCCTGATTAAGATCATTTATATATTGATTTAATTATTTAGTTCTAAGACAATGATTTGACTTGTTTTAAGATTCTTGGGATCTCATTGGTTTTCAAGCTATTTTTGAATAGATGTAAACTCATGATTCTATCTCACGCCCAAGCTTTTAAGAATCCCAAATGACTATAACTTCAGAACAACTTTTCTTTCTGAGTTTCTTGTCATATATTTTCAAATTCAACTATCATGTCTCTATGGCTTTTTGATAAATTATTCAAATTTAAAATAATTCACCACATTAACAAATTGAAAAATAAAAACCATATGATTATCTCAATAGATGCAGAGAAGGCCTTTGACAAAATTCAACATCCATTTATGATAAAAACTCTCCAGAAAGCAGGAATAGAAGGAACATATCTCAACATAATAAAAGCTATATATGACAAACCCACAGCAAACATTATCCTCAATGGTGAAAAATTGAAAGCATTTCCCCTAAAGTCAGGAACAAGACAAGGGTGTCCACTTTCACCACTACTATTCAACATAGTTCTGAAAGTTTTGGCCACAGCAATCAGAGCAGAAAAAGAAATAAATGGAATCCAAATTGGAAAAGAAGAAGTAAAACTCTCACTGTTTACAGATGACATGATCCTCTACATAGAAAACCCTAAAGACTCCACCAGAAAATTACTAGAGCTCATCAATGAATATAGTAAAGTTGCAGGATATAAAATCAACACTCAGAAATCCCCTGCATTCCTATACACTAATAATGAGAAAGTAGAAAAAGAAATTAAGGAAACAATTCCATTCACCATTGCAACGAAAAGAATACAATACTTAGGAATATATCTACCCAAAGAAACTAAAGACCTACATATAGAAAACTATAAAACACTGATGAAAGAAATCAAAGAGGACACTAATAGATGGAGAAATATACCATGTTCATGGATCAGAAGAATCAATATAGTGAAAATGAGTATACTACCCAAAGCAATTTACATATTCAATGCAATCCCTATCAAGCTACCAGCCATATTTTTCACAGAACTAGAACAAATAATTTCAACATTTGTATGGAAACACAAAAAACCTCGAATTGCCAAAGCAATCTTGAGAAATAAGAATGGAACTGGAGGAATCAACTTGCCTGACTTCAGGCTCTACTACAAGGCCACAGTCATCAAAACAGTATGGTACTGGCACAAAGACAGACATATAGATCAATGGAACAAAATAGAAAGCCCAGAGATTAATCCACACACATATGGACACCTTATCTTTGACAAAGGAGGCAAGAATATACAATGGAGTAAAGACAATCTCTTTAACAAGTGGTGCTGGGAAAACTGGTCAACCACTTGTAAAAGAATGAAACTAGATCACTTTTTAATACTGCACACAAAAATAAACTCAAAATGGATTAAAGATCTAAATGTAAGACCAGAAACTATAAAACTCCTAGAGGAGAACATAGGCAAAACACTCTCCGACATAAATCACAGCAGGATCCTCTATGATCCACCTCCCAGAATTCTGGAAATAGAAGCAAAAATAAACAAATGGGATCTAATCAAAATTAAAAGCTTCTGCACAACAAAGGAAAATATAAGCAAGGTGAAAAGACAGCCTTCTGAATGGGAGAAAATAATAGCAAATGAAACAACTGACAAACAAGTAATCTCAAAAATATACAAGCAACTTATGCAGCTCAATTCCAGAAAAATAAATGACCCAATCAAAAAATGGGCCAAAGAACTAAATAGACATTTCTCCAAAGAAGACATACGGATGGCTAACAAACACATGAAAAGATGCTCAACATCACTCATTATCAGAAAAATGCAAATCAAAACCACAATGAGGTACCATTTCATGCCAGTTCAGAATGGCTGCGATCCAAAAATCTGCAAGCAATAAATGCTGGAGAGGGTGTGGAGAAAAGGGAACCCTCTTACACTGTTGGTGGGAATGCAAACTAGTACAGCCACTATGGAGAACAGTGTGGAGATTCCTTAAAAAATTGCAAATAGAACTCCCTTATGACCCAGCAATCCCACTGCTGGGCATACACACCGAGGAAACCAGAATTGAAAGAGACACATGTACCCCAATGTTCATCGCAGCACTGTTTATAATAGCCAGGACATGGAAACAACCTAGATGTCCATCAGCAGATGAATGGATAAGAAAGCTGTGGTACATATACACAATGGAGTATTACTCAGCCGTTAAAAAGAATTCATATGAATCAGTTCTGATGAGATGGATGAAACTGGAGCCGATTATACAGAGTGAAGTAAGCCAGAAAGAAAAACACCAATACAGTATACTAACACATATATATGGAATTTAGAAAGATGGCAATGACGACCCTGTATGCAAGACAGCAAAAAAGACACAGCTGTGTATAATGGACTTTTGGACTCAGAGGGAGAGGGAGAGGGTGGGATGATTTGGGACAATGGCATTCTATCATGTATACTATCATGTAAGAATTGAATCGCCAGTCTATGTCTGACGCAGGATACAGCATGCTTGGGGCTGGTGCATGGGGATGACCCACAGAGATGTTATGGGGAGGGAGGTGTGAGGGGGGTTCATGTTTGGGAACACATGTAAGAATTAAAGAATTTAAAATTAAAAAAACTAAAAAAATTAAAAATTAAAAAAAATTAAAAAATGAAGGAAATTAAAAAATAAAATAAAAATAAAATAAAATAATGAAAATCAAACTGCTTTTTTTCTAAAGAATAGTGTTTCTTTTTTATTATTCCTTAAATATTAGCATACATCTCTTTCTCTTTCCTCATTTAATGAAAGGATATATTAAAATTTTCATTAACTACCATGCTTGTGCCACTGTGTTGTTTCTACAATAGATTTTCTATTTAATGTCATCCACTCTATGATATATCTACAGAAATACTAAGAAGTTAAGGGACTTGCCCAAGGAAACACACAATGTACATTGTACAGTAAAATTTTACATTCATTTTTTCTGACTGTAAAGATGTTAATTATACTTTTATGTTACAATTCTTCACACTATCATCATTACCTAACCAACTACCCAAACTGCCTTCATTTAAAATGACTAATTGCCTTTTTCTCTCAGTCCCCTGATCTTTTAAGTCACAAGTTCTTTTTCCATTTCCTCTTAACCATTGACTTGCCTATTCCCTTCACCATTGCTTATTACACTTTTCATCATTTTCTACTTAGACCCTAATGACGTTACTCTATCTATGTCATTTTCTATAGTCTGAGGTTCAGATGGCTTCTGTTATGTCTGATATCATCATATTCTTGTGTAAGTCCTCAAAGGCTTCATGTTGCCCTGTTGATTAGGTATTTAGGATGGCATATATTTCCCTTCATCCTCTCTTATCTGTGTTAATGTTACAATTCTTTTACCCGAGTATTCCACTTCCTACTCCTCCTCCTCTTTAACAAATCCAAACTTCAAAAATTCACTTCTCTCTCATCATAACCTTTTTCTCTTTTGCAAAAAAAAAAAAAAACAACAATTATTAATAACCAAAAAGACATTGAATGAGTACCTACAATTTGCCATGCACTATGCAAAGATGAATTATTAAATTTTATTTGCAAATAAGCCTATGAGTTTCTATGATTACTGTTCTCAGTTTACATGTTAAGAAATTATGACTCAAAGTGAATAACTTGCCTTATCTCTCATAGCCAGTAATTTATACAATATACAGTTTAACCCAGGCTTGCCAGTTGGTGCTAATGGTAAAGAACCCATCTGCCAATGCAGATAGACATAAGAGATGCAGGTTCGATCCTGGGTTGGGAAGATCTCCTGGAGGAGGGCACAGCAACCCACCCCAGTATTCTTACCTCAAGAGTCCCATGGACGGAGAAGCCTAACAGGTTATGGTCCATGGGGTAGCAAAGAGTTGGACATGACTGAATGACTTAGCATGTACACACACACAGTTTCACCTAGGCATAAGAATTCATACTTTCAATCATTGCAGAAAATGTACTCATCATTAAGATAGATTATAAGAATTAAGCATTCGACTTTTAATGTTGTAATTAGAAATTCAGACGAATTGAAGCATGTTCAAAATAAAAAGAATAAATGCATAAATTATTTATAAAAAATAGTATGGATAATAAAAATATACAACTCAAATCAAGATACTTCTCACACCTGCTTAGTTGTGTTCATTTGCTGCTTCAGGAGGTATTTTCAGGTAACATGGAGGTCAACTCAGCACCTAGGAGGCATATGACCAATGCTGGTTTTGAAATTCCTCTACCGATGCCTTGACAAAACAATATGAAATTTGAACATAAAAGGCAAATCAGAGTAACCTATATAATCAATTTACATACAAAATCAGAGATAAAGAGTTGACTAAAAGAGACAGAATAGCTCCCATTCATTTAGTTGGTAATAGGATACAAGGAAAAAAAAAAAAAAAAAAGGTTGATTAGAAACATTTTGTCAGTGCTTGTCCACCTCATTTTCAATGATTGTATCTTTCTGTCTACAAAAGTAGGTAGTTATAGCTACTGTCTTAGCTTTCAATTTTGTCATGATGCCTTGAAAAATTCTAACATAAGAAACATTTAGTTATAGGTATATTCTGGGACTGGGGCTTCCTTGGTGGTTCAGCAGTAAAGAATCTGCTGCAACTGAGGAGCCGTGGGAGATGCTGGTTCAGTCCCTGGTTTGGAAAGATATCCTGGAGAAGGAAATGGCTATCCACTCCAATATTCTTGCCTAGAGAATCCCATGGACCAAAAAGCCTGGTGAGCCACAGTCCAAGGGGTCGTAAAAAGTCAGACACATTTGAAGTGACTTAGCACGTGTGTGTGCGTGCCGCACACACACATGCACATACACACACACACACACACCATATTCTCTGGGACTAGGGGAATCACACTGTATCCCACCTATCTGTTTCTGCAGATAGACTGTCATTGGTGATGAAATTTCTACACTAGTCAATTGGGGAGGTGTTTGAAATTACTTCTAATACTGGCTCAAATAACATGAAAAAGGTAAATAATGCTGGTAAATTTATGTTTGATTATTCCTGAAGCTTATATTTCCAATGCTGTAAAAATTTGGAAGTGAGGATTAGTGGAGAAACTGGTCCTTTGCCCTAATTTATCTACTTTCCTGGGAACAACACCTTGCTACTTAGGCCTGAAAAGTGTTTCATCATGTGCGTTATCTTCTTTCTCACTTTCCTTTTTCTCTATTCATGTCCCATCACTTTTTCTACTATAGCTTTCCCTCTTTGCCCCATGTATTTCCTTTCCTAAGTTCTGCTAACTCCTCCCATTTAAATAATCACATCTCAGTTTTCTTCAGGCCCTTCCTACCTCTTACAAACGTTTCAACCTCTTGAATCTGCTACTACCTTCAGTTTGATGCCATAAAGGTGGTATCTCCATTCAGGTGGTATCTCCAGGGTTTTCTTGGATGCAGGAAGATGAGCTTTGTCCACCAGAGAAGGGAGGGACAAGGCCTGTCATGAGGGGAAGGCCAAGGTTTCTTCCTCAAGGGGTGTGATTGAATTTATTTCATAGTAACCACAATTTTAAAACAAACCTCATTCTCAAAAGGATTGATTTCTCTCTTCCAGCTCCTTTCTTAATGATCTAGGTGATAAACTTTGCCTGTTAACATAATGCTGATTCTGCTGATGACAAAAGAGTAACCCTGACTTCATTTTATAAAAAGAGCATATCTCCCTTTCTTTGTCTGAATTACATTACAAAACCTCCTCCATGGGAACAAATGGTGTTATGCCAGAAAAGGTTTCCTCCAATAACTAAATTCTCTTTAACCAGAGTATAAGACAGAAGAAAAGGTAGGAATTGAACTGTGACTATCAACCAGAGCTCTAGCATGAAGCTGCTTACATGTTTTGGGCATCCCGCAGCACAACAAATGAGTCTTTAGAGAAAACCTTCCAAGAAACACTGGTCACAAAACAAATGCTTCATGAAAAGCAGATGGGAGTGATATGGCCTTAGTTGACCTAGCTTGGAAAAGTATGCAACATCACTTTCGCTTTAAGTTGATAAGACCAGCCCAGATGCATGTGATGAGAATGAGGCTCCAAATCCTGATGGGGACATAGCAAAGTTACCTTGCAGAAGAGAAGGTGGAATGGGAGGTATAATCTAGTTATTTTTAGAAATGCAATCTGGGACACAAGTCATACCTGCTGGGATCTGCCCAAATTCCTGACCCACGGAATCCATGAACATAATAAACGTTACTGTTTTTCAGCACTAAGTTTTGGATAGTTTGCCATTTAACAATAGATGACCAGAAGAGTAGTTTATGAGACAGTCAGCTGCTGTAGCATTTACTACTGGTTCAGGCAGCACACAATAGCTGACCAGTATAGACCAACTGAAGTGTTCACAGCTTGGAGTCCATAAAATGAGATCCATGATGCTCTAATTTTGGAAAATGAAATGCAGACTTTATTTGAATGCCACAGAGGCCACTATCATGGGGACAAACAGATGCTTCCAAATGATTTAGAGCTTCCTTTATTCTAAGTTTTAATATATATGCACTCACCTTTTAGTTTTGCCATTCTCTATGACTGATACTTACCTTAGTACCTTCTGAAGAAAGATATAACAAGGAAGACTTCTGGGCACTATGATTCTGACCTTTGCCCTTGATTCCATTTTTATTTTATCTTGTGTTGTTGGAAAGGGCGTTTGCTATGACCAGTGCATTCTCTTGACAAAACTCTATTAAATGCCTTTACCCTGCTTCATTCTGTACTCCAAGGGCAAATTTGCTTGTTACTCCAGGTATTTCTTGATTCCCTACTTCTGCATTCCGGTCCCCTATAATGAAAAGGACATCTTTTTTGGGTCCTAGTTCTAGAAGGTCTTATAGGTATTTATAGAACCGTTCAACTTCAGCTTCTTCAGTATTACTGCTCAGGGCATAGACTTGGATTACTGTCATACTGAATGGTTTGCCTTGGAAGGAAACGAACAGATATTCTGTCGTTTTTGAGCTTGCATCCAAGTATAGCGTTTTGGACTCTTTTGTTGACTATGAAGCTACTCCATTTCTTCTAAGGGATTCTTGCCCACAGCAGTAGGTGTAATGGTCATCTGAGTTAAATTCACCCATTCCAGTCCATTTTAGTTCAGTGATTCCTAAAATATTGATGTTCACTCTTGTCATCTCCTGTTTGACCACCTCCAACTTGCCTTGATTCATGAACCTAACATTCCAGGTTCCTATGCTATATTGCTCTTTACAGCATCAGACTTTACTTCCATCACCAGTCACATCCACAGCTGGGTTTGGTTTTTCCTTTGGCTTATCTCTTTTTTGTTTCTGGAGTTATTTCTCCACTTATCTCCAGTAGCATACTGGGCACCTACTGACCTGGGGAGTTCATCTTTCAGTGTCCTATCTTTTTGCCTTTTCATACTGTTCATGGGGTTCTCAAGGCAAGAATACTGAAGAAGTTTGCCATTCCCTTATCCAGTGGACCATGTTTTGTCAGAACTCTCCACCATGACTCGTCCATCTTGGGTGGCCCTATATGGCATGGCTCATAGCATCATTGAGTTAGACAAGGCTATGGTCCATGTGATCAGATTGGTTAGTTTCCTGTGATTGTCGTTTTCAGTGTGTCTGCCCTCTGATGGAGAAGGGTAAGAGGCTTATGGAAGCTTCCTGATGGGAGAGACTGACTGAGGAGGAAATTGGGTCTTGTTCTGGTGGGTGGGGCCATGTTCAGTAAATCTTTAATCCAATTTTCTGTTGATGGGTGGGGCTGTGTTTCCTCTCTGTTATTTACCTGTGGCCAAACTATGATGGAGGTAATGAAGATAATGAGGACCTCCTTCAAAAGGTCCCATGCATGCACTGCTACACTCAGTGCCCCCAGCCCTGCAGCAGGCCACTGCCGACCCATGCCTCCTCCAGAGACTCTTAGACACTTATGGGCAAGTCTGGGTCAGTCTCTTGTGGAGTCACTGCTCCTTTCTCCTGAGTCCTAGTGTGCACAAGTTTTCGTTTGTGCCCAAGAGTTTCTTTCCCAGTCCTGTTCTGGTGGCTCTATGGTGGGGTTAATGGTGACCTCCTCCAAGTGGGCTTATGCCATACAGAGGTCTGCTGCATACAGAGCCCCTGCCCCTGAAGCAGTCCACTGCTGACCTATACCTCCACAGGAGACACTCAAACACAGTTCTGTCTCAGTCTCTGTGGGGTCTCTGGGTCCTGGTGCACATAAGGTTTGTTTGAGCCCTCTGAGAATTGCTGGTGGGTGTGGAGTTTGATTCTAAACGTGAATTCGCCCCTCCTACCTTGTTGCTGGGGCTTCTCCTATGTTTCTGGATGTGGGGTTTATCTCACCACTGTCGCTCAAGCTCAGTGCAATTCCAACAATACAAGAGAAGACTCTACACATGGACATCACCAGATGGTTAATACCGAAATCAGATTTATGATATTCTCTGCACCCAAAGATGGATAAGTTCTATACAGTTAGCAAAAACCAGACCGAGAGCTGACTGTGGCATAGATCGTGAACTCCTTATTGCCAAATTCAGACTTAAATTGAAGAAAGTAGGGAAAACCACTAGACCATTCGGGTATGATCTAAATCAAATCCCTTATGATTATACAGTGGAAGTGGAAAATAGATTAAAAGGATTAGATCTGATAGACAGAGTGCCTGAAGAACTATGGACAGAGCGTCGTGACATTGCACAGGAGGCAGTGATCAAAATCATCGCCAAGGAAAAGAAATGCAATAAGGCAAAATGGTTGTTTGATGAGGACTTACAATTAGCTGTGAATAGAAGAAAAGAGAAAGGCAAAGGAGGAACGAAAGATATACCCACTTGAATGCAGAGTTCCGAAGAATAGCAAAGAAACATAAGAAAGCCTTCCTCAGTGATCAATACAAAGAAATAGAGGAACACAACAGAATGGGAAAGCTTAGCTATCTCTTCAAGAAAATTAGAGATACTAAAAGAACATTTCATACATAGATGTTGACAATAAATGACAGAAATGGTATGGACCTAACAGAAGCAGAAGATATTAAGAAGAGGTGGCAAGAATACATGGAAGGACTATACAGAAAAGATCTGCACAACCCAGATAATCATGATGTTGTGATCACCGACCTAAAGCCAGACATCTTGGAATGCGAAGTGAAGTGGGCCTTAGGAAGCATCACTATGAACAAAGCTGATGAAGGTGGTGGAATCCCAGCTGAGCTCTTTCAAATCCTAAAAGATGATGTTGTGAAACTGCTGCACTCAATATGCCAGCAAATTTGGAAATCTCAGCAGTGGCCACAGGACTGGGAAAGGTTAGTTCTCATTATAATCCCAAAGAAAGGCAATGCCAAAGAATGCTCGAACTATTGCACAATTGCTGTCAGCCCAACATGCTGCTCAAAAGCAATGCTCAAAATTCTCCAAGCCAGGCTTCAACAGTACATGAACCATGAACTTCCAGATGTTCAAGCTTGTTTTAGAAAAGGCAGAAGAATCAGAGATAAAATTGCCAACATCCATTGGATCATCAAAAAAGCAAGAAAGTTCCAGAAAAATAGCTACTTCTGCTTTATTGACTTTGCAAAGCCTTTGATTGTGTGGATCACAACAAACTGTGGAAAATTCTTCAAGAGATGGGAATACCAGACTAGCTGACCTGCCTCCTGAGAAATATGTATGCAGGTCAAGAAGCCACAGTTCGAACTGGACATGGAACAACAGACTGGTTCCAAATCAGGAAAGAAGTACATCAAGGCTGTATATTGTCACCCTGCTTATTTAAGTTATATGCAGAATACATCATGAGAAACGCTGGGCTGGATGAAGCACAAGCTGGAATCAAGATTGCCAGGAGAAAGAACAATAACCTCAGATTTGCAGATGACACCACCCTTTTGGCAGAAAGCAAAGAGGAACTAAAGAGCCTCTTTATGAAAGTGAAAGAGGAGAGTGAAAAAGTTGGCGTAAAGCTCAACATTCAGAAAACTAAGATCATGGCATCTGGTCCCATCACTTCATGGCAAAGAGATGGGGAAACAGTGGAAATAGTGACAAACTTTATTTTTTTGAGCTCCAAAATCACTGCACATGGTGACTGCAGCCTTGAAATTAAAAAATGCTTACTCCTCAGAAGAAAAGTTTATGACCAACCTAGATAGCATACGAAAAAGCAGAGACATTATTTTACAAACAATGGTCCATCTAGTCAAGGCTATGGTTTTTTCAGTAGTCATGTATGGATGTGAGAGTTGGAGTATAAGAAAGCTAAGAACTGAAGAACTGAAGCTTTTGAACTGTGGTGTTGGAGAAGACTCTTGGGAGTCCCTTGCACTGCAAGATCAAAACCATCAATCCTCAAGGAAATCAGTCCTGAATATTATTTGGAAGGACTGATGCTGAAGCTGAAGCTCCAATACTTTGGCCACCTGATATGAAGAACTCAGTCATTTGAAAAGATCATGATGATTGGAAAGATTGAAGGCAGGAGGAGAAGGGGATGACAGAGGCTGAGATGGTTGGATGGCATCATTAACTCAATGGACATGAGATTGAGTAACCTCCAGGAGTTAGTGTTGTACAGGGAGGCCTGGTGTGCTTCAGTCCATGGGGTCGCAAACAGTCTGACACATCTGATCAACTGAACTGAACTGATCACTTTTGTTTAATTTTTTCATGGATACATTTATTTTTTAAATATAAATTTATTTATTTTAATTGGAGGTTAATTACTTTACAATATTGTATTGGTTTTGCCATACATCAACATGTATCCACCACAGGTATACATGTGTTCCCCATCCTGAACCCCTCTCCCTCCTCCCTCCCCATACAAAATAATTTTAGAAAACATTATAGCATTACTTCCTACTTGCTTTTTTTCTCATTTTATCAGTATGAGAAAAGCACATTTTTTAAAAGCATTTATTCAAAAGTATATTCCAACTGTAATTTCTTTACAGTCTAGCTGAGCACTCCCTGCTAGACAAATAACTGAACTTCTTCCCCTAAAACTCACTGAGAAGGCAGCTACTTATAAGTTGATGTCACATGTAGCCATGCTATAACAAAGGAAAATAAATATTTCTGTTCATGTGTATACACTCACACAGTCACTCACATATACTCATATATGGGAAAGTGGTTATTGTGTTATATACATAAATACATATATGCATCAATAGATTAATATAATGTACATACATATACTAGCAAATATATATATATATATATATATATATATATATATATATACGACTTATCCTTGAACTTATTTTCCTTTTTCTAAATTTAGGTTTCTAAATTTAGGTTTCTG
Source organism: Budorcas taxicolor (assembly GCF_023091745.1). Classification (NCBI taxonomy): domain Eukaryota; kingdom Metazoa; phylum Chordata; class Mammalia; order Artiodactyla; family Bovidae; genus Budorcas; species Budorcas taxicolor. The sequence goes on from NC_068914.1 coordinate 24,132,597, forward strand.
ATTCATTCCTATCAACTTGTAAGCTTTTCTACTTAGGGTCTGTCTTTGAAAAATTGATCCATTCTCTGTGCACTTATTAAATCAAGATTCTGGTCATAAAATATTTTGGACTGTGAGGAGAAGTTTCAACTTAAGTAAGATAAGTTTCAACTCAAAAGGATTCTATGTAGTCACCTTTAAATTCTTATTATGACTTCCCTGTATCTCAGTGCACCTCTTTCTACTGTGAATGTTTATTATCTAAGTAGTTGCAAGGAATATAAAAGAAAGATGGGAAGGGTTACTTTTCAGCTTGGAAATGTGCATTGTTTTACCTTCTACAAATCAAGACTACAGATACAAGCAGTCTAAATTTTTACCATCACTCAAAATATCTATCATATTATATACTTCTGTCTATAAATATATGTAGATGGTGTGTGTATATAGAAATTTATATATAATAGATTATAATACAGCAATTATTGGTTTCAGAACAAATATATGTGATTTGAAATAAATTTCTATGATAAATTTAAAAGTAAATATATAATTATATCTAATCTATATAAAATTACCTACATAATTTTTTTCTGAAAACTGCTCTATGTTTCAGAATGGTAAATGTTGTGACTATTGTCTGATGCTAATATAGAAATGCCCCAGTATTTTTAATGGCTATGAATGTAGACTGAATTCATTATTTATTTTCACTTTCCTTTATAAATATGACCTTAGGAAAATTATTTATCATCTGTAATTTTAAGTTTCCTCATTTCTAAAATAAAAGAAATAATAATTCTGAAGAAGAAATTAAGGAATTAATGTAAAGCTACTAGAATTTAGAAAAGCAGTTTGTATATTTCTTAGAATACTTTCTGGTACATAGTGAACATTTGGTACTATTAAGTGTGGTTATTAGTAGTATAATCCATATAGAATTTTTGAGTGAAATTTGTCCAAATTTTAAAGTAGCTTGATATATGCAGTCAAATTTCCATCCAACTCTTACTCTCATCATCATGTGCAAACAGGAAATATAAATATAATATACCTTAAGATATTTTAAAGTCATTTCCAAATAATTTTAGCTTTATTGTTTTAACATATGCACAAAAGGGGATTTTTAAATGATTTAAGTAAACTGCCATACATTTTTGTTTGATATTTAAATAATTTAATGTTGCCATCTCATGTATTTGCAAGGAAACTATTCCTTTTGTTGAATGACAGAAAATTGCTTCATTACAATTTATTGTGCTATATGCTTCTCAGCATATACTTGGACAAATCCCTCTTTGGCTGTTAGTGATTACAGGCTCAGAACAAGACTCTATTTTAAACTTCAACTCACTCCAGTATTCTTGCTGGGAGAATCCCAGGGACGGCGGAGCCTGGTGGGCTGCCGTCTATGGGGTTGCACAGAGTCGGACACGACTGAAGTGACTTAGCAGCAGCAAATCAATAATAACTGTTATGTAAATTTACTGCCAGAAATGTCATGGAATCTGGCATTTCACAGGTAAAAAATGCACTAAAGACTTGGAGTTATGCACTGTCAGAATTTGTTTATGCTCCAACCCTTTTGTTCTCATGGATATCTGATAATTAATAGATACTGATTTCATTAAATATTTAAACTCCAGGATTTATTTGCTAAAATTACAGTAGCTATTTCCCCCACCTGCCCAGACAGTGTTTGAAAGCAATATCCCCACCCCCCAACCAAAAGGCACATTATTTGAAAACACTTTCAGTTTCAGGTTGGAACAGCAAAGTAATTCAATATGAACTGATGTAAAAATAAAATAGTTTCAATTTTGTTCTTATTGCTGGACTTTTCCTGTGCTTCTTGATTTAGTGGTCATCATAAATGTTTAAAGTGAGTTAACTGTTTTATGTCATACAGGGCAGGCTATATCTTCACTTTAAAGAGATCTCTGTAAATAAAAAGAACTCTAAGATAGCCGTTAAAATGAGTCAAGTAGGAAAATTTATACTCTTTCTGGTGTCTTTGTGTTCTGGTGGTTGCCAGGTGCCAGAGCATCTGCTCTGGAAGTTGTTGATGTCACACAGCAGCAGGAGAAGAACACTTGATTTTCCATAATTGATTTTATTCTTTAGAATGTGGATGTCTGCCTCTGTTTTTACAAGAAGACTTAATGGAGTTTTATAGATATTTTTAAAATGTCGACAGTCATGCTTACAGTTTTAGGCACTCTGCTTGCTAGAGGTGGAATTGTCAGGGTAAATAGGAGGCTAACTGGGGGAGACCTTGTATCATCAATGCCTGAAGGGAACTAGTCAGAAACCAAACAATTAGTGGTTACTTGTGGATGTCAGAAGCTCTAGCAAACAGACAGTCAATTATTAAATGGGTTTTGCCACCAGGTGAATGTACTTAAGTGTAGGCAGTATGAAATTGCAATCAAACTGATCAAATGACATTTTTTTACTGAGGAGTGAAATAGGGACTTGGTAGAGAACAGTATCTGCAAGTTAAACTAAAATGATCATCAGCTTGACATGAATAAATTACTTTTTTCCTTAAGAAAAAAAAATTAATCAACTCAGTATGGATTAACTCCTTAAGTTTTGCCAGGAGTTTCTAAATAAATCCAATAAATATTCTATTTTCATCTTTAAATTGTTTTTTAACATTAAAAATATAAACAACTGAACTGAGTTCTGACACTTGGCAGCAAGCCACTCACATTTATTCTCTTCTCCTTTGTCTCCTACACACTCCCTTGTCCTAATAATAAGCATCATTTTAAGGAATTACTTACTCCTTTATTGGCTGGCCTCAGAACTTGGTCGATTCTTACTGGATTAGAATTATTAATTTAGGAAGGATACATTGCAATTGAGTCCAAATCCATTATGAAACATTAATAAAGACAGTGATAACACGCCAGTCTCATTACAATCCATGAAGTCTCAATTGTGTAATAAGGTTCTATTAGTAAAAACTAGAAAAATATAGCACTTAAATATTGAGGAAATTAAGAACTATGCAAAGATATTTCAGTAATGACCAAAGTTTCACCTAATGAAGCACAAAGAGAAAAACATTTCATCTCCTAACCTTATATAATGTCATGCTATGGGGCAACTTTTCTGATTCCAAGGTAAGGATGGGGATTTGTATCTGACTTACTTAAGTTGATTATATGTTAATAAAATTAGAAACCTTTAATAGGAGATACAATAATCCCACTCTTTCAGATACTTCTTAAGGGAAATTTTGCTATTTGAGTTATAGGAAAATTTTTATAAGGAAGAATCTCTTAGTTGATGACAAAATAAACTGAAATTAGGCAAAATTAATTTGGAGAGAATGAACAGATGGCCAAACAGTGGATTTTTAACTTAACCTTTTTAATTGATGGCAAATGTCACAGAAAGCTATTCACTATTTTCTTATCAGAACTGCAAAGTGGAAAAACAAGATTGTATGGCTAAATATTTCAGCCTCCACCTCTAAAATCTGTATCATGTCAGGGGTGCTAAAACAAGTAAAAAGACTAGCAAATCAAAGAAGAATATATCACATAAAGAATAAAATATAACAAACTTTAGAAATATGATCTAGTAGTTTAACAAAAGAGTATTCCAGAATTCTGAAACATGCAAACAGAAGATGCCTTTTCTTCACCTTGAAAACAATTTTTAATCAATAATGAAAACAAAGCAAAACAAAAAAGCAACTAAAAGCTGTCATCATGTTATAATCAATTATTGGCAATTTATAATAAAATAAAACTTGGTTTTGAAATACCATAGGCTTAATAATAAAGACATTTTTATTAAAATGCAGCTATATTTTTATATAATTGCCAACATCTGTTGGATCATCAAAAAAGCACGAGAATACCAGAAAAAACATCTATTTCTGCTTTATTGATTATACCAAAGACTCTTTGTAGATCACAACAAACTGTGGGAAATTCTTCAAGATATAAGAATAAAAGTCCACCTTACCTGCTTCCTGAGAAATCTGTATGCAGGTCAAGAAGCAATAGTTAGAACTGGATATTGAACAATGGACTGGTTCCAAATTGGGAAAGGAGTACGTCAAGGCTGTATATTGTCACCCTGCTTATTTAACTTCAATGCAGAGTACATCATGTAAAATATCAGGCTGGATGAAGCACAAGCTGGAAACAAGATTGCTGGGAGAAATATCGAAAACCTCAGATATGCAGATGACACCACACTTATGGCAGAAATTGAAGAAGAACTAAAGAGCCTCTTGATGAAAGTGAAAGAGGAGAGTGAAAGAGTTGGCTTAAAAGATAACAATCAGAAAACAAAGATCATGGCATCTGGTCCCGTCACTTCATGGCAAATAGATGGGGAAACAATGGAAACAGTGAGAGTTTATTTTTGGGGGCTCCAAAATCCTTGCATATGGTGACTGCAGTCATGAAATTAAAAGATGCTTGCTCCTTGAAAGAAAAACTATGACCAACCTAGACAGCATGTTAAAAAGCAGAGACATTATTTTGCCAGCAAAGTTCCATCTAGTCAAAGCTATGGTTTTTCCAGTAGTCATGTATGGATGTGAGCGTTGGACTATAAAGAAAGCTGAGTGCAGAAGAATTGATGCTTTTGAACTTTGGTGTTGGAGAAAACTCTTGAGAGATCCTTGGACTGCAAGGGGACCAAACCAGTCAATTTTCAAGGAAATCAGTCCTGAATATTCATTGGAAGGACTGAGGCTGAAGCTTAAGCTCCAATACTTTGGCCACCTGATGCAGAGAACTGACTCTTTGAAAAAGACCCTGATGCTGGGAAAGATTGAAGTCAGGAGAAGGGGACAACAGAGGATGAGATGATTGGATGTTATCACCAACTCAATGGACATGAGTTTGAGCAAGCTCTGGGAGTTGATGGTGGACATGGAAGCCTGGTGTGTTGCAGTACATGGTGTTGCAAAGAGTTGGACACGAATGAGTGACTAAATGGAACTGATACTTTTATCAATATATATCATGCCTGTGATATGAATACAAAAATATTTATCAAATGTGTAATTATAGTAAGTAGGTAAAAGATTCAAATCATTCTTTGTTTATTTTATTCTAGTAGAAAGAGTAAAATATTTTTATAAAATTATTTTGTATATTCATTTTATTTTTAATTATAAATTATACACATCACATGAAATATTAAAATATACTGCCAAGGGTAAGATTGACAACCACAGTCTTTTCTTTTATATGGATATAATCATAAGTAGCGTCAAGAAGGGCCTTCCTATGTGGCTCAGTGACAAAGAATCTGTCTGCCAATGTAGGAGCCCAGATTTGATCCTTGGGTCTGAAAGATCCCCTGGAGAAGGAAATTGCAACCCACTCCAGTATTTTTGCCTGGAGAATCCCATGGACAGACAAGCCTGGTGCATGGTGCAATACAGTCCATGGGGTAGCAAAAAGTCTGAGGTGATGGTGCCTGAGCACACACACACCTTCTCTAGTGTTCAAGATATTAGTATCTAGTGAGTTAACATACTTCAAGTATTTAAAATTATACATAATTTGTATAATGAAGAGTTTGAATTGTCCAGGGGGATTTCTAGCCTTTGTCTTCACCTTCTCCTAATTACTCTCTTGCCCCTGAATATTGTGTGTGATATGCATGTTTTGGCTTATACAAGAACTTTGAGTCATACTGAATGGTCTTAAAAATGTGACTTCAGATGGAGCTTTGGTTCATGTGATATGAATCAACCTGGAAACCAAAATCAGTCATGTGCACAATCAATCTATCAATCATGTCTACACAATGGAACATTAATAAAACTTTGGGCACTAAAGCTTGGGTGAACTGTTCTGGTTGTCAATATTCTGAGCATATTGTCACACATCAGCATAGGAACAGCAATGTGTTCTCACTCCAGGGAGAGAGGTCTATGTTAGAACACTCTGAGATTTGATCTGTGAATCTTACTCTGGCTTATTTTAATCTGTATCCTTTCCTTGTGATAAACTTTGGCAGTGGATGTAACAGCTTTCATTTACTTCTGTGGGTTTATCTAACGAGTTAACAAAACTGAGGAAGATTTTGGAAACCATTTGAATATACCTGTGGTATCAGAATTGAGGACAATACTGGGGACTCTGCCCTCTAACGCTATTATTGGCCTAAACTCTTTATAATCACTATTCATATACTACATGTTTCACTAGTGTTTAGTACATTTATGTACACTTAGTGCTTACACAAAATTAATGTAAGCCATCTATAAAATAAATCTGACAATTTTAAAAGTACTGTTAATTTTCATCAATTGTTATCACTACTCCCAATAATATACTGTTTGAGCCCACACTTTAATATATGTCTAATTTACTACATTCTTTGCAGCTAGAGATGGAGAAACTCTATAGAGTCAACAAAAACAAGACCAGGAGCTGACTGTGGCTCAGATCATGAACTCTTTATTACCAAATTCAGAAAAAAATGGAAGAAAGTAGGGAAAACGACTAGACCATTCAGGTATGACCAAAATCAAATCCCTTATGACTATACAGTGGAAGTGAGAAATAGATTTGAGGGACTAGATCTGATAGAGAGAGTGCCTGATGAACTATGGACAGAGGTTTGTGACATTGTACAGGAGACAGGGATCAAGACCATCCCCATGGAAAAGAAATGCAAAAAAGCAAAATGGATGTCTGGGAAGGCATTACAAATAGCTGTGAAAAGAAGAGAAGTGAAAAGCAAAGGAGAATAGGTAAGATATCAGCATCTGAATGCAGAGTTCCAAAGACTAACATAGAAATAGAAGAAAGATTTCCTCAGCGATCAATGCAAAGAAATAGAGGAAAACAACAGAATGGGGAAAGACTAGAGATCTCGTCAAGAAAATTAGAGATACCAAGAGAACATTTCATGCAAAGATGGGCTCAATAAAGGGCAAAAATGGTATAGACCTAACAGAAGCAGAAGATATTAAGAAGAGGTGTCAAGAAGAGTTGTACAGAAGAACTATACAAAAAAGATCTTCATGGCCCAGATAATCACGATGGTGTGATCAATCACCTAGAGCCAGACATCCTGGAATGTGAAGTCAAGTGGGCATTAGAAAACATCACTAGGAACAAAGCTAGTGGAGGTGATGGAATTCCAGTTGAGTCCTTAAAAGGTGATGCTGTGAAAGTGCTGCACTCAATATGTCGGCAAGTTTGGAAAACCCAGCAGTGGCCACAAGACTGGAAATGTCAGTTTTCATTCCAATCCCAAAGAAAGGCAATGCCGAAGCATGCTCAAACTACCGCACAATTGCACTCATCTCACATGCCAGTAAAGAAATGCTCAAAATTCTCCAAGCCAGGCTTAAGCAATACATAAACCATGAACTTCCAGATGTTCAAGCTGGTTTTAGAAAAGGCAGAAGAACCAGAGATCAAATTGCCAACATCTGCTGGATCATGGAAAAAGCAAGAGAGTTCCAGAAAAACATCTATTTCTGCTTTATTGTCTATGTCAAAGCCTTTGACTGTGTGGATCACAATAAACTGTGGAAAATTCTGAAAGAGATGGGAATACCAGACCACCTGACCTGCCTCTTGAGAAACCTATATGCAGGTCAGGAAGCAACAGTTAGAACTGGACATAGATCAACAGACTGGTTTCAAATAGGAAAAGGAGTACATCAAGTCTGTATATTGTAACCCTGCTTATTTAACTTATATGCAGAGTACATCATGAGAAACACTGGACTGGAAGAAACACAAGCTGGAATCAAGATTGCTGGGAGAAATATTAATAACCTCAGATATGCAGATGACACCACCCTTATGGCAGAACGTAAAGAGGAACTAAAGAGCCTCTTGATGAAACTGAAAGTGGAGAGTGAAAAAGTTGGCTTAAAGCTCAACATTCAGAAAATGAAGATCATGGCATCTGGTCCCATCACTTCATGGCAAAAAGATGAGGAAACAGTGGAAACAGAATCCAACATTATTTTTTGGGGCTCCAAAATCACTGCAGATGGTGATTGCAGCCATGAAGTTAAAAGACACTTACTCCTTGGAAGAAAAGTTATCACCAACCTAGATAGTATATTCAAAAGCAGAGACATTACTTTGCCAACAAATGTCTGTTTAGTAATGGCTATGGTTTTTCCAGTGGTCATGTATGGATGTGAGAGTTGGACTGTGAAGAAAGCTGAGCACCGAAGAATTGATGCTTTTGAACTGTGGTGTTGGAGAAGACTCTTGAGAGTGCCTTGGACTGCAAGGAGATCCAACCAGTCCCTTCTGAATGAGATCAGCCCTGGGTGTTCATTGGAAGGACTGATGCTAAAGCTGAAACTCCAATACTTTGGCCACCTAATGCAAAGAGTGGACTCATTGGAAAAGACCCTGATGCTGGTAGTAATTGGGGGCAGGAGGAGAAGGGAACACCGAGGGTGAGATGGCTGGATGGCATCACTGACTCGATGGATATGAGTTTGAGTAAACTCTGGGAGTTGGTGATGGACAGGGAGGCCTGGTGTGCTGTGATTCATGGGGTCACAAAGAGTCGGACACGACTGAGTGATTGAACTGAACTGAACTGAACTGAATGTGTGTGGGAATTCAGTTGGTTTTAGTAAACTATCCTATTAAATGGCAATAGAATTTAACTCTTCTGATCCAAAGTTATATCCACACATGGGTGTTACCCAGCCCCCAACAACCCCAAGTCTTTGTCCTCTATTCGTACTTCTTTTCTGTTGCTTACAATTGCTCTATGGAAAAGCTCCTGTCCCCAGTCAATTTTTGTTTTTTTCTCATCACTGCCTATGGCTTAATTCCCAGTCTCCATCAATCTTTTGAGGCAAGTCCCACATAGGCTACCGTTTGTATTAATGCTAATAAGAGGATAGTTGTGAAGGAAAGCTGTCTAATGGCACAGAGCCCTAGTCTGTGGGGAATGCTTAAGTGGCTAAAAATTTGCTCTTTGAGGTATTATCATCACCACCATAGAAGGTAATCCCTCTATTTGTATATTGGTCTACTCTCGGCCATGAAGATAACAAAAAAGAGGTGTTCAATAACCATTGTAACCTAGCTAATTCACCTGCATGGGACAGGGTAAAGAAGACTGATAGCTCTCTTTGAAAGACAGGACTCTTAGGCCTGCCTAGCAGAAACAGAACCAGTTAAAACCAACAATAGACATAGTTGGAGTAGAATTCTATAGGTCCTCAGTTCCTAGGTTCAAAGATTCTAAAGAAATTTCCCAGGGAGTTGGGACAGTAGGTAGAATGAAGAGCACTCAGAAAATTAAAGAATTTGATGAAAAATGTGAAAAACTTTTATGTCTTCACAGTCAATACAAACCACAAAGGTATATATGGATTAAATATTAATCTTGGCTAGAATCACTGTTTTATTGACTATTTACCTATTATTAATTATTTTACCCTTATAATTTAATGAATAAAAGTTAAAAAGTGGAGTGGTGCAAAACAATAAGACTTTTACTAGTGTATAAAATTGTCTTATAGGACCTTAACACATTTCCTTTCCTAATAAGAAAGCTATCTCCCAAACTGTGTTTCAGAAAGGACCTCCAAAGTCAAATTAGGTCATCATTTGAGTAGAACTGATGCCAGAAAACACAGCTGCTTCTGGAATATTTTTCAGCAAAAGGAAGAATACCCTCTGAGTCTTCTCAAATTAAATCTTTGTCACAGGCCTTTGTGTGTTTTAAAGGGAAACCTATAATCAAAGGTCCAATCATTAGAAACTTTGGACATAATATCAGGATTGCAATGCAACCATTCAAGCTCTCAAGGCCAGAGTAAATACTGCCTATCTGTGGCTAAGAAAATAATAAAGTCCAGATGATGCACCGAAGATAGTTCAGTTACCCCACTGAAGGTTGCTATCTCCAGTCAATTCTCCCTGCTATCCAGCGATAACACACAGCATCTGTTTGTTTGTTTGTTTCCTCACTACCATAGCATTTCTGGGTACGATATTAAATTATTACCAATAGGTTAAATGAGGATAGGTATTTCAGAAGGAATGGATGCACAGTTTTAATACTTCAAATGAGACTAGTAAACATAGGAATGGAGACCTATACCGTAAAAAGATAATACTGAACAAAGTAGGACTGTTTTCATTTTAGAAATGGTTGCAAAGAAATAAAATTATTGAGGAATCTGGAAAGATTTCAATTAAGAAAATAATGGGAAGACTTTCCCCTACCTCTTGGGGTAGTAAAATAGATCTAGGTTCACCCAACTTGAACAGGCAACCCCATCTTGTAGTCTTAAAATAATTGTGTAGAAAATTGTAAGAAACACATAAATTTTAGAAGATAGCCAAAACCTAATTCTAACATTTTATTGAGAAAAGTAGAAAAGTACAGATAGGTTGCCATTTTATTTCAAAGAAATTCTGACCTAAGCCTGAAGGAACTTGCTTGCTATCAAAATGAAACACTACTGCAACTTAAGAGATAGGATTCACATTTTTCGAACTTTGCTTAAGCCACCTCTGGGGCATTAGCACCTTTAGTTTTAACTTTTTGTTAACTAAGAAAATTCCCAGAATTTCATGATATTTTTGTTTGTCAGCTTTAATTTCAAAGTTTAACACTGCAAATATGTGAAGCAAAATAATGACAAAATATAATAACAGTAATAATAATAATAAAGTACAGTGAATTTTATGCTAATCTATCATACTGTATGCATCCCTACCAACTATCTCATCTTTGAAATAGATGGGGAAAAATAAAGAGTACTGAAAATACTGGATTCTCATGAGATCCCCATATTTCTGAACTTGTTATCACTATTCTACAAATGAGGAATCAAGATTCATTTAAGTGTTTTTACAAAGCTCATACAACTAATAGATTCAGAAGCTGGAAATTCAAGCATATACATGATCTTATACCTTGTGTGCTTTCCTCTAAACTTTGCTGTCTACCAAACAATTACGTGATCCTAATCAAAAGGAAACAGCATATTCTCTGTAGTGAGCAACAAATAAAGAGAACCAAGTCAGACCTGAGTAAAATGGTAAAGGAAACCAGATGTAATTGTGGTGGGATAATTTATTGACATCCCTGTTTCTCCTCTACTTGTACTGATAAAGTTAACAAGGTTACCACATCATATGTCCTTTAGACGCTAAGTAAATTATAAATGGTTCCAAATAGGAAAAGGAATACATCAAGGCTGTATTTTGTCACCGTGCTTATTTAACCTATATGCAGAGTACATCATGAGAACGCTGGGCTGGAAGAAGCACAAGCTGGAATCAAGATTGCTGGGAGAAATATCAATAACCTCAGACATGCAGATGACACCGCCCTTATGGCAGAAAGTGAAGAGGAACTAAAAAGCCTCTTGAAAGTGAAAGAGGAGAGTGAAAAAGTTGACTTAAAGCTCAACATTCAGAAAACAAAGATCATGGCATCTGGTCCCATCACTTCATGGCAAATAGATGGGGAAACAGTGGAAACAACATCAGACTTTATTTTTGGGGGCTCCACAATCACTGCAGATGGTGACTGCAGCCATGAAATTAAAAGACGCTTACTCCTTGGAAGAAAAGTTATCACCAACCTAGATAGCATATTCAAAAGCAGAGACAAAGGACCAACAAAGGCCCATTTAGTCAAGGCTATGGTTTTTCCAGTGGTCATGTATGGATGTGAGAGTTGGACTGTGAAGAAAGCTGAGCGCCAAAGAATTGATGCTTTTGAACTGTGGTGTTGGAGAAGACTCTCGAGAGTCCCTTGGACTGCAAGGAGATCCAACCAGTCCATACTGAAGGAGATCAGCCCTGGGTGTTCTTTGGAAGGAATGATGCTGAAGCTGAAATTCCAGTACTTTGGCCACCTCATGCTAAGCGTTGACTCATTGGAAAAGACTCTGATGCTGGGAGGGATTTGGGGCAGGAGGAGAAGGGGACAACAGAGGATGAGATGCCTGGATGGCATCACCAACTCATGGAGGTGAGTCTGAGTGAACTCCGGGAGTTGGTGATGGACGGAGAGGCCTGGAGTTCTGCGATTCATGGGGTCACAAAGAGTCGGACACAACTGAGCAACTGAACTGAACTGAACTGAACTGGAATTATAAAGTTACCAAGAAGAAACTGGAGATAACAAATATCCAAGTTGAAGACATAATGCTTGGTGTTCCAGAAGGGAAGGACTGTAATGTGAAGACCTTTGAAAAAATATGGACAGGAACAGAGGAAGGGGAAGAGTTTTCTCTGTCATGAGGGATTTGAAGTATGCAAATTCTTCAAGATGTGGGACATATATGTCATTCATTTTTAAATATTCAATAATATAGCTAGATGTATAAAAAAGCTTGAAAACATTCTCATTCTCTGGGGATCTTAAAAATCACAGAAGCATTTTAACTTTAAAACAATTATATGAACTGGGTTCACGAGCATCTCAGCAGTAGCCCATATGGAGCAATATGGAACAGTGGGATGTTTTCATAAATGAAATGAAATTTTATGAAGAGCTCAAAAACGAGCACAGAGGGGAGTCCAGTGATAACAGATTTACTTTTCTGCTAGCCCAATCAGCTGAAGACTCAATATTCAATTAGATTTTACTGATAAAACTTTTACCTATGATAGGTTTTTCATATCCCCTTTAGGGGAATGAGGATCATATTGGTTTACCTATGTTGAGAACAATCTATATCTGAGATTTTGTAATTAAAAACAAACATATTCTAGGGTTAATAAGCCTAAAGTGTTTGCATTTTCAGTTGATTTTTTTCCCCTCTGGGAACCATAATATTTTCAATTAAAATATCAGTGTTATTAAAATCTAGACATTTTAGGTCATAGGCTTCCCTCATAGCTCCGATGGTAAAGGATCTGCCTGCAATGGGGGAGGTCTAGGTTTGATCCTTGGGTGAGGAAGATCCCTTGGAAAAGGGAATGGCAACTCACTCCAGTAAAGAATCCTATGGGCAGAGGAGCCTGGCAGGCTTCAGTCCATGTGGTTGCAAAGAACTGGACACCACTGAGGGACTAATACTTTCACTTTTTAGGTCATAGTAAAGATGTTTTAATAGATATTTTCTCCCCTTCTATTTCCAGTACTTTGGAATATACTTTTACAAGAATTAAAATGTCAAAAATGTTTCTATGGTTGTGATCTTTGAATATTTAACTAAATTTAGATGTTGCAAAATTTCATACCTTTGAACTTTATTTATTTGTATTCTGGAATAGAATATAAATTAATAAAATTAAAAATTGAAATGCAATAATTTTTCCATAGGTTGACATATTCCAAAAATAAGTTTAGAATTTTAAAGTTTTGACATAAGTATCTTTTGCATCCTAATTGTTTAATTTGTAACATTTCTCTCACTTTTATAGAGATAAATGTCAATGTCTTGGTTGCAATCATTATTTTAAATTATAATTTGATAAGTTTCAAAAGCTGGGTTTTCTGGTCCTCCATTTATTGAAAATTTTGATTAAATATTTCCAAAGGTTAAGAACAAACTGCAAACAAAAAGTTAAAAACCCATTTGCAAAATATTCAATGGGATTGTGAATTATTTAGCTTCATTTACAAGAGTATTTCAAAGGCTCACACATTTCTAAAATACAGTTAATAACAGATAGCAGTGAAAGTGCTATCATCTTTTTAAAAGTGCTGAAGCATCTTTCTTATTTTCAGTATCTACTTTGTAGGCCAGTTACTCTATGTACTTATAAGAACATTTATACATTTTGACAACTTAAATTTCCACTTGAATTGGTAGAATATTATGACTTGATTGTCAATTAGAAATTATGTGTGCTTCAACGAAAGCACATTTCTGTGATTTAAACATCTTAATTTCTTAAGAACATATTTTTAACTTGATACAATTCTCCAACAAGTTTTATACTTACATTACCAACAGACAGGTGAACAATTTTATTTCAATATTTAACTCATAATCCTAATTTACAATAGTATTGGTAATGTTGTAAGATGTTTCAGCTTTGATGAAACATTATTTTTAAATATTTTAAGGTAAATTTTTAAAAGGCAAAACGTTCTTAAAAGTAATTTTTTCAAGTTTTTAATGACATTGATATATATGTTAATGAGTTTAACCCCTTAAGAGCTACCATATCATTCTTTGTATGTATATAGAAAAACCCATTGAATCAAAAATGAAAGAAAATCACTTAAATGATTTTAAGGCAAATGAAAAAAGGTCATGCTTCTTGGAAGGAAACATACATTCATCTTCTGCAGCTACAAGTGTTAAAATGTAATCTCCAGATTCAGTTTTCCTTGAAACCTACTTATGTGTGAAGTAGAGACAGAGGTCTTTTCTATAATATGCATCTTCTGATTTTTCATGTGTTAGTGAAATCAATATTGTTCCCATGGTGGATAGTAACTGTCAACAAACATTTTGTTCAAGTTGTGTGTTTCTCATCAACTCTCTGAGAAACAGGAATTAAGTCTCTAATTTTTCATTAATAATATTCTTTACATATTTAGCTCATTGGTGCATTCAGTTTTATTGACAAAGGAAAGATGCATTTCAATAAAATAATATCTTCTGTGAATCCTCTCTCTAGTTCAAAGCTAGACAGCTTAGAATCTATTCCCATGCCTATTTCTCTGACCTAACATAAATGTCTCACTTTTCCACTGATCTCAATTAGCAGCCTGAAGGGTTAGAGCCTTCTAAGTCACTAAGCATGGATTATGCAAGCTCACTGGCTGGTATACTAAGTAGTCAGCAGAAGCAGCATCATTATAAATTCGTCATCACTGAGAGGAGGAGAAATAAGCTATTCCTAGATATAGCTATCTCACAGTCCCAGCACATATTTTATTAGCAAAGTCCTTCTTGCTGCCCTTGAAAGGAATTGCTAATAGGGCTGCCTCTCTAAAGCATCAGGTCATCTTTCAGATTTCACTACATTTAATATCAGAAAGGCTGTTTACTGTATGTGCATTTCAGAAGCTGTTAAACAAGATCATAGCAGAAACTAAAAGCATAAATGGATGTCACATTCATCCTGGCTTACTTTATGGAACTATTATTAATAATGGTTTATTGAAAAACTAAATCCAAGACAAAACTTGAACCAGATTGAATATCTAGACAACAGGTGTAAATAGCGACTGTTCTGGCAACGTGGCTATATGATCATCTTAATCGTGGATGATTGATTTATAGAAGAAACTCACTTTCTTTTTGGAAATTGCCATGGCTTATAAAGTGGTTAATTTTAACTATTTGTTGAAGTCCCTAAATTAATGAAAAGAGTGCTGAGAAAATTTCCCTCTGAAAAAGATAAAAGCTAACAATTCCTAGAGCTTTTGATCAAAGACTATGGCTGCCTCAGCAGAGTAATAGCTCCTTATTCATGATGAGAATATGAGATGTCATTTAGTTATTTTAATGATAGTATGGTGTTTTATTACTTAGATAATCACAATGATATAAAGATGGTTAAATTAGCTGTGAGTTGATTTCAAGGTCTATAATAAAAAGAAGTTGGAGAATGATTTTTTGCCAATAAATCAAACTTAAAATCAGAAATAAGAGAATAAAAATGGCCAACTCATGAGAATATATAATAAATGTATGAACATAAAAGTTACCACTTTTTAGCATTAAGCATAAAATAAAAAAGAAAGATATTAATATTTTGGCCAAGATTGTTCCAGATCACTTGACAATATCCCATCTATATTTAATGTATGTAATTATATAACCTACGTATCACATTCCAGTGAGAATAAACAAGCTTTCTGAAAGAAAATAAATTGGGGCAGGATTAAAATAAAAATAGAGAAAATAAGATAAAGCCAAAAGTGACATCAAAATTCATGAATTTTTTAGACATTTCCAAGTAGCTTTCATAAATTAACTTCTTGAGTATCCTCACAGTTGACACAAGAGAAAAATCAAGAATATTGTGTCTTTATTCACAAGCTAATGATAAGCTAGATTCTCAGGGGAAAATGGGCCTCTTTTTGGTGATATTACCAATGAAAAAGAATCTTGGAAAGCTACAGACCACCCACCAAGATTAAATATCTCCTCTTCTCTGTCTTCCACTAAGTACCCCATGCCTACTGAGTGTAAAGAAGTTTGAAACCAATGATGCCAGGTGTAAAAGTACAGTAGAATCAATGGAGTTTAGCCTGTCCAGAATTCACCTGAAGTTGTTATAAGATAATGAGTTAACTAAAGTGTATTCACTCAGAATAAATGTTGCTGTTCAATTGCTCAGTAGTACCCTACCCTTTGTGACCTCATGGACTGCAGCACACCAGACTTCCCCGTGCTTCACTGTCTCCTGGAGTTTGTTCAAACTCTGTCCACTGAGTCAGTGATGCCATCCACCCACCTCATCTTCTGTAACCTTCTTCTCCTGCCCTCAATCTTTCCTAGCTTCTGGGTCTTTTCCAATATGTTGGCTCTTCATATCAGGTGGCCAAATTATTGGAATGTTAGCTTCAGCATCAGTCCTTCCAATGAATATTCAGGGTTGATTTCCCTTAGGATTCAGCTAGCTTGATCTCCTTGCTGCCCAAGTGACTCTCAAGAATATTCTCCTGCACAGTTCAAAAGCATAATTCCCTCAGGGCTCAGCCTTCTTTATGGTCAAACTCTCAGATCCATACATGACTGCCAGAAAAAATGATATCTTTACTAGATGAAATTTTGTCAGCAAAGTGATGTCTCTGCTTTTTAATATGATATCTTGGTTTGTTATAGCTTTTCTTCTAGGGAGCAAGTGTCTTTTAATTTCATGGCTGCAGTCACCATCCACAGTGATTTTGGATCCTAAGAAAATAAAGTCTGTCATTGTTTCCATTTTTCCCTATCTGTTTGCTATAAAGTGATTGGACTGGATGCTGAGATCTTAGCTTTTTGAATGTTGAATTTTAAGCCAAAATAAATGTGGACATGATTTATTCAGGTTTATCCTCCATGATAAAATCCAGAACTACCAGGTCTGTTCCCAAAGTAAATATATCCAAATTTCGGGATACAGATAAGTAACATAACTATGTAAAAATTGATGCCCTTGGGGCATTTGTCTCACATTCAAGTAGGAGCAGGCAGAACTCAGAGACAGATCATTTTCAAGGAACAGATTAGTTATACTGTAAATTATGTAGAATATTTTTAAAATTCATTGAGATTTTATGTCTATAAATTTAGACCAAGCACATGCATACATATACATTTATTTAAATTCATACAGTTGTACATTTAAGCATAAATGTGGATTTTATAATTGTTTATGGTCCATGCATATTTTATTGCTGATTTGCATGGACTAGAACATGTCAACATGGAGAGCTTTTTTTCAATTTGCCAAAGAAAGAGACAACTAATCTAACAGCTCTTCCAGTCTTCTATTAAAATGAAACAAGAGTGTTGTTAAGTTTGCTGATGAACTCTTCATTGAAACTCCAAGGTTTCCAAATGTAGTTAAAGTTGATCTTTTTAAGTACTACCTTTACCTTCTTTGATCAACGTACTTGCAGATGTATGGGCTGGATTATTTGAAGGCTATTAATATATCTACATTCTTAGATTTGGTTAATCCATTTATTAGTTCTCCTGAAAAAGGGAAAAAAAAAACCTTTTAGTTAGTATTTCTTATCTTGTTAATTGGATCAACCAGAATGCATTAGTTCTTCCATGCAAGGAGCTCCAAATATGCTTTAAACTTTTGAAAATTCACGTTGGAGAGTCACATGACTTTTGTTACCACTTAAAGCACCCACTAATGCGACATGACATTTCTAGAGGAACTATTTGTATTTCATCAGTGGATTTAATCCTATATTACCCTTTGAATGAATTTCCATATCTTTTATATTTTTATTTTGTTTCTATTTAAAATCTAGTTTGTAATTTTAGCTTTAATTTGTAA
The DNA here is from genome assembly GCF_023091745.1 of Budorcas taxicolor. Lineage (NCBI taxonomy): Eukaryota > Metazoa > Chordata > Mammalia > Artiodactyla > Bovidae > Budorcas > Budorcas taxicolor. The sequence continues at coordinate 24,150,491 of NC_068914.1, forward strand.
CCAAGGGGCAGAGTAAAACCCAAGTTCCAAAACTGTTCCAAAATGGATTTTACTTTTGTGCATATTTAAAATTCATCCTAAATTTTAATGTATGATTTGCACAATTGTTACAATGAAAAATATGTATGCATATTTTAAATTTTTAATTGTGTCATATGACATGAGTAATAAATTTCCACATTAACATAATTATAAAGGAAAATTAAAAGAAGTTTAGTATCAGAACAGTACGATTTTAGCAAAATTTTCCCAAAAGTGGGGAACTGTTTCCATGAACTCTACAGACTAGATAGGAAGAAAGGACCACATAGGTGGAGATAAACAAGGAGAAGGTAAAAGGAGATTTCACCTCATTTTCTTTATCTATCCCCAGTATGGTGACACAAGCTAATTCAATGAAAACATTTAATAAATAATATCTCTCTGTTGTGTCACACTGTCTTATGAAGTAATCAAGAACTCTCAAATATTGTATTCTCTCATCACTGACAACTACATAAAAGTGTTAACTTGAATTTTCAGAGGATAAAGATCATAATGGCACACAGGTTTGTCCTCTTCTCAACCATGAAGACTAAATCAGTGTCAAGTATTAAATCATGTGTCTGTTTATCCAGGTTTTTATTCCTAGTATACTCATTTGAGAGATATATGAGAGAAATGTGTGCCCCACATTAGGCACTTAGACCTAGAGGAAGAGGAATACAAACTCTTTGAGAATACTGTAAAGATCATATTTATCTAGAGAAAGGGTAAGGAAGCCAAGGTCTCTCAATTAAATATGGCCCTCCACTGTCAGTTCAGATTATCAAGGAAATCCTAAGATTGTCTTGTCATATTTCCATAAATTCAGTTGGTAAGGACATGGCAAGCCCAAATAGATTTAGACAAGTTATTGTTCACAGCCTACACTACAATCCTTGTCTACTGTCACTCCAGTCAAATGGTGGACAATGCAGTGCCTGTCCAAGTTGATGATACACACATAAGTTAGGGTCATAGCCAAGGAACATAGAACCCAGGATTATCTTAATCTTATAAGAACATTGTTAGAAAATCTGCCCAGTCCTTGACTCAGAGACAGACATTGTAATTTTACTCTGGAATGTAATTAAATGTCTTCAGGAGGAAGGGGGAAGGATTCACTGTTTGTTACTCAGATATGTAGGCAAATCTCCCTATTCTGGAATATTTTTGATCTCTGTATCTTAGAGAGATGACCTGTAAACATCCTTCCAGTGCTTTTTTCTTGAAGATGTGCAGAAAACAGAATTATAGAAAATTTCTTCTAATGTCATCTTTTTTGGTAAATATTTTTTTGTTTGTTTGTTTTTAGAAGATAACAATCCCATTTGTTTGGATAGTGTCTATGACTGCTTTTGCACTGCAATAGTAGGGTTGAGTATTTGTAAGAGATACCATAAGTCCTGCAAAGTATGAAATATCTCATATCTGGCCCTTTGGAGGCTTCCCAGGTGATTCAGCAGTAAAGAATCCACCTAACAGTGCAGGAGATGCAGGAGACTTGGGTTTGATCCCTGAGTCAGAAAGATCCTCTGCAGAAGGAAATTGCAAACCACTTCAGTGTTCTTGCTGGAAAACCCCATGGACAGAGGAGCCTGGCAGGCTACAGTCCATGGGGTCAGAAAGAGTCAGACACAAGTGAGCAACTAAGCATGTACACATGGCCCCTAACAGAATACATTTGTAGACCTCTGATCTAAACAATCTGCTGCTGTTCTAGATATAGATGTTCTCCCTGAATAGTCAAAAGTGGACAGGGAGTCAACAGGAACAACAATAACAGAAGCAAAATAATTAAAAGAGATTTGTCTAAGATGCAGGAAACATTAAATTAAAGTAGAAAGCCAGTTATCTTATTAAATTCATTTTGGAAATAGTAAAGCACTGATTCAGAACTTCAAAAATTAGATACATAATATGGAGGACAAAAGTGAGACATCTCTTCCAGAATTAAGAGAAATAGTACAGGATGTGTAAATGTTTCAAAACATGAAATAATAGACTTGAGAACAGAAAAGAGTGTCAATTTATGGGAATAATCAGTCATCAAGCACCAAAAACAAGCAGGAATCTCTGTAAAAATAACTGAAACAAAGGAATAAGAAGTAAACATCTAAGCATACCTGAACTAAAATATAAATATCGTAGGTGGCATGTGAGAAAAACTGACAAAGTGATTATGGTAAGCCAACATCAGGATGTAACTTGATAACTTAAAAGGAGAATTAAGCATAAAAATCTTAGAGCAATCCACTGTATGGGAACAGGGATTAATGGTAGACTTTTCATTATATCTTAACTAAGTAGAGAATTGTGAAGAAAATATGTATCAAGAATGTATCAACTCCAATACTTTGGCCACCTGATGCAAAGAATTGACTCATTTGAAAAGACCCTGATGCTGGGAAACATTGAAGATGGGAGAAGGTGACGACAGAGGATAAGATGGTTGGATGGCATCACTGACTCAATGGACATAGGTTTGAGTAAACTCCAAGAGTTGGTGATGGACAGGGAGGCCTAGCGTGCTGCAGTCCATGGGGTCGCAAAGAGTCAGACACGACTGAGCAACTGAACTGACTGACTGACTGATGTGTCAAGAATGATGAAACTAAGTGTTTTAAGTGGATGAAAGAACAAAAAACATTCTAAATATTTTACTTCAGAAAAAAATGCCACCCATTATTTATTCTTTATAAACTTGCTCTGGAATATACTTCAGTTACCTGGAAGATAAACTGAAGTTTTGAAATGAAGAATAAGTACTCAATATGTAAATTACATATGGTCTCTGTACTCAGTCATGTCTGACTGTTTGTGACTCCATGGACTGTAGCTTGCCAGGCTCCTCTGTCCATCAAATTTTCCAGGCAAGAATACTGGAGTGAATTGTTATTTCCTACTCCAGGAGATCTTCCCAACCTAGGAATCAAACCCACATCTCCATATCTCTGGCATTAGAAGGCAGATTCTTTACCACTAAGCCACATGTAAATTATGTCTCATGCAGTGTTATCTTTAAATATAGTAAACAGTATAATACTATTTAAGCCAGTGCTAAATCTCTATGGTTGCTTACCATTTGACTAGGTAAGGCTATAGTAGATACTATCACGGAGCTAGATTCCTTGAATTCAGTGATGATGGGATCTAGAATAATGGACAACAAGTGAAGCACTTACTGCCAAAAGCTGGGTGAGCACATCTACTGTAAAAAAGCAGCAGGGGCACACACTGATAATCATAGTACATTGGTTCAGAGATCTTTGGTGCTGAGTAATAGAATGGTCTCCCTAGGGAGAAAACACATGGGCAGCTTACTAGAGTATTGCTTTTTCTGGAAAACTCTAGCTCTGGAAGCCAGACTAGAGGTGTGAAAGTGGATATCTTGGTATCTCAAACCAAGTTAATTCACAGCCCCAGAACTCCGTGATTGAAGACAAGATTGAATCATCTGGAGGAAAAACTCCTTGCCATTGCTACAAATATATACCATAAATCTTTGCCCAAAACTTTTTCAAAGGGAAATGCAACCATTTTTAGCATATCTGAGCATTGAGGAAAGGGAAAGCCCAGAACTTTCAGTGATTAATAGACAGTAGATCTGAAACTAGGCTTATACAGGGAGACCCACTAAAATGCCACTTGGTACATCAGTCAAAGTCGAGGCTTATAATGGCAATTAATAGACAGTCAATTCCAGCTTACTTGAGCCACAAACCAAGTGGGTCCAGTTGGTTTACAAACTTTTGATACCATATAGTTATATCCTCAGTTTGGAAAAGTATAATTGGAAAGACATACTTAGCAATATAATGGCTCACAAACACCAGGACTACTATGGAAGGAAGGGCTAATTAAAAGCCCCTGAAACTCTCTGCAAACTTGGTAAAGCAGAGCATTACTTTACTCTAGAGGAACTGCACAGATAAATCAATTTTGGAAACTAGAAGTTGGGGCAATACTTAGCAAATCCCCATTTAACTCATTAGTTCAATATGGGCAGAATTCAGAAGAATTTTGCAGAATGATATAAACTATGCAAAATTTAATCAGATGATCAATCAGATGATCCAACTGCAGTTTATGACTGATATAGCATTTTTGCTAGAACCACATAGCTCCTAGAACTTGGTGTGCAGATATAGATCAGCTATTGCCCTTTTCAAGGGCCACCAGAGATTATTTATTTTATTTTCCTGGGATGAATTTGATGTACATTCTGTTATAGTAAGAATACTCCTTTGACTTTAGCGGATTTTCCTGTTGGTCAATTATTTCAACTATTTTATATCTAATGCCTAAATATCTGACACATGCATATAAAAAAATAACATGTATACAGATATAATGACTATACATTCATATATTACATATAAATATTACAAACAAAAGTGTCAGTATTCTTATGTTAACAGTGATTTGTTTTAATTCTTACACATTAAGAAATTTAAAATTGTTGTTATTCATGATTTTGGTTATTTAGAATACATAGTTTCAATGACTTTCTTAAAATAGAATTTAAATGAATTAATAATGTTTTATAAGGCAAAATATATAAACAAATATAGGTAAAATATCAATAGACAGACAAAATGCAAATAGCAAAAGCTATTTAATTTGAGAAGAATAACACTTTTCTGAATGTCGGGGAAAAGGCAAAGAGGGAAAGGATAATGACCTGAAGTACATTAATTTCTTCATTTCTAATATAAAGTCATCTTGCTTCTGATATATTGATTTACTTTAAAATACACATAGAAACAGCATTTCTTAAATTAAATCTTTCTCCTTTGTTCTGTGACATTTTTGACTTGTGACATTTTTAGGTGATAGCCAAAATGTGGGGGGATATTGTGGAAGACAATTTACGTTACTCTAAAACTCTGCAGGACATAATTGCCTTTTGGGGCATCATGTCACCATGGGGCATCCCACAGAAGCTATGGTTTTGACAGATATGTTGCTGTAATTGATGATGCACCAAGTCAATTTTTCCTTGTATTAAGAAAAAGAAAAAAAAAACCCTGTCATAGTTTAATTACCTCCTGATCATTTATACTTATTAGATAAAGAACATTACACTTTTTTTTTAAACTTATCTATCTACTGAATGAATATATTTCAAATTAAATTTTATTCTCAGGTTGAATCTGGAAAAAAGATACAATAATGAATCCTTGTTGTATTATTAAAATGGAAAACAACTTCTGAGGTATTTTTAAAAATTAGTTTAGGTGAGACAACTCAAATTGTCAAAATTTTCAAATAAAATGAGGTGAAAACAATTTTAATTTTAGATGATTTAAGGATAGACTCCATATTTTAGATATCAAAATATTAAACCTCTATTTTTTCTTTTACTTTGCACATGCTTATTATTGTTTACAGCTATAATTATATAACTAATTCATTTTAAAACATATAAACTAAGATTAAGCTTTAAAACCTAAAACATTAAAAACATGAATTGGACTTCTTTTCTTAAAATACAGTCTTTCCAAATATGAGAACCAGATCAGAAAATGTTACACAACTAATGTAAAATCTATATTACCAAAATGTTAGTAAATCAAATGAATGATCAACTATAAATGTTTGATTTTTCTTTTATTTATGAAATATATTACAGAATTCAATAGTGGCACATAAGTAGATTACTAATTATTATATGTTTTCAATATTGTTATTGCTATTAACTCATATATACATACAAATGCTTGTTTTTATTTCTGAAGTGAGTGTTGGTTGCTCAGTTGTGTCTGTCTCTGTGTGATTCTATTGACTGTAGTCTCCCAGATTCCTCTGTTCATGAGATTCTCCAGGCAAGAATATGGGAGTGGGTTGCTACTACTGGCCCACTAAGCGTGGGCGGCTGAGACCAGAGCACTAAGCACGGCTGAGAGGAGCTACCCCATGTCCGAGGTCAGGGGCAGAAGCTAGAAGGACCCCATGCCCGAAGGGCGGGGGCCAAGAGGAGTTACCCCACGTCCGAGGTCAGGGGCAGTGGCCGAGAGTGCCAGGCTGCAACGGCACAGGAATGGCCGAGAGGAGCTACCCCACGTCTGAGGTCAGGGACGGCAGCCGGGAGGAGCTACCCCGCATCCGATGTCAGGGGTGATGGCTTAGAGGAGCCACCCCACTTATGAGACCAGGAGCAGCGGCTGGGAGGAGCAACCTAACGTCCAAGGAGCTGCGTGGGCGCAGGAAGGCCTAGAGGAGTTATCCCAATTTGAAGGTCAGGAACGGTGGTAATGAGGAGAAACCTTTCGTCCAAGGTAAGGAGCAGTGGCTGTGCTTTGCTGGAGCAACCATGAAGAGGTACCCCACCCCCAAGGTAAGAGAAATCCAAGTAAGATGGTATGTGTTGCAAGAGGGCATCAGAGGGCAGACACACTGAAACCATACTCACAGATAACTAGTCAATCTAATCACACTAGGACCACAGCCTTATCTAACTCAATGAAACTAAGCCATGCCCATGGGGCAAACCAAGACAGGCGGGTCGTGGTGGAGAGGTCGGACAGAATGTGGTCCACTGGAGAAGGGAATGGCAAACCACTTCAGTATTCTCGCCATGAGAAACCCATGAACAGTATAAAAAGGCAAAGGGATAGAATACTGAAAGGGAAACTCCCCAGCTCATTAGGTGCCCAATATGCTACTGGAGATCAGTGGAGAAATAACTCCAGAAAGAATGAAGGGATGGAGCCAAAGCAATAACAATACCCAGTTGTGGATGTGATAGAAGCAAGGTCCGATGCTGTAAAGAGCAATATTGCATAGGAACCTGGAATGTCAGGTCGATGAATTAAGGCAAATCGGAAGTGGTCAAAAAAGTGATGGCAAGAGTGAACATCGACATTCTAGGAATCAGCAAACTAAAATGGACTGGAATGGTTGAATTTAACTCAGATGACCATTATATCTACTACTGAGGGCAGGAATCCCTCAGAAGAAATGGAGTAGCCATCATGGTCAACAAAGAGTCTGAAATGCAGTACTTGGATGCAATCTCAAAAATGACAGAATGATCTCTGTTCATTTCCAAGGCAAACCATTCAGTATCACAGTAATCCAAGTCTATGCCCCAACCAATAACACTGAAGAAGCTGAAGCTGAACAGTTCTATGAAGACCTACAAAACCTTTTAGAACTAATACCCAAACAAGATGTCCTTTTCATTACAGGGGACTGGAATGCAAAAGTAGGAAGTCAAGGAACACCTGGAGTAACAGGCAAATTTGGCCTTGGAATGTGGAATGAAGCAGGGCAAAGATTAGTAGAGTTTTGCCAAGAAAATGCGCTGGTCATAGCAAACACCCTCTTCCAACAACACAAGAGAAAACTCTACACATGGACATCACCAGATGGTTAACATTGAAATCAGATTGATTATATTCTTTGCAGCCAAAGATGGAAAAGCTCGATACAGTCAACATAAAACAAGACCAGGAACTGACTATGGCTCAGATCATGAATTCCTTATTACCAAATTCAGACATAAATTGAAGAAAGTAGGGAAAACCACTAGACCATTCAGGTATGACCTAAATCAAATCCCTTATCATTATACAGTAGAAGTGAGAAATAGATTTAAGGGCCTAGATCTGATAGATAGAGTGCCTGATGAACTATGGACAGAGGTCCGTGACATTGTACAGGAGACAGGGATGAAGACCATCCCCATGGAAAAGAAATGCAAAAAAGCAAAATGGCTGTCTGGGAAGGCATTACAAATAGTTGTGAAAAGAGAGAAGAAAAACAAAGAAGAAAAGGGATGATATAAACATGTGAATGCAGAGTTCCAAAGAACAGCAAGAAGAGATAAGAAAGCCTTCTTCAGCGATGAATGCAAAGAAATGGAGGAAAAGAACAGAATGGGGAAGACTAGAGATCTCTTCAAGAAAATTGGAGATACCAAGGGAACATTTCATGCAAAGATGGGATCGATAAAGGACAGAAATGGTATGGGCCTAACAGAAGCAGAAGATATTAAGAAGAGGTGGCAAGATAACAGAAGAACTGTACAAAAAAAAAAATCTTCACAACCCAGATAATCACAATGGTGTGATCATTCATCTAGAGCCAGACATCCTGGAATGTGAAGTGGGCCTTAGAAAGCATCACTATGAACAAAGCTAGTGGAGGTAATGGAATTCCAGTTGAGCTATTTCAAATCCTGAAAGATGATGCTGTGAAAGTGCTACACTCAATATGCCAGCAAATTTGGAAAACTCAGCAGTGGCCACAAGACTGGAAAAGGTCAGTTTTCATTCCAATCCCAAAGAAAGGCAATGTCAAAGAATGCTCAAACTACCACACAATTGCCCTCATCTCACACACTAGTAAAGTAATGCTCAAATTCTCCAAGCCAGGCTTCAGCAATATGTGAACCGTGAACTTCCTGATGTTCAAGCTGGTTTCAGAAAAGGCAGAGGAACCAGAGACCAAATTGCCAACATCCGCTGGATCATGGAAAAAGCAAGAGAGTTCCAGAAAAACATCTATTTCTGCTTTATTGACTATGCCAAAGCCTTTGACTGTGTGGATCACAATAAACTGTGGGAAATTCTGAAAGAGATGGGAATACCAGACCACCTGACCTGCCTCTTGAGAAACCTACATGCAGGTCAGGAAGCAACAGTTAGAACTGGACATGGAACAACAGACTGGTTCCAGATAGGAAAAGGAGTACGTCAAGGCTGTATATTGTCACCTGCTCATTTAACTTACATGCAGAGTACATCATGAGAAGCACTGGACTGGAAGAAACACAAACTGGAATCAGGATTGCCGGGAGAAATATTAATAACCTCAGATATGCAGATGACACCACCCTTATGGCAGAAAGTGACGAGGAACTAAAAAGCCTCTTAATGAAAGTGAAAGTTGAAAGTGAAAAAGTTGGCTTAAAGCTCAACATTCAGAAACTGAAGATCATGGCATCCGGTCCCATCACTTCATGGGAAATAGATGGGGAAACAGTGGAAACAGTGTCAGACTTTATTTTGGGGGGCTCCAAACTCACTGCAGATGGTGACTGCAGCCATGAAATTAAAAGACGCTTACTCCTTGGAAGGAAAGTTATGACCAACCTAGATAGCATATTCAAAAGCAGAGACATTACTTTGCCGACTAAGGTCCATCTAGTCAAGGCTATGGTTTTTGCATTGGTCATCAATGGATGTGAGAATTGGACTGTGAAGCAGTCTGAGTGCCGAAAAATTGATGCTTTTGAACTGTGGTGTTGGAGAAGACTCTTGAGAGTCCCTTGGAGTGCAAGGAGATCCAATTAATCCATTCTGAAGGAGATCAGCCCTGGGATTTCTTTGGAAGGAATGATGCTAAAGCTGAAATTCCAGGACTTTGGCCACCTCATGCGAACAGTTGAGTCACTGGAAAAGACTCTGATGCTCTGAAGGATTGGGGGCAGGAGGAGAAGGGGACTGACTCGATGGACATGAGTCTGAGTGAACTCCGAGAGATGGTGATGGACAGGGAGGCCTGGCGTGCTGCGATTCACGCGGTTGCAAACAGTCAGACACGACTGAGCGACTGAACTGAACTGAACTGCCATTTTCTACTTCAGGGAATCTTCCTGACCAGGGATCGAGCCCAGGTCACTTATTACAAGTGGTTTCTTTACCATCAGAGCCATCAAGGCTTACCTTTTTATTTCTAATTTAATATAATTGAATCACAGGGTTATTTAAAATGTTTCATCTTTACTTAGGTAAAATTTGTTTTAATGAATAATAAACCACATTTCCATTTGAATTGGCTTCATGGAGAGATCCATGATCCCAAGAAAAGTGAACTAGCTTGTCAGTGGTTTATAAAGGTAGAAATTTGTGAGCTGCATATTGGCTTCTTTTACTCACCTTAATTATTTCGTTTGTATCAATAGTTGTATACATATCAACAATTATTCTGCCTGGGCTTATACAATTTTTTAATTCAATAATTTTAAATGCATCAAGTGCTGCTAAGTTGCTTCAGTCTTGTCCAACTCTGTGTGACCCCACAGACAGAAGCCCACCAGGCTCCCCCATCCCTGGGATTCTCCAGGCAAGATCACTGGAGTGGGCTGCCATTTCCTTCTCCAATGCATGAAAGTGAAAAGTGAAAGGGAAGTTGCTGAGTCATGTCCCGATTCTTAGTGACCCCGTGGACTGCAGCCTACCCGGCTCCTCCATCCATGGGATTTTCCAGGCAAGAGTACTGGAGTGGGGTGCCATTGCCTTCTCTGCCCACTTATTGCCAAGTTTGGTTTTAAAGTCTAAAGAAGGCCCTGTGTCTAATCAGTGGCTTTGACTTTAATTAAAGATGATTTGTGTAGCAACTTTAGATGCTTTCTTCCTTCCACCACATAGTGATAAGAAATACTGATAAAATATTTTTTCCTGCTACTGACTAGATTTCCCATCATTTGCTCCTCAGTTGCTAGTGTAATCTTTTCTGTGGGATGCTCTTCTCCTAACTTAGAACAAGGGCAAATATTGCCTATCTTAATAGACTAAATTTTTAAGGGTATTATACCTGAGGCAATGTAACATAGTGGTAGTGCTAAGATGTATCAATAACATATTCTTGGACATGCATTCCCTGTGTGCAAAATCCTTCTCCACTTTAAGAAATGGGCCATATATTGTACTTTTATTCCTTCATCTGTATAGGGCTAGTACTTTTATCTAATTAACACATTTTTATGAAGACAAAATGATCTAATGTATGTAAAGCAGTTGGAACAGTGCCTGATGTAAAGTGCTGTGCATGTATTACTGTTGTGGCAGTGGTAGTTTTGAAGCAGTTGATAGCATTTTTTCCACAGGTGATACATACCCCTGGTCCACATCAATGCTGATTGCTATGGAAGGATACTGAATGTTTGTGTCCTCCCCGCCCACTTCAGTTCATACATTGAAATATTAATCCTTCATGTGATGGTATTTGGAGGTGGGGGAATTTGGGTGGTGACTAGATCATGAGGTTAGAGCCCTCATGGATGGGATTAATGTCCTTATAAAAGCGATCCCTGAGAGCTCTCTAGGCCCTTTGGCCATGTGAAGAAATAGAGAAGACAATAGTCCATGAACCAGGAAGAATTTGTTGTCTTCTGTCCTCACAGATCAGGTCTTGAAATAAGATCAATGCACCAGCGCTGGAATTCTGAGCATTCAGACTGTTGAACTAAATGTTTGTTAATCAAGCCATGCAGTCCGTGGTGTTTTGATTATAGCAGCCCACATGGACTAAGACAGAATGGTAAAGAAGTTTGAGGTTAGAGAAGAGAAAATATTTTGTGTACTGGAGTAACAGAAGGCATGCAATAAAGGTACACTGAAGTTTGTGAATGATTCTAAATACAGCAGATGATAAACTTTTCTTATTCATGCATGCACTCAATATTTTGTGTGTGTGTGTGTGTGTGCCCCCTATATGACAGGTACTATTCTAGATAGTGAAGTGTCAGCTAGTCTTGATAGAGCAGTCAAGAAAATAAAATCCTCCTTCTTATGGAGCTTACATTCCAGAGAAGAGACCAACAACAATAAACAAATGAAAAATAGAGTGTATCAGAAGATGATAAATATTAACTCTTATGGAGAAAAATAAAGCAGGGTATCCTGGATATGGTGAGCTAGTGATAGAGTGGGCTGCTGCTTCATAGAGTGACCAGGCAACCCTTAATCCAGTTTATTTTTACTTTTTTTAATTTTTAAAACTATTGGATTTTCCACAATGTTACTTCTATTGTTTATATTCTGATTTTTTTTGGCCATGAGGCCTATGGGATCATAGCTCCCTGGCCAGGGATTGAACCTACACCCTCCTTCACTGGAAGGCAAAATATTAACCACTGGACAACTAAGAAAATCCCTAATTCAGTTTACTTTTGAACCCTAAATACAACTGAGGGTAAAACCATATCCTTTTTCTGAGAAAGAGTATTTCAGGCCAAGGTAACTGCAAGTTAAAGATCTTGTTGCATCAAGTTCCATGAATAGTCAGAGTACTGGGCTAGAACAGGATGAAGAGATATGAAGTGGCAGAGGAGACTGAAAAATGATGGGAAATAAAAACATGAAAGGTTAATGTAGGACATAGTAAGTCTCTGGCTTTTACTCTGCATGGGAAGCTGTTAGAGTCTTTTAAGAAGAGGAATGGCATGATCGGACATACATAGATTAAAGATGGTAGGAAATCAAAGGTAGACAAAGAAAAGGCATTTAGAAGATCCTTGCAGTAATCCAACTAAATTTAGCTGGAGGTTTCTAATGAGCAAAAATTGCAAATAACTTTGGTACTGTGAAATCCTGCAGAAAGAACAAGAAAGATGAAGTGCAATAGTCAACTGAGGGCTTGCAAAAGTAGACAAATTATATCAGAAATTTGAAGAAATTTGTGCCTTTTTGCACAAATATGATTTATTCTATTCATTCCCTGTAATTAATCTCTTCTATCTATCTGTCTTCCTGCCATTCACACATCTCTCAGAGTGCTTATCAATAGGAAAGTACAGGTGAACTAGGTCAAGACTTAGATTCTGCCTTTGAGGAGTTCACAGTACAGTGGAGGAGACTGACACTGACAGGTTATTACGATACAGAACAGTGGGCGCCATTATGTGTGTTATGGATATAATGCTTCCCTAAGCTTTTTATAGATTTCTTAGTATAATATTGGCACAATCTTTGTAGAATTTTTGTAATTCCTTTAAATTGACTCACTCTGTGTTCTATGCTTATCTTCTCTATGGGTTCCTAAATATACAAATACATATACAAAAGATCACAAGCAAAATCCTACATAACATTTATTATTATACATATTTATTGAAAATTTTGCTAAAACTCTTGGGTAGATTCGTTTATTTAAATAGTCAATTCAATATTTATTAGTTTTACAACCCATTTGTTCTAAGGTAGGTTATCTTCTGCAGATACTTGTCTAAGAAAATCTCATTTTCCACAATTTTTCCTGAAGCTCTAAGAAATAAGAAATAAATAATTTATTTTGAATTAATTAAAATTATTATCTTTCATTAATAACAAATAACTTTTGTAGTGATTTTGTTTCAGTACTTCACCTAGAAAAGGTCATTTAAAATTGTTTCTTTTATTTACTTAAACCTACAATTTCTCTCCAAAATTACATTTCCCTCCTTGCTTCTGCTATCATTTTTATGTATAAACTAACAGCTGCACAGAATAATTTGTGGCTGTGTTTTTCCCCAGAACTTACTCTGATCTTCCTGGTAGAAGAAAAACAACTCATGCTTATCTAGAAGCCTGACTCAATCATGAACTTATAATTTTGTTAAATTAAATGATCAAATTGTCAAATATTACAAAAATTTAAGGACTTAATATTACTGGCTATCTCACTCTTTCCAATTTTTCAATGTATTTGAGACTTTTCATTTTATATACAGTGAATATCCTTCAGTTTACAGAATGGTACCACATACATATAGCAAAAAAGGTAAAAAGTGAAATTTGCACTATTGTGTCTGACTCTTGGCAACCCCATGAACTGTAGTCATGAAGTTCCTCTGTCCATGGGATTTTTCAGCCAAGAATACTGGAAAGGGTAAGCCAGGGGGGTCTTCCTGACCCAGGAATCAAACCTGTGTCTTCTGCTTTGCAGCCAAGATTCTTTACTGTCTGATCAATCCAGGGAAGCTCAGATTTAGTACTTCCACCTAAATCCAGAGCAGAATTACAATTTCCTTTTTAAAGAACTATTTTAATTAATATTTTATATTTGACTCACTACCTATGTTGTATTCATTTAGTTTAGTCTCTAGAGTGATCATGTTAATATTCACAGGGTGAGTGACTGATGACAGAGCAGGTGAAGTGCTGCTTCTAGTACATGATCCTTGTAATGATTTGAAGGAAACCGCAGGCTATGATGCTTATATTGAAGCTCAACTCCTCTCTGGCTGGCCTCCAGACTCCTCACAGGCGTTTTCTGCCCAAAGTTATTCAATCCACAGATAATATTAACAGAATTTTACATTAAAATCTTGGCTTACCAATATCTGTAAGGGATGTATAAAATTAAGCGTTAGTCATTCAGTAGTGTCCAAATCTTTGCAACCCCAAAGACTGCAGCCCACCAGGCTCCTCTGTCCATGGAATTCTCCAGGCAAGTTTATTGAGTGGGTAGCCATTCCCTTCTCCAGGGGATCTTCCTGGGCAAGGGATTGAATCTGGGTCTCCCACATACAGGCAGATTCTTTACCATCTGAGCCAGAAGTATAATATTTGCTATGTACAATTATCAAGGCTGTGAAATTTTTGCTCTTGCTTGGTTCTACCTTTCTTAGAAAAAAAATTGTTTCATTTCTTTTTTATTGGAATAGAGTTTCCTATGCTATAGAGAATGTTCTCATTAGTTATCTTATATACAAAAAGAACGTAGTTATATATAGACATATATATATATGAATCACTTTGCTTGTACAGTGACATTAATACAACACTGCAAATCAACTATAGTTCAATTAAAATATCTAAAATATTAAAAATTAAAAAGAAAAAAAAAGAAAATCATTGGTTATAAAAGCTGTTTCCCAAAACTACAGTGCAAAAGTAAAATAAATGAGATTTTAATAGTAAGAACTAAAGATAAAAGTCAAATGGTTTGTGCCTTTATTTTAAATCTATACCCATTTTTTCAATTCTGTCTACCTTAAAATCTAAAGCAAGCCTAGTTAAAAGCTTTCTCATAGAAACACAGTGGTTCTCATTCATTTATCTCACTCCTTCATCTCCACATTGTCTAGTGTTAATTTATAATATGGCCATAGGAACACAGGATTTAACTGTTCTCATCTAACTTTCTAACTGCTTATAAAAATAGGCTTGTGTCAGAGTGGCAATTCCAATTCTTCATTCAGTTCAGTTCAGTTCAGTTCAGTTCAGTCGCTCAGTCGTGTCCAACTCTTTGCGACCCCATGAATTGCAGCACGCCAGGCCTCCCTGTCCGTCACCATCTCCCGGAGTTCACTCAGACTCATGTCCATTGAGTCAGTGATGCCATCCAGGCATCTCGTCCTTGGTCATCCACTTCTCCTCCTGCCCCCAATCCCTCCCAGCATCGCAGCCTGGTAATATAATGACCTGACTTTGGTGGAAGTTACTGTTACATCCTTAGTCCCAAATGTCATTTTGTACTGACTTCATACAGGCCTTTTCATTATAGGGGACTAGAATGCAAAAGTAGGAAGTCAAGAAACACCTGCAGTAACAGGCAAATTTGGCCTTGGAATACGGAATGAAGCAGGGCAAAGACTAATAGAGTTTGCCAAGAAAATGCACTGGTCATAGCAAACACCCTTTTCCAACAACACAAGAGAAGACTCTATACATGGACATCACCGGATGGTCAACACCGAAATCAGACTGACTATATTCTTTGCAGCCAACGATGGAGAAGCTCTAGACAGTCAACAAAAACAAGACCGGGAGCTGACTGTGGCTCACATTACGAACTCTTTATTGCCAAATTCAGACTTAAATTGAAGAAAGTAGGGAAAACCACTAGAACATTCAATTATGACCTAAATCAAGTCTCTTATGATTATAGAGTAGAAGTGAAAAATAGATTTAAGGGCCTAGATCTGATAGATAGAGTGCCTGATGAACTATGGACAGAGGTTCATGACATTGTACAGGAAACAAAAATCAAGATCATCCCCATGGAAAAGAAATGCAAAAAGGCAAAATGGCTGTCCCAGAAGGCCTTACAAATACCTGTGAAAAGAAGAGAAGGGAAAAGCAAAGGAGAAAAGGAAAGATATAAATATCTGAATGTAGAGTTCCAAAGAATAGCAAAGAGAGAAAAGAAAGCCTTCCTCAATGATCAATGCAAAGAAATAGAGGAAAACTACAGAATGGGAAAGACTAGAGATCTCTTCAAGAAAATTAGAGATACCAAGGGAACAATTCATGCAAAGATGGGCTCAATAAAGGACAGAAATGGTATGGGCCTAACAGAAGCAGAAGATATTAAGAAGAGGTGGCAAGAATACACAGAAGAACTGTACAAAAAAGATCTTCAAGACCCAGATAATGACGATGGGGTAATCACTCACCTAGAGCCAGACATCCTGGAATGTAAAGTCAAGTGGGCCTTAGAAAGCATACTGTGATCAAAGCTAGTGGAGGTGATGTAATTCCAGTTGAGCTATTTCAAATCCTGAAAGATGATGTCGTGAAAGTGCTGCACTCAATATGCCAGCAAATTTGGAAAACTCAGCAGTGGCCACAGGACTGGAAAAGGTCAGTTTTCATTCCACTCCCTAAGAAAGGCAATGTCAAAGAATGCTCAAACTACAACACAATTGCACTCATCTCACATGCTAGTAAAGTAATGCTCAAAATTCTCCAAGCCAGGCTTCAGCAATACGTGAACCGTGAAATTCCAGATGCTCAAGCTGGTTTTAGAAAAAGCAGAGGAACCAGAGATCAAATTGGCAACATCCGCTGGATCATGGAAAAAGCAAGAGAGTTCCAGAAAAACATCTATTTCTGCTTTATTGACTATGCCAAAGCCTTTGACTGTGTGTATCAAAATAAACTGTGGAAAATTTTGAAAGAGATGGGAATACCAGAGCACCTGACTACCTCTTGAGACACCTATATGCAGGTCAGGAAGCTACAGTTAGAACTGAACATAGATCAACAGACTGGTTCCAAATAGGAAAATGAATACATCAAGGCTGTATATTGTCACCCTGCTTATTTAACTTATAGGCAGAGTACATCATGAGAAACACTGGGCTGAAAGAAGCACAAGCTGGGATCAAGATTGCTGGGAGAAATATCAGTAACCTCAGATACGCGGAAGACACCACCCTTATGGCAAAAAGTGAAGAGGAACTAAAGAGCCTCTTGATGAAAGTGAAAAAGGAGAGTGAAAAATTTGACTTAAAGCTCAACATTCAGAAAATGAAGATGATGGCATCTTGTCCCATCACTTCATGGCAAATAGATGGGGAAACAGTGGAAACAGTGTCAGACTTTATTTTTCTGGGCTCCAAAATCACTGCAGATGGTGATTGCAGCCATGAAATTAAAAGATGCTTACTCCTTGGAAGAAAAGTTATGACCAGCCTAGATAGCATATTGAAAAGCAGAGACATTACTTTGCCACCAAAGGTCCATCTAGTCTAGACTATGGTTTTGCAGTGGTCATGTATGGATGTGAGAGTTGGACTGTGAAGAAATTGAGCACCGAAGAATTGATGCTTTTGAACTGTGGTGTTGGAAAAGACTCTTGAGTGTCCCTTGGACTGCAAGGAGATCCAGCCAGTCCATTCTGAAGGAGATCAGCCCTGGGGTTTCTTTGGAAGAAATGATGCTAAAGCTGAAACTCCAGTACTTGACCACCTTATGTTAAGTGTTGCCTCATTGGAAAAGACTCTGATGCTGGGAGGGATTGGGGGCAGGAGGAGAAGCTGACGACAGAGGATCAGATGGCTGGATGGCATCACTGACTCGATGGACGTGAGTCTGAGTGAACTTCGGGAGTTGGTGATGGACAGGGAGGCCTGGCGTGCTGCAGTTCATGGGGTTGCACAGAGTCGGACATGACTGAGTGACTGAACTGAACTGAACTTAAACAGGCCAAGAATATGGGAACAACCTGAAACAAATGTGCAAATGAAACAAAAACAGAAATGAAAGCCAGGTTATGAATATTATAATATCCCAAACAGATACATTTTTTGCATAAACTGAAGACTAGAAGAGCTTTCAGAGGAAATTAGTGCCACTATTTCTACAGGGTTAGTCTGTTAGGTCATCAAAATATACAGTAAAAGATGGGACAGTTTCCTTCTCTTGCGAGAAGCTGATGAAAAATCAAAATGGAACTTAAATAAAAAGGTAGGATTTTGTATATGTGTGTAACTTTCAAGGGGTATTCACTAAAGATTAAAGCAATTGAAATGGTAGTGGAAGTAACTGAAGAATATAATACTGTTAATAGTTAACATTTGTAAAATGCAGTAGAGAATCACCTGGATATAAATATAGAAGAAAGAAAAAAAAGATCCCATGTTTAAACACAGTTATTTTATCTGGCTTGCATAAGTTATTGCTTTATTCATATTCCCAGGCAAGTCTCTTATTAACTTGAATTAAAATGAGTTCGAATTACTTGCAAGAAGGTCTTTGATATTATTTGGAATGCTAATGTTTGTGATGATCAGAGGATAATTTTATTTCACTGTTTCATCAGCACTTTTTAAACTATTCCTTAAACTTCAGATTCATGAACTATCTTAGGGGAGATTTTTTACTGCTTTTTCTTTTAAAGCTGAAGACTCTGGGGTACTGGGAATTTAACATACCTTTGGGTAGTAAATGGAAGGAAAGGAATAGCATTCAGTTTTCTTCCAAGGTCAGGGTTCTTTCACTGCATCGTGACTCTTGCAATTATACCACAGCCATTTTTTACCTCATAGGGAAGTTGTTTCTCAGGCTTTGGGAAAAGTAAATTTAGAAGATATAGAAGCTGTAAATCTGTTTTAGGAGGTAAAATTTCTAAACTTCTCTGTATTATACAATATTCAGATCAATAGTATATGTCTAGCCATGCCTTTCCATTGACTTTCAAATACAGCCTGGAATCAGTAGCACAGCATGACCTGGCCCATGGCCTTCACAATCTGGCTTCACTATTGTATCTTACTCTCCTTACCCATCAGAGACTTTACTCAAACTGAACTCTGGAAACTTTTTAAACTTCACACTCCTCCATTTATTCATTCAACTCCACACCTCCTTTGCTCCCCCACCTCTAAATTCTACTCATTTGTGAAACTTTGTCAGATGGACCCATTTTATCCTTTGAATGATCCAACCAGTCCATTCTGAAGGAGATCAGCCCTGGGATTTCTTTGGAAAGAAGGATGATGCTAAAGCTGAAACTCCAGAACTTTGGCCACCTCATGCAAAGAGTTGACTCATTTGAAAAAAACTCTGATGCTGGGAGGGATTTGGGGCAGGAGGAGAAGGGGACGACAGAGGATGAGATGGCTGGATGGCATCACTGACTCGATGGACGTGAGTCTGAGTGAACTTTGGGAGTTGGTGATGGACAGAGAGGCCTGGCGTGCTGTGATTCATGGGGTCGCAAAGAGTCAGACACAACTGAGCGACTGAACTGAACTGACCTGAAGGACTTAGTTTATGGAAATGTCTCTTATATCTCTTTTATTTTGCTTGATGTGAGTATCTGTGTAAAAATTATTTTCTCTGCTAATGCATATTGATATGTAAAGATAGGACCTGTGTCTTCAGTATGTTCAATATTCGACAAGTATTTATTAACAAACTGTAGAGTGAATAAAAGATATTCTGGAAGTAAAATATTCTATGCATGCATGTGCTTAGTCATGTTCAACTCTTGGGACCCCATGGGCTGTAGCCCACCAGGCTCCTCTGTTCATGGAATTCTTCAGGCAAGAATACTGGAGTAAGTTGCCATTCCTACTCCAGGAGATCGTCCAACCCAGGGATCAAACTCACTTCTCCTGCATTGGCAGGCAGAGTCTTTACCAACTCTGCCACCTGGTAATATTATATAATTAGACCTAAATTTTAAACTATTTTGTGACAGCAACACATGAAACAAGTTAAAGATATAAGAACTAGTTCTTACAGCTGATACAAATAAAACATAGTATTAATTAAACCTAATGCCCTACCCCTGAGAATGGTAGAAAATTCATGGGGAAAGTGGCCCCATAAATCTGGGATATCTAAAATTCATCTATTTATTTCTTTAAATGTTTTTTTTTATTTCTCACTATTGAACAATAACTTGGCTGAGTAAATCATACTATATTAACACTTACTTTCACTTATATTTTGAATATATTTAGAATATCTAATATTTTAGATATAATTTAATCTCATTTTATTTTCAAGGTGTTAGTTTTAGGATCAAAATTGTAGTTTTACACTTTTGATATTGACATTTCTTTTGGTGTTCTAAAAATTAACTGACATTTCTAGGTGCGGATTTATTTTTATTTTGTTCCTCAGATTTTGTCACCTTTATTGGATACAAGGATTTTCTTTTCTCAACTGCTTTTATCTTTTCCATCTTCTTATTTCCCTAGACTACTTAGAGAATAGTTTACAAGATCTATTTTGTGGTGTATATAGTCTTCATCTGAGTGTAACTAATCTTTTAATACTTTTATTGTTAAATGTTTTCAATAATGTTCATAAAATTTCTTCACTGTATCAATTTCCCAATATGCTTGTTCTTTTTAAGAATGCATTTTTCTTTTATTATAAATGATTTATTCCTTCTATCATTTATGTAAATATTATAGACACAATCATTTTGTATTCTACTCACATCTGTGTTATTTTAATGGATTTTTAATTCTATGTTTATTTTATATACTGAATCCCACTGATGTTATATTGATTCTACATTTTGAAATGTTTGGTTATGGGCTCATTTTAATTAAGATTATTTTTAGTTATTTTTTCCAGTGAGAATCCCTTGTGTTTGGGGTTTTAAGAATATTTCTTCAGAATGTTTTTATGTGTATTTTATTCATGCAGAAGCCCAATATAAATTAAATATGATAATTTTGTGGCTCAAGGTTCAGGGATAATGCAGAGAATCTAAACTTAGAATAGAAACCCTGTACTTTTTAAAAGTTGCCTAGAAGTTACCAATAGTGCAGATATGTTACCATGGGATATGGGCTACAGCATCAACAATAGCAAAATGAAATAAGGATGGCACTGAATACTCAAAATAATTTATATTTTTTCAGGCAAGGTTTTATTGGGGCCCCCACTGCAGCAGGTGAGAGTGAGAACAAATAAACAAGAGTCCCTTATTTGCTTACTCCCCAAGATCAGTAAGCTTGTTCCTTATATAAGTGAAGGTAGAGATATGTCCAAGGGTCAGGGTGGAGTGGTGACTTAGGTCTTTTGCCCACCCCTTAGATGGTGTTGTGTACAGTGGGTATGTGCTGTACCCTGACTTTGTTCTGGGCTCTTCAGAAGTGGCTGTTGGTTTTTTTGGTCTCTTTGTATATTTTGTCCAGAATTTGTCTTAACTCCACATGCATACAGTTATTTTTAGTCACATGCAGTTTCTTTGTATTTTATTGTTCAAAGAGGTGTGTATCCAAGTTCAGGCATTGCAACACTACAACAAATAGTCCCATGTTCCTCTGAGAGACTGTACATTCTTATTCTAAATGGGTAGGGACCAAAGGTCTCTTCTAAAAATTCTTCCTGCTTAGAATCAGAGTCTTGTTAACAAAATATATTTATTACATGTGTAGGGTATTATTTTGTGTGTAAATACACGTGTATAATGGAACTTGTAAATTTAAGAGGTGAGAGGGAGTTAGTTTTTCTCTAATAGTGGGTGCATGACAAGGAAGGACCTTGAAATCCTTACTCTTTAAAAAAAAATTAAAAGGAAACACGGAGGCATCTTTAGTGTATTAGAAGTATGTGGAAAAATTATAAGAAAATATTAGCTATTTAATACATGATTTTATTATTTTGTATAGAAAGGCATGAATGCCACTATTTTTAAAGTGATAATGAGTAGAGCAAAAAATATTTCTGTGAGAAAAAAATAATCTATGACTATAATATCCCAGACAGAAGATTCACTAAACAAGTGGAGGTAGTGGAAGTGGAGATGAATATTCAGTTTTATAATCAGGAGATTTTACAGACGTAGAAGTAAAAGAGTGACATGAAACTCATTTGTAAGATTAAAGAAAAGAAAGAGCTTAAAATCCTGATTTTTTTTCTTTGTTTGCCAACTTGTGACAAAATCAGCTACTACCGACATTTTGGGGGAAAAATCATGGCTCAATTGGGACTTTATAAGGTTAAAATTTCTCCAGGAACTTTAAATACATGAGGGACTATAATTTTCTAGAAATGTATATCACACAGTCAGATTTAACTTTTTATGAATGGGTCATATTTCCAGGATAGCATGTGATTGGGAAAGTAAGAAATGAATAGTTGGAAGTTTTGCAACTGTATGCATATTTGCACCAGTTGAAGAATCAGTTCAGTTCAGTCACTCAGTCGTGTCCGACTCTTTGCGACCCCATGAATCGCAGCACACCAGGCCTCCATGTCCATCACCATCTCCCGGAGTTCACTCAAACTCACATCCATCGAGTCGGTGATGCCATCCAGCCATCTCATCCTCTGTCATCCCTTTTTCCTCCTGCCCCCAATCCCTCCCAGCATCAGAGTCTTTTCCAATGAGTCAACTCTTCAAATGAGGTGGCCAAAGTACTGGAGTTTTAGCTTTAGCATCATTCCTTCCACAGAAATACCAGGGCTGATCTCCTTCAGTATGGACTGATTGGATCTCCTTGCAGTCCAAGGGACTCTCAAGAGTCTTCTCCAACACCATAGTTCAAAAGCAACAATTCTTCGGTGCTCAGCTTTCTTCACAGTCCAAATCTCACATCCATACATGACCACAGGAAAAACCATAGCCTTGACTAGACAGACCTTTGTTGGCAGAGTAATGTCTCTGCTTTTCAATATGCTATGTAGGTTGGTCATAACTTTTTTCCAAGGAGTAAGCGTCTTTTAATTTCATGGCTGCAGTCACCATCTGCAGTGAGTTTGGAGCCCCCCAAAATAAAGTCTGACACTGTTTCCACTGTTTCCCCATCTATTTCCCATGAAATGATGGGACCAGATACCATGATCTTCGTTTTCTGAATGTTGAGCTTTAAGCCAACTTTTTCACTTTCAACTTTCACTTTCATCAAGAGGCTTTTTAGTTCCTCTTCACTTTCTGCCATAAGGGTGGTGTCATCTGTGTATCTGAGGTTATTGATATTTCTCCCAGCAATCTTGATTCCAACTTCTGCTTCTTTCAGTGCAGCGTTTCTCATGATGTACTCTGCATATAAATTAAATAGACAGGGTGACAATATACAGCCTTGATGTACTCCTTTTCCTATTTGGAACCAGTCTGTTGTTCCATGTCCAGTTCTAACTTTTGCTTCCTGACCTGCATGTAGGTTTCTCAAGAGGCAGGTCAGGTGGTCTGGTATTCCAATCTCTTGCAGAATTTCCCACAGTTTATTGTGATCCACACAGTCAAAGGCTTTGGCATAGTCAATAAAGCAGAAATAGATGTTTTTCTGGAACTCTCTTGCTTTTTCCATGATCTAGCAGATGTTGGCAATTTGATCTCTGGTCCCTCTGCCTTTTCTAAAACTAGCTTGAACATCTGGATGTTCACGGTTCACGTATTGCTGAAGCCTAGCTTGGAGAATTTTGAAGAATAGTCAACTAAAAAGAAACTGTCGAAAGTGAAAGAGCTAGGAAAGATTTATATACTAAAAACAAGAGTAGGGAGTTTTATAATATAGGGATCTAGTTGGAAATGATGAACCTTTTATATATAACATGTAGGGAAATATTTAATATAAGCCATTTGATTTGACAGATAAAAGATGTTGCTGATATTTAGAAGAGGAATTTCTTCTTGGGTAGAGGGATTGATGCTTACTGAAGTGTGCTGAAGCATTGGAAGTTCCAGGCCTTCTCTATATAAGAAGTTTTTCATAGAGTTGTAACCCATTTGGAAAAATTGGCAGGCCTATCATACTGCACTTTGCATAAGATTGGAAAGTCATCAATGTTCTTATTAACTAATAGTGTTGGAGGTGTGTACTGCAAGATAATGATAGAAAAAGGTGAGAAAGAAACCCTTCTCAATTGTAAGTTGTGGAAAGAGAGGAATTACATATGATTAAGAAGTTATGATCAAGGTAAAAGGGAAGGTTAATGAGGACATACATTAGTGAGTAACAAAGTAAAGCTATCAATATTTTCAGGCTACAAGGAATATCAAGCCATAAAGTCTAAGATCCACAATTAACAAACTTATATTAACTCCACAAAATGTGCAAATGAACTACAGAGAGCCATTTTAGAGAATTATTCAGCATAATAAAAGATCAGAGAAAAGACAAAACCACAATACAATCTAAAACAAATTCTCCCCTTTATTCACACTATACACATGTGCAGAAACACACACAGCTTTGGGGTAGAGGTAAAAGCCATTGTACTGAAACTTCCAACTGAATATCAGCAATGGTCCATTGATCACCTTAATGGCCACCACAATCTCTTTGGAACCTGACTCAGCTGTCATTGTATATTACATCTGAATTAAGGTCTTTTCAGAGTGAGATGCAGATCCCCTGGACAGAGACCCAAACTTGCATTCTTTAGAGAGTGAAGACAAAGTGTGCACTTCATAGTAGCAACTGCTACATTTATCTGTAAAAACTCCAGGATTTTTATAGTTAATGAGCACTAATCTTTTGGTGCTTATGTGATTAATGTACATGCTGCCTATTTGGTTTTCCTAGGTTTTACATATATGTAAATTAGGTCAAGAAGCAAGAGTTAGAACTGAACATGGAGCAACACACTGATTCCAAATAGGAAAAGGAGTATGTCAAGGCTGTATATTGTACCCTGCATATTTAACTTACATGGAGAGTACATCATGTGAAATGCCAGGCTGGATGAAGCACAAGCTTGAATCAAGATTGCCGGGAAACATATCAATAACCTCAGATATGCAGGTGATGCCATCCTTATAGCAGAAAGTAAAGAAGAACTAAAGAGCTTCTTGATGAAAGTAAAGAGGAGAGTGAAATGTTGGCTTGGAACTCAACATTCGGAAAACGAAGATCATGGCATCTGGTCCCATCACTTCATGGCAAATAGATGGGAAACAATGGAAACAGTGACAGACTTTATTTTGTGGGCTCCAAAATCACTGCAGATGGTAACTGTAGCCACGAAATTAAAAGATGCTAGGTCCTTGGAAGAAAAGCTATGACCAAATTAGACAATATATTAAAAAGCAGATACATTACTTTGCCAACAAAGTCCATCTAGGCAAAGCTATGGTTTTTCCAGTGGTCATGTATGAATGTGAGAATTGGAGTATAAGGAAAATTGAGCACCAAAGAATGGATGCCTTTGAACTGTGGTGTTGGAGAAGACTCTTGAGAGTCCCTTGGGCTGCAAGGAGATCCAACCAGTCCATCCTAATGGAAATCAGTCCTGAATATTCATTGGAAAGACTGATGCTGAAGCTGAAACTCCAATCTTTTGGCCACCTGATGTGAAGAACTGATTCATTTGCAAAGACCCTGATGCTGAGAAAGATTGAAGGAGGAGGAGAAGATGACAGAGGGTAAGATGTTTGAATGGCATCACTGACTCGATGGACAAGAGTTTGAGCAAGACCTAGGAGTTGGTGATGGACAGAGAGGTCTGGGGTGCTGCCGTCCATGGGGTCGCAAAGAGTTAGACACAACTAAGTGATTGAACTGAACTGAAATTAGGCAAAATAGGTTGAACATTTTAAAGTTAGGTAGTCTTCATTAGATTCAGGCTGTTTTTTGCTGTTTACTGAGGTATAATATATGCACACCACTCCCCTACCATATAATCGGTACACACAAACATCACAAACACACACTTACACACCAAAACAGAGAAAATTTTATGTTGGAGATAAAGGAAAGATAGGAGATAATTAGAGAAACACATTTCCAGAAGAGTTGGGTAGGAAATAAGGTCAAAATATAGATGGAGAACTAAATGTTACGGGGAAAAGGTAGCCCTTTTTCTGGAGTTGAAAAATGGAGTGAGTGTTATAAGAGTTAAAGTCCAAGTGAGATTGTGTGAACCTAAGAGATGCTATGTATAATCCTTTGCACTATTCCAAAGAGGCAGACATATTTTCATCAAACTAAGAGGGAGGTGTAAGATGGGTGGAGAAAAGTGAATAGTGAGAAGAGTTGAAAAGACTTGGTGGTACAAAGAATGCCAAAAGAATCTGAAAATCAGCAAGTAAAGTGATGTTCTTAGAAACCAAGAAACTATTACTTTGTTCTAGTGCCAATAGGCATGGTAATGAGATTTTCTCTGATAAAAATTAATGCTATAAGGTTAAGAATTAAGCAAGTGATCACAAGAGGCTAAAGTTCAAGATCTTTATGTGCAAGCAGAATTATTTTAAGTGAATCAAACACCAAGTTCACCTGATAAAGTGTGCCCAAGGTTAATGCAGTTTTCAGCTGTTTCATGAAACATCGACCATTCTTTTAAAGTGCAATAATGTTTTTGTGTTATCTTCTGAACACATAGCAGAAAGAATAGCCAGAAATTGGCTTTGTGTCTAATTACATTAATTTTGAAAAGTTTAAACATATCAGTTCATCTAGATGATAAATATTTTTTTCTAAAAGATTCATTTAGTTCTACATCCACATGATATAATTTGTACTGGTCAAAGATACGGTTTTTCCAGTAGTTATGTATGGATGTGAGAGTTGGACTATAAAGAAAGCTGAGCGCAGAAGAATTGATGCTTTTGAAGTGTGTTGCTGAAGAAGACTCCGGAGAATCACTTGGACTGCAATGAGATCAAACCAGTCACTCCCAAAGAGAAATCAATCCTGAATATTCATTGGAAGGACTGATGCTGAAACTGAAGCTCCAGTACTTTAGCCACTTGATGAGAAGAGCCAGCTCATTAGAAAAGACCATGATGCTGGGAAAGAGGTGAAGGGGACATCAGAGGGCAAGATAGTTGGATAGCATCACTGATTCAGTGGACATGACCAAGCTCCTGGAGATGGTGAAGGACAGGAAAGCCTGGAGTGCTACAGTCCATGGGGTTGCAAATAACTGGACACAATTGAGTGATTGAAGAACAACAGAACACAAGGATTATTCCAGTTATTCTGGGGGAAGGGGCAGGGTTTCCCAGGAAGTGGACTACCACTCAAGTTTTGACCTTATATGATTAGCCTCAGAATTGTCATGGCACTGATGAGTGTGTCCATTTGTTTGTGCTTATTTGCTCAGTCATGTCCAACTTTTTGTTACCCCAAGTACTATAACCTGCCAGCCTCCTCTATCCATGGGATTCTTCAGGCAAGAATACTGGAGTGGGTAGCCATTGCCTTCTGCAAGGGATCTTCCCAACCCAGGGATTAAAGCTGGGTCTCCTGCATTTCAGGCAGATTCTTTGCCACTTGAGCCACCAGGGAAACCAACACTAATACATTGCAATGAGTGTATACTGAGGCTCAAAGTCTACTGGCTGTCAAATCTTCTGCCATCTTGGACCTATTTGGTTCCACTCATTTATGTCATGTCCTCAGGCTATGCCATTCCTTTAAAGGTTATGCCAGCCTCCTTCTCTCCTGTCTTGGTTTCACAAATCCATGCCCCATATGAAAAATAGAGTCCCTTGAGGATGGCAACTGAGTCATTATCTGTCTAGATTCCCATGATTTAGCATACGAAATGCCACATTTTAAATGATCAATAAATGATTTATTACTTGAACAATGTATAAAAGGACTTAATTAAATTTTGGAGAAGATATTCAGCATATCTCCCAAAGATATTTCTAGAGATAAATATTTAAATACATAGATTATCTTATGTCTTTACCTCTAGGTGCATTGACATCTTTGTTTTCTGTGAACACACAAGGGTGTGCCACCAATTAAGATTTCTATCTGGACTGTATTTCTTAATAGCCTCTTAGCTGTTTCCTCCACTTCCCTGAAGTGTTGCTTAAATTTACCTTTTCAATGAGGCCTGCTCTGAATCTTGTATTCAAAGTTTCAGCCACTACCTTCTTCCGTTCCAACACCACTGTTCTCCCTAAATTTATTCACCATTTTTTTCTGTTTTTCTTTTCCCACAACATGTATCACCATCTAATACACTATAATTTCTTTTTGTTATTTTTTTCCTTGAATTCTGCTTCCTCACTAGAAAGTAAGCTCCACAAGGGCTGGTAACTTTTTCACTTAACATATTGATCCTGTGAACAAAGAACAGAAGAGCATTGCTCACCACCCAGTTTTACAAGAGCTAAGCTATAATCCATTGCAGTGTTCACCTACAGTGTACTCTGAGAGGAATTCAGGATGGAAAATGGGGAGGCACTGTGTGATTTGGAAAAACAAAACCTTAGATCCTCAGATGCATATCTCAGGGAAAGATTTCAATGATGCCAAATTTTTCATCTTCCTGTACATAGAAAAACCTTAAATCATTACCTTGAGATAGCTGTTCTTTGTGATTAGTAGTGATATTTTACCAAACTGTATCCTTGACTGTGGGGTTCCCTGGTGGTTCAGTGGTAAATAATCCATCTGCCAATGCAGGAGACCCAGTTTTGATCCCAGAGGCCAGGAGGATCCCCTGGAGGAAGAGAACATCAGCTTATACTTGCCTGGGAAATACCATGTACAGAGGAGACTGGTGGACTACAATCCATGGGATAACAAAAAGCCAGACACAACTTAGTAACTAAACAATAACAACAACATCCTTGACTGCATGTATTTCCTGGTCAAAAAATATCATTTATTAACTGGCCTCTTCCCTAAACTATCTCTTTGGAGCAGCACCTCAGACCTTAGTAGCTATGCCCCAGGTCATAGTCTACAGTTAAACCTTGAATAAAACTTAACTCACAAGTCTACATTGTGCATTTTTCTCTTTGTCAACAATCTAAATTCTTATAACAGTGTTTGATATAAAATATACACTCATTAAATATTCATAATTGAATAATAGAAGAATCACCACCACTTTAACCTCATTAGATTTTATTTTGCTTAAATAATGCTCCATTTTATGTTTTAACCTTTATATAGTCTACACAGAGGGAAAGGGAAGGTGACATTGAAGATAGAACCTCACTGACACAAAGAGACCAACTTTGATCTAGGTGTTTCTTTCAGCTCTTAATTCATGTTTTTTGTTTGTTTGTTTGCTTTTCAGACACAGCTATACAGAAAATATTTGCTTGAACATATTCAATTATTTCCCTTCTATACTCCATTCTACTTAAGAATCTGCAAACACAGTTTTGAAGGTAAAGATAGAATAAGTGAGGTAGAAGATAGAATGGTAGAAATAAATGACGCAGAGAGGAAAAAAGAAAAAAGAATTAAAAGAAATGAGGACAACTTCAGGGACCTCTGGGACAATGTGAAATGCCCAAACATTCAAATCATAGGAGTCCCAGAAGAAGAAGACAAAAAGAAAGGCCATGAGAAAATACTTGAGGAAATAATAGTTGAAAACTTTCTGAAAATGGGGAAGGAAATAGTCATACAAGTCCAACAAACCCAGAGAGTCCCAAACAGGATGAACCAAGGGGAAACACCCCAAGACACATATTAATCAAATTAACAAAGATCAAACACAAAGAACAAATATTAAAAGCAGCAAGGGAAAAACAACAAATAAAACAAAAGGAGATTCCCATAAGGATAATAGCTGGTCTTTCAATAGATACTCTTCAGGCCAGAAGGGAATGGCAAGACATACTTAAAGTGATGAAAGAGAAAAACCTACAACCCAGATTACTGTACCCAGCAAGGAGCTCATTCAAACATGAAGGAGAAATCAGAAGCTTTACAGACAAGCAAACCTGAGAGAATTCAGCACCTCCAAACCCGCTCTTCAACAAATGCTAAAGGATCTTCTCTGGACAGGAAACACAGAAAGGGTGTATAAACTCGAATCCAAAACAACAAAGAAAATGGCAAAGGGACCATACTTATCAATAATTACCTTAAACGTAAATGGGTTGAATGCCCCAACCAAAAGACAAAGACTGGCTCAATGGATACAAAAACAAGACCCCTATATATGCTGTCTACAAGAGACCCACGTCAAAACAAGGGACACATACAGACTGAAAGTGAAGGGCTGGAAAAAGATATTTCATGCAAATTGAGATTAGAAAAAAAAAGGGAGTGCCAAGACTCATAGCAGATAAAATAGACTATAAAGTCTGTGAAAACAGACAAAGAAGGACACTACATAATGATCAAAGAATTAATCCCAGAAGAAGGTATAATAATTATAAATATATATGCACCCAACATAGGAGCACTGCAATATAAAGGGAAATGCTAAGAAGTAGGAAAGGGGAAATTAACAATAACACAATAATAGTGGGACACTTTAATACCCCCACTCACACCTATGGATAGATCAACTAAACAGAAAATTAACAAGGAAACAAAAACCTTAAATGACACAATGGACCAGCTATACCTAATTGATATCTATAGGACACTTCACCCCAAAACAATGAATTTCATCTTTTTCTCATGTGCACACGGAACCTTCTTCAAGATATATCACATCCTGGGCCATAAGTCTAGCCTTGGTAAACTAAAAAAAAATAGAAATCACTCTAATCATCTTTTCTGACCACAATGCAGTAAGATTAGATGTCAATTACAGAGAAAAAAAATTCCAATATATGGAGATTAAACAACGTGATTCTGAATAACCAAAAAATCATAGAAGAAATCAAAAAAGAAATCAAAATATGCATAGAAACGAGTGAAAATGAAAACACAACAATCCAAAACCTATGGGACACTGTAAAAGCAGTGCTAATGGGAAGGTTGATAGCAATAAAGGCTTACCTCAAGAAACAATTTAAAAAAGTCAAATAAATAACCTAATTCTACACCTAAAGCAACTAGAAAAAGGAGAAATGAAGAACCCCAGGGTTAGGAGAAGGAAAAAAGTCTTAAAAATTAGGGCACTAAAAATGCAAAAGAAATAAGAGACCATAGCAAAAATCAACAAAGTTAAAAGCTGGTTCTTTGAGAAGATAAATAAAATTGACAAACCATTAGCCAGACTCATCAAGAAACAAAGGAAGAAGAATCAAATCAACAAAATTAGAAATGAAAATGGAGAAATCACAACAGACAACACAGAAATATAAAGGATCATAAGAGACTACTATCAGCAACTATATGCCAGTAAAATGGGCAGCTTGGAAGAAATGGACAAATTCTTGGAAAAGTATAATTTTCAAAAACTGAACCAGAAAGAAATGGAAGATCCTAACAGATCCATCACAAGTGTGGAAATTGAAACTGTAATCAGAAATCTTCCAGCAAACAAAAACCCAGGACCAAATGGCTTTACAGCTGAATTCTACCAAAAATTTAAAGAACTCACATCTATACTGCTAAAACTCTTCCAGAAAATTGGAGAAGAAGGTAAACTTCCAAATTCATTCTATGAAGCCACTATCACCTTAATACAAAAACCAGACAACAATGCCACAAAAAAAGAAAACTACAAGGCAATATCACTGGTGAACATAGATGCAAAAATCCTTAACAAAATTCTAGCAAACAGAATCCAACAACATATTAAAAAGATCATACATCATGACCAAGTGGGCTTTATCCCAGGAATGCAAGGATTTTTTAATATCTGCCAATATATCAATGTACGATGGTGTGATCACTCATCTAGAACCAGACATCTTGGAGTGTGAAGTCAAGTGGGCCTTAGAAAGCATCACTATGAACAAAGCTAGTGGAGGTGATGGAATTCCAGTTGAGCTCTTTCAAATCCTGAAAGATGATGTCGTGAAAGTGCTGCACTCAATATGCCAGCAAATTTGGAAAACTCAGCAGTGGCCACAGGACTGGAAAAGGTCAGTTTTCACTCCAATCCCAAAGAAAGGCAATGCCAAAGAATGCTCAAACTACCACACAATTGCACTCATCTCACATGCTAGTAAAGTAATGCTCAAAATTCTCCAAACCAGGGTTCAGCAATACCGTGAAATTCCTGATTATCAAGCTGGTTTTAGAAAAGGCAGAGGAACCAGAGATCAAATTGCCAACATCCGCTGGATCACGGAAAAAGCAAGAGAGTTCCAGAAAAACATCTATTTCTGCTTTATTGACTATGCCAAAGCCTTTGACTGTGTGGATCAAAATAAACTGTGGAAAATTCTGAAAGAGATGGGAATACCAGACCACCTGACCTGCCTCTTGAGAAATCTGCATGCAGGTCAGGAAGCAACAGTTAGAACTGGACATGGAACAACAGACTGGTTCCAAATAGGAAAAGGAGTACATCAAGGCTGTATACTGTCACCCTGCTTATTTAACTTACATGCAGAGTACATCATGAGAAACGCTGGGCTGGAAGAAACACAAGCTGTAATCAAGATTGCTGGGAGAAATATCAATCATCTCAGATATGCAGATGACACCACCTTTATGGCAGAAAGTGAAGAAGAACTAAAAAGCCTCTTGATGAAAGTGAAAGAGGAGAGTGGAAAAGTTGGCTTCAAGCTCAACATTCAGAAAACGAAGATCATGGCATCTGGTCCCATCACTTCATGGGAAATAGATGGGGAAACAGTGGAAACAGTGTCAGACTTTATTTTTTGGGGGGGCTCCAAACATACTGCAGATGGTGACTGCAGCCATGAAATGAAAAGACGCTTACTCCTTGGAAGAAATGTTATGACCAACCTAGATAGCATATTCAAAAGCAGAGACATTACTCTGCCAACAAAGGTCTGTTTTGTTCAGACTACTGGAAAAACCAGACTACACATCCATACATGAAGAAGAAGGACTGTGAAGAAGGCTGAGCACCGAAAAACTGATGCTTTTGAACTGTGGTGTTGGAGAAGCCTCTTGAGAGTCCCTTGGACTGCAAGGAGATCCAACCAGTCCACTCTGAAGGAGATCAGCCCTGGGATTTCTTTGGAAGAAATGATACTAAAGCTGAAACTCCAGTACTTTGGCCACCTCATGCGAAGAGTTGACTCCTTGGAGAAGACTTTGATGCTGCAAGGGATTAGGGACAGGAGCAGAAGGAGACGACAGAGGATGAGATGGTTGGATGGCATCACTGACTCAATGGACGTGAATCTGAGTGAACTCCAGGAGTTGGTGATGGACAGGAAGGCCTGGCTTGTTGCGATTCATGGGGTTGCAAAGAGTCGGACACGACTGAGCGAGTCAACTGAATTGAATACACCACATTAACAAATTGAAAGATAAAAACCATATGATTATCTCAATAGATTCAGAAGAAGCCTTTGACAAAATTCAACATCCATTTATGATAAAAACTCTCCAGAAAACAGGAATAGAAGGAACATACCTCAACATAATAAAAGCTATATATGACAAACCCACAGCAAACATTATCCTCAATGGTGAAAAATTAAAAGCATTTTCCCTAAAGTCAGGAACAACGCATGGGTGCCCACTCTCACCACTACTATTCAACATAGTTTGAAAGTTTTGGCCAGAGCAATCAGAGCAGAGAAAGAAATAAATGGAATCCAGAATGGAAAAGAAGTAAAACTCTCACTGTTTCCAGATGATATGATCCTCTACATAGAAAACCTTGAAGACTCTACCACAAAATTACTAGAGCTAATCAATGAATATAGTAAAGTTGCAGGATATGAAATTAGCATACAGAAATCCCTTGCATTCCTATACACTAACAATGAGAAAACAAAAAGAGAAATTAAGGAAACAATGCCATTCACCATTGCAACGAAAAGAATAAAACCCTTAGGAATATATCTACCTAAAGAAACTAAAGACCTATATATAGAAAACTATAAAACACTGATGAAAGAAATCAAAAAGGACACAAATAGATGGAGAAATATACCATGTTCATGGAATGGAAGGATCAATATAGTGAAAATGAGTATACTATCTGAAGCAATCTATAGATTCAGTGCAATCCTTATCAAGCTACCAACAGTATTTTTCACAGAACTAGGACAAATAATTTCACAATTTGTAGGGAAATACAAAAAATCTCTAATAGCCAAAGCAATCTTCAGAAAGAAGAATGGAACTGGAGGAAACAGCCTGCCTGACTTCAGGCTCTACTACAAAGCTACAGACATCAAAACAGTATGATACTGGCACAAAAACAGAAATATAAATCAATGGAACAAAATAGAAGTGCAGAGATAAATCCACACACATATGGACACCTTATCTTTGACAAAGGAGGAAAGAATACACAATGGAGAAAAGAAAATCTCTTTAACAATTGGTACTGGGAAAACTGGTCAACCTCTTGTAAAAGAATGAAACTAGAACACTTTCTAACACTATTCACAAAAATAAACTCAAGATGGATTAAAGACCTACATATAAGATCAGACTATACAACACTCCTAAGGAAAACATAGGCACAATGCTCTCCGACATAAATCACAGCAGGATCCCCTATGAACCACCTCGCAGAGCAATGGAAATAAAAGCAAAAGTAAACAAATTGGACCTAATTAAACTTAAAAGCTTTTGCACAATGAAGGAAACTATACGCAATGTGAAAAGACAGCCTTCAGAATGGAAGAAAACAATAGCAAACAAAGCAACTGACAAAGAATTAATCTCAAAAATATACAACTAACTCTTGCAGCTCAATCCAGAAAAGTAAATGACCCAATCAAAAAATAGGCCAAAGAAATAAACTGACAGTTCTCCAAAGAAGACATACAGATGGCTAACTAATACATGAAAAGATGCTCAATATCACTCATCAGAGAAATGCAAATCAAAACCACAAGGAAGTACCATCTCACACCACTCAGAATGGCTGCTATCCAAAAATCTACAAACAATAAATGTTGGAGAGGGTGTGGAGAAAAGGGAACCTTCTACTGTTGGTGGGAATGCAAACTAATACAGCCACTATGGAAAACAGTGTGGAAATTCCTTAAAAAACTGGAAATAGAACTGCCATATGACCCAGCAATCCCACTGCTGGGCATACACACTGAAGAATTCAGAATTGAAAGGGACACATGTACCCCAATGTTCATTGCAGCACTGTTTATAATAGCCAGGACATGGAAGTGACCTAGATGCCCATCAGCAGACAAATGGATAAGAAAGCTGTGGTACATATGCACAATGGAATATTACTCAGCCATTAAAAAGAATACACTTAAATCAGTACTAATTACGTGGATGAAACTGGAGCCTATTATGCAGAGTGAAGTAAGCCAGAAAGAAAAACACCAGTACAGTATACTAACACATACATATGGAATTTAGAAAGATGGAAATGATAACCCTATATACTAGACAGAAAAGAGACACAGATATATAGAACAGTCTTTTGGACTCTGTGGGAGAAGGTGAGGGTGGGATGATCCAAGAGAATAGCATTCAAACATGTATATTATCATATGTGAAACAGGTGACCAGTCCAGGTTTGATGCATGAGACAGGGTGCTCAGGGCTGGTGCACTGTGATGACCTAGAGGAATGGGATAGGGAAGGACTGGGAGGGGTGTTCAGGATGGGGAACACATGTATACCCATGGCTGATTCATGTCAATATATGGCAAAAAACACTACAATATTGAAAAGTAATTAGCCTCCAACTAAAATAAATAAATTAAAAAGAAAAAAAAAAAAAAAGAAAGTAAATATTTATTAAACCATACCCCCAAAAGATTAGTCAAGTGTGATTAAGAAAAGTTTTTGATAGCCTAATTCAAAATATAAATTTACTAATTTGGGCTTTATTATCATAAATATTAGGAATTTTGTGAAATAATAAGTAAATATTATGAACTATGCTGAAAATAACTGTTAGATTTTGTAAGTGAAGCTGAAGTGTGTAAAAGCCCATGGATATTTTAGGAAATGTTAACCACCTTGTTTACCATTCAAGTCTTTCAAGTGAGCTAGTTTGAAAGTCATTTCAAAGACTAGGCATTAACTCAAAGAAAATATTCCAATGATGGTTAGGATAGGAGTCATTTTCACTTCAAGCTTGTGGAACTTAACATTCTCATTTTTGTGATGTGGTAATCACATGTAATGACTCTCATTCAAACTTAGCATGAAGCACTGGTTTTAAACTCTTACTTTCTATTCATCTCTGTCATTTTACTTTTCATTTTGAAAACCAGGTAGACATAAATTGAATTTGGCAGCCTGTGAGGAAATGTTTGTAAATCATAAGAAGAAGCCTAATCTAAATTTCAATCAATATGCCTATATCTCAAGAGTAATAAACCCAGTACATGATATAAATTTCATATCACAAAGGAGCCAAATTAAAGCAACTGTAGTTAAAATGTGAGGCTTTTTGTATATTCCTAATTTTTCCAGTGATTGGAAAAGGAAATACTTGTTTCCTTTGGAAAATAAATTTTTTGAAATGTTCTATAATTGTTTTGTGATATATTTCAGTTCAGTTCAGCTCAGTCATTGAGTCGTGTCTGTCTCTTTGTGACTCCATGAACTGCAGCACGCCAGGCCTCCCTTTCCATCACCAACTCCCAGAGTCCACCCAAACCCATGTCCATCGAGTCAATTATGCCATCCAACCATCTCATCTTCTGCCATCCCCTTCTCCTCCTGCCCTCAATCTTTCCCAGCATCAGGGTCTTTTCCAATGAGTCAAGTCTTCGCATCAGGTGGCCAAAGTGTTGGAGTTTTAACCTCAACATCAGTCCTTCCAATGAACACCCAAGACTGATCTCCTTTAGGATGGACTGGTTGTATTTCCTTACAGTCCAAGGGACTCTCAAGAGTCTTCTCCAACACCACAGTTCAAAAGCATCAATTCTTCTGTGCTCAGCTTTCTTTATAGTCCAATTCTCACATCTATACATGACCACTGGAAAAACCATAGCCTTGACTAGATGGACCCTTTTTGGCAAAGTAATGTCTCTGATTCTTAATATGTTGTCTAGAAGAAGGAAATGGCAACCCACTCCAGTGTTCTAGCCTGGAGAATCCCAGGGATGGGAGAGCATGGTGGGCTGCCGTCTATGGGGTTGCACAGAGTTGAACACGACTGAAGTGACTTAGCAGCAGCAGCAGCAGCAGGTTGGTCATAATTTTCCTTCCAAGGAGTAAGCGTCTTTTAATTTCATTGCTGCAGTTGCGATCTGCAGTGGTTTTGGAGCCCAGAAAAATAATTTCAGCCGCTGTTTCCACTGTTTCCACATCTATCTCCCATGAAGTGATGGGATCGAATGCCATGATCTTCGTTTTCTGAATGTTGAGTTTTAGCCAAGTTTTTCACTCTCCTCTTTCACTTTCATCAAGAAGCTCTTTAGTTCTTCACTTTCTGCCATAAGGGTGGTGTCATCTGCATATCTGAGGTTATTGATATTTCTCCCGGAATGCTAATGTGCATTAATGTTTTAACAGACTCTTTTATTTTTTCAAACTTAAAGTAAAATCAGTGTTATAAAAGTGATAGTTCTGTTCATTCAACTTTGAGAAAGAGTGCCATAAAAAGGAAAAGTGCCATACAAAGGCCTTGATGGTGAGAGTTAGGATATAGGGGCATTATCTTGATAAAACAAATGTTCTATTTGTCCTAAATTATATATACAATGAACTGAGCTAATGCTGCTGCTGCTAAGTTGCTTCAGTCGTGTCCAACTCTGTGTGACTCAATAGATGGTAGCCCACCAGATTCCCCCATCCCTGGGATTCTCCAGGCAAGAACACTGGAGTGGGTTGCCATTTCCTTCCCCAATGCATGAAAATGAAAAGTGAAAGTGAATTCGCTCAGTCGTGTCCGACTCTTCGCGACCCCATGGACTGCAGCCTACCAGGCCCCTCCATCCATGGAATTTTCCGGGCAAGAGTACTAGAGCGGGGTGTCATTACCTTCTCCGGAACTGAGCTAATAGTATTGCTTATTCTGACACAATGAAAACCAGAGTTTAATAAGGTAAACTTTACCACAGATTTGTAACCTCAAAGACAGTTCACAAATAAGAATGATCATAAGAATGATCAAGTAAGACCCTCGCCACTAAACCAATCTCTCAAAGATCTGGTTTGAATCGTACTCCAGAAAACACAATGAAGCCATTTATGAAAAAAAGGAAAAAAAAAAAAAAAAGAAAAGTCAATTATTTTTAATTCTCTTCTCCCTCAATTTGTCTACCAGTTGGAAACCAAAAGTGATGTTTCTGAAAATGGTTATCTCTTGAAGTCAGACTATTATGGATTCATACTCCTGTTTTTGCAATTTATTAGTTCTTTATTCCTGAACAACTTACTTTGGTTTGTTTATACATATGGGACTCGATGGACGTGAGTTTGAGTGAACTCCAGAAGATGGTGATGGACACGGAGGCCTGGTGTGCTGCGATTCATGGGGTCACAAATATTCGGACATGACTGAGCGACTGAACTGACCTGAACTGAACTGATGGGGTATGGGAAATGCAATGATACCTTACTTTCAAGAGTTCTCTGAGTATTAATGAGATAATGTTTACAAAGCACTTGATACAATCCATTTTCAGTAAGTAAATTAATATATGTTGGCCATTACTTTGATTATGATGATGACTACAACAGAGCTTGCCTGCTCCTCCCTCACCCACTATCAAAAAGAGAGCTCCAGGACACAGAATGTCATTTTTTTAAAAAGACTATGTCAAACTCAAAACTTTTCAAAAGGTTTGTTAAAGATAAAATTAGCCAATGTGAAGTTGTTCAGCTTACACTCTAGGGAAAGTCACTAGGATAGCCTGCTTAAACTCTCTTGGTTTTGTTCCACATGATATTTTGCCAAACTACTGTCAGAGTCCCTTTATAATAATATCTTGATTTAAATACATGTTACTTTTTTGAGGATGGTTCTGTCACACCACGTGTCCCTGAGGAGTTTGTCTTAGTACATATTGTTTAGAATTCACATGACTGTTGAGTTTTTTTTCCCCCACTTCAGATACCTATTATAGACCTAGTGTTTTTCTGGGGGAAATTATCTACTGGGCAGAGCGTGATTTAATTTTCTTTCAAGTATCATATACTATATTAACACTGTACTGTATTTCATCTTTTTGATACCCTAAAATAGCACATAAACATCTGTCTTTGACACCCTTTTTTTTCCAAAACGTATTTCTTACTCTGTCATCTGTAATGGGTATAAATGATTCTCCTTCAACCTTTTCAAGTCCTATGTCCAGGGACCAAATTCATCACCTTTGGTTCCCTTGCAAACAACTGAATGTTGTCCAGTAAGTATTGAAATCTGGGAAAAATTATATTTGCATACTCATAATGATAGGTTTTATGGCATGACTGGATTTGGGAAACAATAAGACAAATGTTAAGACTTTCATTTTTTGTGCAGATAATCTAATTTAAAACCCAGTGCTATGTCCATGACCATTAAATGCATCCCTATTAAGGCACTTTGCCAGACAATGCCCTTGGTCACAAGCGTATTGAATGGGTAAGTGTAAATCTTTCACACTTGGTATAATTAATTATATCATATAATTATATCATTGGTATAATTGGATGAATGACTTCATCACTGTGTGAGATCCTTGAAGTTTGGAGCATTAAAATAGGCATTGGAAATAGTTTTTGTTTTCTTAATTAAAACCCATTTGTGGTCCTCTACAATTTGTAGCATTGGATGAAACAACAAATTATCTCCCAAACTGCAAGAACAGTGTACACTTTTGGTTGGACCACCCCAGGTGGCATCTGAAATAAACAGAGAAAAGAAACAGTTGTAATAAATAGTATAGGAACAACTGGGTAGTTACATGGAAAAGCATAAAAATAAATTCTTTTTTATACTGAAAAACATAATAAATTCAAAACAGATTAAGAAATGTAAAGGGAAAAACTGAAACCATGTAAGTAGTGGAATAAAATATGATTCTGGTGATAATGATTTTTAGTCACTCAGTCGTGTACAACTCTGCAACCCCATGGACTATAGCCCATCAGGCTTCTCTGTCCATGGGGATTCTCCAGGCAAGAATACTGGAGTGGGTTGTCATGCACTCCTCCAGGGGATCTTCCAAACCCAGGGATCAAACCCGGATCTCCCACATTACAGGTAGATTCTTTACCATTTGAGCCATCAGGAAATAAAGTATGATAGATTCTATGTGGTCAAAGAGAGGAGAAAATGACTTACCAAGACTTTAATCCAGGAGAAAGAAAAAATTGACTACATTAAATGTTTTCAAATGATGAAAAATAAGGAAAACAAAAAGATAAGTAACAAACTGGTATCTATGCCAAAAATATATTAGCAAAATCAACCTCTGAAAGATAGTCTTGTCTTAATTCCTGGAATGGCAAGAGAGACCTAATTGATGTAGTTAAAGGTAAGGACTTTGAGATTAGGAGATTACTTTGGATTGTCTAGGTGAGTCAAATCTATTCACAAATCCTTAAAAGACAGATGAGTGGAAGAGAAAGTTTCAACGTAAGAGATATTTGACCCACCATTGCTGACAGTGAGATGGCCCCCCAAATTGACTTTTTCCTGACCCCCAGTACCTGTGAATCTGTTACATAAATGGTAATGAGGATTGTGCAGTTGTAATTAAATCAAGCATCACAAGATGGGGAGATTATCCTGGATAACCAACTAGACCCAGAGTAATTCCATGGTTCCTTAGAAGAGGGAGGTAGGAGCATCAATGTTATAAGTAGGAGATGTGACAACGGAAGCAAATGTTGGAGCAATGTAGTTTGAAGGTGGAAAAAGGTGCTACAAGTTAAGAAACTGACAAAGTTGAAAAAAATAGATTCTTCCATGAAATCTCTAGAAGGAATGTGACTCTGCCAAACTTTGATTTTAGAGAACAAATGTTTTAAGCCATCAGGTTTATGGTAATATAGCATCAATAGGAAACTAAAAAAAAAAATGGCTATGTAAATGGAAGAATGTGGCCATAAAACAAGGGATATGCCATATTCTGCTGCTGCTGCTACTACTGCTAAGTTGCTTCAGTCGTGTCCAACTCTGTGTGACCCCATAGACAGCAGCCCACCAGGCTCCTCTGTCCCTGGGATTCTCCAGGAAAGAATATTAAGTGGGTATGCCAGATTCTAGAAGCTGGGGAAAAAAAAAATGGGGATTTTTGCCCTTTATCTGCAAGAAAAAGTTTTTTCTTCCTCGGAGCCTTACCCTACAGACTTCTTAAATTAACCCAATGAGACCTGCTCTGTACTCTGACCTTTAAAACTGTAAGACAATTTTGTGTTATTTCAAACCAAAAATTCACCATTAATCTATCCCCAAACCCTAACAAACAGAGCAACAGAAACACACACACAAACACTCTTTCCTAGGTAAATTTCTACTTACTCATTAAGACTCAAACCATATCTTAAACTTCAAGGCTTTTCTTAACATCATGTTATGAATAGCCTTATAAAGGGATCCATGTGACAAAGAACAGACTTCCAGCCAATAATCACATGTATGTACTTGGAATCAGATCTTTCAACCCCACTCAAGTTTTTAAAAGACCATCTATTCAGTTCAGTTCAGTCATTCAATCGTGTCTGACTCTTTGCAACCCCATGAATCGCAGCACGCCAGGCCTCCCTGTCCATCACCAACTCCCGGAGTTCACTCAGACTCACGTCCATCGAGTCCGTGATGCCATCCAGCCATCTCTTCCTCTGTCATCCCCTTCTCCTCCTGCCCCCAATCCCTCCCAGCATCAGAGTCTTTTCCAATGAGTCAACTCTTCCCATGATGTGGCCAAAGTACTGGAGTTTCACCTTTGGCATCATTCCTTCCAAAGAAATCTCAGGGCTGATCTCCTTCAGAATGGACTGGTTGGATCTTCTTGCAGTCCATGGGACTCTCAAGAGTCTTCTCTAACACCACAGTTCAAAAGCATCAGATCTTCTGCGCTCAGCTTTCTTCACAGTCCAACTCTCACATCCGTACATGACCACTGGAAAAATCTTAGCCTTGACTAGACCTTTGTTGGCAAAGTAATGCCTCTGCTTTTGAATATGCTATCTAAGTTGGTCATAACTTTTCTTGCAAGGAGTAAGCGTCTTTTCGTTTCATGGCGGCAATCACCATCTGCAGTGATTTTGGAACCCCAAAAATAAAGGCTGACACTGTTTCCACTGTTTCCCCATCTATTTCCCATGAAGTGATGGGACTGGATGCCATGATCTTCGTTTTCTGAATGTTGAGCTTTAAGCCAACTTTTTCACTCTCCTCTTTCACTTTCATCAAGAGGCTTTTTAGTTCCTCTTCACATTCTGCCATAAAGGTGGTGTCATCTGCATATCTGAGGTGATTGATATTTCTCCCGGCAATCTGGATTCCAGCTTGTGCTTCTTCCAGTCCAGCATTTCTCATGATGTACTCTGCATATAAGTTAAATAAGCAGGGTGACAATATACAGCCTTGACGTACTCCTTCCCTATTTGGAGACAGTCTGTTGTTCCATGTCCAGTTCTAACTGTTGCTTCCTGACCTGCATGCAGATTTCTCAAGAGGCAGGTCAGGTGGTCTGGTATTTCCATCTCTCTCAAAATTTTCCACAGTTTGTTATGATCCACACAGTCTAAGTCTTTGGCATAGTCAATAAAGCAGAAATAGATGTTAGAAGACTCTACACATGAACATCACCAGATGGTCAACACCGAAATCAGATTGATTATATTCTATGCAGCCAAAGATGGAGAAGCTCTATACAATCAACAAAAACAAGACTGGGAGCTGACTGTGGCTCAGATCATGAACTCCTTATTACCAAATTCAGACTTAAATTGAACAAAACAGGGGAAACCGCT
This sequence comes from Budorcas taxicolor, assembly GCF_023091745.1. Classification (NCBI taxonomy): domain Eukaryota; kingdom Metazoa; phylum Chordata; class Mammalia; order Artiodactyla; family Bovidae; genus Budorcas; species Budorcas taxicolor. The sequence continues at coordinate 24,193,029 of NC_068914.1, forward strand.
AGACCATTCAGGTATGACCTAAATCAAATCCCTTATGATTATACAGTGGAAGAGAAAAATAGATTTAGGGGCCTAGATCTGATAGATAGAGTGCCTGATTAACTATGGAATGAAGTTTGCGACATTGTACAGGAGACAGGGATCAAGACCATCCCCATGAAAAAGAAATGCAAAAAAGCAAAATGGTTTTCTGGGGAGGTCTTACAAATAGCTGTGAAAAGAAGAGAGGCAGAAAGCGAACGAGAAAAGGAAAGATATAAGCATCTGAATGCTGAGTTCCAAAGAATAGCAAAACGAGATAAGAAAGCCTTCTTCAGCGAACAATGCAAAGAAATAGAGGAAAACAACAGAATGGGAAAGACTAGAGATCTCTTCAAGAAAATTAGAGATACCAAGGGAACATTTCATGCAAAGATGGGCTCGATAAAGGACAGAAATGGTATGGACCGAAAAGAAGCAGAAGATATTAAGAAGAGGTGGCAAGAATACACAGAAGAACTTTACAAAAAAAATCTTCAAGACCCAGATAATCGTGATGATGTGATCACTAATCTAGAACCAGACATCCTGGAAAGTGAAGTCAAGTGGGCCTTAGAAAGCATCACTACGGACAAAGCTAGTGGAGGTGATGGAATTCCAGTTGAGCTCTTTCAAATCCTGAAAGATAATGCTGTGAAAGTGCTTCACTCAATATGCCAGCAAATTTGGAAAACTCAGCAGTAGCCACAGGACTGGAAAAGTTCAGTTTTCATTTCAATTCTAAAGAAAGGCAATGCCAAAGAATATTCAAACTACTGCACAATTGCCCTCATTTCACATGCTAGTAAAGTAATGCTCAAAATTCTCCAAGCCAGGCTTCAGCAATATGTGAACCGTGAACTTCCTGATGTTCAAGCTCGTTTTAGAAAAGGCAGAGGAACCAGAGATCAAATTGCCAACATCCGCTGGATCACGGAAAAAGCAAGAGAGTTACAGAAAAACATCTATTTCTGCTTTATTGACTATGCCAAAACCTGTTACATACTGCTTGCTTTAGCTTTTCTCTGCACATCAGGAGCATTTTTTTCTTCTCTTTCAAGACAGTCTTTTAATCTATTTTCAAACCCTATCATAGAAACTGGATGCTTCATTGTGCCAACAACTGAGTATTTAAGTTTCAATCAAACAGATCACTCACTGATTGTCTTTCAGTGCATGTTTCATATTCCTGGGGGAGAATATCTGATCAGCAAAATCACAGCTTTGTTGTGTACTCACCCCTTTTAAGCTACCAAATAACTAGGTTGAGAGCCTGGGACCATACTCTAAATATATGACCAATGAAAGTCAAGATGCATTTTTGAGAGAGTAAGGATATTTGGGGGACTAGATCCATACTAAAAGCTTACTATAAATGCGTGCATATATAAAATAATTTTCAATTATTTTATATTAATTGAATATATCTCTCAACTTTAAATACTGTTTTCAGAATTGTGTGCCTTTAAAAATGTCTATGAATTGCATAAGCATGATTGTAAATTGAACCTAGAAACAAGTGACATGTCAGCCTTTAGTAAAATGGATGTGATCACTACAGTCAATATGGGCTCAGAAAAAAATTTTTTTTGGCCAAACTAATTTGGGCATTTTCTCTGAGAGAATTAATAAAATGATATTGCTGTTGTTCCATCCCCAAGTAGTGTCCAACTCTTTGCAAGTCCATGGACTGTAACACACCAGGCTCCTCTGTCTTCCACTATTTCCTGGTGTTTGTTCAAATTGATGTCCATTGAGTCTGTGATACTCTCTAATCATCTCATCCTCTGCCACATTCTTTGCCTTTTGCTTTCAACCTTTCCAAGCGTCAGGGTGTTTTTCAAAGAGTCAGCGCTTTGCAAAAGTTGGCAATACTGTGGTATTGGAGCTTCAACTTCAGCAACAGACCTGCCAATGAATATTCAGGATTGATTTCCTTTAGGATTGACAAGTTTGATCTCCATGCAGCCCAAGGGACTCTCAAGAGTCTTCTCCAGTACCGCTATTCAAAAGCATCAATTCTTCTGCACTCAGCTTTCTTTGTGATCCAACTCTCACATCTCTGAATGACTACTGGAAAAACCATAGCTCTGACCAGATGGAACTTGTCTCCAAAGTGAGGTCTCTGCTTTTTTCCTATCTAGATTTGTCATAGCTTTTCTTCCAAGGAGCAAGCATCATTTAATTTCCTGGCTGAAATCACTTTCCGCAGTGATTTTGGAGCCCAAGAAAAGTAAATCTGTCACTGCTTTCACTTTTTCCCTTTTTATTTGCCATGAAGTGATGGGACTCAACTCCATGATCTTAGTTTTTTTAATGCCACTTTCAAGCCGGCTTTATCACTCTCCTCTTTCACCCTCAGCAAGAGGTTCTTTAGTTCCTCTTCACCTTCTGACATTAGAATGGTGTGATCTGCATATCTGAGATTCTTGATATTTCTCCTGACAATCTTGACTCCAGCTTGTGATTCATACAGCCTGTCAATTCGCATGAATTGGGGTTAAATGAACACAGTGACAATATACAGCCTTGACATATTCCTTTCCCAATTTGAACCAACAAGTTCTTCCACATCCAGTACTAAGTGTTGTTTCTTGACTCGCATATAGGTGTCTCAGGAGAGAGGCAAGGTGGTCTGGTATTCCTATGTGTTTAAGAAATTTTCACAGTTGTGATTCACACAGTCAAAATCTTTAGCATAGTCAATAAAGCAGAAGCAGATTTTTTTCTGGAATTCTTTGCTCTTTTTTTTAATAATCCAATGGATGTTGGCAATTTGATCTCTGGTTCCTCTGCCTTTTTGAAACCCAGCTTTCACATCTTGGAGTTCTCAGTTTACATACTGCTGAAACCTAGCTTGCAGGATTTTGAGCATTACCTTACTAGCATGTAAAATGAGCACAATTGTGCAGTAGTTTTAACATTCTTTGGCATTTCCATTTTTTGAGATTGGAATGAAAACTGACCTTTTCCAGTCCTATGGACACTGGTGAATTTTCCAAATTTGCTGACATATTGAGTGTAGCACTTTAACAGCATTGTCTTTTAAGATTTTAAATAGTTCTTTTTTTTTAATTTTATTTTTACTTTATTTTACTTTACAATACTGTATTGGTTTTGCCATACATTGACATGAATCCACCATGGGTGTATACAAGCTACCAGTCCTGAATCCCCCTCCCACCTCCCACCCCGTATCATCTCTCTGGATCATCCCCATGCACCAGCCACAAGCATCCTGTATCCTGTATCAAACTTAGACTGGCACTTCGTTTCTTACATGATAGTATACATGTTTCAATGCCATTCTCCCAAATCATCCCTCCCTCTCCCTCTCCCTCAGAGTCCAAAAGTCTGTTCTATACATCTGTGTCTCTTTTGCTGTCTCGCATACAGGGTCATCATTACCATCTTTCTAAATTACATATATATGTGTCAGTATACTGTATTGGTGTTTTCCTTTCTGGTTTACTTCACTCTGTATAATCAGCTCCAGTTTCATCCACCTCATTAGAAATGATTCAAATGTATTCCTTTTAAATAGTTCTGATGTAATTGGGAATAAGGAGTTCATGACCTGAGCCAGTCAGCTCCTGATCTTATTTTTGCTGACTGGATAGAACTTCTCCACCTTTGGCTGCAAAGAATATAATCAATCTGATTTTGGTTTTGACCATCTGGTGATGTCCATGTGTAGAGTCTTCTCTTGTGTTGTTGGAAGAGACTGTTTGCTATGACCAGTGTGTTCTCTTGGCAAAACTCTGTTAGCCTTTGCCCTTCATTCTGTACTCCTAGGCCAAATTTGCCTGTTACTGCAGGTGTTTCTTGACTTCCTACTTTTGCATTCCAGGCCCCTATAATGAAAAGGACATCTTTTGGGGGTGTTAGTTCTAGAAGGTCTTGTAGGTCTTCATAGAACTGTTCAGCATCAGCTTCTTCAGCATTACTGGTCGGGGCATAGACTTGGATTACCATGACATTGAATGGCTTGCCTTGGAAATAAACAGAGATCATTCTGTCATTATTTAGTTTGCATCCAAGCACTGGATTTATATAGCATATTGGGTACCTACTGACCTTGGGAGTTCATCTTTCAGTGTCCTCTCTTTGCCTTTTCATACTGTTCATGGGATTCTCAAGGCAAGAATATTGAAGTGATTTGCCATTCCCTTCTCCAGTGGACCACATTTTGTCAGAACTCTCCACCATGACCCATCCATCTTGGGTGGCCCTACATGGCATGTCTCATAGTTTCATTGAGTTAGACAAGGCTATGGTCCATGTGATCAGATTGGTTAGTTTTCTGTGATTGTGGTTTTCAGTGTGTCTGCCCTCTGATGGAGAAGGGTAAGAAACTTATGGAAGCTTCCTGATGGGAAAGACTGACTGAGGGGGAAACTGTGTCTTGTTCTGATGGGCAGGGCCATGCTCTGAAATTTTTAATCCTGTTTTCTGTTGATGGGTGGAGCCGTGTTCCCTCCTTGCTATTACGTGGGGACAAACAATGGTAGATGTAATGAAGATAATGGTGACGTCCTTCAAAAGATACCATGTGTGTACTACTACACTCAATGCCCTCAACCCTGCAGCAGGCCCCTTCTGACCCACACCTCCCCTGGAGACTCCTGCACTCTCATTGGCAAGTCCATGTCAGTCTCTTGTGGGGTCACTGCTCTTTTCTCCTGGTCCTGGTGCACTCAAGGTTCTGTTTGTGCTTGCCAAGAATTTGTTTTCCAGTCCTGTGTAAGGTCTGGCAACTCTATGATAGGGTTAATGGAAACCTCCTCCAAGAGGGCTTATACCATACCCAAGCCTGCTGCACCCAGAGGCCCTGTCTCTGTGGCCATCCACTGCTGACCAGTACCTCCATAGGAGATGCTCAAACACAGTTCTGTCTCAGTCTCTGTGTGGCCTCTGGGTCCTGGTGTGCACAAGGTTTGTTTGAGCCCTCTGAGACTCTCTGGTAGGAATAGGGTATGATTTTAAATGTGAATTCGCCTCTCCTACTGTCTTGCTGGGGCTTGTCCTTTGCCCTTAGGTGTGGGGTATCTCTTCATAACTGCTCCAGGGCCTACCGTCTTACTGGGGTTTCTCTGACATTGGACGTAGGGTATCTCCTCACGGGCCCTGCAATGAAGCGCAGCCACTGCTCCTGACCGTGGACATGGGATAGCTTCTCACAGCTGCTGGCTCCAGTAATGCACAGCCACGGCTCCTGACCCTGGACCTGGGAATCTCCACACAGCTGCTTAAATTGAAGAAAGTAGGGAGAACGACTAGACCATTCAGGTATGACCTAAATCAAATCCCTTAGAATTATACAGTGAAAATGACAAATAGATTCAAGGGACTAGATCTGATAGACAGAATGCCTAATGAACTATGGACAGAGGTTCATGGAATTGTACAGGAGACAGGGATCAAGATCATCCAAAAGAAAAAGAAATGCAAAAAAAAAATGAAATGGCTGAATGAGGAGGTGTTACAAATAGTTGTGAAGAGGAGAAGAAAAAGCAAAGGAGAAAAGGAAAGATATACCCATTTGAATGCAGAGTTCCAAAGAAGAGCAAGGAGAGATAAGAAAGCCTTCCTCAGTGATCAGTGCAAAGAAATAGAGCGAAACAATAGAATGGAAAAGACTAGAGATCTCTTCAAGAAAATTAGAGCTATCAAGGGAATATTTCATGCAAAGATGGGCACAATAAAGGACAGAAATTGTATGGACCTAACAGAAGCAGAAGATATTGACAAGAGGTGGCAAGAATACACAGAAGAACTATATAATAAAGATCTTCATGACCCAGATAATCATGATGGTGTGATCACTCACCTAGAGCCAGAAATTCTGGATTGTGAAGTCAAGTGGGCCTTAGGAAGCATCGCTAGGAACAAAGCTAGTGGAGGTGATGGAATTACAGTTGAGCTCTTTCAAATCCTAAAAGATGATGCCATAGAAGTGCTGCACTCAATATAGCAGCAAATTTGGAAAACTCAGCAGTGGCCACAGTGCTGGAAAAGGTCAGTTTTCATTCTAATCCCAAATAAAGACAATGCCAAAGAGTGCAATGCACAATTGCACTCATTTTACACACTAATAAAGTAAGACTAAAAAATTTCCAAGCCAAGCTTCAACAATATGTGAACCGTGAACTTCCAGATGCTCCAGCTAGATTTAGAAAAGGCAGAGGAACCAGAGATCAAATTGTCAACATCTGTTGGATCATCAAAGAAACAAGAGAGCTCCAGAAAAACATATATTTCTGCTTTATTGACTATGCGAAAACTTTTGACTGTGTGGATCACTACAAAGTGTGGAAAATCCTGAAAGAGATGGGAATACCAGATGCCCTGACCTACCTATGAGAAATCTGTATACAGGTCAGGAAGCAACAATTAGAACTGGATATGGAACAACAGACTATTTCCAAATCAGAAAAGGAATACATTAAGGCTGTATATTGCCACCCTGCTTATTTAACTTATATGCAGAGTACATCATGAGAAATGCTGGCCTGGAGGAAGCATAAGCTGGATTCAAGATTTCTGGGAGAAATATCAATAACCTCAGATATGTAGATGACACCACCTTATGGCAGAAAGTAAAGAAGAACTAAAGTGCCTCTGAATGAAAGTGAAAAAAGAGAGTGAAAAAGTTGGCTTAAAGATCAAAATTCAGAAAACTGATCATTGCATCTGGTATCATCACTTCATGGCGAATAGATGGGAAAACAGTGGCAGACTTTATTTTGGGGGGCTCTAAAATTGTTGCTGATGGTGACTGCAGCCATGAAATTAAAAGACACTTACTCATTAGAAGGAAAGTTATGACCAAACTAGATAGCATATTAAAAAGCAGAAACATTACTTTGTCACAAAGTTCCCTTTAGCCAAGTCTATTGTTTTTCCAGTAGTCATATATGGATGTGAGAATTGGACTGTAAAGATAGCTGAGCAACAAAGAACTGATGCTTTTGAACAGTGATGTTGGAGAAGACTCTTGAGAGTTCCTTGGACTACAAGGATATCCAACCAGTCTACCCTAAAGGAGAACAGTCCTGAATATTCATTGTAAGGACTGATGTTGTAGCTGAAACTCCAATACTTTGGCCAACTAATGTGAAGAATTGACTCATTTGAAAAGACCCTGACGCTGGGAAAGATTGAAGTTGAGAGGAGAAGGGGATGACAGGATGAGATGTTTGGATGGCATCACAGATTTAATGGACATGAGTTTGAGTAAACTCCAGGAGTTGGTGATGGACAGGGAGGCCTGGCGTGCTGCGTCTATAGGGCTGCAGAGAGTCAAACACGACTGAGTGACTGAACTGACTGCCTGCTGTAATTCCATCACCTCCACTGGTTTTCCTCATAGTAATGCTTCCTGAGGGCCACTTGACTTCACACTCCAGGATGTCTGGCTCTAGGTGAGTTTCCATACTATTGTGCTTACCGGGGACATTAAGATCTCTTGTTTATAGTTCTGTGTATTTTTGCCACATCTTCTTTTATCTCTTCTGCTTCTATTAGGTCCTTTTTGTTTTTGTCCTTTATCATGCCCATACTTGAATGAAAAGTTCCTTTGATAGATTATTTTGAAGTGATCTCTAATCTTTCTCATTCTTTTATTTCCCTTATTTCTTTGTATTGTTCATTGAAGATGGTCTCCTTATCTCTTCTTGCTATTCTATGGAACTCTGCAATCAGTGGGGTATAGCTTTCACTTTAATGCCTTGCCTTTTGCTTCTTTTCTCAGCTATTGTAAAGCTTCCTCAAACAACTAGTTTGCCTTTTTTCATTTCTTTTTCTTTGGGATGGTTTTGGTCACTACTTCCTGTATAATGTTACAAACCTCCATCCACAGTTCTTCAGGCAATCTACCATATCCAGAGATTCCCTGATAGCTCAGTTGGTAAAGAATCTACCTGCAATGAGGGAGACCCCAGTTCAGTTCCTGGGTTGAATCTATTCATTACCTCCACTGTATAATATAAGGAATTTGATTTAACTCATACCTGAATGGCCTCATGGTTTTCCCTTTGTCTTTGTTATTTTGCCATTCAGTCTTGTCAAACTATTCTGTGACCCATATCGACTATAGTTCACCAGGCTCCTTTGTCATGGAATTTCCCATACAAGGATATGGGAGTGAGTTATCATTTCCTTCTCCAGGGAATCTTCCCAAGCCAGGAATCAAACCTGTGTCTCCTGCATTGGTAGGTGAATTTTTTTTTACCAATGAGCCCCCAGGGAAGCCCAAAATGGCATTAAGAATGATATTATAGATAGAATATATAGGTAATTTTTCATAATGTCTTCTAGTGGCTTTGTAGCTATATAAAAAGACATAGAATACATAAACCAACAATAAACTGTAACAAATTTTTGTTTGTTTTTGTTTCTTGATTAATATTTGCTTAATGGAAATCTCTTGTTCATTTGTAAAACTAGTAAGTTTGTCTTTTACACCAGTCATTCATGAGCTGTAATTTGAATTTTATAGTTTAAAGTACAAAGAAACTAAATCTTATATTTTAGAAATAATCCAGAAAGGACAATGCAGGATTAAAAAATTGCGTTATCTTGTAAATGGACAATACTGAATCTAAATTCAGTCATTATGCCACAATGACAGCAACAATATGCAATCTTTTAATTCATTTAAAAAATCCATTCGTGCTAATATTCTTTCATATATTCAAAAGCTAGCCAAGACTGAAACTGAAAGAGAATTCTTGACTATTCCTGCTCAATTCAACACTTTAATCATCTCTTTGCTGTTTCTTTATTTCTTTTCCATAAAATTTTTATAGATAATAGCCAGTCTTTAATAAAAGAGGACAATTGTCCACTAATAGTTTGTATCAAGAATTTCACCTGATTTCATGTCAAATAATAATAGAAAGCAAGAACTATCTTTCCTAAATGTGTTCCTCTACCAGGTGTGGTAAAGATATGAATAATGATTACTGGTCCCTGCTGTGTCTTGCTTAGTTTGGTAATTAGCACTCTCAGCTGTTATCTTTGTAAATGAAGGATCCTAGTGAGTCATTTAAAGACACAATAAATGGTTGAAATAGCTTGTATGTAGTTTTGTTGAAAAGCTCATTTATAGGCGAAGGCATATTAGGTGGGAAGTAAAGTTGATCAGGCCAGCTTACCTAAACATGATCTAGTTTTGTTTGCATCCAGTATTTTCAGTCAAATCTTGGAGCCTGCTATTTGGACTGTTTGTGTTCTTCCTTGCTTGCTTAGTCACTCAGTCATGTAATGCTCAAAATTCTCCAAGCCAAGCTTCGACAGTACATGAACTATGAATTTCCAGATGTACAAGCTGGTTTTAGAAAAAGCAGAGGAACCAGAGATCAAATTGCCAACATCCACTGGATCATCGGAAAAGCAAGACAATTCCAGAAAAACATCTACTTCTGTTTTATTGACTATGCTAAAGCATTTGACTGTGTGAATCACAATAATCTGTGGATAATTCTTAAAGAGATGGGAATATCAGACCCGCAAACCTGCCTCCTGAGAAATCTGTATGCAGGTCAGGAAGCAATAGTTAGAACTGGACATGGAACAACAGACTGGTTCCAAATTGGGAAAGGAGTACATCAAGGCTTTATATTGTCACTAAGATCATGGCATCTGGTCCCATCAGTCAGTTAGTCAGTTCCGTGCTCAGCTTTCTTTATAGTGCAAATCTCACATCCATATGTCAGGTGAGTGTATACCCCTCGGTTCTGTCTCATCACAACAAAGATTTGGAGTGACATTAAAGCCTTGACATGTCACAGCTCTCGGGTCTTGGACAAACCATTTTATAGCTCTTAGACAAATCAGTGTTACAGCTCTATTTTATTTAGAAGATAGCAGGAGAATCCATCCTTGAAGCATGAGGACATGCCAGCCCAAAGACAAGAAGAGAAGAGAGGGGGGAGTGCACCAGCATGGAGGAGAGACAGACAGGGAGCCCTTCAACTCCTCTTTTTATATGTCTTTCCCTCCCCCTGGGCCTGCCCTATGCAAATTGGGCTAGCCAGGAGTGCTGTTTGTTCTACCTGAGGTCCTCACTCAGGTCCTCAGACCTTCCTTTGACCTTTCTTTGTTGTATTTCCATGGGCTTTTCCCTTCCTTGTCTTTTCAGTTCAGTTCAGTCGCTCAGTCGTGTCTGACTCTTTGCGATCCGTGAATCGTAGCACGCCAGGCCTCCCTGTCCATCACCAACTCCCAGAGTTCACTCAGACTCACGTCCATCGAGTCCATGATGCCATCCAGCCATCTCATCCTCTGTCGTCCCCTTCTCCTCCTGACCCCAATCCTTCCCAGCATCAGAGTCTTTTCCAATGAATCAACTCTTCGCATGAGATAGCCAAAGTACTGGAGTTTCAGCTTTAGCATCATTCCTTCCAAAGCAACCCCAGGACTGATGTCCTTCAGAATGGACTGGTTGTATCTCCTTGCAGTCCAAGGGACTCTCAAGAGTCTTCTCCAACACCTCAGTTCAAAAGCATCAATTCTTCGGCACTCAACCTTCTTCACAGTCCATCTCTCACATCCATACATGACCACAGGAAAAATCATAGCCCTGACTAGATGGACCTTTGTTGGCAAAGTAATGTCTCTGCTTTTGAATATACTATCTAGATTGGTCATAACTTTCCTTCCAAGGAGTAAGCATCTTTTAATCTCATGGCTGCAGTCACCATCTGCAGTGATTTTGGAGCCCCCAAAAATAAAGTCTGACACTGTTTCCACTGTTTCCCCATCTATTTCCCATGAAGTGATGGGACAGGATGCCATGATCTTCGTTTTCTGAATGTTGAGCTTTAGGCCAACTTTTTCACTCTCCACTTTCACTCTCATCAAGAGGCTTTTTAGCTTCTCTTCACTTTCTGCTGTAAGGGTGGTGTCATCTGCATATCTGAGGTTATTGATATTTCTCCCGTCAATCTTTCTTGATTCCAGCTTGTGTTTATTCCAGTCCAGCGTTTCTCATGATGTACTCTGCATAGAAGTTTATTTAAGTAGGGTGACAATATACAGACTTGACGTACTCCTTTTCCTATTTGGAACCAGTCTGTAGTTCCATGTCAAGTTCTAATTGCTGCTTCCTGACCTGCATACAGATTTCTCAAGAGGTAGGTCAGGTCATCTGGTATCCCCATCTCTTTCAGAATTTTCCACAGTTTATTGTGATCCACATAGTCAAAGGCTCCTTGTCTTTTAGCCACTGCCATTTTGGACTTCTGTTTCCTATTCTAACTACCTAACACATACATGACCACTGGAAAAACCATAGCCTTGACTAGACAGACATTTGTTGACAAAGTAATGTCTCTGCTTTTTAATATGCTGTCTAGATTGGTCAAAAACTTTCCTTCCAAGAAGAAAGTGTCTTTTAATTTCATGGCTGCAATTACAATCTGCAGTGACTTTGGAGCCCCCCAAAATAAAGTCAGCCACTGTTTCCATTGTTCCCTCTCTATTTGCCATGAAGAGATGGGACCAGATGCCACGATCTTAGTTTTCTCAATGTTGAGCATTAAGCTAAAATTTTCATTCTCCCTTTTCACTTTCATTTAGAGGATCTTTAGTTCTTCTTCACTTTCTGACATAAGGGTGGTGTCATCTGCATATCTGAGGTTATTGATGTTTCTCCCGTCAATCTTGATTTCAGGTTTTGCTTCCTCCAGCCCAGCATTTCTCATGATGTACTCTGCCTAAATGTTAAAGAAGCGCAGTGACAGTATACAGCCTTGATGTACTCCTTTTCCTGTTTAGAACCAGTCTGTTGTTCCATGTCCAGTTCTAACTGTTGCTTCCTGACCTGCATACAGCCTTCTCAAGAGGCAGGTCAGGTGGTCTGGTATTCCCATCTCTTTTTAGAATTTTCCACAGTTTACTGTGATCCACACAGTCAAAGGCTTTGGCATAGTCAATAAAACAGAAATACATGTTTTTTTCTGGAACTATCTTGCTTTTCTGATGATCCAGCAGATGTTGGCAATTTGATCTCTGGTTCCTCTGCCTTTTCTAAAGCCAACTTGAACATCGAGTTCATGGTTCACATATTGCTGAAGCCTGGCTTGGAGAATTTTAAGCATCACTTTACTAGCGTGTGAGATGAGTGCAATTGTGTGGTAGTTTGAGCATTCTTCAGCATTGCCTTTCTCTGGTTACATCACTTCATGGCAAATATGGGAAAGAATGGAAATATTGACAGATTTTATTTTGGGGGGACTCCAAAATCACTGCAGGTGGTGATTGCAGCCATGAAATTAAAAGACGCTTACTCCTTGGAAGAAAAGTTATGACCAACCTAGACAGCATATTAAAAAGCAGAGACATTGGTTTGCCAAAAAAGGTCTGTGTAGTCAAAGTTATGTTTTTACCAGTAGTCATATATAGATGTGAGAATTGGACTATAAGGAAAGCTGAGCACCAAAGAATTGATGCTTTTGAATTGTGGTGTTGGAGAAGACTCTTGAGAGTGCCTTGGACAAGGGAGACAAGGATATCCAACCAGTCCATCCTAAAGGAAATCAGTCCTGAATATTCATTGGAAGGACTGATGCTGAAGCTGAGACTCCAATACTTTGCACCTGATATGAAGAACTTACTCATTGGAGCAGACCCTGATGCTGAGAAAGATTGAGGGCAGGAGGAGAAGGGTACAACAGAGGATGAGATGTTTAGATGGCATCACCAATATCACCAACTCAGTGGACATGAGTTTGAGGAAACTCTGGGAGTTGGTGATGGACAGGGATGCCTAGTATGGTGCAGTCCATGGGGTCACAAAGAGTCAGACACAACTGAATGACTGAACTGAACTGATAGTATTTTTAAAATTTATTTATTTTATAATTAAAAGATAAATGCTTTACAGAATTTTTTTTTTTCCTGCCAAACCTCAACATGAATCAGCCATAGGTGTACAAATATCTTCTCTCTCTTGAGCCTCCCTCCCATCTCCCTCCCCACTCCAACCCTCTAGTTTGATAGAGAGCCCCTGTTTGAGTTTCCTAAGACATATAGCAAATTCCCATTGGCTATCTCTTTTACATATAGTGATATAAGTTTCCATGTTTCTCTCTCCATACATCTCACCCTGTCCTCCCCTCTGTCCATGTCCATAAGTCTGTTCTCTATGTCTTTTTCTTCACTGCTGCCCTGCATATAAATTCTTTGGTACCATCTTACTAGATTCTGTATATATGAGTTAGTATACGATTCTTATCTTTCTCTTTCTGACTTTCTTCACTCTGAATAAGAGGCTCTAAAGAGATTCATCCACCTCATTAGAACTAACTCAAATTAATTCCTTTTTATGGTTGAGTAATATTCTGTTGTGAATATGTACTGCAACTTCTTTATCCATTCATCTGTTGATAGACATCTAGGCTGCTTCCATGTTCTAGTTATTGTAAATAGTGCTGCAATGAACAATGGGATACATGTGTCTCTTTCAATTTTGATTTATTCAGGGTATATGCCTGGGAGTGGGATTACTGCATTATTAGTGGTCTTTTTTCTTAGTTTTTTAAGGAATCTTCATACCATCTTCCACAATTTCTGTATCAGTTTACAGTCCCACTTTGACAAAATTCAGCACCTATTTATGATTAAAACTCTTCAAAAAATGGGCATAGAAGGAACCTACCTCAACATAGTAAAGGCCATATATGATAAGCCCACAGTAAACATTATTTTCAGTGGTGAAAAGCTGAAAGCATTCACCCTAAGATCAGGAACAAGCTAATGGTGTCCACTTTTACCACTGTTATTCAACATAGTTTTGGAAGTCCTAGCTACAGCAATCATAGAAGAAAAAGAAATAAAATATAATCCAGATTGGAAAAGAAGAAGTAAAGCTCTCACTGTTTGCAGATTACATGATACTGTACATAGCAAACCCTAAAGATACTATCAGAAAATTGCTAGAGCTAATCAGTGAATTTAGCAAAATTGCAGGATACAAAATCAATACACAAAAATCATTTGCATTCCTGTATACTAACAATAAAATATCAGAAACAGAAATTAAGGAATCAACCCCATTCACCATTGCAACAAAAAGAATGAAGTATCTAGAAATAAAATTATTGAAGGAGACAAAAAAAACTGTATACAGAAAATTATGACACTGATGAAAGAAATTAAAGATGACATAAACAGATGGAGAAATTGTCTATGTTCCTGGGTAGGAAGAATAAATATTGTGAACATGACTATACTAACAAGTGCAATCTACAGATTTAATGTGATCGCTATCAAATTACCAATGGCATTTTTCACAGAACTGGAACAAAAAAATATTTATAATATTTTTTATATTTCTGGATTTTGTGCAAATACTGCAAAGTTTTCACAGTGGAATTAAGGATGGAAGACAATACACTTCAAAGCTAAAATTGCACCAACAATGTTAGACATTAAGACTTTATTCAAGGCTATTACAATAGGGGAGAAAGTCCAGATTTAAGTCTGAGCTTAACTCTAGTGAAGCAGGTAGTGCTGGGGTTTTATGCACTGGTGTGATCAAGTGGTATAGTACTGGAGAGTATTAGGCCATATGGATATGATAATCAGCTTTGTCTTTATGACAGAAAGTAGTTTTTCAACTTCGATTAAGGTACCCATCAAAGCCTGGCTCCTAGACTTTCACAGAACTAGGATATTGGGATGATGTCACCTTTGATAGTTACATTTCAAAGGCATGGCTTCTAGATTTTGGAAAAAAAGTTTGCAAAACTGGTAAAAGGCTGTAAAAAGAAATGTATGTATATATTAAAGAAGCAAAGAAAAAACTTACCATTACAAATTTTCTAAGATAAATGCTTTAAGTAAAGAGGGATTAGGAACCTAGAGTCAGGAAGAAGCCTGTTTAAAATGTAGTCAAGTTAAGAAAAAAAATAAGGTCTTCTGAGTCATGGTGCTGAGGTACACTAGGAACTTCAACTTTATTTTCAACATTTAATTTAAAATGTAGCTTAACAAATAGGAAAATGTTTTAATTTGTTAAAGTTTGAGATGTTGATTATATTATTCATTTCAGATGAGTTCAGTTCAGTCACACAGTCCTGTCCAATTCTTTGTGACCCCGTGGACTGCAGCATTCCAGGCTTTCCTGCCCATCATCAACTCCCAGAGCTTGCTCAAATTCATGTCTATCAAGTCAGTGATGCCATCCAACCATCTCATCCTCTGTTGTCCCCTTCTCCTCCTGCCTCCAATCTTTTCCAGCATCACGGTCTTTTCAAATGAGCCAGTTCTTCGCATCAAGTGGCCAGTGTATTCGAGTTTCAGCTTCAGCTTCAGCATCAGTCCTTCCAATGAATATTCAGGATGGATTTCCTTTAGGATGGACTGGTTGGATCTCTTTGCTGTCCAAGGGACTTTCAAGAGTCTTCTCCAACACCAAAGTTCAAAAGCATCAATTCTTCAGTGCTTAGCTTTCTTTATAGTCCAATTCTCACATCCATACATGACTATTGGAAAAACCATAGCTTGGACTAGATGGACTTTGTTGCCAAAGTAATGTCTCTGCTTTTTAATATGCTGTCTAGGTTGGTCATAGCTTTTCTTCCAAGGAGCAAGCATCTTTTAATTTCATGGCTGCAGTCAACATCTGCAGTGATTTTGGAGTCCAAAAACTTAATCTCTCACTGTTTCCATTGTTTCCCCATCTATTTGCCATTAAGTGATGGGAACAGATGCCAAGATCTTAGTTTTCTAAATGCTGAGTTTGAAGCCAACGATTTCACTCTCCACTTTCACTTTCATAGGCGGCTCTTTAATTCTTCTTCACTTTCTGCCATGAGGGTGGTGTCATCCACATTTCTGAGGTTATTGCCATTTTTCCCAGCAATCTTGATTCTAGCTTGTGCTTCATCCAGCCTGACATTTCTCATGATGTACTCTGCACATAAGTTAAATAAGCAAGGTGACAATATACAACTTTGACGTACTCCTTTCTCTATTTGGATTCAGTCTGATTTCTATGTCCAGTCCTAACTGTTGCTTCTTGACCTGCATACAGATTTTTCAGGAGGCAGGTAAGGTGGTCTGGTATTCCTGTTTGTTAAAGAATTTTCCACAATTTGTTGTGATCCACACAGTCAAATGCTTTTTCATAGTCAATTAAGCATAAGTAGATGTTTTTCTGGAACTCTCTAGCTTTTTCAATAATCCATCAGATGTTGGAAACTTGATCTCTGGTTCCCTTGCCTCTTCTAAATTCAGCTTGGAGATCTGGAATTTCATACCTCACGTAGTGTTGAAGCCTGACTTGAAAATTTTTGAGCATTACTTTACTAGCATGTTGGACTTCCCTTGTGGCTCAGCTAGTAAAACGAATCTGCCTGCAATGCGGGAGACCTTGGTTTGATCCCTGGATCGGGAAGATCCCTTGGAGATGGGAACGACTACTCACTCCAGTATTCTGGCCTGGAGAATTCCACGGACTGTACAGTCCATGAGGTCCCAGAGAGTCTGATCTGACTGAGTGACTTTCAGTTTCACTTACTAGCATGTGAGATGAGGGCAATTGTTCAGTAGTTTGGACAATGGCATTGTCTTTCTTTGGGATTGGAATGAAAACTGACCTTTTCCAGTCCTGAGGGCACTGCTGTGCTTTCCAAATTTGCTGGCATATTGAGTGCAACACTTTCACAGCATCATCTTTGAGGATTTGAGATAGCTCAACTGAAATTCCTCACCTCCACTAGCTTTGTTCATAGTGATGCTTCCTAAGGCCCATTATTCATTTATGATCATTTTAATATTGATTATTATGTATGTTTGTGATAGTACAAAATATTTAATGCTATAATTCCCAGTCAGCTATAAAAAAGAATGAAATTCTTTATTCGCAGCAATGTGGATCAACTTAAAGAACATTATGCTTACTGAAATGTCAGAGAAAGGCAAATACTGTATTCTATCACTTACATGTGGAATCTAAAAAATAATATAAACAAATATATAGGCGGAATAGAAACAGGGTCACAGATTTAGAAAACAAACTAGTGGTTACCTAAGGGAAGAGAAAGGGAAAAGGGTAAACTCGTTGTATGTGAGTAAGAGATATAGACTACTATGCACAAAATAGATAACCAACAGTGATATATTATATATCATGGGAAGTTAACCACTATCTTGTAATATTTTAATGGAATATAATTTGCAAAAGTACTAAATCACAATGTTATATACCTGAAACTAGTATAATATTATAGATCAATTATGCATCAATGAAAAAAATCATGTTCAAACTGTAAAATAAAATTGCAATTTCCATTGTAATTGTAAGCTTTAATAAAATTGGCTCACCTTGTTTTGATAAAATTTTATAGTTATGAACAAATCTATATACAAATTCACAGTGTGTTTATATTGGTCACAATATCTGGGGAGATTTATTTGGCTATTTGATATTCAGAAATAATAATGTTAAAGGCAGCTATCATGTTTTAAGTACTTTCTATGAAAGCTTCTACAGTACCTTACCATCATTTTCTCATTTAATCATTATGATAAATATCTCAGATTTACATATGAGATAATTTAAAGTCTTGTCCAATAATACAAAGATAATACAAAGAATTATCTAACTCATCTTTAGTGCTTTTGATGACAGAGTTCTCTGTCTACATAATCCACCTTTCTCCTCTTTGTAAAAATTGACTTCTCCATTAAGCATCTTAAACATATATTTCAGCCCAGTTGATGACAAACGCATCTAAATTCTACTCAATAAAATTATGAAGTCATGCTTTTTAATCTTGAGTGTGTTATCTTTCTCAAAGAATAGGCTGATGTTTACAACTTTAGAAAGAATTAAATTCTGCTTTTTGCTTAACCCTCTAAAAATAGCTCATTGCATACTCTAAGAAAAATTGAGTATAAATTGAAAATGACACTTGAATCTCACTGCTTTATTAGAGGAGTAGCCCTTATGTTATTTGATATACATGAAAACCAGAAATCTTAAATTCAAAACACCATAACATTTAGGTCATTTCAGGAAGGCATGCAGGATGGAGGGACAATTACCATATGATCCAGACAATCTAACCTTTTTATGATAATACTGTGGACATAAGCCAGGTAAGACTCACAGCTGCTGTCAATATTCCTTTCTTTTAGTGACAGAGCATCAACAATTACATTTAAAACTCTTTCAGAGACAAGCATTCTTTCCATGAACTAAAACAAAAGGCTTGGCTCTGAAATTTGCCAAATGGCAATTATTTGTTTTCTTGTTTGCTGATATAAGTAACTGAAAAGGTATGTACATAAAAACACTGAGTGTCTTCTTAGAGATTATTAGGTATTGCAAAATGCTTGAGAGTTTGTTTGATGAAACAATATTCTGCAATGTAACTATTTTAGAGTCACTAATGACTGATTGAAGATGATAAGCAGTTTATGCTGGCACGCAACGATCAGCAATGTGGTATTTATGTCTGAACAAATATATTATATACCCTCACAAATGAAAAGACAGATGGGAGCAGACTACATGAGTGCTGGAGAATTTGTTTCATGAAAACAAGAAAAATATGGTTTGTGAAATGGGGGTAAGAATACATTTGATTAGCAGTTAGAAATCACGATTCTACACTAGGCTCAGCTACCACTACTAACTCTTGAATGTACAGTGTCCTGATCCAGAAGTTAGACTTGCGTGATGATAAACATTTTAGTGGTCCTGAGTCTTAGTACCTGTTCTGCCATTTACCTTTAAGTTTCAGTAATTATATCTTTTAAATATTAAAACAGTAGTCATTTTCTTGTAACATGGCTTTGAGAATTAAATGATATGATATCTTGAAAGTACCAAGCACAGTGCCTTGCATACTGCTATCAATAACTTTTAGCTGTTAAAAGAGATGATAATCTTTGTCCCAGTATCTAATACTATTTTGTATGGTGTCAAAGATAAAAATGGGTTTTAATTTGGTTTATGATGTTAAACTTCTATTTAGTTAAAGCCCCAGCACAACACAGTTTATTCAACTTTCTGTGGGATGGATCATATATTCTCTTCAGGCAGTCTATCACGATTTATGTCAGAATGGAATAAAATGTATACCAAGTTGGAACTTAAAAATACACTGAATATACTAATTTAACATAGCCCAGTTTCAGACAGTAAAGTCTCTGTCTCTGTTGGCACACTTTAGCCAATTTAGCTTTTCTAATTAAATTGTATTTCCTCCCTCACTGTTTATGAGGAGTTACTTCTGTAGTTTTCAGCAGTGGCAACTTTAACTAGAACAGTTAACTGGAATATTCAACTATCCTTTGATAGCCCCTTGAGTTTAGACAACTAATATATCTAATGGTGCTGCTGCTGCTGCTGCTAAGTCGCTTCAGTCATGTCCAACTCTGTGCGACCCCATACAGAGACCCAAATCCTTTACAATGAGAACTAATTAGTTGCTTTCTTATGAAATATTGGTAAGGGGAGTAGTAAAAAGAAGAAAATGAAACAAAATATGATAACCTATCAATTTTCTTATAAATATTTAGAGTAAATTCTCTTGATGACAAATAGAGTAATTATGAAAAGGGAGTTTAGACTTGATTCTTAACCATTGAAAGATTTTCTCAGAAGAATGACATAATCTAAGAAATTTACTTGTCATAATGAGGGCCTCTCTGCATGTTTCCATGGTTGAGAAAAGGCACACAAATTATGCTTCATATTCTAAACATTTCTGTAAGAACCCCCATGTAAAAGAAAAAAAAAGAAGAAGATAACAAACATTATCCAGTACTTGCTGTCACTGAAAGTGAGTGATTAACTTAATTTCCAGTTTCCCTCACCTCCAGACTATCTTAATAAAGATTTGAGATTAAATAATTTAATTAATTTTAGGATTAAAAATAAAGCCATTTGCATAGAATTAGTAGAGTTATTTTAAGATCCATGTCATGAAAAAGATATTGCATTTCATTCTACTAATGAATAGATTTGTTAAGAATGTCTAATGTATATTCTTTTACAAAACTAATGAAATTTTTAAAAAATGTTAAAGCATTATGATAGTCAGCATTATAAATATTTCTTTATTTTGTATTGTTTTAAATTTTTATTTTATATTGGAGTATAGCCGGTTAAAGAGAAGACAATGGCACCCCACTCCAGCACTCCTGCCTGGAAAATCCCATGGAACTGAGGAGCCTGGTGGGCTGCAGTCCATGGGGTCGCTAAGAGTTGGAGACGACTGAGCGACTTCACTTTCACTTTTCACTTTCATGCATTGGAGAAGGAAATGGCAATCCACTCCAGTGTTCTTGCCTGGAAAATCCCAGGGACGGTGGAGCCTGGTGGGCTGCCATCTATGGGGTCGCACAGAGTCAGACACGACTGAAGCGACTTAGAAGTAGTAGTAGTAGTATAGCCGATTAAACGTGTTCCGATAGTGTCAGGCGAACAGCAAAGTGACTCAGTCATATACACATACATGTATCTATTCTTCCCAAAACTTCCCTTCCAGCCAGGCTGCCACATAACATTTAGCAGGATTCCCTGTGCTTATTTTACACACAGTAGGTCAGCTGTTTTGTCATTTCATTAGCTCTGCTCATTCTCCTTCCCTCTTGAACAATTAAATGCTGCTTGTAAAAATGATTCTACAGTTCAATTCAGTTGCTCAGAGGTGTCGGACCCTTTGCGACTCCATGGACTGCAGCACACCAGGCCTCCCTATACATCACCAACTCTCGGAGTTTACTCGAACTCGTGTCTATTGAATCAGTGATGCCATCCAACCATCTCATCCTCTGTCATCCCCTTCTCCTCCAGCCTTCAATCTTTCCCAGCATCATGGTCTTTTCCAGTGAGTCAGTTCTTCACATCAGATGGCCAAAGTATTGGAGTTTCAGCTTTAGCATCAGTCTTTCCAATGAATATTCAGGACTGATTTCCTTTAGGATGGACTGGTTGGATCTTCTTGCAGTCCAAGGGACTCTTTTTTTTTTTTTTTCCCAAGGTCAAAGATTTTTAATGGTAAAAAATTATACATATCTTCTAAGAAGTTACTGGGAATTTGAATAACTGAAATCATTTGGTGCCCTTGAGGGTTTGCTAGCAGTTCTCCCCTCCTGTGTGATGTAATTAATCCCTACTTCCATGACAACCATGTGCAATACCACCAAGAGGATGCTAGAGAATAACCAGGATGGAGAAACTCACAATAGAAGATCCTAAACCTCCCTGAAATTCCAAGACAAATAAATAGAATCTAAGTAGGTTCAGTTCAGTTCGACTCTTAAGAGTCTTCTCCAGCACCACAGTTCAAAGGCATCAATTCTCCAGCGCTCAGCTTTCTTTATAGTCCAGTTTTCACATCCATGGATGACTACTGGAGAAACTATAGCTTTGACTAGACAGACTTTTGTGGCAAAGTAATGGATCTGCTTTTTAATATGCTGTCTAGATTGGTCATAACTTTTCTTCAAGAAGCAAGTGTCTTTTAGTTTCATGGCTTCAGTCACCATCTGCAGTGATTTTGGAGCCCCCAAGATAAAGTCTCTCAGTGTTTCCACTGTTTCCCCATCTATTTGCCTGAAGTGATGGGACCAGATGCCATGATCTTAGTTTTCTGAATCCTGAGTTTTAAGCCAACGTTTTCATTCTCCTCTTTCACTTTCATCAAGAGGCTCTTTAATTCTTCTTCACTTTCTGCCCTAATGATGGTGTCTTCTGTGTATCTGAGGTACACAAGCATTTGTCCCTGGACTGAGAATCTTACAGGGAGAATGACCAAAAAGGAGTGAAAGTATTTGTAATATACTTACGTCAATTTTTAGGGATTGTTACAATTTGTAACACACTGATTTCCATTTTACAAATTAATAACATTTTGGATTTCCTCTATATTCTAAGTTAATACATTTTTGAATTTACACTTTGCTGAAATTTGAACTAGGTTGTACAAAATTCTATGGGGGTTAATGATGAATCAAGTCTTATATCCACCACAAAAGTCTTATACAGAGCAGTTCAGTCCCTCAAAATATTTCTCCATACTGCCCCTGTATAGCTGAAACAGTCTTCTGCCCGGTGTCCCAGAAAACTTTCTTTGCCATCTCTAAATTTTTGAATTGATCCAAGTTTTACATATAAAACTTCTATAAATCTTCACATATAGACTTTTTTGTGTGAACATCTTCACTTATTTATTTGTTTGTTTATTTGATGACTATGTAGGCTTGGGATTGCTGGGGCATAGAGCAAGTATATCTTTAACTCTCTAAGAAAAGATCCAAATAGTTTCCAAATGTATTAGCACTTTTATTTCCAAATAGAAATATATGAAAATCTAGGTATTTACAACTGCATAGGCATTTGATATTGTCTGGATAGGTATTGGTAGTATCTCATTGTTGTTTTAATGTATGACTACTGATATTGAACACAGTTTTACTTGCTTCTTTGCTATTATTCACTGAGGTGTCTGTTAAGAGACTGCTGGCTTTTGATTGTGATTTTTAAATTTTTATTTAAATTTCAGATTTGTTATCATAAGTAAGATTTGCAAATAATTATGCTCACTTTATGTTGTTTTTTTATGTTCCTTTTTATCAACAAGCACAAGCTTTATTTCCAAAATCCCACCTAACTAGCTTCTTTTTTTTTATAGGCTTTTCTTTTTGTTTTTAATCTGTCACATACCAAAAACTTTTAATTTCTATAAAGTTCAATTTCATTTTAATAGATATCTAAAAACTTTAGTGAACATATTAACATATATATTTCTCCTGTTTACTTTTAGAATTTGTATAGCTACATTTTACACTTAAGTCTATCATCCATTCTGAGTTAATTTTTATTAATATTATGAGTGAGTGTCATTGTATTTGTGTGTTTACATTCAGCTGTTTCAGCTATTCCAGACTAATTTATTGAAATAGTTATCTTTGATCTTAACCAAAACTCAGTTGACTTTGTGTCATTTTCTAAGCTCTGTGTTCCATTGTGCTGTATTTATACTTTCACCAATACCGTACTATCTTTGGTATAGTAGCTTTAGGGTTTTTCTGTTTTCTTCTGTTATGTTGATTTCTGCTCTTCATAATTTCAATCACTATTTGCTTTTAATTAGCCCTTTTTTTTAAACTATCTTAAGGTACAATAACCAACTAGAAATATAGTAGAAAATACATTTGCAGTAAAAATAAATGCTATAAATTCTGTATAAAATAATACTGGTTCCAAACTTTCATGGAGAAATTTAAATAGTTCTATTGTATATATGCAAAATAAAATTTCATAGATGGCCAAAACTTACTAAATTATGGCTGCATATATCAACAGAAAACTGTTTTTAAAAATACCATATTGAATAAAATTAAAATACGGGAGTACTTGGAAAAGCTGACAATCAGGAAACTGATGGCTAGGGGTTTGGAAGGTTACCAAGTCTAATAGAGGGCTGTTGATAAAAATTCAGAAGCTGTAATAGTATGTTTGAGTTAAAGATGCATGAATTTGCAGCCCCTTTCTCCCTTTGGTTGCTAGCCATGAAATCAACAGATTAGACATAGAAGAACAGCAGGAGAGAAAGATAATAGGTGGGTAGTGGAAAGTTGTGAGGGGCTTTTATTTTTTAATGAATGAAAACAGGAGAGAGAAATAGAATTCATTTATATAATAATATAACATTCACTGTTACAAGATTATTTCTGTTTTTTTCAAAATGTTAGCATGTTATGCTTTTTCATTTTAGTTTCACAGATTCCCTGTGACACATTTTAAGCTGGTGCTGTTATATAATTTTGTATATGTCATTTGATCTGTTCCTTAGTTTAGGTAGTTACAGAACTGCGACTAAAATCCAGGTCCAATTAACTTTTGGCATTGTCAGTTTTGCTTTTTTTCTTCACTTTAGCATGAAATTCAAAATTTCTCAACCTAAATCTGTCAAAATCTGACAAAATTGCATATCAACATTTCTCTTTTAAATACACATCATAGTGTATTTGGACTTTTAATTAGCAATGTGTTGTTTGAAAAACAAACAAAAGTTTTATCCAAGACATTTTGAAAAGCCTCTTTCTCAATCTACCATTTGGCATTACTCCTAAAAGATTAAAACTTAACTGTTAGCCATCACATTTTCTCAAACTGTGATAATTTATTCCTCTAATTCCCACCATATGTTGGTTGTTTCTATTACTTATTTCTTCTCCTGCTTTCTGCAGAAGCTGAATGGCAAACTCTAAACGCAGATGTCCAGATATGCATTGGCACTCAGCATTCTCCTTTTATGGGATGGTACTTAAGTCTTAGTTTTGTTACAGAAAGTCTTTGGATGAAATAACCTCATTATTACAGGACAGAAAGTTCATCAGTTTTTAATTACTCATTATGTTCTTTGTGTCTCATACTCTTTTCTTCAATAACTGAGGTCAACATTTTGTAAAAAATGAAACATAAATATTTTTCAAGTAAGACAGAAAAGGTACAAAAACAAAACAAAAATAGTTATTAAAAACCTAAGCACACAGCAGAATATTTTTCCCAAGGCATCTCTGTATATAAACAGATGAACACCTGGATGGATGGATGGGTGAGACTGAGAGCTCTCCCTGCTCTTGTTTCCCTGAAGATCCCATTTTGTCCAGTAAATTCAATAGTATTCATTTTCTATGGGCCCCAAAATGTATATATTTCAGTTAAAAAAAAAAAATCTGTGTATTTTACCAATTCTACAACCAATATCTCTAGTAATTCTGCACAGTGGTGAAAATTTCTTGTTAAACATCCAAAATCAAACCCTTCATTCAAAACCCTAGAATGGCTTCCTGTCACATCTACAATAAAATGAGACTTCTCAGCAAGGCTTATCAAGTCCTACCTGAACTGTCCCTGAATTGTCTTTCTGAGAGCATCTTCAAGGACTTTCCCTCCAGCCCACTAGTTCTAGTTACATGGACCTGGGATAATCTTAGATAATGTCTTCTTAGGGGCTGGGCACTTGCTCTTTCCTCCAAAAAGAGTATTCTTCCATAGGTCTTAGCATGTATTATACTTCTGTATTTTAGATTTCTGCTAAAATATGACTGCAAGGAAGAATTTTAACTAAAATGTAAATAAATTAAAATTAAAAGTGGAGTTAAAATAGAGTTCTAATCCTTTATCAAAGGAGATGCTAGTTTCAAGGTCCTTCTGTGATTTAAAAATTGCAAAGTTCTTAATTATTAACTATTTAAATATTATTTTAGCAAGCAATATGTATTGATTTCAAGGGAAAATATAAAGGAATTACTACACATTACTTTATTTCCAATTCTCCTTCTTCCTATCTACTTCTTTAGGTTATATTACTATGCAAAGTTGAATTTTTATCATATTCTTTGTATGTCTAAATTTACAGATGTTAAAACTGTGTTTATATGTGAATGGATTTATCTTTTAAATCATGGCTTGTCTCTTTCTGAATTGTTTATTTTCATCTTTTATCAGATTGATGAATTCTGTTTGCTAACTTTTTGCTTTATTTCTTATAAATGTCCTGATGGTTCTTTGTATAGCCTTATTTAGAGTATATGCTTGACCATATTTACATCCTGCCTTTATACCAAATTAAGTCACCTGTGTAGAAAATTATCAGATTTTATGTTACTTCTGTCAAAAATATGTATTGTCAATCAACCATCTTCTGACTCTTGTTGCTTTGAAGAACTCTTGTTCTTTTTGAAGAACTAAGAAGACTAATTTTTCCCTTTACATTGCACTTAATTGTCTCTGTACTGATATTACTAATATTTGCCATATTTAGTTCTCATCTTTTAGAAACACAGACAGTACTTTGCAACTTACTTGCTGAAAAGACCATGTGAGTAGTTCTACCCAATGGGGG
Organism: Budorcas taxicolor; assembly: GCF_023091745.1. Lineage (NCBI taxonomy): Eukaryota > Metazoa > Chordata > Mammalia > Artiodactyla > Bovidae > Budorcas > Budorcas taxicolor. The sequence continues at coordinate 24,218,927 of NC_068914.1, forward strand.
ATGAGAGGAGGTGATAAATGACACTTCTAAGCCAAATTATATAAACAGCAGATTTTTCATATGCTTTCTTTGCTACCATAACAAGGAGCCACCAAGTCCAACTGGGGAAGCTGGATAGTAGATCAAAGCCCACACTGAACGTGTAATTTGAATCAGAAGATGTGTTTATATTTGACATTTTTTGATCTAGAAAATGACAATATCATATATTTCAACTTAATGCAGTGAACATGTAGTATAAGTTACAAAAAACTCTTGGTTAGATTATCGCACTAATTTGGGGGTTAGTTCATTTTCACAGTTAAAGTATAAATACTGCTATCTTCTCTTTCTCCACTGAGATAAGATGTACCCTTTGATTTTTCAGAACCAAGTCTCTATTTTAGGAAAGTTACCTTCTGTTTCATATTTGAATATGCTTTCTTTCCATTTGAACTGTATTCTTCTTTTGAAATTTTATTATTTTAAAGAGAATGTATTTTTCCTATGTTCCATAACAATCACCTTCTATTTTTACATTATTTTTTATTTAACTTACTATGATTTAATTAGACTTAGCAATTATACTAGCATTTAGTTTTAATTATTTTGTTTTGTTTATATTTTTAATTTAGTTCTTATTTATTAAATATTTTAATGTATATTTTTTGCCTTTTATTTCTGTAAAAATATCTGTTTTTTATTATTTTACTATATATATTTGGGGAAGCTATTTTTAACTTCTTTTTTTCTTTTTTAATAAATACTATCATATAATTCCATTGTAACTATGGTGAATGCTTTATATATTAATATTTTGTGTTTCCATTAGTAATGCCTCTTATGATACATGATATTTCATAGTTATGTGTTTACATTCTTCTCTTTTCCAAAAACAATCCTATGTCTCATGTTTCACTGGAGAAGTGGAGCAAAGAAGTGAGTAAGGGGGACTGTTATTGCTGTTGTTCAGTCACTCAGTCGTGTCCAACTCTTTGTGACCCCATGGATTGCAGCATGCCAGGCTTCCCTGTCGTTCACCATCTCCTGGACCTTGCACAAACTCGTGTGCACTGAGTCGGTGATGCCATTCAACCATTTCAGGCTCTGTCATCCCCTTCTCCTCCTGCTTTCAGTCTTTCCCAGCATCAGGGTCTTTTCCAATGAGTGAGCTCATTGCATCAGGGGCCCAAGTAGTAGAGGAATTACAAATGAGGCAATCAATTGTCTCAACTTAGTGTAATTGTTTTGAGCAATATCTCACCAGTTTTTTTTTTTTTCTCTCTATTTTGAACTGTGTCTTTACCAGATTTAAAGAACTGATCAAGAGAATCCCAGCAAAATGCTTTAGGTAGCAATCTTTTTGTGCTTGAATCTGCTCATTGCTTTCCTTGCCTCCTTCTTGCTTTCACTTCTGGCAAACTAGAGACTAGTTATTGTATTAAATATAATAGAAATTTATTGTTCACATGATTTCTCTGAAACCTCCACTACATGGGTCCTTTTTGTCAAATCTAGAGCTCTGCAGGACATTTCCCATTACCCCCCAACATTGTCACTTAACCAAACTCCTTTGAAGTACCAAACTCTGATACCATCATTGTATTCAAATGATCATAGGGTTTATCTTTCAGGATAATAACATCTCATTTGGGAAAGATATATCTTACTTGATGTATGAGGCATCATCTCCACATATTTCTTTCTCTTGATCCAGAAGTCATAATTTTTGGTCCACTGTGACTTAGTGGGTAAAGAATTGCCTGCAATGCAAGAGATCCAGGAGATGTGGGCTTGATCCTTGAGTTGAGATGATCTCATGAAGGAGGAAATGGCAAGCCACTCCCGCATTTTTGCCTGAAAAATCCCATGGACAGAGGAACCCGTTGGGCTACAGTCCATGGGCTTGCAAAGAGTTGGATATGATTGAGCACGAACACGATGATGATGACGATGATGAGCTATATAGTGTTTGGATTTGATTGTGTGGTAGTCTATTAGTCAATATTTCAATCAGGGTGAGAAACATAATGCTTCTGTTCAACATCATATTCATAAAGATTATTGGTATGCAGTGTATTTTAGGGCGTGAAAAGTTGTTGAATGAATGACGATAGTTGAAATAAAAAAATAAGTATAATATTTAGAAACAATAATGTAAGTAGTAATCTGACTTAAAACTATAACATTTCAGAAAAATAGCTTTGCATTTAATATATATATATAATATGTTACTGTCAATTTAAGTTTATGGTTGATATTTACAGTTCTTTTATAGACATATCAAGACCCAAAATAAACACAAAGCTTTAATTTCTTCATAAACATGAATATTTATTTCCTAAAATAAGCATATGATGGTAAACTGGACAGTGGACATTTTCAGTGAGGGCAAATCATCCTATTTAACATGAGATAGAAATATACCATTGCTTTCTTTCTTCACTTCTTTTTCTTTCCAGAATCACCAAATGACTCATTACACATTTTCTTTTCTAGGTTGTAAATAAATATATCACTCACTTTAAGAAGTTTGCCATACAATTTTTCCTGCTCCCTCTTAATTTTGTACATTAATAATTTTATGGTAAGAACTTGTGAATATATAAAAAAGACTTAGTTCTTAAGGCTATTAATAGGCCATATAAAAGGAGATAATGTGTAGTATTTTCATTTACAAATAAACAGATACAGCTATCTATATTTTTAAGAAAAATGGCTTTTGAGGAAGTTTTGCCAAGATTATAAATAAATTTTAAAATCTACTCTCACTAGAAAGAAGGTAACATTGATAAATATTCTTTATAAGACTTATTTCTTCAGTTTGTAAATGTGGCTCCAAACTAATGAAGTAAAACACTCTTCTCCATCATGCCAGAAGATCATTTTTTAAATCCTTCCAGGAACAAGAAAGGAACTTAAATGGATTACATTTAGTAGTAACTTATGACCTAAATCATTAACCAAAATTTAATGACTACATTGCTAAGCAATTATTGCTAAACAATTATTCAAAGAAGTTCAGGTCTCTTGAACAAGCACTGATTTTATGTGTAAACACTTTCTATGAACATCAACGTCATTGACAATGAACTTTTCAGGGAGAATTTGAAGTAAATGAATACACTGACAAACCTAAAACTAATGAGACTTCAGTGAAAATAATCTTTGGTTCCAATGTATGACTGTTTTGCTGTATTTAAGACTCAAGCTTATTTTGAAATCAGGATGGGTTAATTATCACAATGTTAGAATGATAATTAGGGTTAAGAAGAAACAGTGAAATTGAAAACTTGAAATAAAATGATGGATTTTAATAAAATTTCCAATACCAAATAATATTTTGAAAAATAGACCACTTTGCAGGTTAGAGAATTACTGGAAATAAGTGGAATAGGTTTAATTTTTTTTTTTTAAGTTTTCTTAAAGTATTAGAAAGTAAAATAAACTTTAAATAAAACTAGTATTATAAAGCAAAACAATTGCATAGGTGATTAGAATTACTATCTGAAAATACGTGAGATAAATAATCTTAAAATATATCACACAATAATTTAGGCAAAAAAACTGAATACAGACTTTTAAAAAATATACAGTCCATGAAATTCTCCAGACCAAAATACTAGAATGGGTAGCTTTTCCCTTCTCCAGGGTATCTTCCCAACCCAGGGATCAAACTGGGGTCTCCTATATTGCAGTGGATTCTTTACCAACTGAACTATCAGGGAAGCCTTTAAAAAAAAATTAACAGTGTAAAGAGTCAGAACAATTAAGGTTTTCTTATTTTATTATTATTATTATCAATTCATATCATTTATTTTTCATAGTGTGGTTATATATAAATAAGTGTCGGTAAAAAGTGAAAGGCTCTCAATCTTTCTATTATAAAAATATCTGTATGCACAGTATCAATAATCCAGATTTTAAAAAGAGAAACTCTCATTCCTTCTCTACCTACGTTGGAGATAGGAACTTCTAGAGAAGAAGACTCTACTGATTGAACATTCAGAATTCTAAAAATGGTGCTATGTGATTTGGCCTCATCCAGCAAAAGAAGCAAAAATTAATGGGCAAATTATGAAGCAAAATAAGATCTTAGACCTTTAACCAAACGAGTAAATGTTGGTGTAATTTAGGAATAATTGAAAATTATTTGTGAAAGTTTAACCTTTGTATATTGTATATATAAACTATACATTTTCCTGATATTTTTTAGGAGAAAAGAGGCAAGGAGGGAGAGACAGAGAAGGGGAGATAGAGACAGAGGGAAGGAGGAGGAGGAAGAAAGGTGCTTTGCTTTTCTACAGTAGATCATCTGTCCAGGATAATACTGTTTGGCAATATAGAGCAATTAAAAAATTATGGAGACTGTGGAAAGGATGGAGATCTATATATGACTCAGTCTCTGATAAACTTGTGGCAGAATGCAACTTTACTCCACTCACCATAAACTTGTGCACTTTTCCAGTATTTTGTAAAGTGTGGGCACTGCCTTGGTTAGAATTTTTCAGGTTCTTTTTGAAGTGTAGATATGTACATGTCCTACAAAATTACCAGATGATAATCATGCGTAAATACATCAGATAACATGATTAAGTGTGTAATTGCAAAAGTGTTAAAGAATATGTATGGTATGATTAATAAAACAGTTTCAAAGATGACTCAAACTTTGTTAAAATTTAGCATATTGATACAGTCAAGTTTAAACTGTATTCAGTTTTAGTTCAGTCGCTCAGTCGTGTCCGACTCTTTGCGACCCCATGAATCGCAGCACGCCAGGCCTCCCTGTTCATCAGCATCTCCTGGAGTTCACTCAGACTCACGTCTATCGAGTCAGTGATGCGATCCAGCCATCTCATCCTCTATCGTCCCCTTCTCCTCCTGCCCCCAATCCCTCCCAGCATCAGAGTCTTTTCCAATGAGTCCACTCTTGGCATGAGGTGGCCAAACTACTGGAGTTTCAGCTTTAGCATCATTCCTTCCAAAGAAATCCCAGGGCTGATCTCCTTCAGAATGGACTCGTTGGATCTCCTTGCAGTTCAAGGGACTCTCAAGAGTCTTCTCCAACACCACAGTTCAAAAGCATCAATTCTTCGGCACTCAGCCTTCTTCACAGTCCAACTCTCACATGCATACATGACCACAGGAAAAACCATAGCCTAGACTAGACGGACCTGAGTCAGCAAAGTAATGTCTCTGCTTTTGAATATGCTGTCTAGGTTGGTCATAACTTTTCTTCCAAGGAGCAAGCGTCTTTTAATTTCATTGCATATATTTATTTCCTGATAAATGTGAGCAATAATCAGATTATTAAAATATAATGCTGGGGAAAGGGAAATGGACAGGAAATAGTGATTCTGCTTACATGGTTGGAAAAATTTATTAAAACCAATTATTTAATGATAAACTCATGTTATTTAAAAATATGCTGCTTTTGAGAAGAACTTATAGTAAGTAAGCTTCATATTTCTACTGCAGTGTATTCTTGAAATTAAAACAAAGTAAATTCTAACATTATAAATAATATTCTTTTAATCCTGTGACAGTTGAAGCAAATACTTATGTTTTTCTTTTCATTTTAAATAAATATAGTTATTTATATACATAAATGTTACTATATACATATATTTATATATAGAGAAATATAGTTAGCCCTCTTTTAAGTCTTCCTGCCTCAATTTTATCCCAAAATAACAGATTATTTTGAGGAGGAGAGAGCACCACTGAATGTTTTCTTTTAAATAAACCACTATACCTCCCTGAAATACTTAATGAGTATTCCATAGGAAGTAATCTGAATATGAGACTAATTCTCATCATATTAAATATTGAAATGTCAGCTAGGTACAAAGCTCTATACCTATCGTTTCTTAACTGGAGTATACTCTGAAACCCAAAGCATCTCATTCATTTGACTTCAAGAAACCAGGAACACCACTAGCCTGAACCCAAATAAACTCTGTGCCCTTGCTCAGAAAGTCATCATAGTTTCATAAGAACTGATAGTCATATTCTCTAAGAAATTGCAGCTTTTTCAACTTCTGTTCAAGTATATAATTGCTAAGTAGTACTCAATCTCTTTAATTCTACTGAATTTTTCTAATAGCCCCAGAATTATCTACTGATTTCCTTTTTTTGTTGTTGTTTTTTATTCACATGGTTTGGATTACTTCTTTTCCTAAAATTCCCTAATTAAAATAAAGATCTTTAATACATTATGCATTTGTAGGTCTCCACTGTGGATTGTCTTAGTGGGTGGAATTCAATTTTATTTTTAATGACACCTGATTGTTGAAAACACTTTGTATGAAAAAGCTCTTCAATCTGTTAAGAAAAAAATAACTCCAACTATAGATCATTATAACAAAGTTTCATAAAATATAGTAAGCAAAACTTCATTAATTTTAGTAATTCTTTCAAGTTAAACATACATTACAAACATGCATAGACAAAAAAATATGGCATTAATAAGCAGTTAGTTCAAAGCAAATAACAGTGACACAGAATAATTTTTCTCTAATTCTTTATAAAAATACTTGTATTAAATATGAAATATAATAAACTGCAAAGTTAATTTTCCATACTTTTGAAATTTTTATTCTTCTTCAGTCAGAAATTTTTAACTAATTAATTGATTCAGTTCAGTTTAGTCACTCAGTCAATTCTGACTCCTTGTGACCCCATTGACTACAGCATACCAGGCTTCCCTGTTCATCTCCAACTCCTGGATCTTACTCAAACTCATGGCCATCAAGTCAGTGATGCCATTCAATGATCTCATCCTCTGTCATCCTCTTCTCTATCTGCCTTCAATCTTCCCAGGCATCAGGGTCTTTTCCAAGGAGGCTATTCATTTTTAACAGATGGTCAAAGTATTGGAGTTTCAGCCTCAGCCTCAGTCCTTCCAATGAATATTCAGGACTGATTTCCTTTAGGGTGGACTGGTTGGAACTCTTTGCTGTCCAAGGGACTGTCAAGAGTCTTCTCCAACACCACAGTCCGAAAATATCACTTCCTCAGGGCTCAGCTTTCTTTATAATCCAACTCTCACATCCATACATGACTACTGGAAAAACCATAGCCTTTAAGAGACAGACCTTTGTTGACAAAGCAATGTTTCTGCTTTTGAATATGCTGTCTAGGATGGTCACAACTTTTCTTCCAAGGAGCAAGTGTCATTTAATTTCATGGCTTCAGTCACCATTTGCAGTGATTTTGGAACCCCCAAAATAAAGTCTCTCACTGTTTCCATTGTTCCCATCTATTTCCCATGAAGTGATGGAAACAGATGCTATGATCTTAGTTTTCTGAATGTTGAGTTTTGAGCCAACTTTTTCACTCTCCTCTTTCACTTTCATCAAGAAGCTCTTTAGTTCTTCTTCACTTTCTGCCATGAAGGTGGTATCATCTTTGTATCTAAGGTCATTGATATTTCTCTCTACAATCTTGATTCCAGCTTGTGCTTCATTTAGCCTGGTAATTCCCATGATATACTCTGCACATAAGTTAAATAAGCAAGGTGACAATATACAGCCTTGACATACTCCTTTCATGAATTGGAACCAGTCTGTTGTTCCATGTCCAGTTCTAACTGTTGCTACCTGACCTGCATGCAGATTTCTCATCAGGAAAGTAAGGTGGTCTGGTATTTCTATTTCTTTAAGAATTTTCTATAGTTTATTGTGATCCACACAATCAAAGATTTTGGAGTAGCCATTAAGCAGAAGTAGATGTTTTTCTGGAACTCTTGTGGTTTTTTGATGACCCAAAAGATGTTGGCAATTTGATCCCTGGTTCTTCTGCCTTTTCTAAATCCAGCTTGAACATCTGGGAATTCACGGTTCATGTACTGTTGAAGCCTGGCTTGGAGAATTTTGAAAATTACATTGCTAGTGTGTGAAATGAGTACAATTGTGCAGTAGTTTGAACATTCTTAGGCATTGCCTTTCTTTGGGATTGGAATGAAGACTGACTTTTTCCTCTGACCTTGGCCACTGCTGAGTTTTCCAAATTTGACGCTATATTGAATACAGCACTTTCACAGCATCATCTTTTAGGATTTGAAAGAGCTCAACTGGAATTCCATCACCTCCACTAGCTTTATTTTTAGTGATGCTTCCTAAGGCCCACCTCACTTCACATTCCAGAGTATCTGACTCTAGGTGAGTGATCACATCATTGTGCTTATCTGAGTGGTAAAGATCTTTTTTGTATAGTTCTTCTGTGTATTCTTGCCACCTCTTGTTAATATCTTCTGCTTCTGTTAGGTCCATAGTATTTCTGTCCTTTATTGTGCCCTTTTTTTTCATGAGATGTTCCCTTGGTAACTCTAATTTTCTTGAAGAGATCTCTAGTTTTCCCCATTCTGTTGTTTTCCTCTATTTCTTTGCACTGATCACTGAGGAAAGCTTTCTTATCTCCCCTTGTTATTCTCTGGAACTGCATTCAGATGTGTATCTTTCCTTTGCTACTTTGCTTTTAGCATCTCTATTTTCTCAGCTATTTGTAAGGCCTACTCTGACAACCATTTTGCTTTTTTGCATTTCTTTTTATTGGGGATGATCTTGACCAATGCTTGTACAATATCACAAACCTCCATCCATAGTTCTTCAGGCATTCTATCAGACTGAATTCCTTGATTCTATTAGTTAATTTCACTCTAATCACAAGGGATATGATTTAGGTCATACCTGAATGGTCTAGTGGCTTTCCCTACTTTCTTCAATTTATGTCTGAATTTGTCAATAAAGAGTTCATGATCTGAGCCACAGTCAGCTCCTGTTCTTGTTTTTGCTGACCGAATAGAGCTTTTCCATCTTTGGCTGCAAAGAATATCATCAATCTGATTTTGATATCGACTATCTGATGATGTCCATGTATAGAGTTTTCTCCTGTGTTGTTGGAAGAGGGTGTTTGATATGATCCATGTGTTCTCTTGGAAAAGCTCTGTTAGCCTTTGACTGACTTTGTTTTATACTCCAAGGCCAAATTTGCCTGTCAATCCAGGTATCTCTTGACTTCTTACTTTTGCATTCCAGTTCCTTATAATGAAAAGGATATTTTTATTTTATTTTCTTTTTTTGAGTGTTAGTTCTAGAAGGTCTTGTAGGTCTTCATAGAATCATTTCACTTCAGCTTCTTCAGCATACGCCCAGTCAGGGCATAGACTTAGATTACTATGACATTGAATGGTTTGCCTTGGAAACAAACAGAGGTCATTCTGTCGTTTTTGAGATTGCATCCAAGTACTGCATTTCAGACTCTTGTTGACTATAATGGCTACTCAATTTCTTCTAAAGGATTCTTGCTCACAGTAGTAGATATAATGGTCATCTGAGTTAAATTCAGCCATTCCAGTCCATTTTAGCTCTCTGATTCCTAAAATGTAGATGTTCACTCTTGCCATCTCCTGTTTGACCACTTACAATTTGCCTTGATTCATGGACCTAACATTCCAGGTTCCTATGAAATATTGCTCTTTACAGCATCATATTTTACTTCCATCATCAGTCACACCCACAGCTGGGTGTTGTTTGTGCCCTGGCTGCTCTCTCTCTCTTTATTCTTTCTGGAGTTATTTCTCCACTGATCTCCAGTAGAATATTGGGCACCTACTGACATGGGGAGTTCATCTTTCAGTATCCTATCTTTTTGCCTTTTCATACTGTTCAAGGAATTCTCAAGACAAGAATACTAAAATGGTTCACCATTCCCTTCTCCAGTGGACCACATTTTGTCAGAACTCTCCACCATGACCCATCCATCTTGGGTGGCCCCACACTGCATGGCTCATAGTTTCTTTGAGTTAGATAAGGCTGTGGTCCATGTAATGAGTTGTTTAGTTTTCTGTGATTGTGGTTTTCATTCTGTTGGCTCTCTGATGTATAAGAAGTTTATGGAAGATTCCTGATGGGAGATGCTGACTGAGGGGGAAACTTGGTCTTGTTCTAATGGGCAGGGCCATTCTCAGCAAATCTTTAATCCTATTTTCTGTTGATGGATGGGGCTGTACTCCCTCCCTGTTTGACCTGAGACCAAACTATGGTAGAGGTAATGAAGATAATGGTGACTTCCTTCAGAAGGTCCCATACAGGCACTGCTACATTCAGTGCCCCAAACTCTGCAGCAGGCCACCGCTGACTCATGCCTCTACCGGAGACTCCTGGACTCTCATAGGTAAGTCCAGATCAGTCTCTTGTGAAGTCACTGCACCTTTCTCCTGGGTCCTGGTGCCTACAAGGTTTTGTTTGTGCCCTCCAAGAGTCTGTTTCCCCAGTCCTGTGTAAGTTCTGATGGCTCTATGGTGGTGTTAATGGTGACCTCATCCAAGAGGACTTATGCCATGCCCAGGTGTGCTGCACCGAGAGAGAGCCCCTGGCCCTGTGGCAGGCCACTGCTGACCCATACCTCTGCCAGAGACACTCAGATACAGTTCTGGCTCAGTCTCTGTGTGGTCTCTGGGTCCTGGTGTGCACAAGGTTTGTTTGAACCCTCAGAGTGTCTTTGCTGGGTATGCGGTTTAATTCTAAATGTAATTTTGCCCCTCCTACCACCTTGCTGTGGCTCTCCTTAATTGATTAAATTGCATAATATATCAATTTCTACTCTTACATTTCTACTGTCACATTTGAACATGAGTAGAACTGAGCAAGCAGTTGGTATGTAATAAAGCATTACTTAATGAGCAATATAAAAATATGCAAATGCACAAGGAATAGTAAGTTAAAACCTTATATTTTTATTATAAAAAATAAAATGTTTTTTAAAATTTCTATCTGGATTTTATTTGGGGAGGGTATTCAACTTCTCATAGAAGGTAAATACTACTGATTTATACTTTAGTGATATATTAGCTTTTCAGTAAAAGGTTCTGTGCACACATCTAGTGGTGAATTAACTTTGAATCAATGTGACCAAACTAAAAACTGTAGCATAGCCAGCAATGTTTTAGATCTACTTAATTTGAGAAAACTTGTTTTAGGGAGTTTCTTGAAGAAAGGTATGAATAACTTAGAGTGCAAATATATGTTTATATATTAGTATTTTCAGTATTAGTATATATTACTATTATTAGTAACACGTTCATCAGCTCACATAGTTACTGTGTATCTGTGTGTGTAGGTGTGATAAGAACTTTGAAGATATACTATAAATTAAAGGAACATGCTCATATCTACAATGGAAGACAGGATAAGAGCAGAACTCAAGCTATTTTTCCTAATTTATCCTCCATATAAGCAGTCTCCAGCTACACCTACCCCTGTTTATTTTTCTACATTCTTGAGATTTCTCATAGTTCCCAGTTTCTGCTTCCTTCTCCCACCCCAGGAGTCTTAATGTTTCCATCTGTAGTCTTTTATATTTGATGTTCAAGAAGGGAGCCAGAAGTTGCCACTAATTCACCATCTTGGTGTAAACCAACCCTATTGACAGTTTATTGATCCAATAAAAATTTAAATAATTATATTGTCAGTAAGCATTATTTAGAAATTGTAGCAAATACTGTTTACTCACCTAGCATTTTTTTGAAATTTCCTTATTTTCATATATGTGTGTGTGTTTTATCTATCTATATATCTATCTATATATCTATATATTTATATCTATATCTATCTATATATATATATAGTTATCCTTCTCCACACAACCATGTACATCATTAAGCCAGTTCAGTTCAGTTCAGTTCAGTCGCTCAGTCGTGTCCGTCTCTTTGCGACCCCATGAATCGCAGCACGCCAGGCCTCCCTGTTCATCACCACCTCCTGGAGTTCACTCAGACACACCTCCATCGAGTCCGTGAGGCCATTCAGCCATCTCATCCTCGGTTGTCCCCTTCTCTTCCTCCCCCCATTCCCTCCTAGCATCAGGGTATTTTCCAATGAGTCAACTCTTCTCATGAGGTGGCCAAAATAATGGAGTTTCAGCTTTAGCATCATTCCTTCCAAAGAAATCTCAGGGTGGATCTCCTTCAGAATGGACTAGTTGGATCTCCTTGCAATCCAAGGGATTCTCAAGAGTCTTCTCCAACACCACAGTTCAAAAGCATCAATTCTTTGGTGCTCAGCCTTCTTCACAGTCCAACTCTCACATCCATACATGACCACTGCAAAAACCATAGCCTTGACTAGACAGACCTTAGTCGGCAAAGTAATGTCTCTGCTTTTGAATATACTATCTAGGTTGGTCATAACTTTTCTTCAAAGGAGTAAGCATCTTTTAATTTCATGGCTGCAGTCACCATCTGCAGTGATTTTGGAGCCCCAACAAATAAAGTCTGACACTGTTTCCACTGTTTTCCCATCTATTTGCCATGAAGTGATGGGACTGGATGCCATGATCTTCGTCTTCTGAATGTTGAGCTTTAAGCCAACGTTTTCACTCTCCTCTTTCACTTTCTTCAAGAGGCTTTTTAGTTCCTCTTCATTTTCTGCCATAAGGGTGGTGTCATCTGCATATCTGAGGTTATTGATATTTCTCCCATTAATCTTGATTCCAGCTTGTGTTTCTTCCAGTCCAGCGTTTCTCATGATGTACTCTGCATATAAGTTAAATAAGCAGGGTGACAATATACAGCCTTGATGTCCTTCTTTTCCTATTTGGAACCAGTCTGTTGTTCCATGTCCAGTTCTAACTGTTGCTTCCTGACCTTCATACAGATCTCTTAAGAGGCAGGTTAGGTGGTCTGGTATTCCCATCTCTTTCAGAATTTTCCAGTTTATTGTGATCCACACAGTCAAAGGCTTTGGCATAGTCAATAAAGCAGAAATAGATGTTTTTCTGTTTTCTCTTGCTTTTTCCATCATCCAGTGGATGTTGTCAATTTGATCTCTGGTTCTTCTGCCTTTTCAAAAGCCAGCTTGAACATCAGGGAGTTCACAGTTCACGTATTGTTGAAGCCTGGCTTGGAGAACTTTGAGCATTACTTTACTAGTATGTGAGATGAGTGCAATTGTGCGGTAGTTTGAGCATTCTTTGGCATTGCCTTTCTTTCTAAATCCAGATTGAACATCTGAAAGTTCTTGGTTCACATTCTGTTGAGGCCTAGTTTGGAGAACTTTGAGTATTACTTTGTTAGTACGTGAAATAAGTGCAAGTGTGATAGTTTGAACATTCTCTGGGACAGTCTTTCTTTGGGATTGGAATGAAAACTGACCTTTTCCAGTCCTGTGGCCACTGCTGAGTTTTCCAAGTTTGCTGGCATATTGAGTGCAACAATTCTAAACTCAGCCTCTAGCTATCACTGCTTTAAAAATATTGCATATCTGTTCTGTTCAATTACACATAATAGGAAGTTTGCTGAAAAAGGTATTCTCTGAATGTGATGATCCACATTTCATTTAATGTCTGGATTTAAAACCTAGAATTGTTATAGCCTTTCTTTTATCCTCCTGAAGATGAAGCTCATACAAAAACAGATAAGAGTCAGAAGAGTTTTAGGAAGTGGATCTGAGTCCTGAAGTACTGCATCTAGCACTATCCTACTTCTGGATTTTGTTATAAAGAATAATACATTTCTTATTATTTAAGCCAGTTTGGAGTTTGGAATTTTTGTTATTTGACAGTATGGGTAGTCTTATTAATGTCTTTAAGTCAGTTTATGAAAAGAGTTTTAGAACTGTGTATGTATATATAGTTAATTAAGTTTCTTGATGTATGAAAGCTTATTGATATCTAATATCAGTTGACAATGAGGATGAAATTGTTGAAATTGGACATTTCCGAACCAAGGAAAGAAAGTTCACTGGAAAAAAATTTAAAAAAAAAAACCCAGCACATCAAATGATAATTTTCATTGTGTTGATAAGTATTGCAAAAATGAGTTTTCTACTTTTTGAATTATATTTAATATACAGCTATGGAACTAAGCCAAAGTAACTATTTATAGCTTTATAGTTCTAGGAAAGGCACCTACTGAATTCTAAACTGCTCTGTGTAGGTAAACAACAATAATACTTTGCTTACTGTTTGTTAATGTAATTTTCCAATCAGTCCTAAACTACTAAAAATGTGCTGTTTTACAAAAGGTGTACAATTATATGTTACTTTAACTTTATTTAAGGAGGTCTATTTTAAGTCTGATACCTATAATGTTTTCTGAAGGCCAACAAGGAAAACTCATTTGCTTTTTCTTTTTCTTTTTTTTTTTTTAAAACTAGTGTCCCATTTTATGTTGGACTTGACTTAGTGGAGAGATCCAACATGTTGTGAGCTTTTTTTTTTTTTTTTTAATCTTTATAAGGGCACCAAGGAGTTTCATTATTTATATGAGGTAGAAGCCAAACAAATTAAGTTTGACTGTACACAGGACCAACTTATTTCCCACTTTTATAAAACATAACAAAAGCATTAAAATTTATAAATATCAGAATAATTTTTAAAACTGATGCAGCCATTATGTAGAAGAGTATGGAGATTCCTTAAAAATAGGAATAAATATACCACATGACCCAGAAATCCCACTACTAAGCATATACCCTGAGAAAACTACAATTCTAAAAGAAACATGTACCCAAGTATTCATTGCAGCACTATTTACAATAATTAGAACATGGATAACCTCAGATATGCAGATAACACCACCCTTATGGCAGAAAGTGAAAAGGAACTGAAAAGACTCTTGATGAAAGTGAAAGAGGAGAGTCAAAAAGTTGGCTTAAAGCTTAACATTCAGAAAACAAAGATCATGGCATCTGGTCCCATCACTTCATGGGAAATAGATGGGGAAGCAGTGGAAACAGTGGAAACAGTGTCAGACTTTATTTTTTGGGGCTCCAAAATCACTGCAGATGGTGACTGCAGCCATGAAATTCAAAGACGCTTACTCCTTAGAAGGAAAGTTATCACCAACCTAGAGAGCATACTCAAAAGCAGAGACATTACTTTGCCAATAAATGTCAATCTAGTCAAGCCTATGGTTTTTCCTGTGGTCATGTATGGATGTGAGGGTCGGACTGTGAAGAAAGCTGAGTGCCGAAGAATTGATGCTTTTGAACTGTGGTGTTGAGAAGACTCTTGAGAGTCCCTTGGACTGCAAGGAGATCCAACCAGTCCATTCTGAAGGAGATCAGCCCTGGGATTTGTTTGGAAGGAATGATGCTAAAGCTGAAACTCCAGTACTTTGGCCACCTCATGTGAAGAGTTGACTCATTGGAAAAGACTTTGATGCTGGGAAGGATTGGAGGCAGGAGGAGAAGGGGACGACAGAGGATGAGATGGCTGGATGGCATCACTGACTCGATGGACATGAGTCTGAATGAACTGTGGGAGTTGGTGATGGACAGGGAAGTCTGGCATGCTGCAATTCATGGGGTCTCAAAGAGTCGGACACGACTGAGTGACTGAACTGACTGAACTGAACTGAGGACATGGAAACAACCTAGATGTCCATAGACAGATAAATGGATAATGAAGATGTGGTACATATATACAATGGAATATTATTCAGTGATAAAAAATAAAATTTGAGTCAGTTCTAGTGAGGTGGATGAACCTAGAGTCTATTATACAAAGTGAAGCAAGTCAGAGGAAAATAAATATCATGTGTTAGCACATATATATGGAAACCAGGAAAATTGTAATTATGAACCTACTTTCAGGGAAGGAATAGAGACACATATGGAGAGAACAGACTGTGGACCCAGAGGGGAAAGGGAGACTGGGACTAATGGAGAAGAGGTATCAACATATGTATACACTGTCATGTGTTAAATGGATAGCTGGTGACAAATTGCTGTGTAAAACACAAAGCCCAGCCTGGGACTCTGTGATGACCTAGATGGGTGAGATTGGGAAGAGGAGGGAGGTTCAAGAGGGAGGGGACACATGCATAATTGCGGCTGAATCATGTTGTTTACGGAGAAGGCAACGGCAACCCACTCCATTATTCTTGCCTGGAAAATCCCAAGGGCGGAGGAGCCTGGTAGGCCGTAGTCCATGGGATCGCTAGGAGTCGGACACGACTGAGTGACTTCACTTTCACTTTTCACTTTCATGCATTGGAGAAGGAAATGGCAACCCACTCCAGTGTTCTTGCCTGGAGAATCCCAGGGATGGCGGAGCCTGGTGGGCGCCGTCTATGGGGTCACACAGAGTCAGACATGATGGAAGCGACTTAGCAGCAGCAGCAGCGCCATGTTCTTTACGGCAAAACTCGACACAACAATGTAAAGCAATTTCCTCCAGTTGAAAAATGAATTTTAAAAGAATGATTTTAATAAGATAGAAAATCTCTTATGCATATCATCTTTCTCTGTGTGTGCATACTCAGTCATGTCTGACATTTGCAATCCCACAGGTTGTGCCCCTGCCCCCCAGGCTCCTCAGTCAACGGAATTTTCCAGGCAAGAGTACTGGAATGGGTTGCCATACCCTCCTTTAGGGGATTTTCCCAACCCAGTAATAAAACCTGCATCTCCTACATTGCAGGAGAATTCGTTACTACTGAGCCACCGGGGAAGCCTGAAAGAAAATTATAACTATTTAAAGTTTGTTGGCACTGTCTGAGCATACTCATTTCCCTAGATAATACTAAATTTGTGTTTTGTTCTTTTAAAACCCTTGCAAATGATAAAATTGAGAGTCTGTTCAATTTAATTTTGATATCTTTTGATTGAGCTTCCCAGGTGGCTCAGCAATAAAGAATTCTCCTGCCAATGCAGGAGATGTGGGTCTGATCCTTGGGTCAGGAAGATCCCCTGGAGCAAGAAATAGCAACTCGCTTCAGTATTCTCGCCTAAGAAATCCCGTGGACAGAGGAGCCTGACAAGCTATAGTCTATAGGGTTGCAGAAGAGTTGGCCACAACTTAGCAAATTAAACAACAAGCAATTCTTTGATTATAAAGAAGTTAAAAACATAAACAATATTATCACAGTAGAAGCACTACAAAACACAGCTAAATAATGTACTTCTTAGAGAAAGTCCAACTTTCTATCGTTAGCATTTTAGCGTAGGGATTTTCAGATACTCTGCAATAAAATCAAGTTACCATGAGAGGCTAGTGGCAAAGAACCTGCCTGCCAATTCAGGAGACTAAGAAACATGAGTTCAATCCCTAGACTATCTCCTGGAGGAGGAGTATTCTTGTCTGGAGAATCCCATTAAAACAGAAGCTTGATGGTCTACAGTCCATAGGATCACAAAGAGTCAGACACCACTGAAGCTTCTTGTCATGAACTTTAGATTTACTTTCTCCCCACTCTCCTCCCACCCTCCACACACCCTGTAAATAGACCAAAGTGAAGTGAAGTGAAGTGATGTCGCTAAGTCGTGTCCGACTCTTTGCGACCCCATGGGCTGTAGCCTACCAGGCTCCTCTGTCCATGGGTTTTTCCAGGCAATAATCCTGGAATGGATTGCCATTTCTTTCTCCAGGGGATCTTCCCTAGCCGGGGATCGAACCCAGGTCTCCCACATTGTAAACAGATGCTTTACCGTCTGAGCCACCTTAAGTCCTCCACATACCCTGTAAATAGACCAAAGTAAACATCCAACTCCACCTATGACAAACTTTTTTTTTCTGGCAACAAATAAAAACTACTGCTTGGCAATGAAATTTGGAACTAGGGGCACTGGGCCAACTTTTGCATTATATGCATCACAGGACACAAAGAAAATGAGTATGTAAAGAAAAAAAATGAAAAGGCAAGAGGAAAGAGATACAGAATTACTAGTTTAGTTATCAAGAGAGAATGATGGAGTCAACTTGTCTATAGGTTCTGTGTGGCCACCAAATAAAAGTTTAGATTAAGTCTAGGGTATCCTTTGTGCTCACGCTAATCAGTCTTCCTAGTGAGCCTTAGAGCTATGATAGTTTAACAATAGCCTGAAGCTTGGTAACAATAGCTATATGACAGTGCACCATTGCTACAGTGTAGCAATTCACCTGTACGTAGTAATTGGTTCTGTGATTACTCTTGCCAATTATCCCTAGAGACTAAGTGTTATAGTACTGTATCTATTTCAAATTATCTTGTTTCACATAATTTCCTGTCAGAATTAGTTAAAGGAGCCTTTTAGAAAAACAAAAAACAAATCTGGTCAACATTTTATACTCAACCATTTTTTTAAAACTGTAGGCTATAAAAATCAGTCTTTTGTTTAAGTATAAATGAAAAAATAATCAGTTATATTCTTTGGCTCATAATGTCTACAGAAGAAATATGATTTGGTACAAAATTATTGAAGACATTTATTTTTATCAAAGAGCTTTTACTTGAGTAATTTTCTATAGGGCATATATTCAAATGTGTGTGATTTTACATTGCAAAATAATATATCAAACCAAATATGTAATTTAGACCAGTTTTTATGAAAGCTGTTCCTGTAAGTTGTATTAAAATATAATTAAGTCAATAATAAAAGTGTCTAGAGTTTTGCCAAGTTTTTGTCAATGAACTCTTGTTCAAGTTAATTTAGAATGGAAATGTGTACTTCCATGTTTATAATGCTTTACTTTTTTCATGGTAGGGTTTTAAAAGAAAACATTGGATATGGGAGTCATGTTGTTGTTTAGTCATGAACATGTCTGACTCTGTCACCCCATGGGCTGTAAACACCAGGCTCTTCTATCCATGGGATATCCAAGGTGATAATGCTGGAGTGGATTGTCATTTCCTCCTCCAGGGGATCTTCCCATCCCAGGGATCAAAACTGCATCTCCTGCATTGCAGGTGGATTCTTCACTGCTGAGTCAGTAGGGAAGTCCATGAGAGTCATACAGAAAATCACACATTTATCACTTTTAGTATGGTAAATCTGAGTGGAAGAATCTGACATAGAATTCTAGAAGGAAGCAGTCTTTCCATGCTGCTAGATATTCTCACCCAAATTTAGAACTTGAGATCTGTGCCTGAGGAAGATTGTACTTGTAGCACCTACAAAACTTGCCTAAGTTTATCCAATGGGACATATTGTCTCTCTCATATTAAGACATATAAAAAAACAGAAAGAGATGAATCTTACAGACATTTGTAAGAAAGCAGATCATCAGTATAGTCCAGGAGGTCTATTTCTTGGAAATGGACTTCTTGAGGTATTCAATTTTCAGCTATCTAAAGAGAAAAAAAAAAAATTAAGAAAATGGCAGAGCACCTAAGAATAGTAATACTCTAACATTTTGTTAAGGGCTTCCTTGGTGGCTCAATGGGAAAGAATCTGCCTGCCAACAGAGGTGATGTGGGTTCAATCCCTGGGTCAGGAAGATCCCCTAGAGAAGGAAATGTCAGCCCACTTCAGCACTCATGTCTCGGAAGACCATAGACAGAGGAGACTGTCAGGCTACAGTCCATGGGGTTGCAAAACAGTCGGACATGACAGAGCAACTAAACAATAACAGCAACACTTTACTAAACAACAGAACTCAAGCCACTGTATTTTAGGTTATTACTATACCACTAATTAATTACTTTACTTGTAGGGAAAAGAGTGTAAAGAATGAGAAGAAAGATTGGAGACTCAGGTAAGAGTCATCATAGCAAAAAGAGACAGTTGCAGAGGGAATACTCAAACAAAAATAAAAACTATTTCATCTTCTTTAATAACACCTATATGTTTTCTCATTTATTTTTAAGATGTATTTTATTGAAGTATAGTTATAATTTGTATTAATTTCTAAAATACAACAAAATAATTCAGTTATACAAATATATTATTTTCCCTTATGGTTTATCACAGTAGATTGGATATAGTTTCCTGTGCTATGCAATAGGACCTTGTTGTCCTACTATATCCATTCACTACATAATCATTTAATTTACTAATCCTGAATCCCAATCCATCCCTTCCTAACCTTCCCCCTTGGCAACCATAATGTCTGTTTTTGTTTTGTTTTTTTTTTCAAAGATAAGTCCAACTATGTCCTATTTTATATTCCACATATAAGTGATGCAGGTGTTTGTCTTTATCTGATTTACTTCATTTACTACGATAATCTCTAGATACATCCATATTGCTGCAAGTGGCCTAATTTCATTATTTTTTATGTTGGAGTAATAAGGGAAAAGGAGTATGTCAAGGCTGTATATTGTCACCCTGCTTATTTAATTTATATGCTGAGTACATCATGAGAAATGCTGGGCTGGAAGAAGCACAAGCTGGAATCAAGATTGCCAGGAGAAATATCAATAAACTCAGATATGCAGATGACACCACTCTTATGGCAGAAAGTGAAGAGGAACTAAAAAGACTCTTCATGGAAGTGAAAGAAGACAGTGAAAAAGTTGACTTAAAGCTCAACATTCAGAAAACGAAGATCATGGCATCTGTTCCCATCACTTCATGGGAAATAGATGGGGAAACAGTGGAAACAGTGTCAGACTTTATTTTGGGGGGCTCCAAAATCACTACAGATCGTGATTGCAGCCATGAATTTACTTAAAAGATGCTCCTTCCTTGGAAGGAAAGTTATGACCAACCTAGATAGCATATTCAAAAGTAGAGACATTACTTTGCCAACAAAGGTCCGTCTAGTCAAGGCTATGGTTTTTCCTGTGGTCATGTATGGATGTGAAAGTTGGAATGTGAAGAAAGCTGAGTGCCGAAGAATTGATGCTTTTGAACTGTGGTGTTGGAGAAGACTCCTGAGAGTCCCTTGGACTGCAAGGAGATCCAACCAGTCCATTCTAAAGGAGATCACTCCTGGGTGTTCTTCAGAAGGACTGATGCTAAAACTGAAATTCCAATACTTTGGCCACCTCATGCAAAGAGTTCACCCATTGGAAAAGACCCTGATGCTGGGAGGGATTGGGGGCAGGAGGAGAAGGGATCGACAAAGGATGAGATGGCTGGGTGGCATCACCGACTAGATGGACATGAGTTTGAGTGAACTTCAGGAGTTGGTGATGGACAGGGAGGCCTGACGTGCTGCAATTCATGGGGTCCCAAAAAGTTGGACACGACTGAACGACTGAACTGAACTGACCTGAATATTCTATTGAATAAATGTACCATGTCTCCTTTATCCATTCATCTGTTGATGGATATTTAGGTTGTTTCCATGTCTTGTCCACTGTAAATGGTGCTGCTATGAACGTAAGGGTGAACGCATCTCTTCAAATTATAATTTTGTCTGGTTATATGCCCAGGAATAGCACTGAATAACAACTTATTTAAAGCCAACGAAAACCCATGTCAAATAGCAACACAGTAGATGGAGCTGTTGCTAATTGTAATCAAAGTTAAATCATGGCTTTTCTAGTATAATTATTAGGATCAACAGATGACCTAAACTATCATTAAGGAATCCACTAACATATTTCCATTTGAAGGATATGTGTTATCAAATGAACCTAGTTATTAATAAAACTTTTGCCATTCATATGAATCAAATTTGTGTGTTCAACTGAAGGTATAGTTCTGTAATGTATGCATAAACTAAGACCTAGCATCAGTAAATTGGTGTCAGAATTAGATTGAAAACCAGCGTTCCTTTCAATATACTACATTATCTGTTCCTCAGTCAAAATAGTGTTACTGCTTCAGTACATTCAGAGCTTGGGCAGTCTGAAAGAGTTAATTTTTTGTTTTCAAAGTTGTCTCAACTAGATGATATGAGAAACTACATCCTCATGAATAAAATGTATTACTTAGGTAGTATTATAGGGAATTTATTCCTTGTTCAGTTCAGTTCAGTTCATTTCAGTCGCTCAGTTGTGTCTGACTCTTTGTGACCCCATGAATCACAGCACACCAGGCCTCCATGTCCATCACCAACTCCCAGAGTTCACTCAGACTCGCGTCCATCGAGTCAGTGATGCCATCCAGAGATGTGCAAAGATGTGCAAAGATCTTGAGTCTTCCTGTCACAAACTCATCTGAGGACAACATGAAGCCTGATTTAATTAGATGTTTAGTGAAGGTTGAAGTCAGTCTGAGAGACTCCAATGTTAAAATATGTACTTTTATTTCATGTGCATAACTTTGTCACAACCTATCACTTCTAATAACAGAAAGTAAATTGTAGCATCTGGGTAACAATGTTATATTTTAGAACTATTTATTCACCTTTTGCCACACATCAGGAAAATAAAAACAGCAGCTATTCATACTTATGTTGGAGGAAACAAACATGAAATGAATGGAATGTGTTTTGTACCTTTTAGTGTTTAACTCTTTGGGAGATCTTCATCATCATTTAAAAATGAACAATGTTTCTATGTTTGTGTCAAACATTTCAAGTCTTATCAATAAATTTATTAAAACTGTCACAGTGAAAGTCAACAAGTAGTAAGGGACTCTGCTAAACAAATAAACACAAACTACTCTTTTAGTCCCTAGATTGGCCTTCCTAATTTTATATTGGCAATAACATTAGGTTTTTGTGTGCAAGATGTCATCTTGGTAACCATACAATCTCCAGTGGGCTGTTTTAGTCTATAACATTGGTTGTTGCTGTCATTTAGTTTCTAAGTCATGTCCGACTTTTCACGACCCCATGGACTGTAGCCTGCCAGGGTCCTCTGTCCATGGGATTTCCCCAGTAAGAATATTGGCAAGAGTTGCCATTTCTTTCTCCAGAGGATCTTCCTGATATCCAATGTTGGGATCAAACCTGCGCCACCTGCATTGGCAGGCAGACTTTTTACTGCTGAACCACCAGGAAAGCCCCTAGCATAGGTTATCATTGTTTAAAAGATTATTATTTTCAGTGCTTTATGTCACAAAGGACACGATTATAAAGCTTATTTTAAAAACATAAATTACCGTGGCATTTCTTTATTGGATATATGAGGATGGAATTCCTAATTCTCACTTTAAACATTTATTATTTATTAAAAATTGGTTTTTCATACAGGTAATAATTTTATCAAACTTCTAGTGTGAACATACAGAGAAAAAGGACAAACAAAGGAAAGACAGAAAGAAAGTGTAGGACTTAAAGGAATCTAGGTTTCTTGAGAATGTATGTATTATGCTAAACATGTTTTTCAAAAACCCACAATAATAAAAAAAATTACATGGGAGTATCCGAGTGCCAGAGAAGCAGAGTCAGAGGGAAAAAATAAGGAGATATGAATTTATTTAATAAAAAAATAAGTAGAAAAAGACTTTCATTTTCAGCTTCTATAGTTGCAGATGCCCCAACAGTTCCTACAATATGAAAAATCTAAACAAACTGAAAATCAATAAACTTTTCTTGTACTCAGCAGATAACTGACATCACAAGGCAAATTGTCACTCTGAAATCTGGAACAGAAGCCACAGGGGCCATAATTAACTGGTTGCAATTCTTGAGAGATGAATTTGACCAACTCCTAAAATCTGTCTGCACACTAGTATGAGAGTAAGAAACTCATGGGAATAACAGTCTTGAGAAGGGGGCATATTTTCTTGGGTTCTGCCTACAGGAGCCCCACCTAAGTTTTATGGTGAAATTCCAGAAAGATCCCCTTATGGCTCATGAGTGCAGGAGAGAAGAGTGATCATTGTGAAATATGCCAAATTCTTCATAAAAAATGGCCCACTCCTCAAGGAAAACACATCAACAGACTGTGTCCAATATGATTTTAATTAAAATACATTCTAGAAGGACAAAATTTAGCAATAATCATAAGATCAGTGATTGCCAGATTTTGAAGGATGATAAAAGGTTTGAACAAGTAAAGTATATGGTAATCACTAGGGTGGTGAAACTACTCTGTATGATACTGTTATTGTGGATTCATGACACTATGTGTTTTTCAAAATGCATAGAACTTTGTAGTGCCAAGAATGAATCTCAGTATACACAAATCAGTACCAGTCAGTTAGGAAATCAGATGGTCCCAGGATGAAATGTAGATTGTAAGAAGAGGATAAAATGTATAACAAATGGATGAAAAAAATCTCACTGAGGGACAGTGAAGGAAAAATGTGGGTCTAAGTGGCACCCCACTCCAGTGCTCTTGCCTGGAGAATCCCATGGGCGGAGGAGCCTGGTGGGCTGCAGTCAATGGGGTCGCTGAGGGTCGGACACGACTGAGCGACTTCACTTTCACTTTTCACTTTCATGCATTGGAGAAGGAAATGGCAACCCACTCCAGTGTTCTTGCGTGGAGAATCCCAGGGACGGGGGAGCCTGGTGGACTGCCATCTATGGGGTCTCACAGAGTTGGACACGACTGAAGTGACCTAGCAGCAGCAGCAGCAGCAAGTGACTTTAGAAATGAGTATTTTGTAAGACTAAAGGGAAGAGACACTGTACTAAGTAACATACTCTTATTGATGATATTTCCCAAGGGAGTACGGGATGGCAGTTCTGATACCATTATATATATTTATGGGAACTGAACAATTAAGCACATATGTGGCAAAATGTGGGAGTCACATTTCTCACTGTTACTGTGGGAAGTTACAGATTAGGAAGGGGAGGAGTCTAGAATTGCCTATATAGTAATGGTTAGACACATCAGAATGAAATCATATTTAGCTATACATTGATACAGATGGTTACATATATAAATACTTATAGATAAGTGTGTATAATATAATAACACACAAATATTTCCTTTCTCTATCTTCTTAAAAATCCTAAAATAAAGAACACCCTAGTAAAAAGAATCCAAGGAAATGTTAACTCTTAGATTATTTCAGAAATAAAAGGATCCATGGATTCTTCTATAAATGGCCAATTTTAGGACTGGGGAAAGAAATATCCAAAATGAATATGAAGCATCAATGCAAAGAAAAAGAGGGAAACAATAGAATGGGAAAACTAGAGATCTCTCCAAGAAAATTAGAGATACCAAGGGACCATTTCATGCAAAGATGGGCTCAATAAAGAACGTAAATGGTATGGACCTAACAGAAGCAGAAGATAGTAAGAAGAGGTGGCAAGAATACACAGAAGAACTGTACAAAACAGATCTTCACAACGTAGATAACCACGATGGTGTGATCACTCACCTAGAGCCATACATCCTGGAATGTGAAGTCAAGTGGGCCTTAGGAAGCATCACTGTGAACCAAGCTAGTGGAAGTGATGGAATTCCTGTTGAGCTATTTCAAATTCTAAAAGATGATGCTGTGAAAGTGCTGCACTCAATATGACAGCAAATTTGGAAAACTCAACAGAGGACACAGGATTGGAAAAGGTCAGTTTTCATTCCAATCCCAAAGAAAGGCAATGCTAAAGAATGCTCAAACTACCACACAATTGCACTCATCTCACACACTAGTAAAGTAATGCTTAAAATTCTCCAAGCCAGGCTTCACCAATACATGAACCGTGAATCTCCAGATATTTAAGCTGGTTTTAGAAAAGGCAGAAGAACCAGAGATCAAATTGCCAACATCCGCTGGATCATCGAAAAAGCAAGGGAGTTCCAGAAAAACATCTACTTCTGCTTTATTGACTATGCCAAAGCCTTTGACTGTGTGGATCACAATCAACTGTGGAAAATTCTGAAAGAAATGGGAATACTAGACCACCTGATCTGCCTCTTGAGAAATCTATGCAGATCAGGAAGCAACATTTAGAAATGAACATAGAACAACAAACTGGTTCCAAATAAGAAGAGTATATCAAGGCTGTATACTGTCACCCTGCTTATTTAACTTATATGCAGAGTACATCATGAGAAGTGCTGGGCTGGAAGAAGCACAAGCTGGAATCAAGATTGTCAGGAAAAATATCAATAACCTCAGATATGCAGATGACACCACCCTTATGACAGTAAGCTAAGAATAACTAAAGAGCCTCTTGATAAAAGTGAAAGAGGGGAGTGAGAAAGTTGGCTTAAAGCTCAACATTCAGAAAACTATGATCATGGCATCCGATCCAATCACTTCATGGCAGATAGATGGGGAAACAGTGGCTGACTTTATTTTCTCCAAAATCACTGCAGATGGTGATTGCAGCCATGAAATTAAAAGATGCTTACTCCTTGGAAGGAAAGTTATGACCAACCCAGACAGCATATTAAAAAGCAGAGACATTACTTTGGCAACAAAGTTCCATCTAGTCAAGGTTATGGTTTTTTCAGTAGTCATGTATTGATGTGAGAATTGGACTATAAAGAAAGCTGAGCACTGAAGAATTGATGCTTTGAACTGTGGTGTTGGGGAAGACTCTTGAGAGTCCCTTGGACTGCAAGGAGATCCAACCAGTCCATCCTAAAGGAGATCAATCCTGGGTGTTAATTGGAAGAACTGATGTTGAAGCTGAAACTCCAATACTTTGGCCACCTGATGCAAATGGCTGACTCACCTTAAAAGACCCTGATGCTGGCAACGATTGGGGGCAGGAGGAGAAGGGGACGACAGAGGATGAGATGGTTGGATGGCATTACAGACTCAATGGACATGATTTTGGTTAAACTCCTGGAGTTGTTGATGGACAGGGAGGCCTGATGTGCTGCAGTCCATGGGGTCACAAAGAGTCGGACAGGACTGAGCGACTGAACTGAACTGAACTGAACTGTGGTGCTTGAAAGTAAAGAAATTCTCAGAAAATAAAGCAAAAATGAGAAAATAATTGAAAAAAAAAATCTCAAAATGATGGGTAAGTCAAAGGAACCAAGAGCAAATGAAAAGAGGGACTAGTGGTGAAAGAGAGTAAAGATCAAGCATCAGAATAAAGTAATATTGGATTGTAACCCAAATTGTAAAGTAAATATTATAAATCCATACTAATATTAACATGGGACTAAATACAAAATTGGGTAGAAAAGGCAAATTTCCAATGGAGAACAACTCCAAATAATTTATGCAGCTACTTCCCCCTCAATGAAGAGAGGGAGGAACATATTTCCTCACTAAGTACTTAGTGAACTTCTTATAAAGAATATTTAATGGAAAGCAGAGAGGAAAGTAACACTACCATGGAGAAATATGAATAAACACTACCACAGCCAGGTTATCATGATCAACATCGACATGAATACATCATATTTGTATGAAATGATGAAAATGGCACTTCATTGTCTTCCTCTCAAAACTGTATACTCCTAGTCTAATCATAAGGAAAACCAGAAAAATCCACATTGATAGACATTTTATAAAAAAGCTGACCAGTACTCCTCAAGATTGTCAAGCTCATCAAAATCAAGGGAAGTCCAAGAAATTGTCATCATCAAGAAGAGACACACAAATGTTAATAAATATAATGTGAAAATCTGACTGAGACACTGGAACAGAAAAAGGAATGTAGGGAAAACTAAAGAATCTGAATAGATTATAGACTTAGTTAATAATATAACAATAGGAGAAATGTGGTATAGGCTGTATGGGAACTTTCTATTCTATCTTAATTTTTCAGTAAATCTAAAACTGTTCTAAGGTTAAAAGTTTATTGAAAAAACAAATAGAACATAAAAATGATTCTTAAAATACAGACACTTGGAATAATAAAGATAAGCCAAACAGCTAAGGTAGAGCTCCCCAAGTTGCTTATCTTCATTCCAGATATGAATTTCACTTTTTATTGTATAAAGGCAGCCTTTGTTATGGCCACAGTAACATAGCAATGTGAATTTACTAATACTGTATCTCCTTTCACAAACCATTTTTCAGTAGGTCAATTCATTATTTCAAACATAATCAACCATACCAAAGGAGATAATGCATGCTTTTCAAAGGAAGATAAAATCCATACATGATCTATTTCCTATTTTTCTCATCTTATATTATCTCTATTTTTACTATACTCTAGTCGTGTTATATTCTTTATCTAAAACATGTCAAGGTTATTTGTTTCATGGGGCCTTTCCATTTGCTGTTCCTTTTGTTCTGAATGTTTTTCCCCATAGATTTTGCTTGTCTGGTACCTTCTCATAACCCAGGTCTCAGCTCTAATTGTTATCTCCACAGAAAATTTTCTATGTGATTAACTTCTCAAAGTAATAACTTCCTCTAGTCACCCATTCAGTTCTATCACTGTTAAATTGTCTTGCCTTATGCCACTATCTGCAATTATTTTATTTGTTTCTTTGCACGTGATTTGTCTACTACTAAAAGTTTAGCTCCATGAATACAGAGATTCAGTTTACCAAGGTGCCCAATAAATATTTGTCAGAGGTATGAAAGGATATCATTATACCCTAGGATAAGGACATAGCTATAAACCTAAGTCCTATCTTCAGTGAGAATATAATTGAAAAAAAACGCATGTAAATCATCAAGGAGAACCTGGCCTACTGTTCATTTAGAAATGATATGACCCTGAGAATGACATTGTGAGACAGAAGAGACAGCTAATAATACCCGCATTTGAATATCTCCTATATTTGAATCTCAGGGTAACAAGAAAAATGGGAAGACCCTCTTTACTTAAGGGCAAAAGTGGATAGAAACAATCCAACAAATTTAAGCACAATAGGTATGTCACCTCTCCAGGAAGGATATCTGTAATTTTATCCGTAGTTTTCAGCTTTAGATAATTTCAAAGGTTTTGGTGAAAGTTTGACCATTTCTTCCTGAGATCAGGGCTCACATGCTAACTAAATCACGATTCTAGGAAACCCACAGATCTTCCACAAGCTTTATAAGTCCATTTACAATTTCCCTTGCCAGTCTAGGGCTGAGTATTGACGAGCAGATCTCCATACAATCAAAGAGGGGTAGCCAGAGTCTTTAATGGGCAAATAGAGATTTTTTTTTTTCTCTCTCTTATTCTGTTTGTGTGTAGTACTGAGAAAATAAAATTTCTCAGTACTCCTGAGACTCAGTATATGCAAAATTATTTTTAAAACTGTCTATCTGTTTAAGAAGAGGTAAATGTTACCATTTTAATATGACTGGTAAATGAGTTTTTGTAAAGCAAGATTGCTCAAGATTTTTGTGCTTATATTCTGTGCATGTATTTAATAGTTGATGTATGTGTGAAATATACTTTTATGTTAATTAAATCTCTTAACATTATTTGTGGCAAGAATCTTTGCTCTAAATTTAAGATATTCCCAGGAGTGATATACAGAGGAAACTGGTGACAGGAAAGTTTTTTCAATTTTTTTTTTTCTCCCTAATGGTATTTGATTTAACTAGCTAAGTGGAGGAAATCAGAAAGAATTACAAAGATTATAATGCTACTGATACAACATAGTTCTGAGTCTTAGAAATTGTCCTCATCCCCAGAGATCAGTTTTAGCTGATGTAGACCAAATCAACAAAATGTGTTTATTTTTATGGTATTACCTGTGGATGTAGGCTTGCCTAAGAAACAAAAATATTGTTTAAATTGTGAAAGATAGCCTATGATTATTACATTTTGAAATACAGGAAAGAAACAAAACTTTTTACTCCATGTGCTCAGTTGCTCAGTCATGTCCAGCTCTTTGTGACCCCATGGACTATAGACTGCTAGGCTCTTATGTCTATGGCAGTTTCCTGGTAAGAATATTGGAATGAGTTGCCATTTCCCCCTGGTAGCTCAGAGCTTAAAGCGTCTGCCTGCAATGCGGGAGACCCAGGTTCGATCCCTGGGTTGGGAAGATTGCCCTGGAGAAGAAAATGGCAATCCACTCTAGTATTCTTGCCTGGAGAATCCCATGGACAGAGGACCTGGTGGGCTACAGTCCACGGGTCACAAACAGTCGGACACAACTGAGCAACCTCACTCACTCCTCCACATTTATATCTTAATTCATACTATTTCTTTTTTCTTCACTTACATATAAATTTATCAGAATAATTTACTCCACATGCTTTCTGCATTTTCCTCCCTTTTTGTTTTTTCCAAATTAACTCTAATCAAGATTTTGTTCCAGACATTCCTCTGAAACAGTATTGGCACAATAACTGCATGGTTTCAAGTTGACAAGTCCAATGTTGAATTATTCAGTTATTCCCAAAGTAATGCTTCATAACAAACAACCTCAGAGTCTCAGTGACTTCCAAAGAGATTATTCCCATGCTCATGTGCTGAAGGTTGACTACAGTAGGGACAGCCCGGGAATCTAGGCTGGGCATGGATGGATGGGTTATTCATTTGTTTGGATTAGGTTCAAGCTCGCCACAAATTTCTCTCATCTTCCCTGACCCAGCTATTATCCAAAGCATATTTTTCTTCTGGTGACTGCTGAGATATTTTTATCAGGTTGCATAACAGGAATGAGAGAGATCAAGTCACATTGTATAAACCTTCATGGCAATTTGAATTTGACTTCAGAACTGTTAGCTTAAGCAACATAGGGATTGGTTTTTCGTATCCTCAGTTCAGTTCAGTCGCTCAGTCGTGTCCAACTCTTTGCGACCCTATGAATCGCAGCACGCCAGGCCTCCCTGTTCATCACCATCTCCTGGAGTTCACTCAGACTCACGTCCATCGAGTCCATGATGCCGTCCAGCCATCTCATCCTCCGTTGTCCCCTTCTCCTCCTGCCCCCAGTCCCTCTACACATGCTTTTATAATGGTGGCCATTCCCTCCCATTCATCTTCAGAGTTTGTTCTAAACCAGTCATTATAGAGAATTCTATTTTCTTTCAACTTGCAAGTTATAGAGTGCCAAATCTAATTTTTTAAAATAGTAACTAGACTTTTCATATTCACCGGGATGGCGATCAACACTTAGCAAGTCTATTGAATACAACCCACTCTGATACAGTTTTCAAATACTTGGTTTTTGAGGTAAAGAAGAGTAGCTAACTCTAATTAAATTAAACAAATAAGGAATATATTTCAAAACATGGAATTGCTCAAAAAATTTAGGGGTATTGCTGGAGCAATTTTCATAATTATTTATTAGGAAATAATAGGAACTAAGAGATCAAAAATACAGTTAAGATAATGCTTTGGATCCAAATAGCTTTTCTAAATATACAAGTTTCAGATACAGAATATGCAAAAAATGTAAAATGTTCACTGTTCAATTGTTTTTCTTCTCTTTATATTCTTCCTAATCAATCAGATACCCATATTACAAAGCTGAGATTAGTATGATTTTTGTTTGTTTATATGAAGCAAAGCTGAGTGAGTCATAATGAAAGAAAAATTCACATAGTAAGGCAAGAGAAGAAAAATTTAAGAAGATTTTTTTTTTTCTCTGCCCATTGGACCACCTCACTTCCCTGTACTATACATTGTGTATCTACATTATGCATGAGCCAGACTCCCCAGTGCAAGAAATATCTGCTCAATCATAAAGATCCATTTTTTTTCTTCTTGCCCTGGTTATGTATTAATAAATCCTTAGAAGATAACATTCCTTCCTCAATACTGTAAAGGATCACAATGACCTACCACTCATCTTATATATTTAGACATTTTTGGTCAACTTTATGTACAATGTCAATATTTCATTTTCCTTAAAGATATCAATTGGTATGGAACAGACTGGTCAGACAACCTGAGGAGATACCAAGCAACACCTAATAGAACCTCTTAGCTTATGACTTATGATCCCATTAATGTCACTAACCATATTACTTGTACTTTGCTTATTTTAGGAGATTATTATTTCTTGCAATACCAGATGTGTGGCTGAGTCTCAGATAAAATTAATAATGATTAGGTGACTTGAAATGATTGACTAAATATATTGTCCTATAATATCAATGATTATAATAGTATAACTATTACAATATACGGGAACAAACCACGGGGGAACCACTTCTTTGACCATAACAGGCTGCACAGGTGCAGGAGAGTCTAGAGGAGCTATCCAACGTTGAAGGTCAGGAACGGCAGCAGTGAGGAGATACCCCTCATCAAAGGTAAGGAGCCGTGGCTGCGCTTTGCTGGAGCAGCCGTGAAGAGATATCCCATGCCCAAGTTAAGAGAAACCCAAGTAAGATGGTAGGTGTTGCAAGAGGGCATCAGAGGGCAGACACACTGAAATCATAATCACAGATAACTAGTCAATCTAATCACAGTAGGACCACAGCCTTGTCAAACTCAATGAAACTAAGCCATGTCCGTGGCGCAACCCAAGACGGGGGGGTCATGGTGGAGAGGTCTGACAGAATGTGGTCCACTGGAGAAGAGAATGGCAAACCACTTCAGTATTCTTGCCTTGAGAACCCCATGAACAGTATGAAAAGGCAAAATGATAGGATACTGAAAGAGGAACTCCCCAGGTCAGTAGGTGCCCAATATGCTACTGGAGATCAGTGGAGAAATAACTTCAGCAAGAACGAAGGGATGGAGCCAAAACAAAAACAATATCCAGTTGTGGATGTGACTGGGGATAGAAGCAAGGTCTGATGCAGTAAAGAGCAATAAAAGGGATTGAGGGCAGGAGGAAAGGGGGACGACGGAGGATGAGATGGCTGGATGGCATCACTGACTCGATGGACGTGAGTCTGAGTGAACTCCGGGGGTTGGTGATGGACAGGGAGGCCTGACGTGCTGCGATTCATGGGGTCGCAAAGAGTCGGACACGACTAAGCGACTGAACTGAACTGAACTGATCCAAAAGCTTGTTACTGTTAACAAGGTCTACTTCAGTAATAGCAGATTTAGTGCCCATCCACCTCATCTGGGAATGAACATTCCTATGGCTGTGGGACAAATTGGTCAGGAAATGCCTGCCAGAACCTTGGTTGAAATTAAGATCCAAGGGAAGGAGACTGTAAAATAAACAATGTTGACCACATTCCAGTTATGCAAAGTTGCTGACCTACAGTACACCCTGACAGGAACTTAGGGTGAAGATCAGGATGAGGCATTTTGTGATGTGGGAAAACTGACTGAATTGGCCCTCAGACAATTCTATATTTATCAGGAGAATATTTTATGAACCCAGGTTCTTACATCTCCCCATACTTAGAAAAGCACTACAACGACTGACTAAGATGTCTGTTCCTCATGACTAGCAGTAACCTTCTACTGAAATGTATGTTGTGCTTGGTTATATGTATCCTTCCATCAAAATCATATATACACTTGCCCTCCTCCCCACTTACCTCTTTGGAACAGTTCTCAGAGCTCTCTGACAGCCTGTCTCCCAGGTTATAATCTTCATTTTGGGTCAAATAGAAGTTTCCATTTCTTTATTAGATTGACTATTATTTTTTGTTGAAATTTATTTAAATTTTTAAAATTTTCTCAGAAGTTTGTAAAATAGCAGGAATTTTGAAATGTAAAAATTCTGGTTAAGTGTATTGTCAAGTCTAATTTTTGATATTTAGAGGCATCTCACAACCTACACAAAAGATTAAGAGATGTTCTGAAACTTGTGCCACATACAGACTACAATTTAGTAACTTTTTCTTCCATTTTTCTCATTTTCAATTTTATATCTTCTTCAATATATAAATATACAGCACACTAAACAGAGTTTGCATGTTTTTAAAATCAATAGGTAAGTTAACATTATTCTTTCCTGAATACTACAATGTCTTTCTTTTCATAATGGTGTATATTGTTCAGTGTTTCTCTTTAATCAAAAAAGAAAAAAAAAATACAAGTCTGACCTGAAATATCTGTCTTAGACTTCAAAAATGGCACTGACATTTTGCAATGAGAATAGCATCGTGTTTCTGGGTCAAAGTTAAATACTACCAACATTTTTTTTTTTTTAATTTATGGGGAAAAGAAAGAATACACTGCCATATGCTTTAATCATTTATGTGACTTGCTTAACAAAAATTTGAAAGGCCTTCAGGCTCAAGCAGTATTTGCTGCTGAGCATTCAATTGCAATTGCAAGCTTCCTTACTGAGCTGAAAACAGCCCACATCCAAATTTCCATTTCAATTTCCTCAGCTTGATAACTTAGAGTTACATTTTGAGTAATTCTATAGCAGAGCAAAAGAGATGGGTATTCTAGAAATACTAATAATTTTGTTTGAAAGTCAAGTTGAAATTTACTTAATGATATTTGAAAACACATTTCACCTAGAACATCATACCTGATATAACTAAAAACATTGAGTTTATTTTCTTCTCAGACTGTATATTTATGGAAAAGTAAGCTATTAACTCAATTATGCTGATATTCATATGACATGAGAATTTTCGCTTGATTTGGACCACAGGAACTTTTAAAAATTTTAAATATAACTGCATTTTCCTCTATTTCCTACTTTATTTTCTGAGTAACGTTTTTACCAAAAGAACACGTAAACCTTAAGACATTTGTTAGTTAGTTAGAATAGGAAACAGAAGTCCAGAATGGTGGTGGCTAAAAGACAGGGAAGAGAAAAGCCTGCAAAAATAGAACAAAGGAAGGTCTGAGGACTGGAGTAAGGACCTCAGGTAGAACAAACAACACTCCTGGCTAACCCAATTTACATACAGCAGGCCCAGGGGAGGGAAAAAAAAAATATATATATATATATCTATATATATATAAAGAGGAACTCTTTATATATATATAAAGAGGAACTCTTTAGAGGAACTCTTTATATATATATAAAGAGGAACTCTTTAGAGGAACTCTTTATATATATATAAAGAGGAACTCTTTAGAGGAACTCTTTATATATATATAAAGAGGAACCAAAGGGCTGAGGGTCTCTCTCTCTCCCACACGCTTGGGACGCTCTTCTCTTCGCATCTTTGGGTCGACATGCCCTCACGCCTCAAGGATGGATTTTCCTGCTACTATCTAAATTAAATAAAGCTGTAACACGGAGCTGTAACACTGGTTTGTCTAAGAGCTATAACATGGTCCGTTTGAGACCTGAGACCTATAACACAGTCTGTCCAAGACCCAAGAGCTGTGACACACCGAGGGTTTTAATGTCCGTCACTCTAAATCTTTGTTGTGAGGAGACAGAACCGAGGAGGATACACTCGCCTGACACATTGAGCCCCTATGTTATGTAAATTATCAATGCACAGACCAAAATTAATGACATTGAATTGACATAATTGATAGCTAGGGCATAAAACTGGTCTCCCACATTCTGCTTTACTTTAGAATGTTTTTATGAGCTTGGATTAAAAAATCAAGGCATAGATATTTTAATGAGTGATGTTATACTTAAGCTTATTGCATAGAGATATAAATATTTTCTTCCTTCTCCTTTATCTATGAAATCAGTCAAACTCAGAGTGTGCTTTTTTTAAACATAAATACATATGTGCTAGAAACCTCCCTGGTGGCTTAGAGGTTAAAGCGTCTGCCTCCAGTGTGGGAGACCCGGGTTCAATCCCTGGGTCGGGAAGATCCCCTGGAGAAGGAAATGGCAATCCACTCCAGTATTCTTGCCTGGAGAATCCCATGGACGGAGAAGTCCATGAGGTCTCAAAGAGTCGGACACGACTGAGCGACTTCATCTTACATATGTGCTGCTGCTGCTGCTAAGTCACGTCAGTTGTGTCCAACTCTGTGCGACCCCATAGACAGAAGCCCACCAGGCTCCTCCATCCCTGGGATTCTCCAGGGAAAGACACTGGAGTGGGTAAATACATATGTAATTATGTGTATATAAAACACCTAGTGGCAAATAATATATACTAACATTTTCACTCAGTGTTACTTATATGCTAAATAGCTTCTATGTTTGAACATCCTCATAATTCCTATTTTAATGGCTACCTAATTATCTTGATGTTAATTTATAATTTAAACTATTTCCCTAAAATTACTTTCCATTTCTCAATATAGTTTATTGTTAACTGAGAGCATTGTATTGAATAATTTCCTTAAGATAATTTCTTAGTTGTGGAAATGGTGACATATAATAACATTTTCCTCATTCTTTATGTGTCTTATCACTATTTTATATGTGTTTTATAGTTTTACCTTAGGCAGATGTGTATGCAGCACAGAGTTTTTTCACTTAAAACTCATATTAGTTATGAAATTATTTCTCAAGTGGAATTTTTCATCTCTCTTTCAAGTCTAGTCCTACCTTATCTAACTTTTCCTGCTTTCTTATTTATGTTATAACTTTATAAGTGGATAGGGCCGTAGCTAATAGTGTATAGGGTTATTATTTATTAAAGTTAAGATACCATCTTCTCTTCTACCTCTTAAAATTATTTTCCCAGTGTCTTATCATTGATCTGTCTGTTCTAATTTCATGTGGTTGTGAATGTGTGTACACTCAGAGTGCCACTTAAAGATAAGCCATCTGTTTTTGTTTCTGCTGCAAACACAAGCATTTCATTCCAAATATTTTAAATTAGAGTGAGGAAGGAAAGAATAGAAAACTTGTCTTAGGACATGATCTAAGTCACGAGTTTCAATTCTACCTTTTAATTTAATGAATCAATAGTTGACTACACCAATGAATAAATAAAGGAAATATGTGTTTTAACTAATACATTAATTTGGTTCATCTAGTGCAATGTAAAGATCAATTTACTTGTAGCCTCTGGATTATTAACAACTGCCTATATCCATATTCTTGGATATACTAAAGTCTATTTGCACTTGATTTGACCACGTGACTTGCTTTGGACAATGGGACAACAGTGTATGTGACACAAGGAGGAACTTAAAAAGTGATTTTGTTTGGTTATTTGTTTTACTTCATTGTTCTTGTGAAAACCACCAACAAGGGAATAAGCCTAGGCTAGCCTGCTGGACAAAACCCAGCTGATAGCTAACACTAACTCCAGACACTAGACAAACCACCTCTACCTAACTGATGGTGAATGTGTAAACCCAAGCAATATCTGTAAAAAAAAAAAAAAAAACACCCAACTGATTTAAGTCTATATGTAAACAATCAACAAAAATGTGACCTAATAAATATCTTCAGCTGTTGAGGTTTGAGATGGTTTGTTTCACAGCAGAAGTTAACAGTAACATCCAGCCATAAGTTGTTTTTTTTACCATAATACTAAGCATAATACTAGTATCAGTAGAGTGTTAATTACCAGCTTTTATAAAATATTTATTAAATAATAGCTAATGATACTAGCTACAGTAGTTCACCAGGCTCCAGCTTCTGCTACTATGTCTATGAGGATTCTCCAGGGAAGAATACTGGAGTAGGTTGCCATGCCCTTCTCCAGGGGATCTTCCCAACCCAGGGATCAAACCCAGGTCTCCTGCATTGCAGGCAGATTCTTTACTGTCTGAGCCATCAGGGAAGCCCCCATGATCCTAGATTTCAGCCTCATATATTTGATTTTTATAGTCTTACTTTAAAGAAAATCCTGGAGAAAAGTCACAGAAGCACTACAAGCAATAAGTTACTTTTGTATGAGAAATGCATTTGTTAAGGTCTCATGGGTTCTGTTGCTGCCAGTGAGTCAATCTGTTAGCTAATGTAAAAGAATACAAAATAAATTAGAATAAGTGAGTACTCTACACATTATGTATAATATCAGCTAGATGTTATTCTGCACAGGTATTTCTGTGATTGTGATATATTAGGGAGGCATACAGCACTTACTGGATCTGAAGCTTGTATTTGTTATTTTATGTTTATGTTGATTCTATATGTCAGAATGCAGCAATGATCAGTATTTTATCTAAAATATATCACCTTTCCCTGGATGTTTGCCACTTTTCATAAGATTAATTACAATTTTAAAGGAAATATTAATAGCTTTTTATAATTAATTCTATACATTGATTTATAGAAGCAATACTTGGGTATTCAAAACTACATAAAGTAATTTTCCCCAGAACTCTCTCATAGTCTATAACTCTCTAACAGGATAAAATAAAGTAAGGCCAGGTAAAAATTATCCTGTGAAGAAGCATTTACTTAGGGAATGTTGCAACAGTGATTTCATGAGTAGTTGAATATAGCATTCATTCTTAACTGGAAAAATCAAATGTAGAATTTAGAGATAAATTCTCAATTAGTCACTCTAAATGAATTCTAAAGTTCTGAAGTTTGTTTTCAGTCTTCCAAAAACCTTTGTTGAGTGCCTTGTTTACATGGAGCTCCACACTGAGTTTGGTGAATGAGAGCACCTATCATACAATTTCATGATGGAGGGGGTTAGATTTTAACTGTTTTACATGGTGATTCTACATTTCTTTCATTACTTCTAATCACTTCGTATGTTTCATGTTCTATGTTATCCCCTGAAGCTTTCCTCTTCTGTTTCTAAATATCCCAAGGTGAAACAAAACATTTCTTGTAATAATGGTAGCTCAATTACAGATATAGCCAGTCAATTCTTCTATGCCCTGTTGTAGCTATGCATTGTCAGTTAATATGAGATAAGATAGACTGTGCCATGAAAATAAAAACAATCCAGAAAAATAACATAATGGTTGAAATTCTTTAAAATACATAGTAAGAAAGTGAAATCATGCTGATTATAGGAGGAGACATGGGGTTCAGTCCCTGGATCAGGAAGATCCTCTGGGGAAGGAAATGACAACCCACTTCTGTATTCTTGCCTGGAAAATCCCATGGACAGAGGAACCTGGAGGGCTAGAGTCCAAAGGGTCACAAAGAGTCAGACATGACTAAGTGACTAGTAGCCACAAACACACATACACATAGCAGTACTCCATGTCACACAAAAAATAATTTCCCCATCATTTTATGGACATTTATTAATTTCCCCGTTAACTGTAAACACAATATGACAAAATCACTTTTTTGTGCCTCCTTCCTTACCCCTCCCCCGTTATAGCAGTTCCAGTCTTTACACAGAGACCCAAAAAAGTCTGTCTCTTGGTCTAGAGTCCACAATTCTACTACCAGTGGTTGCAATAAAGAAAGTAAATGTGAAATACCTTAGCAATTTAGAAAGCAAATGACAGAAATGAAGAGGGGGAAGGAAAATACAAAGAGCAGGAAAACTTGACATAGAAGTACTAAAATTTTTATTCTCCTGTGTGAGGATATGGTGAATTAAGAGATACTGTCATAAGCTAAGGAGCTTCCCAGGTGACTCAGTGGTAAAGGATCCACCTGCCAATGCAGTAGATGCGGAAGATGCATGTTCAGTCCCTGAAACAGGAAGATGACCTGGAGTAGACCTGCTCCAGTATTCTTGCTTGGAAAATTCCAGGGGAGCCTGGTGGGCTACAGTCCATGTGGTCAAAAAGAGTCAGACCAACTGAGCAACTAAACAATAACAAAATCAGACATTATATTTAAAGCCAAAAAAAAAATGCTCATTAGAATAAAAATGTATTTACATAATGTTAGCTTTTAAAATCTTCCCTCAGATTTTCTAATCCTTTCCACAACATAAACATGTAATATTATGTTATATGATTGTTATTTAGAAATATTATCAACAAAATTTTGAGCCATCATTCAAATTCTCAAGTATTCTAACTAAAGCAAATACGATATCTATTTTAAATGTTTATAATAATAATTATAGGAAAGAAAGAATGATACACCTCAATTATTTTAATACGGGGTAGCATTTAAGTACTTGTTAATACTCTCTTCTGAATATTATCTTTTTTGCAAGCACACTTTTACCTAAGCAGTTTGAAAATAAGGTGCTACTTTTCATAAAGATGTTAGAAGATATTTCCAAAGGACTAAAAATCAACTGATTTGCACTGTATTTCTATATGACCAGCTTACTAATGAAATACTGTTTATTGAAGCCAACTTATAATCAACTTAAGGTTCACTAAAGAGAGAAAAAAGAGAAAATAGAACAGTAAGAAAGATTAAAACTTCAAATAAAGTATGCTGTGCTGTGCTTAGTCTCTCAGTCGTGTCCAACTCTTTGTGACCCCATGGACTGCAGCCAGGCCCCTTTGTTCATGGGGCTTCAGGCAAAATACTGGAGTGGGTTGTCATGCCTTCCTCAGGGGAACTTCCCAACCCAGGGATTGAACCCAAGTCTCCTGCTCTGCAGGTGGGGTTTTTTACCATCTTGAGCCAACAAGGAAGCCCTCAAATAAAGTATAATTGCTTATAAATTGTGACCTATTTGATTTCTTTCACGAGTGTTTTATAGTTTTCTATATATAGGTCTTTAGATTCTTTAGGTAGATATATTATGAAGTATTTTATTCTTTTCATTGCAATGGAATGGAATGAATGGAATTTTTCCCTTAATTTCTCTTTCTATTTTCTCATTACTAGTGTATAGGAATGCTCAACCTCACTCATTATCAGACAAATGCAAATCAAAACCACAATGATTTGTGGTCACACCAGTCAGAATGGCAGCGATCCAAAAGTCAGAATGGCAGCGATCCAAAAGTCTACAAGCAATAAATGTTGGAGAGGGTGTGGAGAAAAGGAAACTCTCTTACACTGTTGGTGGGAATGCAAACTAGTACAGCCACTATGGAGAACAGTGTGGAGATTCCTTAAAAAACTGGAAATAGAACTGCCTTATGACCCAGCAATCCCACTGCTGGGCATACACACCAAGGAAACCAGAATTGAAAGAGACACATGTACCCCAATGTTTATCACAGCACTGTTTATAATAGCCAGGACATGGAAGCAACCTAGATGTCCATCAGCAGACGAATGGATAAGAAAGTTGTGGTACATATACACAATGGATTATTACTCAGCCATTAAAAAGAATACATTTGAATCAGTTCTGATGAGATGGATGAAACTGGAGCCGATTATACAGAGTGAAGTAAGCCAGAAAGAAAAATACCAATACAACGTACTAATGCATATATATGGAATTTAGAAAGATGGTAATGGTAATCCTGTATGCGAGACAGCAAAAGAAACACAGGTGTATAGAACAGTCTTATGGACTCTGTGGGAGAGGGAGAGGGAGGGATGATTTGGGAGAATGGCATTGAAATATGTACAATATCATATATGAAACAAATCGCCAGCCCAGGTTCAATGCATGATACAGGATGCTTGGGGCTGGTGCACTGGGATGACCCAGAGGGATGGTACAGGGAGAGAAGAGGGAGGGGGGTTCAGGATGAGGAACACGTGTATACCCGTGGCGGATTCATGTTGATGTATGGAAAAACCAATACAATATTTTAAAGTAATTAACCTCCAATTAAAATAAATAAATTTATGTTAAAAAAATTGTGACCTATATCACTATTTAATATAAAAGGTAAAAATATGATTCTGGCATTACAGATATGTAGAAAATCATTTTTTTACATAGATATTTTAAGAGATCTCTGCCCAAAGAAATCCAAAACAACCACAAATGCTATAATATTTTAAAAATGAGATTTTAATATGTAATTTTAAGTTTTCTAATAGCCACTTTTAAAAACAAGGTAAGGGAAATTAATTTTAATAATATATTTCATTTAACTCAGTATATCCAGTATATCATCTCAACATGCATAAGTGAAATCTTAGTGAAAACTAAGATTTCAAAAAATGTTACATTCAAATTTTTGTGCTAACTTTTGAACTATACTGTGCAGTTTATGTTGCAGTATGTTTCAGCTGAGATCAGCTATATTTTGAATGCTTTATAGTCACATGTGACTAGTAGCTAGCTTAATAGACAACACAAATACAGAGTGCAGGTATGGAGAAGGAAATGGAAATAAGACAGACATTAGTAAAGGAATAGGATAAATGGTGCACAAAGGTAAGGCCAAAAAAAAAGTCCAGTTTTGAGTGTTAGGGGATATTCTTATGATAATATACACAGGAAGCCACTAATTCATTTAGGATTTTTATATTTATGTTCATTGGTATAGAAGTTTTTCAAATGATTATTCTCAATGAAAATTTTTATTTTATGAATCTAGATTTCCTCATAGAAACTGTTTTTGCCAAAACAACCATTAAGGCACCAGAAAAGAAAGCAATATAGGAACAAAGCTTAAGTTGATGTTTAAAGATGGTTTCATTCAAAACATGAATGTGCATAAAGGTGTATGTGAGTGTGTTTTTAAATTCTAACAACCAGAGTTTAGAAACTAGTTTTAGAAATAAAATAAACTGACGACTTGGAAATGACCTGGTTATTATTATTCTTACAAACTACCAAACTAAACAATGTTAACAAAATCAGTTTCTACAATGTCTATTATAGAATAGAATACTTGTCTAAATGACTTAGATGATTGCTAAATCTCATTTTTCCCCGTTCTTTGTTAAAGCAACATCCTAAATAGAGGTTTATTCTCCTTCTGTAAGAGGATATTGGCCACAAGACTAAATTTTTGATCTTCTCATCCATATTATTTCTATCTCTAAATTTCAGAAATAGGAGAGATAATTCTATTTTCATAGTCCTTTTTTACAATATCTTGTGATAAAATAACAGAATTGTTTACTAACTGCCAAGTAGTATTTCTGTTCGGCTGATGAGTTCTCTCTCAGAACCTCTCCCAACAACGAAATGGAAAAAAAGTATGAATGGAAAAAAGAAAGAATTAATAAAGAAGATAGGGAGAGGAGAGATGAGACGAGTGGTGGGGGAGGTTACAGCAGAGCAGTGACAGAGACAGAGGAAATCAGCAGATATTTTGAAAGGGG
Source organism: Budorcas taxicolor (assembly GCF_023091745.1). NCBI lineage: Eukaryota > Metazoa > Chordata > Mammalia > Artiodactyla > Bovidae > Budorcas > Budorcas taxicolor. Next base: position 24,261,096 of record NC_068914.1, read on the forward strand.
TGGCCCTGGAGGTCGAAATTTAGGTGAATCTGGACTTCCTCAATTCCTTCAGTCCTCAAGTCTCAGCAGTTCCAGCATCATTAATGGCCGTTTATAATTAGGATAGTCCAGGAAAAAAAAGACATTGAGGGAAGGGCACTGGACACTTTATACCTTTAGACTGTGAGTAAAAGGAATGCTGCTGTCAGTTTTCTATCCAGCACTATTTCTAACCTCTTATTCAATAACTCGTTACCATAGTCATTAATCTCTCACGTATAACGTTGCTACTTGCCTGGAGAAAAATACAAGGGTACTACATCATTGAATTTCTATCATCTATTATGGATGTAATATTTTCAGATAATTCCAGAAGGCTAGTTAAACATGACCTCCCTCAACTGAGCCAGCAGTGAATATTCATCATGACATTTCCTCTTCCATATGGAGTTTCCACGGCATCTCTTTAATAGCTTCCATTCTATTTGCCTACTCCTCTAATTAAATTTACTTATATCTTAATAAATTAAATCAGCAGAGGGTGATGAAGGAAAAGATGTAAATTTAAACAAAATGAGATGTTGACAGTATTTTAAACCCTTTTAAGACTGAATTAAAAATATATGCAGAAAATTGCAGAAAATCTAGAAGGACTGTTAAAAAATTATTATATAGTGAGAATCCCTGTACCCACTTTCAAGGTCAAGAAATAAAATGCAGTGAGTACCCTGAAAATCTCATCTCAATCACAAATTGCTCCTTCTTTTCTAAAGGTAACTGATATCCTCAATTCAAAGATGATCACCCTTTCACTTTCTTTGTAGTCTTACTATTTAAGAACATACCGAAACAGAATAGTGAGTGAGATTTTGTTTATTTTTGAGCATTATGTGAGTTGAATTACACATGTTGAGATGTGGCTTTTCATATTCAATATTATACTTAAGAGATTAATCCACATTATTGTGTGTAGCTATAGTTCCGTTTTCTTGTGATTGTTGCGAAGTATTTCAGCATATGAGTATAGTGCAATTTATATACCAGTTTTTTTTCTAAGGAGCATTTGGATAGTGTTCAGTTTAGAGCTTTATGATCAGTGCTGCCACAAATATTCTTGCACATCTCTGAGTTCACATACAAATGCATTCTTGTTGTATATATACCTAGGAGTAGAACTGCTGAGTTTTGTGTGTCTTTCAATTACCAGATGATATCAAAATGCTTTCCAAAGCAGTTTTATGAACTTACATTCATTCAAAGCAATAGTATGTGTTTCTCTATACTAACACAAAATCTGGAAGTTAGTTTTATCTCTACTTTTGGTTGCAATTGTTGGACCTTTAAGTCTCTTTTCCTTGTTGACTAATAATAGCGATTAACTCTTCAATTGTTGGTTACATATTTACATTTCTTCTTCAACTAAATATATTTTCTTTGGGGTAGTATGTTTATATTTCTATTATTGATTCTTAGTTCTTTACATTTTCTGGTTGTACATTTTTTATTTGTTATAATGATTCAAATATTGATTTGGACTTTAACTCACTTTTTATTATCAAATTTTTATGACTAAATATTAATTTTGATGAACTTTATGGTTACTATTTTTTGTGTACTGTTTAAAATGTTCATGTACTTTGAAGTCATGAGTATATCAACCTCTATTAACTTCTAGATCCTTTTAACATTTTGCTTTTCATATTTTGTTCTACATTCACATGAAAATTATTTTTTCAATCATGTGAGTTGAAGTTTGATTTTTTTTTCAGTTAAGTATTCCCAATTATTTAAATTTTATTATTTACTAAAAAGTATGTACTTCTCCACTTCTTAGCACTGTTCCCATTGTTTTAAATTGTGTGTCCATATTTACATGTCTCTTTTGGATACTTGAATTTGATCCATGGGCCTATTTTTTCTGTCTTTCCAACAATATCATACCATGCTGACTTCTGTCAATTTTTATTAAGGAATTGTACCTGTTGAACAAGTCTGGCCAAGCTTTCCTTCCTCAAATGAATCTTGATTAATTCAGGCTTCAATTTTCATAAATAATCCTGACAAGGATTTTAAAAAATCTATCATATATAATTTTGGTAAAATTGACATCTTTCACAAAGAAGACCTCCAAACATGGCCACAACATAATCTCTTCATTAATGTCAACCCTTTTAACTTTCTCTAGATATTTCCTACCTTGTTCAAACTGGTAGTATGATAATTTTGTTTGATTTATTTATAGATACTTTATATTTTTATAATTATCTTTCACTTGAAATTCCAAATGAAAGAGAGTTATGTGATGTATTACAGATTGAGAATTTGCAGAAAACGGCTGATAAATTAAAAATACTGTCAAGGGAATACTTTGGATGGTCATCCATGGAATTCTGGCTCCTCACAAAAGCAAGTTCCTCATTTTGAAGAATATCATCTGACTAAGATATTTTTAAACAAGGGATTTTTTTTTAATTTTTAATTTTTTTGAAGAAAGCAATGTTATTGAAGAGTAAAGTTTAAGAAGTAGAGCACTTCTGAGTAATTCATGATTAAGAGAAAGTCCTTTGAAATTTAAGTATGTATCAAATTCTAGTTGCCTCTTCCTCAGAAAGCAAAGAACTAAAGAGCCTCTTGATGAGGGTGAAGGAGGAGAGTGAAATAGCTGGCTTATGACTAAAAAATAAAACAAAACAAAACAAACTAAGATCATGGCATCCAGCCCCATTCAGTTCAGTTCAGTTCAGTCGCACAGATGTTTCCGACTCTTTGCGACCCCATGAATCGCAGCATGCCATGCCTGGATATCCTCGCAGTCCAAGGGACTCTCAAGAGGCTTCTCCAACAACACAGTTCAAAAGCATCAATTTTTCAGCACTCAACCTTATTCACAGTCCAACTCTCACATCCATACATGACCACTGGAAAAAACATAGCCTTGACTAGACAGACCTTAGTCGGCACAGTAATGTCTCTGCTTTTGAATATACTATCTAGGTTGGTCATAACTTTTCTTCCAAGGAGTAAGTGTCTTTTAATTTCAAGGCTGCAGTCACCATCTACAGTGATTTTGGAGCCCCCCAAAATAAAGTCTGACACTGTTTCCACTGTTTCCCCATCTATTTGCCATGAAGTGATGGGACCAGATGCCATGATCTTCGTTTTCTGACTCTTGAGCTTTAACCCAACTTTTTCACTCTCCACTTTCACTTTCATCAAGAGGCTTTTTAGTTCCTCTTCACTTCCTGCCATAAGGCTGGTGTCATCTGCATATCTGAGCTTATTGATATTTCTCCTGGCAATCTTGATTCCAGCTTGTGATTCTTCCAGTCCAGCGTTTCTCATGATGTACTCTGCATATAAGTTAAATAAGTAGGGTGACAATATACAGCCTTGACGTACTCCTTTTCCTATTTGGAACCAGTTTGTTGTTACTACATGGCAAATAGAAGGGGAAAACGTAGAAGTAGTGACAGATTTCCTCTTCTTGGGCTTCAAAATCACTGAAGATGGTGGATGCACCCACGAAATCAGAAGATGATTGCTTCTTGCTAGAAAAGTGACAACAAACCTAGACAGTGTGTTGAAAAGCAGAGACATTACTCTGTGCCAAAGGTCCATTTAGTCAAGGCTATGGTCTTCCCAGTGGTCACATGCAGTTGTGACAGCAGGACCGTAGAGAAAGCAGAGCACCAAAAACATGATGCCTTTGAACTGTGGTGCTGGAGAAGACCCTGAAAGTCCCTTGGACAGCAAGGAGATCAAACAAGTCAATCTTAAGGAATATCAACCCCGACTATTCACTGGAAGGACTGATGCTGAAGCTGAAGCTCCAGTATTTTGGTCATCTGATGCCAACAGACAACTCATTGGAAAAGTACCTAATTTTTGGAAAGATCGAGGGCAGAGGAAGAGGGCATCAGAGGATGAGATGGCTGGATGGCATCACCAATGCAATGAACATGAACTTGGGCAAACTCTGGGAGATGGTGAGGGACAGGAAGGTTTGGTGTGCTGCAGCCCATGGGGTCTCAAAGAGTCAGACAAAAGTGCGTGACTCAACAACAGCAACAATGTAGGATGTAATAATTGAATCAATAATTATTTTATAATACAATCTCTACTAAAGTAAAGAATAATTTTGATTCTAGTTAAGAAAGGATAGTTTTCTGTAATGTTGCCACTAAGAACAACTAGAAAGAAAGACAACATTTTAAACATAAAGGAACAAAACAAAATTACTTATAGGAAACATAACTTGAGTGACCAAGATTCCAGAGCAGTATATCTTAGAAAGATAAACCAGTGTTCAGCTATATTTCTTTTTAGAGTATGTGCCAATGCTAGTTACCAGGTAGTGAACTCTGATTCCAGAAAAAATAGCTTGGGCATAAGTTCACAGATGTAAGAGACAGAACAATTAAAACAAAAAAGACTAAAAATGGTAGGAATTGAAGACAGAATGGACACAGTTGTATATAATGAATAATCTCCAAACTTAACACCTTTAAGTAATGGACCATTTGATTTTGCTATGGTGTTACATATTTGGAGTTCAAGGTTTCAGCTGGGCAGCTCCTGCCTAGAGTAACTGGTAAGTTAGTAGTCAGTTGTCAGCTAAGCTACCGCCATCTGCTGTTTGAAGTAAAGATCCTCTGGAGAAGGGCGGAACAGTCCACTCCAGTATTCTAGCCTGGAGAATCCCATGGACAGAAGAGCCTGCCAGGCTATTGTCCATCAGGTGGCAAAGAGTTGGACATGACTGAAGTGACTTAGAACTGGACATGGAACAACAGACTGGTTTCAAATAGGAAAAGGAGTACGTCAAAGTTGTATATTGTCACCCTGCTTATTTAACTTATATGCAGAGTACATCATGAGAAACGCTGGGCTGGAGGAAGCACAAGCTGGAATCAAGATTGCCAGGAGAAATATCAATAAGCTCAGATATGCAGATGACACCAGCCTTATGGCAGGAAGTGAAGAGGAACTAAAAAGCCTCTTGATGAAAGTGAAAGTGGAGAGTGAAAAAGTTGGATTAAAGCTCAAGAGTCAGAAAACGAAGATCATGGCATCTGGTCCCATCACTTCATGGGAAATAGATGGGGAAACAGTGGAAACAGTGTCAGACTTTATTTTTTGGGGCTCCAAAATCACTGTAGATGGTGACTGCAGCCATGAAATTAAAAGACACTTACTCCTTGGAAGAAAAGTTATGACCAACCTAGATAGCATATTCAAAAGCAGAGCCATTACTTTGCCAACAAAGGTCCGTCTAGTCAAGGCTATGTTTTTTCCAGTGGTCATGTATGGATGTGAGAGTTGGACTGTGAAGAAAGCTGAGAGCCAAAGAATTGATGCTTTTGAACTGTGGTGTTGGAGAAGACTCTTGAGAGTTCCTTGGACTGCAAGGACATCCAACCAGTTCATTCTGAAGTAGATCAGCCCTGGGATTTCTTTGGAAGGAATGATGCAAAAGCTGAAACTCCAGTACTTTGGCTACCTCATGTGAAGAGTTGACTCACTGGAAAAGACTGTGATGCTAGGAGGGATTGGGGGCAGGAGGAGAGCGGAATGACAGAGGATGAAATGGCTGGATTGCATCACTGACTCAATGGACGTGAGTATGAGTGAACTCTGGGAGTTGGTGATGGACAGGGAGGCCTGGCGTGCTGTGATTCATGGGATTGCAAAGAGTTGGACATGAGTGAGTGACTGAACTGAACTGAACTGAAGTGACTTAGCATGCACACACAGGTATCAATAAAGCTAATTCTCATGACTGTTAATTCTGTCTGATATCTGGGAACTCAGTTGAATCTGGTGACCAAAGAACCTATACAATTCCTCTTCAGCATGACAATCTTGAGGAAGTCATATTTCTTTCCAACAGAACCAAAGAAAATTGCAAAGGGTTGTATGACTTAGCCTCAAAGTCAGATAGCATCACTTCTGCCACACACTGTTAGCTGATGCCATCCCAGTCCACCCGGAATCAAGAGGACGGGACAAACACCTTATCTCTCAATGAAAGGACTATTAGGACATTTTTAGACATGTTATGAACTACCACTAATATGTACCTCATTTTTCTTCAAGATATTTGGTGAATTGTGAATTGTGCAAGGTGGACTTCCTAGGTGGTGCTACTGGTACAGAAGAAGTGGAGTGAACCCACTCAGTCATGTCCGACTCTTTGCAATCCCATAGACTGAAGCCTGCCAGGCTTCTCCATCCATGGGATTTTCCAGACAAGAATACTGGGGTGGGTTGCCATTTCCTTCTCCAGGGGATCTTCCCAACCCAGGGATTGAACCCGGGTCTCCTGCGTTGTGGGCAGACTCTACCCTCTGAGCCACCAGGGAAGTCAGAAACCATCTGACAATGCAGACGACATAAGAGATGGAGGTTCGATCCTTGGGTAGGGAAGATCCCCTGGAGGAGGGCATGACAACTCACTCCAGCATACTTGCCTAGAGAATCCTCATGGACAGAGGCTCCTGACTGGCTACAGATCCATAGATTCCCAAGAGTTGTACATGACTGAAGTGACTTAACATGATGATGCCAGGTGGAAGAGTAACAAGATAAGCCTCAGAATAACATGAGACTGGCTATCTCACAGAGCTGAGAAGCAGATTCTCCAATGAAAAATTCAAGATCTTATTTGGAATTCCTGGAAGACTATACCCTAGGTATGGGATAAAAAAAAAAAAAAAAAAGGATAAAGTTTCCTCAAAACAGAAAATCCATACCACACTAAAAGAATCACACACCATGATCAAGTAGAATTGATCCCTGGGATGCAAGGATGGTTCAACATGGAGATCAGTAAATGTGATACACTGTATTAACAGAATGAAGTATAATAATCATAACATTTGAATAAATGCTGAAAAAAAGTTTGACAAAATTCAGTATATTTCATGATAAAAACTCTCAACAAATTAGGAATGTACCTCAACAAAGTAAAATGAGTGTGTATGACAAGCCCACAGCTAACCTTTGAAGTTAGTCAAAGGTGAAAAGCTAAAATTTATCTGGTAATATTAGAACAAGACAAAGGTATTTACTCTTGCCACAAAATGATATTAAGAATATGGGTACACACAGGTAAAAGAATGAAACTGGATCGTTATCTCATACCATGTAGAAAAATCAACTCAAAGGGATTAAACACTTAGTATTAAGATCTCAACTGTAAGGCTAATAGAAGAAATCATAGGGAAAAAAAAACCTTTTGACATTGGTCTTAGCAATAGTTCTTTGACTATGACCCCCAAGTAAAGGTAACAAAAGCAAAAATAGACAAGTGGGATGAATAAAACTTTGTATAGCAGCAGAAACGACAGCCTACAGGTGGTCAAAAATATTTTTAATCCATACAATTGTGGTTAATATCCAAAATATATAAAGAACTTAATGAATAAAAAGCAAATAATCCAGTTTTAAAAGTGGGCAGACTTGCTAAATAGACCTTTCTTCAAAGAAGACACAAAAATGGCCAACAGGTACATAAAAGGTGCTCAACAACACTAATCCTCAGATAAATGCAAATCAAAACCACAAAGAGGTACCACCCATTAAAATGGTTATTATCAAAGATATAAAAGATAACCAGTGTTGGTGAAGGTGTGGATGAAAGGGAGACTTTGCATACTGTAGATGGAAGTATAAATTGGTATAAACATTATGGTACAGATAAAACAACATGGAGGTTCTTCAAGAAATTGAAAATAGAAATATTATATGATTCAGAAATCTAACTTCTGGGTGTATATCCAAAGGAATAAAATCAGTCTCTCAAAGAGATAGCTTTACTCCCACATTCATTGCAGCATTATTTACAAAAGCCATGTTATGGGAACAACCTTAGTGTCTATCTGCAGATGAATGGATAAAATATATATGGTATATGTGGTAAAATAAATAAATAAGCAGAAAACTCAATTAAATAAAGTTGGAAGACCAGAAGGGGAAGTTCTCACATCTTGTGACAATAATAAAGCCCTACAGAAAGAAGACTTTTTTTCCTGGAAAGGACTTAGACAATGAAGTTATGGACTCTTTGCTTGGTATACTTCCCAAATTTCTCTTCCTCTCTATAAGAACATTCTTATTCCCTTGCCATATAGGGACTTGTATGTGGCTTACTGTGGTTGCAGCCCCTAAACTGCAATTCCCCTTTAATCACAAAGAAACCCATCTTTGCTGGAGAAACATCAAATCAACCACATCTATCTATCTACAATGAAATGTGAAAGTGTGAGGTCAAAGTGTTAGTTGCTCAGTCATGTCTAACTCCATGGGACCCCATGGACTGCAGCTCGTCAGGCTCCTCGTTCATGGAATTCTCCATCCAAGAAAACTGGAGTGGGTAGCCATTCCCTTTCCCAGGGGATCTTCCTAACTCAAGGATTGAACTCAAGTCTCCCGCATTGCAGGCAGATTCTTTATAATCTGAGCCATGTATTCTGTTTTAAAAAAGAAGGAAATCCTCCCATTGCAACAGCATGGACAATCCTGGAAAATCTTGTCTACTGGAATTAGCTGGGTATGGAAAGGCAATATTGTGTCATTTCACTTATATGAGGAAGATAAAAAAGTCAAACTCTTGAAAGCAGAGAATTGAATATGAGTGCCAAAGCATAGGGGAAGGGGGGAATGAGGAGATGTCCAAGGGTACACGTATTTTATATGAAAGTTAAAAAATTTTGGAGATATAATGGTAACAATTGTTTATAATTCTGTATTGCATACTTGAAATTTTGCTGAAAGAGTTATATTAAGTGTTCTCATACACACACAAAAAAAGGAAACATATGAAGTGATGTATATGTTAATTAACTAGTTTATGGCAATCATTTAACAGTTTATATATATATATATATTTATATGTGTAAAAATCATATTGTAAAATCTAAATATACATAATTTGTAGTTTTCAATTTTACTTCAATAAAGCTGGAAAGAGTACCCAGCAATACAAACATACATAGAAAAATCGCATGATTGTACTATAGGCTTTTATTCTATTTGTTTTACAGAGGACGTTGTGGACCCTCTTTGAGGGGAGATAGCATTATCAAAAGTCTTTATAATTTTTCATGCATCATGATCAGAATTCAATACAAATTTCATCAATGAAGTGAAAAATCCTTTTAAAATGAAAGTGAAAGAAAAACATTTTTACATAAACAGAAAGATTTTTCACCAGCAAGCTAACATAAAAAGAAATAATACAGAATATAATTCAAGCCAAGGGATGTAATCCCATATAGAAGAATTATATACTCAGGGAGGAATGAAGAATAATGGGAAGAGTATGTGGGTAACACATTAATCAGTACTAAAATTCTAATAATAATAGTTTATTTTAGGATTTAAAGTATGACTAGAAGAGAATTCAACTATAACAAAAAAAGGAAGATACGAAATGTTCTCAAGTCCTCATACTGTCAATTAAATAATAGGTGTGATATATTTTATAAAGTTGCAAAAAGGTAAGAGCGTATTCTGTCATATCTAGGAGAAATACTAAAAGCATATTACAAAAATGCAACCAAAAATGTAATAAAGCAAAAAATGAAGGATAATGGATTATATTTAGTTAATCAAAAACATGGATAAAAGGGAGAGAAAATGAATATAAATCAAATAAAAAACTATGTGGTATATTTTACCTTATTAACAGAAAAAAAGAAAATATATAATTTTAGTGGATCCAGATAAAGCCATTTGTAAAATTTAACTGTTGTTAAATTGTGGAAAATTCTGAAAGAGATGGGAGTACCAGACCACCTGACTGGCCTCTTGAGAAACCTATATGCAGGTCAGGAAGCAACAGTTAGAACTGGACATGGAACAGCAGACTGGTTCCAAATAGGAAAAGGAGTATGTCAAGGCTGTATATTGTCATCCTGCTTGCTTATTTAACTTATATGCAGAGTACATCATGAGAAATGCTGGGCTGGAAGAAGCACAAGCTGGAATCAAGATTGCTGGGAGAAATATCAATAACCTCAGATATGCCGATGACACTGCCCTTATGGCAGAAAGTGAAGAGGAACTAAAAAGCCTCTTGATGAAAGTGAAAGAGGAGAGTGAAACAGTTGGCTTAAAGCTCAACATTAAGAAAACTAATATCATGACATCCGGTCCCATCACTTCATGGGAAATAGATGGGGAACCAGTGGAAACAGTGTCAGACTTTATTATTTTGGGCTCCAAAACCACTGCAGATGGGGATTGCAGCCATGAAATTAAAAGATGCTTACTCCTTGGAAGAAAAGTTATGACCAACCTAGATAGTATATTCAAAAGCAGAGACATTATTTTGCCAACAAAGGTCCATCTAGTCAAGGCTATGTTTTTTCCAGTGGTCATGTATGGATGTGAGAGTTGAACAGTGAAGAAAGCTGAGCACTGCAGAATTGATGCTTTTTTACTGTGTTGTTGGAGAAGACTCTTGACAGTTCTTTGGACTGCAAGGAGATCCAACCAGTTCATCTTAAAGGAAATCAGACCTGGGATTTCTTTGGAAGGAATGATGCTCAAGCTGAAACTCCAGTACTTTTGCCACCTCATGCGAAGAGTTGACTCATTGGAAAAGGCCCTGATGCTGGGAGGAATTGGGGGGGGCAAGAGGAGAAGGGGACGATAGAGGATGAGATGGCTGGATTGCACCACTAACTCGATGGACATGAGTTTGAGTAAACTCTGGGTGTTGGTGATGGACAGGGAGGCCTGGTGTGCTGCTATTCATGGGGTCGCAAAGAGTCAGCCATAACTGAGGAACTGAACTGAACCATTGTTAATGATTTAAAAATTGAAATGTTACCAAATAATGAATATAAGGAAGTGTACTTAATCTGACAAACAGTAACTATCAATTAAAAAGCCCACAGCGAACATTTTCTGTGATGAACTTTTAAAATGTTTCACTCTGTGAGCAGAGAAGGATGCTTGTTATCATTACTTTGTTCAACATTGTACTCAAGGTCTTAGCCTTTCAATATGACAGAAAAATAGTCAGTAGTGGGGATTAAATTTGTCCTTATGTACTGATGAATGATTGGACATATAAAAATATTTTTAATCTTGTAGATATAGTATTTGAATTAATAAGAAATTTTGTTAGGCATTGAATAAAAGATTAATAGAAAATCAATGTTATTTTTTATTACTATATTGCTGTCAGTAATAAATGAGAAGGAAATCAACTTTAAAAGGCATAAAATAACATCAAATATCTATAAAGAATATTATAAAAGATGGTCAAGGTCATGGAAACTTTTTTAAAAGGCTTTGATAAGTGAAGGAATATTCTGTTTCTTGACTGGAAGACTTACTCAGAAGATGCCATTTTTCCCCCAAACTATCTATAGATTTCAAAATAGTCATTCTCCAAACAGTGGAGATAATCTTAGCAAAATGTACAATTGAAAGACATCACTATCAGATATCAAAGCCTGTTATAAAATTTGAAAAAATTAAGAAAATATTATCTTTTTTCAAGAAGAGAGGAATAGATCATTGGAAAAGAATAAATTGACAAATCAGTCACTTTGAGAAAGGTGCCACTGTAGTACATTAAAAAAAAAAAAACACACAGATATTTTCAGTAATGGATGCTTGTTCATTTAGATGTTAATATGGGAAAATGTGAGCTTTGAACCATATCATCCATCATGTGCATATAAAAAGTCAATTTCTAATGGACTTTAGATACAAATGAGAAAGATAAAATAAAGAACACTACTATAATAAAGCATAAGATATTGTCATGATCTTGAGGTATACACTTAACCAGCACTAAATATATATATGTGTATATAAATATAAAACTATTTATTTTAGTTACATCAAAGTATAAATTGTATTACATTAAGAAATTATTAATGGTATCACCAAAAGGCACTGTTAAAAATGTTAAGAAACCTAATAGAAAAGAAGCAAACAATCTAATTTAAAAGATGCACAAAAGATGAAATAGGCATTTCACAATAGAGAAAATTTAGAGTCAGTAGGCAAATGAAAAGGTGTTCAAGTTAATTACTAATCAAGGAAAATGAGAAATAAATTCTTATTGTTATAACATTTACACGCTCTCCAGAAAGGTCAAAATTATAATTCTAACAATATAAAATTCTAGCAAATAAGTAGAGTAGCCTAAATTATCCTGTAGTTTTGGTAGGGAATTAAATTTGTACAACACCTTTGTAATAATCTTTGATATCATCTACCATAGCCAATTATATGAGACAATAAATCAAAATTCCACTCCTGTGTATAAAATGAACAAATAAATACACAAACATTCACCAATAGGCAATGTTCAAAAATTTTTATAGCAGCAACATCTATGACAATAACAACAACAAATCTAACCTTAAACATGCATCAACAGTAATATGCATAAATAAGTGGTACTATTCGGTGGTACAGTGGGATAGTATTATTACAAGGAGAATGAATAAAAATTGCCATATTTTCTCATGTGCTGATAAAGTATCATTTCTTTATCTAGACACTGTTTTCACAGATTTGTTTTAGGGAGCAAATGCCAGATATGCTTTCAGGAAAAAAGCTTTTTTATATGACTTATAAAACTCTATTGCCTTGTCTCAAGTCTCCAATTCTTGTTTCACAAGAGAACTGCACACAGAATATTATGACAATAATGAACGAAATCAAAGATGACATAAACAGATGGAGAGGTGTTCCATGTTCCTGGGTAGGAAGAATCAATGTTGTGAAAATGATTATACTACCAAAAGCTATCTACAGATTCAATGTGATCCCTATGAAATTACCAATGGCATTTTTCACAGAACTAGAACAAAAATTTTCACAATTTATATGGAAGCACAAGAGACCTCAGATAGCTAAAGCAGTCTTGAGAAAGAAGAATGGAGCTGGAGGAATCAACCTTCCTGACTTTGGATTATACTACAAAGCTACAATCATCAACACAGTATGGTATTGGCACAAAAACAAATATATAGACCAATGGAACAAGATAGAAAACCCAGAAATAAACCCATGCACCTGTGTATATCTAATTTTTGACAGAGATATACAATGGGGCAAAGACAGCGTCTTCAATAAATGCTGCTAGGAAAACTGGACAGCTACATGTGAAAGAGTGAATTTAGAATACTTCCTAACATCATACACAAAGACAAACTCAAAATGGATTAAAGACCTACATATAAGACCAGAAAAAATAAAACTCTTAGAGGATAACATAGGCAGAACCCTCGATGACATAAATCAAAGCAAGATCCTTTATGACCCACCTCCTAGAGTAATGGATATAAAAACAAAAGTAAAAAAGTGGGACCTGATTAAACTTAAAAGCTTTTGCCAAGCAAAGGAAACTATAAGCAAGGTGAAAAGACAACTCTCAGAATGGGAGAAAATAATAGCAAATGAAACAACTGACAAAGGATTAATTTCCAAAATATACAACCAGCCCATACAACTCAATACCAGAAAAACAAACAACCCTATCGAAAAGTGGGGAAAAGACCTAAACAGCCATTTCTCCAAAGAACACATACAGATGGCTAACAAACACATGAAAAGATTCTCAGCATCACTCATTAGTAGAGAAATGCAAATCAAAACTACACAGGATATCACCTCACACTGGTGAGAATGGCCATCATCAAAAAGCCTACAAACAATAAATGCTGGAGAGGGTGTGGAGAAAAGGGAATGCTCTTGCACTGTTGGTGGGAATGTAAATTGATACAGCCATGATGGAAGATGGTATGGAGATTCTTTTTAAAAAACTAGGAATAAAAGCACCATATGACCCAGCAATCCCACTCCTAGGCATATAACCTGAGGAAACCAGAATTGAAAGAGATACATATATCCTGTTGTTCATTTCAGCACTATTTACAATAACTATAACATGGAAGCAACTTAGAAGTCTATCAACAGATGAGTAGCCAAAGAGGCTGTGGCACATATACACAGTGGAGTATTCAGTCAGTTCAGTTCAGTTCAGTTACTCAGTTGTGTCCGACTCTTTGTGACCCCATGAATTGCAGCACACCAGGCCTCCCTGTCCATCACCAACTCCCAGAGTTCACTCAAACTCACGTCCATCGAGTTGGTGATGCCATCCAGCCATCTCATCCTCTGTCGTCCCCTTCTCCTCCTGCCCCCAATCCCTCCCAGCATCAGAGTCTTTTCCAATGAGTCAACTTTTCTCATGAGGTGGCCAAAGTACTGGAGTTTCAGCTTTAGCATCATTCCTTCCAAAGAACACCCAGGACTGATCTCCTTTAGGATAGACTGGTTGGATCTCCTTTCAGTCCAAGGGACTCTCAAGAGTCTTCTCCAACACCACAGTTCAAAAGCATCAATTCTTCGGCGCTCAGCTTTCTTCACAGTCCAACTCTCACATCCATACATGACTACTGGAAAAACCATAGCCTTGACTAGACGGACCTTTGTTGGCAAAGTTATGTCTCTGCTTTACTTGGCCATAAAAAGGAACATATTTGAGTCAGTTCTGAAGAGGTGGATGAATCTAGAACCTACTATACAGAGTGAAGTGAGTCAGAAACTGAAAGATAAATATCGTATTCTAATACATATATAAAAAATCCAGAAAAAAGATGGTACTGAAGAATTTATTTACAGGGCAACAATTGAGAAACAGACATAGAGAATATACTTACATAGTTGGGAAGAGGGGAGGAGAGAGTGACACGTAAGGAAAGAGTTATATGGAAGCTTACATTACCATATGTAAAATAGATAGCCAATGGGAATTTGCTGTATGGCTCAGGAAACTCAAACAGGGCTTGGTATCAACCTAGGTGGATGGGATGGGGAGGAGATAGGAGGGAGGTTCAAAAGGGAGAGGATATATGTTTCAGTTCAGCTCAGTCACTCAGTCATGTCTGACTCTTTGCAACCCCATGAACCACAGCATGCCAGGCCTCCTTGTCCATCACCAACTCCTGGAGTCCACCCAAACCCATGTCCATTGAGTCAGTGATGCCATCCAATCATCTAATCCTCTGTTGTCCCCTTCTCCTCCTGCCCTCAATCTTTCCCATCATCAGAGTCTTTTCCAATGAGTCAGCTCTTCATATCGGGTGGCCAAAGTATTGGAGGTTCAGCTTCAACATCAGTCCTTCCAATGAACACCCAGGACTGATCTCGTTTAGGATGGACTGGTTGGATCTCCTTGCTATCAAAGGGACTCAAGAGTCTTCTCCAGCACCACAGTTCAAAAGCATCAATTTTTTGGCACTCAGCTTTCTTTATAGTCCAACTCTCACAACCATACATGACCACTGGAAAAAACCATAGCCTTGACTATACGGACCTTTGTTGATAAAGTAATGTCTCTGCTTTTGAATATGCTTTCTATATTGGTCATAACTTTCCTTCCAAGGAGTAAGCATGTTATAATTTCATAGCTGCATCACCATCTGCAGTGATTTTGGAGCCCCCAAAGTCTGACACTGTTTCCACCATTCCCCCATCTATTTGCCATGAAATGATGGGACCTGATGTCATGATCTTAGTTTTCTGAATGTTGAGCTTGAAGCCAACTTTTTCACACTCCTCTTTCACTTTCATCAAGAGGCTGACACTGTTTCCACCATTTCCCCATCTATTTGCCATGAAGTGATGGGACCTGATGTCATGATCTTAGTTTTCTGAATGTTGAGCTTGAAGCCAACTTTTTCACACTCCTCTTTCACTTTCATCAAGAGGCTCTTTAGTTCTTCTTCACTTTCTGCCATAAAGGTGGTGTCATCTGCGTATCTGAGGTTATTGATATTTCTCCCAGCAATCTTGATTCCAGCTTGTGCTTCTTCCAGCCCAGCGTTTCTCATGATGTACTCTGCACAGAAGTTAAATAAGCACAGTAACAATATACAGCCTTGACGTGCTCCTTTTCCTATTTGGAACCAGTCTGTTTTTCTATGTCCAGTACAAACTGTTGCTTCTTGACCTGCATACATGTTTCTCAAGAGGCAGTTCAGGTGGTCTGGTTTTCCCATCTCTTTCAGAATTTTCCACAGTTTATTGTGATCACACAATCAAAGGCTATAGCATAGTCAATAAAGCGGAAATACATGTTTTTTTTCTGGAACTCTCTTGCTTTTCCAATGATTCAGCAGGTGTTGAAATTTGATCTCTGGTTCCTCTGCCTTTTCTAAAACCAGCTTGAACATCTGGAACTTCATGGTTCATGTATTGCTGAAGCCTATGACTGATTTATGTTGAGGTTTGACAGAAAGCAACAAAATTCTGTAAAACAATACCTTCAATTAAAAATAAATAAATTTAAAAACAAAATATATTATCTTTGCAAATTTTGTATGTGCATCATAATATCTAATAATAATAAGTAATAATAATGACCACAATAATAGTAATAATAATAATGGTAACAATAATAGCTAAAATTTAACATGATCCAGAAGCTGTTATAAGCTATTTTCCATAGTAATTCCTTTACCCTTCACCTAAGTCTAACTGGGATACCTGATCCTTTGTCTATTTTACAGCTGAAGAAACTGAATTACAGACAGTTTAAATGATTAGCCAATTTAACAAAGTTAGTAAGTTGCAAAGCTGATTTTAAATCCAGAAGGCTTGTATCTAGACTCCATCTTAGTATTACTTACCCTGCTCTATGTACATTGGCCTCATTTGGATAGACTGGAAACTAGATGTTTATAGGCATTAAGCTTTGAGTAGAGTGGATAATAGGACTTCCCAGGTGAGGCTGGTGGTAAAGAATCCACCTGTCAGTGCAGGAGATGCAAGAGACACAAGTCCAATCCCTGGGTTGAGAACATCTCCTGGAGTAGGAAATGGCAACGTACTCCAGCATTCTTTCCTAGGAAATTCCATGGACAGAGAAGCCTGGCAGGCTAGATTCCATAGAGCTACAAAGATTTGGACACAACTGAGTGATTGAACACATCCAAAGAGAATAATAGTTTTCTCAATTTACAGATAAGAAAACTGATAAACAGGCTGCTGCTGCTCCTGCTGAGTCTCTTCAGTTGTGTCCTATTCTGTGCGACTCCATAGATGGCAGCGCACTAGGCTCATCTGTCCCTGGGATTCTCCAGGCAAGAATACTGGAGTGGGTTGCCATTTCCTTCTCCAATGCATGGAAGTGAAAAATGAAAGTGAAGTCACTCAGTTGTGCCCAACTCTTAGTGACCCCATGGACTGTAGCCTACCAAGCTCCTCCATCCATGGTATTGTCCAGGCAAGAGTACTGGAGTGGGTTGTCATTGCCTTCTCCAGATAAGCAGGCTATTTAAATGATTTTTAGAGATCAAATAGCAATTAAAATCTATAATCAGAATCAGAATTCAAATTTACAGATTGGGTCTAGAACTCTGCGAACTATATCACAAATCTAGAGAAATTATTTAAAAGTAAGAAAAATTAGATGACACTTGAATATTTTCTCTAAGATCTCACCTTGGGAACGGAAAAGCATCCAGGGCCTCATCTTGCTCCCATATCCTCCCCAGCACCTTCCCCACTCCCAACTCCCTCCAAAAGATCGGGTTGCTTAAGGGTATTTGGATCACAAAATCAAGCGTCGTACCTGCTTGTTTCTCATCTATCTATAAGACCAAATTGATTTTCTTCTTGTGCTGTATTCTTGTAACTTAAATTATAGAGGAGTTTCTTATAATCTTGAGAAAGGTTACCTGATTTATGAAGGAGACTATGGAAGCAGGGTCATGGCCCCTTTATCCTTGTCCATGAATCAGATGTCAACTGGATCAGGACCATGAGTCCTGACCATCTTTCCTCCATCTTGCTCCATCTCTAAGGGAGTGGTAGTGAGTCTGAGTTTCCTCTTCCGTGTAAAAAATACTTGCTCATTATGGCAGTAAGGGGAGTCCCGGGGGTGCAGCAAATATCTAAATTCATTTTCCTTGAGTACAGCAGAACATTATTCAGAATGGATATTCTTGATGCTTATAGCATGACTGACAGTTTTATGCTCATGTTTTTATGGGTCCACAAAGTCACATAAGTAAATAATTTTATTAACTTTTAGGTATCCCTTGGTAAGCATTGGGTGTAATCCTGTGGATCTTTGCTAATTCTGGCAAAACTATATAACCTTTATTTGCTTTTTTTAAAATTGACTTTTCTTTCCTTTTTCCTTTTTCCCTTCTCTTCCTTTCCTTCTCTACTACTGTTGAAACATATGCATGAATCTAAAACACAACTTTCAAATATGAAGCAAGGAAGTGAAGATATTTACCTACAAAAAATCAGTACAATGAAAATGCTTAAGAATTAGAACTACAGACAAAATTTTAATCAATAAGTCTTAAATTAAAAAAGAAACAAAAAAGCTAACTTTGTAGACTTAAGCATTTTATGGTTTTTACACAAGTTACAGGTGAGATTAATTTTCTGAAACATGGCTTATTAACATTTTTAGTGTTTGTCATATTTTAAGATAATATTGTTATGTATCACTGGATAAAATTAATAGCGCGTTAAAATGGTCTCACCTTAAATCAGAGACAGTTTGCTGTAACTAGAATTTTCAATTCTCTAATGAATTTTTCTCTGCTATGAAAAGAAAAAGCTCCTATATTAAAATGATATACGAGGGCAAAAGGAAATTTATGATCTAAACTTGCTGCAAATCATTTGTATTGATCTGTTTTGTTTCCATTCTGCTGAAGCTAATGGAAATCATTTGTCACCTGACTTGTCCCAGCTGATTTGAAAAAAACACTGCACCATTTATCAGAACAGCTGAAGGTCCGGTACAAGTGTGCTTATGTCTACAATCACCAAGATATACTCAGTTTCTAAGGAAGTGGTGAATGTCAGCCTATTTTGCTCATAGTCTTAAACACATAAATTAAATATTGATATAAAAGTATACCTAATGAATTCTAATAAAATAGTAAATAGGGAACATGTATTGGTGGTAGAATATTCTACTTATTAATAGCATTTTAATATTTTTATGTTTCATGAGCTAAACCTAAAATATAATTATGTGATATCAACTATGGCAATATTATACACATAGAAATAAAAGTTGAACACCATTAGAGCAATATATTTAAGGAAATAAACTTCCTTTCCTGACTCATAAATTTTTCTGAGTTTGACTCTTCCCTCTGAAGAATATTTTTGGTGAATCAAACCTTAACCTTTAATCCTTACAATATTGTAAATGAAATTTATTTCAAATTTAGTTATAGGAAAAGAAAACTTATGATGTGTGCTTGTTTTCATGCAAGAAATCAATAATTGTTGGCCTTGAGAAGCCAATTTTGTAATTTTCAAATTCTCATAAGATGTGCTATCCCTTCACGTCAGCCTATATACATCAGATAAGGTGAGAGAAGAATTTGTCTCACAAATCTTCTGTAACATTCTTTCAGGCTGTTAAAGGCCAGAAGCCATTGTATGAAAGATTATTTAAATTTTGTCATTATGGTATTCCACGATACCAAATTATCTTGCAGTAAGGCAAATTACGGAGAAGGCAATTGGAACCCACTCCAGCACTCTTGCCTGGAAAATCCCATGGACAGAGGAGCCTGATAGGCTGCAGAACATGGGGTAGCTAATAGCCGGGCATGACTGAGCGACTTCACTTTCACTTTTCACTTTCATGCCTTGGAGAAAGAAATGGCAACCCACTCCAGTGTTCTTGCCTGGAGAATCCCAGAGATGGGGGAGCCTGGTGGGCTGCCGTCTATGGGGTCACAGAGAGTTGGACACGACTGAAACGACTTAGTGGCAGCAGCAGCAGCAAGGCAAATTTACCCATGAGTTAAACTCACATACGAAGCAACACCATAAAGTGCAAGCAAAGAATGAGCAAGTTCCAGAGTTGCACTGGCCCTTTCATACACGTAATGCTCCTATTTATTTTCTAATACACTGGCTTTTTTTCCCCCTATATCTCTGTCCCTTTCCAATTAATTGAGTAGTATAATTTGAGCACATAGTTACAGAATATACATATATGTTCTAAAAATTATGATGTTAAAAATAGAGTTCATTCACTTTTTCATCCCTTATTCATCTAATAAATGTTACCAAATACTTTTAGGAACTAGAAAATCTGACAGGTTTGGGAATAAAATGGTGTAGAAAAGGGAGACATTGTCTTCATTCTTAAGAATTTAGACTTGAGCAGGATAAGGATATAAGTCATTCTAGAGACTTTCTTTTATGATAAGTTCATGACATAAGGCAAATTTGATGAGAAATAGCAACAATAGGCTCATTCAGGTTGGTTTTGAAATTTGGCCCTTAGTCATCTAATTACTTAATAACACATCTGTCAAAATTCTTATATGGGTTGATTATATTTTTCTGAGCATGTAGAAAACTAGCCATTGAAGACAAGTGTTTTAAGTTTTTCATTTACTTATCAATTTCTGTTACTTATCAATTCATATCTGTTGGACATGAATGAATGAAATGTTGCCATTTTCTCCCTCATGATTTGACATTCTCTTAGTGTTTTGAAATTACAGGGGAAAATGGGCATTATTTACAATATTTTCCAATTGTGCTAAAAAATTTTAAAATTTGTATTGATGGACTTTCCCTGTCATCCAGTGATTAAGACTCAACACTTTCAAGGCAGGAAGTTCAGGTTTGATCCCTGGTCAGGGAACTAAGATTTTACATGCCGCAAGGTACTGCTACCAAAACAACAAACAGAAAATTTATATTTATTATTTCATGACATTTTCTTACTACTCTAGTATAATCTGTAGACCTCAGGTTAAAACTACCTGTGTCTTGGTCTCATCTCATTCAGTCAGTTTATTCATTCAATGAACACTGACCACTTATTAGTAGTTGAATACATGGATGGGATACAGAAGAGAAATATAGAAGACTTTGTCTTGAGGAACTCAGTGTACTGAATAAAACAGTCATCGATAGAAGAATCTATACAATACAATACAATGTGCAATCTGATAAATTTATAAATAGAATTCTTTGCATATACATAAAAGAAAGCAAACTGTAAATCTTCAGAAAAGCTCCACCTAGGAGAATGGAAACTGTCAGAAAAATGATGTAAACTATATGGGACATTAAGGTCAATGTGAAAAAAAATCTGTGTGTATAAAGAGTTTATTTTGTGATTAGACCATGAAGTGGTCTAATTTTTAAATGGCACATTAAGAAATCTTATAGTTTTGCTGAGGAAAATAGAATCAATAGAGATTTTGGAGGTGAAGGGGAAAAATATTTTTAAACATTAAAAGAATGAATCATATGCTTAACTTATCAACAAATAATTTAGAAAATAAAGAAAAACACAAAACAGAAACAATAAGTATACCCATTCTACTACCAATATATAACCTGCAGATACTCTGTGCTAACATTTAGGGTATGTTCTATTGCAGAATATATTTCTAATATTCCATTCCAACATCACTCTTAAGTTGCAACATGGACACATATACATGCTCTTTATATTTTATGCATGCAAGCAGTGATGTGTTTCAATGTTCATTGACAATGAAAGATGTTGTTTAATGTTGATTAACGTTAAATTTGAAAAATGGATTTTATACATAAAGTATTTAGTGATTCAGTTCAGTTCAGTTGCTCAGTTGTGTCTGACTCTTTGCTACCCCATGAATTGCAGCACGCCAGGCCTCCCTGTCCATCACCATCTCCCGGAGTTCACTCAGACTCACATCCATCGAGTCCGTGATGCCATCCAGCAATCTCATCCTCTGTCGTCCCCTTCTCATCCTGCCCCCAATCCCTCCCAACATCAGAGTCTTTTTCAATGAGTCAACCCTTCGCATGAGGTAGCCAAAGTATTGGAGCTTCAGCTTTAGCATCATTCCTTCCAAAGAAATCCCAGGGCTGATCTCCTTGAGAATGGACTGGTTGGATCTCCTTGCAGTCCAAGGGACTCTCAAGAGTCTTCTCCAACACCACAGTTCAAAAGCATCAATTCTTCAGCACTCAGCCTTCTTCACAGTCCAACTCTCACATCCATACATGACCACTGGAAAAACCATAGCCTTAACTAGACCTACCTTTGTTGGCAAAGTAATGTCTCTGCTTTTGAATATACTATCTAGGTTGGTCATAACTTTTCTTCCAAGGAGTAAGCGTCTTTTAATTTCATGGCTGGGGCCACCATCTGCAGTGATTTTGGAGCCCAAAATAATAAAGTCGGACACTGTTTCTACTGTTTCCCCATATATTTCCTATGAAGTTATGGGACCAGATGCCATGATCTTCGTTTTCTGAATGTTGAGCTTTAAGCCAACTTTTTCGCTCTCCTGTTTCACTTTCATCAAGAGGTTTTTTATCTCCTCTTCACTTTCTGCCATAAGGGTGGTGTCATCTGCATATCTGAGGTTATTGATACTTCTTCTGGCTTTCTTGACTCCAGCCTGTGTTTCTTCCAGTCCAGCGTTTCTCATGATGTACTCTGCATATAAGTTAAATAAGCAGGGTGACAATATACAGCCTTGATGTGCTCCTTTTCCTATTTGGAACCAGTCTGTTGTTCCATGTCCAGTTCTAACTGTTGCTTCCTGACCTGCATACAGATCTCTCAAGAGGCAAGTTAGGTGGTCTGGTAATCCCATCTCTTTCATAATTTTCCACAGTTTATTGTGATCCACACAGTCAAAGGCTTTGGCATAGTCAATAAAGTAGAAATCTATGTTTTTCCGGAACTCTCTTGCTTTTTCCATGATCCAGCGGATGTTAGCAATTTGATCTCTGGTTCCTCCGCTTTTTCTAAAACCAGCTTGAACATCAAGGAGTTCACTGTTCACGTATTGCTGAAGCCTGGCTTGGAGAATTTTGAGCAGTACTTTACTAGCTTGTGAGAGGAGTGCAACTGTGCGGTAGTTTGAGCATTCTTTGGCATTGCCTTTCTTAGGGATTGGAATGAAAACTGACCTTTTCCAGTCCTGTGGCCACTGCTGAGTTTTCCAAATTTGCTGGCATATTGAGTGCAGCACTTTCACAGCATCATCTTTCAGGACTTGAAACAGCTCGACTGGAATTCCATCACCTCCACTGGTTTTGTTGATAGTGATGCTTTCTAAGGCCCACTTGACTTCACATTCCAAGATGTCTGGCTAGTTTAGTGATTAGGAAATATAAACCCAATAAAAGTATTAATATTAAAAATATAAAGTCATAGAATAAGTCAGTAATTAAACTGTATAGATAGATCAATGATATATAACTAAGAATCAATAAATATACCCAGATATAAAGACACAACATTGAATGCGGAATGGAGAGCAGATTATTTAAAAAATGTTACTGGGACAACGTACTTATAAGGAAAAAAGGCAAAATTTTATGCCTACTCAACTACTTACATAAAATGACATCCAGATGGATCAGAGAGATAATCAACAAAACAAAACATGTGCTATTGTTGGGTTCTCTGATAATACTCAAGTATTTAATGACCTTAGATGGAAAATGCTTCCAAGTAAGAAACAAAACTAAGGCATCAGAAGATACTAGATTGCTAAATTGCATACATCTTTATTTTTTTTTAATTTAGAAATGCACTAAACAAGAAGAATAAATAAGAATCCCAAAAATGCTTGTAACACAAGGCAAAAATATATGGTTAATTTTCAAAAAAACACATGACTTCAAGTGATTTATGTGCTTCAAGTGATTTACGTGCTTCTATATATTTATATTAAATTGTAAATAATTATTTTATTTCAATACACTTACATATAGCAAAAAGAATCATAGTTCTAGGATAATACTTGCAAAACTAGTTTACTCAGTTAAAGTGATTGGTTTTATAATTCTATTTCTGGGGAATATACAGGTTATATGATGCCAAAGGACCGAACAAATTATTTGCAAGAATTTAGATCTGAAAACATGCTGTTTTTTTTTTTTTTTTCCCCTGGATGCTGAAAAACTGTGAAGTGTCATTTTGAAAATACTAACAATTTAATGGATATTGTTAGGGTGGTCAATGTAATTTTCTGACTTGCCTAGCAATTGGTAAAATATCCAGACTCATTATTTAATCTTACATTTAGAATACTTCTAAATTTCCTGAAATTCTAAAGGAAATGCAATGCTTAAAGGTAAAATTAGGATCTGGAAGTTCAGACAGAATAGTTTTATCTGTTTAGTAGCCTCTCTTTATAGTCAAAACTAAGATTTTTCCAATAGTCATGTACAGATGTGGGAAATGGACCATAAAGAAGGTTGAGCATCAAAGAATTGATGCTTTTGAATTGGAATGTGGGAGAAGACTCATGAGAGTCCCTTGGACTGTAAGATCAAATCAGTCAATCCTAAAGGAAATCAGCCCTGAATGTTCACTGGATGGACTGATGCTGAAGCTGAAGCTCCAGTACTTTGGTTACCTGATGCAAAGAGCTGACTCATTGGAAAAGACTCTGATGCTAGGAAAGGTTGAAGGCAAAAGGAGAAGAGGGGGCAGAGGATGAGATGGTTAGATAGCATCACTGACTCAATGCACATGAGCTTGAGCAAACTCTGGGAGATGGTGAAGGGCAGGAAAGCCTGGCATGCTGTAATCCATAGGGTTACAAAGAGTCAGGCATGACTTAGCAACTGAACAACATCATGGATTACTTGCATTTCTTTACTGTGGTCACAGTCATACTATTCAAAACCAGAAATAGACCAAGAATCTACTTCAGTTTGGGAATAATTTTATGATGTAATGGTGGTCAGAGTTCTGCTTATTTCTTATTATTTTCTGCTTGCATGTTTGTTTTATGTATAATAACCAGAAACTTCACTTTAAAACCACTGAGTGAATTTATAACTTATCTTGCATAAAAACTTTCTTGCTTTTTCTTTGAAGAAAATTGATATTTTTGATTGCTTTATAATTTTGCCCTTCCTAAAACCAGTAATACATTCTATTTATATACTATTATAGCTATTTACTAAGGAGTGGCTCAGAGGGTAAAGCATCTGCCTACAATGCAGGAGACCTGGATTCGATCCCTGGGCTGGGAAGATCCCCTGGAGAAGGAAATGGCAACCCACTCCAATACTCTTGCCTGGAAAATCCCATGGTCTGTGAAGCCTTGTAGGCTACAGTCCATGGGGTCGCAAAGAGTTGGATACGACTGAGCTACTTCACTTCACTTCTATTCTGTCTCTAGAACTGGATATGAACTGGATATAACTTTTTTTTTTTTTTTACTTTTTATATATCTACATATGAAATGACAGTTTTTTACCTTTTGTTTTTGAATAACAGTTTTGCTATAGTTTTACTTTACATGTGAGATAATCTACTTGTCCTGAAAAAAATGTTTTCTCTTAAATTTGTTTTGTTTTGCAAAGTAAGAATATTGTAAACTGATGAAGTTTTTTTTTTTCTTAAAAAGAACAATAACTGATATCAGAGGCTAAATGATTATAAAACAACATCCGCTTGAGGTAAAGTACTTAAGTAGATTAGATTCAGCAGCCCTACCTGATATGTAATAGAATCTTACCTGTATTCCTCTCTCCGTGAGACTCTAATAGCATTTTCTTGCTGTTTCTCTTTATGAAACTCTAAAAGCCTTTTCTTGTATTTTCAAGTCAATAAAAACTTCTTATTGAAGTGTAACATACCCATAAAAGTGTACACATCATAGATACATGGCTCAATAAATTATCACAAATGGAACACTGAATAATCAGCACTCAGACCAAGAAATAGAATCTTACCATTTTTCTAGAAGTTTCCCTTGTCCCACTTTCCTAACGTCACACTTCCCAGGAGTATTTACTGTTCTATCCTTTTTGTATAAATTAGTTTTGCCTGTTTTTCTTTTATAAATATAATGACACATATGTATATTTTTGTCTGACTTCTGCTCCATGAATATCATAGTCAATCCATACTATTGTATATAGTTGTAGATTGTTCCTTATAATTCCTGATTAGTAGCTCATTGTGTGACTTGCACAGAATTACTAAACTTGTTCTTCTGTTTATGTTTACCTCTCCGACCTACTGCTGTTTTTCTGCCCACCAAGAGGCACTATTTTTCGGATGCCTTAAGGTAATTCCTATCAAAGCTTTGCTGTCTAGAATTTTTTACCTTTTGCCTGCTAATCTCCCAGCATCATTCCCAATATACTTTCTTTTCCTGGTGTTTCTTTCTGGCAGCCAGATTGCAGAATAATAGTTGAGCCTCCTGGAAATACCAACCTTTTAAATTTATAGTCCTCTCTTTCTTAATCTTCAAGTGCTCGAACATAGGGAATGTTGAAGCTATGTTGAGCTGCAATCAAAAGCAACTTACTGTATCAGGAAAAGCCACTCTCTTGAAATAGTCGGGTCATGCTACTAAGTCCAGGCTATCTTTCTAGATTACATATTTATAGATCATATATAACTTCCATGGTGGCATATTCTAGCTCCCACCCAGCCCCAAACACCGATGACTTCATTTTTACCGGGACATAATTTAAAAAAAAAAAAAAAAAGACATAGGGATGCAAACATTTTCCACAATATTATAAAACAGCTATATTTCGCGGAACTGGTTGACGAATGAAGTAACTTTGTTTCTTGAAGCTGTGGAGAAAGATTCTGCCTTTGGAGAGGCTAAGAAATTAAAAGATTAGAAGTATTAGATTAATTTAAGAAATGAAGAGTCAAAGTACCAGAGATTTGAATGAGGACAGAGACAGGGACATTATACATTGTCTCTAAACTTTTAGAAGAAACCCTGTACTTTTTTTTTTTCTATTTACATAGACATATTTTAATCTTGCCTGGAGAATCCCATGGACAGAGAAGCCTGGAGGGCTATAGTCCATGGGGTTGCAAAGAGTCAGACACCATCGAAGTGACTTAGCACAGCACATTTTAATCATTCTTCTTCAAAACTGCACTGCTTCTAATTTTGTAAAACTTCTGTATAGAGGCTTAATATTTCATTCTGAAGTTCATTAAACCATTTAATTATTTTGATGAACTCCAAATACATGTTATACATCTATAGTAATGTTCTGGCACCTACATGACTATGTATTTGTTTGTCAATTGTATTATTTTAGTTTAGGATAGAAACTCAGTTGTAAAAAAAAAAAAAGTCTGTGAAGAAACAAACAGAACCGACATGAAAGAAAGTACGGCTCATGGAAGATAGGTAGTAATTATGTATATCTGTGACAAGACATTCGTTTTGGCTAAGAAAATATTAAGGATTTTTTTCTAACCAGTACTTTTTTACAAAGTGCTACTTAAAATGTCTATTGTTTATTCTTGCATAGAGTCCTCATAATAAATCAACTCTGAGTGTCTTTGAAAAAAATATCAATTCCAGTGTGTCTTCCTATATATAGGAAGTACAGCCTTATTTCCCCCAAAATCTTATAATCATCAATTCTTCAATGCTTCATGGACAACCACATTGAAGATACTGGTTTTTATGACATTGCTTACATCAATTGGCAGGTAACTGATTGTTTCTGGATACTAATAATGGCATTCTATCTTTTGAGTCCTACTGCTTTTTCTCAGCTATAGGGAATCATTTCAATATTACATGCCTCTGAAGGAATGTTAAGTACATCACAGTGATAACCTGTCAGTTCTTTGGTTTTAATAGTGGTATGTATTTTATGAAAGTTAGTGTCTTTTATCTTGGTGTTAGTCTTTCCTTTTGATGCACTTACAGAGGCTTCATTTAATAACATTTAAGTTTTATCTGAAGAGATTACAAAGGTATTTTGAGAAGCTGTGTCAAAGCATGAATATCAGTTTTTATATTGTGTAAGGTTTTTAGTGAATTTCTGGTATAAATAATGACATTTCTCTGTATACAGTCTATGTTTTAAGTCCAAAACACTTGCCTTACTCTTTCTACCACTTTGGGTGGTACTACACTTTAAAGAGAAAAAAAAAAAATCCATGTACTTTAAACAGTAATTATAAATGTACTGGGACATATTTTGTAGGTATAACCAAGAAGGACAGATTTCCTTTAAACTGTAATTAACCTATTTTATCAACAATTCTGATTTTGACACCATATTTATCACTTTTACTCAACACATTAACTTAGCATTTGTGTGGTCAATGTGGACAATGAATGAGTCTATTCTCTAACACAATATAACTTAATTCATTGCTTATTTACTCATGCTCCTTAGTTAAAAAAAAAAAAAAAGTCTATGTGACAATTGTTAACTTCCAGGGAATAGTCATCACAGCATCTGTGAAAATGTTGTGTTTGGAAGGAATTTCTTGCCCTGAGCTTAAGGTTTGGCTTTGAATGTGTAACAAGAGGCACTTTGGAAAATGCTAGCTTCAGGTTATAATGAATCAAAAATCAGAAATTGGTAAAAAAGGAGTTGAATGCTTTTTTTGGGATAGACATTATTTCAATTTTTTCTCATGGATTATGGAATTTAATTTTCTTAAAAGCACATACAATTGGTCTATTGTTATCATCAATTTATAAATGAGGGAATAAATCATTAAAAATGTTGCCCAGGATCATGCAGTTAGCTAAGAGGCGGACCCCTTATATGAACATGAGCAGTTTTTGGATGATAGCATGCTTCTTTAAAAAGTATAGTATATAATTTTCAACTTAGAAGGCTGTCCGTGAACTACATCTGTGAACTTGTTAGAAATGCACTGAGATTACTGCTTTTTCTTAGTTTGTGCCAATATTATGTGGGCAAAGTTTCTTGAAGATGGCTTCCTTTCTAATATGTAGAGAGGCTTCTAGAGAAGTCCTTACTGTCACACTACTTCTTTTACTTTTTTCTCTTTGTCCTTCTGGAAGTACATTCTTACAATCTGATGATTTGACATCTATTATGAAATTGCAAGTGGAGAGGGGCATAGTAACCCACTCCAGTATTTTTGCCTGGAAAATTCTATGGACAGAGGAGCCTGGTGGGCTACAGTCCATGAGGTCTCAAAAAATTGGACACTACTCAGTGACTCACAATTGTGAAAAGAGAGCACTGAAGAAGCTTAGGATACTGATGTCATTAAGACAGAATTCCTGCCTTGAGTTGACAACCCACAGTATTCTTGTCGGAGAAGGCAATGGCACCCCACTCCAGTACTCTTACCTGGAAAATCTCATGGGTGGAGGAGCCTGGTAGGTTACAGTCCATGGGGTCGCTAAGAGTCGGGCACCACTGAGCGACTTCACTTTCACTTTTCACTTTCATGTATTGGAGAAGGAAATGGCGACCCACTCCAGTATTCTTGCCTGGAGAATCCCAGAGACAGAGGAGCCTCGCTCCTGTGTATAGGGTCGCACAGAGTCGGACACAACTGAAGCGACTTAGCAGCAGCAGCAGTATTCTTGTAATATAAGAAAAATAAATCTGTATTTCATTTACGTACCATTATCAAGTTCACATTGCTTGTAGTCAAATTCATTTATCAGTGTTATAAGCAACATGGATTTGGCCTGCCACAAGTAGCTCATACTGTAGTTTAGAACATTGTTGTTGTTTAGTTGCTAAGTTGTGTCTGACTCTTGCAACCCCAAGGACTATAACCTGCTAAGCTCCTCTGTCCATGGAATTTTCCAGGCAAGAATACTGGAGCAGGTTGTTGTTTCCTTCTCCAGGGGATTGTCCCAACCAGGGGATCAAACCCACGTCTTCTACATTGCAGGGGTATTCTTTCACTGAGCCACCAGGGAAGCCAAGTTTAGATTAGACAAGCACTAATGAGTAAGTTTGAATGTGTAAAATATTTAATTGATTAGTTGTGTGATATGGATTATGTCTGTTCATATCAGAATATCATCATTAAGTGTTAGAATAATCAAAAAGTGCTTCAGGGGAAAAATAAATCTTTAGCTACGTTTTACGTAGAGGGTACATATTGGATGGGTTATGGAGAAAAGAATTGGATTTCTGTGATTTGGGAACACAGTTAATAAAGGCAGGCATGTGGGAATGGGCATGAGTTTTTACAGGTAAAGTTGATCCTAGCATGACAGTGTGGACTTAAGTGAAATAAAGTCTGTAGGCATTGGGAGGTGAATTGGAACCACATAATGGATAACTTTGACATCCACCATAGGAATTTAACATCATAATCCTATTGGACATTTTAGCACTGCCATAGATGAAGTAATCTGATATAATGTTGATTTAAACTTTTGTATTAGAGTTCTTTCCCATAATAAAATTTTATTGAGTGAAACTTTACTACAAATACTATAATAACCATTCTCATTTGGACTAAGCATCATTAATTTTTTATTGATGTATAGTTGATTTACAATGTTGTGTTAATTTCTACTGTATAGCAAAGTGATTCAGTAATATGTATATAAAATATTCTTTTCCATTATATTTTATTGCAGGATATTAAATATAGTTTCCTGTGTCATTCCAGAATATTTTGTTGTTTGTCCATTCTATATATAAGGGTTTGCATCTGCTATCTCAACCTCCCAGTCCATCCCCCTCCCACTCAACATTCTCCTTGGCAATCATGAGTCTGCTCTTTGTGTTTGTGAGTCTGTTTCTGTTTTGTAGGTAATTACATTTGTGTCATATTTTAGATTCCACAAATAAGTGATATCACATGGCATTTGTTGTGTTGTTGTTGTTGTTGTTGTTATTTTGCCATTCCACATATTCCCTGAGCAGGAACTGAACCCAGGTCACAGCACTGAAAGCTGGGGATACTAACCACTAGGCCACCAGAGAACTCCTTATCTTTCTCTTTTTGACTTACTTCAATTAGTATGGTAATCTCTAAGTCCATTCATGTTGCTGCAAATGGTGTTGTTTCTTTCTTTTTGCGGCTGCATACTATTCTGTTGTATACAGGTACCACATCTTTATCTATTCATCTGTTGATAAGCATTAAGGTTATTTCCATGTATTGCCTATTGTAAATAGTGTTGCTATGAACCTAGGGATGCATGTATCTTTCTGAATTAGAGTTTTGTTTAATATATGCCCAGCAGTGGAATTGCCGGATCATATGGCAACTCTATTTTTAATTTTCTAAGGAACCTTCATACTGTTTTCCATAGTGGCTTCACCAACTTACATTTCCACCAACAGTATAGGAGTGTTATCCTTTCTTCCACTCCCTCTCCATTATTTGTTATTTGTAGACGTTTAAATGATAGCCACCTTGATTAGTGTAAGATAACACCTCTGTGTAGTTTAGATTTGCATTTCTCTAATAATTAGAGATGTTGAAAATCTTTTCATGTGCCTCATGGCCATTTTTATGCATTCTTTGGAGAAATGTCTATTTAGATCTTCTGAGCATTTTTCAATTAGGTTGCTTGTTGTTGGTTGTTGAGTTGTATGAGCTGGTTGTATATTTTGGCAATTAATCTCTTATTGACCTCATCATTTACAAATATTTTCTCCCAGTATGTAGATTGTTTTTTTCATTTTTTATGAATTTATTTGCTGTACAGAGTTTGTAAGTTTCATTAGGATTTACCTGTTAATTTTGGACAAAGCATCATTATCAATTCAAGTAAAATTGCTAGTTGTTTACAATGGCAGCCACTTTTACAAAACTTACTAACATTATCTTTTTGCAACTTAGAACAGTTTGCTAAATGCTTGTTCCATTCACTGCTTCATCCTAGGAGATTAAAGAAAAGGAAATCAAGAAGAAATTTACTTAAGGTGTGAGATACACACAGGATACAATATGTAATTTATGTACATAAGTGCTTGAATTCTTTAAAACAGATAGAGAGATAAGAGAAAAAGTATCTATCTAGGGGTCCTGACACATATTGAAAGAAACTGAGAGGGATTATATTTGCTGAGTTGAATGAATAGAAATTGAACCAGCATTGACTGATTCTATCAAAAATATTTTAAAATGCATATTATGTCTCAGGAAATCTCAGTGCTAGTCAGTTATGCTCAGCTACCAAGAAAAATGTCTAAATATTTGCTTCAATTTTCCCAGAATGGAAAAGACAAAAAAATTAAATAAAATGCCGACCTGGCTTTCAAAATTATGGGCATGACATTAGAGTCAGTTAGACCATAAATAAATATCCAGAAGTGATTGAAAAAATGTTAAGACCAAAATTAAAGGAGTAATGTGTGATACAGAGTAATGCTGTAGAAGGGTGCAATTTTTTTTAAGAAATAAATTGCTTGAACAATGAAAGAAAGAGGGAAGTAAGCCATTTAGACATTTTGAGAAAAACGTGATTGAGCAAAAGCAAAAAGCCAAATATGGTTAGAGCAACACAGGGAGAATTATAAAATGAGGTCAGGGAATTAGGCAGTGGTAGAACTTTTACAGTCATTTAGACAAAGATAAGGACTTGAATGGAGGAAAGTATAGAGAACTTGAATAGTTTTGAATAAAAAAAATGGCATAAGTTGATCTGTGTTTATGATGGCATGATGGCAACTGTGTGTGGAATAAAGGATGTAGTGGAGCAAGGATAGTTTGGGGGGCGAGTTATGACTCACTAATACAAAGGAGAGATGATGATTGGTTTGGACTAGGATGGTAGGGTAGTGAAAATAATCAGATTTTGGACATCCTTCTCAGGAAAATTTGATAGAACTGTTGATGGATTCATGTGGATAGAGACAGAAAAGCTTATTTAAAAATTGCTATTATTATATCTATTAAATAACACGGGGAGATTTTGTGTAGACAATTTGAATATATGTCTGGCGTGTAAAGATGAAGTAAAGATCCTAGCATAGAACTGGTTTTAACTGGAGGAATCAACTTGCCTGACTTCAGGCTCTACTACAAAGCAACAGTCATCAAGACAGTATGGTACTGGCACAAAGACAGACATATAGATCAATGGAACAAAATAGAAAGCCCAGAGATAAATCCACACACATATGGACACCTTATCTTTGACAAAGGAGGCAAGAAAATACAATGGAGTAAAGACAATCTCTTTAACAAGTGGTACTGGAAAAACTGGTCAACCACTTGTAAAAGAATGAAACTAGATCACTTTCTAACACCGCACACAAAAATAAACTCAAAATGGATTAAAGATCTAAATGTAAGATCAGAAACTGTAAAACTCCTAGAGCAGAACATAGGCAAAACACTCTCTGACATAAATCACAGCAGGATCCTCTATGATCCACCTCCCAGAATTCTGGAAATAAAAGCAAAAATAAACAAATGGGATCTAATTAAAATTAAAAGCTTCTGCACAACAAAGGAAAATATAAGCAAGGTGAAAAGACAGCCTTCTGAATGGGAGAAAATAATAGCAATTGAAGCAACTGACAAACTTCTAATCTCAAAAGTATACAAGCAACATATGCAGCTCAATTCCAGAAAAATAAACGACCCAATCAAAAAATGGGACAAAGAACTAAATAGATATTTCTCCAAAGAAGACATATGGATGGCTAACAAACACATGAAAAGATGCTCAACATCACTCATTATTAGAGAAATGCAAATCAAAACCACAATGAGGTACCACTTCACACCAGTCAGAATGGCTGCGATCCAAAAATCTGCAAGCAATAAATGCTGGAGAGGGTGTGGAGAAAAGGGAACCCTCCTACACTGTTGGTGGGAATGCAAACTAGTACAGCCACTTTGGAGAACAGTGTGGAGATTCCTTAAAAAATTGCAAATAGAACTCCCTTATGACCCAGCAATCCCACTGCTGGGCATACACACCGAGGAAACCAGAATTGAAAGAGACACATGTACCCCAATGTTCATCACAGCACTGTTTATAATAGCCAGGACATGGAAACAACCTAGATGTCCATCAGCAGATGAATGGATAAGAAAGCTGTGGTACATATACACAATGGAGTATTACTCAGCCATTAAAAAGAATTCATTTAAATCAGTTCTGATGAGATGGATGAAACTGGAGCCGATTATCCAGAGTGAAGTAAGCCAGAAAGAAAAACACCAATACAGTATACTAACACATATATATGGAATTTAGAAAGATGGCAATGATGACCCTGTATACAAGAGAGCAAAAGAGACACAGATGTGTAGAGCGGACTTTTGGACTCAGAGGGAGAGGGAGAGGGTGGGATGATTTGGGAGAATGGTATTCTAACATGTATACTAACATGTAAGAATCGAATTGCCAGTCTATGTCTGACGCAGGATACAGCATGCTTGGGGCTGGTGCATGGGGATGACCCAGAGGGATGTTTTGGGGAGGGAGGTGTGAGGGGGGTTCATGTTTGGGAACGCATATAAGAATTAAAGATTTTAAAATTAAAAAAATTTAAAAAATAAAATAAAATAAAATCCATGAAACTACATGTGGTCAATTAGGGAGTGAGTAAAGATGGCAAAAAGAACAGAACTAAGAACTGATTCTTGAGAATATCCAGCATTTTGAGATTGGTAAAATTCAGAGTAAGCATAAAATATTAAAAATTAAGAAAAGGTACCTGTGGTTTTCCAGTGGTTAGGACTATGTGCTTCCACTACAGGAGCCATGGGTTCAATATCCTAGTCATGGAATTAGGGGAAGTGTGCCATGCAGCAGCTGCTGAGTCGCTTCAGTCATGTCCGACTCTGTGCAACCCTATAGACGGCAGCCCACCAGGCTTCCCCATCCCAGGCAAGAACACTGCAGTGGGTTGCAATTTCCTTCTCCATGCCATGCAGCATGTCCCCCACAAAGAAGAGAAAGAAAGACAAGTCCTTGAGAAATACAAGAGCTAAGGACAATGTTTTATAAGTGCTATGAAAGTCTAAAAAAGAACTAATTATTAGCTGTATCTAATAATACAATTATTTCAAGAAAGATAAGACTGAGAACTGACAGTTGCATGTGGTGAGATAATGATAATGACCTTGATACAGTGGTTCATATTGTGTAGATGCCATCACTACTGTATCAGGCAATGCCTGTCCTCCCAGATTTCCTTCACCCCGCCTCCACGAGTGAGAGTCTCATCGTGTGAAGATAGATACTGTATCCTAAGTGTTCAGTTCAGTTCAGTTTAGTTGCTCAGTCGTGTTCAACTCTTTGCGACCCCATGAATTGCAGCACGTCAGGCCTCCCTGTCCATCACCAACTCCTGGAGTTCACTCAGACTCACGTCCATTGAGTCCATGATTCCATCCAGCCATCTCATCCTCTGTCGTCCCCTTCTCCTCCTGCCCTCAATCCCTCCCAGAATCAAAGTCTTTTCCAATGAGTCAACCCTTCTCATGAGGTGGCCAGAGTACTGGAGTTTCAGCTTTAGCATCATTCCTTCCAAAGAAATCCCAGGGCTGATCTCCTTCAGAATGGACTGGTTGGATCTCCTTGCAGTCCAAGGGACTCTCGAGAGTCTTCTCCAACATCACAGTTGAAAAGCATCAATTCTTCGGTGCTTAGCTTTCTTCACAGTTCAACTCTCACATCCATACATGAACACTGGAAAAACCATAGCCTTGACAAGACGGACCTTAGTGGGCAAAGTAATGTCTCTGCTTTTGAATATGCTATCTAGGTCGGTCATAACTTTTCTTCCAAGGAGTAAGCGTCTTTTAATTTCATGGCTGCAGTCACCATCTGCAGTGATTTTGGAGCCCCCAAAAATAAAGTCTGACACTGTTTCCACTGTTCACCACCCAAGTCACCACCCGTCATGCTGCCTATGTTTTCATGTGCTCTTGAGTGATTCACTTCCAGAATCTTATTTGAAGAGTGGCTTTCAAGAGCTACACAGGTACCAACTGGAATAGCCCAAGTTCTACCTCAGAAATTAAAGACTAAGATAAAGGGTTTAGTTTGGGAGAGTGATGCTAGAGAACCAGAGTACGTCATGAGTGAGACCGAAGCAGAGCCAAAGCCAGGAGATGATACATCCATTACAAGGATGTGTTGTATACCTGTTTACTGTTATGACAACAAGCCTCCCTCCTTTCCGTACCAGGAACAGAACCTCAGATATATTTCTGAAGCAATGGGAGGAACACTGGTGGATAGCTTTCTTGTGAATCATTAACTCTCTCACACTTCAACGTTTTGCTTATGTGACTGCAGAGCATCTCCAGAGCATCCCACATTATGTTTTAGGTAAATGTGGTCAGGAGGTAAGGCCCAGATGATTTGAGTGGGTGGTCCTGAGGAACTGATGATTTAGATATGATATAAAGAACATTAAAGGGTTAACTTTCAGAAGTGCACTGGTGAACACATATTTGTGTGAGTGAGTGTGTGTGTTTGGATTCATGTGTAGAGAGTCAGAATGCCAGATAGACGAAATCAACATATGTGAAGACCATGAAATAGAAGGGAATATGTACAATTCGAAGGCTTGAAGGAAAGCCAGATTGGTCAAGATACACAGAAAAAGAGAAAAATAAAAAACAAAAGGACTAGAAATTGTTATGCACTGAGCCCATATCTCCGAACCAACCAAGAGAGCAAGTCCACCAGGGCCCAAGTCTCATCCAGCACAGGGAATCTGACAAGAGCCCCAAACAAAGGAGTATGGCGGCTTATATACAGGTATTTCTTTGTCTCAGCTACAGGAGTAGCTGGCGTTACATGATTGGCCAGGCAGGATGAGCGCATGTCCTATCTCTTTCTGGTAAACATGACTCAGGTCCTAGAGCCCATCGTTTGGTCCCTAACATTCCCCCCTGTCCTTAGATCATATAGAGGAATCTTCCTCTCAGTCCTGAGACACAATTTGATATTGTTGCCGAAGCACAAATAGCTGTACTGTATTTATGCGTTCCTTTACAAAGGCTATAAGTCTATTGATAATACATGGGCCAAAGGTAAGCATCAATAGAAGTACTAGCAGTGGTCCCAGCAAGGTGGAGATTAGGGTGGTCAACCAAGGGGATTGTTGAAACCAAGACTCAAACCATCCTTGTTGAGCCTCACGTTCTCGTTTACATTGGGCTAGTCCCTCTCTTACTTTGGCCATAGATTCTCTAACTATTCCTGTGTGATCAGCATAAAAACAACACTCTTCTCCTAGGGCAGCACAGAGTCCCTCCTGTTGCAAAAAGAGCAGATCTAATCCTCTTCTGTTTTGCAGAACTACTTCAGATAGGGAAGTTAAAGATAATTCTAAATGACTAATAGATTGCTCTGTATGGATGATATCCTCATCTATGGCCGCTCTCAGGGAGTTAAATCCTTGGCTTTTCAGGGACAAAGCTGTTATTCCTGTTCCGGCCCCGGCTATTCCAAGACCGAACATAGTTGCTATGGTTATGGCAGTAAGAGGTTCCCTCTTGACTTTGTAAGTTTTTTCTTGAGGATTTAGGGTCAATTTTTGGGCCCAGTAATCATATATTGTTTCTTCTGGTCGGTACAGAATCTTTGGCACGACTGCTACCATAACACAGAATTCTTCTTTGGGATCAAAGATTGAGCTGTGTAAGCATGGAGTCAGCCCTGTGTGTGAACAGACCCACCATCCTCCCATCTGTGGTATTAGCCACCTGGCTATGGGCAAGTCCATAGGCTCAACGACATGCGCACACAGTGGAGACTTCTCTGATAATACCTTGCCCATACATAACCCTTTTCCCCATACCTCTCTCATTGTAAGGTCTACTTTTCGGTCTCCCCATTGACATTGAGGAGGATCGGTGCCGTTGGCCAGGTCGTAAGAGGCACTGAGGCCTACTGCCTTGTAATAAGGGGGAATTAAGTTGTAACATAACAAACAGGATTTAGTTGCCTCAGTATGGGTTTGATTTAAGGTAGCATAAGCTGCCTTTACTAATTTCCATAGTGGATCTGTTTGTCCGAGTTTAGCAAGGGGGCCCGCCTCTGGGTCTTTTGTTGGTCCCTGGGATGTAGGTAGGGAGGTTGTCAGGTAGAGAGTTGCATGGACCTGTTCAACGGGGTTTGGACCGATACTATACATTTGTACTGGTTCTAAAACTTGACTCACAACAATGATCCCATTATAATACTCCCAGTATGCGAACCTGTCAGTTCTGGTCTGAAGCCCCCATGATATCCTGTTGACCCAGGCCTTTTCTTTTTTTGCTTTGTCAATGTTAAACCTTATTTTTACCTGGGCAAAGTTATGATCCTTTTCCCAATCGGAGTACGGAGGTAAGGGTCCTACAAATGAGAAGTTAAGCAAGTCCCGATTTCCTACATCCCACCGTCTATACCCTGGAGTCTCCGACCCATCATTGGAAGTTACGCAGTCCCAAGATTTACAATAAGAGTCCTATATACCCCCACAGATCTTCCAGTTATGCCTGGGCGTACCTGGACATGCCCAGAATGCATGATTCCAGAGCTTACCCCTCTTCCAGGGTACATTTACCACCAGCTTAAGGTCAAAGTGTAAGTCTGGCCACCAAGTATTTGGTGGATGTATTGCGGTGGTGGAGTTAAGCATCTCACGTGTTAGTCCATTTTGCAGTTTCCAGGTGATTTTGATGGGTTGGTGCGGGTTCACGCTGGCAGCTTCGGAGCAGAGTAACATGGTCATCCATAAGATGGTCCAGACGAGTTGTCTTGATCCTGTCGACGATGCCGGAGTTTCAGCCTCAGAGGGTTGGACGGGTGCAGAGATGCTTCCCATTTTTTTTTAGAGTCTTCCTGCTCTGCTGAAGTACCTGGGCGTACATGGTTGCAATGCCCCCAAGGCCCAATACCGTCGACCTTTAGGGCAGCTGGAGTGGTAAGAAGAACAACATAAGGATCCTTCCATTTGGGTTCTAGTGCCTTGGTTTGGTGCCTTTTGACCCATACCCAATCTCCTGGGCCAATGTAATGTGAGGGAATAGTTCCCTTATTTTGACCCACATGTATTTCCCAGAGCAGTTTCCAGACACGAGAGTGCACCTTGCTTAAGGCCATCAAGGCCTCTTGGAATTGTCCCAACGTGGGAGGCGGTAGTTTCTTCCCTTCAAATATTGGACATACAGGGGGAGGTCTCCCATACAGAATTTCAAATGGGGTCAGATTAAGTTGATAAGGAGTATTACGCTCACGGAAAAGGGTGAAGGGAAGGAGGGTCACCCAGTCCCCGCCAGTCTCTATAGCCAATTTAGTCAAAGTTTTTTTTAGGGTCCGATTCATTCTTTCTACTTGCCTTGAGCTCTGTGGACTATACTCACAATGTAACTTCCATTTAGTCCCCAGAGCTAGGGCAAGGCTCTGAACTATTTGACTCACAAAAGCAGGTCCATTATCAGAGCTGATGGTCACCGGCAGGCCAAACCTGGGAACTATTTCTTCTAAAATCTTTTTTGCCACTATCATCGCAGTCTCTCCCTTTGTAGGAAAAGCTTCCACCCACCCTGAGAAGGTATCCACCAACACTAACAAGTACCAGTAACCATACTTGCCTGGTCTTACCTCGGTGAAATCTATTTCCCAGTGTTGCCCTGGTCCTTCTCCCTGATACCTCAGTCCTGCATGTTGTCTTTTTCCTGGCCTCATCTGTTGACACGCCTTACAAGCATGCACTATGTTCTTTACAGTTGTCTGGTGCCGGGGAAATCACAGGCGTGCAGTTTGAAAGAGCATGAGTCTTCTTTTCTCCCAGATGAGTAGACAAGTGTAAATGCTCACATAGTTGCCCTCGCAGCTGAGCAGGGTGTATCAAGTAGCCGTCTGATTCTCGGTACCATCCATCTTCACCTTTTTGAAGGTTGGTGTGTTCTTGGATCCAAGCAAGGTCTGTGGATGAATACTCCGGGGTTGAGGGCAGAGTTCCCATACCTGGAGGTGGAAGTCCGATTGCCAATACAGGGGTGATGAAATCTTCATCAGCTACTTTTCGAGCTGCCAGGTCTGCGGCACGATTCCCTCGTGCCGTGGA
Organism: Budorcas taxicolor; assembly: GCF_023091745.1. Lineage (NCBI taxonomy): Eukaryota > Metazoa > Chordata > Mammalia > Artiodactyla > Bovidae > Budorcas > Budorcas taxicolor. The sequence continues at coordinate 24,300,855 of NC_068914.1, forward strand.
GCTGCCACCCTTCTGATGTCCAGGTACGTGTACTATTGACACAGCCCGAGGCATCTGTACAGCCTCTAAAAGTCTACGGATTTCAGGCAAATTTTTAATTTCTTTTCCTTCAGCTGTCAAAAACCCCCGTTCCCGATATATCGGGCCCTGGATGTGTACCGTGCCAAAAGCATAGAGACTGTCAGTGAAAATAGTTATTCTTTTTCCTTTGGCTCTCTCTAATGCTTGAATCAGGGCAATTAACTCTGCCTTTTGTGCTGAGATATCCAGGGGAAGGGCCTCTGCCCATATCGTCTGTCCAGAGTCATCTACTACTGCGGATCCCGCCCGTCTCTGTCCATCTTTTACATAACTGCTGCCATCTGTGAACCATTTTAGCTCACTGTCATCCAGTGGAGTATCGGTTAAGTCCTTTCGTATTGCTGTTACCCCGGCCAGTATCTCATCACAATCATGGAGGGGGCTATTTTCCTCCGGATTGGGAAAAAGAGTGGCCGGATTTAGAGTGCAGGGCATTTGGAAATGAATCCGTGGGATGTCAAGTAGCAAGGCCTGGTAGTGTGTCAAGCGGGCATTAGAAATCTATTTACCTGGGGGTTGCTTTAAAACTCTCTCTATGGCATGAGGAGTATAGACCAAGAGTCTCTGTCCCTAAGTCAGTTTATCAGCATCATGGACTAAGAGCGTGGTGGCCACGATGATACGGAGGCAAGATGGCCATCCAGCTGCCACTGGGTCCAGTCTCTTGGAAAGGTAAGCTACAGGTGGCTTCCATGGTCCCCATCTCTGTGTTAGTACCCCTTTTCCTATCCCCCGCTTTTCATCTACAAATAATTGGAAAGGCTTAGATGGATCAGGGAGGGCAAGGGCAGGAGCTTCTAGCAAGGCTCACCTGAGCTCTTGGAAGGCCTCTTTCATTGGCTCAGTCCATTTCTAGTCCTTGTCTTTTTTGGTCCCTTCATATAGGGGCCTGGCCTTTTCTGCAAACCCCAAGATCCATAGCCGGCAATATCCCACAGTTCCCAGAAATTTTCTCACTTGTCTAGGGTTAGCCGGCTCAGGGATCTGGAGGATGGTTTCTTTCATAGCCTGTGTTAGCCACCTCTGGCCCTGTTTTATCTTATAACCAAGGTATGTAACCTCTTGCTTGGCAATCTGGGCCTTTTGGGCATTGGCCCTGTAACCTAAAGTCCCCAAGGTTTGGAGAAGGTCACCTGTTTCCTCTTGGCACTCTTTTTCTGTAGCCGCTGCCAGCATAAGGTCATCAACATATTGTAATAAAACAATGGTAGAGTGTTCAACCCGATACTCACGGAGGTCTTTGTCCAGGGCCTCATTAAATAACGTGGGCGAGTTTTTGAAACCCTGTGGTAAGCGAGTCCATGTCAGCTGCACAGGGGTTTGACCACCATCTTCCTGCCATTCGAAGGCAAAGATCTCTTGGCTTGCGGGGACAAGAGGCAAACTGAAAAAGGCATCTTTTAAAATCTAAAACAGTATACCAAATGTAGTTTGGAGGCAAGTTGCTTAGCAATGTATAAGGGTTAGGAACCGTAGGATGAATATCACTCACCCATTTGTTGACTTCTCGTAGATCTTGAACCGGTCTAAAATCAGTTTCCCCAGGCTTTTTCACAGGCAACAGGGGAGTGTTCCATGGGGACCGGCACCTTTTCAGGACCCCAGTGTCTATGAGGCATTGTATATGAGGAGTAATTTCTTGTCGAGCCTTTTGACTCATGGGATACTGTCGTACCCTCACCGGGGAAGCACTGGCTTTCAGTTCCACAATGATAGGGGGCCTCTGTTTGGCTAGTCCCATTCCTGCTGTTTCAGCCCAGGCCTGAGAGTATCTTTGAACCCATGGTTGTACTTCGGGGCTGATTGTTGCTGGGGCCTCTGGCAAGTAGAGTCTGTATTCATCTTTTAATGCCAGAGACAAGACCTGAAGATGATGCCCGGTCCCATCTAAAACCGACACTTGTCCGTGGTCGAAATGAATTTGGGCATTTACTTTAGACAGTAAATCCCTTCCCAACAAGGGCGCTGGACACTCAGGTATCACCAGAAAAGAATGGGTCACCTGGTGGGCCCCTAAGTTCACCTGCCGTTTTGTAGTCCATCCATATCGTTTAGTCCCGGTTGCTCCCTGCACCCAGCTACTTTTCTTAGACATGGGTCCATCTTTTTGGTTTAAGACTGAGTATTGGGCTCCCGTGTCCACCATGAAGCCAACCGGTTTCCCCTCCACATTTATAGTTACCCAGGACTCGGGGAGGGGCTTCGAGCCCTGACCCCCCTAGTCGCTATCCTCACCCGCGTAAAGGATATGACTGTCTGGAGAGGGAGTCTCATTCTTGGGGTTCTTGGGCCCCTCTTTTAGATTTTTCTTGGGACATTTATCTTTCCAATGTCCAAACTCTTTACAAAACGCACATTGGTTTTTCTCAAGCTTACACCTTGTCATTTTTTCTTCAGTTTTTGAGTCCAATTTTTTCCCTTTTTGGAACCTGTTTTTGTTCCAATGCCAGCAAAAAATATCTGGGCCAGCTCTTTTTGATTTTTACGGTTTTCTTCAGCTCTAAATTCTCTTTCTTCTCTTCTAATGCGGTCCTCTCTCTCTTCTGGGGTCTCTCTATGATTAAAAACTCTCTCGGCTGCCCTCACTAGATCTTGCAAGGATTGTTCATTTAACCTCTCTATCTTTTGTAACTTTCTTTTAATATCGGGGGCTGCTTGATTTACAGATGCTAACATAACTGCCGCTCGTGACTCATCTGCCTGTGGGTCCATAGGGGTATACTGTCTAAAAGCTTCCATTATCCTTTCAAGGAAGGCTGCTGGGCTCTCATTTGGCTCCTGCCTCACTGAATTTATTTTGGCCAAATTAGTTGGCTTCCTGGCGGCCGCTCTAAGGCCGGCCATAAGAGTCTGGCGGTACACTCAGAGATGCTCCCTACCTTCAGCGCGTTCGAAGTCCCAGTTGGGTCGCACCAAGGGGAATCCCTCCTCAATGAGGTTAGGCTGTATTGTGGGCCTCCCATCCACCCCTGGCACATTCTTCCGAGCTTCTGACAGGCTCTGCTCGTGCTTCTCTGTAGTGAAAGCACCTGTAATAGTTGCTGACAATCATCCCAAGTGGGATTGTGAGTAAAAAGGATAGACTCTAAAAGATCAATAAGACCCTGCGGTTTTTCAGAGAAGGAGGGAGTCTGGGTTTTCCAATTGTACAAATCACTAGTGGAGAAGGGCCAATACTGATATATCAGCTCTCCACCCTCTCTGGCTGGCCCCGCCCGGACCAGAAAAGCATGAACAGTGGAGGAGGGGACTTCTGGGTCTTCTTCCGCTACACTGGCCATTTCCCTTGTTCTTCCCTGAGTTCCCTGGGCGGGGCCCCCTTCTCTGGGAGGAGCTGAAGGCTCGGTTCTCCTCCTGGCTTTTCCCGATGAAACCTGTGGAACCTGTGGAAGCAAGGGCAGATGTGGATCCGCATACGGGGGTGGGAACAATTTGGTCTACAGATCTATCAGATTAGGATACAGAGAAGATTCCTGGAAGACCGGCTTTGGTTGATGCTCATCCTTTTTTTCTTCTTTTTCTTCGGAAGCCTTTATGACTAGCACCTGTGGGCTTGGCGAGGTTGGAGTTGGGGAAGAGGGATGGGGAGGTTTAGGAGGAGCAAGAACAAAGGGTTTAAGCCATTCCAGTGGATTTCTCACTAGATCCTGCCAGACCAGAATGTAGGGAGTCTGATCTGGGTGCCCGGCAGGACTAGGAGTAAGCACCCTCTCTTTAACTGCCTGGATTATTTGGAGATTGAAGGTTCCCTCTTGTGGCCATCCAACGTCAAAGGTGGGCCACTCGGCAGAACAGAAAGTCACCAGTTTGCTCTTCTTCACCAGTAACGAAAGATTCTGAGCTCTAGACTTGAAATCAGACAAGTGGTTAATCATAAGAGATAAAGGAGTAGAAGTTGTTTGTCCCATGATCACAGAAAAGTACACTGGGAGCCAACAGAGCACACAAAGAGCAACGCAGACACCACGAATAGACAAACAGATAACAAACACAAGGCGGCCACCGACAATGCACTCAATCTTACCTGCAGGATGTTCACAGAGCCAGCTGCCTCCCCGGCATGATACCAGGCCCCAGCCTAATGCTGGACTTAATCCAGTAACCAGAGCCAGCTGCCTCCCCAGCATGATACCAGACCCCGGCCTTACGCTGGACTTGCCTCTGCACTTTACTCCCAGATGCCTCCCCAGTACGATACTGGGCCCCGGCCTTAATCTGGGCTTCTGCAATGTTAGCACCGGTGCTCAGAGCTCTTATCTCCTAACGAGGTTACTCCCTTCTACCAGGAGAGTTGTCCTCCCAGGTGGGACGGAGATCCCGGACGAGACCCCAGATGTTATGCACCGAGCCCGTATCTCCGAACCGACCGACAGAGCAAGTCCACCACAGTAATGCAAAGGCAAGAAGGGAGTTTATTTCTAGCGCGCTAGGGCCCAAGTCTCATCCGGCACAGCGGAATCCGACAAGAGCCCCAAACAAAGGAGTATGGCGGCTTATATACAGGCAGTTCTTTGTCTCAGCTACAGGAGTAGCTGGCGTTACATGATTGGCCAGGCAGGATGAGCGCATGCCCTGTCTCTTTATGGTAAACATGACTCAGGTCCTAGAGCCCATCGTTTGGTCCCTAACAGAAATGTGGAAAGAAGACAAATTCCACAGGCCATGTTGATGATGTGGATCTTTATCCTAAAAGCAGTGGAAATGCAATAGCAGACTTTATAGGTGAAGACTGTATAAATCTATTTTCTTTTGAAAGATATTTAGTAGCTGTAGCTCAAGTGTGGAAATATAGGAAAAGGGATTAGGGCCAAATGCAGTGAAACACATACGATGTTTTTAGTAATCTTAGCTAGATATAATCATAGTTTGTACTGACATTTTGTATCTAAGAAATAAGTGAAACTAAATGAATTCAAGAGATAAAGAAAGAGAACTTTGCCATAGATGGGGTGTGTGGAGTGAAAAAGAGATGTTAATTGTATCTTCTTTATGATGTCAGTGCTGTTTACTGAGATGTGGAAACAGTGGAGGAATTTCAGTCTAAGTGTGGGATGTGAAACTCGCTAATTGAGCTTTCAGCATGTTGAGTTTGTTGAACCTGTGGCATTTAAATATAAATTATTTGAATAGAAATAGAGACACATCATTGCATGTGAGAAACTGGAGATGACCTCATGTTCGATAATTGCTTTAGAAATCATTTCTGAACTTCATATTATTAATGAACTGCCAATGGCACTATTTTTAAAAAGATGGGACTTCCTTGGTGGTCCAGTGGTTAAGAATCCACTTGCCTATGCAGGGGACATGGGTTAGATCCCTGGTGTGGGAAGATTCCAGGTTTCCCTAGTGGATAAGCAGTAAAGAATCCACCTGAAATGCAGGATCCTCAGGAAACATGGGTTCTATCCCTGGGTCAGGAAGATCCCCTGGAGGAGAGTACAGCAACCCACTCCAGTATTTTTGCCTGGAAAATCCCACGGACAGAGGAGTATGGCAGGCTGTAGTCTGTAGGGTTGCAAAGTTGGACACAACCAACAGCTCTGCAGATAAAGAATCCACCTGCAAAATAGGAGATGCAGGAAATGTGGGTTCAGTTCCTGTGTCAGGAAGATCCCCTGGAGAAGGAAATGGCAAACGCCTCCAATATTCTTGCCTGGAAAATCTCATGGAGAGAGGAACCTGAAGGGCCACAGTCCAATGGGTCACAAAGAGTCAGACAAAACTGAGTGACTAAACACAACTGAATTGATTTAGCACGCATGCATGATTGGAAGATTCCACGTGCTGCGCAGCAAAACTAAGGCAACAGGCTGCAACTCCTAAACCCAAACCACAACAAAGGAGAGCCCCTGCTCACTGCAACTAGACAAAGCCCCCGCACAGCAACAAAGACCTTGCACAGCCAAAAATATATACATTAATTAATTAACAAATGTAGCTGGCTAAAATACAGCTTTACTAGCTGCTGTTGTCAGATGGTGCCCTTCAAATTCCTCTCCCGCCCTTTATCAGGTAGCAAATGTTGGTCCTTTTCAGTTTGCAGCTCCGCACTTCCTCAGAGAACTGACCACGCTACACTCCGGGAGAGGCCTGAAAGGGTCACACTCCTTACCTCATCCTCCAAACACATGACAGAGCCCCTGGCAGGATCAAGGTGAGGCTACACTTTTTCTTTCAAGAGGCATCTTTGTTTAACTTTATGATCCATCCTGTCCTGCTTGCCTTACTTCTTTGCAGAAACTTTAGAACTACCCCCTTATTAGATTTTGATTCTATGGAATCCAGTGTAAGATAATTTCAAGCACTTTTTTCCCCCAAAAAAGGAGTTAAGCAAATTGAAAGCCCCTGTAAATTCTTTTTTTTTTTTAATTTTTGTTTAAAGATTAGTTCCTCTCAATAGAACCCTGTAGATCAATTCTAGACAAAAACAAGTTGAGCTTCCATTTGGTTGCAAATCCAGCTCTTCCTGATAAATGTCCATGTTGCACCTCGTATAAAGCTTCTTAATCATTGAAAAACACCAAATTGATCAGCACACATCAGAGAAAGCAACTATGAAATAACCACCACTCTTTGTGTTCAAATGTTTTAGTTGAATTACTTTATTTGGGCACAAGCCAATTATCAATCCTGCCATATCAGAAAACTACAAAATCTATTCTCTGGAATAGTATTTAAGGGGTACATCACTTTTCTGGTGGCTCAGACTGTAAAGAATCTGTCTACAAAGCCTGAGACCCAGGTTCTATCCTTGGGTCAGGAAGATCCGCTAGAGCAGGGAATGGCAACCCATGCCAGTATTCTTGCCTGGAGAATCTCATGGACAGAGAAGCCTGGCAGACTGCAGACTGTGGAGTTGCAAAAGTCATATATGACTGAGCAAATCTCTGTCAGTCTGTCACTTGTTTAAAACATGTTTTATGAAAAATAAGTTTTATGATTACTTAAACAAGTAGAATTTATAGATATAATCAGATTTTTTGTGGCAGAACCTCTTGTAGATGTTAGTATACTAATATAAATTATGAAAAGTTAGAAGATCTGATAGCATATCAAGACTGTCGAGATTGAGAAACAGCTTTAACACAGAGCACCTTAGTGATTAAATACCCCAAGAAATAACTTTGGGAAACCACCGTAGAACTTCCTAAATAGAACTCTCTAATATTCTATTTACTAACATCACCAGAAATTTATATAACCAGTCTAACCTGTCACTGCCCCCAGTGCCCTTAGGGTTTATAATCAAATGTCATTATTTTTCAGTGTTTATCACTGTTGATAAAAGTTGTATCATTTAGAAAGCACTTTTATTTCTACTGGAAACTGTTAAAGGTGTTATCCATCACATTACTCATAACATCTTATATCAAGACTCACACAGCAATTACTTCTCAAAATTGATATCAGAAAAATGTGTATGTTTATAAAATGAGCTCCTTTTTGTCTTTGCTAGGAGAAAATTCAGCACTAAATTCAATGTTAAATTGTAGTTAGAAGCTCATTTTAGTTGTCTCATAATAACCTTGGGGTATTTCATTATATTTGCCCTTTTAAAATATTTACTTGCCCTGTTTAATACTGTATTAGATAAATTACTTTACAAACAAGCAAAAAATTAATCTTCATTAATTTTAAGAAGGTGGTAGTATGAGTATAAGCCTAAATAAATATTTTTCTAATATATAAGCAGAACAATAGAATAGTACAATAGAGATCTAGCTAGTTTATTGGATTATGAAGAATATTATATGAGCAAACTTTTTATTTTTTAGTCTGAGAAATATGGAGAGCATTTTTATTGAGACCCAACTGTTCTTTAGCTTCCTTACCTTTGAGGGGAAACAAATTTGAGATGAATTTTCATTAGACAAATGGTTATTATGATGCAAAATGTGGTTTGCTATGACTGTGAGGACATGATTCATTGTGTTTTGCTATTTTGAATTCACAAGGGAATGTTGAACATCTCTGAATATAAACATGGAAAACTTCCATAACATCTGCTGCTAATTTCTGCCAGCTGAAAAGTGATAATGATGATGAATATTTTTGTTGATGATGCTGATACATTGGTCTAACTAAATTAACGTGCAGACTATGGGCATCTAATTGAAAACACATGATTTGTAATATCACCTGGTTGGCTTTATGTTTAGTTACATTTTAAATTGTCCCAATATGCTTAACTTTCATGATCTGTACTTTTCTTTTTTTTTTTTTTTAGTATTAAGTTTTTTATTTTTTTAATTTTAAAATCTTTAATTCTTACATGTGTTCCCAAACATGAACCCCCCTCCCACCTCCCTCCCCATAACATCTCTGTGGGTCATCCCCATGCACCAGCCCCAAGCATGCTGTATCCTGCGTCAGACATAGACTAGCGATTCAATTCTTACATGATAGTATACATGATAGGATGCCATTCTCCCATATCATCCCACGCTCTCCCTCTCCCTCTGAGTCCAAAAGTCCGTTATACACAGCTGTGTCTTTTTTCCTGTCTTGCATACAGGGTCGTCATTGCCATCTTTCTAAATTCCATATATATGTGTTAGTATACTGTATTGGTGTTTTTCTTTCTGGCTTACTTCACTCTGTATAATCGGCTCCAGTTTCAAAGTTAATAAAATATTACGAATGGTAAATATGTTACAATGTGTCACCCTAACAGTTAAATTCATTTATTCATTCACTGTCATATATCGTAAAAACAAGTTTTGATTGATAATGCACACGTAGGGCATGAAACCAAAGCTCTTGATGATGAGAAAAAGGTTAAAATTCATCAACCAACACTTTAAAATGCTGTGCTATAATTCACTCTTTTATTAGCAACAAATGAACATATCTTGACAATCTTGTGCTTAGTTGCTCAGTCGCATCTGACTCTTTGTGTCTCCATTGACTATAGCCTACCAGGCTCCTCTGTCCATGGAATTTCCTAGGCAAGAATACTGGAATGAGTTGCCATTTCCTCCTCCGGGGAATATTTCCGACTCAAGGATCAAAACCACGTCTCTTGTGTCTCCTGCATTGGCAGGTGGATTCTTTACCACTAGTGCCACCTTGGTTGGAAGCCCCTTGACAATCTTAAGAGGCTAGAACTAAAACCCTACATAAAGTAAATTGAAAATATATAAATATGTAACTTTTGTTTAAAGAATCTCTATGACACAATAAACCCAGCATTTTAGTGTGTCTAGGCTGATAATTGAACCTTTAATCTTTGGGATTTACTGTAACAATCACTGTAACATTTTATGCTTTATGTTTTTAGCAGCAAATTACAGAAAAGGATTACTGTCTTCTATACCATTTATTTGAGAAAACTATAAAAAATTTTTATAATTCTTCAACTAGAATAAATTGTGTAATGGTGTGTTTGACTAATAAAGTTTTTTGTAAACCCTCATGATTGGAATATTAATTCATTTTAAGAGTTCATTATGTGTTTGCCTGGTGAAAGTCTTTAATTCAAAGTTCTTGTGATTTATTATTTAACCTACGTGCGATTCTTATTAAATCTCAATTAACTGCATATGTTAGTTTACTTTACACTTTAGTTAACAAATTGAGGGGACTTCCCTCGTGGCTCAGATGGTAAAGCATCTGCCTACAATGTGGGAGATCTGGGTTCAAACCCTGGAGTTCTTCCAGGGAAGAACTCCTGGAGAAGGAAATGGCAACCCACTCCAGTATTCTTGCCTGGAAAATCCCATGGATGGAGGAGCCTCATAAGCTACAGTCCATGGGGTCGCAGAGAGTCGGACACGACTGAGCGACTTCACTTTCACTTTCAACAAATTGAGACATACACTATTATCTAACAAATGTTTTACATCTAATTTTTCAAAATTAATGAAAATAAATACTCATAGTAGATTGACAGATGGGGAAAATGGTAAACTTTGAAAGGCTATGATTCTGTTTTTTAGTAAACTTTTCTCAAAGACTCCATTAAACTTCAGAATGAATTTCCTCAGCTAATTATTGAAGTGAGAGCAGTAATAAATTCTATTATTCCTGATTTATTTTGAACATGAAAACTCATGGTTCTTTTTACTATTTACCAATAGAAAAGTAAAGTAAAGAGTAAAGAAGTCAAAACTATGTACACCGTAAAAGAGACCTTCTGCCAGAGATCCTTTAAATCACACTTATTTAGTCTGACTGCTGCTCTGAAAGCTACTTCTGAATAATCTCTCATTATTTTCCAGCTTGCACCCTTCATGTTGATTGAGAGAATCTTTGGATACTTTCAAGTATGAATTGCTGGATCACACCTTGATGACTTTTCTGATGGCACATTTCAGTTCATCAGGACTCATTTTCTTCAATAGTATGTTTTCAGCACGTTCTTCTGACATATTCTGGCACTCAGGAATATCTCAAATCAATTTATGTTAATTAGCTTCACCAATTTTTCACTATTTTCTTCTGATTACCCTCTTTTAGTCTCTTTAGTACCTATGTGTTCAGTTTACCCTCTTAGATTACTTATAGATTACTAAATAGTCTACCATCCCTTGATTTTACATGCTCTAGGTGTCCAATTAAAGCTCCTCAAAAGATCACCTCATATTAATATTTTCTTTCAGCTCAGTCAGATTAGGTTAAATCATAGATCAAGAGTTTATTTGCTATGAAGCCTTATTTAATATATTTAAATAGTATGAGACTAAGAATTCTCCTCTGTAATAGAGATTCTGGTTATTATTTATTTTTCTCTTGCCCATACATTTGCAAATAACTTTTACACTAAAACCTCCTCCCAAAACTCTTAACTTCATTGTGCCATCTATTTTGTCCTGAGATCCTAATCACCCTTTCCCGTGTAATTTAGAGTACTCAGAGAGTGGCAATGGGTCTGCCTTCAGACTGTTCACTACTGTCTATAAAGATCTAAGTAACAAAAGAGAGTATTCAAAAATTTTGACATTGTCATGACCTCAAACATGTCATTATTCTTCTAGTTATTGCTTTTCATTATATCCATAACTGAAACACTATGAAAAATAAACTAAAATTGGTTCTCCTAGAGGTAATTGGGAAAGCATGAATGTAGTGTGTCTGCAACTATTGAAGTGAACAGGTAATTCTTTAGTATCTTGTGTTTCTGTGGGTTTGCCCACCCAACTGGGACAAACACGTAGAGCACCAATGCAGTGAAATCATCAGAAGAAGTAAGCTGGTGCTGCATGATAAGCATGGGATGAGTGCATTTAATGAAAACAAGCTTTTAGTATTATTGATAGACATAGAAGTCCAGGCTGTGGTCATTCATGCATCACTTTTAAAGAAATATTAATAAGGCAGACAGAAAGTATAAAGCCCTGAGAAGAAATCCAAGCTCACTAAAATAAGTATTCATTGTATAACTTTAGCTTTGAAGACTTTTCTTTTTCCTTTTAGTCAATATGGTGAGAGTTAAAGAAGTATATTATTGATGTTTTAAGTTTTCTCTGATAACTAGCAATGGTGAACACCTTATAACCCATTGGTCATTCAGGTATCTTCTTTTGTTAAGTGCCTCTCCAAGACTTTGTCCATTTTTAGAAAATTGTCTTGTTGATTTGTAACATCTCTTGAAGTATTCCAGGCCTACTTTCTTGGTGTACTATCAGTATTGCAAAGAACTTCTCCCAGATTTTGGGTTGCACTGTAATTCTGTTAATCATATAATTTGATGAAAATGGCTTTTATTCGGGTTAAGACCTCTGTGTCAAATTTTCCTTTATAGTAGCTATATTGGAGTCCAACTTAAATGATCATTGTCTACCCTGTTATCATTAATAGATTTTCTTACATTTTCACTGGGAATCTTTATTATTTAATATTTTACACATTGTCCACAATCCCTCTTGAATTAGTTCTGTATGAGATTTGATGCATGTGATTAGTTTAATTTGGAGAGTATTGGTATTTATTCTATCATTAACCTGTTCATATTACAAATTTTTTGCTTAAACCATGGTTTCTATTTGTCTGGCTTGGTGTCTCTCTTTTATTGTTTCTATATAGTATAAAGCGAAAGTGAAGTTCGCTTAGTCATGTTCAACTCTTTGTGACCCCATGGACTATACAGTCCATGAAATTCTCTAGGTCAGAATACTGGAGTGGATAGCCTTTCCCTTCTTCAGGGGATCTTCCCAACCCAGGGATTGAACCCAGGTCTCCTGCACTGCAGGCAGATTCTTTACCAGCTGAGTCTCAAGAGAATCTCATACAGTATAAGATAGTCTATTATTTTATTACTGTTAATGGCATGCATACTGTTTTTAAGTGATAATTGTAACTTACACGTCAGCTTAGTCCATAGTAGAATAAAAACAGCAGTAAGGTGTGTTACATGATTTGCTTCAGTTTCTAGATTATTGTCTTCCAAGGTAGTTGTTATCTACTTAGCAGTTATTGAGACACTGTTTCGATTCTACAGGTCCAATTTCCACACTAATTGCTTAACCCCTGGGTTAATGACACTTTTACTTATGGCTTAGCACAAATCCAGGAGAGGGTGAGGTCAACCAGTTTGTTTTTCCAGATGGGTCCTCTGCCACTTATTGTATGAATTAGACTAGACTTCTGGCTTGCTTAAGTGCTAAGAAGTTTATTCTCAATGCAGTTAATTCTTAATGTATTTTATCCTTAATGCATTTGTGCCACTATATGCTACATTTTAAAAATACCTAATCCCATTTCCTGTCTCTTTATTTGGTAATGGCACTTTTATATATCCCTGTGCTGTTTTAAGTGCATTTGTTCGCTTTTACATTTATTTTGTCATTTCATGGAATTTTAGATGGAAGTTACCGTGATCTAGTTTCTTGGTCCTCACTTAACCCAATCTTTTGTGATTGCTGATTCTTATATTTTTCTGTTCTTTATTTGAATACACATACATGTATATACACAATACACATATGTACTTATTGAATATAGATGTACTATACATATACACATACATATATTGTTTATATATTTATACATATGTATACATGCATTTATGTCCTTACACATAGATTTTAGCATACAAGCATATAGATATAAATAGATATGTTTAAATTTACATTTGAGAAAAACATATATAGCAGGTTAATTCATACTGTGGAATAAATTTTTCAAATAAATTACTTAATTCTGTAGTTTCTGTCTTAAGATAGTAATGTCTGACTGAGGGAATATTTGACATTATATCACTAACTGGGTGAGCAATTTCTTAAATCAATTCAAAATGGCACTGATTTAGGAAAAAAAAAAGTGAACAATGGCACATTGTCTAACCTGTATATACCCATTCTGTAATCCATTGTTGTTTCTAATGATTGATATGAGAATGATCTTAATAACAATGTTAGACTGGATACAGTTGATTCATATTATATAATGCCTATTATAGGTGTTGGCTGCCTATGTTACTTTTGCTAATTATTTTTAAAAATTGTGTGGGAAAAGCTAGCTGTTATTAGGGCAATTGAAGCTAATTCATTAATGCTAAATATAATCATTCAAAGCAGTCCCAGCAAGTCATTAGTACCACCATTCACCTAACCAGATCTTTTTGGGACATTTTCCATAAATATAATAGTGCAGTTTTAAAAAATCTCTTTTCAAATACCATAATTCAAAGTAGTGATGTGTGCAAGTTAAAATCTTCACTATTTGTGTATCCAGTGATGTGAAACAGGAGTCTGCAGATACATTATTTTTAATTTATCTAACTTTTTATTACTCTAATTGTTAGGAAGCATTTTACTGAATACTGAATATGTAAATAATTTTATTAAAAACTCGAATTTAAGTGTCTGTTAACCAATAGAATCTTTCTTGCTTATTTGTTCTTATTTACCACTCAGCAAATTTCCCATAATGTGATGAATTTTTAAACTGACCATATAAGACATGATATTACCATTTAAAATATTTATATTTACTCTCATTATATGATGACAATATTTTGGTTGAAATAACAACTTGAAGATAGTTTTGCAATGTGATAAATACATTGTGGTGATGGAAAAGCAATAGTGTTACAAAATTAAAAGTATACAAAGTATATTTTATTTTTGAATGAAATGAATTCCAGAGCACCTGGTAAATTTAATTAACAAATCATTTAAATCACATAGTAGCATAATTGTGAATGTCTTTAATTGGTGAAGAAGCAAAGAGATCATATCTATTGGATTAAATGTACCAACCTAAATGACCATTGGAATAACATGCCAATATTTTTATAGAATGAAATAAAGATATTTAAGTGATTAAAAAATATTTATGTAACAGACTTGCTTAAAACTATTAAACTCATTTCCTATTGCAGGACACATCAGTTAATAAAATGTCTCACTCCACTTGCCATACTGATTAGTTATTTCCAGTGGAAAGAAGACAAAGTTGATATATCATTTCCTGGTGAGCATAATTAAAAGGCTAAAAAGATCCTATTTCTCTTTTTTCTTTCTTTCCTTCTTCTCTTCTTTCTCCCTCCTTCTCCCTTACTCTCTCTGTCTCCCGTCTCCCTTCTGCTAGCTGACTGGGTGCAAAATGCAAATGAGTCACAGAAGTGACTAATCCAGAGTCTGTGTAGCTGAATGGCTGAGTATAACAGAGTGCTACAATCACTGCTGAGATGTTTGGAGGTTTAGTCTCATTGTTGTCAGCCAATGACTTAACTTTAATGAAATTTGTATTTACCTTATATACTAAGCATTGATCTTTCCAATTCTTATTTAGTCTCTGCCCTTGGATGGAGAAATTAGCAAGATTTATTTAATATATCTTAGCAGCATTGTCTATATCATATCATCACTAGCTTCTTGAAAAACTTTTATCCCCTGAATTCTAGGCTAATAAACTTCTCAGGTTCCCTGCCTACATCATAGATTGCTTCCTTGCAGACTCCTTTTCTGTTATCTCCTTCTTAAATATTAAAGAACCCAAGGAATATGTCTTTACTCTTCCCCATGGACTTTATTTATGCCCTGATAATTTCTTTCGGGTCTGTGACTTTAATCTACATCTCAGATCCCTAATCTGTCCTTGATCTCTATCGTCTATGTCCAATTCTTATAATTGCTACTTGGTTCTTAAGACATTGTAAATTTAGCATGCCCAAAATAGAATTCCTTATTTCTCTCTAAAGAAAATGTTTCTGTCCCTAGCTTTCTCCAAGTTAACTTATGGCATTAACAGTTTTCCAGTTATTTAGTATAAAATGTAAGGAGTTATATTTGAGTTCTTTCTTTCATTTCCTGCTTCTAATCCATTTGGATCTTCCTCCAAAATGTATCCTATCACTTCTTACACTCTCTACAATGGCCTGGGATAGCATCACCTCTGATCTGGATTTATGAATTCTAAACAAGGAAGTTATATCATCTCATTTATAATTTCAAAAAGGTAATACTGGACTTCTCTGGTGGTCCAGAGGTTAACAATCCACCTGCAGGTGCCAGGGATAGAGGTTCAGTCACTGATCCAGTAAGATTCCCTTTGCCATGGGGCAACTAATCCTGTGTACCACAACTACTGACCCCAAGCACTGACAAAAAGAGTAGCCCCCACTCACCACAAGTAGTGAAAGCCCTCATGCATCAGCAAAGACCCAGAACAGCCCAAAATGAATAAATATGTACATATTTTTTTTAAAGGAAAAGGACTAATCCCTTTTTAGTTTTTGCTCCTCTTAGACAATAGACCTTTTATAAACAGAAATAAAATCATGTAACTCTGCTAAAACTCCCCAGGTGATTCTATGTTTTTATAAAATCTAAATTCATACTATGACATGTATCTTCATCTTATGACACTAACATGCAAAGACTGATTCAAAGCTGTGGAAGACGTATAACCATTAGATGAAGAAATAATTTTAATATGCTTTCAAAAGTCTAGAATAATGTCTCAGAATTTATCAACTAGATAAGCTTTTGATTTCCATAATTAAATAATTAATAATTCTGTATTCTCTATTGGTATAGTCTGTAAATTTGATAAATATTATTTCTGCAATTTTTCTGCATTCACACTGGTGTAGGTTTCTACTTCCAGACTAGTTCTTAATTCATTATGCTTTGTAATAGATTTATAATTTTTCCATGGAATATATAGCAATTATCTTTTACCTAAGTTCACTACTTCCATTCTGACCTTATAATACTTTCTCTGTACTGAAGCCAGAGTGACCTTTCAAAATTATAAATCAGATCATGTCACTTCCTTGTTTAGAACTGTTAAAAGGCTTTCCAATGCCCTTGAGGAGAAACAAAATAAAACAAATAATACATCTTTACTGTGGCCTAAAGACACTACCTTATTTGATTTTTTGTTACTTCACTGACCTTTTTTCATTTCTCTTTCTTTGCCTCTTGTTCAATAAGCTCCATCCATAATGCTCTCCACTGTCCATGAGTTGTGCCAGGCTCTTCCTGGGTTATATTTTATGGGGCTAATATTACTGCTTGGAAAATAATTCCCCTATATCTCCACATGGCTGATTTCTCATTTCTCTTCAGGTAGGACCTTTAAGAGCAGCTTCTTCCAGAACTCCACGAAAAATAACTCTCCATTTAACGTCTTCATCATATTACCTGTATAATTGATCAGGATCTGAAATCAACATGCACACACATATTTACTTACTTGTTTTATTAGTTTGGATTGAATATACTGGAAATTAATCTTTTACTCATTGTGATGCTTCCTAGCTCTTGGTAGAAGCCCTCATAGTAATTCTCAGTCAGTCCACTTATGTTGGTTGCTTGGTTACATGCATAGCTTTGGCCTGGATTAAACTCTCCATGGAGGCAAGGAATAAGTTTGACTGATCTTATTTCAACATGGCATTCAAAGAGTTATCTAGGTAGAGCATATATTTGGTAAATATCTTGTCACATTATATGTAGGTCAGCAGTAAAAATACATAAATAAAAATTAACACCAAGGACAAGATTTCAATTAGTTAACTAATTCACACTGTTCAGATGTTGAATAGATTGTGAAATCCCTCTTTTTTTTTTTTAATCAAGATATATAGCTCTCCAAGGTGACACCATGTTCTCTTTTCAAAGCTCTTGTTCAAATAGAGAGTCCTTTTATCTGCAGAAAAATGTCTCAGCCAAGGCAGCATATCACAATCATCTACAGAACTCTAAAATATACTAATATTGGGGCCCCACTTCAGATTGACGGCAACCCTTTTTTGGGAGTTGGAATATGGGCAGTGGTAATTTGAAAAAAAAAAAGTAAGTAACTTAAATATAAGCAGAATTATAAATCACTGACTGCAGCTGTCACTTTTTTCATTCATTATCAGTTCAATGTGTACAACTGATTACATCTTCTCAAAGTGTTCAGTAAAAGTTTTTGAATGCTATCTTATTTTATTAATTCTGTGTCTACATATTTACTCCACTATGTGGTTTTCTTTTTTACTGCTTTCTCCCAACAGACTTCTTATATGGATGCCAAATGGATCTTCTCAATCTTTTATTATAAGATTTTTAAGGATAGAAAATCTTATTTTTGAGGATACTGCATTGCATCAAAGCAATAAATTGAATATCTCTTTTTGACTATTAACATTTATAAAATTACAGCACATATTTGCAATTGATTTACTAAGACTATCTTTTAATCTATGAAAAGAAAAAATATACATATATACTTAGCTTGCTTACTTAGGTGGTTCATCATGATGGGCTTCATGGATGTTCCACATAGATATAACTGAAATAGTAGAAAAATGAATATTATGCATTAAAATATATTTTAGGTATACCTAAAAGTTAATATGTTGTATGTCAGATGCAACTTGTAGCTTACTTAAAATATAATGTGAAGCTTTTACCCAAGATCTATTGAGTCAGTACATCTAAAAATGAGCGTAGGTATATTTAATACAGTTAGCCTTTTATTAGGCTACACAGGTGGCTCAGCTGGCAAAGAATCCACCTGCAATATGTGAGACCTGGGTTCAATCCCTGGATTGGGAAAATCCCCTGGAGAAGGGAACAGCTATCCACTCCAGTATTCAGGCCTGGAGAATTAAAAGGACTGTATAGCTTGTGGGGTCTCGAAGAGTCCAACGCATTGAGTGACTTTCACTTCACTTCCAACATTTTATTATGCAGAATTTTGAATATACTTAAAAGTAGAAAAGCTTGAAAATGCATCCTATTATACACATCACCTATCCGCAACAACCATCAGAGCACTGTCAATCTTGCTACAACTGCAACCTCATTCATTCTTCTCTTCTCAGGCTATTCTGAAGCAGTTATACACATATTGCTTCCTCCACTAATATTTTTATGTGGATCTCTAAACCATAAAGGCTCTGTAACATCATAAAATTACCATTCTACCTGAAAAGATTTAAAAAATATGATTATTATCTCATTTATTATCAGTTCAGTTCAGTCACTCAGTCATGTCTGACTCTTTGCTACCTGGTGGACTGCAGCATGCCAGACTTCCCTGTCCATCACGAACTCCTAGAGCTTACTCAGACTCATGTCCATTGAGTCAGTGGTGCCATCCAACCATCTCATCCTTTGTCATCCCCTTCTCTTCATGCCTTCAATCTTCCCCAGCATCAGAGTCTTTTTCAATGAGTCAGTTCTTCACATGAGATGGCCAAAGTGCTGGAGTTTCAGCTTTAGCATCATTCCCTCCAAAGAAATCCCAGGGCTGATGTCCTTCAGAATGGACTGGTTGGATCTCCTTGCAGTCCAAGGGACTCTCAAGAGTCTTCTCCAACACCAGAGTTCGAAAGCATCAATTCTTTGGGGCTCAACTTTCTTTATAGCCCAACTCTCACATCCACATATGACTACTGAAAAAAACCATACCTTTGACTAGACGGATATTTGTTGGCAAAGTAATGTCTCTGCTTTTTAATATGCTGTCTAGTTTAGTTATAGCTTTTCATCCAAGGAGCAAGTGTCTTTTAATTTCATGGGTGCAGTCACCATCTGCAGTAATTTTGGAGCCCCCAAAATAAAGTCTTTCACTGTTTCTATTGTTTCCCCATCCGTTTGTCATGAAGTGATGGGACTGGATACCGTAATCTTGTTTTTATGAACGTGGAGGTTTAAGCCAGCATTTTCACGCTCCTCTTTCACTTTCATCAAGAGGCTTTTTAGTTCTTCTTTGCTTTCTGCCATAAAGGTGGTATTATCTGCATATCTGAGGTTGTTGATATTTCTCCCGGCAATCTTGATTCCAGCTTGTGCTTCATCCTGTCCAGCATTTCTTATGATGTACTCTGCATATAAGTTAAATAAGCACAGTGACAATATACAACCTTGATGTATTCCTTTCCCGATTTGGAACCAGTCCGTTGTTCCATGTAAGGTTCTAGCTGTTGCTTCTTGACCTGCATACAGATTTCTCAGGAGACAGGTCAGGTGGTCTGGTATTCCCATCTCTTTAAGAATTTTCCATACTTTGTGGTGATCCACACAGTCAAAGGCTTTGGCATAGCCAATAAAGTATAAGTAGATGTTTTTCTTGAACTCTCTTGCTTTTTCAATAACCCAAGGTATGTTGGCAATTTGATCTCTGGTTCGTATTCCTTTTCTAATTGTAGCTTGAACATCTGGAAGTTCAAGGTTCATGTACTGTTGAAGCCTGGCTTGGAGAATTTTGAGCATTACTTTACTAGCGTGTGAGATGAGTGCAATTGTGTGGTAGTTTGAGCATTCTTTGGCATTGCCTTTCTTTAGGATTGGAATGAAAGCTGACTTTTTCCAGTCCTGTGGGCACTGCTGAGTTTTCCAAATTTGCTGGCATATTGAGTGCAGCACTTGCACAGCATTGTCTTTCAGGATTTGAAATAGTTCAGCCTGAATTCCATCACCTACACTAGCTTTGTTCATAGTGATGCTTCCAAAAGCCCACTTGACTTCACACTCCAGGATGTCTGACTCTAGGTGAGTGATCACACCATCATGGTTAACATTTCTAATGGCTTTTTCCCTTATTTTTTCAAAGTTGGTATAAATCATGGTTAACTAAAGAAGGTCTATCATCTTTCATGTTTCTTTAATCTATGAGTGGCCTTTCACTTTTGTCCTGTCAATTTATTTGATAATGAAGTTGAATTTTGTTCTTATAGTTTCCAATATTTGAAATATGCTGATTTTAAGGGATCAGGTAATAAGTTTTTCCATTTTTCATATATGCAGAAATTGGGAAGTATTCTACTCTTCCTTCAGGAGAAATAGAATTACTGTTTTTTTTTTTTATTTTTGTAATGTTAACATGTTCATAATTGATTCTCTAGGCAAAGAAAAATTGATTCTAATCTATTTCTCTTGTTAAGCAATATTGCAAGAAGATGGTAAAATGTCTTAAGGCATGAAGATGTCATAACAACAAAGCAAGAGATTAGTTGAATACGTTTTAGGTCTGATGTATCTTGTAATTTTAAAAAATTAAAGAAGAAAAAAATAATTTGTTGTGTCTGAATAAGGTGTAAGAGTAGCAATTTTGTTTCATTTTTAGTACTTGAAATTGTATTTCAATTCAAATGCTTTACTATTTGAATTTCTGTATTTGTGGACTTTCACTGAGATAAAGGATAAAAACCTGTATTTTGAAACTTTTGATCATTAGAAACATTGCTTTGACTATAAAGTAAAAATTCCTGGGATCCCTTTTTATAATATTTAATCATAATCTCTTAGGAAAGAGCCTGGGAATCTACATTTGAAGCAATTATATATGAGGAAAAATTAGAAAGCAGTGAAATATAATAAAGCAGAAAGAACAGTATTTATGGACCAATGAAATAAGAAAATAGCTCTGTTTACTTTGAGTTTTACAATTACAATTTCTACTCCTAATTACTGCAGAGTATTCTTTAAATATTTGTTTTCACAGAGGATTATTGAAGCCATTTTTATAATGACAAAGCTGATGTTTCACGAGCTGTATTGACTCCATCAGGAAAGAACTCAGACTGAAATTCAGTTCCTATGAATAGAAATTTAATAAGTTTTCAATTTCAGCAAGTTAGCCTACATTTATTTCGTTTTAGGTAATAATCCCAAATCTTCTGAAATCTAATTGTATATTACAGATTATAATTGTGTTTATCAGCTGGTTTTAGAAAAGCAGAGGAACCAGAGAATAAATTGCTGACATCTGCTGGATCATGGAAAAAACAAGAGAGTTACAAAAAAATATCTATTTCTGCTTTATTGATTATGCCAAAGCCTTTGACTGTGTGGATCACAATAAACTCTGGAAAATTCTGAAAGAGATGGGAATACCAGACCAGCTGACCTGCCTCTTCAGAAACCTATATGCAGGTCAGGAAGCAACAGTTAGAACTGGACATGGAACAGACTGGTTCCAAATAGGAAAGGGAGTACATCAAGGCTGTATATTGCTACCCTGCTTATGTAACTTATATGCAGAGTACATCATGAGAAACGCTGGGCTGGAAGAAGCACAAGCTGGAATCAAGATTGCCGGGAGAAATATCAGTAACCTCGGATATGCAGATGACACCACCCTTATGGCAGAAAGTGGAGAGGAACTAAAAAACCTCTTGATGAAAGTGAAAGTGGAGAGTGAAAAAGTTTGCTTAAAGCTCAACATTCAGAAAATGAGGATCATGGCATCTGGTCCCATCACTTCATGGCAAACAGATGGGGAAACATAGAAACAGTGTCAGACTTTATTTTCTGGGCTCCAAAAATCACTGCAGATGGTGACGCAACCATGAAATTAGAAGACGCTTACTCCTTGGAAGAAAAGTTATGACCAAGCTAGATAGCATATTCAAAAGCAGAGACATGACTTTGGCGACTAAGGTCCCTCTAGTCAAGGCTATGGTTTTTCCTGTGGTCATGTATGGATGTGAGAGTTGGACTGTGAAGAAAGCTGAGTGCTGAAGAATTGATGCTTTTGAACTGTGTTGTTGGAGAAGACTCTTGAGAGTCCCTTGGACTGCAAGGAGATCCAACTAGTCCATTCTAAAAGAGATCAGTCCTGGGTGTTCATTGGAAGGACTGATGCTGAAGATGAAACTCAAATACTTTGGCCGCCTCATGCAGGGAGTTGACTCTTTGGAAAAGACTCTGATGCTGGGAGGGATTGGGGGCCAGAGGAGAAGGGGACGACAGAGGATGAGATGGCTGGATGGCATCACTGACTCGATGGACATGAGTTTAAATAAACTCCAGGAGCTGGTGATGGACAGGGAGACCTGGCATACTGTAAACCGTGGGGTCGCAAAGAGTCGGATATGACTGAGTGACTGAACTGAACTAACAAAAATATTGAAGTAATTATTAACATGCTGATTTTTATGATGAACAAATGCTTACCATCAAACATTCCTCTCATCATAAATCGTATTCCAATTATACTATAGGTAAGTATTTATGGAGTTCAGTGCCAGTTGTCCCAAAATAAACCACTTATTTTGAGCTGAAGAAAATCAAGATTCCACAGACTTGAGAATAACCTCTTAATCCTCTTTAACTACCTAAAAGTTGAACAAGGCTGAATGGCTAACACTTAAGTACCTAAAAGAATTTAGTTAGGAAGTCTGTACCAGGAAGAGAGCTGTTACCAAAGATAACTCTTCATATATCAGAAACACACCTCCCCAAGTTTAGCATACATTTGTGTACCAAATATTTGTTCTTCCCATCTTCTTTTGAATTGTCTTTCTCCCCTTTGAAATCTCAGAACTCTACCCCCTTTTTCTCAGCTCTGAGTGGCATACAAGCCTCTGCTGCTGCTGCTGCTGCTGCTACTTGCTTCAGTTGTGCTTGACTCTGTCCAACCCCATAAATGGCAGCCCACTAGGCTCCCCCGTCCCTGGGATTCTCTATTGCCTGGCTATTGAGGAGTCTCATATTTCTATGGTGTTGGTGATTTAGTCACTAAGTCATGTTCAACTCTTGGGACTCAATGGACTGTACCCTGCCAAGCTCCTCTGTCCAGGGGGTTCTCCAGGCATAACTACTGAATTTGTTGCCATTTCCTTTTCTAGGGGATCTTCCCAACCCAGGAATCCAATCCAGGTCTCCTGCATTGCAGGCAGACTCTTTACCGACTGAGCTACAGAGGAAGATATTTCCATGGGCTCTTGTAAATATGAATTAAATTTGTTTTTCTCCTTTTAATCTGTCTTTTGTTAGCTTAATTGTTAGAGAAGTCAAAGCACCTAGAAGAGAATTAAGAAAAAATTTCCCCCTACAGTATCAATCGTTAAGCAGCTGAAGCCATATTTATAACCATGTTATATTACCTGTAGTTGGAATTTAGGTGTGATATATTGCCAGATGTGAATGCTACATTTTACAAAGAAAACGAATATTTCAACTGAGTTGCCTTAAAATTATAGTAAAGGAAATATATTTAAGATAATATTGTCTATTCTGAGGAGCTGACAATCTTAGGAGGATATGTTGCTGCCTAATTTAAGCAAATAGAAATAGTTTATTTATTGTAAGGGCACAACCATGGTGCAATTATTTTGACACAAGGAGTTTGACAGCATCTTGTTTCACAGCTGCAGATGGCACTCTTAATCGAAAGAAGTAGCTGGACCTTAAGAAAACATTTTACATTATCATTCTCATGAAATTACACCTTGAAGATCTCATTAAATACAAATGCACCTTTTTTGCCCTTATTGTTAAAAAGTAGAATAAACTTCAGTGATATTTCAAAAATCAAACCAAATTAATGGACACAGATAATTAGATTTCATGTAATTCTAGCTTATCCTTTAAATTTTTAGGTAATGTGTTGATGAAACTGCAGGCATTATGTCCCCAAAGCTTTCTATTAATGTTTAATACTAATTATTATGACAATGTCAAAACATTTATGGAAATATAAGCAAATAAGTTCATATCAAGAATGAGAGTGATTGAAGTTGATCTCAAGGCAATGTGAAATATGTAAATTGTCATTAAACCAATAGTATAGAAAATATTGAAATTAAATTTAAAGAAGTTATATTCTTGTTTTTAAAAGTTTTATTTTCATGTCTTATTTCTTTGCATTTTATTTTTGTTTCCAAACTGTTCAGTTCAGTTCAGTCACTCAGTCATGTCTTGTTGTGCCCAAGTCGCAAAATCTCCCAGCGACCACCAGGGAGCCGATATCCGATGCAAAAGCAAGAGAGTTTTTATTATCAAGCTCGAGCTGGGGCTCCCACCCGATACCGACACAGCGGCTATAGGGAGGAGACCCGAGTTCTGGGTTACATTGCTTATATAGGGTATTCTCGTACAAGAAATTTGAAAAACAGGAGTTTCCGGGTTGGGAGACATCTAATTGGTTACCTTCTGTGGAAGGGTTAGGTGTTGGTTTCTGATTGGTTCTTATTTTCCTGGGCTGGCCACGGGCTCTGATTGGTTCCCATTACCTAGGTAGACTACCTTAAGTCAGGAGATTTTGGTCTGGGGTCCGATTGGCTCGAGGGTGGTGGCGTGAGGTCAGGGGATTTCCAAAGGCTCTTGGATTTTCAAAGGCTCTTTTCCTGGAACCTTACAAAATGGAGTTTTTCTGTTAACAAAATGGAGTAGCTTAGGTCCTTCAGTCTGACTCTTTCCAATCCTATGACTGCAGCATGCCAGGCTTCCCTGACCATCACCAACTCCCAGAGTATGCTCAAACTCATGTCCATCGAGTCAGTAATACCATCCAACAATTTCATCATCTGTTGTCCCCTTCTCCCCCTGCCTTCAATCCCACCCAGCATCAGGGTCTTTTCCAATAAATCAGTTCTTCGCATCAGGTGCTCAAAGTATTGGAGCTTCAGCTTCAGCATCAGTCATCAATATTCCAATGAATGTTCAGGACTGATTTCCTTTAGGTTTGATCTCCTTGCAGTTCAAGGGACTCTCAAGAGTCTTCTCCAACATTACAGTTCAAAAGCATCAGTTCTTTGGCACTCAACTTTCTTTATGGTCCAACTCTCACATCCATACATGACTACTGGAAAAAGCATAACTTTGATTAGATGGACTTTTGTCAGTAAAGTAATGTCTTTGCTTTTTAATATGCTGTCCAAGTTGGTCATAGATTTTCTTCCAACTGAGAGGGTAACAGGCAGGAATGCCAGGGGTCTCCAAACAGAGGAAAAAGGCTGCAAGTGTCACACATTTTTTATCTCTCTCTTCCCACTCCAGTGTTCTTGCCTGGAGAATCCCAGGGGTGGAGGAGACTGGCGGGCTGCCGTCTATGGGGTTGCACAGAGTCGGACACGACTGAAGCGACTTAGCAGCAGCAGCAGCAGCAGTAAGTGCAAGAGGAAACAAACTATAAGCATTAGATTTTTTCCTATTCTTTAAACAAAATTAAAAGGTTTCTCTTCAAATTCTGTGTTGCCATGAGAACACCTGGCTCCACCTGAACTGAACTTTCTGCAAACCTTGAGCTGACCAATGCGTTTTTCTTATGGAAATATTTGTCTTCAGCTAAGTTAATGAACTATGTATTTACCCTAGACACTGCCTTTCTTCAAGTAGGTTCAGGTTAAGACTCAGAATTGATAAGGGCTCAACAAACCTGAATGTTTTACTATACATTGTTCTCCTAATCTATGTTAATGAATCTATATCTTTAGTTGGAATCCTGCCTTTCTTCAAGATTCATGTCAATCATTTTATGGCCTGGGATGACTCACCTGGTGCCAATATTATCTCAAAATGCAGGTTGTGGGTGACGGGCCTGGTGCCACTCTGAGTTTTGAGACATCTCCTTTCTCTAATTAACAGCTTGCTGATAGGTATATAGCATGCTGCTGATTAAAAGACTCTTGCTTCTTGGAAGAAAAATTATGAGCAACCTAGACAGCATATTAAAAAGCAGAGACATTACTTTGTCAGCAAAGGTCTGTCTAGTCCAAGCTATGGTTTTTCCAGTAGTCATGTGTGGATGTGAGAGTTGGAAAATAAAGAAAACTGAGCACTGAAGAATTGATGCTTTTGAAATGTGGTGTTGAAGAAGACTCTTGAGAGTCCCTTGTACAGCAAGGAGATCCAACCAATCCATCCTAAAGGAAATCAGTCCTAAATATTCATTCGAAGGACTGATGCTGAGGCTGAAACTCCAATACTTTGGTCACCTGATGCGAAGAGCTGACTCATTGGAAAAGACCCTGATGCTTGCAAAGATTGAAGGTGGGAGGAGAAGGGGATGACAGAAGATGAGATGGTTGGATGGCATCACCAACTCAACGGACATGAGCTTCAGTAAACTCCAGGTGATGGGCAGGGAGGCCTGGAGTGCTGCAGCCCATGGGGTCTGAAAGAGTCGGACACGACTGAGCAACTGAATGGACTGAAAGGCTAGCAGGGGGGCACTCTTTCTGCCCTCTTTTGATGTCTATGTCAGAAGTTTTCTCTATCTCTTTTGTACTTTAAAAAAACTTTATTACACAAAATCTCTGAGCAATCAAGCCTCGTCATTGGTCCCAGATTGAATTCTTTTCCTCTAAAGGCCAAAAATTCCGGGTCTTTCATGGCTCAGCTACAACCTTTCACAAGGAGCAGGTGTCTTTTAATTTCATGGCTGCACTCATCATTTGCAGTGATTTTGGAGCCCAAGAAGCTGCACTATAGTCATATTTGCTGTCAAGACACAGAAGAAACCACATTTTCAATTTTTAAATGAAACAATCCAAAATTCTCTTAGGATATTCTGCTAAATATTCAGAATTTATTTCTTTACAATCTAGAAGTTGTTTGTGAATGTTTAGTGGGGATTTGGTAAGTATCACTTGCCATTTATTGAATGATCCACCCTTTCGTTCTTTTTTATTATATTATATTAAATTACATCAAGGGTCAACAACATCTATCCCTCCAAACTCTTTTGATAAATAACGTTTTAATGACACACACCCGTATTTTAAATGTATTTTATATGGCTGCCTTTGTGTAACCAAATAGAATTAAGTAGTTGTGACAAGGACTGTATGCCTGTAAAAACTGAAATATTGGCTATCTGGCCCTTTGCTTACCCTTGAATAATATATATGAAGAGATTGAAAAGGAGGGTGGTAGAAATGGAGGGAGGAGTAGATATGTAGATATGTTACTGAGCTCAGAAATATGTGCACACACATATTTATATAGATTGTTTATCATCATCTGTTCTTTTTTAACTAGAATATGTTTTGAAATTTATAGAGCAAATCTTATTTATTTAGCTTCTATTTAGCATGATTGTGTTATATTATATTATGAAGTATTAATTTGTGTACTTTTTATGTTTCGTTCTCCTTTGTGAGTCTCTCATTAGTTCCTCTCTTAGTGATCATTTTACTTCACCAGATAACACAAAACAAAATCAAGTGCTAGAGATGGCACTGGCTCTAGCCTAAGATAGAAATATTTGCATAGCAAGTTTATCCATTCCCTAAATTAGAGAACAAAGGGTTCAGGGAAAGGTTCAGAGAAAGATCTAGAGGAAAAAATCCTTCTTTAGAAAAAGGAAGAAAGCCCTGGATACCTCCTATGTACAAGTAAAAGAGTCTCAGTTTCTAGCTCCATGTAAACATTCACAAAAATAAATACTACTCTCTTTTCTGAGTTCAGCTCAACTGACTAACCCTCCCGGATGCAAGGATACAGGAAAATTCACTGACCAGGATAGGTGGAAGGGACATTTTGAATGAAAATGTATGCATTGAGGGAAGATTTCTCCCTTATCAAGGTAATTTTGAACAGAACCTGAAGAGTACTCTCTAGTATACTAGGACAGCATTGGGTAGATTGACAGAATGGCAAACATTTTAGCTTTGAAACTATTTCACTTAAAATTTAAAGTTTTATTAAGTGTATTTTTGCCCTGCTGCTGCTGCTGCTGCTAAGTTGCTTCAGTCGTGTCCAACTCTGTGTGACCCCATAGACAGCAGCCCACCAGGGTCCCCAATCCCTGGGATTCTCCAGGCAAGAACACTGGAGTGGGTGGCCATTTCCTTCTCCGTAATTTAATTAATTATAATTAAATTGTACATGTAGTTATAATAAAATTATAATTTTAAAGTAATGATTTTAACCATTCCTAATCCATAACTGATGAAAATTTACATAAAATTTTCAAATTTTTCAGATTTAAAATTTTGAATTTAAGCACGTATACAGAAAAGTATATTGTGTGTTTATAAATCATTGTCTCTCAGAATTCTCAAAACCTACAGTGCCTCAAAATTCTCTGCGAAGCTGGTTAACATCCGCAGAGATTCTTAGTCAACTGTTTATGATTTTACGGGGACAGTAAATAACATCATTTTCTTTCCTTCTATGTTCAAACATGAAGGAGATATATGTAGGAGTTAAACAGATGGGAATGAAAATATTTTTAACTGATAGTGATATTCGGAAGGCAGCTTTTGGTCGCCAGCTGAGTGGATTTACTCCTCCTCCACTCCTGAATTAGACAGTCATCTTCTCAGTCAGCTGTAGTGTGGACAACCCCGAGGAACTTCTGGAGAGAAAGCCTCGCACCAGAAGTCATACAACCTAAAAACAGGCTGACTTCAAATAAGAAGCTGGTGAACTAATCAGAACTGGTTCAGAACCAGTGAATCAAAGTAATCTCCCTCTTCCCAAAAGGTCCATCTAGACAGAGCTATGGTTTTTCCAGTAGTCACGTATGGATGAATGTGAGAGTTGGACCATAAAGAAAGCTGAAAGCCAAAGAACAGATGGTTTTGAACTCTGGTGTTGGAGAAGACTCTTGAGAGCCCCTTGGACTATAAAAAGATCAAACCAGTCAATCCTGAATATTCATTGGAAGGACTAATGCTGAAGCTTCAATACTTTGGCCCCCTGATGCAAAGAGCCAACTCATTAGAAAAGACCCTGATGGTGGGAAAGATTGAAGGCAGGAGGAGAAGGGGGTGAGAGAAGACGAGACGGTTGGATGGTATCACCGATTCAATGGACATAAGTTTGAGCAAACTCCAGGAGATGGTAAGGACAGGAAAGCCTGGAATGCTGTACCCCATGAGGTCACAAAGAGTTGGACATGACTGAGCAATTGAAGAATAACAACTCACAAGAGGAATAAATGAGATATAAGGAGAGACTAATTATCTTTCATCTTAAATGTTTCCATGTGTAAGGGTTAGGGTATTCTCAGGTGGCACACTGGTAAAGAACCTGCCTTCCAATGCAAGAGACACAGGAGCTGTGGGTTTGATCTCGGTTGGGAAGATCCCCTGGAGTAGGAAATGGCAGCACACTCTAATATTCTTACTGGAAAATTCCATGGACAGAGGAGCTTGGCGGGCTACAGTCCATAGTCTCACAAGGAGTCAGACAGGAATGAGTATCTGAGCATCTAAGGATTAGAATGTGGAAAGAGAAAATACCTGCATTGCCCTAGAGTATTTTAATGGGTCTTATACTGACTCTAAAATTTGAGCTAGCAGTTCATAATGTAGAAAAACTGCTCATATAGATTTGTGTATTTATTTCTACTTGTGAAAATGTTGAATTATACTCCTATGATTATGAAAGTCTTGACCTTGGCTATTAACTATTGTGCTAAAGCAGAGAGCATTTTTGCTTAAAGTGAGTGAGATGATCATGGTTTGTTTTTAATTTGGATGTTTTGTTTGATTATTTGCTTATGATCTTTAATTTTCTTTGAGCTGAAATCAATATCAAGCATAAGATTTTTTAACAAGAAGAGAAAGTTAGCAGGTGGAAAATCAATGGGAAAAAACCTTGTTGTTTTAGAAAGGAATTTATTATTAGCAAATTATTACCAGAACCTCAAAATTACATTATGGATTTGTTTGAATTCTCCTAGATGGAACAAGAATCTAAAGAAATGAATAAAAGAAAGAAAGGGGAGATAGCTGAAAATGGATACGAGTGTCTATTGTGGGCTACTGGAAATTTTTCATTGGAGAGAAAGTCTAGGAGGCAGTACAGGCCATGTGCCTTGCTGTTATCCCAAGCAAGAGTCAAGTGCATGTGATGGGGAGTGTACGCACTAGCTCCTGCCAGCCATGAAGGAAGCTACCCCTGAGCGACATTCATTCCCTGTCCCATCTGGCCTTTCACAGGGGCAACAAAGGTGGCTCCAGCAATAGGAGAAAGCTCTCAGGCAACAGAATGCAGATGCCAGAAGTTGAAAAATCAAGCTGATTTTTACCTGACCTAGTAAGATATGTGCATATGTAAGAGTGTGTGTGTATGTGTGTGTGTGCACATGCTCAGTCATGTTCAGCTCTTTGCAACCCCATAACCTGTAGCCCACCGAGCTCCTATGTCTGAGGAATTTTCCAGGCAAGCATACTGAAATGGGTTGTCATTTCCTACTCCAGGGGATCTTCCTGATCCAGAGATCAAACTCACATCTCTTGTGTCTCCTACTTTACAGGGAGATTCTTTACTGCTGAGCCACCAGGGAAGCCCTGATATAGTACGATATCAGCACTTAAAAGTAAGCTTTCTATTTCACCACAGGATGTTTGCTCTATGGTTTATGAAAACATACCTTATTAGATCAAGAAAATGCCTTTCTATTCCTAGTATTGTGTTATTACAAGTGGGTGTTGAATTTTATCAACCCCTTTATTTGTGTCTGCTGTAAAAAAACCTGATTTCTTTCTGTATTTTTCAATGGGATAAATTATAATAACTTGAATATTAAACAAAATACATATTCCCTGATTAAACAGAACATTTATGTCAATTAATTCATTCAATGTCTTGTGGAATTTAAGATTTTGGCTTCAGTATAATTTAGGAGAGAAACCAGTAACTTTCTGTTCTCTTAATACTCTTGATATATTTGGCATATTCAGTATACAAGTTGGTCAGTTACTCTTCCCAAATTTTCAATGTTCTGGAAAACATAGTCAGAGTCTTTTCTTAAGAGGAGGAGGGTGTACTCTTTTCTTAAATAATTGCTATAATTACTCAGTAATGCATTTGGAAAATTTTGAAATTATGAGTTCAATATCTAAGATTACATACAATGCTCAAGAGTTCTTTCCTTTTTGTATCACATTCAGTAGGTTACATTTGTCTAGGAAATTATGCATTAAATCTTCAAATTTATTGGCAGGTTTTTATAGTTTTATTCTGCTTGTAATATCTGCAGGATCTATTGTAATGCCCCTATTTAATTTTGACACAGATTTCACCATTTCAGATTTTTCTCATGTTTAATTCATCAGTCTCACTGAAACATCAGTTTGATTAGATTTTTAAAAAATAACTTGTGATTTTAATTATCTTTACTGTATGCTTGCATTTTATTAATATATGATCTAGATAATTTTCATTCTTTAAATTTTCCTTGCTGTTTTTTTGTAATCTTTAATATGGCCTTTAACTTTTTAATGAACATGCTATTTTCTTTTCTTATTCATAAAATTTATCTATACTATTTACTCTGGTAATGCTTTGGCTACTTCCCAGATGTTTTAAAAGGTTTTAAAATATAACATTAAAGAAAGAAAATATATGTAAAGTAGAGGAAACAGTAAGAGTACACCCTCCTCTCATTGTTATAAAATATAACATAAATCACTATCAATGATTGATAGTGGTCAATCTTGGTTTATGTCTATCCTTTGCAATCCATCATTTAATATTTAGGGAGATTTAATTTTGTAGCATATAATTTCATCCATAAACATGGTATTTAGCACTTAATGACAGGACACTTTTCAAACTCTTCCTTTATGTGTGTGTGTGTGTGTGTATTTATCTGCACGTGTGTGTGTATTTGTGTCCACCCCTAAATGTATACATTGAAGCCTTAGCTCCTAATGTGATGATATTTAGAGAAATGACTTTAGTGTGGTAATTCCATTTAGTGGAGGTTATGACTGCATAATTTCTATGATGGAAGTAGTCTTCTTATAGGAAGAGAAAGAGACAACTGAGCTTGCTCTCTCTAACATCATGCGAGGGCACAGAAAGAAGATAAGCCATCTGCAAACCAGAAACAGGACACTCATTGGAAGCCAACCTTGGCGACACTTTGATCTCAGACTCCTCAGCCTCCCAAATGACCAAACTCATTAAACTATTAATTAATAAAGTCAAGATGCTGAATCAGGTAGATCTGAAAACAAAATTTTTAATAATTGTATACAGCATCTATGAGGACAGGTTATTTTGTGTGTTTTGCAACCAAGTGTTTGCCAAGTGACTAAAACCAAGAGTAATACCTAATACATAAGAAAGGAGAAAAAAAGGGTAATGTTACAGAAGAAAGGCAGGAAAGATGAACACTGTGCCACATACTCTTAGTGGCATTTTTACATTATTACTAGTGTCAATTAGCAAAAGTGTTCTTTCACATAACTTAATACCCTAAATGTTGAAGCCTTTAGACAGTCCTTTTGTACCCTGGGTTTTCATTACCTCTCACTCCTTCAATTTCCCGTTACCTGCATCCCACAGAGTGATGTCCTTGAAGTAATCCCATAGAAAAAGTCTTTGGGGGAATAGTGAGAAATTATTGTGATGTTTCTACAGTCAATAGTAAGATATTTTTAGTGGACATTTTCCAGTTCTATCCTCTCTGCAAACAAATCATATTTAGATACTCCAGAGAGCTTGTTTTTATTTTCTATTGCCAGATGTTTTCTATTTCAGTGACAAGAGTCTTTCTTCCATGCATATTACAAATCACATTGATTTTGAGCCATAATGGAGATGAAAATGAATATGTAAAACAAATAATATATGCTTTATTTCTATATCACAGATCTTTTTTTATTCTGTTTATACATTTAGCATACATCTACCGTGAAAAATTTAGAGAATAAGAGCAATAAAATAGCTGTTTATATTTATATAAAATATTTTATGTTGGCATTGCTTGCTAAATGCAAGAGTAAACCATTTAGAGTAAACATAAAGAGTGGCTTCTTATCATTCCAACAGATATTAATCTATGTGCATTTAGATAACTAATGCCATGATTGTTCTGAACTCTCTTGGCTATCACAGAATTCTGGACAAATAGGCCTGTTGTTGCCTATATCTAAAAATATTGAAATATTTTGGTCAACTTTAAAGAGGAACAGAGGGAAGAATATTTATTTGGGGGCATAAATTTCTAAACAGTGGCTTTACAAGACTTGAATAAAAGTTAATAGGAGTTACAGTCAAATCCTGGGGTTCCCTAGCAACTCAGATGTTAAGGAATCTGCCTGCAATGCAGGAGAGGTGGGTTCGATCCCTAGGTCGGGAAGATCCCCTGGAGGAGGAAACAGCAACCCATTCCAATATTCTTGCCTGGAGAATTCCATGGACAGAGGAGCCTGGCAGGCTACAGTCAGTGGAGCTCACAAAGAGTTGGATATGACTGAACACCTAACACAGTTACAGTTTACAGAGTCAAACCCTACTCTGTTGATTCCCCAGATAGCCCAGGCCACGGTTTCCACAAGGATTTAGCCAGGAGAAGGGGGCGACAGGATGAGAGAGATGGTTGGATGTCATCACTGACTCAATGGACACATGAGTTTGAGCAAATTCTGAGAGACAGTGAAGAACAGGGAAGTCTGGTGTTCTGCAGTCCATCAAGTCTCAGAATCAGACGCGAATTAGTGACTGACCAACAACTGTAAAATTGGTGTGATAGTACACCATAGCATGGTTGTAAGGATTCAAGTGATTTCTGCATAAATTGCTGAGGAAAATATGTTGTAATTTTAGGGTTAAAAACTAGGAACTTAAACACAATTAATTATAAACTCCCCTGAAGCAATTTTACCTCAGTTGATACAAGGGCTCAACATTTAGTAAATGTTGAGTGACTGAATATGAGAATAAACAACAAAGTGGTCCAATATAATAATAACAGTTCTGACTTACATTCTCTGCATCAGCTAGCCTGGGAAGCCAAGCTAGAACTTCAAAGAAAACAGCCCAGGAAGCCAAACTATGACCTCAGTAGCAGCTGGTCTAGAATTCTCAGGACTTGCTCAATGACTGGCAGCTTTCCCACTTCCAAATTGGAACTCACCTGAAAAAGCCAAATATACTCTCCAAAGTAGTTACTGGTTCTAGTCAGCCTTCCTCTGTCTCCTCTTGCCAACAAACTTCAGCCAGAACATATCTAAAAACCTTTCCATTTTGTTCACTATAAAACCTTCCTATTCTCCTGCACACTTTTGAATCTCAGCAAAAATGTAAACAATAATAGTGTATTTCCTCATTTCGGTGTTTTAATTTATTTTGAGAATGTTAAAAAAATTGACACAAAAACCAAAATTCCATTAGTTGCTTTTTTATATTCAAGGTATCAATTACTTGTGAATCCTATATACCCTGAATAATAAAGAGGAAACTAGGAGCTTCTTGTAACGCATCTCAGAAAGAAAACCAGTTGCTATTTGTGATATGGTTAGAGTTGAATTTGGTGCAATGTTTGATCCATAACACTTGAACATCCAGTATTATATTTTTGGTTTGTTTGGCAAGCCAATAATTCCTATATCTTAATTGCTTCATTTTAAAGAACATCTTCAGGAAGAAAATGGTCTTCAGTGCTGGGAGGATGAACTGGAAACAAATTGTTATCTAGGGTTTAATACTAAAAATGCTTTCTTTGTAAAAAGAAGTACAATTTGAATGACAGTGACATGTGTTGAATAATTGAGTTCCATGTATTTTAAAAAAGAAAAAATAAACCACTTATATCTTGCTATGGAAGCATATTTAAAGCATATTTTTCCTAACTAGGAAATTAATATGATATTATGCAAAGCAGGCTTTTATGTCATATGCAGTTTTAGATAAAACTAATATAAGATTTTTAACATCTTTTTTATAGATGTTATAATGTGCCTTTGTGTGGTCCTCTGGGTTCATCCTGTGCCGGGGGGTCTCCCACTTTTCTGGACTTGGGTGACTGCTTCTTTTCCCAAGTTACAGAAGCCTTTAGTTATGTTTTCAAACATATCCTAAGGCCCTTTGTCTCACACTTCTTCTGGTACCCCTGTAATGCAAATATTAGTGCTCTCGATACAGCCCCAGAGGTCTTTTCAATTATCCCCATTTCTTTTCATTCTCTTTTCAGTACAGTGGCAGGGATTTCCACTCCTCTGCCTTCCAGCTCACTGATTCATTTCTCTGTATCATTTAGTCTACTTTTGATACCTCCTAGCATATTCTTTTCTTCCTAATGTTATTATAATCTCCATCTCTGTTGGGTTGTTCTTTATAATTCTCTTGGTTAAAAAATTCTCACTTTGCATTCTGTGGATCCATTCTTCTCCCGTGTTCTTTTAGCATCTTTACAATCATTACTCTGAACTCTTTCTCAGGTAGATTTCCTTATCTCCATTTCACTTAGTTCTTCTGGGATTTTATCTTGGTCCTTCCTCTTCTGTCTTTTGTATAAGCTGCTATTTGTATTTTTATGTATGTGGTAGGTTGGTTGCATTTCTTGATCTTGGAAAAGTGACCCTCTGTGGTTGTTCTGTGTGTCCCAGCAGCACACTCTCTTCTTGTTGCCAAAACTCTATGCTCTAGGGGGTCCCTCTAAGAGGGCTGCATGGGGCCTTCTGTTGTAGTGACATACTTATTTGTGTGGTCTGGAAGGCTTGGCTGGCCCACAGCCTGATTAGTTGGCACGCTCTGCCTTGTGTAAATGCTCTTGCTGCTTGTTAGTGGGGCCTGGTCATGAGGCAGCTGACTGCAGAAACCTAGGAGGCCTTGGGGCTGATGATGCTTACTGGAGGGCAGAGTCAGGTCCAGAAGACTCTTGGGCTCTGACCCCTTCTTGTGGGGGAAGCTATGTTCGGTGGTTATAGTCACATTACTGACAGGCAGAGCCAGGTCCTGGAGTCTGGCTATAGGCCCAACAGATCCCAGAGCTGGTGTCAGATTTCTGGGGGAGGGGAGATGGACAGTGGGGGAGTGGTGGCTCCTAACACAGTTGGGCGTGGACTCAGATGTCCCAAAACTTGTATTGTCCTGCTAGTGGGGAAGGCCCGTGCTCAGCTGGTCCCAGGGCAGTGCTGCTGTGCTCTGGGATTGTGGTTTTCTTGGGTCTGTTGTCTGTCTCCTGGAGAGTGGACCTGGGTCTTGGCCCCCTGGTGGAAAAGACTGTGTGTAGATGTGTATCTAGAGGCCCTATAGGGTCAGGAAATCTTCAGGCAGCCTACTGCTGAGGGGAGGGCTGTGTCTACCTAGGTAGTTGTCTGGCCCCAGATGGTCCCGCACAGGGGCACAGGGTACTGGGTGAGGCCAGCAATTGGTGCTGATGCGCCACCAGCAAGCTTCCATGTGAGATCATGAGCTCCTGAACAAGGCCGCTGCTGGCGCACACACCCTGCATGAGCACAGCTGCCCCAGCTCTCTAGAAGACTCTCCCAGACCAGCATGTGTGTCTGGCCCAGGCGCCTATGAAATTATTGCGTTTGGCTTTTTTTCTTCATGCACATGAGATTTTGTGTGTACCCTTTAAGCGTGAAGTCTCTATTTCCCTCAGTCCTGTGGGGCTGCCGAAATTGAAGGCCCCCTGGCCTTCAAAGTCAAATGTTGTAGGGGTTTGTCTTTTTGGTTCAAGACCCAGGTCTGCAGGGCCCAGTGTGGGGTTTAAAACTCACTCCTGTGGGAGAAATGCTGCACTATAATCATTCTCTCATTTGTAGGTCACTCACCCTTGAGTGTGGGAACTGATTCTCTCTGCCATATGCCCCATTTTCCAGTCTCCTCTCCTTCTTTACATTGTTAGCTATCGAAGATCTTTTCTGGTAGAATTTGGTCTTTCAAACCAATGGCTGTCCTGGAGATAGTTATGATTTTGGTGTGCTTTTAAGTTGTTGAGTCTTGAAGGCAGCTACCAATTTGGAGTGACCTTATCTAGGAGGGGAAAGGTAGGTTCCAAGACTATACTAATTCTAATGACGAATCTCAAGTGGTTGGCTGTTGAAATCACTCTCTTTTGTCATAAAGAATGCAAGGTGTTTCTAAGATAATAAAACTTTAGTGTATTTCTTATATTGAGAAAATCCTCCTCACTTTGTTGTTTCCATGTTCAAATAAAATTTTGAATTGAGAAGCTTGAGAGGAATAATGCTCATGTTAATAAGATAACTACTTTTCTATGTTAAAGGACTCTCTACAAAGATATTTTTAGAGTGTTTTGTTTTCAATCTCAAGAAAGAAAATGGTTTATTATTTTCCTGCCAAAGTCTATATTTACTAGTACCTATGGCCATGGAACAACAGACTGGTTCCAAATAGGAAAAGGAGTACATCAAGGCTGTATATGGTCACCCTGCTTATTTAACTTATATGCAGAGTACATCATGAGAAATGCTGGGCTGGAAGAAGAACAAGCTGGAATCAAGATTGCCAGGAGAAATCTCAAGAACCTCACACATGCACATAATACCACCCTTATGGCAGAAAATGAAGAAGAACTAAAAAGCCTCTTGATGACAGTGAAAAAGGAGAGTGAAAAAGTTGGCTTAAAGCTCAACATTCAGAAAATGAAGATCATGGCATCTGGTCCCATCACTTCATGGCAAATAGATGGGGAAACAGTGGAAACAGTGTCAGACTTTATCTTTTTGGGCTCCAAAATCACTGCAGATGGTGATTGCAGCCATGATTTTAAAAGACGCTTACTCCTGGGAAGGAAAGTTATGACCAACCTAAATAGCATATTCAAAAGCAGAGACATTACTTTGTCAACAAAGGTCCATCTAGTCAAGGCTATGGTTTTTCCTGTGGTCATGTATGGATGTGAAAGTTGGACTGTGAGGAAAGCTGAGTGCCAAAGAATTGATGCTTTTGAACTGTGGTGTTGGAGAAGACTCTTGAGAGTCCCTTGGACTGCAAGGAGATCCAACCAGTCCATCCTAAAGGAGATCAGTCCTGGATGTTCTTTGGAAAGACTGATGCTAAAGCTGAAACTCCAATACTTTGTCCACCTCATGCGAAGAGTTGACTCATTGGAAAAGACTGTGATGCTGGGAGGGATTGGGGGCAGGAGGAGAAGGGGACGACCGAGGATAAGATCGCTGGATGGCATCACTGACTCGATGGACATGAGTTTGGGTGAACTCCGGGAGTTGATGATGGACAGGGAGGCCTGGCATGCTGCAATTCATGGAGTTGCAAAGAGTCGGACACGACTGAGTGACTGAACTGAACTGATGGTCAAGTAAAATCTTTGTTGGAAGTTTTTTATATAAAATAAAGGAGAGTTTTCGTAAAAGACTAGTGAAACTTTTGTGACAAATGGTGGTCTTTGGGATCTGTATGACAAAGTGCAGCCCAGTGTGGGAAAGGAACTCTCTCTTCAATCTAGCTTGTAACTCAGCACTGATAAAGAAACTCAACGTTTGGTTGATCTCGGAACATCAATCCAGGGCATACCACTTGTGGGCCATACAATGAAAAGCATCATCAGGGAAATATGAGAAAATTTTACTTGGCTTAGGAGAAAACAGAATGTAAAAGAGGCTACTGGGTGACTACAATGACAATTAGGTTTACGAATACATGCAGGTCTCACAGAAGACTTAAGACTGGAATATATTTCACTAAGTGAAAGGTAATATACCAAAAGGGAAAGTGAGAATAAGAACTTCAACAAATAAACATCAATGTACTTTCATAGATTAGAATTCACTGAGGTGTTCTGGTCATATTTAATGTATAATATAAATTGTAAAAGATATTTATTGGTGTCTTAAATGTACATAATCAAGTTTTCTTGCAAATAAGATTTCAAAAAAATTCACCTCCAAATTATGACTATATATACTTGTCATATTAAGAAAATAACACTTAGAAGTTAGTTGTTTTATTTATGAAATCTGGAAACTGAGTTTACATATATATGATGAATATAATATATATCCTCTCTAATTTGTGTTGTTGCTATAAAATTCAGAAAAAAATGTTCATCAGATATTGATTTGGCTACCTGTATGATTTTTCCTATTATGTATATTCATTAGTTTTTGAAAGGAAAGTTGGTTTATACTAATGAGTAATATAGATTTTTATTTTTTATTTTTTTTAATTTTTATTATTTTTTTTCCTTTGCTTTTATAATAATTTTTTTCCTTTATTTTAATTTACAGTACTGTATTGGTTTTGCCATACATTGACATGAATCAACCACGGGTGTACATGCATTCCCAAACATGAACCCCCCCACCCACCTCCCTCCCCATAACGTCTCTCTGGGTCATCACCGTGCACCAGCCCCAAGCATGCTGTATCCTGCGTCGGACATAGACTGGCGATTCGATTCTTACATGATAGTATACATGTTACAATGCCATTCTCCCAAATCATCCCACCCTCTCCCTCTCCCTCTGAGTCCAAAAGTCCATTATACACATCTGTGTCTTTTTTGCTGTCTTGCATACAGGGTCGTCATTGCCATCTTTCTAAATTCCATATATATGTGTTAGTATACTGTATTGGTGTTTTTCTTTCTGGCTTACTTCACTCTGTATAATCAGCTCCAGTTTCATCCATCTCATTAGAACTGATTCAAATGTATTCTTTTTAACAGCTGAGTAATACTCCATTGTGTATATGTACCAAACAAAAGAGAAAGAGGTAGGGAATCTACCTGAGAAAGAATTCCAAATATTGATAGTGAAAATGATCCAAAATCTTGAAATCAAAATGGAATCACAGATAAATAGCCTAGAGACAAGGATTGAGAAGATGCAAGAAAGGTTTAACAAGGACCTAGAAGAAATAAAAAAGAGTTAATATATAATGAATAACGCAATAAATGAGATCAGAAACACTCTGGAAGCAACAAATAGCAGAATAACGGAGGCAGAAGATAGGATTAGTGAAATAGATTTTTAATAGCTGCACAATCAGTTCAGTTCAGTTCAGTTGAATCCCACTCTTTGCGACCCATGGATTGCAGCATGCCAGGCCTTCCTGTCCATCATCAACTCCTGGAGTTTACTCAAATTCATGTCCATTGCGTCAGTGATACCATCCAACATCTCATTCTCTGTTGTCCTCTGTCATTCAATAAGTATTTGAGTATAAAACCAAAAATTCCAAAATTAGGGAAAAATTTTAAGTACATAATTACTTAAATTATAGAATTTTCTATTGTAATTATGAAAAAATAATGAGTATCTAGCTTAATTTTAATTTAGTTGAGCATTTAATAACACCATTTGGTATCATAAAGTCTTTCTCAATTAAATGAACAATGAAAACCTCTTTTTAAAAATTACTCAGCTTCAGTTCAGTTCAGTTCAGTCACTCTGTCGTGTCTGACTCTTTGCGACCCTGTGAACTGCAGCACGCCAGGCCTCCCTGTCCATCATCAACTCCCAGAGTTCACTCAAACTCATGTCCATCGAGTCGGTGATGTCATCCAGCCATCTCATCCTCTGTCATCCACTTCTTCTCCTGCCCCCAATCCCTCCCAACATCAGAGTCTTTTCCAATGAGTCAACTCTTCGCATGAGGTGGCCAAAGTATTGGAGTTTCAGCTTTAGCATCAGTCTTTCCAAAGTACATCCAGGACTGATCTCCTTTAGGATGGACTGGTTGGATCTCCTTGCAGTCCAAGGGACTCGCAAGAGTCTTCTCCAACACCACAATTCAAAAGCATCAATTCTTTGGTGCTCAACTTTCTTCACAGTCCAACTCTCACATCCATACTTGACCACTGGAAAAACCATAGCCTTGACTAGACGGACCTTAGTCGGCAAAGTAATGTCTCTGCTTTTGAATATGCTATTTAGGTTGGTCATAACTTTCCTTCCAACGAGTAAGTGTCTTTTAATTTCATGGCTGCAATCACCATCTGCAGTGATTTTGGAGCCCAAAAAAGTAAACTCAGCCACTGTTTCCACTGTTTCCATCTATTTGCCATGAAGTGATGGGACCAGATGCCATGATCTTCGTTTTCTGAATGTTGAGCTTTAAGCCAACTTTTTCACTCTCCTTTTTCACTGTCATCAAGAGGCTTTTTATTTCCTCTTCCTTTTTTCCATAAGGGTGGTTTCATCTGCATATCTGAGGTTATTGATACTTCTGGCAATCCTACATTTCTTAACATCTTTGAAGGAAGATGAATTTTTATGTCATTTACAAATATTTGCTTTGTGGTTTATAATTATTCCTGAATTATAGAGTTGGAACTTTAGAATTACATAAATTTTGGAATGACCAGATTTCAGTAGTACTCCCCAATGTTCACTAAATCATATTTTTTGCTGTTAGGTAATTTGGTCAGGCATATGGGCCATCTGTTGTATTGACTACAAGCTATCTAATCTGCTTGAACCATCTTGTTGTTGCACATAGTTTACCTCACTTATTTAATTACTACACGCTTCCAGACTTTGTGGTTTACAATATGTTCACTCTATGAAATTCTGCCCGTAACACATTTCTTACTCACTGAGCGGCAACTAACATTCCTTTTTGGTTAACAGTTTGATTTGCTTGTCCTCAGTGTGGAATGATAGCACTGAATTATTTATTTGGGGGGCCAAATTTCAATATCTGTTTACTGTCAATAACAAATATGTCTATTTTTTAAAATTATTCAATATTTTCTGTCTTGTTCAGGAAATTTGAATATCTTATGGACTCGGATAGCTATCATTTATTTTTTGTTAATTTTCCTAGATATTTTAAAATTGAATATGTTAGAGAATATGGAGTTCTCTAAGAAAAAGTTATGTCTATCCTGATATTCAATGATTATTATGAATTATACCTGTTCTTGCATCTTTCTTCTATTGTAGATTATTTGCAAGTACATCATAGTCAACATCAGAGAGTTCTTTTGGATAATCCCTCTATTATATATTAAATTCCTATTTTCTTGTTTTCCACAGATTGAGATTATATCTGCTTGTATTTTTCAATTGAATAGATTTATGAAGTGTGGAAAATGAAACATGATATTTTATGTTATCAAAGTAGTTCATGTTGCATGCACTTAAATGAATTTTAAAGACCAATAACCTATTTATTTTTTTGGTTGTCCATTTATACGTTGTACAATAAAGTGATTTTTATCATTTCTAAATTCTTCTGAACCCATTAAAATTTCTATACTGCTTAGCATGTACAGAAGCACTTCTCAGTCATAGAATCCTCTTAATTAATTAAATTGCTTATGTTTTAATTTTTTTTTAGCTATATGAAAGGAACTGGACAACTGGGCATTTAACATTTCCCCCTATGGCACACAGGAATAGGGATAAGATGGAGCTTGGAAACAATTCCCAAGTCTTGATGACAACATTTAGGAGTCATCTTGAATTCCTTTCTTTCTTTTTTATTTTTTGTCCCAGTGTCCAAATGTGAAAAATCTGTCTCTTGCTGGGTGAGGGGTGTTTACCATGCTATGCAAAATGAAAACTGGGAAAGGAGATCAGGGGAACCTAACTGTTCCTTAGAATTTCAACTAATCCTCCTATCTTCATCTCCACCTCTCACTACCATCTTTGGATATCTTTGGTATCATTCATTGAAGAGTATTTTGGAGATTTAGTGATGCCAATGTCTCACTTCTTGTTAGATTTCCCTCTTTTGGTACATTTTACTTGATCATATATTTTCTCATCTTCCATATTCAAAAATTCAGCAAACAATCATCTAGTACCAGTTCCTTACCAATGTATATATTCCTTTATGGTCACTTTACAGGAAGGAGTAGAAAGGCATGCAAGCTTTTAGTCAGTCATTTTGAGACAGAGATTTCATGATATTCTACCAGAGAAAGTAAATTTCCTATTATATTTGGAAACTTTTTAGCTCCAAAAGCAAGTCAAGATTTAGGCACTATTGATCACAAAGCTCTACCCCAATTTCTTTTCTAAAGGTGAGATAAATTAAAAGAGACAGTCAGCTATGAAGCAAAAGTGCTGAACAGAAACTAGATGATGTGAGGTTTAATTTTAAACTTGTTATAAATGGTCTTTGTGACTCTGAAAAATACATTTAAGGTCTATATATCTTAGTTTATTATATGTAAAATGACAGAGTTAGATTGGAAGTTCTCTAAATTTCTTTTTAGGTGCAAATTGCTTATAAATCTAAAATACAGGTTTCTCATATGAAAAATTACTTGATATGTTTAAAATAGATCCCTTACTTTAATAAATATCTATATGATGCTTAAAAGACTATAGTATTTCAATCTTTTCATTGCTTATTTTCACACTTTAAATATAGTGCAAAGCAACTAAGAAGAAAAAATGTATAGTTATAAAGTGTTAATATCTAATAAATATATTTATCAGACATAGGATAATATAAAGATGTTATATTAACCTTGTTCTATGATGATAGGAATTAAGTTGAATAATTTGAGCAAGTCTCCAGAACCCATAAAACAGGAATAAAAAAACACATTTAATTATTCATTACTGGTGAATATGCATATTATAAAATCTTTTTTTTTTAATTTAAGTTTCAGGGAGTTATGTTCTACCATGTCTACTTTCTATCTAAATTTATTGTCAGACAAAAATGTCTTCCTTTTAGTGTCTGAGCCACCAGTGAATCCTATTTAAAAATGCTCCTTTTAGATTTTAAGTGTATTTTTAATTTCTTAAAACTATAAAGTGACTTTTGAAAAATGTCTACTTTGTGTCTTCTGAATTAATTTTGAAAATTATGCAAATGAGCATTATAACTATTCCTTATATTTAAGGAGCAATATGTATTTGCTAATCTGCTGAAGATGAAACTCCAGTACCTTGGCCCCCTCATGTGAAGAGTTGACTCATTGGAAAAGACCCTGATGCTGGGAGGGATTGGGGGCAGGAGGAGAAGGGGATGACAGAGGATGAGATGGCTGGATGGCATCAGTGACTCGATGGACACGAGTCTGAGTGAACTCTGGGAGTTGGTGATGGGCAGGGAGGCTTGGCGTGCTGCAATTCATGGGGTCACAACTCTATAATTCAGAAATAATTATAAACCGCAAAGCAAATATTTGTAAATGACATAAAAATTCATCTTCCTTCAAAGATGTTAAGAAATGTATGATTGCCAGGAGAAGTATCAATAACCTCAGATATGCAGATGAAACCACCAAACTGCTTGCTCATGTGAGCAATTAGATCTAAATCACACAATTTGGTTATGAAGAATTACATCAAGACCTATGTCTTGCTGTGCCCAACAATTCCAAACTTCACCCAATCTTTATTAACTAGGCCCCTTAAAAGACAATGTGAGCTCAGACTCCAAAACCATATAAACATCCATCTGTAATTTCCTCCTCCAAGCTCATTGGAAAAGATCCTGATGCAGGGAAAGATTAAAGGCAGGAGAAGGGGACGACAAAGGATGAGATGGTTGGATGGCATCACCAACTCGATGGACATGAGTTTGAGCAAGCTCCAAGAGATGGTGATGGACAGGGAAGCCTGGTGTGCT
Source organism: Budorcas taxicolor (assembly GCF_023091745.1). Lineage (NCBI taxonomy): Eukaryota > Metazoa > Chordata > Mammalia > Artiodactyla > Bovidae > Budorcas > Budorcas taxicolor. The sequence continues at coordinate 24,345,326 of NC_068914.1, forward strand.
GCAGTCCATGGGATCCCAAAGAGTCGGACACAATTGAATGACTGAACTGAACTGAACTGAAGTCTCTTTCAGAGTAATGTTCTCCTTTATTGTGGCATGTTTAATGATAGATGTTATTCTGGTTCTGTGTTTCATTCATGTCTGTGGAAAGCTTGAACACTGTCTGGTATGTTGTTCCACTCCATAATGTTTGTTGAAAATGAAACAATTAAGTGATTAATAATAATTTAACTTTCCCTTTACTTCTGGTATCCATGGATTTAATTCAGTTTCTTCCAGAGGTAAACTCCTGTTGATATAAGCTATATTTTATGAATCATATATTATCCACTATCTCTAAGTGCTTGTAGAGTGAAGGTTTCTGCTTTGATCTTACTGGTCTTCTCATCAAACGCTAGCTCATTCAATGCTTCCAGTCAAAATCTGGAAAAGAATCAGGTGAGAGGAGAGAACAGTTTAAAGGAATGATTTAAACTTGAAAGAATTTTAAATTTCTGAGTGGTACTGAATTTTAGTCTTGGATTTACTAAATTTAGGTCTTCTTCTTGTTTCCAAGCAGATGGTGAAGCTTATGAAGAAGATAGAAATAAGCTATTGAGAAAAGAAGGAGTTACATTTCCTTTGCAATCCCAGATTGACCCGCCACTATAGGTCTTATTCAAAGACTTTTTCCAGATTCAGCTTTGAGTGTTTGAAATCTTGTTATCAGATAAATGTTAAGTATTTTTTATATGTTCTTTAATTATGGATATGTTTTCCTTTCAGAACCAGAATAACATCTATCTTATTACTGAAACTGAAAGTCACTCAGTCATGTCCAACTCCATACCACCCCATGGACTGTATGTAGGCTGCCAGGCTCCTCTGTCCATGGAATTCTCCAGGCCAGAGTCCTGGAGTAGGTAACCATTCCTTTCTCCAGGGGATCTTACCAACCCAGCAATTGAACCCAAGTCTCCTGCATTCCAGGCGGATGCTTGACCATCTGAGCCACCAGGGAAGTCCCTCTTATTGGTGAGCCTGAGGCGTAAGGAAAATTGTTTCGTGTTCCTCAGTCTAGACAGATTTTCTGTTTTTACTACCCTCTCTTGTCTTTCTCCCTATTAGAGAATAGTTTTCTTTTTCTTTTAAAAAATATCAGTTTAATGATGTAATAGAAGGACAATGATATTAGAAGAATGACTTACTTAATCTTATAAATGTTCCACTTTGAAAAATCTAAACATCTTTAATGTACTAGCATAGGAGGACTTTGCTCATAAGGATTGATTGCCTTTCCATTTATCAACTCAATTCAGTTCAGTACAGTCACTCAGTCGTGTCTGACTCTTTGCCACCCCATGAATCGCACTACGCCAGGCCTCCCTGTCCATCACCCTCTCCCGGAGTTCACTCAGACTCACGTCTATTGAGTCAGTGATGCCCTCCAGCCATCTCATCCTCTGTTGTCCCTTTCTCCTCCTGCCCTCAATCCCTCCCAGCATCAGAGTCTTTTCCAATGAGTCAGCTCTTCATATGAGGTGGCCAAAGTACTGGAGTTTCAGCTTCAGCGTCATTCCTTCCAAAGAAATCCCGGTGCTGATCTCCTTCAGAATGGACTGATTGGATCTCCTTGCAGTCCAAGGGACTCACAAGAGTCTTCTCCAACACCACAGTTCAAAAGCATCAATTCTTCATCACTCAGCCTTCTTCACAGTCCAACTCTCACATCCATACATGACCACTGGATAAACCATAGCCTTGACTAGACGGATGTTTGTTGGCAAAGTTCCACTCACTTTAGCCTTAATCATTGGAAGTAGAAGCAAAATGAATCCAGGACTTAGAGGGAGAAGTGTAGGAAAAGGAAAGGGAGGGATTTCAAGAAGAACAGTTTATCAACTCACATCCAAGTTGACCTGAAAGATACAAACTTTTTTTAAAAATTTTCTTTTGTGATCTGAATATTTTTGCAATAACCTATGATTTACCCCACCTACAGATCTTTTGAAAGATAGAGTTTGTACTTCACTTCAAAAATTTGGAAAATTTTGTGTGTTTAATATGACACTGATATTTGTTCCCATACTATTTTTATACATATCTCTTCAAAAAAAGTGATGTCATGATTAACCTGCTATCTGATTTCACTTGTAGAAGTTCTACTTTTGCTAGAATACATGTGGCAGATTGTTTTGCTTGACCTTATAAAGTTTAAATGATAGCTGTTTGGAGGAATAACTAGGATATTGAACACATGGGACAGGTATTGGAATGATCAATATAAATGATGAGAGAAAAGGGAAAAGAAGAAAATGAGAAATGGCACTTGAGTAAGATAATATGAAAGATTAAATACAAATCCATTGTGTTGGTTTAATACGGAGTTAGTTACAAATTGATATGACTCTTATGGCTCAAACCAAATAAGCGTCATTATTTGATTTCTGGGGTACTTGGTATTATATGAATTTTATTTTATTTTTTTAATTTTTATTTTTACTTTATTTTACTTTATAATACTGTATTGGTTTTGTCATACATTGACATGAATCCACCACGGGTGTACATGCGTTCCCAAACATGAACCCCCCTCCCACCTCCCTCCCCATAACATCTCTCTGGGTCATCCCCGTGCACCAGCCCCAAGCATGCTGTATCCTGCATTGGACATAGACTGGTGATTCATTTCTTACATGATAGTATACATGTTTCAATGCCATTCTCCCAAATCATCCCACCCTCTCCCTCTCCCTCTGAGTCCAAAAGTCCGCTCTACACATCTGTGTCTCTTTTGCTGTCTCGCATACAGGGTCATCATTGCCATCTTTCTAAATTCCATATATATGTGTTAGTATACTGTATTGGTGTTTTTCTTTCTGGCTTACTTCACTCTGTATAATCGGCTCCAGTTTCATCCATCTCATCAGAACTGATTCAAATGTATTCTTTTTAATGGCTGAGTAATACTCCATTGTGTATATGTACCACAGCTTTCTTATCCATTCATCTGCTGATGGACATCTAGGTTGTTTCCATGTCCTGGCTATTATAAACAGTGCTGTGATGAACATTGGGGTACATGTGTCTCTTTCAATTCTGGTTTCCTTGGTGTGTATATGAATTTTAAATGAAATTTATAAGCAATGATTATCTTTTGAAAAATTATAATAAATAATTTCATTTATAATAGACCAGTTACGCCAGTATCCTTGAATCTTTCCAACCCAGGGATTGAGCCCAGGTCTCCCACATTGCAGGCAGATGCTTTAACCTGTGAGCCACCAGGGAAGCCCTAATAGAAAATGTAAGTGCTTAGTTAACTATATTGTATAGGCACTGAAGGGCTTCCCAGGTGGTGCTGGTTGTAAAGAACCTGCCTGCCAGTGCAGGAGACTTAAGAGATGAGGGTTCAATTCCTAGGTCAGGAAGATCCCCTGGAGGAAGGCATGGCAACCCATTCCAGAATTCTTGCCTGGAGAGTCCCATGGACGGAGGAACCTGGTGGGCTACAGTCCATAGAATCGCATAGGGTTGGACACGACTGAAAGGACAGCGCATCATGGCACATAGGCAGTTAATGTAATTTACAAATCTAACTCCTGATTTTTAGCAGTAAAACCAATGTACACTATATCAAATCAGGTTTATTTTACAGCACTAAATCACCAAAAATGCTATTATTTATTCAACAAACAATTTGAAAATTAACAAAAGTTCAATGGCTTCCTCTAATAATTCAAATTGTCTATAATACATACATAGCAATCAAAAGAAGAATCCTGAGGTCTATTATGATGCACCATTAATTCTTTATTAGTATAATAAGATGTTAAACAATGACAGCTTTAGCTTATGGTCTGGCTGAAAAGAAACAGAAACCAATCAACATAAGTATCTTTCTGCCTTATGCTGAGTATAGCCTTTTAAAATTTCTTCAGTGTATCTTTAAATGGCAAGAAAGATTAAGTTTTACTTATTCACTATCTCTCTGTGTCTGTATTTTCTTGAAAAAGAAGCTAGTGGTTTAAGGAACTGCACAATCTTCCCATAATCTCCATAAACTAGGTATGTCAAAGTTGCTTGAAATGAATTATTCAGATAGACTTCACCTGAGCATCTTTAAAAAAGAAATTCTTACCATCCTATTTCTCTTGATTATTGGATATTCTCCACTAATTTATATCTTAAGGTCCAAAATTAGGTTGTGTTTATTGAGTAATATTTGTAGAAATTATTTGCCTTTTAAAATATATTAATAAGACCTGAATGTGAAGTATCATATCTTTTGGCAACACTGATGGATATATAATGTTCATTGAATTCCAGTCTTCATCTAAGTTATGATTTTATCCTTTTACTATGCCAAGGACTTGAGATCAAATGTTTCCCATACTTATGGACACATTCCTGTAACAACATGTTTTAAATTGAAAAAAATCAAAAATAAATCCCTCTACTTGGAAATAAAATAGGCAGATGATTATCAACTCATATATCTTAACTACTTTGCAAAATGATTTCTACAGTGTTTTGAGAACTTTTAGGCTAAGAATACTGTTGAAAACAAATATGCATTTTAAAAGGCCTTATGTTAAAAGTTATTAATATAGATTATGATATGTTATTAGTATCCTACAAGGAGAGTGATTAATCATTAATTTCCAACTGTCATATCAATATAATAATGTACAGATTATTTTTTATTTATAAAGGCAATTATCTAAAACTCATTGCTTACATAATATGAGAATGAAAATATTTTATGCTAATAAATATTACTACTCAAACAATTATTACTAACAAGATTAATAATCATTTAAATATTCTAATTGAATCTCACTTTTAAAATTTAAATTCAATAAATGGATAAGAAAGCTGTGGTACATATACACAATGGAATATTACTCAGCCATTAAAAAGAATACATTTGAATCAGTTCTAATGAAGTGGATGAAACTGGAGCCTATTATACGTAGTGGAGTAAGCCAGAAAGAAAAACACCAATACAGTATACTAATGCATATATATGGAATTTAGAAAGATGGTAATGGTAACTCTGTATGAGAGACAGCAAAAGAGACACAGATGTCTAGAACAGTCTTTTGGACTCTGTGTGAGAAGGCGAGGGTGGGATGATCTGAGAGAATAGCATTGAAACATGTATATTATCATATGTGAAACAGATCACTAGTCCAGGTTCGACGCATGAGACAGGGTGCTCAGGGTTGTTGCAATTGGGATGACCCAGAGGAATGGGATGGCAAGGGAGGTGGGAAGGGTGTTCAGAATGGGGAACACATTTACAGCCATGGCTGATTCATGTCAATATATGGCAAAACCACTACAACATTGTAAAGTAATTAGCCTTCAATTAAAATAAATAAATTAGAAAAAATAAGTGAGAATTACAAAAAAAATAGAATTTAAATTCAATAATGAAAAATTTCTCTTTATATTTACTTTCCATAAAATTAAGACAGAAGTGATCCATAATATGGAAAATGATAATGTTTAACTCTTTAAGATATAATGTTCAGTAATAACAGCGAGCAAAAACATAGTAAAATATCCCTTCCTTTGGAAAATAAGTTAAAAATTACTTGTTAAAATTAACAACAACAATAACAAAAAAACAATAAATAGGGGATCTTGAGAGCAGAAAGAAATCTTGAGAAAGAGAGAGGTATTTCACTGAAAGATGATAACATGTAATACATGAAATGACTATGGAATGATTCATTGATCTATGTGTCTGTTTTTATGCCAATATCATACTGTTTTGATTAAGATACTTTTGTAATACAGTTTGAAAACAGAATGTGTGATGCCTCCAGCTTTGTACTTTCTCTAGATTGTTTCAGCTCTTTGGAGTCTTTTGTTACTCTATATAGATTTTAGATTTTTTTTTTTAACTTCTGTGCAGAATGGTATTGAAATTTTGCTAGGGAATGCATTAAATCTGTAGATGGATTTGGGTAGTTTGGACATTTTGACAGTATTCATTATCCTGTCACTCAACTTGGTCCTCAGGTAGCAGCATTTCAATTCTACAGGTGAAACTCTTCCAGAGAATGACAGGTGTTTTTCCCTGTCCCATCTGCTTTGAGGCCTAATTGGATAGCTATGTAAATACTGCTTTGTTGTTGTTGTTGTTGTTGTCCTATGAGACAACAAATTGAAAACCCACTGTTTATAAAACTTAGAAATAACACCTGAAACTGTAACATTCATAGAAAAAGACATAGGAAGGAAGTACCTGGTTATTAACCTTTGAAATAATTTTTTAGACTTCACACCAAAAGCAAAGGCAACAAAAGCAAAAATAAACAAGTGGGAATATATCAAACTAAAAATTTTCTGCACTGCCAGAGAGACCTCAGATAGTGAAAAGGCAGTATATGGAATGGGAGAAAATATTTTCAAGGTCATACTCAAAAGGGCTTTAACAACCAAAATATACAATAAGCTTATACAGCTCAATACGAAAAAGGCAAACAATGCAATTGAAAAATAGGCAAAGGACCTGAATAAACAGTTTTCAAAAGAATACATGAAAATCAACATGACTAATTATCATGGAAATACAAATGAAAAACACAATGAGGTACCACCTCACAGTGCTAGAATGATTGTAATACATAAATTATATATATATATTTACTTATATTTATATAAAAGACAAGAGATTATGAATGCTGATGGTGATATGGAAAAAAGGGAACCCTTGTACACGATTTGTGGAAATGTAAATTGGGGCAGCTAGTACGGAAAGCAGTATGAAATTTTCTCAAGCAATTAAAGCTTAATCTATAAATATAATCCAGAAGTCCCAGTTCTGGTCGTATACCCAAAGGATATAAAATTGTTATCTCAAACAAATAACTTTGCTTTCATATGCATTGCAGCATTATTCACAATAGATGAGGTCCATCAATGGATGAATAGATTTTAAAAAACTGTGATATACAAATACTATAGAATGTTGTTCAACCTGAAAAAGGCATGAAATTCTTTGTGTGTGTGTGTGTGTGTGTGTGTGTGTGTGTGACTGCATGACTGGAACTGTAGATTGTTTTGCTAAGCAAAATATGCCAGATAAAGACAAATACTATACATGGTACTACTTTATGTGGAATCTAAAAACAAAAATCATATGAACAGAAAAAGAGATTGTTGAATGGTGGCTCTCAGTGATTTGGAAATAGATAAAACAGAGAAATGGTGATAGGATACAAAATTCATTCAGATGAATAAGGTCAGAGGATCTAATGTACAAGATGGTGGCTATATTTGGTAACACTGTATTGAGTAATTGAAATCTGCTAAGATCATGGAACATAATTCCACCAAAAAGAAAAAAAAAACAAAAAACACATAAATATGTGAGGTGAAAGATGTGCTAATTAACTTAGTGGGGGAATCCTTAACAACAAATATATCAAATCATCACACTGTATACTTAAATATCTTACAATCTGATTTAAAATTATATGTCAATAAAGGTGAAAAATGTGACAATATTGAGTAGTCAATCATAATGAATGTACCACAAAAATGCAGTCTTAATAATGTGTACTGTGTGCAGGGAGTTAAGAAGTATAAATGGGGATTCTCTGTACTTTCTACCCAGCTTTCCTATAAACTTAAACCTGCTCTAAAAAAATAAAATATATCAGTTAAGAAAGAATCAATATGAGAAATAATAGAGAAATAACTATGCTATAAAATGTTTTTAAAAACTGTTATATTAGTGGACGAGAAGTGCTGCAAAGTTTGAAAAAGAGGAAGCAGATGGCAGTAACTGAGTAAAAGAAACACAGATCTAAGATAGCAGCCACAGTACATGGCTTCCCAAAGGAGTCACCAGAGAAACTCCAAATCTGGCAAAACTCTATAAAGATAAAAGCCAGACATCAGTAATAAGAACCATATATGTATGTGGTTGCAAATGAAATCCTCCCCCTTTCCCCCCACAGAACTCATAGCTGGCTGTTGCAGCCTCTGTGTTTAGGTAAAGTCTGAGAAACTTCTTAGAACAGTCTGCCTGAGAAGTCTAAGGAAGGCTTTTAATTCCTATGAAAATAATCAGAAAAGCCTGAGAGACTAGGGGACTTAAAGCAGTGTGGAAAGGGAAAACAGAGACTAAATCTTTCCCTTAAAGTGCAATAAGCTAATACTTTACTCTGAGACTTTATTAGAGCAGTTTGGGGGATTTTACCTGCCTGTTTATGTCAAATCCAGACTGAATATGCTGAAACACAGGATGTATTAAGTCCCAAGAGGATGGAGAGGGTGGCCATGATATTTCACTATGCTGCTCAGAAAGGGCATCTGGTTTAAAATATATGAATTATTTATTTCCAGAACTTGCCATTTAATATTTTCTGGTTGGACTGACCACAGTAGTCTGCACTGTGGATAGGGCAGACTACTACACTGTCTTTGACTGAAACTATGAAACCATGTAATAAATTAAATAGACCAACCTAGTGACTAAGCTTTCTAAAATTTCAGAATCAAATATAATATATATCTATATAATAACACTAAAAATTTTTGGCACCTGTTTTCTAATGTTTATATTTCAAGTTACAAATGTATAAATACAATGTAGGTTTATAAACACAACAAATAAAAGTTAAAACAGTTGTTAGTACATGACAAGCATAACCAAATAGTCATATCTGATCATAAAATTCTTTTTGTTTTAATATTAAAATCAACTGCACATGATATTCCATTTTCATTGCTGTGATTCTTTTTTCTTTTTATGAATTTGAATTGCTTTTAAAAGTTGTGTATAGATCAGAATCACATTTTTCACTGAAATCATATGGGGGAACATTTATAGCAGATCCCAGCCCCTGTTGTAAACATTCTGATGTGCTCCTCCGAGGATATGTAGTGTCTACTTCTTTGGACCAGAGGGGCCTATTTCCTAAACCCGTGGTGCACTTGTATGTGTTACACTGTTTTCAGGTGAATGACACTCCCTGGTAGCAGCTCTGAGCAAATGATTCCTGACAATTGGTATGATGATTCCACGACGTGTGTTAAATAACATTTTCCAAAGTTTTCAAGGAAAAAACTCCATTTGTCTGTGGTGATAACGGGCTTGATATTGCACCCTTACTGACTGCCTTCCCTTTCACTTCCCTGACCCTGTACAGGAGCCTCCTCAATAAACTAGAACTATTCAAATCTCAGATATAGACATGCCACCACCCTTATGGCAGAAAGCAAAGAGAAACTAAAGAGCCTCTTGATGAAAGTGAAAGAGGAGAGAGAAAAAGCTGGCTTAAAACTCAACATTCAGAAAATTAAGATCATGGCATCCATTACCATCACTTTATGGCGAATAGATGGGGAAACAATGGAAACAGTGACAGACTTTATTTTCTTGGGCTCCAAAATCACTGCAGATGGTGACTGCAGCCATGAAATTAAAAGACGCTTACTCTTTGGGAGGAAAGTTATGACCAACCTAGACAGCATATTAAAAAGCAGAGACATTACGTTGTCAACAAAGGCCCATCTAGTCAAAACCATAAGTTTTCCAGTAGTCATGTGTGGATGTGAGAGTTGGACCATATAGAAACCTGAGCACCGAAAATTGATGCTTTTGAATTATGGTGTTGGAGAAGACTCATGAGAGCCCCTTGGACTACAAGGAGTTCAAACCAGTCAATCCTAAAGGAAATCAGTCCTGAATATTCATTGGAAGGACTGATGATGAAGCTGAAGCTCCAATACTTTGGGCACCTGATGCGAAGAACTGAGTCATTGGAAAAGACCCTGATGGTGGGAAAGATTGAAGGCAGGAGGAGAAGCAGATGACAGCAGATGAGATGGTTGGATGGCATTGCCGACTCGACAGAGTTCAAACAAGCTCTGGGAGTTGGTGACAGACAGAGAAGCCTGACATACTGCAGTTCATGAGGTCGCAAAGAGTCAGACGTGACTGAGCAACTGAACTGAACTGAGCAGAACTATTTATAGTAGGCAAGACATGGAAGAAACCTATCAACAGATGAATGGATAAAGAAAATAAAGGAATATTTCCAGCCATGAACAAGAATGAAATATTGCCATCAGATTGCCATTAAACTGCATTAGATTATCAGATCATTCTGAGAATGCAGACAGCCTGGACAGCTCAGTAAAGTTTAAAAGTCTCACTCTGAGAATACACAAAACCCAGTATTTATTTCCCGTATTTCTCACATTCCAGCAACACCAATTGTCCTAGTGATTATTGTACTAAGTGAAGTAATTCAGACAGAGAAAGGAAAATATTGTATGATATAAATTATATGTGGAATCCAAAAACTGATGCCAATTAACTTATTTCCAAAACATAAACAGACTCAAACATAGAAAACAAACGTGTTTACTGAAGTGGAAAGGGAGTGGGGAGGATAAAGTAGGAGCTGAGGATTAACAGATACACACTATTATATGTAAAATAGATTTTAAAAAAGATCCTACTGTAGAGCACAGGGGACTGTATTCAATATATTGTGACAATGGATAATGGAAAAGAACCTGATAAAGAGTATATACAGGTATAACTGAATTATTTTGCTGTTCACCTGAAACTAACACAACATTGTAAATTAAGTATACTTCCAAATTAAAAAAAACAAACAAACCTCTACTTACTCCTCCTACTCCATACTAAAACTGAAATTTTGAGTTTATTTTTTACTTTTATTCATCTAAACATAAATACATTTGAAAATACATATATATTTATTTATATATTTATCTGTGAGGGGTGTGTGTTTAACTTTAGGTAGTATTTTAATGTATACATCTCTATCTCATTATGTAGGTAATTTGGCTGGAATTAAATTTCTAAATTTAAAATAATTTTCCCTCAGGACTTCAAAGGCTGTGCTTTGTCATCTTTTACCTTTAAAACCCACTACTGAGATGTTTGACGTAAATTTTGCTATTCATTGATATCTTGGATATCCAAGCAAGTGAATAACGTCTACCTCCTGGTATTATAGATACAACATTTTACTGAATGAAAGCATCGCATTAGCTTCATTACTTGTTTTCCTTCATAAAAGAATCATAGGCGGGCTATACAGAGACCTTCAAATGTATCTGCAATTACTTATTTCACAAAGAGAAATGTTTGAAGGAAAAGTAGGAACAAGTTAAGATATGTTAAATATAGCTTTTGTTATCCTTTGGACTCTTCTGTCTGTAAAACAAATACACATATATGTTTGTGTATGTACATATCACATCCTTGATAACAGAAAAACATATATATTTCTTTGTAGATTTATTTTTTGAAACACAGCTTTATCACTTTGCAATTTTTTTTTTCTGTTTCGCCTAAATACAGTTAGGAATATATATATAAAATAAATATTTTCAGTGGATAATGCCAATCAATGCATGAATGTGTTGAGATAAATTGAATAGAAGAGAAGATGGCACAAACCTAACAGGCAGAAATGTTTATATACCATCAACCTTCAGTTCAGTTCAATCGCTCAGTCGTGTCCGACTCTTTGCGACCCCATTAACTGCAGCACGCTAGGCCTCCCTGTCCATCACCAACTCCAGGAGTTGACTCAGACTCACGTCAATCGAGTCAGTGATGCCATCCAGCAACCTCATCCTCTGTTGTCCCCTTCTCCTCCTGCCCCCAATCCCTCCCAGCATCAGAGTCTTTTCCAACGAGTCAGCTCTTCGTATGAGGTGGCCAAAGTACTGGAGTTTCAGCTTGAGCATCATTCCTTCCAAAGAAATCCCATGGCTGATCTCCTTCAGAATGGACTGATTGGATCTCCTTGCAGTTCAAGGGACTCTCGAGAGTCTTCTCTAACACCACAGTTAAAAAGCATCAATTCTTTGGCGCTCAGCCTTCTTCACAGTCCAACTCTCACATCCATACATGACTACTGGAAAAACCATAGCCTTGACTAGACGGACCTTAGTCAGCAAAGTAATGTCTCTGCTTTTGAATATGCTGTCTAGGTCGGTCATAACTTATCTTCCAAGGAGTAAGCGTCTTCTAATTTCATGGCTGCAGTCACCATCTGCGGTGATTTTGGAGCCAAAAAATAAAGTCTCACACTGTTTCCCCATCTATTTCCCATGAAGTGATGGGTCCAGATGCCATGATCTTCATTTTCTGAATGTTGAGCTTTAAGCCAACTTTTTCACTCTCCACTTTCACTTTCATCAAGAGGCTTTTAAGTTCCTCTTCACTTTCTGCCATAAGGGTGGTGTCATCAGCATATCTGAGGTTATTGATACTTCCCCCGGCAATCTTGATTCCAGCTTGTGTTTCTTCCAGTCCAGCGTTTCTCATGATGTACTCTGCATATAAGTTAAATAAGCAGGGTGACAATATATACCATCAACCTTACCAGAATTAATTTAGTTATGAATTTTATACTCAAAATTTAGTCTTACCACTAGCACTCATTATATGTAAAATATTTTTCTGTATTGTGAATACATTTGGTAGATTAAAGTTTCACAAGTGTTGTGTCTCCTGTAGTTTTTTTTAGCACCATAGGTCAGTGGCAAAGAAATTTTAAAAATAAATAAATAATCATGAATAGACTGAAAAGATTTTTATTATATAGTTTTTGGTTTATCAACTATCATATCTTGATGCAGCTACAAAGCTTTCTAATTTATTCTTCTTGAAAACATTATGCAAATTTAATCTATTCTACACACAAAAACCACAAGGAGATGTGCCGCTATACTCATTAGCTGTAATGGGGAAATGTTCAATTTAGCAAATGGTCAAGTCTTTGCAATTATTTTTCCATTGAAAAAATCATTTTTGTCTGCTGTTTTGAAATTATAATCATCTATGGGGGTTTGCCGTATATTCTACCACTTGATGAACCCACACAATCTTCTTATTCATGTTTTGTCATTTAGAGTTTATCTTTTGAGATTTCCAAGGTTTCCTATTTTGATACTGTAAGAGCTCTGAAGCTGAAAGGTATCTCTTTCATCTGTTTTAATTTACTAACAACATACTTTTGCATTATGATATTGGGAAAATGCAGAAAATAAAACATAAGTAGGCAAGGTTTAAATATTACTAGAACTTGAAGTTATCATCATAATACTTTGGAACATATGCTTCCAGTTTTATGTGTAAATAAACGTGTAAGCTATTTTTAAGTTAAATGAGACCTATATGATCCCATATGTCTTTTAAAATAAAATATAAAAGTAGAAATGAAATAAAGTTCCCAATGCACCTACAATCATATGGATTTCTCAGAATTTATGGAGGATTATCAAAGGATAAGCAAAACACAAAACTAAGGTCCTCCAGTGGATAATATCCAGACACAGAGGGGTTTCATTTTCAGTTTGGTTTATTTGTGATCCTATATACCAATGAATCATTACTTAAATCACAGCTTTATTATATACCTTAATAATTTTAAAACTATTTACCTTAATTCTTTATTCAAAGTTATCTTATCTATTATTGCATATAAATATTAGAATTAGTTCTTAATTATCATAACAATTTCTTCTACGATTTCAATTGCAGTGAAGGTATAATAGAACTTAAGAATTTTTTTCCAATATAAAGTCTTATATCCATTAACAGCATGTTATATATTCCCTGGTGGCTCAGACGGTAAAGCGTCTGTCTACAATGTGGGAGACCTGGGTTCGATCCCTGGGTTGGGAAGATCCGCTAGAGAAGGAAATGGCAATCCACTCCAGTACTATTGCCTGGAAAATCCCATGGACAGAGGATCCTGATAGGTTACAGTCCATGGGGTCAAAAAGAGTTGGACACAACTGAGCGACTTCACTTTCACTTTCACTATATATCATAATTTATTGAAGAGTCCTTTCATCAGTTGACAAATGTGTGGCTATTTTTCTATTTCTTAAAAAAAAAAAAAAAACCACTTCTCTTCTAATATTTATTTTATATCAACACTTGCCAATATCAATGTAGTAGCAGCTATCAGTCACTTCAAGAAAGCTATTTTTTTTCCTGTGTGAGATTAATATACATTAAGCCTTTTACAAAACACTGGTCCTTAATGAACGTGATGGCATTTTGGAAGTAATTTAAGTATGTGTGTGCATGCATGCTAAGTCGCTTAAGTAGTTTCTAACGTTTTGTGACACTATGGACTGTAGTCCACCAGGCCTAGGAATGCTGGAGTGGGAATTGTATCTCTTCTTATCCATCAAAACTAGTACTTGAAAGAAATAAGTGATGATTTAATAGCTATAGGTGGTGCTAATGGGCTTCCCTGGTGGCTCAGATGGTAAAGAAACCGCCTGCATTGTGGGAGACCTGGGTTTGATCCCTGGATTGGAAAGATCCCCTGGAGGAGGGCATGGCAACCCACTCCAGTACTCTTGCTTGAAGAATCCCCATGGACAGAGGACAATGGCTGGTTACAGTCCAGGGGGTCACAGAGAGCCAGCCTTGACTGAGCAACTAAGCGCAGCACACAGCACAGCACGCAGCACAGCAACATTAATTGGGTATTTCACTTCTCCAGAATTAATAAAGAGATAAACATATTATAGATTTGTACCATCCTAAAAAATATTTTAATATTGATAATAATCAAATAATAATACTGGTAGAAAAGACTGTGCTTGCAATTATGATATTTTTTTTATTGTGTGAGTTTTTGCATTTAATACTAACAAACACCCTGTAAGTTAAAGAGTTTAGAACATGAATGTCAAGAGACAAATAATTTGCACAAGATTATTACTCAGTTAGTCCCAAAGCATACAATATAAGTTCTTTAGAATCAAAGAATCACAGTTCAGTTCAGTTCAGTTCGGTCGCTTAGTCTTGTCCGACTCATTGTGACACCATGAATTGCAGCACGCCAGGCCTCCCTGTCCATCACCAACTCCCGGAATTCACCCAAACTCATGTCCATCGAGTCGGTGATGCCATCCAGCCATCTCATCCTCTGTTGTCCCCTTCTCCTCCTGCCCTCAATCTTTCCCAGCATCAGAGTCTTTTCCAATGAGTCAACTCTTCACATGAAGTGGCCAAAGTATTGGAGTTTCAGCTTCAGCACCAGTCCTTCCAAAGACCACCCAGGACTGATCTCCTTTAGGATGGACTGGTTGGATCTCCTTGCAGTCCAAGGGACTTGCAAGAGTCTTCTCCAACTCCACAGTTCAAAAGCATCTAATCTTCAGCGCTCAGCTTTCTTCACAGTCCAACTCTCACATCCGTACATGACCACTGGAAAATCCACAGCCTTGACTAGACGGATCTTTGTTGGCAAAGTAATGTCTCTGCTTTCTAATATGCTGTCTAGGTTGGTCATAACTTTCCTCCCAAGGAGTAAGTGTCTTCTAATTTCATGGCTACAATCACCATGTGCAGTGATTTTGGAGCCCAAAAAAACAAAGTCTGACACTGTTTCCACTGTTTCCCCATCTATTTCCCATGAAGTGATGGGGCCAGATGCAATGATCTTAGTTTTCTGAATGTTGAAACTTAAGCCAACTTTTTCACTCTCCACTTTCACTTTCATCAAGAGGCTTTTTAGTTCCTCTTCACTTTCTGCCATAAGGGTGGTGTCATCTGCATATATGAGGTTATTGATACTTCCCCTGGCAATCTTGATTCCAGCTTGTGTTTCTTCCAACCCAGTGTTTCTCATGATGTACTCTGCATGTTAGTTACATAAGCAGGGTGACAATATACAGCCTTGGCATACTCCTTTTCCTACTTGGAACCAGTCTGTTGTTCCATGTCCAGTTCTAACTGTCACTTCCTGCCCTGCATATAGGTTTCTCAAGAGGCAGCTCAGGTGGTCTGGTATTCCCATCTATTTCAGAATTTTCCACAGTTTATTGTGATCCACACAGTGAGGCCCCATCCCATACATGAATTTGCATTTTATTTAGATTTGGCTGTGTAATACATTTACATATTGAATTTTGTGAGTTGTTTAGCATGTCACAGAGTTAGCATATTATGTAGTTAGGGGCTTGAACTAGACAGAAAATTCTCAGTCTAGCCTCTGCCCTCTTTACCACTTTACTATTCAACTTTCCCAATTTCTTTTGTAGAGAATCCAACAAATTATCATGCACCTTTTGTTTGCCCTTCCAAAATTAGAGAAGTACTCAAGAGGAATTGTTTCATTTTTTGACCAGCTATAATTGTTGTTATTCTATGGAAAAGAAATCAGCTTTCTCTAATTACTAACAATATTTTCTATTGCTTATTCTACTGAGAAAATAAATCTAACTTCTTCTGTGATGGGGAGAGGAAATTTTCTTCCTTCCCTTCTCAATTTGGCTAATTTAATAATGAAAATGACACAACATTAATTAACAGAAGAAAAAATAATTGTACATATGGGAAATCCACATAAACCAGAGATTCCAAATATTCAGATAAATTGAAGTATATATGTCATTCTGGACTAAGGGAAAAAGATGTGGGATCTGGGACTTCAAGAGGAAAGAAGGAAATTTAAAAAGAATAAATGTTTGCTAAACAAATATTTATGTGGTCATGCAGAAAAAAATGGGCTTCCCCGGTGGCTCAGTTGTTGGTACAAAATTCAGGTGCCAACACAGGAACCTCAGGAGACACAAGTTTGATTCCTGGATCAGGAAGAGCCCCTGGAGAAGGAAATGGCAACAGCTTCAGTATTCTTGCCTGGGAAATTCTAAAGATAGGGGAGCCTTGTGGGATACAGTCCATGGGGCTGCAAAGAGTAGGACAACTAAAGTGACTGAGTATGCACACAGGCAGAAAAAATAGGAAATAGAGATGAATTTTAGCAGAGACTTTCTTAGATTTCTCTATGTCTACCACACCTCATTCCTATTATACTATAGATATTTCCAGCGATAATTATCATTCCTGGATTAAGCAATCCCTCTAATTTCTTTTAGGCAATTAAGGGAGAGGAAAAAGAGATAGCTCCTTACTCTTCTGTTTCTTCCTCAAGGCAAAGAGACACATTTTGAAGAGCCAAATATTTCTTACTACACCTTGAGATGCCTTCCCTATAAACACTTCAATGCTAGCTTTTTGTCACCATTTTTTCAAGGATACATAGCCAATTTATTAAATCTATTTCTAGTGGTTTTTATTGTCACCCTGCTTATTTAACTTATATGCAGAATACATCATGGGAAATGCTGGATTCAATGAAGTACAAGCTGGAATCAAGATTGCTGGGAGAAATATCAATAATCTCAGATATGTAGAGGACACCACCCTTATGGCAGAAAGTGAAGATTAACTAAAGAGCCCCTTGATGAAAGTGAAAGAGAAGAGTGAAAAAGTTGGTTTCAAACTCAACATTCAGGAAACTAAGATTATGATATCTGGACACATCACATCATGGTGAACAGATGGGGAAACAATGGAAACAGTGACAGACTTTATTTGGGCTCCAAAACCACTGCAGATGATAACTTCAGCCATAAAATTAAGAGATGCTTGCTCCTTGGAAGAAAAGATATGATCAACCTAGACAGCATATTAAAAAGCAGAGACCTTACTTTGACATTACTTTGTCAACAAAGGTCCATTCAGTTAAAGCTTTGTTTTTTCCAGCAGTCATGTATGGATGTGAGAGTTGGACCGTGAAGAAAGCTGAGGGCTGAAGAATTGATGCTTTTGAACTGCGGTGTTGGAGAAGACTCTTGAGAGTCCCTTGGACTGCAAGAAGATCCAGCCAATCCGTCCTAAAGGAAATCAGTCCTGAATATTCATTGGAAGGACTGATGCTGAAGCTGAAACTCCAATATTTTGGCCACCTGATATGAAGAACTGACCCATTTGAAAAAACCCTGATTCTGGGAATGATTGAAGCCAGGTGGAGAAGGCGATTACAGAGAATGAGATGGTTGGATGGCATCACCCACTCGATGGATATGAGTTTTAGCAATCTCTGGGAGTTGGTGATGGACAGGGAAGCCTGGCATGCTGTAATCCATGGGGTTGCAAAGTGCTGGACAGGACTGAGTGACTGAACTGAACTGAACTAAGTGATTTTTATATTTTTGTTCACAGCCTTCTTTCAGATGTTCTACTTCTCATTGGGTAATTTTGAAATACTTTCATTCATTAATAAATTGATAAAACTGTATTGAGAATCGATCATCTTCTGTGCTGTGTGCTAGGGAAAGAATTAGGAGCAGCAAGATCTGCATGTCCTTGCCTTTGGTGATTTGGGGAATTGAACTAATAGATGATATTTAAACCATAACTCTATACAGACTATCATTTCCCTTCTTCTGCTTATTATGATTCTATTATTATAGACAGGCTGTTTATTTATGTATCTGTTTTTGTTCACTATATGGCAATAGACCAGTATTCATCACTGAATTCTGGAAGTAGATGGACCTTTGTTGGCAAAGTAATGTCTCTGCTTTTTAATATGCTATCTAGGTTGGTCATAACTTCCCTTCCAAAGAGTAAGTGTCTTTTAATTTTATGGCTGCAGTAACCATCTGCAGTGACTTTGGAGCCCCCCAAAATAAAGTCTGATACTCTTTTCACTGTTTCCCCATCTATTTTCCATGAAGTGATGGGACAAGATGCCATGATCTTAGTTTTCTGAATGTTGAGTTTAAGCCAACTTTTTCACTCTCCTCTTTCACTTTCATCAAGAGGCTTTTTAGTTCCTCTTCACTTGTTACATGAGTGCAGTTGTGCAATAGCTCAAACGTTCTTTGGCATTGCCTTTCTTTTGGATTGGAATGAAAACTGACCTTTTCCAGTCATGTAGCCACTGCTGAGTTTTCCAAATTTGCTGGCATATTAAGTGCAGCACTTTCACAGCATCGTCTTTTAGCATTTGAAATAGCTCAAATGGAATTCCATCACTTCTACTAGCTTTGTTTTTAGTGATGCTTCCTAAGGCCCTCTTGACTTCACATTCCAGGATATCTGGCTTTAGGTGAGTGATAACACCATCGTGATTGTCTGGGTCATGAGATCTTTTTGTATAGTTTGGTGTATTCTTGAAACCTCTTTTTAATATCATCTGCTTCTGTTAGGTCCATACCATTTCTGTCCTTTATTGTGCCCATCTTTCCATGAAATATTCCATTGATATCTCTAATTTTATTGAAGAGATTGTTTTCTTCTATTTCTTTGAACTGATCACTGAGGAAGTCTTTCTTATCTCTCCTTGCTGTTCTTGGAATTTTCCATTCAAATAATACCACCTATAAAATTTCATTTAACCTCATAGTCCACCCTGAAGAGTGACATAAAGGCAATATGGAAGATAAACTCCATTTTAAAGGTAAAGATATTCAATTTCAGAAAAAAATAAGTAATCTGAACAAGCTCAGAGTTGGTTACTACTGGTGCTATATTCAGAATTCTGCTCTAAGTCTGCTTTTCACTCTTGTATGCTGGAATATTGTTCAGAGAATATGACCAGTGGTCATAATTTCTTTATTTATTGCTCCACTTTTTTAAGTTCTTTCTACTTTTAATTATTTGTATAACACCATTTATATTAGTAAGCATTATTATATTATTACACAAGTAAACACATATACATTAACAATATATTCTCTGTGAATACAGCTTAATGATTTTATTTTAGGGTAAAAATAAAATAGGGCTTCCCTGGTGACACAAACTGTAAAGAATTTGCCTGCAATGTAAGAGACTTGGGTTCAATCCTGGGTAAGGAAGATGCCCTGGAGAAGGGAATGGCAACCCACTCCAGTATTCTCCCCTGGAGAATTCCATGGACAGAGGAGCCTGGTGGGCTACACTCCACAGTGTCACAAAGATTTGGACAAAACAGCAACAAGCACACACAGAAATAAAATAAGCACTAATTCATCCTGCTGAGAACGTTATGACAATGGTGTGCTTTGTAAATCTTATTAACAGGAAACTTTGATTCCTTAATATAGCATTAAAAATTCTGAAAATTTCTCCATGGTCCAATTTTGGCTATTGTCATTAAACTGATATTGTGACTTTTAGAAGACTTTATTAGGTACATTTTCATAGGTAAGATTTGATGTAATTTTTTCACAATTCTTAAACTTAGTTATAATTTTGGCAAAGAATTTAATGATTTATGCAATGAAAGATGAAGTGGTTTAATGACATTGTATTCAACATAGAACTCATGAATAGATGATTGTACTTAAGAAACTGATGTGAAGATTCATTTGTTATTTTCCTTGTTTTTTTTTTTTATTTTACTTTATAATACTGTATTGGTTTTGCCATACATCAACATGAATCCATCATGGGTGTACACATGTTCCCAATCCTGAACTGCCCTCCCACCTCCCTCCTTGTTTTTAAATCCTTAAGATAGATTAATTTCCAACATGGACATCTGGCCATAATATGATTGGTGACATCATTAAGGATACAATAAATGCATGTTTTTGAGGAAACCAAAAAAGTAAATTTTGTGAAATGTATGAGAAACATATCATTTCTTTACACAAGAACCAAAATAATGTTAAAACATGTCTCTGCTTTGGTTTCTTCTTTTGATGATTTTAAGTTTATTTTAGAACTACTACATGCTAGATGGTTTAAAAAATTATTGATTTTAGCATAGGTAATATTTGTGAAATGCTGACTGCTTTCATCAGTGATTGAATTAGAATTATTCTATATTATCTTCCTATTTCTTCATTGTGGTTTTACTGGGATTACATAAAACTGAAAGTACAGCGTTTTGAGCAGAATACTGGAGTGTGTAGCCTTTCCCTTCTCCAAGGGATCTTCCCAAAGCAGGGATCGAACCCAGTTCTCCCACATTGTAGGCAGATTCTTTAACAGCTGAGCTACCAGGGAACAGTGCAGGAGCTGTGCAGGAGCACGGAACAGCTGAGAGGAGCTACCTCATGTCCAAGGTAAGAGAAACACAAGTAAGGTGGTAGGCACTGAGAGAGGGCATGAGACGGCAGACAGACTGAAACCACAATCACAGACAAGTAATCACAGACAAGTAGCCATCTGATCACATGGATCACAGCCTTGTCTAACTCAATGAAACTAAGCCATGCCATGTGGGGCCACCCAAGATGGAAAGGTCACGGCGGAGAGGTCTGACAGAATGTGATCCACTGGAGAAGGGAATGGCAAACCACTTCAGTATTCTTGCCTTGAGAACCCCATGAACAGTATGAAAGCAAAAAGATAGGACACTGAAAGATGAACCCCTAGGTCGGTAGGTGCCCAATATGCTACTGGAGATCAGTGGAGAAATAACTCCAGAAAGAAGGGATGGAGCCAAAGCAAAAACAACACCCAGATGTGGATGTGACTGGTGATAGAAGTAAGGTCTGATGCTGTAAAGAACAATATTGCACAGGAACCTGGTGTTAAGTCCATGAACCAAGGCAAACTGGAAGTGGTCAAACAGGAGATGGCAAGAGTGAACGTCTACCTTCTAGGAATCAGCAAACTAAAATGGACTGGAATGGGTGAATTTAACTCAGATCACCATTATGTCTACTACTGTGGGCAGGAATCCCTTAGAAGAAACGGAGTAGCCATCATAGTCAATAAAAGATGCTGAAATGCAGTACGTGGATGCAATCTGAAAAATGACAGAATGATCTCTATTTGTTTCCAAGGCAAACCATTCAGTTTCACAGTTATCCAAGTCTATTCCCCAACCAGTGATGCTGAAGAAGCTGAAGTTGAACGGTTCTGAGGACCTACAAGACCTTTTAGAACTAATACAGAGAAAAGATGTCCTTTTCATTATAGGGGACTGGAATGCAAAAGTAGGAAGTCAAGAAACAACTGGAGTAACAGGCAAATTTAGCCTGGGAGTACAGAATGAAGCAGGGCAAAGACTAATAGAGTTTTGCCAAGAGAATGCACTGGTCATAGCAAACACACTCATTCAACAACACAAGAGAAGATTCTACACATGGACATCACCAGATGGTCAACACCGAAATCAGATTGATTATATCTTTGCAGCCAAAGATGGAGAAGCTCTATGCAGTCAACAAAAACAAGACCTGGAGCTGACTGTGGCTCAGATCATGAACTCCTTATTGACAAATTCAGACTTAAATTGAAGAAAGTGGGGAAAACCACTAGATCACTCAGGTATGGCCTAAATCAACTCCCTTATGATTATATAGTGTAAGTGAAAAAAATATTTAAGGGACTAGATCTGATAGACAGAGTGCCTGATGAACTACAGATGGAAGTTCATGACATTGTACAGGAGACAAGGATCAAGACCATCTCTAAGAAAAAGAATTGCAAAAAAGCAAAATGGCTATCTATGGAGGCCTTGCAAATAGCTGTGAAAAGAAGAGAAATGAAAAGCTAATGACATTTAGAAAGATGGTAATGATAACCCTGTATGCGAGACAGCAAAAGAGACACAGATGTAAAGAACAGAATTTTGGACTCTGTGGGAGAGGGAGAAGGTGGGATGATTTGGGTTAATGGCACTGAAACATGTATACTATCATGTAAGAAATGAATCGCCAGTCTAGGTTCGATACAGGATACAGGATGCTTGGGGCTGGTGCACTGGGATAACCCAGAGAGATGATATGGGGACGGTGGTGGGAGGGGGATTCAGGGTTGGGAACTCATGTACACCTGTGGCGGATTCATATCAATGTATGGCAAAACCAATACAGTATTGTAAAGTAAAAATAATAATAATAATAATAATAATAAATAATAATAATAAAAGAAAGTTTAAAAAAAAGAAAAGAGTTGTATAAGTTGCTTGTATATTTTTGAGATTAGCTCTTTGTCAGTTGTTTCATTTGCTATTATTTTCTCCCATTCAGAAGGCTGTCTTTTCACCTTGCTTATATTTTCCTTTGTTGTGCAGAAGTTTTTAATTTTAATTAGATCTCATTTGTTTATTTTTGCTTTTATTTCCAGAATTCTGGGAGGTGGATCATAGAGGATCCTGCTGTGATTTATGTCGGAGAGTGTTTTGCCTATGTTCTCCTCTAGGAGTTTTATAGTTTCTGATCTTACATTTAGATCTTTAATCCATTTTGAGTTTATTTTCATGTGCGGTGTTAGAAAGTGATCTAGTTTCTTTCTTTTACAAGTGGTTGACCAGTTTTCCCAGCACCACTTGTTAAAGAGATTGTCTTTACTCCATTGTATATTCTTGCCTCCTTTGTCAAAGATAAGGTGTCCATAGGTGTGTGGATTTATCTCTGGGCTTTCTATTTTGTTCCATTGATCTATATTTCTGTCTTTGTGCCAGTACCATACTGTCTTGATGACTGTGGCTTTGTAGTAGAGCCTGAAGTCAGGCAAGTTGATTCCTCCAGTTCCATTCTTCTTTCTCAAGATTGCTTTGGCTATTCGAGGTTTTCTGTATTTCCATACAAATCTTGAAATTATTTGTTCTATTTCTGTGAAAAATATCGCTGGTAGCTTGATAGGGAAACAACTGACAAACAACTAATCTCAAAAATATACAAGCAACTTATGCAACTCAATTCCAGAAAAATAAACGACCCAATCAAAAAATGGGCCAAAGAACTAAATAGACATTTCTCCAAAGAAGACATATGGATGGCTAACAAACACATGAAAAGATGCTCAACATCACTCATTAATAGAGAAATGCAAATCAAAACCACAATGAGGTACCACTTCACACCAGTCAGAATGTCTGCGATCCAAAAGTCTGCAAGCAATAAATGCTGGAGAGGGTGTGGAGAAAAGGGAACCCTCCTACACTGTTGGTGGGAATGCAAACTAGTACAACTACTACAGAGAACAGTGTGGAGATTCCTTAAAAAATTGCAAATAGAACTGCCATATGACCCAGCAATCCCACTGCTGGGCATACACACCGAGGAAATCAGAATTGAAAGAGACACATGTACCCCAATGTTCATCGCAGCACTGTTTATAACAGCCAGGACATGGAAACGTACATATACACAATGGATTATTACTCAGCCATTAAAAAGAATACATTTGAATCAGTTCTGATGAGATGGATGAAACTGGAGCTGATTATACAGAGTGAAGTAAGCCAGAAAGAAAAACACCAATACAGTATACTAACACATATATATGGAATTTAGAAAGATGGCAATGATGACCCTGTATGCAAGACAGCAAAAAAGACACAGATGTGTATAGCGGACTTTTGGACTCAGAGGGAGAGGGAGAGGGTGGGATGATTTGGGAGAATGGCATTGAAACATGTATACTATCATGTAAGAATCGAATCACCAGTCTATGTCCGATGTAGGATACAGCATGCTTGGGGCTGGTGCACAGGGATGACCCAGAGGGATGTTGTGGGGAGGGAGGTGGGAAGGGGGTTCATGTTTGGGATTGCATGTACACCCGTGGTGGAGTCATGTCAATGTATGGCAAAACCAATACAGTATTGTAAAGTAAAATAAAGTAAAAATAAAAATTAAAAAAAAAAAGAAAAGAAAATGATAAACGAAAAGGTATACCCATTTGAATGTGGAGTTCTAGGGGATAGCAAGTAGAGATAAGAAAACCTTCCTCAGCAATCAATGCAAAGAAATAGAAGAAAACAATAGAATGGGAAAGGCTAGAGATCTCTTCAAGAAAACTAGAGATACTAAGGGAATATTCTATGCAAAGATGGGCTCAATAAAGGACAGAAATGATGTGAACCTAACAAAAGCAGAAGATATTAGGGTGGCAAGTATTCACAGAAGAACTTTACAAAAAAGATCTTCATGACCCAGATAATCATGATGCTGTGATCACTCACCTATAACCAGACATCCTGGAAAATGAAGTCAAGAGGACCTTAGGAAGCATCACTACTAGCAAAGCTGGTGGAAGTGATGGAATTCCAGTTTAGCTATTTCAAATCCTGAAAGATGATGCTGTGAAAGTGCTTCACTCAATATGCCAGCAAATATGGAAAATTTAACAGTATCCACAGGACTAGAAAAGGTCAGTTTTCATTCCTGTCCCCAAAAAAGGCAATGCCAAAGAATGCTCAAGCCACCGCACGATTGCCCTCATCTCACATGCTAGTAAAGTAATGCTCAAAATTCTCCAAGCCAGGCTTCAGCAATACATGAACCACGAACTTCCAGAGGTTCAAGCTGGTTTTAGAAAAGAGAGAGGAACCAAAGATCAAATTGCCAACATCTGCTGAATCATTGAATAAAGGAAGAGAGTTCCTTCTGCTTTATTGACTATGACAAAACTTTTGACTATGTGGATCACAATAAACTGTGGAAAATTCTGAAAGAGATGGGACTACCAGACCACCTAACCTACCTCTTGAGAAACCTGTATGAAGATCAGGAAGTAACATTTAGAACTGGACATGGTACAACAAATTGATTCCAAATAAGAAAAGGAGTATGTCAAGGCTGTATACTGTCACCCTGCTGATTTAATTTATATGCAGAGTACATCATGAGAAACGCTGGGCTGGAAGATGCACAAGCTGGAATCAAGATTGCTGGGAGAAACATCAATAACCTCAGATAGGCAAATAACACCACCCTTCTGGCAGAAAGTGAAGAAGAACTAAAAAGCCTCTTGATGAAAGTGAAAGAGGAGAGTGAAAAGGTTGGTTTAAAGCTCAACATTCAGAAAACTACAATCATGGCATACAGTCCCATCACTTCATGTCAAATAGATGGAGAAACAGTGTAAAAGGTGGCTGAATTTATTTATTTTGGCTCCAAAATCACTGCAGATGGTGATTGCAGCCATGAAATTAAAAGAAGCTTACTCCTTGGAATGAAAGTTATGACCAACCTAGATAGCATATTAAAAAGCAGAAACATTACTTTGCCAACAAAGGTCCATCTACTCAAGGCTATGGTATTTCCAGTGGTCATGTTTGGTTGTGAGAGTGGACTGTAAAGAAATCTGAGTACTGAAGAATTGATGCTTTTGAACTGTGGTGTTGGAGAAGACTCTTGTGAATGTCTTGGACTGCAAGGAGGTCCAACCAGTCCATCCAAAAGGAGATCAGTCCTGGGTGTTCATTGAAAGGACTTATGTTGAAGCTGAAACTCCAATACTTTGGCCAACTAATGGGAAGAGCTGCCTCATTTGAAAAGGCCCTGATGCTGGGAAAGATTGAGGGCAGGAGAAGAAGGGGACAACAGAGGATGAGACTGTTGGATGGCATCACCAACTCCGTATACATGAGTTGGGTAATCTCCTGAAGTTGGTGATGGACAGGGAGGCCTGGCATGCTGCCATTCTTGGGCTTACAAAAAGTCGGTCACGAATGAGTAACTGAACTGAACTGAACCTCCTATTTCATTATATATAATTTACTACACAGGTATGGCTTATTGAACTGATTGACTTCAATGGAATTATAATATGAAAATGGTTTTATTTTATCAACAATCATCACCTTTTGACCAGAATAATACTGAGTAATATAGAAAGTAATCTCCAGTGAATAATCTAGTAGAAAAGAAGTTGGGGGTGGGGGTATGATTACATCAATAAAGAAAAAAAAAAATTGCTGCAACACTGCCACTACACAGTAAGCATGAAGCAAATTTGAGTTTCTCTTATTATTAAAGTAATTATCAGACTGATAAACTGGTTTTTAGCTTCAATACAATTTATGCAATACAGTAATTATCATACTTATAGGCTTTGGAATGCCAAATAAACTATTTCTAGCCATGTGATATCATTTTCTATAAGGCTGACTACTTTGCACCTCAGTTTTCTTATTTTAAATAGTAGTAATGAGACTATCTATCAAAACATGTTGTGAGGACTAAATGCAATCACTAATATTTTCAATTATCACACCATGATTACTCCTTTCATTTCCTAATCTTAACTGAAGAAAAAAAAAAAAAGATTTATCCTGAAAATGCTGCTATATTTATACCACTCTGAATAGGAAGTTTTTTTGTTTATTTCTTTATTAACCATTCTTTGGAACTAGAAGCTTGAGTCACTTTGTTTTATTCTCCTTTATAATTTGATATTGCATACAAACCCAGAATGTTGAATCCATGAATCACGATAAATTATGTTTCAAATAGGAGATGGCAAGAGTGAACATCAACATTTTAGAAATCAGTGAACTAAAAGGGACTGGAATGGACAAATTTAATTCAGATGACCATTATATCTACTTCTGTGGGAGAGAATCCCTTAGAAGAAACGGATAGCCCTCATAGTCAACAAGAGTCTGAAATACAGTACTTGGCTACAATCTCAAAAATGGCAGAAAGATCTCTGTTCATTTTGAGGCAATATCACAGTAATCCAAGTCTATGTCCCAACCAGTAATGCTAAAGAAGCTGAAGTTGAATGGTTCTGTGAAGACCTACAATACCTTTTAGAACTAACACACAAAAAAGATATCCTTTTCATCATAGGGGACTGGAATGCAAAAGTAGGAAGTCAAGAGATACCTGGATTAACAGGCAAGTTTGGCCTTGGACTACAAAATGAAGCAGCTCAAAGGCTAACAGATTTTTGCCAAGAAAATGCACTGGTCATAGCAAATGCCCCCTTCCAACAGCACAAGAGAAGACTCTACACATGGACATCACCAGATGGTCAAGAGCAAAATCAGATTGATTATATTCTTTGCAGCCAAAGATGGAGAAGCTCTAGCGAGGCAGGAAAAACAAGACCAGGTGCTGACTGTGGCTCAGATCATGAAATCCTTATTGCCAAATTCAGAGTTAAATTGAAGAAAGTAGGGAAAACCACTAGACCTTTAAGGTATGACCTAAGTCAAATCCCTTATGATTATATAGTGAAAGTGACAAGTAAATTCAAGGGATTAGATCTGATAGACAGAGTGCCTGATGAACATTGGATGACAGTTCATGACACTGTAGAGGAGGCAGTGATTAAGACCATCCCCAAGTAAAAGAAATGATAAAAGCCAAAATAGTTGTCTGAGGAGGACTTACAAATAGCTAAGAAAAGAAGAGAAGCTAAAGGCAAAAGAGAAAAGTAAGGATATACCCATATGAACGCAGAGTTCCAAAGAATAGCAAGGAGAGACAAAGCCTTCCTCAGTAATCAGTGCAAAGAAATAGAGGAAAACGATAGAATAGGAAAGACTAGAGATCTCTTCAAGAAAATCAGAGATACCAAGAGAAATTTTCATATAAGTGAAAGTGAAGTCGCTCAGTCAAGTCCGATTCTTTGCGACCTCATGGACTGTAGCCCACCAGGCTCCTCAATCCATGGAATTTTCTAGGCAAGAGTACTGAAGTGGGTTGCTGTTTTCTTCTCCAGGGCATTTTCACGTAAAGATGGGTACAATAAAGAACAGAAAATGCATGGACCTAATAGAAGCTGAAGATTTTAAGAAGCAGTGGCAAGAATACACAGAAAAACTATACAAAAAAGATCTTCATGACCCAGAGAATCATGATGGTGTGATCACTCACCTAGAGCCAGACATCCTGGAATGAGAAATCAAATGGGACTTAGGAAGCATCACTATGAACAAAGCTAGTGGAGGTGATGGAATTCCTGTTGAGCTATTTCAAGTCCTAAAAGATGATGCTGTGAAATTGCTGCACTCAGTACGCTGGCAAATTTGAAAAACTCAGTAGTGGCCACATAACTGGGAAAGGTCAGTTTTCATTCCAATCCCAAAGAAGGGCAATGCCAAATAATGTTCAAACTACTGCACAATTGCACTCATCTCACACAGTATCAGAGTAATGCTAAGAATTCTCCAAGCTAGACTTCAACATATGAAATTCCAGATGTTCAAACTGGATTTTAGAAAAATCAGAGCAACCAGAGATCAAATTGCCAACATCCACTGGATCATAGAAAAAGCGAGAGAGTTCCATAAAAATAACTTCTTCTGCTTTATTGATTACACCAAAGCATTTGATTGTGTAGATCATGACAAACTGAAAAATTCTTAGAGATGGGAATACCAGACCACATGATCTGCCTCCTGAGAAATCCATATGCAGGTCAAGAAGCAACAGTTAGAACCAGACTTGGAACAACAGACTAGTTCCAAATTTGGAAAGGAATATTTCAAGGCTGTATATTGTCACCCTGTTTATTTAATTTATATGCAGAGTACATCGTGAGAAACGTTGGGCTGGTTGAAGCACAAGCTGAGATCGAGTTTTCTGGGAGAAATATCAATCATCCAGTATGCAGATGATACCACCCTTATGGCAGAAAGTGAAGAGGAACTAAAGAGCATCTTGATGAAAGAGAGTGAAAAAGCTGGATTAAAACTCAATATTTAAAAAGCTAACATCATGGCATCCCTTCTTATCATTTCATGGCAAATAGATGGGGAAACAATGGAAACAGTGATAAATTATTTTCTTGGGCTCCAAAATCACCAGATGGTGACTGCATCCATGAAATTAAAAGACATCTGCTCCTTGGGAGAATAGCTATGAACAACCTAGACAGCATATTCAAAAGCAGAGACTACTTTTCCAACAAAGATCTTTCTAGTGAAACCATGGCTTTTTCACTAGTCAGGTATGGATATGAGAGCTTTACCATAAAGAAAGCTGAGCACCAAAGAATTGATGCTTTTGAACTGTGGTATTGGAGAAGATTTTTGAGAATCTCTTGGACTGCAAGGAGATCAATTCAGTCAATCCTAAAGGAAATCAGTCCTGAATATTCATTGGAAGGACTGATGCTGAAGCTGAAACTCCAATACTCTGGCCACCTGATGCAAAGAACTGACTCATTGGAAAAGACTCTGATGCTCAGAAAGATTGAAGGAAGGAGGAGAAGGGGATGACAGGATGAGATGGTTGGATGTCATCACCAACTCTATCAACATGAGTCTGAGCAAGCTCTTGGGGTTTGTGATAGGCAGAGAAGCCTGGCGTAAAGCAGTCCATGTGGTCACAAAAAGCCTGACATGACTGAGTGACTGAACTGTATACTTTGATACTGTTAATTGGGTTCTCAAGGCAAGAAAGCAGAAGTGGTTTGGCCTTCCCTTCTCCAGTGAACCTTTTTTAGTCAGAATTCTCCAGCATGACCCAGCCATCTTGGGTGGCCCTACACAGCATGGCTCAAGTTTTGTTAAGTTACACGAAGTTGTGACCCATGTGATCATTTTGGTTAGTTTTCTTTAATTGTGGCTTTCATTCTGTCTGCCCTCTGATGGATGAAGTTAAGAGGCTTGTGGAAGTTTCCTGATGGGAGGGACTGGCTGTGGGGGAATTGGGGTCTTGCTCTGATGAGCAAGGCCATGCTCAGTAAATCTTTAACCCAATTTTCTCCTGAAGGGTGGGGCTGTGTTCTCTCCGTGTAATTTGTCCTGAGGCCAAACTAAAGCCGGGGTAATTCAAAAGAGTTTAAGCCACATCAGTGTCCCTTGCCCTGCAGCAAACCACTGCCTTCCCAGGCCTCCACCAGAGACTCCCAGAAACTCATAGTCGAGTCTATTTTAGTCTTTTGTTAGGTCACTGTCCTTTCTCCGGGGCCCTGGTGCACACAAGAGTTTTTTTGGTGTGTGTGCCCCCCAAGAGTCTATTTCCCTAGCTGGTGAACTTTCTGTAATCAAATCCTGCTGAACTTTAAAGTCATATGACACTGAAAGATGAACCTGCCCGGTCAGTAGGTATTCAATCTACTACTGGAGAAGAGCAGATAAATAGCTCCAGAAGAAGTGAAGAGGCTGAGCCAAAGTGGAAATGATAACCAGTTGTGGATGTGTTTGGTGATGAAAGTAAAGTCCAGTGCTATAAAGAACAGTATTACATAGGAAACTGGTCCATAAATCAAGGTAAACTGTAAGTGGTCAAACAGGAGATGGTAAGAGTGAATATTGATGTTTTAGGAATCAGTGAACTAAAATGGACAAAAATGGGTGAGTTTAATTTATATAGCTATTATGTCTACTACTGTGGACAAGAATCCCTTAGAAGTAATGGAGTAGCCCTCATAATCAACAAAGGAGTCCAAAATACAGTACTTGGGTGCAATCTCAAAACAGAATGATCTCTGTTTCCAAGGCAAAGCATTCAATATCACAATAATCCAAGTCTATGTCCAAACCACTAATGCCAAAGAAGCTGAAGAAATGGTTCTATGAAGACCTATGAGACCTTCTAGAACTAAACTTAAAATAGATGTCATTTTCATTATAGGGGACTAGAATGTAAAAGTAGGAAGTCAAAAGATACCTGGAGTAATCAGAAATCAGACTGATTAAATTCTTTGCAGCTGAAAATGGAGAAGCTCTATACAATCAAAAGAAAAAGAATAGGAGCTGACAATGACTCATCTCATGAACTCCTTATTGCCAAATTGAGACATAAATTAAAGAAAATAGGGAAAACCACTAGATCATTCAGGTATGACCTAAGTCAAATCCCTTATGATAACACAGTGGAAGCGATGAACAAATTCAAGGGGTTAGATCTGATACAGTTCCTGAAGAACTATGGATGGGGGTTCATGACATTGTACAGGATGCAGTGACCAAAGCCATCCAAAGAAAAAGAAATGCAAGAGGGCAAAGTGGTTGTTGGAGAAGTCCTTACAAAGAGCTGAGAAAAGAAAAGAAGACAAAGGAAAAGGAGAAAAGAAAAAAGATATACCCATTTGAATGCATAGAACCAAAGAATAGCAAGGAGACGTATGAAAGCCTTCCTAAGTGAACAATGCAAAGAAATAGAGGAAAACAATAGAATGGGAAACAGTAGTGATCGCTTCAAGAAAATTAGAGATACCAAGGGAACATTCCATGCAAAAATGAGCACAATAAAGAACAGAAAATGTATGGCCTTAACAGAAGCAGAAGATATTAAGAAGAGGTGGCAAGAATATACAGAAGAACTCTACAAAAAGGTCTCAATGGCTCAGATAGCCATGACGGTGTGATCATTCACCTAGGGCCAGACATCCTGGAGTGTGAAGTCCAGTGGGCCTTAAGAAGCATTACTATGAACATACCTAGTGGATTTGATGGGATTCCAGCCGAGCTATTTCAAATCCCAAAAGATGATGCTGTTAAAAGGCTGCACTCAATATACCAGAAAATTTGGAAAACTCAGCAGTGGCCACAGGACTGCAAAAGGTCAGTTTTTATTCCAATCCCAAAGAAGGGCAATGCCAAAGAATGTTCAAACTACTGCACAACTGCATTCATTTCACATGCTATCAAGG
This sequence comes from Budorcas taxicolor, assembly GCF_023091745.1. Classification (NCBI taxonomy): domain Eukaryota; kingdom Metazoa; phylum Chordata; class Mammalia; order Artiodactyla; family Bovidae; genus Budorcas; species Budorcas taxicolor. Next base: position 24,377,421 of record NC_068914.1, read on the forward strand.
TAATGCTCAAAATCCTTCAAGCTAGGTTGCAACAGTACATGAACCGAGAACTTCCAGATGTACAAGGTGGCTTTAGAAAAGGCAAAAGAACCAGAAATCAAATTACCAATATCCACTGGATCATAGAAAAAGCAAGAGAATTCCAGAAAAACTTCTGCTTTACTGACTGTGCCAAAGCCTTTTGACTGTGTGGACCACAACAAACTGTGGGAAATTCTTAAAGAGATATGATTACCAGACTAAATTACCTGTGTCATGAGAAATCTGTATGCAGGTCAAGAAGCAACAGTTAGAACCAGAAAAAAGGACTGGTTCAGAATTGGGAAGGGAGTATGTCAAGGCTGTATATTGTCACCCTGCTTATTTAACTTATATGCAAAGTGCATGTGTGCATGCTAAGTCTCTTCAGTCCTGTCTGACTCTTTGTGACTCTATAGACTATTGCCCGCTAGGGTCCTCTGTCCACTGGCTTTCCCAGACAAGAATACTGGAGTGTGTTGTCATTTCCCTCTCCAGGGGATCTTTGTGACCCAGGGATGTAACTGACATCTCTTATGTCTCCTACTTTATGAAATGCCAGGCTGGATAAAGCTCAGCTTGAATCAAGATTGCTGGAAGAAATATTAACCTCAGATAATGGGGCTCTGTACCAACCTAACAGGATGGGATGTGTATGGAGATAAAAGGAAGGTTCAAGAAGGGAGGGCCATGTGTATACCTATGGCTGATTCCTGTTGATGTTTGGCAAAAACCAACAAAATATAAAGCAATTATCCTTCAATTCAAAAATAAATTGAAAAAAAATTTACTTCAGACATGTAAGTGACACCACCCTAATGCAGATAGGAAAGAAAAACTGAAGAACCTCTTGATGGAAGTGAAAGAGGAGAGTGAAAAAGCTGGCTTAAAACTCAACATTCAAAAAATGAAGATCATGGCATCTGGTCCCATCACTTAATGGTAAAAAGATATGGAAAAAAATGGAAACAGTGCAGACTTTATTTTCTTAGTCTCCAGAATCACTGCAGATGGTGACTGCAGCCATGAAATTAAAAGATTCTTGCTCCTTGGAAGAAAAGCTATGACCCACCTAGAAGTATTAAAAACCAGAGACATCACTTTGCTGATGAAGGTTTGTCTAGTCAAGCTATGGTACGTAAGGATGTGAGAGTTGGCCATAAAGAAGGCTGAGTGACGAAGAATTGATGCTTTCAAGAATTGATGCTTTGTGGTACTAGGGAAGACTCTTGAGAATCTTTTGGACAGTAAAGAGATCAAACCAGTTAATCATAAAGGAAATTAACCCTGAATATTCACTGAAGGACTGATGCTAAAGCTGAAACTCCAATACTTTGGCTACATGAAGCAAAGAGCTGATTCACTGGGAAAGACCCAATGCTGGGCAAAACTGAGGGCAAGAGGATAAGGGGGTGACAGAGGATGAGATGGTTTGAGGGCATCATCGACTCAATGGACATGAGTTTGAGCAAAGTCTGGGAGATAGTGAAAGACAGGGACATCTGGCTTGCTGCCCTCCATGGTGGTCACTAAGAGTCAGGCACGACTGAGTGGCTGAACACTATTTATTTTCAGTATAATATGTATCTTTTAAACTGTTTTTACTCCTATAAAATATATACCACTTTTGATATTATCTCATTCTCCTTTTTGTAGCCATGTGCTATGCTTAGTAGCTTGGTTGTGTCTGAATCTTTGTGCCCTCATGAACTGCAGCCTGCCAGGATCCTCTGTCCATGGGGATTCTCCAGGCAAGAATACTGGTGTGGGTTGCCATGCCCTCTTCCAGGAATTCCTTCCAATCCAGAGATCGAACCCAGGTCTTCCACATTGCAGATGGATTCTTTCCATCTGAGCCACCAGGGAAGCCCAAGAATACTGGAGTGAATAGCTTATCCCTTCTCCAGGGATAGTCTTATAGACACACTATACTAAAACTTGTATTTTTGTTGACTTGGAACTTGAACTGTGATTTTACTATCTTTGATATCTGCTGCCCACTATATATAGAACTCTTACATCTATGGTATTTATTGGTGGACCCAATTTTCTTTAGCAACCCATATCGGGCTTCCCATGTGGTGCTAGATATAAAGTACCCACCTACTAATGCAGGAGACATAAGAGACATGGGGTTGATCCTTCCTGGGTGGGAAAGATCCCTGGAAGGGGGGTATGGCAACACTGTACTATTCCTGCTGGAGAAACCCCATGGAATGAGTAATCTGGCAGACTGCAGTCCATAGGGTCACAGAGTTGGACACGACTGAAGCAACTTAGCACACATTGGCTGTCACATTTTTACTTTTGACATTATGAATTATTTTATCTCTAAAATCTTGAACATAAAATCCTACAGTACATAACAAATTTTCTTAATCCTACTTCTTCTTAATAGTTTCTCCAATATACCTTTTCTCAAATATATTAGTATTTCTAATCCAGGAGTAAAATATGTATTCTTATCAATATTCTCCCAATTTATAGTGGCTAGTTGTAACACTGTACTGAGAACTCTGAATCTGAGGTCCAGGCTCAGCAAAAAAGACTTGTGATCAATTATCAGTGTGAAATAAAGCAGAAATTTATGGTTGCCTGCATGTCAAATACATGTAAGTCCTTCCACCTTTCCTATTCTGTTAGACTATCATTCTTTGTCTGAATGCACCTTTCAACCCTCTGTGTTAGTGACTTCCATCCTCAATCCCACCATCCAAGGGTTGAAATTATTTTAAAAAAATCGTTTGAATAGTGTCAAAAAGCAAAACTTGATTTTGCCATTCCCTGCAACTAATTGCATAGTATTTGCATTGTTTACAACTATTTGCATAGAATTTACATCACATTAGGTAATAAATAATCTATATATGATGTAAAGTATAAGATGGGATATGTGGAAGTTATATGCAAAAATTATACCATTTTATAGTATAGGGACTTCCCCAGTGGCTCAGTGGCAAGGAATCTGACAAGTGATTAATTCCAAAGTAACAATGGAGCTTAGACAGCTGCTCAATATCAAAGAAACAAACACACTAAAACAAATAAAAAAAAAAATGTACCCAAGACCTAAATAGACATTTCTCCAAAAAGGACATACAGATGGCCAACAGACACTTGAAAGGATGCTCAACATTGCTAATTATTAGAGAAATGAGAAACAAAACTACAATGAAGTACCACCTTACATCAGTCAGAATGACCATCATCAAAAAATGTTTACAAGTAACTTAAAGAGATGCATGAACCCAATGTTCATAGCAGTGCTATTTAGAAAGGCCAAGACAGAAGCAACCTAGATGTTCACTGATAGATAAATATATAATGAAGTATTACTCAGTCATGGAAAAGAATGAAATAATGCCATTTACAGCAACATGGATGGACCCAGAGATTATCATACCAAATCAAGTAGGTCAGACAGAGAAAGGCAAATAGCATATAATTTCACTTATATGTGAAATCTAGAAATACTGACAAAAATGAATTTATTTACAAAACAGAAACAGACCCACAGACATTGAAAACAAAATTATGTTTGCTGGAAGGAAAAGTGGGGAGGGACAAACTGGGAATTTGGATTAACAGATACATACTACTATGTATAAAATGGATGAATGGTAGGAACCTACTATTCAGTGCAGGGAACTATATTCAACATCTTGTGGTGAAAGTGAAAGTTAGTCACTCAGTCGTGTTTGACTCTTTGCAACCTCATGGACTGTAGTCTACCAAGTTCTGTGATCATGGATTTCTTCAGGCAAGTATACTGGAGTGGGTAGCTATTCTCTTCTCCAGGGTATCTTCTCAACCCAGGGATCGAACCTGCGTCTCTTGCATCTTCTGGTATTGGCAGGCAGATTCTTTACCATCTGAGCCACTATGGAAGCCCCTGGAAACCTATACTGAAGGGAAATCTGAGTGGAAATAAATCTGAAAAAAGTATATTAATTTATTTATATGTGTATGGCTGAATCACTTTACTGTGCACATGAAATATGTAGGTCAATTGTTCCTCAATTAAAAAAGACAGAAAATTTTACAAAAATACAAGCAACATTGGCTGGGCTAAATATTCATCTTATATCCACCAGCCTGTTTAAATATTTTTATTAATACAAAAATTTAGTTCTTTATTCTTTGTTTGTCTTAATAAAAACTTGCCTATTGAGAGAGTTATCAGGTAGGAAGGACAGAGGTCCCCAAACAGCAGGAGGAAATAGACTGCAAGTGGGAGGCTTCTTTTAATTCTGTGTTGATGACACCTGGCTCTGCCTGAACTTTTCTCAAACTTTTAACTAACTAATGCATTTTTCTTATGGAAATGTTTTTCTTAAGATATGTTAATAGAACTATGTATCTCCTTTGGAATCTGCCTGTCTTCAAAATGGATCCTACCTAAGACTAACTTTTTTTCTCTTTTTGCTTTTCTCAAACCTTGGGCTGATAATGGTTCAACAAACCAGTATTCATGTCAATTGTTTTATGACCAGGGATGATACACCTCATGCCATCCTATCTCAAAAATGCATATTGTGGGAGACAGTCCAGGTGAAACTACCTCAGCCTTGAGGTGCTTTCCTTACCTGATTAATAGCTTGCTAACAGACATAAACGGAGAAGGCACTGGCAACCCACTCCAGTATTCTTGCCTGCAAAATCCCATGGACGGAGGAACCTGGTAGGCTGCAGTCCATGGGGTCGCAAAGAGTTGGACACGACTGAGCGACTTCACTCTCACTTTTCACTTTCTTGCATTGGAGAAGGAAATGGCAACCCACACCAGTGTTCTTGCCTGGAGAATTCCAGGGACAGGGGAGCCTGGTGGGCTTTTCCTCCTGCCTTGAGTTGTTCCCAGAAGCAGGTTCTTTTCCAGTTAGTCAGTTCTTCACATTGGGTGGCAAAAGTATTGGAGCTTCAGTTTCAGCATTAGTCATTCTAATGAATATTCAGGTCTGATTTATTTTAAGATTGATCATTTTGATCTCCTTGCAGTCCAAGGAACTCTCAAGAGTCTTCTCTAACACCACAGTTCAAAAGTATCAATTCTTTTTTTGAGATTTCTCTGAAGTACTGCATTTTCAACTCTTTTGTTGACAATGAGGGCTATTCCATTTATTCTAAGGGATTCTTGCCCACAGTAGTAGATGTAATGGTTATCTGAATTAAATTCACCAATTCTGGCCCCTTTTAGTTCATTGAATCCTAGAATATAGACGTTCACTCTTGCCATCTCCTGTTTGACCACTTCCAATTTTCCATAATTCATGGATCTAACAATATTCTAAGTTCCTATGCAATATTATTCTTACAGCATCAGACTTGACTTCCATCACCAGTCACATCAAAAACTGGGAGTTATTTTTGCCTTGGTTCAGCCTCTTCATTCTTTCTGGACTCTTCTCCAGTAATGTATGCTATTTCAAATTCTAAGTAGCATAGCTATTGCAAATCCTAAAAGATAATATGTTTATGGTATTTCTATATGTTTTTAGGATTCAAGATTCCCAATGTTTAAGGAAAATAATGAAGATTGGTTATAAAAATTAATAGTAAATAAATTTTATGCATTAATCTATAAAGGGTTAGATTTCTGCATGCTCTTAATGTTCAGTATTATGAGACTTTATTTTCAATACTCTCAAAGTGAATCTGATCTCTCTAGTTCTCTTTACTATAAATTAGTTTTACGTATATTATCAAAACTTAAATAAGATTCTATTTTCCTGAGACCTTTGAGGGATTACTAGCTTTTTGGAATAAGTGGAAAGGTTTAATTTTAATGTTTTCATAACTTAATGCAAAAAATATCTTCAGTGATGTTTTATATGTTTAAAAAAGTAGGTGATTTAAGAACACAATTATATATACGGTGCTTTAGTTAAATTTAGAATGTTTTTCAATACCAAATGGGTTTAATCCAGTCAAACAATTAATTTTATAGAATCTTAATTGTATTCTTACTGCATCTGGCATACAATATATTTCTACTTTTGCTGAAGTTTCAAACTTTCCATTTATGATATTGGCAATTTTTCACATTCAGTGAAAAATTGAAAACTGTAGTTTTTATTATTATGTCTGTAATGTTTAAGATTCATGGATAATATGTAAAACAGGGTTCTGAACTTTTCTTTTACAATTGAAAAAAAATTGAAAACTCTAGTTTTTATTATCATGTCTGTAATGTTTAAGATTCATGGATAATATGTAAAATAGGGTTCTGAAGTTTTCTTTTACAATTAAAGCATAATTATTTTTATTGAAAAATGCTTACCAAAGTAACTACAAACAAAATAATTGAGCTGTCTGTGTAAAGTTTTGCCATAATACATACTATTTCCACACTAAAGTTCAAAACAGCTTAGGCTGCTAAATTAGATACGGTAAATCTTTTTTTTATATATATACCTGTTGTAGAAGTACATTTTCTAGGTGTTTGTGGCTTCACTTGTTTAAGATAGTGACATAAAGCCTGAAATATCCCAGTGGAGACCCAGCTAGGTTTATTTGCCACTAGAATAGTGAATTTTGAAAATAAAAATATTCTACATTCAAATCAACAGTTGTTTGACATAGCTTAAGGATAATTTTTAAAATATGCATAGCATTTTAATTTTCATTTTGCATATGTGGTGTGCATGTATATTCTTTTAGAGAGTTAGAAGAGAATTGGTATTTGTAGGATTTGAGACTAGATGAAAACTGAGGCTAACCTAAATCAGTTAAGACTTGAATTCATATCTTTGTTCAGGGAATGGAGTGGGATAATGCAGAGGTAACTAAATTGGTCCAGTTAATTTTTATTAAAAAATCAACCTAATAAAGTGAATTGAAGTAAAATAAACTGTCCCAAGTTTTAATCTTGGTGTATGAAGTTAAAAAGCCATTACTCTTTGTAAGAAGTTATAATTACATACTTTTAGAGGGAAAAATGTTCTTCTCATAACTTGGGCAAAACCAAGTCTAAAGTCAGTGCTTTCTAAACTACTAGTTTTACATGTCAGAAAGCAAATTTAAGGTGTTGAGAAAGACTTCACCAAGAGCCAGAGACAAGCTTTGAAATCATAACTTGAAAATAAGTCAAGCTTGTAAATTTTTAGATTTAAATAATTGAAAATAATTCTTACATACAGTTAAACATTTACAAGATGAACCAAATGATGCTAATGAAATTCTTCCAAGAGTTAGAATACAGAGATCTCATCATCAACTAGCTCGGTTGATAGTAAGTTACGAATTGAGCTAAAATCAGATTTGTTCTTTTAAGATTTTGTGCTTAGTCATTCAGTCATGTCTGACTCTTTGCAACCCTGTCTATGAACTGTAGCAATTAAGGCTCCTCTGCCCATAGGATTTTCCAGGCAAGAATACTGGAGTGGGTTGCAATTTTCCTCCTCCAGGGGATCTTCGCAATCCAGGAATCAACCCATGTCTCCTGTGTCTGCTTTTCTGCTTAGACACTCAGTCATGTCCTAATCTTTGTGACCCCATGAACTTTAGTCCACCAGGCTCCTCTGTCCATGGGGATTCTCCAGGCAAGAATACTGGAGTGGATTCCCATGTCCTCTTCCAGGGGATCTTCCCAACCCAGGGATCAAATCCAGGTTTACTTCATTGCAGGCAGACTCTTTACCATTTGAGCCACCAGGGAAAACCATGAATACTCAAGTGGGTAGCCTATCCCTTCTCCAGGGGATCATCTTGACCTAAGAACGTATCCTGCATTACAAGAGGATTATTTACCTGCTGAGACCCTGGGGAAGCCCCCTCACTTCAGACTGTGTGAGAGAATCAAAATTTAACTATTTAATTATTAATCAGATAAAATGATTATTAATCATTTTCTAGGGAAATAATCTTTACATTTTAAGTATAAATTAGTATATCTGAGTATAAGGAGAGTAACAATTTCTCTAAACAAGTATTAACATAAAACACTAAGAATTTAGATTATGTCCCATTTTGATCTGTTTTAATGTCAGAAAGAATAAGGCACAGTAGGTATATGTACAGTATTCTCCACTGAAGCCTGTATTTACTAGCTTACTAGAAGTAAATTATGAGCTATTTCAAATCCTAAAAGATGATGCTGTGAAAGTGCAGCACTCAGTATGCCAGAAAATTTTGAAAACACAGCAGTGGCCACAGGACTGAAAAAGTTTAGTTTTCATTCTAGTCCCAAAGAAGGGCCAATGCCAAAGAATACTCAAACTACTGCACAATTGCACTCATTTCACACACTAGCAAAGTAGTGCTCAAAATCCTTCAAGCTAGGCTTCAACAATATGTGAACCAAGAATTTACAGATATACAAGCTGGATTTAGAAAAGGCAGAGGAAGCAGAGATCATATTGCCAACATCTGTTTGATCATAGAAAAAGCAAGAGAATTCCAGAAAAACATATACCTCTGCTTCACTGACTATACTAAAGACTTTGACTGCATAGACCACAGCAAACTATGGAAAATTCTTAAAGAGATGGGAATACCAGACCACCTTACCTGCCTTCTGAGAAACCTGTATGCAGATCAAGAATCAACAGTTAAAACCGGACATGGAACAATGGACTGGTTCAATATTGGGAAAGGTGCACATCAAGGCTATATATTGTCACCTTACTTATTTTATTTATGTGCAGAGTACATCATGTGAAATGCCATGCTGGATGAAGCAGAAGCTGGAATCCAGATTGTGAGCGAAATACCAATAACCTCATATATGCAGATGATACCTCTTTAATTAGAGAAAGCAAAGAGGAATTATAGAACCTCTTGATGAAGGTGAAAGAGGACAGTGAAAAAGCTGGCTTAAAACTCAACATTCAAAAAACTAACATCATGGAATCTGGTCCTATCACTTCATGGGAAATAGATGGGGAAACAACGGGAAGCACTGACAGACTTTATTTTCTTGAACTCCAAAACCACTGTAGACGGTGACTGGGCAGCCTTGAAATTAAAAGACACTTGCTCCTTGGAGGTAAAGCAATGGCAAAACTAGACAGCATATAAAATCAGAGACATTACTTTACCAACAAATGTCCATATAGTCAAAGGTATGGTTTTCCTGTAGTCATGTACAGATGTGAGAACTGGACAATAAAAAAGGCTGAATGCTGAAGAACTGATACCTTTGAACTGTGGTGTTGGAGATAACTCTTGAAAGTCCTTTGGACTGCAAGGAGATCAAACCAGTCCATCCTAAAGGAAATCAACCCTGAATATTCATTGGAAGTACTGATACTGATGCTGAAGCTCCAATACTTTGGCCACAAGATGCAAAGAGCCATCTCATTAGATAAGATTCTGATGCTGGAAAGATTGAACGAAGGAGGAGAAGGGGATGACACTGACCCAATGGACACGAGTTTGAGCAAACCCCAGGAAATGGTGAAGGACAGGGAAGCCTGGTATGTTGCAGTTCATGGGGTTGCAAAGAGTTGGACATGACTGAGCATCTAAACAACACAAGTAGTAAATTATAGGTACCTTTAATTATCTGTAATTGATTAGAATAAATGATGAATGAGTTTAAATAGTCATTAATATTAATTCTTTAAATACTATCATGTGATGCCGATGGTATTTTTATTAGAACAAAAGGAGAACAAGGCATCTCTGGAGTGTTATAACACACAAGAATACTAAGCTTTTTGGTGCAATCCTTTGTAGAGTAATTAATTACAAAATGTACATCAAAAGAAGACTTTGTTTCATACATATTCCATCAGTTAATTGTATTCATCTTAGCTACAAGTTTCTGAATTTTATCTTACATCTCTATAATTGACAAATTTTAATGTTAACTTTATTTCACAAAGTTTTCTCAGAGTTTTTTTTTAATATAAATCTATTTATTTTAATTGGAGGCTAATTACTTTACAGGATTGCATTGGTTTTGCCATACAGCAACATGAATCCACGACGGGTGTACACATGTTCCCCATCCTGAAACCCTCTTCCACCTCCCTCCCCATAGCATCCCTCTGGGTCATGCCAGTGCACCAGCCCAAAGCATCCTGTATCACGCCTCAAACCTGGACCGGCGATTCATTTCATATATGATGTTATACATGTTTCAATGCCATTCTCCTAAATCATCCCACCCTCTCCCTCTCCCACAGCGTCCAAAAGACTGTTCTATACATCTGTGTCTCTTTTGCTGTCTCGCATACAGGGTTACTTTTATATAAGTAATCATATGTCTAAAATCTTTTATTTTTTTGCTCACATCTTTAAACCATTTTCATATAGCTCCATGCCATCTTTCCTCTACAAGCACTCTCAATAGATGGGGATAAACATTTTCAATTTTTAAATCTTATTTCCATGAAAGTAATGTATATTTAAAAATATCCATGTATATTTATAGGTATTTGACCCTCAATGAGTGGGCCAGGATCCTTATTCACCCTCAGGTGCATAACTCTCTGTTCCTTATTCACCCTGAGGAATACTAAAGTAAGCTTCCCTGTTGCAAACCAAAGCCAGAAATTTGAACTGTTTGCATCTGTCTTTGCTCTTTATTCTTCTATTGTTTATGATGAAATACTTCATATACCTAATAGAGAGTTCAGTGTTTGGGCGTTTTTTTATGTATAAGGATAATAGATTTGTAGCTCCAACCAAGTGAAGAAAAACTACATTGCGAACCCTCCAGACACTTCCCGTTTATTGTTCCCTATGCAAATACTTTGGCCTCTCTAAAAATTAAAGATTATTTTGCCTTACGTAATAGCCATTCCTTTGTTTTTATTTACTATCTTTGTATGTATAACTGGATCCTTAACATTATAGTTTTGCATATTATAGGAATAGAATTTTATATGGACCTGTCCAAATTCTTTATTTCTTGTTTCTTTTGTTTAGTATTATGTTTATGAATTTCAATTCTTGTTTTATGTATCTGTGATTTTTTGTTGTCTGTTGCTATATGTTATTTCATTATGTGATTATTTGGTTCCCAAATGTTATTAATAAACATTTTCGGCATTTCCAGGTTTGCAATTGGAGAAAACATTGCTGTGACTATTTTTGTTCATTTTTCCCAGTGCACATAAACAAGAGATGTATTTGAAAATTTCCTGATGGTGATTTTGCTGAGTCGGTTTATAAATGTTTAGCTTCACTAGAAAATGTCAAAATTTTTTTTTTCCAAAATAGTCTAATCAATTTAAACCAGGCAGATGTGGGCTTTTCTGAGACTCTCTAGTATTTACAAATTGATATTGAAGACATTTAAGCTTTTGCTGACACAGTAAGTTTGCACATAGACACACACAGACACAAAAGAAATGTCTGGTCTAGATGATTTTGCTGATGAATTTTTTCTAAATCTTTCAGTTCAGTCTAGTTCAGTTCAGTCTAGCTCAGTTCAGTCTAGCTCAGTTCAGTCACTCAGTCATGTCCGACTCTTTGCAACCCCATGAATTGCAGCACACCAGGCCTCCCTGTCCATCACCAACTCCAGGAGTTCACTCAGACTCATGTCCATCGAGTCAGTGATGCCATCCAGCCATCTCATCCTCCCACCCCCAATCCGTCCCAGCATCAGGGCCTCTTCCAATGTTAGGCACCAATATTACAGCAAATTTCAGAGGACTGAAAAATAACAAAAATCCTCTGGCTATAGCTCTTTGCCCCCAAGTTTTATCAAATCTGAGGATTTTCAATACATAAAAATTATAGAAGAGTTTCTACCATAAACTCAAGAGGCAAAAAATTTCAATAAAAATATAAGTAAGTAAAACCAATATTTCATTAATATGTTATGACCAAGTAATGTTTGCTCAAGAAGGGTAAACTTGCAAGAAATCCATAGAATTGTAACAAATTACTATGCAGAAACATCAATTACATAGAGTTGAAAGATAAGAAGGGATAGCTCGCATGACCTGTGACAATAGTAGAACCTAAAAGAAAGAAGAAAGACTACTTTCTGGGTAAAGACTAAGCCAATTAAAAGCCATGGACTTTATGTTTACTAAAGCCCTCCCAACTTACTTTCTCCTCTATGAAAACATCTTCTGCCCTTGACACGGCATACTCGCACATGGCTAGTCATGGTGACAGATCTTGAATTGCAATTATCTGCTGATCCCAGATGAACTCAATGTTGCTGGAGAAATATCTGGCAGTCTATTCATGTTAGATCATCAGAATTCACCATATTTCTAGAACAAAATGAGAAATATATACATAAATATTAATATATTTGGCTTATTCTAAGTTATGAGCATTTATACATAAATCTGTATAGGTAAATATATCCTAAAGATAATTTCATAATGTTGATGTGTATATTTAAATAATAAACTAAATGCATATTAATTTTTTCTGAATATATAGTCCCAGGAGTTGCATTGCTGTGTCATATGGCAAATCTTTTTAGTTTTTAAGGAACCTCCATACTATTCTCCAGGATATGTTGGTTATTGAATTCTGCTTCCTCTACCTTTTCTAAATCCAGCTTGTACATCTGAAAGTTCTCAGTTCATTTACTGTTGAAGCCTAGCTTGAAGGATTTTGAGCATAATCTTGTTAGCATGTTTGGCATTGCCTTTCTTTGAGACTGTAATGAAAACTGATCTTATGCAGTCCTGAGGCTACCGGGGTCCAGCCCCAGTGGATCCAGGGAATTCGAAGGTGGGGAAGGCGTCGGTGTCCTTTGAAAAATACATATTTAATTACAGATATATAGAGAGATTAGAAGTGGATAGTGTAGTAGGAATATTAGTGGAGAAAAAGAGGCTGAATAACTTGGATTACGTGGAATAGAATCCATGCTCCAGATGGGAATTCAGCCAGAAAAAGAGGGAGCAAGAAAGAAACGACATGGGGGAATCAGTCTTTCTGGAAACTGATCCGATTTCTTTATTTTTGGGTTTGCTTATATATCTTTTGTTACATATAGGGATCAATACAGAGTCATGCGGGGGTCAGCAGTCCTGACCCTTATCAAAATCAGGTGCTTTGCATAAAAAGGTCTTAGGGATTTTATGATCCTTTCTTTCTGATAACCAAAAACTTATTTTTTTCCAAGGGTGTTTTTTCTTAAACCAGGCACCACCCTCCAAATAAAGTTACATTCCTATAGGGTGAGGGTGTAGTGAGTTACAATCAATAAAGGAATTTATTTACCCCAAGGTTAACATGATTAATCTTAAAGGTTAATACTTATTTCTTCTATATGCTTAAAGGTTAATGCTTATTTCTCCTATATGCTAGTTATATTCATTATAAGGGCAGGGAATATGGAGATTTAGCAGCAAACATCAGCCCAACAAATAAAAATCCTTTCACCAATGTTCCCGTTAAGATCTATTTAGTCTTAAGATAGTGATAAAGCTACATTTTTACATAGCAAGGACACAGTGATTTATAACAAAGTACAGTGATCTATTACAAAAGAGAAAATTCATTAACTCAAAAAGTCTAGTATTGCTAACCTTAAAAACTACTATATTTCCTTTTCTATATTCCAAATACATTGATTAATATATTCCCAGGTGCCTAAGGATGTGGAGGCCTGGCGGCAATCATTGACTCAACAAGAAGAAAAAGCCCTATGCTAATTAAGACTCTCAAAATACTCCAAAACTCTCTGTGCTGTTTATAGTTGGAGGTAGTAAACAATCATGTGCGTAGTGGCAGGAGTATGGATAATCCTGTCACACAAGCTAGTCTGTCAGCAGAGAGGTTTGACCTGAGACATCCTTGTCCCACCCAGGGCAGGGAATTAGCAGCAATTATTGACACAACAAATGAAAAACCCTTCACCAATATAATTCCTAACCAACCCACTATACTAATAATTTCCAACTCCTCAAAAGAATTTGCCTTTAGTAAGTCTAAAACATCTCATGCCTCTCAGGTTGGGAGGCTGTAAACAATCACATGTGGCCAGACGAACCTATACAGGTGGGCTAGATAACGTTCAGAGTAGCCCCTAAGCTGAAACACTCTTGTCACGCCCAGGAATTTTTATTGCCTTGGAGCTGCACGTTTACTCCTTCTCCGAGAGAAACGGTTATGGGGGAGAGCATAAAACAGACTCTGGTTTTGAGGTAGATGCTCGGGAACAGGGGGTTTCCTGAGGCTTGATCACACCTTTGCGTATGCCAAGCCTCCTTCCTCATGACCTTTGCCATGAGCGGAGTTCCTCACGCTGGCCCCTGGCATGAGGCCACTACTGAGATTTCCAAATTTGCTGGCATAATAAGAGCAGCACTTTCACAGCATCATCTTTGAGGATTTGAAATAGCTCAGCTGGAAGTCCATCACCTCTTCTAGCTTTGTTCATAGTAATGCTTCATAAAGCCCACTTGACTTCACACTCCAGGATGTCTGGCTCTAGGTGAGTGATCACACCGTCATGGTTATCTGGGTCACTAAGAGTTCTTTTGTACACTTCTGTATATTCTTGCCACATCTTCTTAATATCTTCTGTTTCTGTTAGGTCCTTACTATTTTTGCCCTTTATTGTAGCCATCTTTGCATGAAATATTCCCTTGGTATTTCCAATTTTCTCGAAGAGATCTCTAGTCATTCCCATTCTATTGTTTTCCTCTATTTCTTTGCATTGTTCACTTAGGAAGTCTTTTTTTAAAAATCTCTCCTTACTCTTCTCTGGAATTCTGCATTCAGTTGGGTTTATCTTTCTCTTTCTCCTTTGCCTTTTACTTCTCATCTTCTCTCAGCTATTTGTAAGGCCTCCTCAGACAACAACTTTGCCTTTTGCATTTCTTTTTCTTGGGAATGGTTTTAGCCATCACCTCCTGTACAGTGCTACAAACCTCCAGCCATAGCTCTTCAGGCACTGTGTCTACCAGATCTAGTACCTTTAATCTATTTGTCACCTCCACTGCATAATCATAACGAATTTGATTTAAGTCATACCTGAATGGTCTAGTGGCTTTACCTACTTTCTTCAATTTGAGCAGATGATCTGAACCACAGTCAGCTCCAGAGCTTGTTTTGCTGACTGTATAGAGCTTCTTCATCTTCAGCTGCAAATAATATTATCAATCTGATTTTGGTATTGATCATCTTGCGATGTCTATGTGTACAGTCATCTCTGTGTTGTTGAAAGAAGATGTTTGCTATGTCCAGTGCATCCTCTTGGCAAAACTCTGTTATCCTTTGTCCTGCTTCATTTTATACTTCAAAGCCAAACTTGCATGTTACTTCAGGTATCCCTTGATTTCCTGCCTTTGCATTCCAGTCCCCTATAATGAAGAGGACATCTTGTTCTTGGTGTTAGTTCTAGGAGGTCTTGTAGATCTTCACAGAACTGCTGAACTTGATCTTCTTTGGCATTAGTGGTTGGGACATAGACTTAGATTACTGTGATGTTAGGCGGTTTGCCTAGTAAATGAACTGAGATCATTCTGTCACTTTTTTGTTGATGATTCAAAAAAAAAAATTTGCTTCATTGAGTATGCTAAAGTCTTTGTGTGGGTCACAACAAATTGTGGACTATTCTTAAAGAGATGGGAATAACAGACCACTTTGTCTGCCTGCTGAGAAACCTGTATGCAGATCGAGAAGCAACAGTTAAATCTGGACATGGAAAAAGGACCGGTTCAAAATTGTGAAAGGAGTACATAAAGGTTGCATATTGTCACCCTGCTTATTTAACTTATATGCAGAGTACATCATGTGAAATGCTGGGCTGGATGACTCACAAGGTAAAACCAAGATTGCTGGAAGATACATCAACAAACTCATATATATGATATATCTTTAATGGAAGAAAGTGAATAGGAACTAAAGAGCCTCTTGATGAAGAGGAAAGTGAAAAAGTAGGCTTAAAACTCAGCATTCAAGAAATTAAGATCACGGCATCTGGTCCTATCACTTCATGGCAAATAGATGGGGAAAAAATGACATATTTTGTTTTCCTTGGCTCCAAAATCACTGCAGACAGTGACTGCAGCCATGAAATTAAAAGATGTTTGCTCTTTGGAAGGAAAGCTATGGCAAACCTAGACAGAATATTAAGAAGCAGAGACATTGCTTTTTGGACAAAGGTTTGTATAGTCAAAGCTACGGTTTTTCTGGTCTCCATGTACGGATGTGAGGATTGGACCATAAAAAAAGACTGAGTGCTGAAGAATTGATTCTTTCAAACTGCAGTGCTGAAGAAGACCCCTGAGAATCCATTGGACAGCAAGGAGATCGAACCAGCCATTCCTAAGGAAAATCAACCCTGAATATTCATGGGAAAGACTGATGCTGCAGCTGAAGCTCTAGCACTTTGGCGACCTGATGCAAAGAGCCAAGTAATTGGAAAAGACCTTGATGCTAGAAAGGTTGAGGGCAAGAGGAGAAGGGGTTGACAGAGGATGAGCTGATTGGATGGCATCACTGACTCAATAAACATGAGTTTAAGCAATCTCAAGGAGATAGCAAAGGGCAACCTGGTGTGCTGCAGTTCATGGGGTGACAGAGGCAAACACAACCTAGTGACTGAACAATAACAACATACTCGTCTCCATAGTGACCTCATCAATTTACATTCCCACCAACAGTTTCCCCTTTTTCCATACCCTCTCCAGCATTTGTTCATGGTAGACATTTTTATTTTGGGTATTCTGACTAGTCTGAGATAATACCTTATTGTAATTTTGATTTCTGTTTCTCTAATTATAACAGAATTATGACAGAATGTGGTTCACTAGAGAAGGGAATGGCAAACCACTTCAATATTCTTGCCTTGAGAACCCCATGAGCAGTATGAAAAGGCAAAATGATAGGATACTGAAAGAGGAACTCCCCGTGTCGGTAGATGCCCGATATGTTACTAGATATCAATGGAGAAATAACTCCAGAAAGAATGAAGTAATGGAGCCAAAGCAAAAATAATACCCAGTTGTGGATGTGACTGGTGATAGAAGCAAGGTCCAATGCTGTAAAGAGCAATACTGCATAAGAACCAGGGATGTCAGGTCCATGAATCAAGGAAAATTTGAAGTGGTCAAACAGGAGATGGCAAGAGTGAATGTTGAAATTCTAGGGATCAGTGAACTAAAATGGACTGGAATGGGTGAATTTAACTCAGATCACCATTATATCCACTACTGTGGGCAAGAATCCTGTAGAAGAAATGGGGTAGCCATCATGGTCAACAAAAGAGTCTGAAATGCAGTATTTGGATGCAATCTCAGAAATGACAAAATGATCTCTGTTCGTTTCCAAGACAAACAATTCAATATCACGGTAATCCAAGCCTCTGCCCCAACCAATAACGCTGAAGAAGCTGAACTTGAACGGTTTTATGGAGACCTACAAGACCTGTAGAACAAACACCCCAAAATAATGTCCTTTTCATTATAGGGCACTGGAATGCAAAAGTAGGAAGTTAAGAAACACCTGGAGTAACAGGCAAGTTTGGCCTTGAAATATGGAATGAAGCAGGGCAAAGGCTAATAGAGTTTTGCCAAGAGAATGCACTGGTCATAGCAAATACCCTTTTCCAACAACACAAGAGAAGACTCTACACATGGACATCACCAGATGGTCAACACTGAAATCAGATTGATTATATTCTTTGCAGCCAAAGATGGAGAAGCTCTATACAGTCAGCAAAAACAAGACTGGGAGCTGACTGTGGCTCAGATCATGAACTCCTTATTACCAAATTCAGACTTAAATTGAAGAAAGTGGAGAAAACCACAGGACCATTCAGGTATGACCTAAATCAAATCCCTTATGATTATACAGTGGAAGTGAGAAACAAATTTAAGAGACTAGATCTGATAGACAGACTGCCTGATGAACTATGGGTGGAGATTCATGCCATTGTACAGGAGACAGGGATCAAGACTATCCCCATGGAAAAGAAATGCAAAAAAGCAAGATGGCTGTCTCAGAGGCCTTACAAATAGCTGTGAAAAGAAGAGAAGCGAAAAGCAAAGGGAAAAAGGAAAGATAAGCATCTGAATGCAGAGTTCCAAAGAATAGCAAAGAGAGATAAGAAAACCTTCCTCAGCGATCAAGCAAAGAAATAGAGTCAAACAACAGAAAGGGAAAGACTAGAGATCTCTTCAAGGAAATTAGAGATACCAAGGGAACATTTCATGCAAAGATGGGCTCGATAAAGGACAGGAATGGTATGGACCCAACAGAAGAAGAAGATATTAAGAAGAGGTGGCAAGAATACACAGAACTATACAAAAAAGATCTTCATGACCCAGATAATCATGATGGTGTGATCACTCACCTAGAGCCAGACATCCTGGAATGTGAAGTCAAATGGGCCTTAGAAAGCATCACTATGAACAACGCTAGTGGAGGTGATGGAATTCCAGTTGAGCTATTTCAAATCCTGAAAGATGATGCTTTGAAAGTGTTGCACTCAATACACCAGCAAATTTGGAAAACTCAGCAATGGCCACAGGACTGGAAAAAGTCAGTTTTCACTTCAATCCCAAAGAAAGGGAATGCCAAAGAATGCTCAAACTACTGCACAGTTGCACTCATCTCACACGCTAGTAAATAATGCTCAAAATTCTCCAAGCCAGGCTTCAGCAATACGTGAACCATGAAATTCCAGCTGTTCAAGCTGGTTTTAGAAAAGGCAGAGGAACCAGAGATCAAATTGCCAACATTATCTGGATCATCAAAAAAGCAAGAGAGTTCCAGAAAAATGTCTATTTCTGCTTTATTGACTATGCCAAAGCCTTTGACTGTGTGGATCACAACAAACTGTGCAAAATTCTGAAAGAGATAAGCATACCAGACCACCTGACCTGCCTCTTGAGAAACCTATATGCAGGTCAGGAAGCAACAGTTAGAACTGGACATGGAACGAGAGATTGGTTCCAAATAGGAAAAGGAGTACATCAAGGCTGTATATTGTCATCCTCCTTATTTAACTTCTATGCCGAGTACATCATGAGAAAGGCTGGGCTGGAAGAAGCACAAGCTGGAATCAAGATTGCAGGGAGAAATCTCAATAACCTCAGATATGCAGATGACACCACTCTTATGGCAGAAAGTGAAGAAGAACTAAAAAGCCTCTTGATGAAAGTGAAAGAGGAGAGTGAAAAAGTTGGCTTAAGGTACAACATTCAGAAAATGAAGATCATGGCATCTGGTCCCCTCACTTCATAGGAAACAGATGGGAAAATGGTGGAAACAGCGTCAGACTTTGATTTTGGGGGCTCCAAAATCACTGCAGATGGTGAGTGAAGCCGTGAAATTAAAAGACGCTTACCCCTTGAATGGAAAGTTATGACCAACCTAGATAGCATATTGAAAAGCAGACATTACTTTGCCAACAAAGGTCCATCTAGTCAAGGCTATGGTTTTTCCAGTGGTCATGTATGGATGTGAGAGTTGGACTGTGAAGAAAGCTGATCGCTGAAGAATTGATGCTTTTGAACTGTGGTGTTGGAGAAGACTCTTGCGAGTCCCTTGGACTGCAAGGAGATCCAACCAGTCCATTCTAAAGGAGAACAGCCCTGGGTGTTCATTGGAAGGAATGATGCTAAAGCTGAAGCTCCAGTTCTTTGGCCACCTCATGAGAAGTGTTGACTCATTGGAAAGACTCTGATGCTGGGAGGGATTGGGGGTAGGGAAGGGGAAGACAGAGGATGAGATGGCTGGATGGCATCACCGACTCAATGGGCATAAGTTTGAGTGAAGTCCAGGAGTTGGTGATGGACAGTGAGGCCTGACGTTCTGTGATTCATGGGGCCGCAAAAAGTCGGATGTGACTGAGTAACTGAACTGAACTGGATTATAACAAATGTTGAGCACATTTTTTGTGCCTGTTTGTCATGTGTATGTCTTCTTTGGAGGAATGACTATTTTGGTCTTCTGCTTAGTTTTTTATTTTTTTTAATTGAATTGGATTATCTGTTTTTAATTTTCTAAAGTAAGCCCTCAATAGTCACAGTGCTTACAAATATTTCTCCCAGTCCTAAGGTGTCTTTTCATTTTGCTTATGATTTTCGTTGTTGTTCAAAAGCTTATACATTTGATTAGGTCCCATTTGCTTATGTTTCCTTCAAAGACACAAATGCAAGAATTTTTTGATGAGTATCTAGTTTGCAAAAGACTATATTGGGACTTATAATTAAAGTCCACAGTGACTAAATAAATACACCCTTTGAATCTTGGGATCAAATTTTTTAGTGCCCATTGTATGCTAAGTGACTTCAGTTGTATCTGACTTTGTGACCCTATGGACTGTGCCTGCCAGGTTCCTGTGTCCATGGGATTCTTTAGGCAAGAATACTGGAGTGGGTTGCCATGCCCTCAGTCTTAGGGGATCTTTCTGACCCAGGGATTAAACTGTCAGCTCCTGCATGCCCTGCATTGCAGGTAGATTCCTTACCACTGAGCCACCAGTTAAACCCATTACTAAGTTTAGACTTGGATTTAAATAGAGATATACCAAACTTTTTGTCAATAGCTAAACAATATATCCGCTTATAAATCAAAAGTAAATTTTGACTGTTGATCCTATTAACATCTGGAATATCAATTAAAAAGATCCTTTAACTTAAGGGTCATGTGGGGAATGCATCCAACCCTTTAACAATTTTATGGGCAAAACGTCAAGACAATCAGCTCTCTTAAATATGGAAATGCATAGTAATACTAAACATACTCTGAATAGACAGATTAATCTCATTAGGAGACCAGTATCAAGCTGAAGATTCTTAATTTAATAAAGTTGATCTTTTTTTTTTTTTTTTTGCAAAATAGGTATCAGAATTCTTTGTGTCAGTAATTTTCAAAGTCAACAATACACTTATTTTGTAGCTTTCAGAATAAACTGAGGTTGTATGTTTCTCAAATAAGATACTCTGTCATCTTTTCATTTAAAAAATGGAGGCAATAACTCAAAATAAAAATAAATCTATAAATATTATAATTTATAGAATTTTTTGGCAACAACTCACACTTTAGTGATCAAATAATTTTAAATGTTTGAATCAGTTTAGTTCAGTCGCTCAGTCGTGTCCGACTCTTTGCGACCCCATGAATCGCAGCACGCCAGGCCTCCCTGTCCATCACCAACTCCCAGAGTTCACTCAGACTCACGTCCATCGAGTCAGTGGTGCCATCCAGCCATCTCATCCTCTGTCGTCCCCTTCTCCTCCTTCCCCCAATCCCTCTCAGCATCAGAGTCTTTACCAATGAGTCAACTCTTCACATGAGATGGCCAAAGTACTGGAGTTTCAGCTTCAGCATCATTCCTTCCAAAGAAATCCCAGGGCTGATCTCCTTCAGAGTGGACTGGTTGGATCTCCTTGCAGTCCAAGGGACTCACAAGAGTCTTCTCCAACACCACAGTTCAGAAGCATCAATTCTTCAGCTCTCAGCTTTCTTCACAGTCCAACTCTCTCATCCATACATGACCACTGGAAAAACCATAGCCTTGACTAGATGGACCTTTGTTGGCAAAGTAATGTCTCTGTTTTTGAATATGCTATCTGGGTTGGTCATAACTTTTCTTCCAAGGAGTAAGTGTCTTTTAATTTCATGGCTGCAGTCACCATCTACAGTGATTTTGGAGCCCCCAAAAATAAAGTCTGACACTGTTTCCATCATTTTCCCATCTATTTCCCATGAAGTGATGGGACCAGATGCCATGATATTAGTTTTCTGAATGTTGAGTTTTAAGCCAACTTTTTGAATCTCCACTTTCACTTTCATCAAGAGGCTTTTTAGTTCTTCTTCACTTTCTGCCATGAGGGTGGTGTCATCTGCATATCTGACCTGCCTCTTGAGAAACTTAAATGCAGGTCAGGAAGCAACAGTTAGAACTGGACATGGAACAACTGGTTCCAAATTTGAAAAGGAGTACGTCAAGACTGTATATTGTTACCCTGCTTATTTAACTTATATGCAGAGACATCATGAAAAATGCTGGGCTGGAAGAAGCACAAGCTGGAATCAAGATTGCTGGGGAAATATCAATAACATTTGAATCAGTACAGTTAAAAAATAAAACTATAGCAGACTATCCAAGAAAAACAAGACTGTTTTTTCTTTCCAAGTATTTTTCCAACACAATCTGATTGTATTTCAAGTCTTAGAAGACACACTGCTGCAAATTTTGCTGTCTGTCAAAACTCCATCACAGTGACTCATGAGAGCTTTGAAAAGTTTCAGAAGATCTTGTACTCAAGATCTTCTTCTGTATAAGCTACTTGAGATCTTATATGCCACTGCTTAAAATAAGCAGTTGTATATCATTATATATATTTTAATAAATTTGTATAAAATATAATACTTTGAAATACAAATGTTATTCAATCTAAATATAAAATGTTTGCGTTCCATATATTTACTATATAATATATATTCATCATAATGCATTGTAATTATATGCATTCAATCTATATAAATATAAATGCATTATATAATTTATATACACTTTTAAAAATAGTAAGTTGGAGATTGGTACAACTGTTTGTTAAGAAACTTTAAATATCAACATAGAATTGTTATTTTTCAAGTAAAACATGAACATATAAGAAGAAAGTGAAAAGAAATGTAAAAGAAAATCAAAGATCTACACTTAAAAATGACCTCTATGTTCAGGAAATTTTACAGGAAAATATAGTAAATGATTAAATAATATTTTAGGGGCATCATCTATGAGCTCAAGGCTATACTAGGTGTTATGGTTACAAAGAAGAAGGCACAGTGGATATTGTTTGTGCTGATGGAGTTTACACTCTATTGAAGGAGTGACATATTTGAAAACTAATCACAATAATCAGTGTATAATCTCTAACAGTTTTAGAAATTGTGAAAAAAGTAATGAGGTAATTTGCATACCTCTAAGAAATAAATCTGGCCTATAATAATAACAGAAGGATCTTAAAGTCTCCTAATAAGATATGGGAACTGAGATGGTGATGAACAAAGCTTGACAGAGTGTGGGAAGGTAAGGTGCATATTCAAGACAAACATACAGAGTATCTTAACACAATCAGTGTATGATAAGTGCACATACACATTACTGTTATTATTAGGTATTTTATGCCAGTAATACTTAAACAGGCTTCCCTGGTGGCTCAGTGGTAAAGAATCTGCCTGCCAATGAGGAGACTCAGATTTGATCCCTGGATCAGGAAGATCCCCTGGAGAAGAAAGTGCCAACCCATTCCAGTTTTCTTGCCTGGGGAATCCCGTGGACAGAGAAGCCTGGCAGGCCACAGGCCATGGGAATGCAAAAGAGTTGGACATGATTTAGAGACTAAACAGCAGCAAACAAAATGCAGCTGTTTTACATAAAGTTTTCTTGTAAATATATATATTTTTAAAAATTCATGGGACAGTGTGATGAATTCTTGTAATTAATAATCAAATAGTAACCTGATAAACTAATAGATTGAATAATAGTTTAACTTTAAAAAATCTAAGCGTTCCCATGAATAACTGTCCTTAAGCCTGGGTCAAATGTAAAGTAGTAATAGCCTGTTGCTATGCCATGTTGACTTCTATTTTGTGTGTGTGTGTGTGTGTGTGTGTGTGTGTTTCTTTACTGTTTTCAGTAATCCATACTTTGGTTTTTAGTAAACATATTTTTTCTTTCTTTCAATGATATATTGATTATAAAAACTTCAAAAACCATGATTTTAACATGAAAATTAGACTTTACCTTTTATTTACAGATTTTTTCCCCTCTGTTGTTGTTTTTAATGTCTGCAACCTTGTGAAGGACTGATCAAGTCAATCTATTTGAGAGGAATTCCTTTTTCAGTTAGATTCTGAAAGCTCCCACCAAAGCATAGACAAATATTCCAAGAAAGAAAGGAGGTGTGAAATAACAAATTGAGACTGTCTGTGTGACTTTGCATTTCAGTGAGCTTAAGAAAAATGGAGGAATATTGACAGAAGACAAATTACTTTGTAATTGCATCTAGAATAGCTTCTTTTAATGTAGTAAACAAATGTCATTCATATCACGAACAGTTTCAAATAGCCTGAATAAAATAAAAATGAAAGAGTTGACATGCTTGAGATAGCTAGGAGATGACTGACCATTCCTCTAAAACAAATTTTAAAAATAAGTGGAAATTCAGGGAGCTCTACTCAATACTCTGTAATGGCCTATATAAGAAAGGAATTTTTTTTTTTTTTAAATGATGGTATTTAACACTTATCTCCCAGGTGGCTCAGTAGTAAAGACCCTTCCTGCCAATGCAGGAGACTGGGGTTAACTCCTGGGTCAAGAAGATCCCTGGAGAAGAAAATGGCAAACCAGTCTAATATTCTTCTCTGGAAAATCCCATGGACAGAGGAGCTTGGTGGGATACTGCCGGGAGCCAGCGTGAGGAATCCCGCCCATGGCAAAGGTCATGAGGAAGGAAGCCTGACAAAACACAAAGGTGTGATCTGGCTTCAGGGGTTCCCCCTGGGTTTCCTGAACATCTACCCCCCCAAACCCAGAGTCTGCCTGCTTTATTGAACTGTGTTTTCCACTCTCCTGACATTCTCTGGAAAAAGTTAACTCAGGGCTTCAGTTAACAGTCTCCTGCATATAAAAAGAAGGTCTCGATTTAAACCCCTTTGAAGGCTTTCTAACTTACTTAACCGGTCTGCCCGGACTTTTTACAACTTATGAATTGTTTACAGCCCCCCAACCATGAGAGGCACAAAGCTTAAAGCATCTTAAAGATATAGAGCCTTTTCTAAAAAGCTAAAAATTGTAGTGGTGATGGGTTTTACTGTTGAGTCAATGACTGCTGCCAGGCCTCCATAGTCTTTATCTTTTAGGCACCTGAAGGATATTAAGCAATGTAATTGGGATATAATAAAAGGAATATAGTAGTTTTTGATGTTAGCAACACTAGAATTTTGAGTTAATTAACTTTCTCTTTGTTATAAATCACTGTACTTCTTTCATTGTTATAAATTGCTGTGCCCTTGCTATGTAAGAATGTAACTTTATTTAGTGCTTTCTGAGAGTGGCACCAGACTTTGGGAAGAACAACGCTATTAGGGCAAATAAGTCTTCTGGTTGACAAACCCTTATCAGAAAAGGGCCGTAAAGTGTTAATTGGCCTTCTGGCCAGAAGATGATGTAAATCACCTAAGACTTGTGTATACGACTAAGTATGCAGAGAGAAAGCCTGGTCTTGATAAGAGTCAGGGCTGCTAACGCTGCATAATTTTGTATTATCCATTGATCTCTATGTACAACCAAAAAGT
Source organism: Budorcas taxicolor (assembly GCF_023091745.1). Taxonomy (NCBI): domain Eukaryota; kingdom Metazoa; phylum Chordata; class Mammalia; order Artiodactyla; family Bovidae; genus Budorcas; species Budorcas taxicolor. Next base: position 24,402,624 of record NC_068914.1, read on the forward strand.
ATAAAAAGCCTGACAGACAATAGAGGATGAGCCAGTCACTGGACTGGTTTCCCCCATGTCTTTTCTTACTCTATTTTCCAGCTGAATTCCCATCTGGGGCATGGAGGCTCACCATGTATACTTACTTGCCCTGGCTTTTAAGATCCATGCGAGAGGGAGCCCAAGGTGGGGCATCCCCCACTCTTCAAGAGGATGCTGGTGGCCTAACGTAGATGGTGCAAGTTCCTTGTCTTGGAACTTTATTGGTCTTCCACGTAAACCAAGTTCTTCAGCCTCTTTTCTCCACTAAATTTTCCTACTCTACTACTTCTTCCTAATCTCTCTTTATATTTCTAAATAAATAAGTTTTTCCTCACCACGCTGTCCCCGCTTCAAATTACCCTGGATCCACCAGGGCAGGACCCCAGCAGGGTACAGTCAGTCCATGGGATCACAAATAGACATGACTGAGCATGTGCGTGCATGCTCGTGCACACACACACACACACACACACACACACACACATATGTTTATCCCTAAATTCTAAGCCACCTCGGAGAGGGTGATTCAGCAAATGTTGGTAATTTGATCTCTGGTTTCTCTTCCTTTTCTAAACCCAGCTTGGATATCTGGAAATTCTTGCTTCACATAATGCTGAAGCCTAGCATGCAATATTTAAAGTGTAACCTTACTAGCATGGGAGATGAGTGCAATTGTCTGAGCACATTCTTTAGTAATATCCTTTTTGGGAATTGGGATGAGGATTGAGCTTTTCCAGTCCTATGGCCTTTTCTGGGTCTTCCAGATTTACTGACATAGTGAATGCAACACCTTGATGGCTTCATCCTTTGGAATTTTGAATAGTTTTACTGGAATTCTGTCGCACCCACTCACTTTATTAACAGCATAAGGCCCACTTGACTTGCCCTTCAGAATGTCTGGCTCTGGGTAGCTGACCACACCATCATAGCAATCCAGTTCATTTAGATCTTTTTTATACAGTTCTTCCATGTATTCTTTCCATCTCTTCTCGATCTCTTCGCCATCTACTAGGTCGTTACCATTTATGTCTTTTACTGAGCCCATTTTTGGGGAAAATGTTTCCTTGATATCTCCAATTTTCTTGAAGAGATCTCTAGTCTTTCCCCTTCTGTTGTTTTCCTCTAGTTTATACACTGTTCCTTGAAGAAAGCCTTCTTGTCTCTCCATGCTGTTCTTTGGAAATCTGCATTTAGTTGGATATACCTTTCCCTTCTCCCTTGCTTTCGCTTCTCCTCTTTCTTTAGCTATTTGTAAGGCCTCCTCAGATAACCACTTGGCCTTCTTGCTTTTCTTTTCCCTTGGGCTGCTTTTGTTCAATGCCTCCTATATAATATTATGCACTTCCATCCATAATTCTTCATGCACTCTGTCTATCAGATCTAATTCCTTGAATCTATTCATTAACTCTACTGCATATTCATAGGGGATCTGATTTAAGTTGTACCTGGCTGGCCTAGTGGTTTTCCCCACTTTATTTAGTTTAAGCCTAAATTTTGCTATAAGAAGCTGATGATTTGAACTACAGTCAGATCCAGATCTTGTTTTTGCTAACTGTATACAGTTTCTTCATCTTCAGCTATAAAGAATGTAATCAATTTGATTTTGGTGTTTTTGGTCATTTGGTGGCATCTATGTGTAAAGTCAATTCTTGTACTGTTGAAAAAGATTATTTGCTATGATGAATGTGGTCTCTTGGTAGAATTCAGTTAGCCTTTGTCCTGCTTCATTTTATTCTCTAAGGTCAAACTTGCCTGTTACTAAGATATCTTTTAACTTCCTACTTTTGCATTCCAAACCCTAATGACAAATAGAACATCTTTTTTGGTGCTACTTTCAGGATGTCTTCTAGGTCTTCATAGAACTGATCAACTTCCACTTCTTGGCATCACTGGTAGGGGCATAGAGTTGGATTACTGTGATGTTGAATGACTTGCCTTGAAAACGAACCAAGATCATTCTGTCATTTTTGAGGTTGTATCCAAGTACTGTATTTCAGACTCTTATCATATTAAGCTTGATTTTATTCAGTTCTAAAACAAGAGGGACATGCTTGGACTTAAGACAGCAAAACCACATGAAATTTTCATCTGTATGACAACAAGTAATAGTTGACACATAAACTGGTTTTAACTGAAGGACACAAACCAAGAAAGAGTCTAAGTTCAGCTACACATCTAAATACCTATTTTTCTCCAAAGCTTTATTTTTTGCATCATTTTTAATATTGCTTTAATGTATTAGAAATATGAGCCAGGCAAATAAAAAATTTCAGTAGGTTGAATAGTTTTGATTTTCAACTTGACTACTTCTAAGAATCCACTGAGAGATTTATACAAAATAGATATACTTTGTTTCTACACTAAACTTATTATAGCTAACTATCAGGAGTTAGAGCTTAGACATCTAATTTTGAAAAGTTTCATATATATTTTTTTATATATGTCCTTTGTTGCAACGGCCTTCCTGGTGGTTCAGATAGTAAAGAATCTATCTGCAGTGCCGGAATCCAGGTTCAATCACTGGGCCAGGAAGATCCCCTGTAGAAGGGAATGGCTACCCACTGCAGTATTCTTGCCTGGAGAATTCCATGGACAGAAGAGCCCGACAGTATACAGTCCATGGGATCACAAAGAGTTGGACAAAGCTGAGTGACTAACACTTTGTTGCAAATCCGTGATCAATAAAAAGTTAAGGCTGAATTAAAGACATCTTGACAACTGATCCCCATCAGAAGGTTCCTTATTTTAGAATTTATGGAATCAATGACTAATCAGTATTTAATTTATTGCTGTTGAATACTGTTTTCTTACATAAATCTTAACCTCCTTGTGGCAGCCTCTGCAAAGAGGAAAACAGTTCACACAGTTAGTGTGTCACTAAGAAATTACTTCCCCTTCATTCTAAAGTAAAAGAGTTGTGAAATATCTCAGGACAATCATAACATTATTAATTTGACTTATGTTACTAAAAATTTTTAGCAAATTTTCTGAATCTTAAGAGGCATCAGGAAAACTTGTGGTTTTCTATCGCCTGACCTTTTGAAATGCAATTATGTATGTGGAATGAAATCTAAAAACAAACACCAACAGTCACATAAATGAAATGTATGGGTCTTACACATTACACTTTCTGTGGCTGCATATGCATTATATGTAGATGATGTAGGGTGAATCTGAATTTGTCAGCTGAATATTTTCTTCCAGGGGTAGTGTTTCCATACGTCAAAATGTGTATATGGTATACTTCAAAAGACCAGCACATGCAATTCCCCCAATAAATGATCAAAGGAGTACATATTGTATCTTATGTGCCTTCTGAACTTTCCCCTAACTCATATACATGCTACCCACTCCAATACTCTTGCCTGGGAGATCCCATGGACAGAAGAGCCTGGTAGGCTGCAGTCCACAGGGTTGCTAAGAGTCAGACACAACTGAGCAACTTGACTTTCACGTTTCACTTTCATGCATTGGAGAAGGAAATGGCAACCCACTCCAGTGTTCTTGCCTGGAGAATCCCAGGGACGGCGGAGCCAGGTGGGCTGCCATCTATGGGGTCGCACAGAGTCGGACACGACTGAAGTGACTTAGCAGTAGCAGTAGAAAATTACTCACAAATCATCTATGCATCATTAAAAGAGTATTCAATTAGTATATGAGAATACTTAGGATAGCTTTAGTTTGAAATGGAGGAATCATTCTGAGATCCTAGGGGTCAGAATTTCATCTAGATTAGGCAGCATCCAACCTTGCCTCTATAATATCTCCAGATATTTTTATTTAAACAAAGTCATCTGGTCATATTTTATAATTGTACCTTTTTCAAATAGTGCTTCTCTACCTTGAAAGCACATTTTAATTATTCACTAGAGTTCTTCTTCAGAGATTCTGATTTAATTGATGTTGAGTTAGACCTAGAAATAATTTTTGAGATCCTAGATGCTTCAAATATTTTAGAATAATATTATTTATCCTGGTGTTTGTCTAAAGTTATATAGAATTTGAAAACCTGTATATAAAGGAGTAATCCAATTGTATTTTATGTGAATGTCATGAAAGTAAAAGTGAAAGTTGCTCAGTCATGTCTGACTCTTTGCAACCCCATGGACTATACAGTCCATGGAATTCTCCAGACCAGAATACTGGAGTGGGTATCCTATACCTTCTCCAGTGGATCTTCCTGACCCAGGAATTGAATGAGGGTCTCCTGCATTGGAGGTGGATTTTTTACCAACTGAGCTACTAGGGAAACCCATATAAATGTTATAAATAGTGTCAAATTTGTTTAAAAAACATGAGAACTAAGATGCAAAACTAATATTTCTAACGTGAGGGTTTATATCATCGTGGCAGAGGAAGTTCTCTAATTTTTCCTTTAAAGTTCAACTTGTCTTCTATCATACAATCTGTTATTGGATTCTACACTGCTATGGTAGCAGTGAAGTTACAAGAAATTTTAATATTTTTCTATACGTGAAAGGACTTTGATCTTTTATATATGAAATTTGAACCGTATGTCTAGTTTAAATTTTTCTCTTAAAATTAATTGCCCCCATTTCCAGAGTGAACATAATAGCATTTAAAACATTTCTAAGGCTTCCAAGATGCTATACTATTTTCTCCTGATCTCAGAAGCAGAAGAAACCTTGTTTGGCAATGTAAAAGTCATCTTATGAATTGACAGTGTAGACCAAATAATTATCCCCAAATATTGCTCTTTCCCTGTAATGTAATTAAATCTCTTTAGCCATTGCTATGGGACTTGCCTTTGTATCTAACGGGAGTTGTATACATTTTTGCATCATTGATTTAGGGCTTGGTAATGTTATGCCAGTGGTCATGTATAAATGTGAGAGCTGGACTGTGAAGAAAGCTGAGCGCCAAAGAATTGATGCTTTTGAACTGTGGTGTTGGAGAAGACTCTTGAGAGTCCCTTGGACTGCAAGGAGATACAACCAGTCCATTCTAAAGGAGATCACCCCTGGGATTTCTTTGGAGGGAATGATGCTGAAGCTGAAATTCCAGTACTTTGGCCACCTCATGCAAAGAGTTGACTCATTGGAAAAGACTCTGATGCTGGGAGGGATTGGGGGCAGGAGGAGAAGGGGAAGACAGAGGATGAGATGGCTGGATGGCATCACTGACTCGATGGACGTGAGTCTGAGTGAACTCCAGGAGTTGGTGATGGACAGAGAGGCCTGGCGTGCTGCTATTCATGGGGTTGCAAAGAGTCGGACATGACTGAGCGACTGAACTGAATGTTATGCGAAGAGTTGACTCATTGGGAAAGACCCTGATGCTGGGAGAGATTGGGGGCAAGAGGAGAAGGGGATGACAGAGGATGAGATGGCTGGATGGCATCACTGACTCGATGGACGCAAGTCTGAGTGAACTCCAGGAGTTGTTGATGGACAGGGAGGCCTGGCGTGTTGTGATTCATGGGGTTGCAAATAGTCATACACGACTGAGCGACTGGACTGAAGTGAACTGAATGTTATTATATACTTTGCTCAGTGGGATGTAAGCACAGTAAATTTTGTTCTAGCTTGGCAGAAGCTAATTTAGTGATCATATAGTTTGTTTTGAGTGCTTTTGCTTTTCCCCTTAATCAGGAGGGAGCATACATGCAAGTTAAAATAGGAAGACATTGTGGACCTATAGGAAACAAACTCATAGTCACTCTGCAGCTTTGAAAACTGCGATACAGCAACAAGTCCTCAGAATCATTGTGCCAACAACTGAAATGTAGCATTAGTGAAATGATAAAACTTTGTTGCTTTACATTAGTAAGACTTGAATTTGTTTGTTACACAGAATTACTGCAGTAGAAGTTGACTGATAGCAATTGATGAAATGTATCAATATTAATACATGTCAAAATATGCCACACACTTCATCTACTGATAAACATCAGCTCAGGATACATATCCCTTCATTTTACAATGAATAAAGACTAAAGAAAAATGAGCCTGCCATAAAAACAATACCAAACCAAGGGATATTGAAAATGATCCTAAAGCCTAAGATGAAAATGGTCACTGAATATAAAAAATATATAGGGAATATCTGGATCATCAGTGTAACAAAATTGTCATTGTAGTTCAGTTTCTAAGTTATGTCTAACTTTGCGACCTCATGGACTGCAGCATGCTAGGTTTCCCTGTCCTTCACTATCTCCTGGAGTTTGCTGATACTCATGTCCCTTGAGTCAGTGATGCCATCCATCTCATCCTCTGTCTCCTTCTTCTCCTCCTGCCCTCAATATTTCCTAGCATCAGGGGCTTTTCCAATGAGTCAGTTTTTTCATATCAGGTGGCCAAATATTGAAACTTTAGCTTCAGCATCACTCATTTCAATAAATATTCAGGGTTGATTTCCTTTAGGATTGACTGATTTAATCTCCTTGCTGTCCAAGGTACTCTCAAGAGTCTTCTCCAGCACCACAGTTCAAAAGCATCAATTCTTTGCCACTCAGCCTTCTTTATGGTTCAGCTCTCATATTCGTACATGACTAACGGAAAAACCATAGCTTTAACTATATGGACCTTTGTCAGCAAAGTGATGTCTCTGCTTTTTAATAGCACAATAATATATTTTTATTATGAAATAGAAACAGGAAAATCTTAGGAAGGAATTGGCATAGAAAAAAGACAACAAGACAAAATAGAAAGATATTGATGAAGTAAAGAAGGGTTACAAAGCAACTAAAATGCAAAAGCAGAAATAAACTGTTTTATATGACAGTAAAATTCAACAAGGGAGCACTATAGAAGTAGAAATATAATCTTGTAAGATCAGAGTTCTGCCCTGCAATATGAATTAAATTAAGACAACACAAAATGTCTTATAATTATCTAAATGAAATTTATTTGTTAATATTGCATTAAACTTTTATGCCAGTTTGTAATAGTTTTTTTTTTCCTGGCTTTTACTTATTTTCTGCATGCAATATTGATGAAATTTAAGAGCTGAAGTGAATATAGATTATATTTGATCAAACTTATATAGAGTAGACAAAATTAAATGTGAAAAACTGGAAATAGAAAAGTCTGAATAGTCAGCTAACTAGTGCAGCCTTACTGTACTTCCAATAAGAAATAAAGAAAAAGAAAAGAAGGAAGGAAAAAAGAAAGCATAAAGGTAGATACACACACACACAAAGAGGAATATAATAATTCACCAATTTCTTCTGAGATCTGAATCAGTTATCAAGGTTCAAGTATAACCTTTGCTAAAAATAACAGCTTCCTTCACATTTTCTCATCCTTAACACATTTCATTATTTTAGTTTTATCACTTTTAATTTGAATACCTTTATTGAGTAATAAGCTCTGACAAACCTATACAGTTTTGAAGCAAATACATCACTTTGCTGACAAATGCCCATACAGTCAAGGCTATGGTCTTTCCAGTAGACATGTACAGATGTGAGAGTTGGACCATAAAGAAGGTGGAAAGTCAAAGAATTGATGCTTTCAAACTGTGGTACTGGAGAAGACTCTTGAGCATCCCTTGGACAGCAAGGAGATCAAACCAGTCCAATCTGAAAAGAAATCAACCTTGAATACCCAATGGAAGAACTGATGCTGAAGCTGAAGCTTCAGTCCTTTGGCCTCCTAATGTGAAATGCTGATTCACTGGAAATACCCTGATTCTGGGAAAGATTGAAGAAAGAAGGAGAACAGGATGAGATGGTTGGATGGCATCACAGATTCAGTGGACATAAACAGGCAAATTCCAGGAGATGGTGAGGGACAGGGAAGCCTTGTATGCTTGCAGTCCACGGGGTCACAAAAAGTCAGACACAACCTAATGACTGAGCAACAGCACTGAGTAATGACTGATGTGTAATAAACTGCATACATTTATAGTGCACAATTTGTTAAGTTTCTGCAGACCCGGACTGCCATGAAACCATCACTATAGTCAAAATAGGGAGAATAACTAAAACCCCGACAAACGGTTTGTGCACCTTTATAAATCTTCCATTCCATGTCTCCTCCATGCAGTTATTTCTCGAGGCAAACACTGGTCTGCATTTGTCGCTATATACTAGTTTGCTCTTTCTAGAGTTTTACAAAAATGGAATAACATAGTACTCTTATTGTCTAGCTTGTTTCATACAGCTTAATTATTTTGAGATTTACCTGTGTTGTTGTTTGACGTATTGATTCATAAAACAAATTTATACATATTAATGTACAAGTTTATGTATAGACTTTTTTCTCTTGGCTATTTGGGTGTGTGAAATATAATTATATCAAATGGTAAATGTATGATTGTCTTAAAAAAAAAAACTGCAAAAGTATTTCCCAAGGTAGTTATACCATTCTACAGTTCCCATTAGAACCACATGAAAGTTCTAGTTCTTCCACATCCTTACAAACACATGGTATAGTCAGTCTTTTCATTTTAGCCATTCATGTGATTAATAGTATCGCATTACATTTTTCAATTTGTATTTTTCCCACTGACTAAAAAATGCTGAACATTCTTTTTCATGTGTTTATTTGCATCCTCCCATGTCTTTCAGTTATATGTCTATTTAAACGTGTGGTCCATTTTTATTGGGTTGTTTGTATCATTTTCTTGTTACTGAAGTTTGAGAGTTCTTTACATATTCTGCATACAAGCCCTTTATCAAATATAGTCTGTGCAGTTACTTTAAACCATCTATGGCTTTTCATTTTATAACAGTACCCAATGAAGAGATTTTTTTAAATTTTAATGAAGTTTAATATATCAATTTGTCCTTTTATTGATTGTGGCTTTTATGTAATATCTTAGGAATTTTCCCATAGCCCAATGTTACAAAAAATTTTTTCTGAGTTCTCTCTTAGAAGGCTTATAGTTAAAGGTTTTATATTTACATACACCATCCATTTTGAGTTAATTTTTCTAGTGTATGCAAGGTAAGGATAAAAATGTTCTCTTTTTTTGCATATGAATATTGGGTTATTTCAGCATCATTTGTTGAAACACTATCATTTCTCCAATGAATTCCCTTTGCATATTTATAAAAAATCTGTTTATTACACAAATGTGATATATTTGTATCCCACGTCTTCTGTACCATGCTAGAACTGTTCATCCAAGTATTTCACAATTGTCTGAAACTTAAGATTTCAATTGATCATCCTCCTTTAAGGTGAATGTTCCATTTTATAACTTGGACTGTGCTCAAAATTCTCTAATATAGCTAATAGCATTCAGGTTAAAATATGGATAGTTTTGTTTGATTAACTTTTATGCCATATACCAAAGTACAATAAGTGGGACTGACAATGATGAAACAAAAAACAACACAAAAACAAGAAACAAAAAAACTCCTGAAATTGTAAATGTAAACAAGGAGATAGAAATATTATAAGAGTATGGCCAGGATTTAGTAGTTGGTGGTGAAGCATAAATGGAAGTGGGGACAGAAAGAACGCCAGATACCTACTACAGCAATCCCGCTGCTGGGCATACACACCGAGGAAACCAGAATTGAAAGAGACACATGTACCCCAATGTTCATCGGGCACTGTTTATAATAGCCAGGACATGGAAACAACCTAGATGTCCATCAGCAGATGAATGGATAAGAAAGCTGTGGTACATATACACAATGGAGTATTACTCAGCCATTAAAAAGAATACATTTGAATCAATTCTAATGAGATGGATGAAACTGGAGCCTATTATACAGAGTGAAGTAAGCCAGAAAGAAAAACACCAATACAGTATATTAACACATATATGGAATTTAGAAAGATGGTAATGATAACCCCATATGCGAGACAGCAAAAGAGACGCAGATGTATAGAATGGGCTTTTGGACTCTGTGGGAGAGGGAGAGGGTGGGGTGATTTGGGAGAATGGCACTGAAACATGTATACTATCATGTAAGAAACAAATCACCAGTCTATGTTCGATACAGGATACAGGATGCTTGGGGCTGGTGTATGGGGATGATCCAGAGAGATGACATGGGGTGGGAGGTGGGAGGGGGGTTCAGGATTGGGAACCCATGTACACCCGTGGCTGATTCATGTCAATGTATGGCAAAACCAATACAGTATTGTAAAGCAAAATAAAGTGAAAAAAAAAAAAAAAAAGAAATACCAAAATTTAGATGAAAAAAAAAAAAGAAAGGTAAAATTCTCCAGATGGGCATAGAGCCAAAGGTCAAGGAGAGAAAAATCAATAAACAACAGGAAACAGAAAGGGAACATACCAGGCCTGTGTTAATAACAGCATTGGTGGCAGTTCATATAGGTGATACTTTGATCTGGGCTTTGAGGAGCTTCTGTCTGAATGTTGTATCCCCAGAGCAACCATTTAATAACTTTCATAATCTATCCTTAAATTTTTGAGATATAATTGGTATGTTGTTGTTTAGTCACTAACTCATGTCTGACTCATTGCAACCAATGGATTGTAGCCTGCCAGGCTCCTCTGGTAATCCTCTGTGGGATTTCCCAGGCAAGAATACTGAAGGGGATTGCTATTTCCTTCTCCAGGGGATCTTTCTGATGCAGGGATGAAGACCACGTCTCCTGCATTGGCACATTGATTGTTTACTGCTGAGCTACCATATATATATTAGTTTCAGGTATACAACATGATGATTCAATATTTGTATACATTGTGAAGTGATCATCATAATAAGTCTAGTTAGCATCCATCATCATACATATTTAAAGTTTCTTTTCTTGTCATGAGAACTTTTAATATCTACGTTCTTAGCAACTTTCAAATGCACTACAGTATTATTAACAATAATCACCATACTGTACATTATATCCCCATGACTTATTTTATAATTGAAAGTTTGTATATATTACTCACCTTCACACAGTCTATCTCTAGTTTGATGATCCAAACTGACAGTCTACTATTTGCTATATGAACTTCTGCATTGCCAAAATGTCTGTGCCATCCTCATGGAATATACCTTGTAATTCCTTGTTTTCTTCTTTTATTTGTTTACACTAAATCTCACTCAAATTTTTCTCTTTCTTTCTGGCTTCCCTCCTTCTCCTATGGATCCTTTGACTCTCAGCTCAAATTCTGTCTCATTTATGATTTCATCCTAAAACTGCAGATCATACAACTTGCTCCTTCTCAAAAACCAAAAAACTCAACTATGCAATTCATTGAGCAGACAATTTTTGTATGTTTGATATTGTCTGTGATTTTAATTGTTATTTTGCTTATTTAATATAATTTTGTCTATCTGACTGTCAGCATTTGGAAGTCAGAAGCCTTGATTTTGCTATATAGCATCCATGGCATTACCCATAGTGGTCCCTAGTTCAAAAATCATACCTGAAGCTACCACAACATTGTTAATCATCTCTACCCCAATAAAAATAAAAAGTTTAAAAAATCATATTTTGGCTGCTTAATATGTGCCAAACTATATGCTAGGTACTATTGTTAAAACAAGAGTTGCAATCTTTGAGTGTTTTAAAGAAGCTTGCAGATATTTCTGCAGAAATAAAAGAGCTTGTATTGATAGTAGGATGCAATACTTTAAAGAGGAGCTCACGAAGTTGGTGTTATGGGGAAGGGGGTTTCTTAGATAAATGTAGACCTAAATTGAGATTTTAGTTAGCGTGAACAAAGGAAAAAGTAAAGCATACAAGTATTCTAACAGAGAAATTCTTTGAGAAAACACACTGATTAGTCATGGTAAAATTAGTTAGTCCATAGGACTTACACCATGTGTTAAGGAAAACAGGTATAGCCGGTGGTTTGTGAGGAGCAGAGTGGTGATTTGATTTGCTTTCAAAATTTTATTCCATTAACCAAGACCCAGGACTGCATCCTAATTATTTGTCATAAAGCTTAAAGTCTGACATCTGGTGTTCAGGTCCTTCCATAGACTGACTTCAAATTATCTGCCTATCCACCATAACGCACAGTAGCTGCTTTTTATCAGCTAGAAAAATAGGTTCACTGTCCCCAGCTTTGTTGCCTTTGTAGATTTGTTTTTAATCATCTATGCTTTCTACAGTGTTCTCAGAAAGTTTCTGATTTATATAGTTTTCAAACCTAAAATTTCTTCAAAGAAATTTTAAATTAATCAATGTACAGTGATTTTTAACCTTTTAAACCAATTAATCAATAACCATTAATTGACTTTTAAGCATTAACTATTTAATCATTCACTGCTATTTATTGATCACCCATTATGTGTGGATAACTACGTTGGGCATTATAGAGCATGTGTAAAGAAATTGGATGCAGACTCTGATACTCAAATGGCCATTTTCCAAAATAAACATCATAGTGTCATAAATAACTACAAAGGAATGTAGATCACAATAAATGAAGAGAAGCAGTATAAATTTGTTGCTCTGAGAGTTCTGAGGAGTAAACATTTTGGCAGGCTGAAAGGAATAGGCAGGATTTGATAGGAATTACTGTATTTTATATGATCCTTAAAAATCAGTCTGTCCATGAATTTTCTGAATGAGTATTCAAAATATGTATAGTTCAGTTCAGTTCAGTTCAGTCACTCAGTCGTGTTTGACTCTTTGCGACCCCATGAATGCCAGCACGCCAGGCCTCCCTGTCCATCACTAACTCCTGGAGTTCACTCAGACTCACGTCCATTGAGTCAGTGATGCCATCCAGCCATCTCATCCTCTGTCATCCCCTTCTCCTCCTGCCCCCAATCCCTCCCAGCATCAGAGTCTTTTCCAATGTGTATAGAAATGGATTTAATTAGTCTGAATCATAAATACAAATGCTTGTTTTAATGTTAGTATTTTTCTACTTCAGTTCTTCTAAAGAGGGATATTTCTCATGCTTTTTATCTTTATTTCTGAGAGTTCAGGGTCTAGTACTGATTATAAGGTAGCAGATTAATAAATATTTGCTGATTGTTTTACCAGTGAATCACATTTAGAAAGATAGAAAGATAAATATTAAAAGGAAGAAAATATAACTGTCCTAAACAATACCACATGCCTTTGAAACCTGCATTTTTCCTTAGTTAAGTGGGGCTATTGGGGTAAGTTATGCTATCTCTTCATTCATGCTAAACATCAGCAACTTGATAAAACTTGATAAAAAATGATGACATTGAGTATAGGATTTTAAAATGGTGACACTGTGAAAGAGAAAGCAGTAGCTATTTTGTATAAATTTATAATTTTGCTTCTCCCTGATGTAGAATAAAAGAAAAATAATAAGAAATATTCTTTGTTTAATGGAGCATACATTGTATAGTCTTATTTTATTTACAGTTGTGTATTTTTTCCTGGAGTTGCTGCTAGAATACCAGGGAAAGAGAACAACAATTTAATAAAAAGTCAGTGAAAGTCACTGCAAAAGGTAATCATGAATTCCCAATTATTACAATGTAAGTAGACCTACTTGGAATTGAAATAATGTGAAGTTTCAATCCCTTGGGAAAAAGTATGCCAGACAGACTGAGTGGAAACTATCCAATAAGCTGTTCATCGGCTTTACAATCAGTGAACTGTGTAAAAGAGACTCAATTTCCTGAATTGCATGTCAAAAACTAAATTTACATGACATACCCACTTGAAGTAAACATAACTAAGCCTGTTGGTACATGATCCCCTTGGGGACAAACAGAGTATCACTAAGCAACTATGTGATCTCCTAGCCAGAATACTCTATGTGACTGTGAATGAGTGTTGCTGCTTAATCGAAAATAAATATATAATTCCATTTACATAATTATTGACTTTCATTCACAAAAAGACAATAGTTCCACTACTGCTGGCTGCCCCACTTTGCACAATAAAAGTCCCTGTAAATGGAAATAACAGTCTTCCAGTCACGTAAGACTAAGTAAACCAGATCAATTCTCCCTCAGAGGATAACTAGAAAACCGAAATAAGATAGATTCAAATATTTACCTAAAAGCAATGGTATACCAATAAGTTCATAAACAATTACCAGGTGTAGATTAATTGTGTGATGTTGGTGGTATAGTGGTGAGAATAGCTGCCTTCCAAGCAGTTGACCTGGGTTTGTTTCCCAGTCAACACACAGTCTTTTGAGTTTGCCTGGTGGCTCAGATGGTAAAGAGTCAGCCTGCAATGATTAATTCGGTACCATCTTTGGTTCCACTCAACAGAAGGTGGAGCCTTTTTCTTGCTCCTCGAATCTGTGTTGGCTTCAGGGCTTGCTTTGGCCAAAGTAATTGGCCAGAAGTGGTAGTTTGCTTAGGTAGTTAGCATAGCTATCAAGAGATATTTCAAGCTTCCATTCTTGTGACCCTGTTATCACAATTGGAACAAGCCCTGGCCATCCCGCAGGAAGAGAAAATAACACATAAAACAGAGCTGAGTCAGCCAAGACCAGGCTCCTCTTGTCCATGGGATTCTCCAGGCAAGAATACTGGAGTGGGTTGTCATGCCTTCCTCCAGGGGATCTCCCTGATCCAGGGGTCAAGCCCATATTTCCTGTGTTCCCTGCATAGCAGGCAGATTCTTTACCCATTGAGCCACCTGGGAAGCCCAAGTATGCAAATAGGGTATCTTATAAATTCAGATACAGAAATATAGTTGGGGTCTCAAAAGACTGAAAACTGGCAATGGAGGGAATCTAAAAATAAAGGAACAATCATTAACCATTTCCCACCTCCATTTCTCTTGTTATATGCAGCGTTATTCCTCTTTCTCTAGTTCTTTGACAGAAAACAAAACACCATGAAAGCTACCCTGACTGACTCAAGTTTGGGTCAGTGCTCAGCCTTTCAAATTCACTGTGAGAAAGGAAACAGGGTCATATTTTATAAATGTTTGCTTGATTGCAGCTGTTATCGGGATGGTGAGGCTAATGAAGGTTATCTATATAAACACAGCATCCATGGCTTTGCAATGCTACTGTGAAAATGAAATATTTAAAACTTCTGGTAATCATTGATAATTATTATCATGATGATTATCAGAAGCATTGAAATTCAACTACTGATTCTATTTTGGTATGCTTACTTTAAATCGTGTTATGATGATTCTTTTATACGTGTGTGTGTTTATGTGTATATATATATATATATATATATAATCTTACTTAGATGAGATTGCACAATAAGTTAAAGTGAATAGGTTTAAAATATGCATTTTTTAGTAAATGGTATATCCTAAACTTCTTTACAGGATATTTAAAGCTCTTTATAACTAACATTTTTGATTGACTGTTCTACTTTTAATACACAAATGCTATAATTATTTGATATGCCTAAACTAACCTTCACCTTCAAAGTGAATGGGAAATTTAGCCTAAACAGATTGAAAAGGGTTGGCAGTAATGTTCTCAAATGGTAATGAATGCAATTTGCTCTGTTTTCAGACAATGCTATCTGATTGAAAATATGTTTTTGATGTCAGATAAAATGCACAAAGGAGAATTAATAGATATGCATATGAATGTATCTTTCATA
Organism: Budorcas taxicolor; assembly: GCF_023091745.1. Lineage (NCBI taxonomy): Eukaryota > Metazoa > Chordata > Mammalia > Artiodactyla > Bovidae > Budorcas > Budorcas taxicolor. The sequence continues at coordinate 24,418,057 of NC_068914.1, forward strand.
AACACAATATGCCAAATTTCAAATTTTGTTAACACTAATTGTTAGCAACATCATTTGGCAACTAATCAAGCCTTTTGACATTTGTCCTTTGTGATATTTTTTGCTTCGCATAGCTGTTATTTTTGAGAAGACTTAATAAAGGGAAAGTAAATTTTCAAGAGATCTTTCTTGTTCATGCTTTTTTCATTGATTTCCTGATTCAGTATAAGGATTTGAATGAAATAATTTCTGGTAGATGCATCTTGCTTTTATTATTTGAGATAAGAGATGTTAAAAAGCCCTTGTTAAAATGCATTTACTTGTCTATCAAATAGAAGCAATAAAGCTAGAGTAAATCAACATAAATATGTCAAACAATACCTGAATTCCTTTTTACCTTAGAATACTTTGCAATCACTTTTTTTTAGCTAATATTATATAATCTTGCATTTCTCTACTCTATTGATGCTGGCTATGAACCAAAATAATGCCCATATAATGCCTGAACATTGTAGATGCTCATAGACAAATGTTGTGAGTACAAAATACTTCATTCTTAAATATACAAAATTGAAGAGATTGCAAATTTAAACTCTTCGAAGCAGGAATAAAGTGTTACTCAGTCAAACATATTCAATTTTTATTCTCTTTCTTTTTTTTATGGGAATCTATTAATGAGAGCAATGTTAAACTAAAAGACTAATTTGCTGCAAAAAGAGGAGTTTATTCTAAATGACAGAAATACAGTTAGCTCATGTTTTGAGAAAAGGCTGAACTATTACTTTGCTTATTTACATGATGTTCATAAACATGATGAGAAACTACAGTTTCTAAGAGTACTGTTTATGTTTACATTTCCCAAAGCCTTTATGAACTTCCATTAGGGAAGGGAGGTTGCCTACTTGAAAATATTTATAAATTTTCTGATCAGTTAAGCTCATGATTAGTTCAGTTCAGTCACTCAGGCATGTCCAACTCTTTGAGACCCCTTTAACTGCAGCACGCCAGGCATCCCTGTTCATCACCAACTCCCAGAGTCCACCCAAACCCATGTCCATCGAGTCGGTGATGCCATCCAATCATCTCATCCTCTGTCGTCCCCTTCTTCTGTGCCTTCAATCTTTCCCAGCATCAGAGTCTTTTCAAATGAGTCAGCTCTCTGCATCAGGTGGCCAAAGTATTGGAGGTTCAGCTTCAATATCAGTCCTTCCAATTAACACCCAGGACTGATCTCCTTTAGAATGGACTGGTTGGATCTCCTTGCAGTCCAAGGGACTCTGAAGAGTCTTCTCCAACACCACAGTTCAAACGCATCAATTCTTCAGCACTCAGCCTTCTTCATGGCCCAACTCTCACATCCATACATGACTACTGGAAAAACCATACCTTTGACTATATGGACCTTTGTTGGCAAAGTGATGTCTCTGCTTTTTAATATGCTGTCTAGGTTTGTCATAGCTTTCCTTCCAAGGAGCAAGTGTCTTTTAATTTCATGGCTACAGTTAGTGTCCACAGTGATTTTGGAGGCCAAGAAAATAAAATCTGCCATTTTGTTCTATTTTTTCCTATCTATTTACCAGAAAGTGATAGGAATGGATGTCATGATCTTTTTCTTTTTTCCTATGTTGAGTTTTAGCCAGCTTTTTCACTCTCTTCTTTTACCTTCATCAAGAGTTTCTTTAGTTCCTCTTTGCTTTCTGCCATTAGTGGTGCCATCTGCATCTGAGATTATTGATATTTCTCCCAGCAATCTTGATTCCAACTTGTGCTTCATCCAGCCCAGCATTTCACATGATGGACTCTGCATATAAGTTAAATAAGCAGGGTGACAATGTACAGTCTTGATGTACTCTTTTCCCAATTTTGAACCAGTCCATTTTTCCATGTCCAGTTATAACTGTTGCTTCTTGACCTGTAATAGAGTTTCTCAGGAGGCAGGTAAGGTGGTCTGGTATTCCTATCTCTAAGAATTTCCCACAGTTTGTTATAATCCACATAGTCAAAAGCTTTAGCATAGCCAATGAAGCAGAAGTAGATATTTTGTCTATAATTCTCTTGCTTTTCCTATGATCCAATGGATGTTGGTAATTTGATTTCTGGTTCCTCTGTCTTTTCTAAAAGCAGCTTCTTGTTGTTATTCAGTTGCTCAGTCATTTCCAACTCTTTGTGACCCCACAGACTGTGACACAGCCAGGCTTCCCTGTTCTTCACTATTTCCCAGAGTTTGCTCAAATTCTTGTCCATTGAGTTGGTGATGTCATCCAACCATCTCAACCTCTGCCATGCCCTTCTCCTTCTGCCTTCAATCTTTCCCAACATCAGGGTCTTTGCCAATTAGTCAGCTCTTTGCATCAGCTGGCCAAAGTATTGGAACTTCAACTTCAGTATCAGTTCTTCCAATGAGTATTCAGGGCTGATTTCCTTTAGGATTGACTGTTTTTATCTCCTTGCTGTCCAAGGGAATCTCAAGAGTCTTCTGTAGCATCACAATTTGAAGGCATCAATTGTTTTGGTGCTCAGCCTTGTTTATGGTCCAAATCTCACATGTGTACATGATTACTGAAAAAATCACCACTTTGACTGTACAACCCAAACCTTTGTCAGCATTGTGTACATTATTATTATAAATAATAATACTAACATAAAAATAATAATAGAAATAAAGTAAATAGAATATAATACACCCTATTGTATATTTAAATAAGAACAGCAAAATAATGTGAAAACTTCTTGCAGCTTGTATAGTGTTTAGAAATATATACCATAAATTTTTAAAAGTATTGCCAGTGCATACTGGATAAGTGTGTGAGAAAAGGGTGGAGCTAAAATACTCTGAAATTGTGCATTGATACATCCCTTTATGTTACAGCTGGTAGCAATGTACTACAGTATATATAACTAATATACTGTTAATGATGGGAATGTATTTTGCATGAGAGTGTTACATGTCAGTAGAAAAACAATGAAAATCACAGAAGATGTTGGATCAGAAACAATGAGTTCATTTTTTTTTAACTTTTTATTTTTACTTTATTTTACTTTACAATACTGTATTGGTTTTGCCATACATTGACATGAATCCACCACGGGTGTACATGCGATCCCAAACATGAACCCCCCTCCCACCTCCCTCCCCACAACATCCCTCTGGGTCATCCCCGTGCACCAGCCCCCAGCATGCTGGATCCTGCATTGGACACAGACTGGCGATTCGATTCTTACATGATAGTATACATGTTTCAATGCCATTCTCCCAAATCACCCCACCCTCTCCCTCTCCCTCTGAGTCCAAAAGTCCGCTATACACATCTGTGTCTTTTTTGCTGTCTTGCATGCAGGGTCATCATTGCCATCTTTCTAAATTCCATATATATGTGTTAGTATACTGTATTGGTGTTTTTCTTTCTGGCTTACTTCACTCTGTATAATCGGCTCCAGTTTCATCCATCTCGTCAGAACTGATTCAAATGTATTCTTTTTAATGGCTGAGTAATACTCCATTGTGTATATGTACCACAGCTTTCTTATCCATTCATCTGCTGATGGACATCTAGGTTGTTTCCATGTCCTGGCTATCATAAACAGTGCTGTGATGAACATTGGGGTACATGTGTCTCTTTCAATTCTGGTTTCCTCGGTGTGTATGCCCAGCAGTGGGATTGCTGGGTCACACCGCACACGAAAATAAACTCAAAATGGATTAAAGATCTAAATGTAAGACCAGAAACTATAAAACTCCTAGAGGAGAACATAGGCAAAACACTCTCAAACATAAATCACAGCAGGATCCTCTATGACCCACCTCCCAGAATTCTGGAAATAAAAGCAAAAATAAACAAATGGGATCTAATTAAAATTAAAAGCTTCTGCACAAGAAAGGAAAATATAAGCAAGGTGAAAAGACAGTCTTCTGAATGGGAGAAAATAATAGCAAATGAAACAACTGACAAACAACTAATCTCAAAAATATACAAGCAACTTATGCAACTCAATTCCAGAAAAATAAACGACCCAATCAAAACATGGGCCAAAGAACTAAATAGACATTTCTCCAAGGAAGACATACGGATGGCTAACAAACACATGAAAAAATGCTCAACATCACTCATTATTAGAGAAATGCAAATCAAAACCACAATGAGGTACCACTTCACACCAGTCAGAATGTCTGCGATCCAAAAATCTGCAAGCAATAAATGCTGGAGAAGGTGTGGAGAATAGGGAACCCTCCTACACTGTTGGTGGGAATGCAAACTAGTAAAACCACTATGGAAAACAGTGTGGAGATTCCTTAAAAAATTGCAAATAGAACTGCCAATGAGTTCATTTTGAAAGATTCAGTTCAGTTCAGTCACTCAGTCGTGTCCGACTCTTTGCGACCCCATGAATTGCAGCACACCAGGCCTCCCTGTCCATCACCAACTCCCGGAGTTCACTCAGACTCATGTCCATTGAGTCAGTGATGCCATCCAGCCATCGCATCCTCTGTCGTCCCCTTCTCCTCCTGCCCCCAATCTCTCCCAGCATCAGAGTCTTTTCCAATGAGTCAACTCTTCACATGAGGGGGCCAAAGTACTGGAGTTTCAGCTTTAGCATCATTCCTTCCAAAGAAATCCCAGGGCTGATCTCCTTCAGAATGGACTAGTTGGATCCCCTTGCAGTCCAAGGGACTTGCAAGAGTCTTCTCCAACACCACAGTTCAAAAGCATCAATTCTTCGGTGCTCAGCCGTCTTCACAGTCCAACTCTCACATCCATACATGACCACTGGAAAAACCATAGCCTTGACTAGACAGACCTTTGTTGGCAAAGTAATGTCTCTGCTTTTGAATATACTATCTAGGTTGGTCATAACCCTCCTTCCAAGGAGTTAGTGTCTTTTAATTTCATGGCTGCTGAGATTACATAGAATAAAATTGACACTTTTGCTGGATTTTATAATTCATGTAAGATTATTTGGAAAGGTGAAAAGACTTAAATGATATTTTTCTGGTCAATACTTAGTGCCTGGAAAATTAAAGGTCTCATAGGGCTTTTAAAAAGAATCAGAGAGCTCATGCAAGTAAAATTGAAGGAAATCTTGGGAAAGGTTTTGAGGTTTAATTATGAAAGGCTTTAAATTTCAAACCAAGCATTTTAGTAGTTTCCTTCATAATAAGGAATCAGTCAGTATATATGTCTTCTAAATTACAAAGTTATAGCTAATAATAATAGATACATATGCATAAAAGTGCCATACATTAAAAACTCTCATTGATATTATATTTTTATACTGTTAAAGTAAGTTTCCCTTAAAATATTTATAATAAGTCAATTATCTATAAATCTATACCAATATTTTCTCAATAACTGTAATCACCAATGTTTTCTGTCTGAAATTTTGAGAAATATTGAAATACATTGTTTATCAGTTGATATCTCACCTATATTTAACATTTCCAAAGATGTGGGTTATATTTGAGATTTGCATTTTGTATCTAATGAAATATCATGTGTGATGGTTCGTTATTCAAGAACAGAAGAGACAGGAATAAAATAAAGGAAGACTGCTAACAATTTTTAAATAAGGACAGACTGAAAATCAAGTTTGTAATTTGCAAAATATTTGTTAAATATCCTTAAGTTTGTAAGCAAAAAAGAAATGTAAATTCATGAAGCAGACACGAACCAGTGGTCATGAAACTGTGGAACCAAAAATAATTTCCCATTAAAATATGGGAAACATATTTGATTTACTAATGTTCACAGTAATGAGAGACCAGAAATACTGAAAATTTGTATATAATAACTTGCAGGTAGGAATATCTTTATTGAGAATGACTTTACTAACATCAATTAGTATTACATCTATTCTGTTGTCATGCTGTTCCCTAAATTTAAATTTTCTTTTTTTCTTTTCCATGAAATTCTGGCTTACATTTTAAGCACCCTGAAAATATTGCAACTCTGAAGCCATCCCTGATACTACAGTAAAACTTAGTATCCTCTTGACTTTAATAGTATTTCTTAACATTTCATGATAGGATTTACTTCTTATTTCTTTCATGATATGATTTGCTTCATTTCAATGGGTTTCCCTGCTGGCTCAGGTGGTAAAGAATCCACCTGCAATGCAGGAGACCTTAGATCTCTAGGTTAGGAAGATCCCCTGGGGGAGGGCATGGCAACCCACTCCAGTATTCTTGTTTGGAGAATCCCCATGGGCAAAGTAACCTGGCAGGCTACAGTCCATGTGGTCAAAAAGAGTCTGACATGACTGAGAAAATAATCAAAGCACACATGATAAGATTTACTTCCTTTGACCTGATATCTCCTTGGTAATGATTATAGGTTTTTCATGGTTTTGTTTCTGTTTTTCTTTTTGTTTCTATCAGTTCAGTTCATTCACTCATTCGTGTCTGACTCTTTGCAACCCCATGAATCGCAGCACGCCAGGCCTCCCTGTCCATCACCAACTCCCGGAGTTCACTCAGACTCATGTCCATCGAGTCGGTGATGCCACAGCCAATAATTGTTGAGTAAATCAACTTGAATTTTTCAGCACACCCAGTCAGGCAGTCTAAGACTCTGGGCTATAGACAGTCTAACCTGGAAGCTTTCCATGATTCTCCTCTCATATATTTTTAACTACAGCAAGACTTTGATGGTGTCCTCAACTGCAGAATCAAACTATGTCTCTAATGAATTTATAAGATGATCGGAAAGGGTTACTTAAGCTTCCTTGCATTGTTTTCTCTTTATACTAAACTGCAAGTATAATTGTAAGAGTCCTAATACATGTTATTACAGTATAGGGATACTAGGAGAAAAAGTTGGCACAAATCATTCACATATAATTATTTAAATGAGGAAAGAACATAATTGGGGCAAAATTAAGTGATTTTTAGTTCAAATGAGCTCAGCTAAAGAGGTTCTAAAAAGGCATTTGGATCCAAAAAGAACATTCACCATATGACTAAGAGGCCTGGCATGCTGAAGTTTATGGGGTTACAAAGAGTCAGACACTACTGAGCGATTGAACTGAACTGAATAGGTTAACTTTTTAAATGTGTTTTATTTCTAGCACAAGCAGAGGAATGTACATGTGTATGTGTCTCAAATAATACATAAATCAAAATTTATTGAAATATATTTTTAATTTTTTTTTAAATTTCCCTCATGTTTCAGACAACTTAGTTTTATAAAGTTTCCAGTTTCATCTTTCTGGATGTGCCTAGTCATTTTTGTGTTTTCTCCTTAAATAACTATAGGAAGTAAAAATATATAGATAGATAGATAGATTTGTAGTTCTTATAAGTCATATAATTATTTTTTCCTAAAAGCTTATTTTATAGACCCTTAATTATTAAATACAGTAATGCCTTGTCCTTTAATACACGCTTGATTTGGAAAGAGGTTATGGACTGCATTTGCTCTGCCAATAATTTGTGTGTAACATATGTCAGGTTCTTACTGTTGGGGCTTCTTTTTATAGCTCATCCTGAGAAAGCCTGTTTTCTCCTTATCTCTGATTTTCAATGCCTGCACTTGCTGTATTGCCCCAGTGTGAGGTGTGGATCAGTGGTCAAGCCAACTCAGTATCCTCATCACTTTCAACCAGAATTTTATAAACTTGTTAGGTGAGGATTAGTTTGTGATTTTGTGTCCAAAGGTTCTGGGTATTTGGATGAGAAGGAAGACAGAAAAAAAGAATGAAGCCTCTCTGTTCTGGTTTCTATAGTAACAGTGAAATTGTGACTTGGCTCAAGCTGATTCTTGAGATTATGTTTTTTCTTGTGAAGTCAGCTATAGTACATGGAACCACAGGCAGCTGATTATCTCATTCTGTGTAGAAACTGTGCCATATTGGTTGGCAGGATCTGTATTGAACTGAAGAATCATTTGGGGATGAAAAGGCAAAATCCATCTGGTGACACCATTCCACATTCCAGTGTCTTGTCTTGGAATAAATAATTGGGATATGTTGCTAATAATCATAGAGACCTAGCATTAATTAAAAGATCTCAAAGGTAGATCTTTCTTGTCTCTTACTAAGTGGCATTTTCTTAACATAAGATGGATTTAAAGTTCTAGTCATATGTGTGTTCTTTTCCAAAATTATTTTAATAACACATTAACCAAATTATGTTCAGTTCAGTTCAGCCACTCAATCATGTCCGACTCTTTGTGATCCCATTGACTGCAACATGCCAGTCTTCCCTGTCCATCACCAACTCCTGAAACTTGTTCAAACTCATGTCCATTGAGTTGGTAATGCCATACAACCATCTCATCCTCTGTTGCCCCCTTTTCCTCCTGCCTTCAGTCTTTCCCAGCATCATGGTCTTTTCCAATGAGTCAGTTCTTCGCATTAGGTGGCTGAAGTATTGGAGTTTCAGCTTCAGCATCAGTCCTCCCAATGAATATTTAGGACTGTTTTTCTTTAGGATTGACTGGTTTGATCTCCTAGCAGTCCAAGGGATCTCAAAATTATGTTACCATTATATTAAAGGCAATAATTTATTTACTTAGGGAAAATTTCTGCTGCTGTACCCAATGTAGATAGATGAGGTGATTTTATTTTTTTGTCTGTATAGTAAGCATAATATGGGTTTTTCCAAGTGGCGTTAGTGGTAAAGAATGACCTGCTAATGCAGGAGACCTAAGAAACCGGGGTTCAATCCCTGGGTTGGAAGATACCATAGAGAAGGGCATGAAAACCCACTTCAGTATTCTTGCCTGTAGAATCTGATGGACAGAGAAGGCTGGTGGGCTACAGTCTGTAGGGTTATGAAGAGTCTGACAAAACTGAAGCAACTTAGCACAGCACAGCAAACATATATATATATATTTTTTTTTTACTGTCACTCTGTTTATTTAATTTATACACAGAGCACATCATGAGAAATGTTGGGCTATAATCAAGATAATCATGATAAATATCAATACCTCAGATATCCAGATGATATACTATAATGGCATAAAACAAAGAGGAATTAAAGAACCTCTTTTTATTTATTTTTCATTGAAGGATGATGGCTTTACAGAATTTTGTTTTTCTGTTAAGCCTCAACATGAATCATCCATAGGTATACATATATCCCCTCATTTTTAAATCTCCTTCCCACCTCCTTCTCCATCCCACCCCTCTAAGTTGATATAGAGCCATTGTTTGAGTTTCCTGAGCCATACAGAAAATTCCCATTGGCTATCTATTTTACAGGTGGTAATGTAAGTTTCCATGTTACTGTTTCCATACATGTCACCCTCTCCTCCCCTCTCCCCCGTCCATAAGTCTTTTCTCTATGTCTGTTTCTCCATTGTTGTGCTATAAATAAATTCTTCAGTACCGTTTTTCTAGATTCCATGTATATGCATTAGAATACTATATTTATCTTTCTCTTTCTGACTTACTTCACTCTGTATAATAGGTTGTAAGTTCATCCACCTCGTTAGAACTGACTCACATGAATTCCTTTTTATGGATGAGAAATATTCCATTGTGTATATGTACCACAGCTTCTTTAGCTGTTCATCTGTCAATGGACATCTAGGTTGCTTCCATGTTATAGCTATTGTAAATTGTGCTGCAATGAACAAGGGGATACTTGTGTCTTTTTCAATTTTGGTTTCCTCAAGCAATATGCCTAGGAGTGGGATTGCTGGATCACATGGTGGTTTTATTCCTAACTTTTTAAAGAATCGCCATACCATCTACCATAGTGGCTGTATCAATTTACATTCCCACCAACAGTGCAAGAGTGTTCCCTTTTCTCCACACCCTCTCCAGAATTTATTGTTTGTAAACTTTTTGATGATGGCCATTGTGACTGGTCCAGCAAAGCACAGCTGCTGCTCCTTACCTTGGATGAAGGGTATCTCCTCACCACCGCCCTTCCTGACCTTCAACGTGGGATAGCTCCTCTCAGCCTTCCTGCACCAGCGCAGTCAAGGCTCCTTGGACGTGGGTTGTTCTTCCCGGCCACCGCCCCTGGCCTCAGGCATGGGGTGGCTCCTCCCAGCCCCTGACCCTGGCCTCGTACGCAGGGTGGCTCCTCCAGACCATCGCCCCTGACCTTAGACCTGGGGTGGCTCCTCCCAGCCGCCGCCCCTGACCTCGGATGTTGAGTGGCTCCTCTCGGCCATTCCTGCACCATTGCAGGCTGGCACACTCAGCCGCTGCCCCTGACCTCGGACATGGGGTAGCTCCTCTTGGCTGCACTTGGTGCCATCACAGCCTCTTGCACTTAGTGTGCTGGCCGTCGCAGCTGTCATAGCAAACACCCTCTTCCAACAACAAAAGAGAAGACTCTACACATGAACATTACTGATGGTCAACACCAAAATCAGATTGATTATATTCTTTGCAGCCAAAGATGGAGGAGCTCTATACAGTCAGCAAAAACAAGACCAGGAGCTGACTGTGGCTCAGATCATTAACTCCTTATTGCCAAATTCAGACTTAAATTGAAGAAAGTAGGGAAAACCACTAGATCATTCAGGTATGACCTAAATCATATCCTTTATGGTTATACAGTGGAAGTGAGTAATAGATTTAAGGGCCTAGATCTGATAGATAGAGTGCGTGATGAACTATGGACAGAGGTTCATGACATTGTACAGGAGACAGGGATCAAGACCATCTCCATGGAAAAGAAATGCAAAAAAGCAAAATGGCTGTCTCAGAGGCCTTACAAATAGCTGTGAAAAGAAGAGAAGTGAAAAGCAAAGGAGAAAAGGAAAGATATAAGTATCTGAATGCAGAGTTCCAAAGAATAGCAAGAAGAGATAAGAAAGCCTTCTTCAGCGATCAATGCAAAGAAACAGAGGAAAACAACAGAATGGGAAAGACTAGAGATCTCTTCAAGAAAATTAGAGATACCAAGGGAACATTTCATGCAAAGATGGGCTTGATAAAGGACAGAAATGGTCTGGACCTAACAGAAGCAGAAGATATGAAGAAGAGGTGACAAGAATACACAGAAGAACTGTACAAAAAAGATCTTCATGACCCAATTAATAACAACGGTGTGATCACTCATCTAGGGCCAGACATCCTAGAATGTGAGGTCAAGTGGGCCCTAGAAAGCATCACTACCAACAAAGCTAGTGGAGGTGATGAAATTCCAGTGGAGTTATTTCAAATCCTGAAAGATGATGCTGTGAAAGTACTGCACTCAATTTGCCAGCAAATTTGGAAAACTCAGCAGTGGCCACAGGACTGGAAAAGGTCAGTTTTCATTCCAATCCCAAAGAAAGGCACTGCCAAAGATTGCTCAAACTACCACACAATTGCACTCATCTGACATGCTAGTAAAGTAATGCTCCAAATTCTCCAAGCCAGGCTTCAGCAATACGTGAACTGTGAACCTCCAGATGTTCAAGCTGATTTTAGAAAAGCAGAGGAACGAGAGATCAAATTGCCAACATCCGCTGGATCATGTAAAAAGCAAGAGAGTTCCAGAAAAACATCTACTTCTGCTTTATTGACTATGCCAAAGCCTTTGACTGTGTGGATCACAATCAACTGTGGAAAATTCTGAGAGAGATGGGAATACCAGACCACCTAACCTGCCTCTTGAGAAATCTGTATGCAGGTCAGGAAGCAACAGTTAGAACTGGACATGGAACAACAGAATGGTTCCAAATAGGAAAAGGAGCACATCAAGGCTGTATATTGTCACCCTGCTTATTTAACTTATATGCAGAGTACATCATGAAAAACGCTGGACTGGAAGAAACACAAGCTGGAATCAGGATTGCTGGGAGAAATATCAATAACCTCAGATATGCAGATGACACCACCCTTATAGCATAAAGTGAAGAGGAACTCAAAAGCCTCTTGATGAAAGTGAAAGAGGGGAGTGAAAAAGTTGGCCTAAAGCTCAACATTCAGAAACTGAAGATCATGGCATCTGGTCCCATCACTTCATGGGAAATAAATGGGGAAACAGTGGGAACAGTGTCAGACTTTATTTTTCTGGGCTCCAAAATCACTGCAGATGGTGATTGCAGCCATGAAATTGAAAGACGCTTATTCCTTGGAAGAAAAGTTATGACCAACTTAGATAGCATATTGAAAAGCAGAGACATTACTTTGCTGACTAAGTTTTGTCTAGTCAAGGCTATGGTTTTTCCTGTGGTCATGTATGGATGTGAGAGTTGGACTGTGAAGAAGGCTGAGTGCTGAAGAACTGATGCTTTTGAACTGTGGTATTGGAGAAGACTCTTGAGAGTCCCTTGGACTGCAAGGAGATCCAACCAGTCCATTCTGAAGGAGATCAACCCTGGGATTTCTTTGGAAGGAATGATGCTAAAGCTGAAACTCCAGTACTTTGGCCACCTCATGTGAAGAGTTGACTCATTGGAAAAGACTCTGATGCTGGGAGGGATTGGGGGCAGGAGGAGAAGGGGACGACAGAGGATGAGATGGCTGGATTGCATCACTGACTCGATGGACATGAGTCTGAGTGAACTCCGGGACTTGGTGATGGACAGGGAGGCCTAGCGTGCTGCGATTCATGGGGTCGCAAAGAGTCGGACACGACTGATCAACTGAACTGAACTGATTGTGACTGGTGTGAGGTGATATCTTATTTTAGTTTTTATTTCCATCTCTCTAATAATGAGTGATATTGATCATCTTTTCATGTGTTTGTTAGCCATCTGTATGTCTTAGAGAAATGTCTGTTTAGGTCTTTTTCCCACTTTTTGATTGGATTGCTTGTTTACGTGGCATTGAGTTGTATGAGCTGCTTGCACATTTTGGAAATTAATCCTTTGTCAGTTGTTTCATTTGCTTCTCCTTTCTCCCATTCTGACAGTTGTTTTCATTTTACTTATAGTTTCCTTTGCCAGGGAAAATCTTTTAAGTTTAATCATGTCCCACTTGTTTCCTTTGTTTTTATTTTCATTACTTTAGGAAGTAGGTCATAAAGGATCTTGCTGTGATTTATGTCATTGTGAGTTTTGCCTATGTTTTCCTCTAAGAGTTTTATAGTTTCTGGTCTTACATGTAGATCTTTAATCCATTTTGAGTTTATCTTTTTGTATGGTGTTAGGAAGTATTCTAATTTCATTTTTACATGTAGCTGTCCAGTTTTCCCAGCATCATTTATTGAAGAGGCTGTCTTTGCCCCATTGTATATTCTTGCCTCTTTTGTCAAAAGTAAGTTACCCATAGGTGCATGGGTTTATTGCTGGGCTTTCTATCTTGTTCCATTGGTCTATATTTCTGTTTTTGTTCCAATACCTTACTGTGTTGATGACTGTAGCTTTATAGTATAATCTGAAGTCAGGAAGGTTAATTCCTCCAGATCCATTCTTTCTCAAGACTGTTTGACTATTCGGAGTCTTTTGTGTTTCCATATGAATTGTGAAATTTTTTGTTCTATTTCTGTGAAAAATCCCATTGGTAGCTTGATAGGGATTGTACTGAATCTGTAGATTGCAGTTGGTAGTATAGTCATTTTGACAATATTGTTTTTTCCTACCCAGGAACATGGAATATCTCTCCAACTATTTGTGTCATCTTTGATGTCTTTCATTAGTGTTTTATACTTTTCTGTGCACAGTTCTTTTGTCTCCTGAGATAAGTTTATTCCTAGATATTTAATTCTTTGTGTTGCAATGGTAAAAGTGACTGATTCCTTAATTTCTCTTTCTGATTTTTCATTGTTAGTATATAGAAATGAAAGTGACTTCTGTGTATTGACTTTGTATTCTGTAACTTTGCTAAATTCACTGATTAGCTCTAGTAATTTTCTGTTACTATCTTTAGGGTTTTCTATGTACAATATCATGTCATCTGCACACAGTGAGAGTTTTACTCTTTCTTTTCCAATCTGGATTCCTTTTATTTCTTTTTCTTCTCTGATTGCTGTAGCTAGGACTTCCAGGTCTATTTTGAATAATACTGGTAAAAGTGAATACTCTTGTCTTGTTCCTGATTTTAGGAAGAATGCTTTCAGTTTTTCAGCATTGAGAATAATGTTTGCCATAGGCTTATCATGTATGGCCTTTACTATGTTGAGGTATGTTCCTTATATGACTATTTTTTGAAGCATTTTAATCATACATGGGTGCTGAATTTTTTCAAAGGCTTTTCTGCATCTATTGAGATGATCATATGGTTTTTATCTTTCAATTTGTTAACATGGTATATCACACTGACTTGCGTATATTGAGGAATCCTTGCATCCCTGGAATAAATCCAACTTGATCATGGTGTATGAGTTTTTTAATGTTTTTTTTTTTTTTGAATTCTGTTTACTAAAATTGTATTGAGGATTTTTGCATCTATGTTTGTCAGTGGTATTGGGTTGTAGTTTTCTTTTTTTGTTGTTGTTTTTGTCTGATTTTGGTATCAGGGTGATGGTGAGCTTGTAGAATGAGTTTGGAAGTGTTTCTTCCTCTGCAAACTTTTGACAGAGTTTTAGAAGGATAGGCATTAGCTCTTCACTAAATGTTTGATAGAATTCTCTTGTGAAGCCAAATAGTCTTGGGCTTTTGTTTTTTTGGGAGATTTTTAAATCACAGCTTCAATTTCAGTGCTTATGATTGGGTTACTCATAATTTCTATTTCTTTCTGATTCCATTTTTGAAGATTGAACTGTTCTAAGAATCTGTCCATTTCTTCTAGGCTATCTATTTTATTGCCATATAGTTGTTCATAATAGTGTCTTATAATCCTTTGTATTTCTGCATTGTTTGTTGTAACCTCTCCTTTTTCATTTTTAATTTTGTTGATTTGATTCTTTTCTCTTTTTTTCTTGATGAGTCTGGCTAAAGGTTTGTCGATTTTGTTTATCTTCTCAAAGAACCAGCTTTTAGTTTTCTTAACATTTACTATTGTTTCTTTCATTTCTTTTTCATATATTTCAGCTAGGATCTTTATGATTTCTTTCTTTCTACTAATTTTGGTGGTTTTTTGGTTCTTCTTTTTCCAGTTGTTTTAGGTATAAAGTTAGGTTGTTTAATCAATGTTTTTCTTGTTTTTTCAGGTAAGATTGTATTGCTATAAACTTCCCTCTTAGACCTGCTTTTGCTGCATTCCAAAGGTTTTAAGCTGTCTTTTCACTGTCATTTGTTTCTAGAATTTTTTTTGATTTCCCTTTCGATTTCTTCAGTAACCTGATGGTTATTTAGAAATGTATTGTTAATCTCCATGTGTTTGTGTTTACTACACCTTTATTTCTTGCAATTAATATCTAGTCTCATAGCATTGCAGTCAGAGAAGATGCTTGATACAATTTCAATTTTCTTAAATTACTGAAGTTTGATTTGTGACCCAAGATGTGGTCTATCCTGATGAATATTCCATGTGCACTTTACAGGAAGGTGTATTCTTCTGCATTTGGATGGAATGTCCTTAAGATATCAATGAGATCCATTGCATCTAATGTATCACTTAAGACATGTTTCCTTGTTAATTTTCTGTGTTGATGATCTGTCCATTGGGTGAGTGGGGTGTTAAAGTATCCTACTATTATTATTGTATTTCTGTCAATTTCTCCTTTTATGTATGTCAGTGTTTGTCATATGTATTGAGGTGCTTCTATGATGGGTACATAGATATTTGCAATTGTTATGTCTTCCACATGGATTGTTCCCTTGATCAATATGTAGTGTCCTTCCTTCAGTTCAGTCACTCAGCCATGTCCGACTCTTTGTGACCCCATGAACCACAGTACGCCAGGCCTCCCTGTCCATCACCAACTCCCGAAGTCTACCCAAACTCATGTCCATTGTGTCAGTGATGCCATCCAACTATCTCATCCTCTGTTGTCCCCTTCTCCTGCCCTCAATCTTTCCCAGCATCAGGGTCTTTTCAAATGAGTCAGCCCTTCACATCAGGTGGCCAATTGGAGTTTCAGCTTCAACATCAGTCCCTCCAATGAACACCCAGGACTGATCTCCTTTAGGATGTACTGGTTGGATCTCCTTGCAGTCCAAGAGATTCTCAACAGTCTTCCCCAAAACCACAGTTCAAAAGCATCAATTCTTCGGGGCTCAGCTTTCTTTATAGTCTAACTCTCACATCCATACGTGACCACTGGAAAAACCATAGCCTTGACTAGACGGACCTTTGTTTACAGCTTTTTATATGTGGTCTAGTGTCCTTCCTTATCTCTTATAATATTCTTCATTTTAAGGTCTATTTTGTCTGATGTGAGGATTGCTACTCCAGATTTCTTTTGCTTCCTACTTGCATGGAATATATTTTTCCATCCTCTCACTTTCAGTCTATATGTTCTTGAGGTCTGAAGTGGGTTCTTTGTGGACAGCAAGGGTCTTCTTTTGTATCTATTCAGCCAGTCTGTGTGTTTTGGTTGGAGAATTTAATCCATTTACATTTAAGGTAATTATATATATATATTCCTATTGCCATTTCTTAATTGTTTGGGGTTGATTTTGTAGATCTTTTTTCTTCTCTTGTATTTCTTGACTATATAAGTCCCTTTAACATTTGTTGTAAAGCTTGTTTGGTGGTACTGAATTCTCTTAACTTTAGCTTGTCTGCAAAGCTTTTTATTTCTCCATCAATTTTTAATGAGATCCTTGTTGGGTACTGTAATCTTGGTTGTATATTTTTCCCTTTCAACACTTTAAATATATCCTTCCTTTCCCTTCTGGCCTCCAGTTTGTGCTGAAAGATCAGCTGTTACGCATGTGGGGTTTCCCTTGTATGTTACTTGTTGCTTCTTCCATGCTGCTTTTAATATTCTTTCTTTGTGCTTAGTCTTTGTTAGTTTGATTAGTATGCATCTTGGTGTGTTTTTCCTTGGGTTTATGGGACTCTTTGTGCCTCTTGGACTTGATTGAATATTTCCTTTTCCATGATGGGGAAATTTTCACGTATAATCTCTTCAAATTTTTTCTCATACCTTTACTTTTTTCCCTTCTCTTTCTGGGCCTCCTATAATTCGAATGTTGGTAGATTTGATATTGTCCCAGAGGTCTCTGACACTATCCTCAGTAGTTTTCATTCTTTTTACTTTATTCTGCTCTTCAGAAGTAATTTCCACCATTTTATCTTGCAGCTCACTGATTCATTCTTGTGCTTCAGATATTCTGCTACTGATTCCTTCTAGAGTATTTTTAATTTCAGAAATTGTGTTGCTTGTCTCTGTATGTTTATTCTTTAATTCTTCTAAGTTTTCGTTAATTGATTCTTGCCTTTTTTCCATTTTGTTTTCAAGGTTTTTACTATCATTATTCTGAATTCTTTTTCAGGTAGTTTACCTATTTCCTCTTCATTTATTTGGACTCCTGTATTTCTAGTTTGTTCCTTGATTAGTGTAGTATTTCTCTGCCTTTTCATTATTATTATTAATTATTTTTAACTTATTGTGTTTGAGGTCTCCTTTTCTCAGGCTTCAAGGAAAGTTGAATTCTTTCCCTGAAGAAGGTAGAATTCTTTCTACCTTTTGGTTTCTGCCCTCCTAAGGTTGGTCCACCAGTTTGTTAAGCTTCATATAGGGTGAGATTTGTGCTGAGTTTTTGTTTGTTTATTTTTTCTCTGATGGGAAAGGCTGAGTGAGGTGGTAATCCTGTCTGCTGATGATTGGATTTGTATTTTTGTTTTGTTTGTTGTTTAGATGAGTTGTCCTGCACAGGGTGCTACAGGTGGTTTGGTGATGCTGGGTCTTGTACTCAAATGTTTTTGTTTGTGTGAGTTCTCACTATTTGATACCCCTAGGGTTAGTTCTCTGCTATTCTATGTTCTTGGGGTCAGTGGTCCCACTCCAAAGGCTCAGGGCTTGATCTCTGATCAGAATGAAGATTCCACAAGTGGTTTGTTATGGCATTGAGTGAGATTAAAACAAAAGTCGAATGATGATAAACTGAAGATGAATCCCAGACAAATGGCAGTTACAAAATTAGTCAAATAGTAATTAAAATAATGGAATATCCACATATACATATATACCCATGAGCAAAGTCAAAACAGTCCAACAAAAATAAAGTAAAATATATTGACCTGGTGAACAAAGGAAATCAAAAATTATATCCACCAGAACAAAAGTAACTAAAGAACAAACTGGAAAACAAAACTAAAGGAAGATGCCAATTCGGAAATAAAGCAATGAAAATAAAGCTAGCAAACATGTTGAGAGGAAAGGAAAGAAAAGAAAAAGAAGAAAGATAGATATGAAAAGTTAACTAAAGGTAGCTAAAGAAGATTTATATATGTTAAAGATTAACTGCAAGGGGAAAAGAACAGTAGGAAAAGCAAACAAAGGAATAAATGTAGAAAAAATAATAATGGATTTAAAAAATTAAAATTAAAATTAAAAAAAAGAAAAGGAACCCCCCCTCCCCCCCAGAACTGCAAAAGCCCAAAGTAGATGCAGAGATTTATGGCAAGAATAAAAAAATGTGACTGAGGGGAAAAAATAAATAAATAAAGCTCAAAAGCTTAATTTGATTTCATAGTGCCAATAAAATTGACAGCTGCAATGGGCAGGGTCTTGGGGAGGGGGCAGGAAAAAGAAAAAAAATTCAAAAGAATCTACAGAACAAGTCAAAACATAAGAATAATAAATGTTTTTCTTGAATCACTGCTGTCAGAGTCCTTTCGCTCACTGGAAGTCATAGTCCACCTTACATCTCTAGGATGCCCTCCAACACTGTGCTGACCTCTGGAACATGCTGTGTTGGCAGCTCAGATTCTAATCTGGTCCTGTGTTAGTGTGTTCTTGCCTCCAATGTCCACAGCTATCAGAACTAGTGTGTTTTCTTTTGTGAGAGCTCTCAATGATCTTTTATATATTCCATAGACATGGAGTCTGCCTAGTTGATCATGTCCATTTAATCTGCAGCTTGTATAGCTGGTGAGAAGGTTTTGGGTCTTCTTCCTTAGCCACACTGCTCCTGGGTTTCAATTGTGCTTTTATTTCCACCTCTATATGTAAGTTGTGCCCTGGGGTTTGCTCCTGAGTCTGCCCTGGAGGACTTGGTTTGCCTCTGTGAGAGCCAGGTGTGGAGGTGGTGCAGCTGCTTGGGTTTAATGGATTCTGGCAGCACCAGGTACTCAGGGGAGTTGGCAGCTAGGGCAGCAGGACATTTTGTGCTCTAGAAGGATATGGCATTCAGTATTGGCCAATACGCTCCAGCATTCTTGCCTGGAGAACCCTCTCTCCCTGATGGAGAGGCCTGGCAGGCCATAGTCTACAGGATTGCAAAGAGTTGGACACGAATGAAGTGACCCTGAGTGCATAGACACAAGACATTTGTTGCCTATGGCAGCTCTTCCCCAGTGAGAGTTGAGTATGAAGGTGGTGCAGCTGCTTGTCTTGCGGGGACCCTGGCGATGGCAGATGTGCAGGGACAGGGACTGCCTCTGCCATAGAAGTTATGGCACTATCAGAGTCTTTTGTTTTTGAGACTCTTGTAGCTGGCAATCAGAAGGCCTTCTTGGCCAGTCTTTCTCCATAGCTCTGCCCATTCAGACATTTAGAGGCCTCCCTTGCCTGGGATCATTCTCTGTTGTTTGGCACATTAGGTACATAGAGGCCCCACCCCCCACCCCACCCTCCAGGTGTGGTCCTACTCGGTAGTTCCACACATCACATCAGTCACTTAAAGGAGAACCCTGGGTGGGGTCCTACTCTGTAGTTCAGTGTGTCAGGCATTTTACAGGCCAGCCTCTCTATTGTTCAGCTGCTGATACTGGCCATGTGGGGAGAGAGAGGGTATGGTGATGGCTCCATCCCCTATGCATGACTTAGCAGTATCACTTTCCTTCCATGGCTGCCTGGCTTTCCTCCACTGGCATTTCCCATCACAATTTCCTCCCTCACCTGCCCTCAATCAGTCTCTCTGCAATCAACAGCAGCCTTTGCCCTGGGATTGCTCTACAATCCCTAAACTCCATTTCCCAGGTGCTGAGCCTTCCAGGGGACCAGTGTTCCTGTCCGGGGCATGTATAGCTATAGCAAGGACTGTCTGATTCTTATTCTATTTAGGCTGTCACAGAACATCTGTTTCACTCTCAGCCTTAAATGTTTTCCCCTGACTCAGACAATTGCCCTGATGTGGGGATTGGATGCCTGCTTCAGTTCTCCCACCCACCAAGGGCAGGTCCAGTCCTGCTAACACTCCTGTTTTTCCCCCTAGTTCCTTCATCCTCCCGAGTTTTGCATCGTTCTATATATTCTTTTCCACTTGTCAGGTACTCCTGTCCACACTCAGCTGGTATTCTGCATGCACTTCTGTGTCTGAAGATGTATCCCTGATGTATCTGTGAAGAAAGATGTACTCCATATCTACCTATTCCTCCACCATCTTGTTCTCTCATAATATAAATTTTTTATATTCAATTTCGATTGGCAAAGCATCATTTTTTAATGTTTTCTAAGTTAATTATATGATTATAGAATGTTCCTATTCAGTTTATTAGCGTTTAGAGCAATAGCAAAATTAAAAGGTGTATAAGAAGATTCCTCATATACCCATATCCCCACACATGCATAAATACCCCGGTCATTATCACCATCACTCACCAAAGTGGTTTATTTGTTACAGTTGGTAAACTTATATTAATGCCTTCTAATCGCCCAAAGTTCATAGTTTACTTTCAAGAACTATTTCATATAAGAAAAAAGAAAAAAAAAAAAAAAAACATGGGGAAGGAGGTCACAAAAAAATCTAATTTTATTACTAGAAGGTTATGAGTCAGGGATAGGACAGGAAAAGTATAGAAATTTATAGTGTGTTTTTAGGAGAGATGGAAGAATTAAGAATGGTAAGTGAAAACAAAGAAAATTGATGTTATAAAATCTTTGTGAGAAACTCTTATTCAGAGTTGAGAGACAGCTGGTAAATTGCTTGGCACCCATGTTGTGAGGGTAGGGGAGGAAATCTGGCAAAAAAACAGCATCCCCTAAGATTTTGTCTGATATTTTTTAGGGCAAAATATCAAGAGGGTCACAAGTGGAGGTGGATTCTTATAGTGCTAAAAGTCATGCTCCAGAAAAAGTAAAAGGTTCTACATCTAGTGAAATGAATGTTACTGTCTCTTTTAAGAAATACAATAGGTAGTATGTTTTGTTACTGATGCATACACACCTGTATTTATTCAGATTGGCTTTTTAAGCAAGATGGCAACATTATCCACCTAACTGGCTTTTGTAATAAATAAAGTATCTATATCTTTAACTTTCATATAATTAGGCTTCAATAGATAGAAATGCTCTGTACTATAGAGAGAAAACCTCTACTAAGGAGAACTGAATTAGTCAGAATAGTATAGTAGTGAAGTCGCCCAGTCATGTCCAACTCTTTGCGACACCATGGACTATAGCCCACCAGGATCCTTGGTCCATGGAATTTTCCAGGCATGAATACTGGAGTGGGTTTCCATTTCCTTCTCCAGGGGATCTTCCTGACCCAGGGGTCGAACCCAGGTCTCCCGCATTGTAGGCAGACGTTTTACCATCTGAGCTACCAGGGATGCCCAGAATAGTATAGGTTTGTGCAAAATAACAAGCCTCCTAACAAGCCTCCCAGGGAAGCCCAGAATAGTATAGGTTTGTGCAAAATAACAAGACTCCTCGGAATCTCAGTGGTTTGTCTTCCCCTCAAATTTTCTTAATCCAATAGGCCATTTAGATATGACCTAAATCAAATCTCTTATGATTATACAGTGAAAGTGAGAAATAGATTCAAGGGATTAGATCTGATAGATGAAGTGCCTAAAGACTATGGGTGGAGGTTCATAATATTATACAAGATGTGGTGATCAAAACTGTCCTCAAGAAAAAGAAATACAAAAATACAAAATATTTGTCTCAGGAGGCTTGAGAAAAGAAGAGAAGTGAAAAGCAAAGGAGAAAAGGAAAGACATACCCATCTGAATGCAGAGTTCCAAAGAATAGCAAGGAGAGATTAAAAAAAAAAAAAACCTTTCTAAGTGAACACTGCAAAGAAATAGAGGAAAACAATAGAATGGGAAAGACTAGAGGTCTCTTCAAGAAAATTAGAGATACCAAGGGAATATTTCATGCAAAGATGGGCACAATAAAGGGTAGAAACAGCATGGACTTAACAGATGTAGAAAATATTAAGAAAAGGCGGCAAGACTACATATAAGAAGTATGCAAGAAAATCTTAATGACCCAGGTAACCATGATGAAGTGATCACTCACCTAGAGACAGACATCTTGGAGTGCAACGTCAAGTGAGCCTGAGGAAGCATCAGTACAAACAAAGCTAGTGGAGATGGTGGAATTCCAGCTGAGTTATTTCAAATCCTCAAAGGTGATGCTGTGAAAGTGCTGCACTCAATAGGCCAGCAAATTTGGAAAACTCAGCAGTGGCCACAGGACTGGAAAAGGTCAGTTTTCATTCCAATCCCAAAGAAAGACTGTGCCAGAGAATGTTCAAACTATCACACTTGCACTTATTTCACATGCTACCAAAGTAATACTCAAAGTTCTCCAAACTAGGCCTCAACAGAATGTGAACCAAGAACTTTCAGATGTTCAATCTGGATTTAGAAAAGACAAAGGAAACAGAGATCAAATTGCCAACATCCATTGCATCACAGGAAAAGCAATAGATTTCCAGAAAAACATATACTTGTGCTTCATTGAATATGCCAAAGCCTTTGACTGTGTGGATCACAACAAACTGTGGAAAATTCTTCAAGAGATGGGAATACCAGATAACCTTATCTGCCTCCTGTGAAACCTGAATGCAGGTCAAGAATCAACAGTTAGAACCAGACCTGGAACAATGAAATGGTTCAAAATTGGGAAAGGAGTACTTCAAGGCTGTATATTGTCACCCTGCTTATTTAACTTTTATGCAGAGTACATCATGCAAAATGCCAGGCTGGATGAAGTACAAGTTGGAATCAAGAATGCCAGGAGAAATATCAATAACCTCAGACATGCAGATAACACCACCCTTATGGCAGAAAGCAAAGAGTAACTAAAGAATGTCTTGATGAAAGTGAAACAAGAGAGTGAAAAAGCTGAATTAAAACTCAACCTTCAAAAAACAAAGGTCATGGCATCCGGTCCCATCATTTCATGGCAAATAGATGGGGAAATAAAGGAAACAGTGACATATTTTATTTTCTTAGGCTCCAATCTCATTGCAGAGTGTGACTGTAGCCATGAATTTAAAAGATACTTGCTCCTTTGAAGAATAGCTATGACAACCATAGAGAGTGTATTAAAAAGCAGAGACATCACTTGTCTGACAAAGGTCTGATTAAGCAAAGCTATGGTTTTTCCAGTAGTCATGTATGGATATGAGAGTTGGTCCATAAAGAAAGCTGAGCACCGAAGAACTGATGCTTTTAAACTATGGTGTTGGAGAAGACTCTTAAGAGTCCCTTGGACCGCAAGCAAATCAACCTGTAAATCTTAAAGGAAATCAACCCTGAATGTTCATTGGACGTACTGATGCTGATGCTGAAGCTCGAGTAGTTTGCCCACCGAATATGAAGAGCTGACTCATTAGAAAAGACCCTGATGCTAGGAAAGACTGAAGGCGGGAGGAAAATGGGATGACAGAGGATGAAATGGTTGCATGGCATCACTGACTCACTGGACATGAGTTTGAGCAAGCTTCGGGAGATGGTGAAGGAAAGAGAAGTCTGGCATGCTGCTATCCATGTAATCTCAAGGAATCAGACACAACTGAGCAACTGAACAATAATATCAAGAGGTTTTCTGGTGAATGCAAAGTCTTTTGTAGCTCCGGTGGTGATCTTCTAGGGGAACTGTCAGTGACTCGGGAATCTAGAATTTTTTGTTTTGTTCTTCCTGCAGTTCAGCAATGGGTCTTCTACTTAGTGTCAGAAGTAAAGACACTGCATTGAACACTGACATTTCCTCTTTATGCTTTGGTCAAGAAGTGACATTTATACTTGTAACAAGTTTAACAGGACCAATCACATGTTCCTGCCTAATTTCAAAGAGGGTGAAAAATAGAGCATATTTGGAACGTTTGGACTGTTTGGTGAGCATTACTATATTTGTCAAGAAAACAATGTAAGACAGTTTTGAGGAATTACACACAGTTAATTTCTTATCAGATACTAAGACTTAGGAAATTATACTACTATTACATATTACATCGACAATGTTATATAGTAGATTATCCTAAAATAGAAGCAAAAATATAAAGAAAATTAATATATGAAAGAAAAGATATTATAATTCAGTCTAATAAAGATAATATTGCTGGGCACTGGCACAAAAAATTGTGTTTTCAATAAACATTGCAGGCTAAATTGAATACTCATACTGAAAAAAAAAAAGACTGCAGTATCTCACACAACATAGTGAACTCAATTCTAGGAACATATAAGATCTACATGTGTGGGTAACATGCGTGTGTGTATTCTAAGTCACTTCAGTGGTGTCCAACTCTGTGATCCTATGGACTGTAGCCCACCAGGCTTCTCTGTTCATGGGATTCTCCAGGCAAGAATACTGGTGTGGGTTGCCATTTCCTTCTCCAGGGATCTTCCCGACAAGGGATCAAACCTGGGTTTCTCCACTGCAGGCAGATTCTTTACCATCTTTCCCTGCAAGAGGGTTAAGAGCCTCGGATTTGATCCCTGAATCAGGAAGATCTCTGGGAAGATCTTAAAAAAAAAAAGGAAATTTCCTTAAAAATTCAGGTAGTCAAAAGTGTCTCAGAAAGGACACTTCTAAACATTTGGGAAAAAATGATGACTAAAGCATACCACATTAAAGTTTATATTTCTATTCTTCTTTTATTAGTCCACTTAACATGTATTTGTTAGTGCACAGAACCGGGCCTGTAAAATACATCATACTGCTGAAAGTAATGGGGGGCCGAGAGTAGGGGAGACAGTAGAGGAAGAAAGGGAGTGCTGTACAAAGTATTCCTGTCAATATATAACAGCTCATTTTCAAAAGTAAAATGGCTAGGCTAATAATAGTTATTACTGGCACAATCTTTTAAATTTCAAGTTTGATGAGGAAGATTGGGCAAGCAAAGTATTCTGAGTCTAGGTTACTACAACACTGAGATGGACAATTAACATTACAGAGACTAGAACTCAAGATATTTTAAGAAGGAAAGTTTATTTTTTATTTCATCTGCACCAAGATGAGACATGGGAAAAAAGTGAGTTCTGTATGGTCACTTCATCTCATTGTCCTTCTGCTGGTTTCATCAATAGACATGTGAGCCCAACCCTATCCCCTCAGCCCAGTTGTCCCCATTCCCTCAGGAGAGGCTGCATGGTGTTCATCCATATTTTTGCCTCTTACACAATCCCCCACAATAAACTAAGTGTATGCTTTAAACAGGGCTTCTCTGGTGGCTCAGACAGTAAAGAATCTTCCTGCAATGCTGGAGACCCTTGTTCGATCCCTAGGTCAGGAAGATCCTCTGGAGAAGGGCATGGCAACCCACTCCAGTATTCTTGCCTGGAGAATCCCACAGACAGAGGAGCCTCTCAGGCTACAGTCCATAGGTTACAAAGAGTGGGACACCACTGAAGTGACATAGCACACACGCATGCATGGTTTAAACACACCCAGTGACTTATACCCTCATGTTTCACTTATACCTTTCTCTTCCCCTTCCCACTCCTGGAACATCACTGGGCTCTGCTGAGAGGAGAAGTTCCAAGTAGTGCTGAACAACCTCTGCTCTGAACAGGGGCAGGTGCCCCAGGAGCGACTGCCTCCATCCTGAACAACTGTCCTTGTATGTGAGCCCACAATGACTGGGAACACATTTAAACCTCAGTAACTTCCTTGTTCTCTTCCACTGTATTATAGAGGTAACTGAGTACAAAACACTGGAGAAAATCTTTAACATACCAAAGTACACTTCTGTTCCTTTAAAATATATATTTCAGAGAGCAAAAAGGCAAACCACAGTGTAGGAAAACATTTTACAATAAACATATCTGCAAATGATTCATGTCCTTTGTATATTTTTACATATGTTACATACAGCAGGGAAAAGGAGGAGAACCCAACAGTGAAACAGATAAAAGACTTGAATAGGCATTTTTGTGAAGGAAAATAACCAAATGGCCAATGAACATATTGAAAATGCTCAACTTCTCTGGTCATTCAGTTCAGTTCAGTTGATCAGACATGTTCAACTCTTTGCAACCCCATGGACTGAAACACAACAGGCTTCCCTGTCCATCACCAACTGCCGGAGTTTACTCAAACTCATGTCCACTGAATCAGTGATGCCATCCAATCATCTCATCCTCTGCCGTCCCATTCTCCTCCTGCCTACAATCTTTCCCATCATCAGGGTCTTTTCCAATGAGTCAGCTCTTCACATCAGGTGGCCAAAGTATTGGAGTTTCAGCTTCAACATCAGTCCTTCCAATGAATGTTCAGGACTGATTTCCTTTAGGATGGACTGGTTGGATCTCCTTGCAGTCCAAGGGACTCTCAAGAGTCTTCTCCAATACCACAGTTCAAAAGCATTAATTCTTCAGCCTTCAGGTTTCTTTATAGTCCAACTATCACATTCATACATGACTACTGGAAAAATCAAAGCTTTAACTAGATGGACCTTTGTTGGCAAAGTAATGTCTCTGCTTTTTAATATGCTGTCTAGTTTGGTCAAAGCTTTCCTTCCAAGAAGCAAGCCTCTTTTAATTTCATGGCTGCAATCACCATCTGCAGTGATTTTGGAGCCCCCAAAAATAATGTCTCTCATTGTTTCCATTGTTTCCCCATCTATCTGACATGAAATGATAGAAAATGAAAATTAAAGTCACATAATGTCACACTGTTACATGCTCAAATGGCTAAAATAATACCAAATTTTAGCCTGGCTACAGATGGTGCTTAATTAGAACACTTCTGTAAATTGGTAAACTTATTCTAGAAAACTCTTTGCCAATATCTGAAAGTAAATGTATCACTTTCACATACATGCTCACTTTGAGAAAATTCATCAAGCTATGTGGCATAGTGATGAAGAATCCACCTGCCCATGCAGGAGACACAAGGGGCGTGGATTTGATCCCTGTGTCAGGAAGATCCCCTGGAGTAGGAAATGGCAATCCACACCAATATTCTTGCCTGAAAAATCCCATGAACAGGGGAGCCTGTTGGGCTACAATCCATGGGGTCACAAATGGTTGGACATGACTGAGCCCACACACGCACGAATTTTTATCAACTGTGCATACTGTTATATGTAGATTATACTTAAAAAATAAGTTCTGTGGCAAAAGGGTGGTGGTTCTAGGAAAACTGAATATTCACATCTCCTTAATCTAGTGCCAATAGGCGTTCATGTTTTTTCATTGGCTAATTTAAATTTATTTAACTGTGTTAAAGAAAAGACAGGGAATTAAATTACATTTAAAAGGAGACCATAAAATGAATTCCTACTAAATAGTTTAAACATAACATTCAGTCACATCGGTACATACAAAAGCAGAGATGTAGGTTTTATTATAATTATTTTAACACATAAGAATATAGTATTGAATTAATACAAAAAGTTCTAGGTTCTAATTTAGACTGATAATTAGCAATAATTTTGAGATTCTGAATTTCTCAATATTAAAGATATCTTTTCATGATATTGTTCTTATTTTTTTTAAAAAAGCAAATAAAATAAAAAGTTATAAGTGGGAAAATTGTAGAACATCAACAACTTTATAGAGTTAAAAGAGTTCTTGTGGCATAAAGACAACAATCTTAAAAGCACATTGCTAAAATAATATAGGGCAAAGATAAAATCATAGCATTATTTATAATTTTCTAATATATTAAGATGAAATACATTCTAAATACCCAAGAATAGAGAACTGATTAAGTAAATTACTATTCCATTTTAGGAAGAAAAAATTAACTCACTAAAGGTTTAGAAATTTTCAAATAAAATTTAAATATTTAGGAATGCTATGTAAAAATAGAAAATCAAATTTAAAATTCAAAAACACTATCCTTATAAAGCAAACAGTATAAACTACCCTTACAGAAATCTTCTAAGGAAATAGTTGATTTTTTTTCTAAAGATTTTTTCTGGCTAAAGATACTATTTATTTTTCCTTCCACTCTGGGACTTTTCCAATCTTCTATAATAATTACATATTATATTTTCAATTCAAAAATGAACAGCTAAATATGTATTCCCTCATGTCTTTCATTGTATTCTTTTAACTATATTTAGAATTAAAATATTTTTTTCACAGTTCCATTATGTAGTGAAGTTAAACCAGTAACAGTTTAATAAACACCTGTGTATTAGTGCAACAGGAGATACAAAGGTGCTTAATGCAAATATAAATAATTTAAAAATTAAATAAAAGATTTGAAGAAAATGTCAGAAAACTTATTTTAATAACTAAGTATGATTTCAAAGGAGTATAGATTTTATTTTCCTTTCATAAAAACCTCAAATTCTAGTTTAATCATGGAGTTACCTAAGAAAAATCTTTCAAAAGATCTTTTTTTTTCTGAGTGATTATGTAAGCTTCTACATATATTATCAGTGATAGTTAACTTTAGGTGTCACTGTTTTCCTTTTACAAAGAAAAAAATGCATTTGTGTTCTAAGTCACCATATAATAGAAGGTTAGATATATTTACAAAGATATAATTTAATGGGCACATTGCAGATATCTTAGAAGCAATATTGTCCACTCATGGTTTTACATACTAGGTGTTCTAGTCACAGTAATGTGTCATTAAATGAGATATAGGCATTTCATATAACAGGTTAAAAATCAAACAACCAATAGCTAGACTTTAAATTCTGAATCTATGTGCTCATTTGGGTTTATTGTCACAAGGTTTTCTGCAGTTCACAAAACTTTGCTTTGCAACCTCAAGTGCTTCTAGTGGTGAGGGAAAATTTTACTTTTCAATAGAGATAAGAAATTTAAGTTAGTTTAACATTGTTTAGATTCTCATCTATGTTAGTCATCATTGTGTTTGCTTCAGCATCTAAATTCATAAATTATTGTCCACTTGCTTCCTATTAATTCATGAAGGTTTTTATTATTACTTCTCAACCTTCATTCATAGATTATATATGTCATAAATGAAATGTAAATATTGATTACATTTTGATATTCACAAATACTTTCCTAAGATCTTAGATTTATGTCATCAACAAATAATCATGGAAACACACAAACACACTCACAATCATATCATTAAACAACTACACATTTCAAGTAAAGTGTTTTTTTTTTTCCCTGCTCTTTTAATGTTTACAATCTTTTTTTATTAGTACTATGGTAATCATGGTTTAAGTGACCTTCTTGCTTCTTTCTTTCAAATCATCCATGATGTTTCTTCTAAAATGAAAATATTCAGAGAGTCCTCACTAGTTATGCTATTAAGTTACTTATGATTTGACCCAATCTATTGCCAGTCAGATTTCCAAGGGTATTCCCATCATTTTGTAAGTAATGTCATAGTATCTACAGCTTCTGAAAGAGTTTCTCTTCATTCCTCTTTATTGTTGGGTTGTAATGGTTCTTTATATAGTAGATATAAACTTTTACAAGATAACTGATTTGCAAAGATATCCACCCATCATATGTATTTTTTTATTCTTTTATGATTTTATTAGAATATAGGTTTTTAAATTTTGTTAATGTTCATCTTCCCTCTCTTTTTCTTTTTTCCTGTACTTTTGGTGTAATATGTAAGAAACTGTGACCAAATCCATTGTCATGGAGATTTACACTCTCTTCCATCTTTTCTTCTAAATCTATTACAGTTAATCTCTTATATTTAAGTCTTTGATACATTTTTAATTAATTTTGGGGGTGTGGTATGCGCTAGGAGTCTAACTTCCATACTTTCATGTGACTCTCCAACTATCCCAGAAACAATGTTAAGAAACTACCCATTTTCTATTTAACTTCATGGAACAATTGTTAAAAATCAATTGACCAAAAATATGAGGGTTCATTGATGAACACTCAATTTTTTTCCATTTTTCTATATGTTTAATAGTATGCCAGCTCTGCACTGTCTTGATTGCTGTAGCTTCGTAGTAAGTTTTGAAATTGTAAAGTGTTTGCTGTTCTCCTTTCTCAAGATTGTCTTGGCTATTCTGAATCCCTTGAGTTTCCTTATGAATTTGAGTGTTACCTTTTCAATTTCTATAAAGAACTCAGCTGAGATTTTGATGTGAATTGCATTGAAACTTTGTATTAATTTTTGTGGAGTATTTTCATTTTCACAATATTGTCTTCTAATCAGTGATTACAGGATACCTTTCCTTTGTATATGGAACATGTATTCTGCAACCTGGACTGTGAAGAAGGCTGAGTGCCGAAGAATTGATGCTTTTGGACTGTGGTGTTGGAGAAGACTCTTGAGAGTCCCTTGGACTGCAGGGAGAGCCAACGAGTCCATTCTGAAGGAGATTAGCCCTCTGATTTCTTCGGAAGGAATGATGCTAAAGCTGAAACTCCAATACTTTGGCCACCTCATGAGAAGAGTTGACTCATTGGAAAAGACTTTGATGCTGGGAGGGATTGGGGGCAGGAGGAGAAGGGGACGACAGAGGATGAGATGGCTGGATGGCATCACTGACTCAATGTACATGAATCTGAGTGAATTCCAGGAGTTGGTGATGGACAGGGAGGCCTGGTGTTCTGCGATTCATGGGGTCTCAAAGAGTCGGACACGACTGAGTGACTTAACTGAACTGAACTGAATGAATTCACTTACTAGCTTTAATTTTTTTGTGTGAATTCCTTAGGATGGTCTATGTACACAGTCATGTTATCTGCAAACACAATTTTACTTCTTTTTTTAAATTAGGATGCCATTTATTTAACTCTTTTGCCTGACCACCCTAAGTAGAACCTCCAGAACAAAGTTGAATAGAGTGGTAAAAGGGGACATCCTTGTCTTAGTCCTGATTTTAGGGGGAAAGTATTAAATCTTTCACCATTAAATATATTCTTAACAGTGAGTTTTTCATAGTGCTTCTTATCAGATTGGGGAAATTCCTTCTACTCCTAGTTTATTGAGTGTTTTATCATGAAAGGGCATTACAATTTTGTAAAAATTCTTTTTCTGTGTCTACTGTGATGTTTGTATGACTTTTGTCCTTTAATCTGTTGATGTGATATATTACATCAATTGATTTGAATGTCACTTTTTAATAGAAAGTTTAAGGGGAAGTAAAATATTTATTATATGCATATCTTGATCAGAGTAGAAAAATGTTTCCCACGTGGGTATATAATTATAATGAAATGAGAATACATTGTGAAAATGACACACATTTGTCTAATTCTAAAGTCAATGACCTTAATTCTTTGATGAAGTGCTAGTGACAGTTAACAATGAACACTTTATTTTTGAGTATATTGAATTATTTTTTTTAGTGACATGATTGGAATTCATTGATAGGATTAAATGTATGAATGGTATGTCTGGATTTTAGCAACACATAGTGTCATAATAAGATAGAATATAGAAATGTACATCAGAAGTCTGGGCTTTCATGAGTTTTGTTAGCAATACAACTGGCCACATTGAAAGAGTTTCAATAAAATGAACATGTCTTGAAGCATTCACTAAGATTTTATCTTCAATCCAAATATTTCCAATATTTTAACAATGACTTAGGTTACTCTAATAGTATATATATTTCTTTCATTTTGATAGTTTGTGACAATGCCTTAGAGTACAATGGAATATTATTCCACAATAAGAAAGCTCTAAATCCTGCTATTAGCAACAACATGGGTCTAACTGAAGGATATACGCTAAGTGAAATTTTCCAGATAGAAAAATACAAGAACTATATCACTTATATGTGGAATCTAAAAAAGCCCAAAGAAACAGAAAGTAGAAAGGTGATTACCAGGGGCTGGGAGGTGGAGATCCTAAGGGGATGCTGGACAAAATTCTTCACTAATGCAATGAAGAAGTCCTGGTGATCTAATGTACAATGTGGTGACTCTACTTAATAATACCATCTTATATATTTGAAACTTGGTAAGAGAATAGATTTTTAGTTTCTCATCACCAAAAAAAAGGGGAGGGGGAGTTAGCTGGATGTTAATTAACTTGATATGGTAACTCTTTCACAAGGTGTATGTATATGAAATCATAATGTTGCACACTTTAAATATATACAGTTTTATTGGTAAATCATACTTCAATACAACTGGAGAAAAAAGAAATATACACTCAAGAGTTAATTAGTATAAATGGCTTTTATTAGAAAATTTGTCACTGATTAAATGACTTTTTAGAATATGAGGCTACTGAGCCATTACTGCCCTGGGTGAATGCAGTGTCAGAATAGAGTGGGTCTGGGAGCCTCACATCTTACAAGAAGCATTGCATGTATACTGGACTGCAAGATTCAGATCATCACTTCATGGGTCTCCCTGTTGCCAGACCCCACAGAGGGCTGGCTAGTCCTGCAGTCAGAATAGTGCCCAATATGCCTGGAATGAGCCATTCATACAAGAAACTATTGGTATCTCATGAGGATGGAGAGAACTGCCTCAGGTTCACAAAAATGGGGTATGTCATGCTTTACTCTTATTTGCTAATAAGTGCAGTTTGTTAGAAAAAAATAATAATAAAGTTTAAAGATATAGTATGTTATCATTTTTTAATCATTTCATTGGACTTTTATTTTCACTTATGTGTTATTGGTTCTTTGGGTCTAACATGGCTGTAATAATCATATCCTTTGCTCTGCAAATCCAATTGTGTATATTTTGGACAGATTCCTGTAGTGACTCTATTGATGATAGCGGAATAGCTCATCACTAAAAAACTTCTTATTAATTTAAACTTAGTTTATTACCTTACTCTGTAGAAAATTATTTAATAATAGTCACAAAACTAGTTGTGTGGGGATAGTAAAATCTCTCAACCTTATTCCTATGTTACTTTTACTGTGGTATCATATTGTTCAAACTTGAACTTCCAGATTTTTCTAGTTTATTCAAATGCCCCACAGGTGCTTTGAATAAAACTTCTCTATTATTGACCTCATTTTCTTTTCATAAGATGTAGTTAGCATAGTTTCACCTGTAATTACTAATACCATCGATATCTATCTATTTGCTGAAGCCAGATCTGGTAATAAGTTGTAACATTATCAGTCTTTCACTCAAGACCACTTAGATCAACAAGCCTCATAATTTTTCCTTCTAAATACCCATAAATTCATTCTTCTCTGCCATCTTTCCTGGTACAGACATTATTATTTCACATACACAAATTTATTATTTGTACATACAAGTAAGCATATATATGTGAAATATGATGATAATGTATATATATTTATAGCATTTATTCATCTAATTGCCTTCTAAATGAAAATATTGGTATCACAGTAATGATAAATGTGCATCCTGATCTTTTATTTTGAAGCAACTTTAGGTTTACAAAAAGTAATACAGAGATTTCACATATGCCCTTTACTCTCCTTCTCCCTTTGTTAACATCTTGTACTATCATAGTGCAGTTACAAAGCTATGAAATTAACATATTAACGAAACTATAGACTTTACTTGGATTTTACAAGTCTTTCTATTAATGTCCCTTTCACTTTCTAGCATCTGATCCAAGATTCCACCTTGAATTTAGGAGTCAGGTCTGCTTTGTCTTCTCCAGTCTGTGACAGTTTCTCAGATCCATCTTTCATGACTTTGACACTTTTCAAGTGTACTTGTCAGTTCTTTTACAGAATGTCGCTCTACTTAGTTCTGCTTGACACTTTCTCATGTAGATAGTGGTTTTGCATTTTGGGCAAACATACCACATAAGTCATGTGCCCTCTCAGTGTCTTATATTGAGGTTTTATGATATCAAGTTGTCTTTAAAATTACAGATACTGTTAACCTCAATTACTGATTTAGGTGGGCTCTGCCACGTTTCTTCACTATAAACTTACTATTTTCTCCACTGTAGTAAATATATGTAAGGGGGAAATAGTTTTGGACCAGCAAATATTATTTTTCTCAATATTTTGACCAGTGAAATTTGCATTTACGAATAGATTTTACCTGAAATAGTCATCACTCCAGTGTTCTTAGGGCACATTTTAATCCCCTCATTTATTCTACTAACCTGGGGGGCTCATCTTCTGGGGTCATATCTTTTTGCCTTTTCATTCTGTTCATAGGGTTCTTAAGGCAAGAATACTGGAGTGGTTTCCCATTCCTTTCTCCAGAGAAATGTGCTTTGTCAGTACTCTCCACCATGATCCATCCATCTTGGGTGGCCTTGCATGACATGTCTCATAGCTTCACTGAATTATACAAGGCTGTGACCTGTGTAATCATTTTGGTTAGCTTTCTGTGATTGTGGTTTTATTCTGGAGGTTGTAGAATTGTAGTTCTTGCTTCTTCTGTCTGCCCTCTGATGGATGAGGATAAGAGGCTTGTACAAGATTCCTGATGGGAGAGATTGGCTGTGGGGAAAGCTGAGTCTTGCTCTGGATGCTCAGTAGGGCACACAGGACTGGAGAAGTTTTTTTTTTGTTTTTGTTTTTTTTGTTTTTTGTTTTTTAAATTACAATCTCAAAAAAGGCAATGCCAAAGAATGTTCAAACTCCATACAATTGCACTCATTTCACATACTAACAAGACAATGTTCAAAATCCTTCAAGCTAGGCTTCAAAAGTCCTTGAACTGAGAACTTCTGGATGTTCAAACTGGATTTAGAAAAAGCAGAAGAACCAGAGATCTAATTGCCAACATCCACTGGATCATATAAAAAGCAAGGAAATTCTAGAAAAGCATGCAATCAAGGTCAAGAAGCAACAGTTAGAACTGGACATGGAAAAACAAAATGGTTCAAAATTGGGAAAGCAGTATGCCAAGGCTGTACATTGTCACTATGCTTATTTAACTTATTTGCAAAGTATATCATGTGAAATGCCAGCTGGATGAACCCCAAACTGGAATCAAGATTTCCAGGAGAAATATCAGCAATCTCAGATATGCAGATGACACCACTCTAATAGTAAAAAGCCAAGAGGAATTAAAGAGCCTCTTGATGAGGGTGAAAGAGGAGTGAAAAACCTGGCTTAAAAGTCAACATTCAAAAAACTAAAATCATGGCATCTGATCCCATCACTTCATGGCAAGTAGACGGGGAAAACATGAAATGGAAACAGTGACAGACTTTATTTTCTTGGGTTCCAAAATCACTGCCATTGGTGACTTCAGCCATGAAATTAAAAGACACTTGCTCCTTGGAAGGAAAGCTACGACAAACCTGTGCATGCATGCTCAGTTGCTTCATGTGTGACTCTTTGTGATCCTATGAATGTTAGCCTGACAGGCTCCTCTGTCCATGGGAATCTCCAGGCAAGAATACTGGAGTGGATTGCCATGCCCTCCTTCAGGGGATCTTCCTGACCCAGGAATTGAACGCATATCTCCCGTGTCCCCTGCATTGCAGGTGGATTCTTTACCCACTGAGCCACCTGGGAAGCCTATTACAGACCTAGACAGTGTTTCAAAAAGCAGAGATATCACTTTGCTTACAAAGGTCCATATAGTCAAAGCTATGTTGTTTCAAGTAGGTGTGTATGGATGCGAGTTTGAACCAAAAAGAAGGCTGAGTGCAGAAGAATTGATGTTTTTGAATCGTGGTGCTGGAGAAGACTCTTGAGAGTCCATTGGACAGCAAGGAGATTCAACCAGCCAATCATAAAGGAAATTAGTCCTGAATATTCATTGTAAGGACTCCTGCTAAAGCTGAAGCTCCAATACTTTGGCCGCCTGATGCAAAGAGCCAACTCATTGGAAAAGACGCTGATGCTGGGAAAGATTGAAGGCAGGAGGAGAAGGGGACAACAGAGGACAAGACAGTTCAATGGCATCACCTACTCAGTGGACATAAGTTTGAGCAAATCCTGAGTAATAGTGAAGGGAATGGAAGTCTGTTGTGCTGCAATCCATATGGTTGCAAAGATTCAGATGTGACTTAGCAACGGAAAAACAACGGCAACATTCATTCTGTGTGTAATAATTTAAGTTCTTTGGTAGAGAAGAGCTGTCCCTCGCTCATTTGATCCATTATTATATCAGAATAGTCTCATTTCTATATTATTGTATGGGTCATAAATCGGTGCTCTCAGTATTTTTTGTTTTTGATAAATTGCTCCAACTTTGCTCATTGAAGTTTCTTCTGAACTTTGACATGCCTCCATCCTTGACTGTGCACTTACTTATTTTTGTGTCATAATATTCTCTAAGGTTATAGTGAACTATTTTCTGAAGATAGTGTTACAGTTTGTATTTCATTTTGGTTTCCTCCAATATCATCATTTAAAAATTTTATGCTGTTATATTCTATATTGAATGACAAATATATAAGTTTTTATATGCGCATAGAGTCATAAATCCACCAAACTGTCAGGATATAGAATGTTCAAGTAAAGAGCCAGTTGTGGCCAACTCAGATAACCATCATATCTACTGCTGTGGGCAAGAATCCCTTAGAAGAAATGAAGTAGCAATCATAGTCAACAGAAGGACCCGAAATGCAGTACTTAGATCCAATCTCAAAAAAAATGATCTATGACTATGACTATGCCAAAGCTTTTGGCTGTGTGGATCACAACTATGGAAAATTCTTAAAGAGATGGGAATACCAGCCCACCTGACCTGCCTCCTGAGAAATCTGTATGCAGGTCAAGAAGCAACAGTTAAAATCAGACATGGAGCAATGGACTGGTTCTGAAAAGAGAAAGGAGTGGGTCAAGACTGTATATTGTCACCTTGCTTATTTAACTTATATGCAGAGTACATATGAGAAGTCTTGGACTGGATGAAGCACAAGCGGGACTCAAGATTGCTGGGAGAAATATTAATAACCTCAGATTTGCAGATGACACCACCCTTATGACAGAAAGCGACAAAGAACTAAAGAGCTTCTTGATGAAAGTGAAAGAGGAGAGTGAAAAGTTGGCTTAAAACTCAGCATTGAGAAAACTAAGATCATGGCATCCAGTCCCATCACTTCATGGCAAGTAGATGGGGAAACAGTGGAAACAGTGAGAGACTTTATTGGGGGTGAGGGTGGGGGCTCCAAAATCACTGCAGATGGTGACTGCAGCCATGAAATTAAAAGACGTTTACTCCTTGGAAGAAAAGTCATGACCAACCTAGACAGCATATTAAAAGCAGAGACATTACTTTGCAAACAATGTCCATCTAGTCAAAGCTGTGGCTTTTCCAGTAGTCATGTATGGATATGAGAGTTGAACCATAAAGAAAGCTGGGCACCAATGAACAGATGCTTTTGAACTGTGGTGTTGGAGAAGACTCTTGAGAGTCCCTTGGACTGCAAGGAGATCCAACCATTCCATCCTGAAGGAAATCAGTCCTGAATATTCATTGGAAGGACTGATGTTGAAGCTAAAACTCCAATACTTTGGCCAGCCGATGTGAAGAACTGACTCATTGGAAAAGACCTTGATGCTGGAAAAGATTGAAGGCCTGAGGGGAAGGAGATGACAGAGGATGAGATGGTTGGATGGTATCACTAACTCAATGGACATGAGTTTGAGTAAACTCCAGTGGTGGTGATGGATAGGGAAGCTTGGCTTGCTACAGTCCATGGGATCACAAAGAGTTGGACTTGATTGAGCAACTGAATTGAACTGAACTGTGGCTCTTTCATTGTATGTGGTCAACTTTCTTCCTATGCTCAATCTCTGTAAACAATTTATTTCTTTTTTATCCCTATAGTTTTACCTTTTCCAGAATGTCTTATAAATGACATCATACAATACATTATCTTTTTCTTTTTTTTAAGCCTATATCATTTGCAAAAAGCTTTTACAACTTTTGTGGTTAGGCATTTAAATAGATGTGCTGTGATATCTGTTTGATTTTAATTTTTCTAGTGATTAATTGGGTCCCAGGTGGTGATAGTGGTAAGAAATCTGCCGGCAAATGCAGGAAACACAAGAGATGCAAGTTCAATCCCCGGCTGAGGAAGATCCCGTAGAGTAGGAAACGGCAACCTGCTCCAGTATTCTTGCCTGGAAAATTCCATGGACAAAGGAGGCTGGCAGAGGGCTACAGTCTATGGGTTAGCAAAGATTCTGGACATGACTGACCAGAAAATGATTAATCATGTTGAACATCTTTTATGTTTTGCCATTCATATAACTTATTTGGTACTGTACTTGTTTTGATCTCTTGCATAGTTTATTATTTTTTCTTACTGTTATGTTGATATTCTTTTCTTATGTTTCATCATCCATATAACTTATTTTATAGTGTGCCCATTTAGATCTTTTACCCAATCTATTATTTTTTATCACTGTTGAATTCTGAGGGTTTTTTCCTAGATATGTTTTCTCTATATTTTCTAGATATAAGTTCACTTTCATAAATGCTATGTTATAATCTTGCATCCCTGTCTATGGCTTTTGATTGCATTCTCCTAGGAATATCTTTTATAGGGCAGAGGATTTAAATATTTATATAGCACAATGTGAGTCTTTTTCCCTTTAAGGGTGAGATGCTATTGTCATATCTCAGAAGTCCTTGCCTAAGTCAATATCACAAATATTTTTCTATTTTTTTTTAGATTTATAGTTTTTAAATTTATATTTAGATCATATCAGGAAATAACTCTATCATATTTCTACCATCTTATTCTTTGAGCAAGTACATTAACTGCCAATAAAGATGAAATGACATAAAATTATGGATGATATGGTGAACAAGTTGAAAAAATCTGTTAATAGTAATATATTTTGTCCCCAAAACAGTGCCTCAGAGAAGAAAGGAAATATAGGCCAAGAAAAAATTAATCTTAGTCAGAAGCAAGGAAAAGAAAATATGCTTGCCTGGAAATAATGAAGAAAAGTTTTCATTAACTCACAAAATAAGATGTTTTTTACTTGGTGTAGCTATGAAACTTCCCAGTGAAACAGTCAGAAGTTGGAAAAATCTAGAGAAAAGAGGGCTGTGTGTTATGGAAGGAGCCCCTCAGGACAGTATGTGCCCAGTTAAGAATTACTGCCTCAAGCATGGACGATACAGAGAACTTACAGTTCTGCTTAAGCTGTGTGGGAGGATGGATGGCTCATCATCAGCTTACGTTGATGCTGTGGAAAATATAAGATTCTGAAACTATAGCTTAATTTTATTTTCTGGGTTTATGGGGTCCTAAAAAGATTGCTTAAAGATTCTCCCAAACATAGTAGCAATGAACTTAAGTATAAAATGTACAGAAAAATTACTGTCTGATGTTAAATCTGAAGATTGAGCTTAATACCAGTTCTTATTGCCTAATTCACTTAATACACTGCCTTTTTTTGCGTTCCCTATTTCCCTTCCTATATCACTTCCACAAAAGTTGTCTTTCCTTGAAGAAGGAACAATGATTTACTAACTTCTTATTTAACACCTAGAATTTTACCTTATTCATATTATGCTTAAAATAATATTAGTTGAATGAATATGAATGAACAACATTTATCAAAGTGTTTCTAAATAGCTAAATGTCATTATTTCAACATTTGAGAACTCTACTATTTCATAAGTACTTATACTCTGGTCCATAGCTTAGATTAATCTGCTTTTGTTTCAAATGGACAGGGATCAGTTTTTGAAAATGTATTTCTTTTTAAATAAATTTATCTATTTTTAATTAGAGGATGACAGCTTTATAATATTGTATTAGTTTCTGCCATATATCAATATGACTCAGCCATAGGTATGCATAGGCCCCTTCCCTATTGAACCTTCCTCACACCTCCCACCCCATCTTACCCCTTTAGGTTGTCACAGAGCACAGGGTTTGAGCTCCCTGCATGATACAGCAAATTCCCACTGTCTATCTATTTTATATATGGTAATGTGTATGTTTCAGTGTTACTCTCTCAATTCTTCCCTCCCTCTCCTTCCCTCTTTGTATCCACAAGTCTGTTTTCTATATCTGTCTCCATTGCTGCCCTGCAAATAGGTTCATCTGTACCATCTTTCAAAATTCCATATATATGCTAATATGCAATATTTGTTTTTCTCTTTCTGACTTACTTCACTCTGTACAATAGAGTCTAGGTTCATTCACTTCATTATAACTGACTCAAATGCGTTCCTTTTTATGGCTGAGTAATATTCCCTTGTACATATACCACAACTTCTTTATCCACTCATCTGTTGATGAATATATAGGTTGCTTCCATGGCCTAACTGTTGTAAATAGTACTGCAATGAACATTAGGGTACATGTGTCTTTTTGATTATGGTTTCCTTGGTGTATGTGCCCTATAGTGGAATTATTGGATCATATGATAGTTTTATTCAGAGTTTTTAAGGAATCTCCATATGCTCTCCATAGTCACTATATCAACTTACATTCCCACCAACAGTACAAGAGAGTTCCCTTTTCTCCATCCACACCCTCTCCAGCATTTATTATTTGTAGATTTATTGATAATGGCCATTCTAACCTTTGTGAGGTGATGCCTCATTGTAGTTTTGATTTGCATTTCTCTAATAATGAGCCATGTTGATTTCATGTGTTTATTAGCTATCTGTATGTCTTATTGGAGATACATCTGTTTAGATCATCTACTTATTTTTTGATTAGGTTGTTTTTTCTGATATTGAGCTGCATGAGCTGCTTTTATATTTTGGAGATCAATCCTTTGTCAGTTGTTTCATTTGCTATTATTTTCTCTAATTCTGAGGATTGTCTTTCACCTTGTTTATGATTTCCTTTAGTGTGTAAAAACTTTTAAGTTTAACTAGATCCCGCTTATTTATTTTTGTTTTTATTTCCATTATTCTAGGGGTGAGTCACAGAGGATCTTGCTGTGATTTACGTCAAGTAGTGTTCTAGCTATGTTTTCCTCTAGGACCTTTACAGTTTTTGGCCTTGCATGTAAGTCTTTAATCTATTTTGTATTTACTTCTGTGTATGGTGTTAGGATGTGTTCTAATTTCATTTTTTTATATGTAGCTATCCAGTTTTCCCAGCACCACTTATTGAAGAGGCTGTCTTTTCTCCAAAACTGTATATCTTATTACAAAACATTCCCTTAGAAGCAATCCTCAGTGTTCAAGAGGATTATGGATTTGGGGGCTACTCAAAAGAGGAAAAAAAAATCTTTTGACCCTTTCCATAGATATCTAATGTAAACTGGCTAATATACTCAATATTATGGGGGGGAAAAAAAAATCCTTGACATTGTTCTATATCTCACAATACCGAAAGTGAATTTGTTCTACCCATTGTGTGGATTATAAATTTGATGATTCTTCTTTTCATTTGCCTGGAGAAGGAAATGGCAACCCACTCCAGTACTCTTGCCTGGAAAATCCCATGGACGGAGGAGCCTGTGGCTACAGTCCATGGGATCGCTAAGAGTCGGACAGGACCGAACGACTTCACTTTCACTTTTCACTTTCATGCCTTGGAGAAGGAAATGGCAACCCATTCCAGTATTCTTGCCTGGAGAATCCCAGGGACGGAGGAGCCTGGTGGGCTGCCATCTCTGGGGTCGCACAGAGTCAGATAACTGAAGCGCCTTAGCAGCAGCAGCAGCAGCAGCAGCTTTTTGTTTGCTATTTGATACATAGCTTTGTGATTATGAGGCTTCCTTTTATCCTGGGAAAGGAAAACAACTAAAATAATATTGTTATACCTGATATTATTTAATAGAGAATATCTCATAAATTGCATTCAACTACATGTAAATTGATCTTCATGAACTGAATTATATTTTCCTCTGAAAAAGTATTTTAAACTGAGAAAAAAGTTTCAAATCATTATAAAATTCATGATTAAACAAATAACAAGTCAAACTCTTCTTTATATTTAAAGCTTTCATAATAAAAATAAAACCCAAAGCAATAAAATACACAGAAAATATATGACTTGGCATTTTAATAATAGAGACAAAATATCATTTCAAAAATTGATGTGTGTTAAGATAATGACAGACTTGACTATACATATATAAAGTTTCCATTTAGCAACAAACAATATCTTATATTAAAATGAAATACAGTTGATAAATGTCAAGAATTATACAAAAGTGGTATTATGAATGAAATTATAGATACTAAAATGTGTACTATTTCTTTTCTATTTTTTTCCCAGTTCTGATTACCTAGTTATTATTCTAATAAACTCACTTGAGGGTAGAATGTTTCATTTATGTATCTGTTTATTTTGTGATTGAATACTTAATGTATGTAGATGAACATTTTTCTGTAAGGTTTATAATTTTAGGCCTTATTAAATTCTAGGCAATGAAACAGGTATGTTATATTTTTTTACTTTACTCCCTACATATGCTTTTCAAGTAGAAAGCTATTTTAGAAGAATAATTGATAATTGGTTTGAGGGGAACTGTTATGATTGGGGCCAAAACTGCTATGTCAAAGTTAAAATGGACCAATTTTTTCATTAGAAATATGAGATGAAGTAGTTTAAATGATGTGTGCAAGGTCACATGGAAAGTCTTGATTCATCTTCAAGTTTCTTTTTAAAGTTAAAATTCTTGCCATCTTGGCAAAGTTTTGACACACAATATTGACCATATTTGAACTGCGTAATTGATGCTTTTGAACTGCAGTGCTGGAGAAGACTCTTGAGAGTCCCTTGGATTGCAAGGAGATCAAACAAGTCAATCCTAAAGGAAATCAGTCCTGAATATTCATTGGAAGGACTAATGTTGAATCTGAAACTCCAATACTTTGGCCACCTGATGCAAAGAACTGACTCACTGGAAAAGACCCTGACACTGGGAAAGATTGGAGGCAGGAGGAGAAGGGGACAACAGAGGATGAGATGGTTGGATGGCATCACTGACTCAATGGACATGAGTGTGAGCAATCTCTGGGAGTTGGTGATGGACAGGGAAGCATGGTGTATTGCAGTCCATGGGGTGGCAAAGAGTCTGACATGACTGAGAGACTGACCTGAACTCACTGAGTGTATGAAAGTGAAAGTTTAGTCACTCAGTCATGTCCGACTCTTTGCGACCCCATGGACTGTAGCCTACCAGGATCCTCCATCCATGGGATTTTCCAGGCAAGAGTACTGGAGTGGGTTGCCATTTCCTTCTTCAGAGGATCTTCCTGACCTAGGGATCAAACCCAGGTCTCCCACGTTGTGAGCAGATGCTTTACCATCTGAGACACCAGGGAAGTCCTCATTGACTGTACAGTGGTCCCCAATGCTCAGTTCACCTAACAGAGAAAAGCACCTCTAAAAAATACCATCCTCAGTCATAAACTGAACATGGGTCAAACCCATAAATCTATACTTCTTTAATCAAAACTCATTGCTACAATTTCTGGATTCAACTGGCTGAAGTGCTCAGACTTGACTCAGAAAGCAGGCTTCAGGTGATTAACCACGCTCCTGGATATCAGTTTCTTTTGATCCAGGTCCAAAACCTGTAGCAACTTCCAAAATATGATAATGATGTCTGATCAAAATTTGAGAGTTTGCAACTTTACCAAAGATTTGGTGATGGTAGCCAAGTTTATATCCTAAATTGCATAGCTCTCTGCCAGCTCATTAGTTTCTTTTTTTTCTTTCTTTTTTTTTTTTCTCTTGCTGCATCGCGTTTCTCCCCAGTAGCAGTTCTAGCCCTACCCATGCTTCTGCAGCATATAAGCTGCTTTAATAAGCCATCCCTCCCATTGCACATACACTGATAGAAAATAAATTGTTTTCATGAAAAGCAACCATGAGAATATAATAGTTCTCAGTCCAATATCAAAATCATTCTGGAGATTCCTCTGCATCTCCTAATATTGAAGCCTAATTGTCTCTGCTTTCTGATGTAGTTTTCCATGAACAAGGGAATAAAAGTGGGAGATGGGAGTTGTAATGGACATTTCTTGCTTGTTATTTTTTTTACCATCAGCCACACCAAATCTTGTTATTTATAGTACACTGCTTTTGCTTTCCAGAAAATCTCCTTCTCTTACTCTAAGTGCTTCAGGAAAGGCATGCCCATCCTGTGACTGGTCTAAGCATGGAATGCAGACATGACCCACTTAATACTGGTCAGAACCAATACAATCAATGATAAGATATTTGAGCTCTCAGGAAAGTATGTTGTTGCTTTTTTCTCTTCAACTTGATCCTAGCAAAATACGCATCTGCAATTTTCACAGTCCTCTGAAAACTGTTTGTAGAAGGATATCTGAGAATGAAGACAGCATAGCAGACAATAGCCCCAAGAGAGAAAAAATATGTTCTAAGATATCATTTACATCTTTTATCAAGTTTGAAGCTGCCTATCCTTGGGCTTTTCAGTTAAAGGAGATGATGAATCTATTCTGTGTAAACCAATTTTAGTGAGATTTTCTGTTACTTGATCAGAAACATACAAAACTATTTAGAAGAGATAATGGAATAAAATACCAGTCTGAAAATATTTTACACCAGGAAAATAAAATCTCTTATAAAGCAACAGTCATTTACTGGGTTTTCTAAAAATACTGCCAAGTTCAGTTCAGTTCAGTCGTTCAGTCATGTCCGACTCTTTGTGACCCCATGAATCGCAGCACACCAGGCCTCCCTGTCCATCACCATCTCCCGGAGTTCACTCAGATTCATGTACATCGAGTCAGTGATGCCATCCAGCCATCTCATCCTCTGTCGTCCCCTTCTCCTCCTGCCCCTAATCCCTCCCAGCATCAAAGTCTTTTCCAATGAGTCAACTCTTCGCATGAGGTGGCCAAAGTACTGGAGTTTCAGCTTCAGCATCATTTCTTCCATAGAAATCCCAGGGCTGATCTCCTTCAGAATGGACTGGTTGGCTCTCCTTGCAGTCCAAGGGATTCTCAGGAGTCTTCTCTAA
Organism: Budorcas taxicolor; assembly: GCF_023091745.1. Lineage (NCBI taxonomy): Eukaryota > Metazoa > Chordata > Mammalia > Artiodactyla > Bovidae > Budorcas > Budorcas taxicolor. The sequence goes on from NC_068914.1 coordinate 24,462,804, forward strand.
CACCACAGTTCAAAAGCATCAATTCTTCGGCGCTCAACTTTCTTCACAGTCCAACTCTCACATCCATACATGACCACTGGAAAAACCGTAGCCTTGACCAGACGGACCTTAGTCGGCAAAGTAATGTCTCTGCTTTTGAATATACTATCTAGGTTGGTCATAACTTTTCTTCCAAGGAGTAAGTGTTTTTTAATTTCATGGCTGCCAAAGATGTGCACAAATTTATGTAGAAAAAAATATGTATTTATCTGTTTTTCTCTTTAATACAATTGTATATCACATGCTCAGCATTGAAGTGGCAAAATATTAAGTAATTAATAATTTTATATCATATATTATCTTATATTGAATGATACAGAAAATATAAATTGGATTGCAAGTGATAGGAAGTATGATATATTACATAGATTAGTGAAGTGAAGTGAAAGTCACTCAGGCGTGTCCAACTCTTTGTGACCCCATGGACTATACAGTCCAAGAAATTCTCCAGGCCAGAATACTGGAGTATTACAATCTGCTAAAGAAGTGATGAAGGATACTGGGCTAAAGTGATTAATAAGCTGATTTTAACTAAGCAAAATATTATTATAATACATATTTTCTCATTTCCTCAATTGTGTATATAAATCTTGTTGACTTCTTTATTTCTCTGTTTTTACATCATTCTGTGAAAGTAGGCAAATGAAATGGTGACTTCATTGGGCAACTTAAAGTGTTTTCAACTATGGCCTGCTCAAATACTTTGAGAAAGCAGATGGTTCACATTAATGTAACAAACAATAAATATTTTCATGTCCCTGAAATATCCTGAACCCATTATATATCCAAACATTCTAAGAGAATAAACAGTCAGTCAAGGTATGTCATATACACCAATCTGGGATTGATTTTTACAATTGTTTTCACTATACTGGAATTATCCTTTCAGTTTTCCCCTTTCCACATATGCATTAACATTAAATTATCTCTTCATATTCTCACATTCAGGGTTGATATTTAGATTATATCTATAGGTGCCTTATATTCCCAAGATAAAAGCTTGGCAAATATTTGATAGACATTGGGTTTCATTTAGAAACATTGCTGTTTACATATGAATATGTTCTTTCCTAGGAGATTTCTCAGTGATATCTATAATATATTGCTTCATCTCTCTCTCTAATACATCCTCTTAATTTCTTTATAATTTCTTTAATATTTCCCCAGAAACTTTTAGTGCCAGCTTCAGGTTTAAATTTAATTATAAAAAAAGTGAAAAAATTGAAATTTAGAGAATTGAAATACTATTTCCATAAAATGTGTTCTATAAAAACTATGAAAAGTATCATATATATACATATATAATAATGAACATAATATACAATCACATATACAATTATATATAGTTAACTGTATGTGTATAATAGTACATTATATATGTACTATATATATATATATACACACTATAATAGTAGACATGTAGTATGGTATATGTATAATGTTTATATATACCATATTTAACAAATTAAATAACTTGTTGTTTTAATATGTGAGAAGAGTTTTAAAACATTATAAACATATATTTTCAGAAATATATCTCCCTTATTACAATGATTTGGATATTTCCTTTGAGATTTGGTTTGATGATTTCTCACAGAATTAGAAATTTAAATAATATGGTGACAAAATTTAAATGTGGCAGAATATATTAATAATGTGATCAACTATTCATGATAGCTCTTTTATTAATGAAGAAGTAGTGGTACTTCTCAACTATCACTCCCTTCTGTCATAAGCTTTTAACTACATTTGTGAAAAAAAATAGCTATATACACCCAGAACAAAAATCAGATCCTTAATAGAGTTTTAATAAGTTAGGAACTGATAAAATCCTGCTGAAGACTCTAGCACCGTGGAGGAGGCTACTCAGCTGGAAGGCTTTAAATTAGTGATGGCCAATCTACTCCTATAAAATATTTCTTGGAAGATATTGCCTCCAGTTCTGAGCACAGCCAAGCTAAATGAAAGCACGTTCTGTGGACAATCCTCTGGGTCTAAAGTATGCCAAGCTCAGCTTAATAAATAAATCTGATTTACAGGCATTAAATACAAAGTTTATTCACGGCTCTGTAATGAATTTTTTGCAGAGACCATTTTTACATGCATAATATTTCATTTTCTAGAGTGAAAAGAGTGGGTTCTTCATGGAAAGTGAAAGGAGAGTGCTTTGTTTTATATGTGGTTTTCTGCCCTTTCATTTTTGAGTCTGAAATACTATTAATCTTCATTACATGTCGCTGCATTTAGTAAAGAGAAAGATGCTGAAATAAAGTAGAGAGGTCATATTTGCCAGACCCACAGGAATCTCAAAATGAGCTTAAGAAATGTATTAACACACAAATGTTTGTAGATCATAATTGCATAATTATGCTATATTTATATATAAAATCATGTACATAAGCATATAGAGATGAGTATATTACACAGACATACACACCACTTAAAGAGCTTTTTCTCCAACTAGCATCTGAAAGTTTAGCTTTTTTTTTTATGTTTTATTATTAAATATTTGTTGCATAGAAGATAATGTATCTAAAATATATACAATGTATAAAAAAATCTATAATAATCTCCAGTATACCCATTACCCAAGTTAAGAAATAAACATGATTAAATCCAATATGTGTCTCTCTATAAAAATCTTTCTTTATTCCACCACAATATTTAACTATCATTATGAAATTTTGTTTATTATTTATTTGTGTGTGTTTGTATGTGTATGTGTATGCTTTTAGTATGCACATATCTAAACACAATATATTGATAGAATTTTTTATTATTTTCTTGCTTTAAAATTATATACAATTACATAAAAATGTTAACATATGTAGTTAGAAAGTTTTATTAATAATTCTTTTTTATAATCATTATGTTTTTAAGATTCATTAATGTTGGAAGCAGCTGTTTTCCATTTATTTTGTGAATACATCACAAATTTTTTTTTTTTTACTTGTAATAGTTTTAGGCTTAAATTTCTTCTCTTACTATATTAAACCAATATTATTTCTGGGTAAAATTTATAAAAAAGAGAGAGGAGTGATATTGCAATGATCAAATTATCTATGGTTATTGTGAATTGTAAAAGAAAACAGAAAATGTTAGACCAGGAACTAATTAATACAAATATAAAATACCTCATTTATAGTTTGATTATGATTTTGTGTTATATTTCTAAACTTCTATAAGTCTTTTTATAAAGAATACAATAATACAAAATGATAAATGGACAGACATACATAATGAAATAATAAAGTGTATATATATATATACGGTTATATATATATGTGGTTATACATATACATATACACTTAGCATTTGTGCTAAGTCACTTCAGTTGTGTCACACTCTTCAGACACTTTGTGACCCTATGCACTGTAGCCCTTCAGGCTTCTCTGTCCATGGGATTCTCCAGGCAAGAATACTGGAGTGGGTTGCCATGCCCTCCTCCAGGGGATCTTTCTGACCCAGGGGTCGAACCTGCATCTCTTTTGTCTCATGCATTGGCAAGCAGGTTCTTTACCAGTAGCACCACCTGGGAAGCCTATGTGTGTGTATATATATATATATATATACACACATATACACTCACACATATACATACGTATGTACATATGTACATTTCAAAGGCAAATTCTAGGTAACAATCTTGAGTCTTTTGTACTTCCACCACTGAAATTAATCATCACAGCCTATGAATCTGACCTCTTAGTGTTTGTTTTTAACATCTTCATTTTCCTCTACCGCATTTCAAATTTCTACCAACCTCTCTAGATTACTTATAAAAAACCTCATGTCTCTAGTAACACTTCTTTCAATTCTTTCTTCAACTGTGTCAAAATAATCTCTCTTAAAACCAAATATTGTCTATGTTTAAAATCTCTTCTTAACTGTAAATGTTGTTTTTGAAAGCACAAGCATTTTAAAATACCTTAAATCTTTCACCAGAGTATTTTGCTGATATTCAACACTTTATGTTTTCTGCTCCATTTTCTAAACACAAAAACGGAGAATTCATTGATATAGGGATGCTCGCTTGTAATAAAAGACCACAAAGTGGTCCTATTATATCAGCACAATTTGAAGCTGGTCTTACTAGTTTGTTGAATGTCTCTTGAAACTTGGACATGCATGTCACATACAAAAAATTAGATGATGTGTTGGAATTTCATTGAATTGATATATAGGAACGATGTCAGGAAACTCACAGAGATGTCTATATTAGAATGAATTTACTATGTAATTGACTATATCCAGGATCTGACTGTTTCAATGGTAAGAGAAGGGAACTTCTTCAACCAGGGTGATAAACATGCACAAGAATGAAGGAAAATCAGTGGTGAATGACTTGTATAGGTCAGGACCATTCAATGATTTGGATGTTACTAGTAGGGGCCACAGAACTGGAAAAGTTCACTTTTCCTTCAAATTCCAAAGAAGGGTAATGCCAAAGAATGTTCAAACTACTGCACAGTTGTGCTCTTTTTACATGCTAGCAAGGTGATGCTCAAAATCCTTCAAGCTAGACTACAACTAGTTCTATGTGAACTTAGAACTTCCAGATATACAAGCTTGATTTAGAAAAGGCAGAGGAACCATAGATCAAAGTGCCAGCATCCGTTGGATCCTAGAAAAAGCAAGAGAATTACTGAAAAATATTTATTTCTGTTTCGTTGACTATGCTAAAGCCATTGCATGCATGGGTCACAACAAACATGAAAATTCTTAAAGAGATGGGAATACCAGACCACCTTACCTGTCTCCTGAGAAACCTGTATGTACGTCAAGAAGCAACAGTTAGAACCAGACATGGAACAATGAACTGATTCAAAACTGGGTGAAGGAGTACATCAAAACTGTATATTGTCACCCTGCTTATTTAACTTATATGCAGAGTACCTCATGCCAAATGCCAGGCAGGATGAATCACAAGCTGAAATCAAGATTGTCAGGAAAAATAACAACTTCAGCTATACAGATGATACGACATTAATGGAAGAAAGTGAAGAGGAACTAAAGAGCTTTTTGATGAAGGTGAAAGAAAAGAGTGAAAGAGATGACTTAAAACTCAACATTCAAAAAACCAGTATCTTGGCATTTACTTCATAGCAAATAGATGAGGAAAAAATAGAAATAGTGACAGACTTTATTTTCTTGGGCTCCAAAATCACTGTAGATGGTGACTGCAGCCATAAATTTAACAATATATTTACTTGTTGTAAGAAAAGCTATGACAAACCTAGAGAGAATATTGAAAAGCAGAGATCACTGTCTCAACAAAGATCCAATAGTCAAAGCTATGATTTTTCCAGTAGTCATGTACAGGTGTTAAGAGTTGGAACACAGTTGTTTCATTTGCTGACAAACAACTAATCTCAAAAATATACAAGCAACTTATGCAACTCAATTCCAGAAAAATAAATGATCCAATCAAAAAATGGGCCAAGGAACTAAATAGACAGTTCTCCAAAGAAGACATACGGATGGCTAACAAACACATGAAAAGATGCTCAACATCACTCATTATCAGAGAAATGCAAATCAAAACCACAATGAGGTACCACTTCACACCAGTCAGAATGTCTGCAATCCAAAAATCTGTGAGCAATAAATGCTGGAGAGGGTGTGGAGAAAAGGGAACCCTCCTACACTGTTGGTGGGAATGCAAACTAGTACAACCACTATGGAAAACAGTGTGGAGATTCCTTAAAAAATTGCAAATAGAACTGCCATATGACCCAGCAATCCCACTGCTGGGCATACACACTGAGGAAATCGGAATTGAAAGAGACACATGTACCCCAATGTCCATCACAGCACTATTTATAATAGCCAGGACATGGAAACAACCTAGATGCCCATCAGCAGATGAATGGATAAGAAAGCTGTGGTACATATACAAAATGGAGTATTACTCAGCCATTAAAAAGAATACATTTGAATCAGTTCTAATGAGATGGATGAAACTGGAGCTGATTATATAGAGTGAAGTAAGCCAGAAAGAAAAACACCAATACAGTATACTAACACATATATATGGAATTTAGAAAGATGGCAATGATGACCCTGTATGCAAGACAGCAAAAAAGACACAGATGTGTATAGCGGACTTTTGGACTCAGAGGGAGAGGGAGAAGGTGGGATGATTTGGGAGAATAGCACTGAAACATGTATACTATCATGTAAGAATCGAATCACCAGTATGTCCGATGCAGGATACAGCTTCGGACCAGCTTGGGGCTGGTGCACGGGGATGACCCAGAGGGATGTTGTGGGGAGGGAGGTGGGAGGGGGGTTCATGTTTGGGATCGCATGTACACCCGTGGTGGATTCATGTCAATGTATGGCAAAACCAATACAGTATTGTAAAGTAAATTAAAGTAAAAATAAAAATTAAATAAATAATTAATTAATTAATTTTAAAAGAAAAGAGTTGGAACACAAAGAAGGCTGAGTGCTGAAGAATTGATGATTTTGAACTGTGGTGTTGGAGAAGACTCTTGAAACTACCTTGGACTGCAATGAGATCAAACCAGCTAATCCTAAATGAAATCAATCCTGAATATTGATTGGAAAGACTAAGTGGTGAAACTGAAATGCCAATACTTTGGCCACCTGATGGGAAGATCCGACCCTTTGGAAAAAACCTGATTGTGGAAAGATTGAAGGCAGGAGGAGAAGCGGGTAACAGAGGATGAGATGGTTGAATGGCATCATTGATTCAAGGGACATGAGTTGGAGCAAACTCTGGGAGATAGTGAAGGACAGGAAAGTCTGGCGTGCTGCAGTCCATGAGGTCACAAAGAGTTGAACACGACTGAGCTTTGCCGACTAAGGTCCGTCTAGTCAAGGCTATGGTTTTTACAGTAGTCATGCATGGATGTAAGAGTTGGACTGTGAAGAAGGCTGAGCGCCGAATAATTGATGCTTTTGAACTGTGGTGTTGGAGAAGACTCTTGAGAGTCCCTTGGACTGCAAGGAAATCCAACCAGTCCATTCTGAAGGAGATCAACCCTGGGATTTCTTTGGAAGGAATGATGCTAAAGCTGAAACTCCAGTACTTTGGCCTCCAGGAGTTGGTGATGGACAGGGAGGCCTGGCATGATGCGATTCATGGGGTCGCAAAGAGTCAGACACAACTGAGTGACTGAATTGAACTGAACTGACCTGAGCTATTGAACAACAGCATCGGTATTGATTGTGTGATTCTAGAATAACAGAAGCCAGGTGTTAGCATATTCGTCAGAAGAAAGATGGACGTTATTATCATAATGGGCAGAAAACATAGTCTTAGGAAATCATGATATGTAGAAACTGTGATCTCCATCCTGTCACCACTCAATTCGCTTTTCTGGTTTTGCAAAAAATAGATGGATAATGGTGAGATCACAATTGACTAACATCATTTTAACAGTCATAGATTGTTATGTCAGGTTTTTATATTTGCTTGAGCAGAGCAACACAGTCTCTGGCACTCAGTAAGTGACTATCGATTTTACAAAGCCTCTTTTTAATCCCTATCACTAGTGCAAGTCTTATGGTATTAACTTTTACCTGCCAAATTTCAGGAGAGCACTTTCACTGTCTTGCTTCCAGGTTATGTTAATTCACCTGAGCCCTATCATAATATGGTCCAGTGCATATAAATTTTAATGCACATGTAAATCCTCTGGAGGTGTTATATGCAGATTCTGATTCAGTATTTTTGGAGAGGGACCTCCAAATAATAAATTTCTAAAAATGTTCCCTGATGATTGCAACATTACTTGGCAAAGATATAGACATCTTGATCTTGATCATCTTGACAACTGGGAGAATATCATGCTTGCCCTCTAGGTTAGTGATGCTATGCAAAGTGAACTTGCTGAGCAAAAACTTTAGAGTGTTGTACATGTGTTAATCAGATAATTATATGTGCAAGGTTAAAAAAAAAAAAAACTTATGGAAATTTAGAATCCTGCCAACCCAAAAGATTTGTGTTTCAGTGGTTCTAATCATTTTGTTATCATCTCTAAAGCAAAAGTACAAATGGTACTATTGCACATCACATCTTAAGATCCACAAAATTTAGTGCTGCTCTTTAGTGGTACACACAGTGATTTTAGGAATATTATTCTGACTCATTTATCAGATGTCTTGGAAAGCTTCTTATCCTCAAGTGGGGCCTAGAATAAGACAGGGATTTACAACTCCAGCTTCCAGGGCAAACTTTTCAGATTTAGGCCAGATGACCCACCATGGTTCTGGTGATATATTGGGCACATAAAATTGATTTCTGGGCAACTCCAAGTTTATCTCATTAGAAGAGTCTTAGATTTTTGGAGCAAAGTCTATGAAGCAAGATCTACTTTCCCTTAAAAAAAAAAAAAAAAGCTCCATAAATTGTGTTAAAAAAATAGGAAGAAAATGAGAACCTAACTATAGACATTGACTGCCTATGTGATCTGATCTCATTATGAGAAGAGTGTTAATAAAACCCACTGGATCAAAATGCTACAGAAATAGTGCAGAAATCCATCTTAGATTAAAAGTTACACGTTCCAGATTAAGCTTGAGTATGGCATGTCTAAAAGACAAAATTATATGAAAAAGTCACCCATTTCTGTACTTCTGGTCCTTTTCCAACATAACCCTAGAGGCTTAGCAAAATTTCCTCTGAGAACAGAAGAATAGAGAACTCTAACTGTGGCCGTGAATGAACCAACACAATAGGTTAAGTTAGCTAGGACTAGACTGCTATAGCATTAAAGTCCCATCCATGATTAGCCCTGAAGGACAATGGTAAAAGAAAACCTTCTCATTGTTGTGAGCAGTATAATTGTTCTTCTACTTTGTATGGAGAGAGAAATATTTTAAAGGTTGGATTGACTCTGACTTCTTTTAGGTGCCTGCAGGGAACGCATGTGGAATTTCAGGGGCAAGGGAGTCCTAGGAAAAGATACGTGCATTTATTTATGAGAGTGAGTGAAAACATTTGAGTCTTTATGTGTCATTTTAATGTCCATCAGAAAACACCTATTTAAGAAGAGACATGCAATAACCAGATAGACAGGTTGCCTTCACAACCCACTTGTCTTTCTCAACTACCCCCAGAATGGGAGCACATTAACAGGTGGCAGGAATGATAAACTCTATAATGTGGCTAACTTGGGAATTCCCTGGTGGCCTAGTGGTTAAGATTCCAAACCTTCACTGCCATGATTTGGGTTCTATTTCTAGGTGGGGAATTGACATCCTGCAAGCCATGGGGCATAGCCAAAATAAATAAATAAAACATGGCTAGTTCTTACTGAGGCTAATTTAAATATGGCCATCATGGACCCAGTCCACCAGGACCACAGACTGATGCAAATCCCTAGAGGGGTAACATTTTTCCAGTTAATCAATTAACTACTTGGCCCTCTTCCGTCCTTTCTGAGCAGCAATGCATCTTTAACAGAATCCGTGTATATTCATGTATAATATTGTCTTCTTTGCCTCAGTATCTCAACCAGCATTTCCACCTAAGATAACTTACAGAACACCTGATCTGTTGAAATGCTACAATATAACATTGTATTCAACCAAGGGAGAGATAAGTCTTTTGGCAATGGAGTTATAGCAATGAGCTCATGACCACAGGATTCACTGTTTTTCTTTGGTTGGTTTGCTTTAGTGTTTAATGATTTACTCCATCAAATATAAGACAACAATTATAGTACAAAAGTAGAATAACCTATCGATTTCTCAGTTAAGGTGCCAGCTCAGTGCACACATTCTGAGAGATTGGTACACTATACTAAAACAAAACAAAACAAAACAAAACAAAACTCAGGCAAATGGATGTAACTAATGCTGCTGCATGGGCTATGCACCTAGTAGCTGGAATATACTTGTCCAGAACACTGTGTATTCAAGAAGAAATTGCCCCATTCACCATCACTTCTAGAAACCCACAAGAAGAATTTGTGTTTTCCATCTATTATCATAGATTCTATGGTATTAGAAGCTTTGGTTCTCACAATTGTAGTGCTTTCATCCATACTATATTTTGGTGACCACAAAAATTGTATATAAATTTGACTGGTTTTACTAGCAATTTGAATATTTTAATCTTTTCCTTTTATTATATTTTCTTGATTGCATTAAAATAATAATATTAATGTGTCAATAATTCATATATTTATAGAATTCAGAGAATATATTTCTTATTATGCCATTTGTTAAAGAAATGCACTCTAGAAATGTAACCTCTAATAGAAGGAAATATAAAAATGCTTAATAATAGATGGTTAATACCAGAAAGAGAATAAGAGTATAATTGAATGTAAAACGTAACTTAAATTTAGTTGAAGAGAAATTAAGCCTGCAGCAAAAAAGTGAGAGAGAAAAACAGAACATTTGGAAAGGTGGGGAAAATGAAGGATATTTCAGATAACTAGAGAAATATAGGAAACATTTTTCCTATAGCTTGTACTCAAGCCTTGTCAGGTGTATAGATGTTGGGTTTTAAAAATAGAATTTCAGTTTACGTGTGTTAATCAAGTTTTCTGTGCAAATCTCTTACAATATTTCACCTTGATAAAAAGTTAATATCAAATAAAATATCATTTATGGAGCAACAATTGATCCAACACAAATTTCCTCTTCTCCAAATTTTGTGAGTGCTTAAGCAGCTCTATTGTGATGCAAATAAGATTATTATAGCAATTTTCGATGGATATTTTCAAAAGTAGTTATTACCTGTCAATAATGTTTACAACTACCCCAAAAGCATTAATGACTCTTTTGTGATGCCAAGCTACAAGGTCAAACAAACAGCTTTCAGAAAACACACTGACGGAGGGAAATAAAATCCTGTTAGTGACTTGCTCTATGTAAGTTCCTTAGCTCTCCTAGAGAATCTTAAGGATCAAGAAAAGTAGTAAATGTTTACCAATGTTACTTTCAAAAACCCTTTCATCTTCTATTTCTTTTGATCCTGACATATTTGGGAAAAAGGATTATTAAATCTACTTTAAGACAACATTTTGAGTCAGAATTAAGAAACTTGTTACTGGTTCCTACTGATGATGTTAGTTGGTAATATCATTATCATGCAAATCAGAAAATCTACATGATACACTTGAATAATTTAATGTGGATTACTAACATATTTATAAAATGATTTAAAACAAAGGTGAAATTTAGTGGCTAATGGCAGCTCAAGTAAAATATAACAAATTAGTAATTAAATTAAATATAAAGAGCCACTAAAGATGATCAGTTTTCCTTATAAAAGACAGTTCTTATAAAAATATTTATGAAACTTTATTTACTGCAACATATTTTCATTTATAATCACACTGAAAGAAAAAGCCTGTACACATCGGTAAGCTATCCTAAGAATGTATATTAAGTTCATATCTCAAATTGTAGAAGAAACAGAAAAATATTAATTATTTATATGCATAATGCTCTATATATTTCCAAATATTTGATTTATTGTATATGTTATCCTTATTATATGCCTGCAAGGTTTTGTTTTCAATTTTCAGTAACCCTACAAAATTTCAACAAAAGCAAAATATTTTAATATGATTGTTTAAATCACTATTTATTTTCTTAAAATCTGTTATCTTAAGTCCAGCATGATATTTTAAGCCCTCTGTATTTGAACATCTCTCAGTGTGGCTTTTCATTTGTGTATTTTCTGTATTGGATCCCCAATTTTACTTATTAATATAAACTACATAAACTTTCTATTTTTTATGGGTTTTTTAATACTTATTGTAAAAAACAACATTAATCTGATATTCAGTGAGTCATGCCTAAAAGAAACAGATCTTAAAATAACTGTTTTGTAAATTCTTATTTTAAAAAGAAAAAATATTACAGATCAAACATTAAAATGTTTCTAACTAGAATGATAAGTTATGTATCTAACATAAAGATGTAGCAATTGAACAACAAAACTCTGAAGCAGGAATCACAGAATTAAGTGGACATTTTTTAACAACAAAGGATATACTACACTTAAGATATAATTTCAAAATTTTATCACAATAATTATCTTTGTGTTATGATGTATATAGTGAAAGATTTAAATATACAAATTTGAGAAAACATCTTACTTATTTTTATTAATCATAAATATGCATTTAATACTAATAAAAGAATGAAAATTGCAATCTAAAGAGACAAAAAATTCACAAAGAATGAATTTATAGCTGTATTTTATTTCTTGGTGAAAGAAGGGATTTTACTATATATCTGCCTCCAGCACCAGGAAGAATTCTAAAAGATGAAGGAACCTGGTTAGAACAAGTAGATATGATAGAGCATCTTATTGAAATATTGTCCTATATCAACACAAATAAGATAGATACAGAGAGAGACAATGTGGCCTTAAAGCGCAGATAACAGTTACAATACTGCAATTGGAATATCTTGCCTTGGCTATACCTGAGACTCAAAGATAAGCACAGACCCTGGACTAAGATTAAACTGCTTCCAGTTTGGTAACTTATTTCTGCTTTCTCAGCGGAAACATTAGGAAATTTTTTATTTGCATTTCCTCAATTTAGAACTCTGTAGATTAAGACAAAATAACTAGTCCAAATCAAAAATCACCAGACAAAATTGATAATAAGCAATCTTGTACTAGGCATTAATAAAAATGTTTCAGAGTCCAAAATACTACCTATGTGTGAAAATGCAGATATGGATTACCACAAACACACATGTTATAATGTTTAAAGAATTTTTATCTCATAAATGAGCAAACAATAATATTCTTTTATTGTCTTCTCTGTTTTTTATTTTTTAAATTTTATTGAAATATAGTTGATTTAAAATATGTTAATTTCTCCTGTAGAGCAAAGTTACGCAGTTATACACACAGACACACACACACACAGACACACACACACACATAATTTTTCATATTCTTTTTCATTATGGTTTGTCACAGGATATTTAATATAGTTTGCTGTGTTATACAGTAGGGTCTCATTGTTTATCATCTGTCTTGAATTAATTTTTGCTAGTGGTATAAGAAATTAAAAGATGCTTGCTCCTTGGAAGAAAAGCTATGACCAACCTAGACAGCATATTAAAAAGCAGAGGCATTACTTTGTCAACAAAGGTCCATCTAATCAAAGCTATGGTTTTTCCAGTAGTCATGTATGGATGTGAGAGTTGGACTATAAAGATAGCTGAAGGCTGAAGAATTGAAGCTTTTGAACTGTGGTATTGAAGAAGACTCTTGAGAGTCCCTTGGACTGCAAGGAGATTCAACGAGTCCATCCTAAAGGGGACCAATCCTGGCTGTTCATTGGAAGGACTGATGTTGAAGCTGAAACTCCAATACTTTGGCCACCTGATGCAGAAAACCTACTCACTGGGAAATTCCCTGATGCTGGAAAAGATTAACGCAAGGGGAGTAGAAGGGGACAACAGAGGATGAGATGGTTGGATGGCATCACTGATGTGATGGACATGAGTTTGAGTAGGCTCCTGGAGTTGGTGATGGACAGGGAAGCCTGTCTGCAGGCGTGCTGCAGTCAGACACAACTGAGCAACTGAACTGAACTGAACTGAACTGAAGATTGGGGTCTAGTTTTATTCTTTTTTTTTAATTTTTATTTTATACTGAAGTAAAGTTGATTTGGGCTTCCCTGGAGGCACAGTGGTAAAGAATCTGCTTACAATGCAGGAGACACAGATTCATTTCCTAGGTTATACATATTGAGTCCCTCAATCATGTCCCTTCTTTGCATCCCCATAGACTGCACGCCGTGATCCTCCTCTGTGCATGGAATTTTCCAGACAAGAATACTGGAATGGGTTGCCATGCCCTCCTCCAGGAGATCTTCCTGACCCAAGAATCAAATCCACGTCTCTTACATCTTCCACACTGGAAGATGGAGTCTTTACCACTGAGTTGCCTGGGAAGCCTAGTTACAAGGATACATGTATTCTTCATCAAATTCTTTTCCCACTTAGATTATTTGAGAATATTGAGCATATTTCCCTCTGCTACTCATAGTAGGTCCTTTTTGGTTATCTATTTTAAATATAGCAGTGTGTATATGTCAATATTGGCGGGCAAGTTGTCAGAACTCAGCTCTTTAGCTTCCAGGTCCAGTTTCAATCCCTGGTCAGGGAACTAAGATCCTACAAGCCACACAGCATGGTCAAAAAAAAAAACACAAAAAAACAAAAAAAAAACAACTTCAAACATTGATATTCTCATTAATGAAGAGAAAGTTTTTTTTATTGAAATGTAATTGATTTACAATGCTGTTAATTACTGCTATACATCATATTGATTCAGTTATTCATATTATATATATATATTTCACTATTTTTAATATTATTTTCCATTATGGTTTATTGTAGAATATTGAATATAGTTCTCTGTACTGTACAGTAAGACCTTGTTGTTTCACCGTCCTATATATAAAAAACTTACATCTGCTAACCCAAACCTCCCATTCTATCCCTCCCCCAATTTCCCCCTCTTTGGCAACTGCAAGTCTGTTCTATATGCCCATGATTTTGTTTCATAGATAGGTTCATTTGCGTCATATTTAGATTCTACATATAAGTGATATCATATGGTATTTGTCTTTCTCATTCTGACTCACTTCACTTAGTTTGATAATCTCTGGGTCCATCCTTGTTGCTGGAAATGGCATCATTTGTCTCTTTTTTATGGCTGAGTAGTATTCCCTTGTCTATATGTACTACATCTTCTTTATCCATTCATTCATAGATGGACATTTAGGTTGTTTCCATGTCCTGGCTATTGTGAGTAGTGTGACTAGGAACATAGGGGTAAGTGTAATTTTTTGAGTTTTCCTTGTGTCCAGATATATGCCCAGGAGTGGGATTTCTGTAGCATATGGTAATTCTATTTTTAGTTTTCTGAGGAGCTTCCATGCTGTTTTTTAAGTGGCTGCACCAACTTACATTCCCATCAACAGTATAGGCTGCTGCTGCTGCTAAGTTGTGTCTGACTCTGTGCGACCCTATAGACGGCAGTCCACCAGGCTCCTCTGTCCGCAGAATTCTCTAGGTAAGAATACCAGAGTGGGCTGCCATTTCCTTCTCCACAAGAGTATGGGAGAGTTCCCTTTTCTCCACACCCTTTTCAGCATTTGTTATTTGTAGACTTTATACTGATGGCCATTCTGATTTGTGTGAGATGATACCTCACTGTAGTTCTGGTTTACATTCCTCTATTAAATTAACAATTTTAAGCATCTTTTCTTTTGACTATAGATCATCTCTGTGTCTTCTCTGGAGAAATGTATAATTAGGTCTTGTGCTGACTTTTGGTTTGGGTTGTTTATTCATCATTGAGTTGTATGAGCTGTTTGTATATTTTGGAAACTAAGCCCTTGTCAGTAATAAAGAGAAGCATTTAATAAACACATAAGACATCTGGTAATGAGAAACATGTTTGCTATTTTTTTTTAAGAATCAATATATTAAGTGGTATATTAGACTCAGCTAAAGAATATATTAATAAACTAAAAGATTGATCATAACAAACTCCCTAGAAAACATTTAATAAAGAAAACAGGAAGGTTCACTGACTAGTTTATGTGCCATACTATGGTCTTATAAATTTAGTGAACCTGTAATTGTTATGGGCTTCCCTGGTGGCTCAGATGGCAAAGAATCTGCCTGCAATGCAGGAGACCTGGGTTTGATCCCTGGATTGGGAAGATCCCCTCAAGGAGGGCATGGCAACCCACTCCAGTATTCTTGTCTGGAGAATCTCTGTGGACAGAAGAGCATGGTGTGTTGTAGTTCATCGGGTTGCAAAGAGTTGGATACAACTGAGTGACTAAGCACAACAATAATTGGTAATAATATTTGATGGTGCAAAACATGTTTTGTTTTCTTTTTTCAGGATATTCTTGGATTATTTTCAGTTTCTCATTTCATATTATATTTAGCATATACTTTTCAAGTTTTACTTAAAATATTGATATTCTGTTGATCGAGATTTTAAAAATTGTTATATTAATTTGAAGGAAATTGGCATCTTCACAATTAAATTACCTTCTTCAGTAACACAATATGTATTTTCTTTTATGTTGGCAACTTTTTATCTGCTAAACTTGTATATTTTCTTGCAGGTCTTACTAGGTTTTTTTCTTTTTTTTGCTAGTATTATATATTTTTAGTTTGAATATAGTAATTAAAAAAAATAAATTCTATAACTGCTTACTGGAAGAATACATAATTATTTTTCTCATATATCTTTAATCTGGCTATCCACTTAACAAGCTCATTAGCTCATTTTTAAAAAGTAGAGCTTTTCCTCACTGACCTTTAGTGATTAATGGCCTTCTTTGTCTCTTGTTAAATAAACTAGCATGTCTGCTTAAAGCACTAATCTTTAGAGGATATATGTCCAAATAAAATCTTTTTTTTTTTTCCCATTTTAGTTGTCATTCATCTCTTTCCAGAAAGTACCAGGGTTCATACTTTTTAGATCTTTGGAAGATACATTTATGCCCCGTAGAGATAGGTTTAAGATAAGGTACTCATTGTATATACACCTAAGTAGTGAAATAAAAGTTTAATCGGAGAGAAGGAGGAAACAAAAAACTATTTTCTGCAAACATATTATATATATATAATATAAATTGTTTATTATATATCAATATTATATATTATATATGAATAAACATCTTATATATAGTATAGTATTATATATTATATTTTATATATTTATAAATATGTTTATATAGTCATAATAATATATTATATAATATAATATAGAATATATGCTATAATTATATATTATAATATATCATTATATATTATAACATGTTATATATAAAAACATATATATGTAAATATGTATATAATATACATATTTATATATGTGTTTATAAATATGCTTAAATATATATATATAATATGTTTATAGAATATATATATATACACACATTCCAAGGTGCAAATTTATTTCTAGCTATCTATATCAGTCTATCAATTCATATGTAACTTCTGATTTATGCTTATGTTCACATATATGTGCACATTTCTTTTTTTTCTTTCTTTTTTACACACCGACACAAACACACACACACACACACACATAGATAAAAAATTCAGTATCTCATGGTAGTCTCTTATGAAAGTGAAAGGATAATCAGGTAGGTTAAATAACAGTTGAAAGTAAAAGTGTTAGTCACTCATCTTATTTGATTCTTTGTGACCCCATGGACTGTAACCCACCAGGCTTTTCTGTCCATGGAATTCTCCAGGCAAGAATACTGAAGTGGGTAGCCATTCCCTTCTCAGAGGATCTTCCCAACTCAGAGATCGAACCTGGGTTTCATGCATTGCAGGCATATTCTTTATGGCCTGAGCCACCAGGAAAGCCAAATATGGGACACTAAAAAATCTGAAATAATTTTTCAAAATAGCTTCCCAAAATAGTGTACTTGAAAAGTCTCCAAAAATTAAAAAGTTGTGATTCTAAAAGAGACAAAAACTGGAGAAACTATCAAGCTAAGGAGTTTACTCTGTATTTCCTAATGCCCTTATTTCCCACATCTTAGTCTACCTCCTTAGGCGAGAATAATAAAGTGGTTAAGAACCAGCTACACCATTTAGCATCAGTGACTTAGGAGAGTTCTCAAAGAAAATTTATCCTGTAGAAAATTGACCGGAGACAGACCGCTGGCACAAGAGTCTTAGCCATTTCCTCATCCAATAGCTTGCTGTCCTGTTGTATTCCATAAGTACAACTTATATTCACTTTTAAATCTAGATTTTTCCCTTCTGCTTGTAGCCATGGGAGATGTGCTCCGAATGTTTTCATATTATCAAAATATTATTAGCATTCTCAGACAGGGATAGAATTGCAAAGCAGAGAAATTTTCTTTTTCAGCCGTCACGATTCTCAGTAACATTTGTCCTCTATCTCCCTTCCTTCTCTCAATATTTCCATGATCTCAATAGAAAAACCAATTTACTAATTAATAAATGCTAATAATGAGTCAGGCAAAGATCCTGTTTTGGGATTACATGAATTCTGTGTTTGCATGTATGTGGATGCAAAGATCATGTAAAGCATGGATATGGCTTCACATTACACTTTAGCAACATTAAACTATTGTTACCTACCACACCATCATCATTGGTTCTTGCCCACCCTCCAAATGCATTGTTTCATAGTTTTCACCCCTACTTCTATAATGCATCTGTTCTATAAACTTTCTATTACTCCCAAAGTAAATATTAAGGTCTTTTCCTTTCCTCAGGTGTGAATGTTGGCACCTTATTACCTAAATCTTAATCTAAATATCACCTTGGCAAAACCAGTATCAATCATCTAATCTAAAGCTCTTCCTGCTAGCCTCAATGTCAGAATTCTGCTTTTGTTTATTTCTTTTTTTTCCTGAAGAAAATAATGTATACTTTCTAGTATTTTTGTCTATTTGCTTTTACTTCTCTTCCTTCCCTATAATGTGAGTGTCATGATACATAGATTTTTTCCATCTTGGATATAGTTTTAATGTAGAACATAACTTCTTTCCTAATGCTTAGTGGTTCCTAATAAAAATTTTTGAATTAATAAATTAAAACATAAGATATGAACTTCTCAATAATTGTGGAAAGGATGCTATTTTGCTTCATACTTATCATCACTATCTTCAAATTATACTACAAAAGTAATTCTCTAGTACAAAAAGTCAGCCCTTTTTCATTAATTTTATTTTAGTATGGAGGAAATAAAACATGGAAATACCATTAGCATCATTTAAGCATTTGCAAAGTTTCACATATAATTCCTGAACAAAACAATCTCATGAGAGAACTAAATAGACTTATCAATCTAAAATAAATTTGAATATAGATGAATACTCTCAGAAGCATTGCAGTTATTCTAAAATGTAAAAACAAAAAGATTGATATTTTCTAATGTAGATCTGTTAATGCCCCAGTTTTTAAGTAGAAGATCATCTTTCCCAAATTTGTTCCTGCTTTCATTAGCCATTTGTCTGGAAACAAACGATTAGTAATTCCAGAATAATGAATTTTATAACAAAATTTACCAGGATATAACACGCTTTTGTCAAGAAGGCATAAGAAATGATCATACTCATAGAATTGAGTGGAAATTTTAGGTGGTTTTCTGGAGACTTTATGCTGTAATTTTAAGGTTTTTCTTCCTTTGATAAGTTTAAAGGAAGTAGAAATCAGCGTTCCCATAAAGGGAGACTGCTTCAAGAGACTTGTATATAGGATTCTGATTAACTTAAGGTTTTAGAAGACAAAATCAATTTAGAATATTACTGAACATGCAAGCCATCCCATTTGTATCTGAAAATATATTCAAGGTCATGTTACTAGTTACAGCTATCTGTGTCGGATGAGCATAGATATTTGCCATTTTGTATAGAGAACATTATCTAACTGAACCGATGAGGCTGCAATACAGATAATTGAAGTTTTAATTACAGTATTTTGGCACTTAAACAGGTTTTAGCTGTAACCTAGGAAACCACTCACTTTTAGGTAAAGAAATACTAAACTCTACACTGTAAGAAATAATGGGAACAACATTTATTTTAAAAAGAAAAACAGGAGCAGGAAGACAAATAAAGAAGTTACAAATTGCACAAAAGCATAAGCAGTCTTTGAGTTGTGTGGTGGGGAGAAAAGATGGTTTTAAAAAATAAATTTTCAAAGAAATATATATGTATTATGGATTTTTAAACAAGAGTTTATGTTTTGTCCAAACTCTTATTTCTTGGTTAGGAAAGAAAAGAAGTATAACTTAATAAGGAAAGAAAAGAAGCAACAGTAAAGGTAACATTAACACCGACCAAAGATTTGGATTTGATACTCAGTTCAATCTCTGTTCCTAGTTCTGTTACACTGAGGATGTGGTTAAATATTTTAAGCATCAGTTTTCTCCTATATAAAATATACAATACAATACATATTTGGAAAATTTTCTGAGAAGAGTATAGGGAAATATGTTTCAAATTTTTCACATTTTTTCAAAAGATAATAGACACTAAAATATTTTAGCACAATTGCATTGTTAAAATATTTTATTAATGTTCTCAATCTTCTTCCTGAACTATTGTCAGTATGAACATATGTACTCTTGGTATCTAGTGCAAGATCAATTCTGGAACTGCATGTTTTAAGGACATATGGAGAACCTCTTGCTGATTTCCTCATCTCATTTCTGAGTATTTGTCTTTTGTATTTCATCTTCCTTTCTTCTATGATCCCCTATATCTTAAAGGAAATTCCTACTCTGTGTTTCTGGTTTGTATTTCCTATACTATATATTTGAACATTTCCATAATAAAATATTAGGTGAAAAATTCACCTTTTAACCCTTCAGTTTACAAATTTATCCCATGTATATGTTCAACCTATTTAGACATACTATTTTGGTTTGTTTCATTTTTCTTGAAGTTGAAAAAGAAAGAGCCTGATTATAAGTATAGTGAGAAACAGAACCATTATAATTTGTCACAGTGTACTTCCCTGTCTGAATTAAACTTCACTTTGTCCAAGCAATCACGCTGCTGCTTGCTCTTGGGAATAGGTGCCTTGAAACGTAGAACTGTATGCAATCTAAGAATACTACTTATCAAGATTAAATCTTACTTATAAAAACTTGCTTAAAGACTTTTGACTTTTCTGCCTACCAGCTCAAAGCTGTTATTGTCATAAACTGTCCAGTCTTAACCAGTTTACTACTTTAAATTGATCTTCTTTAAAAGTATCTTCCCCATATCCTAAAATGCTATAAATCATTTTGTTTGAGTCATTAGCTAAAAGTCTATCAAAGAGGTATTCTCCTTATAAATCTAATAAACTAAGATTTGCATGATCAATGGATTTTTCCCCCAATTGTCTTTTGAAGTGTTAAAAATAGACAACAGAAATTATGGTAATGAGTCAGGGAGAGGATTATATTATTAAATTTAATTTAATCATATTCTCAGGAATGCACCTGAAACTCTTAAAGTTCAAGAAGGTGATAGAAGCTCTAAAAAAGAGCTGTGTTTTTTTGGTAAACTCTAGAATAAGAATTATATTTTGTATTTTGAAAATAATCATTTCTGTATATAAATCCAAGTTTTAAGAAACACTTGTGATAATCTTGGGCAAGATGTGTACATTGTGTGTATCAGTTTATATACTTGATTCATAGTAGATGCTCAATGAATAGCAACTTTGATAATGAATATCCCTTTTATGTGTTGATGTCAGCAATATATATATATAATATACTGCCAATAAAAGCAATATGAGTTCACGTGTTCACTGGAAGCTATAACTCTATTTCTTCATAATTACCTAATTTTGTTAGACTTAGAAAAATAATCATTTTTTGATGATGATTATATAAATACGTACTCTTTGTCTGAATATTGATACCCAAGAGCATATTTTATTCAAGTGATTAGTAAGGTAGTGCCAATGACTTTTTTTTTATTTTAATTTTTAATTGGAGGACAACCACTATACAATGTTGCATTGGTTTCTTCTGTACAACAATATGAATCATAAGTATACATATATCCCCTACCTCTTGGGCCACCCTCCCACCCCACCATTTCACCGCTCTAGATTGTCACAGATCACCAGGCTGAGACCCCTGTGTTATATAGCAACTTTCCATTAGCTATCTATTTTACACATGGTAAGGTTGGCACAAAAGTAATTGCAGTTTTGGAACATGAACTTTAAATCATTATAAGTGTGTTTGTGCTTAGTTGCTCAGTCATATCCAACTATTTGTGACTTTATGAATTGTAGTACTCCAGGCTCCTCTGTTTATGGGATTCTCCAGGCAAGAATACTGGAATGGCTAGCCATTCCCATCTCCAGGGAATCTTCCAGACCCAGAGATTGAACCTAGGTCTCCCACATTGCAGGCAGATTCTTTACCATCTGAGCCACCAAGGAAGGTAGTCACAAATAAATCTTTATTAAGGAAAATTGGAATCATTACAGTCAACACATTTTTGTCAATGAGAAATAAGTTTGTTTAATTGTATAGCATTAAAATCCATGCTTCAGGTTTCAAAAAACGCTTGGAAAGTATTTTTTGCCTCCTGCTGGTTGGGGAACCATTTTTTCTGAAAAAACTTGTTGAGATGCCTGAAAACGTGGTAGTTAGTTGGTGAGAAGTCAGATGAATATGGTGGATGAGGCAAAACTTCCTAGCCCAATTTGTTGGACTTTCAAAGAGCTTGTTGTCTTATGTATCTTCAAGCATTGTCATGCAGAAGAATTGGTCTGTTGACCAATACTGGCTGCAAGCATTGGAGTTTTTGGTGCATTTCATTGATTTGCTGAGCATACTTCTCAGATGTAATGGTCTCCCTGGAATTCAGAAAGCTTAGTGGATCAGACAGGCAGCAGACCACCCAACAGTGAACATGAGCTTTTTTTGGTGCAAGTTTGGATTTGGTAAGCACTTTGGAGCTTCTTCTTGGTCCAGTCACTGAGCTGGTAATCACTACTTGTCTTATTAAAATCTGCTTTTCACTGAATGTCACAATGGATTGAGAAATGGTTCATTGTTGTTGCATAGAATAAGAGAAGATGACACTTCAAAATGATTTTTCTTTCTTTTTTTTTTTTTTGGTTCAGTTCATAAAGCCACCACTTATTGAGCTTTTTCACCTTTCCAATTTGCTTAAATGCTGAATGACCATAGAATGGTTGACTTTGAGTTCTTTGGCAATGTCTCTTGTATTTATAAGAGTATCAGCTTTGATGATGCTCTCAGTTAGTTGTTGTCAACTTCCATTGGTCATCGACTATGCTCCTTATCTTCAAGCCTTTCAAGTTTCCTTTGCAAAACTTCTTGAGCCACCATTGCACTGTACATTCATCAGCAATTCCTGAACCAGATTCTTTGTTGATGTTGTGAGTAGTCTCTGCTGCTTTACAACTCATTTTTTTCATCTTTTTAATTTTTTTTAAATTATGAAAATATTATAACTCAGTTACAGGAGACTTGGCAAATACAGATTAATATTACATATAGTTCTACTACATATTACAATTGCTTGTTTTAAGTAGATAAATGAAGGTTTTTAGTTGGAGTTTCAATATTAAACTCTCAGAAATTAATAGAATTCATGTACAGAGAAGTAGAATTAAAATGATATATAATTGCTGCTGCTGCTGCTGAGTTGCTTCAATCGTGTCTGACTCTGTGTGACCCCATAGATGGTAGCCCACCAGGCTCTCCTGTCCCTGGGATTCTCCAGGCAAGAACACTGGAGTGGGTTGCCATTTCCTTCTCCAATGTGTGAAAGTGAAGTTGCTCAGTCCTGTCCAACACTTAGTGACCCCATGGACTGCAGCCTACCAGGCTCCTCCATCCATGGGATTTTCCAGGCAAGAGCACTGGAGTGGGGTGCTATTGCCGTCTCCATGATATGTAACATAACCACATTTATTTAAGAAAATATTCAAGTATCAAATGGCGAGTTTCAACAATACAGAACGCCAATTACTTTTGGACTAATCTAATATATATTTCAATATTAAAACATATATAGGGAAAGACAAGGAAGGCTGGCATGCTGCAGTTCATGGGGTGGCAAGGAGTTGGATACAAGCTAGGGACTGAACAACAAATTATTGACTCTATTTTTGATAGATATTGGCCTATTCAGCTTATCTTTATCCTTGTGCAAAGTTTGATGTTCATGTCTTTCAAGTAATCTTCCCACAAATAGGTTGATAAATATAATATTAAAATACTCTAACACACCTATTTTGTATATGGAATATATTAGTTTAGAACTAGCTAGATTGATTTGTGAATCTCATAGAGTTCAGAGTATAAATAGAGCTTCTAAGGAATTTAATTCTTGTTTGCTTAATTATTTAGAGACAGTACTAATGAGATGATAATAATAAGTTCTTGGTTGAAATGTCACAGTTATCAGCCAGATTTGCATGAAAGAAAAATATAATAAAATAAACCCTAGGCATAAAATGCCCTCCTAACTTTTCCCAAGTACTATAATAAAAAAGAGAGAGAATAGACCTGCAAGAGTACAGCTGATGTTACAAACCAATTACCTGCATAATAGCAATTATTAAAACTGTTATAAGCTGGCAGTGGTAAATATTGTCACTACATGCATATATGCAGGTGAATTTATCCTATTCAAGAATGTACAGAAGGCTGTAAGTAGCAGGAACTTATTAGCATCCCAATATCTGTTTAGAAGCATGTTTTTTTTGCTCTTCCTTTTCCTTTTCACCCAGCAGACATTTCTTTGCTTATGAATCAATCCAAATTTTGTTAGAAAAGTAAATAAAATGCAAGCTCAAGCTGTCCATTACACATTTTCTCTTTAAGTATCCAGTACTTAATACTATCTTTTTTTTTCTTTTTAATGTGATCTACATTGTTTAGGGAGTGATTCAGTAAAGTGCTCATTATGGGAGGGGGCAAATTTTAGACATATGTAGCTGGTAACATTGGCTAGGTGAATGAATGAAGAAACGAAAAAGGATGATTCAAGATGAGTGGAACAATAGTGATCCCATGCATTTTGATAGGAAATGAGTGAGCAAAGAGATGACTTGAGGGAGAAGAAAGTAAGCTCAGGGTTAGCTGTAGGAAGATTGAGTCTCCAATGAGTGTTTAACTGTGTCTATTTAGC
Source organism: Budorcas taxicolor (assembly GCF_023091745.1). Lineage (NCBI taxonomy): Eukaryota > Metazoa > Chordata > Mammalia > Artiodactyla > Bovidae > Budorcas > Budorcas taxicolor. Next base: position 24,487,502 of record NC_068914.1, read on the forward strand.
AGAATTTTAAATATACTTCACTGAAGCTCAAGGAAGTCAGGGCTGTATGAAACAGGAAATGTGCTTTAAATAGACTATACAGTCTTTCAGATCACACATTTCCTGATTTTATGATTCTGATTCTATGTAGATTCTGCATCTTTCAATGTGTATTAGTCTACTTGGACTGAAATAGCAAAATACAGTAGACCACATGTTTTACACTGCCTAAGTTTATTTTCTCACAGTTCTGGAGAAGTACAAGATCAAGATTTCAACTGGTTTAGTTTCTGGTGAGAGCACTCTTTCTGGCTTACAGATGGCCTCTTTTTTCTTTTTCTTATTAATTTTTTTTAGAATATGGTTGACTTACAAAGTTATGTCAGTTTCTGCTGCACAGCAAAGTGAGTCAGTGAATCTTTTATAGATTCTTTTCCCATATGGGTCATTACAGAGTATTGACTCGAGTTCCCTATGCTATAGAGTAAGTTCTTGTAAGTTCTCTATTTTATATATGCTGCTGCTGCTGCTAAATTGCTTCAGTCGTGTCTGACTCTGTGCGACCCCATAGACAGCAGCCCACTAGGATCCTCTGTCCCTGGGATTCTCCAGGCAAGAACACTGGAGTGGGTTGCTATTTCCTTCTCAAATGCATGAAAGTGAAAAGGGAAAGTGAAGTTGCTCAGTCCTGTCCAAGACTTAGTGACCCCATGGACTGCAGCCCACCAGGCTCCTCCGTCCATGCGATTCTCCAGGCAAGAGTACTGGAGTGGGTGCCATATATATAGTAGTGTGCATATGTCAATCGCAAGCTATCTCTTCTTCCTCCTTTCCCCCTTGGTAACCTTCAGACAGCCTCCTTCTTGCTGTGTCCTCATTTGGTCTTTTCTCTGTACATGCATGCGGAGAAAGAGAGAACTCTTGGTGTTACTTCTTAAGAGGACATTAATCCTATTGGATCACACACCTTTGTGACCTCACTTGTCCTTTACAAGTTATCTTTATTGGTTTTGATATCATAGTATATTTATTTACTTACACTGCTTAATTATAATTAAAATATTTTAATATGAATTTAGAAAGCTAAGCAGGAATGATTATTTGACATTTTTGGTATTTGTAAGCTAGGTAGACATTGACAAATCCTGACCTATGGTGTCTCAGAACACTCACCAATTAAGTGAAGTTTGTCTTCATGGAATACTGCGGCTTATTAAGGCACGTTAAATGGCCTCAGGGTGCGTGCATCTGAAGCTAAAGCACAAGGCATTGTTCATCCCTCGTGTTTTAGCAGCTGTTTAATGAAAAGTGCCAGCTCAGTGTGTAGTTAATCTATCTAATAATTAATATAACAGCAGCCTGGGACCAATGTGGATATAACTCCAAAGTCCTTGTTCATTTGCAAATTGATACAGAGACTTGCTTTTAAAGCCAGTTTGTTACTTGGGAAGGAGAAAGAGATACTTAAGATTCTAAATATCAAGGCTTCTATTTGATCACATTTCATTTGAATACACCACATAAAACAGAATTAAAAAGGATAATGCTTATGAGTATAATATAGAAAATTAATCTCCTTATGGTTATTAAGATATACATGTTCACTTCAAGGCAAAGGGAGGCCAGGATGTTTTCTGTGCACAAAGTAGCCTAATTTGAGAGCTAAGCTCTTTCTAATGTCCTGAATTATATAAATTACCTTAATTTATCTATGTTATAATCTACTCAAATGTTGGCTAATATGTGAAAAAAATGTCAAATTGACTGCTTGATATTTTTTAAATTCTAATTAAAAATTTTTTCTAACCTATTAGTTTCTTAGTTACAAGCAATGTAAGATTCTGAGGTGCTTTCCAGAAGTCAATAATTGGAAGTAAATATCAAAAGCACAAAATAATGAACATTGTGAAGGAAAAGTTGGTTTGAACCAAGAAATACTTTACGGTATTGTTGCAGTTATGTTTAATAAACAAGTTTAAATCAGAATAAGTCTCAGTCTCTGTGCACTTAAGACACCCTTTAAGATAATTGATTAACCCATTAAATAAATATTTGTTGCTGTTGTTGTTGTAATCACACTTGTGAAACTATTTTGTAACAATAAGAGGAATTTGACTTTCCCTTAAAATGTCAAAGAGATACTATATGACTAGAAATTCCATTTCCCAAAGAAATAAAAATATATGTTCATATGCTAAGTCGCTTCAGTAGTGTCTGACTCTGTGCTACCCCAAAGACGGCAGCCCACCAGGCTCCCCCGTCCCTGGGATTCTCCAGGCAAGAACACTGGAGTGGGTTGCCATTTCCTTCTCCAATGCATGAAAGTGAAAAATGAAAGTGAAGTCGCTCAGTCATGTCCAACTCTTAGGGACCCCATGGACTGCAAGCCCACAAGGCTCCTCCATCCGTGGATTTTCCAGGCAAGAGTACTGGAGTGTGGTGCCATTGCCTTCTCCAATATGTTCATATAAAATCTTATAAAAACAGGGTGCTCAGGGCTGGTACACTGGGATGATCCAGAGGGATGGGATGGGGAGGGAATTGGGACGGGGGGATTCAGGATGGGGAACGCATGTACACCCATGGTGGATTCATGCTAATGTATGTCAAAACCACTACAATATTGTAAAGTAATTAGCCTCCAACTAAAATAAATAAATTTAAAAAATAAAAAATAAGAATCTTAAAAAAATAAAATAAAGAAATGTTCAAAGACAAATTACTCATAGTAACTCCAAATGTCCATCAAATAATACATGGGTAAACACAAAGTAATGTTATTCTGTATTAAAAAGGAAAAAAGTACTGAAATGTGCTACAAAGTAGATTAATCGTCACTAGGGCACAGAGTCGGACACGGCTGAAGTGACTTAGAAGAAGCAGCAGCGGCAGCAGGGCTAGGAGAGAGTTGGAGGGGAGAATGGGAATGGGAGTTACTCTTGATGGATACAGGACTTCTTTTTAGGATGATGACAATATTCTAAAGTAGATTGTGATGATGGCTACACAGTTCTGAGGCAAACTGACAATTCTATTTATGTAATATATATATTATATATATGTAATATATATATATGTAGCATTCTGTATATATGTAATATACATATATTATATATGTTACATATATATATATGTAGCATTCTGTTCAGTTCAGTTCAGTCACTCAGTTGTGTCTGACTCTTTGAGACCCCATGAATTGCAGAACGCCAGGCCTCCACGTCCATCACCAACTCCCAGAGATCACTCAAACTCACATCCATCGAGTCAGTGATGCAATCCAGCCATCTCATCCCCTTCTCCTCCAGCCCCCAATCCCTTCCAGCATCAGAGTCTTTTCCAATGAGTCAATTCTTCGCATGAAGTGGCCAAAGTACTGGAGTTTCAGCTTTAGCATCATTCATTCCAAAGAACACCCAGGACTGATCTCCTTTAGAATGGACTGGTTGGATGTCCTTGCAGTCCAAGGGGCTCTCAAGAGTCTTCTCCAACACCACAGTTCAAAAGCATCAATTCTTCGGTGCTCAGCTTTCTTTACAGTCCACTCTCACAGCCATACATGACCACTGGAAAAAACCATAGCCTTGACTAGACAGACCTTTGTTGGCAAAGTAATGTCTCTGCTTTTGAATATGCTCTCTAGGTTGGTCATAACTTTTCTTCCAAGGAGTAAGTGTCTTTTAATTTCATGGCTGCAGTCACCATCTGCAGTGTTTTTGGAGCCCCAACAAATAAAGTCTAGCACTGTTTCCACTGTTTCCCCATCTATTTGCCATGAAGTGATGGGACCAGATGCCATGATCTTAGTTTTCTGAATGGTGAGCTTTAGGCCAACTTTTTCACTCTCCTCTTTCACTTTCATCAAGAGACTTTTTAGTTCCTCTTCACTTTCCGCCATAAGGGTGGTGTCATCTGCATATCTGAGGTTATTGATATTTCTCCCGGCAGTCTTGATTATATTGTATACACATATATAGATCTTAAGTGCTATCTGATATAAAAACTCATTCTAAAGCAGGAAAATGCTGTCTTTGGCAAAAACAATTTCCTACAATAACAAAGATAATTTTCTAGAATAATATTTCTCCAGAGGTCAATACTGAAATCAGATTGATTATATTACTTGCAGCCAAAGATGCAAAAGCTCTATACAGTCAGCAATAATAAGACCAGAAGCTGATTGTGGCTCAGATCATGAACTCCTTGTTGCACAAGTCAGACTTAAATTGAAGAAAATAGAGAAAACGACTAGGCCGTTCAGATATGATCTAGATCAAATCCCTAACAATTACACAGTGGACATGAAAAATAGATTCAAGGGATTAGGTCTGATAGACAAGGGTGCCTGAAAAACTATGGACAGAGATTCTTAACATCTGTGATGATAAAAATCTGTGGTGATCAAAACCATCCCCAAGAAAAAGAACTGAAAAAAGCCAAAATAGTTCTCTGAAGGGGCCTTAGAAATAGCTTTAAAAAAAAAAAAGCGAGGTGAAGGGCAAGGGAGAAAAGGAAGGATAAATCTATCTGAATGCAGAGTTCCAAAGAATATCAAATAGGGATAAGAAAGCCTTCCTAAGTGATCACCGCAAAGAAACAGAGGTAAACAATAGAATGGGAAAGACTAGAGATCTCTTCAAGAAAATTAGAGATTCCAAGGGAACATTTCATGCAAAGATGGGCACAATAGAGGACAGAAATGGTATGGACCTAACATAAGCAAAATATATTAAGAAGAGGTGGCAAGAATACACAGAAGAACTATCCAAAAACATTCTTAATGACTCAGATAACCGCAAGAGTGATCATGCACATAGAGCCAAATCCTGGAGTGCAAAGTCAAGTGGGCCTTAGGAGGCATCACTATGAACAAAGCTAATGGAGGTGATGGAATCTAGCTGAGAGTCCCATGGACTGCAAGGAGATCAAAACAGTCAATTCTGAAGGAAGTCAATCCTGAATATTCATTTTTAAAACTGATGGTGAAGCTGCAGCCTGGCAAGCTGCAATCCATGGGGTTGCACAGACATGGACACGACTGAATGACTGAACAATAGCAAATATTTATGTTCCAAAAGTCAAATTTAAATATACTCAACATCAGAATTCTAAACTATTCATATATATGCAATCAAAATCTTCTCAATTTTTATTATATTTTAATACAAATAAATTCAATAATCAAAAAGAAAAACAACATAGAAACATACTCCAAAACAAAACTTCACACACACGCAAACATATACACATGGATTTAGGAAGAAAAGAATAAAGGCTTGGAAAAGGTGTTCTAAGAAAGTCAGCCAAACATTTCAGAAAAGAAGCTTGATGAAACAAATGTCTAAATTCAAGGATATAACTGGTGATAACTGAGGTAATAACCTACCTAAAATCTATTTCTGATTGTTAAATTTATACAGGAAAAATGTGTGGTGAGGTAAGGATAAATAAAATATTGTTACTTAAAGACAGAAGATTAATAATAAAGTTTTTCATAAATACACACACAAACTATTTTAATTAAGCTGGCATAGCCTTACTTCACATAACATAATGAATTATGACACATAGGAAATTTAACATTCACTATTATTATAAAATATACAGTCCTAATTTAGATTTCCACAAATGCTCCCTTAATGTGAAACTCAAGAATAAAAGTACGTGTTTTATTGAAAAAAAAAATTAAGTTTAGCCTTCCAATTTATTTCCAGTTCAAAATTAATTTTCTAGCGATTTTCTATTGTAATAATCAATCATCTATTTAAAGCATATTTAAAGTACAGTTTGGATGAAATATAGTATAGTCTGGATGAAACACAAGCTGGAATCAAGATTACTGGGATAAATATCAATAACCTCAGATATGCAGATGACAAGACCCTTATGGCAGAAAGTGAAGAGGAACTAAAAAGTCTCTTGATGAAAGTGAAAGAGGAGAGTGAAAAAGTTGGCTTAAAGCTCAACATTCAGAAAACTAAGATCATGGCATCTGGTCCCATCACTTCACGGAAAATAGATGGGGAAACAGTGGAAACAGTGTCAGACTTTATTTTGGGGGGCTCCAAAAACACTGCAGATGGTGACTGCAGCCATGAAATTAAAAGATGCTTACTCCTTGGAAGAAAAGTTATGACCAACCTAGAGAGCATATTCAAAAGCAGAGATATTACTTTGCCAACAAAGGTCTGTCTAGTCAAGGCTATGGTTTTTTCCAGTGGTCATGTATGGCTGTGAGAGTGGACTATAAAGAAAGCTGAGCACCAAAAAATTGAAGCTTTTGAACTGTGGTGTTGGAGAAGCCTCTTGAGAGTCCCTTGAACTGCAAGGAGATACGACCAGTCCATTCTAATGGAAATCAGTTCTGAAATGTTCATTGGAAAGACTGATGTTGCAGCTGAAACTCCAATGCTTTGGTGACCTGAGGTGAACAACTGACTCATTAGAAAAGACCCTGATTCTGGGAAAGATTGAAGGTGGGACAAGAAGGGGATGACAGAGGATGAGATGATTGGATGATATCACCAACTCAATGGACATGAGTTTGAGTAAACTCTAGGAGTTGGTGATGGACAGGGAGGCAGGCTTGCTGTAGTCCATGGGGTCACAAAGAGTCGGACACAACTGAGAGACTGAACTGAAGTATGATTTAAACCTCATTCTGATATTAAGCAGAATAAGGTTTTAAGGTGTACTTTAGATACACTAATGAAGCCTCGGATAAAATACTTTGGGAGCTATTTATTAATCAATTAATAGACATTAATGGTGAAATAACTAGGTTCTAACAGAATAAAAGTATATCTGTACATGCAAATTCTCTTTTTTATATTTAAACAAAAGTTAAACTACAAGCATAGATCATAAATAATAGTCAAAGATTTTCTGCCCTCTATACATCATGAGAAATGCTGCACTCAAGCTGGAATCAAGATTGCTGGGAGAAATCTCAATAACCTCAGATATGCAGATGACACCACCCTTATGGCAGAAAGTGAAGAGGAACTAAAAAGCCTGTTGATGAAAGTGAAAGAGGAGAGTGAAAAAGTTGGCTTAAAACTCAACATTCAGGAAACTAAGATCATGGCATCTGGTCCCATCACTTCATGGCAAATAGATGGGGAAGCAGTGGAAACAGTGCTAGACTTTATTTGTTGGGGCTCCAAAAACACTGCAGTTGGTGATTGCAGACATGAAATTAAAAGACCCTTATCCTTGGAAGGAAAGTTATGACCAACCTAGATAGCATATTCAAAAACAGAGACGTTACTTTGCCAGCAAAGGTCTGTCTAGTCAAGGCTATGGTTTTTCCAGTAGTCATGTATGAATGTGAGAGTTGGACTGTGAAGAAAGTTGAGCACCAAAGAATTAATGCTTTTGAACTATGGTGTTGGAGAAGACTCTTGAGAGCCCCTTGAACTGCAAGGAGATCCAACCAGTCCATTCTAAAGGAGATTAGGCCTGGGTGTACATTGGAAAGACTGATGTTGAAGCTGAAACTCCAGTACTTTGGCCACCTCATGCAAAGAGTTGACTCATTGGAAAAGACCCTGATGCTGGGAGGAATTGGGGGCAGGAGAAGAAGGGGATCACAGAGGTTGAGATTGCTGGATTGCATCACTGACTCGATGGACATGAGTCTGAGTAAACTCCAGGAGTTGGTGATGGACATGGAGGCCTGGCATGCTGTGATTTATGGGGTCACAAACAATTGGACACGACTGAGTGACTGAACTGAAATGAACTGAACTGATACCATTTTGAGGAGGAGATAATGAGGAAAAAGAAGAAATGAAATAATGAGACAAAGTTAATTGGGTGACCAACAAAATTTTATACAATTCCTCATAATATGACTTATTTTTTCTTGAAAGTCTTTGTCATACAAATTATTCTTCATTTGGTGGGCTTACACAAAATTTACAAACCATATTTTACAATATCTTGCCTCCATGACTTGATACATGTTTCCTTTTATTGTGTCTGTATTCTTATGGGATGACCAATGAAGAAGGAAAAAGTGATTATGTGGGAGAGGAAGAATCCTAGAATACTACACAAAAATAGATGAGAAGATACGGCTTTCACATTAGAAGGGGAGAATTTGGCTTGTGACAAAAGTAATATTTCATCTACAGCAATGGGAAGGAAGGCACAGTATAAATGTAGACAAATCAGTAATGACACTGCTGGCATCAGGTAGACATTCTCTAGCTTACGTCTATTTTCTATAAGAAATAGGAACCCAAGTCCTCTTGGGTGAGGTGAGACTAAACAGTTTGACATAGGAGTCTATTAAATGAGAAAGTTTTTCCTATGGGAAAGTAATAAGATCTACAGAGTACTAAGAGTCCACCAACATTTAGGAATGATTCATTTAATTGAAGCCAGTTGAATGAGCTATGAGTTTTTTCTTTATATTCAACTGAAGGAGAACAAGTGTGAAGCAGAAAGCATTGGATTTAACTGAGGCTTTGTCTGTTGAGTACTAAAAAGAGAGATAAGAGCAAGACATGAATACATGAAAGGAAGTGATTATCATAATCATCACAGTGGACTCTGTATCTAAGGGAATCAAAGACTTGAGAGAATTGAATCATGTCTGGGTGTACTGAGTGAATAAGAAGATAAATAAAACTGGATTGGAAAGAATGGGAATAAGTCAAAGATTAGACACTCTAGGAATCAAGGAAGCAGTTCTGTGAACTCTAGTCAACTCTATTTCATGCCGGAGCTTAGAAACTGCTTTGTTATTGTTTTCTCTGATATTTTTATAATAACAGAGGATAAAGAGAAAAGACCCTGAAGTATAATAAAGGGAAAGGAAGTACTAACCGACACCCAAGTCAGTGTTATTCCTTGATATGGTAACTATCACTTGAGAGACCCTCAAGAAAAAAAAAGAAAAATTATTGGGGAGCACTAAATTTCATTTGGGTTGAAACATTAAGGGAATACTCACAAAAGAGATTAATGATATAGGAGACTTTGATGACATGAAAACTTCAGTTTCAGAGAGTGCAACTGGAAGAGTTTTAATAGAGGAGTATCGTTTCAGTTTAGTCGCTCAGTCATGTCTAACTCTTTGTCACCCCATGAATCGCAGCACACCAGGCCTCCCTGTCCATCACCAACTCCCGGAGTTTACTTAAACTCATGTCCATCGAGTCAGTGATGCCAGCCAGCCATCTCATCCTCGGTCATCCCCTTCTCCTCCTGCCCCCAATCCCTCCCAGCATCAGGGTCTTTTCCAATGAGTCAACCCTTTGCATGAGGTGGCCAAAGTACTGGAGCTTCAGCTTCAACATCAGTCCTTCCAATGAACACCCAGGACTGATCTCCTTTAGAATGGACTGGTTGGATCTCCTTGCAGTCCAAGGGACTCTCAAGAGTCTTCTCCAGCACCAGAGTTCAAAAGCATTAATTCTTTGGTGCTCAACTTTCTTCACAGTCCAACTCTCACATTCATACATGACCACTGGAAAAACCATAGCCTTGATTAGATGGACCTTTGTTGGCAAAGTAACTGCCGCGGCCAGCACAAGCAAGAGTTGCACCTGCACAGGGAGAGAACGGAGCGTCCCCGCTAAGAAAAATAAGAGATAGAGACAAAAGATGGGGTTGAGAGGATCAGACCACAAATGGCTGATGCCTTTCTTTATTAGGCTACAATATTTATAGGATAAAATACGTGACTTAAGACATGCACAGGATTATTTTTTAACCTCAGGATACAATCACCAGACCCTTACCATTGTGTACAGAGCACTATAAGATTATCTGTCTTACATGTTGCAGAAACAAGACATCTTGGGGCTTTAAGGGCTATAAAAATTCTTGAGGGTGGCGGGACAGGGAGCTTAGGAACGTGCCTAAGGCTCTGCATATCTGCCGAGCAGCTCCCAAAACTTAACCCTTTACGGGCGGTCCCCCGCAGCTCCCCTCTCTTTATTATTTAAAAGTTCCATAAGATGTCGGTGTTGCAACATGTTTTTATGTATCAGAATTTTTACATGTAAAAATTCTTTAACAATACTACGAATAAAACAAGGAGCCAAACAAATCACGATAAGTACAACAGTCAAAACCACGCCCACAGCAATTATGCTTTGCCACAGTGAATGCAGGCTAGGGAAGTTAGAAAATAAATTTTGTAAAAAATTGTTGACAGTATCAGCTATATTTAAAGTAGCCTTAGGAGAATTTTCAATATTAAGGATTTCATTATGTAATTGCAATAGATCTAGAGAAACATTAGTATTAAACCAAATTCCTTGTAGATGTTTCTTCACCTTATCCCACGGAAAGTCAGATGCATTATAGGCCTTTTTAGTAACACAAATCCATTTATAATTAGCATGACATTGAATTTTCATACGAAAGTTAATGCTCTGAACTTGTTCCCCTAGAACTCTAACCACATCATATAAAGCTGATAATCTATCTTCTATTTTTTTATCTATATCTTCTTGTGTTCCCATTACTTTAGTAACGTTATATGACAAGGAATCTACAGTATGAGCAGCTTGAATGGATTGTGCTAGAGATACAGAAGCGGTAACAGCAGTTGCTATAAGGGTGATTAAAGATACTATACCCAGAACAATCAGGCTTACACTTCTTTTAGGGCGGCTAAGAGCCGTGTTAATGCGTTGTAGCAATTCTAAAGCAGTCTCATCATACCAAGCTTCAGTTATTTTAACTGGTAACATTACAAAAGCAGGTTGTTTTACTATTATAACTTGTTCTCCTTTTTCAACACCTCTTATGCAATTGGTAAGTATGCAATTAGAACAATTTAAATGATAAATATTCAATGACAATGTTATTTCTATATGGCCTTGTATCAACATGAATGGGTAAGGGACACAAGCTCGGGGATATAAATACCCCGTAACTCCTACATTACCATATTTACTCCCACTGATATTGGGTTGCAAATATAGACAATTACCATGACCAAAGGCAGCCAAAAGTTTCCACAGTTCTGTTTGATATACATTAGCAGTGTTTACAGAGAGAATGGGTGGATGCTGTCCTCGATTCTCAGGAAAATCAGGTTTTCCCCCAGGTGCCCAATCCCACAAAAAGGTGGTATTTGCATTGTTGATGTTGTACACCAACGCAACCCGGGCTCGACATAAAGTCCAAGGAGTGTCTATTCCTATGCGGATGCTTAGATGTTTGTCACAAAACGGAATGTCGAGAGGTCCAGTTCCGTCACGGTGCGATCTTTTTCCGGTTTTTTCATCAATGCCAGAAATAGTCACTCGAGGATAGGATATATCAGCTGACACCTGTATACAGTGAGGATGTTGTAATTGATAAGAAAAGCACATAGGATATTGCGTAGTAAGACCATAAAAGGAGATATTGGCTTGCTGAGGGGAAATATGAGTGTCTGATTTTTCTCCTAAAAGACTTGTGTCGTTGACATAGACAGGTACTATTTCTTTATCCCATCCTAATGATTGAATCATAGGCGGGTCAGGAATGTATGCCCAAAAAGCCGTAGCCTCTCCGTTTTGTATCCGCTGTAACAATAATAATAACATGATCAATATATTTGTAGGTGTCACTGGAGGTTTGTATACCTTGCTGCCGATTAACATCGGCTATATGAGCACACTGTTTAACATTTTCAGATTTCCACAATAAATAATCTCCCCCCGAAAGACAAGCTCTAGCTATTTGTTTCCAATCATTTGGGGGTAGATTCTGAGTATCCAAATTTTCTATCATAGCAACAGTGAATGGAGCGGTAGGACCGTATTGTGAGCAAGCAATCTTTAACTCTTTTAATTGTTTGAAAGGCAGCGCTTCATAGAAACGCTGGTTGTTATGTTCAAAGACAGGAAAAGCAAGAGAAAAATCGGAGACAACCTCACCAAGTCGTTGTGCTTGTCTTAATGCCTTTTGTAGCGGAGACACAATTTCAGATGGCGGAGGAGGAGGAGGCCCCGGAGGGGGATCGAGACCCGCAACAACAGAAGGAGCATAGGCAGGGGGAAGAGGCGGAGCAGAAGCGAATTTTAAATTGTTATTAGGAAGCTTAATTCGTGAGTTCTGTAAAGCAACAGTGAGATTTTTTAAACATTCAACCAATTCATCTTTAGATGTTAACGCCCCCTTTTCTTGTGCTAAAAAACCCCAGTCTTCTTGATGGTATTTAGCAGCCCCTTCGTCTAATTCCACCTCATCTGTGGAGGAAAGTGAATCATCATTATCCGAAGGACGCGATAAGTTACAAAATGGAGGGTCACCTTCAATTCCCTCGGGAACAGCATACTTGGGCTCCGAATCAGGAACATGAAGAGGATTTTCTTCCTGTTTTAAAAAATTTCCTAAACGTTTTAATTCATCATTATCAAAGTCCAAGCAATCACGAATTAGTGTCCAAAAAGATAAAGTTTCTACAGGAACCTTTTCAGGGCCATGTAAAGTATAATGAGTCCGAATTTGTTCCCCTACCTTTTTCCACGTCTCTAAACTTACTGTGCCTTCTCTGGGGAACCAAGGGCAGACTTCTTCAATAAATGAAAGAAAATTGATTAATTTAGGTTTGGAAATAGTAATTCCCCGGTGTTTTAACATTACAGATAACATATGTGCAAACAATTGACGACTATGCGTCTGTCCCATATTTATACTCTCAACTATATACCTTACTACTCCTCCTTAATTTAAATCACTTGTATACTTATATACTCACTCTTTTCAGCTTAATAAGAGTAGTGGCGAGGAAAACTGTCGATCTGCCCCACGTTGGGCGCCACCTGCCGCGGCCAGCACAAGCAAGAGTTGCACCTGCACAGGGAGAGAACGGAGCGTCCCCGCTAAGAAAAATAAGAGATAGAGACAAAAGATGGGGTTGAGAGGATCAGACCACAAATGGCTGATGCCTTTCTTTATTAGGCTACAATATTTATAGGATAAAATACGTGACTTAAGACATGCACAGGATTATTTTTTAACCTCAGGATACAATCACCAGACCCTTACCATTGTGTACAGAGCACTATAAGATTATCTGTCTTACATGTTGCAGAAACAAGACATCTTGGGGCTTTAAGGGCTATAAAAATTCTTGAGAGTGGCGGGACAGGGAGCTTAGGAACGTGCCTAAGGCTCTGCATATCTGCCGAGCAGCTCCCAAAACTTAACCCTTTACGGGCGGTCCCCCGCAGTAACGTCTCTGGTTTTGAATATGCTATCTAGGTTGGTCATAACATTCTTTCCAAGGAGTAAGCGTCTTTTAATTTCATGGCTGCCATCACCATCAGACCTTTTAGAACTAAAACACCCAAAAAAGATGTCATTTTCATTATATGGGGGTACAATGCAAAAGTAGGAAGTCAAGAAACACCTGAAGTAACAGGCAAATTTGGCCTTGGAATATGGAATGAAGCGGGGCAAAGGCTAATAGAGTTTTGCCAAGAGAACACACTGGTCATAGCAAACACTCTCTTCCAACAACACAAGAGAAGACTTTACACATGGACTTCACCAGATGGTCAACATCGAAATCAGATTGATCATATTCTTTGCAGCCAAAAATGGAAAAGTCGACTTCCCTGGTGGCTCAGATGGTAAAGTGTCTGTCTACAATGCAGGAGACCAGGGTTCAATCCCTGGTTTGGGAAGATCCCCTGGAGAAGGAAATGGCAAGCCACTTCAGTACTATTGCCTGGAAAATCCCATGGACAGAGGAGTCTGATAGGGTACAGTCCATGGGGTCACAAAGAGTCAGACACGACTGAGCGACTTCACTTTCACTTTCATACAGTCAGTCAGCAAAAACAAAACTGGGGCCTGACTGTGACTCAGATCATGAACCCCTTATTGCCAAAGTCAGACTTAAATTAAAGAAAGTAGGGAAAACCACTAGACCATTCAGGTATGACCTAAATCAAATCCCTTATGATTATACAGTGAAAGTGAGAAATAGATTAAAGGGACTAGATCTGATAGACAGAGTGCCTGATGAACTATGGATGGAGGTTCATGACATTGTATAGAAGACAGGGATCGAGACCATCCCCATGGAAAAGAAATGCAAAAAAGTAAAATGGCTGTCTGAGGAGGCCTTCCAAATAGCTGTGAAAAGAAGAGAAGTGAAAAGCAAAGGAGAAAAGGAAAGATATAAGCATCTGAATGCAGAGTTCCAAAGAATAGCAGGGAGAGATAAGAAAGCCTTCCTCAGCAATCAATGCAAAGAAATAGAGGAAAACAACAGAGTGGGAAAGACTAGAGCTCTCTTCAAGAAAATTAGAGATAGAGGAGTATATGTGTGTGTGTATATATTTAACATCATCAGTAAATTAAATTTTGAAAAAGTAAAGTAAAAAGACAGATTAACTTCAGAGATCCTGAGTGCATTCTTAAAAATAAGTCAATAGGTCATAATTGGTCTTTGTTATATAAATATATGGAAAAATTTTAAACATTTTTGTAGAAACAAATAGACTTTTTAATTTAATTACTTTTGAAATTTTTATATGGATAATTGAATATACACAGGAAGTTACTGGACTAATAGAGGTCTTATATATTTTGCTCGGTTTTCCCTTCAGAATTGTTCTAAACAGGCAAATCCTCAGAAAAGCCCAGAATTTGAGCAATTTCAGGGAAGAACCTTAAACTCCCTGGTGTAGGACCTTTTATACATGGGAGATGATAATATTGGTCATAGTTTCCTATGGAGATGAATTTGGAATGAAAAAGTCTGTTTCTTTGGTAGCAAGTATAGGATGCAGAAGTTAGTGTGGGCCTGGAGTGCCTAACTGGCTCCACGGAAATCCGCCAATCAGTCTCACTGGAGCAAGGCAATAGGAACTGCTTTCGGAGGGTGGGGTTGGTGAGTGAGACTAGAGTGCACTTAATTCAAGCCACAAACTTAAGGCAGTTAGAGACTGCTCGCTGAAGACAACTGAAAATAAAAACTGAGCTTTGGGAAAAAAATACAAGCTAACACACCACCCATGCTACTGCCAGGCCAGGGGTCCAGGTAAGGTCAGTAAAATTAGAACCAGAACGAGGACTAAAGACATAGGAAAACACTTGAGAAGGTGAAACATTCATAGGGAATTTTAAATATTCATTTAATTAATCTAGCTAGAATTTTACTGATTTTTATGGTTGAAAAGCGTAAAATACCTTGAAATAAACATATTTTCTATACCACATAGGATAGAAATTCATATAGCAAATTAATTTCTATTAGAGAAATAAAGTTATAATGACACCCATCAAATTTGTATAGCCAATTCATATCTGCTATACTGGGGTGAAATGTGAGATTTGTGAGTTAGCATTGTGTAGCAGGAAGGTGGTGATGCATAACAATGATAATTGAAACAGTTTGGGCTTGATTTTTCTTCTCATATCTTCTGAAATTCATGTATTCTAATTTGGTCTCTAGTAAATATTGTCATTTTGTTGCCAGATTATGATCAATTCTTTTGTGATCCCAGGGACTATAGCCCACGTCGATCCTCTGTCCACAGGATTTTCCAGGCAAGAACTGGAGTGGCTTGCCATTTCCTCCTCCAGGGATCTTCCCAACCTAGGAATCAAGCCCCCATCTCCACATCTCCTGCACTGCAGGATTCTTTACCACTGAGCCACCAGTGAAGCCCTTTAGTAAATGTTACAGACCTGAAATAGAAATCACGGATCACGTTTTTTTTTTCTTTTAAGAAGAATTTACATATTTCCTAGATGTTAACTAGGCATGTTGCTTTTCAAGTTCATTACCTATATTTATCAATTGAATACTGCAATGAAGATGAAGTTAGAGCTTAGTACTATTTAGTGATAATATTGGTATTCATTTACTCATTAACATTTGTATTAAAAAATTTTAATCATAGAATACTTGGAAACCATGGAAAAATGCTTAAAATCATAGAATAGACACCCAGGCATTCATGACCAGATTTAACACATGATAATATTTTGCCTTCCTTGCTTCATGTTTGTTTGTTTATAAGAAATGAAATCATATGGATTGAG
Organism: Budorcas taxicolor; assembly: GCF_023091745.1. Classification (NCBI taxonomy): domain Eukaryota; kingdom Metazoa; phylum Chordata; class Mammalia; order Artiodactyla; family Bovidae; genus Budorcas; species Budorcas taxicolor. Next base: position 24,503,492 of record NC_068914.1, read on the forward strand.
CCACCTTCTTCATGTTTCCCATTCTTCCTCAGGCAAAAAGTAATACATGATCATCAGAAGTTACTGTGCATTCTTCACAATAGAGATTTTATGCTTTTCTTAAAATTTTGAAAAAAGTAATTTTATTTCTTATTTGTATTTCAATGAACAAAAATAGTTTCGGCTGTGTAAAAAGTTGTCTTTTGCCATTCAAAATTAAATTTGTGCACTTATTCATATTGTTCAGTTCAGTCACTAAGTCATGTCCAACTCTTCACGACCCCATGAATTATAGCACACCCGGCCTCCCTGTCCATCACCAACTCCTGAAGTTTACTTAAACTCATGTTCATCAAGTCGGTGATGCCAGCCAGCCATCTCATCCTCTGTCGTCCCCTTCTCCTCCTGCCCCCAATTCCTCCCAGCATCAGGGCCTTTTCCAATGAGTCAACTCTTCACAACAGGTGGCCAAAGTATTGGAGTTTCAGCTTTAGCATTCCTTCCAATGAACACCCAGGACTGATCTCCCTTAGAATGGACTGGTTGGATCTCCTTGAAGTCCAAGAGACTCTCAAGAGTCTTCTCCAACACCACAGTTCAAAAACATCAATTCTTCAGCACTCAGCCTTCTTCACTGTCCAACACTCACATCCATACATGACCACTGGAAAAACCATAGCCTTGACTAGATGGACCTTTGTAGGCAAAGTAATGTCTCTGCTTTTGAATATGCTATCTAGGTTGGTCATAACTTTTCTTCCAAGGAGTAAGTGTCTTTTAATTTCATGGCTGCAATCACCATCTGCAGTGATTTTGGAGCCCCCCAAAATAAAGTCTGACACTGTTTCCACTGTTTCCCCATCTATTTGCCATGAAGTGATGAGACCAGATGCCATGATCTTAGTTTTCTGAATGGTGAGCTTTAGGCCAACATTTTTACTTTCCCCTTTCACTTTCACATTGTTAACCACAGCTAAATCCATTAATATGAACTGATGTCTCCTATTGTATTTGCAGGCTTTGTGTGCTTAGTCATTTCTGCCTCTTTGAGACCCCCATGGAATGTAGCCTGCCAGGCTCCTCTATTCATGGGGCTTCTCCAGGAAAGAATACAGGAGTGGGTTGCCATGCCCTCTTCCAGGGGATCTTCCCAACCCAGGGATCGAACCCAGATTGAACGTGAATTAGCAACTTTTTAATGATTATTTTTTCACTGAAGGTAGGTATCATATAGGCAGTAATGAGAGTTGGTCAAGATGCTGCTCAGTTAAGGGAACTTTATTCTGTGAGTCATCAAGACCCCACATATTAGACAAATTTTCCTAAAGATTTAGACGGATTTTCCTAAAGAAAAACTCCAGTTCACTTACCCACTAATCAGCAATTTTTGATGATTTTCTGTTGCAAAAAAATGTCACCTAAGTTCATCATAATGTTACTCCCCTCTCTCTGTGATCTTTGTCAGATCAAGTCTATTCTTAAGCCTCATTTTTCCCAAGCAGAGCCCAGGCCTCTAAGGGTACTCAGAGGACCATAATAGCCAATAGTTAACTTTCTCCCTTTCAATCCTGTGCATCTCCATAATATGCTTCTTCTCCATCTTCTTTTATGTTCCTGTGGAAATTTGTCCCACAAACTTCGAGGCCCAGTTTATGCTTTCCTTCCACAAATCTTTCTTTCCTTGAACATCAATGACATCTTCTTCTGTTCCCACAATTCATTGCTTATTTATTATTTTCACATTCTATCTTCTTTCATGTTTATCTGTGATAATGAGTATCTTTAGCTTTGAGAGGCTGGAATCTTGATTTCTTTCATGTCTTTGCATACAATAGGCATTTAACTGTTGTAAGTTGGTTGAATCAAGACTAACAATGTGAGCAGTCGCATATCGTCTTTGAAAAAATATCAAAATATTTTCCAATAGTAAAGTTGAAAACTCAGTCAAGTCGTTAAAATATAGCCTAGATTATTGTTTTAAATAATCAGGTTAAAATGATGGAGTCATATAATCCAAATAATACTTTATTTTTTCCTTCTTTGATTTTATCTTCTCCATTTTGACCTTTTAAGAGAGTGTGAAGAACTTTCGAAAATTGATTTTTCCTCCAAATAAGGTTTACACAAAGCCACTGGTTATTTACAAAGCCATGCATTGCTTTTTAGTCACCTATCTAATTTGATATTTTGTAAAGAATTGCTTATAACCCCTGGTCCTTGAATTTCATAGAGCAGTACATTGAAAACAAACTGTTTATTTTAATTAGTCTGAAAACCCCCCAATCACCAGGCATCTACAAAGTTGTATATTTTTCATACTTCTCTGAGTTTATACTGAATTTTCAGGAACCACACAGTGATTACCTGTTTACTGACATTTCTTAACTAATCCCCAATTATAGAATGATAAGTACATTAAAAGCCTAAGTGAAATACATCCTTCTTTTATCACAAAAAGAATTGAATCACATTTTCTTCTACAACCCCTGTAAGTCCATCCATAGCCGCTGTTATTAACTCATCTTCCAATACAGGCCTTGTTGTCACAGGTCTTTTTACTGTGTATTTGCACCTCTGCTTTCAGAAGTTGACTTCATGTTTTGGCCTTTCTTTGTAATGAAATTCTGAATATGTTCACTGCAGATTAATCCACTATTTTTTTTAGTCACAGGAAAAAAATTGCAAATGCCAGTCTGCTAGTTCTCTGTGTAATGTTTGAAAAACTGTATGTTGGAAGAGCACTCTGCACTCTCCTGGCTCTTTTTTGCTAATATTACACTCCTTAGGCTGTGAACTCTTGGATTAGTTTTGGATTCTTAGCATTTTTTCCCCTTCTTTTGTATAAAAATCTGCATGCATCATTATAAAATCCACTTTATGTGAAAATTTTTTTAGCAATAGGATATATTTTCTCTTGTATTAAATTTTTTCACTATTAATATCTTGTTCTTTCTTCTTGCTGCTGACAACTCTTCAATTTTATTCATTCAATTTCGACAAGATAGTCTGCATAAACTACAGAACAACTCAGACCAAAAATATATAATGAATTCAAAACTATGGTTCTGACTCTGCATTAGATATCCCAAGAAATAGAAAAACCCTACTTATGCTAAGGTGTGCTGGTTTATTTATTAATTTCATTTTTTGGTGGCTGTGAGCATGTTTGAGATACTCATCACTCCATTTCTCATCTATGATCCAGACTTTCTGGCAAATCCCACCTCTAGACTGGATTAGCTTTTTTTCCCCTGTGTTTGAACAATTTATTGTCTATAGATCTACAGTTGTATTGTCAAACCGTTTCATAAAAATTAACTCTTTTAAGACTTTTGTTTGATCTTAATTACCTAAGTTTCTCCCAATTGTGGCCCAATTTGCATGATATCAGAGTAAATAAATTTCTACAAAAGCTTGCATTCTTCAAAATCATGGACTAAAAATAATAGAGTTAATGGGAGAATAAAAGTTGAGTAAATCTATCAACATCAATTGGAGTTTGTAATCAAAGCACTAACAAAAGACAAATTGTATGAATTTGCAAGGATCTGGTTACAAAGTATTGCTTCTAAAGTCTTTAAAAAGTAATATTAAGTTTCTAACATATAGAATTAACCATAGTAAAAAAAAAACAAAACAAAACTTTACTTTAAAAAAAATAAAAACTAAATTATCTTGACAGAGGGAGTATAAGGTGGGTTTGAAGCTGCTGTTTTGACAAGAGGAAAATCACCAAGAGCATAGAACACAGAACAAGCCAATAAATACTTTCAAAACTGAGTGCACGACCAAATATTCCAAAGGTGAAAAATGTGGGGTGAATTGCCATTGTGAACTAGGTTATATTTCTCCAGTCAACATTCAGCTGTGTTAGCATGCTTAGCATTGATGTGGATTCTTGGCAATAACAAAGGTGAACTAATCTGACTTCTGAATTGTACTATCATCCTTCTATTCATCAATTATGTATAAACTAACTTGTGCTACTGAAATATGCTTAAAAATACATTTGACAAAAGAGAGTGAAATAAATGCAGTGTCTCCATAGGAAGAGAACCCCTAAACTCCTTAATTATGAAGTTTCCTGTAATCTAATAAAACTGATTCTTCGATGACCATGGAAAATTTACTCACTGAACTCACTGAAATTTATGCAAACATTTACCTTGGCTGCCATGCACTCTTCCTACAATTAACAAAATCTTGGAACCTGTGTTTAGGAAATGCTACACATTCCCCTTCAGAAAATCAGATGGAATGGATATTTAAAGAGAAATTCCTGAATAATTTCACAGTGTCTGATGGTGGCTAATTCACTCTCATCATTGTAATAAATACGGATATGTTGAGAATCTTTAATTTGATTTGGTGATACCTTTTTATTTGGTGAACCCAAAATCAGAATTGTCCATCATCTTGGAAGAAAGATGATGAATAAGAGAGAGCCTCTCTCCTCATGAATCTCACAAAATAAGTGACTAAGTTTCCAAATCTTTTATTAATTCTGTATAAGAATTTGGTTATCATTCTCTTAAAAAGCACATTCTACATTTTCACTATGCTAAATAAAAAGAAATGCCCAGATGTTTTTATTATAAATACATCTTTGCATGTTTGCTTTTTTTGGGTTACTGTCAATGCAGCCAAGCAGAGTCAAAGTTGTTTGAGCAAAGAGATCCACATCATAGTCTCTGATGTGGTGGAGGAACTTCAGAGAGAAGGAACACCAACATCTATGATTTCAGGCAACTTACTTCCCTTTCAAATCTGTAATTTTCTCACTTTGTGGAATGCAGTGTTGGACCAGATTACCACTCTTTCCTTTTAGTATAAAAAGCCAGGTCTCTGTTAATATCTTTAAAAACACAAGTTGTATCACTGTCTAGAATTATAGGTTTTCAATCTGATAACATATTCAAATTGAGAAGTTAAGTCAAATGCTTTCTAGTGCAGAAAGAGGGATCATAATGTCAGTAAGGAGGTATGTTTTTATAATATATAACCACTGATTCAATGTGCTGGAGTGCACGACTACTACCCAATTGAGTTTCCTAATGGCTGCCTATTTATTATAATAAGCATATTATAGGTATACACATGCAATTATAAACTTGCACACAAAATACAATTAGGAACTTACTCTCTTCCACACATTAAAGTTCAGTTTAGTCGCTCAGTCATGTCTGACTCTTTGCAACCCCATGGACTGCAGCATGCCAAGCTTCCCTGTCTATCACTAACTCCTGCAGTTTACTCAAACTCATGTCTGTTGAGTTGGTGATGCCATCTAACCATCTCATCCTCTATCATCCCCTTCTCCTCTCACCTTCAATCTTTCCCAGTATCAGGGTCTTTTCAAATGAGTCAGTTCTTCTCATCAGATGGCCAAAGCATTGGAATTTCAGCTTCAACATCAGTCCTTCCAATGAAAATTCAGGACTGATTTCCTTTATGATGGGCTGGTCAGACCTCCTTGCAGTTCAAGGGACTCTCAAGAGTCTTCCCCAACACCACAGTTCAAAAGCATCAACTCTTTGGCACTCCACTTTCTTTATAGCTCACTCTCACATCATTAAATAACTACTGGAAAAACCATAGCTTTGACTAGAAGGACACATTAAAATACTTCATATGAATAAGTTCATTTTCTGTTCACAACCAATATATGAAAACTGTTACATCACATTTATACTCATTTTATAGATGAGAACACTGAATATTAAAGAATTTAAAGTGACTTGCCTAAATTCACAGAGAACTTGAATTTGAACCCAGGCAGTCTAAATGAATGGCCTGAGCACCAACATATACAGGGTGTCTGACATACAGTTAATAATCTGTAACTCACTAGTATTCATCTAGTCCTCCATAGACGTTGCCAGTACTGGAACAACATGCAATTGTGCCTATGGTGACCTAAGGAGGAACACCTGTTCCACAGTTTATATGTCTATTGTTTAGATTAGTTCTTCAAGTCAGGTGGGGCATCTCCTGACTGTTAATGGTTTCACACTGGGTACTTAAAACAAGCAAACAGTGATGGCATTACTTATTAGTGTGTATGGAAGCCTGAAAGGAATCAATAGACTTAGGGATACTAAGTTCAGTTTGAATCAATTAATCAATGTTGGAAGTTCTAAGCAGGGATTCCTGGATGGCTCAGTGGTAAAGAATCTGCTTACCAATGCAGGAGACATGGGTTTGATCCCTAGTCCAGGAAGATACCACAGCCACAGAGCAGCTAAGCCCATGTGTCACTACTTTGAGCCTGTGCTCTAAGCCCAGGAACTGCAAGCACTGAGCCCATGAATAGCAGCTACTGAATCACAAGTGCCCTAGAGTCTGGGCTCCACAACAAGAGAAGCCATTGCAATGAGAAGCCCATGTATCACAACAAGAGAGTAGCCCCTGCTCATCACAACCAGAGAAAAGCCTGCACAGCAAGGAAGACCCAACACAGTCTAAATATATATATATATATATATATATTTAAAAAAAAGAAATTCTAAGCCAAGTTAACTGATTATCTCACTAACATGCTCAGGAAAAATTTATACAAGTAAGAGAAAATAAGTCTGGGGTGGATTTTTATATGAAAGGAAGTGAAAATATTATAAGCATAGTTACCATTTATAGAATGGAAAATTATTTTTTACTTTTAATGTTTAAATAGCTATTATAGATTTAAGGGACTAGATATGATAGACAGAGTGCCTGGTGAACTATGGCCGAAGGTTCGTGACATTGTTTAGGAGACAGGAATCAAGACCATCCCCAAGAAAAAGAAATGCAAAAGAGCAAAATGGCTGTCTGAGGAGGCCTTACAAATACCTGTGAAAAGAAGGGAAGTGAAAAGCAAAGGAGAAAAGGAAAGATATACCCATTTGAATGCAGAGGTCCAAAAAATAGCAAATAGAGATAAGAAAGCCTTCCTCTGTGATCAATGCAAAGAAATAGAGGAAAAAAATAGAATGGGAAAGACTGGCGATCTCTTCAAGAAAATTAGAGATACCAAGGAAACATTTCATGCAAAAATGGGCTCAATAAAGGATAGAAATGGTATGGACCTAACAGAAGCAGAAGATATTAAGAAGAGGTGGCAAGAATACACAGAAGAACTATACAAAAAAGATCTTCATGATGCGGATAATCACAATGGTGTGATCACTCACCTAGAGCAGGACATCTTGGAATGTGAAGGCAAATGGGCCTTAGGAAGCATCACTATGAACAAAGCTAGTGGAGGTGATGGAATTCCAGTTGAGCTATTTCAAATCCTGAAAGATGATGCTGTGAAAGTGCTGCACTCAATATGCCAGCAAATTTGGAAAACTCAACAGTGTCCACAGGACTGGAAAAAGCCAGTTTTCATTCCAATCCCAAAGAAAGGCAGTGCCAAAGAGTGCTCAAATTTCTGCACAATTGCACTCATCTTACACATTAGTAAAGTAATGTTTAAAATTATCCAAGTCAGGCTTCAGCAATACGTGAACCATGAACTTCCAGATGTTCAAGCTGGTTTTAGAAAAGGCAGAGGAACCAGAGATCAAATAACCAACATCCATTGGATCATTGAAAAAGCAAGATGGTTCCAGAAAAACATCTATTTATGCTTTATTGACTAGGCCAATAGTATGTGTGGATCACAACAAATTGTGGAAAATTCTGAAAGAGATGGAAATACCAGACCACCTGACCTGCCTCTTGAGAAACCTATATGCAGGTCAGGAAGCAACAGTTGGAACTGGACATGGAACAACAAACTGGCTCCAAATAGAAAAAGGAGTACCTCAAGGCTGTATATTGTCACCCTGCTTATTTAACTTTTATGCAGAGTACATCATGAGAAACCCTGGGATGGAGGAAGCACAGGCTGGAATCAAGATTGCCGGGAGAAATATCTATAACCTCAGATATACAGATGACACCACCCTTATGGCAGAAAGTGAAGAACTAAAGAGCCTCTTGATGAAGGTGAAACAGGAGAGTGAAAAAGTTGCCTTAAAGTTCAACATTCAGAAAACTAAGATCATGGCATCTGGTCCCATCACTTTGTGGGAAATAGATGGGGAAATAGATGGAAATAGATGAGGAAATAGTGGCTGACTTTATTTTTCTGAGCTCCAAAATCACTGCAGATGGTGACTGCAGCCATGAAATTAAAAGACACTTACTCCTTGGAAGGAAAGTTATGACCAACCTAGACAGCATATTAAAAAAAGAGAGAGACATTACTTTGCCAACAAAGTCCTGTCTAGTCAAGACTATGGTTTTTCCAGTGGTCATGTATGGATGTGAGAGTTGGACTATAAAGAAAGCTTAGCACAGAAGAATCGATGTTTTTGAACTGTGGTATTGGAGAAGACTCTTGAGAGTCCCTGGGACTGCAAGGAGATATGACCAGTTCATCCTAAAAGAGATCAGTCCTGGGTATTCATTGGAAAGACTGACATTGAAGCTGAAACTCCAATATTTTGGCCACCTGATGTGAAGTATTGACTCTTTGGAAAAGACCCTGATGCTGGGAAATATTGAGGGCAGGAGGAGAAAGGGAGACAGAGGATGAGATGGTTGGATTGCATCACTGACTCAGTGGACATGGGTTTGGGTGAACTCCAGGAGTTGATGATGAACAGGGAGGCCTGGCGTGTTGCTGTTCATGGGGTTGCAAAGAGTCGGACACGACTGAGTGACTGAACTGAACTGAACTAATATAAATAGAAGATAAATTACTTGAAAATAATGAACATATGATTTAACTTATGGCTTGGTTGAAACAAAGGCATAAACTAATTTTATGGTATAAATATATACCATACATTTTACACATCTCTATTTTGTTTTCAATCTCAGTTTTGCTGGCCACTCATTTGCAGGATCAAATTTCATCATCTTTGATATTTTACTAACTTTAAGTTATTTTTATTTTTAATTATCTCAAAAGTATATATTTTAATGTTTTTTAATATAAATTTATTTATTTTAATTCGAGGTTAATTACTTTAGTATTGGTTTTGCCATTACATCAACATGAATCTGCCACAGGTATACACGTGTTCCCCATCATGAACCCCCCTTCCTATAGTTCTTTACAAAGTTGGGTTAGTTTCTGCTGTAGGACAAAGTAAATCAACTATTAATATATGTATACATTTATCCCGTCTTTTTTGGATTTCCTTCCCTTATAGAACACCACAGAACATTGAGTAGAGTTCCCTGTGCTCTACGTTCTCACCAGTTACCTGTTTTATACATAGCATCAATAGTGTATATACATCAATTCCAATCTCCCAGTTCATCCTTTCCCCCCTTGGTATCCATACATTTGCTTTCGATTTCTGTTTTGCAAATCAGTTCAGCTCAGTTCAGTCACCTCATGTCTGACTCGGCCACCCCATTGACTGCAGCATGCCAAGCTTCCCTGTCTGACACCAATTCCCAGAGGTTGCTCAAACTCATGTCCATCAAGTCGGTAATGCCATCCAACCAGCTCATCCTCTTCTCCTCCTGCCTTCAATCTTTCCCAGCATCAGGGTCTTTTCCAAAGAGTCAGCTCTTCACATCAGGTGGCCAAAGTATTAGAGTTTCATCTTCAGCTTCAGTCCTTTCAATGAATATTCAGGACTGACTTTTTTTTTTTTTTTACAACTGACAGATTTATCCCCTTGCAGTCCAAAGGACTCTCAAGAGTCTTCTCCAATACCACAGTTCAAAATCATCAATTCTTTGGCACTCAGCTTTATAGTCCACTCTCACATCCATACATGACTACTGGAAAAAACATAGCTTTGACTAGATGGACATTTGTTGGCAAAATAATGTCTCTACTTTTTAATATGCTGTCTAAGTTGGTCACAACTTTTCTTCCAAAGAGCAAGTGTCTCTTAATTTCATGGTGCAGTCATGATCTGCAGTGATTTTGAAGGCCAAGAAAATAAAGTCTCTCACTGTTTCCATTTTTTCCCCTTTTATTTGCCATGAAATGATGGGACCAGATGCCATGATCTTAGTTTTTTGAATGTTGAGTTGTAAGCCAACTTTTCATTCTCCTCATTCACTTTCATCAAAAGGCTCTTTAGTTCTTCTTCACTTTCTGCCATAAGGGTCATGTCATCTGTACATCTGATATTATTGATATTTCTAGCAATCTTGTTTCCAGCCTGTGTTTCATCCAGCCTGGCATTTCACATAATGCAGTCTGCATATAAGTTAAATAAGCTAGGTGACAATATATATCCTTGATGCACTCCTTTCCCAACTAGGAACCAGTCTGTTGTTCCATGTTCAGTTCTAACTGTTGCTTCTTGACCTGCATACAGAATTCTCAGGAGGCAGACAAAGTGGTCTGGTATTCCCATCTCTTCAAGAATTTTCCACAGTTTGTTGTGATCCACACAGTCAAAGTCTTTGGCATAATCAATAAAGCAGAAGTAGATGTTTTTTGGAATTCTCTTGCTTTTTCGATGATCCAGTGGGTGTTGGCAATTTGATCTCTGGTTTTGCAAACAGATTTATATTTTTAAATGAAGGAAAATGCATGTTTTATTTAAAACTTTCATAGCTTATTTATAATTTTAAAATATTTGACATATGGTATATGGCCACCATCTGTTCTCTTGCTTTGGCCCATTCGGATATTAGGAGTGGACATGCACATTGATTTAAGGCAGGAAGAGAAGGGGGCAACAAACGATGAGATCGTTGATAGCATCACCAATTCAATGGACATGAGTTGGAGAAATCTCTGGGAGTTGGTGATGGGCAGGGAAGCCTAGTGTGCTGCAGTCCATGGAGTTGCAAAGAGTCAGACATGACTGAGAGATTAAACTGAACTGAACTGCACATCATCCATGAGAGGTGTGTCACCATGGTCCTATGTTTATTATTGTATCTGGAGATCTTGTGGCTTGTGACAAAAGAAGCCTTTTTAAGTGTGAAATTTAGGGTAGTTTGTCAAGGTAGTAAGTGGTTTGTTTGGGGAATGAATATTTTTCCCAAGTTATTTTTAAATCCTACAGATATCTGTTAGCTATCTTTTCAGGGCTCGGATTTAAAACACAATATTGCAATTTACTGGTCTATGGTCTTAGCCTTCAAAGTTCTTGAGACAGATGTGCGTGTTGAGTATTTTTCCTCATTCTTTCTGGATGATATCATTCTTCTGCCTTCTAAGTACGAAAACATACAAAAGGCACCAAAAAAAATGAAATCCTTAGTCAATCAAAATCTGGTCACATACATCACAAATATTTATCTCTTTACCATTGCAGCCATTTGTAATTTTCCTGTGCTCTGCCCATGTCTCAGGGCACAGTCCTCATCCAAACCACATTTTTTAAGCAGCTTTGTCTGCAGTCATTCTTATCCACACACTTTTTTTGTCCACTGCATTGGACAAGAGTTGTGCAATATACAATATGACATGAGTAGGTAGTGCAATAGGCTGGGAAAGGCCTCCATTGTCTTCTCCTTATGCTTCTGGAAAGTCTCTGTGGTTCCAACCCCCACTGGGCAGGCATGTCCTCAGACCCTATCCAACACCTTTTGTCTTAATTCCAGTTTCCAGACTCAAGCTAGAACACTGCTCCTTTTCTGTCTCCTAGTGCATGAGGTTTTGCTGCTTCCCATTCTAGCTAATTTCTCAATTGTTGAAATTGTTAAATTCATCTATTGAACTTCCTAACATAGGCTTCCTTTTCAGTCTGGATCCTGATGTAGGTACCCACATCTTTTTAATGTTTCTGGTTTGGGAGGCAGAGACAGAAATCTGAATTGCTGAAATTCTGTGTGACCAATAAAATTTAAAAAAATCATATGCCTTTTGAGCATCCCATAGACAAGAGTGCTGAGCAATTACAAGTTATTAGGAAATCATTTTAAATTAATTAAATTAAATAATTGTTATTCAGTCACTAAGTTGTGTTAAACTCTTTGAGACCCCTTGGACTGCACCATGTCAGGCTTCCCTGCCTTTAACTATCTTCTGAAGTTTGCTAGGATTCATGCCCATTGAGTTGGTGATGCTATCTATCCATCTCATTCTCTGCTACCCTCTTCTCCTTTTGCCTTCTATCTTTCCCAGCATCAGAGCATTAGAGTCTCTTCTAGTGAGTCAGTTCTTTGCATCAGGTGGTGAAAAGTATTATAGCTTCAGCGTCAGGATCAGTCCTTCCAATGAGTATTCAGAATTGGTTTCCCTTAGGATTGACTGGTTTGATCTCCTTGCTGTCCAAAAGAATCTCAAGAGTCTTTAGCAGTACAATTCAAAAGCATCAATTCTTCAGCACTCAACTTTCTTTATGGTCCAAATCTCACCTCCTTACATGACTACTGGAAAACCACAGCTTTGACTGTATGGACCTTTGTCAGCAAAGTGATGTCTCTGCTTTTTAATACACTGTCTAGTTTTCTCATAGCTTTCCTTCCAAGGAACGTCTTTGAAGTTCATGGCAGCAGTCACCATCTGCAGTGATTTTGGAGCCCAAGAAAATAAAATCTGTCACTGTTTCCACTTTTTCCCCTTAAACAACTTTCAATATGAGACTTGTTTTGGTAAATATTATATAATACATTAGATCTTTCTCACTCCAGATCTTTATAGAATAATAAAATATAAACACAGTAGTAAGAGAACAAATTGAGTGAGGATCTACTATAATTTTCTGTGAGGATTTAATCATTTCTCTTGGAATGATATCTAAAACTAATTGTATGTTTGTAATTGTTGAAGGATAACTATTATCATTATAACTGAAAATTTTCTCAAAATCATTAAATTCATAATCTTACATTCTCTTTCTTGAAAAATTACCATCATGCTGCTGTTGCTAAGTCACTTCAATCTTGTCTGACTCAGTGTGACCCCAGAGACGGCAGCCCACTAGGCTTCTCTGTCCCTGGGATTCTCCAGGAAAGAACACTGGAGTGGGTTGCCATTTCCTTTTCCAATGCATGAAAGTGAAAAGTGAAAGTGAAGTCACTCAGTCTTGTCCGACTCTTCGCGACCCCATGGACTGCAGCCTACCAGGCTCCTCCGTCCATTGGATTTTAGAGGCAAGAGTACTGGAGTGGGGGTGCCATTGCCTTCTCCTAATTACCATCATAGGATTCAGAAAAATCCTTAGACCTAGTGGATAAATTATAGTAAAAATGATGATATTGGACTTTTCTCCTTTCTTGCAAGATATTTATAACATGATTTACACACTCAGTGTGGAACTTAAGAATTTTCCAAGAAACATCATCAGAACAATACCTTCCCTTGGCACAGCTATCACTTCCATTTTTAAATTAATGGTGGAATTAGTGACACAGAAGGTACCTGAATGAGAGTAGTTTTATAATTGGATCTGTTATTTTTTCCCTTAAGAAGCCATTCACTAAGTCTTTATGATAGATTTTATTATTTTTCTAAACATTTCCTACCTCTCGTTTGAAGATGAAAATGAATCCCCACTCTATCAATCTCAGGAGTAGCCATGTCACCTGTTTTGGCCTCTAAATGGGAGGGGCAATGACATGTATCCTTTTGAAGGGAAACTTTAAAAGCCAGTTTCTTTGTTATATACCACTGAAAATATGGGATTGTTTATGCATCACACCTTACTCTATCCTGATAGATATAGTGATTCACACAAAATTGTTGAGTATTTGTCATAAAACTATTGTTAAATCTCAACCAGACCCTAAGTTTACTCAGTGCAATAAACAATCTCCTTCCTATGTGAAATGCAATAGAGCTGGGTTAAGGCTGGTTATCTCTAAAATTCTTTCATTTATGAAATCCTGTTTCTTTCCCAACTGAGAATATGTGAACAGGCTTATAGTGAATAAAATTAAGGAAGAATTTTCCCAACAGTTGTACTGAAGAAATTATCTGTTTTCAAAAATAATTCTGATAAAAGTTTTTCTCTAATTGGCATTATTTAGAATACAGGTTTGTCTTTAAGAGCAGCTTCAAATCATTGTGAGATTTTGTGATCAAAAAATTTCAACATTGTGTTTTTGGCTCAATGTATATTTCAGAGGGCTTGGTTTAACTTCTAACTGGTAGTAAAGATACCAGTAAAGATGTTTAGAAGTGACTCCCAACTGAAAACTGACTTCAGATACATATGCCTATGAATGTACCTCATTTAGCAGTATTGATTCTATAATTCTATAGTAAATAATAGTAAAGAATATTTATGTATATATAAATAAAACAAGTACTTTACACATAATTAGTATGGAATTAGACTCAAATTTCTATGAGAATGGTCTTCTTTTTACCATCTTGATATATAGTAGGTACTCACTGAAAACTATGCTGAAGAATGATATTATGCCTGGGGGAGAACATGGCAACCCCCTCCAGTATTCTTGCCTGAAGAATATCTGGGCAGAAGACCCTGTTGGGCTACAGTCCCCATAGGGTTGCAAAGAGTCGGACACAACTGAGCAACTAAGCGCGTGACATCATGAGGCCATATTATATAATGAAAATGATCATTGCTGATTTTGTACAAAATTTTGTTATTTGAGCCTAGAAGAAAATCAAATTAAATACTATTTTAAAGATAATAAGTTAAAATAAAATAAGCTCTAGCACTAATTTATTAATTGATATATTCATTGATTTAAGCATTCATATATTTATTCACTTCACAAATAGTAATTGAGCCTTCTATTGCTAGTGAAAAAGTGAAAATGAAGTTGCTCGGTCGTGTCTGACTCCTTGCGACACCATGTACTGTAGCCTACCAGGCTTCTCAGTCTATGGAATTTTCCAGGCCAAATTACTAGAGTGGGTTACCATTTCCTTCTCCAGGGGATCTTCCCAACCGGGATTGAATCCAGGTCTCCTGCATTGCAGGCAGAAGCTTTACCATCTGAGCCACCAGGCAGTGCATTAAATACTACAGATAAAAAAAAAAATTGGGGAAAAAATCTAATATTTGGAAAGGATTCATTGAACAACATGAAATATTATTTATAAAGTAAATATATTTTTGAAATGATTACATAATCAAAATACCTATAGTTACATACATTTGTTTTGACATCCTCTTCTTAATTGTTGCTTCACATGAAATAACTAAGGGATCTCAAACTCTATTTATGAGTTAATTAACTATATTGCTGCCTATGGAATAAGGAATTAATTATTTCATCACTATCATATTTTCTACAGTCACTGTAATGTGATCCCCTATGGTGCCCTTTTCCCTGTATCTCTAGACGCAAGATGAGTGATATATGGAATTCCACCTTTTTGCTGATGGAAAAGGAACCCAGATTATGTGTAGAAAATAATCACTTGTAATATAGGAATCAAGTTACTGAGGCTGATAGAAAATAAAGTGAATGGTAAACTTTGAGAAATATTTGAGATTAGATTTTTAATTGCTGGTCTGTGGATATGGTTATTGATCCATGTATTATAAATACACAAGTACACTGATGATATTACTATAATTCTTTAAAATCTTAATAATTCCATTACAAATTAAAACATGACTAACATAAACTAGACTCTTTGCATCCTCATATCTTTCTCTTCTTTATATCTGTTTTTATTTTCTCTAATCTGAACTATCCTCTCTAAACACTTTTTGCTCATGAATTCTAATCAAATCATTTACTCAATTGATCTGTTGCCTCCCTCATGTGCCTTCTTTGACTATCATCTATTTCCACCCAGACAGAGACACATTTCTTCCTTTCTACTTAGAATTACAACTTTTTCAAAATTTTCACTACAGACTACGACATTTAGTTGTACATATTTGTGACTTCTCCATCATTCCTATTCTACTAATCATCTATAGGAAAACATACTTCTCGGTTATACTTATGCACCCAGAAGATGAAACAAGGGCAGATGGAAGTCACTCAAATATTAGTCCTATTGGAAAAAGTAAATAATTCAACACTAACATTTTAGGTAAAAGACCTGAATTCTTAATGCAAATTCTATTTATATACTGCTAATCAAGACTCCACAGTCCCTGATGTCTCTTGAAAATTTCCATCTCATTACCTCTAATTAAACATGGAACAGTTTCAAGCCCCTCATTCTCATCTCTCCTGAACTTGAGCTTCCATGGATATTTATTGATTTTTGTTCAGCATATTATCCACATCCTTGTTTTTCAATTAAACTGTATGGGTTTTCCCCAGTTTATTTCTTTCCACTCCAACTAAGCTGAATATATCTGTTAAGGAATATGTTTCTCAGTTCTATCATTTCTGCATTTCATGTCTTATATATAGCTACCAGCTTAAAGAATTTTCTTCTAATCTCTAATTAAGATTTTTGGAGTAATCTCAAAATTGTTTTACTATTGCCACTTCAGATTTCTTCAGTTTTCCCCAAATGCAAGGGAATCAATCCACCCTACAGTATAAAAACAATCCTACCACTCTTTTGAATTAAGCCTGTCATTTATTTTTCATAGTCTATAGAAGTGAAGTGAAGTGAAAATGGCTCAGTCGTGTCCAACACTTTGCAACCCCATGGACTATACAGTCCATGAAATTCTACAGGCCAGAATATTGGAGTGGGTAGCCTTTCCCTTCTCCAGGGGATCTTCCCAACCCAGGTATCCTGCATTTGCAGGCGGATTCTTAACCAGCTAAGCCACCAGGGAAGCCCCATTGTCTATGCTGCTGCTGCTAAATCACTTCAGTCAAGTCCGACTCTGTGCGACCCCAGAGATGGCAGCCTACCAGGTTCCCCATCCCTGGGGTTCTCCGGGCAAGAACACTGGAGTGGGTTGCCGTTTCCTTCTCCAACGCATGAAAGTTAAAAGTGTTAAGTGAAGTCACTCAGTTGTGTCCGACTCCCAGTGACCCCATGGACTGCAGACTACCAGGCTACCAGTCCATGGGATTCTCCAGGCAAGAGTACCAGAGTGGGTTGCAGTTGCTGTCTCTGCCATAGTCTATAGAATAGAGGATAAATGATTTTGACTGATAAATGACTTTTACTTTCAACAATATCTCCAATCTCATCTGCCATCACCTAATGTTCCAGACATAGTTGCACAGTTCAAGCTTCCTGAAAGTTTAATGCTAAGTCATGCTTGAAGAAACGAAGTGAAGTTGCTCAGTTGTGTCTGACTCTTGGCGACCCCTTGGACTGTAAACTACCAGGCTTCTCTGTCCATGGGATTTTTCCAGGCAAGAATACTAGAGTGGGTTGCCATTTCCTTCTCCAGGGTATCTTCCCGACCCAGGGATTGAACCCGGGTCTCCCACCTTGCAGGCAAACGCTTTAACCTCTGAGCCACCAGCTCCCTTAAGCCATGCTTAGGCACTTTCAATTTCTTCTACATTTAATAGTGAAGTTCATCACTACTAACGTGGACAAGCACTTTTATTGAAATATGTATCATGAGTATTTGTTTCTACCTCTATCTTGCAGAAGATTCTGTGAACTTGTTGAATATAGGGACTGTATTTTATTATTATTAACATTTGTATCCCTAGTACTTAAAGGAAGATGTGGTACATGCTAGGCACAAAATAATTGAGTAACTGAATGATTTTACATTCACACTCACACACTCACAATATGCATATATACATATATACTCATCTACATTTAGATATGCATATATTTACATATTCCTGGAGTTGTTCAGTCGCTCAGTCACATCTGACTCTTTGCAGCCTCATGGACTGCAGCATGCCAGGCTACCCTGTCTTTTACCATCTCCCAGAGTTTGCTCAAACTCATGTCCATTGAGTTGGTGATGCCATTTAACCATCGTGTCCTCTGTTGTCCCCTTCTCCTGCCTTCAATCTTTCTGAGCATCAAAATGGCAACCCACTCCAATATTTTCACATGGAAAATTTCATGGAGAGAGGTTCCTGGCAATCTATAGTACTTGGGGGTCATAAAGAGTCAGACATAACTGGGCACATGTGCAAATTTACATACATTGTATATATGTATACAAATATGCATATCTATTACACTTAATTGATTTGTAGATGAATTATTTTTGTATTTCCATATTACCTTAACATTTAAATGATAAAAATTATTTTTCTCCAAGGTATTAAAAGTGGGTTATTAAGTATAGTCTACTAGAATATTAATTAAAGTGTATTGTTTCCAAAGACAATAAGAAGTTTCAAAATATAGTTAGCCAATCATTTTTTCTGACACTTATACTGACTGTTACAGGTGGAAACTGCTTGGAGAATGCTGGCAGTATAAATTAGCCACATTTCTTTTTCTTGGCTTCTGATACTTTGTAAGTTTTCTCACCTCTCATAAAACCCTCTGCCACAGACTGCACTTAATACTATAATTTGCATATTGATTACTAATGACATTATCAAATACACAAAACCCTTTATATAATACATATTTGAATAAGTACCAACATATAAAAGAGGTCATCAAAGTGTAATATTAAAGTGCTTTTCTTTTGCTAATAACTGGTTAAATTTCAACACTCTTTCACATTACATCATTTAATACACCTACAGAGACGGTAAATTTACTTTCATGAATTTTTATTTCTCTTAGTTATTACTGTTATAGCAGAGAAGTGAAAAAATACACAGCATACTAGTAAACATAAAAACATGCTAGTAACTCCATTGCCTTCTCTCTCGTTAATCATAGATGAAATATTTGAAAATAAATGTTTCTTACAATGTCAACTTATCTCACAGGACAAGTTTATTTTTCTTTTATTTTTAAATATTAAGATTTTAACATGCTTTTCAACAAATAACAATGTAAACTATAGAGCTTCTTACATGAATATCAAGGGCCAAAGAGCTTCTTGAGCTATGAAAATATGTGAAGTTTATGTGCATATAAGCAGGGGATTCATATACAGTCTTAAATATTCGAAGCAGTCCATGGTTCAAAGTTTAACAATCACAGATTTGTGCTAACAAATGTTATTAACTATTTTCTTGATTATAAAGTTCAGCTTATCATTTTCACAGCTCTGCAATTGCTTTATGAACCTTTGGATACAGTATTTAAATGCACTTTGCTTTATTTATAGAACTTCATTTATTTTCTACTCATTTTAGAAAAAGTCACTAACCAAGGAGATTTGGCAGTAAGATTGTAGGAGGAAAGAAATGAAGGAAATTTTTACTGTAAAGCATCTTCTTTTGGTCAGGCATTGATCTAACTGGTTTACATATGCTGCACCATTTCTTTCTGTCGAAGATGAAGCCTGACACTAAAGCAGTAAGGATAGATTTTATACAGTAATACTATCAACGTAGGGAAGAGACTCTAGCATGAATTAAACTGAATTTTGCTGAAATAAATGGCTGGAGGCTGTTTAAGGACTGGGATACATTAAGGGAAAGGCACTAAGGAATCTTGGTGCAGGGGGGTGGGGGTTGATTCATATGACTAGTGCTCCTGGATTTGTTAATTGGAGTTTATCCAGAGGAGAAATAAACTTCTCTCTTTATAACAGGAGGCAAACTGAAACAAACCTTCCCAGGAAGTATGCCCCTTGTCCTCCCGATAGGGACTGGGAGGGGAAGGGTTTCCTTTCTGAACATTTGCATTTCAAAGAGATATGTCCCTGAGGAAATAGTTTGAGGTGGTAGCTTCATGTCTCTCAAAAAGGAGGTTAAGGAATTATAGTTTCGAGCTTTCCACAGTAACTGCTGTAAGAGCAGGTTCAGGAGCCTATCTGCCTATCACCAGGTTCTGCCTGGAACAAACAGTACATGCTCCTGGCAGCCTTGAGTGGTTCTCCTGCAGGCGTTTTAAGGAAGGGCTGGAGTCATCCTAGGGAAAGGGCTTCTGGAAGCTATGCTGGAGTTTGTCATTCCTTCGTGCAGAGGTTTGGACCATGGTGCCTTTATGTGCCAAGAGTTCCGAAGTTCTCAATCCACAAAACACTTTGGAGAACTAAAGTCAAGAGTGTATTTTTCTTGATGTTTTGCTGTTAGAAATGTTGATAATTATCAAGTAGAATTCAAACCTAGGTACGTCCAATTCCAAATCCTGTGCATCTTTCTGCTATACCTCAACACTTCCATTTAAAATTCAAATCAATCTTTTCCTTCATATTCAGAATTGAAACAGAGACCTAAAGAGTAGTTTTTATTGTAAAATGTGGACTTCTCTGGTGGCTCAGATGATAAAGAATCTGCCTGCAATGCAGGAGACCAGGGTTCAGTCCCTGGGTTGGGAAGATCTCCTGGAGAAGGAAATGGCAACCCACTCCAGTATTCATGCCTAGAAAACTCAGGTCAGTAAGAACTGAACACCCAATTGTTCATTATATACCTTAAGAAACAGATTTTATTAACACCTTAGAAGCTCAGTGAGTTTCTGTCACAGAACGTAGGCCTGTCTCTGTACCCCAAAGATAATCACAACAGGATTATGTATTATTCATTCTCTAAGTCTCCTTATATATTTTGTCATATATCTCTAAACCATGGATATCTCTGAATCATATATTTTAAAGATTTACATAAATAATATTTTATGTACAAAGATTTCTGTGATTGCTTCTATTATTCAATACCAGTTTTTTTTTCTGACTTTGTTCATACCTTTAAATATAGTTTATCTATTTTTATTGTACATGATATTTATGCTTGCCAATGTACATTCTTCAAATGATAGAGCTTTTTTTTAGTGCTTTTACCCTTCAAATTGAAATTTAAAGTTCATGTAAAGTTGACTTCTTATAATTTGATGTAAGCTTTCTTTTCTATATACAGAGCTAGTCATTTCAGTACCAATTATTAAATGGTTCATCCTTTTTAAATATTTTGCAATGCTTAAATAAAATAAATATTGTTTACCTATTATAAGCATAAATCAAATTTCTATACTTGTGTGATTGGTCAACTCTCTATTCCATCTGTCTCTTCAGCTATTTCTGTATCATCTGATAAGTGGTTTAGCCAGTTAGTGACAATTCTTGAACTTTGGGGACCCAAATAAATTTTAGAGTCAGTTTGTCAAAACAGAGTATTTTTGCCTTTTATCCCTAACAAGTGACTTCGTACTTATTTTGATCACAGATGAATCATTTTTTTTTCTACACTATCAGCTTTTTTTCCATAGAAGTACACATATGCTTTACTTACTTCACAGGACTTATGTGCAAATCTAAAGTAAAGTAAAATAGAAAACCCAATTATATAACATGTAAACCACCATGAATATTGTTCCTGAAGAATAGCTTGCTTATTTATTTATGTGAGGTATAAGTATGCATACCTCATATTCCCAGTCTACCCTCCTCTGCCCAACATGTAATATACCACTATTTTAATATCAACAGAAGGCCTACTAGTAGTCATATGTGCCTATACAAATTTATTACAATTTCCACTATGTGTCTAATAACAAACTATCTTTTTTAGTTAATATATTTAAATTAATATTCAAATTTAAAAGAGAGTCTGAAGTCTGTAAGCTACCAATTCACAGGTCAGTGGAGAACAACTTAGGTAATCTAAAAATGAGGACTTCAGCATAAAAACTTGGTGCCTAACTTTGGCTAATTTATTTAATCTTTCTAAGTGTCTGTTCCCTAATACATAAAATAAAGATTCTAATAATATTGACCTAATGCTGTCATTGTGAGAGAGACACAAGATGTGAAAAAGAATTTGCATACTTTAGTGTGTTATGTAAAGCATACTTGTGATTATTAAACTGTAGGTGTAAACTTGTCATGTTGTATGAGCCAAAATAAATTTTAAGTGTCAGAGCAATTTGTTTTTGAAAGAAATCTGGCAAATCTCTTTAGAGAGCAAATAATTATTTGTAATCCAGATAAATTCATACAACTTGAATAAACAAACTGAAATTTTGATTTTTTTAGAATGATTCATTTATTTACTCATTCTAAAACTTTTTTAATCTATATAAGTGGGAAAAATTACCATTGCTGTATGTAATAAGAAGAATCAGTAGAAACATTAAAAGAATCTCTGGAGACCATGAAGCCAACAAATAATTAAGTACTCATCTATAAAACCAGTTTTGTGTTATGAGTATTAGGATTTGTTATATTTTGATTTAGAAATTACATTTTGCCCTTTCATTGAAGGTTAACAAAAAATTCTTCAGTTTAAGAAGCAAGAAAGATCATTGTTCAGAAAAGCAAAGGTACAAATCAATAAATGTTTTCTACCATATACAAATACATAAAGAAGAGGGAAGTTAAAGGAAAGCATAAAAAGCATAAATTTCCTCATTGTGCATAACATAGATTCAATAAGTATTGTCTAAAACTGAAATGAAAAGAATGGAAGGAAGAGAGAAAGGAACAAAGAAGCAGATTGTCAAAGTGACATTAATGTGAGCTGTCCTCACACTCTTGTTTCTGTCAGTCTGTAGTATACCCATTCCAATGATTTACCATATCTCATTGTGAGTTTAATTTCAATTTCCCTAACTAACTATGGTTTTGTTTTCATGTATTTTTTGGCAATTCATTTAACTTCTTTTTATAAATATTTGTTTAAGAACTGTTTTCTTATTGATTTGTAAAAAATCTTATTATAGGTACTCTGACATAATATATTTTCTCCCAGTTTTCAATTACTTTTTTATATTTTTAAGGATGATTTTTTTCACCAAATTTTAAATTTTGATGTATTTCAATTTATCCATTTTTATTTTCTGATTTGTGATTTTGATGTCCTAAGACATCTTTGCTTATTCTAGTATCATAAAGATTGATCCTATAATATCCTTTAAATAGTTTAATTTTTACTTAAATATCTAGACTTTTAATCTTATGGACTTAATTTTATGTATGGTATAAAATAAGAGTCAATGTTACTTATTTGTCTTGTGAATATTGTTCTAGAGAATTTTTTTCCACTTAATTTTCTTGTCAGTTTTCAAGTTCTGTGATCTCAGTCTCCAATGCACGTTTAATCTAATTCAGGGAAATATCCATCTCAAATATTATATTTTGATCTTTAAAATTGTAGTTTGTTACTTTTTTTTTATCACTCAAAATGTGTTTATTAACAACTTATGGCTCATGGTGCTCTTTAGACATTGTACAAAGGGATTTACTGTGTTACAGGTTAATGAGTACAAGACTGCCCCAAAGGCAATTCAGTACATCGGCAAGTTACTTATTACAAAACTGAGGTGAATTAGATAACTTCCACACACCCTATATTTCACCAATCAACACAAAATCAGGAGGGAAAGGCTCAGTTAACTCAAGACTGTAAAGACTGTCTCCTGTTAGAAAATCTGATCTGATTTACCAACAAACCATCTTTATAAAATATATTCTTCTAACTATGTGAGTTTTCCACATTCTCAAGTCCCCTACATTCATGGAAATATTCAGAAAAATAAAATTATCTTCTTAGTAGTCATCTATAAAGACTGCTTCCATCTGAGTAAATTAGAAATTTATCCTGAGGAACTCCATTCTTCCCCTCCACCCAACTGAAGAAAAGATATTTAGCAGCCGGATTTAAATTGAAGCACTGGGGAGTCTGTCTTCACCTTGGAGCAGGGCTTTCTCATATTATAAAATGACATCCCCAAACCAGAAATAGTTTGTTACGTTTATGTCTTCCATTGTTATATTGATTATACTCATGTATTCAGTTCAGTTCAGTTCAGTCACTCAGTCGTGTCTGACTCATTGCGACCCCATAAATAACAGCAAGCCAGGCCTCCCTGTCCATCAGCAACTCCTGGAGTTTACCCAAACTCATATCCATCAAGTCAGTGATGCCATCCAGCCATCTCATCCTCTGTCACCCCCTTCTCTTCCTGCCCTCAATCCCTCCCAGCATCAGGGCCTTTTCCAATAAGTCAACTCTTCACATGAGGTGGCCAAAATATTGGAGTTTCAGCTTTAGCATCAGTCCTTCCAATGAACACCCAGGACTGATCTTTAGAATGAACTGGTTGGATCTCCTTGCAGTCCAAGAGACTCTCAAGAGTCTTCTCCAACACCTCAGTTCAAAAGCATCAATTCTTTGGCACTCAGCTTTCGTCACAGTCCAACTTTCACATCCATACATGACCACTGGAAAAACCATAGCCTTGACTAGATGGGCCTTTGTTGGCAAGGTAATGTCTCTGCTTTTGAATATGCTTTCTAGGTTGGTCATAACTTTCCTTCCAAAGAGTAAGTGTCTTTTAATTTCATGGCTGCAGTCACCTTCTGCAGTGATTTTGGAGCCCATAAAAATAGAGTCTGACACTGTTTCCCCATCTATTTCCCACGAAGTGATGGGACCAGATGTCATCATCTTTGTTTTTTAAATGTTGAGCTGTAAGCCAACTTTTTCACTCTCCTCTTTCACTTTCTTCAAGAGGCTTTTTAGTTCCTCTTCACTTTCTGCCATAAGGGTGGTGTCATCTGCATACCTGAGGTTATTGATATTTCTCCTGGCAATTTTGATTCCAGCTTGTGCTTCTTCCAGTCCAGCATTTCTCATGATATACTCTGCTTATACGTTAAGTAAGCAGGGGTGACAATATACCACCTTGACGTACTCCTGTTCCTATTTGGAACCAGTCTGTTGTTCCATGTCCAGTTCTAACTGTTGCTTCCTGACCTGCATATAGGTTTCTCAAGGTAGTTAGAATAAGAAAAAGGAGTCCAAAATGGTGGTGGCTAAAAGACAAGGAAAGGAAAAGCTTAAGAAAACAGAACAAAGAAAGAGGGAATAGGTCTAAAGGAGGTTTTAGCCCAGGGCTGGTTTAAGTCCATTAGAACGGAATGTTGCTTCTGAGAATGCTTTTAAAAGAGACCTTTGTATTCATCATGGTCTCACCATTTTGGTGGGAATTTGAAAGATTTTGGCCATTTGTGTGCGTTTGGAATGCCTTAGATTGAAGCTACGCAGTAATTTTCTTTCTTTCCTTGAAGATCATCTTTGCTACAAAGCGTAGATTTTCACTATACCCTTGAATACATTCATATTCATGCAAAGATTTATGATATTTCCTATGTTTCTATCCCAGTTTCTGTTTTTGTTTTGTTTTGTTTTCTCCTCTGTATAACTTCAGTCTCTCTTATTCTGCCCTCTATATTCAAGCCATCTTTACTTTCCCACATTACTTTGATTCCTCATTCCTGTGATATAGTATGGAAATTGTTGCTGTTCTGTTGCTAAATTGTGTACTACTCTTTGTGACCCTTAAAAACTGGGGTAAGCATTGGATTCACTTTGTTTTTATTCTTATCATCGTAGTCCTGCCCTAGCTGTTGCCAAGAATATGTAAACAATATTATATATATATATATATATATGGTTTGATTTTTTCCAGATTGGCCTCTGTTACTCCTTCATGGTCAGTGAAAATATGCCCACTGCCTTGTAGACAATTACACAAAGACCAATCAGAGTGAGATAGATACACTGGGGAGAAGATATCAACCATTTGGCAACTGAGCTTTTACACTGCATAATTAGGGAATTACCAAGCCTCCGTTTGCATTTATCAGATTCCAGAATGCACACTATGGCAGAACCTGAACTGGGAAAGATTGAAGGCAGGAGGAGAAGGGGATGACAGAGGATGAGATGGTTGGATGGCATCACTGAATCAATGGACATGAGTCTGGGTAAACTCAGGGAGTTGGTGATGGGCAAGGAGGCCTGGCGTTCTGTGGTCCATGGGGTCGCAAAGAGTCAGACACAACTGAGTGACTGAACTGAGCTTAATTGAGTTCTTCTTCCACCCTGCCAGCTGAGTTACAAGAAAATACAGCTTTCCACAGTCAGAAGGAGGCCAAAGATGTGTAATTCCATTTTAAAATGTGACAAGTTATATCAGCAATGACCACATCAGCATTTATCTGGTGAAGCTACAGTTCTTCCCTGGTTTGATCAGGGCTTGGAATTTAAGAATTGTGACTCACTGAGAATCAATTGCCTTAAGCACTGGTTTTAGCCATTTTCCCTGGGGATTGCAAGAGATCAACTTGTCATCTAAAAGTCAAGCTTATAGGATATTAGCTTTGAACAAATGACCTTGTGCTGCATGAATTTTACAACTTATTTAGAACTAAACTGAGAGAATTTTCTGAAACCTAACATACACTGTATCTATACGTTTTACAATATCCCAATGTTTAAGAATTATAGTTATACCAATGATTTATTATCCCTTCCATGTCCAAATAAATTTTGCTTCATTTGCTTCCCAGTACTCATTTTATTAGCTATTTGTTGCTATATAAACATTTAAATCCCAAATTAAAAGTTTAAAACAAGAAAGATTTATTATCTGTTTCTGAGTGTCAGAAATCCCAGATGGTTTAGCTCGGCGATTGAAAGAGTTGATGTCCATCTTCTCACTGTGATTCAACACGGGAGAAGGGAGGTCTCTAGAGTCTGTTTTATAAGTATTGATCCCAGTCTTGAGGACTCCACCACCATGACCTAATAACCTCTCAAAGTCCATCTTCAAAAACCATCACACGGGAGGCATGGCAGGTTGGGTTTCAGTATGTGAATTTCAGGAGAAAATATTGTCTATCATATTCTACTCCAGGGTCCCCGCAATTGAGTCATTTTTGCATGAAAAATACATTTACTGCATTCCAATGTTGTAGCCACCTGTTCCAGGAAACAAACTCATTCAGAAGAACAATGCAGATAGTGGAGTGCAGTTTATTACACTGGCGGGCCCAAGGCAGTCTCCTCTTAGCCAAGGACCCCGACCATTTTTTGTGAAAACCTTATATACCCTAAGTGTACATGCCTAAACCCACCTCCCCAAATTCCCTGAAACTAGTCTGAACAAAGGAAGAGAAAGATACAATCAAAGTTAACCGGTGATTCATATGCCTTAAGCCTAGGTAGTTGATGCTGCTGCTGCTGCTGCTGCTACTGCTAAGGCGCTTCAGTCGTGTCCGACTCTGTGCGACCCCATAGATGGCAGCCCGCTAGGCTCCCCCGTCCCTGGGATTCTCCAGGCAAGAACACTGGAGTGGGTTGCCATTTCCTTCTCCAATGCATGAAAGTGAAAAGTGAAAATGAAAGTGAAGTCATGTCCGACTCTTCGTGACCCCATGGCCTGCAGCCTACCAGGCTCCTCCATCCATGGGATTTTCTAGGCAAGAGTACTGGAGTGGGGTGCCATTACCTTCTCCAAGCCTAGGTAGTTAACAGTGGACAATTATCAATAGGCCTGTGGTCATATCCCAATAATCATAATAGAATGCAAGATTGTATTCAGTTATATAATTAATGTATTCTTTTAGGTGATAGAGTCTAGGTACGAGCACTGGGGCTCTTCCTTCCGGGGGCCTGGTTTTCCCATTGGTATGTTGTTTCCATAGATACTGGGCATATAGCTCAAAGTCCACAGTCCAGCCCAAGGTGAAGACCTGCTTTCAAGACAGAGCTAGCTCTGTCTATTTCCTCCTTCACCAATAGCCCCCAAAGTCTTAACTCATTCCAACATTAAATTTAAGTCTAAAGTTTCTTGTAAATATCATTTAAATCAGATATGTGTGAGACTCCAAGGATGAGTCATACTGAGGAAAACTCTTCTCTAGCTGTGAACCTGTGAAACCAAACACATTATGTGCTTCTGAAATACAACAGTGAGACAGGCACAGGATAAACATTTCCATTCCAAAAAAAGGAGAAATAAGAAATAAGAAAGAAGTGACAGGTCCCAAGTAAGTCCAAAGCCTAAAGGGGAAAATTTCTTTAGAACTTAAGACTTGAGAATAATATTGTTTGGCTTACTAGTCCCTGCCCACTTCAGTGGTAAGTCACCACATGGCTCTGTGGGACAGTCCTGGGACAGTTTTCTACTGGGGCCCTGCCCCTGCTGCAGTTCCCTGCCAGGGCCTGGGGCCCTCTCAGACTGTGGTAACATGTCTGTGACTTGTCAGGCATCCTTGTCCTTCAAAACCTAGATGAAAGAAACTATGTCTTCCATGCTCACACACTCCTAACCTGAGCTGGGAGTGAGAGCTTTTGTGGTCCCTGAATCATCTTTGGGATAAGTCTTCCATTGCCTTGAACACTATAGCTACTGGCTTCTGTTTAGATGGGTGATCCATATTAATCTCTTTATCAGAAGGTCACTTGGCCACAATCTTCGTGTCCTCATTTTTTTTTTTTTTCAATATGAACAGGCTGAGTGTTCCAAAGCTTTATGTTTTCTTCCTTTTCTGCTGAACAGTCCATCTTCCATCTTCTCTCTTCTCACATCTTAATAGAAGCAGACAAGAAAAGTCAAGCTGTATCTTCAATACTTTGCTTAGAAATCTCACACAAATACTGTATGATGACACTTACATGAGGCATCTAAAGGAATAAAGAACACAGAAAAAAAAAGTTGAGTGGTAATTGGTAGGGATCAGGGAAGATGGGCAGTTATTTTTCAATGGATATAATTTGAAGGTGAAATTTTTCAGTATGTGATGAGACATGTGCTTATTGTTAACAAAGTACTATGTATTTTTTACTTCAATTTAGAAAAAGGAAAAGATTTAGTAGATTGAACAAAGTAATGTGATAGGACTGAGATTCAAGTAGGAAATTTCTGCTTCTAAGAGTACTGTTAGGAATTCCCTGGCCGTCCAATGGTTAGGACTCAGTGCTTTCATTGCAGGGAACTTCAAGCTGCACAACATAGTCAAAAAAAAAAAAAAATTGCTCTTTCCATGTATCATCATTGTTTCCCATGATATCATGTCTATATTATATTTAACACTAATTATTTATTGCTACAACATAGTAAGTTTTCAAAATAAACAGTATTATTTTCTCACAAGAATAGCAACATATTAAGCTAAGAATAAAGAAAATAGTCAGAAAAATATTCTATTTTATAATAGCAGAGATATTAAACTGAAAACTAGCAATTACACTCAATTTTAGTAGTTGTAATATTTTGTCTTAAGATACATTACTTTGCCAACAAAAGTCCATCTAGTCAAGGCTATGGTTTTTCCAGTGGTCACATTTGGAGGTGAGAGTTGGACTGTGAAGAAAGCTGAGTGCCGAAAAATTGATGCTTTTGAACTGTGGTGTTGGAGAAGACTCTTGAGAGCCCCTTGGACTGCAAGGAGATACAACCAGTCCAACCTAAAGCAGATCAGTCCTGGGTGTTCACTGGACGGACTGATGCTAAAGCTGAAACTCCAATACTTTGGCCACCTCATGTGAACAGCTGACTCATTGGAAAAGACCCTGATGCTGGGAAGGATTGGGGGCAGGAGGAGAAGCGGACAACAGAGGATGAGATGGCTGGATGGCATCACCGACTCGATGGACATGGGTTTAGGTAAACTTCTGGAGTTGGTGATGGACAGGGAGGCCTGGCGTGCTGCGATTCACGGGGTCACAAAGAGTCGGACATGACTGAGCGACTGAACTGAACTGACTGAATCACTAAATGTACATATTTGCTTCGGTGCAGTTTGGATATTATGTCAACCATGAAGAAAGCTGTGTTAAGAAGCCAAATATGAATATTCCTCACACATACTCAAAGTTAAATAATTAAATGGAGATGGGAACATTGAAAATATTGAACTGAGTACTGGTGAAAATGTAAGATATATTTTGCTAATAGAATAATGTAAATTTAATTAAATTATTATAGCAGCACAGAACATAACCAATAAGAAAATTATTTAAGATTTCTTTTTATGCCAAAAAAAAAAAAAAAAAAAAAACAAAGAAAAGAGATATGAAAGAGTTATGGAATGTAAACACCCCAAACCAATGACTTAATTTCTGGACTCATTTACAACAAAAAGATTTATTTATTTTAGACACAGTTGACCTCGTGTGTGGTTGCAATATATATAATCCTAATAATACTTCCCTTTTTGTCTAACTGACTGTCTTACACACATAAATTTAAGATTGGATATGAAGTGTGTAATCCACAGCCACAAGGTGAAAGATGAGATTGTGTATATCAGCTAAGTATGGAAGTTTACATACTTAAGTCTGTTTTTCTCTCAGGGTTTTACTAATCGAAGACAAAGCATTGAAATGATACTGCCTGTAATAAGCTTTGGCATAAGACTGAATAAATTAATGTATTTTATCTTAGCCAGCTTGGGCTGCCATAACAAAATACCGTAGACTGGGTGGCTTAAACAAAAGACATTTATTCTTACCATTTTGGAGGATGGAAATCTAAGATCAAGTGGTTGAGTTCTGGAGGAGATCTTCTTTCTATCTCACTTACAACTGCTTTTTCGCTGTGTCATCTCACGGCAGAGAGAAAAGGAACTTCAGTTTCTCTGTTTTTTCTTTTCTATATAAAAACAGTAATTTCATCAATGGCACCCCATCCTTATGTTGTTCAGTCGCTCAGTCATGTCCCACTCTTTGTGACCCCATGGGCTGCAGTACAGAAGGCTTCCCTGTTTTTCACTATCTCCTGGAACTTGCTCAAACTCATGTCCATTGAGTTGGTGATGTCATCCAACCATCTCATCCTCTGTCATCCCCTTCTCCTCTTGACTTCAATCTTTCTGAACATCAGGGTCTTTTCTAATGAGTCAGCTCTTCATATCAGGTGGCCAAAGTTTTGGAGCTTCAGCTTCAACGTCAGTCCTTCCAATGAATATTCAGGACTGATTTCCTTTAGAATTGACTGGTTTGATGCAAGGAGATCAAACCAGTCGTCCAAAACTAATTATCTCCCAAGGCCCCATCTCTAAATACTATCACAGTGAGGAGTCTGGACTTAGCACATGAATTTGAGGGAACACAAACATTCAAGTCATAACATTCTGTCTGTGCCCCACTAACTCCACTCAAAATTCTCATTGCTATAGCACGCAAATTAGATGCATTCCACTCCAACAGCCTCAAAAATTTTAACTCATTTCGGTATCAATTCTAAAGTCCAAAGTCTCATCTATATATCATGTAAACCAGATATAGTTGAAACTCAAGGTATGATTAACACTGAGGCAAAACTACCCTCCAGTTTTGAACCTATAAAGCTATATAAATCGTGAGCTTCCAAAATCAAATGGGGGCCAATCCTAGGATATGCTTTTCAATTCCTAGCTTACGACCACTATGAAATGTGTTTATATTGTTGAACGTGTCAGCAGTTTGTTCTTTCATATTCCACTGGGTGGACATATCAGTTATTAAGCCTTAACTATTTTTTTTTAAGATATTTTCCTATATGGGGTTATTGTAAACAACATTGCTGCAGATACTTTTGTTTGTATCAGTCTTTCAGGAACATGTGATGCCATTTTTTGTAGAGTATATGCTCAGGAATTAAACTGCTAGGTATAGCGTAGATAAAAGTATAGACAAATAATCAAATAAAATTCCAGAGCATTTGTTTCATTTTACAGTCCCACTAAATAGATGGAGAAACAGTGGAAACAGTGGCTGACTTTATTTGGGGGGGCTCCAAAATCACTGCAAATGGTGACTGCAGCCATGAAAATAAAAGACGCTTATTCCTAGAAGGAAACTTATGACCAACCTAGACAGCATATTAAAAAGCAGAAACACTACTTTGCCAACAAAGGTCCATCTAGTCAAGGCTATGGTTTTTCCAGTGGTCATGTATGGATGTGAGAGTTGGACTGTGAAGAAAGCAGAGAGTGAAGAATTGATGCTTTGGAACTGTGGTGCTGGAGAAGACTCTTGAGAGTCTCTAGGACTACAAGAAGATCCAACCAGTCCATCCTAAAGGAAATCAATCCTGGGTGTTCAGTTGGAAGGACTGATGCTAAAGCTGAAACGCCAAAACTTTGGCCACCTGATATGAAGAGCTGACTCATTGGAAAAGAACCTAATGCTGGGAAAGAATAAGGGCAGGAGGAGAAGGGGACGACAGAGGATGAGCTGGTTGGATGGCATCACCGACTCAATGGACGTGAGTTTGGGTAAACTTTGGGAGTTGGTGATGGATAGGGAGGCCTGGCATGCTGCGGTTCATGGGGTTGCAAAGAGTCAAACACGACTGAGTGAATGAACTGAACTGAACTGAACTGAAATGATGCAGGAACATCTCAGTTATTCATCTTGTTCAGAACATTGCTATGCTATAAGGTTAATCTGAAATATTCTGATCAGTGTGTAGTAGAAGTGTGTTGTGATAGTAATCTGCATTTCTCTCATTACTAATGATGTTCATTTTTATTTTGTATATTCTATTGCAAAGTGCTTGTTTAAGGTTTTGTCCATCATTGTGTTCTCCATCTTCTTATTAATTTTATAATTGTTTTAGTATTATATATGTGTACTTTTACTTATATATGTATGATCAGTACATCTTCCCAAGCATTGGCTTGCCTCATTTGTCATTAATATTGTCTTATGATTAACATGTTTTCAATTTTAATGAAAATTTGTTGTTTAAAAAATAGTTTACTATACATTATGTCTTGTTTAAGAAATCGTTGCTTACTCCAAGGGCAGGTTTTTCTTCCTTATTTTGTCTTAAAGGGTTTTTTTTTTTCTTAATTTTATAGTCTATAATTGAGTATATACATCATCTCAAATTATTTTTAATGTAAATTTCAAGAAAGGGTCTAGGCATTCTGTTTTGTTATGCATATCTAATTGCTTGGGCATTGTTTTTGAAAAATGCATTCCTTTCCCCAAAAAATCACAGTGTTTCCTTGCTTGTGTGTCTGTTTGATAAATATTATTGCTGATTGTATGGGGGGGGGGGGTTAGTGGGCTTACTGTGAATATATTTTATTGATCTATAATGTCTATCCTTTTACCCATACTTACTATTTTATATACACTACCTTTTTAGAAAGTCCAGATATTAAATAATATAAGTTCTCCAGCATTAATTTCCTTCAAGATTGTCTTTCACTTTCATACAAATTCTAGGAAATGTTAATCTCAACAAAAAGTTCCTGTTGGGATTTTGTTTGAAATTACATTATATCATAGAACAATTTTGAGAGAACTGATATCTTAATAATGTAGAGTCTTGTGTAGTATAAGCATGATATGGTGTTGTTTAGTCACTAAAGTCGTGTCTGACTCTTTGGGACACCATGGACTCTAGCCTACCAGGGCCCTCTGTCCTTGGGATTTCCCAGGCACGAATATTAGAGTAGTTTGCCATTTCCTTCTCCAGGAGATCTTCCTGACCCAGGGATTAAACCTCAGTCTCCTGTGTTGGCAGGAGGATTCTTTACCACTGCACCACCTGGAAAGCCCCAAGCATGGTATGCTGCTGCTGCTGCTGCTAAGTCGCTTCAATCGTGTCCAACTTTGTGCGACCCCATAGACAGCAGCCCACTAGGCTCCTCTGTCTCTGGGATTCTCCAGGCAAGAATACTGGAGTGGGTTGCCATTTCCTTCTCCAATGCTTGAAAGTGAAAAGTAAAAGTGAAGTCACTCAGTCGTGCACAACTCTTAGCGACCCCATGGACTGCAGCCTACCAGGCTCCTCCGTCCATGGGATTTTCCAGGCAAGAGTATTGGAGTGGGGTGCCATTGCCTTCTCCGCAAGCATGATATACATTTTCATTTATTTAAGTCTTCTTCAATTTCTTTCAGTGATGCCTTGTCATTTTAATTGCAGAGATCTTATCTACCTTTCATTGGTTTGAATTCTAGATAATAGTGGCAGTTTAGTGCTATATATAGCATATGTATCAGAGAAGGCAATGGCACCCCACTCCAGCACTCTTGCCTGGAAAATCCCATGGATGGAGGAACCCGGTAGGCTGCAGTCCATGGGGTCATGAAGAGTCAGACACGACTGAGCAATTTCACTTTAACTTTTCACTTTCAAGCATTGGAGAAGGAAATGGCAACCCACTCCAGTGTTCTTGCCTGGAGAATCCCAGGGACGGGGGAGCCTGGTGGGCTGCTGTCTATGGGGTCACACAGAGTCGGACACGACTGAAGTGATGCAGCAGCAGCAGCAACAGCAGCAGCAGCAGCAGCAGCATAGTATATGTATATTGGAGAAGAAAATGGCAACCCACTCCAGTATTTTTGCCTGGGAAGTCCCATGGAAAGAGGAGCCTGGCAGGTCACAAGAGTCAGACATGACTTAGTGACTAGAAACAACTAGGGTATTATAAAATTGCATTTCCCAATTATTTTCTAATAATACAAAGAAATGTCTTGTAAACAACAACCTTGCTATATTCATATGTAAATTTTAGGAGCTTGTAGATAGTCTAGTTGTACTATCGTGTTATCAGTGAATATTGTCAGCTTGAATTCCTTTTCCTAACTCTTTATGTCTTTATTTTATCTGCCTTATTGCACTGGCTAGAACTTCCAGTGTGAAGGAGTCTGGAATATACCACCCCAAAAGCCTTTGGCATATTAATTATGCTGAATTAAAGTTACTAAAGAAATATCCTGTGAAACAAAGAGTCTGATCCTTCTTTCTCCTCTTGAGGGCAGAAGATAAGCCTCTCATGTGAAAGATACCCTTCTTGTACCAGGAGGTTAGCAGACATTCTTATCACAAATGACAGAATTTAGGGCTAAGAAGGTTATACAGTTAGCCCTCCATATCTGTGGGTTTTCTATCTATAGATTCGTGCACTTGAGATGGAAAATATTCCAAAAAATTTCCAAAAAGCAAAACTTGAATTTGTCAAGAATCAGTAACTATTTACATTGCCAGGTATATTTTATTTACAACTATTTATGTATCATTTACCTTGTAAAAGGTATAATAATTAATCTGGGAGTGATTTAAAGTACACTAGAGGACATAGGCAGGTTATAGGCAAACATTACAGCATTTTTACAAGAAACTTAAGTTGTCACAAATTTTGGTGTCTACAGGGGTCCTGGAACCAATTTCCTATGAATACTGAGTGAGACTTGTATGAACAAACATTATCCATCTCACCCTTATTTTCCCAGTTACTTCTTCACCATTTACTACACTTAAAACAAATCCCTTTGTCTTGTCAATTCTTCAAGGATTTGTTGTTTCTTTGTCTAAAAGTTATAAAAGCTTCCTGTTCTATTCACTTCTTTGGGTTTTCATTCTCTTGTGACGGTATGCTGTGACGGCTCCCTTGAAATGTAAATAATTCAATAAAATTTGTATGCTTTTCCCCTATAATCCCATTTTATGTAAGCTCAATTCTTAGGCCCAACTAGAGAGCCAAAAATAATGATCTTTTTCTCTCTTCTACAGGTACAATGTTAACTTGAATGAGTGATAGTGAAATTCCTGTTTTATTTATAATCTTAGAGGAAAAGTATTTAAAACTTCACCATTAAGTTTCATGTTAACTGGAGGATATTTGATGCTCTTAACTTAAGAACTTCAAGCAATTGACATATATGCACTGTCACGTGTAAAATAGCTGGTGAAAAGTTGCTGTACAACACAGGGAGCCCAGCCTGTTGCTCTATGATGACCTAGAGAGATGGGATTGGGGGAGGGGAGGGAGGCCCAGAGGGAAAGAATATATGTAAAATTATGGCTGATTCCTGTTGTTGTAGAGCAGAAATGACACAACACTGTAAAGCAATTTTCCTACAATTAAAAAGAAAATTTTTTAAAAAAGCATGAAATAATTTAATGTAAGTAAGCAAAATTATAGTGTCCACCTTAAAAAATGATTTGTTAATTTCCTCAGTTTAAAAAATGAACAAATTCTTGAAATTTAGTTTTATGTATATTGAGAAAGTTGTATCAATTTTGTACTTTATTCTGCTTTGTTGTGGGATTAATTCTTCCTTTAATATTCTTTTTTTTTTCATTCTTTTTTCCTCTTTGTACTTTATTCTGAATATTCTTTAGTGCCCTATCTTTGGGTTCACTGAAGTTATGGTTTTGTATATGTTCAGTCTACTGTGAAACTCATCCAATGAGTTTTAAATATCAAAAATTTTATAGGATTAAAAAACTTGAAAAAAAATTTTTTTTATCTACTCTTGGTTTTTTCCTCTATCCTCTTCTGGTAAATAATCTGCCTGCCAATGCAGGAGACTTGGGTAAGAAGATCCCCTGGATAAGGAAATGGCACCCTACTCCAATATTCTTGCCTGGAAAATTCCATGGACAGAGCAGCCTAGTGGGCTCACAAAGAGTAGGGGTCACGAAGAGTAGGACACAACTGAGCTTGCACACTCAAGCACTATCCTATTTAAACATATTAATGAGTATTAATTTAATAGCACTTCTTCATGCCTATTATTACGTTTTAACTATATATCAGAGTTTGGGTGTATAAGAACGATCACGACTCTGGGTAATTTTATTTTCCAGTTCGACTCTTTTATTTCCCTGGATAAGCAGATTGATTCAACCTCTAATTCTGCTTATCCAGGGAAATAAAAGAATCGCACTAGAAAGTAAAATTACCCAGACTCGTGGTCGTTCCTATACACCCAAACTATTCAGGCTTCCCTGGTGGCTCAGATGGTGAAGCGTCTGCCTACAATATGGGAGACCCGCGTTTGATCCCTGGGTTGGGAAGATCCTCTGGAGAAGGAAGTGGCAACCCACTCCAGTACTCTTGCCTGGAAAATCCCACGGACGGAGGAGCCTGGTAGGTGACAGTCTATGGGATCGCAAAGAGTCGGACACGACTGAGCGACTTCACTTTCACTTTCACTACCTAAATTCAGTGAGCATTTGGAACAGAGAGTGCTGTATTACAGGTCTGACGAGTTTCCACCTGCCTCTCTTGTTTCCTGAATGTGGGTTTCACACTGAGAATCCGGCAACTCTGGCTCTCCCTAGCCCTGTCAACCCTTCAGAGAGCTGGGCCTTTATTCATTTATCTCCCACTCACTATGCTTCCAAATTTGGTGACTGTGTTGAGGAAGAGGCCATCATACATTTGCTATAGAAGATATCAAAAGAATAAACGTACCGTGGGGAAACAGGCTGCACATTTACAGCTTTTTAAATTTCCAAGTTGCTGTTCCTATTCATATCTCTCTGTCTCTGTCTGTAGGCCAAAGCTCAATACATAGCCCACATCTAGAACCAGCAAATAACCCCAGGAAAACAAACTGCTTCTGATAGAGTGTTTGCATAAGAAAGGCTATTTACTCTGTGAAATTTTGGTTCATATAATTCTGTTTTCCTACATAGCTCTATTCATTGTCTTTGAAAATATGATTTGCAATATCTCTGGCATTTTAAAATGGTGCAGTAGGAGAATGACCAGACATTCCTTATTACATGCAAATTAGAATCAGATTTTCTTCTGATAATTTAACCTAATACACTGATTTTGTTTAAATATGTGCAACAATAGGTTTGGCATTAATGTGAACCCTGTATTAAGGAGTTTTGAATGATTCTATTTATTTCACTGTATCATTATCTCAAAATAAAACAACTTTTTCTCAACATAATAATGTGTGAACATACTAATATAAAAAGTTGGCTGACTGATTCTGAAATAATTAACTCCTACACCACAGCAGATATTTTGTGCATATTTTGTATCCATACTTAGTAAATTTTCTGTTCAAAACTCACCAAGAGTATTGAAAATATTATAACCCAATGTTTTCTGTTTGTTTGTTTTTTAACTAAGAACACTCTACTTACCAACAGCATAAAAACATGCATTCACCCAAATTCCAAAATTCAAAGTAACCTAATGTATTTTAAGGTTATAGGAAATTAATTTCAACATGTGCAATATTTTTTATTTGGACATGTAGATAAAGATCAAGAAAGATTTAAGTTAAGAAATGATATGAAAATGTTGAAGCAAATGAAACTGGAACTGGATAAGATAACCAACAACTAAAAGAACATTTAGACATGTATTTTATATGGAATGTGTACAGTTCAGTGAAATATGAAAAAAGTTTTAACTATTTGACAAATGGTTCCTTTTAAGTTTTATTTTTCTAAGTTAAGTAAAAAATCATTTAAAAAACCTTACATTAATTTAGATAAATTTTTGTATGGGATTAACTGAAGTGAATAAAGGCAACTTATTTGTATGCTTAAAGTCAAGGAAAATAATAATGCTCTTCCATATCAAACCTCTTGACATCTATCTTAGATTATTTGTTTAATATTAATTGGGGCAGAATTATTTTTTCTATTAGAGATGAATTCACTTCTTATACTAAGAGTTTCACTAATCTTGGTAAAATTTTACCAAAAATTGGAAATTAAATAGCAAATAATTTTTACAATTTTCCTTACTGTGTTTCAATTTCCTAATCAATTTACTTAATGTCATTCACTTTTTCTCTGGGTGCTACAGATCCTACTACTATTTCAGGGAGTAGTTTGGCAGACATAAAACGTTCTCTGATCATCTTGTATTAGCAGTGACTTTCAGAATTCAATCATTCAGAAAAAAATTTTAAGTATCTTTAAACTACACGTCCCTAAGTTTATCAAGGGAGAAAGACTCTCCTCCTCTTTCACTAAAGTGCTTTCTGAAGGAAAACAGCTTAACAATTAGTGAAATGAATTTTAGGTAATTTTTCCTTATAAAGTTCACCCATTGCTGAAAAACAGTGTGCCATAATGGGAAAACATTTTCAGCATCTCTGACTTCAAACGTTCATATAGTAACTATCATGTGCCAGTTCCTACTTTAGGCTCCTAATATATAATCAGTGAAATAAGGAGACAATCATTTTTGCCCCCATAGAGTTTATTTAGCTTATGCTAAAACAATTACTTTTAAGAAATAGTGTGTGCTTATTCACTTCAGTCATGTCCAACCAGATTCCTCTGTCCATGGAATTCTCCAGGCAAGAGTACTGGAGTGGGTTACTGTGCCCT
The DNA here is from genome assembly GCF_023091745.1 of Budorcas taxicolor. Taxonomy (NCBI): domain Eukaryota; kingdom Metazoa; phylum Chordata; class Mammalia; order Artiodactyla; family Bovidae; genus Budorcas; species Budorcas taxicolor. The sequence continues at coordinate 24,542,148 of NC_068914.1, forward strand.
CCTCCAGGGGTTCCTACTAATAGGGACTGAACCCATGTCTCTTGTGTCTCCTGCACTGGGAAGTGGGTTCTTTACCACTAGCACCATCTAGGAAGCTCTTAGGAAAATGGTATTTGCTATCAAAAAATCAAAGATTTATTCATTAATTATTATATAACATGACTGATTCTGCTGTCATGTAATATCATTAATGATATTACACCAAGTCATAAACTATCTTCATTTCTTAACAAATAAATATTAGGTGCCTAGAAGTTATTTTAAAGGACAATTTAATGCAATGCAAGACAATATATCTGTAAAGGAGATCATAAGTTAACTGTTTTTATGCAGTGCTTAATTTCAGGAAAGGTGCATGAAATTCAAAGATACCCTTCTATATATAAAGAAATCCCTCATGAACTTGAAGTTTAAGCAATAAATGGAACACTTCATGAAGACAAACTCTCATCTTGAAGAAAAGCATCTATGAATATGACTGTACTTGTATTGTTACTTCAGTCATTTTGTTAGTGCAGTTAGAACTCCATTCTCTTGATTGCTTTTTAATAAATTTCCCTATTCATATAATAGAATCATAAATTTGGATAGTCTTTTCAGTTCAGTTACAGATCTAAATTGAATGATTAGGAAGAAATGTAAGTACCAACAATCATGTCTATCATTTTGGTTAATGTGAGCTTAGCTGTTATTTTTTTGATTGATTTCTAGTAAAAATACATTTTCTTGTAAAAATAAATTGAGAGGACTTCTTTAAAAGCCCAACTTTAAAGCAAGTGCTAGCCCTAAAATTATTACTTACATAACTAATTAAATATAAAAAGGTCAGAAACCTATTTTACTACCAACAGCTAAGGATGCATGCCATATATAGGTTGAAAATATCAAGACATTTCTCTAAGACATAATGCAGATGAGGAGAGTTTGACAACAGTCTTAGGGTTGATTCACTCAATTCCACTGTTAGAACAACATTATGAATAAATAGATATAGACTACTTTGGCAGATTCCCACCAATACTTACATTGTAGACCCAAGAGGAAAGTGATAATTTATATAATTGAGGATCATATTTTGTAGTACTTGCTTTCTTTTAATATGGATTTCATTTGTAGAAGTTGAAAACAGCAGCCAAAGTCCGCTCTTCCTTCCTATACTTTCACATTTCAATTCTCTCCGGTTTTCAGGCATCTGAATGGGAGTATCTATTCATGACACCAAAATATGTACACACTTTCATGTTTCTCTCGTCCCCTTTTATCTGGATAAGAACAATTTAGGGAGTGGCATACAACAAAATCAAACACAAACTTTTATAAGCTACAAGCAAATAGTCAAAGAGATCAATGCCTACAAGATCTTCTTCATAAGAACATGAAAATGTGAGAAATGTTGCTAGAATTTTTAAATGCTAGAATTCAAAATAAAGAAAATGCATATAAATCAAAGATAGAATTCAGTTTTAAAAAATCACTTATATTCTTAAATTTTAAGCTATTTTAACATTGTGCCTATGAGATAAGAAATGATCATAAAAATAGAATTATTTGTCTCTATGGACTTTAATACAGTGATGACATTTTTAGATAAAACACTAAAGGTTTGGTTGCCTCATGAAAAAATTGATAAGCTGGAATTCAGTAAAATTATAAGTTTTCATTCTGTGAGAAACAATGCCAAGGGCATGAGAAGACACAAACTGGGAGAAAATATTTTCAAAAAACACATCTGATCAAGGACAATATCCAAAATATACAAAGAACACTTAAAACTCAATAGTAAGAATGCAAACAACTTGATTAAAAAATGGACCAAACCCTTTCATCAGACTCTGACCAAAGTAGATGTACACACGGTAAATGCCGAGAGCCAGCATGAGGAACTCTGCCCGTGGCAAAGGTCATGAGGAAGGAGGCTTCCGCATAAGCAAAGGTGGGATTGAGCCTCAGGAAACCCCCTGTCCCTGAGCATCTACCCCGAAAACCAGAGTCTGCCTACTTTACTGTTTTATGCTCTCACCTACACCTCTGACTTTACGGGGGGCTGTCCCCCACCTCTCTCAGAGAAGGAGTTAACCTACAGCTCCAGTTAATAAAAATTCCTGGACGTGACAAGGGTGTCTCAGGTCAAACCTCTCTGCTGGTAGACTAGCTTGTGTGACAGGATTATCCACACTCTTGCTACTATGTACATGATTGTTTACAACCTCTCAACCATAAACAGCACAGAGAGTTTAGAGTATTTTGAAAGTCTTAGTTAGGATTGGGTTTTTGTAAAGATAAAAATCATGTTGGTGAAGGGTTTTTCATTTGTTGAGCCAATATTTGCTGCTAAATCTCCATATTCCCTGCCCTTATAATGAATATAACTAACATATAGGAAAAATAAGTATTAACCTTTAAGATTAATCATGTTAACCTTAGGCTAAGTCAATTCCTTTCTTAATTGTAACCCACTACACCCTCACCCTATAGGAATGCAACTTTATCTGGTACCTTCGGAGGGTGGTGCCTGGTTTAAGAAAAATCACCCCTGGAAAATAAGTTTTTTGGTTGACTGACCGTTATCAGTAAGAAAGGATCATAAAATGTTAGTAGGCCCCTGGCCATAAGATGGTGTAAAACCCCTAAGACCTTTTTGTATACATTTATATGAAGCACCTGATTTTGATAAAGGTCAGGACTGCTGACCCCCACATGACTTTAAAATTTCCATTTGTCTCTATGTGTAAAAAAAGGTATATAAGCAAACCTGAAAATAAAGAAAATAGATCAGTTTCTGGAAAGACTGATTCCCCCGTGTCTTTCTTTCTTGTTCTCCGTTTTTCCGGCTGAATTCCCATCTGGAGTGTGGGTACTCACCAAGCCTGCTAATTTTGCCCTGGCTTCTAAGATCCACGCGAAAGGGAGCCCAAGGTGGGGCACCCTCCACTATTCAAGTGGGCACTGGTGGCCTACTTAGGTGGTGCAAATCTCTTGTCTTGAGATTTTATTGGTATTGTGCATAAACCAAGTTATTCAGCCTCTTTTTCTCCACTAATTTTCCTACTACACTATTTCTTTCTAATCTCCCCCAATATCTTTAATTAAGCAGTTAATTTTTAGGATGCTGATTCCATCCCTGCTTCGAATTACCCTGGATCCACCGGGGCTGGACCCCGGCAGGTAAATTGGTATATGAAAAGGTACTCCACGTTATAGGTCATCAGGGAAATGAAAATGAAAATGATTACTACCATTACACGACTATCACAGTGGCCAAAATCCAGAAAGATGACAACACACAACTGTTGACAGGAATGTGGAACAATAGGAACTCTCATACACTGTTGGTGGGAATGCAAATGGGCACAGCCACATTGGAAGTCTGGGGCATTTTTTTTTTTTTTTTTACAAAATTAAACATATTCTCATCAGAGTGATTCAGCTATCATGCTCCTTAATATTTATCCAAAGACATGTTTACAAGAGTGTTGTGCAAAACTGCCAAATCTTGGAAGCAAACAGTATGTCCTTTAGGAGGAAAAGAGATAAATTGTGGTATATATAGACAATGGAGTATCATTCAGAGCTAAAAGAAATGTGCTAACAAATAATTAAAATACATGGAGGAAACTTAAATGTGTGTGTACTGTGTGTGAGAGAGAGAGAGAGAGAGAGTCTTTTCCAACTCTTTCCAACCCCACCAGGCACATCCGCCCATGGGATTTTTTAGGCAAGAATACTGGAGCAGTTTGCCATTTCCCACTCTAGGGGATCTTCCTGACCCCAGGGTCAAAACCCAGTCTCCTGCGTTGGCAAGTGGATTCTGTACCACTGAGCCACCTGAAATGCCCTTAAATGCATATTACTAAATGAAAGGAGCACCCTGTAAAGGCTGCCTACTATAACGGTGCCTAAACGACACTACAGAAAGCACAAAACTATAGAGACAACTTAAAAATTCAGATTACCAGGGATTGAGGGTGGGGAGGGATACATAAAGTAGAGAAATATATATACGATTTTCAAATCAGCAGAAGAGTTTTACCAAATAAAAAATAAAACACACAAAATTTTGTAAACAATTTTTAAAAACTTAGAAAGAAGTTAAAACAGAAATGAATATCAAATTGAAGAATAATTATCCCCAAAATATTATCAGTAATAAAGAAATATTATTCTAATATTATCACAAACACGATTGTTGACAGATTCTTTCTTAGTAATGTATTTCATAATATCTTTCTAGGAAGAATTGGGATTCATGATAAAGTGCTTAAAAATTGTCATACGAATTATAAAGAAATTAAGACCACTTTTGTATAACATACTATGCACACACTTCACTATATGACATTAAAAATCTAACATTCTTCATTTAACACTTTTTTTTGCTTACATTTGTTACATAAAAATGGTTATGTAACAATTTAATCTTCATATAAAATATCCTGACTCAAAAAATTCTTTGAAGTAGCATGCTAAGTGTTTCTTATAGTATTAAAATTTAAACGTTGATGTATTATCAAAACTAATTCTGAAAAACTTTTTAACTTAATAGAGTGATACTTACATTGTGTTTAAATGTGTTACCTTGTCCATGGCAAAGACTGCAAACCTCACATTAGATTTATTAGTATAAATAAACTATCCCACAAGATTATTTTGATGAATAAGTGGAAAATCATGTAAATTTATTTAGATCTTATCTATAGTTCACCCTTACTCAATATATTATTTGTTATTAACATTTATTTCTTTAGTTCTACCTTATAATTGTTGTTCAGTCACAAGATCATGTCCAACTATTTGTGACCCCATGGTCTGAAACACACAATGTATTCCTGTCATTCACTATCTCCCAGAGTTTGCTCAAACTCATGTTCACTGAGTTGGTAATGCCATCCAATCATTTCATCCTCTGTTGTCCCTTTCTCATCCTGCCTCAATCTTTTCCAGCATCAGAGTCTTTCATTGGATCAGTTCTTTGCATCAGGTGGCTAAAGTATTGGAATTTCAGCATCAGTCCTTCCAATTAATGTTCAGGGTTGATTTCCTTTAGGATTGACTAGTTTGATCTCCTTGCTATCGATGGGATTCTCAAGAGTCTTCTCTAGAACCACAGTTCGAAAGTATCAATTCTCTGATGCTCAACCTTCTTTATAGTCCAACCGTCACATCTATAAAAAACTACTGGAAAAACCATACTTTTGACTATATGGACTCTTGTCAGGAAAGTGATGTCTCTGCTTTTAATACTCTGTCTAGGTTGGACATGGCTTTTCTTCCAAAGAGCAAGCATCTTTTCATTTCACGGTTGCTGTCATGATCTGCAGTGATTTTGGAGCCCAGGAAAATAAAGTCTCTCACTGTTTCCATTGTTTCTCCTTCTATATGCCATGAAGTGATGGAACCAGATGCCATGATCTTCATTTTTTGAATGTTAAGCTTTAAGCCAGCTTTTTCACTGAACATTGTTTGGCATTGCATTTCTTTGGAATTGGAATGTAAACTGACCTTTTCCAGTTATGTGGCTGCTGCTGAGTTTTCCAGATTTCCAGTCATCAATTCAGTTCAGTTCAGTTACTCAGTCTTGTCCGACTCTTTGCGACCCCATGAATCGCAGCACACCAGGCCTCCCTGTCCATCACCAACTCCCAGAGTTCACTCAGACTCATTTCCATCGAGTCGGTGATGCCATCCAGCCATCTCATCCTTGGTTGCCCCCTTCTCCTCCTGCCCCCAATCCCTCCCTGCATCAGAATCTTTTCCAATGAGTCAACTCTTTGCATGAGGTGGCCAAAGTACTGGAGTTTCAGCTTTAGCATCATTCTTTCCAAAGAATTCCCAGGGCTGATCTCCTTCAGAATGGACTGGTTGGATCTCCTTGCAGTCCAAGGGACTCTCAAGAGTCTTCTCCAACACCACAGTTCAAAAGCATCAATTCTTCAGTGCTCAGCTTTCTTCACAGTCCAACTCTCACATCCATACATGACCACAGGAAAAACCATAGCCTTGACTAGACGGACCTTAGTCGGCAAAATAATGTCTCTGCTTTTGAATAATGCCATCTAGGTTGGTCATAACTTTCCTTCCAAGGAGTAAGCGTCTTTTAATTCCATGGCTGCAATCATCATCTGCAGTGATTTTGGAGCCCCCCCGAAAAAAGTCTGGCACTGTTTCCCCATCTATTTCCCATGAGTGATGGGATCGGATTCCATGATCTTCGTTTTCGGAAAGTTTAGCTTCAAGCCAACTTTTTCACTCTCCTCTTTCACTTTCATCAAGAGGCTTTTTAGTTCCTCTTCACTTTCTGCCAAAAGGATGGGTATCATCTGCATATCTGAGGTTATTGATATTTCTCCCAGCAATCTTGATTCCAGCTTATGTTTCATTGACATACTCCTTTTCCTATTTGGAACCAGTCTGTTATTCCATGTCCAGTTCTAACTGTGGCTTCCTGACCTGCATACAGATTTCTCAAGAGTCAGATCAGGTGGTCTGGTATTCCCATCTCTTTCATAATTTTCCACAGTTTATTGTGATCCACACAGTCAAAGGCTTTGGCATAGGCAATAAAGCAGAAATAGATGTTTTTCTGGAACTCTCTTGCTTTTTTGATGATCCAGCGGATGTTGGCAAATTGATCTCTGGTTCCTCTGCCTTTTCTAAAACCAGCTTGAACATCTGGAAGTTCACAGTTCATGTATTGCTGAAGCCTCGCTTGGAGAATTTTGAGCATTACTTTACTAGCATGTGAGATGAGTGCAATTGTGCGGTAGTTTGAGCATTCTTTTGCATTGCCTTTCATAGAACCCTGTAAACATATATATATGGAATACATATATATGTATACACATACATATTTGTATATGTATAGTTTGTTTGACATTTAGTCTTATTGAATTCTAACTCAACTCATCATTCCAGCTAAAAGACAGGTTAGTTTCTGCTTCAGTCATTTAACTGATTACTTCTTACAATTTCATATAATATGTAGATTTGATTAGCATTGCAGCAATGCCATTTTTGTTGATGTTAAACTAGGTAAGAATAGGACAACAAACCACTAGAGATTTACCTCTAGTCAATAACTCTAATATATTAACTTAAAGTCGTTTACCTAAATGTTGATCAATTAATTTAATCGAGTGCCTAAGGCAATGGCACCCCACTCCAGTACTCTTGCCTGGAAAATCCCATGGATGGAGGAGCCTGGTGGGCTGCAGTCCATGGGGTCGCTAAGAGTTGGATACGACTGAGCGACTTCCTTTCACTTTTCACTTTCATGCACTGGAGAAGGAAATGGCAACCCACTCCAGTGTTCTTGCCTGGAGAATCCCAGGGATGGGGGAGCCTGGTGGGCTGCCGTCTATGGGGTCACACAGAGTCGGACACGACTGAAGCGACTTAGCAGCAGCAGCAGCAGCAACTTTCTAAGCATTTCTGCCAAGAAAGTTGGAGGACTTGAAGGAATAAAAGTCTTTGAAAAAGATATGTCCCTTTTCTAGACTGTATTTCTGGATCAACTCTTCCTCAATCAGTTTTCACACAACAGAGGCATGCTGAAAGCCACTTAGTGGTAGGCAGAGGAGATGAACAGAGATGCATATATGGGCCATATGTCCACTTTTTTGCTTTTTATAAGTACAGAGCATCTAACACTGCCAGCGTCATTCCTCATAATTTAAGGGAACAGTCTAACATTTGACTTGCTCCTTTTACCTGAGCAGTCTTGAAGTAAGAAACTGGTTCTTATATCATATAAATAAATGATGATACCACAAATGTCAGTACTGGGGAAGCTTTTACCTGTCGAGTGCTGAGACAGTTTGACTACAGCCTAGGGCAACAAAAGAGAAGTTCAGGAGTAACACTGCTGGGAATTTCCTTCCAGCAATTTGTTGTCAAATACATTGATCTGGAGCCCCAAATGACTCCAAAACTGCTTGCTCCAATGACAAGAGCAACAAAGCACTCATTTCCAATTACCAAGGGGTTTCAAAGTGCAAACTGTATCCCTCTTCTGTCAGCTGCTCAGAAACCTGGAAAGGGGAATCAGCAACATTTCAACACAAAATTGTTCAACATTGTTGCATGGTTTAGGTAGCATTCTAGACATTGTACAGTTGGTGAATAAAATGTTAATGGCATGTTGAGGTATTGTTTCTTGTATGATGGATTTTGCTTATAATATTCCAACCATTTCTGAAATCGAAGGTCACATTTAGAGAAATTTTTCAAGTGATATAAGCAAGAGTCACCCAACATATTTTTAAACTGAGATAAAGGTGCTTTTAAAATATCTTGTTGGTAGAGAGGAAGCAACTTCTTGTAATTATAAATCAAATGTAGAAAATGATAGACCTAAAACACACTATAATTTGGTGACCTGAGAATTAATTTTGGTTTCAGATTTTATTATTTTTTAATTAGGTTTCTTTTTGTTGGTTTTGTTTTTTGTTTGTTTGTTTCTTACTTTAGGGTGATTATATAACACAAGTGTAATTAGGAAGAGTTGACAACATTGAAAAAAACTGTTTAGATTTTCTGTGCAGATACTTAAAAAACTCACATTCTCTGGATAATTTCCTGTTTTATATATATATATACATATATATATATACCTTACATTGACAGATTTGGTGTAGAAGTGGTTAATATCCATCTTGGACATAAGGTGATATATTCACTGAACTGAAATTTTTGCCTCTCTAACAAACTCAAATTTAGCATGCAGCTTTATTAAGCATGGGGTCTTTAATCTATAGTTAACATTTTCATTTGTTTTCAGATTCTTTTAAAATTTCCCTTTTGATTTATTCTTTGACCCATTGGTCATAGAATGAGCTGTAGCTGGGAAAAATTGAAAAAGGGTTGGTCAAATGGTATAAACTTCCAGTTAGAATATGACTAAGTTCTGAGGATCTAATACACTGCATTTGAGTTTGCATGCTTAAAAATTGCTAATAAAATAGATCTTAAATATTCTCACCACAAAAAAGAAATGATATGGTAATTTAAAGTTATGCTAGAGGTGTTAGCTAAGGCTGTGGTGGTAATCTTATTGCAATATAAAAGTGTATCAAATAAACATGTTATATGTCTTTAACTTATACACTGTTTCATGCCAATTATATCTCGAACAGGCTGGGAAGAAACAGAGTTAACAGTGAATCTCACTAAAAAATATGCACATAAAATCAAACATATGCTCTTGAATTACCTGTATCTCTCATATGATATAGAAAGAACAGAGAAAGGAAATATATATACCCACATTTTTGCCTTATTTTTGCACTTTTTTTGGACACAGTTAAGGAAATTTATTTTCAGAGAAGGCACTATCAAAGAAGAGGAAAAGCATTGTAATTAGACTCTGTATTTTCTGGTTTGACTTTCTATGATCTTGTCAATACTTGATAATAAATGTTTGAGTAATTTTTCCAAGTAATGGAGAAATGTTCACAATTAATTTCTAAAAAATATTTAGTCCTTCTGTATATCTTAAAACTATCTTTGTTTTACAAAATGATTTTATTTTTGATCCAGTTCTAGGATCCCACCCAGGGTATACAATACATTAGTAGTCATGTGTCCTTATGCTCCTTTTTGTTGTGACAGTTTCTTAGGGTTCCCTGATTTTGATGACCTTGACAGCTTTCAGCCATATTGGTCAAGTACTTTGTAGGCTGTCCTTCTATTGAGATTTATTTGGCATTTTTCTCATGATTAGCCTGGGGTTATGAGTTTTGGGGAGGAAAAACACAGAGGTAACCTGCCATTCTCATCAGATCATATCAAAGGTGTATTCTAGCAATGTGATTTATCATTGTTGCTGTTGAACTTGATAGACTGGCTGAGGTAGTGTTTATCAGGTTTCACTTTAAATTTACTCATCCCTCCCCACCATTTTCTGTATTGTAATCTTTAGAAGGAAGCTATTACTCTCAGCCAACATTGAAGGAGTGGGGAGTTATGCTTCTCTTCCTTGGGCAGAGTTTCTATATAATTTATTTGGCATTATTTTGCACTTGAGATTTGTCTGTTGTCCCACATTCATTTATCTATTTAATAATTTATTTATATAATTATGGATTTTTATGGATAGTAATCTAATAATTTATTTACAAAGTATGTATTTTACTTAAGTATGTAATTTATTTGCATAAGTATTATATTTATTCTGTGCTCTGAGTTATAGTCCAATACTCATTTATTACTGCTATAAGATGCTCCACTTTCATCTTATACACTTCTTGCTCCACACCTAAATTCAATGATTTCTTCAAGGAACCCTGACCCTTATATTATAAACTAACATCTTATTAGAAACTAAGATCTTGGTGCTAGGTGTTTATTTGCTACTGGGAAACTACTTCCTTCAGGCCCTGTTAGGTAACACAGCAAGGGGATATATAGTACAGAGATTTGTTATTTTTATTGACTACACTTCATACAAAATTATTATAAAATACTTACTATATTCTCATACAGTAAAGAATCTGCCTGCAATGCAAAAGACCTGGGTTTGATCCCTGGGTTGGGAAAGTCCCCTGGAGAAGGGAATGGACACCCACTCCAGTATTCTTACTGGAGAATTCCATGGACAGAGGACCCATGTCAGGAAGCATTTAACAGGAGGCTTCCTGTGTGCTGTTTTGGATCTATCAGGAATTCTCTGTTCCTTATTAATTCTGGAATATTCAGGAATTAAGAGGAGAGGCAAGCCTCTCCTTGGGGCTGAGGAATCCAGGCATTTCCTACTTTAGTTTTTCTATACGGTGATAAGTACCCTCTTCCTTTTTATGAACCATATGGTAAAAGTAATTATTTACAACTCTCTCTCTCTTTAATATGGATCACCTATGTTTTGTAAGTCTGGGATTGTAATCTTTATCTTTACTGAGAATAACTACAGTATCTATGCCCACACCATGTTGATTAAAACACCTCTGCTCCATCAGAGCTTTGGTCCCCGGGTCTTGCTTTCTCTCTCTCTCTCTCTTTCAGGCTGATCCGCTGGAGCACAGAGGTCCTCTGGGTTCACTTTCCTGCCTGGGCTTCTAAGACCCTCTCGAGAATGCGCTCTGAGTCGAGAGGGCACCTGAGGCCTTTGTGAACAGAGCAAGCCCCATGACAGAGGCTTTATTGGCTTTCTGCAAAAACCAAGAAATATCAGCCTCTTTCTCTCTCCTTTACTTTCTTATTGGTTGACTCTGGACCACCAGGTTCTGGTCCATTAAAGGACCTCAACAGACCCTGTGTGGAGCTATGGTCCATGGGGTTGCAAAGAATCAGACACTACTGAACAACTAACACTTTTTGTGCTTCACATTACATCCTTGTAATTTATTTATTTTACACCCAGCAGTTTGTACCTCTTAATACCCTTTGCCTATTTTGCTCCTCACCCAGCCCACTCTACCCTCTGATAATCATTGGTTTGTTCTCTATATTTATTTTTTCCTGTTTTGCTCTATTTGTTTTCGGTTTTGCTGTATTTGTTCACTTGTTTTACTTTCTAGATTCCACAAGTAAGTGAAAGCACAGTATATGCCTTGAGTTTCTTTTATTGTAAGGGCATTTATCTCATCCATGAGGGCTCTGCCTCAATATTTAATCATTCTCAAAGACCCTACTTCCTAAAACTATCATACTAGGCATTAATATCCCACCATATGAATTTGAGGGGGCGGGGAACACAATCATTCAGATCATACAAGTCTTCCCTGTATACCTAGAATAAATCCAACTAGATTGTGATTTATAGTCTTTACTATGCTTTGCTAGGGAGAAGGCAATGGCACCCCCACTCCACTACTCTTGCCTGGAAAATCCCACGGACGGAGGAGCCTGGTGGGCTGCAGTCCATGGGGTCGGGAAGAGTCGGACACGACTGAGCTACTTCCCTTTCACATTTCACTTTCATGCATTGGAGAAGGAAATGGCAACCCCCTCCAGTGATCTTGCCTGGAGAATCCCAGGGACGAGGGAGCCTGGTGGGCTGCCATCTATGGTGTCTCACAGAGTCGGACATGACTGAAGTAACTTAGTAGCAGTAGCAGCAGCAGCATGCTTTGCTGAATTTAATTTGCTAATACTTTGTCAAAGATTTTTCATCTTTATGAAAGATGTTGGTTTGTTTGTTTATGTCTTAATGTGGTTTTGTTACTGGGATAAGATTGGCTTCATAGAATGAGGTAGGAAATGTTACCTCTGCTTCTATTTTCTGGAAGAGATGGTGGAGAATTTGTATTATTAAATGTCTGGTAGAATTCATCACTGAAATAATCTGGGCCATATGTTGTCTTTTTAAGTATTTATTATCTATTCAATTTGTCTTATAGACATAGGGCTATTATAACCTGCATTTCTCCTTATATAAGTTTCAGTAGTTTGTGACTTTCAAAAAATTAGTCGATTTCATCTAAGTTATCAAAATTGTAGACATAGTTGTTTACAAAATATTTTTTATTCTAAATGTTCATGGGGACACTCCTAATGATCCCTCTTTTAATTTTCATTCTTGTAATTTGTGTCTTGTTTTTCTCTCCTTTCTTTTTGGTTAGCTTGGCTAGAGGTTTATTAATTCTATTGATTTTTTTAAAAAAAAAACAGATTTTTGTTTAATTAATTTTTAAATTTTTTTCCTACTCACTAATTTGTGCTCTACTTTTTATGATTTTAATTTTGCTTCTTTTATGCTTAACATCCTCTTCTTCCTCTAGTTTTCTAAGATGGATTTCAAGTTATCTTTGTATTATAGATCTTAAGTTTAATTCCATTGCAGTTTGAGAACATAATGTGTATGATCTCTGTTGTTTTAAATTTGTTCATGTATGTTTTATGGCTCAGAATGTGATCTATTTGGTGATTGTTCCATACATTCTTGAGAATAATATGTATTCTGCTGCTGTTGGACTAAGTATCCTATAAATACAAATTTGATTATTATTTTTATTATTGAATTTGATTAATAGAACTGCTTCATCTACTATATTCTTTCTGATTTTCTTTATACTCTGGGTAACAGTCACTTAAAGATGGTGTAAATGTCTCTAAGTATGATGGTGAATTTGTCCATATCATCTTTCAGTTCTATCAGTTTTTAATGCTTTGTTAACTGTGTACGTATTTAGCATTATCATGTCGTCTTAAAGAACTGACTCCTTTATTATTATGATATGTTTATGTATTATCCTTGATAAGAATTTTATTCTGAAGTCTGTTTTATCTGAAATTATTATAGCTATCCTAGATTTCTTTTATTGTTATCATTGTATAGCTATCTTCATCCTCTTTTAATATCCAAGTCTTAATATTTAAAGCAGTTTATTGTAGATAGCATATAGCTGGGTTTTGCATTTTAACTCACCAGATACCTGACTTTCAACTGGTGTAACTTGGTCATTCACATTTAAAGCATTTGTTGATATAATTATATTAATGCTGACCATGTTTATAACTTTTCAGTTTTTTGATCATTATAATTTTCTTTCTTTTATCTCTTTATCCTCTTTTTATGATTATAATTGAGCATTTACAGGATTCAATTTTATCTCTTTTTCCTGTCATGTTCATCTTACTTCTTTAAAAAACAGTTAGTGCTTTTGCTAGAGACTACAATATATATTTTTGTATAATCTAAATTCAAAAAGCACTATATACCCTACTATGGCTCATAACATTGCTGTCTTTAATTTCACTTCTCTGTTCACTACAATTACCAAAACATTACTACTACATTGCTACTAAAATAGCTTTAAACATTTATTTCTGAGTAAACTAAAATATTTTATTTTAATTTCATTTATTCTTTTCCTGTGCTCTTATTTCCTCTGTTCTATGATGTATTCTAAAAACTGTAATTGATTTTTAGTTTTCTTAGCTTTTTACTGTTATCAAGTTAATAATTATGACTTTTAAGCTCTACATGTTGATGTTAAAACAGTGTCCTGCATGTTTCCTTTTAAAAAGCATATAACTTGAGAACTAACATATTCTTTTTCCCATTTTTCTTTTCACCAATTGTTTTTAGAAGAAAAAAAAAAACAATTCCACTTTAGAAGAAAGTGTTGTATCTATCATCAGTCCTGGTTTATTATAATATATTGCATAGATATTTTAAAAATCAAACACTGAGACTAAAGAGATAATCATAAATATTAATGGTAACAAAATCTCCTTTTATCCAGGGCTCATATCCAGGGCTTTGTTCTGTCTACTCCATCTCTTGAAGCAGCACATTTACACTGTTCTACTTTTTATATTTAAATTTATTTTGGGGAAATTTTTAAAACATCTCTTTGCTTAATTATAATAACTTTATTCAAAGTGAATTTAACATTTACAGTTTTATGCTCATCATAATTTCTAAAAATGCAATTTTAAATAATACATGTTTTAAGAATGCAGTTTTAAATAATACATTAACTTTTTAACTGTCTACATGAAAATATTAAGAGGGATATAGTTTCTCAAAAGTATTCTATGGGTCATGAAAGAAAGGGCAAAATACTATGGGTGACTTTAGGTTTTGTAGGGTTACAATCAGAGTCAATATCTAAGATTGTTAATATCATGCATTTCAGTTCAGTTAGTAGGCTGCAGTCCATGGGGTCACAATGAGTCGGACATGACTGAGCTACTTCCCTTTCACTTTTCACTTTCATGCATTAGAGAAGGAAATGGCAACCCAATCCAGTGTTCTTGCCTGGAGAATCTCAGGGATGGGGGAGTGTGGTGGCCTGCCATCTATGGGGTCGCACAGAGTCGGACACGACTGAAGCAACTTAGTAGCAGCAGCAGCAGCAGCAGTTCAGTTCAGTTCACTACAGTCACTCAGTCATGTCCAACTCCTTGCAACCCCAGGAAATGCAGCATACCAGGCCTCCCTGTCCATCATCAACTCCCAGAGTTTACCCAAATTCATGTGCATCGAGTTGGTAATGCCATCTAGCCATCTCATCCTCTGTCGTCCCCTTCTTCTCCTGCCCCCAATCCCTCCCAGCAAAAGGGTCTTTTCCAATGAGTCAACTCGTTGCATGAGGTGGCCAAAGTATTGGAGCTTCAGCCTCAGCATCAGTCCTTCCCACGAACACCCAGGACTGGTCTCCTTTAGGATGGACTGGTTGGATCTCTTTGCATTCCAAGGAACTCGCAAGGGTCTTCTCCAGCACCACAGTTCAAAAGTATCATTTATTCGACACTCAGCTTTCTTCACAGTCCAACTCTCACATCCATACGTGACCACTGGAAAAATCATAGCCTGGACTAGACAGACTTTTGTTGTCAAACTAATATCTTTGCTTTTTAATATGCTATGTAGGTTGGTCATAACTTTCCTTCCAAGGAGTAAGCATCTTTTAATTTCATGGCTGCAATCACCATCTGCAGTGCATTTAGAGAAAAGCAACTCCAAAACATTCATATAAAATTCAGTAAGTAATCTATTGATGACCACACTAATAGGGCAGAAATATTAAGAAACATATATTAATAGTAAGTTGTATGTTCTGCTGGATCAGCAACAGATATTTACCGTATAAGGAAGTGGTACACGTCCTCTCGGATCCCAGAGGGTCCTTACTACTCACATGTTTTCTCTAGTGCTTACAACCCCAATTGTAGTCTGCAAACCATATGAATTAGCATCTTAGGAGCATGTGAAAATCTCAGTCCCTAATTCAGATGATTTCCAAGCATGAAAAAGTTTGAGATGAAGGCATTAACTTCTTCCCTCCCTCTCCAGCTCCTTCCTTCTTCCATCCCTCCCTCTTTCTCTTACTTTCCTTTCTTCCTTTATTTTTAAATCTCACTTCCACTCAAAAATACAATTTGAGTGAGCAAATGTCCTTTCTGCTTCATTCTCTGTTTATCTCTCTTCAGGGACTAGGTCAGTATCTGCTACATAACAGGTGCTTTCTATTGAATTGTTACGTTGTGCTGCGTTAAGTTGCTTCAACGTGTGTCCAACTCTTTGTTGGATCATAGCCCTGTGGAGCATAGCCCATCAGGCTCTTCTGTCCATGAGATTCTCTAGGAACAATATTGGATTGGGTTGTCACGCCCTCTGCTAGGAATTACTTGTTATACGATCTTTCATAAAATGTAATCCAAAGGTAGGCAGTTTTATTCTGGCAAAGTCAGCAACCTCACAATAAATTTAGATTTTTGTTCCTATCTTTTTGCTTTGCCATTCTCAACAACTTAATTTTCGTGATGCTATCAATTGACCTCAAAGTCACCTATCATCCTCACACATTATTGTTCAAAAATTTCAGAAGAAAAAAAGACCTTTCTTCTAGCTTCATTTAAAGATGAAGAAAACTTTCCTCAAAGCACTCCTTTCTATGAATTCTTCCTCTCTTAATTAATTGACCAGATTGTTTCTCATTCTCCTCTTTAAATTAAACAGTCATAAGGAAATCACTGTCTTTGATCCAGAGCACTGTTTGGCAATCTTTGGTCCAAGGATCAAATGTAACCTGTTGCTTATTTTGTATAACCTGCAACAATAGTTTTAATAATTTAAATGGTTGAAAAAAATAAGTTTGAAAATAATAGAAATTATAATGTGATGATTTGTTGTAGGTGTATCCTACACCTACAGAATTATATCCCCCAACAGATAGGCTAAAGTCTCAACCCTTGTACTGAGAGAATAATCTTATTTGGAAATAGTATCTTGAAATATGTAATTGGTTAAGATAAGATCATACTGAATTAGGGTGGGTCTGAAATTCAGTGATTTGTTTCCTTGTAAGAAGACTAAATTTTAGAAATACAGCCACACATGGAAGGAAGAGAGTAATGTGGAAACGCGGGCAGAGATTTGTGTGCTGCACCTACTGCAGAATATCTTTCAAACAACAGGCATGATATGTCTTTCTGCTGCTATAAAAATTGCTTCCAGATTCATAAATTTTCCTTTTTAGTTATAAATTATTTTTATAGGATTTATATATATATATATATATATATAGGATATATATATTATATACATATAATATATATATATTTATAGGATATATATATATATAAAATATAATGCTTCTCTTTAACTCATGTTGGAAATTGTAAAAGTAAGAAATCTGAATAATGTTGATTAAAAGTAATTGTAGAAGCAAAGCATAAGCCTGTTTCTAGTGATACAGAAAGTCCAATATCCTACTTCTTGACTCATATCATTTCCAATCATTCCACAGAGACCACAGCACAAATTGTGAAATGTAATATCAATTACCTGAAGAATGAAATAACAAGAATGAGCTGTTTGCCTCAGGCACTTACTCTAGAACTGACCAGCAATTGGGAAATATAATAGAGATGGACAGGGTGTCAGGCGTGAGGATCCCGTCAAGGCTTCTCCAAAGAAAGAGTTGGATGTTTCTTTTCCAATTATAGGCATCATAACAGAGAACAGAGGTTCCAGGTGCTATTTCAGCCACTAGTTTTCTTCAATTAAAACAACTAAACAATGAAGTAAAATTGCATTCAAACTTTACCCACTAATTAAAAAAAAAAAAAACATCATTCTCAAAAAATGATAATAATGGGAAGAAAAAATAGGCCTCCAAAACTCACTCATTATCGGGAGTCAGTTCTCCTTGAATCTGTGGCATTTGTACACGTGAAGAGACATGCACTCTGGATCTCTTTGCAGGAAGAGTTGTGGACATATAAAAGCTCTGGAGAGACAGAAATAGGAAATTCTTCCAAAGAAAATCTATGTACATTCCTGAATCCATTGAGATAAAAACAGTGACTTCCTCTAGAGAAATTTAGAGGCATCCTCCCTGGAGACCTTTGCTTATCATTGTTGTTCAGTCACTAAGTTGTGCACAACTCTGCAACCCCATGGACTGCAGCACACCAGGCTTCCCTGTCCTTCATCATCTCCCAGAGTTTGCTCAAACTCATGTCCATTGAATCAATAATGCCATCTAACCACCTCAACCTCTTTCTTCCACTTCTTCTCCTGCCTTCAATCTTTCCTAGCATCAGGATCTTTTCCAATGAATCGGCTCTTCACATAAGGTAGCCAAAGTATTAGAGCTTCAGCTTCAGCATCAGTTCTTCCAATGAGTATTCAGGGTTGTTTTCCTTTAGAATTGATTGGTTTTATCTCCCTGGAGTCCAGAGGACTCTCAACAGTCTTCTCCAGCAACACAATTTGAAAACATATATTATTTGGCGCTCAGCTTTCTTTATGGTCCAACTCTCACATCCATTCATGACTACTGGAAAACACATAGCTCTCTTGTATTTCAGAGCAATGAAAATAATCTTTCCCCAGAAAAGAGGATGGAGAGGTGTGGATGAATTTGTCAATGGCTCCTACCATGGACTATAGCCCACCAGGCTCCTCTGTCCATGGAATTCTCCAGGCAATAATACTGGAGTGGGTAGCCATTACCTTCTCCAGAGGATCTTCCCAACCCAGGGACTGAACACAGTCTCCTGCATTGCAGGCATATTCTTTATCATCTAGGCCACCAGGGAAAACTTAAAAAAGGTCATAATCTACTAAACTTAGGGTTTTGGCTCCTTCTGCCTTCAATCTTTCCAGCATTTGTTCTTTTTATATATTATTTTTGCTTGCTTCTTCATTTCTTCCTTGTCTGGAAACCATTTTTAGAAGAATGTCAATTTAAAAGTATTATCTTTACATTCCAGTGTCATATTTGTAGTTTAAGTATCTCCTGGATCATACATTTTTTTTTCCCCCTGAAGATGTTACAGGCATGATTTTAATGTGGCTTAGAGAAAAATGTTGGCCTATCACCAGCCTGATTGTTTAGATGAAAAAAAAAGCTTTTTCTTTGTCCTCTGGGATTCTAATTAAGGTAGAGCTCATTGTTGATAGTAATTCTGTCAACTTATCCATAGACATCATACAACTCTTCAGTATTTTGATTCACTTTATTGGGGAAGGTTTTTAACAATTATATGTTTATACAGTTTTCTTTTTCTATTTTCTCATTCTCTTAGACTAAATACAAAGAAATATTGATGTTCAAACTTCATTTTTAATAGCTATTATTTTTTCTATAAGCCTTGGTAACAGTGTAATCATTCCCATAGCATTTTGCTCGTCTTATAAAGTCCAGTTTTCCCCTTGTCATTGCTTTTAGTGTTCTCTTTAAGATGCTTCCCGTATGAACACTTCTGTTATAATTTATCATCCTCTAATTCCTTTCCCTGAACACTGCCAGCACTTTTTTCACTTTTTTATGTTGCCTTGTGCTCTTCTCAGTACTGAAATCTGTGCAGAGTGATATGTATAATTACACTTTTTATTTGCTTAGCTTAGTTGCCTTTTGGGGGGGAGTTGGGGTTTGAGCATTCTTCCTCTGATTTATTTTTTCCTGACTTTCACCTTCATTCCTTGAGTATATTATTCCATGATGCCAAGTGAGGTGCAGGGGAATCTCATGACCAGCTGGAACTGCTGTCCCTATTATGCTAACAAGAAATGGTTGGATTTAGGCTGCACTACCTTTTCTCTGCCAGTGCTTTTTGAGTTCAGAGGTACACAATGTTTACTCTTCTCACATTGAGATAATGTAAATTACATTTGATAATACTTATAATTTAGGATTATAGATGATATTTGCATTCTTATTTCTTATTCTCTTCGTTGTCTGAAGTAATTTTCAGGAAATAAGAACATTGTCTCTTTCATCACCTTAGAACATGTTGTTATAACTGGACACCCAGAAAAGTTATTTTCCATATTCTGATAATTTTTCATTGATTATCTTTAATTTTTGTAGTAGATAATCATTGGAAAATAATTACACATTTGTCATCCCTTTTACAAAGTTTTACTATATAGTGTCTCTAAAATGCATTCACAAAAAAATGATATTTTATCTTATGGTATGGTTTGCAGAAATTCTTAGCAATTAAAATCATGGCTAGCCTAAAAGTATGTTTATACATTAAAGCGTCTATATTATTGGAACTTCCAGTTTATGTTTATTCTTGCCTAAAAAATATAGCTTCCCTACAAAGAACCCACTTGATATTCACATGTGTTCAATCATTGTAATTAGTGGTGCACCATTAATAATTCATGCTTTGTACAGAAGTATAATAGGATTCTGACATTTACTGTCTAAACCTATCGTGCTTGGAAATGTCTTACATTACATTGTACACCATGACCCAGTGGTTTCACCATAAGACAAAAAAAGATAAAAGTTTTTAGTTTTTAAGCTCAGCTACATAAATGGATAGAGAACTTTGAAAATATGACACAACAATATTTTATTCTAGATCTTCTTAGATCATTGGCAAATTAAACATTCTATACCTGATTTATGGTACTTTCATTTATATTGAAGAAGGATATGCTATCCACTTAATATGACATAGTATAGTTATATTTTCTATAAAAGTCACTCCATTATCAAGGCTGTTAAAACATCCATTGGCAGTGGTAATTTACTTCTTTGAATAAAGTGAATTAGGTTCTATCAATTATTTTTTTTTCTTAATGAGTTCTGAGTTTCATTTATTTGCTTTTATTTATATGTCTCTCAATGTCTTTAAATTATTTACTGAATACAGTATCACAAGCTAGTATGAGTTGTTAAGTATCCTTTAGTTTTTCCAATGATTATTTTATCATAAAGAATCTAAAACTACTTTGAATCTAAAAGTTTCAAACAAGAAAATCTAATATTGATCTTCATAAAATTTACCTCTCCAGAAGTATTTGTATTAATTACCTTCATTTTAAAAATACATAATTTTATATTTGTGATTTAAAATAATTATAGGTGTTTAAACATCCACCAGAATTTCATCTACTTTAATAATTCATAATGTTAATTAAAATATGCTTACTCCTTGGAAGGAAAGTTATGACCAACCTAGATAGCATATTCAAAAGCAGAGACATTACTTTGCCAACAAAGTCCTGTCTAGTCAAGACTATGGTTTTTCCAGTGGTCATGTATGGATGTGAGAGTTGGACTGTGAAGAAAGCTGAGCCCCAAAGAATTGATGCTTTTGAACTGTGGTGTTGGAGAAGACTCTTGAGAGTCCCTTGGACTGCAAGGACATCCAACCAGTCCATCCTGAAGGAGATCAGCCCTGGCATTTCTTTGGAAGGACTGATGCTAAAGCTGAAACTCCAATATTTTGGCCACCTCATGTGAAGAGCTGACTCACTGGAAAAGACTCTGATGATGGGAGGGATAGGAGGCAGGAGGAGAAGGGGACGACCAAGGATGAGATGGCTGGACATGAGTTTGAGTGAACTCTGGGAGTTGGTGATGGACAGGGAGGCCTGGCATGTTGCAATTCATGGGGTCACAAAGAGTCGGACACGACTGGGTGACTGAACTGAACTGAACTGAATGTTAATCTAAGTATCTGATAAACCTTATGCAATCTCCATTTAATTACTGCATCAGCCCATCATAAAAAATATACTCTTCATATTGCATTTTCTACTACAGATCAAACAAACGAGTCATAAAAGGTATCCTAAGGTCTTGGTAACCTCAAGTAATTATTTTGGCATATATTCCTTAGTAGTAGTTCAGTCGCTCAGTTATGTCCAACTCTTTATGACCTTGTGGACTGCAGTACCCCAGGCTTCCCTATCCATCACCAACTCCTGGAGCTTGCTCAGACTCATGTCCATGAAGTTGGTGATGCCATCCAACCATCTCATCCTCTGTCCTCCCCTTCTCCTCCTGCCTTAAATCTTCCCCAGCATCAGGATCTTTTCCAATGACTCGATTCTTCACATCAGGTGGCCAAAGTACTGTAGCTTCAGCTTCTGTATCAGTCCTTCCAATGAACAGTCAGGACTTATTTCCTTTAGGATTGATTGGTTGGATCTCTTTGCAGTCCAAGAGACTCTCAAGAGTCTTCTCCAATACCACAGTTCAAAAACATCAATTCTTCAGTGCTCAGCTTTCTTTATGGTCCAACTCCTTAGAAAAAAATTAATTCAAAAATTGTTTCACAGATTAGGAGATCTTGTTGTTCTTGAGTGATAAGAAATGTAGAAATTTCAAAATGTAATTATCAAAAAATTATGTTATGTGTATATATATATATATATATAGGGAAGTAATATTTTTGCATTTCATTATGAAAATTTTCAAATATTCATAATAACTGAAAAATGTTATACTGGGCACTCATATACCTACATCTAGATTTTATCAGTAACAATCATTATACTTAATTTGTCATATCTATCTCTATTAATTCATCTATCTTTATATGTTCTTAAAATAAACTACAAGTAACAAGCTTCCATGAGAATACTTCTACACACATATCACTAACTAGCATTTTATCTTTGTTTAAAATTCTGTTTTTGCTTTGCTTGAGGTAAAGTTTATGCATAATGAAATATCCAACTTTAAGCATATAATTTAATGAGTCCTAAAAAATTGTATATCCAGCTCCAAAAATCTATTGAGATTCAGAAACTTACCCTCTCCTCATAACATTCCCTTACACCATTTTTCAATAAATCTTTGTCTCTAACTCCCAAAGACAACCTGTTTTACTTTTTCAATGTATTAAATTTGTGTATTCTAGAAATTCAGAAGCATGTTGTTCAGCCTCCATATGTTGGAATTTTTAATAGTTTTTCTCCTGTAATTGAGATCTAAACTTAATGCATTATGGTCAAAATGAATCTTATAAAATATACATTCTATACATTGCCCTGTAAGTTTTCTTTTACTTAGTGTAATATTTTTGAGATTTGTCTATGTTTTTCTTTATCCTTCATGCTTGTTGAGTAGTATGCCATTGTATGAACATGTCAGAGTCTTTTATCCAGTTACTACTTCATTTGTTTGTTTGTTTGTTTGTTTCCCAGTTTAGGTTATCATGTAATAAGTTGATATAGGTATTCTGTTCAAGCATTTTTGGTCATCTTGTAAAATTAATGTTTATATTGATGTTAAGTAAATGTCTAGTAGGCTTTTATTATATCCTATCAGATGTTTATCAAAGTGACTGCACAGTTGCCCCTTCTCATATACAATGTATTAGAACCATATTTTCTTCAGTATATACACATAGCTATTGAATTTAAAATGATTATATTTAAGTAATAGTTCTTCAGTCACACTAGACACATTTCAAGTGCTGGATGGCCACAAGTAGCAACTGGCTACTCTATCAAGCAATACATGCAGAGACATTTTCACGGTTATAGAACCACAATGTTGAGCAGCCCTGTTCTACATTTGGCACTGTGATTTTTAGTTTAAGTTGTTCTAGTACATGTGAAATAGCATTTCATTGTAGTTTACTCTGCATTTCTGTGATGAGACATATTAAACACTTTTCCATGTGCTCGTTGACGATCTATATAACTTCCTCTGTGAAGTGTTTGTTCAATTTCTTTACCTCTCTTTTTATTGGACAGTTTATTTTATATTATTGAATTGTGAGTTCTCCATGTCTCAGTATAATAATTTTGGAGCATCCCTGGTGGCTCGGCAGTGAAGAAGACATGGGTTCAATCCTTAGGCCAGAAAGATCCCCTGGAGAAGGAAATGGCAACCCACTCCAGTATTCTTGCCTGGGAAATCTGATGGACAGAAGAGCCTGGTGGGCCACAGTCCAAGGGGTTGCAAGAGTTGGACGTGACTTAGTGACTAAACCATCACCACCCCATAATACTTTTTGTAAATATATGTATTGTTAATATTTTCTTTTATATTTAGCTACTTTACTAATTCTATTCATGTTACTTCTTAATGAACACAATTTAGAATATTTGATTAAACATAATCAAGCATTTTAAGCCTCTATTTTTATTGCTTTCTATGGCTTATTTAAGAAGATGGTGCCTACATTCATATCATGAAGACATTTACCAATTTCTTCAAGACTTTATAGTTTTAACTTTTATGTGTGCTGTGTGCTCAGTCACTTAAGTCATGTTCGACTCTTTGCAATCCGATAGACTGAACCCTGCCAGGCTCCTCTGTGCATGGGATTCTCCAGGCAAGAATAATGGAGTAGGTTGCCATACCCTTCTCCAGAGGATCTTCCCAGCCCAGGGATCGAAACTACATCTCTTACGTCTCCTGCACTGGCAGACAGGCTCTTCACCACCAGCACCACCTGAGAAGTACTTACTTTTTATACTATATCTCAATCGTTTTTTATGTACGGTATGAGATACACAGCATGTTTCATTTTTTGTCCATATAAATATTCATTTTTACTATCACCAATTTGTGAAAAAGCTTTCCTTTGCTCATAAGGTTGCTTTGGATCATTAAAATATTAAAAATTGTAGAATTGTGAGCCTACATTTGGACTTTCTATTTTCTTTTATTCTAATGTTCTATAATTATGTCACTACGTACACAATTTTAAAGCTGTATTTCTTTTATAACCTTTAAAGTAATGGAATATAAGTTTTCATAGTTGTTGAATTTTCTGAAATGTGTTTTAGGAATGTGAGTATTATATTTTTCTCTAGTCACTAATACAGTTAATTTTATTAATTGTCTTTCAAGTGATAAACCAATTTCATGTTACTAGTTGAAAGCCCACAATAATGTATTGTCAAGTATGTATTGATGGATTTGATTTGTTTATATTTGATAAGGAAGTCTATTTTCAATAAGAATATTAGTCTTTAATTTTTTTTTAAAATTTTGTCAGTTTTGGTGTTGCATTTATGCTGGCCTCATAATATTTTCCACCTCTTTATTTTCTTGAAAGATTTGAATCAGATCAGTGCTATTTTTTTTGTTGTTGTAATTGCATGATAGAATTTATAAGAATCATCTGCACCTGAAATTTTCATTGGAAGGAGGCTTTTACAAATAATAATAAATTAAATTTCCTCAGTACATATAAAGTCATGGCATCGTAGGTTCTTTGGAAAGCAGGCCCTTGGATAGATTTACTGTACAGAATATTTGTTTGCAAGACCAATCCTTAGTAACAACCCCTGTGGAAGGGAGTAGGAAAACACTAAACCAAATAAGCAAAAAGATTTAGGTAGAGAAGTAAAATCTGACCTCAACCTTAGGTTAGACACTGAAATATCTGGAATTAAAATGGTTTATTAGAGTTGTCTGACATTAGGCCAAATGGCAGAACTATTCCCCCCAACCACCCAGTAACTGATCATTGGATAAAGGCTTTCCAGGCAAGGACACACCCTTGAGTGGAATGACTCTCTGAAGCTGAAGCAACTATTGGAGGAGCTGAAAGTTGGAAGTTGTGGGGTGACAGTAGTTTCAGTAGCTACTGAAATTGCAAAAAAAAAAAAAGTATCTTTGAAAAAAATCAGTCTGGACAATGGATCTCTATTTTTATCACGGAGGCTCTTTAGAGTTTCTATTTTATGTTGTTTCACTTTAGTAAGTTACATTTTCAAGGACTCTCCCAATGTTGTTTAACCAGTAGAATTTATAGTCCCTAAATGCATTAGTAGCTATAGAACATTGATCTTACTTGAGATCTAACAAAATCCATATCTGATATTGATAATTTGTTTTCACTCACCTTTTGTAATTTAACACAGTGCTACATCTAAGAAAATATGCCTAAAATATTTTTTTTTTATTTAGATGCATATTGTCACCCTGCTTATTTAACTTCTATGCAGAGTACATCATGAGAAACACTGGGCTGGAAGAAGCACAAGTTGGAATCAAGATTGCCAGAAGAAATATCAATAACCTCAGATATGCAGATGACACCACCCTTATGGCAGAAAGTGAGGAGGAACTAAAAAGCCTCTTGATGAAAATGAAAGAGAAGAGTGAAAAGGTTGCCTTAAAGCTCAACATTCAGAAAACGAAGATCATGGCATCTGGTCCCATCACTTCATGGCATATAGATGGGGAAACAGTGGAACCAGTGTCAGACTTTATTTTGGGGGGCTCCCAAATCACTGCAAATGTTGATTGCAGCCATCAAATTAAAAGATGCTTATTCCTTGGAAGGAAAGTTATGACCAACATAGACAGCATGTTAAAAAGCAGAGACAACTTGTTACTTTGCCACAAAGGTCCATCTAGTCAAGGCTATGGTTTTTCCAGTGGTCATGTATGGGTGGGAGAGTTGGACTGTGAAGAAAGCTGAGCCTTGAAGAATTTCTGCTCTTGAACTGTGATGTTGAGGAAGACTCTTGAGAGTCCCTTGGACTGCAAGGACATCCATCCAGTCCATTCTAAAGGAGATCAGTCCTGGGTGATCTTTGGAAGGACTGATGCTAAAGCTGAAACTCCAATACTTTGGCCACCTCATGCAAAGAGTTGATCTATTGGAAAAGACTGATGCTGGGAGGGATTGGGAGCAGGAGGAAAAGGGGACTACAGAGGATGAGATGGCTGGATGGCATCACCGACTCGATGGACATGAGTCTGAATGTACTCTGGGAGTTGGTGATGGACAGGGATACCTGGCATGCTGCGATTTATGGGATCGCAAAGAGCCGGACACGACTGAGTGACTGAACTGAACTGATGACCAATATGAAATTTACTAATGATACGAACATTGAGTTCCCAGAAGAAATACAATTGGCCAATAAATGTTTAATATGCTCCTGTACTTCAGAATAATAAATGTAGCATTCATTAAAACAGCTTAAGAATCTCATATTTTATTTACTATATAGTGAAAGTGAAAGTGAAGTCGCTCAGTCATGTCCGACTCTTTGCGACCCCATGGATTGTAGCCTACCACGCTCCTCTGTCCATGGGATTTTCCAGACAATATTACTGGAGTGGATTGCCATTTCCTTCTCCAGGGGATCTTCCCAACCCAGGGATTGAACCCAGGTCTCCCGCATTGTAGACAGACGCTTTACTGTCTGAGCCACTTGGGCCCAAACTATTTTGGTTACATCAAATGTTAATGAGCGTTTGGAAGAAAATGAGCGCTTGCACAAACCTTTGGTACTATACATTTGTTAAGTTTTCTTGGTGGGGAATTTGACTTTATCTATAAAATTTTAAATGTGTTTGATCAATGATGTCTTTTTGTAAGAGGAGAAA
The DNA here is from genome assembly GCF_023091745.1 of Budorcas taxicolor. Classification (NCBI taxonomy): domain Eukaryota; kingdom Metazoa; phylum Chordata; class Mammalia; order Artiodactyla; family Bovidae; genus Budorcas; species Budorcas taxicolor. The sequence goes on from NC_068914.1 coordinate 24,569,153, forward strand.
GATGAGAGGATCATACATTTTAATTGTCTACAATGATTTTTTTTTCCTTTGTTTTGTTGCAATCAATCTAGACTCCATGAGACTTTTTTTTCATATAAATTTTTTTTATTTTAATTGGAGGTTAATTACTTTACAATATTGTAGTGGTTTTTCCATACATCAACATGAATCTGCCACAGGTATACACGTGTTCCCCATCCTGAACCCCCCTCCCTCCTCCATTCCTGTACCATCCCTCTGGGTTGTCCCAGTGCACCAGCCCCAAGCATCCAGTATCCCATGAGACTTTTGACATAGTTAGCATGTTCTGAACTAAATAAGTAAATTATTCAATTAGTGCTTTAATTTGTTCTTTAACGTTGTGCTTCTTTTTATAGAGTAAATAAAATATGGAATGTCCCCATTAAATGTTGAATAGAAAGCTAATTTTTTGATGCCTTATGAGTCTTTTAAAAAATGATTAATGCCATTCTTCACCTCAACAGTAAATTGTTCTCTCTCATTGTTTATTCTGGCAAGTAAAAACTACCAAGTATTGGTATCCATTAGTAATTGTGGGCACATAAATTCCTTCTCTCATTAATTTCTCCCATCTTCCTAAGGTTGTTGGTAAGTTTCCATTATTTAAGATCATTAATCATATAAAATCATGTGCTTTTATTTCAAAACTAAATTTTAGCTGCCAGCTGGATTATTTAATAACTAATATAATTTTGGAGTAGGAGAAATATCATCAGTTACATTTTAAAAATATTAAACCTGAATTTGTTATTAAGCTTAAAATGTTTGCTCAACTGCCCACTTTGGGTTCTAGTACCAAAGGCTGGGGGAGCAATCCATATATCTTGCAAGTAAAAATTTCTGATTTAATATAAGATATATAATTAATATACTGAAGGTTGGGCTTTAATTGATAATATCTGAAGTTGTTACTAAAATAATCGCCAATAGTTTATCCAACTTATTTTTGACTTTTCCTTATGGGCCAGAAGAGGAACTATATGAACCACTAAATGTCTTATAATTCTGTATCTTGTATTTTGACATTTACAAGGAGACTTATTTTTCCTTCCACTAGGATTACTCATTATGTAAGATGTGGGACTTGAGTAAATTTTTGTTCTTGTTGTTCTTATATTGAAGGTAGATTTTAGGATCTAATTACCAAAATGTCAGCTCTTTATGTTCTTTCTGGATAATTTCACTTAAGCAGTATTCTTATCTATATTAAATTGTGATATAAAATAAACTATTTTTATAAATCTTTCACTTTTAGGTCAACAAGCACCTTTAGAGGAACTTGGAAAACATTGTAAATGGGTAATCTAATTAAAAAAATAGAAAAATTCAGAAATGCTAGTGACTGAATATCTAAAAGATCAAGGTCTTTCTTGGCTAGTTGGGTTAGAAAGAAAAATCATTGAAAAGTAACTCCAATAGCTGAGATTTAAGAATTGAAACCCGACAAGATTGGAAAGCTCATAAAATCTACAGGAATAGAGGCAAAATTGAGAAACCTCCAAGTGGATTTCTAAAGTGAAATTCAAGAATATTTCTTTATTTTATACATTAAAATGCATCTAGATTTGACAACCATTCATAAGGGATAGTGTTATGTAAGAGTTCACATTTTGATGTAAGCCCAACTTAGCTTGTTATTTATTAAATTTGTTAACAAGTAATAAATTACTTGTTAAATTTTGTTAAATTGTTAAATTTTGTTAAATAACAATAAATTACTTGTTAAATTTAATTCATACAAGTTAGTTGTCTAAATCTCAGTTTTCTTATCTATAAAGCTGCAGTTATAACATATACTCATGGGTTGATGAGAGAAAAAAATAACACTTTAGAATTCAACTCAAAAGTCCAGAGCCAGTGCCCTTATTCTTGATCCATACATTTGTTCAGTAAAACAGACTGTACTGCAAAGGTTGGTTCTAACCACTCAAGAAGGTACACAGTGATAGTCACCATAAAGAAAGTAGACAAAGATGGTAGCCTCCAGAATTACAACATTAACTTTTAATGCAGCATTTTAGAATGAAACTATTTAGTTAAGATATTTTATTAGCCATCCTTCACATTACCTTTTAGTCAAAATGATTTGAATTTCCTGTGCTGTGTGTCTGTTATTATAGTGATAGAAGCAGTAAAGATAGATATATTAAAAGATTAGAAAAAAACAGTCTCTCAAAATGAGATTGAACTCTGCTTAGCATGTTTTATTTATGCCTACTGATTACATCCTGATTTACAGTAATGATTTACAGCATAGAAGGAAAAAATTAGGACATGCTTTGATAAGGTAAAGATAGACTAAACTTTTATAACATAATCCTGGATTAATAATACCATGTCTATCATATACATGAGTGAAATATAGTCTTTGTCCATACTTCAATAATAGTAAACAAAACAAACAAACCAAAAAACATTCATTTGCCAGAGTTTTACAGTCCAATTAAATTCATTGTTTCAGACTGTTAGTTACTCAGTCGTATCCTGCTCTTTGTAACCCCACGGACTGTAGCCCGGGGCTTCTCTGTCCATGGAATTCTCCAGAGAATATTTGAGTAAGTAGCCATTCCCTTCTCCAAGGGATCTTCCCTACCCAGGGACCGAACCTTGTTCTCCTGCACTGCAGGCAGATTTTTTTACTATCTGAGCCACCAGGGAAGCCCACTAGGATGATATAAACAACTACCCTATCTAGAAGTCTCCTTCTGTCAACTTAACTTTCTGAATATTAGAACCTAGTAATAGCTAATAGCATATGTGAGTGAACTGAAACTGCACCTTCATTATTGTATTCTGTGCTTAGTTTAATTTTTCAGAAATTTTAATATCTGCATTCATTACTCAGCTAGATTTACTAGTCATCCTCTAACAATTTTCAAAACACTGATAGCTCTATTCAAATGTACTCAAAGATCACTTGGAAAGCCTGAAGTAACCTATTATCATGAAGTTTTATCTGCATTTTCTTCTCTAAATTTTAAGTTTTAGTTTATATAGTTAGGTTTCTGTTTTCAGAAATGTTTTGTGTATGTTTTAACATAAGGGAATAAGTTTATTCTGTCTATACATGTGCTATCTAATTAACCAGGACCATCTTTCACCATTAAATATTCTTAACAATTTTTTCAAAAAGTAACTGAACAAAAAATGTAAGGATTTATGTCAGGATTTTTTATTCTGACCCACTGATTTATATGTGCCTGCCCTTAACACTAAGACAGCACACTTTGAATTACAGCTCTTCATATTAAGTTTTGAAGTATACCTACAATCAGGCAGGGAAAGTCATTTAACTTTGTGCTTTTTTTTTTTTTTTGTAAATTTCATTAATCTTGGGCATTTTCACATCTGTGTTAATTTTACCATTAGGTTTTTATGTCTAATTTTATAAAACCCTGTTTGAATTTATTTAAGAATTTGATTAACTCTATAGATCATTTTGGGGATATTTATCATCTTAAATTATAGAGTTTTTTCCATGATTAACAATACAATTATCATTTTAAGCTAGAGATTCTTTATTTTTCTCAACAATATGTTAGAGAATCTTAGTGTACAAATCTTATATTTCTCATGTTCAGTTTATTTACTGGTATTTTATTCCTTTTGTGCTATTTTAATTGTTTTCTTTATTTTTGGATTTATCAAGTTTATCATATTGGTCACTACTGATTTTTATATAGATCAAGAATCCTTAAATACTGATGAATTCATTTATTAGTTCTAGCAGTTATTATCTAGGTGCCACAGGACTTTTTACATAAAAAGAAAATAAGGTTTATGGTTAAATAGGGATTTCCTTTCTTTTCTAGATTCTTTCAACTTCTTTTCTGGAGTTATTGCATTGGTACAGTAAAATGTCAAGAAGAACTGGTGAGTACAGACATATTTGTTATGCTTAAGGAAAACGATTCAGTCCATTACCAATACTAGGTGCAAGATTTCCATATCTGTTCTTTATCATATTAAGGAAGTTTCTCTAAATTCCTAGTTCATTTTGAGTGTGTGTTGAATTTTTTCCAAATGCTTCTTCTGAATATTTATATTTCAAGTTGCTTTGTCTCTTACTCTATGAATATGGAATTGGTTTTTGATTGATCAAACTTTGTGGCATTTCTGAAATATGTCCAACTTGGTCATGTACTTCTTTTTTAAAAATTGGATCTGCTAATATTTTGTTATGGATCATGCATCTATTTTCATGAATTTATTGGTCCTTCACTCATGGGATTTATTATCAGGGTAACACTGACTCCATGGTATAAGTTGGGAAATATCCCCAGTCCTACCTTTTCTGAAGAGTTTGTGTAGGATCAGTGTCATTTGTCCTTTAGATATTTGATTGAGCTAACCAGTGACATCATGTGGGGGTGTTTTTCCTGTTGAAATGTATTTTAGCTTTAAATTCAATCCACTTAGTTTTTAATATATCCATTATGATTCTTCCATTAATCTGGAGTCATTCTTGCTAAAAATTTGGGTCTTGCCTGGATTTTATTCATCTCATCTTAGTTGTAAAATTTGTCACTAAAGGGTCATTCATAACATTATTTCATAATTGCTGTAATTGATGTAGAGATTTTTGTGATGCTTCCTCTATTTTATTCTTGATTTTGGTAAATTTTACTCTTGATTTTGGTAAATTTGCATACTTTCTTTCTCTCTCTCTGTCTCTCTCATCAGCCTCATTAAAGATTTATCAAAGTCCTTGTTTTTTAAAAAAAAAAACAACCTTCGATTTTATTGACTTTTCTCTATTTTTTGTTTCTTTTCTTTTTTTAAGGGTTATTTTACTTTATTTTTAAATTAATTTACTCATTTTAATTGGAGGCTAAAGATGATGGTATGAAAGGGCTGCACTCAATATGTCAGCAAATTTAAAGAACTCAGCAGTGGCCACAGGACTGGAAAAGATCAGTTTCCATTCCAATCCCAAAGAAAGGAAATGCCAAAGAATGCTCAAACTACCTCACAATTGCACTCATCTCACATGCTAGTAAAGTAATGCTCAAAATTCTCCAAGACAGGCTTCAGTAAAACATGAACAGTGAACTTCCAGATGTTCAAGCTGAATTTATAAAAGGCAGAGGAACAAGAGATCAAATTGCCAACATCCTCTGGATCATCAAAAAAGCAAGAGAGTTCCAGAAAAACATCTATTTTTGTTTTATTGACTATGCCAAAGCCTTTGACTGTGTGGATCACAACAAACTATGAAAATTCTGAAAGAGATGGGAATACCAGACCACCTGACCTGCCTCTTGAGAAACCTGTATGCAAGTCCAGAAGCAACAGTTAGAACTGGACATGGAACAACAGACTAGTTCCAAATATGAAAAGGAGTACATCAAGGCTGTATACTGTCACCCTGCTTATTTAACTTATATGCCAAGTACATCATGAGAAATGCTGTGCTGGAAGAAGCAGGAGCTGGGATCAACATTACCAGAAGAAATATCAATACCCTCAGATATGCAGATGACACCACCCTTATGGCAGAAAGTGAAGAACTAAAGAGCCTCTTGATAAAAGTGAAAGAAGATAGTGAAAATGTTGGTTTAAAATGCAACATTCAGAAAATTAAGATCATGGCATCTGGTTCCATCACTTCATGGGAAATAGATGGGGAAACAGTGGAAACAGTGACTGACTTTATTTTTCTCACCTCCAAAATCACTGCAGATGGTGATTGCAACCATGAAATTAAAAGACGCTTACTCCTTGGAAGGAAAGTTATGACTAACCTAGACAGTATGTTAAAAAGCAGAGACATTACTTTGCCAACAAAGGTCCATCTAGTCAAGGCTGTGGTTTTTCCAGTAGTCATGTACGAATGTCAGAGTTGGACTATTAAGAAAGCTGAGCTCCGAAGAATTGATGCTTTTGAACTGTGGTGTTGGAGAAAACTCTTGAGAGTCCCTTGGGCTTCAAGAACATCCAACCAGTCCATTCTAAAGAGATCAGTCCTGGGTGTTCACTGGAAGGACTGATGTTGAAGCTGAAACTCCAATACTTTGGCCACCTGATACAAAGAGCTGACTCATTTCAAAAGACCCTGATGCTGGGAAAGATTGTGGGCAGGAGTAAAAGGGGACGACAGAGGATGGGATGGTTGGATGGCATCACTGACTCAATGGACATGAGTTTGGGTAAAATCCGGGAGTTGTTGATGTATAGGGAGGCCTGGTGTGCTACAGTTCATGGAGTCACAAAGAGCTGGACATGACTGAGGGACTGAACTGAAACAAACTGAATTACTTTACAATATTGTAGTGGTTTTTGCCATACATTGACATGAATCAGCCATGGGTGTACATGTGTTCCCCATCTTGAATCCCCCCTCCCATCTCCCTCCCAATCCCATCCCTCAGTGCACCACCCCTGAGCACCATGTCTCATGCGTCAAACTTGGACTGGTGATCTGTTTCACATACGATAATATACATGTTTCGATGCTATTCTCTCAAGTCATCCCACCATCGCCTTCTCCGACAGAGTCCAAAAGACTGTTCTTTACATCTGTGTCTCTTCTGCTATCTCACATATACGGTTATTGTTACCATCTTTCTAAATTCCATATCTATGCATTAATATACTGTATTGGTGTTTTTCTCTCTGACTTACTTCACTCTGTATAATAGGCTCCAATATCACCCACCATTTAAGAACTGATTCAAATGCATTTTTAATGGCTGAGTAATATTCCATTGTGTATATGTATCACAGTTTTAATATCCATTTGAATGCCAATGGACATCTAGGTTTCTTCCATGTCCTGGCTATTGTAAACAGTGCTGCTATGAACATTGGGGTACATGTGTCTCTTTCAATTCTGGTATGCCCAGCAGTGGGATTGCTGGGTCATATGGCAGTTCTATTTCCAGTTTTTTTAAGGAATCTCCACACTGTTCTCCATAGTGGCTGTACTAGTTTACATTCCTACCAAAAGTGTAAGAGTGTTTCTTTTTCTCCACACCCTCTCCAGCGTTTATTGTTTGTACTCTTTTTTATAGCAGCCATTCTGACTGGCATGAGATGGTACCTCATTTGGGTTTTGATTTGCATTTTTCTGATCATGAGTGATGCTAAGCACCATTCCATGTGTTTGTTAACCATCTGTATGTCTTTGGAGAAATGTCTGTTTAGTTCTTTGGTCCATTTTTTGATTGGGTCATTTAGTTTTCTGGAATTGAGCTGCATGAGCTGCTTGTATATTTTGGAGATTAATTCTTTGTCAGTTGCTTCGTTTGCTATTATTTTCTCCCACTCTGAAGGCTGTCTTTTCACCTTACTTATAGTTTCCTTCGTTGTGCAAAAGCTTTTAAGTTTAATTAGGTCCCATGTGTTTATTTTTGCTTTTATTTCCATTATCCTGGGACATGGATCATAGACAATCCTGCTGTGATTTATGTCGGAGTGTTTTGCCTATGCTTTCCTCTAGCAGTTTATAGTTTCTGGTCTTACATTTAGATCTTTAATCCATTTTGAGTTTATTTTTGTGTATGGTGTTAGAAAGCACTCTAATTTCATTCTTTTACAAGTGGTTGACCAGTTTTCCCAGCACCACTTGTTAAAGAGATTGTCTTTTCTCTATAGTATATTCTTGCCTCCTTTGTCAAAGATAAGGTGTCCATAGGTGAGTTGATTTACCTCTGGGCTTTCTATATTGTTCCATTGATCTATAGTTCTGTCTTTCTGCCAGTACCATACTGTCTTGATGACTGTAGCTTTGTAGTATATTCTGAAGTCAGGCAGGTTGATTCCTCCAGTTCCATTCTTTGTTCTCAAGATTGCCTTGGCTCTTTGAGGTTTCTGTATTTCCAAAAAAATGTGTAATTATTTGTTCTAGTTCTCTGAAAAATACCATTGGTAGCTTGATAAGGATTGTACTGAATCTATAGATTGCTTTGGGTAGTATACTCATTTTCCCTTTATTGGTTCTTCTGCTCCATGAACATGGTATATTTCTCCATCTGTTTGTGTCCTCTTTGATTTCTCTCATCAGTGTTTTATAGTTTTCTATATATAGGTCTTTTGTTTCTTTAGGTAGATTTATTCCTAAGTATTTTATTCTTTTCATTGCAGAGGTGAATGGAATTGTTCCCTTATTTCTCTTTCTGTTTTCTCATTGTTAGTGTATATGAATGAAAGAGATTTCTGTGTGTTGATTTTATATCCTGCAACTTTATTATACTCATTGATTAGCTCTAGTGATTGTCTGGTGGAGTCTTCAGGGTTTTCTATGCAGACGATCACGTCATCTGCAAACAGTGAGAGTTTACTTCCTCTTTTCCAATCTGTATAACTTCTATTTCTTTTTCTTCTCTGATTGCTGTGGCTAAAACTTCCAAAACTATGTTCAATAGTAGTGGTGAGAGTGGGCACCCTTGTCTTGTTCCTGACTTTCGGGGAAATGCTTTCAATTTTTCACAATTAAAGGTAACGTTTGCTGTGGGTTTATCATATATGACTTTTATTATGTTGAGGTATGTTCCTCTATGCCTGCTTTCTAGAGGGTTTTTATCATAAATGGATGTTGAATTTTGTCAAAGGCTTACTCTGCATCTATTGAGATAATCATATGGTTGTTTTCTTTCAATTTGATAATGTGGTGTATCACATTGATTGATCTGTGAATATTGAAGAATCCTTGCATCCGTGGGATAAATTCCACTTGTCCTGATGTATAATCTTTTTAACATGTTGTTGGATTTTGTTTGCTAGGATTTTGTTAAGGATTTTTGAATCTATGTTCATCAATGATATTGGCCTGTAGTTTTCTTTTCTGTGTGGCATCTTTGTGTGGTTTTGGTATTAGGGTGATGGTGGCCTCAGAGAATGAGTTTGGAAGTTTACCTTCCTCTGAAATTTTCTGGAAGAGTTTGAGTAGGATAGGTTTTAGCTCTTTAAATTTTTGGTAGAATTCAGTTGGGGAGCCGTCTGGTCACGGACTTTTGTTTCCTGGAAGATTTCTGATTACAGTTTCAATTTCTGTTCCTGTGATGGGTCTGTTAAGATTTTCTATTTCTTCCTGGTTCAGTTTTGGGAAGTTATACTTTTCTAAGAATTTGTCCATTTCTTCCAAGTTATCCATTTTACTGGCATATAGTTGCTGATCGTAGTCTCTTATGACCCTTTGTATTTCTGTGTTGTCTGTTGTGATTTCTCCATTTTCATTTCTAATTTTGTTAATTTGATTCTTCTCCCTTTTTTTCTTGATGAGTCTGGCTAATGTTTTTACTATTTTATTTATCTTCTCAAAGAACCAGCTTTTAGCATTGTTGATTTTTGCTATGGTCTGCTTTGTTTCTTTTTAATTTATTTCTGCTCTAATTTTTCTGATTTCTTTCCTTCTACTAACCCTGGGGTTCTTCATTTCTTCTTTTTCTAGTTGCTTCAGGTGTAGAGTTATTTATTTGATTTTTCTCTTGTTTCTTGAGGTAAGCTTGTATTGCTATGAACTTTTGCCTTAGCACTGCTTTTACAGTGTCCCACAGGTTTTGGGTTGTTTTGTTTTCATTTTCATTCTTTTTTATTTTTATTTTAGCTCTTTATTTTTTAGCATATTTTTATTACTTCTTTGATTTCTTCTATGATTTGTTAGTTATTCACAAATGTGTTGTTTAGTCTCCATATGTTTGCATTTTTGATAGATTTTTTTCCTGTAGTTAACATCTAATCTTACCACACTGTTATCAGAAAAGATTCTTGGAGTGATTTCAACTTTTTTTGAATTTACCAAGGCTAGATTTATGGCCCAAGATATGATTTATCCTGGAGAAGTTTTCGTGTGCACTTGAGAAAAAGGTGAAATTCATTGTTTTGGGGTGAAATGTCCTATAGATATCAATTAGGTCTTACTGGTCTATTGTATCATTTAAAGTTTGTGTTTCCTTGCTAATTTTCCATTTAGTTGATCTATCCATAGGTGTGAGGTGGGTATTAAAGTCTCCCACTATTATTGTGTTACTGTTGATTTCTCCTTTCATACTTGCTAGCATTTGCCTTGCATATTGTGGTACTCCTCGGTTGGGAGCATGTATATTTATAATTGTTATATCTTCTTCTTGGATTGATCCTTTGATCTTTTGGTAGTGTCCTTCTTTGTCTCTTTTCACAGCTTTTATTTCAAAGTCTATTTTATCTGATATGAGTATTGCTACTCCTGCATTTTTTATTTATTTATTTTTTTTGGTCTCCATTTGAGTGAAATATCTTTTTCCAGCCCTCCACTTTCAGTTTGCATGTGTCCCTTGTTTTAAGGTGGATCTTTTGTAAACAGCATATATAGGGGTCTTGTTTTCATATCCACCCAGCCAGTCTTTGCCTTTTGGTTGTGGCATTCAACCCATTTACATTTAAGGTAATTATTGATAAGTATGATCCAGTTGCCATTTACTTTGTTGTTTTGAGTTAGAGTTTATAAACCTTTTCTTTGTTTCCTGTCTAGAGAAGATCCTTTAGCATTTGTTGACGAGCTGGTTTGGTGGTGCTGAATTCTCTCAGCTTTTGCTTGCCTGTAAAGCTTTTGATTTCTCCCTCATATTTTAATGAGATCCTTGCTGAGTACAGTAATCTGGGTTGTAGGTTTTTCTCTTTCATCACTTTAAGTATGTCCTGCCATTCCCATCTGGCCTGAAGAGTTTCTATTGAAAGATCAGCTGGTATCCTTGTAGGAATCCCCTTGTGTGCTATATGTTGTTTTTCCCTTGCTGCTTTTAATATTTATTCTTTGTGTTTGATCTTCATTAATTTGGTTAATATGTGTCTTGGGGTGTTTTTCCTTGGGTTTATCATGGTTAGGAATCTCTGGTTTTCTTGGACTTGGCTAGCTATTTCCTTAACCATTTTAGGGAAGTCTTCAATTATTGTCTCCTCAAGTATTTTCTCATGACCTTTATTTTTGTCTTCTTCTGCGACTCTTATGATTCCAATGTTGGGGCCTTTGACATTGTCCTAGAAGTCTCTGAGGTTGTCCTCATTTCTTTTATTTTTTCTTTCCTTTCTGCTTCATTTATTTCCACCATCCTATCATTCACCTCACTTACCCTATCTCCTGCCTCAGTTATTCTGCTGTTGGTTCCCTCCAGAGTGTTTTTGATCTCAGTTATTGCATTATTCATTATTGATTGACTCTTTTTTATTTCTTCTAGGCCCTTGTTAAACATTTCTTGCATCTTCTCAATCCTTGTCTCCAGACTATTTATCTGTAACTCCATTTTGTTTTCAAGGTTTTGGATCATTTTTGCTATTATTATTCTGATTTCTTTTTTAGGTAGACTCCCTATCTCCTCCTCTTTTGTTTGGTTTAGTGGGCATTTATCATGTTCCTTTCCCTGCTGAATATTTCTGTCTTTTCATCTTGTTTAGATTGCTGTGTTTGGGGTGGCCTTTCTGTAGACTGGAAGTTTGTGGTTCCTCTTTATTGTGGAAGTTCCTCCCTGTGGATGGGGTTGGATGAGTGTCTTGTCAAGGTTTCCTGGTTAGGGAAGCTTGCATCTGTGTTCTGGTGGGTGGAGCTGGATCTTTTCTCTCTGGAGTGCAAAGAAGTGCCCAGTAGTGTTTTGAGGTGTCTATGGATTTGGTGTGACTTTTGGCTACCCGTATTTTAATGCTTAGGGTTATCTTCCTGCACTGTTGGAGAATTAGCATGATATGTTTTGCTCTGAAACTTTCTGGCTCTTGGGTGAAACTTGGTTTCAGTGTAGGTATGGAGGCTTTTGGATGAGCTATTGTCAAATAATGTCCCTTGGAGTTAGGAGTTTTCTGGTATTCTCAATTTTGGGTTTAAGCCTCCTGCCTCTGGTTTTCAGTCTTATTCTTACAGTAGCCTCAAGACTTCTTCATCTATACCATACTGATGATAAAACATCTAGGTTAATGGAGAAAAGATTCTCCACAATGAGGGACAGCCAGAGTGGTTTGCAGTTACATGGAGGAGAGAAGAGGGAGGAGGGAGATAGAGGTGGCCAGGAGGAGAAGAGGGGGAATCAAAAGGGGAGAGAGCAATCTAGCGAGTAATCAATTCCCTATGTGCTCTCCACTGTCTGGAACACTCAGAGAGGTTCATAGAGTTACACAGAAAAGAAAAGAGGGAGGAAGGAGATAGTGATGAGCAGGAGAAGAGGGGTAATCAAAAGGATAGAGACAGATCCAACTCCCTAAGTGTTCTCTATAGCCTAGAACACCCAAAGACATTCCCAGTGTGGGGTAGAGAAGAGAAGTGGGAAAGAGGAGATAGAGGTTACCTGGGGGAAGAAAAGGAGAGTCAAAAGGGGAGGAGGGCAATCAAGCCAGTAATCACACTTCTAAGTAAAAATGGGTCCTGACGATTTGATTCTTAAAGGTACAAAATTGATAACAAATACCAAAAAGCAAAGATTAAAACTCTGGGATATAGGTTAGACTCTCAAAAATACAATATTAAAAAAACAAAACAAAATCAAAAAAATTATAAAAGATATATATGAAATTTACTTTAGGAGTAGGGTCTTTTTCTCAAGTTAACAGGTTATAAAAATGAAAATTAAAGGCATAATAAAGAACTAAATAATATTTTTTAATTAAAAAATTGATAACAGTAAAAGATATTTGGAAATTTCTCTGGAGCTGTTGAGGGCAGTGTGGGGTCGTTTCAGTTTCAGATAGTTCCTGGTTCCATCTTATACTTCTTCTCAAGGTCTATAGGCCACTACCAATGTTCAGTTCAGTTCATTTCAGTCACTCAGTCGTGTCCGACTCTTTGCGACCCCATGAATCACAGCATGCCAGGCCTCCCTGTCCATCGTCAACTCCCGGAGTTCACTCAGACTCACATCCATCCAGTCAGTGATGCCATACAGCCATCTCATCCTCTGTCATCCCCTTCTCCTCCTTCCCCCAATCCCTCCCAGCATCAGAGTCTTTTCCAATGAGTCAACTCTTTGCATGAGGTGGCCAAAGTACTGGAATTTCAGCTTTAGCATCATTCTTTCCAAAGAAATCCCAGGGCTGATCTCCTTCAGAATGGACTGGTTGGATCTCCTTGCAGTCCAAGGGACTCTCAAGAGTCTTCTCCAACACCACAGTTCAAAAGCATCAATTCTTTGGCGCTCAGCTTTTTTCACAGTCCAACTCTCACATCCATACATGACCATAGGAAAAACCATAGCTTTGACTAGACGGACCTTAGTCGGCAAAGTAATGTCTCTGCTTTTGAATATGCTATCTAGGTTGGTCATAACTTTCCTTCCAAGGAGTAAGCGTCTTTTAATTTCAAGGCTGCAGTCACCATCTGCAGTGATTTTGGAGCCCAAAAAATAAAGTCTGACACTGTTTCCACTGTTTCCCCATCTATTTCCCATGAAGTGATGGGACCGGATGCCATGATCTTTGTTTTCTGAATGTTGAGCTTTAAGCCAACTTTTTCACTCTCCACTTTCACTATCATCAAGAGGCTTTTTAGCTCCTCTTCACTTTCTGCCATAGGGTTGTGTTATTTGCACATCTGAGATTATTGACATTTCTCTCCCAGTCTTGATTCTAACCTGTGCTTCATCCAGCCCAGCATTTCTCATGAGGGACTCTGCATGTAAGTTAAATAAGCAGGGTGACAATATTTACAGCCTTGACGTACTCCTTTTCCTATCTGGAACCAGTCTGTTGTTCCATGTCCAGTTCTAACTGCTGCTTCCTGACCTGCATATAGGTTTCTCAAGAGGCAGGTCAGGTGGTCTGGTATTCCCATCTCTTTTAGAATTTTCCACAGCTTATTGTGATCCACACAGTCAAAGGCTTTGGCATAGTCAATAAAGCAGAAATAGATGTTTTTCTGGAACTCTCTTGCTTTTTCCATCATACAGCAGATGTTGGCAATTTGATCTCTTGTTCCTCTGCCTTTTCTAAAACCAGCTTGAACATCAGGAAGTTCACGGTTCACATATTGCTGAAGCCTGTCTTGGAGAATTTTGAGCATTACTTTACTAGCATGTGAGATGAGTGCACTGTAGTTGGTGCTAACACAGGGTTTTAATCTGTTGCACCTGTCACTTCCAAAGCAGTTCCCTCTTTGTTTATTTTGGCTTCCTCTGTTTGCAAGTCTCTTCAGTGTCTGATTTCCACCCTGACACAAGGGGGTGAAGGTGGTCACTTATTTAGGCTCACTTGCTCAGTTGTGCTGTGAGGAGGGAGGAATGCGGCAAACAAATATCACTGGTATATGTAGGGAGTGCTCACAGTGTCTCAGCCACACTGGGTTTGCCCCCAATCACAGCGGGTGTGATTTCCTGGTCTACACTGCTCAGGCTCCAGGTTGCTCTGCAGGGGAACTAAGGTGGGCCCTGAGTTGCGTGCACTTCCCAGGTCTAAGCCACTCAGGTTAAGGTTCTCAGGTACTCCACAAAGGCACAGACTCATTTGGGCTTGAGTTTTGTGCCCTTCCCAGGTCCGAGCTGCTCAGGTGACCAGGCACTTGGTGAGCACACTCTCCAAGTGGGTGGTGCCTTATCACCTCCTCTTTCCCAGCTGCTTGGTTTCCTGGGTGTGCAGTGGGAGTGCCATCTCAGGTGTTCTGTGTGTCTCCTCTAGGGATCTGATCTTTTCTGGCTGCAGCCCTCCTGGTGTATGTCAACCACCCAGGATCGCAGGAAGACTTGGTTAGCAAATGGGAACCTGCTCACAGTTTGGTAGAGGATGCCATCTCTGGGGCCAAGATTGCCCTTTGGCTTCTGACTCTGGCTGTTGCCCGCCTGCCTCTCTGCCTCCACTGGGGGATGGGCCAGTCCACAGATGGCTAGCTCTCCTCTGGTATTCACTCAGTCCTTTTATTCTGTGAGCAGGCCCAGCTGTGCCTTAGGTTAGAGCTTTTCATGGGAAAGTTCTCTCTCACTCTTTCTCTCTTTTTATTTTCTCTCCCTGTGGCTATCCCACAGTATGGATTGCTATCTCACATTAGCTCCCTCAGATTGTTTTCAGGATATTTAGGCCTGGTCCATAGCAATGCAGCCAGCACCTCCCTGTTCAGCCCCCGCTTACTGGTGGCAGAAGCGAGCATCTGGGTGACATCTTTGCTGGCAGTTGCGGTTAGGCATGTAATCTGTGGGTTTTGTTTTTTTTTTTTTCTTCCTCTCAGTTGTGTTGCCCTCTGAGATTCCAAAACTCCCCACAGACCCACCAGTGAGAGGGTTTCCTGGTGTTTGGACTTCTCCTCCTTCACGATCCCTCCCCAGGATGCGTCTCCATCTCTAACTCTTTAGTCTCTCTTTTTATCTTTTATATTTTGTCCTACCTCTTTTCAAAGACAATGGGCTGCCTTTCTGGGTGCCCAGTGTCCTACCCCAGTGTTCAGAAATTGTTTTGTGGAATTTATTTAGCTTTCAACTGATCTTTTGATGAATTTGTGGGAGAGAAAGTGGTCTCCCTGTCCTATTCCTCTACAATCTTAGGACCGTCCCCTGTTTCTTTTCTAGTCTACTGATTTCTACTTTAATATCTATTATTTTCTTTCCTTAGACTTGCTTGGTTTTCATTTGTTCTTTTTCTAGTTTTATTTGCTGAAGCTTACATTATATATTTTAAAATGTTATTTTCCAATACTTTCTTTTCTAAAGTATGTATTTTAGGCCAAAATTTCCCTCAATGGATAACTATAACCATATGTTACATTTTCATTTCTTTCAATTAAAATAGCTTCTAATTTCCACTGGGATTTTGGCGGATGATATACTTAGAAGAGAATTGGTTTTTATTTATTTATTTATTTTTAATTGGAGGATAGTTGCTTTACAATATTGCATTAGTTTCTGCCATACATCAACATGAATCAGCTGTAGGAATACACATGTCCCCTCCCTGTGAACCTCCTTCCCACTCCACCCCACCCGTCTCGGTTTTCACAGAGCACCAAACTGAACTCCATGACTATATGAATGCTTCTGTTTTTAAAAATTGTCCAGAAAAGATTATAGTAATTTTGTTCATAAAAGCCAGAACTTGAACATAATTTAAGTGTTCAACACCAAAGAATGGACAAAAATTTTGGTGTATTCATACAGAGGAATGCCACTCAACACTAAAAAATAATGAATGCTGTCTGAATCATTCTGCCACATGGATTAATGTCCAAAACATTATACTGAACAAGGGAAATCATACACAAGAGTGCACACTATATTATAACATTTATATGATAATTCTAGACCTGACAACCTCCTCTATAGAGGCAGAAATCAGAGCAAGGCTTGACTATGAAAGTGATTTTGAATGTAAGGGGCACAGAGAATTTTCTTTGGTCATGAAAAAGTAATATATAGAGCTTGGAGTATTGGTTAATGAGAAGTATGCATTTCTAAAAACTAAACAAATTGTATAAACATATGTACATCTCACTATAGTAAGTAATCTCATTACACTTACAAACATATTTATACTTGCAAGAATATTGCTTGCTTTTCGTTACGTAAAATTTTGTCAAACTTTGCCCAAAGTGCTATTGAACACTCATAATGATCTGAATATAGATGTTAATGTGCTAACATAATTAATTAATTAAGTCTGCTCTGGGTCTTCATTGCTGTACATGGGTTTTTCTCTTGTTGTGAAGCATGGTCTATAGGACATGTGGGCTCAGCAGTATCAGTTTGAAGTGAAGAGAAGTGAAAGTCTCTCAGTCGTGTCTGACTTTTTACAAGTCCATGGAATTCTCTAGGCTAGACTACTGGAGTGGGTAGCCATTCCCTTCTCCAGGGGATCTTGCCGACCCAGGAATTGAACCTGGGTCTCCCACATTGCAGGCAGCTTCTTTGTCAACTGAGTGTGCAGTCTTTCAAATGTGTGATCTTCAGTTGCTGTGGTGCAGGTGTTTAGCTTCACCATGGCATGTGGGATCTTCCCAAACCAGGGATCAAACCCTTGGTTTTTGCATAGGCAGTAAGATTCTTAGCCACTGGGCCACCAGGGAAGTCCCTGAATGTGCTAATATATTAACTGTAAAAATTAAATTAGATTAAGAGAAGCATAAATGGAAGGGTAGAGAGAACAAACATAAAAAGAGAAATCAGGAACCAAAATAGATGCATTTGCTTACTTCAGTGGGATTTTAGATTTTTAGAAAAGAAGTTTTCTTGAGAATATGCACATAAGCTACAGGGCAGCTTCTATTTCTGACAAATAGCAGTTTTTCATATTGCATTTTATTCTATAGGTAATATCGATAAAAGAACTGCTCTATTTTATCCTACCATATTTACTCATTGATTACCCTACTTTAAGTGATTAAAATAGAGGAAGCCTTTTGTGGGAAAAATGGAGATGAGTTTCAGTATAACACTTTGTTTTGTGTGATTGAAAGACCTTTATTTTCCTGAACATTTATCAGTGCTTTGAATTTTGACTCACACAGCATGTCAAGGTGATGTAACTAACAGTTTGCTTGATTTATATGATAGAAAAAATAGCAGTCATATAAACATTTTTAAAATGCTAGACACTAGGATGTAATTCCATAAGCAACCTTAGTATAGAATTTGAGTTGAAAAAATAATGAATGCACTTTTGATCATTAAGAAACACAACACATACAATTTAAGAGCAAAAATCAAGTTTTTATAAAGTATTGTCTATGTATAAATAAATAGCAATGAGATGTTTTCATTAAATAAACAAATATTTATTAATTAACTAGTCTGTTCCACATTCCAGTCTGAGGATATAAAAAGTTAAAATAAAATGCTTGAAGCATCTTCCTTGAATTTGAGGGATTTATTCTTCCCAATGTTATTATATCCACTACGTGAAACTTTAGGTCCTGTTACAAAAACATGTCTGCAATATGAGGCAATATGTAACATGATGCATATGTGAGGTAGCAAGTACTATGTTCCATGAGAAAGAAGAGACAGACCACTTCCTGCTTTCTGATGAGAGTAGAATTCACAGTGCTGATAAATGTGTTTCTTTGCCAAGTAGGAATGTTCTCCAGATGAAACATGTCCACAAGGCTGTATCCAGTGTCAGAATATTGAGATTACATTTGCCAAATAGCTGTTACCCTAACCTCTCTTGTTATGCCCCACCTGACACTGATGTGCTAGCTTTCGCTAAAATTTCCCAAGGTCTATAAATGAAAAGGTTTATACATGGAAAGCTGGAACCTCTATAACACAGCTCCAGAACTTTGGCCTTTGTCCATTTTTATTAGAGTGTATATTTCAAGTAGCATTGTTAAATATTTTGAGTATAATTTTAACCTTTCAGGGTTTTAAGGACGTACATTAATCCAAGAAGCTGGAAAAATGGAATCCAAAGAAGAGTTTATAATATGACTAGAAGCTTGGATGTCACTTCGTATTGAGGAGTTACTGCAAGGGGAATTACCCACAGATATACCTGTTGAAAAAGTAAATTTGTATCAGCCTGTAGAGGGAGAAATTTATAATTTCAGGAATTTAGATAAACTAGTTTTCATATTAATTTCATATTAGCAAGCTCCAGGAGTTGGTGATGGACAGGGAAGCCTGGCATGCTGCAGTCCATAGTGTCACAAAGAGTCAGACACAACAGAGTGGCTGAACTGAACTGAATTTTCATGTTGAAGGTAAATTTATTTTCTATCACTGAAGAGAGATAATAATAGTAATACTACAGAAAGGTCAATTTCATGAAGTCACAGTAATTTATTGAAAAGTTTTCATTGCAACATGATGTAATTCTCTTATCTATCTGGGTTAAGAATCATTTTGTCTTAAAGCTTCACCAAAACATATCCAAGGATATACTCATGTCAGTGAATATATCTTTGGATATGCTTAAAGGTGAAGAAGTAGTGGAAGAGTACATATTTGTGTAAGTGTATTTCAGTGAAATCACTTCCATTTTTCTCATAGAGAAGCCTAATAATAAGTATGTGTATTCTGTAGTAGAAAGTATACATATTATAATGTGCAAAAAGCTGTTGAATATGCTTACTAGATTTGTAGGTAGTAGTATTGATGCTACAAGTATTAAATTTTATAAATTTCATTGTTTTTCTTTTCTTTCACAGTTTGGATTTTTGGCATTGTAATAAGACTTGTAACTTAACAAAAGTTCACAAAGACTGTCTCCCAAGATCTTTTCCCTAATTGTTTAATTGTATACTGTATTTCAAAGTCTATATCCATTTTAAGTTTTATATTTATGTGAGATACAGATTGAAATTCATGTTTTATATATGGTGGTCAATTCTTTCCATACCATATATTAAAGAATTATTATTAATCAATTCATTTTTCTTTGCATATTTTTCAAAATTATTGGTCATACTCATGGAGGTCTATTTCTGGATATTTGTTCTATTTCATTGTTTTATATGGCTATCAGTATCAAACTATGCCTTTTTATATATTAGTTTAGTAATACATTGATCATTATCCAAAGCCTTCAAAATGATGCATTTTATATATTTTATCTGCATTTTATCATTGCTATCAGGTAGGAGGCTGAACCAAACCAAGCTAATCAGTAGACTACATGCAAATTCATCAGTAGACTTAATTTTACTTAAAGTTCAGTGAAAAAGTATTGAAGAACATTCAATGATGACAAGACATGTTATCACAGTGCCATTTAAAATATATTGAGATATGAGAAACATGCCCTTAAGCTTCCAAATGTATGCTTTAATAAAATTTTAAATCGTATTCAATAGTTAATGATAGCACTTCTTTAAACTTTAAAAGCATGAATAAACCACATTGCAAAAAAGTCCTTGATTTTATAAATTATTCACATTACAAGTACATTTAAATTAAAATGTATTACCTTAGTAATTGAAAATTTTAGCCTTTGCTATTTTGGATTCTTTTTATTTTGGATTTTTAAGCTATGCACTGTACTCTACTTTAAAAAGACTTTGCATTTATTAGATGTTCTATACTAATAGTGCTCTCACTTATGGGTATTTTCATACTCTTAAATCAACAGAAAGTGCTCAATTAACTCTATAAAGACAGAACAAAATATATAATGTGGCTCTAAAATTTCACATGCAAAAAAATCATTTGTTTTAAATCAGTTTTTATTGTTTCAAGAGCATATTCTAATATGCATTTAGATGTGATTTTATTATGAGATTTTTTTGGGATTTGGAAGTTAAGGTAACCTACAGTTTGAATGTATAATAATCTGAAACACAT
Organism: Budorcas taxicolor; assembly: GCF_023091745.1. NCBI lineage: Eukaryota > Metazoa > Chordata > Mammalia > Artiodactyla > Bovidae > Budorcas > Budorcas taxicolor. The sequence goes on from NC_068914.1 coordinate 24,589,324, forward strand.
AAAATAAGCTTAAGAATAGAATATAACATAAAAATAACTCAAATGTGTTTTGTTCTAGATATAGAAAAATTATCCCCAAATGTAAGTCTATCCTTATTATCTGCAATCACAAAATCTTTCTTATTCAAAATATACTATATACTAGAAACTATTTCAAATGATAGCACTAGCACTATAGTACTACCATTTCTGGTACTATCCACTTTAAACTCATTATAAATACATACAGATGAAGGGAGAGTCATTTCAACAAACGATGCTGGGAAAACTGAATATCCATATACACAAGAAAAGAGATGGAATGGACCCATACACCAAATATTGAGTTGGCCAAAAAGTTCCTTTGGTTTTTTAAGTAAAAATAAAAGACAGATTTTTTTCATTTTCACAATGAACTTTAATGAACAATGGTATTCACTGTTTTGTTTGACCATCTTCTGCTATTTTTCAGACAAATTCATAATTCCATCTTACCCAAACTTTTTATCTTTTTGAGCAAAGAACTGTTCCAGGAGACTTTTACAGTCTTCCAGGGAATTGAAGTTTTTTCTGTTAAGAGAATTGTGTAGAAATTGAAATAAATGACTATTCAAAGGGGCAATATCTGGTGCATAGAACATATAAATCACAACTTCCCAGCCAAGCTGTAGCAGGTTTTGCCTGGTCATCAAACAAACATGTGGTCTTTCTGCACACTTTTCATTGAGTCCTTTTAGTTTGTCTAATTGGAAGAAATGTTTATTGGAATTAAGCATTTGATTTTCTGGAAGGAGCTCATAATAAAAGACTCCTTTCCAATCTCACCATATACACATCACCTTCTTTGGATACAGACCTGGCCTTTGGTGTGGTTGGTGGTGGTTTATTTCACTTGTCCAATGATCTCTTCCATTCCACTTTATTGTACAGTATCCACTTTTTATCACCCACACATTTTGTTCTAAGAACAGAAATACAGTCAATAAGGATTTTTTCACCTAATTTATATAAAATCCAAATATCAAACTGATTTTCATAACCAAACTGATTCAAATGATTTTGAACACTTGATTTAGATATTTTAAGCATGTTGACTATCTCCCATGTGGTATAATGATGACTGCTCTCAATTAACAGCTTGATTTGATTGTCAGAGCCTCTTGGTGAAGGTGAAGGAGGAGAGTGAAAAAGCTGGCTTAAATCTCAACTTTCAATCTCAGTTTCAGTCTAGATTCAATCTAACTTTCAATCTCAACTGCAATCTAAGATCATGACATTCATCATCACTTCATGGCAAATAGATGGAGAAACAATGGAAACAGTGAAAAACTTTATTTTCTTGGGCTCCAAAACCACTGGTTCCCTGATAACTCAGTTGGTAAAGAATCTGCCTGCAATGAAGGAGACCCCAGTTCAATTCCTGGGTCGGGAAGATCTGCTGAAGAAGGCGTACACTTCCCAGTCCAGTATTCTTGGGCTTCCCTGTGGCTCAGATGGTAAAGAATTAAGCTGCAATGCAGAGACCTGGGTTCAGTCTCTGGGTTGGGACGATCCCCTGGAGAAGGGAACGACTACCCACTCCAGTACTCTGACCTGGAAAATTCCATGGACTGTACAGTCCATGGGGTAACAAAGAGTCAGTCACAACTGAGTGACTTTCACTTTCACTTTCAAAATCACTGCAGATGGTGACTGCAGTCATGAAATTAAAAGATGCTTGCTCCTTGGAAGAACTGCTATGACAAACATAGCCAGCATATTGAAAAGCAGAGGCATTAATTTGCTGACAATATCCATATTGTCAAAGCTATTGTGTTTCCAGTAATCATGTGTGGACGTGAGAGTTGGCCCATAAAGAAAGCAGAGAACCAAAGAATGATAATTTCAAGCAGTGGTGTTGGAGAAGATTCTTGAGAGTCCCTTGGACTGCAAGGATATCAAACCAATCAATCCTAAAGGAACTCAACCCTGAATGTTCATTGGAAGGACTGATGCTGAAGCTGAAACTCCAATACTTTGCCCACCTGATGCAAAGAGCCAGGTTATCGGAAAAGACCCTGAGGCTGGAAAAGATAGAAGGCAGGAGAAGGAGATGAGGGAGGATGAGATGGTTGGATAGTACCACTGATGCAATGGACATGAGTTTGAGGGAATCCTGACAAGCTACAGTTCTTGGGGTCACAAAGAGTTGGACACAGCTGAGTGACTGAACAGCAACAGCTGCAACTGCTCTACTCAACTGTGAAGCATCATACAGTGAGAAATCTCCGGCATGAGGCTTGGCAAACCACTTTTGACATGTTTGATCGGTCAGAGAAACTTCTCCATACACTGCACAAATTTGTGTATGTGTGTGTTACAGTTCTATTTTTACCTTTCTTGAAATAATAAAGCATAATACACCAAAATGTTGCTTTTTTTCTTTCATCTTCACCATTGAAATGGCAAAACATACATCCACCAATTTTGATAATATTTCAATGCTTATTAATATGACAGTTGTTGTTATCACAGTACAATCAAAAAATTTGTTTTGAATGAAGTTAAGACAACTAAGCACAACTAGAGTTCTCTTATGGAAAAATACTACATGATCTTTCAGTTCAGTTCAGTCTCTCAGTCGTGTCCAACTCTTTGCAACCCCACGAAAGGCAGCATGCCAGGGCTCCCTGTCCATCACCAATTCCCAGAGTTCACTCAAACTCACGTCCATCGAGTCGGTGATGCCATCCAGCCATCTCATCCTCTGTTGTCCCCTTCTCCTCCTGCTCCCAATCTCTCCCAGCATCAGAGTCATTTCCAATGAGTCAACTCTTCGCATGAGGTGGCCAAAGTACTGGAGTTTCAGCTTTAGCATCATTCCTTCCAAAGAAATCCCAGGGCTGATCTCCTTCAGAATGGACTGGTTGGATCTCCTTGCAGTCCAAGGGACTCTCAAGAGTCTTCTCCAACACCACAGTTCAAAAGCATCAATTTTTTGGTGCTCAGCCTTCTTCACAGTCCAACTCTCACATCCATACATGACCACTGGAAAAACCATAGCCTTGACTAGATGGACCTTTGTTGACAAAAAATATCTCTGCTTTCGAATACGCTATCTAAGTTGGTCATAACTTTTCTTCCAAGGAGTAAACGTCTTTTAATTTCATGGATGCAGTCACCATCTGCAGTGATTTTGGAGGCCCGAAAAATAAATTCTGACATTGTTTCCACTGTTTCACCATTTATTTGCCATGAAGTGATGGGATCGGTTGCCATAATCTTTGTTTTCTGAATGTTGAGCTGTAAGCCAACTTTTTCACTCGCCACTTTCACTCTCATCAAGAGGCTTTTTAGCTCCTCTTCACTTTCTGCCATAGGGTGGTGCCATCTGCATATCTGAGGTTATTGATATTTCTCCTGGCAATCTTGATTCCAGCTTGTGCTTCTTCCAGCCCAGCATTTATTGTACTCTGCATATGTTAAATAAGCAGGGCGATAATATACAGCCTTGACGTGCTTCTTTTCCTATTTGGAACCAGTCTGTTGTTCCATGTCCAGTTCTAACTGCTGCTTCCTGACCTGCATATAGGTTTCTCAAGAGGCAGGTCAGGTGGTCTGGTATTCCCATCTCTTTTAGAATTTTCCACAGCTTATTGTGATCCACACAGTCAAAGGCTTTGGCGTAGTCAATAAAGCAGAAATAGATGTATTTCTGGAACTCTCCTGCCTTTTCCATGATCCAGCGGATGTTGGCAGTTTGATCTCGGGTTCCTCTGACTTTTCTAAAACCAGCTTGAACATCAGGAAGTTCACGGTACACGTATTGCTGAAGCCTGGCTTGGAGAATTTTGAGCATTACTTTACTAGCGTGTGAGATGAGTGCAATTGATCTTTAGGTCCACCCAACAGAAGAATATACAAAACTATATTTCACTCAAAAATAAATGAAGTCAAAAATAGATAAAACCTAAGTATAAGACATGAAACTATAAAGATCAAAACTTTATAGAGGGAAGTGTTTCATGACATTGGAATTAGCAATGGTTTCTTAAATATGCCTTCAAAAACAGATGTCATAAGAAAAAAATAGATAAACTGAACTATTTAAATTAAAAAATAACCTTTTGAACACCAAAGAATGCTATGAAGTTAGTGAAAAAGGAACCCAAAAAATGAAACAAAATATTTGTGAATTACTTATCTGATAAGGCATTAATATCACACATATATAAGGAACTCTTACAACTCAGGAAAGCAGAAGACTTGGTTAAAAGATGGGCAAAAGGCTTACATAGTTATTTCTCCAAAAATATGCAAATAAAAAGATATTTAGCATCACTAGTTCATTAGGAAAACAAAAACCAAATCCCTTGTGAGGGACAAGCAAAAACAACAACAAAATTAGCAAGCATTGGTAAGATATGGGAAAACTGGATCCTTTGTAGATTGCTGGTGGGAATGTAAAGTGGTGCAAACACTACGAAAAAGCTGGACAGTTTCTGAAAAAGTTAAAAATAGAACTGCCATATGCCTCAATGATCCCAATTCTTAGTGTATATCCAAAAGCAATGAAATGAAAAACATAAGTTACTTGTATACCCCTCTTTACAGAAACATAATTAACAGTAGCCAAAAGGTAGAAATAATCCAAGTGTCTATTGATGTGAAAATAGATGTACAAAGTATGATATACACAAATAATGGAGTAATATTGAACCTTGAAAAAGGAAATTCTGACATATGCTACAACATGGGTGGGCATTAAGAAAATTATTCTAAGTGAAATAAGCCAGTCATAAAGGACAAACACTGTACAAATTCATTTATATAAAATATCCACAGTAGACATATTCATAGAGATAGAGGAAGAATGGTTGCCAGGGGCTTGGAGGGGAAAGATTAGAGAGTTATTATTTAATAGATATGGAGCTTCAATTTGGGAAGTTAAAAATTCTAGTGATGGATGTGTTGATGGTAGCATGATAATATAAAAATATTCAATACTGACAAACTACACACTTCAAAAATAGTTAAAATAATATTTTACATTATATATGTTTTACCACAATAAAATTGACACATAGAAATACTAAATGAACAAAATCCCAGGTATCATTCAGCCTCCATCACTTTCTTGAATTCCTTAAAGACTTAAGATCAATTAAAATCTATATTTCAATATAAAATTAATTGTGACAATTGATGAAAGAATAAATATCCAGAAATTCTGAGTGGGTTAAATTTATATGAGACTCCATCAGCCATTAAATTTGCATTCTTTTCTGTACTTATTACAAAAATAAAAAAAATTGAGCTCAAATTCTATTAAATTTTTACCTTAGGGAAATCTGTCTTTAAGGTCCAACACCCCTACCCCTTTTTCTATGTGTTTCTAGTAATCCCTAGTGTATTAATACATTTCTACAAATCTATGCTCAGCCAGTCTTCTAGTTTTATTCTTCATTAAGTTGACCTAGACTTTTTAATAGACATCTACCTTCCTTCATTCATGTTGTTGCCATTATACTCAAATAAATTACCACATGGGGCAAAACTTACATAATACACTACACTGGTAGAGAAACCAAACTGTGTATTTATATAAATACATAAGATTATACAGGTAAATCTGTGACTTTACTCAAAATTTTACCAAATATTCACTGATGATGGAAGGGAAGGAAAGCATAGCAATGATATTTTACTGTTATAGCTAGATATTTTACTGCTGGTGATGTGGCCCCTTACAAAACCTACAAGCCCAATCTTATCTTTGTAGTTATAAGTAAGGGCCAGATTATATCATTTGTTTCCTCACAGTTACATTTACACTTGGGTATTCTAATAATCTCCATGGCATGAAATCCACCACAAACTGCTACAAGACTCTGGGGGAAGCATAAACAGGTTGACCAATCATTTTCATGTGGCACCACACTTAGAAAATGAATAGCCAATTTCCCATTAGCTATACCGTTTCTCTATGGATGTGAGAGTTGGACGGTGAAGAAAGCTGAGCGCCGAAGAATTGATGCTTTTGAACCGTGGTGTTGCAGAAGACTCTTGAGAGTCCCTTGGACTGCAAGTCCCCAACAAGTCCATTCTGAAGGTGATCAGCCCTGGGTGTTCTTTGGAAGGAATGATGCTAAAGCTGAAACTCCAGTACTTTGGCCACTTCATGCGAAGAGTTGACTCATTGGAAAAGACCCTGATGCTCGGAGGGATTGGGGGCGAGAGGAGAAGGGGGCGACAGAGGATGAGATGGCTGGATGGCATCACCGACTTGATGGACATGAGTTTGAATGAACTCTGGGAGTTGGTGATGGACAGGGAGACCTGACGTGCTGTGATTCATGCAGTCGCAGAGTTGGACATGACTGAGTGACTGAACTGAACTGAACTGATACCATTTCTCAAGAGTAAGGAAGCAAAACTCTCATGACTTAGTCCTTATTTATATGAAACCGAGTTTACCTGAGACTGAAAGTTTGAAGCCAGACTATATTTAATGGGCAATTTTAAGTTTCTTTCAAAAAGATAGAATTTCAAGAAAACAATGTCCATTATAAGAGTAAAGTAAGACTCCTTAGTGATCTGCATGTGTAAATTTAGTGGTTGCATTTCAATATCATCAGAAGACAAATGTAAAAATAAATAAGGGTTTATTTTTAGGAAAAACCACCCCTACCACCACCAAAAGAAAAAGATTTTGAGATACGAGGTATTGTAGCAGAGGCTTTATTAAGGTGGAGTGGTCAAAGAGGGCCTCCCTGAGAATGAGCGTTCCACCCTTAACGAGGATGTCATAACTGATTCCTCTCCACAGGGTCTCTTAGTAGAAAGAAACTCATGTTTTTAGCTTGCATTTCTCACCATTTGTAGTTAATGTATTATTTTTTCTTTTGGCTATGTCAGGTCTTAGTTGTAGCATGCAGGATTATCATTGCGGCATGTGGGATCTATTATAGTTCATTGACCAGGGCTGGAAACTGGGCCCCCTGCATTGGGAGCACAAGGTCTTCACCACTTGTCCACAGGGAAGTCCCCTAATTAATGATTTCTGAATAGTAAACACAGTACATAGATAAAAGGAACACATATAGACACAACATACACACTCAAACAGAGAAAAATAAGGAACAAAATTACAAATCGTCTTCAAATAAGAATTATTCATCAGCTATAATAACATATTTGATCATCTAAATCCAGTTAGAAATCTAGCATTTCTCCTCAAGAAAGCTACAGCATTTATGGAAACCCAGTTCAAATAAATATAACCTGATTTTGCAAAATGATCTAATATTATATCAACTGTTATTTATTTTGCTGCATGTGAATCTACTCCAATATGTTTAGGCATTTGTACATTAGTATGACTGAAAAAATATAAATCACCAGCATTTTCCCCCAAATTAAGTAGTATGTCCTCAAAGGTAAATTTATGCCTTCATTCTCTATAAAGAAAAACAATTTGAAATGTTAAAATGAAAATATTGATATTTCTAGTTTCTACTCAACAACTTCTAAAACGTTGAGGTTCCCTATTATTCATCATGATATTTTGTTACACATTTTATTCACCTACTGATAAATCAGTTCGGTTCAGTCATTCAGTCATGTCTGACTCTTTGTGACCCCATGGACTAAAGCATGCCAGGCATCCCTGTCCATCACCAACTCCCAGAACTTACTCAAACTCATGTACATGTCCAACTAGACGGTGATGAATAGTGGAGCTTATTAATCTAGGACTTTGTGGGATTTTCTTTAATTAAAATTTTAATAAAAAGAAAAATTGAATTAATATAAATTCCTCAGTGGACAAACTGACGTTTTCTATATTGAACCTGCAAGAATGTTATACAAGCCAAATGGACAATGCTGCTATGTCCATTGATTTTATTATTGGAATTGGCAGAGGGATGCTTTTCAGAACTTGTGATATTTAGGTCCAAAAGATAGCTGAGCTGAAGACACATCCAGGACTGTTGCTGCAAATATGGAAGAGTTTACTGGCAATGACAATGAAGGGACCCTGGCCAAGTTGCTTAATAGAGGCTTCTGGATTTTATTTTTATTTTTCATCATCAAATGACAAGTCCTAAATGACAATAAACATATTATCATTTTACAGTTGTTGCTCTTTTCCTGATGATTTAGGGCCTTTGGGTTGGTTCTACAAAGCTAATTAAATAGATCTTATTCTAGAAAAAAATACGATTTGATTTTTTACCATCACCCTGCTCCTTGCACTAGCCTCAACAAAAAGATGCTCTATGGCACACAGAGATTTTAGTTAAATAAAAATTACTTGTAAAATAATCAGTTAAAATTATAGAGGGTTTCTTCAATATTGAAAATCAAGATGGCAAAATATTCTGATTCACTTTTAAAATTCTCTTTGGACTTCTGAGGCTAGGATTTTGTGCATGCTTTTCAATTCCCATCAATTTTCATTTATTATTTTATTTTATTACCCATGCTAAGAAAATTGTTATTCTATATATTTCATTAGATTCATATATAAACTTTCCATTTTTTTATTGCTATGTAAGCAGTATTTTGTATTTGATTTCAAATTTCTGTTGCTCATTGTTGGTATAAAAGGGAATTGACTTTGTATGTTAAACCTGTATCCTGCAACCTTGCTATAAACAATTAGTTCCCAGAGGGATTTTGTTTGTTTGTTTTAATATCCTTAAATTTACATGGCAGTTTATAGTTTACCCAGGTTTCTCACATATTTTATCCTGATAGCTACACTCTGATCAAGGCAGAATTGCCAATATAATATACATTCTATAAACAATATATTAAAGGTCTAATTATAATGTCATAAAGCTAGTTTGTGTCCGAATTTGGAAGAAAAATCATATAACTTCTGAGATTATATTCTGTTATCCTCAAAAGCACTATTTTAAATAATTTGGCAATTCACTGAAATCTCAAGACTTCTATCACCTACAAGAGTTTTGCTCAATAAAGTTAAAGACCACTAGGATTCAACTTTGAGATGTGGGTCATAGAGTGGGTCACAGCTAAAGTGAATTATAGGAATGGTATGAAGGAATATAAAACTGTTCAGAATCAAGGATGGACTGAGATTCAAGGATGAATTGGAGGTGTGAACTACTCAAAGCTCAATAATGGGATAGCCAAAGAATCAAAGAAAAAGAGATAATTGCATGTACTCATATTTCTGGGGTCAGAATACTCCTGTGGCCAAGTCAAAAATGTTATTGGCTATCCTTTTAGCAAATACTATTGAATCAATATTATGTGCTAAAGCACATTGCAAAAGAAGTGTGAACAAGGTAAAGATGCCTTCATAGAAATTTTCTGCTTCTAAAACCAGGCTAATTTATACAATAGTATCTGACAACTAGACAGATCTCTTTCTAAAATATATGGTAAAAAAGGCAAATACTTTATCAGAAATTTAGAAATAACTTCATATTTTAATCAAACGTAAAGCTTGAAATGATATATTGATTCAGTTCTGGTATCCGTTCAGTTCAGTTCAGTTCAGTCGCTCAGTCGTGTCCGACTCTTTGCAACCCCATGAATCGCAGCACACCAGGCCTCCCTGTCCATCACCATACCCCGGAGTTCACTCAAACTCATGTCCATCGAGTCAGTGATGCCATCCAGCCATCTCATCCTCTGTCGTCCCCTTTTCCTCCTGCCCCCAATCCCGCCCCCAGCATCAGAGTCTTTTGCAATGAGTCAACTCTTCGCATGAGGTGGCCAAAGTACTGGAGTTTCAGCTTTAGCATCATTGCTTCCAAAGAACACCCAGGGCTGATCTCTTTTAGAATGGACTGGTTGGATCTCCTTGCTTAATGTAAAGTTCACCATTTATACATTTAATGTATAAATGTAAAGAATGCTGAAAAGAAAATAAACCTGTGAGCTATCTGGCTGATGCCACATATAAGGCCTGAAAAATAAATCAGACAAAAGAAAATTCTAAAAAAAGAAAAATCAAGTATCTATTTTTTTCTTCCAACCCAGATACACATAGAGATATTGTTGAGTTTTATCAGGGCGGTATTTGTCTAATTTCTTAGATTTGCTTGTCCAGAACTTATTTATTCTCTAGTCATAAAATAACCAGTCAGAAAAATTATTTACATGAGGCTTTATTTAAAGCAATAATGAAATTTCTCAATCATGACCATCACTTTTCATTATTAAAGGGTTCATTTTGAAAATAATCTTAAAAGGGACATTTTGCTCCCTCTCAACCAGCAAAACAAAACTTATAGGCTGACATTAACTCACAGATTCAGATAATAAGTAAAAGTGCCTTATTCAAATGCTTTTTAATATTCCTCTAAGCCAACCTCATAATTATCCAAGGAGTGATTAAATATATTTTAAATTAAAAAGCTAAATAAGAGAATATGCAACCCCAAAAAAGTTCTTACTACTGAAACTTAATCTGACCTGGATTAGTCAATACAATCAATCATTCAGTTCAGTTCAGTCACACAGTCATGTCCAATTCTTTGCGACCCCGTGAACCGTAGCACACCAGGCCTCCTTGTCCATCACCAACTCCCAGAATTGACCCAAACTCATGTCCATTGAGTTGGTGACGCCATCCAACCGTCTCTTCCTCTGTCATCCCCATCTCCTCCTGCCCTCAATCTTTCCCAGCATCAGGGTCTTTTCAAATGAGTTAGCCCTTTGCATCAGGTGGCCAAAGTTTGGAGTTTCAGCTTCAACATCAGTCTTTCCAATGAACACCCAAGTTTGATCTCCTTTAGGATGGACTGGTTGGATCTCCTTGCAGTCCAAGGGACTCTCAAGAGTCTTCTCCAACACCACAGTTCAAAAGCATCAATTCTTCGGTGCTCAGCTTTCTTTACAGTCTAACTCTCACATCCATACATGACCACTGGAAAAACCATAGCCTTGACTAGACAGACCGTTGTTGACAAAGTAATGTCTCTGCGTTTTAATATGCTATCTAAGTTGGTCATTACTTTCCTTCTAAGGAGGAAGGAAATTTCATGGCTGCAGTCACCATCTGCAGTGATTTGGGAGCCCAAAAATATAAAGTCAACCACTATTTCCACTGTTTCCCCATCTATTTGCCATGAAGTGATGGGACCAGATGCCATGATCTTCTTTTTCTGAATGTTGAGCTTTAAGCCAACTTTTTCACTCTCCTCTTTTGCTTTCATCAAGAGACTCTTTAGTTCTTCTTCACTTTCTGCCATAAGGGTGGTGTTTTCTGCATATCCGAGGTTACTGAGATTTCTCCTGATAATCTTGATTCCAGCTTGTGCTTCTTCCAGCCCAGTGTTTCTCATGATGTACTTGGCATATAAGTTAAATAAGCAAGGTGACAATATACCGCCTTGATGTACTCCTTTTCCTATTTGGAACTAGTCTGTTGTTCCATGTCCAGTTCTCACTGTTGCTTGTTGACCTGCATACAAGTTTCTCAAGAGGCAGGTCAGGTGGTCTGGTAGTCACATCTCTTTCAGAATTTTCCACAGTTTATTGTGATCCACATAGTCGAAGGCTTTGGCATAGTCAAGAAAACAAAAATAGATGTTTTTCTGAAACTCTCCTGTTTTTTTGATGATCCAGCAGATGTTGGCAATTTGATCTCTGGTTCCTCTGCCTTTTCTAAACAAGGCTTGAACATCTGGAAGTTCATGGTTCATGTATTGCTAATGCGTGGCTTGGAGAATTTTGAGCACTACTTTATTAGTGTGTGAGATGAGTGCATTTGTGTGGTACTTTGAGCATTCTTTGGCATTGCCTTTCTTTGGGATTGGAATGAAAACTGACCTTTTCCAGTCCTGTGGCCACTGCTGAGTTTTCCAAATTTCCTGATATATTGAGTTCAGCACTTTCACAAAATCATCTTTCAGGATTTGAAATAGCTCAACTGGAATTCCATCACCTCCACTAGCTTTGTTCATAGTGATGCTTTCTAAGGACCACTTGATTTCACATTCCAGGATGTCTGGCTCTAGATGAGTGATCACACCATCATGATTATCTGGGTCATGAAGATCTTTTTTGTACAGTTCTTCTGTGTATTCTTGCCACCTCTTCTTAATATCTTCTGCTTCTGTTAGGTCCATACCATTTCTGTCCTTTATCAAGCCCATCTTTGCATGAAATGTTCCCTTGGTATCTCTAATTTCCTTGAAGAGATCTCTAGTCTTTGCCATTCTGTTGTTTTCCTCTATTTCTTTGCATTGATCACTGAGGAAGGCTTTCTTATCTCTCCTTACTATTCTTTGGAACTCTGCATTCCGATGGGTATATCTTTCCTTTTCTCCTTTGCTTTTCATTTCTCTTCTTTTCACAGCTATTTGTAAGGCCTCCTCGGACAACCATTTTTCTTTTTTCCTTTCTTATTCTTGGAGATGGTCTTGATCCCTGTCTCCTGTACAATGTCATGAACTTCATTGATTTCTCATTTTTTTTAAGCATGGTACTTTGCTTGACATTGTGTTGGATCCTGAGAAAGATAAAAAGAATTACACTGATTTCTTTTCTTGCATATTTTTTTTTTCAAATGGCCTATCATTTAGTGGCACAGATAAGCACACAAAAGCAAAAAGTATCTGTGATACAGGATATTTAACACTATGTACATAATATATTCCCTGGTGGCTCAGATGGTAAAGAATCAGCCTGTAATTTTGATCCTATCTCAATTCTGATCCTAATCTGTGTTCTATCCCTGGGTCAGGAAGATCCCATGAACAAGGGACTGGCTACCCACTCCAGTATTTCTGCTTGTAGAATTCTGTGTACAGAGGAGCCTAGCAGGTGACAATCCATGAGGTCCCAAAGAGTTGGACACAACCGAGTGACTAACACTTTCACATAACACAGGGTATTTAATACTATATAAGTACAGAGTAGGACATCCTGCACATAATAGAAGAAAATGACAGTATTCACCATAGAATGATATATTCACCATTGCTTGATTTTGGAACAAAAATAAGAATAAGCTAGAAAAGATACAGACCATGCAGGGAATATTCTAGGCACAGGGGAAAACATGAAGATAGAGAAGCTACATTTATTTTGTTTCTTAAAATTGCTTTGTGGCTGGTTCACAGAATTTGTAAAACAAAACACTGGCTGGAGAAGTAAGCCAAGATAATGCTATGAAAGAACATATACAGTATGAAAAACTAGGAGCTTGTTCTGGTTGGTCACTAACTTGAGGAGTTTCAGGGAAATTCACTGCTACATAGAAAACATGTTTTCACTAAGAAATTTTTAAAGTTGAAAAGTGAGCCATAGTGATCCAGCACAGGTTTCAACATGGTATTTGGGTTGTCTTCTTCACGTTTAGCTTTTCAATATTCTGATTAAATTTTTCTTTAAAAAAATAGTGAAATGGAAAAAAACATCTTGATATTAGATAATATGGCTAGAGGGGCTTGCAACTCTGGTGTGGGGCTTGCAACTCTGGTGTTTATCCAACGGATGCAACAATGATTCTTGATATAACAATCACTCAGTGTAGTTCACCATATTAACTAAGAAGAAAAATCATATCATGTAAGAAATTGCACTCTTGCCGCCTAACGTCAGCAAAATGAAAATCACTCAGTCGTGTCCAACTCTTTGTTACCCCATAGACTATTCAGTCCATGGAATTCTCCAGATCAGAATACTTGAGTGAGTAACCTTTCCCTTCTCCAGGGGATCTCCCCAACCGAGGGATCAAACCCAGGTGTCCTGCACTGTGGGGAGATTCTTTACCAGCTGAACCACCAGAGAAGCCCGGCAGGAGCAAGGCAAATAAGTCACTTTATAGATCCTATGAAATCTCTCAGTGAAGGAGTTAGGAAGTGCACTAATTAAAGGCACAATAAAAAAGTATTTTTAGAATCCATGATTATCTACATTTAAAAATTGAAAAATTCACAATGTTACAAAAACTAAGTATATACAGGATGTTTCAGTGTACAAGGTCAACAGACAAAAATATTTTTTCAATTAATAGTTGGATATTGAAACTAAACACAAAGCAAAAGAGCTACAAAAGAATAACAACAAAACAAGTACCATTTCCATAAACATCAAAAATACTGAAAAAACAAGGTATAAGCCTAACAATATATGTAGATGTTTTTAATGTTTAAAATTATAAAATAGAAAGACATTGAAGAAGATCTAAATAAATGAAAGGACATTCCATGTTTGGATATTGAAAGATTAATATCATTAAGATGCCAATTCTCCCAAAATTTATAGATTAAATAGAATCTCAGCAGAGTTTTTAATATCATTTTTATAAATCAACAAAATGACCTTATAATTTAAATGGTAAAAGGACAGGAAGAAGGGAAAGGATTATGTACAAAATAGAAAGAGACATTTTTGGTGAAAATGGAACTCTGGTATATCTTGATTTTGGTGATAGCTACTTGACAATATATGTTTGTTAAAACTCACAATGTACAATGAAAATGGTAAAATTACTGTAAAAAGTTTATGATTTTAATTGAAAGTAATCACTAGCCAGGTGAAGAACAAAAGGTCTCATAATGAATGAAAAAAGATAATCAAAAGATGAAACACCCAAGTAACAGAGAAAACTATCTGGCAAATTTTAGAGTAGCCATCATGTTTTCATAAGTAGCCATAAACATGTTTGAATCAAATATATAAATAGAAATCCTCAGCAAAAGAAAAATAAAGAACACAAAGGAAGTTTTAAAACTAAGAAATACAATAACTAAAATACAATCTCAGTGCATTGGCTCAACAGAAGAACAGAGATGACAGAGAAAAATACCTGTAGACAGAATATGGGCTTTTCAGGTGATGCTAGTGGTAAGGAACCTGCCAGCCAGTGCAGGAGATACCTGAGACAAGGGTTCAACTCCTGGATCAGGAAGATCCCCTTGTGGAGAGCATGGCAATCCTAGAACAATAAAAATTCTTCATTCAGAAAAACACAGAGAAAATAGACATTCAAACAATAAAATAGATATCTGTGGAATATAATAAAATATGTAAATTATGACAGTAACATAGTTTTGAAAAATAGAGTAGAAAGCAAGCAAGAATAAAAGAAATAATAGCTTAAAACTCCCAAATTTGGTGAAAGACAATAAACTTGCAGTTTCAAGAAGACAAGTAGATCTTAAACATGATAATCCCAATGAACTTCATAACAATATATATCAAACATAATTGAATTTCTGAAAATTAGAGAAATGCAAAAAATCTTGAAACCAGCCAGAGAAAACTGACACCTTACCTATATAAAAATTAATTCAACTAGCAGTGAATTTCTTATTAGAAATTATGTAGATCAGAAATAAATTGCAAAATATCTTTTAAGTGCTGAGTGAAAAAAAAGTGAATCCTTAAACTGAAAAAGCAAACTAGATTTGAGGCAAAGAAGGAAGGGAGAAAGAGAGGGAGGGAGGAGGGAGAAAAAGGAAGGAATAGGAAAGCCTAATATACCTTATTGATCATTAGAATCTAGTAACAAGACTGGGAGCTAACTGTGGCACAGATCATGAACTCCTTATTGCCAAATTCAGACTTAAATTGAAGAAAGTAGGGGAAACCACTAGACCATTCAGGTGTGACCTAAATCAAATCCCTTATGATTATACAGTGGAAGTGAGAAATAGAGTTAAGGGACTAGATCTGATAGACAGAGTGCCTGAAAAACTATGGACAGAGGTTCATGACATTGTACAGGAGACAGGGATCAAGACCATCCCCAAGAAAAAGAAATGAAAAAAAAAAAAAAAAAGAGGGGGGGCTGTCTGAGTAGGCGTTACAAATAGCTGTAAGAAAAGAAGCGAAAAACAAAGGAGAAAAGGAAAGATGTACCCATCTGAATGCAGAGTTCCAAAGAATAGCAAGGAGAGATAAGAAAGCCTTCCTCAGTGATCAATGCAAAGAAATAGAGGAAAACAACATTATGGGGAAGACTAGAGATCCCTTCAAGGAAATTAGAGATACCAAGGGAACATTTCATGCAAAGATGGGCTTGATAAAGGACAGAAATGGTATGGACCTAACAGAAGCAGAAGATATTAAGAAGAGGTGGCAAGAATACACAGAAGAATTGTACAAAAAAGAGCTTCACAAACCAGATAATCACGATGGTGTGATCACTCACCTAGAGCCAGACATCCTGGAATGTGAAGTGAAGAGGGCTTAGAAATCATCACTACGAACAAAGCTAGTGGAGGCGATGGAATTCAAGTTGAGCTATTTCAAATCCTGAAAGATGATTCTGTGAAAGTATTGCACTCAATATGCCAGCATATTTGGAAAACTCAGCAGTGGCCACAGGACTGGAAAAGGTCAGTTTTCCTTCCAATCCCAAAGAAAGGCAATGCCAAAGAATGCTCAAACTACTGCACAATTGCACTCATCTCACGTGCTAGTAAAGTAATGCTCAAAATTCTCCAAGACAGGCTTCAGCAATACATGAACCGTGAACTTCTTGATGTTCAAGTTGGTTTTAGAAAAGTCGCAGGAATCAGAGATCAAATTGCCAACATCTGCTGGATCATCAAAAAAGCAAGAGAGTTCCAGAAAAACATCTATTTCTGCTTTATTGACTATGCCAAAGCCTTTGACTGTGTGGATCACAATCAACTGTGGAAAATTCTAAGAGAGATAGGAATACCAGACCACCTGACCTGCCTCTTGAGAAACTTGTATGCAGGTCAGGAAGCCACAGTTAGAACTGGACATGTAACAACAGACTGCTTCCAAATAAGAAAAGGAGTACGTCACAGCTGTATATTGTCACCCTGCTTATTTAACTTATATGCAGAGTACATCATGAGAAATGCTGGGCTGGAAGAAACACAAGCTGGAATCAAGATGGCTGGAAGAAATATCAATAATCTCAGATATGCAGATGATACCACCCTTATGGCAGAAAGTGAAGAGGAAGTAAAGAGCCTCTTGAAGAAAGCGAAATTGGAGAGTGAAAAGGTTGGTTTAAAATGCCACATTCAGAAAACGAAGATCATGGCATCTGGTCACATCACTTCATGTTAAATAGATGGGGAAACAATGGAAACAGTGTCAGACTTTATTTTGGGGGGGCTCCAAAATCACTGCAGATGATGATTGCAGCCATGGAATTAAAAGACACTTACTCCTTGGAAGGAAAGTTATGACCAACCTAGACAGCATATTCAAAAGCAGAGACATTACTTTGCCAACAAAGCTCCGTTTAGTCAAGGCTATAGTTTTTCCAGTGGTCATGTATGGATGAGAGAGTGGGACTGTGAAGAAAGCTGAGCACTGAAGAATTGATGCTTTTGAACTGTGGTGTTGGAGAAGACTCTTGAGAGTCCCTTGGACTGCAAGGAGATCCGACCAGTCCATTCTGAAGATCAGTCTTGGGTGTTCCTTGGAAGGAATGATGCTAAAGCTGAAACTCCAGTACTTTGGCCACCTCATGCGATGAGTTGACTCATTGGAAAAGACCCTGATGCTGGGAAGGATTGGCAGCAGGATGAAAAGGGGACGGCAGAGGATGAGATGGCTGGATGGCATCACCGACTCGATGGACATGAGTTTTAGTGAACTCTGGGAGTTGGTGATGGACAGGGAGGCCTGGTGTGCTGCGATTCATGGGGTCGCAAAGAGTCAGACATGACTGAGCGACTGAATTGAACTGAACTGAACTGAAGCATATTGATTGTATTAGCCCATTTGTAATTTGGATAAGATCTCAATAGTCTCAGAGCCAGTTTGCCTGACTTGAGGCTTTTAGATGGCCACACTTTTAAATGCTGACATTTTAGACAAGTATTTAATGATTATTATTTAATTTCCTTTTATTTTATCATATTGTATTCACATACAAAATAAATATTTACACTCATGTAATTCTAAAAGGTATTATTTAAAAAGCAACTTTACATCCTATCCCCTTCTATTTGCAGATGTTTAATTCTTAAGAGGTTCTTTGAAATCTTCTGATTCTCTTGGCATTTTTTTCACTGTTTCAGTACTAAACTGCTCACATTATTACCTTATGCTTTTTTTTAAATTTTAGATTATTGAGAATTTAGCTTTTATCTCCCCATATTTTTTTATTTTGTATACACAAGCATACTTTTAGTCCCCCTTGGTTAAATCAATATTAATTTTTTTTTAATTCTTAAGACTATGTAATTCCATAGCTATCTTTTCTCAGGAAGTGATCTACACAAAGAGTTAGCTAAAATTATTATTCCCAGTCAAGGAAGACTTTCTTCTTAGGGGCTCCCCTCATGGCTCAAATGGTAGAGAATCTGTCTGCAAAGCAGGAGACACAGATTTGCCCCTTGAGTTGGGAAGATCCCTTGGAGAAGGGAACGGCAACCTACTTCAGCATTCTTGCCTGGAGAATTCAAAGAACAGAGGAACCTGGCAGGCTACAGCCCATGAAGTCACAAACAGTCGGACATGAATGAGTGACAAACACTTTCACTTTCACTTCATTATTGTGAAATTGTTTGTAGTGGAGAAAAATGAAGAAATAATCTAGCTGTTCAGATGGAGATAAACTGTTATATTGTTGTTGTTCAGTTATTGTCTTCTCCAACTCTGAGATTCCATGGACTGCAGCATGCCAGGCTTCCCTGTCCTCCGGTCTTCTGGAGTTTTCTCCAATTCATGTCCATTGAGTTGGTGATGCTCTCTAACCATCTCATCCTCTGTTGTCCCCTTCTCCTCCTGCTCTCAGTCTTTCCCAGCATCATGGTCTTTGCCAATGAGTCAGTTCTTTGCATCAGGTGGCCAAAGTACTGGAACTTCTGCTTCAGCATCAGTCCTTCCAAACAATATTCAGAGTTGATTTCCTTTAGGATTAACTGGTTTGAGCTCCTTGCTGTCCAAGGGACTCTGAAGAGTATTCTCCAGCACCATCAATTCTTCGGCACTCAGACTTCTTCATGGTCCAACTCTCACATCATTACATGACTGCTGGAAAAACCATAGCTTTGACTACATGGACCTTTGTCACCAAAATGATGTCTCTGTCTTTGATACACTGCCTACATTTGTCATAGCTTTTCTTCCAAGAAAGAAATTGTTATATACATGCAATGAATTTATAAATATTTGATATAGATATATATTTAGGATATATTTGATAAATAAATCAGTTTAAAAATAAAACAGTAGGGGCAGTCCTAAGTTGGCAGAGGAATAGGACGGGGAGACCACTTTCTCCCTCACAAATTCATCAAAGGAACATTTCAACGCTGAGTAAATTCCACAAAACAACTTCTGAATGCTGGCAGAGGACATCAGGCACCCAAAAAACCAGATCGTTGTCTTCAAAAACAGGTAGGAAAAAATACAAAAGACGATAAAGGAGACAAAGGAGGTAGGGAGGGAGCTCCGTCCCGGGAAGGGAATCTTAAGAAGAGAGGTTTCCAAACACCAGGAAACACTCTTGCTGCCAAGTCTGTGGTGAGCCTTGGAAGCACAGAGGGCAAAATAACAGGAAGGAAAAATAAATAAATAATTAAAACCAACAGATTATGAGCCCAACAGTAACTCCCCCAGCGGAGAAGCAGCACAGATGCCTGCATCCACCACTAGCAAGTGGGGGCTTGGCAGGGAGGCGCGGGAGGTGCGGGCTACAGTGCTTTGTAAGATTTGGGCTGGAACGCCCTGCACTTAACCAGAGCGAACTAACTTGGGCTAGCAAACCAGACTGTGGCATAGCTACCACGCAAAAAGCTCGAACATATGACACTGCCAGGACCGTGCACAGAACAAAGGACAGAACAGAAATAGCCAGCTGCAGACCATCCCCCTCCAGTGACAGGCAGCCAGAGCCGTAAGGGCTGGAAGGGGGCAATCACAGCCCAATGGAGACATTACCTACCAAAATGCAAGCAGACTTCTTTGCTAACTAAGACTTCTGGGGGTTCTGGACAGTCATCAGCTGCCAGAGAAGGGACACCAGCAATACACCCAGAAAACTGAGCAGCAGAGACGGGATAGGCGATAAGTCACAATGACTGCGCTCGCCAAACACCTGAGCTACTCAGACCTGGGAAGGGCACAAAACTGAGGCCCAACCGAATCTGCGCCTCTGAGGGCTACCTGAGCATCAAGCCTGAGCAGCTTAGACCAGGGAGGTACATGCTGCCTAGGGCCAGCCTCAGACGGTTCCAGGAGAGCAACGTAGAGCCTGAGTGGTGTGCACGGTGAGCAGGGGCGGGCCCAGTGGGGCTAAGACACGGCAAGCACACGCCAGTGTTTCTTGTTTGCAGCATCCCTCCCTCCCCACAGTGCGACTGAACAAGCGAGCCTAAAAAAAAAAAAGTGTCCACCACCGCCCCCCACCCCCCGTGACAGGGCAGAAATCAGACACTGAAGAGACCAGCAAACAGAAGAAGTTAAACAGAGGGAACTGCCTTGGTAGTGACCCCACACTGCCCACAACACCAGAGAAATGGCCAGATAGATCTATACTATCTTTTACTATTCATTTTGTTGTTGTTGTTGTTATTATTGTGTGATTGTTTTATCTTTTCTTTTTCCTCTTCTTTTTTTTAACCTTTTTAAATTTTTAAGTCCTCTATATCTCCTCAAATTTTTATTTTTATAACCTACTATTACCTTTCAAAAAAAAAGACCCTATTTTTAAAGCAAATGCTGTATATTCTCTTTTTGTGGTTGTTGTTGTTGTTTTTTAATAATTCTTGTGGTTTTGTGTCTTCTTTTTTTCCTTTGTACTCCTTCTTCTTCTTCTCTTTAATATTGTATTTTTGAAAATCCAACCTCTACTCTAGATTTTTAATCTTTGCTTTTTGGTATTTGTTGTCAATTTTGTACATTTAAAAACCCAATCTTCAGTACCCAGTTTTACCTGAGAGTGAGATTACTGGCTTGACCACTCTCTTCTCCTTTGGACTCTCCTTTTTCTCCACCAAGTGGCCTCTGTTTCTTCCCTCCCCCTTCTCTTCTCTACCCAACTCTGTGAATCTCTGTGTGTTCCAGATGGTGGATAACCCTTAGGGAACAGGTTACTGGCAGGATCTGCCTCTCTCCTTTTTATTTCCCTCTTTTATCTTCCTGGCCACCTCTGTCTACTTCCTCCCTCTCCTCTTCCCTGTATAATTCTGTGAACACCTCTGAGCAGTCCAGACTGAGGAGTGCACATAGGATGTGACTACTGGCTAGCTTGCTCTCTCCTCTTTTGATCCCACCTCATCTCATTCCAGTCACCTCTAACTACTTCCTCCCTCTTCTCTTCTCCATGTAACTCAGTGAACCTCTCTTGGTGTCCCTCAATGTGGAGAAACTTTTCATCTTTAAACTAGATGTTTTATCATTGGTGCTGTATTGATGGAGAACTCTTGCTGCTGCTAAGTGGCTTCAGTCATGTCCGACTCTGTGCGACCCCATAGATGGCAGCCCACCAGACTCCGCCATCCATGGGATTCTCAAGCTACTATAAAAATAAAACTGAAAACCAGAAGCAGGAGGCTTAAGTCCAAATCCTGAGAACATCAGAGAACTCCTGAATCCAGGGAACATTAACCGATAGGAGCTCATCAAATGCCTCCATACCTACACTGAAACCAAGTACCACCCAAGGGCCAACAAGTTCCAGAGCAAGACATACCATGAAAATTCTCCAGCAACACAGGAACACACCCCTGAGCTTCAATACACAGGCAGCTCAAAGTTACTCCAAAACGACTGACATCTCATAACCCATTACTGGTCACTTCATTGCACTCCAGAGAGAAGAAATCCAGCTCCACCCACCAGAACTCCGACACAAGCCTCCCTAACAAAGAAACCTTGACAAGCCACTGATACAACCCCGCCCACAGTGAGGAAACTCCATAATAAAGAGAACTCCACAAATTCCCAGAATATAGAAAGGCCACACAAAACGCAGCAATATAACCAAGATGAAGAGACAGAGGAATACTCAGCAGGTAAAGGAACAGGAGAAATGCCCACCAAACCAAACAAAAGAGGAAGAGATAGGGAATCTACCTGAGAAAGAATTCCGAATATTGATAGTGAAAATGATCCAAAATCTTGAAATCAAAATGGAATCACAGATAAATACCCTGGAGATAAGGATTGAGAAGATGCAAGAAAGGTTTAACAAGGACCTAGAAGAAATAAAAAAGAGTCAATATATAATGAATAATGCAATAAATGAGATCAAAATCACTCTGGAGGCAACAAATAGTAGAATAATGGAGGCAGAAGATAGGATTAGTGAAATAGAAGATCGAATGGTAGAAATAAATGAATCAGAGAGGAAAAAAGAAAAAAGAATTAAAGACAATCTCAAAGGCCTCCAAGACAATATGAAACACTCCAACATTCGAATTATAGGAGTCCCAGAAGAAGAAGACAAAAAGAAAGACCATGAGAAAATACTTGAGGAGATAATAGTTGAAAACTTCCCTAAAATGGGGAAAGAAATAATCACCCAAGTCCAAGAAACCCAGAGAGTTCCAAATAGGATAAACCCAAGGCGAAACACCCCAAGACACATATTAATCAAATTAACAAAGATCAAACACAAAGAACAAATATTAAAAGCAGCAAGGGAAAAACAATAAATAACACACAAGGGGATTCCTGTAAGGATAACAGCTGATCTTTCAACAGAAACTCTTCAGGCCAGGAGGGAAAGGCAAGACATACTTAAAGTGATGAAAGAAAATAACCTACAGCCCAGATTACTGTACCCAGCAAGGATCTCATTCAAATATGAAGGAGAAATCAAAAGCTTTCCAGACAAGCAAAAGCTAAGAGAATTCAGCACCACCAAACCAGCTCTCCAACAAATGCTAAGGGATATTCTCTAGACAGGAAACACAAAAAGGGTGTATAAACCCGAACCCAAAACAGTAAAGTAAATGGCAATGGGATCATACCTATCAATAATTACCTTAAACGTAAATGGGTTGAATGCCCCAACCAAAAGGCAAAGACTGGCTAAATGGATACAATAACAAGATCCCTATATATGCTGCCTACAAGAGACCCACCTCAAAACAAGGGACACATACAGACTGAAAGTGAAGGGCTGGAAAAAGATATTCCACACAAATAGAGACCAAAAGAAAGCAGAAGTAGCAATACTCATATCCGATAAAATAGACTTTAAAACAAAGGCTGTGAAAAGAGACAAAGAAGGCCACTACATAATGATCAAAGGATCAATCCAAGAAGAAGATATAACAATTATAAATATATATGCACCCAACATAGGAGCACCGCAATATGTAAGACAAATGCTAACAAGCATGAAAGGGGAAATTAACAATAACACAATAATAGTGGGAGACTTTAATACCTCACTCACACCTATGGACAGATCAAAAGTTTGCATTTCTTTGTTAATTTTCTGTTTAGTTGATCTGTCCATAGGTGTGACTAAACAGAAAATTAACAAAGAAATGCAAACTTTAAATGATGCAATAGACCAGTAAGAGCTAATTGATATCTATAGGACATTTCACCCCAAAACAATGAATTTCACCTTTTTCTTAAGTGCTCAAAGAACCTTCTCCAGGATAGATCACATCCTGGGCCATAAATCTAACCTTGATAAATTCAAAAAAATCAAAATCATTCCAAGCATCTTTTCTGACCATAATGCATTAAGATTAGATGTCAATTACAGGAGAAAAACTATTAAAAATTCCAACATGTGGAGGCTGAACAACACGCTTCTGAATAACCAACAAATCACAGAAGAAATCAAAAAAAAAATCAAAATATGCATAGAAATGAATGAAAATGAAAACACAACAACCCAAAACCTGTGGGACACTATAAAAGCAGTGCTAAGGCGAACGTTCATAGCAATACAGGCATACCTCAAGAAACAAGAAAAAAGTCAAATAAATAACCTAACTCTACAACTAAAGCAACTAGAAAAGGAAGAAATGAAGAACCCCAGGGTTAGTAGAAGGAAAGAAATCTTAAAAATTAGGGCAGAAATAAATGCAAAAGAGACAAAAGAGACCATAACAAAAATCAACAAAGCCAAAAGCTGGTTCTTTGAAAGGATAAATAAAATTTACAAACCATTAGCCAGACCCATCAAGAAACAAAGAGAGAAAAATCAAATGAATAAAATTAGAAATGAAAATGGAGAGATCACAACAGACAACACAGAAATACAAAGGATCATAAGAGACTACTATCAGCAGTTGTATGCCAATAAAATGGACAACGTGGAAGAAATGGACAAATTCTTAGAAAAGTACAACTTTCCAAAACTGAACCAGGAAGAAATAGAAAATCTTAACAGACCCATCACAAGCACAGAAATTGAAACTGTAATCAGAAATCTTCCAGCAAACAAAAGCCCAGGTCCAGACGGCTTCACAGCTGAATTCTACCAAAAATTTCGAGAAGAGCTAACACCTATCCTACTCAAACTCTTCCAGAAAATTGCAGAGGAAGGTAAACTTCCAAACTCATTCTCTGACGCCACCATCACCCTAATACCAAAACCTGACAAAGATGTCACAAAAAAAGAAACCTACAGGCCAATATCACTGATGAACATAGATGCAAAAATCCTCAACAAAATTCTAGCAATCAGAATCTAACAACACTTTAAAAAGATCATACACCATGACCAAGTGGGCTTTATCCCAGGGGTGCAAGAATTCTTCAATATCCGCAAATCAATCAATGTAATTCACCACATTAACAAATTAAAAAATAAAAGCCATATGATTATCTCAATAGATGCAGAGAAGCCTTTGACAAAATTCAACATCCATTTATGATAAAAACTCTCCAGAAAGCAGGGATAGAAGGAACATACCTCAACATAATAAAAGCTATATATGTCAAACCCACAGCAAACATTATCCTCAATGGTGAAAAATTGAAAGCATTTCCCTAAAGTCAGGAACAAGACAAGGGTGCCCACTTCCATCGCTACTATTCAACATAGTTCTGGAAGTTTTGGCAACAGCAATCAGAGCAGGAAAAGAAATAAAAGGAATCCATATTGGAAAAGAAGAAGTAAAACTCTCGCTGTTTGCAGATGACATGATCCTCTACATAGAAAACCCTAAAGACTCCACCAGAAAGTTACTAGAGTTCATCAATGAATATAGTAAAGTTGCAGGATATAAAATCAACACACAGAAATCCCTTGCATTCCTATACACTAATAATGAGAAAGTAGAAAAAGAAATTAAGGAAACAATTCCATTCACCATTGCAACGAAAAGAATAAAATACTTAGGAATATATCTACCTAAAGAAACTAAAGACCTATATATAGAAAACTATAAAACACTGATGAAAGAAATCAAAGAGGACACTAATAGATGGAGAAATATACCATGTTCTTGGATCAGAAGAATTAATATAGCGAAAATAAGTATACTACCCAAAGCAATCTACAGATTCAATGCAATCCCTATCAAGCTACCAGCGGTATTTTTCACAGAACTAGAGCAAATAATTTCAAGATTTGTATGGAAATACAAAAAACCTCGAATAGCCAAAGCAATCTTGAGAAAGAAGAATGGAACTGGAGGAATCAACTTGCCTGACTTCAGGCTCTACTACAAAGCCACAGTCATCAAGACAGTATGGTACTGGCACAAAGACAGAAATATAGATCAATGGAGCAAAATATAAAGCCCAGAGATAAATCCACACACCTATGGACACCTTATCTTCCACAAAGCAGGCAAGAATATACAATGGAGAAAAGACAATCTCTTTAACAAGTGGTGCTGGGAAAACGGGTCAGCCACTTGTAAAAGAATGAAACTAGATCACTTTCTAACACCACACACAAAAATAAATTCAAAATGGATTAAAGATCTAAATGTAAGACCAGAAACTATAAAAATCCTAGAGGAGAACTTAGGCAAAACACTCTTCAACATAAATCACAGCAGGATCCTCTATGACCCACCTCCCAGAATACTGGAAATAAAAGCAAAAATAAACAAATGGGATCTAATGAAAATTAAAAGCTTCTGCACAACAAAGGAAACTCTAAGCAAGGTGAAAAGACAGCCTTCTGAATGGGAGAAAATAATAGCAAATGAAGCAACTGACAAACAACTAATCTCAAAAATATACAAGCAACTTATGCAGCTCAATTCCAGAAAAATAAACGACCCAATCAAAAAATGGGCCAAAGAACTAAATAGACATTTCTCCAAAGAAGACAAACAGATGGCTAACAAACACATGAAAAGATGCTCAACATCACTCATTATCAGAGAAATGCAAATCAAAACCACAATGAGGTACCATTTCAGACCAGTCAGAATGGCTGCGATCCAAAAGTCTACAAGCAATAAATGCTGGAGAGGGTGTGGAGAAAAGGGAACCCTCTTACACTGTTGGTGGGAATGCAAACTAGTACAGCCACTATGGAGAACAGTGTGGAGATTCCTTAAAAAATTGCAAATAGAACTGCCTTATGACCCAGCAATCCCACTGCTGGGCATACACACTGAGGAAACCAGAATTGAAAGAGACACATGTACCCCAATGTTCATTGCAGCACAGTTTATAATAGCCAGGACATGGAAACAACCTAGATGTCCATCAGCAGACGAATGGATAAGAAAGCTGTGGTACATATACACAATGGAGTATTACTCAGCCATTAAAAAGAATACATTTGAATCAGTTCTAATGAGATGGATGAAACTGGAGCCGATTATACAGAGTGAAGTAAGCCAGGAAGAAAAACACCAATACAGTATACTGACACATATATATGGAATTTAGAACGATGGTAATGCAAACCCTGTATGCGAGACAGCAAAAGAGACACAGATGTATAGAATGGACTTTTGGACTCTGAGGGAGAGGGAGAGAGTGGGATGATTTGGGAGAATGGCATTGAAACATGTATACTATCATGCAAGGAATGAATCGCCAGTCTGTGTTCGATACAGGATACAGGATGCTTGGGGCTGGTGCATGGGGATGATCCAGAGAGATGATATGGGGTGGGAGGAGGGGGTTCAGGACTGGGAACTCATGTACACCCGTGGTGGATTCATGTCAATGTATGGCAAAACCAATACAGTATTGTAAAGTAAAATAAAATAAAAATAAAAATAAAAAAAATAAAACAGTAAAACCGTTATCAGTTATAGAATAGCATGCCAAAAATAATATTGAAGATTATTTGTTAATCATAGCTCATTCATTCAATTGTTATTTAAATATTCACTAATTACCTACTATGTAAGAGACCCACTTCTAGCACTGCAGAGCACAGAAGTGGATTAAACAGAGTTTCTACTTTTAGGCAGTTTAAATTATATTGGGTAAAAAAATTATTTTAGTGACATAAAAGCTAATATTTGATAAAAATAAAAAGAATTTTTTTGTTTACCTCTTTCAAGTATCACATAATCCAAAGTGTATAAGATACACTTTAATATTAGATGGTGAATAGGTTAAATATAATAAACATCTCGTTTGTTTTTTTTAAATTCAGTAGAATCAGAATTTTTAGATAAATTTATGGAAGTAAAGATAGTTACTTTAAAAACAATCTTAATATGTCGAGGAAAGGATTGTTCATACTTTTAATGACACTTTACAATGAAATAGTTCTAAAATTAACAAAGCGTAGGGCAATATGACCAGTAAAATAAATGACATGCTACATATATTGCACTAACTAGGCATTAAGAAAGAGAATATTTTTCCCTTTATCTTAAATTCTCTACTTCTTTAGGTAAGTGAACAAAATTATTGATAAAATTTCTCAGATGAGCATTTTTCTACAAGCAAAGGTAAGTCTATGGAATAAATATATTCATTTCTACTTTGCTTTGTGAAATTATTTTAAGTCCTATGGTTGTTTGAAACCATATGTTAAAATCCTATATATATTCAGTTCAGTTTAGTCACTCAGTCATGTCCGACTCTTTGTGATCCCATGGACTTCAGCATGCCAGGCTTCCTTGTCCATCACCAACTCCCGGAGCCTACTCAAACTCATGTCCATTGTGTCAGTGATGCCATCCAACCATCTCATCCTCTGTCATCCCCTTCTCCTCTTGCCTTCAATCTTTCCCAGTATCAGGGTCTTTTCCAATGACTGAGTTCTTCGCATCAGGTGGCCAAAGCATTGGAGTTTCAGCTTCAACATCAGTCCTTTCAGTGAATATTCAGGACTGATTTCCTTTAGGATGGACTGGTTGGATCTACTTGGTGTCCAAGGGACTCTCAAGAGTCTTCTCCAACACCACAGTTCAAGAGCATCAATTCTTCGGCTTATGTAGTAACCATGATAAGAAATTCAAGATCAGTGACCACAAAGGAATACGAAATAAACAGAGCAGGAAGTGCCAATATACAATAAAGATGGAGAGGTTAAAATAAAATATGAGAGGATCTCTATTGAATCTTTGTGTGACAGTAACACTATGTCTGCTTATATTGCTCAATTAACGAGTTGTAGGGAGAGTGCAGATAGAGATGAGGGAAGATGTTACACTTGCTTTCAGCTGTCATCTCCCACATGCGGCAACAATTTGCCATATTTAAAAGCCCATTGTGTAAGGCAAACTGTACAGAATTTCCAACCCTTTCCTAGTTATTGTCATTATGTTCTCCAAGTATAACTGGAAATACAAAGATAAAGCCTTTCTTTCCTCCTGTTTCATGTTTATTACATGTCTTGTAATTGTAGACAAATTTATTTCTTTTAATATATTTATATTAATTTATTTTAAAAAATTTATTTATCTAATTTTGTCTTGCCATGAAGCATGAAGAATCTTAATTCCTTGATCAAGGATCAAACCTGTGCCCCCTGAAGTAGGAGGGTGGAGGCTTAACCACTACACTGCCAGGGAAGTCCTTATTTTTCAATTTTTTAATGGGATGAAGCAACCATGTATGGAATAGTCAAAATATGCTTACTTTCTAGAAGAGATATTTGCAATCTTATGTTCATTACAGCATTATTCAAAACAGCCAAGAGACGGAAGCAACTCAAACATCAATTGACATATAAATGGATTTTTTATATGTGGTATGTACATACACTGAATTATTATGCAGACTTTGTTTTTTTCTGTATTCTTTTTTATCATTTTAATGATAATTATTGTGTTTTAATTTTATAAGTAATATTTTTCACTTCAGACAACTAAAAATACATGAAATCATAAAGTAAAAATTAACAATCACTCATAATTCCACCCCCCAGAGGTAATCATCATTAGCATTTTGATCAGTTTCCTCCTCGTGTCTACATATTATATTTTAATTGAAGTATAATTGGCCTACAATACTGTGTTAGCACCAGGCGCACAACTTAGTGATTCAACATTTCTATACATTACAAAATGATCACTATGATATGTCTAGTTACCATCTGTCATCATACAAAAGTATTATAATATAGTTGACTATATTCTTCATCCTGTACATTTCATCTCTATGGCTCATTAATTTTGTAACAGGAAGTTTGTGTCTCTTAATCTCCCTACCTACTGTACTCCCTTTTCTCTTCCCTCTGACAAAATCTGGAATGTTCTCTCCCCTTCCTTGCAAAAGTTTGTTATTTGCCATCTTTTGTTTTACAGCCATTCTGACAGTTACCAGGTGATGTCTCATTGTGGTCTGATTTACATTTCCTTGGTTATTAGTGATACTGAACATTTTTTCATGTGTCTGTTGACTATCTGTCTTCTTTGGGAAAATGTATACTGAGACTTTGCCCATTTTTTAAGCAGATTTTTTGTAGCTGTTGAGTTGCATGAGTTCTTTGCATAATTTGAATATTAATCTCCTTACCAGATATATTGTTTGTGAGTATCTTCTCCCATTTAGTAGGCTGCTTTTGTGTTATGTTGATAATTTCCTTCACTGTGCAGTTTTTTTGTTTGTTTCTTTTTTTGTTTGTTTTAGTTTCATATCATCCCATTTATTTTTGCTGATCATAGCTTCAGTGTGGCCTTATGCAGTAAATATCTTTCAGAATCCAGCAGCACAGTCAACTCTTCACCAGAGCTGTGTGGTCTAGGTTTGCCCTGTATATGGACTGCACTGTCTTTTCTGTTGTGACAAAGCATACTACCCAGCTCATGCTTGTAGGCAGGACTGGCCCCAGCCAGGTCAGCTCTGTAAGGCACTGCCTATTACAGAGGCTGCTGGCCTTTCATAGGTGAGGCCTGATTCCACTGTGGCTGATTGAGGCACTAGGCAGTGGAACTGTGTGTGGGGGGTGGGCTATTGGTGGGCGAACCTTGGTTCCAGAATGTCTGGCTGTTTGGTTTTGTTGGTCCTAAGACCAGAGATAATAGGCTAGAGGTAGTACTCCAAAGGGCTTCCCAGGCGGTGCTGGTGGTAAAGAACCTGCCTGCCGATGCAGAAAACATAAGAGATGTCGGTTCAGTCCCTTGGTCGGGAAGATCCCCTGGAGGAGGGCTTGGCAATTCACTCCAGTATTCTTGCCTAGAAATCTCATGAGCAGAGGAATCTAGCTGGCTATAGTTCCTGGGGTCACAAAAAATTGGACACAATGAAGCGACTTAGCACACACAGCTGTAGAACTCCAAAATGGCATTTACCAGAGCCACCAGTGTCTTCCTGGTAAAATGGGTTCCTAGAGGACTTGCACTTGCTTCCTGCCTCCCTAAGAGGCTCTCCAAGATCAGCAAGTGAGTCTGACCTAGTTTACTTTAAACCACTGCTTCTGAACTGGGTCTTGGAGTATGTGAGATTTTGCATGCCTCTTGTAAGAGTAGTTTGTTCCCTACAGCCTTGGGGCTCTCTTAAATGCAAGCCCCGCTGGTCTTTACAACTAGACATTTTGAGAGCTCTTCTTCCTGATGCAGAACTTCCAGGCTTTCTCAATCTTTGGGGGAAATTGAAACAAATGTGATTATGCTTCTTTTTGCAGGTTGCCTATCTGGGGGCTGTGTCTGAACTATCCCACATATCTGCCCCTACTACCTGTCTTTATGGTTTTTCCCTTGTGTCTTTAGTTGTACAAGATGATTTTGCTGGTATTCAGGTCATTCTCAGTGCTAGTTGTTATGTAAATCATTGTAATTTTGCTCTGCCCAAGGGAGGAGAGCTCAGATCTTCCTATTCTCTCATCTGAGCCACTCTTCTTCATCCTTAAAAATGAAGGAATTCCTACAACGTGAAATAACCTCAATGGCATTATGCTAGGCAAATTAAGTCAGTCTCAGAAGGACAAATACTGTATGACTTCACTCCTGAGAGATGTCTAAAGAAGTCAAGACCACATAAACAGAAAATAGAAAGGTGGTTGTCAAAGACTGGGTGTGAGGGAAATGGGGATTTGCTGTTAAACAGGTATAGAGTTTCAGTTTTGCCAGTTGAAGAGACCTGTTGCCCAACAAAGTGAATGTACTTAACATTACTCAACTGTATGCTTAAAAAAGGGTTAAGATGCTAAATTTAGTGATATTTTTATCACAATTTAAAAAGTGCATACTTTAAGTTATGGTAATTGTTCTATGATTAATTTAATTTCTGTGAAATATATCAAGTTATGTTTTATGCTATTATTATACTGTTCAATGATAATCAAGTTGAGAGCCTGAATTCCTGAATTCAGGAATTTAAATTTCTGAATCCTCACATCTAGCTCCTAACCCAACTTATAAAACTAATATTATTGCTTTGTGCGTGCATTGTGACAATTCCAGAAATACAGAGATAATGCATTTCATAAAAAGTAAATTAAATGCTCTCTGAATGGCAGGTATTATTCCAGTAAACAAGTAAAAAAACTGTATCTGAACAGAAATTTTTAAAAATTGCTTAATGAAATCATGAGAAATAATGTTAACTTAGTAATGAAGAATTTAGCCTCTAGCCCCATGCCAAATCACTTTCTACAATCTGTGAACATATTAAGTTACTCCCTCAAAATAAAAACATTGTCATTTAGAAAGCAGCATAATAAGAAGTATAGAAAAATGAGCCAAATGCTGTTTATTCCCTGACAACCATGTCAATATGCTAGAGGCAGTGTCTGACTTTGAAGGAAACAATTTCTGAAACACATTGGTAGCTCTATTCTAAAGAGTAAGACTCAGTGGTAAAGAATCTGCCTATCAGTACAGGAGATGCTGGAGACCCAAGTTTGATCCCTGGGTCAGGAAGATCCCTTGGAGGAAGAAATGGAATCCCATTTCAGTACTGTTGCCTGCCAAATCCCATTGACAGAGGAGACTGGCGGGCTACAGTCCATAGTGTCACAGAGTCAAACATGACTGAACATGCATACTATGTTTACATTTACTCATCGTAAGGGATTGATCGAAAGAGCCTTTTGATGAAGGTGAAAGAGGAGAGTGAAAAAGCTGTTTTAAAACTCAACATTCAAAAAACCAAGATCATGGCATCTAGTCCCATCACTTCATGGCAAATTGGTGGGGAAACAGTGGAAACAGTGTCAGACTTTATTTTCCTGGGCTCCAAAATCACTGCAGATGGAGACTGCAGCCATGAAATTGAAATATGCTTGCTCCTTGAAAGCAAAGTTATGACAAATATGGACAGCATATTAAAAAGCAGAGACCACTTTGCTGACAAAATCTATAAAGTCAAAGCTCTGGTCTTTTTAGTAGTTATGTAGGGAGGTGAGAGCTGAACCACAAAGAAGGCTGAGTGCTGAAGAATTGATACTTTTGAACTGTGGTGCTGGAGAAGATTCTTGAAGTCACTTGGACAAGATCAGATTACTCAATCCTAAAGGAAATAAACCCTGAACATTCATTGGAAGGACTGATATTGAAGCTGAAGCTCCAACATTTTGGCCTCCTGATGAGAAGAAACAACTCATTGGAAAAGACACTGATGCTGGGAAAGACAGACTGCAGGAAGAGAAGGGGGCAACAGAGGATAAGATTGTTGGATGGCATCATTGACTTAATGGACATGAATGTGAGCAAACTCTGGGAGATGGTGAAGAACAGGAAGCCTGGAGTGTGGAAATCCATTGGGTCACAAAGAATCGGACATAACTTAGTGACTGGATTGATAAGAGAAATCTTAAATGTACATTGATGGACTAATTGAGTTTCAGGATATTGATAAAACAAAATGTTAAAGAATGTTTAGAACACAATTTCCTTCTTCCACATTAAATGGATATATTTTTTCTCATTAAGAAATCTTATTAAGCATATTTTATACTATATAATATGCAATCCCTATAAAACATAATACTTTTTCTCTTAAAGAAAAAGAAAAAGACTTGAAATATGTATCTCTGAACTCTTCCTTTATAAGTGATGAAAACCCAAAACAAATTTATTAGGCCAGAATAAAAACAGGGAGAGGATCTTCTACTTTAGATAGATAAAGTGCATCTGGCTTTATACATAAATGAATAAGGAGCTCAAACAATGTTTTTTATTTGTATTTTTCCAACTTTACTGAAGCATTATTGACAAGTAAATATTTTATATATTTATCTTGTACAGTGTGTTTCCTTTAAAGGCATACAACATGATGATTCAATATATGTTTATGTTGTGAAATAATTACCAAAATCAAGTTAACACAGCCATCACCTCACATAATTATCATTTGTGTGTGTGTGTGCCAAGACACTAAAGATCTGATTTTTTGGCAAATTTAAATTATATAATTCAATATCATTAACTATAATCACTATACTGTACATTAGAACTTACTATATAATTGATAGTTTGTACCCCTGGACCAATATCTCGCCATTTCCCCAGCCCAAAAGTGAAAATGTATCTGATCTCCCTTACTCTTTGCAGCATTATTTATAATAGCTAAGATACAGAAACAACCTAAGTGTCTGTCAATATATGGTGAATGGATAAAGAAAATAATATTATATGTATATATTTTATATGCATATTATATTTTATATGCATATTATTCAGTCATAAAATGTAGATCTTGTTACTTGTAACAACAGATGATATTGTTTAAATGGTCTTGCTTTCTGTTCCAAAGTTCTGCTTCCTGCACTCTTTGCTTCATTAAGGTTCTTTTTGCTATAACATTAGTAGCTCCAGGTTTAATATCCATTATCATAACAGAGAAAAACTAACTAAAGCTTAGCACTAAATGGGTCATAAGTCATCCTTCACTAGATTAATTTCTATGTCCATGCATAGTGAATACTCTGATTGACTTGAATCTATTCATTCTTGACTTTCAAAGGATTAGGGAAGACTGTCATATAAGGAAAAAATGTTCAGTTCTATTTCCAGAAGAAAGGTAGAATATTGAATGCTGAATGAAGGGGAGAAATAGAAGACCAAAGAATGTCAAAATGTGGTATAAATATATATATGTATATATATAAGTACAAAGCAATATAATATGCTATGTGATTTTCAGGATGGCCTAGGCAGAAGCCTATATTTCTCAAATATGGAGAAAGTGCTTTATAGTGAGAAGATAAGAAAAGAAATTAAATGGTTTATGTCAGTTCTGGTGTAGCTTAGACAAATAAGATTGTGATGGCTGAGCATATAAATATTTTAGGCAGAGGGAAGTACAAAACATTAGGAAACATAAATTTGAGGGAAAATGTGGGTTATCCTCTTGCTTACTTTTTAGTAAGAAATAAAATTGGAACAACATATTAATTCTATATAATTTTCAAACAAATACTTTTGCTGACTTACTTTTACCCATGAGAGAGTAAGATACTTTGAAATTACTCTTTACCATTATTTAAAAAAAAAAAAAAATAAGACTTAACCCAGAAACTTAAGGTTGATTTAACATTAAAAATTCAACATTAAAAATTCAACATATAAAATACCATATTAATGGATAAATGTAAAAAACAAACATAATTTCAAACAAGTACAGAAATAGGACTGAACACAATCCCACACTTATTCATGGCCAAAACTCAATAATCTAGTAAGAGAATGGAATTTATCATCATAAAAACCATCTACAAATATTGCTGGGGCTAAAATCATGCATAATGGTGGAAGACTAAATATGTTTTCCCTAAATCAGGAAGAAAGCGAAAATGTTTATCTTTGCTACTTCTATTCAGCATCATACAGGAGGTCTAGAATGTAATAAGACATGAAAAATAATTTAAAAAATAGAAAGAAGTAAAACTCTAGTCACTCACAACATAATTGTGCCTCTGTGATATGCTAAGGAAATTATTTAAAAATTACATGAACTAAAACGTTTAGATATGTTTCTGACTAGAATGTTATTATAGTGATATGTCACATATATCTATATTAGAAACCAATATTTGGGAGTTTAAATAAAAAACAACTAGGATGAAATATTTATGAATAAACTACGGATATGCACATAATTTGATCATTGATAACTATAAAATATTCCTGATAGAAATTAAGAAAGACCTGAATGTCAATGTTACCCACATAATATGTCCTTTGAATAACAATAATTTTGCACCTGTCCGTAGACAAAAATGCCTTTGTAGTACCTTTTGGAATCCAAGTAGGATATTGTGAACCCCAGTGCAGCACAAGATTGAGAGCTATTTTTGAGAACACTGGCCAACACCCAGTTGTTAACTAGTCAAGGTCAGTAGACCATGGTCCTAGCTATAAAACTATCTTGGTATCCCAAGGAATCAGTTGCAGGCTCATTTGATTTTATCAACAGCATTATATGCCAAAGGATCTGAGGCAAATCATGCCCACCCATGCATTAGGTAATAGGTACACAGATCTTAGTCTAGCCTATGGATGCTGAAGTAGCCTAATAACCAGCTTCAGTTTCTTTTGGCCTCTGTCCAAGAGCCACTAGGTAAGCTCTATGTATTCTGTATTCTGAAAGGGCCTTATCAATGGGTTCCAGGCCTTACCAGTCACAATAAGTGAAGACTCGTGCTTGAATAGGGACTCAGCGTGAAACACTCTCAGCTGCACACTTGGAGATCCTGAAAGTCACTTATATTCGGTCATTAAAAGCCATAGTCTGCCAGCAGTCTAGTGCATTTAGGAACCCAGAGGGAGAGAGTAGCATCTGTCTGAGAGACTCTGAAAGGGTCCTAAACATAGATCCAATCCCTTTAGCCATGATCAGAGAATAGTTCAGACCCAGGGACTTTGTTGGATTCCTGACTCAGGGATCAAACCTGAGTCTCTTATACCTCCTGCACTGGCACGCAGGTTCTTTACCCCTTGGATGACCTGAGAAGCCTTTATTCATGATAAAAGTTCTAAAAAAGTGGGGTATTAAAGGAACATACTTGACATAATAAAGGCCATACATGACAAGCTCACAACTAAGATGATACTCAATGATGAAAATCTAGGAACATTTTCTCCAAAATCTGGAAAATATAAGGGTACCCACTCTCATCACTCCCTTTTAATATAATACTAGAAGTCCCAGCTAAAGCAATCAGGCAAGAAAAATATAAAAGAAATTCAAATAAGTGAGGAAGAGGTAAAAGTATCTCTGTTTGCAAATTATACATTATATATGAAAAACACTGAGGACTCCTTTCATATATTTTATATGAAAAACACCATTAGAACTAATAGATGAACACAATGAAGTTTCAGATACAAAACCAACCTACAAAAATAAGCTTCATTTTTTGTTGTTCACTGTTGTTCTGTCATCAAGTTGTGTCTGGCTCTTTGAGACCCCATGGACTTCAGCACACCAGGCTTCCTTGTCCCTCACCATCTCCTGGAGTTTGCCCAAGTTCATGTCCACTGAATAGGCAATGCCATCCAACCATCTCATCCTCTGCCTACCTTTTCTCAATCTTTCCCAGCATCAGGGTCTTTTCCAATGAGTAAGCTGTTCGCATCAAGTGGCCAAAGTACTGAAACTTCAGTTTTAGCATCAGTCCTTCCAAAGAGTATTCAAGGTTGATTTCCTTTAAGATTGACTAGTTTGATCTCCTTGCTGCCCAAGGGACGCTCAAAGTCACAGTTTGAAGCATCAATTCTTCAGTGCTCTACCTCCAGCTCTCACTTCCGTACATGACTACTGGAAAGACCACAGTCTTGATGATATGGACCTTTGTCAGCAAAATGAAGTCTGCTTTTTAACACACTGTCTAGGTTTGCAATAGTTTTTCTGCCAAGAAACAATTGTCTTCTGATTTCATGGCCCAAGAAGAAGAAATTTGTCATTGCTTCCACCTTCCACCTTTTCCCTTTCTATTTACCATGAAGTGATGGTGAATAGATGGCGAAGTAATGGCAAAAAATGAAGTGATGGCTTCATTTTCATACACTAAAAATGATAAAGGACACAATTACACTTTTGAGATATTAGAGTAATAAAAATGTATGCCTTTAGAGTGATTAAAAAGAATAACAAATGTCTTATAACATCAAGATTATAATAAAGCTATATGTGTGTGCACTCAGTTGCTAAGTCATGTCTGACTCTTTTCATGAACCTATGCACTATACCCTGCCAGGCTCCTCTGTCCATGAGATTTCCCAGGCAAGAGTACTGGAGTGCTTGCCATTTTCTTCTCCAGGGGATTTCCCCAATCAAAGGATCAAACACATGTCTCCTGTTTCTCCTACACTGTTTCTCCTCCTTTACCATTCAGACACTTGGGAAGCATAATAAAGCTATGAAGAAATGCAAAAGATAAATCATTCTAATATCATTACTTAATTGTAAGTTTTATAACTTTTAAGAAAAAAGATTCTTTTTAATAAGATGTCTAAATTTTCTTAGAATAACAAAGATATGGTCAACAATAACATCTGAATACTGAGGTGTCAATTTGTATCTGTTCATATGGGTTAGACAGTCAGAAGATATTTCTGAAAGAAATGATTGATAATGAGGAAGTTAACTGTAAACAAATTAAAATTGGCCTAATTGAGTATTTTAAGTAAGTTTTATTAAGGTATAACTTACCTACAATGAAGTTTACCCATGTTTAGTGTACAATTTTATGATTTTTAACAAATTATACATTTATATTACCACCACTCTCAACCAAAATAATTAATTTTCTATGATTAAAAAGAATGTACATTTATTTCCACAGCATATGGGTATTCAATAAAATATGTTATATACTGGGCCATAAAATAGGTAGTTTAAATATTCAAAAATAAAACATTACTATATAAAAATGGAATTAAGTATATAATTTGAAGAAAGTTACTAGACATCTGTGTTAAAAGTCATGACATGGATGACAAAGAATAGTAATAATAATAACCTGAAAAATAGAGAAAATAACATGATTTAGCATTAGGATGGATTTAACATAAACCAAATCTCTGTGTTCTTACTTTGGGTATAAACTGACATGTTGTTTAAACAATTGATATAGAAATGTAAAATACTTTAAAAAGTCAAAATAACTTCATAAATAAAACAAAGCTGCAGTATTTATTCTATTTGATTTCAAAAGTTAAAGGGGGTGTTGGCATAAGAATAGACAAATTGATCTCTGGAACAGAATAGGATCCAGAAATAGATCTGAGACATTAAAGGAATTTGCTGAATAAAATAAAGTTTTTTCAACAAATAATATTGAAAAACTTTGATTCTTACCTTAGACTGTGCATAAAATAATTTGAAATGAATCATGACCATATATGCAAAAGTTAAACATATGAGACCTCTAGAATTAAACTAAGAACATTATTTTTGTGACCTTAGGATAGATAAATAGATTTCAGGACACAAAAGCAATGAAAGTCACAGTAGGAAAATCACAGAATAAGAAATTGTATGTATTTGGTAAAGGATTTAACCATACTGTATAAACATCTCCTACAACAGAGTAATCGGAAGATAGCCCACTAAAAATGGGCAAAACATTTGCACCAATATTTCATTACATAAAATACTAAAGAACCAGTGAGCACATGAAAACATGTTTAACATAATTAATCATCAGGATATACAAAATGAAAACACAATTAGATACCATTTCTGCTTTATTGACTATGTCAAAGCCTTTGACTGTGTGGATCACCACAAACTGGAAAATTCTGAAAGAGATGGGAATACCAGACTACCTGACCTGCCTCTTAAGAAACCTATATGCAGGTCAGGAAGCAACAGTTAGAACTGAACATGGAACAATAGACCGGTTCCAGATAGGAAAAGGAGTACGTCAAGGCTGTATATTGTCACCCTGCTTATTTAATTTATATGCAGAATACATCATGAGAAACGCTGGGCTGGAAGAAGCACAAGCTGGAATCAAGATTACTGGGAGAAATATCAATACCCTCAGATATGCAGATGACACCACCCTTATGGCAGAAAGTGATGAGGAACTAAAAAACCTCTTGATGAGAGTGAAAGTGGAGAGTGAAAAAGTTGGTGTAAAGCTCAACATTCAGAAAATGAAGATCATGGCATCCGGTCCCATCACTTCATGGGAAATAGATGGGGAAACAGTGGAAAGCATGTCAGACTTTATTTTTCTGGGCTCCAAAATCACTGCAGATGGTGACTTCAGCCATGAAATTAAAAGACGCTTACTCCTTGGAAGGAAAGTATGACCAACCTAGATAGCATGTTGAAAAGCAGAGATATTACTTTGCCAACACAGGTCTGTCTAGTCAAGGCTATAGTTTTTCCAGTGATCATGTATGTATGTGAGAGTTGGACTGTGAAGAAAGCTGAGCCCCGATGAATTGATGCTTTTGAACTGTGGTGTTGGAGAAGACTCTTGAGAGTCCCTTGGACTGCAAGGAGATCCAACCAGTCCATTCTGAAGGAGATCAGCCCTGGCATTTCTTTGGAAGAAATTATGCTAAAGCTGAAACTCCAATACTTTGGCCACCTCATGTGAAGAGTTGACTCTTGGAAAAGACTCTGATGCTGGGAGGGATTAGGGGCAGGAGGAGAAGGGGATGACAGAGCATGAGATGGCTGGCTGGCATCACTGACTCGATGGACGTGAGTCTGAGTGAACTCTGGGAGTTGGTGATGGACAGGAATGCCTGGCGTGCTGCGATTCATGAGGTTGCAAAGAGTCAGACACGACTGAGCGACTGAACTGAACTGAACAGAACACATCCTACAGAGTGGCGAAAATTTACAAGTTGGACAACATCAAATAACAGTTATGTTATGAATGACCATAAACAGCTCTCAGACATTTGCTGGTGGTATTGTAAAACACTAGAACCACTTTGGAATACTGTCATTCCGTTTCTGAAAAACTGTGTATATGCACAATGTGTATGCATGTGTATATGCACCATATGACCCAGAAATTCCCTTCTAGACACTTAAAGAAACAGTGTTATTGTTCACCGAAAGCAATCCAATTGTTCTTAGACAGAAGAACATTGATGCAATACTAGCATGTTTATAGAACAGAAAATGATTTCACATTAAACGAGAAGAAGAAACTACTAAGACTTGAAGCAGGAATGAATCTCCAAAATATTATGCTGGGTGAAAAGCCAGACTGAAAAATAATAACACCAAGTGATTTAATTTATGCTAAGGTCCAGAAGACAACAATAAACTAATTTGATAGAAACTAAAACAGTGGTCCCTGGGGCCAGGGTTTTCAGTAGTGATAGTGGGGAAGTTGGGTAGAGGAGAGAAGCTTGAACACAAAAGAGCACAAGGAAACCTCATGGCATAATGGAAATATCTCATGTGTTGATTGTGATGACATGAATATATGTGTATATATATATATATATATATATAAATGCATTGAACCTCTCACCTCTAATCTGTGCATTTCACTGTGTGTAAATAATATCTTAATTTTTAAAAGTCCAGTAGAGATTTAACATCTCTGAAAACAGCACGTATGCTGTGTATATGTAACGTCTGCTCTTGAATTTTTCTGTGGATAAAAAATGTTGTGTAAATTGTAGCAAATTAACAATTCTATATTACCATAATATCTTTTTAAAAATCTTACTTTATCTTCCCTGTTGAAGAATTTAAATAGTCTTTATATAAAAGAGTGGTTATTTATAATCAGTGGCATTCTTTTCATCTCTAAACCTATGAGATTTGCACTGATTAATGTTCAAAGACATGTGGATGACTTTGGACCAACCCTAGCCTATTCAGTGGTGATATCCAGAGATAGTATGATTTTTCAGCCGGTAATCCATCACCTTGAAACACACAGAACATGACATGGAGCTGATTCACTGTCAGAGTCACTTTAGCATTTCTTATCATCACCTAAGTGAAACTGAATGAAAATAGATGAAATTAAAAAGGCTTACTATACAAGGCTTAATTTCACAAAAATAATTATTTAAAAGAAGAAGCTGTGTTTCAATTTTAAGATGAATAGGCCTAAATTTTCTCTAGCAATCATCTCAATTTGCACATTACTCACTGACATTACTCATTGTTTTCTCTCTTCTGCCTCTATGTATTCATGAAAAAAAAAAATTGTAAATGGATAGCTATACTGTCCTGAGTCAGTCAGTTCAGTTGCTCAGTCATGTTCCACTCTTTGCAACCCCATGGACTGCAGCACGCAAGGCTTCCCTGTCCGTCACCAACTCCCGGAGCCTACTCAAATGCATGTCAATTGAATTGGTGATGCCAATTCTCTTGAGAATCCCTTGGATGACAAGGAGATCTAACCAGTCCATCCTAAAGGAGATCAGTCCTGGGTATTCATTGTAAGGACTGATGCTGAAGCTGAAACTCCAATCCTTTGGCCACCTGATGCAAAGAGCTGACTCATTGGAAAAGACCCTGATGCTGGGAAAGATTGAAGGCAGGAGGAGAAGGGGATGACAGAGGATGAGATGGTTGGATGGCATCTCCGACTCAATGGACATGGGTTTGGGTGGACTCCAAGAGTTGGTGATGGACAGGGAGGCCTGGCTTGCTGCAGTTCATGGGGTCACAAAGAGTCAGACATGACTGAATGACTGAACTGAACTGAACTGAATACAGTCAAAGGCTTTGGTATAGTCAATAAAATTTTACTTATATAGCCAATAAGTAAAATCAACCTATCTCTTACACTTTATGCAAAATTAATAAGAAATAGGTCATAAGTCTAAAAACCCTAAAGGAAATCAACCCTGAATATTCATTGGAAGGACTGATGCTGAAGCTGAAGCTCCCATACTTTGACCACCTGATGGGAAAAACTGACTCATTGAAAAAGACCCTGATGCTGGTAAAGATTGAAGGCAGGAGGTAAAGGGGGCAAGAGAGCATAAAGTGATTTGATGGCATCACTGACTCAATGGAGATGAGTATTAGCAAACCCTGGGAGATAGTCAAGGTTGGGGAAGCCTGGCATGCTGCAGTTTAGGGGGTTGCAAAGAGTCTGACAAGACTTAGAGACTGA
Organism: Budorcas taxicolor; assembly: GCF_023091745.1. Taxonomy (NCBI): domain Eukaryota; kingdom Metazoa; phylum Chordata; class Mammalia; order Artiodactyla; family Bovidae; genus Budorcas; species Budorcas taxicolor. The sequence goes on from NC_068914.1 coordinate 24,631,562, forward strand.
ATAGCAAAATTAAACAACTTCTACAAAAATGAAGGAAGATAATGTAAGACTTCATGTTTAGCTGAGCTTCTAGATGCAACAATGAAACTAAAAATCTGAAAAGAAAATATCGATAAATTGAATTTGATTAAAATATTTTTTAAAGTTTTGGTCTATGAAAGACATAGTTACAACAGTTTAAAGTCAAATACATACAGGAGAATATATTAGCAAATATTGTGCAGAACTGCATTAATTCCTTCAGAAAAGTTTTATTGAGGTACAATTTAATGCCATAAGATTCATCCAATGTAAATGTAAAATTGAATTATTTTTTTCATACATTTATAGGCCTGTACAACCATCACCTCAGTCTAGTTTCAGAATATATATGTAACCCTCCAAATTCCTTTGAGCACATTGCATTAAATACCTGCTCCCACTCTCTGTCCCAGGTAAATGTAATCTCTCTGACCTGTACTCTCTGTATATATTCACTACTTCTGTGCATTGTATTTATGCAAATAGAATAATACTGTATGGATTCTTTTGTGTACAGCTTATATCAATTACCTTAATATTTTGGAAGACCATCTATCTTCTAAGTTGTATCTATGTATCTGTATAAATATTTCAACTATTTCTGTTGCTGAATATTATTCTATTATATGAATATGCTACATTATGTGTAACCATTCAACACTACTACTAGCTTTCAGTATACAAACCTTGTATTTCAGTTCAATTCAGTTGCTCAGTTGTGCCGACTCTTTGCGTACCACAGTACACCAGGCCTCCCTGTTCATCACCAACTCCCGGAGTCCACCCAAACCCTTGTCCATTGAGTCGGTGATGCCATCCAACCATCTCATCCTCTGTCATCCCCTTCTCCTCCTGCCTTCAATCTTTCCCAGCATCAGGATCTTTTCCAATGAGTCAGCTCTTCACGTCAGGTGGCCAAAGGATTGGAGTTTCAGCTTCAGCATCAGTCCTTACAATGAATACCCAGGACTGATCTCCTTTAGGATGGACTGGCTGGATCTCCTTGCAGTCCAAGGGACTCTCAAGAGTCTTCTACAATACCACAGTACAAAAGCATCAATTCTGTGCTCAGCTTTCTTTATAGTGCAACTCTCACATCCATACATGACCATTGGAAAAACCATAGCCTTGACTAGATGGACCTTTGTGGACAAAGTAATATCTCTGCTTTTGAATATGATATCTAGGTTGGTCATAACTTTCTTTCCAAGGAGTAAGTGTCTTTAATTTCATGGCTGCAATCAACATCTTCAGTGATTTCGGAGCCCAGAAAAATAAAGTCAGCCACTCTTTCTACTGTTTCCCCATCTATTTGCCATGAAGTGATGGGACCAGATGCCATGATCTTAGTTTTCTGAATGTTGAGCTTTAAGCCAACTTTTTCACTCTCCTTTTTCACTTTCATCAAGAAACTCTTTAGTTCTTCTTCACTTTCTCCCATAAGGGTGGTGTCAACTGCATATCTGAGGTTATTGATATTTCTCCCACCAATCTTGATTCTAGCTTGTGCTTATTTAATTTGTTAAATTTATTCTTAGTATTTGATACTTCTATAAACAAAAATGTTTTTACCTCATTGAAGTAAAGTTGCTTTACAATGTTGCATTAATTCCTATTGTACAGCAAAGTGACTCAGTTATACTTACACATACACAGATAGATAGATATATTTTCCATTTTCGCTTTTCACAGGATATTGAAATAGTCCACTGTTCTATACAGTAGAATCTTGTTATTTATCTATCCTATATATACTAGCTTGCATGTGCTAATCCCAAACTCCCAATCCTCCTCTACTCCATGCTCCCCACCCCTTTGGCCATCACAAGTCTATTCTCTATGTCTGTAAATCTGTCTCTATTTCATACATATGCTCATTTGCATCATATTTTAGATTCCAAGTATAAATTGAATCTATTCCACTAATTATCTATTCCATCATATTATAGATTCCACCATATCACATGATATTTGTCTTTTTCTGCATGGCTTACTTAGTATGAAAACCTCTAGGTCCATCCATGTTGCTACAAATGGCATTATTTCATTCTTTTTTATAGCTTAGTACTCTTGAGAGTCCCTTGGACTGCAAGGAGATCCAACCAGTCCATTCTGAAGGAGATCAGCCCTGCGATTTCTTTGGAAGGAATGATGCTAAAGCTGAAACTCCAGTACTTTGGCCACCTCATGCGAAGAGTTGACTCATTGGAAAAGACTCTGATGCTGGGAGGGATTAGGGGCAGGAGGAGAAGGGGACGACCAAGGATGAGATGGCTGGATGGCATTACTGACTCTATGGACGTGAGTCTGAGTGAACTCCGGGAGTTGGTGATGGACAGGGAGGCCTGGCGTGCTGTGATTCATGGGGTCACAAAGAGTCGGATACGACTGAGCGACTGAACTGAACTGAATATTCCATTGTCATACACACACACACACACACACACATCACATCACATCTTCTTTATCCATTCATCTGTCAATGGATATTTATGTTGTTTCCATGGCTTGGCTATGGTGAGTAGTATTGCTATGAACATAGGGGTGCATGTATCTTTTCAAATTATATTTGTATATATGCAGAAATGAAATTGCTGAATCATTTTAGGATTTATAAATATGCCCATATAATTTTATGTTTGTTATTCTTTTTTATTTTAAAATCATCACAAATTTACAAAATAGATGGGATTACAGTACAAAGAGATTTGATTTTTTTGTGAACCATAGACTGAATTACCATTTTGATCTCTCATCATACCTACCCAAATACTTTAGGATGGATCTCCTTTAAACAGGAACGTTGTCTTAATATAATCTTTGAAATCAGAAAATTAATATATTTCATTATCATCTGGTCTTCAGGTACCATTCAAGTTATGCAAATTTCCCCCATAGTGTGTTTTATACCATTGACTCCCCAACAGAGTCATGCATTGCATGATTTGCTCTCTTGCCTCATTTCCATGTTCTGTCTTGAAATGTTCTATCTTTCTGTGACTTTCATAATAGTGGCATTTTTGAAAACTCATCCTCATTTCATGAGCGCCTGATGTTTCTTTGGGATATGTTTCTTTAGCACTAACATCACAGAATGAAAGATTTTCTTCATAATATATTGTTATGAGTTATAGCATATTTTGTGAAATCATTTGTATATTAACAAAAAAATTTCCCAGTGTGCTGTGAGCTATTATGCAGCCTTAATTGTAATCATCATTTATTTCTCTTTCATAGTCATTAATTAGGCTTCCATTTTCTTATCAGTGAAAACAGATTTCTGAGTCAACTGTTAATTAGATATTTTCTTAGATATTTTGGTTTCACTTCATGGATGTACTTATATTTTAACCAATATCATACTGTTGCAGAATCAGTAATAATTTTTTTACATTTTAAATACTATTTAGGTGAAATGCCTCGCGTCTCAGACAGTAAAGTGTCTGCCTGCAATGCAGGAGACCTGGGTCAATCCCTGGATCAGGAAGATCTCCTGGAGAAGGAAATGGTAACCCACTCCAGTACTCTTGCCTGGACAATTCCACGGATGGAGGAACCTTGTAGGCTACAGTCCATGGGATCACAGAGTCAAACACGACTGAGCAGCTTCACTTCACAAGTGAAATCATATATATATATATATATATATATATATATATATATATATATATATGGTCATAGAAATTAGTTCATTTATCTTTTTGTTGTTACATACCATCATAAAGTACCCTTATTTCTGGAAGTGAATCATAGTCCTGGTGTTATCTGTACTGGAGTTGTTTTAATGAAGTGTCAAATATACAACTGAACTTTTTGGTAGGTTCATCTTAGAAAGTTTGGGAATGTTGAGCAACAATTCAGCAACAAATTTCTGAGTAGCTAATGTTCTCTAATCCACAGTAGGAATATTCTTAGACATGAAACATGAACAAAAGAAACTCACTGGTATTCTTTACACTTTAAAAAGTCACTTTATGTGGCATATTTTCTGCATGATCTTATGTAGTAGATATTTATCTTATAAAAAGTGACACCGTGTAAAAAAAAGCTTTAGCAGGTTCATTTTATCTATCTAAAAGTGAAATTTAAGTAATTTTTTCTAACTGTACATTTTTACATTTCAAAATTTATAAAATAATTAGAAATGACCTCTGGTCTTAGAAGTTAGATAATCCTAATTAATTTAGAAAACAAAATCTCCTACAAGTTAAAAATGTGTTGTTTCTACAAAAATATATATCCTTATTTATAACATAGCACATATATACTTAATCACTCAGTGAAGATGGAAATTCATGACAATAAATTGTACATTCCCAGAGACTGAGCATGTGTGTGTTTGTATGTTATCCACATGCATGTGTGCTTATCCACATGCATTTGCAATTAAATCATGAGTTTGAAAAATATAATTATTTAGATCAATGTTTTACATTTATTGAGTTAATGTAATAAGTTTTAAGGCTAACTTATAATTTTTTCCTCTAAAGCCACAGGCAGAGCTGTATCTGTGACATATTAAATATCCACAAGGAAACAAAATTCAGGCAATAATTTTGATAAAGTATTCTTTCTACATGACATTCAGATAAATGTTTCAGCACAAAATAGCCAGATTGTGTACTATTAAAGATATTTCAAAATAATGTTAATCTTTGCTTACTGCAAAGTAAAAACTTACCCTTATTTTTTCATTTGTTAAATGGGCAGATTATAGCTCTATTATTTATATAAAAATAGTCTATTCACATTTAGCGTATTCATTTTCATAAGAAAAATTCTGATGCCTTTGTTGGGTGTTTTAGTGTTCTTTGTCTGGTGGTTTAAACTTTTTCAGATTACTGGATAAGTATTTTACTTATAGGTCTCCTAAAGTCATAATAGTTGCTTCACATTGCTGAAAAATAGCTTGCTTACTGAACAGGATTTAGCTAACACATTTGAATTCATCTTCTATCACATCTGTAATCCTTTGGCACTTATCCTTCATGTTCCCATTTTAGTAGTCAGCAATCTTTGACCACTTATTATTTTTAAAACATTTCTGCTTTATCCAATAATAGTTTAATATCCTTGAGGGTAGAATCTGTCAACCTTTTATATCCAGAAGGCTCAGCAAGGTTAAAGATATGTGACATTTTGGTGTTCCTCACTCAGGGGCCGCTACTATTGCCTACATTGTTTAAAAAAAAAAAAGCAGGCACATTCATAGCATAAGTACATTAAGAGTGATTTAACTCAAAAAAATTTGCTTTTTATATTCATTATCTACCATGAGAATACCTCAAAATTATCTGTCTCCAAGACATGTGACTGCCTAGCCCACTTCAGTCACTGATCTGGACCCCTTGTCTCCAGCACTATTTCTCCTGGGGCCAACATCAGGGAATCAGGGTCTCTCCTGCTATTTACCACTTTCATGGAATGCTATCTACTCAAACACTACCAAAGTGGCCAGGTGACACAACCTAAAAATTAAGGAAATAGCCAGCTGGAAATGTTTGACTAATAGGAAGTAGGAAACAGAGAAAGGGTTGCTGGCAAATAAATTCTCTCTCCATTCTTCCACAGTCACCTTGCAGCTTGTCTTGAAGTAGTGGCTACAGCTACAATGAGTCACCTTCTTTGACTTCAATATTTTCCTTATTCTTACTGTCCTAAGAATGTGTGTCCACCCCCAATAAGACAGTAAAATATTTTTAAGACTCTGTCTGCAGATACAAATGATCTACCATTTTGACTAGCTATTTAATTATTAAGATACATAAATATTTTAAAACATTAATTTTCATCAATCAAACAAGCAAGTAATAATTGACCCATTATTCAAAAATCATTTTTTCCTGCCCCAATTATAAAGAAGCAAATGTTAACTCTTGATTTATTAGGGACATGTAGATGTGCTTTGTGTAAGCAAAAGGAAACCTTGGTTCTTGATTCAGAAATAAATGATGGTTGCCATAAGGAGGGGAAAAAAAAGATTTCATATATATATATATATATATAAAGATTTTGTTTTGAGAGAGAGTGTGTTTTGAGAGAGAGTTTCTTTGTGACTACAAGTGTCTCACTTCTGTATTTGAGCTGTGAGCCATGGTAATATCATTTAACAGTTATGTAATCTTAAGAGGGAACCTCAGTAAAATAATGAAAAGGGGCAGATTAACAAATAAATTCATGTCAATGTGTGGCAAAACCAATACAGTATTGTAAAGTAAAATAAAGCAAAAATAAAAATTTAATAAAAAAAATAAAAGCCTCCAATTTAGTTGTCACTTTAAGACTTTTGTTGGTCCTACACATTTTTTACATTTTCATTTTACATCATAGAAAATAGAAATATAACCTCCTATATATATTTTTGCTGAAGAAGATAAAATTATTTTTACAACTCAGTCTTTTAAAATATATTAATTTGTATTGGACTATTTTTTCCAATTCTTCATAAGCAAAGAACACCTTGATATGCAAATAAAATCTAACAAACTTTTTGGCAACCGTGGTAATACATTTATGAATACTAATAATTAATGAAGTTTATATAATGTTACAATTATTGAAATTAATTATTTTTTATTGTTCAGTGCTCTTTTAGTATAATATATCTTTTTATATCAATTAGTTAGTTAAGACCCTAAAAAGCTCACTGGCTCTAGGTAGTATTCTTATAGTGCCAAATAGATATAAATCACTGCCTGATCTTTATCATGGATAAAAGTTACTGAACAGAGAGTCAGTAGAATTTAATGTTTGGGTTATAATTTTTAAAGCATTTGCCTATTGTTTGTTTATTTTTTCTTTGAGGATTCACATGAGTGATGAGCAATCGTCCTGGGGGTTACAAGGGACTTAATTCTAAATACTGTCATCTTTATACAGATGAAATATTGTGCATATTAAATAAAACACAGAAAATGTATAGAGTTTCATTGCTGAATTGTTTCTTGTTAAATCCATGACTTTATTAGTAGTTAATTCTGTATTAAGTACTTACCAAAAAAAGATAAATATATCACATTTACATCTACTTTCATAGAATATTACATGTTGGCCTATTCTAAGAATGGGTTCATGAAAATAAAACTTTTGGTGATAAAGTTAATCATTACAGATGATCCCTATGACATCTGAAAGAATTAAAGTCTGATAGCACTTAAAAACTATACCATAGAAAATCTTTATAAATCTTCTCAGATTTTGGAAAGCAGTTAGATCCAGTAAATTCACTGGTAATTTTTCTCACTTTATCATTTAGCACTGTTATGTCCTGCCCTCAGTCTCTCCAAGGCAGAGCCTCATATGTTGCATTGGCTATGTAGGCTCAGCCTGGCTCCATATGCTGAGACCGTTCCTATCCTGACTCAGACCCACCCTCAGCAAGCAGGGTTCAAAGTATGACTCACTTCTGGGAAAAGTGTAAAGTAAACAGTATCAGCCCAGGGGTCCTTAGCCTCAAGGCAATAGTGACTTCTGGGCTAAATAATTATCTGTGGGGGTAGTCCTGTGCCTCATGGAAGATTTTAGCAGCTTCTAAACATTCCATACACTCCAAATGTGCTACAGTAGAGGCCAGGAGCACAGACCCTTCAAGCTGTGACAATTAAAAATACATCCAAACACTGTCAGATATTCCTAGGAATAGGGACAAAATCAGAACTGAATGGGATCACTGAATTAGCCCAATCATGTGAAAGTGAAAGTCACTCAGTCAAGTCTGACTCTTTGTGACCCCATGGACCATGCAGTCCATGGAATTCTCTAGGCCAGAATACTGGAGTGGGTATCCTTTCCCTTCTCCAAGGAATCTTCCCAACCCAGGAATCAAACTGGGGTCTCCTGCATTGCAGGTGGATTCTTTAATACCGATTGAGCTATTACGGAAGCCTCAACCCTGTCAGGTAGTGCAGCACTATTTGCTACCCTGTCATTCCTGAGATCTTATACTCCCCCTTGACTTCTTTTGTTCCATTCTCTGTTTTCAGTTGAAGTATAGATGATTTACAGTGTTGTGCTGATTTCTGCTATATAGCAAAATGACTCAGTTTTATATATATATATTTACACACATTCTTTTTTTAACATATTCTTTTCCATTATGGGTTATCATATGGTCTTCCCTGGTGGTGCAGACAGTAAATAATCTCCCTACAATGCAGGAGACCCAGGTTCAACTCCTAGGTCAAGAAGACCTCCTGAAGAAGGAAATGGCAATCCACATCAGTGGTGGCCCAGATGGTAAAGAATATGCCTGCAATGCAGGAGATTGGAGTTCAGTCCCAGGGTTGGAAAGATCCTCTGGAGAAGAGTATGGCAACCCACTCCAGTATTCTTGCCTGGAGAATCCCATGAACATAGGAGCCTGGCAGGCTACAGTCCATGGTGTTGCAGAGAGTCAGACACAACTGAGGGACTAATATACCTACATACATGTATTCTTGCCTGGAGAATTCCATGTACAAGGGAGCCTGGTGGGATACAGTCCATGGGGTTACAAAGAATCAAACACAACTGAGCAACTAATACAACACTTTACTTAATGGTTTACCACAGTATGCTGAATACAAGTCTCTATACTATACACTTTTTGTTATTCAGTCACTAAGTCACATCCAACTCTTTGTGACCCAGGGACTACAGCATGCCAGGCTCCTCTGTCCCTCACTATCTCCCAGAGTTTGCTCAAATTCATGTCCATTGAATTGGTGATGCTATCTAACCATCTCATCCTCTGCTGCCCTCTTCTCCTTTTGCCTTCAATCTTTCCTAGCACCAAGGCCTTTTCTAATGAGTTGACTCTCTGCATCAGGTGGCCAAAGTATTGGAGCTTTAGCATCAGCATTAGTCCTTCCAATGAGTATCCAGAATTAACTTCATTTAGGATTGACTGTTTTCAGCTCCGTACTGCCCAAGGAACCCTCAAGAGTCTTCTCTAGCACCACAGCTCAAAAGCATCAATTCTTCGGTGCTCAGCCTTCTTTATGGTCTAACTCTCATATACCATTAGAGTGGTACTATACAGTGTGACCTTGTCATTTATCCAGTCTCTATATATAATAGCTTGTATCCACTAACCCCAACCTCCCATTCCACTCCTTCCCCAACCACTCCCCCTTTGCAACCACAAGTCTCTTCTTTATGTCTGTGAATCTGTTTCTGTCCTGGAGATATGTTCACCACCTTGATTTCTTATCCTTGGCACTTTAACTTTCCAGAGACTTAAAGTACCTAAGATCCTTGTGACTGTGATCTTGAAAAATGATCTATTGGAGTAGTTAAGGCTTTGAGTTCTTCACTCCAAGAGACCTAAACTGTAGTTCTGGCAACTATTTTATGACTGCTAGGGACTGAATTATACTCCCACAAATTTATATATTGATGCCTTAGCCCCTAATATGACTGTGTTTGGGAAAAAAGGGTCTTTAGGAGGCATAAGAATAAAGGAAATAATAAGGGTATAGTCTTAGTCCAATAGGATTAGTATCCTTAAAAGAAGAGGAACAGAAACAAGAGCTCACTCAACACTCTCTCACTGATGTTTGAGGACAGAGGAGAAGGCATCCATTCAAAAGTCAGGAAGAGAACTCTCACCAGAAATCAATCACATTGGCACCTGATTTCAGACCTTTAACCTCCAAACCAACAAAAGAAGGCTTTGTTGTTTAACCTGCCCAGTCTATGTTATTTTATTATAGTAGCCCAACAGCCTAAGACAATAACTTTGAGAAAAGTACTTATCTCTCTGGTTTCAGAGTCCTCACCAGTTAAAAGGAGGAAAAGAATAAAATATTTCTCATGAGATTATTATAATGATTAAATGAAAAAATACAGACAAGGGGCAAAGCACAGCATCAGCACAGTTTGCACAGGAGAAATAATTGTCTCGGTCCCCTTTCAGACTCAGGATTGTACTTTAAATTTATTTGTGACAAGATCATTTCAGGATAGAGTTCATGCATCTATTTTTAATATTTTTTTCCCTTTCAGTGTCAGGGTGACTGGATCTTCATCCACATAGCCCAAGACATTGGCTGAAATTATTTCTTTGAAGGGAGTGACTATCCACAACTAAAAGGGTTAAGAGGAAGTAAAAAACACTTTAACTCAAGGATTTCCTACTGTACTTATTCCTGTCACTGTTAACTTACTCACTGAATCAGATATTCTCACATAACAGCTTCTCCTTGAACCATAGTCAGGTTTGTTAAATAAATGTGTGCACTGTGCTGTGCAGACATAGCTGCTCTCATGGGTAAACCAATAGCTTCTGCTTCTGAAAAGGAGCTTCCTTTGCTTCCAATAGACTCACCCACACGACTGAGGGCCCAGAATGTTGTGTGCAAATATTTAGTTGGTATGTCAAGTTTTGAAATGTAATGTACAAGACTATAAATGTTTAATTGTTTTTGACCATGAATAACAGTGTCCTGTTATAACTTTTCTCAGTTTCATAGCAATGTTTTAAAATGCATGAAATGGCAGTCCCAAGATGGCAGAGGAATAGGACAGGGAAACCACTTTCTCCCCCACAAATTCATCAAAAGACCATTTGAATGCTGAGCAACTTCCACAAAACAACTCCTGTTGGTGGAGGACACCAGGCACATGGAAAGGCAGCCCATTCTCTTTAAAAGGAGTAAGGACAAAATATAAAAGGCCAAAAGAGAGACAAAAGAGTTAGGGATGGAGATCTGTCCTGGTGAGGGAGTCGTGAAGGAGGAGAAGTTTCCACACAGTAGGAAACCCTCTCACAGGTGGGTCTGTAGGGAGTTTTGGCATCTCAGAGGGCAACATAACTGAGAGGGGAAAAAAGGGGAAAAAAAAAAAAAAAACACAGAATACATGTCTAACCACAACTGCCAGTGGAAAAGTAGCCCAGCCGCTTGCATTCACCACCAGCGAGCAGGGGCTGGACAGGGATAATCCGTGCTTAGGGTAAGGAAGGACCAGGCCTGAATGCCCTGAGGACAATCTGAGGGGGCTAACTTGAGATAGCAACCCAAACTGTGGGATCTCCAGAGAGGAAAAAAGAAAAGAGAGAGAGAATTTTCCCGTGAAAGGCTGTAACACAATGGCTGGCCTGCTACCAGAACAAAGGATTGAGCAAATATCAAAGGAGAGCTGGCCAGCTGCTTACAGGCCCTTCCCCCGCCCCCCTCCACGGAGGCAGAGAGGCAGGTGTGCAACAGCCAGAGCCAGTAGGCAAGGAGTTGCTGTAATCTCAGCCCCAGAGACAGCATACTCCACCAAACTGTGAGCAGGATCCCGGTTGCTAACCATGTCTTCCTGGGATCCTGGACTGTTGACATCTTCCAGGAGGGTTCCAGCCTGAGATCAGCTCCCCAAAGGAGACACATGGCACACCTGAATTGTGCTCTTGTGGCTCACCTGGGAAACTGAGCAGCTGGGACCAGGAAGGTGATTAAGAAACATGGCCCACCTGGGACACTGTGCTCTTCAAGAATCTGGTCATCTGAGCTGCTTGGTTCTGGGAAGGGCACAAAACACATGCCCATCCAAGTCTGCACCCTTGCAGAGTACCTGAGAAATAGAGGCTTAGACCTGGAAAGTGCACTAAATGCAGGGCCTGCTTCAACAGTACCCTTGCAGAGCACCCTGGAGCCTAAGCAGTGTAGACCTGGGAAGCACACACCTCCTTGGGCTGTGGCAAACCCAGTGTAGTCCATACACTGCGAGCACTCCCCACACATGCCAGTGATATTCGTTTGCAGTGTTCCTCCCTCCCCACAACACAACTGAACAAGTGAGCCTACATAAGTGAGTACTTTCACTCCCTTTTGTCAGAGCGGAAATTAGACAGTGAAGAGACTTGCAAACAGAGGAAATCAAAATAAACAAAGAAGAGGGAACCGCTTTATAAATGACAGGTGCAACAGATGAAAACCCTGTAGTTAATATTGACTAAGCATTGGAGGGGGCCTGTAGAACTTGAGAATAAGGACAGTTTGCAACAAGAAACTGTCTGAAATTGAACTGAGTCCACACTGCCCACTACAGCTTCAGAGAAATTCCTAGATATATTTTTACTATTATCACTTTTTAACTTTTTTTAAAATTTAAGTTCTTTATTACTCCTTTAATTTTACTTTTTATAACCTACTGTTACCTTGAAAAAAAAGACCCTATTTCTAAAGCAAATTTCATAGATATATATTTTTTAATTTTTGTGATTGATTTTGCTTTGTATTTTTTGCATTGCAATTTTGACAGCCTAGCCTCTCTTCTGGATATTTAATCCCTGCTTTTTAGTATTATTATCAATTTTGTAACTTTAAGAATCTAATCTTCAGTATCTATTTTCACTTAGGGATGTGATTACTGGCTTGATTGCTCTCTCCCCTTTTGACTTTCTCTTTTCTCCCTCAGGTCACCTCTATCTCCTTCCTCCCCACTTCTCTTCTCTACTTAACTCTGTGAATCACCCTGGTGTTCTGGGCTGTAGAAAACACTTAGGGAACTAATTACTGGCTAGATGGCTTTTGCCCCTTTTGATTCCCCCTCTTCTCCTCCTGGTCACCTGTAACTCCCTCCTTCCTCTTCTCCTCTCTATGTAACTCTGTGACCCTCTCTGGCTGTCCCTCTATGTGGAGAATCATTTCAAAATTAACCTAGATGTTTTATCATCTGTGCTGTATAGATGGAGAAGTCTTGAGTCTACTGTAAGAAAAAGACTGAAAACCAGAGGCAGGAGGCTTAACTCCAAAACTTGAGAACATCAGAAAACTCCTGATTCCAGGGAATATTAATAGACAAGGGCTCACCCAAAAGCCTCCGTACCTACACTAAAACCAAACACCAGCCAGGAGCATACAAGTTCCAGTGCAAGATATACCATGCTAATTCTCCAGCAAAGCAGGAACCCAGCCCTAAGCATTAAAACACAGGCTTACCAAATCCGTGTCAAACCCATAGACACCCCAAAACTCACTACTGGGAACTTCATTGCACTCCAGAGAGAAGAAATCTAGCTCCACCCACTAGAACACAGATGCAAGCTCCCCTAACCAGGAAACCTTGACAAGCCACTCATCCAACCCCATCCACAGGGAAGAACTTCCACAATAAAGAGGAACCACAAACTTCCAGTCTACAGAAAGGGGACCCCCAAAACAGCAATCTAAACAAAATGAAAAGGCAGATAAATATTCAGTGGGGAAAAGAACATGATAAATGCCCACCAAATCAAACAAAAGAGGAGGAGATAAGGAGTCTACTTGAAAAAGAATTCAGAATAATGATAGTAAAGATGATCCAAAATCTTGAAAACTAAACGGAGTTGCAGATAAATAGATTGGAAACAAGGATTAAGATGCAAGAAATGTTTAACAAGGACCTAGAAGAAATAAAGAAGAGTTAATCAATAATGAATAATGCAATAACTGAGATCAAATGCACTCTGGAGGAAACCAACAGTAGAATAACTGAGGCAGAAGAGAGGATAAGTGAGGTGGAAAATAGAATGGTGGAAATAAATGAAGCAGAGAGGGGAAAAGAAAGAATTAAAAGAAATGAAGACAACTTCAGAGACCTCTGGGAAAATGTTAAATGCCCCAACATTTGAATCATAGGTGTCCCAGAAGAAGACGACAAAAAGAAAGGGCTTGAGAAAATACTTGAAGAGGTAACAGTTGAAAACTTCCCTAAAGTAGGGAAAGAAATAGCCATCCAAGTCCAAGAAACCCAGAGTGCCAAACAGGATAAACCCAAGGTTAAACACCCCAAGACACATATTAATCAAACTAACAAAAAGCAAATACAAAAAGAAAATATTAAAAGCAGCAAGGGAAGAGCAACAAATAACACACAAGGGGATCCCCATAAGGATAACAGCTGATCTTTCAATAAAAGCTCTTCATGCCAGAGGGAGTGGCAGGACATACTTAAAGTAATGAAAGAAAAACCTACAACCCAGATTACTGTACCCAGCAAGGATCTCATTCAGATATAAAGGAGAAATCAAAAGCTTTACAGACAAGGAAAGGTAAGAGAATTCAGCACCATCAAACCAGCTCTCCAACAAATGCTAAAGGATCTTCTCTAGACAGGAAACACAGAAAAGGTTTATAAAATCGAACCCAAAACAATAAAGTAAATGTCAATGGGATCATACTTATCAATAATTACCTTAAATGTAAATGGGTTGAATGCCCCAACCAAAAGACAAAGACTGGCTGAGTGGATATGTAAACAAGACCCCTATATATGTTGCCTACAAGAGACCCACCTCAAACCAAGGGACACATACAGACAGAAAGTGAAGGTCTGGAAAAAGATATTTCATGCAAAATAGGACCAAAAGAAAGCAGGAGTAGCAATACCCATATCAGATAAAATAGACTTTGAAATAAAGACCATGAAAAGAGGCAAAGTAGGACTTTCAATAATGATCAAGGGATTAATCCAAGAAGAAAATATAAAAATGATAAATATATATGTACCCACCATAGGAGCACTGTAGTATGTAAGACAAATGCTAACAAGTATGAAAAAGGAAATTAACAGTAACACAATAATAGTGGGAGACTTTAATACCCCACTCACATCCAAGGATAGATCAACCAAACAGAAAATTAACAAGGAAACACAAACTTTAAATACTACAATGGATCAGTTAGTCCTAATTGATATCTATAGGACATTTCACCCCAAAACAATGAATTTCACTTTTTCTCAAGTGCATATGGAAGCTTCTCCAGGATAGATCACATCCTAAGCCATAAATTTAATCTTGGTAAATTCAAAAATATTTAAATAATTTCAAATATATTTTCTGATCACAATGTGGTAAGATTAGATGTCAACTATGGGTAAAAGTGTATCTGGTCCCATCACTTCATGGGAAATAGATGGGGAAACATTGGAAACAGTGTCAGACCTTATGTTTTGGGGCTCCAAAATCACTGCAGATGGTGAGTGCAGCCATGAAATTAAAAGACGCTTACTCCTTGGAAGGAAAGTTATGACCAACCTAGATAGCATATTAAAAAGCAGAGACATTACTTTGCCAACAAAGGTCCGTCTAGTTACGGCTATGGTTTTTCCAGTGGTCATGTATGGATGTGAGAGTTAGACTGAAGAAAGCTGAGCACCAAAAATTGATGCTTTTGAACTGTGGTGTTGGAGAAGACTCTTGAAAGTCCCTTGGACTGCAAGGAGATCCAACCAGTCCATTCTGAAGGAGGTCAGCCCTGGGATTTCTTTGGAAGGAATGATGCTGAAGCTGAAACTCCAGTACTTTGGCCACCTCATGCGAAGAGTTGACTCATTGGAAAAGACTCTGATGCTGGGAGGGATTGGGGGCAGGAAGAGAAGGGGACGAAAGAGGATGAGAAGGCTGGATGGCATCACTGACTCAATGGATGTGAGTCTGAGTGAACTCTGGGTGTTGGTGGTGGACAGGGAGGCCTGGTGTGCTGCGATTCATGGGGTCACAAAGAGTCAGACACGACTGAACGACTGAACTGAACTGACAGGAAAAAAAAAACTATTAAAAATATATACAAATGAAGGCTAAACAACACAGTTCTGAATAACCAGCAAATCATGGAAGAAATCTAAAAGGAAATCAAAAAATGCATAGAAACAAATGAAAATGAATACATGACAACCCAAAACCTATGGGATTCAGTAAGAGCAGTGCTAAGAAGTTTCATAGCAATACAAGTTTGCCTCAAGAAGCAAGAGAAAAATCATATAAATAACCTAACTTTATGCCTAAAGCAACTACAAAAAGAAGAAATGAAGAACCCCAAAGTTAGTAGAAGGAAAGAAATAATGGAAATAAGAGCATAAATAAATGAAAAAGAAACAAAGGAGACTATAACAAAAATCAGCAAAACTAAAAGCTGGTTCTTTGAGAAGATAAAATAGAAAAACTATTAGCCAGACTCGTCAAGAAAAAAAGGGGAGGGGCGGGGAGAAGAATCAAATCAACAAATTAGAAATGAAAATGGAGAAATTACAACAGACAACACAAAAATACAATGGATCATAAAAGACTACCATAAGCAACTATATGCCAATCAAATGGACAACTAGGAAGAAATGGACGAATTCTTAGAAAAGTATAACCTTCCAAAACTGAACCAGAAAATCTTAACAGACCCAGCACAAGTATGGAAATTGAAACTGTAATCAGAAATCTTCCAACAAACAAAAGCCCAGGACCTGATGGCTTCACAGGGAAATTCTACCAAAAATTTAGAGAAGAGCCAATAGCTATCCTACCCAAACTCTTCCAAAAAATTGCAGAGGAAGGTAAACTCCCAAACTTATTCTATGAAGCCACCATCACCCTAATACCAAAACCTGACAAAGATGCCACCAAAAAACACAACTATAGGCCAATATCACTGATGAGCATAGATGCAAAAATCGTCAACAAATTCTAGCAAACAGAATCCAACAACATAATATAAAGATCATACATCATGACCAAGTGGACTTTATCCCAGGGATGCAAGGACAAATCAATAAATGTGACACACCACATTATCAAATTGAAAGAAGAAATCTATATGATTATCTCAGTAAATGCAAAGAAAGCCTTTGACAAAATTCAACACCCATTCATGATAAATACTCTCCAGAAAGCAGACATAGAAGGAACATACTTCAACATAATAAAAGCCATATATGATAAACCTACAGCAAACATCATCCTCAAGTGCAAAAAATTGAAAACATATCCCCTAAAGTCAGGAACAAGACGAGGGTGCCCACTCTCACCACTACTATTCAACATAGTTTTAGAAGATTTAGCCACAGCAATCAGAGAAGAAAGAGAAATAAAAGGAATCCAGATTGGAAAAGAAGAAACAAAATTCTCACTATTTGCAGATGACATGATCGTCCACATAGAAAACCCTAAAGACACCACCAGAAAATTACTACAGCTACTCTACTCAATGTATATAGTAACATTTCAGGATATAAAATTAACACACAGAAATCCCTTCCATTCCTATTCATTAACAATAAGAAAACAGAAAGAGAAATTAAGGAACAATCCCATTCACCATTGCAACAAAAACAACAAAATACTTAGGAATAAATTTACCTAAAGAAACAAAAGACCTATATGCAGAAAACTATAAAACACTGATGAAAGAAATCAAATATGACACAAGTAGATGGAGAAATAGACCATGTTTATGGATTGGAAGAATGAATATAGTGAAAATGAGTACACTACCCAAAGCAATCTATAGATTCAATGCAATCCCTATCAAGCTATCAATGGCATTTTTCACAGAACTGCAACAAGTGATTTCACAACTTGTATGGAAACACAAAAACCTTGAATAGCCAAAGCAATATTGAGAATGAATAATGGAACTGGAGGAATCAAACTGCCTGACTTCAGACTATACTACAAAGCTACAGTTATCAAGGCAGTATGGTACTGGCACAAAGACAGAAATATAGATCAATGAAACAAAATAGAAAGCCCAAAGATAAATCCATGCACCTATGGACACCTTATCTTTGACAAAAGAGGCAAAAATATACAATGGAGAAAAGACAATCTCTTTAACAAGTGGTGCTGGGAAAACTGGTCAACCACTTGTAAAAGAATGAAACTAGAGCACTTTCTAACACCATACACAAAAATAAACTCAAAATGGATTAAAGATCTAAATGTAAGACCAGAAACTGTAAAACTCCTAGAGGAAAACATAGGCAGAACACTCTCTGACATAAATCACAGCAAGATCCTCTATGACCCACCTCCCAGAGTAATGAAAATAAAAGCAAAAATAAACACAGGGGACCTAATTAAACTAAAAGATTTTGCACAACAAAGGAAACTATAAACAAGGTGAAAAGACAGCCTTCAGAATGGGAGAAAATAATAGCAAATGAAGCAACTGACAAAGAATTAATCTCAAAAATATACAAGCAGCTCATGCAGCTCAATACCAGAAAAATAAACGACCTGAAAAAAAATGGACCAAAGAACTAAACAGACATTTCTGCAAAGAAGACATTCAGATGGCTAACAAACACATGAAAAGATGCTCAACATCACTCATTATCAAAGAAATGCTAATCAAAACCACAATGAAGTACCATCTCATGGCTGTCAAAATGAGTGTTAACAAAAAGTCTACAAACAATAAATGTTGGAGATTGTGTGGAGAAAAGTGAACCCTGTTAAACTATTGGTGGGAATGCAAACTAGCACAGCCACTATGGAGAACAGTGTGTAGATTCCTTAAAAAAAAAAAAAAAACTGGAAATAGAACTGCCATATGACCCAGCAGTCCCACTGCTGGACATACGCACCAAGCAAACCAGAATTGAAAGAGACACGTGCACCCCAATGTTCATTGCAGCACTGTTTACAATAGCTACGACATGGAAATAACCTAGATGTCCATCAGCAGATGTATGGATAGGAAAGTTTTGGTACATATACACAATGGAATATTACTCAACTATTAAAAAGAATGCATTTGAATCATTTCTACTGAGGTAAGTGAAACTGGAACCTATTAAACAGAGTGAAGTAAGTCAGAAAGAAAAACATCAATACAATATATTAAAGCATGTATGTGGAATTTAGAAAGATGGTAGTGAGGACGCTATATGCAAGACAGCAAAAGAGACACAGATATAAAGAATAGACTTTTGGACTCTGTGAGAGAAGGCAAGGGTGGGATGATTTGAGAGAATAGCATTGAAACATGTATATTACCATATGTGAAAGAGATGACCAGTCCAAGTTCAATGCATGAAACGGGGCACTCAAAGCTGGTCCACTGGGACAAACCAGAGGGATTCGATGGAGAGAGAGGTTGGAGGGAGGTTCAGGACAAGGCGGACACATGTACACCTATGGCTGATTCATGTCAATGTATGGCAAAAGCTATACACAATATTGTAAAGTAATTAGCCTCCAATTAAAATAAATTAATTAATTTTAAAAATTACCATTTTGCACATGAATAAATGAATTTCCAAGTCCAGCAGGACCACCCCAGTTTGTTTCTAATAAAACTGTGCTAAAAGATAAAACTGTGCAAAAAATAAATAAATAAAATGCATAAAACATAACATATAGATTAGAATAAAACTGAAATTTAGTCATTATAAATTTTAATAAATATAATATACTTGCTTCTTTATTAGCTTATTAAATGCATACTAAGTCACTTTAGTTGTGTCTGACTCTGAGGCCCTATGGACCGTGGTCTATCAGGCTCCTCTGTCCATGGGGTTCTCCAGGCAAAAATACTGGAGTGGGTTGCCATGCCCTCCTCCAGGGGATCTTCCAGAGCCAGAGACAGAATGTGCATCTCCTAAATTGCAGGTAGAGTTTTTACCACTGAGCTACTGGGGAACCCCAACTCATTAAATAACATCTTACTGACCATCTAAATATTATTGTAATTACCTAGCAATGTTTCAGGATACTTGCAATATGATTTGGAAATATTTGCAAATTAGACTGGTGAAAATGAACAGATACTGATAACACTGTAGTGGTTTGTTGTCAGAATTCATAATTGAGGGAAATGCTACATTTACCTAGATGTAAGTGGAAAAATAAACTATTTTTTAAATGCAAATTCACCCAGAACTTCAAATTTGTTGTGAATATCCTTTGGGCCCAAGAGTATGATCCATCACACTAAAACAACCTGGAACAGTGTCACACAGCACTTAGGTCTCAGACATATGCTCCAAAGAGGGAGTCAGCTCTCTATTCCCAGATCCCCTAGAAACAGAACCATGCTCTATTATTTCAGTAAAGCTTAGTCAATCTTCCCAGTTTAGACACAACTTTTATTTATTCCCATTTCAACTCTCAGATAGGTAAATAAAACTAATGTAGATCAGGGTGTTTGGCTTCAGACCCACTGGTTCTCTATTTTGCTGAACACTTCTGATAAAAACAATTTCCTTTCTCTAAGGAAAGAGTCTATTTTCTCCGGTTGATTGATAATCTTTACAGACAGACTCCCTTTGAAGTGCTGCCTGCCCTATGGCCAGCACTTAAAAGCTGGAAATGAAGTCCAGCAGGACCATCCCAGTTTGTTTCTTATAAAACTGTGCTAAAAGATAGAGCATCAAAAGTGAAAATGGGAACAAAGGAAAAGGAGGAAATTGGTAGTCCGCTCTCTTTTATCTATTGACAGAGACGGCCATTGTGTACTGAAGTCTGTCTCTAAACGTTTGAAATCGTAACACTAAATACTTAACAAACTCCGTACTTAAAGTCCTACCTTTTTACCTTTAGAAGTATGTCCTTATTAGTCTTCCCTCCCACTGGTAGTAAATTGAGTTCCCAGAAGTTTAAAAGTTAAACACTTAGTCTTTGTTTTTCCATTAAAAATGTGTGACTTTAAAGTTATGTAATATTTTCAGGCACCTGGTATTCATGAACAGCATGAGGGGCAGAGAAGGTGAGCCTCAGATTCCTTGCTAGCTCAAAGACTCCAAGTATGTTACCAGTTGACTTGACTGCCTCCTAAGAACTTGAACAGAAGGAATAGTGATAGAAAACTAACCTTTCTCAAAAAATGAAAGGAAAAGCACTGAGGATGTTAGAGACTCCAAAGGAGAAATGTCTGAAATGATAGATGACAAACATGAAAATGAAGTAGACAAAGTATTTTATTTAATTGGGATATATGTGCTTTATAATTAGAGATGTGGATGGACCTAGATTCTGTCATACAGAGTGAACTAAATATGTTTTAAAGGTGTAATTGTCAGACTTGTGTGAGAACCTGTGCTCCTTAAACACAGAGGAAACATGTATCATTCAGGTCAGGACTCATTAGTTCCTTCTTATAAGGAATTCCCATGTTCTGCATATCATCATACCCATCCTTAGGTTTCCTTGTACTAGTTCTTTGAGGAAAGTAATTATGTCTTAATCATTTTTGCCTCCCTAATCTTATACATCATCTGGCATATTATAGGAATTCAGATAAATATTTGTTGAACTAAACTGATAAACTGTAGTTTGATCTCCTATTATGTAAATGCCATCTACTAGGTGCTGCAAATTATTAATTCCAGTTCTAAGAAAAGCTTAATATTCCTTCTGTATCATTTTGGCATTCCTGTCAAAAATGTACAAGATGTAATAATAAGTATAAAACACCACTAGATAATAAGAATGTACTAAAAAACTATGTTCCCTGTATACTATAGACATCATATTCATTGCCCAGCATATGGTTTATAGGTTACAGTTAACATAGAAGTGTCTTCAAAACAAAAGTTAACTTATTTTATTAGTTGTTCCAAGAGCCATAATTCAAAATCCCTCTGTTTTCAAGAACATCAGTTTTTACTTAGAGCTGGTGGTGAGGGAAGCAGAAAGAGCACACAGATACTGGGTCTGAGATAGAAAGCTGATTTATCATTGTAGCTTTATTCTCTGTAGACTTTCTTCTGTGTGACAGTGTGAGCATTTAATTCAAAATGAATTCCTTTATCAATAGGGATCATCTTTAAGAGCATCGATTTAGGTAGATAGAGCAAGGTTGCCCAGTGTAGTCTCAAAAGCACAGCACTGGAAGAAAACCTGCTCACTTTCACTCTGAACTTTGGTTCAGAGTAAATTACTTTGATTTGAAAAGCACTCATGTACTGTCTTTCTCATACCTTCAGTTTTAACTTGTGTGCATATAATCTGCTGTTTTGGCAAATCAATGAACTTTATTGGGATATACTTCTAAGAAGGCAAAACCTACTTAATGAGCCTTTTAAGTTCCTATATACCAACCTTACCATATAGTACACTCTGTAATAAAATAATAAATTATATTTTCATCTGATTTATATTAACACTACAATTTATCATTTATTAAAGTTTACAATACTTTTCAACAGCCTCAGTCTTTTCCCTGCCAGGCATTCTTATTTTTCATTCCTGCACAGATAGCCACACTGACACTACTGGACAACAGTTCTGTAAATTAAGGTATCACATATTGTATCTTCCAGTCCATTTTAGTTCACTGAATCGTAAAATGAAGATGTTCACACTTCTTGCAATCTCCTGTTTGACCACTTCCAATTTGCCTTGATTCATGGATCTAACATTCCAGGTTCCTATGCAATATTGCTCTCTATAGCATTAGACCTTGCTTCCATCACCAGTCACATCCACAACTGGGTGTTCTTTTTGCTTTGGCTCCATCTCTTCATTTTTTCTGGAGTTATTTCTCCACTGATCTCCAATAGCATATTGGGCACCTACTGACCTGGGGAGTTCCTCTTTCAGTGTCCTATCTTTTTGCCTTTTCATAGTGTTTATGGGGTTCTCAAGGCAAGAATACTGAAGTGGTTTGCCATTCCCTTCTCCAGTGGACCACATTTTGTCAGAACTCTCCACCATGACCCATCTGTCTTGGGTTGCCTTCCAAGGCATGACTCAGTTCACTGAGTTAGACAAGGCTGTGGTCCATGTGATCAGATTGGTTAGTTTCCTGTGATTGTGGTTTTCCATCTGTCTGCCCTCTACTGGAGAAGGATAAGAGGCTTATGGAAGCTTCCTGATGGGATAGACTGACTGAGGATGAAACTGGGTCTTATTCTGATGGGTGGGGCCATGCTCAGTTCAGTTCAGTTCAGTCGCTCAGTCGTGTCCGACTCTTTGCTTACCCCATGAATCGCAGCACACCAGGCCTCCCTGTCCATCACCATCTCCCGAAGTTCACTCAGACTCACATCCATCAAGTCAGTGACGCCATCCAGTCATCTCATCCTCGGTCATCCCCTTCTCCTCCTGCCCCCAATCCCTCCCAGCATCAGTCTTTTCCAATGAGTCAACTCTTCGCATGAGGTGGCCATAGTACTGGAGTTTCAGCTTTAACATCGTTCCTTCCAAAGAAATCCCAGGGCTGATCTCCTTTAGAATGGACTGGTTGGATCTTCTTGCAGTCCAAGGGACTCTCAAGACTCTTCTCCAACACCACAGTTCAAAAGCATCAATTCTTCAGCGCTCAGCCTTCTTCACAGTCTAACTCTCACATCCATACATGACTACTGGAAAAACCATAGCCTTGACTAGACGGACCTCAGTCAGCAAAGTAATGTCTCTGCTTTTGAATATGCTATCTAGCTTGATCATAACTTTTCTTCCAAGGAGTAAGCGTCTTTTAACTTCATGGCTGCAGTCACCATGTGCAGTGATTTTGGAGCCCAAAAAAATAAAGTCTGACACTGTTTCCACTGTTTCCCCATCTATTTCCCATGAAGTGATGGGACCGGATGCCATGATCTTCATTTTCTGAATGTTGAGCTTTAAGCCAACTTTCTCACTCTCCTCTTTCACTTTCATCAAGAGGCTTGTTAGTTCCTCTTCACTTTCTGCCATAAGGGTGGTGTCATCTGCATATCTGAGGTTATTGATATTTCTCCCAGCAATCTTAATTCCAGCTTGTGCTTCTTCCAGTCCAGCATTTCGCATGATGTACTCTGCATATAAGTTAAATAAGCAGATGACAATATACAACCTTGACATACTCCTTTTCCTATTTGGAACCAGTCTGTTGTTCCATGTCCAGTTCTAACTATTGCTTCCTGATCTGCATACAGATTTCTCAAGAGGCAGGTCAGGTGGTCGGGTATTCCCATCTCTTGAAGAATTTTCCACAGTTTATTGTGATCCACACAGTCAAAGGCTTTGGCATAGTCAATAAAGCAGAAATAGATGTTTTTCTGGAACTCTCTTGCTTTTTCCATGATCCAGCAGATGTTGGCAATTTGATCTCTGGTTCCTCTGCCTTTTCTAAAAACAGTTTGAACATCAGGAAGTTCACGGTTCACGTATTGCTGAAGCCTGGCTTGGAGAATTTTGAGCATTACTTTAAAAGCATGTGAGATGAGTGCAATTGTGCGGTATTTTGAGCATTCTTTGACATTGCCTTTCTTTGGGATTGGAATGAAAACTGACCTGTTCCAGTCCTATGGTCATTACTGAGTTTTCCAATCTTACTGGCATATCGAGTGCAGCACTTTCACAGCATCATCTTTCAGGATTTGAAACAGCTCCACTGGAATTCCATCACCTCCACTAGCTTTGTTCATAGTGATGCTTTCTAAGGCCCACTTGACTTCACATTCCAGGATCTCTGGCTCTAGATGAGTGATCACACCATCGTGATTATCCGGGTAGTGAAGATCTTTTTTGTACAGTTCTTCTGTGTTCAGTAAGTCTTTAATCCAGTTTTCTGTTGATGGGTGGAGCTGTGTTCCCTCTCTGATATTTATCTGGGGCTAAACTGTGGTGGTGGAGGTAATGAAGATACTGGTGACCTTCTTCAAAAGATCCCATGCATGTACTGCTACACTCAGTGCCCTCAACACTGCAGCAGGCCACCACTGACCCATGTCTTCACTGGAGACTCCTGGACACTCACAGGCAAGTCTGGGCCAGTCTCTTATAGGGTCCCTGCTCCTTTCTCCTGAGTTCTGGTGCACAAGGTTCTGTTAAAAAGCAGAGACTTTGCTTTGCCAACAATGGTCTGTCTAGGCAAGGCTATGGTTTTTTCAGGGGTCATATATGGATGTGAGAGTTGGACTATAAAGAAAGTTGAGCACCAAAGAGTTGATGCTTTTGAAATTTGGTGTTGGAGAAGACTCTTGAGAATCCCTTGGTCTGAAAGGAAATCCAACCAGTCCATCCTAAAGGAAATCAGTCCTGAATATACGTTGGAAGGACTGATGCTGAGGCTGAAACTCCAATAATTTGGCCACCTGATGTGAAGAACTGAGTCATTTGAAAAGACCCTGATGCTGGGAAAAATTGAAGGCAGGAGGAGAAGGGGACAACAGAGGATGAATTGGCCACAGGTATACATGTGACCCCCATCCTGACTCTCCCTCCCACCTCCTTCCCCACCCTATCCCGCTGTGTTGTCCCAGAGCACTGTGTGCATTGCTTCATGCATTGAACTTGAGCTGGTCATCTACTTTACATATGGTAATGTACACATTTCAATGCTATTTTCTCAAGTCATCCTATTCTTGCCTTCTCCCACTGAGTCCAAAAGTCTGTTCTTTAAATCTGTGTCTCCTCTGCTGCCCTGCATGTAGGATCATCGGTACCGTCTTTCTAAATTCCATGTATATGCGCTAATATGCAGTATTTGTCTTTCTTTTTCTGACTTACTTCACTCTGTATAATAGGCTCCAGGTTCATAGACCTCATTAGAACTGACTCAAATGTGTTCATTTTTGTAGCTCAGTAATATCCCCTTGTGTATATGTACCACAACTTCCTTATCTGTTCATCTGCTTATGGGCATAGGAAATCTATTGATATGAAAGGAAAAGCTAATTAAGATAAGGTTTATGTCAAAATAATATTAATTAAGATTATTATATGATAAAATTTACCTACATACACATACATATACACATATATATGTAATGTGTATAATTGTAGTAAACTCTCTGAAAGTATTTGTACCCACTTGTCATCCATGGAAATTGTAATTAGAGAGGAAATTGTAATTCACTGTCCACTATACAATTCTTCATTTTTAAATGTTTGGTAAACAGTCACTATTGTAAAAAAAAAAAAAAAATTAGCAGCAAAAGCTATAAATCTACCAGTTTCACTAAGTAATCTTGGAACATTTATATCAAAAGATCTAGAATGTGTTTAAAAACTTTAAAAAGTTATTTCATAGAAAATCAACTTAATATGATTTGTGATAACTAAAATATTTCTTAAAACTATACATTCAAGCACACTATTCTTTCCTAATCTTCTTTCAATGGGTTGTATGAACTAGACTGAATGAACTAAGGTCTAGGAACATTTGCTTGAAGATAGGGATCAAATGTCAGTTTTATATTCTAATAAATTTAAATTGAAGGATAGACCTTACACCTGAAGCCCCAAAATAGCTTCTCCATCTTTGCCCTTGAATTAGAGAAAGTTGCTGTTACTTATCTAACTTACCCACTGAATCCCATACTGAGAATATGCAGACATATTCAAGACACAAAAAGAAAAAAAATCACACAACTTGCTTTACATTTCAAACATTCAGTTGTTACTTGGTCCAACTGAATTAGCCACTTTTACTTTAGTGGGAAATAATGGCTTTTAAAGAAAGAATATTCCTAGTCTTTAGGTCCAAAAGCATCTTAAAAATGCCTGATATATATTTGCATATTCCAGGCTATGAAAAATTTTGCAGAGTAAGCTAACCAAAATCAAATAGAATTCTATTTAAGTGTCCCCCTTACTTGTTTGCTTAGAGAACACTTATTTTTTGTATCCTTCATTAACATTTGTATTGTAGAGATATTTAGTAAAATATTTAAAACATCTTTAATAAATCCTTTACTCTGCAATAAAGAGGATTCTTTATGAAGTATAGGATATCTCTGGGATTGAATATAATTTTTATGGAGTCAATATTATTGAAAGGAGTAAAAATATTTTAACATTTATTTTTGAAATAAACTCCAACAGTTCCCTACATTTTGGGGAAAGGGCTATTCTTTTTGCGCTCACCCAAGAATGTCTCTTTAATTCCTATCACATTAACTTTCCATCCTTAACAAATAAAAGAGAGGAAGAACATCCTTGTTAAGAAGCTCTAGAGAGAAGATGTAGCCACATACATGCAGGAAGAAAAATAACAATCCCTCTGCCAACTGTGACTCTAAATAGCAACCAAATCTACTTAAGACTGGTCAAGAGAATCTTGAGTCAGACCTTATTATACCTGTGGATTATTTATTTAGAAAAATTTTAAAAAATGTAAATGCCAATCTATTTTCTCTATGGCTAAGGTAATTGTAAAATAACTAAATCAATAATTAAAGCATTAAACATGTTATTTCCATAAGCAAACAATAACTACATTGTTTAACAGTGAGCTCTTGAACTTTTTGTTTAGATTTCATTTTGGTTAAAGTACCATATATAAACTATCCTATATCTAGATGAAACAGGTAATTTGAAAATATACTCCCAGTTCCCCAAAGTTCCCTCCCTAGTTTGCTATTATTTCCCTACTCTCTGTTTGAAGCATTATCTCTAGAAAGCTGTTATTAAGATATGTAGCCTCTAATTGAGATTAGGCATTTGATATAATTAGAGTTTTTGTAAGCATGGAAATATCTATGCCAGTGGTTCTTGATCCTTATCATACATTTGCATCATCCATGGAACTTAAAAAAGTGGTACATCCCATATGGGACCAACTGAATCTGAACCTTTAGGTTTGGATATAGATATCCCTTAAAAAATATCTTCTGGTAATTTTGATTCATACTGAAGGTTGCAAACCACTGAAATAAATGAATTCCATGTGTTTTTCTAGAAATCACTGTTATTCTTGGTACTTCACTGGTAATCCAGTGGTTAAGATGTAGCATTCCCAGTGCAAGGGGTAAGGGTTCAATCCCTTGTCAGAAAACTAGATTCTGAATATTGCAACTAAAAACAATCAAAATCAATATTACTCCTTGCTGAGGGTCAGCTACATAATTTGTGGGACCGACTGTAGAATAAGCACATAGGGCCCCTCTTCAAAAAGTAGAAAAAAAATGCCCTTAAATATATGAAAATATATAGCTTCTATTCTGTCTTTTGACTTGTCATAGTGTTCTATATTTGCTATTTAATGTTATTCTAACTAAAAATGAAATTTAATTATTCATATGGATTTTGCCATTTGTCTTCATATTCTGCAATGTTTCTTTTAAATGCAAAAAGAGGAGCAAACAGAATCACCAAAATTGCACAATTTATATTTTTATCTCACACATGCATATGCTCGGAGAAGGCAATGGCAACCCACTCCGGTACTCCTGCCGGGAAAATCCCATGGACAGAGGAGCCTGGAGGGCTGCAGTCCATGGCGTCGCGAAGAGTCGGACACGACTGAGTGACTTTACTTTTACTTTTCACTTTCATGCATTGGAGAAGGAAATGGCAACCCACTCCAGTGTTCTTGCCTGGAGAATCCCAGGGATAGGGGAGCCTTGTGGGCTGCCATCTATGGGGTCACACAGAGTCAGACACGACTGAAGCAACTTAGCAGCAGCATATGCTAGTCTGTCTTACTAGAATAGTAGGATCAATATACAGAATTAGCTCAAAAAATTTCATTCCACTTCTTGATATGCTTCATCTTCCCAGTGAGTAAGGGAGAAGTTTTCTTTTACTCTATGTCCTCACTTTCAGTGCAATTGGGTAGCTAATATAGAAAGGGGGCATGAGTAAGAAAAAAAAGTGTTATAGGTTTTCTTGTTCATTCCTTGTTCACAGGAAATCAATTGTTGCCTTTTGTGTGTGTTTGAAGCAAATTTCGGTTTTAGTGGCAAGCATGGCACTTTGGGGCTATCTGTGCCTCTGCTTGTTCAGTCACAGATGTAACACTATTCCTGCGAGTCTTGCTGTACTACCGTTTATCGTGTGCCCACTGTGTTCACAAGGCAGCATGAAGGCTATATGCAAATATGTCAGCAAGAAATGTAGCAGATTCACAAACTGTGCATGTAATTTCTGCTCATGCTCCACCACTGTCTTATCAGACTTCACTTCCAAAACAAGGATTCAAAGATAAAACTATAAAGTATTACAAAATGGCAAGAGCAGAGCCTTATATCGGGGATGTGACCCTTTGATCATGAGTCTTTGTAGAACTACACATGGCTAACATCCATGAAGCCAATGTTTTCCTTTCTCTCTGGAGCAGGTTTCCTGGAGACCAATGGTATGGTGCAGTAGAAGGTTTGAAATAGACCTGAGTTGCTGATCGAACATTAACAGGTGTGTTTAAGTAACAAATTCTCTAAGCCTCAGTTTTCAACAACAAAAAAAATCATTTCATGAATTGCTGGAGAGGAATAAATCATTCCTTAAAGTAACTCAATTTTGCCCTTTTTTCCCCTACTTGCTCTTCCTATCTACCTTGGCTCTTGAGACTGGGCAGTCCCTTTGCTTAGACTGAATTTAAAGGATGATGGAGACTGAGGAGTTTCAAATTTTGCAGTCTGAAGGCCTGAGAAACAGATTTGGTGGTTGAAGTTCCCATCTGAAACTGAAGGCAGGAGTGAACTGATGTCTCGACTTGTAGACCATCTGGCACAAAGTAAAATCTCTTGCTCAGCCTTTTTTTCTATTCAGGCCTTCAAGAGATTGATTGAGACCCTCTCACATTAGGGAAGGCTGTCTGCTTTACTCAATCTACCCATTCAACTGTTATTCTCATCCAGAAACACCACCACACACATCCAGAATAACATTTAAACAAATAAACCTGTGCACCTGTGGCCCAGTCAAGTCGACTCATGAAATTAACCATTGTAGCAAGCACTGACTCCAAGCACCCTCAGTTCTCAGCTGGTAGAAATCCAAAGGGAACAATGCTAAGGGGGGAACTTATCTGGCTACCAAAACCAACTGTTGTTTGTAATTCATTATCAAAATATGAAATTTAGAATTCAGTAGCAATCTTTTTGTCACTTCAGTGACAGCAACAAAACACAGCACTTTAAATAAAACACGTGTCTGTGGTTTTAGGCAAATTTTAAATTATTTCAGTCTCTCTATTTTTTCCCCTCCCCCTGTCCCCCAAATCTAAATTTGGCTTTAGTTTTCCTTGGTTTGCTTAGCAAGTTTAAGAGTGAGAGCAGTATTCAGATAGTTTTTATGCTCAAAACCATACCAGATATTTTAGCATCTTACTGAGATAATTGACCACCGAGATTTGTTTTTCTTGTTCTCATAAATTACTAATGACACACCTATTTCTTGCTGCCACGGCTGGTTCTTTGATTTTGGACACAAGGAATGAATCTAATTTTGATCCTTTATTCTATCTTTTTATATTACATAGATTTAGGTGTCTCCAAACCAAATTAGTCTCATGCTAGAATATATTTAATAATTAGATTGAATTAATCACATTTTAGCAAATCGATCTTACTAAGAATCTAAAATTCAGGATTTTTGCATCTATGTTCATCAGTGATATTGGCCTGTAGTTTTCTGTTTTTGTGGCATCTTTGTCAGGTTTTGGTATTAGAGTGATGGTGGCCTCATAGAATGAGTTTGGAAGTTTACCTTCCTCTGCAATTTTCTGGAAGAGTTTGAGTAGGATAGGTGTTAGCTCTTCTCTAAATTTTTGGTAGAATTCAGCTGTAAAGCTGTCTGGACCTGGGCTTTTTTTTGCTGAAAGATTTCTGATTACAGTTTCAATTTCTGTGCTTGTGATAGGTCTGTTAAGATTTTCTATTTCTTCCTGGTTCAGTTTTGGAAAGTTGTACTTTTCTAAGAATTTGTCCATTTCTTCTACATTGTCCATTTTATTGGCATATGATTTCTGATAGTAGTCTCTTATGATCCTTTGTATTTCTGTGTTGTCTGTTGTGATCTCTCCATTTTCATTTCTAATTTTATTGATTTGATTTTTCTCCCTTTGTTTCTTGATGAGTCTGGCTAATGGTTTGTCAATTTTATTTATCCTTTCAAAGAACCAGCTTTTGGCTTTGTTGATTTTTGCTATGGTCTCTTGTTTCTTTTGCATTTATTTCTGCCCTAATTTTTAAGATTTCTTTCCTTCTACTAACCCTGGGGTTCTTCATTTCTTCCTTTTCTAATTGCTTTAGGTGTAGAGTTAGGTTATTTATTTGACTTTTTTCTTGTTTCTTGAGGTATGCCTGTATTGCTATGAACTTTCCCCTTAGCACTGCTTTAACAGTGTCCCACAGGTTTTGGATTGTTGTGTTTTCATTTTCATTCGTTTCTATGCATATTTTGATTTCTTTTTTGATTTATTCTGTGATTTGTTGGTTATTCAGCAGCATGTTGTTCAGCATCCATATGTTGGCATTTTTAATCTCTTTAACAAGTGGTGCTGGGCAAACTGGCCAACCACTTGTAAAAGAATGAAACTAGAACACTTTCTAATGCCATACACAAAAATAAACTCAAAATGGATTAAAGATCTAAACGTAAGACCAGAAACTATAAAACTCGTAGAGGAGAACATAGGCAAAACACTCTCCAACATACATCACAGCGGGATCCTCTATGACCCACCTCCCAGAATACTGGAAATAAAAGCAAAAATAAACAAATGGGATTTAATTAAAATTAAAAGCTTCTGCACAACAAAGGAAACTATAAGCAAGGTGAAAAGACAGTTCAGAATGGGAGAAAATAACAGCAAATGAAGCAACTGACAAACAACTAATCTCAAAAATATACAAGCAACTCCTGCACCTCAATTCCAGAAAAATAAATGACCCAATCAAAAAGTGGGCCAAAGAGCTAAATAGACATTTCTGCAAAGAAGACATACAGATGGCTAACAAACACGTGAAAAGATGCTCAACATCACTCATTATCAGAGAAACGCATATCAAAACCACAATGAGGTACCACTTCACACCAGTCAGAATGGCTGTGATCCAAAAGTCTACAAGCAATAAATGCTGGAGAGGGTGTGGAGAAAAGGGAACCCTCTTACACTGTTGGTGGGAATGCAAACTAGTACAGCCACTATGGAGAACAGTGTAAGATTCCTTTAAAAACTGCAAATAGAACTGCCTTATGACCTAGCAATTCCACTGCTGGGCATACACACTGAGGAAACCAGAATTGAAAGAGACACATGTACCCCAATGTTCACTGCAGCACTGTTTATAATAGCCAGGACATGGAAGCAACCTAGATGTCCATCAGCAGATGAATGGATAAGAAAGCTGTGGTACATATACACATTGGAGTATTACTCAGCCATTAAAAAGAATACTTTTGAATCAGTTCTAATGAGGTGGATGAAACTGGAGCCGATTATACAGAGTGAAGTAAGCCAGGAAGAAAAACACCAATACAGTATACTAATGCATATATATGGAATTTAGAAAGATGGTAATGATAACCCTGTATGCGAGACAGCAAAAGAGACACAGATGTATAGAACAGTCTTTTGGACTCTGTGGGAGAGGGCGAGGGGGGATGATTTTGGAGAATGGCATTGAAACATGTATAATATCATATATGAAATGAATTGCCAGTCCAGGTTCGATGCATGATACTAGATGCTTGGGGCTGGTGCACTGAGATGACCCAGAGGGATGGTATGGGGAGGGAGGAGGGAGAGGGGTTCAGGATGGGGAACACGTGTATACCTGTGGCAGATTCATGTTGATGTATGGCAAAATCAATACAATATTGTAAAGTAATTAACCTTCAATTAAAATAAATAAATTTATATTTTAAAAAAGAATCTAAAATTCAAGGACAATGCAAAAAATATGACTAATAATAACTTGAAACTCCCAAATAGTCTTTAAAAATAAAACTTGCTAATAATCAGATTTAGAACATAATATCAGTGTATATGGGCTTCTCTGGTGGCTTAGATAGTAAAGAATCTGCCTGTTATGCCAGAGACCTAGGTTTGATCCTTGGGTCAGGAAGGTTCGCTGGAGATGGGAATGGCAACCCATTCCAGCATTGCTGCCTGGAGAATTCCATGGACTAAGGAGCCTAGTGGGCTACAGTTCGTGGAGTCACAAAGAGTCGGAAATGATATACAAACCTAATGAACTGATACATAGAACTGTAAAATATAGTAATTTCAATTTATTAAGCCAACAAATCCTTACCACATTCAGACACACAAATTAACAGAGAAGTCATGGCTTTAGAGAGTATCACATTCTATCCAACCTCATAGTTTTTTGTGATGTTATCTCTACTCATTTTAGAAACCAACTGTATCATAAATCAATCAGCAAAGTTATTTGCATGGACCCCAACATATCATTTGGTATCTAAGTTCTTTTCTTATTAATCATAACAAGTTCAACTACTGGATCCCAAATGAATCTATGCACATATGTAAACAAAGAGAATGAAGCAAGTGGAAGTCTCTGATTTTAAGATATTCAACAGAAAATCCAGATTAACTCATATTATTTGGTAGATCATCACCTTAATAAAAATCCAAAATTCTTTCTTTATGGTGTATTTCTAGTGTGGGTTTACTTTGACCCACAGGGTAGCCATTAATTTTCTTCGACAAACTAACTGGCATACTATTTGGAAAAACTTATGTTCTACCATTACTATTACCAGGAGTTTTAAGCCCTCTCCTGGCACAATAATGACCAGTTACTAATAGGACTCTCCTGGCTCTGTCTGGTCTTCCCCGAGCAGGCACATACTCAGTTTTCTGAGAAAGAGATTATGTATTGTTATTGAAACCTGAAAAAAGAAAAAAAAAAACAAAACACTTCTTTGTTTGTTTTTGCTTATCTAAAACAGAATATTTATCTCCTAAAAATAAATAGCTCAATAACATGAAAGACCAAGCACTCATTTTTGACACCTTCTGCTTCCTGGTAATAAGGGTCAGTTGGTTTCCCTGCTGAAGCTTCCCTGGCTACCGTTTCAAGCAGAGACAAGACGTTTTACATCAAAGGCATTAAGTGCCCCTAGCAGTGAACTGAAGCAATAGAGACCTAAAGAAATGTTGCCTTAAAGCATATAATCCTATTAGTTGATCAACTCTTTAAGTATGTCCTTTTATATAGGTCATGGTCCTTATCCTAAATGTGAGGCTTTACAAGGGACACCTTACTTCATAGGATTAATTCTTACTTCTCTCCCACTACAGAAATTCTCAGCCTCAGAGCTACTCCTTCAAACACACCTGTCTGTCAACATGCTATTGTTTTTGTAAGAAAACTATAGTAAGTATTCAAATTCAGTTTAAGTTGGAGCACTAAATTTTAGGCCATGCAACTGTGAATTTAGACTGAGCTACTCTACTTTCGTTCATATAAATTTAAGTTTAATTTAAACCTTAAATGTTTTGAGGTATAATTTTTTTTTTTTAATTTTTAAAGAATGGTAGCAGAATTATTGAATAATTATCCACTATATAGTTTTCCTAATGGCCCTATTAGCTTACTGTTTAGAAGAGAAATCCAGAGGATCATAAATGTAGTGACATACAAGGAAAGTGAGCAGAGTACAGAATTCATTATTAGGAGTTTTATATTCAAAATGTCAATATTCAAAATCAACTCAGCGAATAAAGACCATGCAAATTGAAAAAGTTTACAATCTCTGTGATAAAGTGATAAAGTGGCATGAAAATAGTAATATATACTTCACTGATTTGGAGTTAAATGAGTAAATACATGTAAAGGACTTAAACGAGTACCAGGCATTATTTAACATTCCATAAATGTTAGCCATTACTAAATCTAAGATGGCCTTCCCAGATGGCACTAGTGGTAAGGAATCCATCTGCCAATGCAGGAATTCAGGAGATGTGGGTTCGAACCTTAGATCAGGAAGCACCCCTAGAGAAGGAAATGGCTTCACTCTAGTATTCTTGCCTGGAAAATTCCATGGACAGAAGAACCGAGTGGGCTCCCCCATGGAGTTGCAAAGAGTGGGACACGCCTGAGTGAGCACACACACACTAAGATTGCACAGCTAGATGGTGACAGAGTAGGGAAATAAACCTCTTTCTGACTAAGAACAAGGAGAGGGCAGGTGTCATGCTACCCAGGAATATATAAACAACACTTGTCGCCTCTAACACCCCAATAAACAGAAAGAAATGTCAAAATATTGTAAAGTCTTATGAATGTACAAAATGACGGTCTTAAATGCTTGTGCAAAATGTAATAGATGTTTATAATTAAACACTGCAATTTATTTATTTATTTTTAACTTTCTCTAATTACTTTTAGTGGGCATGTGATGGGATATAAACTTACACCTATTTTGAAATGAATAATTCAACTTGTTTGAGTTTTTTGTTTTTTGTTTTTTTTTGCTCATATTGTGAGAGACTTTCCCAGTGTGGAGTTCAAGTATTACCATCACTTCCAGGTCACCAAGCTTCATAAGCTGCTCTTTGGGGGATATCTGTGTTTCAGCCACGGTTTGGACACTGTCATATTTAAGTTCCCTAATATACAGTACTTCATAAGGGTTCCCAGCTGGCTCAGTGGTAAAGAATCTGCCTGCCAGTGCAGGAGGTGTGTGTTTGATCCCTGGGTAGGGAAGATCCCCTGGATAAGAAAATAGCAACCCACTTCAGTATTCTTGCCTGGGAAATCCCATGGGAATAGGAGCCTAGCAGCCACACTCCATGAGATCACGAAGAGCTGGACATGACTGAGAAACTGAACAAGCATGCACACACTCCATAAAAGGGCCAATAAGGTTTTTGGAAAGCCAGAAGCAGTGCAGAAGACTGAGAAGCATAGAAAACAGAGAGTATCCAGATGCTAGAAGCCCTCATCCCTCATATAACCAAATGCATTTCCACAAAATCTACTCCGTGTGGGAGCCTGTCTTCTCTCCCTTTCTGTCTCCTCCCCAGAAGAACCCTTCCCAGATAAATTCTTAAGGGAATGGGAGCAGCGATGGCCACGGCTGAGTGAATCCACCCCACCCTTTTCCAATTTCCATTAATGTACTCATCACCAGGCAACAGGGGGACCCTGGAGAGGAAATTCCCACTCTTGCTCTTGGAAGTCAAACTGATTTAGAGAATAAGTCAATAAAATTATTCAATTTCAGGAAATTGACAAAAATGTACATGTAATTGACTTTTTATAATTTCGGATAAATTCATCTTAATTCTTCATCTGGAGAATCAGAAATTATATTAAGAACTAATAAAAGAAAATTCTGTATGACATTATTTATTGCTTTTAATTTGTATACTCTTGTTCATTCTCTTCACCAGAACTAAAATCTAATTATCAAACTCCTCTTTTAAATTCTTATTTTCTTCATTATTCATAATGATTTATAATTAAGTCCTCTATTGAGCATTTGTAAAGTTAGGTCATATACTGTGTAAATTGTGTATTTTATCTTTTTTTATTAGCTTTCTTTGCAAAGCTTATATTCATTTGCCTCAGTTTTAAAATAATTTCTTCCAATTGAGCATTTACCTCATTCTAAGTCATCTTTGGAATGAATAAATTTTCTTTTTTATTTAATTTAAATTTATTTATTTTAATTGGAGGCAAGTTACTTTATAATATTGTATTGGTTTTGCCATACATCAACATGAATCCACCACAGGTGTACACGTGTTCCCCATCCTGAGCCCCCCACCCACTTCCCTCCCCATACCATCCCTCTAACGAATGTTTTAGTCTCTATTCAACTTCTATGTAATTGTGTGTGCCTTCCCAAAGGAAGATTCTTTCTTTTCTATTTTGTTCATCATTAATTATATTTTTTCCTTTATGAAAAGATCTTGACATCATTTTTTCTTTGAGCTATTTTATTTGTGCCTTTATGCTATTTAACATAGCTATTTTGTGTGTCGGAGAAGGCAGTAGCAACTCACTCGAGTACTCTTGCCTGGAAAATCCCATGGACGGAGGAGCCTGGTATATAACATTTTGTGTAACATATTTATTGCTGCACCCATAGCTAAACTTTTCTGCTGGGTGGCTGTTATTTTGTAATGAGTTTGAACACAGAACAAGTAATGTGATGTATCTTTAACTTCATTTTGTTTTCCAAAATATTTGAAATTATTGACCTCTAAATTTCTTCCATCGTCATGTTTAATATGTTGCTCATATTCCCTATTGCTTCATATTAGTCTTCATGTTAGAAATCTCTCACACGTTCATCCCTTTCAGCAGTCTTTCTATAATATAATCTCTATTAATTGTCCCAGTTTATTTATGATTTCCCCTTTTTTCAAGGAAATCTAGTTTTTTGTAGACTTTATTTCGGGTTGTTCTTCAGTCTCATTATATTTATTTAAAATGCTGTTTATTTTCTCTTTCTAACTGTATTGTATTATTAACATTTGCTTGTATATATACAAATCTGTATATATACAGATCTCCCTGAACTTGCCATGGAGTTATGTCCTAATAAACCCATTGTGAGGGTTTCCCAGATGGTGTTAGTGGTAAAAAAAAAAACAAACAAACAAAAAAAAAAACTTGTCAGCTTATGCAGGAGACATAAGAGAGGTGGGTTCAATCCCTAGGTCAGGAAGATCCCTTGGAGGAGGACATGGCAACCCACTACAATATTCTTGCCTGGAGAATCTCATGGACAGAGGAGCCTGGCAAGCTAGAAGAGTCCATACCATCACAAAGAGTTGGACACAACTTAAGCAATTTGGCATTCAACATCCTATTGTGAGTGGCAAATACCATAAAAGTGTGTTTAAAACATGTAACCTACCAATTATAGCTTAGTTTCAACTACCTAAAACGTGGTCAGAACACTTATATTAGCTTTCAGTTGGGCAAAATCATCTAACAAAGCCTATTTTTTAATAAAGTGTTGAACATCTCATGTAATTTATTGAATACAGGACTGAAAATAAAAGAACAGAAAGGTGGTATGGGTACAGGATGGTTTTAAGTGTGTCACTTCTTTGCCCTCATCATTGTATGGCCAACTAGTTATTGTGGCTGCTGCCACTGCTCGGCGTCGGAGAGAGTGTCCTGCTGTATATCACTAGTCTGAGGAAAAAATCAAAAGTAAAATTTTGACGTACTGTTTCTACTGAATGCCATTACTTTCACAGCATTGTAAAGTCAAATATCATGAGTGGAAGTAGATTGTAGTTGTGCTTTCATTGATATATGTATTGGAGATGCCTGAAAGTAAAATTATGCTGGATTTAAAGTATAATTAGGATCAATTCAGTTCAGTTCAGTCACTCAGTCGTGTCCAACTCTTTGTAGCCTCATGAACTGCAGTACATCAGGCTTCCCTGTCCTTCACTGACTCCAAGAGCTTGCTCAAATGTATGTCCATCAAGTTGGTGATGCCATTCAACCATCTCATCCTCTGTTGTCCCCTTCTTCTCCTGCCTTCAATCTTTCCCAGCATCAGTGTCTTTTCCAAGGAGTCATTTTTTCACATCAGGTGGCCAAAGCATTGCAGCTTCAGCTTCAGCATCAGTCCTTCCAATGAATATTCACGACTGATTTCTTTTAGGATACACATGCAAATTGTTTATTTATTTATTTATTATTTCTATCTGGGAAACAGCTCTTTGAAAAGACCCTTCCTGTTTAGTTATCTTTATCTTTGGGGATGGGCCAATGCAAAATTTCACATATCAAAAATAAATTCACACAAATATTTATTATAGACGATATCTGGCTAGCCATTTATCACGATAAAAAGTGCATAAAACATATACTTGTAGGATCTTTAAATACAGTTGCAATCTTCCAATATGTATGATGGATTTATTTGCATCACCAGTCACTTAACAGGAACCCCCAGATGTGGGTTTTACTGTGATATTCATTCTTTCATAGTCACAGAAATGAGAGAACTCTATGCTCAGAAGGCAGTCAAGACAAATTTTTCCAAGACTTTGAAAAATTAAAAGATGTGGAAAGACTGGAGCATAATTCATAGGCTCAAAGACTATTCGAAACCACATAGGTAATAGAAATGCATGGGATGTTCAAGGTGTAATAAACTAGTGTTGAGCTGTTTTCATTTTCATGGAGCCAAAAGTATGACATACCACCTTACTGTTCTATTTTTTTTAATTGTAAAATAAAACCCAGATCCCAAAAACCATGCAAAAGAAACTATAGTTTAATTAAATATTAATCACCACTGTATCAGTCCATTCCAGAATCATCTTGAATATCTCTTAATGCAGACATGGAATTGGTCATTTCTCAAAGAAGCCCTAGGCTTACCTTTCTTTCTCCCTCTCCCCTTTCCTCCTTCCCTCTCTTCTTTCCTGCCTTCCTTCCTTTCTTCTTTCTTTTCTTCCTTCTAGTAGAAAATAGCACCTGAAGATACTAATCTGAGGCTAGAATGCTAGGAAAGCTCACTGTCATGGGATTAGTTGTTGTTTCTTGTCCTTTTTAATGATAGAGTTGAAGAATATATAGTTTATTCTGATATTTTCAATTCAAATTCAAGACTACAAATTTTTTAATTAACCTCTTTTATATCTGTGTCTTCTCTGACTTATACTAACAGTCTCATATTAAGCAGTCTCAACTAATAATGATTACTAAAAACAGTTAAGATTTTGTTGTTTGAATACTTTGTCTTCATTTTCCTACTTTATATGACCCCATACAAATATTATAGATACATACTCTTTTTCCTTAAATTCTCATTGAATGTTAAGTTCACATGTAACTACATATTCTTACTACCAGGGCTCATGTTCTTTTTATTTCATTGTCTGCAGTTCTTTTTTTAGTAGATTTTTTTGAAAAGGAACTATAGGAAAATAATTCTCTGAGATCTTATGTGCTTGTACTCTTTATAATTGAAGGTCAGTTTTGCTGGATATAAAATCAATATCATATTTTCTTTGAGTATTTTAAATATTTTACTCCACTTTGTTTTCTGGTATAAACCATTTCTGCTGAAAAATCTGATGAGATTCTACTGTCCTTCTGCATGTCTTTTAAATTATGTGTTCGTTTTGTTAGGCAACCAAGTGATATTTTTCCTTCCTTTTTTAAAATTCAATAATTTTACTAAAATTTGTCTTGGTCCTGGTGTTTTTGCAAGTGATATTTTCATATTCATGTAGTGTTCTCTAATTTGTACCTCAAATATTAATGTGGGCTTCCCAGGTAGTGCTAAGTTGTAAAGAATCATCCTGTCAATGCAGGAGACTCAGGAGATGTGGGTTCAGTCCCTGGGTCGGAAGATCCCCTGGAGTTGGAAATGGGTCATTGTTTTTTGTCCTTTTTACCAACCCATTACCAACCAGAATACCAACCCACTCTGGTATTCTTGCCTGGAAAATTCTATGGACAGAAGAGACTGGCAAACTACAGTCCACGGCACCACAAAGAATCATACATGACTGAGCAATTGAGCAATGCACACACAATGCACAAATATTAATTAAAATTAATATTACTTAATGAAAGCTTTCTTGGATTATATATTCTATTATTTGTTCTAACCCCTTGTTTTGGCTTTCTCAGAAATTCCTGTCATCTATATGCTGCATGTTCAATGCTTTATTATGTATCCCTCTCTTTTACATCTTTTTCCTTTAAAAAAGGAAAATATCCTCATTTTATATTTTATTTTGATTTACAAAATTTTCCCTTGTCTCATCTTTCATTTATTTTGAGACATTACCTTTTATGATTAGTCAATACTGTGTTCTTTCTAATTTCATCTTTATTTCAGAAATGATTTTTGCTTTCATTTTCAGTTCTTTTCTTGAGTTCTGCCATTGGATTTCTGTACTTCATTTCCAGAAAAATTGTTCAGGCTTTGATCATATCTCTTTCATGATTTCTTTGTATGTGGACACGCTGCTCTGTATTTTTCCATAATAACTTTTAAAGGAGATTTGATTGCAATAATTCTTTGTAACTTTTTACATGAATTTGATATGAATCCAATTTTCCAGGTTTTTTAGAAGGAAATCTCAAATAGCTTTTTTTAATTATATAATCTTTTTTAATTGAAGTACAGTTGGTTTAAAATATTATTACTACTTACTTTTGAAGGATTGATCAAATCACTTTTCTAATTTTGCAAAGCTCCTTCTTACATTTTTTATATTAATATAATGCTTAAAATATATTATAATCCATATTTTATTCTCTTTCCTCTTTTATTTTCCTCACTGCCTGATAATTTAGTTCAAAAGTCTTTAGATGAGGCCAAAAAAGTATATATTGGTGGGAAAGTTAGCCCTGGTTTCATGTTTTACACTCAACAGCTTAAAATATTTATACAGTTGCTCATAATGACACAACTCACAGTTGCTTCTGGTTGGGTCATTATTTTAAAGTAGTTACATATTTATTTTAAATTCTGATAAGTTTAGACCAACAAGAACATTTGTTCTCACAGATAGTATTCATTGCAGATACATTTGTCCAGGGGGGGGAAAAATTTGCATTAAAAATTTTCAATGTGTTGTATCCTATGCATTATATTTTATAATGATGTTCTTATGGAAATATGCAGAGATATTGGAAATTGCATAGAACTGATTTATTTTAAAATGAGTAATTATTAATACAATGATAACTCATTGAACAATTTATGTATATCAGTGAACTGAAACTTTAAGATGTGATTCCATTTTCACTTCCTACCTGTCATCTTTTTCTTTGCATGCATTTATTAATAAGATTCTAATAGAGTAAAATTTCATGAAGTCTCACATAATGTTTGTAAAATAAAGTAGATAATCAATTCAGTCATAATGTTTGAAAAATGCAATGGAGTTCTTCAACTAAACACTATCTTTATTACCTCAGATTGTAATGCATAATATCAAATTGTAACTGGTGAACATGTTTCTATGGGGAGATGATGTAGTATAGTTTAAACATTTTTCATTGTATTTCTCGAACTTAATATGGGAAAATAAAATGAAGATCATTGGAAAAAGAAATGTTAATGTGTAACTCAGTCTCTTAGATGGAAAAGGAAATGGCAACCCACTCCAGTATTCTTGCCTAGAGAATCCTGAGGCCAGAGGAGCCTGGTGGACTGCTGACCCTAGGGTCGCATAAAGTCAGACACGACTGAAGCGACTTAGCATGCATGCATGCATTGGAGAAGGAAATGGCAACCCACTTCAGTATTCTTGCCTGGAGAATCCCAGGGATGGAGGAGCCTGGTGGCTGCCATCTATGGGGTCACACAGAGTTGGACACAACTAAAGTGACTTGGCAGCAGCAGCAGTCTTTTAGATACCAGATATTTGAAGAAAAACTTGGCAAAAGCAGCATCCAATTTATAAGATAATATATATGTACTTCTGTTGCTGGTCTTTTACTTTAGTGTTTGGCCAAAGTGAAACCTCTGCAACAATTATGCTATGTGCTTCCAAATACAATCATCCTTCCAATGGAGTTATTTCAGTCCTCAGGATCAGAAAAGTCAAGATTGCATAATGTTTTTTAAGGTTAATTCAATTGCCTGATGAATTATCTCTTTTATGTTCATTAAAAACTTTATAAAACTGTATTTTTATGGTATTAGAAAAGATCCTGCCACTTCTAGTTTGCACTGATGCTGTTTGGTTAGTTCCTCCCGTCTGCCTCTTTGCAACCCAATGGAGTACAGCCCATCAGACTCTGTCCATGGGATTTGCCAGGCAAGAATACTGAAGTGGGTTGCCATTCCATTCTCCAGTGGATCTTTCTTATTCAGGGATCCAAACCAGACCTCCTGCATTGCAGGCAGATTCTTTACCACTGAGCAATCAGGGAATCAATCACTGTACTTAATATGTCTAAAATAATAATGAAAAAAGAAAGTATTATAATCACTATCATCACTGCAATTTTGCAAATCCCCTGTCCTTGTTATTTTGAAGTATGTGCTCTAACTTGAGACAGCTAATATTTAAATTAAATATGAAAAGCTGATAGATATGAGTCCATTTAGTGGTTTAAGAGTTTATTGCATAAAAAGAAGTCAGGGCACTGAGCATAAGGAATACTAGTTGTACTTAGATCTCTTTTGATTACAACCCTTATAACGTAAGTGTGCACCATGGCTGTGATATCCCTGACATCAGTTAAAAGCTAAAGTTCAGAAGAGAATTATGAAGGAAGGTAATGAAATTTCCATCAGTTCACTTCAGTTCAGTCCAACTCTTTGAGACTCCATAAACTGCAGCATGAAAGGTGTCCCTGTCCATCACCAACTCCCAGAGTTTGCTCAAACTCATGTCCATTGAATTGGTGATGCCATCCAACCATCTCATCCTCTGTCGTCCCCTTCTCCTCCCACCTTCAATCTTTCCCAGCATGAGGGTCTTTCCCAATGAGTCAGTTCATCACATCAGGTGGCCAAATATTGGAGTTTCAGCTTCAACATTAGTCCTTTCAATGAATATTGAGGACTGATTTCCTTCAGGATGGACTGGTTAGTTCTTCTTGTGTCCAAGGGACCCTCAAGAGTCTTCTCCAACAACACACTTCAAAAGTATCAATTCTTCAGCATGAAGCATTCTTTATAGTCCAACTCTCACATCCATACATGACTACTGGAAAAATCATAGCTTTGACTAGATGGACA
This sequence comes from Budorcas taxicolor, assembly GCF_023091745.1. Taxonomy (NCBI): domain Eukaryota; kingdom Metazoa; phylum Chordata; class Mammalia; order Artiodactyla; family Bovidae; genus Budorcas; species Budorcas taxicolor. The sequence goes on from NC_068914.1 coordinate 24,674,622, forward strand.
TTTGTTGGCAAAGTAATGTCTCTGCTTTTTAATATGCTGTCTCAATTCAGTTCAGTCACTCAGTTGTGTCCGACTCTTTGCGACCCCTTGAATTGCAGCATGCCAGGCCTCCCTGTCCATCACCAACTCCTGGAGTTCTCTCAAACTCATGTACATCAAGTCAGTGATGCCATCCAGCCATCTCATCCTCTGTCATCCCCTTCTCCTCCTGCTCCCAATCCCTCACAGCATCAGAGTCTTTTTCAATAAATCAACTCTTCGCATGAGGTGGGCAAAGTACTGGAGCTTCAGCTTTAACATCATTCCTTCCAAAGAACACCCAGGAGAAATCTCCTTTAGAATGGACTGATTGGATCTCCTTGCAGTCCAAGGGACTCTCAAGAGTCTTCTCCAACACCACAGTTCAAAAGCATCAATTCTTTGGCACTCAGCTTTCTTCATAGTCCAACTCTCACATCCATACATGACTACTGGAAAAACCATAGCCTTGACTGGACGGACCTTAGTTGGCAAAGTAATGTTTCTGCTTTTTAATATGCTATCTAGGTTGGTCATAACTTTCCTTCCAAGGAGTAAGCGTCTTTTAATGCTGTTGGTTGGTCATAACTTTCCTTCCAAGGAGCAAGCATCTTTTAAATTCATGGCTGCAGCCACCATCTGCAGTGATTTTGGAGCCCACAAAAATAAAGTCTGCCACTGTTTCCATTGTTGCCCCATCTATTGGCCATGAAGTGATGGGGTCAGATGTTATGATTTTAGTTTTCTGAGTGTTGTGTTTAATGCCAAATTTTACACTCTCTTCTTTCACTTCCATTAAGAGGCTCTTTAGTTCTTCACTTTCTGCTAGAAGAGTGGTGTTATTTGCATATCTAAAGTTATTGATATTTCTCCCGGAAATCTTGATCCCAGCTTGTGCTTCATCCAGCCCAGCGTTTCTCATGACATACTCTGATTAGAAGTTAAATAAGCAGGGTGACAATATACAGCCTTGACTTACTCCTTTCCTGATTTGGAACCAGTCTATTGTTCCATATCCAGTTCTAACTATTGTTTCTTGACTTACATGCAGATTTCCCAGGAGGCAGATCAGGTGTTCTGGTATTCCCTTCTCTTTAAGAACTTTCCACAGTTTGCTGTGATCCACACAGTCAGAGGCTTTGGCATAGTCAATAAAGCAGAATTAGATGCTTTTCTGGAACTCTCTTGCTTTTTTGATGATCCAACAGATGTTGGCTATTGATCTCTGGTTCCTCTGTCTTTTCTAAAACAAGCTTGAACATCTGGAATTTCAGGGTTCACGTACTGTTGAAACCTGACTTGAAGAATTTTGAGCATTACTTGCTAGCGTGTGAGATGAGCACAATTGTGTGATAGTCTGAGCATTCTTTGGCATTGTCTTTCTTTGGGATAGGAATGAAAACTGACCTTTTTCAGTCCTGTAGTCACTGCTGAGTTTTCCAAATTTGCTGGTATATTGAGTGCCACACTTTCACAGCATCATCTTTTACGATTTGAAATAGCTCAGCTGGATTTCCATAACCTCCATTGACTTTGTTCATAGTGATGCTTCCTAATGCCCACTCGACTTTGCATTCCAGGATGTCTGGCTCTAGGTGATTGATCACACCATTGTGACTATCTGGGTCATGAAGATCTTTTTTGTATAATTCTTCCATGTATACTTGCCACCTCTCCATAATATCTTCTGCTTCTCTTAGATCCATACCATTTCTGTCCTTTACTGAGCCCATCTTTGCATGAAATGTTCCCTTAATATCTCTAATATTCTTGAAGAAATCTCTAGTCTTTCCCATTCTATATTTTTCCTCTATTTCTTTGCACTGATCACTGAAGAAGGCTTTCTTATCTCTCCTTGATATTCTTTGGAACTCTGCATTTAAATGGGTATATCTTTCCTTTTTTCCTTTGCCTTTCATTTCTCTTCTTTTCACAATAATTTGCAAGGCCTCCTCAGACCTTATGGTAATGTAACTACCTTATGGTAATGTAAGACCTTATGGTAACATAAGTTTTCATGTTACTCTTTCCAACCATCTCACCCTCTCCTCTCCTCTCTGCAAGTCCATAAGTCTATTCTCTATGTATGTTTCTCCATTGTTGCCCTGCAAATAAATTCTTCAGTATCATTTTTCTAGATTCTGTATCTGTACATTAGTATATAATATTTATCTTTCTCTTTCTAACTTCCTTCACTCTGTATAATAGGCTCTAGGTTCATCCACATCATTAGAACTGACTCAAATGTGTTCCTTTTTATGGCAGAGTAATATTCCATTGTGTATATATACCATAACTTCTTTATACAGTCATCTGTCGATAGACATCTAGGTTACTTTCATGTTCTATCTATTGTAAATAGTGCTGAAATGAACAATGGGATCCATGTGTATTTTTCTATTTTGGTTTCCTCACGGTATATGCCTAGGAGTGGGATTGCTGGGACATACAGTGGTTTTATTCCTAATTTTTTAAGGAATCTCCATACCATCTTCCATAGTGGCTATATCAACTTCTGTTCCCACCAACAGTGCAAGAGCATTCCGTTTTCTCCACACCCTCTTCAAAATTTATTGTTTGTAGACTTTTTGATGATGGCCATTCTAACCAGTGTGAGGTGATATCTCATAGTAGTTTTGATTTGCATTTCTCTAATAATGAGTGATGTTGAGCATCTTTTCATGTATTTGTTAGCCATCTGTATGTCTTTGGAGAAATGCCTGTTTAGGTCTTTTTCCCACTTCTTGATTGGGTTGTTTGTTTTTCTGGTATTGAGCTGTATGAGCTGCTTGTATATTTTGGAAATTAATCCTTTATCAGTTGTTTTCATTTGCTATTATTTTCTCCCATTCTGGGTTGCCTTTTCACCTTGCTTCTAGTTCCCTTTACTGTGCAAAAGCTTTTAAGTTTAATCAGGTCCCATTTGTTTACTTTTGTTTTTATTTCCACTCCTCTAGGAGGTATGTCATAGAGGATCTTGCTGCAATTTATGTCATCCAGTGTTCTGCCTATGTTTTCCCCTAGGAGTTTTATAGTTTCTAGTCTTACATGTAGGTCTTTAATCCATTTTGAGTTTATCTTTGTGTATAGTGTTAGGAAGTGTTCTAATTTCATTCTTTTACATGTAGCTGTATAGTTTTCCCAGCACCATTTATTGAAGAGGCTGTCTTTGCCCCATTTATATTCTTGCCTCCTTTGTAAAAAAATAAGTTACCCATAAATGCATGGGCTTATTTCTGAGCTTTCTATCTTGTTCCATTGGTCTATATTTCTGTTTTCGTGCCAGTACCATACTGTCTTGATGACTGTAGCTTTGTAGCATAATCTGAAGTCAGGAAGGTTGATTCCTCCAGCCCCATTCTTCTTTCTCAAGTCTGCTTTGGCTATTCAGGGTCTTTTTTGTTTCCACGTGAACTGTGAAACTTTTTGTTCTAGTTCTGTAAAAAAAATACCATTGCTAATTTGATAGGGATTTTGATGAATCTGTAGATTGTGTTTGGTAGTATAGTCAGTTTCACAATATTGATACTTTCTACCATGAACATAGAATATCTCTCCACCTGTTTATGTCATCTTTGATTTCTTTCATTAGTCTCTTATAATTTTCTGTGTCCAGTTTTTTGACTTCTTAGGTAAGTTTATTACTAGATATTTTATTCTTTTTGTTGCAATGGTGAATGGGATTGATTCCTTAATTTTTCTGATTTGTCACTGTTAGTATATAGAAATGCAGGTGATTTCTGTGTATTGACTTTGTATCCTGCAACTTTGCTAAATTCACTAATTAGCTCTAATAATTTTCTAACAGTATCCTTAGGGTTTTCTATGTACAGTATCATTTCACCTGCAAACAGTGAGAGCTTTACTTTTCTGATCTTGATTCCTTTTATTTATTTTTCTTCTCTGATTGATGTAGCAAGGATTTCCAAAACTATGTTGAATAATAGTGGTGAAAGTGGACACCCTTGTCTTATTCCTGATTTTAGGGGGAATGCTTTCAGTTTTTCATCATTAAGAATAATGTTTGCTGTAGGCTTATCATGTATGGCCTTTACGATGTTGAAGTAGGTTCCTTCTATGCCTATTTTTTGAAGTGTTTTAATCATAAATGGGTGCTGAATTTTGTCAAAGACTTTTTCTGCATCTATTGAGATTATCATATGGTTCTTATCATGTGGTTTGATCATATGATTGTATCACATTGATTGACTTTCAAATATTGAAGAATCCTTGCATCCCTGGAATAAACCCAACTTGATCATGGTGTATGAGCTTTTTAATGTCTCGTTGAATTCTGTTTGCTAAAATTTTGTTGAGGACTTTTGCATCTCTGTTCATCAGTGATATTGACCTGTAGTTTTCTTTTGTGTGTGTTGTCTTTGTCTGGTTTTGGTATCAGGGTGATGGTGGCCTCATAGAATGAGTTTGGAATGAGTTTGTTCTTTCCTTGCAATTTTTTGACAGAGTTTTAGAAGGATAGGCATTAGGTCTTCTCTAAATGTTTGATAGAATTCTCCTGTGAAGGCATCTGGTCCTGGGCTTTTGTTTTTTGGGAAATTTTTGATCACAGCTTCAATTTCAGTCTTTATAATTGAGTTGTTCATAGTTTCTGTTTCTTCGTGGTTCAGTCTTGGAAGATTGAACTTTTCTAACACTCTATCCATTTCTTCCAGGTTATCCATTTTATTGCCAAATAGTTGTTCATAATAGTCTCTTGTAATCCTTTGTATTTCTGCATTGTCTGTTGTAACCTCTCCTTTTTCATTTCTAATTTTGTTGATTTGATTCTTCTTTCTTTTTTTCTTAATGAGTCTGGCTAAAGGTTTGTCAATTTTGTTTATCTTCTCAAAGAACCAGCTTTTAGTTTTTTTAGTCTTTACTATTGTTTCTTTCATTTCTTTTCCATGTATTTCTGCTCTGGTCTTTCTGATTTCTTTCCTTCAGTTAACTTTGGAAGTTTTTTGTTCTTCATTTTCCAGTTGTTTTAGGTGTAAAGTTAGGTTGTCCATTCAACGCTTTTATTGTTTCTTGAGGTAGGATTGTATTGCTATAAACTGCCTTCTTAGAACAGCTTTTGCTGCATCCCATAGGTTTTGAGTTGTGTTTTCATTGTCATTTGCTTCTAGAAATTTTTTTATTTCCCTTTTGATTTCTTCAGTAACCTGTTGGTTATTTAGAAATGTATTGTTCAATCTCCATGTGTTTGTGTTGCTTACAGTTTTTCTTTTTTTTTTACTCATAATTGATATCGAGTCTCATAGCATTGTGATCAGAAAAGATTCTTGATACAATTTCAGTTTTCTTAAATTTACTGAGGTGGGTTTTGTGACCCAAGATGTGGTCTAACCTGGAGAATATTCCACACACCCTTGAGAAGAAGGTGTATTCTTCATTTGGATGCAATGTCCCTAAGATATCAATGAGATCCATGTTATCTAATGTATCATTTAAGACTTGTGTTTCCTTATTCATTTTCTGTGTTGATGATCTGTCCATTGGTGTGAGTGGGGTGTTAAAGTCTCCTACTATTATTGTGTTACTGTCAATTTCTCCTTTCATGTCTGTTAGTGTTTGTCTTATGTATCAAGGTGCTTCTATGTTGGGTGCATAGATATTTACAATTGTTATATCTTCCTCTTGGATTGTTACCTTAATCATTATGTAGTGTCCTTATCTCTTGTAATATTCTTTATTTTAAAGTTTATTTTGTCTGATATGAGGAAAGCTACTCCAGATTTCTTATGCTTTCCATTTACATGGAATATATTTTTTCTATCCTCTCACTTTCAGTCTATATGTGTCTTTAGGTCTGAAGTGGGTTTCTTGTAGACAGCTTATATATGGGTCTTGTTTTGGTATCCATTCAGCCAGCCTGTGTCTTTTGGTTGGAGCATTTAATCTGTTAACATTTAAAGTAATTTTTGACATATATGTTCCTGTTTCCATTTTCTTAATTGTTTGGGGTTTAATTTTGTAGATCTTTTACTTCTCTTGTATTTCTTAACTATATAGGTTCATTTAACATTTGTTGTAAAGCTGGTTTGGTGGTACTGAATTCTCTTAACTTTTGCTTGTCTGAAAACTTTTTATTTCTCCATCAATTTTGAATGAGATCCTTGCCAGTTAGAGCAATCTCGGTTGTAGCTTTTTCCCTTTCAGTACCTCATATATAGCCTGTCATACCCTTCTGGCCTGCAGAGTTTCTGCTGAAAGATCAGCTCGTAAAGGTATGGGGCTTCCCTTGTATGTTACATGTTGCTTTTTTCTTGCTGCTGCTGCTGCTGCTAAGTTGCTTCAGTCGTGTCTGACTCTGTGCGACCCCAGAGACGGCAGCCCTCCAGGCTCCCCTGTTCCTGGGATTCTCCAGCCAAGAACACTGGAGTGGGTTGCCATTTCCCTCTCCAATGCATGAAAGTGAAAATTGAAAGTGAAGTCGCTCAGTCGTGTCCGACTCCTAGCAACCCCATGGACTGCAGCCTACCAGGCTCCTCTGCCCATGGGATTTGCCAGGCAAGAGTACTGGAGTGGAGTGCCATTGCTTTTTCCTTACTGGTTTTAATATTCTTTCTTTGTATTTAACCTTTGTTAGTTTGATCAGTGTGTGTCTTGGTGTGTTTCTCCTTGGCTTATCCTATAAGGGACTCTTTGAACCTCTTGCTCATGATTGCCTATTTCCTTTCCATGTTGGGGAAATTTTCAACTAAAAATTTTCTCATATGCTTTCTTTTTCTCTTCTTCTGTGACCCCTATAATTCGAATGCTGGTGCATTTGATATTGTCCCAGAGGTCTCTGAGACTATCTTCAGTTCTTTTCGTTCTTTTTAATTTATTCTGCTCTTCAGAAGTTATTTCCACCATTTTATCTCCCAGCTCACTGATTTGTTTTTCTGCTTCAGATATTCTGCTATTGATTCCTTCTAGAGTGGTTTTTAATTTCAGTAATTGTGTTGTTTGTCTCTGTATGCTTATTCTTTAATTCTTCTAGATCTTTGTTAATTGATTTTTGCATTTTCTCCTTTCTATTTTCATGGGTTTTGACCATCTTTACTATCATTATTCTGAATTATTTTTCAGGTAGTTTGGCTATTTCCTCTTCATTTATTTGGGCTTCTGTGTTTCTAGTTTGTTCCTTCATTTGTGTATTATTTCTCTACCTTTTCATTCTTTTTCAGACTTTGTGGTTGAGGTCTCCTTTTCCCAGTCTTCAAGGAAAGTTGAATTCTTTCCTTGAAGAAGTCTGAATTCTTTCTGCCTTTTGTTTTCTGCCCTCCTAAGGTTGGTGCAGTGGTTTGTGTGAGCTTCATATAGGGTGATATTTATGCTAAGTTTTTTGTTTGTTTGTTTGTTTTTCCTTTGATGGCAAGGCTGAGTGAGGTGGTAATTCTGTCTGTTAATGATCGGGTTTGTATTTTTATTTTGTTGTTTGGATGAGGTGGCCTACACAGAGTGCTACTGGTGGTTGAGTGATGCCAGGTTTTGTATTCAAGTGGCTTTCTTAGTGGGAGTTTTCACTTTGATATTCCCTAGAGTTAGTTCTCTGATAGTCTAGGGTCTTGGAGTCAGTGATCCCACTCCAAAGGCTCTGGGCTTGATCTAGATTTGTGTCTTCTCTATGCTCCCTCTAGAATAAAGTCTGTACTCCGGGCATCCTGGTAGTTGACAATTGCAGTTGGGAATATCATCATTCTTATTGCGGCACAGTTCAGTAGCCTGTCTCAGGTATTACCAGAGATTCTGTATTCAATTTGCTATCAAAAGCTGTTGATAGAGTTCTAATTTTTTTAATCATTTTGTTCACTGAAAATTGCATTTACTTCTCACCTAGGCTGAGCTTATATACCAGAGATCCACCTGTTGCCAGAGCACAAGATCTGGCCTTGATTTTCTGAGAATCTCTTCTATAAGGCCATGTCAATGCTGCCATGGATCTCTCATTCCCACGTAGCATTGCTTCACCAAAGTACTCGGCTCCTACCACATCCCTCAGAAGCATAACTTCCTGGGTGATGTGAAAGTCTCAGCCAAAATTTTTTTTTTTAATTAATGTGAAATTTAAAATAAATTGGAAAAGCTATGAACAAATTACAAATATTATATTAATGATTGAAGACATTCTGTCTGAAATATTTTATACAATTGTAACAATTAAAACTGAGTGAACAAGGAGGCACTGGCAAAATAATCCATAGAGAGATCAATGAAATTGAATAGTTAGCCTTGAAATAAAACCTCATACATGATAAAGTATAGTCTTAATGACTCTATTAAGCAGTCCTTTTCTTTTATTAGATTTTGGAGGAGGGTTGGAGTGGGGGAAAAGTGTGAATTCAAGTGATTTTGGAAAACTCTAGATAAGCAAAATTTAAAGACTTCCTATAAATAGAATGATAGAAATATATGATAAAAGTCTTTAAGAGACAAATACAATGTTTACCAAATAGAAAACTTGTTTATGGGGAATCTTTCATGACTGACAGAATACTCTGTCTTGGAATATATGTATATGTAATAAAATACTACAACACAACTAGTTTAAAGCCAGACTATGCTTTTAGAAATACTGGCAAGCTTTTTGAATCAGAAAGGCTTAAAATAGGTATTTAACAAACTCAAAGCTGGATAAGAAATTTCTAAAGATAATAATAATAATGGAAGACATAACTGAGGGAAAAATGTTCAGTTAACACTTAAAACTTAACACCCATAGAAGCCATTTATAGCATAAAAAATTACTAAAGGATAAAATCATAATAAATATGAAAAACAAATGGTTAACACCTATAATCTAAACATCTAACTTTAATGATAATGGCAATAAACATCATTCTTATTATGCTACTTCTTTTAACTAAGACAATAATTCCAAATGGGAAATTTTTTAAAGCTTTATTTAACCATTTATAAACACTCATCTCACATGCTAGTAAAGTAATGCTCAAAATTCTCCAAGCCAGGCTTCAGCAATACGTGAACCGTGAACTTCCTGATGTTTAAGCTAGTTTTAGAAAAGGCAGAGGAACCAGAGATCAAATTGCCAACATCTGCTGGATCATGGAAAAAGCAAGAGAGTTTCAGAAAAACATCTATTTCTGCTTTATTGACTATGCCAAAGCCTTTGACTGTGTGGATCACAATCAACTGTGGAAAATTCTGAAAGAGATGGGAATACCAGACCACCTCACCTGCCTCTTGAGAAATCTGTTTGTAAGTCAGGAAGCAACAGTTAGAACTGGACATGGAACAAGAGACTGGTTCCAAATAGGAAAAGGAGTACGTCAAGACTGTATATTGCTACCCTACTTATTTAACTTATATGCAGAATACATCATGAGAAACGCTGGACTGGAAGAAGCACAAGCTGGAATCAAGATTGCCGGGAGAAATATCAATAACCTCAGATATGCAGATGACACCACCCTTATGGCAGAAAGTGAAGAGGAACTAAAAACCCTCTTGATGAAAGTGAAAGAGGAGAGTGAAAAAGTTGGCCTAAAGCTCAACATTCAGAAAATGAAGATCATGGCATCCGGTCCCATCACTTCATGGGAAATAGATGGGGAAACAGTGGAAACAGTGTCAGACTTTATTTTGGGGGGCTCCAAAATCACTACAGATGGTGATTGCAGCCATGAAATTAAAAGACACTTACTCCTTGGAAGAAAAGTTATGACCAACCTAGATAGCATATTCAAAAGCAGAGACATTACTTTGCCAACTAAGGTCCGTCTAGTCAAGGCTGTGGTTTTTCCAGTAGTCATGTATGGATGTGAGAGTTGGACTGTGAAGAAGGCTGAGCACCAAAGAATTGATGCTTTTGAACTGTGGTGTTGGAGAAGACTCTTGAGAGTCCCTTGGACTGCAAGGAGATCCAACCAGTCCGTTATGAAGGAGATCAGCCCCGGGATTTCTTTGGATGGAAAGATGCTAAAAATGAAACTCCAGTACTTTGGCCACCTCATGAGAAGAGTTGACTCATTGGAAAAGACTCTTATGGTGGGAGGGATTGGGGGCAGGAGGAGAAGGGGACAACAGAGCATGAGATGGCTGGATGGCATCACTGACTCGATGGACGTGAGTCTGAGTGAACTCCAGGAGATAGTGATGGATAGGGAGGCCTGGCGTGCTGCGATTCATGGGGTCGCAAAGAGTCTGACACAACTGAGCGACTGAACTGAACTGAACTGAAACCAAGTTAAAAACAATTAAGCAGTAATTCCAAGATTGCTGCAATAATAATCATTGCTGCTTTCATTTTTGAACATTATCATTTCAGTCAAATAGGTAACAGAAAGAGATAATTTGGGGCTTTTTCTTAAGCTTCTACACATAATCAGGATTTCTGTGTTGTCAACATTGTTATCTTTATCATCAATATTATTGTCTTCATCATTATCCTTTTTTCTGCATGTTGGGTTTCAAAATGAGACAGATAATCCCTAGACAATTGCGTATTTTGATTAAACTTCTTATTAAATTTTACAATGTTTAGAGATGACCTTAACAATAGATACATTCAGGGATTTTTTTTTTAATAATGGCATAGATGTTATTTGTAAGATGCCATGTTTCTCTTCTTTCAATATGGACTGTTTGTATAATGGAGTTTAGTCTTTCTGTACTAGCAATCTTACAATGATTGCCTCGAAGAGGAGCAACAAGGAAAATCTATCTATCAAAGAGATTGCATGCTTTATTCTATGTTTGCATCTTAATTTTATTTGGGCTGAATATCATGATGTTTAGGAAATGCTGATGACTTGTCATTATGACCGTAAGAATAAAACACTCTGTATAATCAGCTCCAGTAAAAACACCAATATAGTATACTAACACATATATATGAAATTTAGAAAGATGGTAATGATAACCCTGTATGCGAGACACCAAAAGAGACACAGATGTATAGAACAGTATTTTGGACTCTGTGGGAGATGGAGAGGGTGGAATGATTTGGGAGAATGGCATTGAAACATGTATACTATCATATAAGAAATGAATCATCAGTCTAGGTTCGATGCAGGGTGCAGAATGATTTAGGCTGGTGAACTGGGATGACCCGGAGGGATGGTGTAGGGGGGGAGGTGGGAGGGGGGTTCAGGATTGGGAACACATGTACACCCGTGGTGGATTCATGTTGCTGTGTGGCAAAACCAGTACAATATTGTAAAGTAAAATAATAATAATAAATAAGAATAAAACAAAAACTGAGTAGCAGTGCAATGATTTATCTAGAATACTTGAGTTTGAGTCAGTACTGAAAAAAAAAAACATAATTTTGTATAAGCAAATAAGCAACTAGATTGCAAATTAAGAGGACAGAAGATCATTTTATGAACCGAAATATTTTGACAATTGATTTCTTGGTAGACTATAAGACTAGGAGATAATGATTTGTACCTCAGAACTGTTGTAATGTTTGCAATGAATTGAATATACTGACCTGGATTGTTTCTGGTTTCTATTCATTATTCAATTCTATAATCTTATGGTTTATAACCTTGTTATTCATTGACATAAAGCCTAATTCTATCCTTTACATTCTTATAAACTTGTTCTTAGTTTAACTATACAAAGAGTTAAAACAGTACTTCAGGAATGTAACTAATTTTTTGTTGTAAATGAACATTTTTAGGATTAATATAGGCCAGATTGGTTCCATGTCATGACAACAGGTAAGAACTATATTCTGTAATCACAACTTATTCAGGTGGCATTTCAGTTTCCATCTCAGGAAAAAATGGGCTATAGATTAGAAGCTGTATTCATAGTTCTACATCATGAATAAATCGACCTTCAAAGCCCATAGGTGTACATTGCTCTGTTTTATGTGTTTTCAATTCATGTGGGGGGGGGGGGGGGCGGTGTATGTTGAATCACTAAATGAAATTGCATTTTTTACCTTTTTAAGTCAGATTCCTGTTGCAGTGTTTGTGTGTGTGTTTGTGTAAAACACTTTGATACTAAAATTTATTTCTATTACCATCTTCACTGGAGAGATGAGAGTTTAGGCCAAAATAGTTTTAAAACTTGGCAAAGTAATTAACCTCCAATTAAAATAAATAAATTTATATTTAAAAAATTATGCTTCATAACTTACAAAAAAAACAAACTTTGACTAATGTATCAGAGACAACGAAGCCAGTCTCAATTCACATTCTTCTTGATTTTCAATCCTTGCATCTTCTCTATTTTTGGACTCTGACATCGTACCATGCAAAGGAAGGCATTTATAGATTTTTTTTAATATTTCTGCTTTCTTTGTGTCACTGCCTCCACTGGCTTTAATATGTGAGGACTGAACTCAAATCAATATTTTTTTTGAGCATCATTCAGTGCCAAGAACTGTGGTAGGCATTTGTAGTACAATAACAAGTTAATATCACTTCTCTTCTAACAACTACACTTTTCGCTGGAGAACAGAACCATTCCAAAATGTAATATGATGATAATACTATGATTCAGTTCAGTTCAGTTCAGTCACTCAGTCGTGTCCAGCTCTTTGTGACCCCATGAATTGCAGCACGCCAGGCCTCCCTGTCCATCACCAACTCCCGGAGTTCACTCAGACTCACGTCCATCGAGTCAGTGATTCCATCCAGCCATCTCATCCTCTGTCGTCCCCTCTCCTCCTGCCCCCAATCCCTCCCAGCATCAAAGTCTTTTCAAATGAGTCAACTCTAAGGTAAAAATAAACAGAATCCTTACTTACATTCTTTAGTACCTTGTGACAGCATTTTTCTATGTGCTTTGTTTATACGCTGTATAACCCAGTTACCTTCACAATATCTTATGAAACAGGCATTCTTGTTTTCTTCACTTTGTGTATGAGAAACCTGAGCAAACAAATTGGTTACATACAATATCACCAAAGTAAATGGCAGACGTAATATTCAAATCTGAGCACTATAGTTCCTGGGCCTTTCCTTGAAATCACTATACTACCTCTCAATTGAAATCATAGTTTTATACAACTTACATTTAAGGGCTAAGGTGAACTGATGTCAAAGATATTTCACAGGAGAAATACAAGTTAAAACGGGCCTTACTTCATCTGTTTGACAGGTAGATACATGGTAGATAAGAGTATAAAACATTATGGGAAAAGCATCAACCTAGGATAAAGGACTACCACGCAGCTCCATGGAGACAGAGACCACATCTGATGCAATGCATGAATGCTGCTGCTGCTGCTGCTGCTGCTACTGCTGCTGCTGCGTCGCTTCAGTCATGTCCAACTCTGTGCGACCCCATAGACGGCAGCCCACCAGGCTCTCCCGTCCCTGGGATTCTCCATGCAAGAACACGGCTGGGTAATTGCTAAATAGCATTAGGGACAAAAAGCATGTGCCACTAAATTTTATATTCTACACCATAAGCAAAATTGTTGGTAGTCATACAAGCACCTTAAAGTGCTCACTGCAAGGATAATAAGGTAAAAGATTTTAATTTTATATTTTGTCTTCATTAAGTACAATTTGAAAACAATATTTTCTCAAAGCTCTCCCTCCCCACCCATAAACATCATTAAATTTTTTAATTAATGGAAATTTAATCACATACAAATATCTTTTTGATACTAAAGTTGTCATTATGCTATAAATGATCTTTTATAATCTTCATATTGAATGTGTTTTCATAATTTACTGAAGTTTTTTTTTTGAGGTTCCATCTCACATATTTCCCTTTTTTTAATATCTGGGGAAAATCTCCTTTGAAAAGCTAATGAAGTTATGGAGGTAATAGCTCAAACAAAGAAAAATGTAAATGTAAATAATCAAAGTCATTAAACTTTCAATGACAATTAAGGACAGTTAACAATCTTGTTAACATACCTGAGTATAGCAACTGAACTTTTATAAATATATGAATGGATCCTAGATAAATATTCCCAAACCATAATCAAGATTAAGTGGCAAAGCAACAGTATTTTTTAAAAAGTACACATTTTTATTAAATCATAATCAGCATGTTTAAAAATAAAATAATATCAGACCAAAAACAGACAAAGTAATTGAACAAGAAACTGATCATCATGAATTGATAGAGTCTGTGTGCCAGTGTCAATAGTGTTATGGGACAAATGTTACTACTGAAAATGCCACCTCAGCATCTGGCTACATGTCCTTGATAATGAAGAGTTATATTTTCTTTCAGTCTGAATTTTCAGAGCATTGAGGATACCTAACAAGGCAATGGCACCCCACTCCAGTACTCTTGCCTGGAAAATCCCATGGACGGAGGAGCCTGGTGGGCGGCAGTCCATGGGGTCACAAAGAGTCGGACACGACTGAGCGACTTTACTTTCACTTTTCACTTTTCACTTTCATGCATTAAAGAAGGAAACAGCAACCCACTCCAGTGTTCTTGCCTGGAGAATCCCAGGGACTGGGGAGCCTGATGGGCTGCCGTCTCTGGGGTCGCACAGAATCAGACACGACTGAAGGGACTGAGCAGCAGCAGCAACAACATGTAAGTGACTTTTGGAAAGTCAGTCTTCAAACTCTCCTTGGCAAACAGTTGCCATCATGGGGATTTGCTTTTTCATTCCTCTCTGAGAAAAGCTTCGCAGCTTTTTACAAATTGTTCTTTATGGATGCTCTCAGCCGTGGATTTGTGTAGAAAAATGTCAGTGCTTCAATTGTTTCATAATGATTAATGAAAATAAAACTACAGATAGATGAAACATGAGATGACTTTTATATTCTAAGTCATTAGTAGCCATATAGGGAGTCCTGAAAAGCCCATTAAAATAGATTATTATAACAAGGCAAATTAATGGTTTCTTCAGAGTTTAGAAAATAAGCTTAATTAGTTATATGAGAAATTCATTACCCCAAATCATTTTTCATATCTGAATAATGAATTACAGGCTATATACAACTAATTTAGATCCATTTTTGTGATGACATATTTGACCTGCTTTTGTTTATGGGATAAATGCAACTGCTAAATGTGTTTATATAATAACTAATTAATGTTTGATGGTCCATCAACTTGATCTATGAATCCTATTTAAAGAAAACAAATAAAAGCTACCAAATTGCATGCCATGCCCTGACATAGTCAAGATTCTCTTGGGGAAAATACTTTCAAAGAATTTTTTAGCAAGGTAATTTTATTATCTTACACAGTAATACACAAATTAGATACATCACTTCAGAAGTGCTGGTTTCCCCTAAGTAAATTGATAACAAAGTCCTTACTCATCTCTTTCTATTTAAAAGGAACACACATTAATTTCAAAGCATCACTTTTAAGATAATGTATTTTGATGAGGGCAAGTTTAGCGTGAACACTTTATTTCTTACAATAGAAAATTTTATACCTATATTAGATTTACACATGTGTGTGATTAGTCATG
This sequence comes from Budorcas taxicolor, assembly GCF_023091745.1. Taxonomy (NCBI): domain Eukaryota; kingdom Metazoa; phylum Chordata; class Mammalia; order Artiodactyla; family Bovidae; genus Budorcas; species Budorcas taxicolor. The sequence continues at coordinate 24,690,001 of NC_068914.1, forward strand.
TCTGACTCTTTGGGACCCCATGGTCTGTAGCCTCCTGTGTCCATGGGATTTCCCAGGCGAGAATACTGGAGTGGGTTGCCATTTCCTTGTACATATTGACATTTTTCTATTCAAAATATAATAGTGAATGTTAAATTTTCTATGTAAATCATGGCTGGAGAGCAGGCATTTGTCTTCACTCCCTTTTGAAACCCCATTGTCATTTGGTGAAAGCTATAAAAAGGAATAATCTGGTAAACCAAACAAAAACATGATGCATTTATCAGAAGATGAGAAATATCAATAAATTTTTAGGAAACAGAATATGCAAAATAAATTGATGGATAAAGTGAGAAAAATAAGCCACTGTCCGGGATATATACAGCTAAGGTGAAAATGCTCTGAGACCCCATGTCCAAGAAATGGACACAGTACAGAGGATCAACTGAAAAAGGAGGATTAACCCTGCGTTTAACTATGGAACTCTTAGACAATTCAACCATTCTCCACAGTCTCCTTAACATCACAGCAAGCAACCATTTTTTTTACTCCTTACTCAAAATATAAAGGAATATTCTCCAAGTTTCCAAAGAAATTCAGTGAAATGTTTGGCTTTTAATATCAAAGTTAAACACCTCTGAACTGAGTGCTCCTCACTCTGGCTTTTATTACTTCTTATTACCCACATAAAAGAAGAAGAAAACTTCAATAACCTAGTAGGAAACACACCAACTGAGTTCTTCATTTTTGCTATAAATATCCAATCAATTAAAACCAGCAGCATGAGGAGGGGAGAAACTATAGGAAAATGTTAATTACACAATGGAGAGAGAAATAAAATTTGAGGTTCAGAGCAATATCAACAAAAGAAAAGTAGTTCTTAAAAGGAAAAATTAGTAAGGTCTAATTAGGATTTAAATGTAATAGGAAACGATAAGACAATGATTTTAGGAAGATTCTTCTTCAAAGCAAAGGAGAAAATTCTAAAAAGAAAATAACCTGAGATTCATGAAACAGTGAATTGGAGGCAGGAGTATGATGAAATGAAGTCTTAAGGTGAGAGCCCTGTTGTCTCAGATGTCAGGAAAGCAGGAGTTTGAAAAGTCTTGGAGGGACTGTCTCTGGGACATGGACGGAGGAGTATGTGAAATTCTAGATAGGATAGATATATGTAATGGATATGGGAAGATTCATTTGTTAATTGAAAATAAAGGCAAGTAAAAGTCTCAAGAAACAAAATATATCAAAAGAACATTATCATCTAAATTTAAAATATATTAAAAGATTTAAATGTAATCAAATGGTGAAGAGTAAGAAAAAAGTAGTTTGCTCTGATATTTCAAGCATTTTATTTAAGTGGAGCAAGAGTTGTGATGGGTCTAAAGAGAAAGAAAGTAATTCTAATATACTAATTAGCTCTGCTGCTGCTGCTAAGTCACTTCAGTCGTGTCCGACTCTGTGCAACCCCATAGATGGCAGCCCACCAGGCTCCCCTGTCCCTGGGATTCTCCAGGCAAGAACACTGGAGTGGGTTGCCATTTCCTTCTCCAATGCATGAAAGTAAAAAGTGAAGATGATATGGGGTGGGAGGTTGGAGGGGGGTTCAGGATTGGGAACTCATATATACCTGTGGCTGATTCATGTCAATGTATGGCAAAACCAATACAGTATTGTAAAGCAAAATAAAGTAAAAATAAAAATTAAAAAAATAATAATAAAATAAATAAATGTACTGAGACATGAACAAAAAAAATAAAATAAAGCAGAAATAGATGGTTTTCTGGAAAAAAAAAAAGTGAAAGTGAAGTCGCTCAGGCATGTCCGACCCTCAGTGACCCCATGGACTGCAGCCTTCCAGGCTCCTCCGTCCATAGGATTTTCCAGGCAAGAGTACTGCTGTTAAACAATTCGCACAGTAATTTTTATAGGCATATAATTTTATAATATGTATGATTTCTATGCATTATATTCTTAATAAAATCTAATATAATTTATAGTAAATATATATGATATCTATATTGTTTCGAATTTGGAAATAAACTTTAGAGGAAGTCAGAAGACTTAGATGTCACCATGGAACAGAATGCAAAACAGTATCAAGTAAAGGTACAAGAAAAAATGTTTCAAGGAAAAACGATGAAAGGATTTATAGGAAAAGGTGGGTGTTTAAAATTTTCATCTTAAGTAGTAGAACATTTAAAGAAAATGTCTAATGTAGGTGCGGTAAGGAACAGAAGTTTAAGCACATTATTTCATATTAGTGGTACCTAAGAAAAGCAAACAAATAAATAACGCCTTACACAGTCATGACCACTAGTACTGAATAATATTTCGTTGTCTGGATGTACCATTGTTTATTCCTTTACCCACATACTGAAAGACATCTTGGTTTCTTCTAAGTTTTGGCAGTGATAAATAAAACTGTTATAAACATCCATGTACACATTTCTGTGTGGACATACATTTTTAAACCATCTAGGTAAATACTAATAAGTGAAATTTTGGAATCCTGTGTAAGTTTGTGTTTTGTTTTATAAGAAACTGCCAGTCTTCCAAAGTGATGCTACCATTTTACATTCCCATCAACAATGAATGAAAGTTCCTGTTGTTCCACACTCTTATCAGTATTTGATGTTGTCAGTGTTTTGGTTTAGCCATTTTGATAGTTTGGTAGTGGTATTTCACTGTTGTTTTATTTTGCATTTCCCTAACTGACATATGACCTTGAGCATTTTTTCATATGTTTATTTACCATCTGTACATATATACTTGTCAATTTTTGAATCAGGTTGTGTTGAGTTCTTTGTTTATTTTGAATAATCCCTTATCAGATATGTGTGCTCCAAATGTTGTTCCTTGTTTATGGCTTGTCTTTTCATTTTCTTGACATTGTCTTTCATGGAGCATAAGTTTTGAATTTTAATGAAGTTCAGTTTATTAACTATTTCTTTCATGGATCGTGTCTTTCATGTTGTATTTTAAAAGTCACCACCAAAGTCAAGGTCATACAGGTTTTCTATTATGTTAAATTCTGGGAGCTTTATAATTTTGCATATTATATTTAGTTCTATAATTAATTTCGAGGGTTTTTTGTGATGGGAATAAATTCTGGCATAGATTTTTTTTTAATTTTTGTGCATAAATGTCCAGTTGTTTCAGCATCATTTTATGATAAGACTATCTTTGCTCCCTTGTACTGTCTTTGCTCCTTTGTTAAAGATCAGTAGTCTATATTTGTATGGGTCTATTGTGTAATATTTTAAAGGCTGGTGTAACATTCTTAACAATTTTCACAACGTCCCTTTGGAGATGTTTCTGATTTAGTAGCTGGGACAGACTCGAAAAAGAAAAAGAAAAAAAAAGAAGGGAAACTTAGGAAGGAAAGAAAGTTTAAAAAATTAAGTCTAATCTATTAAAACAAATTTACATGTAGGAATTGCATACATACTAAATTAACATCAAAAAAGTACATCATTTCTGTTACAAAATTATTCCCTGGAGAAAATGTTAGTTAGAACTATGCTTCCAGATTCTTCTCAATGTGTAAATTATACATGTAAAAATGTATATATAAAGTTCCTTTCTACTCCATATTCTAACAGTTGTCACTGATGTAAAACAGTATTTTTCCTTTCATAAACCTCAAATTTTCTTTTTCTATTTTGGAGCACGAAGAAAAGACATACATGACAGAATGGAGCTATTGATTCTTAATCTGGTTCCTGGGTATTAAAAGAGTGAGATCCATGTACAGATATATTGGTAAAGAAGGTTTTGAGCTATTTTTATTTTTTTAAATTTTGTTGAGATTAATTACCATGATCTATCATAGACTCCAGCATAACTTATGCCTCCATTAAGGATAAAATACTTGCGTGCTTTATGTGAACAAGAGTATCAGTATGTAAACAGACTCATTATGAGTGTGATTATTAGGTGCTTCAACCACATTAAGGTCTATTAACTGTTTAATATTTGTTAAAGATTCAGAAAATGTTCTATCATAGGACCACAATTTATATTCTTAACCTAGGTTGATATGCATGGGCTTCCCTGGTGGCTCAGTGGTAAAGAACCCATCTGCCAGTGCAGAAGATGCAGGAATCACCTCTGAAGAAGGAAACGGCAACGCACTCCAATATTCTTGCCTGGCAGGCTACAGTCTATGAAGTCACAGAAAGAGTTGGATACAACTTAGAGACTAAACAACAACAGGTTAATACGCACAAATATGTATCATAAACCTGATTGCAATGTGACAGAAATGAGGTTACATTGGGTGCCTTTCCAATATTTGGCAAAGTGGACATTGATACTTTTCCCATATTACATGAAATTACTTTTCTTCAGAATTTAGGTCACCTACATATCCACTGTACTCAGCACAATGCCTGCTCAAGGTTACCGCAGAAATGGATCAGAATGGGCATGTAGGGGACATCCTTGATTCCCAAACCAACCTCTTACTATAACTTTATAATAACACTAAACATTCTAGGAACTATGATTGTACACTGAATGGGAGCTATATTGTGATACTCTGCTTTTTTGTTTGAATGTGTAAAAATTGCCAAGTTTCATTAAATCAAAAAATAAAAGTGATACATTGTGAAGATTAAACCCATAGAAGCATATATCATGCTTTATCAGGTTATTCATCTCCTGATATATTCCCCCGCCCCAAGCCATCATATCTCATTGGTGATATTAAGTATCCCCTAGACTTCCCCAAGTGCTTTCCCAGTGGCTCAGTGGTAAAGAATCAGCCTGCAATGCAGGAGATGCTGAAGACATGGGTTCGATTCCTGGGTCAGGAAGATCCACTGGAGGAGGAAGTGGCAATCCTCCCTAGTATTCCTGCTGGGATAGGAAAGGAAGAAAGAAAAAAAGACTAAGGAAAGGAGGGAGGAAGGAAGGGAAAATTGTCTTCCTGATTAAAAAACAATTAACAAAATATTTCATTATTTCCTCCACTCATTTGAGTAATATAACTTTTCAGGTAAATTTATATTTTATATGCTCTAAGACCTAGCAAGTGGAAGTCTTCAGTTAATGAGTAAACAAAATCCAAATGTATGCTTTATTTATTAATTCAGCTTCTGTCTGTGTTTTGCCTGAGTGTTATGTAACAGTGACTAAGTAAGTTTTTACCAATTTTTCAGCATTTGTGTGGGACAGCCTCACTCAAAATACAGTCAAAATAATGTATGTGCTATTCCCTTGAGGCCTTTAAGAAGACTGCTATGCTTCATGGTGACAGATGCTGGAGTATAAGAAACCCATGTATTTCTGATCAGAAGAAATTCCTTGTGATTTCTGACACTGTAAAGAGTGGTTTCAGACTAAACAAACTCAAAGACAGAAAAGTAGACACAGAATTGCAAGTATTAATTGTCTATGGAGACACTTCTGTTTTGAGCAATGCTGCTCCAGGAGAAGCAGCCTCAGAATTTTGTTTGCTCATTGAAGGAGAATGATTCTGAGTACTTTCAGATAGGCCAGAATTTATTTTGAATATATGAAAGCATACGGCTTCAGCATATTAACAGTGTCTTGAATAGATCAGTGCATCATGAATATACACTCTTCTCACAATTTTAGGCTCCTGTCCTAAGCAATTTGGTTTGAGGATCAGAAGGATTTTGAAACCTAAACTTACTGATTTATAAGCAGATTGCTGCCACTGAAGTTTTAGTCAACTATCTGAAGTTCTAGCCCCTACCCTCACGGCCCCTATAAATTCACAGCTCTTTGTGCTTTGGTCAAATAATCAACTGGGTGCATTTATATTTACATTTATTATGAGATTTGTGGTTAACATCTTCAGAATTCTGGTTCCTAAAACAGTGTTGATAATACTTTTAAAAGACTTTAATTGTGGAGATAAAAGTCAGTTCTTAAATTTGAATTGTTTGCTTCCTCTGTGCAAATACATTCTTGACATATTGTTATTTATATCCTGAAAAAAACTGAAAGAGCACTTTGACTTTTTAAATGGCAAGTAACCTATAACTTTAAGGGTCAAATTTAAAAAATATTCTAAACAATTTCTAGAAATTTAATACTTTTTATTCATAGGTGGATTAAAAAAATTAAAGATCTCTGTATTTAGTCTATCCAATATTAGAAGCAATTATATAATGGTAAATTGAAAGAATGAACCATTTATTCTGATGTCAACAATTAGTGAAGAAAACATCTTTGGAAAATATAGTTTATGGTAATTAAGTTTAAATATATTATTGAAAACTGTGATACATATCATCCTAGATAAAATTGAAAATAGCTCATAAGCAATACATGAACAATTTAACAATGCCAGCTAATGTCTAGAAAGATATCATTTTTCAAATATATGTCTTTCAGCAATGGAAAACTTCCAACTTTCATAACAACCTACGGAAGAGAAAATTTAGATATATTCGGTGTGACTTGAGAGTATAGAATTAGACCCACTTAATTAGATAAGTTATATGCCAGAATTTTATAATATGCTTAAGCAATAATTATTACATGTCGACAAAATTAAACGGATTATTTCTATGAAAAGCTAGAAAATCATCTCTCTTGGATATGGATAAATTTCTAGCTTTTCACAGAAAAATCCACCTCGTTTCGCATATTCCTTCATTAGGTGAGATTTGGAAATATACAACTCTATGGTGCTTTCTGGCATGTAATATGCTATGATTTTTCACCCCTCCCCATTCACACAAACATACCAAAAAGTACAACTTTTCTAGCTCTGGGTTTGTAAAGCAAAAACGTCCTTTTGGGCTTAGGCTATGGACTTTTTCTACGGACCGAGAGGAATTTTCCTTGATATTGAGCTGCAATGTTCTCCATGTGTATAGTTTGAAATAACTCAGTTATATCTTGCTTTTCTGCTTAAGATTTATTTGACAGGGTGTTCAAGACTCCATTCAAGACGATCTCTTTGCAACCTTTCCTGACACTCTTTCATTTCAACCAAGTAAAACAAGTCCTTTCTTCTTTTTTCTTTTTATGGTTTGTATTCTCACGGCATTTTGAACAATTTTCTAAGTCATAAATTACTATATGCTATAATGCCTATGATTCTTTTCAAATCTCTTTTCCCTTGGTAAGCATAAGCTATTCAAGGACAAAACAGTATTCATCCTTTTTTCTCTATGTCTAGCATAGGCAGCTTATAGATGTCCAATAATTATTTTGAAAAATAAATAAATTCATGTATAAATAAGTGTTTCACAGATGACTCCTATAAGTTTGTTTTGTTTTCCAGAGTCTTTAAATTCTGTTAAAGTTATGAGATATGTTTTTTCCCTAAAACTTGATCTCCACTATAAAATAATTTGACAGTATACTATTTAGAAAGTGTACAATTTATAGGAAAAGTCAACAAGGAAAAAATTGTTTATAACTAAGATTTTTAATTATTTCATTATGTCATTACATATCAGTCATCTCTAAAAGCTGATATCTGATAATATAAACAAAATCCACTTCAAATTTAAAATAACCTAGTAAAAGAGGAGTAAATGAAATTACTGATCAGGACTTTGATAATAATATTATCAGAAATGTGAGTTTAATGTCCACTTTCCATTTCCTATCACACGTAAGTCATTTGTTCTCATTTGAAAGTTCACTTCTGAAAAACTGGAAATAAAGTTTATACTAACCTGCTCTTTTCCAATCTGTCTGCGCTAAAGTATACATCATGAGAAACACAGGATATTCTTTAAAACCCAATGTAAGCTGTTTCAATGTCTACTATCAATAATATGGAATACAAATCATAGAGCAGCCTACATATTTTTTTGGTTCAGTTCAGTTCAGTTGCTCAGTCGTTTCCAACTCTTTGCGACCCCATGAATTGCAGCACGCCAGGCCTCCCTGTCCATCACCAACTCCCAGAGTTCACTCAAACTCACATCCATCGAGTCAGTGATGCCATCCAGCCATCTCATCCTCTGTCGTCCTCTTCTCCTGGTAATGATTATATATACTATTCATTCTGATGTCTAAAAATGGTCACCTTTAAAAATCTGTGTATGGAACCCACCTATTTCATCTGTTAAATGGTATCAAAAAGACTCCAATCTTACTGTTAGTTGGACAGAGTCTCAGTGTTTTTTTATTGCAGTTTCAGATTCCCATGAAGTCAGTTGTTATTCTGCAAAATGCAATATCCAGAGACTTCACTGGCAGTTCAATGGTTAAGACTCCACATTTCCAATATACCGGGCACAGGTTCCATCCCTGGTTGGGGAAGTAAGATCCCACTTGCCACATGGCCAAACAACAACAATAAAAAAGTCCAGAAATCAGAGTTTCTTTTTTTATTTGGTTCACAGCATAATTTCAATGATCTTGGGGACAAATTATCTTGCAATAATGATTTCTAACTTAGTAAATCCAGTGAAAAGAAAAAAAATCTTATGATGACAAAAACCATTACAGATACCTAAAGTAGATTTTAAAATAATTCACCATGAGTCTTAAGGATTTCAATATGAATTTGCATTCTCAAAAGTCTGTTTATGATGACCAATAGGGACATGAAAAGATGCTCAACGTTGGTAACTATTAGAGAAACAAAAATCAAAAATATAATGGGGTACCACTTCAAACCAGTCAAAATGGCAACTTTAAAATATCTACAAATAACAAATTCTGGAAGGGGTGTTGAGAAAAGGGAGCGCATCTATATTGTTGGTAGGAATATAAATTGTTGCAACCACTATGGAAAACAGTGTGTGCTTCATGCTCAGTTGCTTCAGTCGTGCCCGGCTCTCTGCTATCCTATTGACGGTAGCCCACCAGAATCCTCTGTCCATGGGATTCTACAGGCAAGAATACTGGAGAGGGCTGCCATGCCCTCCTGCAGGTGCTCTTCTTGACCCAGAGATCAAACCCACATCTTTTATGTTTCCTGAATTGGCAGGTGGGTTCTTTACCACTATTGCCACATGGGAAGCCTGGAAAACAGTATGGGGTTTCCTTAACAAACTAAAAATAGAACTTCCATATGATCTAGCAATCCCACTTCTGGGCATATATCCAAACAAAATTATAATTCAGAAATGTATGTGATCCTCCATAGCAGCACTATTCACAATAGCCAAGACATAGAAGCAACCTAAATAAATGCCCATCAGGAGATGAATAGATGAAAGAAATGTGGTACATATATACAAAGGAATACTATTCAGCCATAGAAATAGAAGGGAATAATGCTGTTTGTACATTATGAATGAACCTAGAGATTATCATATTAAGTGAAGTTAAGTGAAAGAATGAAAAATATTGAGACATCACTTATATGTGGAATCTAAAATATGACACAACTTATCTATGAAATAGAAATGGACTCAAAGACATAGAAGACAGACTTGTGGTTGCCAAGAAGAAGGGGTGATCGGGGAGAAATGGGTTCTAAGTTTGGGATTAGCAAATACAAACTATCTTATATAGAATGGATAAACTGTGTCCATTCTATATAAGATCCTCCTGTATAGCACAAAAGAATGATATTCAATATCCTGTAATAAATCATAATGAAAAATAATATTAAAAAAGAAAGTCTATATTTGTATAACTGAATGACTTTTCTGTATAGAAGAAATTACCAAGATTGCAAATCAACTGTACTTCAATAAGATAAATTTTTATGTCTATATGCAGCTAGATTAGCATTAATCAAATATTATTGAACACCAGTGATTGAAAGAGAATGTTTCACAAACCATTTGATTAAAAACCCTTTCATAAGGTGGTTTCAGTTTATCATTAAAAATATGTTAACATATTTAGGGCATACAAAGTATTTTATGCTTCTTTTATATCCAACTGTTTTTTCTAATGGTATGTTTCAGTTTTATCTGATGCTAAAACTCCATGTGTTGAATAAATGAAGAACATTTTGTGGTGTTAAAAATAGAATATGAAAATAAAATACTGAAGCAGTTATTTCTATCTGGGGCAACCTAAACAATATAATTTATAAGAAACTTCTTAAATTTATTTTATATTTTTCTAGAACCTAGTCTAGAAAGATTATTAAAAGGTGGCAAATATTTTCACTAACTTTCCACTTACTAATGCTTCTTGAGAAAATTTTGTCTTTTTTAATTTTGCAAATAAAAGGGCACAGAACTTTTGTATACAATACCTGTGAGGTGCCAGCATGTAGAATGCTTAATCCTCAATACTTTGAATGCAGAACGTTATGTTACCTCTCACTTTTCCTTACGTCTCTAACCATTTCAGAGTAACTTCATTGTCCTTCCATTTGATAAGCAGAACATAAAAATAGATGACATAAAAATCTGTTACCAATTCAGAGATTCTGTCAGAGGTGAGAAGACAGGAAGTGACAGCAGGTCAATTACTTGTTTAAATGTGAACTGGAGAAAAAGGGTATAAATCATTTGAATTCCAATTACTTCCACACTTTTCAGATATGTTGCTAGCAGGCAAAATACAAGATGTATAAACATTTAATTCCTTTAAGTTCTTATCTTTTAGCTCCTCTCTATGAGAATTCTTTAGCTACAAAAGTGCATGTAGAATAGTGAGCTATTTAATATAAAGATTTTAGTTTCTTATATTTTAGGGGAATAGAAAAACAATTAGCAAAAATAATGGTAAGTGAAGAGTTTTGTTTCAAACAAATACTTAACTTTAAAATGTACAGTGAGATTTCCCTGCCAGTCCAGTGCTTAAGAATGTGCTTCCACCGCAAGGCGTACAGTTTTAATACCTGATCAGGGAACTGACGGAGAAAGCAATGGCACCCCACTCCAGTACTCTTGCCTGGAAAATCCCATGGCCAGAGGAGCCTGGTGGGCTGCAGTCCATGGGGTCACGAAGAGTCGGACACGACTGAGTGACTTCACTTTCACTTTTCACTTTCATGCATTGAAGAAGGAAATGGCAACCCACTCCAGGGTTCTTGCCTGGAGAATCCCAGGGACAGGGGAGCCTGGTAGGCTGCCGTCTATGGGGTCGCGCAGAGTCGGACACGACTGAGGTGACTTAGCAGCAGCAGAGAACTGAGATCCTTCATGTCTCACAAAGTGGCCAAAAAATAAAAATTAAATTAACTTTAATTAAATAAAAAGCTTCTAAACTCTTTCAGATAGAAATTGTTAAGATATTCTAGGAAAATTAATATCAGCTTTATGTATCCATAGCTGACCCTTGAACAACATGGGTTTGAACTGTTAAGGTCCATTTACATGCAGATTTTTTTTTCACTAAATATATACTATGGTACTGCATGATCTGGAGGTTGCTTGAATCCAGGGATGCAGAATTGAAGATACAGAGGACCAATTATGCAGTTATATAAGGGTTTTCGACTGCACAAAAGATTGGCACCTCCCAGCTGGTGTATTGTTCAATAGTCCACTGGATACGTCTTCTGTCTTCTGATTACAAAATAATATATATTTATAATAAAAATAAATGATAATATATAGAAGAAAATAGTAGAAAAAATTTTTTTAATTTCAGTAACCTACGTCTATTCACCAAAATTCTGAGATATGTTTTTTTATTAAATATCTGTTACATGTATTACTCCATGCAAGCTAAGTCGGTTCAGTCGTGTCTGACTCTTCGCGACCCCATGAACTGTAGTCTGCTAGGCTTCTTGGTCCATGAAGTTCTCCAGGCAAGAATACTGAAGTGGATTTCCATGCCCTTCTCCTGGGGATCTTTCTGACCCAGGGATCAAACCCTCATCTCTTACGTCTAGTCTTCTGCATTGGCAGGCAAGTTCTTTACCACTAGCACCACTCTGTATTGCATTGCCTTAAATAATTAGGTTTTTTTCATTGCTCTCTTGTGATTTTTCAAAACATTTTCTCTTTTTTGTTTAAACATATATCCAAGATATGTTTAAACTCATATAAATCATTTATAACATATGCAGATTTATTTTTTGAAAGAAAGAAACACTAATATGCTCAAATTTTGGTTTAAGAAATAGCATTTTGCTGAAGAATATTTCAGATTCAACTGTCCCATAGGCACTTAAGAATATGGATGTATCATCAGAGATTATGTGAACTATCAATTTATACAGATAATCAAAAATATAGAACAAATATTGGATTACTTAGGAATTCAAGAAGTCTGAAGAGGAATATCAATTTATTAATTGTATAAGCTACCTGATATGTATTTTTACCTTTGTTGTGCCATAATTATAATACCTTATTCCTAAATCATTTATATTTTAATAGTCTGCTTCCTTAATCAAGCTACTTTAAAATATGAAATATTCCTATAAAATGCTCTGGTACTTTTCAAAGAATATTCAAATCTAATGATATATTCATTTCTTAGAGTATAAAAGCATACTTTAAAAAGAATTAATGACTGTTTGGCCTGGCAGTTTACATCTATTTTTTAATTATTTTTTTAAGGTTCTATAATTGTTATTCTAGCAGCTTTAAGTTTCCATATGCATTTTAGAATCATGTTGCCAAATCACTTCTCCATGGCTTTAAATTTTTTTTAATTAAAGTATAGCTGTTTTACAAGTGTTTGTTTTCAGTATATAGCAAAGTGATTTCTATTATGGTTTATTGAAAGATATTTAATATAATTCCCTGTGCTGTAGAGTAGGACCTTACTATTTATTTCTTTTACATATAATAGTTGGTATCTAGTAACCCCAAGCTCCTAATTTATTCCTCTTCCACCCACTTTCCCCTTTGATAAACATACGTTTCTTTTCTTTTTCTGCAAGGCTGCTTCTGTTTTGTAAATAAAGACTTAAATATAAGACACAGCACCATGATACAAATGAGTATCGTATTTTAGATTCCACATGTATATATCATATAATATTTGTCTTTATCTTACTTCACTCAGTGTGATAATGTCTAGGTCCATAAATGTTGCTGCAAATAGTATTGCTTCATCCTTTTTTATGTCTGAGTAGTTTTCTTATACATCTGTGCTAAGTTGCTTCAGTCGTGTCCTACTCTTTGCAACGCTATGGACTGTAGCCTACCAGGCTCCTCTGTCCATGGAATTCTCCAGGCAAGAATATTGGAGTAGGTTGCCATGTCCTAACTCCAGGGGATCTTCCCCACCCGGGGATTGAACCCACGTCTCCTGAGGCTCTTGCATCGCAGGTAGATTCTTTTACCGACTGAGCCAGCTATATATACATATATATATATGAATATTATATATAAACATACATATGAATATATATATGTGTATATATACATATGAATATTGGGCTTCCAGAGACTGGCAGGAATGTTGGAGACCCAGGTTTGATCCCTGGATCAGAAAAATCCCTTGGGGAAGTAAATGGCAACTCACTCCAGTACTCTTATCTGGAAATCCGATGGACTGAGGTTCCTGGAGAGTTATAGCTCATGGACTCACAAAGAGTTGGATGTAACTTAGCAATTAAACCGCTGCCACCGCCACCACTATATACATATATGCCACATCTTCTTTATCCTTTCCTCCTTTGATGGATACTTAGGTTGTTTCCATATCTTGGCTATTGTAAACAGTGCTCCAATGAATATTATATAGCATATATGTTTTTGAATTATAGTTTTGTTCTGATATATGCCCAAAAGTAGGATATGTTGGATTATGGTAGTCCTATTTTTAGTTTTTTAAGGACCCTCCACTCTGTTCTCCATAATAGCTGCACCAATTTACATTCCTAACAACAATAGACTCCTCTGTCCATAGCATTTTTCAGGCAAGAATACTGGAGTGGGTTGCCATTTCATCCTCCAGGATAACATTATACCCATATATATTCAAATTTTAGTAATACCATATATTGTATAGCACATTTACACTAACAACATTCATCTTTGTAGGGGAATAGAATTTGCTACCCCAAAATGTATCTCTTTGGTATATTAGTTAAACTGGTTACTTTTTAAGAAAAAGAAAAATCTGAGAAAAAAATCTGAAGACCAAGTAGGAGTTACCCTTTTGAAAGAAGCCTTTATACTTGTAAGAAAAGTCTCCATTTGTAGGCTTGTCTCCCTCACTGTACCAGAGGGAAGAGGATGATCAAACTCTGGTCAACATAGAAGACAGTGATTGAAATCTGCGCAACAACCTTATCCTTGACTGTGCTTTTCCTGATAATGTTCCCAAATGGACTCTCTCCATCCTCAACATCCTCTTTTGGTGTTAGCTGAGGATGACATTTAAGGTGAAGGTTTTGGCCATTTTGACAAGTTACTCAATTTTCATGGGTCTCTCCCATGTATACATTCTATTCAACTCTAGTTTGAGTTTTCTCCTGTTAATCTCTCTCACGTCAATATAATTCTTAGCCAAGTCAGAAGAACCTAGAAGGGTAGAGGAAAATTTCTTCCTTCCTGACAATCCACACAATATAACCCAAGAAGATTTATCATCACTTATTTGACAGTGCTTCCTATGTAAGTTAACAAGCCAAAAAGGATAATTAGTTTAATATTTCTCATTCAGATACTTCAGAGAGTCTCTGAAAATCCTAGGATTAGCTTGAGGTCAAAAGGACTTCACTTAGAATTTGATTTGAGAAAGTTTGTCAAAGGTTTCAAATGGTTTTAAAACTTTGGTCAAATAGGACCATAGGTCACTCTGAAACCATTGTTAGCTATTCGTTTAATCAAAGTGACAAAGACTTCTAAGGCAATACAGAAAGTTAAATACTTGTTAAAAAATAACTTAGTTCTTGTACTAGTGAAAAGACTCAGTTTAAGTAATCAAAGACCTGATAAACACAGCACAGGAAATTATTTTGGTTAAACATAAAACCCCTGCTTTTTAGGCAGACTACTAGAAAGTAAAGAAAATCCTTTTACAATTTCTTTATCAAGAGCAGACTTTTGTCTTCTTAACAGAGAGAGAAAATCGAATTCTAATTTTGCAACAGCTTACTTTGATATTCCATTCCCTTAATTAAATTCATTCCAGACTTAGCCAGCTTGACCAAGCATAAAATTCTTTTCTCAGTTGTTTTTTTTTCTATAGCTTCCTTTTTCTACATTCACATTTTGCCTTATATTTTCTCTGTCTCTGTCTCGTTTCCTTCCTCCCTTCCTTTCTCTCTATCATAATTAAGTCTAGAAAAGCCTCTCAATCAATACTTCCTCCAACTGGACTAAAATGTCTCCCAGGTAGGCAAAGTGTGGAAAAGTGGATAGACCTAGCTATCCATCCATTTGATTTGAAGTAATTTGCTCAGCTTCTCTGAACTCCTGCTTCTTTAACTATTATCCGCAAGCTTCCCAGGGGGCGCTAGTGGTAAAGATTTTGCCTGCAAAGCAGGAGAGGCAGGTCAATCCCTGGGTTGGGAAGATCTCCTGGAGAAGGAAATACCAATCCACTCCAGTATTCTTGCCTCAGAAATCCCATGGACAGAAGAGCCAGGAGGCCTACAGTCCATGAGGTCCCAAGGAGTGGGTCATAACTGAGCATGCAACATAAAACTATTATCTATCATGTATAATTTATTTTGAATAGTTAATAAGATAGCATGTAGAATATCACATCACCTACTCAATAATTTGTCATTATTTTAAAAACTGTGATTAGTCTTCACCATTTGACAATAGTTTAAAGCATCTGATTAATTCTAAATAATTTAATGAGTCCCTTTCGAAAGATAAATTGTATTTTGCTGTGAAGACAGAGTTGGGTGATTAGTTTTCATGCTTTTTAGAAAGCTTTCATGCTTTGTGTGTGTGTGTGTGGCTTTTTATACTTGAGTTGCTTTTCCCCAAAACTTGTCTTCTGCAGCCTAATAACATCTCTACTCTTCTTCCTAAGTATGAAGGGTTTTACTTATTGAGACTCTCTATCTTTGAATTTCCAGACTCAAAGAATCAACTGACTAAATCTTCAGTCAATATGCCCATGGGTGAGGGATCATATAGATGAGTCCCTTGTCAAGATCAATAGTTTTCCGTTCCAACTGATTAGCAAATCCCCTGGAGGGGTTTTAAAAACATCTAGGGCCACTTAACACCTATAGAGATTTTAATTTAATTGATCTGGGATGAGGACCGGGCATAGGTTTTTTAAAAATTATTTATATAATTAGAAACCATAATAGTGACTCCAATGGTTGGCCTTTGGGAGTCAGTCACAGGACTGGTTGATGGGTATGACAAGAAAGGAGGTAAGATGGGACTTCCCTGGTGGTCCAATGATTAAGACTTCACCTTCCATTGCAGGGTGTGCAGGCTTGATTCTTAGGGAGCTAAATCCCACATAAATCATGGCCAAAAAACCAAAACATAAAACAAAACAAAAGCAATATTTTAACAAATTTGACCCCAGGCTAAGTCGCTTCAGTCTTATCCAACTCTTTGCGACCCTATGGGCTGTAGCCGGCCAGGCTCCTCTGTCCGTGGGATTCTCCAAGCAAGAATACTGGAGTGGGTTGCCATGCCCTCCTCCAGGGATCTTCCCTACCCAGGGATAGGACCTGCATCTCTTATGTCTCCTGCATTGGCAGGCAGGTTCTTTACCGCTAGCACCACCTAGGAAGCCCTAAAATGGCCCACACCAGGAAAAAAAAAAAAAAGAAAAAAAACCTCAAGAAAATACAAACAAAAACTGAAAAGAGGTAAACCAAGGTTAATAGCTCAGCTCTATTCCAAACCAATATTGACTTTGAAAATAATGAATTGCGCTTGCAATAGGCTAGTTTTTATTTCTGAAGTATTTTGGCTTTGTAGGTTGTTGTTGTTCAGTCACTCAGTTGTGTCTGACTTAAGTTACTTATATACTCTAGCTAAGTCTTCTAAACTCACATATAACTTTAAAAGCTTTAAGAAACTAGACCATGAATTAAATATAATTTTCCCTTTTTGTCCCAAAGCAGACACAATATTGAAAACTGGGAATGTAGAGAGATAAGTCACTCTGTCTCTGAACATTCCACAAAAACTGAATATCTATTATTAATATCTCCCTCTGGGGATCCAAGTGTGCATATACCTCCCCTCCTTACCATTATATGGACCCATATACTGGAGGACTCATGAGAGGCTGCCTGAAAATGCAACAACTTTTATGTGCAGGTTAATACTTGAGCTTTTGATTTTTTTTGAAAATGAAAAATAAAAGTGAAATTTGATTGCGTTTAACGTTTTCATGCAATGTATTCCTAAGGACATATCCCTACTGAATTTTTGTAAATAATACATACATTGACAAAAGTAACCAATGTCAAATAAGAAAAACAAAGAAATATGAGATAGAGTAGGATGCTTTCACTGAAAATGATGATAAAAAATGAAGTATGAAAAGATGAATCAAGTTAAGGACATATTTGGGAGTGTTCTGATAGGGATGGTTCTGTGATAAACAGAGGAAAGATTGTTCAGAGACAAGAATGACAGGATATATATATTGAAGAAGCAAAATAAGCTGAGAAAGAAACAAGCACATTTGAGGCAGAAGTTTTAGAGAGCAGAGCGAATTTACGGTATATTAAAATTAGGTAGTGCCATTTGAAGCTTCCACCTGAAATAAGTGGATTAACGAATGTGATCAGTTATCCCACCTGGAGACAGCCTATAAAAAGCCTTAGCCAGGGAAAATGTAGTCTCAATCAGTCACACAAAACAGTTTTCCTCGTGTACCCAGTAATAAAAAGCTTTATCAAAGTGATGGATGGGAAGAATACAGTGTGTGTAACACTTGAGAATATTGGAAAACTTTTATGTGCTATTTACTACTTTGACTTATTGCTTTTAGATTTCCCATGGAAATGGAAATGTTTATGCTAAATTTCTAGAAGAGAAGGATGCTACCTTCTCCCAAAAGAGAGTTTTAGGATGTGATGGATGTAGCCTTGCCATAGCATTTTATCTTAACTTTCCTAGAAGATATATCTAGGATGATTTTCATGTTAAGCAAATTCTGAAGGTCTTGAGATCTCCATCACTTATGTTTGATGTTGAAGATGGGCTCCCCTGAAGTGGGGAGGGACCACAGTGGGAAAAAAAAAATGGAAAAAAGATTCTGCAAAGGAATTTCAAGTAAAATCAGTACTGTCTTTTAAAATTTTCTCGTCTTACCTATCCCTCTCCTTTTATAGTACAAATGTTAAAGGTAAAGCCAAATTCACAGAATGCTTGCTTTATCTCAAATAAATTTCTATTTTGTTAGCCAGTCTTTGAGAGACTTTTCTTCTACTGGATAATTTTGTGTTCATAGCTTCTTTGTGTTATGTGGAGGAAGTAATTTTTAACAGACTGAAATTTAAGTTACTTTCCTGGACCAATGCCAACCTCATTTAATTCTATAACCAAATGAAGTTGGCTTTTAATAAAATACATATGCTTAGGTGCCAAATCAAACTTACAGCTATTGACATTCATTGATGTGAATGGCAAGTCTATGTTCCAATCTTCTTTTGATATCCACAGATAGTCTTGTGGTCTAGTATTCATTTATGAGTTGAATGAGTTTATTTTTCTAGTATTTAAATTTTAAAAAAAATTTCTAATCACTGGTTCAAAATTAATCTTTAGAAAGAACCTTCTTTATTGGGCTTCCCTGGTGCCTTAATGAGTTTCCCTGGTGGCTCAGTGGTAAAGAATCTGCCTGCAATGCAGGAGACCTAGGTTCAATCCCTGGGTCAGGAAGATCCTGTAGAGAAGGAAATGGCTACCTGCTGCAGTATTCTTGCCTGGAGAATTCCACAGACAGAGGAGCCTGGCATGCTGCAGTCCATGGGGTCACAAAGAGTCAGATGTGACTGAGTGACTAACACTTAGTTTTCCTTAATGGAGCAAAAAATAATGAGCTTGAGACTAGAAGTCAAGCACACCGAGACATGTGAAGTGACAGTTGCTTAGTCATGTCTGACTCTTTGCAATCCCATGGACTTTACAGTCTATGGAATTCTCCAGGCCAGAATACTGGAGTGGGTAGCCATTCGCTTCTCCAGGGGATCTTTGCAACCCAAGAATCAAAGTGGGATCTTCTGCCTTGCAGGCAGATTCTTTACCACTTAAGCTACCAGGGTATGAGTATACCAAGAGTCATACACCAAGGTATGAATCTGTGTAATTGCTTTACTACAGTTAGCCAAGTGGCCTTGTTCAGACTGTTTAACCTCTCTGTGCCTAGATTTCCTTATCTATAGAATGGGATGATGATAATAGTGTCTACTTGTTAAGATTCTTATAAGAATTAAATCAGATAGCACAGAGTCAGACACGACTGAGCACACCAACCAACCAATGGTGCACAATGTGGCTAATTAGAGTGCCTGGCTTATAGTGGCTTTCATACATGTTGTTAGTTACATCACTGTTACTACTATTACATTGTTGTTTTTTCTAGACTAATAAAGTACATATTCAGAATCTTTGTTATTACTGCATCTTTGCTTGCTGAGTGGGCCTTTCTGTTATTAGAAGTAAAATAAACCATTTGACTGCTCATAAACTTATCTCCTTCTAAATCAAGGTAACACAAACCAGCAGGACAGTTTGAAGAATTAGCCTCATTTAGATTTCATCATTTCTGGTAAGAATGATCAGTGTACTTTATTGCCAATCAGGCTATCCAAGGAGCTGGCACCATCAGTTATCAAAATGATGGGTGCCTATCACAGTAGAGATGCTGGGGGAAGCATGCAGCGTAGCCCCTAAAGGTGTGGGCTTTGGCATCAGAGACCACAGGTCTGTGTCCTGATGTTGCCCTTCACAGAGGATTAATGACTGTTGGGCAAGTCATTAAGCCACTTTCATTTTAGTTTTAACATCTCAATAGTTGAAATAGTAGTAATGTGTATGGTTAGTCACTCTGTCCTATCTCTTTTGCAACCCTATGGATTATAGGCCTTCAGTTTCCTCTGTCAGTGGACTTTTGTAGGCAAGAAGACAGGAGTGGGTTGCCATTTCCGCCTCCTGGGTTTCTTCCTGAACCAGGGATCCAACCCATGTCTCTTGCATCTGCTGCACCGGCAGGCAGATTCTTTACCACTGAACCATATGGGAAGCACCAAATAATAATAGAGCTTATCCCATAATGTTTTTTGTTTGTTTGTTTGTCTTTTTTGGCGAGAGTTTAAAGAGATATTGTGTATAAGGTACGGACTAGAATGTCTGGCATATGGTAAGTGCTTGCTGCATGTTGCCTCAACCAAAACAATCATGACAATAGCAACAATGGTTGTCATGGCTCAGAGGAGGGAGATGTGCCATCAGCGGAGCCAAGGTGTGGGTTAAGCCTGAAAGAATGAGTAGGGTTGGGATGGTGTGGAAGAATACAGAGTGTCACTGGCATCGTGGAGACCATAGCCAGAACTTATACGATGAAAGAAAGGCAAGAATAGAAGTTTCTAATAGAAGGTGATATGAGGTCTTCATATTTAAAAAAGAAGACTTTGCATGCCAGGCTTAATCTTTCTGTTCAGTTTAAACTTTAACCAGAAGGATCATCATTTCTGAACCATACATCCGGGTTTTCTGAATCAGGAAATCTCACATGACATACAGGGATCAGCATTTATTACAAGGCATATGGAAGGCTCTATTGCAGATGGCTTACAGATCGCAATGTGAGGATTCTGCATTAATAAAGTGGTGAATCACTGAAGGTAATCGAGATGGGAGAGATTACTTTTATAGTGATAACTCTGCCTCATAGTTGGTCTTAACACTGTACCCTTGGCTCAGGGGACATGTTAAAGAATGGATATGGTACCTAATTACAAGAAATCCAAATGAAGGCTATCCTGGAAAAAAATGCATATTTGAAGCCATAAGCACAAGCAAATAAAGTTTACATAAGGGAGGAATTTGAATGTCAGGATTAAAGATTCTACTTTAATGTTTTTACAAAAATACAATGGTGATATGCATCAAATTTTAGCTCAAGTAATTTGAAGCCTAGTGGGTTGCTTAAGGACACAAATATAAGGAACAATATCTAAATCTCAAATTAGAGGTTTGGGGCTTGAGATCTAAACTCAGAGCTGACCTAATCCTCCACCTGCCTCAGCTTCCTCAGTGTCTAATGAAGATAAGAATCCCCGCTTTGTACAGGGGCCCTCACAGAGATGTTGTGAAGAATGGGTGATGATATACTAAAATATGGTTGTCCAACTTTGCTCACATTTAAGATAATGAAATTTCTCTAAGTGTTGTGATAAAGGAACTAAATCGGGTGAAGTCTTAAATGAAGAGAAACCTAAACCTGAGACTGGAGGCAGGGAATCAGGAATGACTTCATAGAGGTGGCAGCGTTACAGAGAGTCTTGGAGGATGGATTCCATGTGATGGAGGTTGATGGGAAATGTGTGGGCCTTTCAGGTGGCCAAGGAAATAGCATGAACAAATGATTGAAGCTCAGGAAGGTAGGGGCTTTGAGAGTTATAGAAGTGAGGGTACTTTACTAGGAAGAAGTAGTTAGAGAATATGGGGGAAATATGCTCTCAAAAGTCTGACTTTGATGAATAATAAGTTTGTTGTTAGGCTTTCCAGGTGGCACAGTGGTAAAGAATCTGCCTGCCAATGCAGGAGATGCAAGAGACTCAGGTTGATCCCTGGGTCATGGAGATCCACTGGAGTAGGAACTGGCAACCCACTCCAGTATTCTTGCCTGGGAAATTCCACAGGCAGAGGAGTCTGAAGGCCCACAGTCCAGGGGGTCTCAAAGAGTCAGACAGGACTGAACATGCACTGAGGAACAAGCTGTTGCTGCTATTTGCTAAGTCATGTCCAACTCTTTTGTGACCCCATGGACTGTAGCCCACCAGGCTCCTCTGTCCATGGAATTTTCCAGCAAGAATACTAGAGAGGGTTGCCATTTCCTTCTCCAGGGGATCGTCCTGACCCAGGGATTGAACCCGTGTGTCCTGCATTGGCAGCTGAATTCTTTACCACTGAGGCACTGGGAAACCCAAATAATAAGGTACCATACTTCCCACTATGTGTTTTGGCAAGTAAAATTTCTTCTTTCAACTGCATATCATTCAAGGTAGGGCAATTCATTTATTTTAGCATAGATATTTCCTTAATCCTTTGAAAAATAAATACACCGTAACAGTGCACACTCACATCTAAGATGACTAGATGTCCGATTTGCTTGGGTCTAAGAAGTTTTTCCATGATATGCGAACTTCAGTGCTAACACTGGTACAGTCAGTTTCAGGAAAACTGGAATGGTTAATCATCCTAACACCCACTTACAGCACGTCACACCCACAAAAGCTGTATGTTGGGTCCAGTAGGGAGTTACATGTTGGAAAGTTGCTTCTGATTAGAGGTAAGGTAGAGTTTAATTTTTGAAGGCTTTGACTTTCAAGACAAGGATATTTTATTTAATTCCCTAGGAATCATGGCATCATCAAATGTTTCTGAACTTGGGAGTGACATCATTACAGCTACACACCGGAACACTGATTTGGCAGCAGTAAAAGTGATGCAATTGTAGTATGAAAGACATTTCTTAGCAGTTGATAGGGGTTGTGGAAAAGCCCAGATGAAGTAATTACCATACTATGGATAAGTTCTGAGCCAGACAGGGTCAACTTTTTGGAGACACCAAGAAAATGACTTCAGTACACTATTGTCAAATTGTCAAGTGTGGGTATTCAGTGCAACAACAATTGCAGAGTGAAGAAGCAAGATGACTAATTTAGTAAATCATTTTGGAGAAGAAAATACTGCAAGAGATACATTTGACTTTTATGCTAGTAGTGGAGATCAATCTTACTCATTTTTAATTGTCTTCACTACAAAATGGTTGTTACTTTAAAAAATCCTGGTCACAATTTAAAATAAATTTTGGTATCTTAGGTTGATTTTTCGGAGAAGGCAATGGCACCCCACTCCAGTACTCTTGCCTGGAAAATCCCATGGATGGAGGAGCCTGGTGGGCTGCAGTCCATGAGGTCGCTAGGAGTCGGACACACCTGAGCAACTTCTCTTTCACTTTTCACTTTCATGCTTTGGAGAAGGAAATGGCAACCCCCTCCAGTGTTCTTGCCTGGAGAATCTCAGGGATGGGAGAGCCTGGTGGGCTGCCGTCTATGGGGTCGGACACGACTGAAGCGACTTAGCCGCAGCAGTAGCAGCAGGTTGATATTTTCCCAAAGCAGATCTTGAGGTGAGGATGAGAAGAATGAAAGGATTTTATTTGGGATGTGCTTCCAGGAGAAAGTTAGTGAAACAAGGAAGTGAAAGAAGCTTAGAAGAGTAACATAAGAGAGGTTATTGCTGTGGGCATGTGGAGATCTGACTCCTAAACATCATTACAGCATATGCCTTAGGGTTAATCCCACGTGAATGGCAAAAAACTTCGGTAAGTATTTTTCAGTTCCCCTTGGCTATTGGCTGATAGTTGTTTTCAGAATCATTAATTCCACCTGGGGCCTATGATGCCTCACTATTTCATTGCTCATTGACGGGGAATCCAATTGCTATAATTTATGCCAATTTCACCGAGGTCTTCTGCCCATAGGGTTTGCTAGAAGTCCCTGGGAATTAAGGATTTTGCTTCTACCACAAACAGCCCAACTCTTGGCCCCTCTTTGGGAATCTCTAAGGAGTTGGCTTAAAGCTCAACATTCAGAAAACAAAGATCATGGCATCCGATCCCATCACTTCATGGGAACTAGATGGGGAAACATTGGAAACAGTGTCAGACTTTATTTTTTTGGGCTCCAAAATCACTGCAGATGGTGACTGCAGCCATGAAATTAAAAGATACTTACTCTTTGGAAGAGAAGTTATGACCAACCTAGATAGCATATTCAAAAGCAGAGACATTACTTTGCCGACTAAGATCTGTCTAGTCAAGGCTATGGTTTTCCCATTGTCATGTATGGATGTGAGAGTTGGACTGTGAAGAAGGCTGAGCGCCAAAGAATTGATGCTTTCGAACTGTGGTGTTGGAGAAGACTCTTGAGAGTCCCTTGGACTGCAAGGAGATCCAACCAGTCCATTCTCAAGGAGATCAGCCCTGGGATTTCTTTGGAAGGAATGATGCTAAAGCTGAAACTCCAGTACTTTGGCCACCTCATGCGAAGAGTTCACTCATTGGAAAAGACTCTGATGCTGGAAGGGATTGGGGGCAGGAGGAGAAGGGGACGACAGAGGATGAGATGGCTGGATGGCATCACTGACTCAATGGACATGAGTCTGAGTGAACTCCGGGAGTTGGTGATGGACAGGAGGCCTGGCGTGCTGGGAGTTATGGGTTCGCAAAGAGTCAGACACGACTGAGCTACTGAACTGAACTGAACTGAACTGAAGGCATGTATTCTATCCTCAGTTCCCAGAGCTTTCCAACAGAATTAGGTTCAAGTTACCCAAAGTGGAGATTTGTTTGATATCGTATCTTCATAGGCTCACTTTCATTCTGTGTCTCACTCCCCCACTTTTCTAGCTGTGCTTGGTAAGATTACATCCAAAATTAAATACCTGTACTGGAATCTTTGTTCTAAGATCCATTCCTGGAAGAATCCCAGGCAAAGAAACAGTCACCATTCCTTTTCATTTTTAATACAAATGAAATATTTATTTCCAAAACTAGTTATAGGAAGATGACATTTTATCCCTTTCTAAGGGCAATTGTTAAGGAAAGAGGCATCAGTCATTTGCTAAGTATTGCTTCAGATATAGTCTGACTGGTGTAAGTTGGAAAACACTGGACAATTTTGCATGGCTCTGCTAATCCTTTTCTCTTACTATTTCATTTTGATAATGACCAGATCCCAGCTGAGGGGAAGAGGAAGAGGGGAATATATACATTCAAATGCTAAAATGCCTTCACAGTTTATAACAGGTAATTAATAGCAAAGCATCCTAATTTCAGTCTTCTTTCATGCAAAAAAAAAATGTGGATCCTAAAACCAAAAGATGAAGAAATTTTACTTTAAAGAGAAATATAAAGCTCTGGGGTTGTATAACTGCCTCATCACTCACCTGCTTAATGACTATAGTTATCATTTCAAAAAGGAAATAGATATTCAATGATTTTACTGAATGTTAAAGAATATAGCATACTACACAAGAGCTCATTTTTAATTGAAAAATGTCAATGTGCAATAGAAAATAATAGATTATTGTCACCAGGCCCTTACTCTATGTTTTAATATCATTATGTTGCAATATTTTCAGGACACATTGTTTCAGAAAATTAGTCTCAGGTTTCCATACTTTATGAGAAGATTATTTCATTAGCCACGTAATATCTATTTTTGTTACTGCTAAGGGAAGCTTGAGAACTTCAAATCATAATTGAAATAGTTAATTGACATTGTAGCTTAGCAACAAACTTTTATACAAGCAGACTAATCATTTTGCTTAAAATTTTGTAACTTTAAACTTTTTAACTTGTTATCACCCAATAACCTAGCTTTAAATGTGTATTTTCCTCCAAAGTTTTAATGCATATCTCTATATGAGATGTATGTTTCATAGAACATGGCCCAAACTTGGTTTCCTCTGAACTGTCTCCATGGACCAAGTGGACTTGGCATCACTGAAATTATTGGAAGTTTGTGACTTGCGAGTTTTTTTTTTTTACTTGAAAAACAACCCAATTTATGCTCAAGTTGTTAGCAGCAACTAACTTTGTTGTCATTTCAAAACAACAGGCACTGAAAGGAAAAAAAAAAGAAAAGGAATTCCATGATGGTCCAGTTGTTAGGACTCCATACTTCCGTTACAGGAGGCACAGGTTCAATGCCTAGTCAGGGAACTAATCCTGCAAACTCAGGAAAAAAAAAAAAAACAGACCCCGAGTCTCACATGTGCTCATTCTCCCAACTTCCACATCACTGTTTGAGCCTTTCCCCTTTCATTCACAGTCTCTGAAGGAGAATATAACCCTCGGATAAGGAACATAGTAGCAATCGTTTCTCTGGTAAATTCAGTTCAGTTCAGTTCAGTTCAGTTGCTCAGTCGTGTTCGACTCTTTGCGACCCCATGAATCGCAGCACGCCAGGCCTCCCTGTCCATCACCAACTCCTGGAGTTCACTCAGACTCACGTCCATCGAGTCAGTGATGCCATCCAGTCATCTCATCCTCTGTCGTCCCCTTCTCCTCCTGCCCCCAATCCCTCCCAGCATGAGAGTCTTTTCCAATGAGTGAACTCTTCGCATGAGGTGGCCAAAGTACTGGAGTTTCAGCTTTAGCATCATTCCTTCCAAAGAAATCCCAGGGCTGATCTCCTTGAGAATGGACTGGTTGGATCTCCTTGCAGTCCAAGGGACTCTCAAGAGTCTTCTCCAACACCACAGTTCAAAACCATCAATTCTTCCGCACTCAGCCTTCTTCGCAGTCCAACTCTCACATCTATACATGACTACTGGAAAAACCATAGCCTAGACTAGACAGATCTTAGTCGGCAAAGTAATGTCTCTGCTTTTGAATATGCTATCTAGGTTGGTCAATTGTTAAGATTATAATAGCAAAATTTCTCATTTGTTTTCTTATCAGTGTGTAACTGTTTTCCATGCAGGTTCATAAAACACTGTGGGTATAGTGGACAATGTATAAGCTCTGGAGTCACAGAGACTTTGGTTGAAGTCCTTGCATCACTGTTTACACTTTGGATAACCTTACCTAAGTTAGTTTATACCTCTGAACCTCATTTACACAAGGGCCATAGAAATATACTTTATAAAGGCTGTTATTAGAAAGGATATGCACAGAGTGCATCTCTAGATGCAGATGCTCAAGAAAAGTCAAAACTGAAAATGTGGCAAAAAGTGTTTCAGAGATCATCTAGTTTAAGATCAGGATAGACTACTGCACTCTGGACCAAACAACATCTAGATAAATACACAGTTGTTACACCTGAAATTGCTGGTCAGTATATCCTTTCCCTCAGAATATATGCCGAATTATTACTCTCTGTTGGTCACCATGGTGTGTTTGGGAGGTAGAAATTTAATGTAAAGCAATGCCTTCTGCTCTAAAATCAGTGTCTCCCCTTGGAGTGGAAATTGAGATTGCTGCTGCTACTGCTAAGTCGCGTCAGTCGTGTCCGACTCTGTGCGACCCCATAGACGGCAGCCCACCAGGCTCCCCTGTCCCCGGGATTCTCCAGGCAAGCACACTGGGGTGGGTTGCCATTTCCTTCTCCAATGCATGAAAGTGAAAAGTGAACGTGAAGTCGCTCAGTCGTGTCCGACTCTTCGCGACCCCATGGATTATAGCCCACCAGGCTCCTCCGTCCATGGGATTCTCCAGGTAAAAGTTCTGGAGTGGGTTGCTGTGGAAATTGAGATTAAGGAATATTAACTCTCCTTGGTCTAGACAGCATAGTTTTAAATTTATTTAATATATAGCATTCAGATACATGTTGTTATTCCCCTCTTCTGTTCCATGGAAGTGAAATAGCATCAGTTCAGTTCAGTTCAGTCGTTCAGTCATGTCCGACTCTTTGCGACCCCATGAATCGCAGCATGCCCGGCCTCCCTGTCCATCACCAACTCCCAGAGTTCACTCAGATTCACGTCCATTGAGTCAGTGATGCCATCCAGCCATCTCATCCTCTGTCGTACCCTTCTCCTCCTGCCCCCAATCCCTTCCAGCATCAGAGTCTTTTCCAATGAGTCAACTCTTCGCATGAAGTGGCCAAAGTACTAGAGTTTCAGCTTTAACATCATTCTTTCCAAAGAAATCCCAGGGCTGATCTCCTTCAGAATGGACTGGTTGGATCTCCTTGCAGTTCAAAGGACTCTCAAGAGTCTTCTCCAACACCACAGTTCAAAAGCATCAATTCTTTGGCGCTCAGCCTTCTTCACAGTCCAACTCTCACATCCATACATGACTACTGGAAAAACCATAGCCTTGACTAGATGGACCTTAGTTGGCAAAGTAATGTCTCTGCTTTTGAATATGCTATCTAGGTTGGTCATAACTTTTCTTCCAAGGATTAAGCGTCTTTTAATTTCATGGCTGCAGTCACCATGTGCAGTGATTTTGGAGCCCCCAAAAATAAAGTCTGACATGGTTTCCAATGTTTTCCCATCTATTTTCCATGAAGTGATGGGACTGGATGCCATGATCTTTGTTTTCTGAATGTTGAGCTTTAAGCCAACTTTTCACTCTCCTCTTTCACTTTCATCAAGAGGCTTTTTAGCTCCTCTTCACTTTTTGCCATAAGGGTGGTGTCATCTGCATATCTGAGGTTATTGATATTTCTCCTGGCAATCTTGATTCCAGCTTATGTTTCTTCCAGTCCAGCGTTTCTCATGATGTTCTCTGCATAGAATTTAAATAAGTAGGGTGACAATATACAGCCTTGACATACTCCTTTTCCTATTTGGAACCAGTCTGTTGTTCCATGTCCAGTTCTAACTGTTGCTTCCTGACCTGCATACAGATTTCTCAAGAGGCAGGTCAGGTGGTCTGGTATTCCCATCTCTTGAAGAATTCTCCACAGTTTATTGTGATCCACACAGTCAAAGGCTTTGGGATAGTCAATAAAGCAGAAATAGATGTTTTTCTGGAACTCTCTTGCTTTTTCCATGATCCAGCGGATGTTGGCAATTTGATCTCTGGTTCCTCTGCCTTTTCTAAAACCAGCTTGAACATCAGGAAGTTCATGGTTCACGTATTGCTGTAGCCTGGCTTGGAGAATTTTGAGCATTACTTTACTAGCGTGTGAGATGAGTGCAATTGTGTGGTAGTTTGAGCATTCTTTGGCATTGCCTTTCTCTGGGATTGGAATGAAAACTGACTTTTTCCAGTCCTGTGGCCACTGGTGAGTTTTCCAAATTTGCTGGCATGGTCACATGTAATTCCATTGCAGACTTTTAGTTTATGTAACTACCAATCTAAAGCAAGCAGATATAGTAAGGGGTTAGCATACTTGAAAAGCCAGGTAATCATGAAACAAAGACATATAATAGATTCACAAAAATCAAGAAGAAAACTCAAGCCTAATAGAAATAAATACCATCAAATCTCCAGAAGGAAAAATAAAGAGGAAGAAATAAAGAAGAAATACAAAATCAACTGGAAAATGAAGTTTAAAACTGGTAATAGATACATACTTATCAATAGTTACCTTAAATGTCAATGGACTAAACACTCTGATCAAAAGTGGGGACATCCCTGATGGCCCAGTGGTTAAGATTCTGTGCTTCCAGTGCAGGGGGGCGAGAGTTCCATCCCTGGTTGGGGAACTAAGCACCCACTTGCTGTATGGTGAAGCCAAAAAGCAAAAACCATTTTAAAGAGTCATAGAGTGGCCAACTGGATAATAAAACAAAAGCCTACAAAATGTTGCTCACAAGAGACCCACTTCATGGTGAAGGACAAATAGATTGAAAATGAAGGGATAGAGAAAGTTATTTCATGCAAATCTGAAAATCTAAATCATTTTGCTATATACCTGAAACATGACATTGTAAATCAACTGTATTGCAATTAAAAAAAAAAAGTTTAAGTGTTTTTTCAATCTGATTGTGAAGGATGAAAGTAATGAAAGATATGTACCTACATTTTAATATAATTTTATGCATGTATAAACTTAAATTTTTAGTTTCCACTAATGACTTAATTCAGCATAGTTGAAACAAAGAAACCTGTGCCATGCAGATCCAAGTATGATGGTTTGTAATCATTCCTACAAAACAGAGCTCTTAAGGCTGATTTATCTTTAGTTATACACAAGAGGACACTGCTGTAAAATTCAGAATTTCAACTCTGATCAAATTCAAAGTAAGCAAAGTCAGTCTACTGGAAAAAAATACAGTTTTTGTTGAATATACAATATATTTAATGTAGGTGCTTATTTGCCTAGGGGAGTCCCAATTTTGTAGCTCTAAGATATTCATTGTATGTTTTCAATTAGCTTAATATATTTATTCTCTTGTGCATCTCACTGCTGACAATTCTCATATCAGAACTTGGCAAGGTGGTGATGAAGGGTTCAAAATGAATACTTGTCTTTTTTTTTTTTTTTAATTTATTTGGCTGCACAGGGTCTTAGTTGCAGCGTGTGGGATCTAGTTCCCTGACCAGGGCTGGAACCTGGGCCCACTTCATTGGAAGTCTCAGCCACTCACCCACTAGGGAAGTCCTAAAATGAGAACTTCTGTCTCAATTTTTAGTCAGGCTAGTTCTGACACAAAGCTTGGCAATTTTATTTAAATTAACAGGAGGTTAACACCTACAGTTATCTGTGGTTTTACCACAGAGCTTCCCAGGTAGTGCTAGTGGTAAAGAACTCCTCTGCCAATACAGGAGATTGAAGAGACAGAGGTTTGACGCCTGGGGCCGGAAGATCCCCTGGGGTAGGAAATGGCCATCTTTTCTCCAGTATTCTTTCCTAGAGAATCCCATGGAAGGGATTCCATGGGAGGAGCCTGGCAGACTGCAGTCCACAGGGTCACACAGAGCTGGGCTCCACTGAGGTGACAGCATGCACTGTGGACTTATGAATGTGTGCGGCAGATATTTTCTGACAGCCACTACCGACTGCTTGCCTTAGTACTTCTGTTCTTTATGGAAGGAGTTGATCAGGACAAACTGTGAAAGTTTGGTTATTTCTGTTATGTTTAAGATGTTAATTTACCTTCTTGGTTGATGGTATCCCAATCCCTGTGTCTGAACTAAATTAGTTCTCACTTTTAGCACCAATGTATTTACATCAAAATACTACTCACATCATGGTTTTCATTCTGGAAGCTATTGTTTAAAGTAGACATTTGTTTTGTCCTAATATAGTTGCTGGAGAAGGCAATGGCACCCCACTCCAGCACGCTTGCCTGGAAAATCCCACGGATGGAGGAGCCTGGTAGGCTGCAGTCCATGGGGTCGTGAAGAGTCGGACACAACTGAAGGACTTCACTTTCCCTTTTCACTTTCATGCATTGGAGAAGGAAATCGTGACCCACTCCAGTATTCTTGCCTGGAGAATCCCAGGGACGACGGAACCTGGTGGGCTGCAGTCCATGGGGTCGCACAGAGCCGGACATGACTGAAGCGACTTAGCAGTAGCAGTGGCAGCAGCCATATAGTTGCTATGTAATGCAAATGTTTAAGATAGTTTTAAGTCTTGTGCATGGGTGGCATTTGTGTCATGGATGTTGCTATTATGAGTCAGTATGTTGCCTAGATGAAATTGGAAGGGGGTGACATGTTTCGCTTTGTCTAAGGATGTTCCCAGCTTTTGTGTGGACTTCACTAGTGGCTGAAATAGTAAAGAATCTGCTTGCAGTGCAGGACATTCAGGTTCAATCTCTGGGTTGGGAAGATACCCTGGAGGAGGGCATGGCAACCCACTCTAGTATTCTTCCCTGGAAAATCCCATGGACAAAGGAGACTTGCAGGCTACAGTCCATGGGTTCACAAAAAGTCAGACACAGCTGAGGGACTGACACACACTTTCAGCTATTGTGGCAATGAACTATGCAGGACAACCCATTGGTTCTTTACTTATCAGCAGTCCTAAGCCAGTATTTTGGAAAGCAGCTTCTTGGATGGAAATCATCTGCACATATTATACTGCACTTTATGGTGCATAACTTTCTGTGCTGTGCTTAGTCACTCAGTCACATCCGACTCTTTGTGACCCCATGGACTGTAGCCTGCCAGGCTTCTCTGTCCATGGGGATTCTCCAGGCAAGAATGCTGGAGTGGGTTGCCACGCCCTCCTCCAGGGGATCTTCCCAACCCAGGGATCAAACCCAGATCTCCCACATTGCAGGCAAATTCTTTACCTACAATGACCCAGTTTGCTGGAGCCCCACTGTTACATTATATCACTTTGGCACTGTGCTCTGATGACTGAAACTTCCAAAAATCCTCTGATTTGAAACTCTTTCCCAGTTCTTTGCTAGTTGGCCAATTAGTGGGTTTTTTTGTTTGTTTGTTTGTTTTTAAAGGTGGTTCTATTACTGAACCCAGGTCTGGTTGCTTGCCATTCAAAAGCCAACAAAGAGGCCAAGTTGGTGGAAAGGAAAGGTTGCTTCATATTGGATGCAGGCGATTAGGGGAAGGTGGGATGGACACCTGTCCAAAGGCTGACTCCCGCACTCCACCCCTAACAATCAAGGGGCAAGAACTTTTATAGGCAGAGAGAAATTAATCTTCAGTTCCAAGGCCAATTTGTTTCCGTTTCCTGAGACCAGTTCTCAGAATTGTGGTAGCACATGTCATGGCTACAATCTGGTCATCATGTAGTTAACTTCTTCCTCTGGTGTGAGTTTCAGGATCTATGTGACAGCTAACAGGATGTGCCTTAGAATATTATCTATCGCCCTTGATAAGGAGCTAAAATCCTTGAGTGTGCTTAGTGATCAAAATATTATTTGGTCTCTTTTGACCACTTTCCTTTGTTTCTCTATTTTCTAACTTCTCTAATTAAATTTATTCTTTGGCTAAAGCTTTACCACAGACAAAAAGGAGGCTAAGGACTTCTGCAGCAAAGACTAGGGTCCTGCTCTGTTTCAGTTCTGTGCCTGTGTTATCTGGAGAACCTAAATTTCTTCCTGAAATCATGCTTACAAAGGTGTTTACAAAGGAAGTCTCTTTTTAGGGTTCTATTACTGTCTATTCTTATATCCTTACCATCCCCCCCGCCCAAAAAAAAAGTGCAGGAAATAATTCCCATTCCTTTCTAGTCATTGTTTTTTCTCAATCTCAAGCTATGGTTCCTTGACCTACCCCTGCCTACACCTCTTTGTTGTTCAGTCATTCAGTCATGTCAGACTCTTTGCAATCCCATTGACTGCAGCATGACAGGCTTCCCTGTCCTTCACCATCTCCTGGAGTTTGCTCAAACTCATGTCCATTGAGTTAATAATGCCATCCAACCATCTCATCCTTTGTCACCTCCTTCTCCTCCGGCCCTCAATCTTACTCAGCATTAGGGTCTTCCAATGAGTCAGCTCTTCCCATCAGATGGCCAAAGTATTGGATCTTTAGCATCAGTCCTTATAATTAATATTCAGAGTTGATTTCTTTTAGGATTGACTGGTTTGATCTCCTTGCAGTCCAAGGGACTCTCAAGAGTCTTCTCTAGCACCACAGTTCAAAAGCATCAATTCTTCAGCACTCAGCCTTCTTTATGGTCCAACTCTCACATCCATACATGATTACTGGAAAAACCACAACTTTGACTAGACCAAATTTTTGGCAAGGTGATGTTTCTGCTTTTTAATATGTTGCCTAGGTTGATAATAGCTTTTCTTCCAAAAAGCAAGTGTCTTTTAATTTCATGGCTGCAGTCACCCTCTGTAGTGATTTGGGGGCCCCAAAAAATAAAGCCTGTTACTATTTCCATTGGTTTCCCATCTATTTACAATGAAATGATAGGACCAGATGCTATGATCTTAGTTTTCTGAATGCTTAGTTTTAAGCCAGCTTTTCAACTCTCCTCTTTCACCTTCACCAAGAGGTTCTTTAGTGCCTCTTCCCGTTCTGCCATAAGGGTGGTGTCAGCTGCATGTCTGAAGTTATTGATATTTCCCCTGGAAATCTTGATTCCAGCTTGTGATTTATCCAGCCCATTATTTCACATGATGTGCTCTGCATACAAGTTAAATAAGCAGGGTGACAATATACAGCCTTGATGTAGTCCTTTCCCAATTTTGAACCAGTCTGTTGTTCCATGTCTGGTTCTAACTGTTGCTTATTGACCTGCATACAAGTTTCTCAGGAGACAGGTAAGGTGGTCTGGTATTCTCATCTTTTTAAGAATTTTCCACAGTTTCTTGTGATCCACACAGTCAAAGGCTTTAGCGTAGTCAATGAAGCAGAAGTAGATACTTTTCTGGATTTCCCTTGCTTTTTATATGATCCACTGGATGCTGGCAATTTGCCTACACCCCTACTGTGAAATTGCTACTTTCTGCAGCTATTCTGGAGGGTTTATCCTGGTATAAGACCTATAACAAAATTTTTAAAGGTGATAAGTCATGTCAGTATAGTAAATTATAAGCAATTTTTCCCAAAATCTTTAACATTGTTCTTACTTATGTTAAAAGAAACAAACAAACAAAAAAACTTGTATCCCTTGCAATATGGTAGAGAGGTTAAGGCAGCAGATTTGAAGTCTGGCTCAAGATAGAGCCCAAATCAACCCACTTAGTCCTGTGAACTTGGAAGTGTTACTCACTTGCTATGTTCCTCAATTTTATCATTTTTTCACAGGGGAGATGGAAGGATCAAAGAAGATTAACATAATGACTGGCACAAATTAAAACTACAAATAGTATATGTTTTATCATTATAGTCCATAATCCTCTACCTGCAATTTTAAAATCCCCAAAGATCTGAATACTGAAATATTTTCAAAACTTTTGTGCTAAAACTTATTTGAAAAAAAAAAAAAGTTGACCTGAACAGATTTGAAGGTACTTACACTTTATTTCATTTTAATATTAATTCATTCTTACATGGAAATATCACCATTGTTGATTTGGGGGTTCCGCTATATACACAGATTATGTTTCTAAAATCAAGGAAGTTCTGAATTCTGAAATATGTATGATCTCAAGGATTTCATAAGAAAGCCCAAGATTTGGCATCACCGTTTCTTTCACTCACTCAGATTTTGCTTGTTATTCTTAATAAGCCCCAGAATGTCATAGAAATCATTGCTGGGATTTGCTAAAGGTCAGTGCTTATACACTGGCACATTCCCCTGTTCCAAAGGTCCTGAGAACATTTGAAATAAGGATGAGATCTCTTCTGCACTTTTGCTGGCATTCATGTCATAAGATTTTCATAAAAGTCATTTAAAAAAACAAGAAAACATTATCAGAAGTATGAAAATTGACTTGCTTTATGCTGCAAAAATTCTAATTTTTAAATGTCCTTTGCCTCATTTCAAAGTAAGTACTTCGGGCCCCATAAGACACTCAGCTAAGAGCATTGAAGGGACACCATGAGGCAAGGGGAGGTGATAAGTGGTGGCTGGCCTTGTGGCATATGGCCCACCCACTCCCAAGATCCAGCTGGGAACTTTTTAACTGCAGCAACTTTAATATATGTTATTGGAGCTGGACTTACCACTGACTCATTTACAATACTTAAAAAGGCAGAGTATTTTCTGATCTCCCTTACACACTGGTCTCTTTTGGGAAGTCTTATGAAGCAAGATGGAGAAGGCAATGGCAACCCACTCCAGTACTCTTGCCTGGAAACCCTGGTAGGCTGCTCTGTCCATGGGGTCACTAAGGGTTGGACATGACTGAGCAACTTCACTTTCACTTTCCACTTTTATGCATTGGAGAAGGAAATGGCAACCCACTCCAGTGTTCTTGCCTGGAGAATCCCAGGGACGGGGGAGCCTGGTGGGCCGCTATCTATGGGGTTGCATAGAGTCAGATACAACTGATGCAACTTAGCAGCAGCAGCAGCAGCACGAAGCACGATCCCTGAACATGTAATTCAGGAGCTTTCAGCAGCCACAGACAACAGACTATAGTGTTAATCGCCCTCAGCTCCATGAGTTATTTAAAGCATACCATGAAAACCACAATTCCTTTCTTTCTCTGGTTGCTGTTTTTGTTTGTTTCTTCTTCACCACTTTCTTTGGGTCTTTTCCTTTTATATGCTTTGCTTCTGGTCTTATGTATGGTCAAAAGGTCACTGCCCTTCATTCATATAACCCTGACAGCAAGATGTATCAGTTCAGTATCTGCTGCATAACAGATTACTCCAAAATCTAGTGATTTGAAACAACAAACTTTTTTTTTGGCAGGGGGGAGGCGGAGTTCTGACTCAGGCTCTCTCATGAGACTGCAGTCAAGATGTCAAGTGGGTTTGCAGTCAACTGAAGGCTTGACTGAGGCTAGAGTATCAGCTTCCAAACACTCATGTGGCTACTAGTCAGAGGTCTTAGTTCAGCTCCATACGGGCTTCTCTGTAAGCACTAATTTGGGCTTCCTTACAGCACAGTGGCTGGGTTAAAGGGGCAAGCATGGTGAATGATAGGATCATAAAAGCATATCATCTTTGACGAGCTGTCATCAAAAGCCACACCATATCACATCCACCGCATTCTTTTGGTCCAGGCAGTTGAGAGAATGGGGAATAAACTTTCCTTCTTAATGGGGAGTGACAGATTTCTGCAAGAGAGTGTAGAAAGTTGGAACTGTTGCTGTGGCAAAATTTTTATGAAGTCTTATTTGCCACATTATAGATTTTCTCACTCTTAGAGTGCTCAGACAACACAAGATTTTTGAAGGTACATTCAGGACTGAACTGGATGAAGAAAGAAGTATATAGAGAGAAGGACCACCGGAAGGCTTTGCACTGACTGTAAAGGTAAATGGCTGAGGCTTTCTCCCAGCTCCATTCTAGCCACCATGTTTTGAAAATTTATTCCCATTTGATTAGGCTGACTGAAGACACGATCATGTAAATTTGAGACATATATCTTTGCACTTGGTTTTCTTACTTATAATTTCTTTACTCCTATTTTCTAAAGAGATGATTAGAAGTTAGGTGTTGAGATCATCATTCTTTATTGCTCAGATGGAATGGCCTGAAATTTATCTTAAAAAGTAATTTTTCCCTGTGCTGATAGCTGATTAGAAATGAATGATATGAGATCATAGCATATCCTTTTTCCAAAACTCTGATTTTCAAATATAAGTAAAATAGAGGTCAGTTACAGAAATAATGTTAATGCTTGAGAAATTACAGGCAAATAATATAAAATGAATTCCATATCTCATTTTAGGATGAGATACACTATGTATATCTATGTACATAGAGGATATGTTTTGACAGAGTGTGACTTAAATCCATCAGAAGCATGACTTTAAAAAAAAAAAAATCCATTGAGAGAAATGATCCCTCTTTAATCTTACTCTTTTCTTCTCAGTTTAGGGCTAGGTGTGAAGTTCCATTTAACTAGTTCTGTCCTAAAATGATGGAGAAGACAATGACACCCCACTCCAGTACTCTTGCCTGGAAACTCCCATGGATGGAGGAGCCTGGTAGGCTGCAGTCCATGGGGTCGCTGAGAGTTGGACACGACTCAGTGACTTAAACTTTCACTTTTCACTTTCATGCATTGGAGAAGGAAATGGCAACCCACTCCAGTGTTCTTGCCTGGAGAATCCCAGGGACGGGGGAGCCTGGTGGGCTGCCGTCTATGGGGTTGCATAGAGTCGGACATGACTGAAGCGACTTAGCAGCAGCAGCAGCAGTCCTAAAATGAAAGGCTCTTTCTGGAAGCTGTGGGGGTTATGTGCTTTAAGTTTGGCTGATTAAATTAAAAATTCACTTTGAAGAGATCTTGTTTACCTGGAGGACAAGGCAAGAGAAGGGCTAGGAAGAATCCATATCTCTACCATATTAATCAAACTGTCTAGTTAGGATGTCCATATTGCTGGTGATTAATTCTGTCCTTGATTGACAAAAGCTTCACTAACACTTCTTTATATGTCCTTTGCTACCTATCATCCAAAGCTCTCACTGATTTATTCTGTGCATATGTAATTTGTGTCTATATAAAGCAACATGAACAAGGTACACAGCCAACATAGAAACTGCTCAAGTTTTAAGTTGTGCAGGGAACTGTGTAAAAATATATATTAACCTAAGAAAGAAAACCAAATAAAAGGGTGAAAGGGAAATCCACTCATACAAGAATAGTGGAATCTTTAGCACTTAGAAACTTCTCAATTGTTTACTAAGGAATGTCTAAAAACATGGTTAAAAATTACTCTCCTAACAGGTTCATTAGTTTAGGACCAAGAACAGTTGGACATTGGCTTCTGTGGCTTCAGTTTAATTGCTATGACTGGATGTTTGGACATCTTCTTGCTGCTGCCTGCTCCATGAAGTCTATCTTCCTATGCCCATCTTTTAAGCCCTCCTAATGGCATGGACACACCCTCAACCCTGGGACATCTGATCTCTACACACTTCCCAGTACATAAAGTCCTTTAGTCCTTTTCAGGATGAGTTTCTTGCTTTGTCTCATAGGCTATTCTTCAGGCTTCAGTTCATGCTGTTTCTTCTTTGTTCTTAGAGGCAATACAACATTTATTGAGTGTATCCTATGTACCATGACTACCAGATGAAAGAAATGGTTGGGTTAATAAGCTTTCACTTTTGAAGATGCAAATGTCTTAGTTTGGGTTATATTAAGAGCCAGTTTTTTTAAATATTAGCATACTTGTTTTCATCCATGCTTGTTTTCGTCCATGGAATTCTCTGGGCAAGAATACTGGAGTGGGTAGCCTTTCCCTTCTCCATTTAATTTAATAGTTAACTAAAATCATTGCACTCAGATAGAGGAAGTTGGTCCTAAAGGGGGAGAAAATAATTTCAGATTTTGGTACAGCATTAGAGATGACAACACATCTGAGTAAAGGGCTCTGTGTAATTGATGACAGAGTAAGAACTGAGGTATTTGGTGGTCCAGGGGCAAGGTACCAGACCAACCTTATCTATTATAAATGTTGCTTAGGGTCAGCCCTGCATTTCAATGACAAAAATGGAAACTTTCCCTTTTCTACTTCCTTTAATTTTTAAATTTAGCTATGATATTTCCTGCTCCTAGATCCCCAAACTGAAGGCCAACACTATTTGTAGTTCTAATTTTCTATAACTGATAGATTAAATTAACCTTTGTGGATCAATATAGGGACACAACCACGATATATATCTTGGTTCTATGTAACAATTCATTTCTAGGTTCTGAGGATCCATTCTAATGTGAACTGTTCTTTCTGTTTCCTGTATAATCCCATTCTATTTTTAATTCAGAGATGAACTTACAAATTCTTAAAAAAGACTTAAAATTTAAGTGAACTGAAAATTCTTTAGTTTTCTGATTGAATTCTTAACTTCTGATATTCTCTTATTGTCTTTCTGCCTGGGAAAAGAAATGACTGTGGTGAGGTTAAGAGTGCTTTATACTAAATAATTCTGGTTCTTTCCTTGTACACATTTCAGGATTGCACTTTTTTTTTTTAGTTGACTTTCATTTTTGTCTCATAACAATATTATGTTAGCATTATGAGGCTCATATATATTATGGGTTGTAAAATTTGAAGAGAAGATTATAACCAACGAGAATTCCAATTTAACAGGATCAGTTTGCTTTATGCCATAAACCTCTTTCTCTTAATATCCCATCAGAAAGTTCACTCTGAAATTCAATATTATTAATATTTAATAATATTTTAGAAACTAATAGTATAAAAAATACCATTGCCCTTGAACAATGAAGGTCTTAGGAATGCTGACCGACCACCCAATCACAAATCTGAAAATCTGGGAATAATTTACAGTTAGTCCTGTATACCTGTGTTTCTGCATCCGTAGATTCAGCCAACTATTGGATTGTGTAATACTCGACCTATTTACTGAAAAACATAAGTGGACCTGCACTAAAGTTCAAATCCACATCATTCAAGGGTCCACCCCTACAGTATATTTAACAATGAGTATCATCTCAAAAGAAAATGTTTGTTAAAGATCTCAATTATCATAATAGGATTGCACTTCTTTTTTTTCTTTGAAGTTAGTTATGGTCATGTGATTTGCTTTGGGTGGTGAAATCAGTAGTCGTGAGATCTGAGCAGAAGTCTGGAGAGCCGTTCTGTGATTTGCCATGTTGTTTGCTTGCCAAGGCCCTCAGGTGGGGGCTGCTCCATCAAGCCCCATCGCCAATCTCCAAAGAACATGCAACATGAGGGAGAAATTTAACTTTTGTTGTGTTATGCCCCTGAGATGAGGGAGTGGGGGGTGATTTG
Organism: Budorcas taxicolor; assembly: GCF_023091745.1. Taxonomy (NCBI): domain Eukaryota; kingdom Metazoa; phylum Chordata; class Mammalia; order Artiodactyla; family Bovidae; genus Budorcas; species Budorcas taxicolor. The sequence goes on from NC_068914.1 coordinate 24,729,675, forward strand.
TTATTGACATGAACTCAGTCTATCTGTCTTGTCTAAATTCTACATTGTCAAAATTATAAAACTAATTAAAGAAACAGTCATCAAACTTGATAGCTTAATAGAAAACAACAACAACAAAAAAAAAAACAACACTCCTCTCCACAAAATAAATAGCAACAGACACAAAATTCACCTCAGTAATCAGAACCATGAATCCCTTCAATGTTATCCTCTTGGGGTTAGAACTAGTTCAATGTTATATGGTCAGTTAAAGAAAGAAAGGTGAAGGGACTGCATTGATATTGTGTTGCATATCAGTTACTGTGGCAGAGATGTAAATATTCTTTTGAAATCAGAGTGAGATATTGCTTTATTTTGGCTTTTATTTAATATACTGAGTCAATGTGCCAAACAAACTGCCCTGTGGAGTCTTTTAAAATAAGTTCCTAGAAGCCTTTAGAATCTCTGCACTGTTATACCATGGGTATGCTAATTTGGAGTGTAGACAAAACTGTAGTCTTCTGAGGGTGAATGATACAATGGGATTCACATAACCCTCAAAGCCCCACCCCCATTTTTTTGTGTGTGTGTGCCTGTTTTCTATCCATGCAAATATGAAGATGGAGATTAGGTTAAAGGAAGGAAATGTTGATTAATCACCACAGTTGAAGATTCATGACTTTGACCTGAATATTAACCACATCAAATTCTACTGATTTGAAAGGAGAAAACTCTGTCATTGTCAATCATCAAATGTCAAATGTCTAAAATTGCTTGATGTTATGAGTTTTTTAGCTTAATGGGAATCCTTTACCTTCTTCTTAACCTCTATTTTGGGAAATAGCAACAGAAGACATTTCAAAATGAAACCTATATTTATATTGCTGCATTGCCATCTTCTAGTTTTGTTTTGTTTTTTTAACTTTGGACAAACTTTTAAAACTCTTCAGCTTCAGTTTTCTCATCTGTGCAGACAAAACCCACTTCAAAAGGGGTAAGGTATTCAACACATCAAATCTGCTTTTTACCACAAAGCAGACATAAAAATGTCTTTTCTTTTTCTTCTCAGCTCCAAACATATTCTGATATTATTTAAATTACATTTAGAATTTAAAAAAAAAACAGAAATCTCATTTTAAAAATATTATGGCTATGGATCTTGAATTGTTAACATATCTTATTCTAATATATTTAAATTTTTTCTTAACATTTACAAATGTTAGACTATGCCCATCTTTTGAGCAGAAGGAAAATAGCTAACTTGACACCAAAGCAAATTAAACGCAAGTGGATAAATTGTTTTCAGTGTAAAACTATAATCTAAGATAAATACAAAAGGTTTCTTCCTGTAAGCCCCTTTGTCTTATAGCAGTTATTCATAAAGCCTTATGCGATAATGACAGAGTAATGAGTCCATTTCTGTGGAAATATACTCATTTCTATTCAGCTTGTTGATTCCCAGGGGAATTATGAATTGCTTTCCTAGTTTAAACACGTAGTTCATGAATCTCAAATTAAAAAAAAATAATGTAGGAGTCAATAACTACCAGTTTACCTTTACATAGCTAGACAGCTGTTCAAACCGTCTGAAAACAAACTGAAGAGATGAAACAGAAATGAAAACTAAACTGCTTGTTATTTGTGGAAATTCCTACACTCTCTAAGTAATGCATCCTTCCTAGGATGCAGATAAAATGCAGTTAGGGAGGTTGCAGTGAAAGTCTGGGCCACCACTGTGAAACTGTTATTGACTTTTCAGGTGCACAATTTTGTGCCTTGACCAGGCTCATGTTTTTATGAGACACGAATGGCAAGAGTAATTCACAGGGAGTACCAGCAATTCTGAGGTCCATGGGCAGCCCCAAGATTTATAAGTGGCGGGCCCCAAAGCAGGTTGCATGTTGTAAAATCTTCTATTTAAATCCTGTAGAAGCACATTTTCTCTCCAGCTTCCCACAATCCCAGTCACTCCCTCTCATCTTCTATTTGGCTTCTGCACTCATTCACTCTGACTCAGGTCTGGGTATTTGATTTGAGCCCCGTCTCCCCCTCTACTCTTCTGTTACAGGGGAACAAGCATTGATGGCCACCCTCTGCCCTTTTTTGGATCCCCATCTCCTCTCTTCCACTCAAGTCCTTTGCTCCTGCCATTACTCCCCCTTTCTCCTGTGAGAATAAGGGGATATTCATGAATATTTCACCCCTTTCTCCTGTTTCATGAATATTTCATCTTCTGTTGGACTTTGTTTCATTTAGCATAAAAGCATGTTCTATGTTGTCCCACCTCCATGAAAACAGAATTTCCAGCTTTCCCTTGACCACACACCCTGCTTCTGTCTCTGTTTTGTTTGGGTGCTTAGTGTCCTCTGCTGAATGCTGGGCAGCCTCTGCCAGGAAATGATGCCTGAATGGCACATGGGCACCAGTAAGATATGAGATAAGCTTTATTGTTCACACATTAAACAACAAAAGGACTCACCAAGGAGAAGTGTTTTGGTTTGGTCCAGAGTGAAGCAAGAGCAAAGCGGAGTGGGTGACATTGGATTTTTTTATTTGATAGGAGCCTGGGGTAGGTTGGGGTGGACTGGGGGACCTTGAAGGCTGGATGGGGTTTGTGTGGAGCCAACTTTCCCATCTGCACCAAAGGAGGAAGCATGTGGACTTTCTTATTGAGTCGCCCAGACATGGGGCAATAGGGTCAAGGGGGAGGGTTGGAGCATAAGAGCTCTCAGAGACCAAACATGATAAATGGAATCTCTCTTTATTATGATTTTTCCTTCACCCTTCCCCTTCAGTATAAACCTTCTGCATTTCTACACTACCATCTAATTTTTAACTCCTTTCCAGTTGCCTTTTTAAATAATATTTTATAGCTTTATTTTTTTTTAATATTTACTCATTTGGCTGCTCCCGGTCTTCGCTATGGCATGCAGGGTCTCTAGTTGTGGCATGTGGGATCTAGTTTCTTGACCAGGGGTGGAACATGGGCTCACTTCACTAGGAACAGGAAGTCTTAACCACTGGATCACCCAGAAAGGCCCCAAATTGCCTTTTAATTTCTAGTAACTCTACCATAAGGATTCTTGTCAGAGTCATGAATAGCCTCCATGTCACCAAATCAAATAATTTCTCTATGCTTATCTTACTAGACCCATCAGGCCACTTTATTCTCCTTGTTTCATTCTTGTCCCTCTGGTTCTATAGCATCACACTCCCTAGGTTTTCTCCTATCTCCCTGGTTACTCCTCCCAGTCATCTCCATGTGCTACTTCTCCCTGACATGAAATATTGGGGTCATTTAGGACTATGTCCTCCTTCTTCTTTTATATCAATCACAGAGTCATAGCAGATACCATTTATTTTTGTGACTTTACATATCTGTATACCATAGATAGTATTCTTATATATGGCAAATTTATATCTCCATATAGTTATTTCATATAATTTCCAAGCTTAAATACAGGCTATTTGAAAGTGCTATATGGACTTCTCATAGAAATCCAAAATTTAGAATTCCCCAAGGAAAATTAGATTTCCCTTCCAAAATATGTTTCTCTTTCAATCTTCTCTGTTTCAGTAAATGACATCACCAAGTTTCCATGACAGAAGCCAGAAACCCAGACTTTTGACTGATTATTTCTTCCATTTTCTCACCTTCTACATATACTCCTTTGGCATGTTTCATTGTTCTGCCCCTCAAAGACAGCTAATCCTACCCATCTGCCTGTCTTTTGTATAGAATAAGCCATCACCAGATCATCATCCTCCTTCCCAGGGCACTATGGGAGCCTCCCAACTCAGCTCCACCTTTCCACTCTATCTCCGCCAAGCCAGCCTTTCAGAGTAGTCACAGGGATATTTAAGCAATAAATCAGATCACATAACTCTCCTGCTTAAATCTCCCCAGTGGCTTACTGATGTACACAGAGTAAATTCCAAAGTCTGTATCATACCACATACAGTGCCCTCTGTGTGGCTGAAATGATTGGGTGGTTATTCTGCATTATACACTTTCTGAGGGCTTTCCAGGTACTCATTTATTCAATCTTCACACCAGCCCTGTGACGTAAATATTACTATATCCATTTTAGCAGAGGAAATGAACCATGGGGGATGTTAAGGATCCTGCCTAAGGAGGCACAACTAAGTGGTGGGTCTGGATTCAAATGCAAGCCACTTGACTCCAGGGTTCATCCTGAACCACCACATATGACTACTTCTTGTGAGCAAAGGCATGGACGAAGAAATGAGGCATGAAATGAATGGTCATTCAACCATTCTTAAACTGATCCAGAGAAGCAAAACCCCTGCTTCACAAGTCAGGACTGAGAAGCTTTGGCAACTCTCTGCAGCACGATTTTTATGCCAGCAATAGGCCTGGGTTTTAACCTGATTGATCTTTTCCTTCTTCTCTTTCAACCATACCGTCAGCATAGAGACTTGCGGATTCCAGCCTGAGCGTGTTGTGCTGCTTGCAATTGGCATGGGGAGCATAGCAACGACAAAATGAGATCCGGCGCATTGCAGTGTGTCATGTATCTGCCATGGGCAATTAGCAGAATTGAATCCACCTTCTTTGCCTAGATATAAAGTTCTACCTTTGTGGCCAGCACCAATTTTTTTTTTGCACTTCCAGAGTTCATTCTTCTGGTCATGTCAGTAAATCATTAACGTTGGGTCCAGTTCTGTACAAGACAAAGTGTGGGATACAGATTGAACTAGAACTAGTTTCTGCCCTGAAGATAAGAGGAAGAGATAGAAACTTTGTTACTAAATATAACAAAAGTCAATTCATGGAAATGTTATTTAAAATGCATAAAAATTTGTCAGAGCACAGAGGAGAGGGGAATTAATTCTTCTAGAGGTAATGCAGTGGTTTCATGGAGTGGGTAATGGGCATTTATGAATTCAACAAATATTTGAATTTTTGGCTCTGGACTGGGTGCATCATTCATTTCATGGGATTTATCAATTTAAGTCAGATAAGCAAAGAAAAGGTCATCTCTTGACTGTAGTCAATATTTATTTCCAAAGACTGAGAAAATTTTTCTAATTTGGTAATCCTACTTGCTTAAAACACCCTCCTATCTTCATGGTGTGTGTGTCCTTAGTTAGTCAGTCCTGTCTGACTCTTTGTGACCCCATGGACTATAGCCTGCCAGGCTCCTCTGTTCATGGTATTCTCCCAGGCAAGAATACTGGAGTGGGTTCAGTTCAGTTCAGTCACTCAGTCATGTCCGACTCTTTGAGACCCCATGGACTGCAGCACACCACGCCTCCCTATCCATCACCAACTCCCAGAGCATGCTCAAACTCATGTCCATTGAATCACTGATGCCATCCAACCATCTCATCCTCATCCTCTGCCTTCTCCTCCCGCCTTCAATCTTTCCCAGCATCAGAGTCTTTCCCAATGAGCCAGTTCTTCACATTAGGCGGGCCAAAGTATTGGCACTTTAGCTTCAGCATCAGTCCTTCCAAAGAATATTCAGGATTGATTTCCTTTAGGATTGACTGGTTTGATCTGCTTGCTATTCAAGGGACTCTCAAGAGTCTTCTCCAGCACCATAATTCAAAAGCATCCCCTTTTCCAGAGGATCTTCCTGACCTGGAGGTGGAAGCCTGGTCTTCAGCATTGCAGATTGATTCTTTACCATCTGAGCCACCAGGAAAGCCTCTGTCTTGCTGGGATAAGGTAGAAATGAGAAAGTATGGAGTCAGTTGCTTCTGCTCTGTTTTGGAGAGAGGTGTCTAGGAATAAACTGTTCTTGATCATCAGGTAGTGAGACTATTAATACACATGTGATATTCTGGAAATTCTTGCTGGAACATGAAATTATAATTGTTATAGTAAAATAATCCTGTATGCAGGCTTTGAAACATTTTGAAAATAGTCTCTTTTGAAAATTTCTGTTTAGCATTTTCTTATTAAATGAATAATTTGCATTTCCTCCAAACTTCTTCCAGTATATTCCATAATTGCATAGTACCTTTGAGTAGTTGAAATGAGAAACATCTGCTATGCTGTGCTTTTGAACTAGACATAGTTATTCTGGGAAGAAGTCAGGAGATTAAAAAAAAAAAAACCCAAATAACTGCTAAGACAAAAGAATAAATTTTTAAAAAGCAACCTGGTGTGTGATACACTTAGAATATCATTCACATCAAGCTCCTGACCTTCAAAAAATATTTTGTTGTAGACTGCTGGGTTTGGAGTGGGGAAGAGAAGCACAGGGAAGATGTTTGAAGAGTCTTATAAGTGCTGTTTTTGGCAATAATTTAACAGAGAGTGCTGTTGCTTCAGTTCCTAATTTCTAGGTTCATTTGTTCAGATATGATAGTCCTAGATTCATGATGTTGATTTAGCTGAACTCGCCTGATTAGCATGATAGCCTCCTTCAGCCTCATCAGCCTGAAAAGAGTGTTCTTGGGCATGCGTGGTTTGGTATAGTTCAGTAACTTCTCAGAAACCTAAATTTTCTGGATGATATACTTGCCCTTCATGAAATTCCTTTCACCTGTCCCCACAAGTATCTGTGGGGTGGTCAGGAATGAAGACTCAACCCATAGAGTGTAATATTGAATGCTATGAATTGGTTCTGAACACTTGGATTCAAAAAAATCTAACTGAATTCTGTGAATGTTCTCACTTGTAGTGTGAACTTGGGAAAGTTATTTAATGTCTCTAAACCTTAGTTTCTTTATGTACACACTGAGACAAAGATCTTACAGTGATGAGAAGATAAAATGAGATAATCTATGTAAAGTAGCATTTGTCATATGGTTAGTTCTTTGTCCAGCAGAGGGAAAAGTATAGTCACAAGTAATCCTGGGGTCAGAATCGATCCTAATCATTTCTACTGATGGTCCTAGTTAGCCTGGCTGAGTGGGGAGAGTGACACCGTGTCATGCCACTTAGATCCCTCTTAAAGAACCTGGCACTTACACTTAAGTGGTTGGCAGTGCTGACTGCTGACAGCTCAGCATTGCATCCCTTTCTGAGAATTGCCCTCTAATGAAAAAGGCTGCTTACTTGAGGCTATTCCCCTCTCTGGGAGCAGCCCTTATCCAGCAATTGGTCACTGTTGGGCAGTATTAAAGCCCATACTCCTTGCCTCAATAAAAACACCCTTGGAAGACTTCCAAGTTTTAGAACGTTTTGATTGATTGACGGAGGCAACTGTTGCAACTGCATCTCCACTTGTCTTCTCCTTCTGTTCAACCCTGTCATATGGTTGCTTCCGAAGAGCTGTTCCTGGGAACATATCCCATTAAGCCTTCTGCATGCATATCTCAGCATCTTAGAGTTTCTTTTTTCAGGACACCTAGAGAGACAGGAGGCACCTCCCACCTCCATCTTCCCACACCATTTTGTGTTGTATTGCTTCTGAGAGAAAGGATATAAATTTTCAGATGTGGAGCTTCCCAGAGATAGCTGAGGGTGTTTGGTGATAACAACAGTCCACAGAAGACTACTTTGTTGGTATTATCAAAATGGTCTTTTTCTTTCCTCTGTATATTTCAGGCTTCCCCAAGTTTTTCTGTATTTTTTGTCCACACAGTTTGGTTCACTCCGGATTAATTCCCTGCTTTTCTTCCTCTACCTGGGTGATCAGAGCTAGGAGCTAGACAGAAGACAGCAGCTCCTGACATCAATTCCACATGTTCCTTCATCCCACTGTCCTTTAAGAGAAAGTGACAGACACTTTACTAAGACAGCATAAAAAGAACCTAATGAAGAAATGGAATGCGAGTCCCTAAAAGACTGCCTGTCTGTTGGGCTTTGATTTTGAAGTGGCTTGAGTACTACCTGGCAGGACCACAATAGACTTTTGAAATGACAAGAAAGGGAGCTCACATTTGTTAAAGCTGTAACTAGCTTGAATCAATGCCAGACTGCCAAAGTTTGGCTGACTTTAGGCTACTCCCAGGTCTTCTAGCCTCAGAGGTTTCCCCTGATAAATAAATTAAATATTTTATTTATCTTAAAATACATCATATAAACAGATTCTTGTCAATTGCTCCTTCGCCACATGCAGATCACTGCTTCTGTCATTCTGATGTTTGGAAAGAACCATTTTTGCCTTTTAAAAGTTATGGATTTAGCTGGAGTCACAAGAGATATTGCATAAAACTTCAGCCACATGCTTTCAAATATTCTGAAATTAATTATAAAATCAAGGTAGCTTTCAAATCGTATGACAGGCAAGCCACCATCACCATGTACTGCAACTGCCTTGGAACACAACCTTTACAAGGTGAGCAGATTCTTAGTATTGCAGTTGACTCAAGTGAACATTCTTACATTTTACATTTTCTCTCTCTCTCTCTTTTTTTTTCTTTTTTGTTTTGAACATTCTTGAATAACCTAGTTTGTTTTCTAGACAATTAAGGACAAAGTGAGTGAAATGCTATAGTCAGTGTCTAGTTTGATGAATGTCCTCCTGTGAATGATACCAAATGTCAGGGGGGAAGTGTCTGTTTTCATATAGCAGTATTTTCCTTTGGTAATCCGCCTCATAAAATCTATCAGCAACTATTGGACTCTTAAATCTTTCTAAGTGTTATGTATTATGGAAAGTAGAAAAGTTATTAAACTTGTGCCCATAGGGAGATATGAATCATAAAAATTCAATCAACTAGAATTAAAAGCTTCAGATTTATAATTTATGTTGAGATGAGCAACACTAAAAACATAAATGTACTAAAACCAAAAAATAGTAAATGAAGTCATCTTTAGTTTTCAGAATAGTTTGTATTTGAGAAAATTCCTAACTGTACAGGAATGAATTATAAGTCTTGTTATGTAATTTAGTCCAAATTAATTAACCAGAAGGCATAATTTTCAAAGAAAAATATACTTTTAATGTTTTTAAAACCCATTGTTACTGTTTGTTTTAAGCAGAATTTCTTGTCAAATGAAATTTTACCTGAAATCCAATTTAAAACAGGTGAATAAAATCATGATTTAATCAAATATAGTTCCTAAAGTACATTTAGTAAAATACTTCTGATAGGACATTGTGGTTCTCTATTTAGGTGTCTATATGCTTCTGTGAACTCCTGGAAGAAAAAGCATTGTGCCTTATTGACTCAGTGTCTAGAATTCTTCCTGGCCCTTAGGAGTCAGAGGAAAAAAAAAAGTGTGTTTTTCACACATGGGCTGAGTAAATGTGTGGGTCACCAATAGTCTCGCTCTCAGTGAAATCATGAGTTAGTCAGTAATGGATTAGATCTATTGGCACTTGAGTGTTATTGATAGCTTGCTTTTATGCACAAATTGTTCAGCATTTCTTTTGCTCAAAGGGTTGTCTTTCTAGAATCCTCCACAAAGAATATAATTTGAATAATCACACCCATGTCTATGGTAGTGAGGGTAGACCCTGAGAGGGTGGTTAGTGGCTCTCTTGATACAACCTGCCTTCTTAAATCTCTGTGATCCTAATTAAATCAATCATCCTTCTTAATGGGTCAGATGATTAAGGCAATCAACCCATTCTTCCTAAAGCAGATTGATTTAATGGAAGTCAGGAAACCTAAGGGGATTGACTTAATTGGGGTCAAGAAACCTAAGGAATTTTGGTGGTCTAATGAATGACAGGAGATTTAGGAAAGACAATAGACTTAATGGGGCCATGATATTTAAGGGAGCTGTTTTAATCAATGTGATTCACTTAATTAATGGGGATTGACTTAATCAATAGGGGTCACATGATTTAGGGTGCTGATTAAATGCATGGCAGTCACGTGATTACAAGCAGCCAGATTGAAACATTGGTAGTTCCATATTTTAAGGGGACTGATGGAATAAAAGGCAATCCAATGATTTAAGTGGGATTAACAGTGGGATTAACAGATTAGGAAAGCTGAGTAATTTGGCTCAGATGGTAAAGTGTCTGCCGACAATGTGGGAGACCCGGCTTCGATCCCTGGGTTGGGAAGATCTCCTGTAGAAGGAAACAGCAAACCACTCCAGTACTGTTGCCTGGAGAATCCCATGGAGGGAGGAGCCTGGTAGGTTACAGTCCATGGGGTCGCAGAGAGTCGGACACGACTGAGCGACTGAACTGAACTGAATCTCGTTAAAGCAATACGCCTTCTTAATTCTCCTGAACCCCATTAAATTAATCAGCTTTCCTAATCTGTTAATCCCACTGTTGAAGAAAGTGAAAGTGAAGTCGCTCAGTTGTGTCCGACTCTTTGCGACCCCATGAATCGCAGCACGCCAGGCCTCCCTGTCCATCACCAACTCCCAGAGTTCACTCAAACTCACATCCATCGAGTCAGTGATGCCATCCAGCCATCTCATCCTCTGTCATCCCCTTCTCCTCCTGTCCCCAATCCCTCCCAGCATCAGAGTCTTTTCCAATGAGTCAACTCTTCACGTGAGGTGTCCAAAGTACTGAAGTTTCAGCTTTAGCATCATTCCTTCCAAAGAAATCCCAGGGTTGATCTCCTTCAGAATGGACTGGTTGGATCTCCTTGCAGTTCAAGGGACTCTTAAGAGTCTTCTCCAACACCACAGTTCGAAAGCATCAATTCTTTGGTGCTCAGCCTTCTTCACAGTCCAACTCTCACATCCATACATGACTACTGGAAAAACCATAGCCTTGACTAGATGGACCTTAGTTGGCAAAGTAATGTCTCTGCTTTTCAATATGCTATCTAGGTTGGTCATACCTTTCCTTCCAAGAAGTAAGCGTCTTTTGATTTCATGGCTGCAGTCACCATCTACAGTGATTTTGGAGCCCAAAAATAAAATCTAACACTGTTTCCACTGTTTCCCCATCTATTTGCCATGAAGTGATGGGACCAGATGCCATGATCTTCGTTTTCTAAATGTTGAGCCTTAAGCCAACTTTTTCTCTCTCCTCTTCCACTTTCATCAAGAGGCTTTTTAGTTCCTCTTCAGTTTCTGCCATAAGGGTGGTGTCATCTGCATATCTGAGGTTATTGATATTTCTCCCGGCAATCTTGATTCCAACTTGTGCTTCTTCCAGCCCAGCGTTTCTCATGATGTACTCTGCATAGAAGTTAAATAAGCAGGGTGACAATATACAGCCTTGACGTACTCCTTTTCCTCTTTGGAACCAGTCTGTTGTTTCATGTCCAGTTCGAACTGTTGCTTCCTGACCTGCATATAGGTTTCTCAAGAGGCAGGTCAGGTGGTCTAGTATTCCCATCTCTTTCAGAATTTTCCACAGTTTATTGTGATACTGAACATTAAATCAACCTACCTTTATAAACTTTTTTCAAACCCCAAATACTCACATACATAAAAACAGTTAGAAATCAGTTTAACCAGCAACATCACAATATTCTCAATGGAATTGATATTTAATTTATTGTAAGATTTTATTTGGTAAGAAACTTTTTAAAGTCAGGTATCAGTATAGACCAATATCTTTTGAAGTATTGATTTCCTTAAAAATATTTCCAATAGAACTTACAATTTAATTATTAAATAGATCTTATATATTGATTGCTCATGCTTAAGTTTTAACAATGTTAAAGATATGATTTTAACAAAGTGCTTTGATTTTGCTACAAATAATGGACTGTAGCCCACCAGCCTCCTCTGTCCATGGGAATTCTCCACATAAGAATAGGAGTGGGTTGCTATACCTTCCTCCAGGGGATCTTCCTAACCCAGGAATCGAACCAGCATCTCTTATGTCTCTTCGTTGAAGGCAGGTTCTTTATGACTAGCACCACCTGAGAAAGTCTAAACAGTCCTACATAAAAAACTGGCCACCTATTCATTTCTTTCTCTTTCCACATCATTTCCATTCCCCTCCTCGAAGAGACACATTAATGCAAGCTTTTGAAAATGTATCTTCAGACCATTTTCTATTCATTTATATGTATGTTTTTATATATATTCCCCGTGGTGATCACATCCTTGCCGTGGCAAAGGAGCTTGTGTAACTCAATGAAGCTATGAGCCATGCTGTGAAGGACCATCCAAGACACACTGGTCGTAGTGAAGAGTTCTGACAAAGTGCAGTCCACTGGAGGAGGAAATGACAACCCACTGCAGTATTCTTGCCTGGAGAACTCCATGTACAGTGTGAAAAGACAAACAGATATGACACCCCAAGGTGATCCCCTCAGGTTGGAAGGTGTCCAACATGCTACAGGGGAAGAGCAGAGAAGTAGCTCCAGTAGGAATGAAGAGGCTGGGCCCAAGCAGAAATGATGTTCAGCTGTGGGTGTGTCTGGTGGTGAATGTAAAGGCTGATGCTATAAAGGACAATATAACATAGGAACCTAGAATGTTAGGTCCATGAATCAAGGTGAATTGGATGTGGTCAAGCAGGAGATGGTAAGATTGAACATCACCATTCTAGGAATCAGTGAAGTAAAATGAATGGGAATGGGCAAATTTAATTCAGATGAACTTATATCTACTATTGAGAGCAAGAATCCATTAGAAGAAATGAAGTAGCCTTCACAGGCAACAGAAGAGTCCAAAATGCAGTACTTGGGTGCAGTCTCAAAAACAGCAGAATGATTTCTGACAGTAGAATGTTATCAGTTCATTTCCAAGGCAAACCACTCAACATCAGAGTAATCCAATACTATGCCCCATCACTGATGCTGAAGAATCTAAAGCTGACTGGTCCTACAAAGACCTACAACACCTTCTAGAATGAACACAAGATTTGGGAACAATTCAAGCAAGGATGGGCAAGATAAAGGACAGAAGTGGTAAGAACCTAACAGGAGCAGAAAAGATTAAGATGAAGTGATAAGAATATACAGAAGAACTATATAAGAAAGGTCATAATGACCCAGATAACCATGATGAAGTGGTCACCCACTTAGAGCCAGACATTCTGGAGAGGGAAGTCAAGTGGGCCTTAGGAAGGCACTACAAGGAACAAAGCTAGTGGAGGTGATGGAAATCCAGTGAGTCATTTCAAATCCTAAAAGACAATGTTGTTAAAGTGATGCACTCAATATGTCAGCAAGTTTGAAAAACAGCTGTGGCCATAGGACTGGAAAATGTCAGTTTTCATTCTAGTCCCCCAAAATGGCAGTGCCAAAGAATGTTCAACCTACCGTACAATTGTGCATTTTACATGCTAGCAAGGTTATGCTCATGATTCTTCAATCAAAGCTTCAGTAGTCCATGAACTGAGAACTTCCAGATGTGCCAACTGGATTTAGAAAAGGCAGAGGAATCAGAGATCAAGTTGCTGACATTTGTTCTCTCATGGAGAAAGTAAGGGAATTCCAGGGAAACATCTACCTCTGCTTCACTGACTATGCTGAAGTCTTTGACTGTGGATCACAAAAACTAAGGAAATTTCCTAAAGATATGAGAATACCAGACCACCTTACTTGTTTCCTGATAAACCTGTATGCAGGCCAGGAAGCAACAGTTAGATCCGGACATGGAACAATGGACTGGGTCCAAATTGGGAAAGGAATATGTCAAGGCTGTATATTGTCACCCTGCTTATTTAACTTCTATGCAGAGTACATCTTTCAAAATGCTACAATCACAAGATTGCTGAGAGAAATATCAAGTCCCAGATATGCAGGTGAAACCACTCTAATGGCAGAAAGTGAAGAGGAATTAAGCTTCTTGATGAAGTCTGTATAGTCAAAGCTATAGTTTTTCTAGTAGTCATCTACAGATGTGAAAGCTGGACCACAAAGTAGGCTGAGCATTTGAAATGATGCTTTCAAATTGTGATGCTGGAGAAGACTCTTGAGAGTTGCTTATACTGCAAGATCAAGCCAGTCAATTCTAAAGGAAATCAACCCTGAATATTAATTGGAAGGACTGATGCTAAAGCTAAAGCTCCAATACTTTGGCCACCTGATGTGAAGAGCTTACTCACTGGAAAAGACCCTGATGCTGGGAAAGATCGGAGGCAAAATGATAGAAGGTAGCGGGGGATGATATAGCAACACTGTCTCAATGGAAATTAATTTGAGCAAACTCGGGGAAAGAGTGGAGGTCAGAGGAGCCTGGCATGCTACAGTGCATGGAGTCACAAAAAATTGGACATGATATAGCAAAAATAACAACAATATAGACATTTAGATGTATGATGGACAGGGAGGCCTGGCGTGCTGCAGTCCATAGGGTCACAGAGAGTCAGACGTGACTGAGTGGCTAAACTGAACTGATACATTTAGAACTTTTAAAAATGGATGGGAATTTTCTCCTTTTGTTGTTTTTATTCTTGGACGTTTAACTTGATAATGTATTGAGACTCTCTTTACAAACCACTATTTATATATTTCCATGGTTCTTTTACGGGTTATATAGTAGTGTGTTGAGTGGAAGGTGCCTAGTTCTTAAAAAATTCATTTTTAGTCTTTTCCTTCCTCCTCGATTTTGTGAAACAAATGATGAATTGTCATGAATATGTTTCCCTTCAATAAATCAACTTTATGATGCCTGTGTAATAAGATTATGGATCTTAAAGAGGACTGGAAAGGGGATACTGTGCATGGTTTGTGACTTTGGAAAGGTCATAGCTCCTAGTGAAAACATTTTGTAGTATTCATATTATCAGTAGTTGTTGAGGAGAGCACTGGTTTATTTGACAGCCTAGCAATCTAGGCTGAAAGCTTATTGAGTTACTAGATTTGAAACACTGTCAAATAATTACTGTATTTTTTATTATAGTTAATAAATATTTATTTAAAAATATGTGGAAATAAAGAATGTATTTCATACCATGAAGATATAACTTTTGTTTTCCTTTGGGTGCATTTCTTTCAATATTTTTTCTAGTTATATATTATTGTAGATATGTAAGTCTGACTTCTGAAACCAGACTTTCTCATTTCAAATACTAGTTCTATTTGTAAGCTGTGTATTTTAAGTTTCATGAGCATCATAAACCTCAGTTTCTTCACTTATAAGGTGGGATGGTGGTTGAAAATCCCTCCTAGAGTTGTGAGAATCTAGTAAGATAAATAGATGCAAGTCATTAAATCTTGCATACAGTATGTACTCAATAAATTATGTAAACAATTTAGAACATAATGCACATAATTAGGTACCTTCTTTACTCATTTAGTATGTTATGATAAGCCCCAGGTCAAGATAGTCTCCTTAATTAATTTTTATTACAAAATATTATTTCATTGTATGATCAGATGATATATTACATATTTCATGTAACAATCCATTATTCTTAGGCAGTTAAACTAGTTAAAATGTTATGCTCTTGAAAATAACAGATTTATAGTTTCTGTATTATTTTCTGTTTTTAAAAAATTGAATGGCTAAAGTCAATAATATGTGGTCTACATTAAGGATTTTGATGTGCTAATGCTGTGCTTAGTCACTCAGTTCTGTCAGACTCCCTATGATCCCATGGATTGTAGCCCACCAGGCTCCTCTGTTCATGGGGATTCTCTAGGCAAGAATACTGGAGTGGGTGGTCATGCCCTCCTCCAGGGGATCTTCCCAACCCAGGGATCGAACCCAGGTCTCCGTCATTGCAGGCAGATTCTTTACCTTCTGAGCCATCAGGGAAGCCCAAGGATTTTGATACGTGTTTCCAAACTGAACAATGGGATTTAATGGATTTCAAAATTCCTGTTTTTAAAATTCTTTCAGTTATTTTAAATAAAAAGATTTGTATCTATTCCTGATTTCTTTCTTATTGGATGAAAATATTTAACGTTGCAAAACAATAGTTCTCACAGATTAAATACATGGTATAAATGATGGACCTAACAGAAATAGAGGATGTTTAGAAGAGGTGGCAAGAATACACAGAAGAACTACGCAAAAGAGATTTTAATGACTCAGATAATCACGATGGTATGACCACTTACCTAAAGCCAGGCGAGCCTGGAGTGTGAAGTCAGGTGGGCCTTAGGAATCATCACTACAAACAAAGCTAGTGGAAGTGATGGAATTCAGGCTGAGCTATTTCAAATCCTAAAAGGTGATGCTGTGAAAGTGCTGCACTCAATATGCCAGCAAGTTTGGAAGACTCAGCAGTGGCCACAGGACTGGAAAAGGTCAGTTTTCATTCCAATTCCAAAGAAAGGCAATGCCAAAGAATGTTCAAACTACTGTACAACTGCTCTCATCTCACATGCTAGCAAAGCAATGCTGAAAATTCTCTAAGCTAGGCTTCAACAGTATGTAAACTGAGAACTTCCAGATGTTCAAGCTGGATTTAGAAAGCACAAAGGAACCACAAACCAAGGTGCCAACATCCATTGGATCATATAAAAAGCAAGAGAATTCCAGAAAAACATCTACTTCTGCTTCATTGACTACACTAAAGTCTTTGACTGTGTGGATCACAACAAACTGCGGAAAATTCTTAAAGAGAAGAGATGGGAATACCAGACCACCTGACCTGCCTCGTGAGTAATCTGTATGCAGGTCAAGAAGCAATAGTTAGAACTGGACAAGGAACAATGGACTGGTTCTAAATCGGGAAAGGAGTACGCCAAGGCTGCATATTGTCACCCTGCTTATTTAACTTCCATGCAGAGTACATAATACAAAATTCCAGGCTGGAGGAAGCATAAGCTGGAATCAAGACTGCTGGAAGAAATATCAATAACCTCAGATATGCAGATGACACAACTCTAATGGTAGAAAGGGAAGAGGAAATAAAGAGCCTCTTGATGAAAGTGAAAGAGGAGAGTGGAAAAACTGGCTTAAAACTCAGCATTCAAAAAACTAAGATTATGGCATCTGGTCCCATCACTTCATGGCAAATAGATGGGGAAACAATGAAAACAGTGACAGACATTTTCTTGGGCTCCAAAATCACTGCGAATGGTGACTTTAGCCATGAAATTAAAAGATGCTTGCTCCTTGGAAGAAAAGCTATGACCAACCTAAACAGCATCTTAAAAAGCAGAGACATTACTTTGCCTATAATTTCCATATAGCCCAAGCTATGGTTTTTCTAGTAGTCACGCACGGACATGAGAGATGGACTATAACGAAAGCTGAACACCGAAGAATGTATGCTTTTCAACTGTGGTGTTGGAGAAGACTCTTGAGAGTCTCTTGGACAGCTAGGAGATCAAACCAGTCAACTCTAAAAGAAATCAATCTTGAATATTCCTTGGAAGGACTGATGATGTGAAGCTGAAGTGCCAATGCTTTGGCCACCTAATGTGAAGTGGAAAAGACCATTTTTCATTGGAAAAGACCCTGATGCTGGGAAAGATTGAAGGCAGGAGGAGTAGGGGATGGCAGAAAATGAGATGGTTGGATGACATCACCAACCTGATGAACATAAATTTGAACAAGCTCCAGGAGTTGGTGATGGACAGGGAAGGCTGGCATGCTGCAGTCCATGGGGTCGCAAAGAGTCAGACATGACTGAACAACTAAGCTGAACTGATTGATAAATGATACAAGAACTTATTCATCTAATAAATTTTTTTTCAAAAAAAAAATCTTGAAAGGTAGGATCTCACTTATACTTACACTTGAAAATATCTTTGAGATTATTCTTTAGCTATTGAATAAACCCATAAACATTTTTCATGTTATGGTTATGATTATTATCTATATCAAAATATAATTGAAAAGTATCTCAAATTTGTCATAAGAGTTGACCTAAACTGTTTGCAATATTTTTCCTACTCATTGTCCAATTTCTATCTTAATCAGAATCTTTTCCTTTCTTTCTTTCTTATTTTCATCTAGTATGGCTGCAATGTGTGTGGCCCTAGCACATTTAGGCTGGTTCAAACCATTTCTCAGAATGTTTTACAACATGACCTAGTCTTAAGAACCTGTTCTAATAAGATTTGATAAGAAGTCTATTAAGAGGGTACTTGCTAAGGCTTTTGCTTTATTGATTAGAGATGGTTATAGCTGTCCACCCTTTCTTGCTCTCCTCTCTTCTGCCTGCTTTGAATAAAGCCAAGATTGTTGAAAGTACAAAAGTCTCTTATGACTAGAAAGTTTCATCAACTTCAATGAACTTCTGAGTTAATATAACAACTGCCCACTACCAGATGTATAATTATATGAGGAAAAACCTCTCCTATTTATTTAAAATACTGATCACTTTGATCTTAATAGATTTGAAGGCTAAAATCTAAAATAGATTTGAAGGCTAACACAAACTCTAATAATTTTTTAGCTGCTTTTGAAACAGACTTCTTTAGAGACTTCATCAAAATTGATTGCTCCAGGATTGTATAGGATTTCATGAATATATATATATATATTGGTTTTTAAAGACATATTTCAATGAAATTGTGGAATTTAGAGTTGGAAAGGACCTTAGAGATCATTTAATTCAAAAATTCTTTTTATTTTTTACATTTTTTAAACTTTTAATTTTATATTGCAATATAGCTGATTATCAATGTTGTGATCATTTCAGGCGGACAGCAAAGGAACTCAACAGTACATATATGTGTATCCATTCTTCCCCAAACTCCCTCCCATAGTTCATAAGTTCTTAATGGCAGTTGTTTGTCAAAATTACCATTGGTTCTTAAATAAATATGCATATCTGAGCCTTATGCTCAAGCATGTTGATTCAGAAGATCTCAGGTAGGACCCATCTGTATTTTTTAAAACTACAAGGTGATTCTCACAGTCAGAGGTAAAAGTTACTGATTACTATCTACCCTTCTCAAACAGCGATCTGTGGAGCAGCCTATGATATCCACATATCATACCTAGCAACAAATTAGAATTTTTCAGTTTACAAAGGAAAAGTAAGTTTATATAACTGTATTACTAAACATACCCAAGATCCTGATAAATAGATGAATTTTTTAAAAGGTCCATGTAAGTCTCAGTTAATTGTAGCCACTTTTTTTTCTAGAAAGTAAAAATATTGAGAAATATTGAGTCTTTCAAGACTCTCGTGCTTTCACGAGAACTTCACCACTAGTTTCACTACTCACATTTGTTCATATTTTCAGTCTGTTGAGATTTAGCTCAATGGTGTGGATTTACCTTTATTTGGGGGAAGATTAGACCCAATTTAACTAATAGAAGCTTCCCTGGTGACCCAGATGGCAAAGACTCTGCCTGCAATGTGGGAGACCTGGTTTCGATATCTGGGTCCGAAAGATACCCTGGAGAAGGGAACGGATACCCCAGTATTCTTGCCTGAAGGATTCCATGGACAGAGGAGCCCGGTGGGCTACAATCTATGGGATCACAATGAGTCGGACATGACTGAGTGATTAACACATACACACACATGCAACTAACAGAGGCAGCTTGGGTGGAAACAGAGTGCTAGCTGTCACTGCGCCTCCCCTCCACCAAACTCCTAACTTCTCTGCTAAGAGAAAATGAGTTTGCCAGTGAAGCTGACTTGGACCTCTTTGGTTGGTTCTTATTTCAGTCATATGTACAATTTTACTTTTTAGAAATTCTTCTAGACCTCATCTAATAAGTTATTTAGGTTTCTGTTTAATTTGCAGTCTCAAGAAATTTAAATAATTTATTGTTAATAAACAGCTATTCTTCAAAATGAGTGTCAGTAAATTTTTAGATATAAAGAAAACATTCAAAAATATTTATTAGTTCTTGGCCTGAAATAACAAGGAAAAAAATCTTTGCAACCCTATGGATCATAGCTCACCATGCTCCTCTGTCCATGGAATTCTCCATTCAAGAATACTGGAGTGAGTTGCCATGGGGTTGCAAAGAGTCAGACACGACTGAGCAACTATCACATACACATGCATATATACATATGTGCATGCATGGTAAGTCGCTTCAGTCATGTCTGACTCTTTATGACCCTATGGGCTGTAGCCCACCAGGCTCCTCGGTCTATGAAATTCTCCAGGTAAGAATACTGGAGTGGGTTGCTATTGCCTTCTCAAGGGTATCTTCCCCATCTAAGGATGAAACACATGTCTCTTAAGTCTGCTACATTGGGAGGCATTTTCTTTACCACTAGCACCACCTGGGCAGCCCCATACACATATGAAAGTAAAAGTCTGCTCAGTCGTGTCTGACTCTTTGAAACCCCATAGACTGTAGCCCACCAGGTTCCTCTGTCCATGGGGATTTTCCAGGCAAGAATGCTGGAGTGGGTTGCCATACCCTTTTCCAGGGTATTTTCCCAACCCAGGGATTGAACCAAGGTCCCCCACATTTAGGCGGATTCTCTATCGTCTGAGCCACCAGGGAAGCCATGTACATGTACAGCCATATTTAATCTGAAGTACATTACATGGTCTTCTAAATATAGAAAATACTTTTGAAAACAATTTTTTCTTCCCCTACCTACTTCATTTCTCACAATAAGATCCTACCTCTACAAGGCTGCTTGTAGAAGTTAAGGTATGCTGTAGGCAGTACTAACTATGGAGAGTATAACTGTGTAACTGGATCCTAATAGCTGTGGTTCCTCAGAGCCTTGATTATGTTGTTCTCATTTTATTTCAGGCAGCAACTGGTTGAGAAGATTTAGGCTCCAAGTGGACCAGATTCCCCTCAGCTATGTTAGTGTTGGAGCCACTACAGGGTGATGCAAAGATTTTGCTTGCTGGCCTCCATTGCAAAGACCCCTAGTGCCAGACCAGAAGGCTCCCCCACCAGGCCAAAGATCCAGAACCAGCAAATAGGCCTTTTTCACGGGAAGACTGGCAGTTTGTCTCAGTGGGTTATCTGTGCAGAGCCCTGGAGTTGATAGTCTCTCTCTTTGATTGTACCTGGAATTGCAACCATCCCCACTCTGGCCTCCAGAGCCAGGTAATCATTAAATCAAACTTGGTTCTGCTTGCCCATAGTCAGTAAAGTCAGCTACTGACACCAGAGTGTTGTGAAGGAAAATGCAGCTTTTCTATTGTAGGAAGCCAAGAAAGGAGTCCAAGGCAGCTAGTGCTTCAAAAACCTGAACTCCCCAAAGGCTTTCAGAGGAATGTTTTAAAGATGGAGGGGCGGGGGGGGGCGGGGGGTGGGGGACCGTGGGGGAGGGTTTGTAAGACATGGGATTGAAATGAAGCAGGATCCGATGGCCCTTGTGTCCTGTGTCCTCCACCTGTGTTTTGTTTGTGGAAAAAAAAAAAAAAGTTCGCAATGTATAAATTTAATTAGAGAAATGAGAAAATGGAGAAGCAGAGACAAAAGCTGTCAAACAGGACAAAACAATAAATAGTAAGCAAAGTCAGGGACTTTTAGTCCCTCCATAAGGGCTCTAGAGGCTTCCCTGGTGGCTCAGATGGTTAAGAGTCTGCCTATAATGCAGGAGACCTGGGTTTGATCCCAGGGTCAGGAAGACCCCCTGGAGATGGGAATAGCTACCAACTCCAGTATTCTTGCCTGGAGAACTCCATGGCCAGAGGAGCCTGGCAGGCCATAGTCCTTGGCAGGGGTTGCAAAGAGTCATACACAACTGAGTGACTAACACTTTTACTTTCTTCACTTCAAGAGCTATAGATAATATTCTGACCCATATCCTGTGAACTGTCTTGTAGATACTGAAACCCTCAACAGACAGAAGTTAACTACTTGATGACCAGACTGTAGCCATGACGTAAACTGCCACGATTCTGAGAACTGGCCTCAAGGAAATGGGAACAAACCAACCCTGGAACTAAAGATTAATGGCAATCATTTGCACTTAAAACAATCAAGATGAGGCTAGTCAGACCACTGATAACTAGTTTCAAGATGACTGTCGGAGCTGACTGTACTTGGAGCTCCCTTCCTCTTCCTATAAAAGCTCTTGCCCACTGGTTGTAGTGGGTGTCAGCCTTTGGACAGGAATCCGCCCTTCCCCCAGTTGCCTGCATCCAAAATAAAGCAAACTTTCCTTTCCACCAGGCCTTGCCTTTTTATTGGGTTTTGAATTGCAAGAAGCTCGATCCCACTTTCAGTTACAGGATCAGCTCATGGAGATTCTTCTGATACGGTGGTGGGGAGATAATTAATTCTATCTGGTTTGGGTAACTTCTTCCACCTGGTGGTTTTAGTATCTGCCAAACAGCTCAAAAGCCATGGCTCAGGGCTTGCTTGTTTTCCTTTTTGCATTTTCTCCCTTATCTGGTTAAATTTATTCTTAGACTAGTGTTTTTCTACAGGCAAAAGGCAAGTGGAGGAGTCCTGTACTGAGAAGGCCCCATAGGGCCCTGCTCAGTTATAAGTGGGGCTGCAAAACAGAGGGAAGCAAGCTGGAGAAAAAGCCCCCTCCCCAGACCCTGAGATCCTGCTTCCCACAGTAGAGGGCAAGTGTGAAGATGGCACCTGCTGAGGAAAAAGAAACAAAAAACCCTAATGTTAAAAGAGAAAGATAGAGATGCTGCCAGAACATGAAGATGGTCCTGCCTGCCTGTTGGAAGAAAGCAGAGAAAGGGCTTATAGATGGGGTCTCAAGAAAAAGATAAAAGAAAGAAGATGGAGCCTGGGTAAGAGCCAGGCTGGGAGAGAGAGCCAGAGACAGTGCCCAACTGGTGGCAGGCTTCCTCAGAGGCCTGCTCCTCAGGCTGAAGCTCCAGGACAAGCAGACCAGCCTCGCCCAACACCACGTGTGGACATCCAGCAACCAACTGCTTCACACCGGACCCTGGAGCAGGTGAGGTCCAGCACCGGGCCTGGAAGAGCCGTTTCTCAGGTCACTACAGCCTTTTGGGTCTTGGGTATGCGAGCTCCATTGGTTTTCAAAGCTAAACATTTGGGAGGCTTGTCTCTCAGGTGAAGGTCTTAAAAGCTGGGGTGACTGCTGTGGGTATTCTTTGCTCCTCAGGGAGAAGCTCGGCGTATTTCATTCCCTCCCGAATGTGGATCACCGGCCAGGGTAGGGGTTGGACTTTATGGTGAGACTGTTCCAGCCTTTCCTATCCACTCTAATGTGGGCCTTTTCCTCCCTCCCTGGTTGTAGAGATTGCTTAGTGGTTGCCTTTAGAGATTTTTCAGGGGAAGTTGTTCCATATGTAGCTGCAGATTTGATGTGTCCACGAGAGGAGAGCCCAAGGTCCTCCTACGTCACCATCTTGAACTGGCTAAAAACTAAAGAAAAAAATTAAAGCATTACTCTGGTTGCTGTGTGGAGCCTAGATTGGAGGGGGCCGTTGTGGAACAGTGAGCACAAGCAAGCCGAAACATTGGAGTTTGGATGAGAAACATTTATTAGTCGAGGAGGCACCAACCTGGAAGACAGGAAAGTTAGACTTGTCTCAAATCCATCTTGCTGGCTGGCCAGAAGATAAGAAGTTTAACAGCAAAGGGGGAAAGGGGAGGACATTCTATGGGATTCTTGTTTTGTGATAAAATCTTAGCTGTGGGCTTTTTGGCATCACTGTATGATTTTGCTTGTCTTGGGTGGCTGTGATTATTCTATATGTTCCTGTAAAACAAGCTCAATGGTCAATGTCTAGTGATCCCTTACCTTTCCTCTAGGAGGCATTTATGATTTGTTTAGGGCTTAGGTGATGGTCCAGGAGGAGAAGGCAATGGCAACCCACTCCAGTACACTTGCCTGGAAAATCCCATGGACAGAGGAGCCTGGTAGGCTGCACTCCACGGGGTTGCGAAGAGTCGGACACGACTGAGAGGCTTCACTTTCACTTGGCAGCAGCAGCAGATGGTCCAGGAATTTCAGTTCTCAGTTGACCCTTCCAGTGTCATCAATTTCTAAGTCTGCTTGGGGCCAGCTGTTTAAAGTCACAGGACATTATCTCAACAATTTGGGGTTATAAATTAAGGTATTGGTTTAAGCTCCTGCTGCTGCTGCTGCTGCTGCTGCTAAGTCGCTTCGATCATGTACGACTCTGTGTGACCCCATAGATGGCAGCCCACCAGGCTCCCCCGTCCCTGGGATTCTCCAGGCAAGAACAATGGGGTGGGTTGCCATTTCTTTCTCCAGTGCATAAAAGTGAAAAGTGAAAGTGAAGTTGCTCAATTGTGTCCGACTCTTCATGACCCCATGGACTTCAGCCCACCAGGCTCCTCCATCCATGGGATTTTCCAGGCAAGAGTACTGGAGTGGGGTGCCATCGCCTTCTCCAATTGGTTTAAGCTAGTGATCATGAAAAAGATTATGCTGGGCTTTTCATTTCCATTGTTTCTGAATTCTTTCACTTCCCTAATTAATAAGTGCTTGAATTGGCTCTTTGGAACTCAGGGAATGTGTAGGAGACTAACATTTTTTCTACAAATAACAAACAGAGACACTGATAGGTTTTAGTGCCTGCTGGATCCTGCTTGGTTTCAGAGCCAAGTCGATGCAGGAAAACCAGTTAGGAAAGATAACTTTGGCTTGAACTGGAAAATGGGAAGGAATGGACCAATATGCAAGCATTTGAGATTTGGGCTTGCGAGTATTTACTCACAAATTGGATGTAAGGACAGTGAGAGTAGGAGGAATGAATATTCTCCTCTAGATTTTTGGCTTGAGCATCTGAAGTTATGGTAATGCAATTTGCGGAGATTTAGAGCATTAGAGGAAGATGTGTAGCTTTTCCTGGCTTGGCCTTATTCCCCCGTTAAAATGTTTTATGATAATCTTTGCTTTCCCTTTACATCCTCTATTAGAAACTGAAATTTCATTTTGATATGTTATTATTTGATTAATAACTTTCTCCTTCAATAGACCACAAGCTTTATTTTATTTTCCTGGCTTAGAACATGGAACATGGTAGGCTGGTTATAATGGTTGAGTGAATAAATGTGTGTTGCCATTGAGACGCAAACTATTTGAGAATTTTGAGTGCCAACTTTTTGTTGGACATAGATGTGTCTGGAGGTAGGAAGAGAATTAATTGCAGATACTCACCTTCAAGATGATGAAATCACCAGTGGAGTGTAGAGTGAAATTAGAAGAAAGTCAAGGAAAAGAGGAAGCACAGGTAAACTAACAAAAACAGAATAAAGAATCTTACCTAACAGTGGAAAATGGTTAGCTTCACACTTGGAAACCAAAATAATACCTTTTCATGCACAAACACCAGGTAATCACAGGTGATCACAATCTTCTACTTTAGTTGTCCCAACCAAAGCCTCCTTTAAAGTTTTTAATTTGCCTTTCTCTGAAATACAAAAACAGAAAGAAATGGGCTGTTCAGTAAATGAGTGGAGAACTTCAGGACTTAACCGTATGCAATCTAAAAATTTGTGAACAAAATTAAAGTACATTCCCTGCTGAAACTGAAGGTAACACAAATCCACATATGTATTAGCCATCTGTGGAAATCTTTCCAGAAAATTTCCTCTGAAGGACTACACTATTCATATAGCCAAGTGAGTCCTGCTTGCCTCCTAAAGTTCCTGTAAAGCTGTAGTGAATCCAAAAGTAAGATAAGCTTGGGCTAGTTAATTGTAACATGTTCTACATGAAGTAGTAAAGTAATGACAAACACTTTCTGTGACTGAAAAGCCTATTGATAAAGTCAAATGATTATCTACCTCTTCTTTATCTATGGGAGAGAAAAACCAAGATAGATTTTCTAGTTAGAGCATAGACTATACTTAGGGAGGAGATGGTTGCACTAGGTATGCACAACAGTTTGATTCCACAGACCCTTTATTTTGTTTCTACTATTACTACTACTGCTAAGAATGACAAGAAGTTCTGACTAGGGTAGCTCTTTGTCTGGAGTGCTAAAGGACTCTGCTCATCATTATTTCACTTAACACTCACAACAAAAAATATAAGTTGACACAATTTTTTTCCTGTCATTCTTTTGACAAAGTAGAGGATTTGAGAAATTAGGTGAATCATCCAAAACTGTGTAACTAATGAGTGACAGAGATCAAACTCTTGTATGATTAGTCTATGAATCAGCAGAGGGTCATTTTGTTTTCTTTGTATGTGGAATGGTCAACATAAGTCTATAAAAATGTCATACAGAGGACTAGATCCAGAATTCAAAACTTCACCAAAGCACATTTTTTAAAATGTAATTGAATTATAGTTGACTGACAATGTTAATTTCTGCTGTACAACACCGTGACTCAGTTATATATATGTATTCTTTTTCATTCTGATTTATCACCAGTATTGAATATAGCTCTGTGCTATATATTAGGTCCTTGTTGTTGATCCATCCTATATATACTAGTTTGTATCTGCTAATCTCAAATTCCCAAGCCTTCCCTCCCCCACCTCTCTTCCCCCTTGGCAACCACAAATCTGTTCTCTATAAAGCATAGCTTTTGTGTGCATGTGATAGGTATGTTTAATAGGTGGAATGGGATGATTATTTCACAATATAATGTATATCAAAACATCACATTAGATACTTGCACACATTATATGATATGCATACAATTTTTATTTATCATTTTACCTCAAGAACAGTGAGGGGGGAAAAGTATAGAATATCTTTTATTTTATTTTTTTGTCCTTCTATCTGATTTATTTCACTTAGCACAATGCCCCCGAGGAACATCCATGCTGTCACAAACAGACGTTCTCTCTTACTTTCTGTAGTATTCATTCTTTAAGATTTGTTTTCTAAATTGTCATTTTTTAAACTATTACTCTCAGCCTTTATTAATTTTTAATTGACATAGAATTGCTTTACAATGTTGTAGTCATTTCTGCTGTACAATAATGTGAATCAGCTATAGGTATACAGGTATGCTCTCCCTCTTGGATCTCCCACCCACCTTCCCATCCCACCCCTGCGGGTTATCACAGAGCCCCAAGCTGAGCTACCTGTGCCGTATAGTGGCTTGCCACTAGCAGTCTGTCTTACACAAGCATAGACACTTCTTGAGACCCAGGCTAAAATAACCAGCTGAGCTTCCCCACTCAGCTGTAACCAGAGTACTCATCCACCCACCAGCTCTAGTTTGTCTAAGGTAAGCACCAGAGATCTCCTTAATGCTGCTTTTGTGAATCTTTTAAACCCTATTACTGGTTTCTGAAGGCATCCATCCATCACCCTCCCGTGATAAATCTCCAAGACTTTTGGTTCTCTTTTCACTTTCAGATTCCCTCACCCTCCATACATTTCTCGGTGAAGTCACAATTAATCTTGAGCAGCACATTAACCTTGCTCATATCGAAGTAACCCTGCAAGTTCTGCAGCTTTACATGTGATTAGAGACCGGTACTCACATACTGAGAGTCTCCGTTTACCACGGGCAGGAGGGTAACAATGAGGTTTCTGCTCTCTGCTCTCATTTATCTCTGTTTCCTGGCCAGGCTTGGATATCTGCAAGGCTCTGCTTGCCTCTTGGTTTTTAGATAACTCTGCTGATCTGTCAGCATTTTCCTCTCATCTCCACTTATCAACTGATAAAAGTCCCTCTGCGTCATTCCATTTTCGTAAGTGCCATTGCTTGAGATATTAGTTTGAATTAAAAATTTAAGCCCTCAAACTATATGAAAAATTTAAACCTTTTATTTAATTGATTAAGAAAAAAAAAAAAAAACCACTCTGCTTAACATCCAAATGGTCAGATTCCCCTTCAGAAAGCATCGTCTTTTCGCATTCAGAAATTGAGCTAATAATTCATAATCACTATGCCTCCAAAGATAAGAAGATTGATTAACTCATCAAGATTCCACCAGATATAATCCCTTCAAACTGTATAATTATCCAGTTGCAATCTTCAGTAAGCAGGGGCAGTCATGCTCAGGTTCAGAGGAAAAGCTTTATATGTAGTATTAATATGATTAGAAGGTGATATGAGCCCGTTATCATCCACATGTGGTATTTCCCTTGCTTGTCTGCCATAGAATTTGAAGTTCCCACCATTCTGCAACATTTCAGGTTATGGTATTAGAAGCACTCTAAAAATATAGTTAAGTCTCCTGAGAAGGGTCACCTTTTAAGTCATTAATGGCCATTAACATCAAATTGAGATTTAGTTTGCATCATTTTAATAACTCAAGTAGGATAAGCACAGAATAATAGGACAATGATGAACTTTGATGGGACAGGATGTCAGGGAAACTGTCTATCAGGCAGTTTTACATCTGCAGGGCAGGTTTGACTTGGGGGCACTGTGGAGGAATGCGCAGGAGAGGCAGAGTCAAGGATGAGGTTTTTCAACATATAGGAGCCAGAGGTGAAGGAATACTTATAAAGGTTGAAGTGGGCTGAGATAGAGAATCTGCAAAGACGCTGAGGTGTGTATGTCTATCTTACAGTTTTGTCAGAGATTCAAACTTACTTTAAAGTGGAGAATTTTAATTCAATACTTCCCTTCTTACAGTTATGATCAGATCACAGCAAGAATCACAGTAGAGATATTGCCGTACGTAATGAAACTGGCCTGGCAATATAAGTTTCTCAGAGAAGTTGCTAACTGACGCTCTAGATTGGATGAAACCAGAATGATGCACATTCATCATACGGGAAGTTTTTCATATTCCTTCGTGGAGTGTGGCTTTGAGAACATCCTTTAGGTTCAGTTAATTAGCCTCATAAAATATAGGTTAGATGAAAGGAAAGGAGTATAGTACGCAGAATTTACAATGTGGAGAAGAACTTTTTAAATAGAACATTGAACATTTGAAGATTAAATAATTAAACAGAATAATCAGGGAGGAAAAGGAAGGATAGCTGATCCTTGTATAATATCAACAGCAGCAGATTAACCATCTCAAACTGATTATTAGCTCATAAAAGGACAAGCAGTTTAAAAAAAAGGTCAAAGTGGACAAATATAGAAACATAAAACAGAAAGATGAATTTTGAAGATTAGCGAAAAGGTGAAAGCTATTATTAGGAAAAAGATAAATCAGTAGAGCAGAGAAAAGATCACTAAGGATGACCGCATCTGGAAAACCAACAGCAACAACAACAATTTTCTGAATAACAGGCTGTATGTGCTTCTCTGGAAGCTCAGATGGTAAAGAATTTGCCTGTAATGCAGGAGACCTGAGTTCAATCCCTGGAGAAGATCGAGGGGATCGAGAAGATCCCCTGGAGAAGGGAATGGCTATTCCAGTATTCTGGCCTGGAGAATTCCATGGACAGAGGAGCCTGGCATGCTATAGTCCATGGGGTTGCAAAGAGTCAGACACAGCTGAAGCAACTAACACTTTCTCTTTCAAGGGATCCAGAAATCACTGAAGAGAAGAAAAGGACAGAGAACCTGGTGGCCAATAGAAGGCTAAACAACTTAGGAATAATGCAAGGGAAATCTACATCCACAAAGAACTTCACAAGGAAAAGATAGGGAGATCTGGGATTCTTCATGGTTGCTGAGGAAATCTACTACAACCTCACTATGAAACATTTTTTTGAAAAAGGACAAATATCTGTAAAGAACAAATGTAAGAACAAGATCTCATGTTTACAAAATGGTCGCTGTGAATCTCTTAGATTGTCCTGGGAATTTTCTCTACTTTTGGAGTCACAGGGGATATATCTAAAAATGGCAGCTACAGGGAGTTCAGTTCAGTTACTCAGTCGTGTCCAACTCTTTTCAACCCCATGGACTGTAGCATGCCAGACTTCCCCGTCCATCACCAACTCCTGGAGCTTACTCAAACTCATGTTCATTGAGTCAGTGATGCCATCCGACCATTTCATCCTCTGTTGTCCCCTTCTCTTCCCGCCTTCAATCTTTTCTAGCATCAGGGTCTTTTCCAATAAGTCAATTCTTCACATCAGGTGGCCAAAGTATTGGAGTTTCAGCTTCAGCATCAGTCCTTCCAATGAATATTCAGGACTGATTTCCTTTCGAATGGACTGGTTGGATCTCCTTGCAGTCCAAGGGACTCTCAAGAGTCTTCTCCAACACCACAGTTCAAAAGCATCCATTCTTTGGCACTCAGCTTTTTTTGTAGTCCAACCCTTACGTCCATATATGACTACTGGAAAAAAAAAAAAAAACAACATAGCTTTGACTAGATGGACCTTTGTTGGCAGAGTAGTCTCTGCCTTTTAATAGGCTGTCTAGGTTGGTCATAGCATTTCTTCTCCTACTGCCATGGGGAGTAGGAGGAGCCTTTTTTTATTTTTTAAATTATCTTTAAAGTTGAGCTGCCTAGTGGAGGACCCTGAGAGAGGAAAAGGGACTTGGAAAGAATAAAGTCAGAAAAAAAGAGGGTAGAGGGGAAAAGAGGGAACAGTATACAAAAAAAGAGAAGAAAAAAAAAAAAAGGAAACAAATCTGAGATTTTATAGGCCTTTTTTGATGTGCCTAGTACCATGGTAGCACTCTTAAAATCTTTAACTCTTTTTACTCTTTCAACAAATATCATCATACCCATTTTACAGATGATAAAATTGGGGCATAGAAATTATTACTTAGCTCACATAACTGCTGGTATCTGTAGTTGAGGGCAATCTCTGTGACTTGGTACTTTTCTGAGAACTGGTATTTTTATGAATACATCAAGTTTCACAAGATTTGGGATTCTCTCTCATATATTTGCTGTAATATTCATTAAAGCAACTATTTATTTATAAGTATAATTAGTATTTAAGTGAATACTATGTGCCAGGTGTTCTTTTAGATGCCTAGGGTATAGCAAAGGATTAAAAAGATACAGGTTCCTACTTTTATAGGACATGTATTCCTGTGGGTGGAGAAGGCAATGGCAACCCACTCCAGCACTCTTGCCTGGAAAATCCCATGTACAGAGGAGCCTGGTAGGCTGTAGTCCATGGGGTCACTAGGAGTCAGACACAACTGAGTGACTTCACTTTCACTTTTCACTTTCATGCATTGGAGAAGGAAATGGCAACCCACTCCAGTGTTCTTGCCTGGAGAATCCCAGGGACAGGGGAACCTGGTGGGCAGCCATCTCTGGGGTCACACAGAGTCAGACACGACTGAAGCGACATAGCAGCAGCAGCATTCCTGTGGGTAGAACTGAGACAAGTCAATATATGTATCTAAGGTGGTTTCATTACTTCTAAAATGAGATGTACAATATTCACAGGATCTGTTACTATACCTGAACTTCACAGCTATAAATTGGGATACACTTTCCAAATACTGTTTCCCCTCTGATTTCCAAGAACCACCCCTGGCATGAAGTATTACTCAATGATATGAAAGAAATGCCCTGAGGAGAACAAGGGAAGCAGTAGAGGAGACCACAGCTTTCATCAGGTGGAGAGTGATCTGTGGCCACCGTTTAGTGGCTTCTGTTCAGAGACCACCTGGTCCTATTTTCAAAAAGCTGAGAAGAATCTTGCCAGAGATAGAGATTTCTCAGCTCAATCTCAGGGAATACTTTACTTGGAAAATATGAAATTTCATCTGAGCAGCTTTCAAAGTGATTAATTTTATATTTGGATGGGAATGATAAGACTGGTATGGGGTCAGTAAAGTAACAAATAATGGATGACATGGATAGGACTGAAGCATTCAGACTCAGATCTGAGTATGTTAATATTAGAATGGATGTTAGAGTTCATTTCCTAGCCTTGGCCTTCCCCAGCTTTTAAGATAATATAGCTCTGGAATCTTTGGCTCATAAATTAGCAAGTGGGGTTAACATGGAATCAAACCTTAGACCTAGACTCACCATCCAGCACTCTGGCAATCATGGTTCATTATGTCTAGTGTTGTGTAGGCATTTCTGGCTCATTCAGTTCCCCCAAGGTAGTTAAGACTAGTATTTTATTGGTATTTCTCATCTGCAAATATTAGTGAGTCCATGCTTATCTTCCCTCTCATCTAGTGAGCCACTGGTCCTTTGAACAGATTGAAGTAGTCAAATTTGTCAGTTTCTGAAGTCAAAGACTAGATTTCAGATACATACACACACACACTAACATATTCAGAATATGAAGGTAAAGTGTGACTTCACAACAGAAATGAGGGATGCTTCAATGTTATAACCTTGATTTGCCTTACAAGATGCCAAGCAGATATGGGCTTAAACTTTGGACAGGATCTAAAACTTGGCTTTGTTTTCACACTCACAGCACTTCTATAAGCTTCACATTGCATGGCCTGAGCCACCCTGTTTACTTAAAATATGCCATGAGTGGTGCTTTGCCTCCCAGGCTCCTGAGTGAGCAGGTTGTGTCTCCTTTGCAGATTTACTTAGTGGTAAATGCTGCAGTGATGTCCCCTAGGGAAATGACCATTTAGAGAGAAGGTGATACAAAGGGACTGAGCAGATTTGGGCTAATAGATATTTTCATGGTTCCAGGTGCCTCATTCTTACTATATTCCATCTTTTCATCAAATGTTCATTATGGATCAGGCAGCAATATCAATGCCACACAATCCAGTTTTAGGGGTAAGATCATTCTGACATCATTTTAGGGGGCTTTGCTTATAAAGGCAGTACTTGGAGCTGATTTTGGTTGAAGAGCCCTTGAACAGTTTTGTAATCATAAACTATTTTAAATGTAAAGAAAAAAAAACAACCTAATTCAAGATAAAATAACAATTTGGTGACAGCAACACACTCCGTAGTGATTCTGCTCCCAGGTCTGCTAGAAGTAAATGGAAGGTTATATCTTCTGACTTGAGAAAGCCTACTATTTATAGAGCATTTATTTATGTCTGAAGCCCATTTAAATATAAATTGCGATACTTAATGCCTAGTTTTATAACATGTCATTCACAATCCATTAAGTATTTTATTGCATGAATTGTATAAGAAACAGATTTATAGCCCTCAATTATGGCATTAATAAGGGATGATGGAATCTCACTGAAGATGTATTTCCCTTCAGTTTTTACTCAACTTTATTGTTTCAGCATGATGTGAACTAAACTCTTAATGTTTTGTTGTAGGAAGCCTGGAAACAAGTGCTCTCATAGGCAGAAGGTACAAGAAAAACATTAATATTCCCAGTAAATATTATTGTTTTAAAACAAAAGCAGTAAAGTTACTAAAAGCTTGCTTTGGGTTTTGATAATAGGTTATTTTAAATCAAGTTAGAAAATAAAGTTAGCTTTGATCTTATGACCATATTGTGACCTTTTCTAGAATGTTTTTCTTTTTAGATAAGAGCCCCAAGTACTTGCTGAATGAAGTGGTTCACTTTTTGTTGTTGTTGCAGGCTAAAGACATCCACTTCACATTTTGATTATATAAATTTTAAAAGCATTTCAAGATAATTTAGCACTTTGGGGTTGGTTGTTTTTTGTTTTTTTTTGCAGGGGCTATGAGGGACAGCTCAGTGAGTATAAAAAAGGAGGCTATACATCTGGAATAATGAAAACACTGCATTCTAAAATCAAACAAGTTAGTCAGAGATTTAATGTCAGAAATAAAATAATGCAAAAAACAGAGGGACCAGAGATCAGCAGGCTGAGGTTTCAGAAATTTTCAGGACTGAATAAAGTGGCGCTTGACATGGAAGAACATACGAAGCATGCACTTGGGAGGCAGCGTAAGACCTGGGATGTGGAGCATAGCCTTGGGATAGCAAAGAATGTCAGCTTGCTCTTGCTCAGTGTGGGTGGTAGAAGGAATCCTGCTGATAAGCCTGCCAACAAATGAAACAGAAACCTGGAAACACCTTGAGCTTTATGAGTCAAAAAATAATTCTCCTCCAGTAACAAATGTTAAATGCAGCTCTGCATTTAGCACTGAGAATTTTTACGATTCATTTCCTGTTAACATTTTTGAAACTTTAACTGGCAGTACAAACGATGCTAGCTGATCCAGGATGTGTTCTAGTTAGCACCCATACTATTACCTAGGCCAAAATTATAAGTAGGGTCTAAAGATTTTGAGGAGTCCATGAAGACTCTGAACAATCTGGTGCAAGCTCTTTCCCAGGAATCACGCAAGGTAATGAAACAGCCCTACCATTGCAATTGCTACACGGAAGCAGCATACAGGGATTGTAAAACCATCTGGCTGTGTTCCCTGTGTAGGAGCTGTGAGTGGGAGAGCTCCGAGGGCCAATTTCATGGCCCACATGTGAGAATTTCAATCCATTTAAAATGATTGAGTATAATTCTTAAACAGTGATTTGCAACCACTGGTTAAAGAATTGTCTCCATTCTGCTATATTTGTAAATGATGTGCATTAATTACAGTCTTATTTCTTTAAGTCAATCAGTCAGACTGACTTATAGTGACAGGCCCACTTATATTTGCTTTGTTCCCTTTATTAATGGAACAGTGAATGCCTCTATTACTTTTTTAAATGTCTCATTTCCTTTTGCTATGGGCATTATCAGTTTTACTAGTCATTACTTTCCTGTTTCTAACACAGCTCCAAGATATTGATGGTATTTCATTATCAACTTAAAAGTTTGCAATATTTATTTCTTTATATGCAATGCACATTATAAATGATGTACATAATGAGGGAATCATGGAATTTAATCATGGAAGATTCAGAAATTATCTGTTTGAGATTGAAATCTGTTTTAAATATGAGTACATGGAAGCCCAAAGAAGTGAAATAACTTGGCCAATTCAATATAGTGAACTAACAGTGATTCTGGGACTAAAATCCAATAACATAACCATTGTATGAAGTGGAGCTACTATTATCTTCATTCTACAGATTAGGAAACCAAGACATAGAATAATTCAAGTGGTAGAATAAAGATTAGGACTCAAATGGTCTGTGCCTAAGACTTGACCTATTCTAATCTCAAATTCCAACCTCAAAATCCAGTTTTCTTCTAAAACACTTCATATATTTGTAAGCTCATTATTTAAAATATATCTAGAATCCCTTTCATTTACAAAAAAAATAAAAAATATTTTTATAACAACCTAAGAGTTGGACTGTGAAGAAAGCTGAGTGCCGAAGAATGGATGCTTTTGAACTGTGGTGTTGGAGAAGACTCTTGAGAGTCCCTTGGACTGCAAGGAGATCCAACCAGTCCATTCTGAAGGAGATCAGCCCTGGTGTTCTTTGGAAGCAATGATGCTAAAGTTGAAACTCCAGTACTTTTGCCACCTCATGCGAAGAGTTGACTCATTGGAAAAGACTCATGCTGGGAGGGACTGGGGGCAGGAGGAGAAGGGTACGACCGAGGATGAGATGGCTGGATGGCATCACGGACTCGATGGACGCGAGTCTGAGTGAATTCCGGGAGCTGGTGATGGACAGGGAGGCCTGGCGTGCTGCGATTCATGGGGTCACAAAGAGTCGGACACAACTGAGCAACTGAACTGAACTTTTAATCCAAATTATTTCGGGTGGGGGGAGAATAGTAACGTAAGCAGTTTGCATCTGAGTGCAGAAAGAAATCGAAGGCAAGATGTTTCTAGATTCCTTACTGCCGATTAACGAGAAGTAACCACTTACTGATCAATAATTCTCCCTGCCCTTGAGGAGAAGTAGCCTCTGCATTCTTTGCCTTTTTTCCTCCCTTCCTGTTATCTTTGTTGAAAGCAAGTGACTGATGGCGTGACCTAAGAAAGAATTATTTCTATGCTTGTATACTCTCTGCCCTAAATGTATTACCTGGAAGAAGTTTGACCTACACATCAAGGGCTGAGTGAGCTAATGTTAAGCTCCACTGGTTTGTTCAATCTCATGACTGAGAGAAAAGCAAACAAGATGCCAACGTTTTCACAAAAGTGACGGCACCACAGAGAAGTATCAAGTGCAAGACATGCACAAATACAAAATACCAGGGATAGAGTAGGGAGGTATGGAAAAAATACTGGAGCAATAGTAGGCATGAAAGATGTTGGGTGTCATTTTAAAGTTTCCATATGACTCTATGATGATAGCTATTCCTTCATTTGGGAGGATTTCCAAACACTATATATCCATTATCTCCTTGGGTCCTGTCCACAGTCTTCATAGGAATGCAAGGATGATGTCATTAGCTGTTCTGACAACCAGAGCTCCAGCACTCAGTGGCTTGAATAATTTTCCTATGCTATCAAAACCTCAAGTTTCCACATGAGTAAAATGTGGATAATAATAGGAGTACTTGCCTCAAAGTGTAATTATAAAGAATGAAGGAGCACATGTAAGACACTTAGTACATTTTCTGGCCCATAATAAATGTTTCATAAATATTATCTTGTTACCATTATAAAATTGCTTATTAATGGAGATTCCAGGTGAAATAGTTTCCCTCCAGATACTTCTAATTAACAGTGGAATTAGAACTGCGATCTAATCTTTTTTGCCTCTCCAAGTTCTCTTTTTCCTCCTCCTGGGAGTTATCCTAGAATGAAGAATTTCCTTTCCTACTGCAGCAATAGCTCACTCTCCTGTTTTAACTCAGGATTCCTTCTCCCGTATTGCTTTTGTCAAGTCAGGGGTTGCTACTTCTCCTACTAATCAGCAGAGCAATTGCCTATGGAGGTCAGTGGTACTGATAACATCTGCTTCCACAGGAAATCCATAGGCTGTGCATCAGCATCAGTGCCTCTGATGCCCCCGGGGGCCCCCATGATGTTACAAGGTGGTGTCACAGGTAAAATAGATTCAGTGTTGCTGAACAAGCAAGGAGTGGTACAGAGTGTGTGAAGGTCAAAAGGGAGTGGAACTGAGATGTGGGGTTTTATCTGTGGCTGACAGACAAGCCTCTGCTATTGGGGAAAGGCCAATTAGAATTTGGCCTATTTTTTCCAACAAAAAATAGGATTATTCCTTCATCCCTTTTTCCTTATAGCTGCCTTCCTTCTTCTTCTTTCTAGTTACTTAAAGTTTTAAAAATAGTTTTAAGCTGAAATGAAAGGAAGGTATAGAGATTTTCTACACAGCCCATGCTTCCACACATGCATAACCTTCCCCAGCATCACTTACTAGAATGGTAATTATTTTTTTTTCCTTTCTTAACCAAGGATGATGTCAATGATACATCATAATCATCAAAGTCATCAATCATAATTGTCAAAAGTCCACAGTTTATCTTAAGGTTCACTATTGGTATTGTACATTCTATGGGTTTGGAATATAAAGATATAGGGACACTTCTCAATCATGATTATATCATACAGAGTGTTTTCATGCCTGAAAAACTCTCTGTGCTCTGCTTATTCATCTCCTTCCCCACTAACTGTCACCCCTGCCAATCACTGATTTCCTTTTTTTTTTCTACTGTCTGTAGGTTTGCTTTTTCCAAAATATTATGTAGTGGAATTACAGTATATAGCTTTCTCAGATTGGGCTTCTTTCACTTAGTAATATGCATTTAAAGTTTCTCCATGTCTTTACATGGCTTGATAGCTCATTTCTTTTTAGCACTGATTGATATTCCATTGTCTGGATTTACCACAGTTTATTTATCTGAGGATATCTTGGTTGCTTCCAAGTTCTGGCAATTATGAATAAAGCTGCTGTAAATACTGTATGTGGGCTTCCCTGGTGGCTCAGTGGTAAAGAGTCCACCTGCCAATGCAGGAGATGTGGGTTCACTCCCTGGGTCTGGAAGATTCCCTGGAGGAGGAAATGGCAACCTACTCCAGTATACTTGCCTGGAGAATCCCATAGTGGGGTCACAAGAGCTGGACATGACTTAATGACTAAATAACAGCAGCAAACACTGTGTGTAAATTTTTGTGAGGACATAATTTTCAATTCCTTTGGGTAAATACCAAAAGCATTATTGGGAGATCATATGTTTAGTTTCATAAGAAATTACCAAAATATTCTTGCCAGGATTTGGTATTATTAGCATCATGGATTTTGCCCATTCTAACAGGTGTGTAGTAGTATCTGATTTTGGTTTTAATTTGTATTTCTCTGACAAATAAGGTGAGCATCTTTCCATGTGCTTGCTGCTATCTGTTTATCTTTGGTGTAGTGTCTGTCTGCACCATTTTTTAATCAAGTTGTTAGTTCACTTATTGTTGAGTGTTAAAAGCTCTTGTTATATTTTGGATAGCTGTTTTTTCTTAGATGTGCCAGTTGGAAATGTTTGTTTTCAGTCTGTGGCTTGTCCTCTAATCCTCTTGATGTAGTC
Organism: Budorcas taxicolor; assembly: GCF_023091745.1. NCBI lineage: Eukaryota > Metazoa > Chordata > Mammalia > Artiodactyla > Bovidae > Budorcas > Budorcas taxicolor. The sequence continues at coordinate 24,767,365 of NC_068914.1, forward strand.
TTTTACAGACAGAACAGTTTTTAATTTTTGTTAAGTCCATGTTATCAATAATTTCACTCATGGCTATGACTTCAGTGTTGCTTATAAAAAGACATCACCATACCCAAAGGTCATTTAGATGTTCTCCTATGTTATCTTCTCGTAATTTTATAGTTTTGCATTTTACCTTTAGATCTGTGATTTTGGTCTAATTTTCCAAAAAGAGTAAGGTCTGCGTCTACATATATTTGTGGGTGTTTTTTTTTCTTTTTTACTTGTAGATGTTCAGTTGTTTTAGCTCTATTTGTTTAAAAGACTCTTTGTTCCATCCTATTGACTTCTCCCCTTTGTAAAAGATAACAATTTATAGGAGTCTATTTCTGGACCATCTATTCTGTTCCATTGATACATTTGTTTCTTCTTTGCTAATACCACACTGTCTTGATCACAGTGGCCTTATATAAATCTTGAAGACAGGTTGTGTCAGTTCTCCAACATTGTTCTTCACCTTAAATATCATGTTGACTAGAGTGGGTCTTTTGCCCCTTCATATAAATTTAGAAACCTCTTGTCAATGTCAATAAAATAACTTGTCAGAATTTTGATGAAACCTTGAACTCAAAAAGTTTGCAGTTTTCTAAGATCAAGTCTTCTGAAATGATAAAGGAAAAGTTGGACCATTAAATATGTAGTACTGACCCTGAGTACCTTGAGTACTTAAAGAATAAAAGAAATAATGTGCTTTCATGGTTGAAAGCTATTTAAAAAGATCAAATATGCATTGGCAATATCTAAGTAACCTCTTGCTATTGTAATCATGAAGCATTGTGATACAGCTTAAAATATGTCCACTCAGGTAACTTTTGGGAGAGTGGTTTTCTTCCAGAGGTGAATATATAATGTTAGTTTTCTTAATAATTTGGAAGTTGAATTAACCTTTAGGAAAAAAAGTACACATCTGAAGTCTAATGGCAGAGGGAAATGTATATAGTAAATCTTATGGATTTAGTCCTCATTAGCTGAGGGAGATGGCTTGAATGGCAACATCAGTATACATCCATTAAATTAAATTACGTGACTCACTGATATGTTCTGTCTTCAAATTTGGTCCTTCTTTCTTAAATTTTACAGGCCCTCACTCCTTCCCCCTATTACATTTCTTTGGTCATTATGTTTAGCAAACTTGATTTTAAAAATTGTCTATTCCTTCATATTGACTTTTCTCATAGGTTAAAAGTAAAAGAGACAAAAATCTGTCAGTAATACATATGTCCCCAAATATCCAAAAATTTCATATTGGGAATGCAGGATAGCTAAGAGCTTATAGCATTTTGTGGTTTTAGTTTGCTTTATAGACATAACTCTAGCATGTTCTCCAACTCTTAAAAATCATAGAAATGATTTAAATATTTATTTCACTTTATTTTATTTAAATTTCTTTCTTACTATATATCTCATCATAAAAAAAATTATGAAATCAATCAGGTAAGCAATCTAACACTAATTAATAAATTGCACCAGAATTGCTGTCAACTAAAATCACAAGCATTAATATTATGAGATGTAACAGGTATAGAAATTTGGAAGTGTCTGGGTTCTTTTAACAACTAGAAACTGGAAAGATGGAAGACTGGGGTCAAAAAAGGTGAGTGGAAATGATTTGTTAGTATAGATGTAAACAGATGGCCCCCTAGAGAGCCATGAGGTTCAGCCTCCTGCATCCAAGTTGAAGACTCCTTTAATCATTTCAGGCAGGTGATTATCCCCTTAAAAGTTCCCATGGCACACAATATCCCACTTTCCCTTTATAGACTGAACATGGCTCTGAAGGAAAGTCTATCATGGGAATTAGGATTTTTACTAACTTGAAAGCATAGATTTCTCTTCCTGATCTCCCATTTTGATTTAATTCTGATAAGCTCCAGATACTTGTTTTTGGTGTTTGTGGTAAAGTGGAACATAAAAGGATAAGATACTTGCATCATAAACTTTCACTCCAAAGGGATGAAATAGATAACAAAGACATAAACACATGAAATAATTTCAAATTGTGATAATTTTTATTAAATAGAAGCATAGATTGATAGGGACAAAGGTGTTTTAGATAAATTGGTTTGGTGTGGCTCTGTGAGGAAGGGACATGGGGCTGATACATATCTTAATGAAGAGAAAGATTGAGTGGACTAAACTATATGGTATAATGGAAAGAATTCCAGAGGTATGACCTTGGGTAAGCTTGTTAGCCTCTGTGGATACCATTTATTGGTTCTATTAGCCAGCATATGTCTTTGTTAGTATTGAGCTGGCCAAAGAGTTTGTTTGGGTTTTTCTGTAAGATGGCACTAAAAAGCCGTAACACAGACTTTTTGGCAATCCAGTAGATTAAGTTTTTTTTTTTTAATGATTTAATAATATTCTTTTTGTTATTTCTAAAAAATTTGTATTAGATTATAACTAAGACACCATTACAATGGTGTGTTAGTTTCTGTTATATAGCAAAGGGAGTCAATTATACGTATACGTATATACCCTCTTTTTTGGATTTCCTTCCCATTTGGATCACCACAGAGCACTAAGTTCCTTGTGCTATTCAGTAGATTCTCATTAGTATCTGTTTCGTGCATATAGTGTATATATGTCAATCCCAATCTCCCTAGATTAACTTCTAATCAAATTTTATCTTCACTGGACAAGTTTTCACACGCCAAATGTTTCTAAAGTGGATTGTTAATGGACATCTTTAGATCAATGTTGGAGTCCTGGTGAGTTTCCATTGATAGAGATCTCAGAATAGCTTGAAAGAGAACAAGCAGGGCTGTCTTCTCAGCCAGGCTCATTGTCTCATTCTCATTGAAAAGTAGCATAAGAAAGCCAAATGCTTGAGGGGAGTTATTCAACCCAAGGAGGCGAGGCTGTATTACCTGGCAGGTTACCTCCCTCTGCACCTATATAGATTTAGGCTCTCCCTTGGACTGCAAGAAGATCCAACCAGTCCATTCTGAAGATCATCAGCCCTGAGATTTCTTCGGAAGGAATGATGCTAAAGTTGAAACTTCAGTATTTTGGCCAGCTCATGCGAAGAGCTGACTCATTGGAAAAGACTCTGATGCTGGGAGGGATTAGGGGCAGGAGGAGAAGGGGATGACAGAGGATGAGATGGCTAGATGGCATCACTGACTCGATGGACGTGAGTCTGAGTGAACTCCGGGAGATGGTGATGGACAGGGAGGCCTGGCGTGCTGCGATTCATGGGGTTGCAAAGAGTCGGACACGACTGATCGACTGAACTTGAACTAAACTGAACTGAACCCACAGCCAGATGAAGTCAGTTGGCAGTCCCATCTCTTCACTGAGATTGGTGACATGTAAAGTGACAGATACTCAGTAGAGGCATAAAACATGCTTGATTCCTGGGTCACAGGGCTTCAGAGACCCCAAATCAGGCTTTTCCATCCAGGATGGATGGGAGAAGCTGGTCATTAAGTAGAACTGGCTTGTCAAATAAAGCCTCAAGTGGCACATTTGTGTAACACAGGTACATTCCCCTCTGTGAGGCTCACTAATCCCACCTACAGTTTTCCTTATTACTATCCTTCAAAGATATTCTTCCTAAATTCCATGGTAATTAAGTCTGAAAGATAAAAATAGTGTTCTGGGGAAAAATAAAGGAAGGAGGAGCTTAACTGATGCTAAATGTTGACTTTTTCAAGAGGAGGCTAAATGCTCAAGAGAATTCCTGTAATTAAGAAATCTATTTAAGTGTTTTACCAGCCAGCCTCAAGCTTAGTCAACTATGTAAACTTGGTTTTTTTTCCCCTCACAGAACATTTATTAGCATCTTATTGAAAGCATACGGATTTAGAAACATTGCTTCAGAGAAAATATTTAAGAGGATGCATGATGGAAAGCTGATTGGCTTGCTGGGATTGATTGCCTGCAACAAGGCTTTTGTTTAGAAAAAGGGATAGAAGCACACTGATACTGAAATGGTCTCATCAAATTCTCAATAAGAGATTTTCTAAAATAGGATTAGGACTAAGATTACAAAAAAACCTTTTTATATGCAGAACTCTGGTAAGGCCTTTTCAAAATGTTTACCCAGTCTCAAAATTGACCACATAATCTTATTAGAACAATGTGTGCAATTAGAAGCTTATATAATTATTAGGTCTTTCCTAAGTTTCTTAATCTTTAATGCCAGAATTGGATAACAGAGCATGATCTCAAAGGAACAGAAATTGCTTCTAGCTTGCTGCTGTTGTATTGGAAAACCATTCTTAATTGTTTGCAAGTGATTTTGACTTCCAGTGCTTCAAATTTAGACTTCTCCTTTGGAAACTTTGAAACCTTTATACTAGGTCATGCAGGAAACAGCTTTTTTTTTTTTTTTTAAGCTCAGACAGTAAAGCATCTGCCTGCAATGTGGCAGACCAGGGTTCGATTCCTGAGGCGGGAAGATCCCCTGGAGAAGGAAATGGCAATCCACTCCAGCACTCTTGCGTGGAAAATCCCATGGACGGAGCAGCCTGATAGGCTACAGTCCATGGGGTCTCAAAGAGTCGGACACGACTGAGCAACTTCACGTTCACTTTCAGGCTAACTTATTCCTTTTTTGTGTTTTTTAATTTCCTAAGTGAAAATGTGTTTCAGGAAATAGATGATCAAATTACATAATTCAGATTTCTGCAGACCCTAGTCTCTGTTTTGTTTTTATTTTATTATTATTTTAAATCTTATCTTTGTCATTGCTCTCCTGATACTCTTTAAAACTTGGCTCTGAGATTGGTCTTTGTCATCGCTATTATCTGTGTGTTCTGAACAACTACTCTGATAGTCACCTAGACACCATTGATCAAAAGATGTCTGGCCTTCAACATGATTATATGAAGATTGATATTAGTCTTCATGGAGAGTGGATCTTAGGGCCATGGGTGAGACTGTTTCTTTTTTAGCCTATTAATTTTAAGATATAATTCATGAATATTTTTTGCCATTGGGTAGAATTATTTAATGACTGAAAAAATTGGTAAAGCTAGGGTAACAGCAGAGACATTAAGAAGTCAAAATGAATTGCTCTCCATTCATTCAGCTTTCAAAGCTTCAAGTAGCAATGTACAAATGTTTAGGTCCCCATATGGCCCATTTTTCCTTTGGCTCTGGTTTCTGCTTTTAGCACATAAAATTAGAAAAAAAGGAAGAAGTATGCAATTGTCACGAACAAGTCTTTATATAGTTTCAAGCAATAGTCTTTTTTTTTTTTAAGCAAATGACCTTTGATTGTAACTTGGATAACATTTATGCACTATCAATGTAAATGAAACTTGTTAATATCTTTTACTTATTTTGGCAGTTTCTATTGGCCAAAATAAGGTCTTAGTTCCTTGATCAGTGATTGAGCCCAACAGCCCCGACATTGAAAGCCCAGAGTTTCAACCACTGGACCACCAGAGAAGTCCTCAATTAACACTCTTGAGAGTGAAACAAGCAAACAACAAAACAAATTATAGTAATCTGTTTGCATACTACCTCAACTCTATTTTGATATTTACTAATATGAATTTTCTCACGAGCATCTCTATTGATGATCTATTGTTATTGAGTTGTTAAGATTTCTGTATATAATAAACAGATTAGCTCCTCTTTCTGTCATCAACCCCCTCTTGCTTATCCTCCACAATTCAAAATTGCCTTCAGATCCAGGAAACATTTGTTTTCTTGATCTTTGTTTCCTGTTCACTTGAAATCTCTGTTCCTATACTATCTAGTCTAAGGATAACAGATAATCAGATATCTATTAAATGATCCTGAACCCCAAACTTGGACTTTTCCTTCAAAAAGGGTGAAACTTCTTTCTGAGTTAGAGATAGTAGGTTATAAACATTTCATGAGGCTCTGTTAGTGTCTGCCTCACCCTTAGTCCTGGTGCCAGCCCCAAGCTTTTTCACAATTTAGGAGAGTCAGAAACATATCCCACTGGGTCCAAAGAAACTGGAAGTTTAGTCAACTCATTAGTTCATCATCAGATTATCAGATTTTCTTTCTTGAGTCCCCTTAACATCTATTCTTACTGTTTCCAAACCACTGGTGCCCAGTGGGGTCTATGGGCTATTTCTGAGAGAACTCTCTAGAGACCTGGAAGCTTTGGGGCAATACAGTATTATATTGTTTTTACTAAGAATTTTTGAACATTTAAGAACTATTACTTTCTTTTACTGCTCAATAGGTGGCTCAGATGAATCTGAGAATCTTCTTGCAATGCAGGAGATATGGGTTCGATCCCTGAGTTGGGAAGATCCCCTGGAGAAGGGAACAGCTACCTACTCCAGTATTCTTGCCTGAAGAATTCCATGTATAGAGGAGTCTGGAGAGCTACAGTCCATGGAGTTTCAAAGAGTCAGGTACGACTAAGCCACTAACATGCACACACACACTGTAAACTTTTTTTTTTTAATAAAATGTGCTTTTTTTTTTTTTTTTTTTGCCTTGCACTGGCTGAGGGACAAGATAGGAAACAGTTTTATGAATCTTCCTGTTTCTTCTGTTGTAAGAATGCTGTTGAAGACATAGGTCATGGCACTGCATTTCCAAGGATTTCCAGGAAATACTCCTATCTGACTTCACCCACCAGAATGGTGGCGGGGCTCCTGAACAATTGAACAGTTTCTATCTACAGGTACAGGGAATTGTGCAGCTGATCACAATGTTTCCCTTTTAAAACTGACTACGGAAAAGCTTAGAGTCAAATTTATGACTAACTTCCTATAGCAAGTGTGTTGGTTTTATAACAGGCATTTTTAGATTAAACTTATTTCTAACTGAATTTTGCACACATAACCGTGTTCAGTGTTCTTTTTTAATCTCTTTTTTCCTTTGTCATTTTGCCCAGTTTATGTAAGAAGTCGTAAATTCTTTCAGGAATAACATGGAGAATAAGCAAATAACTGAGAGCTATTCTACATTCAGCTCTCCTCTAACTCAGCATTCATTGCAGTAAACAATGAATTTTGTCTGTTTGGCACTTTTTTCTGCTTTTATCTTTCCCTCCTTTAGCTGAGTCTCTTAGTGCTCAGCCTTTAATCTTTCCCTATGTTGTTTAGCATTTTTGATGTTACAACATTATTATTATTTGTTATTGTTGTTGTCATTATTATGTTTTGAGAGTTGACTACCGGAAAGAGCATAGTATGTATTTCCACTTTAAAAACAGTTCCTGTTCAAAGAACATAGATGAATATAATTTTTAAGTATGCTAATAGAGTAGTCTTCTAATTTTCAGAGTGAAAAGTGCTATGAATTCCATGCTTTCTCAGGTGAATAGTAACAAATAACAAGATAAAACAGGCTATTATGAAACCATGAACAGTGAGGCTCCTCTTTGTGATAAAGTATCAGTAATCCAGTTGACTTTATTAACTCTGTTTGAAAGTATACTTTGAAGTGCTGGAACTAGGTTTATAAAATTTCACCCTGAGTACCACTATGCCAAGCAATTTATCATGGTGTGTCATGGTATATATCTTTACCTGAAATTAAAAAATAAAAAAATAAAACAACCACTTCAAAGTGGGATCAGTTTTTATGCTAAGAATTGGATTCTCTAGCTCTTAACTGGCATCAGTCTAATGGCAGCAAGATTATAAGGATGATGATATGGGATATATTTAGAAAATGGAGTCAGGGCAATCATGACCATAAGTTGACCTGTGGGTATAAGTATTTTTAAATATCCTTCGTTTCTTCTTGACAGTTGTTTTTTTCCTTCAAAGAATATATGAGTCACAGATAATTCAATGGCAATGAACTGGGAGATGGAATGAAATTTTGCTATACTGAAACAGCTGATCTCTTGATTACTTTATCCGACTAATTTTCTAAACTAGAAACAAGCCTTTGATTATCCTTGATTCTCCCCTCCTTACTCCCAACCCATACTCATCGGTAAACACTGTTCATTTGGCCACCTGCCTTACATCTTTGGAAACTTTCTAGCTTCTCGGACTCAACTGCTGTTCCCTTCATTCAGGAAATAGGTTCAAATCATACCTTGGTACTTTGTTTATACTCCCTAATTCTAATCCAGTTTCTTCTCTTGGACAAAACAGCTACTGGGGCTAGTCGTTATTGAGCCTTATTCCCTGGGAGAATTTAGACAGGATAGCTGAAATGTTTTCTGTTTCATGGGCCAAAGCCAGTGAGCTTTCGGAAGAGATTCTGAACATAAAAGATCTTAGACCATGGATAGAAGGTTAATTGGAGAAGGAAATGGCAATCCCCTCCAGTATTCTTGCCTGGAGAATCCCAGGGATAGGGGAGCCCAGTGGGCTGCCGTCTATGGGGTCGCACAGAGTCAGACACAACTGAAGTGACTTAGCAGCAGCAGCAGCAGAAGGTTAATATCAGCCCCATATGTGCTTGCCTAGTTTCTTAAGTCCTCAAGGAATCCAGGAGGAGAGGAATGAATGAGTCAAGTTCTCCCACACTTGCGGTGAGGCTATGCAGGGAATCTGGGCAACAAGGTGGATTACTCATGTGATCTACTGAGGTACTGGGAGTCATATTGCTGGCCCATAGGGATATGAAAGACTTAACCTTTTGCCACTTATAGATGTACTACTATATAGCTCCAGCTACCATATCTGACACATAGCTGACAAAGATGTCAACAGCTTTAGGGGGGACTCACAGCCAGAGATAAAACATCAAATAGATCTGCTAAAAGAGACTAGTAACAATTTAACAGTAAGAAATGTCATAAGCACACAAAAGAAGATTGACATATAGCAGAGGAACCCGATTCTTTATATTTAAAACATTGTTTTGTTTTAGTCAATGTTTAGATATTTGTCTAATACTTTGGAAGATGAGGTGGAAGAAATAGTTCAAAGCCATGATGGAAGGAAGATTGAGAAGATGCATCTAGGAGAGCAAATGTGTGAATAACCTCTATTCCAGAAAGAGAAAAAGGATCAGATGAAAGAGAGGCAACTATTCAAACAAATAACTGGGGAGAAAGTTCTCATATTGCATAAATACTTGAACTGCAGATTAAGAGATTGCAGCAACTTCTGGTAAGATTTGAATATATATATATATTATTGAGTGTGGGTTGACAAAATTCTAAATTCTAAGAAATAGAGAAACCTCTTAAGGCATGTGAACAAAGAATAAATACACATAGGGACAAGGAAAAAACTTTTTTTTTTTTGTTTCTGCAGAGTTCAGTTCAGTTCAGTTCAGTCGCTCAGTCCTGTCTGACTCTTTGCGACCCCATGAATCGCACGCAGCATGCCAGGCCTCCCTGTCCATCACCAACTCCCAGAGTTCACTCAGACTCGCGTTCATCGAGTCAGTGATGCCATTGAGCCATCTCATCCTCGGTCGTCCCCTTCTCCTCCTGCCCCCAATCCCTCCCAGCATCAAAGTCTTTTCCAATGAGTCAACTCTTTGCATGAGGTGGCCAAAGTACTGAAGTTTCAGCTTTAGCATCATTCCTTCCAAAGAAATCCCAGGGTCTGCAGAGTTAGGGCTATCTAAATTTTATTGAAACTTGAGACCTGCACTATAAAAGCAAGTGTGTGTGCTCAATTGCTCAGTCATGTCCTACTCATGGTGACCCTACAGACTGTAGCCCACCAGGCTCCTTTGTCCATGGCATTCTCCCAGCAAGAACACTGGAGGGAGTTGCAATTTCCTCTCCCAGGGGATTTTGCCAACTCAGGAATCCAAACTGTGGCATCTCCTGCATCTTCTGCATTGCAGGCTACTTCTTTACCACTGAGCCAACAGGGAAGCACCCTAAAAATAAGTCTGGAAGTTAACTGATGACTAGTTAAATAATAAAGATTCCAGAGATAGTTGCTTCTGCAGAGGTAGGAGCTATATAATTACATTTCAAAGCAGATAACCCCAGGATCAGGGAGCAATCCATAGACTGCAAAGCTGAATACTCAGGTCTTAGCTCTCCATGGAGAGATTTATTTACACTCCAAAGGGTTAGAGTAAGAACATCCAAGAGATATTGTGAATGCTGGGGAAGATGGACTAACCTGGGCTTTGGTGTTGGGGCAAGGGTGTGTATTGTGTATCCAGGAGGTGGTGGATTATATCATATAATTGAGCTCAGGCTGTGTACAGGACTAGTCACCTGATAGAGAAAAATTGTGCACTGCTGGGTTGAGAAATTAGATTTTATCGAATCCTTCTGCTGTCACCAAGTCTTGAGCAAAGTTCCTACAGTCATGAATATGTTTGAGTTCTTTTGGCAAATGTCCATAAAACTGTGGTCTGTGTGAACTAGTTAGCATAAACACTGGATAGAGATCCTCAGAGGTTAACCCATAAGCTGAAGCAACACTAAAAAAAGAACAGAAGTTTACTGAAAATGAGGACAGTATTGGACTCATGTAGGCTGCAAAATGAGATATTTGATTTAAATTTGATTCCAGCCAGAAGGCTCTAGTTAAATCTGAGTTATGGTGCTGAATCCAAGGATATCATAGTTAAATATGAAGACAGCAAGCAATTCACAGCATGGTATAAGGGCTATAGTAGAGGAAAGGGCAGATTGCTTGGGAAGTAGAAAAGAAGAAATTGGGGGTAGGGCAGGGAAGATCTCTCTAAGGTGAGAACACATTGAATTTGTTCTGAAGGGTTTAGGGGGATGAAGGAATTAGTTGAATATTGCAAGAGAAATTGAATCACATGCTTCCACTTGGGCAAATTTAATCATTCCTTGTATTTTAGGCAGTGAGTGGTCATAAAGTACTTCATAGGTCTTTACAAACAATTGGAAATTACTTTGAGCAGGTGAGAAGCTGTCAGTTTCTTTATGGGATTAATAATCTAGTGGAGAAAATGAGGAATGACATTAAATATGTAAAACTATGTACAAATAGAGAAATATAAAGCACATTGGAACGTAAAAAGTAGGGATTGGAAATAGAATTACTATTTTTATACTTTCAGGGGTACAATTTCTAATTTCTGAATTTCTATTCCAGCATATTTAAGCACCAGGCTGTCTTTTTGACTTTTCCTCCGGGGACAGAACATTTTCCTTCTGTCTTTCTTATCTGTAAGCAGATCTGAAGCTGGAAACCTGGAAGGGGATGATTAATGTTTTTGTTGTTCATTTCGCTTTAAACCAGTTTGAATCTACCTTTTGGAACTGCAGGATGTAGTCTCTGACCTTTTCTGAATTTTAGTATCTTTATATGAAAAGAAGTTCTTTCATCTATGTGTATCTCAAGAATCATCTTTTCGGTCAATTTTAAATTTTAGCTTTAAACATATTCTAACGTATAGTTTAACATATTAACCCCAGGTTTTCATCATATACCATAGGTTCCAGGTCAGTACTTTCTAAGCATTAATGGACACATGATTTGCCTGGTAAAACAGATTTAATTTCAGTAGATCTGGTGTCAGGCTTCAGATTCTGTATTTCCAAAGCTCCCTGGCGATGTGGATGCTTCTAATCTGTGAACCTCATCTATTGCCAGGTGACTATATGGATAGAAAATGCCAGACCTAGATGCTGGAACAGGCCTTGAAACTTTAGGGCAGATTTCTTGTTCCGCTATTTTTCCTCTACTCAGTTTGGTAAACTGAAACCAAGCAATTTTTTTCTTTGTTTAAAGACAGAGAAGAAGTTTTTCCTTTCAGGACCTTTGTCTACACACTCATTTTCACTTGCCTTGATATTTGGAAGGGTTTGTTAAAATAAAGTGCAGCCATTTTCAGAGGGTTTTTTTTTTGTTTGTTGTTTTGTTTTGTTTTGAGTCCCTTAACTGATATTAGATTACTGCAGCATCAAGGGAGTGTGTATGTCTCACACATCTCGAAAACAGTCATTCCACATAAGACTTATGAAAGAAAGAAAACTATCCCTTTCTCACTGCACAAATTCCATACTCAAAACATATTAAGATGGTATGTTGATGATGGTTGCAGGTAGACATTTTTATGAGATAGAAGGCTTATAACTATGACTGCCATTAAGTAGAAAATTTTTTCTAGATTATCTTCTATTTACTTGCTGGCACTCATCACATTTTTTGTGCTTATTTTGGACTGAGGATAGGCCTCTGTGACTAGCATAAATTGGTTGATAAAATATCCACAATTATATATTTGTTCCCATTTATGTTCTAGGCAGCATGATAAGCAACTAATACAATGATGATTAAAACACACTCTAAGCATTGGGTATTTACAGTCTACTTGGTGAGACAGAGCTTAAAAAATCTCAGCATTAACATTTAATAAAAATTGTAATCAATGCTTCATTTGCTCTCCTATCTAACATGACAGTTCCTTTGGGTGGGTTCTTTGTTGATAGCAAGAGGAAGTAAATTTATCTTAGTAAGCTAACAGCATTCTAGTACCCCAAGCTGATTCAGTACTGATTCATTTTTTTTTTTTTAATGTTCTCTACCATCGCTGCGACTGGTGGCGCCCCAAGTGCAGGCGGCTGCGACCAGCGGCACACTAAGCGCGGCCGAGAGGAGCTACCCCACATCGGAGGTCAGGGGCAGAAGCCGGGAGGACCCCATGCCTGAAGGGCGGTGGCCAAGAGGAGCTACCTGGCGTCAGAGGCCAGAGGTGGCAGCTGGGAGGAGCCACCCCAAGTCCAAAGAGCGGTGGCTGGTCCGGGCTGGGGGCCTAGAGGAGCCATCCCATGTTGAAGGTCAGGAAGGGCAGTGGTGAGGAAATACCCCTCATCCAACGTAAGGACCAGCAGCTGCACTTTGCTGGAGCAGCCGTGAAGAGATACCCCATGCCCAAGGTAAGAGAAACCCAAGTAAGATGGTAGGTGTTGCAAGAGGGCATCACAGGGCAGACACACTGAAACCATAATCACAGAAAACTAGTCAATCTAATCACACTAGGACCACAGCCTTGTCTAACTCAATGAAACTAAGCCATGCCCGAGGGGCAACCCAAGATGGGCGGGTCATGGTAGAAAGGTCTGACAGAATGTGGTCCACTGGAGAAAGGAATGGCAAACCCCTTCAGTATTCTTGCCCTGAGAACCTCATGAACAGTATGAAAAGGCAAAATGATAGGATACTGAAAGAGAAACTCCCCAGTCAGTAGGTGCCCAATATGCTACTGGAGATCAGTGGAGAAATAACTGTAGAAAGAATGAAGGGATGGAGCCAAAGCAAAAACAATACCCAGCTGTGGATGTGACTGGTGATAGAAGCAAGGTCCAATGCTGTAAAGAGCAATATTGCATAGGAACCTGGAATGTCAGGTCCATGAATCAAGGCAAATTGGAAGTGATCAAACAAAGGATGGCAAGGGTGAACGTCAACATTCTAGGAATCAGTGAACTAAAATGGACTGGAATGGGTGAATTTAACTCAGATGACCATTATATCTACTAATGTGGGCAGGAATCCCTCAGAAGAAATGGAGTAGCCATCACGGTCAATAAAAGAGTCTGAAATGCAGTACTTGGATGCAATCTCAAAAACGACAGAATGATATCTGTTTTCTCCAAGGCAAGCCATTCAATATCACAGTAATCCAAGTCTATGCCCCAACCAGTAACACTGAAGAAGCTGAAGCTGAATGGTTCTATGAAGACCTACAAGACCTTTTAGAACTAACACCCAAAAAAGATGTCCTCTTCACTATAGGGGACTGGAATGCAAAAGTAGGAAGTCAAGAAACACCTGGAGTAATGCTTACTCCTTGGAAGAAAAGTTATGACCAACCTAGATAGCATATTCAAAAGCAGAGACATTACTTTGCCAACTAAGTTCCGTCTAATCAAGGCTATGGTTTTTCCAGTAGTCATGTATGGATGTGAGAGTTGGACTGTGAAGAAGGCTGAGCGCCGAAGAATTGATGCTTTTGAACTGTGGTGTTGGAGAAGACTCTTGAGAGTCCCTTAGACTGCAAGGAGATCCAACCAGTCCATTCTGAAGGAGATTAGCTCTGGGATTTCTTTGGAAGGAATGATGCTAAAGCTGAAATTCCAGTACTTTGGCCACCTCATGCTAAGAGTTGACTCATTGGAAAAGACCCTGATGCTGGAAGGGTTTGGGGGCAGGAGGAGAAGGGGACGACAGAGGATGAGATGGCTGGATGGCATCACGGACTCGATGGACGTGAATCTGAGTGAACTCCGGGAGTTGGTGCTCTACAGGGAGGCCTGGCATGCTGTGATTCATGGGGTCGCAAAGAGTCAGACAGGACTGAGAGACTGAACTGAACTGAACTGAACAATCACTTACCCATAGGTTTTCCTTCTAGGAAACAATGCCTTGGGCAGAATAGTTGGGGCATTATAGATAAGCCTGACCATGACAACATCAAAAGCTCTCATTCAGACTCATTTATAGCCCAAGTCCACCATTTTGTCAACTTACACTTTATGCATTTGATAAATCCTACCCAAATGCCCCTTCAGAGCTTTCCTCAAAGTGGAGGTGGCTAGTCCACATGTTATTCTGCCCTTCATTCCTATTGGCTTTATCTGTATGTTGCATTTTCATTATTTATATAGCAGAGAGGGCCCTGGACAGGGTAGGTGCTCTTAGACATAGTTCAGTCTTGGCTGTGCTCTGCACTCCCCTGACTATTTGTTCTTGACCAAACTCTCTTAAGGTTTCAAAAATTTTAATATCTTCTCCTTAGCTTGTATGTTTTTCTCAGTATTTCCTATAAGTTCATTGTTCTGATTCTTTTTGTGTGTGTGTGTATTAACTAAACCTAATACACTGTGATTTCCCAAACCAGAATTTTCTTAACATCTTCCTATTAATCTTGTTCCTCTACTTATAATGAGTTCAATGTGCTCTGAGAGTGAGATTTAAAAGCAGACTTGATAGCATAAGTAGGCCAAGGCAGTAGTAGGATGGGAAAGGCTCTCCTTGTTTTGCTTGAGGTGAGAGACAAATCTTCCACTGAAGAATTTTAGGAAAGCTTAGTGTGGCTGGAGACCAGATAACCAGGGCATTCGGGCTGAGATGAGCTGGTAAGATAAGTGAGATCTTGCAGCCTCATTAAGGATTTTAAATTTTGTGCCATAAGCAGTTGTTGTCCATGGACTGAGAAGTCTGGTGGGCTACAGTCCATGGGGTTGCAAAGAGTCAGATACAACTGACCACACAATTAAGCAAGTTGTTTAGTCTCTCAATCATGTCTGATTCTTTGTGATCCCATGGACTGTAGCACGCCAGGTTTCCCTTTCCAAAGGGAGGACATTAAAGGGCTTTCAGCATGGGTTTAAAGGGAATTCTGTGGGATATGTGTGTGTGTGTGCGTGTGGTGACAAATTGGATTTGCATTTCAAACTAGGTAAAAGCTGATGTTTTCTGACACAAGGAAGTACAGGTTATGACCTGGTGACTGTTTCATCACCACTGAAATCATTTTCACATTGTTTAATCAGAGAGAATTTAACTAGTTGAATTTTAGATCCCAAAATACTCACTTGATGCTGATTGAAGTCATTCTGAGGAGAAATTGCAGGGATTCATGTCCCTCTATCACATATCATTTTCTAAGGAACAGTTTTGATGGCAGAAAATGAAAATCACTTAAAGTGATAGTGGGAACTAAGGCAGAGGAAAGGAGAAGGGGGTCCACTCACTTCACAGTATTGATGACAGTGCTTCCTAGTATCCCCTTATCTGAAAATTTACATGAAAGATCATAATTGCTTAGGAGCACTCCTGAAACACTCACCAAATGCAAAGCACACACATTTAATGGCTTGGCATCAACGAGCATTTAGTGCATTGTCATTTGGTCAATGAGACATAAAAAAGAAACCTGTTACCTACTGAGCATATTTGCTAGGAATTTGGTGATGGTAGCTCAGTTGGTAAAAAATCCACCTGAAATGCCGGAGACCCCTGTTTGATTCCTGGGTCAGGAATATCCCCTGGAGAAGCGATAGGCCACTCACTCCAGTATTCTTGGGCTTCCCTTGTGGCTCAGCTGGTAAACAGTCCGCCTGCTATGTAGGAGATCTGGGTTAGATCCCTGGGTTGGGAAGGTCCCCTGGAGAAAGAAAAGGCTACCCACTCCAGTATTTTGGCCTGGATAATTCCATGGAATGTATATATAGTCCATGGGGTCACAATGAGTAGGACACACTGAGTGACTTTCACTTTCAGAGGAAGTCTCCATTTTGTTCTTCTGTTGCAGAATTTATGATCTGGGTCTGTTGTTCAGTTGCTCAGTCATGTCCAACTCTTTGCAACCCGATGGACTACAGAAAGACAGGCTTCCCTGTCCTTTACCATCTCCTAGAATTTGCTCAAATTCATGTCCTTTGAGCTGATGATGCCATCCAACCATCTCATTCTCTATTGTCCCCATCTCCTCCTGTTCTCAATCTTTCCCAGCAACAGGGTATTTTCTAATGAGTCAGTTTCTTTCGCTTCATGTGGCCAAAGTATTGGAGCTTCAGCATCAGTCCTTCCAATGAATATTCAGGCTTGATTTCCTTTAGAATTGATCTCCTTGCAGTCCCAGAGACTTTCAACAGTCTTCTCCAACACCACAGTTTGAAAGCAGTTGGGTCTTGGCTACTCCAAAAAACTGAGACTAATGGTTTGCCTTTGATGTCTTTTCTTTCTTGTGCAAATCCCCTTGTCCATGGAATTACAAGCCATAAATGTATCCCCAAAATATAGAGATCTCTCTTATCCATGTATGATAGATAGATAGACAGATAGATAGATATAGATATGGGCTTCGCAGGTGGCACTAGTGGTAAAGAACCTGCCTACCATTACAGGAAACTTAAGAGTCATGGGTTGGATCCCTGGGTCAGGAAGATCCCCTGGAGGAGGAAATGGCAATCCACTCCATTATTCTTGCCTGGAGAACCCCATGGACAGAGGAACCTGCCAGGCTATGGTCCATAGGGTTGCACACAGTCAGACAAAACTGAAGTGACTAAACACAGTATAGGTGTATGTGTGTGTGTGTGTGCTTGGTTGCTCATTCATGTCCAACTGTGACCCTATGGATTGTGTGTGTATAAAATATTCATGGACTTGTTTTATTTCTGAAATCAACCTTGTGCCTTCTGTATTTTCTAAGCCAAAAGAAAAAAGGATATTTGTTTTAGCCTGACATGCTTTTTGTGCTTGTATCCTGAGGAATGAATTGCTTTGTTCCTAACACTCATTTATTAGATAAGCTGGTATGGGTCATAACGTCCTCAGAGGACCTCTCCCTCCTTACCAGTGTTCTGACTGGGTCAGCAAGAAAGAACCCTATAAATGTGGCTTATGCCCTTTAGATGTCCGAGGGATATATGGTTAGGAAAAAGGTTCTAAATATTAAGGATAATCTTGAATGCTTTTTAACTGCTTTCTGTTATAGAATGCTAATGCTAAGCAGCCAGTAAAATTGCCATGTTAAAAGAAAAAAAGAATTGCTGAGTTTCTGGGACCACTATTCAAATAGCCTTAATGATCTGTGATTTTAAGGAAGACAGGCCTGGTTTACTTCCAAGGATGCCAAGTGTACACTCTCATTTAAGGCTGTTGGAGGCACCTTCTCCAAGACTGAAGCTGAGAGATGAGGAGTTTCCCGCCACAGCACTGTCATTCCACAAGTTCAGCATAACCATGATGATATGGGAAGTCGGGCAAGTGAAGCCTGGGAACAAACGCATTAGAGACACACTCGTGGGCATGTGGGCACACACAGTGTTTGTCATATAAACTTCTCAGGTGGAGCAGGAAGGCTGCTTTTTGTCCTAGTACCAATGTGTCTTTGAAAGCAGAAAAAGCACTTCCATTTCTAGGCTAAACAAAAAATGGACAGAGGTTTTGGAGAGCGTGTGTGTGTTGTTCCCCTGAGATTTTTTGGTTTTGATGATACTGTTGCAGGAAAGGGGACCCCTTCCAGGGCCCAAGAGTGGGCTCTTATCTAACACCCAGAAATGAGTTGTCTGAGGAAAAACACATGCTGAGAAAGCAAGAGACTTTGTTGGGAAGGTGCATCCAGGCAGAGAGCAGTAGGTAAGGGAAACTAGGAGGACTGCTTTGCCGTGTGGCTTGCGGTCTTGGGTTTTATGATGATGGAATTAGTTTCTGGGTTGTCTCTGGCCAATCATTCTGACTCAGGGCCCTTCCTGGTGGCACATGCATCACTCAGTAAAGATGGATTCCAGCAAGAAGGATTCTGGGAGGTTGGTAGGACTTATAGACTGGCTTCTCTCTGCTTTTGATCTTTCTGCTATTCTTCCAATTGGTAGTAGCTTGTTAGTTCTGCATTCTTTACCAGGACCTCCTACTGTAAGAGAACCCATGCGTGTGAGTATGATCTCGTCTGGCCAGGGCATGTGGTTTCTGTCCGTGTTGCCCCAAACAGTGTTAAATCTTTGTCTTATGATTTGTGTTTTACTACCACTGTGATAGCTATGATATAGCAATGGTTACAGAATGTGAGAATTTCCCACTCTCCTAACAGCTAACTGCACTGCCCCTTCTTGCTTCAGTCCAGTTCAGTCACTCAGTCATGTCCAACTCTCTGTGACCCCATGAATCGCAGCACGCCAGGCCTCCCTGTCCACCACCAACTCCCGGAGTTCACCCAAACTCACGTCCGTCGCGTCGGCGATGCCATCCAGCCATCTCATCCTCTGTCTTCCCCTTCTCCTCCTGCCCCCAATCCCTTCCAGCATCAGGGTCTTTTCCAGTGAGTCAACTCTTCACCTGAGGTGGCCAAAGTATTGCAGTTGCAGCTTTAGCATCAGTCCTTCCAATGAACACCCAGGACTGATCTCCTTTAGAATGGACTGGTTGGATCTCCTTGCAGTCCAAGGGACTCTCAAGAGTCTTCTCCAACACCACAGTTCAAAAGCATCAATTCTTCAGCGCTCAGCTTTCTTCACAGTCCAACTCTCACATCCATACATGACCACTGGAAAAACCATAGCCTTGACTAGATGGACCTTTGTTGGCAAAGTAATGTCTCTGCTTTTGAATATGCTATCTAAGTTGGTCATAACTTTTCTTCCAAGGAGTAAGCATCTCTTAATTTTATGGCTGCAGTCACCATCTGCAGTGATTTGGGAGCCCCCAAAAATAAAGTCTGACACTGTTTCCACTGTTTCCCCATCTATTTGCCATGAAAATAGATAGCAATGGTTACAGAATATTAGAACATCCCACTCTCCTAACAGCTAACTGCACTGCCCCTTCTTGCTTTCGTTCAGTCTCTTAGTTGTGTCTGACTCTCTGCGACCCCGTGAGACCAGATGCCATGATCTTCGTTTTCTGAATGTTGAACTTTAAGCCAACTTTTTCACTCTCCTCTTTCACTTTCATCAAGAGGCTTTTTAGTTCCTCTTCACTTTCTGCCATAAGGGTGGTTTCATCTGCATATCTGAGGTTATTGATACCAGAGGTTAAATGAACAGTTGTATCAGTTGAGCTATAAGCAAGTGTGCATAAATGTTTTAAATGAGCATTTTACATTTCTGTAAAGACAAACCTGTTTGAAATTATTGTTGTTAGGCGTGGAGATACCTGGCCTCTTAATTCTCATTTTTAGCTGTGCCCTTAAGTAGATAGATTCTGAATCATTGACAAATGTGCTGCAATGGCGAGAAGGTGAGAACTCATTAAGACCATGATAACCTGCTAAGTCTACACAAACAGTCCCTACTTTGTTAACAAGTATTTCAGTTCTCACGTAATTGGCTACTTTTGAGTTGTATAACCCTCTAATTAAGTGACATACTTGGAATGAACTCTTTTGCTTCTGAAAAATCGATAAGAAGGAAAAGTTAACCAAAGTTTGGAAGAGTAGGAAATGAAACAAAATATAAACAAAACGAAACTTGGACACCAAAAGAAAATAAACCAGTGTTGCATTTAACATTTGTAAAGCAGATTCCATATAGAGACTGCTGATTACAACTAACTCACTTTGATGTCTAGAGTTTATCACATCATTTGATTATGCCATGATTAACATATTGGTGTTCTGGTGGATGTTCATTTGAATAGCAGTGAACCTTGACTATTAAAAAAAAAAAGAAGACTGTAGAAAATTCATAATGAGGTCTAAGAAAACTGCATGAAAGGAAGATTATTACTATTGACTTCATTAGCTTTTATTTTTTAAACCTAAAGATAAAAATGAAAGCAATATGGAAATCATACAACATCTCTCAGGAATACTTTTTTGTTCCTTAGAAAATTAATTTGCAACTGATTGAATTAAAATGGAAAGGCCTCAAGAAGATAGGCTCTTGTGGCAAAATGAAAAGCTTACAGGGAGAAAATAAACATCTACTAATGCCTTTTTATTCCTGGTTTCCAAAGCACACTGAAAGTGTCAGTTAATAATCCAAAAATTGCTCATATAGTTTAAAAGAAAATCATTCAGTTCTTCAGTTTATGTCTTAGCTGCTGATAAGTACTGTATTGGTAGGTGTTATATTTTATTTATGTAGTCAATGAGTGCTGCTTTTCTTTTTTTCTTTTTTCTTTTTCAATGAATGGTGTTTCTGTGAACTTCACTGAGCATCTCTCTAAGGCTTTTTCTGGAATACATGCTGTTGTACTGTAGATGAAGCCATTTTGCATCATCATCTTCATCTCCTTCTGTTTGTCAGATAGAAAAATATAGTCTCAAATAATATAGGTGAGTGAACGAAGTGGTCTGGGTAGGAGAGAAGAATTGATTATATTGAAGTAATCAACTTCAAATTTTGAAACTGGAATATTTTAATGGGGAACTCTTTTTAATCCTATCTAATGATAGTGATACTAATATACCAGTAGGAACATAAGCAAAGTGAGTGAACTGGTAATTTGTGACAGAAGTTATATTACTGATAGGAGAAATATAAATTGATGTTAAAATTCATCAATAATCTATACAAAGAAAGTTGTAAAGAACTAATATATTCACATATGAGATAGTCATTTTAACTTTTTTATTTTTTTAAGTTAAAATGTTTTATATATTATCACTGTTCAATCATTCCCTGCTCTGACTTTTCTTAACATTTTTATTTTGTATTGGGGTATGCTGCTGCTGCTACTGCTGCTAAGTCGCTTCAGTCGTGTCCGACTCTGTGCGACCCCAGAGACCGCAGCCCACCAGGCTCCCCCATCCCTGGGATTCTCCAGGCAAGAACACTGGAGTGGGTTGCCATTTCCTCTCTCATGCATGAAACTGAAAAGTGAAAGTGAAGTTGCTCAGTCGTGTCCAACTGCGGCCTTCCAGGCCCCTCCGTCCATGGGATTTTCCAGGCAAGAGTACTGGAGTGGGGTGCCATTGTATTGGGGTATAGCCATGGCAATATGCTATTGAAATCTCTTGCAAGAAAGAACTTGTTGACTCAGCTGTGGGATTGCTATCAATAGTTGCAGGTAACAGTGACATTGACAGATAAACAGAGTTCAGATGGTTGCAGAAAGCCACCATTCTCAAGGCAGCCCATATACTATGACTTATAGAATAGAATTGGAGTCATAATGGGACAGATGTTAGACAGAACTCAGTGTGGTGTGGACCATGCTTGTTGTGGAGCCAGCACTGCAGCCTGACTTTTTTTTCTCTGCTCAACCACCTGCTTTCTTCCTCACCTAAGTGTGGACCCTAAAACCCTCCTTCCAAAATATTCTATACCCTAAACTGAGTTTGTGTTAGCTTCCTGGAGAATTGGAGAATTCAATCTGCCATGGATATGTACAACCTACAAAAAAATCTATAATTAATGGATTCTAATGTAGAATTTAAAATTATTTTAAGGAAAAGTTTATGGTAAAATAGAAAAGTATCTAGGTCTAGTAGGGAAAAAAAAAAAACCCCTCTCAGATGCATAATTACCTAACAATTCATCCCTCTATCCATATAAATCATGCACATGAATATAAAAAATTAAAAAACAGTAACATGAGATAACTATAATTTGACCAGTGACGATGTTTTGTCTCTCTCCCTCCTTCCTTCCCTCCCCTCTTTCTTCCTCTTTGCTTCTTTTTGCTCCCCCTACTGATTATTGATGGGCCTGTATTACTTTAGTCATGGTCGATACAAAAGCTTTAAAAAAATTATACTCAAGTTAGAAAAATAAAATATTTTTAAAAACGTGTACCTAACAGGGCAAAGAGGTTTTGTGTTTCTTACTCTTTTATATTTATAGTCCTCATATCATTTGGCATACTGTCTGAGATGTTCTGTGATGTCCACTAATTTTACAACTAGCTATTGGGAGGTAAATGTGCATGGTCAGTTGCTCAGTACTATCCAGTTCTTCGTGACCCCATGGGTTGTAGCCCACCAGGGTCCTCTGTCCATGGGAGTTTTCCAGCAAGAACACTGGAGTGGGTTGCCATGCCCTCCTACAGAGGATCTTCCCAACCCAGAGACTGAACCTATATATCCTGCATCTCCTGCACTGCAGTCAGATTCTTTACCACTGAGCCATGGCAGAAGCCCAGTGGGAGGTATAAAACATATTTTAAAAATTTAAAACTGAACTTAGAATAGAGATAAAACCATGTAGCATAGCATATAGCACATGTAAGTAATGCCAGTGAAGTGAAAGTTGAGCAAATTGTTCCCAGTTGTCCTCAGATCTTGGATAGTGTTCTCCTCTTTGAAACCTGATGTCTCTGGGAACCATACTGTCCTTTTGCCCCAGTGTACAGTCAAAGCTATGTTTTTTCCCAGTAGTCATGTTTGGATATGAGAGTTGGACCATAAAGAAGACTGAGCACTGAAGAATTGATATTTTTGAACTGTGGTGTTGGAGAAGACTCTTGAGCGTCCCTTGGACTGCAAGGAGATCAAAGCAGTCCATCCTAAAGGAGATCAGTCCTGGGTGTTCATTGGAAGGACTGATGCTGAAGCTGAAACTCCAGTACTTTAGCCACCTGATGCAAAGAACTGACTCACTGGAAAAGACCCTGATGCTGGGAAAGATTGAAGGCAGGAGGAGAAGGGGATGACAGAGGATGAGATGATTGGATGGCATCACCAACTCGACGGATATAAGTTTGAGCAAGCTCCAGGAGTCAGTGATGGACAGAGTAGCCTGACTTGCTGCAGTCCATGGGTTTGCAAAGAGTTGGACATAACTGAGGAACTGAACTGAACTCACCATGTAAATATATGCATGTGAAGTCACTCAGTCATGTCCGACTCTTTGCGACCCCATGGACTGTAGCCTACTAGGCTCCTCTGTCCGTGGGATTTTCCAAGCAATAGTACTGGAGTGGATTGCCATTTCCTTCTCCAGGGGATCTTCCTGACTCAGGGATCGAACCCAGGTCTCCCGCATTATAGACAGACACTTTACCGTCTAAGCCACCAGGAAAGTCAAATATATGTATATCAGTGCTTAAAGATATCTGTGGACATCTAGTATCTAGCTGTGTTCATGGGAATCACTTTACCCATTTTCTCATTCTCTGTCTGCTCTTGACTTTATGTCTGTAGATACTTGAATTTGTAGCTTGCCACTGCCTCCTGGTCTTTGTATCAGCCTTGGTCTGTTTTCTAGCTCTGCTCTGTTCTGTATCAAACCCATCTGGCTTTTTTAGTTCTCTGGCTCTAGGCAACAGTCTTGCTAAAGTATTAACTTCACCTTCTTTGACTGGCCCCAGTAGTTAAAACCTAGCTCTGGCCACATGAGAGACAGTGAGACACAAATGCCTATCTATATATAGATTTTATTCTTCCCCCAGTCTGAGCTGACCAGCGGCCTGTCATTTCACACTCTTTACCAAATTGAAGAAAACCGGCCAGAAAAATACTCTACAAAATTAAAAAGGGAAGTGACAATTTGTAAATGCCCCAAGTATTACAAATGAAATATTTTTGCAAATGTGCTTGAAAATATAAAATTAAAATCATTCTTATTCAGGTGAAAGAATGCCCAGAATGACATACTTTCCTAAGAAACTCTGAATATGGATGAGGTCTCTCTTTTTTTTAAGTGCCTGATTTTAAAATGAACTTTTAAATAGATAACATATTCACATGTAAAACTTAAATTCCCCATATACCCTCCTAAGGGGCTTCCCAGGTGGCTCAGAGGTAAAGAATCTGCTTGCCAATGCAGAAGGTGTGGATTCAACCCCTGTGTCAGGAAGACCCCTGGGGGAGGGCATGGCAACTCTCACCAGTATTCTTGCTTGGGAAATTCCATGGACAGAGAAGCCTGGCAGGCTATAGTCTGTGGGGACACAGAAAAGTCAGACTTGACTTCGTGACTTAATAGCATAACCCTTTTATTCATAGTGCATAGTGTATGGACTGTTTTATATTAATAACACGATCTTGCCTCAAGAGATCAGAGCATGGTCTATTTTGTTCACTGTTTCTTCCCCAACATATAACACAATTCCAGGCTCATGGTAAATTATGTTCAGTAAATATTTACGGGATAAAATACAGATATTTTGTCTCTATAATCTCTCTTTTTCAGGCCTTTAAATCTACCTAGCAAGTTTGGTTGATTCATCCACAGGAATATTTATCAGCTTTATCTCTTATTTCTACAGTCACAGTCTAACCTGAGGTCCTCATCAATCAATCTATGTCTTAGACTGTTAAAACTTCCTACATGATGTTCTTGCTTTCTTACACATAGGTAACCAGCTCTGCAGAGAGGCAGGCAGAGTAGCAGCATGACTAAGAGCGTTGGAATGGGCAGTCTCCTGGAGTTCGTATTCTAGCTCTGCCGCTTATAAGCTTTGTGGTGGTTTTAGTTTATGTGAAGCAGAGGACTATTTCTTTTGCTGCAGCAGCTATAAAGGAAAAATCACAGTTACTCTAATGTGAATTGATTCTAAATTTTATAAATTAATCTCTATAATTGATGCCATAATTGAAATTGAAATTCCAGCCAAGGATGAGATAAGCAGATGACATTACTGTTGAACAGCTGGTTGATGTTAAATCTTTCAAAGAGCCAATAGTGCTGGTTTATTAGCAGGGCTTGAGAAGATGTGTCTTTCTAAGTGCTAATAATACCTGGTTCTTCAAAGTACTAATTAGAGAGAATGGTAAAACAGATTTGTTAGTTCCTCTAAGATATAAGAATTTTCATTGATGTGCGAAGTGATAAAAATATTTTGCCTTTAGTTGGAGTTTGGGCCTTAGCCACGATGTAGGCATGGCTTCATTTTCCTACTGGCTTCCCTAAATGTGTGAATTTAGATAACACTTAAAGATGTTTGCATGACTTATGCAATTAAAACTTGGACAGATTTCTGTCAAATTATAAGCTGTTCCCTCTGTGAGTTCTGGTTATGTGAACCAAGACAGAATTTTGATTTGAATTCCCATAGTATAATTTTCTTATTGGTGTAACCAAGGTATTAAATGAGTGATAAATAAGTGTGTTTACTTTGCAGGTGAGGTTTTGTTGTTGTTGTTATTTGTTTTGTTTTTAATCCATGAATTGATGACCAGGAAATGCTCAAATAAATATTTTTAGGGAGCCTTTTCCCAATAAGCTTGGAATGATGTATAATCTCTCGACAGGGCTGGCAAGCTCATGAACAAGATTTGGCTGCTTTTCTGCTAACAACAAAATGTGAACAAAGGCTGAAGCACTGTGTGTTACTTTTAACATAATCAGCATTTTTTCTGGTTGTACTGGGCTCTTCCCTAATTGGACTACTCTTCCAAAGATGTTATTTCTTGACCAACTCATGCCCAGACAGGAAATGATTTCAAATTTTCCATGAAGTCAAATTTATATTCAGAGTTATTATCCTTTCTCTGAAAACTCTTTCAATAAAAATTAATCTCTAAGGTAGAGTTTGTTAATAAAGTTAAAATTCTAATTTAGGGTTGGCAAACTATGTTCCACAAGTCAAATCTGGCCTGCTTTATGCAACCTGTAAGCTAAGAATGGGTTAATATTTTTCAATGGTTAAAAGCAATCAGGAAAAGGATTCATATTTTGTGACACATAGAAATTATCTGAAATTCAAATTTTAGTGTTCATAATTGTTTTATTCGACTATAGACACTTATTTACGTAATTTCTCTGGCTGCTTTCATGGAGCAGTGGCTGAGTTGAGTAGAGACTATAGAGACCATGATTTGCAAAGCTTGAAACATACACTATCTGAATTTCTATAGGAAAGGTATACTTGCCCTATTTTTGTTTTCATTTTTAAATTTATATTATTGAAATATAGTTGATTTATAATGTGTTAATTTCTACTGTGCAGCAAACAGACTCCATTATACATACACATGCACATACACAAACACGTTCTTTTTCATATTCTTTCCCATTAAGGCTGATCACTGGATATTGAGTATAGTTCCCTGTGCTATACAGTAGAACCTTACTGTTTATCCATCCTACATAAAATAGTTACATTTGCTAATCCCAAAGTATCCACTCCATTCCTCCCCCACCCCTCTTTCCTTTGGCATCACAAGTCTGTTCTCTGTCTTATTCACCACATATTCTACTGTGAAGAGAGAAAAATAGTATGTCGTTTTAAGGTGAAGAAGAATCAAATTAACACATGGTCTATTGTGATTATGGCATTCTGTGGAGGAAGCAGTTAAGAAAATTAGTTTAGCAAAATTGAAAATAAAAACCATGGATAGATATTTAAGAAACATGGAAAGGTGAAAATGAATATAAGTTATTTTGGCTATGCCTCATGAAGCAATCAATTCACTATTTTTTATTCCCATTATTTTTCTCAAAAAAAAAAAAAAATGCAGGAGCAAATAGAAATAGTCTAACAATTAGGGTGGGAAAGTGAACTTTATCTTTGTCTCTGAAGTGTGATCTCTGCAAGGGGAGGGTCTGCTTCTTTCTCCCCGTGACTTTAGGGCCTAATTAGGACCTTAGCTGAATACTCTGCAATGGACATTTTGGTGAATGCCATTTGGCTTGCCTGTGAAACGTTGAGAAGAACCTCTGAAGGTTGAATCTCTGAAGAAAGGCTGAAAGAG
Organism: Budorcas taxicolor; assembly: GCF_023091745.1. Classification (NCBI taxonomy): domain Eukaryota; kingdom Metazoa; phylum Chordata; class Mammalia; order Artiodactyla; family Bovidae; genus Budorcas; species Budorcas taxicolor. The sequence goes on from NC_068914.1 coordinate 24,794,281, forward strand.
AAACAAAAAGTAAGAGGTATTTTCCTTAGAAAACAGGAGCAGAAAACCTTTTCCCCCCATTTATTCACCAGCCTGGCCTTCAGCTTAACAAGTTTGTCATCAAGCTCTTTCTACCAACTCATGGAATTTAATTCATTCACTGTGACTCTTCTTTTTATCAGAGTCATTACTTTGTTTATTTTATAGACTTTAGTTTTTGCTTCCTAGATAAATGAAAGGATTTTTCTTGACCATTATATGTCACATAAGTGCTTTTTGAACACTCAATAATGTTATTTACAATGGGACCCCTAGGTTGAGAAGATTCCTTGGAGGAGGGCATGGCAACCCACTCCAGTATTCTTGCCTGGAAAATCCCATGAACAGTGGACCCTGGTGGGGTCACAAAGAGTCAGACACAAATAAGCAACTTAGCACTTACACATGAAAGGTAACTGCAGAGCAGTGGGAACAAGGAGTTCTCTGAGTGAAAGTTCCATCTCTTCCCAGCAGTGTGTTACCATGGAAAGAGTACTCTTTTTTGAGGCAATTGGTTTCTAGCTCTTTTTCTTCCAATGATATGCTCAGTCTCCCTGGAGTATTAATTTGCCTTTCTAGTCCTAAACTTCTTTATTTGTAAAAACAAGAGGTAAGGCTAAATTGGTATCTTTTAAAGCAACATAACAGTTTTTATATAAATTCTCAAATAAACCCTAAGATAGTAAAAAAGAAAGAAAGAAATTATTGTGTTAATAATAAGACAGATTTGCATCTGTAGATTTGCATTTTACTAAAAAATTGTAACATTTACTCTCTGTCAAAAATGCAAAGCAATATATTAATATTAGTGATCTCTCAAGGGCTCAGATATGAGTCTAGTTCACAGTTTAGTGTGTATTTTGAAAATAAATATTTTATTTATTGTATAAATAAATAAAATACTGTATGTATTTTAAATAAAACTTTAAAAATGGTTAAAATGGTTAAAATACATTTGACAAATGCTATTGGAATCAAGTCTTTGCAGAAGTTGTGGGCATCTCTGTACTTTTGAAAGGTCTCTATAGTATGTCCCCTGATCATTTTTTCTAAAGTGCTGTATACTACAGATATGTTTGCAAGAAGTGATTTCAGAGGACTAGAATACTATAGTGTGCAGGACTCACTTATTTAATGCACTAATTCCGGGGGGAAAACCTTGAATTTCACTTCCTCCATTATCCTCACTTTTCTAATGATCTCTCTGCCTATGATACTTCAGCATACTTAGCACTATGGCAGAGGCTTGGGATAAAATGGTGTGCAAGACATATTCTCTGGTCTCAAGAGCCTAATGGACTTCCTCTTTAAAAACTGTTGCTCCTCTTGTTTGAGATTTCACTTAATTCCACTATCTAGTCACACTAGCTGGAAAACTTGGGATTTTTTTACATTCCCCTCTCCCTCTTTACTCCTACACAGAACCAAGTCCTATTTTTTATTTTATTTGATTTTTTCCATTTCTACAGCTGCTATTCTATTTCAGAGCTTTGTCAACTTTTACCCAAACTATTAAAATAGCTTTGATTCATCTTGATTCCTCCTGTTTTGTTCATCTACATTGTTGGCAAAGTGATCAGTGTCAACTCTAAATTCAAAAGACTCGCTAAAATCCTTCTAAGGATTCCTAAGGAGCATAAAATAGTGTGCATAACTTTCCCTGGTGGCTGAGATGGTAAAGAACCCACCTGAAATGCAGGACACCTCGGTTTGACCCCTGGGCCAGGAAGATCCCCTGAAGAAGGTAATGTTTACCCACTCCAGTATTCTTGCCTGGAGAATCCCATGAGCAGAGGAGCCTGGTGGGCTACTGTCCATGGGGTCGCAAAGAGTCAGACACAACTAAGTAACCTACACACACTAACACCCTCTACCGCGGATTAACACAGTTTATAAATATCGCTATGATAGGGACCTATGTTAGTCAGCTTGAGTTGCTATAACAAATAGACTGAGTGGCTTAAACAGCAGACATTTATTTTTCACAAGTCTCGAGGCTAGGAAGTCCAAGATTAAGGCATTGGTCAATTTGGTTAAGGTGAGGGTCCTTTTTTCTGGTTTGTAGATGGACATCTTCTTGCTATATCCTCATATGACACAGAATTTCATGTCTCTTCCTATTTTATAAGGGATTAATCCCATCATGACAACATCACCCTTACAATATAGTCTAACCCTAACTAGTATCCCAGACTTTCCACCTCCTAAATAACATCACATTGAAGATTAGAATTTCAACATATGAATGTTGAAGGGACTAAAACACTCAGTCCATAGCATTCAGCCCCAAAATTCATGTCTTTCTCACCTGTGAAATATATTTAGTACATCCCAATGGCCTCAAAAGTCTTAGCTCATTTGGCATCAACTCTAAAGTCCAAAGTCTTATCTAAATAGCATCTAAATCAGATATGTATAAGACATGAAGTACAATTCTTCCTGAGGTAAAATTCCTCTCCTGGAAACCTATGAAAGTAGATGTGTGCTTCTAAAATACCATGGTGAGATGTGTGCCTGCTCACCATGTCTCACTCTTTGTGACCCCATGGACTGTAGCCAGCTGGGCTCTTCTGTCCATGGAATTTTCCAGGCAAGAATACTGGAGTGGGTTGCCATTTCCTTCTCCAAATGGTGAGATAGGCTTTCTAAAAGGGAGAAATCGGAAAGTAGGAAAGAGTGAGTCTCAAGCAAGACAAACTCCTTTAGACCTTAAGGCTTGAAGATGATCCTCTCTGGCTGGACGATCTTCCCTCTGGGCCCACTGAGTGGCAGTCTCACCTTCAGGACCCACCGGGTTGGGGTCATATCTCCACAGCTCTGCTGGGCAGTGATCCTGCCCTTTGAAACAAAAGCAGAGACAACCTTGGTCACTGGGCCTGTGGTGGGACTGGCAGCCTTGGTGATCTCTGGATTATCTTTAGGATCCTTCCTTTTGAACAGTGCACAGCTAAGAAGCAATATATTCCAGTCCTGAAAGACTAGAGATCTCTTCAAGAAAATTAGAGATACCAAGGGAACATTTCATGCAAAGATGGGCTTGATAAAGGACAGAAATGATATGGACTTAACAGAAGCAGAAGATATTAAGAAGAGGTGGCAAGAATACACAGAAGAACTGTACAAAAAAGATCTTCACGACCAAGATACTCATGATGGTGTGATCACTCACCTAGAGCCAGACATCCTGGAATGTGAAGTCAAGTGGGCCTTAGAAAGCATCACTATGAACAAAGCTAGTGGAGGTGATGGAATTCCAGTGGAGCTATTTCAAATCCTGAAAGGTGGTGCTGTAAAAGTGCGGCACTCAATATGGCAGCAAATTTGGAAAACTCAGCAGTGGCCACAGGACTGGAAAAGGTCAGTTTTCATCCCAACCCCAAAGAAAGGCAATGCCAAAGAATGCTCAAACTACCACACAATTGCACTATTCTCACACACTAGTAAAGTAATGCTCAAAATTCTCCAAGCCTGGCTTCAGCAATATGTGAACCGTGAACTTCCAGATGTTCAAACTGGTTTTAGAAAAGGCAGAGGACCCAGAGATCAAATTGGCAACATCCGCTGGATCATGGAAAAAGCAAGAGAGTTCCAGAAAAACATCTATTTCTGCTTTATTGACTATGCCAAAGCCTTTGACTGTGTGGATCACAATAAACTGTGGAAAATTCTGAAAGAGATGGGAATACCAGACCACCTGACCTGCCTCTTGAGAAACCTATATGCAGGTCAGGAAGCAACAGTTAGAACTGGACATGGAATAGACTGTTTCCAAATAGGAAAAGGGGTACATCAAGGCTGTATATTGTCACCCTGCTTATTTAACTTATATGCAGAGTACATCATGAGAAATGCTGGACTGGAAGAAGCACAAGCTGGAATCAAGATTGCTGGGAGAAACATCAATAACCTTAGATATTCAGATGACATCACCATTATGGCAGAAAGTGAAGAGGAGCTAAAAAGCCTCTTGATGAAAGTGAAAGAGGAGATTGAAAAATTTGGCTTAAAGCTCAACATTCAGAAAACTAAGATCATGGCATCTGGTCCCATCACCTCATGGGAAATAGATGGGGAAACAGTAGAAATAGTCTCAGACTTTGTTTCTTTGGGGGCTCCAAAATCACTGCTGATGGTGACTGCAGCCAAGAAATCAAAAGGCGCTTACTCCTTGGAAAAAAAGTTATGACCAACCTAGATAGTATATTGAAAAGCAGAGATATTACTTTGCCAACAAAGGTGCATCTAGTCAAGGCTATGGTTTTTCCAGTGGTCATGTATGGAAGTGAGAATTGGACTGTGAAGAAGGCAGAGTGCCAAAGAATTGATGCTTTTGAACTGTGGTGTTGGAGAAGACTCTTGAGAGTCCCTTGGACTGCAAGGAGATCCAACCAGTCCATTCTGAAGGAGATCAGCCCTAGGATTTCTTTGGAAGGAATGATGCTAAAGCTGAAGCTCCAGTACTTTGGCCACCTCATGCGAAGAGTTGACTCATTGGAAAAGACTCTGATGCTGGGAGGGATTGGGGGCAGGAGGAGAAGGGGACGACAGAGGATGAGATGGCTGGATGGCATCACCAACTCAATGGACGTGAGTCTGAGTGAACTCTGGGAGTTGGTGATGGACAAGGAGCCCTGGTGTGCTGTGATTCATGGGGTTGCAAAGAGTTGGACACAACTTAGCTACTGAACTGAACTGAAGATCTAAGAAGTCCTTCAGTCCTTATTCATCTCATCCGGTTTCTAATCGCTTCCAATCAAGCAATCAGTGTTTCTACTTGGGTGGCTGATTATGTCCCTGGTTCATACCAATACTCACTCCCTTACCAGTCTGTTTTGGAACCACACCTTTAGTGTTCTCAGCATTCTAGATAGGCTAGCTATTTTCCAAAGCTTTAAATTCTGGCTTCTTTTTGTTTGGCAGGTCTATCTTCAATTCATTTTCTCTTCTCGCACTTTAAGGAATCAGAAGCAACTAAAGTGCTCTTTCAACACGTTGCTTAGAAATCTCTTAGCTATATATCCAAAATCATTAATTGAAACTTGTACCTTACAAAAACAGTGTAAAACAAACACAATTTGGCCAAGTTCTTTGCCAGTTTGTGACATGGATTACCTTTTCTTGACTGTCCAATAACATCTTTCTCATTTCTATCCGAGGTCTCATCAGAATGGCCTTTACTGTCCATATTTCTACCACCATTCTGTTCATGATTGATATATTTTCTAAGAAGAGAGATGCTTCCTCTACAATTCTTTTTTTTTTTTTTCCTGTGCTCTCACCAGAATGGTCTTAGCTGTCCTTGCATAGCAATATCAGCTTTTTCTAGTATGTATCTCAAAATTCTTTCATCATCATTTTGCTACCCTGTTCCAAAACCACTTCCATATTTTTAGGTATTTGCTATAATTGCACCCCACTTCTCAATATCAATGTCTATATTAGTTAGTGTTCTTCAGTTGGGTTCTACAGACCCAATAGTATATATATGTGAGATTTATTATAAGAAATTGGCTCCCACAATTACGGAGGCAGGGAAGTCTCCCAATCTGTGGTCAGGATGAAAACCAGAGATCCAGGAAAGCTGTGCTGTAAATTTTAGTCTGATTCCCAAGGACTGAGAACCAGGAGTCCTGATGATATAAGATTTAAGTCCCGGGTCAAGCACAGGAGAAAATCTGTGTTTCAGCTCCTACAGTTAGAGAGAGAAAGAATTCAATTTTTCTCTACTCTTTTTGTTCTATTCAGGCCCTCCACAGGCTGGATGATGCCCAGCACCAACGTTGAGAGACAAACTGCCTCTCTCAACCCACCAAGTTTCTTTTTTTCCTTGTTTTTAAAATTTATTTTTAATTGGATGATAATTGCTTAACAATGTTGTGTTGGTTTCTGCCTTACAAAACATGGATCAGCTATAATTGTACATATAACACCCCCTCCTGAGTCTCCCTGCCTCCTACCCACCTTCTCACCCATCTAGTTCACCATAGAGCACGAGGTGGAAACTTCCCACTAGCTATCTATTTTATACATGGTAGTGTGTATAGGTCAATGCTACTCTCTCAATTCATCTACTGTCTCCTTCCTGCACTGTGTCCACAAATCCATTATCTACATCTGGGTCTCTATCCTACCCTGCAAATAGGTTCATCAGTACCATTTTTCTAGATCCCATATATATATGCATTAATATACAATATTTGTTTTTCTTTTTTACTTACTTTACTCTGTATAACAGGCTCCAGATTTGTCCACTTAATTTCAACCGACTCAAATCCATTCCTTTTCATGTCTGAGTAATGTTCCATTGTATACATGTTCAGTTCAGTTGTTCAGTCATGTCCACCTCTTTGCAACCCCATGGACTGCAGCATGCAAGGCTTCCCTGTCCAACACCAACTCCTGGAGCTTGCTCAAACTCATGTCCATTGAGTCAGAGATGCCATCCAACCATCTTATCCTCTGTTGTCCCTTTCCCCTCCTGTCTTCAATCTTTCCCAGCATCAGGGTCTTTTCCAATGAGTCAGTTATTTGAATCAGGTGGCCAAAGTACTAGAGCTTCAGCTTCAGCATCTGTCCATCTAATGAATATTCAGGACTGATTAGTAAAATATGAATGCCATCTCATTTAAAATATATATGGAGAGAAGGCTAGAGATGCCTTTTATTTACACTGCTAGTCTCTTATTTCAAACTTAAAAAAAAAGGATATACAATTGTTCATGTGTGGTTTTTCATGTACAATGTCAGTCACTAATAGGAAAATGGGCTCGGTAAATGGTAGTGATGAGCAGTGCCAAGAAAAGAGTTGCATAATACATCTTCAAGATTGCTCCCAAAGAACTCAAATGTGTAAAAAGCCAGGTGCCTAAGTCTGAGTCCTTTCATACAAAATTATTTGTTGTGATAGTGAGTTTTATAAAACCATGTTTTTGACAGTCTTCAAGAGTTTAATATGTGTGTGTGTACTGCTTGCCTTTGCTCACTATTATGTCACTATAAATAATTGACTTTGCTGATTAATACTGATGGCATTTTTTTCTTGTAAAGATTTTATCATATCTTCACTTGTCATTTTAAGGCTTTAAGTGTCCTTGAAGAGAATCTACTTTAAGCTGTGTCAAATTGTCACCTTAAATATTAATGATTACGTTGTTTTGTACTGTATTATTCTATAAAGGGTACAACTTTCATAAAAGCCACAGCAAAAGAAATTTGTCTGTTAAAACTAACTTTGAGGTCATAAATTCTCCAGTCTTTTTGGAATGTGAGGTAATCAAATCGTTCTTTAATAAGATCTATTCGGGAAACAGTAATGAGTACTGGACCTGGTTTTGATGTCCTATTTCCAAGAAGTAGTTTTCCCTGTAAGAGAATGAGAGAGAGGAAGATGTGAGAGAAGGAAAAGAGAATGGTAAAGAACCTTGAGAAATGGGATAGCACCTTAAAATAAATCTCTTGTGTTCCTAATACTTTATTCAGTAGCTGAAATATATTTGGTGCCTCCCATTTTTTTTTAAATTGGAGCATAGTTTCTTTACAATGTTGTGTTAGTTTCTGCTTTACATTTAAGTGAATCAACTCTTTCTACCCCACATCAAACCTCATTTAGGTCATCACAGAGCACCAAGCTGAACTCCCTGTCCTATACAGCCAGGTCCCCACTACTATTTAATACACAATAGTGTATATGTGTAAACTACAATTTCCAAATATTTTTTGAATTAATGAATGAGCCTCTGGATCAGATACTTTGTTCTGGCTTATTTAGTTCTCTTGAAACCTGTTTATTTTGTTTACAGTTTTTGCAGAGAAGTTAACAGCAAATGGTAAATGGTTTGAATATTAAAACTACATAATCAAGTTTTTCTCTTCTAAAGCGTATGTGTAGTCATGGAGTAGAACTGAGGATATTTTATTTTTCTTTATTATTTTTTTTTCTTTTGAAGACATTTTGATATTTACTTTGGAACTAAAGAATGTGAAATGAGCAGAATCATGGAACTTTTTTCAAAAGACTAAAGAAACTTTAGAATTTTAAGGAGTATGATTTCTCTGCATTTGCTTGACAGATGAGTTGCTTAATAATTGTGAAGAGGAAATGGTCTTAGATTTATAGGAGAGAGAAAGAGATATGCATTTTTGAAGTCTTTTACTCCCCAGAGGATTCCTCTACCCCAGACACCATGCAATAATATCTTGTGAACTGGAAAGGGATTGAGGTGTATTCAGGAAGATTGATCACACTGAAGGCAAAGATGAATTTCTGTGACTTAAGACTGACTTAAGGCATTGAAAAAGGGCGTCTAAATTTTAATAAATATGATTCAAAAATTACTCACTGTCTCATCAGCTTCAGAGACTGTGGGTTGTTGGTTGAACTCAGGCTCAAGAGCAATGCTTCTTTTTTGCTCTGACAGTAAGGTCACAGCAAATGTCCAAAAAGCTCCCCCATGGAAATTGTATGGTAATAAAATTGTCTCTTTGTTCTTTATCTCTCGGTATAAGGAAATTGTGAAACTTTCATGCAAAGGTTATTTCTTGCTTGAAAAAAAAATGTGAAAAGTTTAGGTAGGTTTGCACAGGATCCTCATCTCTCAGTCAGAGCCATCTCCTTATTAGAACACAAATTCTAAGGATTAACTTGCTAGTGATAATCAAGCTGGTTGAAGACATTAAAAGCAGAAGAAAGAGTGTTAGGCAAGGTCCAGTTTTTTAAAACATTATGGGCCTATGGAGATTAATCATTTTAATATGATTAGAGTGTAAAGCATATGATTGAGAGGTAAGAGGAAGAATCCAATGCAATAATGACAATATAGTGATTCTTCTTTACCAAGGAAAAGATTCAGATCCAGATGAAATCATCTGTCAAATACGTGAGAGATAACTTACATATGTGAAAGATTTTCTCAAAAGGAAGTACTATCTTTGTAAATTACCATTCTTTACAAATCTAACTAGATTGTTAGTAACATAGTATTTTAAGATGTAATGAGGCAGATGTCTTTATCAGCTCAAACTTTTAATATAGGGGTCCTGACATTAGAATTTTTAGCCCAATTCATTTTTAATCAACTCACTTATATCATGTTGTCATGCTTTCGCTTTTGACCATGGTATTATCCAAATTAGACTGACATTATTTTTTTCATGACCACCTTAGCAACATAGCAACATAAGCCTGAGCCACACTGAGATATAAGGAAGGGAGGATAATTGAAATGACTTCAGGAAAAAGCATGAGCAATACAATAGAATGGAGGGCAGGCTACAGAAAATAATATCTATTCTTGTCTGCAGAATTCCATGAACAGAAGAGCCTAGCAGGATACAGTACATGGGGTCTCAAACAGTCAGATATGACTAAGGTAATTCCCTTTTTTTTTTTTTTTTTATGAAAGAGAACAAAAACCAAAGAGAGTTGGGGAGAGTGAGCAGTGAATGTTTGGGGGCATGATAAGCAGACCAGAGATATTGGATTATCTTGTACTTCCAGTGGTACCAGGAAGTACCACTGGACACGTTTTTGTTCTGAGACTGTTGCTATTGGAGGGAAGTGTCAAGCTTGGAAGATGTTAATACTCGGGGACAGATTCTTATACTTTTGTTTGTTGTGTTTTGGAGCTACTTCATATTCACACCATTGGACATTCCATACTTCAGCCTAGTTTGTCTATTCAAAAATTTCCTTACTTTCTAATTCATGGAGATAACTGAAGCTATACAGAGTGTTTCTTCATAAACATTCACCTTCTCATTGAATTATTAATGGCCTGAAGCTATCCTTTCATCATTCCTCCTCCCTACAACCATGGCTTTGGGAATTTTCTTTAAGGCTTTCATTCAGTTCCACAAATGCTGACATGTGCTTCTTATATGTCCCAGTCCTGTTGAGGGGCAGACAGAATATGACAGACACCACTAGTTGTTAACCTAATAACCATTCTTCCCTCCTGTCTTCATTAGAGAGCTCACATTTTGTTTGGAACAGCAATGTGTCTGGTTGAAAGCCTTGCCTTACCAGAGTTTTCTTATAGATAGACTGCTGTGCAGTATTCTGACCTTTGCAGTGTCAGTAAGAATCTTCTGGAAATTTCTGAGAAAGGTTTTTCTTTCTTTTAAGTGCTATCCTTTTCTTCTCCACCTTTCTTCTTGCCTGAAATGGAATAGCCATTGTGACAATGAGGTGGCAGCATAAAAACCATCTATAATGATGGCAGAGTAGAAAGCAGGGAAATATCCTGGAACACTGATGATATTATGAAGCCAGAGCGCCAAACCTGGACTGTCTACCTGAGGATAGTTCTTGTTATATAAGCAAAATGTGTTCTGGAGGAAAAACAAACTTGGAAGAAAAATATACAGGATACATTCACCTTCTCTAGATTATACACACACACACACACACACACACACACACACACACACACACTTAGCTGGGATTTTGTGTCATGTAATCTTTGAAAAGCTCCAATGTGTATAGGAGTGGATTCCTGTATTTAAGGTTTTGAAAGTTTACCACAAAAAAAAAAAAAAAAAAAAAAAAGTGGATTGAATAGGGTAGAAAAGGGGAGAGGACAGGGCTGCAAGCTATTTGTCCACAGTGCAGGTTGGACAGAGCTGGCAATCCTTGTTCATTATTTGATCAAACTGCTGCCTGTTGTTCCTTAGGAAATTTACCATGGGCACCAAGACTCTAGTTTTAGAAGAAATGGTAGGAAAATGTGTGTTTCTGGATGCTGCTTGTTCTTAACACTCAGGAAACAAAAAGGATGAACTTGAACTAGAGCTAGTCACTTCTGCCACCGAGATGGAAAGATCATAGTCCTCAAACTGTGGCTTAGAAAGCTCTTTGCAGTTGTCAGTGGCATCTAACTATTCAACCCAGGCAGGCAGTCCTTAGGTACCTGAACAGGCACTAGGAGGACGTACTCTGCTAAACCTCTGGAGCCTCCAGGAAGTGGCTTCTTCCTTCAAAATGCTCACATCAGATGTAGTCATGAAGGATGAGAAAAGGAAGATTCTCAGGATGACTGGTCCCTAGGGCAAGGGACAAAGAGGGTCCAACCAGAGAGAGACTAGAGACAGAGATAGTGAAGAAGTGTAACCCCAGGACCAGGGCAGTGATTGTTGCCCACTTGATGTGCTTCCTAGCTACATCCCTGTTTACGAATGAAAGTTTTCATTTGTCTATACTTTTCTTACTGGGTGTGTTGAAGGCAGATAACATTTTTATGCATTCGAGGTTATCAGACATTCAGACCTGCTACAGTACCAAAAGAACCTGGAATTTCAACTCGGTATATACCAGCTTGTATAAGAATTTGGGATTATGTTAGTTGGGGAAAAGGAGTAAATGTATATAGCAGTGCTGAGCAGACAAAGGTTTACAACATGTCAGATATTATTTGTCTGATCAGTATACATACTCATTTTCTCTTTAAAAGAACCTCAGTTTTGGAGGGAAGGTCAATAATGCGCAAGGCCATACAGTTGTCTTCCCAGATTCCCTGGGAGACGGTGATGTTACATAGTTCAAGTAGTGAAATTTAAGCAAAAATCGGCCAGTTATGTTGCTTCTTTGATGAAGTTGTTTCTCCTTCCTCTTCTTTCTTGATCTTATGGTGGCAAATGTGAGGGGAGAAGCCACAGGTAAAAAACAGAGTGGAATGAGAGAAGGTGGAAAGGCTTGGCTGATGTCAAGACACCAGCCCTAGGTGATTAATTGCATACTTTGTCTTATGTGAGGGAGAAAAAAAAGTCACTAGATTTAGCCACTGGAGTAGGTTTTTTGTTACATACAGCAAAACAACAATCTTAACTGATATGCACAGATTACAGGCTCTCCATACCTTCTGGATCTAATGACCCAGCATGAGGAGCCCCTTCCTTAGGGTCTTCCCAAAAAAATTTCCCTTTTCTTCAGCATTTCAATATCTACCTTCTTTTCTGGTATTCTTTCTGTTTTGTCCCCAAACATTTATCATTCTGGAAGAAAATTACTCCATCAGCTATATATCTAACTTTTTCACACGTATAAACAGTGTATATCGACATTCTCAATATAAAATATTCACATAACTTAGAAGAACCACTGAGTTTATCTTTTCATTCTTTTCTTTTCATTGATGAAATCTGTAAAGTGAATCTCTTCAACTCAGGATTTTCTCCCAATGGCCATCTTAATTCTATGAAATCTGGTGTCTGCCCTCATCACGCCACTGAGAGAAGCAGTTCACCGGGGACTCGGTTACTCCTAGATGATACCTTTCAGAGATTATGCTGAATTGGCTGTGAATATGCAGCCACTACAGGCCTGCACCAGTGTGCTGTGAGATTTAAAATGGGCCAGAAGTATTCAAAACAAGCTTTAAAAAAAAAATAGAACCTATCTTCCTTCCCACAAATCATGATTGGTCAAGTAAGTCACAAACTTGTCTTTCTAGGAGTGAGGGAGTGAGTGAGTGAATGCTAAGTTGTGCCTGACTCTTTGTGGTCCCATGAACTGTATCCTGCTAGGCATCTCTGTCTGTGGAATTTTCCAGGCAAAAATACTGGAGTGGAATGCTAATTCCTACTCCAGGGGATCTTCTCAACCCAGGGATCAAACCTGCATCTCTTGCATCTCTGATATTGGGAGATGGATTCTTTACAACTATGCCACCTGGGAAGCCAGATGGGAAGCCCATTTTCTATATCTAAGTCTTTTGGCTTGGTAGAAATTCCCTCATTTAGGAGGATAACTTGCAAAAGTTAATACTACTAATTCCCAATTTAAAAAAATCCTCAAATAGAACATAACAAGTATAATATGCAAATACTCTTCTTACATAGAAACAGGTAAGTAAAAGTATTCTTATACATGGCAAACAATTAATTTTATTATCAAATTTGTTAATGAAAATTTTTCATATAGATCCTTTTATTTTTCTTAGACTTCTGGACTTTGCATTTTTCTAGTATTAGTATCCTGCTTTTTTCTAACCTACTATACCATGTGTCAAACTAGCTAGTGATACGTATAAAAATTTCTGAGACCTAGTTAGGAATTGCTTTCAGTTCAGTTCAGCTCAGTCACTCAGTAGCATCTGACACTTTGCAAACCCATGGACTACAGCACATCAGGCTTCCCTGTCCATCACCAACTCCCAGAGCTTGCTCAAACTCATGTCCATCGAGTCAGTGATGCCATCCAACCATCTCATCCTCTGTCTTCCCCTTCTCCTCCTGCCTTCAGTCTTGCCCAGAATCAGGATCTTTACCAGTGAGTCAGTTCTTCACATCAGGTGGCCAAAGTATTGAAGTTTCAGCTTCAGCATCAGTCCTTCTAATGAATATTCAGGACTGATATTCTTTACTATTGATTGGTTGAATCTCCCTGCAGTCCAAGGGACTCTCAAGAGTCTTCTCCAACACCACAGTTCAAAAGCATCAATTCTTCGGCACTCAGCTTTAGTTACAGTCCAACTCTCACATCCATACATGACTACTAGAAAAACCATAGCTTTGACTAGACAGACCTTTGTCGGCAAAGTAATGTCTCTACTTTTTAATATGCTGTCTAGGTTGGTCATAGCTTTTCTTCCAAAGAGCAATCATCTTTAATTTCATGGCTGCAGTAACCATCTGCAGTGATTTTGGAGCCCCCCAAAATAAAGTCTGACACTGTTTCCATTGTTTCCCCATCTATTTCCCATGAAGTGATGGGACCAGATGCCATGAACTTAGTTTTCTGAATGTTGAGTTTTAAGCCAACTTTTTCACTCTCCTCTCTCACATTCATCAAGAGGCTCTTTAGTTCCTCTTCACTTTCTGCCATAAGGGTGGTGTCACCTGCATATCTGAGGTTATTAATATTTCTCCTGGCAATCTTGATTCCAGCTTGTGCTTCATCCAGCCTGGCATTTCACATTATGTACTCTGCATATAAGTTAAATAAGCAGGATGACAATATACAGCCTTGATGTATTCCTTTCCTAACTTGGAACCAGTCTGCTATTCCATGTCCAGTTCTAACTTGCTTCTTGACCTGCACAGAGATTTCTCAGGAGGCAGGTAAGGTGGTCTGGTATTCCCATCACTTTAAGAGTTTTCCACAGTTTCTTGTGACCCACACAGTCAAAGGCTTTGGCGTAGTCAATAAAGTAGATGTAGGTGTTTTTTGGGAACTCTGTTGTTTTTTTTCTATGATCCAACACATATAGCCAGTTTGATCTGTGGTTCCTCTGCCTCTGCCTTTTCTAAATCCAGCTTGAATATCTGGAAGTTTATGGTTCACGTACATTGAATATTCTTTGGTATTGACTTTCTTTGGGATTAGAATGAAAGCTGACCTTTCCCAGTCCTATGGCCACTGCTGATTTTTTTTCCAAATTTCCTGGCATATTGAGTGCAGCACTTTCACAGCATCATCTTTTAGGATTTAAAATAGCTCAGCTGGAATTCCATCACCTCCACTAGTGATGCTTCCTAAGGCCCACTTAACTTTGTATTCCAGGATGTCTGGATGTAGGTGAGTGATCACACCATCATGGTTATCTGGGTCATAAAGATCTTTTTTGTATAGTTCTTCTGTGTATGCTTGCCACCTCTTCTTAATATCTTCTGTTTCTGTTAGGTCCATACCATTTCTGTTCTTTATTGTGCCCATCTTTGCATGAAATGTTCCCATGGTATCTCCAATTTTCTTGAAGAGCTCTTTAGTCTTTCCCATTCTATTGTTTTCCTCTATTTCTTTGCCTTGCTCACTGAGGAAGTGATCCCTTATCTCTTATCTCTTATAAGAGATCTCTTATCTCTCCTTGATATTCTTTGGAACTCTGCATTCAAATGGGTAAACTTTCCTTTTCTCCTTTGCCTTTAGCTTCTCTTCTTTTCTCATGTTTAAAAATTTTTAAGATCTAGTTGAGAACTGTTCTAAGCCTTTTTAAAAATGACAATAATGAATAACAATTATATATAGGTACTAAACAGAACTGGCTATAGAAACTCAGATTTTCATTTTGTATATCAATTTTACTATTAATTTTTGCACACATCCTCCCATTGCCCTCAACTGGTGATCAATAAGTGTTTAGAAAACAACAATATTTGACAGCACAAGTCTTGGTTTGTCATGTGTTTCTGGTCAGGATGGATATCAATTTTGATTCACTGCTTTCAGAACAGCTAGAGCAGAATGGATTAGATTAGCAGGCATGAATAAATCTTAATTTTGTTGAGATTTATACCTGTCGCATGATAAACACAGATAAATGCTCCTTCATCCAACCAGTTGCATTGATTTGGGTCTTACAAAAGTTAAATGTTAGCCTACAATTAAATTTGTGGTGACATGGTAAATGTAACTTGAGATAATGATGGTATAGGTCAGTATATGGCAGTGGAGACAGCACAAGGATTCTACTAGCCCATAAACAGTTTCCTCAAGTACATAATCAGGCAAAATGTACATGCAATTCATGGAGATAGGAAAATAGAACTTTTTTTAGGCTCAAAAATTGTAGAATTAAGAATTACCTAAACTCTTCAGTTGATTATGCAATACAAGCCCTTGGAATCAGGAGGATGATTTATCATT
Source organism: Budorcas taxicolor (assembly GCF_023091745.1). NCBI lineage: Eukaryota > Metazoa > Chordata > Mammalia > Artiodactyla > Bovidae > Budorcas > Budorcas taxicolor. The sequence continues at coordinate 24,809,879 of NC_068914.1, forward strand.
CATTATAAAACTAAACTTTAAAGCTGTGTTTCTAAGAAATTGTGGTTGCCTCTGTGGAAGGGAACTAGAAGATGAGGGAGAGACTTTTTTTCATAACATATCTTTGTACAATTTGAATTTCATATCATGTGCATATAATACCTATTCAAATAACTGAATATTGGAAAGGAGAAAAAGAAACAAAGTAAAGTAAAGATAAAACCAGGCTTCCTATCTAAAAAGAAATTCCAACAACTTAAACACTTAGGAAGAATTTACTTGGGTGACACACTGACAAAGAATCCACCTGCCAATGCAGGAGACACAAGAGATGCAGGTTAGATTCCTCGGTCAGGAAGATCCCCTGGAGAAGGAAATAGCAACCCAGTCCAGTATGCTTGCCTGGGAAAGCCCATGGACAAAGAGCATGGTGGGCTACAGTCCAAAGGGTCACAAAGAGTCAGAAACGACTGAGCACCAGCACCTCCTGTTCTGTTAAATCACCTATACTCAGCATATACCCTTTGTTCCCTTTGCATATTGTATTAATCATGGTCCTCTGCATTTTAACACTCAACGTTATTTTGAGTGCATTGAGTTTTGCCTTTTCTAGGATATATTTCTCTAGGACATCTTACAATACTCTGCCTATAGAAGGAATTCATTACATAGATGAAAAATAACTGAGAAAATAAACCGCTCAGTTGTTCATCACTAGCCTCTTAATATGGAGCCAAAGTTAATAGTAGTATAGTCAGACTGGTAAACATATGTCCAGCAAAAGACAGCAGACATTTGATGGACATTGAACATTTAAGAGTCAAGAACTCCATAAGAGGGTCAAGGAAGGCATGGTTTATATTGTTAAAGAAGAGTTAGGAAACCTACAAATCAGAGGTCATCAAGAGGGAAGAAGTAAATAGGTGCTGAAAATTTGGATTAGTCAGGGGATTGAGAGGATTGGATGTGGAAGGGTCAGCATTAGAGAAGAGAGCATGAATTTGGATCTCAGAGTAGAGCCTCTCCTGATATTTACTGTACTTTTTTTCTAGCTATGTGTTAGTAGGGGACTACACTAGGGCTTGTTGAAGAAATGTGATATGAAACAGTCATAGGATTATTACAGCCCCCAAAATATAAGGGCTGTAAGGTACTTAAAGATTACCTAAGTCTAGTTTTTTCTCATTTTATAGATGAGGAAACTGAGAACAATGAAGGTTTTTAGAAGTTAAGACTGAATTTTCAAGTTCCAAGAGGTTCATATTTTTAAGTATCCCATTATACATTCATTTTCTGAGAATCAAATTCATATTTCATGGAGAATTTGTCAACAGAATCATTGAGAAGTACAAGTAGCAACATAATGAGTTTGATAAAAAGAATTTTGGAATACCTCTTCTGGAGATGAGTAACTTATCCAGGGACACTTAAGGGTGTCACTGGTTTTCACATAGGTAAAAGTGAATTGACATAAAATAAAACTAGAAAGTTGTAATGCCAAAAATATTGGGGGTAAACACTTTTGAATAACTGACTCAGGCTTTTAGATGCATGCACACTCAGTAGCTCAGTCATGTCCAACTGTTTGTGACCCCATGGACTCTAGCCTGCCAGGCTCCTCTGTCATGGAATTTTCCAGGCAAGAATAGTGCAGTGAGTTACCATTTCTTTCTCCAGGGGACCTTCCTGACCCAGAGATCAAACCCAAATTTCCTGTGCCCCCTGCATTGGCAGGTGGATTCTTTTACCACTGTGCCACCCAGGAAGCCCCAAGCTTTTAGGAGCAGTCTCTAAAATGAGAGAGTGTCACAAACTCCTTTAATAGCCATTTGGTAGATTGTGTTACAGGGCATTAATGCCAAAGATAAAATAGTGAAGAAAGCCCCTTCAAAGAATTGGGTATTAGACATGCATGATTCAGAATAAAAGGTTAGTTAAGACGATGGCATCTAGTCCCATCACTTCATGGCCAATAGATGGGGAAACAGTGGAAACAGTGTCAGACTTTATTTTGAGGGGCTCCAAAATCACTGCAGATGGTAATTGCAGCCATGAAATTAAAAGACACTTACTCCTTGGAAGGAAAGTTATGACCAACCTAGATAGCATATTCAAAGGCAGAGACATTACTTTGCCAACAAAGGTCCGTCTAGTCAAGGCTATGGTTTTTCCTGTGGTCATGTATGGATGTGAAAGTTGGACTGTGAAGAAGGCTGAGCACCGAAGAATTGATGCTTTTGAACTGTGGTGTTGGAAAAGACTCTTGAGAGTCCCTTGAACTGCAAGGAGATCCAACCAGTCCATCCTAAAGGAGATCAGTCCTGGGTGTTCTTTTGAAGGACTGATGCTAAAGCTAAAACTCCAATACTTTGGCCACCTCATGCGAAGAGTTGACTCATTGGAAAAGACTCTGATGCTGGGAGGGATTGGGGGCAGAAGGAGAAGGGGATCACAGAGGATGAGATGGCAGGATGGCATCACTGACTCGATGGATGTGAGTCTGAGTGAACTCTGAGAGTTGGTGATGGACAGGGAGGCCTGGCGTGCTGCGATTCATGGGATCGCAAAGAGTCGGACACGACTGAGCGACTGAACTGAACTGTTGGTTTTACTTTTTTGCTTTCATTCTTTCTTGGCCTCCCAGGTGGTTCAGTGGTAAAGAATCCACCTGCCAATGCAGGAGATGTGGGCTGTCAAAATCCCCTGGAGGACACAGTAACCCACAACAAAATTCTTGCCTGGAAGATTCCATAGACAGAGGAGCCTGGCAGGCTACAGTAATGGGGTCACAAAAAATCAGACCTGACTGCACGACTAACCATACACACACATTCTCATTCTCTCAACTTACTGCTTATTTGAAGAGCTGAAAGATTGTGTTGCTTATTATTGTTATACTAATATAATTAATTGTGGTAATAATTTTCCACAAAACTGTCATACAGATAGAGTATATATGAGTACACGACTCCACCATCTTAATCCATTTCAGCATAAATTGATATTTAACCACTCAGAAATCTTTACTTACTTAGCAGGAAATGTGACTTGAATTACTACATTCTTGCAAATAGATCCCACTGTGGGAGTCCCATGGGTCCACTCTAGCCTTAAACTTCTCCTCGGTGAATCTCAGACTGACAGTCAGTCAGTCAGTCTGCCAAAGGCTAATTTGTGTACAGATTAGCTATCTCCAACTACCTCTAGGAAATGACTCTCAAGAATGAAGCAAGACAGCAGCAGCTAGGTCTTTCTGAAAGGCTGGATAATAAAAGTGAAGCATTGGACATTGTCAAGACAAGTGTGTAGAGTGTGAAAGCAAGAGTGATCAAGAACACCTCCTTGTTGCGTTTTCCTCCTCCTGTTTCCTGGAGGGAGGTGAGGGCTGAGTGGAAACTAAAAATCTTTCAAGAACAGCATGCCATCAGTCAGTCAAAGACTAATATCTGTAGAAGTGCTGATCTTCAACTTTAGGCCTTTTGTTGTAATAGAGGAATCAGGTGAAATTATACAAGACCACCTGGCAATCTCAGAGCTAGACTCTCAAGATTTTCAGCCAGGGGTTGATATTGTTGAAATATTTAAAAGGGACTAGAAGGAAAAATTAATCTACTGATAGTTGCCTGTGCCTACGTTGTTACTACCGTAAGGTGTTAAGACTTTTAACTTGCCTTCTTTCTTAGTTGATTTGCACACTTAGTACTGATTATAAATAACAATTGCAGAAGGTTATTTCACTGACTTCACTGCAGTGAAACAGCCTACGGTAGCACCACACACTGGCCTTTCAGCCAAAGATAAATAATTTCTGCACTGAGTATAGGAGAGAAAGCAAACATTTCAATTACCACTACTTATAAGAGGTTGGAAAGACACGCCATTGTAAGAAAACTTGCTGTGTTTAATTCCCTTTGTCCTTAAAGAAGACTCAAAAGATTTTTTTAACTACTTCAGAAACGGCTGCCTTGTTTCATAAGAGGCAAGTGTTTTCCATCTATATGGTATCATTGCTGTGTCAGCATTTTCTGTCTCCTGCAGTATCATTCTCAAAGCTTGGCAACTGTTTTGAGTTTAATAAAATAATAGGTATTATTTAGGGATCTTCTCAACTGAAGAATTATTCCTATGAATCAGACTTCAGTCATTGCAGATTCCATTTAATGGTTCCTCTTCCTTTTACTTGCAGTCATCCTTATCAAATATAGTTTCAATTAATATGCTGGAAGAATGGCATTAGTATATGGGGGAGAGAGACAGTGGCATCCTAGGAAATAGTCATTCTAACTCTGAAATGATGAAAATAAGAATTCCCTCTGTTGGGAATTCCCTGATGGTCCAGTGGTTCAAGGCTCTTCCTATTATGTTACACTATGCTTAGAACTCCTCACTATCAATGTTGAAGACCATGTTCAGTCCCTGGTCAGGGAACTAAGATCCCACAATTTGTGTGGGAGATGCCCTTCTCCCTCCTGAAAAAAAGTATGTTATGTCCCAATAGAGGATGAAGGCTTAATTATATTAGTTTTATTTCATAAAATGACTTTATTGAGTTAGGCTTCTACAATGTCTTTTTTAAAATTAATTAATTTCTTTTCATTGGAGGCTAATTACTTTACAATATTGTAGTGGTTTTTGCCGTACGTTGACATTCAGCCATGGGTGTACATGTATTTCCCATCCTGAAACCCCCTCCCACCTCCCTCCCCATCCCAACAATGTCTTTTTAAAGATGAATAAATTAAGGTTTTGTAGCCCAGCTTGTAAGTGACTCACTTGGAACTGAAATTCAAGAATGTCTGACTTCAAGGCTCTTCCTATTATGTTACACTGTGCTTCTTAATGTCAACATTAAAATTACAGAGATGTTAAAAGTTTAGAAATCTTCTAAAATTTTCATCTATTTCTTTTCTTTCCTCCTCTCTCCTCTACATTTCTGTGACTTAAATGAAAAAAAAAAAAGTTAATTGATATTCTGGTAGAATTCCGTAGCTGTTCAGAAGACATTTGCTATTGTTTTTTTGGCACTGTGAATGTCTTATAAAAGACTGTATAAATAAATATGGCCTCAAACACCAGATCACTAATGATATCAAGTCTGATTAGTATGCAGGGATATAATTTTAGAGATACTTCTGGGTGGAAACAATAAAAGGTTCAGAATGGGTGTCTAAATTTTTCAGTGTTGTTTCATAGCCACAGTTAACTAGCTGTGAAATACTGCCATTTCCACTTAATTTTGTTCACTAGTTAATTCAATCCTCTACTTTATTTGATCAGATCTGAAGCCAAATCATTTATATTCATTTTGCATTGTGTTTTTGCAGTGTCTCTTGATCACTTTCACATACTAATACTGGCTAATTCAATTGGGATTTATTGAAGCAGCCCTTGAAAATTAACCATCCAATTTCTCATACATAACATAAAAATAGACTTATTTCTCTTCACTTGTCTCTTTGCAGAATATATATTAGCATAAAATAAGAGGTTGTCTTTTTGGTGCAAATCACAATGCTCATGATATTAAAGGACTGGTCTTGGAGAATGAATTTTGTCAAGAAGTGGTGGACCCTCATGGGAATGTAGACTTGATTGTCATTTTTTTTTTTTCCTATGGGGGAAACTCTGGATGAAATAAATTGATCAGGAAAACCAAGAGAAAGGATCAATTTCCTGGTATTTAAGATATTAATAATTTATATGTTGCATTGCTTAGGTCATATTGGTAATGATGGTGAGAACAGAAATTATTAATGACTCTACAAAGATGAAAGCATGTGGCTTTTGCCTTTATGGATGAGGAATTTTGCTGGTTAAAAATCAGTCTATCAATAAAGTAATGAACTTACTTAATTTCAATCCTTTGGACACCATTTCTAATTTAAGTATTTTGGGGTGGAGTGGTCATAAAAGCTAAGCTATGAGTTCTTCCCTCTTCTCATTAATCTGACTGTACAAGGAATTTTAGTTAATTGGAAACCTGTTATGTCTAAAATTCCAAATCACAAGATAAATAAATGAATTGTTAAAAGCAAGGAAAATAGAGACTGAAGGGAAAATAGAAAAGGGACTCAGACTTCAGAGAATCTTCAAGGTTAATTACAGTCACGCTCTGAAGTACTAAAGTAAACCCAATGTGTGTTCCAATAGCAGAGGCCCAAGGTTTGAATGAACATACCCAAAAGATAAGTTAACAATAGCCGTTAATAAAGGAGGTACAGGATGAGTGACTGAACTATGAGAAGGCTTGAAGCTATTTTCTCTATTATAAATGGGAAAAGGTGAGAAGAGCTCATATGTACAACCCTGGGTCACAAAAGTTCCCACTGTCTTGGAAGAGCCAGTGATTCTGGCTCTTCCACCACATACAGCTACAGTAAATATGTCTAGGAAAACTTTTATTTGCTTTGGACTATATTTTTTCATCCAAATTTGAACTTTTCTCATGGACGAAGTACAGTTTTCTTACCTCATCATTTTCTATTGTTTATTTTTCATAAAAGATTTGTGTGTGAAAGGACAGAAACAAAGTGAGTCTTGGATCTCTGTAGCTGGAAGGAAACTGAAGACGAGAGCAGTCTGAACTGGAGTGTGGGGAGTGGAGAAGGCACTTTGCTTACCTTTGTATGGTCTACAACAGCACCTGAAACTTGCATCTGAGCAGAAAAAGATTCCTAGAAATGTGGGAATGTGGTCCCACTGTTCCAAGAGGGGTGAGACCACTGCAGAACAGTGAGCCACCTCTGGAGCCTCTGCAAGTCATAGAGGCCGTTGCCCCAACTAGCTCTAATAGTAGATGATGGTTCTTGGCTTTCTCTGTGGATCTGACTTTGCTTAATCTGTGGTCTTTTTTATTCTGTGTGTGTGTGTGTGTGTGTGTGTGTGTGTGTGTGTTTCCCGCTTCCCTGGTGGCTCATATGGTTAAAAAAAAAAAAAAAATCCACCTGCAGTGTATAAGACCTGGTCTGGATCTCTGGGTCAGGAAGATCCCCTGGAGAAGGGAATGGCAATCCACTCCAATATTCTTGCCTGGAAAATTCCATGGACAGAGGAGTCTGGTGGGTTGCAGTCCCTGGAGTTGGAAAGAGTTGGACATGACTGAGTGACTAACACTTTCACTTTTTTTTTTCCACTTCTTTTTATTCTGGCTTTTTTCTTGTTTTCACTGAACTCTTTCCCTCTCCACTCACCCTGCCTCCCCTCTCCCCTCCTCTTCGCTTCTCTATTCTACTCTCTTGAACTCTCCACAATTCTCAGAGTTCAAACATAGAGGCTCAACCACTCACTAAAAGACAGGACCAGGTTTGCTGTTGAGGGTGGGGAGTAAATGTTCTACTCTCTTGGTTTTCTGTTGCTTTTTATCAACCTGTATTATATTACCCTCTCCTATTCTGTTTACATGCCACTTATTTGTGAAACTTTCAAAATAAATCTTTAATACTTAAATCCACCAGTTATACATTTAAGGATGATCAAAGGCAAAAGAGTAAAAGAAAGTTCCCTTTTGTTTCATAACTCACTCTTCAGACAGCTTTACCTTGTCCCTGTTCCTTACCATCAATCACTCCCAAGTAGGTGTTTCATCTTCTGATGCTAAAATTAAGTACATAGAACACAAAGAAGGAACATAACAAATACTTGAGGGGATACATCCACTTCTCTTTTTCAGTCTTAGACTGACTTTCCTCAGATCAACCAAACTCTGCTGCTCTTTTCATACTTCTTAAGCCCCTGCTCCTCTCTTTTTATTTTACCTTATAGTTTTAAATCTTTCCTAACTTAAACGGAATGGAGTTTCTGACATTGTATTTGTGTTATTGAGAGAGAACTGAAGCCGTGGATGGTCTAATATTTGTCATATCTGTAACACCTCTGCTCTCCACTCTTGGGTCTTGCTCATTGGAATATGTTCTTAGTCTGTAAGGCTGTGTTCTCTGCTTTGTTCTATTCTGCTCCAAGTCAAAGCTCTCCCTTTCTGTAACTTTCAAATAGAAAATTCATATTTTTCTGAGTCTCTCTTTTTAGTTGCTGATAATACACAAAATTGTAAACACTGAAATTTTTCTTTAATTTGATGATTCACTGTTTTACAGACCATGGTTGTTCAGATGGCTGGAAACAGATTGATTGGAGATGAATGGTTTTGTTTCCTATGATCTATGTCTTAATGAAAGATCCTTGACAAACCAATTAATTTCAAATAATATCAGTCATGAAGGAAGAAACCCTGACTAGTGCCTCTTTATTTTGATGAACAGCATTCCCCTATTAAGTAGGTGATACTGCGGGAAAGCAGGTGAAAATCTACTGCTCTTAAGCCCTTCTGCCTTCTGTCAACCCATGTGTTTTCAGATGGCAGTATTCCCAAAATCAGCCTTGAAGAGATGCCTCAGCTAGTCTTTTCTGAACTTAAAATTGATTTCTTTGTTTAATGGCTGTTGTTTTACTTATTAAGAAGATATAATATTGTCAGTTTGCTCTGTCATGACAGTTGCTGACTTAGGCAATAGATAGAAATATAAATCCCTTCCTGAGTTAATGAATTAATTAGTAGAAAAGTTACTTGAAACAACATATGGAAAAAAAGTACTAGGCATTTAAATGTTGAAGCAGTATTTTCTATACTGAGTTTGAGGAATGCCAATGTCAGTATGTGTTTAGTTGAAAAATGGTGGCTTCAGTGGCCAAATGCTTTAGGGAAAAAAACAGATTTCTTTCCTTTAGGGTTCTCTGAGCTCATAATATGATAATGTGCACTATGAACTCCCAAGAATAGTTATTATACAGCAGTTCCTCTACAGTTTTAACTGCAGAGAGCTCCTTCTAACTCACCTGGTAACTAGTGTTGTTCAGTTTAGTTCAGTTCAGTTGCTCAGTTGTGTCTGACTCTTTGTGACCCCATGGACTGCAGCATACCAGGACTCCCTGTCCATAACAAACTCCTGCAGTTGACTCAAACTCATGCCCATTGAATCAGTGATGCCATCCAACCATCTCATCCTCTGTTGTCCCCTTCTCCTCCCGACTTCAATCTTTCCCAGCATCAGGGTCTTTTCAAATGAGTCAGTTCTTGGCATCAGGTGGCCAAAGTATTGGAGCTTCAGCTTCAACATCAGTCCTTCCAATGAATATTCACACTGATTTCCCTTAGGATGGACTGGTTGGATTCCTTGCAGTCCAAGGGACTCTCAAGAGTTCTCCAATACCAGAGTTCAAAAGCATTAATTCTTCAGTGCTCAGCTTTTTTATAGTACAACTCTTACATCCATACATGACCACAGGAAAAACCATAGCCTTGACTAAACAGACCTTAGTCGGCAAAGTAATGTCTCTGCTGTTTAATATGCTGTGTAGGTTGGTCATAAATTTTCTTCCAAGGAGTAAGCGTCTTTTAACTTCATGGCTGCAGTCACCATCTGCAGTGATTTTGGAGCCCAAAAAAATAAAGTCTGACACTGTTTCCACTGTTTCTCCATCTATTTGCCATGAAGTGATGGGACCGGATACTATGATCTTAGTTTTCTGCATGTTGAGCTTTAAGACAACTTTTTCACTTTCCTCTTTCACTTTCATCAAGAGACTCTTTAGTTCTTCACTTTCTGCCATAAGGGTGGTGTCATCTGCATATCTGAATTTATTGATATTTCTCCTAGCAATCTTGATTCCAGCTTGTGCTTCCTCCAGCCCAGCGTTTCTCATGATGTACTCTGCATAGAAGTTAAATAGGCACAGTGACAATATATAGCCTTGATATACTCCTTTTCCTATTTGAAACCAGTCTGTTTTTCCATGTCCAGTTCTAACTGTTGCTTCCTGACCTGCATACAGATTTCTCAAGAGGCAGGTCAGGTGGTCTGTTATTCCCATCTCTTTCAGAATTTTCCACAGTTTATTGTGATCCACACAGTTAAAGGCTTTGGCATAGTCAATAAAGCAGAAGTAGATGTTTTTCTGGAATTTTCTTGCTTTTTTGATGATCTAGCGGATGTTGGCAATTTGATCTCTCTGTTCTTCGAGACCATAAAGTAAATGGGATATTAAAGAAAATGGAATATTAAAGCCATTTTTTCCTCTTTAAAAATGTATATATCCTTTAACCCCTATCACAGCAAACCTGAGAGCTCTGAAGCATGATGGTAGGGTCGTGTTAATAAACCAGGTTCATTTGCCCAAAATGTAGCAAGCCAAAAGCTGAGATGTCAAATCTGCAGCAGAGAAAGTGTTTTTGTTTTTTGTTTTTTGTTTTTGTTTTGTTTGTTTTTTTTTTTTCCCACAAGGTAGCCAAGCAAGGAGCTGGGAGAACCAATCTCAGATCTGCCTGCCAGAAGGCGAGGGGTTTGGGATATTTCTGGGGTAAAGAATCAGGTTGGCTTGAAGTATGGGAAAAGCTGACTGGACCCGATAGACTCCTTTGACCATGGGATTCTCCTGGCAAGAATACTGGAATGGGTTGCCATTTCCTCCTCCAGGGAATTCTCCCAACCCATTGAACCCATGTCTCATTATGTTTACTGCATTGGCAAGGTAGGTCTAGACTTGACATTCAAGAAGTGTGGTATTGATTCTTTACATTAGTAACCAGATGGAATTTCAATGCCAGGTATGAGAATATTATTTTTATAATTATACATAATTCAGTTTAATTAAATTTTCAAAAAATGAAATGCAAAATTTGGGGCTTTATTTAAATAACTTTGTAAAATTTTAATATAAATTGATTATAATTTTATTTTGCCTTTTAATGCCAATAGATAATTTTGAATCCATTAAGAAAAACACTTTTAGAGACAAAATAATCTTTTCTATTTTTCCATTTAAATATTTTATAAAAACATCTAAACATTTTATACATTTTGTACACTTGACATTTTAAAATCCTTTATACATTTCTGTATACGATTATGGTTGTATACAGTTGTATGAAAGTTTCAATTATAATAGTATGATATGTAGCTTTTTTGATATGAAATAAAATATAAATTTTATGGAATGAATATAAACTAATACTGTTGGCCCATCATTAGAACACTCAGACATGAGCAATAATAAATTCATGTGTCTTTGGTGTGTCATTTTTCACTCATATAACAAGCATAGATTTATACATATATATAAATTAATTATATAATCCATATGTGTATTAACTTATATAATTTATTTATATTGATATATTTTTTGTTCTGTCACTAAAAATGTATATTTGTCCATGTAGGAGGATAAAGGGTGTTTTATTCAACAGTGTAAAAGCTTGATTTGTATGTGTGCTAAGTCACTTCAGTCATGTCTGACTCTTTGCAACCCTATGGAGTGCAGCTTGCCAGGCTCCTCTGTCCATGGGATTTCCCAGGCAAGAATACTGGAGTGGGGTGCCATTTCCTCCTCCAGGGGATCTTCCCAACTCAGAGATTGAACCCATGTCTCATTATGTTTTCTGCATTGGCAGGCAAGTCCTTTACCACTAGCACTACCTGGAAAGCCCATATTTAAACATGTAGCCATGATACATGAGCTTCCATCTGTACTCCTGCCCTGGATGGCAAAAATCAATGGTGGTCTTTGCTACTATGACTCCTGGAAGTTTGCTGGCATTATAAGGAACATCTTGTAAGGAAATACCAGTTTTATCTGCCAAGCAGGAAGTACATCTTCCCACCAAAGGCTCTTGACTTCCTCTGTCCAGCTATTCCCCACCATATACAGAATGAACAGATAATCACTGGCTTGTGCAACCACTATGATAATCACTGGGATTTATGCTGAGCTCATTTCTTAGAGTGATAGGCCCATGGATTGTTTTCCAGAAATCATAAGAAAAAAATAACTGTCGGTATTTAGCAGTCAGGACCTTGGAGCATAAAATAGAAATTCTGGCCAGATGAGAAGAGAACAAGCAATACGGACATACAGTATGAGGATTCAGAAGGGGTTAGAACCTGTCTTTCAGCCTCCTTTGTGAGACAGAATTGAGTACTTGTGTCCAAAATTAGTATTGGACATTCACAGCTCTGCAAAAGTAAGGTGTGTTGTGTATCTTATTACATAGTGTGGATTTCTTCCTATCTACTATAATTATATCAAATTATTATAATTAAGGTTCTGGTATCTAAGATGAGGAATCTAAGAGAAGGAGCCCCTGTGATGGAATATTGCCTTTAAATGGCTTTTATTTTTACCTTTTTCCAATATAAATTGCTAGACTTTGATTCAATGATTTTTTCTCACTTTATTCTCCTATAAGTAAAGGAATTCAGTCTTTAAAAAAAGTAGCTAATTATTTTTTAGATAAAATTTATTTGTATACTAATCATATTCAGTTTAGTAAAGTCAGATTTGACCTCCAACTGAGAAGTGAGGGCTCTATTATAAATCTTACAATATTCCTATACTTTATGATTTTAGCTGTGTTTAATATTTATTTCTCTTCCAGTTTTATTGAAATATAATTGGCATACTGCACTGTAGAAGTTTAAAGTGTATAGCATAATGATTTAACTTACGTACATCCTAAAATGATTACTACAATACATTTAGTGAACGTCTATTATCTCATATAGGTACCAAATAAAAAGAAAAAAGCTATTTTTTTGTGATGAAAATTCTTAGGATTTACTCTCAACATTCATATATAATGTTTCAGTATTAATTACATTAATGTGTTCTATATTATGTCCCTAGAATGCATTTAGGGCTTCTCTGATGGTTCAACTGGTAAAGAATCCACCTGCGATGTGGGAGACCTGGATTCAGTCCCTGGGTTGGGGAGATTCCCTGGAGAAGGAAATAGCTACCCACACCAATATTTTGGCCTGGAGAATTCCATGGACTGTATAGTCCATGGGGTGGCAAAGAGTCGGACACGACTGAGCGACTTTCACTTTCAGAGTGTATTTATAACAAGAAGTCTGTACCTCTGACCACTTTTCATCCCATACAAATATATTGCATAATTATTGACTAGATATACTACACTGGATATTTCATGCCCATGATATTTATTTTGCTACTGGTGTTTTTGCCTCTTAACTTTGTTTACTTATTTCACTCATCCTCCCATGACCCCATCCCTCTGGCAATCAATCACCTGTCCATTCTCTTTGTATAAAAGTGTGTTTCTGTTTTGTTATTTTTGTCCATTTGTTTTATTTATTAGATTCCACATGCAAATGAAACCATAGAATATTTCGTTGTCACAAATAGCAAGGTTTTATTTTTTATGAGTGAGTGATACCTCACTGTATTTGCATATATGTATTACATCTTCTACATCCATTCATTTATCAGTGGCCATTCAAGTCGCTTCTGTATCTTGGCTATTGTGAACAACGCTGCCACAAGCATACGGGTGCATGTATCTTTTTAAATTAGTGTTTTTGTTTTATTCAGAAAAATGCCCAGGAGTGGAATTGCTCTTCTCCATACTGTTTAACCCTGGTGGCTCGGAGGTTAAAGTGTCTGCCTGCAATGCAGGAGACCTGGATTCGATCCCTGGGTCAGGAAGATCCCCTGGAGAAGGAAATGGCAACCCACTCCAGTATTCTTGCCTGGAGAATCCCATGGACGGAGGAGCCTGGTGGGCTACAGTCCATGGGGTCACAAAGAGTCGGGCGCGACTGAGCGACTTCACTTTCACTTTCATACTGTTTAACATATTGCCTGCACTAAATTATAGTCCTACCAAAAGTGCATGAGGGTTCCCTTTCTTCTACATCTTTGTCAATGCTTGTTTGTCATTGTTTTTTTTCTTTTTTTTTTTCTGAAAAGTATGAGGTGATATCTCATTGTGTTTTGATTTTCATTTCCCTGATGATTAGCAATATTTTGCATCTTTTAACGTGTCTTTTGGTCATCTATATGTCTTCTTTGAATAAATGTCTATTCAGGTCCTCTGCCCAGTTTTTAATCATTTTTTGACGTTGTATGAGTTCTTTGTATAATTTGGATATTAACCCTGTATAAGATAGGCAAAACATATTTACAAATATGTTCTCCCATTCAGTAGGGAACCTTTTAGTTTTATTGATAGTTTCCTTTGCTGTGGAAAAGCTTTTTAATTTAATGTAGTCCCATTTGTTTATTTTTGCTTTTTTTATCCTCACCTGAGGAGACATATCCAAAAACGTATTGCAGAATCTATCCTTTTTTAAAGTAAAATTGACATGCACGAAATTGATGGATTTTAAAAGATGAGTTTGAATGAATGTATACACTCACCAAACTTTTACCAAGACATATATATATGTCCGACTCTGTGCGACCCCATAGATGGCAGCCCACCAGGCTCCCCCGTCCCTGGGATTCTCCAGGCAAAACACTGGAGTGGGTTGCCATTCCCTTCTCCAATGCATGAAGGGGAAAAGTGAAAGTGAAGTCGCTCAGTCGTGTCTGACCCTCAGCAACCCCATAGACTGCAGCCTACCAGGCCCCTCCATCCATGGGATTTTCCAGGCAAGAGTACTGGAGTGGGGTGCCATTGCCTTCTCCATATTAGTGCTTAGCCCTCACATTGTTTGTGGAATGGCTAACTGACTTAGCAGTATGAGATAGATGATCCAAGTTCACTTAGAAAGAAAGTGTAGGGACTCAGATGTGTCAGAACTCAGATGTGTAATTCAGTGTTTCTGATTCTAAAGCATGACCAGTTAACTTTTGACAGATGGATGCTCATCTAAAATCTATTTCATAGACCTTTGAACTTCAGTCATCACCAAGGTTCTTAGAAGTTCTCAGACACTACAAAGTAGTATCTAGACTCCAGATCAATACCTATTTTTCTCTAGCAGAGAAGGGAGGTATTTCTGCAGTCTGTTTATAGCTCCATTATTCAGTGTGGTGGTTAGATCTACTTTATTTCACAATCTTCTAAAAAATGCCCAAAGAAATATTTTATTCACATCTAAAACTTGGATAATGGGACTGTAATTTTGTAATGTTTATAGGTTGTTAAGGCAAAAAGTAAGCTACAGTGAGCTACTTCCTCCTCTTTTTAAAAGATTGCAGCCCTGTCTAAGCTTCCTTATGTGTCCCTATAGGGCATTTTTTAAACTACATGATATACATTATATTTGTAAGAGTATTTAGGCTTTAGAAGAAATAAAGAAATAAAGCTGCTTTCAGACGGGATTCAACAAACACACCAAATTCTACTGAGACCAATTATTCCTGCTACATAGAGTAATGATATAATTTAATAAGACATAGTTATCTATATTTATTTGAAATAGCTCCAGGATTTCTATTGAATAGCTGTCTGTTCTTTTATTACCTTTTTCTATCCATTTAAACTACCTTTGATCATATGCAAAATTAGAGAGTAATCAATTGTTTGGGCAAGAAATGGGGAGTGAGGAGACTGACTGGAAATATATTTTTATTTTCCATATTTGCAATAGTTTTCCCTTCTAAGGTCTAGTGGGCTGGAGAAACCTTGAGTCTTTAGTTTGAATCTCTATGATTTTGAGTGTCATATAGTTAAGCCTTAGATTTCTATTTCCAATGGAAACAATAGCCACCAAAGTCCTCAATATTAATAGAAGCATCAAGGTCATCTAGTTTATAAGTTTCTGTCCAGGTTGTTCTTCAGGAACACTACGAACATAGGAACATCAGTTAGAATTACTAGGTGCTGGGTTATATGATATGAAAGAAAAGCTCTCCAGGTAATTTTGATTTTGATCCTTGGTTACAAACCATTGATGGAGTCCAATTTCTCATTTGATGTTTGAATCATCCAAATGGTTTTTCAACAGCAGGGAGATTTTCATGTCCAGAGCATGTCCTTTCCTTCTTTGGACAGCTGGGATTGTTAGAAAGTCCTTCCTTAGGTATAGCTGAACTCTGCCTCTCTTCAGCTTAGTCCATTTATCTGGTTATCTGGTCTGCCAAGGATACCACGGAAAGAAAAATCTCACATTTTTAGAGTTGATATCCAGATCTGCATTCATGGTCTTATATGTCAGCTGAGCATTTAGCAGAACTATTGTTCCCTTACTCTCTTTTTAAACACAAACAAAAGCAAATAAGAATGTTATTTAGGAGTAGATGCTATCATGAAAGGGGCCGTAAACCCAGAATAACATCCGGTATTGAAAGAGTCTGTGGTGAGAAAAGACATTGGAAGTTTATGATAAGCCCCTGTCAATAAGAGAGTCAGAATGTAAACTGCTTGCTCAGGTTCGAGAGCACAGTCCTGTGATATGTTCTAGAAAATCACACACATTTTCAGTAATAGTTCCTGGCATGGTACTAGGCTCTGGTAGAGTTGGAATTAATTTCTAAAATACACAAGCAACTCATACAATTCAATGTCAGAAAACCAAACAACTCAACCAAAAAGTGGGAAAAAGACATAAACAGACATTTCTCCAAAGAAGACATACAGATGGCTAACAAACACATGAAAGGGGGAAAACCACTAGACCATTCAGGTATAACCTGAATCAAATCCCTTATGATTATACAGTGGAAGTGAGAAATAGATTTAAGGGACTACATCTGATAGGCAGAGTGCTCACTATTAGAGAAATGCAAATCAAAACTATAATGAGATACCACCTCATGCTGGTCAGAATGCCCCTCATCAAAAAGCCTACAAAAAATAAGTGCTGGAGAGGGTTTGGAGAAAAAGGAACCCTCTTGCATTGCTGGTAGAAATATAAATTGATACAGTCACTAAAGGAAGACAGTATGGAGATTCCTTTAAAAACTAGGAATAAAACTACCATATGACCCAGCAATCCCACTAGTAGCCATATACCCTGAGGAAACCAAAATTGAGAAAGACACATGTACCAAATGTTCATTGGAGAACTATTTAATATAGCTAGAACATGGAAGCAACCTAGATGTCCATCAACAGATGAATGGATAAAAAAGCTGTGGTACACATATACAATGGAGTACTGCTGCTAAGTCACTTCAGTCGTGTCCGACTCTGTGTGACCTCATAGATGGCAGCCCACCAGGCTCCCCCATCCCTGGGATTTTCCAGGTAAAAACACTGGAGTGGGTTTCCATTTCCTTCTCCAATGCATGAAAGTGAAAAGTGAAGTCGCTCAGTCGTGTCCAACTCTTAGCGACCCCATGGACTGCAGCCTACCAGGCTCCTCTGTCCATGGGATTTTCCAGGCAAGAGTACTGGAGTGGGGTGCCATCGCCTTCTACTTCAGCCATAAAAGAAATGCATTTGAGTCAGTTCTAATAAGGTGGACAAACCTAGAGTCTTTTATACAGAGTGAAGAAAATCGGAAAGAAATATAAATATCATACACTGATGCATACATATGGAATCTAGAGAGATGGTACTGATGAATTTATTTTCAGGGCAGCAATGGAGAAATAGATATAGAAAACAGACCTAAGGACATGGTAGGAGAGGAAGAGGGAGAGGGTGAGATGTATGGAGAGAGTAACATGGAAATTTACAATTCCATATGTAAAATAGATAGCCAGTGGGAATTTGCTGTGTGACTCAGGGAATTCAAACAGGGACCCTGGCAATCTAGAAGGGTGAGGTGGGGAGGGAGGAGACATGGGTGTACCTATGGCTGATTCTTGTTGATGTATGACAGAAAACCACAAAATTCTGTAAAGCAAATATCCTTCAATTAAAAAATAAAGTGGCAAAAAATTAGGTGAGTGTCACCCTCATCTCTGAATTATGAAGTAGCTGCTACATTTAAAGTGACAGTGCACACTTCTCATTGTCCTGACTTTGTGTTTCTACTCAAGTTTTTTCTATCTGCTGTTTTCCCCACCATCTTGTTAATGTAATTAATAAGTAGCTAGTTTCCATTTCCTTCATCATGCTTTCTGTATTGCTCCAATTTAACAATGATCACTTTCTCCACTCATTTGAAACCTTACACCATCACTGAAACTTCCTGTCTTGGTCATTTTATACATCTCTTCTCTGATAGGATTTGGGTCCCTTGAATGTAAGATCTCATTTTTGTAAATCATTGTACCATAGCTGCAATGAAAGTGAAGTCGCTCAGTCGTGTCCGACCCTCAGCGACCCCATGGACTGCAGCCCTCCAGGCCCTTCTGTCCATGGGATTTTCCAGGCAAGAGTACTGGAGTAGAGTGCCATTGCCTTCTCCAGATAATTATAGCTGCAATAGTTCCATGCAAACGGTGCTATCTGCCTGACTATAGTTTTGGCTGGGGCTTTGTAACCTGGGAGTAAACCTATTCCATGGGAAACATACTTTTAGTTTTACTTACTTATATTTAAAATTTTACTTATCTTTTGAAAACCACTATTATACTGGAATTGTTCTCCTGTCTTTAGTATTTTACTACACCTTAAGCATTTTGTATGACCAGAAAATTTCTTAGTGGCAGTAAATTTATTTCATTCTTTCTTTGTGGTAATATATAATCTGAATAGGACTCTGATTGGAATTTAATTTTTTATGAGTTGTAAACTCTCAGGGATAAAAACTAATAAACCAGTGAGTTTTGTGTGAGGGGTAATAGTTTATTTGTATTCTTCTATTTTATATCTTTCCTTTTTTTTACTATCAAGAGTTTCTTTTCTAGAACACTGGAATTATTATTATGATATATTTCAGTTCTATATTCTTACCTACTCTTTCCATTAAATCATTTTAAATCCAGATCTGTGAAGGGAGGAAAAGCATTAGCTCCTACACTGGAACATTCTCCTGAGGTAATAACTTTGTTTGAAGTTTAGTAGGTTTGGGAGTTATTAACCTTAAAACTCTATTTTATGAGGCTCCTGTATTTTTTCAGTTTAGTTGAATAACAATAGTTTTCAATGGAACTCTTCAGGATAATGAATAATAACATCATTTCAAGTTGATACTGTCTGCTGATTTATTCTTGTCACTAGTATCTACTAAAGGAAAGACACAGCAAATGTTAGGAAATTAACAGTGACATGTCTACATGGTATAAAACAATGTCATGAATTCAGAGTAAAAATCAAGAGAAAACATTTTTTATCCTTTCCTTCTTCCTCACGTACATATTTCCAACTTTCTTTTGCTCCTTACATATCCAACATTTTATGGGAAGTTGGCCTTCTAAGAAATATAGCATCCTGAAACTGTTTAATTCACACTGCAGCTGAAATACCTGAATTGTAGAGATCTGATTTCAAATATTGTCTCTGGAAGTGTTAGGTAGTTAGAAAAGGAAAAGGGAGTCCAAAATAGTGGTTGCTAAAAGACAAAGAAAAGGAAAAGCTTGTGAAAATAGAATAAAGGAAGGTCTGAGGACCAGAGTGAGAACCTCAGGTGAAACAAACAACCCTCCTAGCTAGCCCAGTTTACATAGGACTGGCTCAGGGGGTGAAGAAAAAGCATAAACAGAAGAGCCAATATTGAGCCACTCACCTCTTTTGGGTTTGCCCGCTCTCATGTCTCGAGGATATATTTTCCTTTGCTTGTCAAATAAAATTGAGCTGTAACCCAGCTGTAACACTGGCCCACCGTTTAAACTGAGCTATAATAGCTGTAACACTGGTTCATCATTTCAAGTTTTTGTTGCAGCAAGACAGAACTGAGGAAATTACACTTCCCCGACAAAAGCATCACCACATCCTTTTCTCTGATTTTTAGTAGGAAATAACTAAACATCTAACTTGTTTTAAAGTTGACTTTATCGGTTAGTTCATTTTTTCAGCTTTATTGTGATATAATTGACATATACCATTGTTTAAGATGGACAATGTGACAATTTGATATACATGTATACTGCAAATTATCACAGTAATATTAGATAGAACCTCAATTACTTCACATAGTTGCTCTTTTGAAAAAACAACAACAACAACAAAATGTGGTGAAAACTTTTATGATCTACTCTCTTAGCAACTTTCAAATATACAGTATGGACAGGCTTTCAAGTTTCCTCTGGTGATCCCTGTGTGATGAGACCTTGGAGAATCTTACAGGAAAGTTTCCACAATGTTAAGGAAGCTGAATGTCACTTTCAGTTCTCCTGTTTCCCTCAGGAGAAACCATAAGCCCAGTGAGGCCCTCTTGGTTGGGGTGCTGTGCTGTTCTGTGGAGGGGCAATGAGGGCCCAGGAGAAGCACCCCCTCTCACCCTTCTGCTGTGGTCCTCCAGCTATGTTGTCCATGGGATGCTTCAGCCTCACCCCTGGGCTCCGGGATTTTCAGAGTGATGACTGTCTATGGATAGTCGGTATTTGCTGCTCTTGTGAGGAATGCTGAGGTTAGAATGACCTATGTCATCATATTGATGATGGTACTGCCTTTTTAATTGGTAATTTAAATAGCCCTTTCAAGTAATGCTCAGGTCTTCAAAAAAGATAGCAAACCTGAAAGTCCCAGATTGCCCGTCTTCTACGTCTCTTCTTGGATATTCTCTAAGGAAGATGTGTTCATGTGGGAGGGGATATGGGTAGTAATAAGGATTTATGCAACTGTGTGTGTTTGTCGCTCAGTCATGTCTGACTCTTTGTGACCCCATGGTCTGTAGCCTGCCAGGCTCCTCTGTCTGTGGGATTCTCCAGGCAAGAATACCAGGGTATATAACCATTCCCTTCTCCAGGGGATTTTTGCAACAATAGGGATCGAATCTGTGTCTCTTTCATTTCAGGCAGATTCTTTACCATCTGAGTTACCAGGGAAGCCCCTTGGATTTATGCAAGCTGTGATAAAAAGGAGATTTAAGACCTATTTGTTTTACTGACCTCTCTGATTTCAAAGACAGTTTCTTCTGTCCATGTGGTGACTTCACTCTGTTGTTTCACCAGTTTCAGTGATCTGGATTCTGCCCACTTGCCATGGCCTGGTAGTATCCCCTGGATCATCTGGCCTCTTTGTATTCCCCACAGCACTTTAGGCCCTGCAAAAATTCCAGTATGACTTGAATTCCAGATGATGTGCTGTGCTTCTTTCCCTAGGGAGGCATCTGTGTGGAAACTCCTGTCAGTCTCGACATTCCTTCTGAGGCTGTCTATCCTGCTGAGGTACGACCACTGATCCAGGGCTGACTTAAGGTTACCTTGGGGTGGCAGTAGCCCAAACATGTATAGGGCAGCTAGCAAACCAGCTTCCTCCTTTACTCACAAACAGAACCATCTCCCTCTACCTCTCTCTGATGTATTTCCCATACCTCCTCTTTCTCTAGGTGGAAGTTCCAAGACGGAAAACAGGAGAAATAATTACTTGCTTTCTCCCTTCTGTCTCCTCTTCCTTTGCTGTTTTCTGTACTGGAAATGCAGTGGTACTGCCGGGAGAAATATCAATAACCTCAGATATGCAGATGACACCACCCTTATGGCAGAAAGTGAAAAGGAACTAAAAAGCCTCTTGATGAAAGTGAAAGTGGAGAGTGAAAAAGTTGGCCTAAAGCTCAACTTTCAGAAAACGATGATCATGGCATCCAGTCCCATCACTTCATGGGAAATGGATGGGGAAACAGTGGAAACAGTGTCAGACTTTATTTTGGGGGGCTCCAAAATCACTGCAGATGGTGATTGCAGTCATGAAATTAAAAGACGCTTACTCCTTGGAAGGAAAGTTATGACCAACCTAGATAGCATATTCAAAAGCAGAGACATTACTTTGCCGACTAAGGTCCATCTAGTCAAGGCTATGGTTTTTCCAGTAGTCATGTATGGATGTAAGAGTCGGACTGTGAAGAAGGCAGAGCGCCAAAAAATTGATGGTTTTGAACTGTGGTGTTGGAGAAGACTCTTGAGAGTCCCTTGGACTGCAAGGAGATCCAACCAATCCATTCTGAAGGAGATCAACCCTGGCATTTCTTTGGAAGGACTGATGCTAAAGCTGAAACTCCAGTACTTTGGCCACCTCATGTGAAGAGTTGACTCGTTGGAAAAGACTCTAATGCTGGGAGGGGTTGGGGGCAGGAGGAGAAGGGGGCGACCGAGGATGAGATGGCTGGATGGCATCACTGACTTGATGGATGTGAGTCTGAGTGAACTCCGGGAATTGGTGATGGACACGGAGGCCTGGTGTGCTGCGATTCATGGGGTCGCAAAGAATCAGACACCACCGAGTGACTGAACTTAACTGAACTACCCACCCCGCTTACTCCACATAATATTCCCCTCTAAATATGGATCACTAGAAGAGGAATATTCTCTATGTTATAAGAGCACTTTATGATCTGAATCATTTATGCCTACTTGCTGTTATGATGAATTTAGATGCTTGTTGAAAGGATAAAGAAATTTAGAATATTCTTTCTGTAACAGTAATTTTATATACCAAATAGAATATAATATTCTTTCACTTTGTATTTCTTCCATGATAAGATCCAGTCTTCCCTCAAGCAAATGGATATCTCCAATGGTATAAAAAAGTCAAGAGAGAAAATCACATTAAAACTTTATATAATATTCCTTCTCTAACAGAGCAAATAGTTGTGTGCAGGGAGTCAAGGAGCTTACCATCTACTTCTGGTTTAGACAAATAACTGGCTTGAATTTTTCACTTTTAAACTAGCTGGGACAATTTGGGAAAATGATACAGAAATTTGTTTTTTTTTCAAGAAAATGTTTTAATACTTAAATTACTCTATTTATACAAAAAAAATTCTACAGTTTTACTCAAGATTTTATTTTTATTTATTATAAAATAAATACTAAAATAGAAGACTGTCTACGTAAAATGTGGTTATTACTAAGTTTTCCTTGACTTGCTTAAATCCAGATAAGTGGTTTAACTATGATTTTTACTTTATGAGCTCTAAAAAATCTCCATGTGACTCTTCTATTTTGCATTGTCTCTATGCTAAGTTCTTCCACAGCACACCACTGACTAGTGGTATGAAGAGTCGTATAGCAGTAGAATAGCCTCTCAAAGTCATTTCAGAGCTGATCTAGAGGAAATAGATAATCTTTTTATACTACAGGAAGTCCCAGTGCCTCTGTATTAAGAGATACTAAATATAAATACAGAATACTAAATATATCATTTGATCCTTGTAATTCATATAGAAAAATAATTCCTTTTTACATCTCATATATAATAGGTTTTCAGTAAATGCCCACTGTTCCCATGTTCACTGATTTTCCATTTGATAACTGTTTATCATTTTGCATTAGGAGATAATTAAATAAAGACTGGTTACTGGAGGTCTGAAATACCTACTGAATTTTCCATTTTGTACACCATATTATTTTCTAAAATTTATCATGAAAGTCTTCAGTAACAATCTTTGGTTTTTTTTAGGTGTTTTGATAGAATCAATGATAGGGATCTACTGAGTGATTACCTAAAAATTATTCAGAGCTCTAAATTTTGATTTATCTATTTATTATAATAAAGAGAGGATATACTTGCTTTTTAATCACCTACTCACAAATTTTTATCTAGGTTCACAATTATTAATCATCACTTTACACAAAAATATCTCTTAAAAGTTACCAATGACTTCTTCATTAACAAACCCAATTATCTCCTCAAAGTGTCCATCCTTCATCCTTCCTCTTCAGCCTGTGACAATGTGGACCATCTTTCTTGACTCTACTTC
The DNA here is from genome assembly GCF_023091745.1 of Budorcas taxicolor. Classification (NCBI taxonomy): domain Eukaryota; kingdom Metazoa; phylum Chordata; class Mammalia; order Artiodactyla; family Bovidae; genus Budorcas; species Budorcas taxicolor. Next base: position 24,833,350 of record NC_068914.1, read on the forward strand.
TTCTATTGCCTAAACTATTTAACTTTCTTATGACTGTCTTCTACAGTTTTTTTGCTAAATAGGCTTGTTACCCTTCCACATGGCATTCTCACCTTGCTCATTAACAATATAGGCATTTTCAAACCTTTCTTGCTCAATATAGTTTTTTATTACTTTTTTTTCCCCATTTTTAGTGGCTAATTTCCGAAGATAGACTTCTGACCCAATGAGCCATACCTCCAGGTGCCCATACACTCTCTGAATCTGTGCTGGACCTCTGACTTACTGGTTACTGATATAATGTGGTAGAAGAGATACAGATTCTGAGGTGTGATAATGGATGTTAACTAGACTTACTGTGGAGATAGTTTTGCAATAAAAATAAATATAAAATCATTTTAGTATAATCTGAAACTAATATAATGTTATATGTCAATTATATCTCAATTTTAAAAAATGAGAGACTTCCCTGGTGGTCCAGCGGTTAAGAATGCCCTACTTATTGCAGAGACACAGGTTCTATCCCTGGTCAAGGAGCTAAGATCCCACATGCCACATGGCATGGATAAAAAACAAAAATTAATAAATGAAACTGCCCAGGTACTAGATAAAAGCATGGATTAATTTCTAGGTATAAGGAAAGCTTTCTTATCAATGACTCAAACTCAAGATTCAAGTAAGGAAAGATTAATAAGTTGAATAAATGACACCAAAACCCATAAAAAATGAACATGACAAATAATATAAAAATGCAAATGACAGACTAGGAGAAAATATTTATAACATCACACACTGAAGGCAATCTCTCTAATTATAAACAGGGCTTTTAAAATCATTGTAAAAAAGAGAAAACGCAAATGAAAACTTGATGGAAAAATAGACAAAAGATCTGAACAGACATTTCATAGAAAAAGATATAAAATGTTTCTTAAATATATAAACGATGCTCAAATTTACTCATAAGGTATATGACAATTGAAGAATATATTATAGTTGCATTTCTCACCAATAATAACAAAAATCCAGAAGCTTTGTCTCTGGTTTGTAGAACTTTGAGGAAAAAGGCATTTTTATGCATTATGCAAGAGGCTGGTGGAGTGTAATATTTCAACCCCTTTGCCAGTTAGCAATATTTTCCTCCCATCTCCAAATCTCTCTTCATTTCCCTACTTCTGATACTGGTGATGGAAAACATTTCTCCTTTGCCCACTGGCATCATATTAAGCTTGGCAAGCAAAGGGCACTGGAAGGACACTGCGGGAGGAAGAGGCTCTCTGTGTGTTTCCATTATGCTTTCCTTTCTTCTTGCTTCTACTTGGCTGGAATGTGGGATACTCAGTAGAGCCCACCTCCCGTGAGTTGCAAGATTCAGTTGCATCCCCACAGGCAGGTTTCAGGTGAGTTCCACAGGTAACCGAGCTGGTTTCCCAGAAACTTTAACATCTCTCCAGTGAGATAATTCCTATTATCCTCCTAGCAAATATCCCTTTCAGCCCCCTAGCTAGTGCCTGCCCCTCACCCACCTCCATAGGCAGCTTCCAATCAAGTTTCATCTGCACCCCAGTGGGTGATTTCCTGTTTGCCAACTTTGGCATGAAACCCCTCAGCAAACTTCTTTGCTATTCAGGGAGGTAACCCTTTCCGCTCCAGTGAGATCTAAATCTTAGCTTTTTCATGGAGGTGGAAATTATCTCAAAATTTTTCTTCTTTTGGTATTTTTCTTCAGCTTCAGGATAGTAATTATCCCTGTATTTTACATGTCTGTGTTCTTTCGAGCTTTCTTTACACCTTAATAGCCAGTCATCTATTATTAGTTAATAATTCTATATATTAAACTTTCTATGTTCAAATTACTGTGGAGTTTCTGTATCCTCATTTAACTTTGATTGACTCAACCCCTAACGAGAACAATTGGGAAATATCTAGCAAAACTACATTTTTATTTATCATTATGCTTTGCAACGCTGCTTCTATGAGTGCGCTATACCTGAAGCTGTTGCAGTGTTGTTTTTAATAGGTGGATTTAGACACATTGTCCATGTTCACCTACAGGAAATTGGTAAGAAGATACTGAATTTTGACAAAATTTCAGCAGGTCAAATTTGGACCATTATGAGCAGCTCCTCCCCCAAATAAAGATATAAATGGGTAATAGCCAATTGACATAGATTAATCCATGAGTCCATTTTTAAAATAATAGAATATAAATGGTGGGAGCATTCTTTACAGAAGAATTTCAGTTAAGAATTATAGAAATAATTATAGATTTTTTAAATCACCATTTTAAAATTACCAATAAATGCAAACATCAGTTTAGGCAAGGCCCATTAATGATTGTTTAAGACATTGTGTAAAAAGTTCTTGGGAAAAATATAACCACTTTGTTTCAATTTATCACCCTACCGATTATGTATTAAATACAAAAGGAAAGAAATGCCCCTCAAATGGAAAAATTGTAGACATTTCCTAACTTAAGTGACAAAACTCAGCATTACTACAAGTTGAACAAACTGATATTAGCTGGCTTACTATGTGATAACATGCAGTGCCATAGACATTCACCTCACTAAGGCAGTTGCTGTTGTTTAGTCATTAAGTCATGTCTGACTGTTGTACTACCCCATGGGCTATAGCCCACCATGTTCCTGTGTCCATGGGATTTCCCAGGCAAGAATACTGCAGTGGGTTGCCATTTCCTTCTTGAGGGGATCTTCCCAACCCACGGATTAGACCAATGTCTCCTGCTTGGCAAGTGGAATTTTTACCACTAAGCCACCTGGGAAGCCCTCACTAATGCAGTATTCTTGCCCAAACACTGAACTTGAATCTACTTATGTAGATTCTACTTATGTAGATTCTACTTATGTAGAAACTATCACACATTTCCAGATTGTGGGCTATTCTACACGATAACTCTCAAAAACAATATGTGACTATAATTTTATGAAAGTGGGGGGGAGTGTGTGTGTGGAGGTAGCGGGACAAGGAGAACTATTCCAGATTAAAGGACAACAAAAAAACATGGTACATAAACACACATCACATACACACACGTGCATATGGATCTTTTATTGATGTATCCCTTTTCTGGCTTAACAACTTGTGACAGACCATTTTCTTGGGCTCCAAAATCACTGCAGACAATGACTGCAGCCATGAAATTAAAAGATGATTGCTCCTTGGAAGAAAAGCTATGACAAACCTAGATAGCATATTAAAGAGCAAAGATATTACTTTGCTGACAAAGGTCCATCTAGTCATAGCTATGGTTTTTCCAGTAGTCATGTATGGATATGAGCTCGACTATAAAGAAAACTGAGCGCCTAAGATTTGATGCTTTGAACTGTGTTGTTGGAGAAGACTCTTGAGAGTCCCTTGGACCACAAGGAGATCAGACCAGTCAATCCTAAAGGGAATCAACCTTGAATATTCATTGGAAGGACTGATGCTGAAGCTGAAACTCAAAAACTTTGGCCACCTGTGTGAAGATCCAACTCCTTGGAAAAGACCCTGATGCTGGAAAAGATTGAAAGCGGAGGAGACAAGGAAGACAGAGGACAATATGGTTGGATGACATCACCTGGACTCAATGGACATGAGTTTGAGCAAACTCTGAGAGATAGTGAAGGATAGGGAAGCCTGGCATGCTGCAGTCCATGGAGTTGCAAGGGTTGGACAGGACTAAGCAAATGAGCAACAGCAGCCAAGTATAAAATCTCAGTGATATCCAATGAAGTGCATGGATTTTACTCATGGGTTTCTGGATATTTTTCACTCGTGCATTTCCAGCTCGGCTACCTGGGTAGCTCTGCTCCATTTGTGCTTATTTCAGATGCTAATTGAAGATACTGACTCTTTGCAACCCAATGGACTATAGTGCACCAGGCTCCACTGTCCACAGGATTCTCTAGGCAAAAAACACTGGAGTGGGTTTCCATTTCTTCCTCCAGGGGTATCTTCTTGACTCAGGGATTGAACCTGGGTCTCTTGAATTGCAGGCAAATTCTTTACTGTCTGAGCCACCAGGGAAACCAGTTCCTTGCCAGAGTAGCTCTTTTCATGACAATGATAGAAGCATACAAGGCCATACAAGCATTAACATGCTGACAAGGCCAGCACTTGTCAAGGCTCTGATTACTTCAAGTCTTCTAACAGTTCACTGGTTGTAGAGAGTCATGTGGCCAGAGCCAAATACAAGAGAGGGGAAGGTGAATAAATTTGAATATGTATTTAAGCTATCAAAACTGGATCCTGAATCAAAATTAAAATAGTTGTAATAGCCTGTATGGCATAATTGGTAAATTCAAACAACAGCTATAAGATAGTATCTTGTAAAAAAAATGTATTTTCTAGATTGATATAGATATTGTAGTTATTTAGGAGGATGCCCTAATTCTTAGGAGCTACACATTCAAGTTTTGAGGAATGAAATATCATTATGGCTAAACCTTACTTTCGGAAAGTTCAGTAGCATCAACAAAAGTATATGTCTGTCTGTTCATTTCTCTTTTCACAGATATCTATGAAATATAAACATGATCAATATTAATGGTTAGAAAAAGCAATATACAGTATACACAGTATGCACTGTGCTACTCTTACACATATGCCCTGTATAGACTTTTTTTTAAGTTAAAAAATAAAGTTAACACCAAATCAATGAAATATTGGTTTGGCCAGTAAGTTTGTTCATTTCCCTAATATCTTATGGAAAACTCCCCATAACAAACTTTTTCACTAACTCCATAAATACCTAGATAGAAACTGTACCAGAACTTATGGAAAATCCTTATGATGCTAGAGCTGGAAAATAAGTGAAAAGTGAAGGATTGGCAAGATTATTGACTTATGTTTAACTCTTTGCTGACATGATGCAACATTTATAATCAACTCTAGGTTTGGAATTTGCAGGTGGACACCTATGAGCTCTCAAAAAGAGAGGACATAAGAATAACTTTATTCTCTCTGTCTCATTCTGTTTGTGGGTATGGGGAAAGTCTGGGTCTTAAGATCAGAAGGTTTGAGGAAAGCTTTCTCCTCTGGCAGAATATGAGGCAAAACTAAAGATTTCCCAGGTGGATAAAAGTGTCCCAGATGCAGAGAGCATTGGGTTCCCATCTTAGAGAAACCAACTGGCCACCCATGGGTCCTTTGGGAAGTTGCACAATGTTATTGGGGCTAGGAAACCTCACACAGCATTGCACTGATGAGATCAGTTACTCTAACTCTGTGGCAGTGAATTGCCTCTATCTTATGCCCAAAGCAGTTCTGAAAGCCAAAAGCTCTTTTGATATCTTCAGTTTATAGATCTTGTTTTGACAAACTACTTGCTGCTAATTCACTAGATAATTTTAGCCTTTGTCACTTCAGCTTGATCTATAGAGTGGAAAAAAAAAAAGAAAAAAAGAGACTTACAACCAACTTAAGGGAGACTCAGGAATTGGAGGGGGGAGTACAAAGTGGACAATTTGATATTGGCTTGTACTGTTGGAAAACTAATCAAATAAGAGAATGTGAGAAAAGGAAAAACATCATAGTTTTTAAAGGAAGTCAATGCTGAGTTGATTCTAAAATTTCTGTGAAAGGATGAAAGACTGAGAATAGTCAAGACAATTTTGAAAAGGAATAAGAGGACTTGATTTATCAAGTACCAAATTTGTAGTAATTAAGATACTGGAATGTCTCATAGTCTCAACTGGCAAATGATTAATGGTTCCAAATAGACATCACTGAAAGAGACCCAGACATATATAAAAATTATATACATAAAAGAGGTGGAATTTTAGGTCAGAGGGAAGAATAAACTATATAACAAGTTATACTGAGACAGTCAGTTATCTACATGAGAAAAACAAAGTCCCCTACTTCACACCACACAGATAAATTTCAAGTAGATTAAAGACATAAGTATAAAAAAACAAAATTTAAAACCCTTGGAAGAAAGTATAAGAACTAGTCTTTACGGTCTTGAATTAGGCAGAGGTTTCCAAAATCACTCAAAACCAACCAATCAAAAACAGTAACATTAATAAATTCAATTACAGTTAAAAAATTTTTTCCTCAACTGAGACCACTAAAAAGTGAAGAGACTAGCCACACTCTTAAAGATATTTGCAAGGTTTAACCTACAAATAATTAGTACCCAGAGCATTAAAACCCCCATAGTGAAGTGAACTCACTCAGTCATGTCCAACTCTTTGCAACCCCATGGACTGTAGCCTACCAGGCTCCTGTTGTCCATGGGATTTTCCAGGCTAGGGTACTGGAGTGGGTTGCCATTTCCTTCTCCAAGGGATCTTCCCAACCCAGGGATTGAACCTGGGTCTCCCATATTGCAGGCAGACGCTTTACCATCTGAGCCACTAGGGAAGCCCTATTTCAATATGAAAAGCAACCAAATAGAATATAGATAAATGGCTATGAAGATGCAATTCACTGCTAATATGGTAAAGGTGAAGGCAAATTAACATTACAATAATATGTAATTTTACCTTCTTCATTTTTGTAAAATTTAAAAGATCTGATTTCATCACTAAATATTATCCAAAATGTAATTAAAACTCCTTATATAGAAAATATAGGCAACTTCTGCAGAATCTGAAGGTTTAAAGGGGCTGGTGCATGCATGCGTGTAAGTTACTTCAGGTGTGTCCGACTCTGCAACCCTATGAACTGTAGCTAGCCAGGCTCTCCTGTCCATGGGATTCTCCATGCCCTCCTTCAGGGAATCTTCTGAACTCAGTCTCATGTCTACAGAATTGGCAGGCAAGTTCTTTACCATTAGCGCCACCTTGGAAGCCCTGAGGAACTGGAGGAGTCAAAATACTCAGAGGCAGCCACCCAGATGTGTATCAAGATGTGTACCCATCCCACGTGCCAAGATCCCAAATTTCTCAGACCAGGCCTTGGACAGCAAACCTGCCTCAGTTTAGGATTCTGTTGTTTTTTAAGAGTCTGTTATTCTGAATACTAAATCCTCATTTTGTCTTTAGCTTTCTGTGCTCTTCCACGGTAGGGAATGGGGGCCTCTTTTTGTTTTAATTTTTATTGGAATATAGTTGCTTTACAATGTTGTGTTTGTTTCTACTATATAGGAAAGTGAGTCAGCTATACCATAGTTCAGGGAGCTCTAATCAGTGCCCTGTGGTGACCTAAATGGGAAGGAAATCCAGAAAAAGATGAGAGACTCCTTATAAGCTACACAGTAGGCCCTCTAGCCTTCATGATTTCAGTTTTCAGCTTTAATTATCTTTCTTTAGGGTATCAATGCATTTTAGTGATAACCTGCCAATTTCCATGGTCCACTTTTGCATTGCCCCCCTTATTTCCCAAATGCCAGTTGGTGGGGGGAGGGTGTTCAAGCAAGAACAAACTGGAATCCACAAAAATCAAATAAGAATCCCCATCAGTCTTTCACTTGGAGTTGCGGTTGACCTATTGAAGGAGCTGGCACCCTTCACTGTGGAGCAATTCACTCACCTGGCCCAGGACTTGGGGCACTGGGAAGAGGAGGTCTAGTGAGAAGCCGAGGCGTTAGGAGCCAGCCTGCTCTAAGAAGGTGAAACTAGTCCCTGGTGTGGATGTGAGAGGTGGCACCAGCCCTACACTCACCTTCAGAATTGCTGCTTCACTTCCTCTGTCCCAAGCTCACAGGTATTTGCTTGTGTTCAGCCCTCACCCAGAATCAGACAGGGAAAAGAATGTTAGGCAACACGTTTCCTGTTTAGCTGAGAGACTCCAGGTATATGTATTCTTTCCTTTTCAGTTATTTATTTTCTGATGAAAAGGCACATGTATGCATTGCTTTTGTAGGTTAGAAATGCCTTAGAAATAGTATCGTAACTTATTTAAAAATTTACTCTACTTTGGTATCTTGCAACAGATTCTCCATATGTATTTATTAAATAAAAAATTTTAAAAGGAAAAAAATCATATCTGTTACTTGATAAATCCTTGCTCCCGGGAAACAAGTCTGCCTATTTTCAGAGAAACTGCTAGTAGAATACAAAGTGAACATTAGTGTTAATTATTTTAAAAGAATCCAATTAATACTGCATATTCCATAATACATCTCTCTGTCTTGGGCTAAGCCAAATATAACTAGAGATACCTTACTCTCTGGGCTTCCCAGGTGGCTCAATGGTGAAAAATTCACCTGCCAGTGTAAGGAGATGTGACTTGGATCCCTGGATTAGGAAGACCCCTGGAAAAGAAAGTGGTAACCACTCTAGTGTTCTTGCCTGGAAATTTCCATAGACAGAGGAGCCTGGCAGGCTACATACAGTCCATGGGGTCACAAACAGTCAGACATGACTGAGCACTCAGACACTTTGTTCTCTAACTTTTCTCTATCTGATTCATCTTTGCAAAATTCTTATGTGGCTGTACCCCATGATATAAAATTATCTGATTTCTTCTTCTTGGTTTTCATAAGCAGTATCTTTCCATTTAGTTTTTTAAATGATTTTAATGAATTCCCAGAGTCTGGGAAGGTTATTACAGACCAACCAAAGGCAGGTATAAGTTTAGGAGGTGGAACATTTCATGCAAAGATGGGCTCGGTAAGGACAGAAATAGTCTGGACCTAACAGAAGCAGAAGATATTAAGAAGAGGTGGCAAGAATACACAGAAGAACTGTACAAAAAGATCTTCACGACCCAGATAATCATGATGGTGTGATCACTCATCTAGAGCCAGACATCCTGGAATGTGAAGTCAAGTGGGCCTTGGAAAGCATCGCTATGAACAAAGCTAGTGGAGGTGATGGAATTCCAGTTGAGCTCTTTCAAATCCTGAAAGATGATGCTGTGAAAGTGCTGCACTCAATATGCCAGCAAATTTGGAAAACTCAGCAGTGGCCACAGGACTGGAAAAGGTCACTTTCATTCCAATCCCAAAGAAAGGCAATGCCAAAGAATGCTCAACCTACCGCACAATTGCACTCATCTCACATGCTAGTAAACTAATGCTCAAAATTCTCCAAGCCTGGCTTCAGCAATACGTGAACCATGAACTTCCAGATGTTCAAGCTGGTTTTAGAAAAGGCAGAGATCAAATTGCCAACATCCACTGGATCATGGAAAAAGCAAGAGAGTTCCAGAAAAACATCTATTTCTGCTTTATTGACTATGCCAAAGCGTTTGACTGTGTGGATCACAATCAACTGTGGAAAATTCTGAAAGAGATGGGAATACCAGACCACCTAACCTGCCTCTTGAGAAATCTGTATGCAGGTCAGGAAGCAGCAGTTAGAACTGGACATGGAACAACAGACTGTTTCCAAATAGGGAAAGGAGTACGTCAAGGCTGCATATTGTCACCCTGCTTATTTAACTTATATGCAGAGTACATCATGAGAAACGCTGGACTGGAAGAAACACAAGCTGGAATCAAGATTGCTGGGAGAAGTATCAATAACCTCAGATATGCAGATGACACCACCCTTATGGCAAAAAGTGAAGAGGACTAAAAATCCTCTTGATGAAAGTGAAAGTGGAGAGTGAAAAAGTTGCCCTAAAGCTCAACATTCAGAAAACGAAGATCATGGCATCTCGTCCCATCACTTCATGGGAAATGGATGGGGAAACAGTGAAAACAGTGTCAGACTTTACTTTATTGGGGCTCCAAAATCACTGTAGATAGTGATTGCAGCCATGAAATGAAAAGACGCTTACTCCTTGGAAGAAAAGTTATGACCAACTTAGAGTGTATATTCAAAAGCAGAGACATTACTTTGCCGACTAAGGTCTGTCTAGTCAAGGCTATGGTTTTTCCTGTGGTCGTGTATGGATGTAAGAATCGGACTGTGAAAAAGGCTGAGCACTGAAGAATTGATGGTTTTGAACTGTGGTTTTGGAGAAGACTCTTGAGGGTCCCTTGGACTGCAAGGAGATCCAACCAGTCCATTCTGAAGGAGATCAACCCTGGGATTTCTTTGGAAGGAATGATGCTAAAGCTGAAACTCCAGTACTTTGCCACCTCATGTGAAGAGTTGACTCATTGGAAAAGACTCTGATGGTGGGAGGGATTGGGGGCAGGAGGAGAAGGGGACGACTGAGGATGAGATGGCTGGATGGCATCACTGACTCAATGGACGTGAGTCTGAGTGAACTCCGGGAGTTGGTGATGGACAGGGAGGCCTGGCGTGCTGCGATTCATGGGGTTGCAGAGAGTCGGACACGACTGAGCAACTGAACTGAACTGAATATGACTTGGTACATGCCTCCACTCAAACAGTGAGGTCACTTTTCACATATGAGAATGCACTCCCTCATGCCATGACCAGCTGAAGTGAAGTTCTGTGATTAAGCATTTGGGAACTTCCTGAGTTCCTTACAGTCATGTTTCTTAGCACATCTCACCTCTATTACTATACATGTTGCAATACATCTTGTTAGCTGGTAAGTTAAAAGAACTCTGAATATATTGGACTTTTCTACGCAGAGATGAACATGTATTGATTTTCATTAGCTTGCAGGTTTTTCATCATATTATTTACTCCACAGGCCAGGAGATCTCTTTATCTTATTGATTTTGGTTCTTTACACCTCACAATGGGTCTTCAGTTGATGTATTTAGGTCTTCAAATGGCCGTGTAGTATCCTTGCATCTACTAAGCCATGCCTTGATATATTTAAAAACTCCAACCATGTGAAACCCACCCAGTTTGTTTTCTTTTTTTGTAGAAAGTAAAAAGAAGATATCTACAACTATAGCCATAAATATTCAAGGTGCAAGTGTTATATGAAGAAAGAAACTCAGATTGTTTACACATACAACCTAATATTCATTATATATATACATATATATATATATATTTAAACTTGTTTTAGTGTTTATTATTTATTTGGCTGTGCTGAGTCTTAGTTGCAGCAGATGGGATCTTTCAGTTTTGGCACATGGGATCTAGTTCCTAGACCAAGTTTTAAACTCAGGCCTCTTGTATTGTGAATGCAGAGTCTTAGCCACTGGACTGCCAGGGAAGTCTCCCATTTAAGAGAATTTTATAGATTTAGATTACCTCAATCATGCAAATAGTAGATGATACCTTGTTATATTTAATCCCACCTACAGGCTTCATTTATAACTACTTTAACAACAGTAAAACTATATGCCATGGAAATAGAGAACAAATATGTCAAAGTTCTTTAAGGTTTAAAAAACACAATTGTGTAAGTTAGAAAAATATTTCAAAGAAGGTACTATTTGGCAGAACAGTCTTTCAGCTATCCATTCCTCCACAAAAGATAAAAATTCCCTAGTGCTGGGGAGGAGAAAAGAATTTTTAAAGTGTTAGATGATATGGAAACTCTGTGCCAGCCTCCTCATTCCAGCCTGAGTCAGACCTTGACAGTCAGTCATGTGAGAATTTAGAGATCTCTGAGGCAGATAAGGTTTAGGAAAAAGTAAGCCTTGCAGAAGAGTTCTCTCAGTTGTCAGGGTAAAATAGAGAAAATAAATATCAATGGGGTGTTTCTAGGTATGAGGAGGTTGGAGACTGCCTACAAGTTTCCCAGAGTGTGGTGGGAGAAATCCCAAGGTCTGTGGCTCCTTGAGCTCATATGGACAGTGGTGGGATAGACAGAGCTCTCACAACAGAACAAAGACAGCTGAATCAGTCCCACCGAAGACAGGATACATCCCAGCAGATGGCCAGCCTGGAGTGAGACATGCTTCAATGTCAGATGGGAGAAAACAGTATCATCTAAATGGAGAGATTAGCTGGAACCAAGACAAAGATGAAAGACTTTTCTTGTTACAGAAAATGAAATCTCCCTGTTATAGAAATAGAATCAAAAGTTAAACCTCCCTATCAAGTAAACCTCTACACAAAAGTGGTAGAGAAGAAAAACGCTTCTATTTTTGAATAAGCATTGAACACAAAATTTGGAGCACATCATAGGCAGTCTGCTTAGACACTGCAAAGACAGAAATTTCATTCTTTTCTATAGACAAGCAGATATAGTGAAGTGAAGTTGCTCAGTCATGTCTGATTCTTTGCGACCCCATGGACTGTAGCCCACCAGGCTCTTCCATCCATGGAATTTTCCAGACAAGAATACTGGAATGGATTGCCATGCCCTCCTCCAGGGAATATTCCCAAGCCAGGGATTGAACCCACGTCTCTTATGTCTCCTGCACTGTGAGGCAGGTTCTTTACCACTAGTACTACCTGGGAAATCCCATTAGTCATACATCAGTTCAGCTCAGTCACTCAGTCGTGTCCGGCTCTTTGCCACCCCATGAATCACAGCACGCCAGGCCTCCCTGTCCATCACCAACTCCTGGAGTTCACTCAGACTCACGTCCATTGAGTCAGTGATGCCATCCAGCCATCTCATCCTGGGTCATCCCCTTCTCCTCCTGCCCCCAATCCCTGACAGCATCAGAGTCTTTTCCAATGAATCAACTCTTCACATGAGGTGGCCAAAGTACTGGAGTTTCAGCTTTAGCATCATTCCTTCCAAAGAAATTCCAGGGCTGATCTCCAGAATGGATTCGTTGGATCTCCTTGCAGTCCAAGGGACTCTCAAGAATCTTCTCCAATACCACAGTTCAAGAGCGTCAATTCTTTGGTGTTTTTTTTTTTTTTTTTTTTAAGTCATACATTGTTCATCTTAAATTTACCTGGTATTTGGGGGTCATCCACAGTTCATTGTGATCCACACAGTCAAAGGCTTTAGCATAGTCAATAAAGCAGAAATAGATGTTTTTCTGGAACTCTCTTGCTTTTTCGACGATCCAGTGGATGTTGGCAATTTGATCTCTGGTTCCTCTGCCTTTTCTAAAACTCAGCTTGAACATCTGGAAGTTCACGGCTCGCGTATTGCTGAAGCCTGGCTTGGAGAATTTTAAGCATTACTTTACTAGCATGTGAGATGAGTGCAACTGTGCGGTAGTTTGAGCATTCATGGAGAAGGCAACGGCACCCCATTCCAGTACTCTTGCCTGGAAAGTCCCATGGACAAAGTAGCCTGGAAGGCTGCAGTCCATGGGGTTGCTGAGGGTCGGACATGACTGAGCCACTCCACTTTCACTTATCACTTTCATGCATTGGAGAAGAAAATGGCAACCCACTTGAGTGCTCTTGCCTGGAGAATCCCAGAGATGGCAGAGCCTGGTGGGCTTCCATCTATGGGGTCGCACAGAGTCGGACACGACTGAAGTGACTTAGCAGCTGAGCATTCTTTGGCATTGCCTTTCTTTGGGATTGGAATGAAAACTGACCTTTTCCAGGCTTGTGGTCACTGCTGAGTTTTCCAAATTGGCTGGCATATTGAGTACAGCACTTTCACAGCATCGTCTTTCAGGATTTGATATAGCTTAACTGGAATTCCATCACCTCCACTAACTTTGTTCATAGTGATGCTTCCTAAGGCTTGCTTGAGCTCTTATTCCAGGATGTCTGGCTCTAGGTGAGTGATCACCCCATTGAATTATTTTGGTCGTGAAGATCATTTTTTGTACAGTTCTGTGTATTCTTACCACCTCTTCTTAATATCTTCTGCTTCTGTTAGGTCCATACCATTTCTGTCCTTTATTGAGCCCATCTTTGCATGAAATGTTCCTTGATATCCCTAATTTTCTGGAAGAGCTCTCTAGTTTTGCCCATTCTATTGTTTTCCTCTATTTCTTTGCATTGATCACTGAGGAAGGCTTCCTTATCTCTCCTTGCTATTCTTTGAAACTCTGCATTCAAATGGGCATATCTTTCTGTTTCTCCTTTGCTTTTTGCTTCCCTTCTTTTCACATCTCTTGAGAAACTTGTATGCAGGTCAGCAAGCAACAGTTAGAACTGGACATGGAACAACAGACTGGTTCCAAATAGAAAAAGGAGTATGTCAAGGCTGTATATTGTCACCCTGCTTATTTAACTTATATACAGAATACATCATGAGAAATGCTGGGCTGACGGAAGCACAAGGTGTAATCAAGATTGCTGGGAGAAATATCAATAACCTCAAATATGCAGATAACACCACCCTTATGGCAAAAAGTGAAGAAGAACTAGAGAGCCTTTTGAAGAAAGTGAAAGAAGAGTGAAAACGTTGGCTTAAATCTCAACATTCAGAAAACTAAGATCATGGCATCTGGTCCCATCACTTCATAGCAAATAGATGAGAAACAGTGGAAACAGTGACTGACTTTATTTTTTGGGCTCCAAAATCACTGCAGATGGTGATGGCAGCCCCAAAATTAAAAGACACTTACTCCTTGGAAGGAAAGTTATGACCAACCTAGACAGCATATTGAAAAGCAGAGACATTACTTTGCCAACAAAGATCCATCTAGTCAAGGCTATGGTTTTTCCAGTAGTCACGTATGGATGTGAGAGTTGGACTATAAAGAAAGCTAAAGCCAAAGAATTGATATTTTTGAACTGTGGTGTTGGGGAAGACTCTTGACAGTCCCTTGGACTGCAAGGAGATCCAACCAGTCTATTCTAAAGGAGATCAGTCCTGGGTGTTCATTGGAAGGATTGATGCTGAAGCTGAAACACCAATACTTTGGCCACCTGATGCAAAGAGCTGACTCATTGGAAAAGACCCTGATGCTGAGAAAGATTAAGGGCAAGAAGAGAAGGGATGGGCAACAGAGGATGAGATGGTTGGATGGCATCACCGACTCAGTGGATATGGGTTTGGGTGGACTCCGGGAGTTGGTGATGGATAGGGAGGCCTGGCATGCTGTGATTCATGGGGATGCAAAGAGTTAGACATGACTGAGCAACTGAACTTAACTGGGGGTCATCATCTGTGTTAGTTATTTAGCTTTGCAAAATGAAAATTTGCATTTTTCATATGTCTATCACAGAAGGTTTTGCATTTTGGAGCCAGGTATCTGTGAAAGTTTGACCTCTTCCCTCCCACAGAGATGAGGAGATATGGGACAATTTGATTTGATGGTTATGTTTCAAAAGAAAGGCTCCCAGCCACTTGAAAAAGACATTCTCAGTTTGTAAATTTGTAAGATTTTTTTTAAAATATAACTACAAGTTTGAAAGTTAAAATGTTCTAAGGGAGAGGAATATCTCCTACCTTATTTTTAGTAGGGAGAATTAAGCCTCTTGGTTTAAATTTTATTTATTCTTATATCCTCACTGATATCAAGCAGCAATTAAGCCTCCTGAGTAGCAGCCTTAAGCCTGAGGGTGAAGTAGAGGAAAGGGAGAAAAATTAAAAAGAAAAAAAATGTGACTGTGTTTTATTCCAAACTCAGGCATCACTGAATTTGACTAAGTTTGCCTGATAGCTAGACCAATGGGACCTTGGGATCGACGTTAGTTTCAGTCTAAAGTTTGTGCTATGAAGTTGCTTCTGCCCATTACAGAGTTACACAGGTGTGCCCAGTTCCTGGGGCCTAACAACAGCTCACCAGGGTCAGGAGAGCCAATTGGAGCAGCCTGATATGCCTCTGGATGATAGCTGCTTTTTCTACATGTGCTATGAGGTGCAAAAGCTTGGGGACCGTTGGCCAATTACCCTTGTCTCTTGGTTCTGCAGCGTCACTTTGCACACTTAGAAATGACATTAACCTGTGGTTACCACAGGGCTGGAATTTCAAGTGTTCAGTGACTATCTGAACACAAGGATGAGCAGCCATGATAGAGCAATGGGAGGTTTGATGAACTAGGTACATCTTTGGGGGTATAGCTAGGTATGTACACTGTGGAGCAGACTGGAATTGTCAAAAAAGTTTGAGGGAATTTGCTTGTACCTTTCTCAAGGTGACTGTTTAGAGAATCCAGTTTGCTAAGAAGAAAACTAGTCGATATTTTCCAGATGGCCCATCACCTTAGCACACATAGACAAGGCCTCTTGCCTATTCCTCATAATAGTAACAAGTGGTGGTGGCTGGAGATTGAGCGTCTCATGGTGACTCTGTGTACCTGCATCTGATATTTTATTCAATGCTAGCTTCTTGATCCCCAAAGATCTCCTCTTTCATGGAGCATGGTCAATTAACTCTGACAGCTTAGAGAAACTATGCGGGCTATCGTAAGTGCAAGGGATATATACTGAAATGATCAAGGGTAGGTTTTAATTTGAGAACAGATGAGTAAAGGAATGAACTGGTTTTCTTTTAATTGGGATATAGCTGATTTACAATATTATGTTTCAAGTATACAGCAAAGTGAATCAGTTATAAGTACACATATGTCTACTCTATTTTAGATTCTTTTTCCATATAGGCCATTACACAGTATTAGACTTCCTTCTGCAATACAATAGGTCCCTATTCAGTTCAGTTCAGTTCAGTCGCTCAGTTGAGTCCAACTCTTTGTGACCTCATGAATTGCAGCACGCCAGTCCTCCCTGTCCATCACCAACTCCCGGAGTTCACTCAAACTCATGTCCATCGAGTCAGTGATGCCATCCAGCCATCTCATCCTCTGTCATCCCCTTTTCCTCTTGCCCCCAATCCCTTCCAGCATCAGGGTCTTTTCCAGTGAGTCAACTCTTCACATAAGGTGGCCAAAGTACTGGAGTTTCAGCTTTAGCATCATTCCTTCCAAAGAAATCCCAAGGTTGATGTCCTTCAGAATGGACTGGTTGGATCTCCTTGCAGTCTAAGGGACTCTCAAGAGTCTTCTCCAACACCACAGTTCAAAAGCATCAATTCTTCGGTGCTCAGCCTTCTTCACAGTCCAACTCTCACATCCACACATGACCGCCAGAAAAACCATAGCCTTGACTAGACGGACCTTTGTTGGCAAAGTAATGTCTCTGCTTTTCAATATGCTATCTAGTTACCTGTTTTATACATAGTACTGTGTATGTATCAATCCCATTTTCAAAATTATTCCTCTTCCTCTAAACCCCCCATAACCATAAGCTTATTTTTTACATCTGTTTCTCTATTTCTGTTTTGTAGGTAAGTTCATTTGTAGCCTTCTTAGATTCCACATGTAAGTGATATCATATGATATTTGTCTTTCTCTGTCTTATTTCACTCAATATGAGATCTCTAGGTCCATCTGTGTTGCTGCAAATGATATCATTTCGTTCTTTTTCTTTTTTTTTTTTTTTGGCTGAGTAATATCCCATTGGATACCTGAACGCCAATATTCATTGCAACAGTATTTACAATAGCCAGGACATGGAAGCAACCTAAATGTCTGTCAGCAGAGGAATGGATAAAGATGATGTGGTGCAAATATACAGCTGGTGAACTGTTATTTAAAGTTAGAAATGATGACCAAAATGAAAGCTCTTATCACTGGCATTTTGTTTTCCTGCTGCTGCTGCTAAGTTTCTTCAGTCGTGTCCGACTCTGTGCGACCCCAGAGACGGCAGCCCGCCAGGCTCCCCCGTCCTTGGGATTCTCCAGGCAAGAACACTGGAGTGGGTTGCCATTTCCTTCTCCAGTGCATGAAAGTGAAAGTGAAGTCGCTCAGTCATGTCCGACTCTTCACAACCCCATGGACTGCAGCCTACCAGGCTCCTCCATCCATGGGATTTTCCAGGCAAGAGTACTGGAGTGGGGTGCCATTGCCTTCTCCATTTGTTTTCCTAGTGTCCATTTATTCCTATATTCAACACATTTCCTGAATGCCTCTCATGTGGCCGGTATTGTTACAGACACAAGGAATAAGATGATGAACCAGACACAGCCCCGGCCTTTAATGAACTCACAGCTTTGCAGGGGAGAAAAACCTGTAAATAGATACATTATAATGCAATAGGAAAATAAATATAGTAAAATGAACTAGAAAGATAGTAGTTAACATGTTCCAGAAATATGAGTGTCTTCAGTATTTACTCTATGCTACATTATTGTACTGTACTTTGCCTGATGAGTCAAATGTCCCAGTAGAAAAAAAGTGGTTAAGATCTTTGAAATTGGAAGAATTCAGAACTGTTTTGTTATTGTTGTTGTTGTTGTTATTTTTAAATTTTTCACTCCCCCTATTAGCCCCATAGTCTTTATTTATTTATTTATTTTTACTTTATTTTGCTTTACAATACTGTATTGGTTTTGCCATACGTTGACATGAATCAGCCACGGGTGTACCTGAGTTCCCAATCCTGAACCCCCCTCGCACCTCCCACCCCAGTCTTTTTTAAATAATAAACTTTATTTTTAGAGCAGTTTAGGCTTCATAGAAAAATCGACTGGAGAGCATGGAGATTTTCCTTATATCACTTGCCTCCACACATGTATGCATGCTAAGTTGCTTCAGTCATGTCCAACTCATTGCAACTCTATGGCCTGTAGTCTGCCAAGCTCCTCTGTCCATAGGATTCTCCAGGCAAGAATACTAGAGTGGGTTTCCTTGGTCTCCTCCAGGGTATCTTCCTGATCCATGTATCTAACCCACATCTCTTATGTCTCCTGCATTGGCAGATGGGTTCTTTAGCATTAGTGCCACCTTGGAAGCCCTCCACATATATATGTCAGTTGCTCAGTCATGTCTGACTCTTTGCAACCCCATGGACTGTAGCCCACTAGGCTCCTCTGTCCATGGGATTTTCCAGGCAAGAATACTGGAGCAGGTTGCCGTTTCCTTCACCAGGGAATCTTCCCAACCCAGGGATTGAAGCCAGGTCTCCTGCATTGCAGGAAGATTCTTTACCATCTTAGCCCTCATGTGCATAGCCTCCCTTATTATCAATATCCTCCACCAGAGGGTATATTAGTTACAATTGATGAACCTACATTGACAAATTATAATCATCCTTTACATTGAAAAGTGAGAGTGAAATCGCTCAGTTGTGTCCAACTCTTTGCGACCCCATGGACTGTAGCCCACCAGGCTCCTCCATCCATGGGATTCTCTAGGCAAGAATACTGGAGTGAGTTGACATTTCCTTCTCCAGGGGATCTTCCCAACCCAGGCAGACCCCACATTGCAGGCAGACGCTTTAACCTCTGAGCCACCAGGGACCTCTGAGCCACCAGGGAAGCCCTCCTTTACATTATGTCTTGATATTGATATACCCTCTGTGGGTTTGGACAAGCTTATATAATAATGACATGTATCCATCATCATACAGAGTAGTTATAAAAATCTTCTGTATTCTGCCTGTTCCTCCCTCTGTCCTCACTAACCCCTGGTAACAACTGATCTTTTATTTTCTTCATAGTTTTGTTCTGTCCAGAATGTCATACAGTTCGGATAATGAAGTATGTAGGCTTTTTTGATTGGCTTCTTCCACTTAGTGATAAGCATTTAAGTGTCCTCTGTGTCTATAGCCACATAGTTTTAATTCATCCTGTTAGTCCTTTTGAGTGAAGATATGTCCATTATTTGCATAAACAGACACTGCTTCTAGCAATATGTAAAATGCAACTCTCAGATTTTATAATCTTTGTGTTTTCTTGAGCAGTACTGTAATTAAATCTAATTAAGTAGATTTATGGTTTGGAACACTAATGGTCATGAATAAATACATTTCCCTTGAAGCTATTTGCTCAATTTGTACTTTATGTCTTTTAACTTTCAATTATACATATTTAGCTTTATGCCCCATTTATTTGTTTATTTGGGAAGACAAGGGTTAAACATGAAATTATACGCTCCTCCTACAGATCAGATTTTCTTACAATTACCATCTGGTGCCCTTGCTCTGCCACTTGTCCTGAATGGAGGACAGTTGTAAGCTGTTTATTACAAATAGTAATAGCACTATAGTTTCTAGGCCAACGGAAAATTTCACAAAGTCAGAAGTGGAAAAAATATGTATAAGAAAAACAAATGGTTAAATGAGAGTTAGATTTAGACTTAGAAAAGCAGTGAAACAAAAACAAATACAAATGACCAATAAATATTAAAATACCTACCTAATTTAACTTCAGTGGTCATCAAAGAAATGCAGCTTCAAACAATATTCAGATGCTATGGTTTGCTATTACATTAACAGGAAAGAACTTAGTTATCCAATGCTTAACCCTGATGAGGTGAAACCATATATTATTGGTAGCAGTTAGATTGGTATGAATTTTCTGGAAGACAAATTGGTATTATTTGTAAGAAGATTCACAGCATTTATACTCTTTGGCTTAATAATTCCCTCTTAAGCATTTAGCTTACATTGCTGTTGCTCAGTCATTCCCAAGTCTTTGAGGCCCCATGAACTGCAGCATGCCAGGCTTCCCTGTCCCTCCATATGTCCCTAAGTTTGTCAAACTCATGTCCATTGAGTCAGTGATGCCATCCATCCATCTTATCCTCTTATAGGTCAGAAAGGGGAAAAAAGATTTGTATGTAAAGATGCTCATCATAGTATTTTTTAAGACCTTTGATCTGCTAGTTTAAATATTAATGATGAGACATGAATAATTTTAGAATATTACAGCACTGTACATCATCTATTTACTCCATGAGTAGTTTTTTAATGGTCTTGTGCCAGATAGTGTGTGAAGCCTTTGGAAGCATGTTTTCAGAGACTGATTAGGAGACACGATGTTTAGAAGCATGAACTGTAGAGCTCACTTGAGTATTGATCTGGTTCTGCCACTTCCTGATGTGTGTCTTACTCTCTGTGCCTGGATCTTTTCATCTGGTAAAATTGAATAACAAGGGAACCTACTTCCTTAGGTAGCTGTGAAACTTAAGTGAATTCATATATTTAATGCCCTTAGAGCAATTCCTGACATAGAGCAACTACTAAGTAAGTGTTATTATTGTTCATTATCACTATTGTTATTATAGTAGGTAAGTGCAAACTACTTGACAATATGAGCTGATTTTTGTGAATCACGTCCACCCAAAGTATTAAATATAATATTTGCATGGGAAAAGGAAAGGTCCTTGATAGCTCAGTTGGTAAAGAATCTGCCTGCAATATAGGAGACCCTGGTTTGATTCCTAGGTTGGAAAGATGCCCTGGAGAAGGGATAGACTACCCACTCCAGTATTTTTGGGCTTCCCTTGTGGTTCAGCTGGGTAAAGAATCTGCCTGCAACGTGGGAGACCTAGGTTTGAGTGCTGGATTGTGAAGATCCTGAAAGAATAGACTAGAACATTTTGCTGAATGAGTCTTGATAATAATAATTGTATCAATATGAATTTTTAATCTACATAATTCATAATATTAAAAAATACCAATTTTCTATCTTGTAACAAATCATTGAACTTATTTATACCTGGAGTTCCAGTACATTTATTGCCAGTACAACTGTGATCGATTAATTGCTCACTTTGTTTGGATTTATCATAGCTAATTCAGATGTTCTTAAGTCATCCAGCATTTTTCCACTTACCTTTGATCCTTCTAAATGTTACAAAGAGATTATGAATCATCAGTCTATCAAAAGAGGAGGCTGTATTGTCCTGGCTCTTCTTTTTGTTAGCATTAGCTGCTGAATCCTGCTTCCTAGTACCTCTTGTTGATCACATCTTTTTTTTCCCTCCCAGAATATGTGCTAGAATAACACATTGTCATCTATCTCCAGTCATTATTTCACTATTTGACTTTCTCCATTCCTTTCCTCATCTCAGAAGCCTTTCAGGTGCTCTCTTTCATTCTTTCTCTTGCTCTCTCTCTCTCACACAATACACAGACACACATTTCTGGTGACCTTTTGGAAGCAAAAGAAGCTTTAAATATTCTGTCCTGTTACCTGGAAAAGAAGAGGCCCCTTGGGAGCTGTCTGAAGTCTCCTTACCATGATAAGCCATGCATGTCCTCCTCTAATGCGGCCACAGCATGAGAGTGACTGGTGGGGCCTTCAGCCTGTGGAGTTTCAGCCAGGAATTTCTGTACAGATCTCCTCTACTGCCACAACTGCAGCCCTGACATCCTACAGTCCTGCTTCTTGGGACTCAGCATATTTGCATGAAAAGAAAAAAAATGGCTTCTTTTTAAGTACTAGAACTTTCTCTCTTAGACCTTCATGATTTCTGTGATTGAAAATAATCAGTGCCTTGCTTTTTGAAGGACTATCTAATGAAATGTATTAATTTTTCTATTTCTTTGGTTGAGATATATATGTGTGTATATACATATATTTATTTATTTATTTATTTACCCCTCAGGAATTTATTTACTCTATCTACTGAGTTAACTAGTTAGTTTGATGACTCCTTTGGACATGTTTCATATAATATTTGTCATGGCACCTTGAGGCAGGAAGGTGTTTCTCATAATTCAATTCTGAAAGCAACCAGAGGATACGGATTTACTTCCTAGAAGACATTTTAAAGATTCTGTAAAAGCATTTTCTTGTAACTAGTTTTCTGTGGGGCTTGTTTTCGTATTAACAAGAAGTGGAATAGGCAAAAGTGTGGGGATCCCTGCATATTCAATGCTGGTGAAACTGCCATAAACCTGATTTTGTTAAGGGAGACACGGTTTACTAGGAAAAAAGTTTCCTTATATGGGTCCATTGGCTTTTTAAGTGTTTCATTTTCTGTTGAAGATTAGCTTAATTTTGGTTTTGTTGTGTTTCAGTGGTTTCTTGAAAGTATTTGCAGTCACTGTTGTGTAATTGATTATTTGTTTAGGTCCTAGTTCCATAGGACCACGTGAAGGAAATGATCTCAGTGCAATAAGGGGTCCCAAAGCATACTTTTTGGAAGAAAATAATTTATTGACTCAAGGAAACACATTTTCTTAATTTAGAGTAAGATTCAAAGTTAACAGTTCTTTTCAGGAAAGTATTGTATTGTTTTGTTTCAATCTTGCTTGATAAGAATAACTCTAGTTTGAGTTGCTGCACTTTAATGAGGATATTCAAATAAAAGTTTGGTCCTTTTGATAAATTAATCATAATTTGGAAAACACGAAAACAATTTATATAGAACAGATGCCACGTTGGCTTTCTAGAATTTATAAATAAACTTGTTGAAGTTTAAGTTCGGGTTATTTATTCAAAGTATCTCATGATCACATCAATTTTAAATATTTTAGAATTATAGGATTATAGTAATCAAAAATGCATAATGCCATCAATGCCATTTTCAAGTTATAATAATAAAACTAAATAATATTATCTCTCTTTTTTAGATTTTAGGGACATTTGTATAATTGCTGAGAAGCTAAGCAGTTTCTTCTTTCTGTTTTTACTATTTTAAATAGCCTTACGATTACAGATAAAATCTTTTGCTATTCTTGACACATGTTTTCATGTAATTATACAGTTCCTTCTTTTTATCCAAAAAATACAGCAATATTGACACATAGACGTATGTCCATTTATTTTTTTAATAATTTATTTATTTTAATTAGAGGCTAATTGCTTTATAATATTGTAGTGGTTTTTGCCATACATTGATGTGAATCAGCCATGGGTTTACTGGGATGACCCAGAGGGATGAGATGAGGAGGGAGGTGGGAAGGGGGGTTCAGGATAGGGAACACATCTCCATTAAAAGCAGAGTTTGCAAATTGAACACACAATATGTTAAAATTGGGAAATTTCTTATAAAACTTCAAATGACTAACTTATCTGAAAAACTTCTACACTCTAGTAACCTAGGCCCACATTCCTCTATTGAAGCACTGGTCTGAGCTGAGAAATAACTGCTACTTTTAGGGAAATTTCTACTGCCTTCACTTGTTACTTCCCTCTGACCTGCTTGACTCTCCCAGAGAAACTCTGAAGGCATTTTTAAATTGGAATTTCTGACTTTTATGGAAGAATTAATACAGTAAGCATTATAGGCTCCTTTACTCAGCAAATATCTTTCACAACAGTACCAAAGAATAGAAATTGAAAGAACTTGGAATTCCAAAACCCTTTTTCCAAGATGGCACCAAGCATCTAATGAGAAGCTAAAGCATTTTATAAAATGTTCAGATGGCCCAAATAGTCATATAGTAAAAATTAACTCATCTGAGAAACCAGTATGAGTTCATGTAGAAATACTGTCTTCTACATAAACTCAAATTCTCACAGAAGCCCTGCTGCTGCTGCTAAGTCGCTTCAGTCGTGTCCAACTCTGTGCGACCCCATAGACGGCAGCCCACCAGGCTCCCCCATCCCTGGGATTCTCCAGGCAAGAACACTGGAGCGGGTTGCCATTTCCTTCTCCAATGCATGAAGGTGAAAAGTGAAAGAGAAGTCGCTCAGTCATGTCTGACTCTTAGTGACCCCATGGACTGCAGCCTACCAGGCTCCTCCGCCCATGGGATTTTCCAGGCAAGAGTACTGGAATGGGGTGCCATTGCCTTCTCCGAAGCCCAAAGATAGTTATTATAATGCTAGTCACTCAGTCGTGTCCGACACTTTGCAACCCTGTGGACTATTTCCCGCCAGGCTCCTCTGTCCGTGGAATTCTCCAGGCAAGAGTACTGGAATGGGTAGCCACTCCCTTCTCCAGGGCATCTTCTCGACTCAGGGATCAAACCTTGGTCTCCATTGCAGGCAGAGTCTTTATCCTCTGAGCCACCAGGGCTGCAACCTAACACAGGTATTATATCCATTTTATAAATAAGACTCAGGGATGTTAATACCAAAGTATAAATCAAGTTCATGATAGTTTGTTTTTAAGCTTAAGTTGGTCTGGCTGCAAAGACTGGATGCTGATGTTATGTTTATATTATATTATGGTAGTCAGGTATTATATATTCTGTCATTGACCTAGAAGTCAAATACTTTATAGAGAAGAATGTTAACACTGTGAACTTGAATGCAAGTTGTGTGTTCTTATGCATGCCTGTGTATCTGCATCAGTATATATGCTTTACTTGAGAAGAGCTGTAATTTTCATTAGATTCTCAAAAGGGAACAGTGACCCAGAAAAAGGCTAAGAAATATGAATAATTGCATAATGCAGACACTTCTTAGAAATATTTACAAAACTGGCTCCAGGCACAAAATATCTGTTTCCAATATAATCTATTTGTCCTGCATAGACAAATCTTTCAGAGCTCTCCCTTCCCTCAGTGACTATAAAGTTTGATCACTTTTAATGTTCAACTATCTCATCTTTTTTTTAAAGGAAGAATAAACATAATTTTCTTTTGATTAATGATATTAAGAACATTTCCACTGTGTAAGGAAGTCCATTTATAAATGATAAAACATCAGGGTAAGAATTCTAGAAATTCATTTTCATGAAAACGTAATCATTACTCTTCCTTTTTTCCTCCTATCTATCTCTTTATTTCCTCATTGGGCAATTTAGTCCAGAAGCAATTAGAAGGGGTCAAGTAAGATGAGGGTCCACATCTGGGAGAGATGAGGGAGACCCAAGACATGTAAGGAGGAGTCCATGCCTGGAAGCAGTAACCTAACATAGAGTAGAAAAATGTGTAAAGAGAAGCCTAAGAGGCTTCTGTGTAAGAAGTCTGTGTAAGAATCCCAGTGATGTCTGACTCATGTTGGGTGTCTGGGTGCTAGAGTTTGAATGAAGTGAGCAAAATGTCCCAAGAGGCAGCCTGGCTCACAATGTTGGAGCTCAAGCTGGATGAGAAAGTTCTCCTTGTGAAAGATGCACCTGACTGAGGGTGCTGGCACCTTAGTTGAATGAGAAAAATTTCTCTGTCAAAGGGAGTCAAAGCCCCAAAAGCTCAATAAGAACATCCATAGGAAGGGTGTCTTATTGAAGCCTGAAAGGAGTGAGAAGGATGTCCATGATTGGGTAAGCCTGGAGAAGGCTGTCAGAGTCTGAGCAGGCTGAGAATGTCTTGTGGAAGGACAACCATATGTGAAGTATTGAAGCCTGAGCTGGGTAATTGCCTGAACTGGGTCATGTGGGCATCTACATGAGGAAAGGGTGGCAGTAATTATGGGAGATAGATTACATAAAGGAGATTGGTAAAACCATTAAATGGATAAGAATTTTGGAAGCAGGCTTTTTACTTTTGAAAAAGATAATTACCATTATTGAAAGGGAGAAAATGAGAAAAAATTATGTGGTGTTGGTTTGGAATTCAATATATCAGTGTGAACTTCTGGTTTTCAGTGTATATCTATAGATACAGAAATGCATGTAAGTGTAGGGGTGTGTGTGTGTATGTTATACACATATTCACCAATTCTTTTCACTGAAAGTATCTGGTAGCAATACCCCAGTAGCAATGAGCACACTTAGCCCCCATATCTTGTCTTCTAATGACCACTCTCCACTAGAAAAATTCAAAGCTCTTTGAGGAATGGCTAATTCCAGGTTCAGGCAAGGAAACTACAAGATGAACCTGAAACATCACCTCAAAGAAAATGCTCAAAACATTCTAGGACACGATAGTCAAGTTAAAACGATTCTTACTAGTTAAATCCAAGAAATTTGAGAATTAAATAAATAATCACAATGATGAACCATATCCCTTGAATAAGATAGGGATCGATGAGACCACATAGTCACAAAAAATTTAAATAAAATAATTTGAGAGGCATAATATTTACGTATTCTTAAATTACCTCATTAACAAATACTTTTTAGCTTCAAAGGAGTAAGTTTTCATTGGAGAAGCCAGGCTGACACTGCCTTAATCAAGTTAGCATTATTAGTCATGGAAAAAATCAACACTATATATCACCTGATATGATGCAAGAATGTATCATCACTTTTGCGATATTCCTGCCAAAAGTGCATAACCTGAGTGTATCTGTGCAGAAAAAGTCAGACAAATCCAGATTGAAGATATCTGGCAGCTAAATCTCAAAAGTTTCTAGATCACTAATGTCAAAGAATGTCAAGGAAATATAGAAAAACAATCTTCTCTCTTCTTCCCTTCCAGTGACACTCAGGAAGCAATGAAAAAAAAAAAAAAACAACCATCATTCAAGAAGGCACACTTATTATTTTATCTAAGAAAAAGTAGACATGAACACAATTGCTTAACCTCTTTGGCACAATATTTTGGTGAAATTTATAAACAAGTATATAACTTAACATAGGATGTTTCTAAAGAACATAAATAAAGAACTCACAAAATAAAAAATGTATCAGACTAAAAAAATCTGACAAACACAACTGTTCAACTTTACTAGTGATCAAAGAAATGCAGGTTAGAAGAATAAGCATTGCTATCTGTCACCTTGGCAGATTACAAACAAAAGCAGCTAGTATTGAGTAATGGCGAAAGTGGAAAATGGGCAAGATTATATCCTGTTGATGACTATTTACACTCATAGAAACTTTCTGAAGAAAAGTAAGCACCAAACCTCAAAAAATTCTTATAAATGTGTATATCATTTTGTTAGGGGAAGCACACTGATTGAAACCGCCCACCCTGGCCAGGCACCATAGTAACCATTTGCATGAATTGTTTTATAACAGGAGATCCTGATAAGGAATACAGAACTAATAAGCCACCACCAACCGGAAGAGTTCGGGAAGGGTCGAAAGGAGACACCACGTGTCCATCCACTTCCCTGAATCCCTCTCACTAGCATCCATCTTGGCTGAGTGATGTGTGCGCCACCAGGAAAGACTTTGAATTAGAATGATTTGTCAAAGACCACCCAGAAACTAACCCCATCACCATAAAACCCGAGACTGCGAGCCACGTGGCAGAGCAGTTCTCTTGGGCTCCCTTACCCTACTGCTCTCCACCCGGGTGCCCTTTCCCAATAAAATCTCTTGCTTTATCAGCACATGTGTCTCCTTGGACATTTCATTTCCGAGTGTTAGACAAGAGCCCAGTTTCGGATGCTGGCAGGGGTCCCACTTCCTGCAATGATTTGACTGAACATCTTTAATTACTAATGTACATCAATTAGGGAGTTGAGACTATATGCAATCATGCTTTCATAATAACATTTGTTAAGTGTGGTTTCTAATTCCAAACTTCTGTATTACTGTTTTGTTAAAATAACTAATACATTTGATAATGAAAAATGTTCATGATCTACTCTTTGGTTACAAAACAGTTTACCTAATATACATAATATAAACCATTATTTTTAAAATATGCTTATATAAATAAGTAAATGTTTTGAAAAAGTCTGGAAATAAACTCTCAAAATGTTAATGGTGGTTATCTCTGAGCATTGAAATTTTGGTGATTTTAAATTCTTATTCTTTTGTTTACCTGTATTTGTTTTAAACTATGCTAAAAGAATTTAGTACTTATATGACTAAAATTTATTAAAGCTCTACTATCTGTACCAGATACTTAATGTAATTATTCTGCAGACTTTAAAGAATCATCATAATTTTATCAGTTTACATTTTCCCTTAGAGAATACAGAATCCAATCTTGCATTAGGTTTCTCTTTCACAACATTTTCTTTCTCAACTTATAAAGCCTGAAACTTTCTTAAGAAAAAGCCTTTAACTTGTGTTAAGGCATTTCCATAAGTTGATTTAATCACGCCAAACCTGTCAGAAACACTTAAGGAGTTTTATTTGTTTACTGGAGCCACATGGTGTTTAAGAAAAGTGAAGTCAAAATAGAATGAAATTAACTAAATGCCCAAGATAGACATGGATGCCAATATGCCACATAGAACAGTTCCTGAGGTGACATGGGAATGTAAGAAAATTAAATACATTCATAATGGAGTAAAAAGTAAAGCAGAGATTCCTGCTAAAGTAGCTCCTTGGGAAAGATTTACCATAGTCATAGTCAAGATGACGTCTCTATAAAATTAAAAATGTTTAAACTATTCCTTAACCTTCAAAATTTAGCCTCAATGTTTCTCCTTTTTTGAGATTTTTCTGACTCACTAAGATTTGTGGTTATTTCTAGGCATGTGAAAGTCCAACTTCTATTTATGATGATGAGTGTCTGCCACCTGACTGTGAGGTGTGGACAGGGACTGGGCTCAAGACTGCATCATTCTCTTCTAACCCCAGAAGGTGCTACTGGCTCTGCATAAGAATGTAGGGAATGAATTTGAGTGAAAGCACAAAATGCATAAGAAAATGAGTTTACACCATCTTAGGAATCAGCAGAGCACCTGTCATCAACACTTGCACTAAATCAAAAGATATGCTAAGTAATTTAGGTTTAAAAAATTTTTTTTTAATCTGAGAAAGCAACATGGCTTTAATTTCAATATATGTATACATACACAGGCTTCCCAGATGGCACTAGTGGCAAAAGAACCCTCCTGCCAATGCAGGAGACAAAAGAGAAGGGTTCTATCCCTGGGGTGGGAAGATCTCCTAGAGTAGGATATGGCAACCCACTCCAGTATTCTTGCCTAGAGACTCACATGGACAGAGAGGCCTGTTGGGCTACAGTCCGTGGGGTTGCACAGAGTCAGACATGACTAATGCACCTTAGCACATAACAGACATATACACACACTCACACACTTTTTCAGACAAGTTGAGGAAAATGATACTGAGCTTTATATAGTTTTATAGCACCAAACCCCTAAGTGACCAAATCTTTTATACCATATCAAAATCTTTTATGAACCAAATCTACAGATGTACACTCCATTACCAATTAGATTAAGAGTCTGAGAGGGAACAGAAAATAGCTACCTTTTTGAATAACAGGACTGCTTGAAATCCATGTTTCTTCCTTTGGATCCTTACAATGTTTCCAAGTGCTATTCAGGTTCTGGGTCTCTAAGTTAGAGTTCTGAGTCTTCAGTGCATAATGGAAAGAGGCCATCTTGCAGGGCAGAAAGAGCAAAAGAAACACAATATCATGCAGCTTTAGGGGTTATATGTGTGAATTGCTAATTGCAATTTCCTTCCTCTCTTCCACTCCTCCTCTGCCTCCCCCTGACTCTCCCTCCCTTCACCTCCCCTCTTTTTTACTTCCTGACACCAACTGGTCAACTTCTGTGAACATTCCTGACAACCAATCACCAATCACTTCTGTCAGTCAATCACTTGGTTTCTGTGGTAATGCATGCCCAGAACTTTTAAGCTGACTTTCACCCTACTCTGTTTTGCTCAAGAAATCACTCAAGTTCTAATAAGAATAAGATTATCTGATGTTAAGAAATGAATGTGCCTATTTCCACTTACTAGATTATAAACTCAGAAGGCAAGACCCCTTCCTGGTATGGAGTAGGCATATAGAAAATGCAGACTGGTTGAATGAGTGAGTGAGTGGGAAAGCTGTTTTCCTCAGTTAAATGTTATCTTTTGCAGTTTGCTTCTGCAAAACAACACACTCCCCCAAAAGGTGTAAAAAAAACGGTGTTTCCCTCAATACTGTTCATGAAATATTGATCTCATTGAGTATTAGTATATAAGCTAAAATAAATTATGAATATTGCAAACAATTTTAAACAAGCCACTCTCTCAAAGGACACACCAAATCAAATCATGAATTTCTAAAATGGCTTATAGTATACAATACCTCTAAAATTTGTTTGACCATGCATCCTTTCTTGTTAGACTAGTTGACAGGATAGTGTTTGAGGAACTGATTTTGGGATTCATATCTTAAGTCGTGACTGCAACAATAATAAATAATAAATCCATCTCTATTCAGCATTTGGAATGTGCCAAGCACTGAGGTGTTAATGTTAGAGAGATAAGTAAGCATGCATCTGCCCTTGAGGAGCACAAATGTACATAGAGCAGATAAATTGTGGTGTCACATTGCAAATGAATTAATAGAGGTATGAACTGAGTGCCCAGGGAACAAATATGCAGGAAGTAGCTGACCCAGCAAGAAGCTAGGACTTACTGTAAAGAGAAAGGCAGTTAATTCATCAGCTGCTTCTCTTATAACAAGTGGTACCCAGGTACCCTGAGGGCCCCTGAATAGAAAGACGGTCCTTCTTTAGAGCCATGAGTGAAGAACACAGAGCTGACACATTTGCTTCTTGCATTGGCCTGTGGCCATTTCTGACTTTCATGAGTGTACCCCTACCACTCTCATTTAAGGATGAGGAGTGACTTAAAGGACAAGCTCTGGACAGTTAGATGACCAATGGCAGTGCAGGTTTTGCTTGAGTTGTTGCTTTTCCAACATCACTGCCGCTTCTCTTGATGATGGAAACTGTTTTCATTAGGAGCACTACCCTTCCTCCACAGCCCATCTAGGTGGTTCAGGTAGGCTCATGCTACTTTCTTTGCAAAGACTAACTACTCAGCACATTCTGTCTTCCTGTACACTGTGACTGACTCAGTCATGAGTCAAACTAAGGAGGCTTAATGTGGGTTCAAATGTAATGAATCTCAGGTGAAGGGGAAGCCCTCCAATTACTAGAGTTGAGGATGATCTGAAGTTTCCAGGGCGGCTTTGAGGAACATGTAAGAGTAGTGCTCAGTGATGGACAGAGAGGGACAGTGGGCATCAGTTTTGAGCATCTGCTCCCAGCTTTATTAGAAACTGTTCTTGAGTTTCTCATTTATATAGCCAACTACTCCTCCTTTCCTTTTAGGCCCACTTTACTTGAATTTTTCCCTTTTGCTGCAGGAAGTATTTAACAAATTAAATTAACTAGCTGCTAAGTAGCTTTGGGCCTCTTGTCAAGTCCCAGTTTCTGAATAGGGAAGGGCCTCAGTCTTCCCACCTATATACTATAAAATAGTTGGACCCGATATGGAGATTCCATACACTGGTTTAGAGCATACCTCTTTTCTAATGAAAATATTATATCAATATATAAGACACATAAAGTAAAATGCTATGGTTGAATTAAAATTATGGATTTCCCAGGCCTTTTTACCTACAGTAGATAACAATTTAAAATCAATAGACAGTATGCCCTCTTTTTTTTCCAGCTTTGGTATTCTATGATTCTGAGTCAATGAGGTTTTGTTAATATCCATGTGAATACTTTACAGTGAAATTCATTTTGAAGGGGTGAAATACAGTTTGAAGGGATGGTTTTTAGTTAACAGGGGGATGGTGAGATGGCCCCTAATGCTTTTGATTGTGGTTATTAACTGTGTTTTATTTATACACACAGTAAGACTGGCTGAGCAGGGAAATATCTGACATGTCCATTATTTTGTGTTTGTGGTTGATAGGTCCTACCAAGAGTTCTAACTGAAATGGTTGGGAAGCAGTTCCTTTTACCTTGTATGTGAGCAAGACCTTCATTTCTAAAATGGATTAAACCAATATGCTGAGTGATCCATTTATTCTTTTCACATTGCATTTGGATTTCATTACCGGAGAAGTCAAAAGGCCATTTTCATTTTGGACTCTGGAAAGGTCATTTGTTACTCATGTTTTTATTTCCCAGTTCTTAGTTATGATGATGAGGAAGAAAAAAGAGAATGTTAGTAGTTTTGATTAGTCTCACCATGAATTCATTATTTTCTGACTATGCCTGCTGGGCTTTAGACTCTAATTGTATCTGTCAACATGGTAAAAAACATTTTGGGTTTAGGAGGACCACTGTAGAGTGTTTGATATTGCCATTTCAGAAGAGGAAGCTTCTAATCTTTGGAAAATTTTCTAAGCTTAAGATATCAGAAGTTCCATTACAGATCACTGACAAAATATAATAAATAACTTCTCACCATAAAAAGTAAAAAAGATTAGAAAAATTTTCATGACTCATTATTTTAATGGATTAACCTTGGCCTCAACACTAGACAGTGAAAATTACTTAAACAGTGATAGCTATAATAATTAACTTCATAACTCAGATATTTCATCTATTAAGGTATCATATTAACAATTTTTATTTCAAGTAAAGGGGCCTATATTTTGTTCTAATAAACTAAATTAATATTTCTGACACCTGGTAAACAGCTTTAATTGTTTAAATCCTATCTTCATAATACCGTATCTAATGCCATTATAGAAAAGTACTTGATAAAAGCTTCTGGTTATTAACATTCAGAGAAGTTTATTGTTAGAAAAATAACACTATTAAAGTACTTAAGAATTCAAACATCTTTTAGGGGAAAAATAGAAGCAAAGTGGCTGCCAGTTGAGTGAAACCAATATTCTATAAAATGCTTATTACAAACAGAAGGCACAGTACAATATATCTAATCTTCAAGTTTATTCTTAGAACCAGAAGAATAACATTTCCTGAAAGAGGACAAAGAAGTAAACTTCCTAATTTTACACATCATTGCATTTTTTAAACCAGGAAGACCTGAAAGGGTATTTGAGACTATAACAATGGTCTACTAATCTCTATATTTTTATTTTTTAACGAAGTTGAAAAAATATAGTCATTGCTTCTGCAAAAGTACTTCTCTTCCCTGTACAAAAGTGCAGAAAGACATATTGTTATCTCGACTTTGACTGATATTTTATTTTTGCAACTTCTGGTAATACTCTAAGTTCAGTTCAGTCCAGTCACTCAGTGGTGTTCAACTCTTTGCAGTCCCATGGACTGCAATGCACCAGGCTTCCCTGTCCATCACCAAATCCCAGAGTTTACTCAAACTCACATCCATTGAGTTGGTGATGCCGTCCAACCATCTCATCCTCTGTTGTCCCCTTCTCCTCCTGCCTTCAATCTTTCCCAGCATCAGGGTCTTTTCCAATGAGTCAGTTCTTCACATCAGGTGGCCAGAGTATTGGAGTTTCATCTTCAGCATCAGTCTTTCTAATGAGTATTCAGGACTGATTTCCTTTAGGATGGACTGGTTGGATCTCCTTGCAGCCCCAAGGGACTCTCAAGAGTCTTCTCCAACGCCACAGTTCAAAAGCATTGATTCTTCAGCACAAAGCTTTCTTTAGAGTCCAACTCACATCCATACATGACCACTGGAAAAGCCATAGCTTTGACTAGACAGACCTTTGTTGGCAAAGTAATGTCTCTGTTTTTAATATGCTGTCTAGGTTGGATAACTTTCCTTCCAAGGAGCAAGTGTCTTTCAATTTCATGGCTGCAGTAACCATCTGCAGTGACTTTGAAACCCCCTAAAATAAAGTCTGTCACGGTTTCCACTGCTTCCCCATCTATTTGCCATGAAGTGATGGGACCAGATGCCGTGATCTTAGTTTTTTGAATGTTGAGTTTTAAGCCAACTTTTTCACTCTCCTCTTTTATTTTCATCAAGAAGCTCTTTAGTTCTTTGCTTTCTGCCATAAGGGTGGTGTCATCTGCATATCTGAGGTTATTGAGAATACTCTGAACTCATTACTTAAAAAATGCATATTAATTTTAGAATCTATCTATAAATGAGTGGCATTTTGCATGTTCACTGTTTTAAAACACTTTGTAAGTGTTATGAAGAATATTTTTGTTAATAGCCAGTTTGCTCATGTTTATATATTTTATACTTTGAGATTTACCAAGAGGTGTTGCATTTTGGACTATCATGATATATGTGTTGCTACTAGAAAGTGCATAAAAAATATTTTTTTCATCATAATTATGGTGAAATAAAAATGAACTTACTGGGGAAATACAGTCAACATTTTTACATATGATGTATTCATAAATCAACAAAGATTTAATATGTATATACTTATATATTCATTTGACAGTACCTACAACATAATAGGTGCTTCCTAATGTTAATTATGATCATGATAATTATCTATCTAATGCATTTAATTCTTCATTTTTTAAGAAGTTTTTTTAAAAAATTTAAGTTTCCAATGTAGTTCCAGTGTTTTCTAAATGTGTCTGTCTCATTGGTCTCAAACTGGTTGGGAAACTTTCTAAAACACCTCACTGAGATCAATGCAGAAGATAATGAATCTATCAAAGCATTCAAGCAGCGTTTGCTGCCAGTCCAGTCTTTCTCCTAGTATGCTTTCTTCTCTCTACTTAAAATTGCCTTTTCCCCCACCACTTTTTGCCCCCTGGGTTCCCTCAAGTCCAACTCAAATACCAGCCTTTTACAGAGTAAAACTGGTGGCTCAGATGGTAAAGAACCTGCATGCAGGAGACCCAGGCTCGACCCCTGAGTCAGGAAGGTCCGCTGGAGAAGGGAATGGCTGCCCTCTCCAGTATTCTTGCCTGGGAAATCCCATGGCCAGAGGAGCATAGTGGGCTACAGTCCACGAGGTCACAAAAAGTCAGACACGACTGACGACTAACACTTTCACTTTTCACGGAGGTTAGCTGCTATTTGCTGCCTCTGTCTATCTCTAGTGTCTCTAACATGAATAGACTGTAGTTCTAGCACTTCTATAATCGTCTGTTTATTTTACCTGTGTGCTTCCTTTACTAGTATGTATGTGCATGTAGACAGGCATGCACACCCTCACAGACACTCATACATTTGTATCTCAAAAATATGATTTTGTGTATATAATATGATCAAGTGGCATATCTAATTGAATTTGATGTATGTACATGGACTTTGAATGAAATATAAGATAATTAGAATGGTGACAATCTGTCAGGAGTGGAATACTTTATTCTATGTAGTTTTATGGAGAATATTTACAAAAAATTCAGTACTATCTATTATAGTATATAGATGCATTCTTTTTGTTCACTTTTATTTATTTGTGTGGCTGTGCTGGGTCTTAGTTGTGACATTAAGGGTATTTTAGTTGCAGCTTTAGTCTCAGCATGCAAACTCTTAGTTGTGGCACATGAGATCTAGTTCCCTGACTAGGGATCAACCCTGAGCCCCCTGAAGTGAAAATGCAGAGTTTTAGCCCCTGGACCACCAGGGAAGGACCAGTTCCTGCTTTCTTGACTGTTATTTTAAAGTGTGCTGATTAGATGGGGCCAAAGAAAATGAAAGCATGCCATAAAAACAGATAATAAAGAATACATTTAAAATTAAATGCAAATTAATTAATTATATTAATTAAATGCAAACACACATTTTAAATGCACGCTCTTTTATGTTTTTATGACAGGCTTTCATTTTCTATGACCCCCTCGAGTCAGTGAACTTTATATATGTAATTTATCTGCAATGTGGGAGACCCCAGTTCTATTCCTGGCTTGGGAAGATCCCTTGGAGAAAGGAAAGGCTACCCACTCCAGTATTCTGGCCTGGAGAATTCATAGTCCATGGGGTTGAAAAGAGTCAGACACGACTGAGTGACTTTCACTTTCATATAGTTACAAAGGAATAAATGATGTGATTGCAAAGATCAAAGTTTTAAAAGGTAGTGATAACACTCTTGCTACCAAAAAATTTCATTTCTCTTTGTCTTGACACTCTATTCTCATTGATGCTGCTAATCCATTTTTCCCCCCTTCTACAAACTATCAGTCTTTTCTACATTGTTATCCCCACCACTAGCTCCTGTGTGCTCCAATTCATCCTTCACATTACTACAAATGACAGTATAAAATAGAAATGAGGTCCAGCAATGATGGAGTAGCTGGGACTTGCATCTTATTGTAAACAACTAGAAAAGTGGGAAAAATATTTGACAAGATATTTTTCAGACACTAGGCATTAGGCAGCACAGGACTACAGTCCCTGATAGAGCGAACACAAACCACATGAGCCCTGAAAAGCCCTGTGTTTTAACCTTGAGGCACTTCCTAGACGATGGTGAAGCAACAAGAATCAAAGGCACCACATGAAGTTTTTTTATTCTTACTGGAAAGAGAGAAAAACCAAAGTCTGAGAAGTTTAAAGAAGCTGCAAGTTGTAGGCAAGAATAACAGAGAAGAGGAAGCTACACATTGAAATGTCCCAGAAATCTGCATAGGTTTTCTATAGTCTATCACTGTATGTCAAGCCACATATAAAATGGTGAAGGAAACTGGGCCAAAAACAAACAGGAAAATGAAAGTAGAAAAAATGCCAGAACTCACATCTGACTGGAAGATTTTTTAGTTCAAAGCAGCCATAATGGAGAATCTTTTTAAAATATTTATTTATTTGGCTGCATCAAGTCTTAGTGAGGCATGCAGGATCTTCGTGGCATCATGTGGGATCTTTCCTTGTGGCATATGGACTCTAGTTGCAGCATGCTGGCTTAGTTGCAGGATCTTAGTTTCCAAACCAAGGTTGAAACCCATGTTGCATTACAAAGCACATTCTTAACCACTGGATCACCAGGGAAATTGCGGGAGAATCATTTTTAAAAATTAATGCTTTTTGCAGAGCCCAAATGAGGATCATATCTAAGGAGTAGTGCTGGTAGAGTAGAGTGAAGGCTGCTTTAAATATGTCCTAATGAAGATAAAGAAACAAGGCTTTAAAAGGACAAAACTAACCCTCAGGTAAGTTAACTGCCTACCAAAAAGAGTGATCTAATTCTTTGAAAGAAGACAACAGAACTCAACACTCAATAATGTAAATAAAATTCAAGATATCTGGCATCCTATTAAAATATTAAACACAAAAAAAGGAACATGGTATCCCAAATAAGGAAAACAAGTCAATAAAGAGAGTCCCATAAAAGGTAGAGATAATGGAATTAGCATATGAAGAATATAATATTCCTATAATATGAATCCTAAATATGCTCAAGGTTTTAAAAGAGAAAATCAACAGAATGAGAAGACAAAGAGGTAAGAGGAAGCAAATGGAATTTCAGGAGATGAAAAATTTATTATCTAAAATGAAACATTTATGTGATCAAGCTAAAAGAAATTTAGGCACCAAAAAAAACACAAAATTAGTGAACTTGATTTTATAAAACCATTGAAACTGAAACAGAAATGAAAAAGAACAGCTCCTTGGTGACATTCAGGACAACATTAGTCAGTGTAACATGGAAACATAGGGATACAAAAGTTTAAGAAAATTATTAACTGAAAATTCTCAAATTTGACCAGAACAAAACCACAGATTCATGAAGCTCTGTGAACCTGATGTAATATAAATCAACAAATACTCTAAAACACATCATAATTAAAATTGCTAAAAATGAATGCCTTTTCTTACTTTACAAATGCTGATTAATTCCATTTAGGAACAAGCAAGAATTATCACAAATTTCTCATCAAAATCTATGCTAGTGAGAATCCAGAAGGAATTAAGAGGCTGAGCCAAAGCAAAAACAGCACCCAGATGTGGATGTGTCTGCTGGTAAAAGTAAAGTTCAGTTCAGTTCAGTCACTCAGTCGTGTCTGACTCTTTGCAATGCCATGAACTGCAGCACGCCAGGCCTCCCTGTCCATCACCAACTCCCAGAGTTTACCCAAACTCATGTCCATTGAGCCAGTGATGCCATCTAACCAGCTCATCCTGTCATCCCCTTTCTCCTCCTGCCTTCAATCTTTCCCAACATCAGGGTCTTTTCAAATGAGCCAGCTCTTTGCATCAGGTGGCCAAAATATTGGAGTTTCAGCTTCAACATCAGTCCTTCCAATGAACACCCAGGACTGACTTCCTTTAGGTTGGACTGCTTGGATCTCCTTGCAGTCCAAGGGACTCCCAAGCGTCTTCTCTAAACCACAGATCAAAAGCATCAATTCTTCGGCACTCAGCTTTCTTCACAGTCCAACTCTCACATCCATACATGACCACTGGAAAACCCATAGCCTTGACTAGATGGACATTTGTTGACAAAGTAATGTCTCTGCTTTTTAATATGGTGTCTAGGTTGGTCATAACTTTCCTTCCAAGGAGTAAGCGTCTTTTAATTTCATGGCTGCAATCACTATCTGCAGTGATTTTGGAGTATGCTGCTGTAAAGAACCATATTGCCTATTATACAGAATGAAGTAAGCCAGAAAGAAAAACACCAATACAGTATACTAACGCATGCATATGGAATTTAGAAAGATGGTAATGATAACCCTATATAAGGGACAGCAAAAAAGACACAGATGTATAGAACAGTCTTTTGGACTCTGTGGGAGAAGGCGAAGGTGTGATGATTTGGGAGAATGGCATTGAAATATGTATAATATCATATGTGAAATGAATCACCAGTCCAGGTTCGATGCATGATACAGGATGCTCGGGGCTGGTGCACTGGGATGACCCAGAGGGATGGTATGAGTAGGGAGGTGGGAGGGGGATTCAGGATGGGGAACATGTGTACACCCGTGGCAGATTCATATTGATGTATGGCAAAACCAATACAATATTGTAAAGTAATTAGCCTCCAATTAAAATTAATAAATTTATATTTTTTTAAAAAAGAACCCTATTGCTTATGAACCTGGAATGTTAGGTCCATGAATCAAGGCAGATTGGAAGTGGTCAAACAGAAGGAGCTGGCAAAAGTGAACATCGACGTTTTAGAAATCATGAACTAAAATGGACTGGAATGGGCGAATTTAATTCAGATGACCCTTCCATCTACTACTGTGGGCAGGAAACCCTTAGAAGAAATGGAGTAGCCCACATAACCAACAAAAGAATCCAAAATGCAGTACTTAGGTGCAGTCTCAAAAAGGACAGAATGATCTCTGTTTGCTTCTAAGGCAAACCATTCAATACCACAGTACTCCAAGTCTATGCCCCGACCACTAATGCCGAAGAAGCGGAAGTTGAATGATTCTATGAAGACCTACAAGACCTTCTAGAACTAAAACAAAAAAAACATGTCCTTTTCATCAAAGGGGACTGAAATGCAAACATAGGAAGTTAAGAGATACCTGGATGAAAAGGCAAGTTTGGTCTTGGAGTACAAAATGAAGCAGGGCAAAGGCTAATAGAGTTTTGAAAGAGAATGCACTGGTTATAACACCCTCTTCCAACAACACAAGAGAAGACTCTACACATGAACATCACCAGATGGTCAACACTGAAATCAGATTGATTATATTCTTTATAGCCAAAGATGGAAAAGCTCTATACAGTCAGTAAAAACAAGACCAGGAGTTGACTGTGGCTCAGACCATGAACTCCTTATTGCCAAATTTAGACTTACACTGAAGAAAGTAGAGAAAACCACTAGACCATTCAGGTATGACCTAAATCAACCCGCTTACAATTATAGAGTGGAAGTGACAAATAGATTCAAGGGATTCGATCTGATAGACAGAGTGCCTGAAGAACTGTGGATGGAGGTTTGTGACATTGTACAAGAGGCAGTGATCAAGACCATACCCAAGAAAAAGAAATGCTAAAAGGCAAAATGGTTGTCTGAGGAGGCCTTGCAGATAGCTGTGAAAAGAAGAGAAGTGAAAGGCAAAGGAGAAAAGGAAAGATATACCCATTTGAATGCAGAATTCCAAAGAATAGCAAGGAGAGATAAGAAAGCCTTCCTAAGTGAACAATGCAAAGATATAGAGGAAAACAATAGAATGGGAAAGACTAGATATCTCTATAAGAAAATTAGAGATACCAAAGGAACATTTCATGCAAAGATGGGCACAACAAAGGACAGAAATTGTATGGACCTAACAAAAGCAGAAGATATTAAGAAGAGGTGCCAAGAATACACACAAAAAAGTAAGAATAAAAGGTCTTAGTGTCTCAGATAAACACGATGGTGTGATCACTCACCTAAAGCCAGACATCTTGGAGTGTAAAGTCAAGTTTGCCATAGAAAGCACCACAGCAAACAAAGCTAGTGGCAAAGTGAGTTAGTCACTCAGTCGTGTCCTCATGACCCCATGGACTGTAGCCAGCCTGGCTCCTCCATCCATGGGATTTTCCAGGCAAGAATGCTGGAGTGGGTTGCCATTTCTTTCTCCAGAGGATCTTCCTGACTCAGGGATGGAATCCAGATTCCCTGTATTGCAGGAAGACTCTTTACAGACTGAGCCACCAGGGAAAGGTAAAGCTAGGGGAGGTGATGGAATTCCAGCTGAGCTATTTCAAATTCTAAAAGATGATGCTGTTAAAGTGCTGCACTCAATATGCCAGCAAATTTGGAAAACTCAGCAGTGGCCACGGGACTGGAAACGGTAAGTTTTCATTCCAGTCCCAAAAAGGGCAATGCCAACGAGTGTTCACATACTACATAATTGCACTCATTTCATATCCAAGCAAAGCAATTCTCAAAATTCTCCAATCCAGCCTTCAACAGTACATGAACTCAGAAATTCTAGATGTTCAACCTGGATTTAGAAAAGGCAGAAGAACCAGAGATCAAATTGGCAACATTCATTGGATGAGAAAAAGCAAGAGAATGCCCCCAAAAATATTTACTTCTGTTTCATTGACCATACTAAAGCTTTTGTCTGTGATACACAACAAGCTGTGGAAAATTGTTCAAGAGATGTGAATACCAGACCACCTTACCTGCCTCTTGAGAAACCTGTATGCAGGTTATGAAGCAGCAGTTAAAACTAGACATGGAACAACAGACTGGCTTCAAACTGGGAAAAGAGTACATCAAGGCTGTGTGTTGTCACCCTGCTTATTTAACTTATGTGCACAGTACATCATTTGAAATGCCAGGCTGGATGTAGCACAAGCTGGAATCAAGATTTCTGGGATAAATATCAAAGTCCTCAGATATGCAGATGATACCACCCTAATGGCAGAAAGTTAAGAGGAACTAAAGAGCCTCTTGATGAAGGTGAAAGAGGAGATTGAAAAAGCTGGCATAAAACTCAACATTCAAAAAATGAAGATCATGGCATCCGGTCCCATCACTTCATGGCAAATAGATGGGGAAACAGTGAAAACAGTGACAGACTTTATTTTCTTGGGCTCCAAAATCACTGTACATGGTTACCGCATCCACAAATTAAAAGATGTTTGCTCTTTGGAAGAAAATCTATGACTAACCTAGACAATCTATTAAAAACAGAGATATTACTTTGCCAACAAAGGTCCTCATAGTCAATCAAAGCTATAGTTTTTCCTGTAGCCATGTATGGATGTAAGAGTTGGACCATAAAGAGGGGTGAGTGCTGAGGAATTGATACTTTTGAACTGTGGTGTTGGAGAAGATTCTTGAGAGTCCCTTGGACTGCAAGGAGATTAAACCTGTCAATCCTAAAGGAAATCAGTCCTAAATATTCGTTTGAAGGACTGATGCTGAAGCTGCAATATTTTGGCCACCTAATGTGAAGAGCCAACTCATTAGAAAAGATGCTGATTCTGGGCAAGATAGAAGGCAGAAGGGGATGACAGAGAATAAGATGGTTGGATGGCATTACTGACTTAATGCGAATTTGAGCAAGCTCCTTGAGATGGTGAAGGACAGGGAAATCTGGTGTGTTGCAGTCCATGGGATCACAAAGCGTAGGACATGATTGAGTGACTGAGCAACAACTTCAGGTAATAATAGAAAAATAAAATGAAATAGCTAAAATCTATATAATTAACATAAAAGAAATCAAGCAGTGAGAAAATGAGTAAAAATGAACAATGGGAAAAATAGAAAATAATATAAAAATGATAATTTTGACCTCAAACATATAAATAACTAATGAATATGTAAATAATTTCTGCACTTTAATCAAAATATAGGGATAATTAGTTTGGATTAAAAAGTAAGATTCAACTATGTATTATCCATAAGAAACCCACTTTAATATAAGACATCTGTAGGTAAATGTATGAAAATGATAGCAAGTACTTCTTTTTTAAAAGAATTGCAAAAGCTATATTAATGTCAGACTAATTTCTCTTCTGTTCATACTTCACTGAGAGTTTTGTCAAGAATCACAGTGGTGTTTGGCTAAAGGCTATTCCTGTACCTAAGTATGGCTGAAGGATTTTCAACAAAATTCCAAGGGAATTTGAAGAGATAGGTTGGAGTTTTCAACCAATGATGCTGGAACAAGTAGATACTCACATTAAAAAAAAAAGCATTTCCCTATCTCAAACTATATACAAATTCCAAATAGATAGTAAATATAACAGTTATTAATGTGTCTATATGTTAATATTGTGGCCCTGGAACAAGCAAATATGTTTATATAGGATAAAAAACAATTATGCATTATTTTAAAAATTGATACATTCACAGAATTACAAATCAAAAACTGCCTTTTGAAAGATACAATTACAAAGATAAAAGGGCCAGCAAATTTGATAAACTAAAAGAAATAGATAAATTTCCATAAGCATGCAACTTACCAATGTTAAATCAAGAATAGAAAATGTGAACAGACTAATAAGGAGATTGAATCAGTCATCAAAAACCTACTAACAAACAAAAGTCCAAACATGCTCCTGATTGTATTTTTTTTCAATATTTATTATTTCTAGTGTGACTTTCATACTTTCAATTATTTAAGTCAAATTTTTTATCTCCTAATTTTGTCAATCTCCTCTTTTCTCTAAATCTCTTTTGGACTTCTGTTTAGAAACAACAATGCTAAAGTTTTTAGAGTATAGAAAATTTTCTCAAATTTCCTGCTCTTTCCCCCATTTCCTTTTGTGATGCATATTCTTCATCTGTACTTTTCTTAACCCTAGCAAATTATTGAATGAGAGAAGTCTTTGTTCCTGTATCATTCTATGTGAGAGGGTATAGTACGTAGACAATGTTTAGTACTTAGATAGCATTTAGATAGTACTTACTACCTAAATACAAGAAACAAGTGTGTGGTCTCGGATGCTCTGTCACCAAGTCTATTGTGATACCTTCTCTTTAAGTCTCCCTGGGATTTAAAGTCGGTCTTTGACTCAGCAGTTCGGTGAGGCCCACAGTGAAGTAACTGACATCATAGGTTCTGTATTGTGGTCTGAGAATCTCAGCTTTTTTTCCATTCTCCTCACTTCACTTCTAGCAGTCCTCTACAGATGTCTGATATTTGGTGATAAATTAGAAATATCAGAAAATAATGAAATGAGATGGTCTCTCAGGTCATGTCCTACTCTCTGTGACCCCATGGACTATAGTCTGCCAGACTTCTCTGTCCATGGAATTCTCCAGGCAAGAATATGACATAGAGTTTTCATTCATATTTGAAATATTATATGAAAACAGAGAATTACAGTTGAATATTCAGGTGTTTCAGAATATTTCAGAATTTGGAAACATGAGGACAGATACTCAGATGGCTGATTTTAAAAAAAGTTAATCTGGCTTTGTATCAGCCAGAGTAAGTGTTTCAATATTCTGCTATTTTTCTTAAGCATATATTAAAACTACATCCTTCTGAATATATCCTTTATGTTAGGAATGAAAAGTCAGTGTCCTTAAATGTTGGCACTTTGATTAGTATTCTTGTTAGCATACTTGAGGAAAAACATATTTATTAAAATTATTGTAAAAATTTAAATGATTTGTATTTAGTTTTAATCAGTTAGACTCTAGCTTATACATTAAGGGGGAAGAGTTATTGTTTTCTCTACTAATAAGTAACGGTTATTCCTCAGTTGTGGGACAAGAAGCTCCCACAATATCTGTTAGATCTGGTTAGCTACTGCTAAGTCACTTCAGCTGTGTCTGACTCTGTGTGACCCCATAGACGGCGGCCCACCAAGCTCCCCCGTCCCTGGGATTCTCCAGGCAAGAACACTGGAGTGGGTTGCCATTGCCTTCTCCAATGCATGAAAGTGAAAAGTGAAAGTGAAGTGGCTCAGTCGTGTCCGACTTAGCAACCCTATGGACTGCAGCTTTCCACGCTCCTCCGTCCATGGGATTTTCCAGGCAAGAGTACTGGAGTGGGGTGCCATTGCCTTCTCTGAAATACAACATCAAGAAATAGATCAAATTATAAATTGTGGTGGAAACCACTGGGTTTTGTGTTCAATTTGTCTTTCCTGCCTACTGCCCACACTTTTACAAGTGTGGGCTCAAAGGCAACCTTGTTTCATCTCACTTCAGCTTACTTATGAAGAATGCAAACCTGATCAAACTTAAGCTGATCAAATATTCATTCCCATGATTCTGGAATTAATTGAATAGAGCAGATGTAACCTGGCAGGCTGTAGTCCATGGGATCGCAAAGAGTTGGAGATCACTGAGCAACTGAGCACACACACACAAAAGCTCAGGAGCAGTGATGAAGCTGTTTACTTTCATGTACAATGAAGATCTACGGAGAGAACAAAAATGAGAGATAGAGAAAAATATTCCCTGGATTTCTAGAGTGTTCTATTTCTTGTTTTGTTTTGTTTTGTTTTGTTTTCCCCTTCCTATAGTCCAGATAGAAACTGAACTTTGGGTTACCTGAGAGTCCAATATTTCTTTATAAATGATGACTGTCTTATATTGATAATAATATACTCCCAATGCTTTTATTTCTATTCATTTTCCTTTTGCATCATTCTGTTGCTACTTGTTTAAACCAGTAGAAGTTGGTTCTATTATTGTTCACCAGAATCCTAGTTAATATGATATCCACACAATTTGAGGAAACATAAAATGAAGTAACTTGTTACTTTTGCTAAGCAAAGGAATATACAACAATAAAAGGCACTA
Organism: Budorcas taxicolor; assembly: GCF_023091745.1. Classification (NCBI taxonomy): domain Eukaryota; kingdom Metazoa; phylum Chordata; class Mammalia; order Artiodactyla; family Bovidae; genus Budorcas; species Budorcas taxicolor. Next base: position 24,878,224 of record NC_068914.1, read on the forward strand.
CAAAGCAATTTAGAGATTTACATTTGAGTATTTCTCTGGTAAGAACAGATTTGGGCAGAGGAGAGAAGAGAAATACAACCTAATTATTTTTACAAGCACAAATTTGTTCTGCTTATATAAGTTGGAACCAATGATTCACGAGCGTACACGATTCAAACGAATTCATTATTATAAAGTAATATTGACTCGTGTTCTAAGTCCAAATGTAGAAGAGCAGATTTTGTGTGAGTTGTAATACTGTATTTACTCCCACTCCCTGCCCTCTAGGACCAAGGCTACTGTCGTTCTTGAAAAACCATGTATGGGACCCACATCTACCCCTTTATGTTGAAGTAGAGGAAAGACTTCTCTGTTTCTGTGGTGGTAAAGGGCTGTCCAGGTTTTATGCTATTTTTCTGGGATGTCCAGGAATCCATCATATTTCCTTAGGGGTATTCATATACACTGGTAGGAATGTGATAACCTCAGGAATTCAGTTCAGTCTCTCAGTCATATCCGACTCTTTGTGATCCCATGGACTGCAACACGCCAGGCTTGCCTGTCCATCACCAACTCCCAGAGCTTGCTCAAACGCATATCCATCAAGTCAGTGATCCCATCCAACCATTTCATCCTCTGTCACCCCTTTTCTTCCCATCTTCAATCTTTCCCGGCATCAGGGTCTTTTCCAAGGAGTCAGTTCTTTGTATCGGGTGGCCAGTGTATTGGAGTTTCAGCATCAGTCCTTCCAATGAATATTCAGGACTGATTTCCTTTAGAATGGACTGGTTTGATCTCCTTGCAGTCCAAGGACTCTCAAGAGTCTTCTTCAACAACACAGTTTAAAAGCATCAGTTCAGCACTCACCCCTGTTTATGGTTCAACCCTCACATCCATACATGACTACTGGAAAAACCATAGCTTGGACTCCATGGACCTTTGTCAGCAAAGTGATATCTCTGCTTTTTAATATGCTGTCTAGGATTGTCATAGCTTTTCTTCCAAGGAGCAAGCCTCTTTTAATTTCATGGCTGCAGTCACTGTCCTCAGTGATTTTGGAGCCCAAGAAAATAAAGTCTGTCACTGTTTCCATTGTTTCCCTATCTATTTGCCATAAAGTGCCATGACGTGATGGGAACCTCAAGAGACCCTCTCTTAAGACTCCTTTTGTGTCAGAGCTGAAGCCTCCCCTTTAAGAATTGCTTCTGAGAGAGATAGCACAAGATTTTTTGTAGTTTTCCGTGGATTAAGCCATCATAGTTCTTTGATGAGTCCCGGTACTGATTGTAGAGTTATCATCTTTTTGAGTAGCTGATGAAAATGTCTCCCATGTGCTCTTATTCTTCAGTCTTGCCCATTTCAATGACTTTCTGGAAAGAGGCTGCAGTTCTGTGATGAGCTTTTATGACATGCTTCAGTCACCTTATACTTTTTCATTTGTGCATGGAGGGAAATGGTCTCTTGAATTTTATTTACACAAATCTCCAGAGGCATCTCGTATAGTTCCAACAGTAATCAGACTTTCCTTTCAACTTTTAATCAGCCATATCAGGCCCATATATTATGATATGTCCTATCAATTACCCAAAACTTCATTTGTTCCTTTGATCCTGCAGGTCTCTAATCAGACAGCCAATTACCTTCAACAGTCTTGTAATTTCATATATTGTTTCCCTTCAGTAAACCAGAGTGTCTATTTAAATTCTATGTGAATTCTGATACTTCAGATTTATAGTGTATCTTAAGACGGTGTTAAATTTTTATCTCTACCAATTTTTTCACAAAGGAATTTCCACTTTAGGCCTTCTGGTTAAGAATTTTTCCTTACAGGCTACCTCTATCCTCATTACCTGTCTTAAACAATTTGACTGCTTATCTTTTTGCTCATTTAGTCCCTCTTATTCTGTAACAGTTCTCAATATCCTACTATTTTGCAGAGATACATGTTTATTGCCTGTATTAGTATTGGGTAAGTTCTATTTATATGACAACAGCAACTGTAACAATAGCAACAACTAAAACCCACATAAAATTCCTTCCATGTTTTAGGTCAAGTTAATTTCCCATTGTATCCTATGGGTATTTAATTACTTAGATACTTATAGAATCAAGTGTGACTATTTTAGTGTTGGAATAAGAACATTTAGTATTCTCAGTCTGCAGTATAGGGAGGCAGAATGCCATGTGAAATAAGATTTATTTCTGATCATGCCTATTACAGATATAAGTACATATGTAAAGACTTGGCAAATATGTATTAAGTAAATCCACAAATGAACCAGTTGTGGAAACTGGTTCATTTTGAAAACCAGTTGCAATTAATATTTAAAGTAATTAATTAGTTGCTTAATAAATATCCCAAATATAAAGCAGGTTATAAGGGCAACTTTGTTACCTGTCTAGCTATTTTCAAAGTGCATATTTTTAGTATTGAATATTTGGTTTTTTAGTATTGAATATTTCGTATCTGAAATTAACTGGATTTGTTTTTCAGTTTTTCTTAGTTTTTGGATGAACTGACCTTCCTTGTGATGTTGTGGCAGTTGTCTCTGCACACTTTAAGTATGCTGCATAGTGTTAGGTTCTAGGCCCAGTGTACTTAGGGTTGGGTAGGTTGTGTACTGCACAATTCCACAGGTACCACGTACCTATAATCTATGTTTGTATCCCTCTCAGAAGCATGCAGCATAGAACCAGTGTGGCTTTATGTAGTACTTCTGGCCTGAAGCTTAAACAATAAATAATTTTAAGACATGAAAGTGGAGTGCTACTCTCTGATACCACCTAATGACCATTGGATGCTTTAAGTTACTTAAATACTGGTTAGTGTGGATTTTCTCTTTCAGATTTTAACTAACTTTCTTTATGCTCATGAGATCAAATAGTTTGATAGAAAGAGACTGACACATAGACCAATTTGTGCACCTTGGTTCCCTGGGAAACCAGGCTAAGAATAGTTTTCTTGGCACATCCTGGTTTCCTATAATGAGGGCCAGTGTAAGAATTTGAATGCCGCAATGTAACCTATAAATGCCAAGAAATCATTATTTTATGACAATTTAAATGCAGTTTTGCAGATACCCAGATTAGAAAGCATTTCAGATAATTGCATGAATCTAATGATTTTTGAGGTCTTTCTTATATGTGTGTGTATGTGTGTGTGTGTGTGTGTGTGTGTGCATGTGATTTTTTATTTACCGGGTTAAAAAAAGAGCATGTGTGAAGATTGATGTATAGGTTTTGGGCAGCTATCAGTAATAAAAAAATTTCCCAAGATATGGATGTTCAAGAAACTAGCTTTTAAAAGTGCATATTATAAAGTAATTTTTTCTATGGAAGCTTATAATCAAATTCTTGGTCATTTATTAGTTGTAGTAGTAACACGTTGCAGTATTGAACTTCCTTCTTTCAAAATTTTTTGCTGTAATTTATTTACTTCTTTATTTAACAGATAACTTGAGAAGAATTGCTTGAATATTGACCATTTGTTCATTATCTGGTAAAACAGAAGTTTTGGAACCAAAGTTTCCAAATGCAGCACATAATAAGATATATACTTCCTTTATAAACTTTCCTTTATTTACATTGTGTTTCCTAAGTGTTAATGTATGTTATCAATCTAATGTTAATATTTCTTTTTGCACATTTCCGTACTTTAAGCAGACATGGATTTGCAAAGTGTGTATCAACCACAGATATTTGCGGAGGGTTCTGGATGTAGAGGCAATGGGAACCAGTATTTATTGTGTAGTGTATCTTTTAGGATTTTGGCTATTCTGCAGACTAATCTGATTTAAGTCATTTTTGTGTTTAGACACGAAGGATTCTCTTTCAATAGCAAAAACATTATGGGAAACCTAAGGCATACTGTAATTAGCTATGGACAATGAAAAGAACTTTCAACATGGCAATGAAAGCATTCATATCTAGTTAAAACTAGACACTGAGCAATTTGGCATTAGCTATGTAAGTGTTTATGACATGTCTGAATGAACATATTAGTCTCATTCTTGCCCCGGGGCTGTTAACCAACTCTGCCTTGCAGTATATAAAAATAACACGAAAAGGCATACTAGGAACCCTCCCATGATGTTCAGCTCTGGGAAAGTAAGAACAAACTATATACTATTCCTAGGCTGTTTGTCTTTATCTGCCATAATATAGAGGAATTTGACAAAGTTCTAATGCTACTGAAGCAAGGTGGAAAAGACTAATGGATGACAGAGAATATTGCAAGACGAGCCTTCCAATATCTCAGGATGATGATGGCTGCATAGGTTTATATATCCTAACATTTACTCCCAAAATAATACAGAATTACAAAAAATGAATAATTACACAAAACATGTGCTCAGCATAAGTTAAATACAGATGATGCCCAAGTTTTAATATTATTGTTGGTAAAAAAGAAAAAAGTGGAAAAGATGAACCCTGGATTTTGTGTCCTATCAAAGTGTACTTAAAATGTCACGGATATAGAAAAACAATTTTAACATATAAGAATGTAGGAAATTTTTCCCCATTAGCCTTTCTTGAGGGATCTAATAAAGGAAACGATATATTCGTTCAGAGTTGGCTGCAAAAACAGCAAAAGTTCTTTTGGTGAGCGTGTTTATATAAACAAACAAACAAAAAGATCTAAGACTATAGGAAGAGATGAGAACGAGGGAGAAAGACTAACTCACAAACATTTTATCTTGTAAAATACTTGTGACAAAAATTAAGGATGTATTGGATCATAAAGAAATTATCAGTGCATTCCATAAAGCAGAAATATTATAGGGGCTTCCCTAGTGGTACAGTGGATAGAAAAGTGAGAGTCACTCATTCGTGTCCAACTCTTTGGGACCCCATAGACTGTTTAGTCCATGGAATTCTCCAGGCCAGAATACTGGAATGGGTAGTCGTTCCCTTCTCCAGGGGATCTTCCCAACCCAGGGACTGAACCCAGGTCTCCCACATTGCAGGTAGATTCTTTACCAGCTGAGCCACAAGGGAAACTCAAGAATACTGGAGTGGGCAGCCTATCGTTCATCCAGGGGATCTTTCTGACCCAAGAACCCAACCGGGTCTCCTGCATTGCAGGCAGGTTCTTTACCAACTGAGCTATCAAGGAAGCCCCAACCAGTGGATATGTTTAAGCCCCTGGTGCAGGAAGCTTCCACATGCTGCAAAGCAACTAAGCCTGTGCACCACAACTACAGAGCCCACACTCTGAAATTGGCATGCTGCAACTACTGAAGCCCTCATACTTAGAGCCTGTGTTTTGCTACAAGAGAAGCTACCCACAATGAGAAGCCCACAAACCACAAAGAGTAGCCCTTGCTCACCATAGGAAGAGAAAGTCCATACAAAGCAATGAAGATCTAGCACAGCCAAAAATAAAATAAATTAAAAAAAATTTTTTAAGTAGAAATATCATAAAGACTACACACTGGGATGACCCAGAGGGATGGTATGGGGAGAGAATTGGGAGGGGGGTTCAGGACAGGGAACACGTGTACACCCGAGGTGGATTCATGTTGATGTATGGCAAAAACAATACAATATTGTAAAGTAATTAGCCTCCAATTAAAATAAATAAATTTATATTTAAAAAAGACTACACTTGTATCATAATGTAATAAAATCAGAAATTTTTAAGAAGCAAAATAGGTAAAGGCTCTCCCACTTAAAATTTTTAAATAAGGAATCATTAGTTGAAAGAGAGTCATGAGCTGAAGTGACAGAATTTTTTAAAAAAGAACCACTACATACCTGAGAAATTAATAGTAATTTGAGAAAATACATCTTACTAAACAATTTTATTAGTAAAAATCAAGTATTAAAAATTAATTAAATATCCAGATCAAAAACAAAAAGAATAACAAGGCAAACTAAAAATATAAGAAAGGAAGCAACAAATATAAAAGCAGAATTTAAGGAGGTAGAGAACAGAAAAAATGGTTGATCTATTTAATCAAAAATATTATTTTAATTAAAAAAATATACACGTTACTAGATAACTTGCTAAAGAAAAGGAGAAGGAGCAAATATGCAAAGGAGAAATATTAAGGGAAAGGTAACCTTCATATTTACCAATAAAGGTTACCTTTATGGCAATAAAAGAATGTTAAAATCATAAGGAAAAATCAACACAAAAAAGTAGATAAGACAAGATTATAAAGGCAAAATAAGGAGTAAGCTTAGCCTCACCAGACATTGAAGTATACTATTTTTTGTGTGCATTTCTGTTTTATTTCCATAAAACAATTTTGATGTTTGAAATTTTTTTTTTATTTTGGAGGATAATTGTTTTACAATGTTGTGTTAGTTTCTGCTGTAAAGTATAGTATTAAGATACAAAATGAAATCAAGGTGGTACTGGCAGACTAATAGACGAAGGGGCCAGTGAAATAGGATTAAAAGTTTTGAAACTTTTATGTATATGAAAATGTAGTAAGTGATGGAAGTGGCATCTCTATTCACTGGGATAATGATGGACTCAAGGAAATGGTGGTGGAAAATGGGTAACCCCTAGAAGGTAATAAAATTAGGTACATACCATTCACAGGAAGAAGCTTCAATTGGATCAGAAATTTAAATATAAAATATGTAATCACACAAATTTTAGAGGAAAAGATGAGTCAACTCCTTTTTAACTTTTGTCTGTGAAAGATTTTCCATATTTCAAAATTCAAAGACAGTAAAATAAAGATTGAAAAATTTAACTACAAAAATACAAAATATTTTCACCACAAAATTAAGGGAAATGCTATCTAATGATGAGGGGGAAACTTTGAGAGAATAGCATTGAAACATGTATATTATCATATGTGTAATAGATCACCAGTCCAGGTTCAATGCATGAGACAGGGCACTCAGGGCTGATGCATTGGGATGACCCTGAGGGGTGGGATAGGGAGGGAGGTGGGAGGGGGGTTCAGGATGAGGAACACATGTACGCCATGGCTGATTCATGTCAATGTATGGCAAAAACCACCACAGGATTGTAAAGTAATTAGCCTCCAATTAAAATAAATAAATTAATTTTAAAAATAGTCAAAGAATACTGACCAACTGGCTGAGAAGATATTTTCTACTTAATTGAGGAAAACGGCTAATCTACTAACATATAAAGAATGCTATAAAACTGAGGGACAAAAATCCAAACCCAATGGAAAAAGAAAAAAATGTTACCAGACAATTCCCAAAATATTACACTTGTATAGAAAAATGTCCATTAAATATAAAACAATGTTTGAAAGTAAAAGTGAATGCCGCTAGGTCATGTCTGACTCTTTGCAACCCCATGGACTATAGAATCCATGGAATTCTTCAGGCCAGAATGCTGGAGTGGGTAGCCTTTCCCTTCTCCAGGGGATCTTCCCAACCCAGGGATCTAACCCAGGTCTCCTACACTGTAGCCAGTCTGTGGTTCCATGTCTGGTTCTATTGTTTCTTGACCTGCATGCAAGCTTCTCAGAAGGCATGTAGCACCATTATAAAAGAGACCTCAAGAAAGTGACCTTGTCCCATTTGCCAAGCAAGGAGACAGCAAGAAGATAGCTACCTATGAATCAGAACCTGGACCTTCCATAGATGCTAAACTGCAGATACCTTAAACTCGGACTTCCAAGATTCCAAAGCTGAGAAATAAATTTCTGTTGCTTATAAGCCTACCATGCTGTGGCATTAAGAGTCAGAATAGACTGAAACAGAATTTGGTGCTGAGAACTAGGGTGCTGCTTTAACAAATACCTGAAAATTGTGGAAGTGGCTTTGGAACTGGGTTATAAGGAGAGGGTGAAAAAGATGGACTGTTAGGACATCTCTGATGAGAGCTCAGGAAGAGGAGAGTTGTAGAGAAAGCCTCATGGTAGAGAATGCTTTGGCATTCTACCTCAACAGAATATTGGTAGCAATAAGGACAGTAAAACCCACTCTGATGTGGTCTCAGACAGAAATGATGAACATGTTACTGGAGAGTGGAGGAAAGGCCAACCTTATTATAAAGTGACAAAGAAATTGACTGAATCTTGTTAATGTCCTAGTGTTTAATGGAGAGTAGAACTTGTGAATGATGAAATTGGATATTTCGCTGAAGAAATTTCAAGTATTAAAATTGCATCTAAGCAAAATATTGAGGTAAAGTCTCCTGATTGCTTAGAGTAAATTGCAAGAAGAGAGAAATGATTTGAAGATGAAATTGAAAAAGAATGTAAATATTTAGAAAACTTTCAGCCCATGTTGTAAAAGATGAGAAATCTTTGGGAAAGAACACTGTGGGTGTGGGCTTAGTGCAAAAGAGTGTCCATAGTGTGGTACTATTTATATTAAAAAACAAAAAAGATATAGAAGAAATGTGTGTGTGTGTATTGGGTCATTTATACAAAATACAAAGAGTAACCAGACATTAACACATTATCTACAGAGGTTGAGTGGAAACTGTGTGGAAAGAATGGTGAGTGGGAATGAGGCATAAAAGATGAGCGAGGCATAAATACACCTTAAAAAAAAAAAGTTCTGTTGCTTTAAGTAATGGTAATTCTTCACGTATCTCTAAACATAAATAATTTAAAATTCAGTAGACTTTTAATTGGGGGTGGAACCAAAGACAAAATATGAAGAGTAACACACTAAATCTGATCAAGTACTACAAATGAAATTAATGACCACACTAAACACTGTGGGAAAAAAATAACTAGCCTAAGTTACTTTAGGATAGCATTTTAATTATATAATTTGAGGCTAAAGATTAAAAAAAAAACTGAACAAACATAATGCTTTTATACTCACAAAATAACTGTGCATCAATATATCATAAGTATATTATACAAATAAATACTATACAAATATTAAATTCATTTTTCATAGAGCTATGGATGCCAATTCTGAAACTATATTTTTAACTTTTTATTTTATATTGGAGTATAGCTGATTATGAATCTACTTTGTATTATTAAAACTGAACAAATAGGTACATATATTGTTAATACTTAGATATGGATGTCTCATTCAAAGGAGGGAAGTAAGGAAAGTAAGTAAGAAAACAGGGAAGGTTAGAAATAACCCCCTGCTCTATGCGTGTATGTCTTTCTTTGTATATATATTATATATGCATGGATATATAGAGTGAAATATAGATGCATTATATATGCATACATGATACAGGCATGTACATATATATATATATATATAAAGACTAAATTTCTCTCTATATAGATAAGTATTATTTTATCCTTAATAATAAAAAAGTTATTGATAAGGTCTGAAATAACATTATGAAATAAATGAAAGATAATTAATAGTTATATTTATTATTGAAAGATAGCTAGCAATAGATGGGAAAGACTAGAGATCTCTTCAAGAAAATTAGAGCTAGCAAGGGAACATTTCATGCAAAGATGGGCACAATAAAGAACAAAAGCAATATGAACCCGACAAAAGCAGAAAACAAAGACGAGGCAAGAAAACACAGAAGAACTATACAAAAAAGTTTTTAATGACCTGGATAACCACAATTGTGTGATCACTCACCTACAGCCAGATATCCTGATGTGAAAAGTCACGTGGGCCTTAGGAAGCATTACTACAAATAAGCTGGTGGAGCTGATGAAATTCCAGCTGAGCTATTTCGAATCCTAAAAGATGATGCTGTGAAAGTGCTGCACTCAATATGCTGGCAAATCTGGAAAACTCAGCAGTAGCCACAGGGCTGGAAAAGGTCGGTTTTTTATTCTAATCCCAAAGAAAGGCAGTGCCAAAGATAGTTCAAGCTACTGCACAATTGCAATCATTTCACAAGCTAGCACAGTAACACTCAAAATTCTCCAAGGTAGGCTTCAACAGTACATGAATCGATAACTTCCAGATGTTCAAACTGGATTTAGCAAAGGAAGAGGAATCAGAAATCAAATTGCCAGCATCCATTGGATCATAAAAAGCAAGAGAATTTCAGAAAAACATTTGCTTCATTGATTACACTAAAGCCTTTGACTGTGTGGATCACAATAAACTGGAAAATTCTTCAAGAGATGTGAATACCACACCGCCTCACCTGCCTCCTGAGAAATCTGTGGGCAGGTCAAGAATGGGACAATGGACTGGTTCCAAATTGGGAAAGGAGTATGTCAAGGCTGTATATTGTCACTCTGCTTATTTAATCTATGTTCAGAGTGTATCATGTGAAATACGGGCTGGATGAAGCACAAGCTAGAATCAAGATATCAATAACCTCAGGTATGCAAATAACACCACGCTAATGGCAGAAAGTGAAGGGGAACTAAAGAGCCTCTTGATGAAGGTGAAAGAGAAGAGTGAGAAACCTGGCATAAAACTCAACATTCAAAAACAAAGATCATGGCATCCGGTGCCATCACTTCATGGCAAAGAGAGGGGGAAAAATGGAAACAGTGACAGACTTTATTTTCTTGGACACCAAAATCACTGTGGACAATGACTGCAGCCATGAAATTAAAAGAGGCTTGCTCCTTGGAAGAAAAACTATGACAAACCTAGACAGTGTTGTAAAAGAAGAAACATTACTTTACCAACAAAGGTCCGTATAGTCCAAGCTATGGTTTTTCCAGTAGTCATGTATGAATGTGAGAATTGGACCGTAAAGAGGGGTGAGTGCCGAAGAATTGATGCTTTTGAACTGTGATGTTGGAGAGGACTCTTGAGAGTCCTCTGGACTCCAAGGAGATCCAACCAGTCAATCCTAAAGGAAATCAGTCCTTAATATTCATTGAAAGGACTGATGCTGAAGCTCCAATACTTTGACCGCCTGAAGTGAAGAACTGACTCATTAGAAAAGACCCTGATGCTGAGAAAGATTGAAGGTAAGAAAGAGGTGATGGGGATGTAGAGGATGAGGTGGTTGGATGGCATCACTGATTCAATGAGCATGAGTTTGCGCAAGCTCTGGGAGATACTGAAGGACAGGGAGGGCTTGCGTGCTACAGTCCTTGGGGTTGTAGATTCAGACACAATGGAGCTAGTGAACAACACTACTTCATAATTACACCACGCTCTTTCACGGTCAGCATGGTGGCAGCATATTGAACTGGAGAATACATTTATGGAAAATGTATTTACATGTCATCCTTTCATTAATTATAAGGCAATAGCTTATACTCAGTTGAACAACCCTCATGGGAAGGTGTCTCCTGTGGCATGCCAAAGACCCTCACAGTTCTATTTGGGATTAGAGAACTACTCACAAGAAATGATGGGGAAACTCTTTCCTGCTTGGACCAAGGAGTCACTGAAGTCTTCTGATAAGAAAGGGCATCCATAGACCCCTCTGAGAAACCACTGTGAGTTTAGTTGGCATGAGTCCACAGCAATGGCTGAGACAGGAGGTCCTTGCAGATCAAACCTACATAGGTAAACATGCCTTAACGTGAAATTACTACTAAAAAGAGCTACCTGCTTAGAGAACTGGGTCAGCAAAGACATTACATCTGTCATGAGCTTGTGGCCCTCAGACTAGGACTCAGTCTTCAGTAGTTGTAGAGGCATCACACCTTCCTGAAATAAGGGATGATTTGGTAAATCAACCGATGCCATTCAATCTGAATCAGCACACTGAATTCTTGGAATAATTTAGATGAAGATATCTCAAGAGGGAGATATCAGTATTTCTGCAAATATTGACAAATTTTTATTTGAGCAACTAATTGGACAAATTTATATCTTCATTGTCAGGCTAAGATCTGGAGCACGTCACAGCAGAATCACACAGGTTGAAATATACAGTGTATCTAGTGGTAAGTGAAACAGCTTATTCTGTGGGTGAATCACTTAGCCAAAGAGTTGCTAGCCCAATATCTTCTCACTAACTCCAGTCCTTTTCTTGACGTTTTCCTGTCTTCAGTTTTTAGACTCGCGTGACACACATGTGTAATTTGTTGTACTGATTCACAATGGAAGTGTTTGGTTTCTGAAATCAATCAAGAAATCAGCAACAAACTTTCTTAAAAGAATCCTTTAAAGTTCAGTCTATCTGGCTAAACTGGAGCTTAAAAAAATCAGTTTCTATCAATACATGGTTGTTTCTAAATGTCTCTGCATGTTCTTGCAGTGTCAGAGCAATCAAAGAGAAATCACGTCTAGGTAAACATGATATTCTCTGCTCTCAGGGAAACTGAGAAGTATCCTGTGAGAGCATGAATGTCTTCTGAGTGATACTCTTACTCATTATGTGATAAAACATAGTCTTCGGAATTAGGAGGAACTGAATTTCAATCTCATCTTTCCTACTTAGCATACCTTCAGAAAGTTATTAGCTTCTCTCAGCCTTAGTTTTATGATCTGTAAAATAAAATGATTATGTTTTTTTCTCATAAGATTAGTGTGAGCATTGAATAATAGAATGTGTCTGAGGTAGGCAGAAAAATTACCCTCCCAAGATGTGCATGTTCTATTTCTTGGGAACTATGAATTACATAGCAAAGGTGAATTAAGGCGGCAGATGGGATTACTATCCCTAATCTGCTGGCCTTAGAATGGAGAGATTACCTTGAATTATCTGGGTAAACCCAGGGTCATCACATGCATGTGTATTCAGTTGCACAGTCATGTCTGACTCTTTGTGATCCATGAGCTGTAGCTCTCGGGGCTCCTCTGTCTATGTGATTGTCCTGGCAAGAAATACTGGAGGAGGTTGCCATTTCCTCCTGTAGGGGATCTTTCCAACCCAGGGAAAGAACCCACATCTCCTGCATTGCAGGCAGATTTTTCACCACTGAACCACTGGGGAATCCCCAGGGTAATCACAGGGCCCTTGAATATGGAAGGAGAAAGTCTCATGGAAAAGAGTTGACAGGCCCTTGTTGGCTTTGAAGGTGAAAGCCAACCAAGGAATGCAGGCAGCCTCTACAATCTGGCCAAGGGGCAGGGGTTGGGGGGTGACACACAGAATCCTCATAGAACCTCCAGAAAGAGCTCAGGAGACCCAATACCTTGATTTTTTTAAAAATTTATTTATTTTAAGTGGAGGCTAATTACTTTACAGTATTGTAGTGGTTTTGCCATACATTGACATGAATCATCCATGGGTGTACATGTGTTCCCCATCCTGAACCCCACTCCCAGCTTGCTCCCCGTCCCATTCCTCAGGGTCATCCCAGTGCACCAGCCCTCAGCACCCTGTCTCATTCATTGAAATTGGACTGGCGATGTGTTTCACATATGATAATATAAATGTTTCAATGCTGTCCTCTCAAATCATTCCTTGATTTTAATACAGTGAGGCACATTTTAGATTTCTGACCTCCAGAGCTATAAGATAATAAATTTGTGTTTTAAGTTGCTGTGTGTAATAATTCATTACAGTGACCATTGGAAGCTATTAACAATATGTAAAGAGCCTAACATAGTGCTTGGCAAATAATTGATACAAAAATATATTTTATTTCTACTTTCCACATGATTCTCTTCTGTGTTTCTGGGTTCTCTTCTAATCTCCAGCAGTTACTGCTCTTGCAAAATCTGCCCTAAGATTGAACTTAGTCTCACTACTTGATTAGGATTTTGTTATTTTAATTTGCAGAAATGGAGAGAGAGAGAAACTCAGCATCACTTTGACCACAGGCAACAAACTTTCTCTGTAAAGAGGTTGATAGTATATTTTAGGCTTTGTAGCTCATACAATTTATCTGAACTACTTGACTTTGCAGTTATAGCAGGAAAGTAGCCCTAAGAAATATGTCAACTAATGAGTATGCCTATGTTCCAATAAAACTTTATTTCCAAAACAGGCTGTGAGCCACATTTAATCTGTGGTCTGTAGTTGGCTGACACATAATTTACATTGTTTCTTTTCACCTCCACACAGGTTAATTTCTTTCAAGGTAAAGGTGAAGAATGGAGGTGAATCAAATCCTCTCATCTCAAAAAAAAAAATTCAAGAAGACTTTGCTCTTTGTACCTAAGGCTTTCCTCTTGTTGTACATAATCTCATCTGTGAATTAAAAATCAAAATAAGTAAAATCTGTAACTATGATAGCAACAGTTATTATGTAATCATAATTTATAGGACAATAGAGAATGGTTTCCTTATCTTCTGAAATCCTTCCCTGGGCTACAAGGCCATTCAATTTATTTATTTACCTCTTCACAAGCAGATTCTACTACTTCAAATAAATGCCCTTCATCAGAAATTTGCTAGTTTGAAATTTTGAAGGTGCTGTCTTCTGATTTTTAAAAACATAAAGAGACTCTAAACACCAGGTAGTGCAAGTCTTTGAAAGACACTAGGTGGCGCAGTGATAAAGAATTAGCCTGCCACTGCAGGAGATGCAGGTGACAGGGTTCAACCCCAGGGTCAGGAAGATGCCCTGGAGTAGGAAATGGCAACCCACTTCAGTATTCTTGCCTGGAAAATTCCATGGACAGAGAAGTCTGTTGGGATACAGTTTGTGGGGTCACAGTGTCGTATGTGACTGAAAAAGCAGAACACACAAGACAGAATATATTTAGAAACTCTTTTACAAGGTCTTAATTTCTCCCCCTTGAATTGAGCACTTTTAGTACTTCTGTTCAGTACTTTTGTTTTTTTCTCTGTTACCCATTTCCACATGCTGTGTCATTTGCTTTGAAATATGACAAAGTGCTCTGAGCTCAGGACCCTGCTGCACAGGAAGGCAATATTGATTTCTTGGAGAGTAGCAAGAAGACTCGCGGTGTCACTGTTAAACTTGGCTGACAGCAAGCTTGTGACATCTAATTTACTATAATGAAATCATGGGGGTTCTCTGTCTTTCAGGCCTGGAGGGGAGGTGAAAGATCAAGAAAGTGAGGATCCTGAGCTACCAGGCATGAAGGACAGTTCATTCACTCTGTCATTTCATTCTGAAAGGATATGAGCTGAATTTACCTGCCTTGAGATAACCAGATTGTCTTAGCAAATGGAACATTATAAATGTCTGATCATCACTATTCTGGTTGCAATTTAATTGCTCCATCAGAAAGCCTTATTTTTAACTTCATTTTGAGGCCCTATACATTGTTATAACTTCACAGCTAAGAGTGTATTAAACAGAGAACATTTTCTTTGTCTGAGAATGCTTTTAGCCATCATTTCAATTTGAATAATCTTTGTTAAGCCATACTACACACTCAGAGGTTTTGAAGTTAATTAAGCCCCATTCTTACTTAATGGATATGCTTTCATACCTATTTATTTTCATATTGTTCATGACTTTTATGAGGAAGAAACAAAAGAAAAGCAAACAAGCTGTTTTGTTTTTTTTTAAGATTCACTGACTTTCCACATATCTTACATCCTCTAAAACACACAGCTCAATACCTAAGCTCATCTACATATCTCCCTGAATGGACTACAGCCTCTACTTTCTCAGGATAAAATGAGCAAGATAAGTTTTGATAAACCATTTGGACACCTTCAGCATAAAATCTTAATTTTATGTTTGTGTTTTTATACAGGAGTAGTTGGTATTCTAATTGGGTCTTTTGGGCACATAATGATTGCTGAATCTTACAGGACAAGTTGAATAAAGTTCACGTATATTTGATACTAAAGTCTGTTGTTCACAAATGCAAAAAATGTGTGGTTCTTTGGATGAGTGCTGGAATATATGCTCATATAAACTGCATTTTATTTTCAGTGCTATCCTTTATTGACTATATGCTGTACATTGCAACTCTGCAAATTAATATTATAACTGGAAGTTTGTACCTCTCAAGTACTCCTTCTCCTGTTTCTCATACTACCCACCTCCACTCTGGCAACCATTGGCTTTTCTCTGTATCTTCAGTTCTGTTTCTACTTTGTTATTTTTGTTGACTTTTTTTTTTTTTTTCAGATTTAACATTTAAGTGCAATCATGCAGCACTTGTCTTTTTCAGCCTGACTTATTTCCTTTAGCAAAATACCCTCAAGGTCCTTCTATATATCATAAAAGGCATGATTTCATTCTTCTTATGCTAATATTTCATTATTCCATATATATATGCATATATGCAGGTGTGTATATATTTAATCACGTCTTGCTTATCTATTCATCTTTTGATGGATACTTAGGTTTCTTCCATATTTTGGCTATTGTAAATAATGCCTCAGTGGGCATTAAGGTGCATATATCTTTTTTAATTCAATTTTTCTTTGGATACTGAATTGTATAGTAGTTCTATTTCTAATTGTCTGAGGAATTTCCCTACTGTTTTCCATACTGGCTGCACCAATTCACATTGCCATCAACAATGCACAGTTCAGTTCAGTTCAGTCACTCTGTCGTGTCCGACTCTTTGCAACCCCATGAATTGCAGCATGCCAGGCCTCCCTGTCCATCACCATCTCCTGGAGTTCACTCAAACTCACATCCATCAAGTCGGTGATGCCATCCAGCCATCTCATCCTCTGTTAATGCACAAGGGTCCCCTTTTCTCCAAGTCCTCACCAACACTGGTTATTTCTTTCTCTTTCTTTTTTTTTTTAAATAGCCATTCAGACAAATGTGAGATGATATCTCATTGTGGTTTTGACTTGCATTTCCCTAATGATTAGTTATAATGGGCATCTTTACATATGCCTGTTGGCCATTTGTATGGCTTCTTTGGAAAACTGTCTATTTAGATCCCCTGTCCACTTTTTCCATGAATTGTTTGTGTGATACTGAGTTTTATGAATGTTTATATATTTTGGATATTAACTGCTTATCTAACAAACCATTTGCAAGTATTTTCTCCTATTTTGTAGGTTTTCACTTTCTTGATGGTTTCCTTTGCTGTGCAAAAGTTTTATAGTTTGATGTAATTCCATGTTTGAATTTTTGTTTTTGTTGCCCTTGCCTGAGTCATCATATTGAAAAAAATATTGCTAAAGATTGATGTTAAAGTACTTATTGGCTATGTTTCTGCTAGGAATTTTATGATTTCAGGTTTTATGTTGAAGTCTTTAACTTAAATTGAGTTTATTTTTGTATATAGTAAATATAAGAATGTGGTCTAGTTTTGGTCTTTTGCATGCAGCTGTCAAACTTTTCCAACATCATTTATTTAAGAGACTGTCTTTCCGGACTGTATATTCTTGACTCCTTTATCATAGATTAATTGACCAATAAGTATGGACTTACTTCTAGGTCCTCTATTCTGTTCCAATTATCTATGTGTCTGTTTCTGTGTCCATACCATGTTGATTACTTCTTTTGATTACTATCACTTTGTTGTATAGTTATCTATGTGTCT
Source organism: Budorcas taxicolor (assembly GCF_023091745.1). Classification (NCBI taxonomy): domain Eukaryota; kingdom Metazoa; phylum Chordata; class Mammalia; order Artiodactyla; family Bovidae; genus Budorcas; species Budorcas taxicolor. Next base: position 24,895,396 of record NC_068914.1, read on the forward strand.
GTTTCTGTGTCCCTACCATGTTGATTACTTGTTTTGATGACTATCACTTTGTTGTATAGTTTGAAGTCAGGGAGAATGATAAGTAGTGTTGTTCTTCTTTCTCAAAGTTACTTTGACTATTTGTATTTTCTTTTCTTTCTTCTTTGCTTTTTTGTTTGGTTCCATATAAATTTCAAAATAATTGATTCTAGCTTTGTAGAAAAGGCTATGGATATTTTTATAAGGATTGTAATGAAACTATAGATTGCTTTTGGATAGTTGAACATTTTAACAATATTCTTCCAAACCATTAGAGTAATTTCCACTTATTAGAGTTAGCTTCAATTTATTTCATTAGTGTCTTATAGTTTTCAAAATATACATCTTTCACCTTCTAAGTTAAATTTATTCATAGGTATTTTAATTCTTTTTGATGCAATTGTAAATGAGGTTGTTTTATTAAATTTTTAAATAGTTCATTTTTAGTGTATAGGAATGCAACATATTTTTGCACATTAATCTTGTATATTGCAAATTTACATAATTCATGTATTTTCATATATTTGGTGGCATCTTCAGAATATTCTATATATATGGTACCATGCCATCTGAAAATAGTGGCAGTTTGACTTAATACTTTTAAATCTGAATTCCTTTTATTTTTCTTATCATATTGCTATGTCTAGGACTTCCAATACTACAACTGAATAAAATTGGCAAGCGCGGGCATCCTTTTCTTTTATCCTTCAAGGGAACAATATCTTAGAGGAAAAGCTCTCAACTTTTAACTATTGAGTATGATGTTAGCTGTGGTTTTGTCATACATGGTCTCTATTATGTTGAGGTATATTCACTCTATCCAATTTTTCAGTTTTTAAAATTAGTGGATTTGAATTTTGTCAAATGAATTTTCTACATCTGTTGAAATGACAATATGATTTTAATCCTTTTTTTTTTTTTTTTGCTAACATGTATCATGTTAATTTGTGAATATTGTATCATATTTGTATCCCTGGAATGAACCCACTTGATCATGGGGTATGATCCTTTTAATATATTGCTGAATTCTGCTGTTTTGTCAATGATTTTTATAGTTATGTTTATTAGGGATATTGGCTTCTGATTTTCTCTCTCCTTTTTTTTTTTTGGTAGTGTCTTTGTCTGATTTTTGGTAACAGGATAATGCTAGACTCTCAGAAGGAGTCTGGTAGTGTTCCTTTTTCTTCAATTTTTTGGGATAGTTTGAAAAGATAAATTTTGAATATTTGGTAGAATTCACCTGTGAAGTTGTCTGTTCTTGGACTTTTGTGATTACTGATTTAATTTCATTACTGATAATATGTTTTAGATTATCTACTTTTTTCCTAATTCAGCCTTAGAAGATTATACTTTCTTAGGACTTTATATCTTCTAGGTTGTTTAATTTGTTGGTGTGTATAATAATTGTTTATAATACATGATTTTTTCATATTTCTGTGGTATCAGTTATAATTTCCTCTTCTTCCATTAATTATTTATTTTGGTCTTCTTTGTTGTTTTCTTAATGAGTCTGGTTGAAATTCTAGCAATCACTGCCTTTAAGCAGAGGTTTTCATAGGCTTTTTAATTTCCAAGCTTTTTAATTTGTGCTCAGTAGAGTATTGATATAAATTACTTAGTTTGCTATACTGGGAAATAGAAATTCACTAAAAGTTCATTTTTTTAGTATTTAGGTAAGTTGCTTACCCACTCCAAGTCTCTATGTGAAAAATAGGGTGGCACATAAGAAAAAATTAATCTCTACTTTACGTCATACACCAAAGTCAATTCTAGAGGATTGAAGACTTAAATATAAAAAGTAAAACAAACAAATGAATAAAAAATGCTCAGAAAGGTAATACAGTCATGATTTCAGATAGAAAAGCAAAAGCTTACCATATTGAAAAAGACTGACATAGTTGACTCAACTTTATATAGGGAAGAAAAGTAATTATAGCACATGTAACCAATAAAGAGTTTGCATTCAAAAATAAGTTCTTCTACAAGTCAATGCTATAAAGCCAGAATCCAACAGAATGATGAGCAAAAGATTTGATAATTCATAGATAAGGATATCCAAGAAGCCAATAAACATTTGAAAAATTGCTCAACTATAGTAACTATCATAGACATGCAAATCAAAACAACAATTTGATAACATTATAATGCAATTAATATACTTAAAGTTTAAAAGACTGACATTCCAAGTTGACAAGGATATGGAACAACTGAAATTTATACAAGGTTGGTCACTAACCACTTGATTTGAAAAGCCAGGCTCACCCCACAGCAGAAATGGATGGGAATGAGAAGTTGGAGAAGTCTCTGAAATCTCTTGCCTCTGTGGGTCAGCGGGACCATCTCTTGGTCAGTGAAGCCTGCAGTTGAAGAAGAAGAGCAGGGTGCAGTGTGGAGGAAAGAAAAGAAAGCTAGATCTGTTGGGCATATACTTGCAGCTACTAATTAAGGCATTAGAGAGTAGTTTTGTGCTATTGTGCTTCTATTACCTCCCTGCTCTCCAAATCTCATGCAGATTCTTCTTTTGGCTAATTCTAACCAGCATCACACCGAAAAAGTTTTCTGGAAAACATAGTTCCCAACTTAGCAAAATTGACAATACAATTATTCAACACATTTTGCAACAAAAAATTAGCCATCCATAAGTAGAAAAAAGAATGACAGACATTTTCATAGAATTACAAACTTGCATAAATTCCAAAACCTACTTGGAATCAAGCACTCCTAGATTTGAATTTTCGTGCAGACTTCTACTATTTTCGTGATCTTGGGCAAGTTACTTAATCCCTCAGAGTCTTGTTTTCCTTGTTCATAAAATAAAGAAAATGATATTCAACTAATACTTGTTTAAGAATAAATATTATAATATATATACATTTCTCAAGATAACGCCTAGTTCATTGAGAACCTTAATAAATTATTCCCTTTAATGATATCACTACTGATAATTTGTAAATATATTTAGATATTATAACCTCCTAGGAAATTTTAAAATATACTGAATCAGAGGCTTACCTGATGATCCAGAGGTTAAGACTTCATGCTTCCACTGCAAGGGGCATAGGTTCAATCCCTGGGGAATTAAGATCCCCGCATGCTGTGTGGCACAGCCAAACTAGTAATAATAACAATAAAATATACTAATCCAGACTCTGCCCAGAGAGATTCTGATTTGTTTAGTGTATTTCCCTGTCAATAAGGCAGTAAGGGACCAGTTGAATCAGTATACCTCTACCTTACAAAATTCTTGTCATAGACTAAGTCACCTTCTATTAACTTACTCTAGACCAGAACCCTTTGCTTACAAGTTTTGTTTACTTTTTACGTATTCCAGACATGTCTGGATGGTATATGCTAGTATTTGTTAAATTTACTATCACTCTGATGACCTTGAGAAGTCCCTAAAAGGGATATAAGGAACATCTCCATTTTCACTGATAATATTTTGGGAAGCTGGTCCTGTAGAAATATTCATTTTTTTCTTTTAGATTCTTGCTAGTCATAGTTCTTGTAGGTGACTTTATAATGACCTTTGTACCATTGGGTTGAATAAGAGACTTCCTTACTGTACCCACCTCATTACTGATTACAGAAGGGCAAAATCTCATACCAACCAGAAATTTAAAAGTGAGATCACTGTGTTGTGTTAATTCACAGGTATGCCGAATGCAGTATGAGTGAAGAGATGTGAAAATTTGCTTCTTAGGATTCAGTGGGAAGACAACTACTAATCTTCAAGTTGTAGATGAGTTCCTTTCCATTGGCAGGCACTTTTTGATGCTTTAAAAGTTTAATACTCTCCAAGGAGGAGTTAAATGTACTTTTTAAGTGCCATTTGTTATGAATTCCAGGAAAGTGAAGTGGAAATGGGAACATTAGGGTCACAGTGTGTTGTTATTGAAAATGAATCCCATTTTACCTGTACTTCACAGTATTCATATATTTTTCATAAAATGAATTCATCCATATTTTAAGGTATAAGATTGACAATAACTTTCAGGTCTCCCCTTCTCTGATGTGCAGGCTTTTATTTTTTCTTTTGTGTATGTGTTAACTGTTCAATTGTTAAAGTTGTGTTTTCTAAGATTGCCCTACTACAATGAAGCCTATGGCATTTTTTGAACAAAACTGGTGATCTGAATAGTGAAAATCAGAAAAAAAGAAAGACACAGGAATTAAAATATTATGTTTGGGGACATGTGCCACAGTCAAAACTTTGGAATAAAGCTGAGAAATAAGCACTCTAAGCAGGTAGTTTGAATTATGGGAAAAAATCAAACTCCTTTATATATTTCTCCAGGTTTAAATAAAATAGTTTTGTGAGATTCTTCACCCATAGATATCAGCTTTTAACTGGCTCTTCCTTCCTTCACCTTATCTTCAAATTTTGGCAATAGTTAATGAATGCAGTAAGTACTCACTGAGTATCTACAATGTGCCAAGAACTGCTTTAGCCAATAGTGAAGACACAAAGTCCACGATCTCCTGTGAATTATAGTTAGTTCATCCTTACAATGAGGGTTGTGATTTGTTGGCAAAATCTTTATCCATTATAGGCTTTTGAGAGGTTGCCATCTTTCTTTAAGACACATACTTCTCCCCTGAGACTCCTCAGCTGGTGCCCATTCCTTATTCATGAGACTCTGAAATCCTTCTCAGGTGTTGCTGTAGATATAATAATAAACATTTTAAAAGATATCAGTTGTCAAAACCAACTTGTACAGTGACTCTTCCAGTTACTTACATGTGTCATTTTATTTGATTCTGACAATAGCACTAAGAAGTAAACTATTTGGCCCATTTTCCTATACTGAAGAGAGTTTAAGAAGCCAAAGCACTTGTCCAAGGCTACTTGGCAAGTAGCAAGACCAGCTGTGAGTCGAATTCAAAAGAGTCTACTAACTAGAATTCTAGGCCCTTAATCCAGAACTGAATATTACTTCTCACATACGTAAGTTCTCTTTAAAAAATATATAGATACAATGAATAAGTAAATCTCAGCTTGTTTAAAGAGACAAAAATTAAGTAAATGTCAACATGTTTAAAGTGATTTCATAGCATAATAGCTTTATTTTCACTGTACTTTTCCATTTTAAAAGTATAACTGTTCTGATATCTGGGGTGGTACTCAAAATTATTTAATATTTAAAAGCAGTTCCTATACTGAAAAATAAATATATGTTGAGAAATACTGTGCTGTACTCCAGGCTTCTGAGGGTAGTGAATTATGACTTGGTTCAATTTCGTATTTCAAGTGCTTAGCATATATCTGTCATGAAGAAGGAGGGTGATAAATGTATACATGTATAGATACATGAATCCCATCACTAAGTAGAACAGTGGCCCAGACATTTAGCATATAACATATATGCAGCATGTATTGAAGTGAAATGAATAATTGGAAAATAGTGTTGGTTGATAAATAAAGGAGAATGTAGGAGACAAATGTCAATACCAAACAAAAAGAGTTGGACAAGTTAAAAAGGGCAAATACTTTTTTTGCATTTTTCCTGTTTTCTTAAAACATAAAAAAGAGGACTCATCTCAACAAATTAAAATGAATAAAATCATTACTGAAATTTAACTGCTTGCTTGACATTGGTATGCATTTTGTTTCTCTGCATTGCCTAACCAGATATAGTTATCTAAATTTCATACATGCAACACAAAAAAGAAAAAAAAAGATTATATTTTATATCTGGAGAGAGCATTTTGAGATTTGAGACCCCAAGAGAATTGCTTTTCTACTTGGTAATTACATGCAGACCAATGAATGGTAATGAATATTTCCAAGATATCACATTTTTATGTTTCTTTGTTTTTGTTTTTCTCTTAAAATTTTTCTAATGATTTTCATTAAACACTTCTACATTCTTGAGAGACTAGCGGAAATTTAATATCCTCAAATTAAGGAAAACAAACAAAACATAGAAAAACACTTAGCAAAATTAGTTTCTTGAATTGTAAATACTTGCATTATGATTTGAAGGTTTTGTTTCTTTTTCCCCCTCTTTAAGACAGATTTAATAGAGGAAAAAGTGCACCCCAGGAGAATGCTCTAAGCTTTCACAGTTCTTGTCTAAAGTGAATGGTGTTTCATTAATTTCATATAAAATCTTCTTATGTGACAGTATAATTATAATACTATACAGCTTAGCTAGATGGCTTTAAATGATCTACCAGTACAACCCTAGAAATGAAAGGTCATACAGGGTAAAAGTGTAAAATTAGATAGCCAGTGGAAATTTGCTGTAGGATTCAGGGAGCTCAAATCCAGTGCTCTGTGACAAGCTAGAGGGTGGTGGGGGGTGGGGCGGGGGGGAGGTTCAAGATGGAGAGGACATATATATTCCTATGGAATATGTTGATTCATGTTGATAAATGACAGAAACCAACACAGTATTGTAAAGCAATTATCCTCTGGTTTAAAATAAATACGTTTTTAAAAATTGTGATAAATACTAAAAAGGGAGTCTTTAAGATTCCATTTTGAAACCTAAGTACTCTTGGCAAGGGACAAAATTGCTGATATGTTTCTACATTTAAGATGGCTCCCATTTCTCATAGTGGAATTACAGCTCAGTGTTATGTCTCTAATTTTTCGAAATGCCAGTTACTTCAGTTACGCTTCTGTTTGCTTTAGGTAAGAACCTAGGAAAAAATACACCGATCAAGGAAGTAACACAGATAGAGAAGATAACACACTCCAACTTTGATATGAGGTGGGAGGAATGTAGTCCTGGATATTAGAAAGTTACTCAATAAACTGGAGACCCACAGAGAATGTGGTGGGCAAAATTTCTGCCCATTAAGAGCAGCTTTCTTTAGTGTATCCCTAAGAGCACGTTGACATTCAGAACTCTCCTCAAGGCATTAATTGGCTATTTCAGTACTACTTATTTGAATGTAACCACATCCATCCATTTTCCAGCAGATTGGACTACCTATTGTTTTTAAAGAAAGTTATAGGTAAAAGAGAAATTTAGCTATGAATATAATCTCAGTATAGTGAGCAATCAAATTTCTTCCCTTTGGTGTATGTAGGTCTCTGCTCTGTGAAATCACTCAGTGTTTGCCTCCTCAGCACAGGTAGTTGGGGAAAGAAGGATTCAGTCAAGGAACCTCAGGAATGGGAAACCAAAACTTGCAATTGTTATCTTCCAGTTGCCCAGCATTCTATTCTAACTGGGATGGCCCCTATTGAACTGATTATTAAATAGTTACTATCTCAAAGACTTTTAATAACTTTGAAAAATACTTAGGTTATAAGGTTATTGGAACAGAGTTGAATGCAAAATTTAACCTAAATATTGATTTACCTATATTTTAGGAAGCCACTTGAATATTTAATAAAGAGGGAAGGTCAGGATAGGGAACATGTGTACACCCATGGCTGATTCATGTGAATGTATGGCAAAAACCACCACAATATTGTAAAGTAATTAGCCTCCAATTAAAATAAATTTTAAAAAATACTTGAAAAACAGAGTAAAAACTGTGACTGTTTTGATGGTCACTGTGATGATTAATTGTATGTGTCAACTCAAGTGGCCTAAGGGATGGCCAGATAGCTGATAAACATCATTCCTGGGGGTGTCTGTAAAGCTGTTTCTGGAAAAGATTAGCATTTGAATTAGTAAAGAAGACAGTCTCTCCAATATGGAGAGGTGTCATCCAATCATTTTGAGGGCCTGAATGAAACAAAAGGGTGGAGGAAGGGCAAATTTACTCTCTTTCTTAACCTGGGTCATGAGTCTTCTTCCACCTCCAGATATAGATAACTCTCCTGATTCTTGGGCCTTTGAATATGGACTGAGACTTAAATCTAGTTCTGGTTCCCAGTCCTTTTGAATGGTGTGTGTTAGTCTCTTAGCTGTGTCTGACTCTTTGTGACCCCATGGACTATAGCCCATTAAGCTCTTATGTCCATGGGATTCTCTAGGCAGGAATAGTGGAGCGAGTTGTCATTTCCTGTTCCGGGGATGGTAATTGAGATTGAATTACAAAACCAGTTTTCCTGATTCTCTAGTTGGCAGAGAGCAGGTCATGGGACTTAGCTCCACAATCATGTGAGCCAATTCCTACAATAAATGTCGCTATACCCTTCCATATAATTTATAATGTGTTATACATCCATAGTCTATCATAATGCCATATGCCTATCTCTTTTACACCTAAATAGCTCCTATTAGTTCTGTTTCACTGGAGAACCCTGACTCTCATAGTCAGTTAATCAAAAAACTGGTTAAAGTAGGAAATCATAAAAATGGGTATATAAGGAGACTTTTTCTTTTACATTTAAAACATTCAAATGTATATCCACTCACCAGTCTTTTAATTGGCTTCCTAAGTGGCTTAGTAAGTAATGTGTCTGCCAGTGAAGGAGATATGAATTTGATCCCTGGGTTAGGAAGATCCCCTGGACAAGCAATTGGCAACACACTCCAATACCTCCAGGATTCTTGCCTGGGAGATCCCACAAACAGAGGATCCTGATGGGTACAGTCCATGGGGTCTCAAAATATTCAGACATGATTTAGCAGCTAAATAAAACCAATCTTTGAATGAGGCAAACACTTTCTATAGATCTGGGACATATAAAGAAATTGTCATCTTGTAGGTCATGTGTACATCATGCATTACTTACAATTTTCCTTTAGTGTGAGAATTTTAAACACTAACAAAGTTGACTGTAGTCTACATTTTTGTAATTGTTTTCTCCAAACCATTTGAAGATATCTTGCCATACTTAGTTAAATAGCAAATTTTCAATGATTTTATTTATTTACAAAAGGATTCAGCTTATTTTTTCACGAAGAAAAAACAACCTTTCATGTTTATATTTCATAAGTTTGTATAATAGTTCATTACATTATTATGTAGTTAAATTACCTGTTTGTATTACAAACATAATCATAGCTGGCATCATCAGGTTTGGAAGCAGTGGAGTAATTTTTGTGTCTGTCCTAAAGTATCTATACTTTAGTAAAATATGTAGTCTATTTATTCAAATTTTATTATCTGCTCTATTAATAGTATACAGTTCTGAAAGTCAACAAATTGGGAGCTAGCTGGACCCCTTTGAAAAACTGCCTTAATCTTTTTCCTTCATTTATGAGTCAAGGGAATTGCATGGAAATAATTGGAACATAGTTTGAAGGATTTTATATATATAAAGGATTTATATGTACATACATACACACAAAGCAGTAAGCAAAAGGGTCATATTTGGCTCCAAGTAAGTCAGGACTTCTGAACCATCAGAAACAGGAAGTCCCCTAAAATGCAATGACAAGGAGATAGATTAAAGTGGCAATTATTCCTCTACACTGGAATAAGCATTTTTTCATCCTAAGTATTCTAAGACAATAACAAAAAGATTCCAGAAACACTGTCTACCCAATATAAATAAATAAAAGATATTAACGTTTCTATATGTAAGAAGGCTCCCATTGCCAAGCAATCTTAGAATATTTTATATATTAATGCCATTCCCTTCACTAGATGTGAAGAAAAGGTTCCAAACAAGACTGATTTGGAAAGAAAGATTTTTCACAAAGATTTTATTTGTGAAAAACTTTTCAAGTCTATTTCCATTAGTTCCATCCTCCAGCTCATGCTCACCCCCAGGACACAGGGGGAGAATAAGAAAGGAAGAGATTATAGTTTCCAAACAAAAAGCAATAATCACCACAACAGAAAAGCAAACAACGAACCTCTTGACTTCACACTTTACTGGAGTCCTGTCCTCATTTCATAGCCAAAGGCCTAGAAAGAGTTTTCAATACTTGCTGTCTTTCTCCTATTCTTTTTTTCTTTTTCTTCTTTTGGCCACATCTCATAGGACTGGAAGCACGGAGTCTCAACCACTGGACCACCAAGGAAGTCCCCCAATTGTCTTTTAAATTCACTCTAAACAAGTTTTCTACACTAATAATCTGCAGGTGCTGCTCTGGTCAGAGTGATGACTTCCACATTGCTAAGTCCAGTGGTAAATTGTCAGCCCACACTCTACTTGACCTATTGACAACATTTGACTCAATTATTCTACCTTCTCTTTTGATATTCATTTTCACCTGTCTTCTGGAAAAACATGAAGTCCCTGGTTTAACTTTTATCTCAGGGACAACTCTTCATAAGTCTAATTTCTTAATTCCCCAACCCCTAACTTTTAGCGTATCCCAGGGAATGATCCTCCTGATACTTAAAACTCCCTAGAGGATCTTAGCTATTCTCAAGGTTTTAAATATCCTTTCTATGCTGTTGGTGCTTAAAACTGTATAACTCTTACACACACTGGGTCCATCTCCTTCTACCTTACAGTCTATCTCTACAAAGAAGGTATAGTGATTCTTTTAAACAGCTTCTGGGATCATGTTACACTTCTTTCTGTTTGAAAATCTATTGGCTTCCTGCCTTATAATAAAATGAAAGTCCACAGTGGAGATCAGGGCCCTGTTCCTCTCAGCTTGACCACTGGCTCCAACCACTTTGACCTTCTTTCTCTTCTTTCACCTGAGAAAGCACATTTCTGCCTTGGGGTGTTAGCATTGGCTGTTCCATCAGCCTGGAGTACTCTTCCATTAACCTGTCAGTTCAGTTCAGTTCAGTCGCTCAGTCGTGTCCGACTCTTTGTGACCCCATGAATCGCAGCACGCCAGGCCTCCCTGTCCATCACCATCTCCCGGAGTTCACTCAGACTCACGTCCATTGAGTCAATGATGCCATCCAGCCATCTCATCCTCTGTCGTCCTCTTATCCTCCTGCCCCCAATCCCTCCCAGCATCAGGGTCTTTTCCAATGAGTCAACACTTCGCATGAGGTGTCCATAGTACTGGAGCTTCAGCTTTAGCATCATTCCTTCCAAAGAAATCCCAGGGTTGATCTCCTTCAGAATGGACTGGTTGGATCTCCTTGCAGTCTAAGGGACTCTCAAGAGTCTTCTCCAACACCACAGTTCAAAACCATCAATTCTTCGGCGCTCAGCTTTCTTCACAGTCCAACTCTCACATCCATACATGACCACAGGAAAAACCATAGCCTTGACTAGACAGACTTCAGTCAGCAAAGTAATGTCTCTGCTTTTGAATATGCTATCTAGGTTGATCATAACTTTTCTTCCAAGGAGTATGCGTCTTTTAATTTCAGGGCTGCAGTCACCATCTGCAGTGATTTTGGAGCCCCCCAAAATAAAGTCTGACACTGTTTCTACTGTTTCCCCATCTATTTCCCATGAAGTGATGGGACCAGATGCCATGATCTTCGTTTTCTGAATGTTGAGCTTTAAGCCAAATTTTTCACTCTCCTCTTTCACTTTCATCAAGAGGCATTTTAGTTCCTCTTCACTTTCTGCCATAAGGGTGGTGTCATATGCCTATCTGAGGTTATTGATATTTCTCCCGGAAATCTTGATTCCAGCTTGTGCTTCTTCCAGTCCAGCGTTTCTCATGATGTACACTGCATACAAGTTAAATAGCCAGGGTGACAATATACAGCCTTGACGTACTCCTTTTCCTATTTGGAACCAGTCTGTTGTTCCATGTCCAGTTCTAACTGTTGCTTCCTGACCTGCATACAGATTTCTCAAGAGGCAGGTCAGGTGGTCTGGTATTCCCATCTCTTTCAGAATTTTCCACAGTTGATTGTGATCCACACAGTCAAAGGCTTTGGAATAGTCAATAAAGCAGAAATAGATATTTTTCTGGAACTCTCTTGCATTTTCCATGATCCAGCGAATGTTGTCAATTTGATCTCTGGTTCCTCTGGCTTTTCTAAAACCAGCTTGAACATCAGGGAGTACTATTCCACTAACCTGTAATACTCTAATACTCTTCCTTAATTTTATGGGTATGAATAGCCTTTTCATTATTTTCAGTATTTTTTCAAATGATACTTCTTTATTGAATACCCTATTAAATAACACTACTTCCCTCCTCAACATTATCCATCTTCTTTACTCCTTTATTTTCTTTTGTAGCTCTATTTACCATATAACACCTGAGTGAGTTGACTTAGTGTGTATACATAAGTACACACAAGTGAGTGCACTTGTGTATATTAAAGGACACTCTCCCTTCTGACAGTGGAAGTATGACTCTCTAATTTAAAATTATGGATTGATTTGTGGACAGTAGCATGAAAAGGTGCTTTCTCCTCAACAATGGTACTGAACTTGAACAAAAAAGATTCTCATCATTGGAATTTTACTTAGTCAATCTGTGATACACTTGACAAACAGCTGTTAGGGTTCAGAAAATGTTGTTCTGGGAAGCAATCATATCGAAAATTTCTAAACTGTTCTAGGTTATTATTTGACCATTTATATTTTTGAATATAACCTTAAAGGCAATAGTGATATTGTTAGGGGAAGCACACTGATTGAAACCACCCACCCTGGCCAGGCACCATAGTAACCATTTGCATGAATTGTTTTATGACAGGAGATCCTGATAAGGAATATGGAACTAATAAGCCACCACCAACCGGAAGAATTCAGGAAAGGTCTAAAGGAGACACAGCATGTCCGTCCACTTCTCTGAATCCCTCTCATTAGCATCCATCTTGGCTGAGCAATGTGTGTGCCACTAGGAAAGACTCTGAATTACAATGATTGGCCAAAGACCACCCGGAAACTAATCCCATCACCATAAAACCTGAGACTGCAAGCCACACAGCAGAGCAATTCTCCTGGGTTCCCTTACCCTGCTACTCTCCACCCAGGTGCCCATTCCCAATAAAATCTCTTGCTTTGTCAGCATATGTGTCTCCTCGGACAATTCATTTCCGAGTGTTAGACAAGAGCCCAGTTTCGGGCCCTGGAAGGGGTCCACCTTTCTGCAACAATATTAATAATTACCATTCTTAAGAATTCCATATAAAATGGAGGATTTTTGTGTATGTGCGTTATTATCTCATTTAATCTTCTCATGAACTCTTCAGTGTACATATCATTATCTTGATTTTCAAGGTGAAAAAACTGAGGTTCAGCAGGTTAAGTAACTTGCTCTCTGACACTTGGGAAATGGCAAGGCTGTCCGACAACTAACAATATGTTCTTTCCCCTCATTGTAACTTGTCATTTTAAAGAACAGTAGAGATTGGTGGGTGTGTGAAACACAGCAGCTCCTGGTTCAAATCACAAAGCATTTTTCCACATATTTTGGAAATATACATATTTCCATGTGTATCTTTACTGTCTGAAGGACATAATGTTAACCTCTAGTGAAGGAAAATTGTTAGGAAAAAAAGAAAACATAAACATATGTATTTTGCAGGCATGATGATGATGAGCAAATTTATGAAAGAAGTATCTAACCCTCAAGAAATGAACCTGATTTGTTAGCAGGCATGCTAATGAACAAAGACAATTTACACATTGTCTTTATCTCCCAGTTCCTTATTTATATACTGGTACATATGATCTTGTACAGTCATAGTCTTGTGAAATAGTATGTGGATTTTTTATTACCTAGTATTATTTTTTAGCTTTACTACCTATGATGGAAAAGTACAAGAGGTTTTCTAATCAAAAACACTTGGAGTTTTATTCCAGGATGGGTGCCTCTCAATATGTGGTCACTGTTCTCAGCACTTGTATGGGCAAGAAGGTATTCACTTCATCAGTCACTGTTCTGACACCAGAGAGGTTCCCAAGGCAAGAATGAAAGCCTGATAGATCTGCTAGCAATGCAGGAGACAAAAATACACTTTTTTTCATCCCTTTAAATGGCTGAGTCCAAGAACATAGTTCCCAAATCCAATACAGTTTCACCAGGTAGTCATATACATGAAATGAGAGAGAGAGGGTGGGAGGAGGTGGGCGGGAAGCTGGATGAAAGGAATGCTGGCTGCATAAGAGATCTGTAGAATGCACTGTGATTATAATGGCTATATGACAATTGCAGCCACTATAAAATGTTACAGCAGAAAATTGTTATTTTTTTTAATGCAGTGATGTAGTAGTATATAATATAGGAATTGCTTTTAGCAAAAAGATAATATTGCTGCCTCATCAGACCCTGGTGGTACAGTACAGGAAGAAAAAGGAAGAAAACATGTATGTGATAGATGTCCATATACAAATGCTAAGACAGCAAGGAGCCAGTTTAATTAACCCTAGGAGAATGCCCTGGATAGACTTCATATATATTTGTTTCATATATCTTTATCAATATATGAAAAATATATAACAAATTGGATGAAGTTGGTTTAACGTTTTTAAAGAAGTGTGAAACTGCTTCAGTGCAGTTCAGTTGCTCAGTCATGTCCGACTCTTTGCAACCTGATGGGCTGCACCATGCCAGTTTCCTTGTCAATCACCAATTCCCAGAGTTTACTCAAACTCATGTCCATTGAGTCGGTGATGCCATCCAACCATCTCATCCTTCTGCTCCCACCTTCGATCTTTCCCAGCTTTAGGGTCTTTTCAAATGAGTCAGTTCTTCATATCAGGTGGCCAAACTATTGGAGTTCTACTAACAGTCTAATAAATGGGCACCTATAATGGGACAGGTGGGTTTGGTGACTAATAACGTAGGTAGTGGAATCAGACAGATCTCAGCTCTACTATTTAGCACAACATTCACCCTGTGGATGAACTGGAGGACCTTTCTTTTTGGTATTTATTTATTTGTTTGGCTGTGCTTGGTCTTAGTTGCCTCATGTGTGATCTTCGATCTTCATTGTGGAACACAGATTCTTTTAATTGCTGCGCTAGAATTCTTAGTTTTGGCATGTGGGATCTAGTTCCCTAACCAGGGGTGGAACCCGGACCCCCATCATGGGAAGGACAGAGTCTTAGTCACTGGACCACCAGGGAAGTCCCCGTGGGACATATCTACATTGCTTGATTCTCCAGTTCCTCAGTCAGTGAGGACAACAGGGTAGTTGAGAGGACTAAGAGAAAATCTACATTAAACATACCTAATACCATGCCTTTCACATAATAGAACTTAAGGAAGTTTAGAAATTATGATCAATTGTTATATTTGATTGACTTCTCTGTTATCTCCTTTTCCCCCTTCTTTCAGTTAGCTTTAAATTAGAGAATTTTCTGCTTACAATTTATTATTTGCCTTTATCTCTGGCATCAGAGACATTAAATATCTTTTGGAGGAATATAACTTGAAAGATGTTAGTCACGTCAGTGTGTTGTCAGGAAAGAGCAGGCCTGGAGATTTCTTTAGCCTAACAGAGGTTCTCTCCCCATAACTTTTGAATTGTCAAGATCTGAGATCACTGAGAAAGGGGTGATGAAATTGTTAGTAAGACCATGAAGACTCTTGGGAAAAGGGCATTAAGATTCTGATCTTTCATTTTTTTTTTTTTTTTAACAAAGCTCACTTCATTGAAGTATAATATGAAGGCAAGAAAATCTTGAATTGTAAATGTACTTCTTTGACCCTTTCACTTTCAACATTCAAACTATTAGATGGCAACTCTGACACACTAGCAGGGTTTCCCAAGTGACTCAGTGGCAAAGGAGCCACTTGCTGATGCAGGAGACAGGGGTGCGATCCTGGGTTGGGACGATCTCCTGGAGAAGGAAATGGAAACTCACTCCAGTATTCTTGCCTGGGAAATCCCATGGGCAGAGGAGCCTGGGGAGCTACAGTCCATGGGGTCACAAAGAGTCAGACACAATTGAGTGACTGAAAAGCACGAAGTGTGGGTCTGACACACTAGTTTGGGTCTTACTGAGGCCATCAAGCAGGAAAAGAGACCACAGGCCCTTGATGGGAAACTTAGCTTGAGAAGAAGAGAGGAGGATTATTATTTGGAGTCAATATCTGAGTCTCTGAGCTGTGTTAGGGGAATAACTACCTATAGTTCTCTGCAATTGCTTTAGGCTAAAGCTTGGAAATGCAAGTGCTCTGAATGTTCCTTGGAGAAAAATGTGAAAAATATACAAATGTATGTGAATTTAAGATTCTTCCAACAAGCACAAAAAATGTAGCTTTGCAGTCTCCTTTACCAGAGTACAAGGAAGCAGTGACTGAAATGAACTGCAAGAAGAGTGACCTCCTTTTCTTTCCATTTACAGCAATAAGGCAAGCATGCTAGAGAGCAGAGATTTCTAAGGCAGTGGAAAGCTTCTCAGTTCTTTTTCCGTGAAGCATTTGTGTTCATGACTAGGCCCTTGCGCTGAGTTGTTAATGTGGGGTTATGAACCTATCAGAGTAAGTAGGAGAAAGCAGGAAAGGAACAAGGAACAATTTTTCAGTAGTGTGTTAGAGGATTATATTGATCTAAATATTGAAAATATGTGATCTTATTTTAAATCTGAAGGTTGCAAAATGAAATACACATACACATACATATATGTGTTTACATTCATATTCACATAATCATTACATTATTATTACTTTGATTATTGTAATCTTTAGGCACAAATCCAGATTTTAGTAGGTATACAAAAATGAACTAAACTTCCTGTAACCACAAGGAATTTATTGTGTATTAAATAATGTAGACATTTGCAAATAACTTTTCATTATGTGAGTTGAGGCTATTGAGCTGGGTTGTGAAAAATCTTTAGAATTTCTGCAAGCAGAAATAGTTGAGAGGCATTCTCAGTAGCCAGTGGGATTACCATATGCAGAAAGAAAATTTCAAAAATCATTTGAGAGAACAATGAGGAGTTTGGTATGTCTGGTTAACGGGTGAATTCATCAGTAGTTAATACGAGTGAGGGAACCAATAGCCAAATCTTAGAAAGCTTTAGGAACTTAGACTTTCATTGTATGTGATGGTTTGAGAACCGGGAATGGCATTAGGCCAGTCAGACTGTTGGTCATTTTGTGAACCACTGAAAAAAAGGACAGAGTGATTGGCTGGAGTTTTAGTGGCCTTCCATCCCTGGTTTACTCAGTTCTTGTGTCTCCAATAGTACTTTCCAAAACCAGGACTCTGAATGCTCCTCTTCATGAAAGCGTTAGTCGCTCAGTCGTGTCCAGCTCTTTGCAACTCCATGGACTGTAGCCTGCCAGCCTCCTCTGTCCATGCAATTCTCTAGGCAAGAATACAGGAGTGGGTAGTCATTCCCTTCTCTGGGGGTGACCCATGGATTGAACCCAGTCTCCTATACTGCAGGCAGATTCTCTATCATCTGAGCCACCAAAGAAGCATCTCTTTCATATGTAGAAAAATACCATGGGCTAAATCTAATAAAGTCTTAAAGTGATCCTAGTGTGTGCATTGAGAAGAGTGAAGTAAGGTCAGGCACTTACTGAGTTCCTGTTGTATTTTTGAGTTGCTTCCATATGCAAAATACAGAAATTAAAGTATGCTTTTTTTTTTTCATAATGATTCCACGGGTATTTTGGAACAGTTTGCTTCTTCTTTTTCCTGTGATTGGTACGTTGGGTGCTTTTGTTCCTGTTACTGTCTCTCTGCCAACTATCACTCATGTACTGATGTGGCAGCTGTGTAATTCACTAAATTGTTGGCAGGCCTTCACCATCCAATTAAACAATACTGTCTAATTAGTCCTGGTCATAAAACCCATAGGGAGAGTATGGAAAAAGTGGCTGTGATTGACTGAAGTGAGAGAGAATGCTCAAACTGTTGAACAGTGTCTCAGGCTATTTCTTATATGTGTGCATATATACAAATTTGGGTGTATGATGTGTGTGTATACACAGACATGTTTATATTATATGTGTGATCCTCTTTAAACATTTCTAATTTCATTACACAAAGAGAATGAAAGTTCTATCTGGTTGAGGGATAGAAAAGAAAAGATTCTGATAGTCCTTTACACTGGGATTATTTTTTGTAAGTTTTTTTGAGATGTAATTCACATACCATACAATTTACCCGTGTAAAGTATAAAACTCAACAGCTCTTAGTATATTCACAAAGTTGTGCTATCCTCACCGTAATCAATTTTAGAGTATTTTTATTAGCTCAAAGAGAAATCCTATACACATTAGCTTTTGCCCTTGTACCCCATTTTTCCATCCTCCAGCTCCAGGCAATCACTAAGCTACTATGGATCTGCCTATTCTGGACATCTCATATAAATAGACTCATACTGTGGTTCTTCTTTTGTGACTAGTTTCTTAGCATTGTGTGTTCAAAGTTCATCCTGCTGTAGCATGCATCAGTATCCATTTCTTCTGATTGCTGAATAATATTCCATTCTTTACATATATTTTATTTATCCTTTCATGAATTGATGGATATTTGGACTATTTTCACCTTTTGGTTAATAGAAATAATTCTGTCCTAAACATTTGTGTGCAAATTTTTGTATGCCCATATGTTTCCATTTTTCTTGGGTATGTACCAGAAGTGAAATTACTGGAGCATATGATAACTCTATGCTTAACATGAACAGCAGCTGCTAGATTGTTTTCTAATTTGGCTGCACTATTTTTGCATTCCCACTATCACTGTGTGAGGGTTCCAAATTTTCTACATTCTCACCAACACTTATTATCTTTTTTATTCTAGCCATCTTAATGATTTTGAAGTGGTACACTGTGGTTTTGCTTTGCATTTCTCTGAGGAATGATGATGTTGAACAACTTTTCATGTGTCATTTGTATATATATTTGGAGAAATATATGTTCATGTCCTTTACCCACTTCTAAATTGAGTGTTTTGGCTTTTTGTTGTTCAGTTCAGTTCAGTCACTCAGTAGTGTCCAACTCTTTGCAACCCCATGAATCGCAGCACGCCAGGCCTCCCTGTCCATCACCAACTCCCGGATTTCACTCAGACTCACATCTATCGAGTCAGTGATGCCATCCAGCTATCTCATCCTCTGTTGTCCCCTTCTCTTCCTGCCCCCAATCCCTCCCAGCATCAGAGACTTTTCCAATGAGTCAACTCTTCACATGAGGTGGCCAAAGTACTGGAGTTTCAGTTTTAGTATCAGTCCTTCCAAAGAAATCCCAGGGCTGATCTCCTTCAGAATGGACTGGTTGGATCTCCTTGCAGTCCAAGGGACTTTCAAGAGTCTTCTCCAACACCACAGTTGAAAAGCATCAATTCTTCGGTGCTCAGCTTTCTTCACAGTCCAACTCTCACATCCATACATGACCACAGGAGAAACCATAGCCTTGACTAGACGGACCTTTGTTGGCAAAGTAATGTCTCTGCTTTTCAACATACTATCTAGGTTGGTCATAACTTTCCTTCCAAGGAGTAAGCGTCTTTTCATTTCATGGCTGCAGTCACCATCTGCAGTGATTTTGGAGCCCCAAAAAATAAATTCTGACACTGTTTCCACGGCTTCCCCATCTATTTGCCATGAAGTGATGGGACCAGATGCCATGATCTTCGTTTTCTGAATGTTGAGCTTTAAGCCAACTTTGTCACCCTCCTCTTTCACTTTCATCAAGAGGCTTTTTAGCTCCTCTTCACTTTCTG
This sequence comes from Budorcas taxicolor, assembly GCF_023091745.1. Classification (NCBI taxonomy): domain Eukaryota; kingdom Metazoa; phylum Chordata; class Mammalia; order Artiodactyla; family Bovidae; genus Budorcas; species Budorcas taxicolor. The sequence goes on from NC_068914.1 coordinate 24,914,788, forward strand.
CCATAAGGGTGGTGTCATCTGCATATCTGAGGTTATTGATATTTCTCCTGACAATCTTGATTCCAGCTTGTACTTCTTCCAGCCTGGTGTTTCTCATGATGTACTCTGCATAGAAGTTAAATGACCAGGGTGACAATATACAGCCTTGACGTACTCCTTTTCCTATTTGGAACCAGTCTGTTGTTCCATGTCCAGTACTTTTTTTTTTTTTCTCTCTATTTATTTTATTTTATTTATTTTTTTTTATAATTTTAAAATCTTTAATTCTTACATGCGTTCCCAAACATGAACCCCCATGTCCAGTTCTAACTGTTGCTTCCTGACCTGCATATAGGTTTCTCAAGAGGCAGGTCAGGTGGTCTGGTATTCCCATCTCTTTCAGAATTTTCCACAGTTGATTGTGATCCACACAGTCAAAGGCTTTGGCATAGTCAATAAAGCAGAAATAGATGTTTTTCTGGAGCTCTCTTGCTTTTTCCATGATCCAGCGAATGTTGGCAATTTGATCTCTGGTTCCCCTGGCTTTTCTAAAACCAGCTTGAACATCTGGAAGTTCACGGTTCACGTATTGCTGAGGCCTGGCTTGGAGAATTTTGAGCATTACTTTGCTAGCGTGTGAGATGAGTGCAATTGTGCGGTAGTTTGAGCATTCTGTGGCATTGCCTTTCTTTGGGACTGGAATGAAAACTGACCTTTTCCAGTCCTGTGGCCACTGCTGAGTTTTTTGTTGTTCCGTTTTAACATATATATTGTTTGTATTCTAGATACAATTCCCCTTTCATATATGTGACTTGCAAATATTTTCACTCAGTCCATTGGTTGTATTTTTATTTTCTTGATAATGTCTTTTGAAGCACAAAGTTTTTTTATCTTTGATGAGCTCCAACTTATCTACTTTGTTGCTTGTGTCTTTGTTGTGAAACTATAATTTTTCAAAAGACCAATATACTTATTTTCTCCGTGTTGCAAATGGCTAGGTTTTCTCTCACTTAGCAGTGGTAATACAAGTAGTGGATCCCTAGCACACTGAAACACTGTGTTAAGAAAGATTCTGAAGCTAATTCCACATTTACCAGGTGATAATGTTTGTCAGGGAAACAGGAATTGATAGTATTCTGTATCTTTATCATACATTCACATAATTGATGTTTTATTTTTAAAAAAACCTATTATTTTCCTTGACTGTCTAAGAAGAAAAGTTATGGTATATAGTTTTAAAGGGGTTTAGTGAGGAGAAAATTTAATCAGGATGACCTTTCTTCCTTCTATTGTTTCTCTTCAGGACTGCCTTCTGCTTAATATTATTCATTTATTTAATGTTCTAGGCACTTGTGATATAGAGAATAAGACAGATGTGATACCTGCCCACAAGGAGCATACATTACTTAATAACCGTCACTTCTTTCGCACTTTTGGCCCACTGCCTTTCACCACCCTTGACCCTTGGATGCCAAATAGTTCTGGTATGATTATCTTAATACTGTTTGATCAGAGCACGTCCTCTGACCTACGTTTAAACTAGATGGCAAGACATACTCTTGGTGGCTAGGATCTGACAAAAGCAAGGAAGAAGATAAATATGATGGACAGTAATGCCCTAGGTAGTTTCTCAGAATAAATGGGGTAGAATTAGGACATTCCAGTTCAAGCTGTTGGTTACCAGACATGGTTTCAACCCACCATAGTGTCTAGTTTGTGGGAACTATAATTATAGTGCTTCTTAGAGTCTTCCCAACTTCAAAACAGAGCCAGAGAGACTATTATAGACACATTTTGATTGAGCGTTTCCCAAAGCCCTTTCCAGATTTATGCAGCTAAATATCTGATAATTTTTTAACAAAAATTTTAAAGTGGCCAAATGCACATTAAGTCACATAATGATAAGCCCTATTTTCTAAAATCCTTCTTTTTACCAAACTAATAATCAAGTACTAGTAGTTTCAAGAACTAAAATGACTGACTCTTACTATGGTTAAAACCATTTGCTTTAATTGAACACATCTATCTAGACAAAGTCTATTTCTAAGAATGTCTCATTACTTAAGACTGAGTGTGAGGCATGACCTTACACAAGAACTGAAATTAAGCAACTTTAGAAATTTCTAACACAGCCTGAAGCTTGATAATAAATTTTGCATTTATGCCTTTTTATACTTAAAATATTCCAGACTTTAATTCATGACCATTAATAAACCATTTCTTTTTAACAATGATTTTCAGCATAGTCTATATTTTACTAAATCATCCAACAAAACTGAAAAATTCATTCAATTACCTGGACATTTTTTTAACAATCATTTTGCTTTGATGACACACTCAGATAATTGACCATACATTTTCTTATGAATGAAAGCATTTCAATATTGTGATGATACTACTTCAGTAGCTTTTATTTTTTTTTTTTTTTTTTTTAATTTTAATTTTTATTTTTTATTTTTTTTAATTTTAAAATCTTTAATTCTTACATGTGTTCCCAAACATGAACCCCCCTCCCACCTCCCTCCCCATAACATCTCTGTGGGTCATCCCCATGCACCAGCCCCAAGCATGCTGTATCCTGCGTCAGACATAGACTAGCGATTCAATTCTTACATGATAGTATACATGATAGAATGCCATTCTCCCATATCATCCCACCCTCTCCCTCTCCCTCTGAGTCCAAAAGTCCGTTATAGACAGCTGCGTCTTTTTCCTGTCTTGCATACAGGGTCGTCATTGCCATCTTTCTAAATTCCGTATATATGTGTTAGTATACTGTATTGGTGTTTTTCTTTCTGGCTTACTTCACTCTGTATAATCGGCTCCAGTTTCGTCCATCTCATCAGAACTGATTCAAATGAATTCTTTTTAACGGCTGAGTAATACTCCATTGTGTATATGTACCACAGCTTTCTTATCCATTCATCTGCTGATGGACATCTAGGTTGTTTCCATGTCCTGGCTATTATAAACAGTGCTGCGATGAACATTGGGGTACATGTGTCTCTTTCAATTCTGGTTTCCTCGGTGTGTATGCCCAGCAGTGGGATTGCTGGGTCATAAGGGAGTTCTATTTGCAATTTTTTAAGGAATCTCCACACTGTTCTCCATAGTGGCTGTACTAGTTTGCATTCCCACCAACAGTGTAGGAGGGTTCCCTTTTCTCCACACCCTCTCCAGCATTTATTGCTTGCAGATTTTTGGATCGCAGCCATTCTGACTGGTGTGAAGTGGTACCTCATTGTGGTTTTGATTTGCATTTCTCTGATAATGAGTGATGTTGAGCATCTTTTCATGTGTTTGTTAGCCATCCGTATGTCTTCTTTGGAGATGTGTCTATTTAGTTCTTTGGCCCATTTTTTGATTGGGTCATTTATTTTTCTGGAATTGAGCTGCATAAGTTGCTTGTATATTTTTGAGATTAGTTGTTTGTCAGTTGCTTCATTTGCTATTATTTTCTCCCATTCAGAAGGCTGTCTTTTCACCTTGCTGATATTTTCCTTTGTTGTGCAGAAGCTTTTAATTTTAATCAGATCCCATTTGTTTATTTTTGCTTTTATTTCCAGAATTCTGGGGGGTGGATCATAGAGGATCCTGCTGTGATTTATGTCTGAGAGTGTTTTGCCTATGTTCTCCTCTAGGAGTTTTATAGTTTCTGGTCTTACATTTAGATCTTTAATCCATTTTGAGTTTATTTTTGTGTGTGGTGTTAGAAAGTGATCTAGTTTCATTCTTTTACAAGTGGTTGACCAGTTCAGTAGCTTTTAAAAATCTATACCCAACAATTTTTTTTTTTTGTATTTTTTTCCTTTCTGCTGGAGGTAACAAGACGAAATATAGTTGAACATTTCATTTTAAATTGGCTGGGTGGCCATAAACTAATAGACATAAATACTCAGTTGCTTCTATTTGTAATTTACACATTTACCTGCAGGCAGGAAGCTATACTAGAAAATTGGAGAAGGAAAACAGGTTGTTGTTCACTTAGTTTTTATCATCAGACTAATAGAGCGCTTTCTCCCCTTGTAATGTACTTTCCAGTATTATATCTGATCCCTCCAGTATTCCATTTGACATATGGAATTGAAAATAAGGTTATAACAAGCCCAATTCTTGAGAAGATTGTTTCTTTTCTTTTTTTTCTTTTTTTTTTTGCTCTTTCATAAGCACATTGAGAATATGTTTTTGATCAAGAGCCAGAGTTTTATTTCCTATGTTTGTATGGGAATCTGAGCCCAATAGCCCCTGAATGGCCCAACTGGCAAATCTATAAGCATGCAGAGGTGTGTGAGGCTTCAGAGGAAATGAAATTGCTCTATTTTTTAAAAGATGATAAGACACTTAATATTTGCCATCTTGACTTTAATTTTCCTAGTTATACTAAAAAAGTAAAACTCAGTTTTTACCACGATTAAATGTAAAAAATGAGGTTACCCCCCCCAATCTCTACCTGAATTTTTGATGGTTAGAAAAAAATAGTATAATAAGGCTACATGTTCAGTGTCAAGTGGAATTTTCAAATGTTTAGCCTTCTGATTCTAGGTAAACCATAGAAAGTATATTTTTACTTCCTTGGTAAATTTAGATTGACTTAGTTGGATTTGATTACTGGTATACAAACTAGCAATAACATTTTCTTTAAATAATGCTACTTGGCATAAAGGAAAAAAAGCATAAAGATTCAGACACTTGGGTTCTAGATCTAGCTCAGCCATTAATCAACAAGCTAGAAATGGTTTCTGGGCCTGAGACTTTGATTTTATAAATTAAAGGGTGAGAGGCAAAGTGGTAATATGAAGTGATCGTCAAATCCCTGTGGCTGAAAAAATGTCTACATTATCATAGAATTTTTCTTCTAAAATTGCCTTGATCATATTACTGCATCCCTTTCTTCCAGGTTTTATTTAAAATGTGAAATTAGGTTGTTTCTTAGCTTTGCTGAGATTGCTTTAAACTTTAATTTTAATATATTTTTATACTAATAATAATATATATATAATCAGATTTAAAATAACTATTATGATTCTAAATTATGGCTACACTCCTTGTCCTTTGAATTCTCTACTCTTAATGCATCTTTGGGGAGGAGGTTCCTCTCTCTGATGGGGATATTTGACTAGGGATAAACATTTTAAATCGACAACCTTGAAAAGAGAATGTAAAGGTGACCAGAGACATTTAGACATTTGGCGCTTTTTTTTTCCTGAAAAAAAAGAAAGAACCCATTTGTCCTATGCAGTGAGGCCCTTTGAGCTTTTATAGAGTGGGCTGCATAGTCAGGTGTGATGCCCTTGACACACTGCCAGTGCCCTCTCTTACACACATAACAGCGTGGAAGCAAGGGAACTGAGCAAAGGCACAGTTTTGGAATTGGAGAGAGAGGCTTGAATTATTCACTAAAATGACATTTCCAGCATCTAAAACCCTGACAGGTGGGTGATTTATCTTCCCCTTTGGCATCATTGCCTTTCCTCTCAGTGGTTTCTCATTATTCTCTGCCGGCTCTCTCTCCCTAGTACAGATGGTAGTTCCGAACTTGTGAACCTAGGGAGAGAGCCTTGGCGCTGTAAAAATAGGAACATTGCTTCCCCTCTGGGTTTCTCTCACCAATGCAACCAGTGCTCATGTCACGTCCTGTTTGTAAAGGGTGAGGAACAGTGGAGGAAATGGCAATGATAGAAAAAACAAATTAATAAATAATATTTTGAATGTCAAAGTGTTTATGTGCAGAGATGAGGGCTTTCCTTCTTGAATTTAAAGGCAAGATTTGTTTTTGGTTTTTGTTGTTTGTTTGTTTTGGCTTGTTCTTAATTTTAAGCAATGACTCTCTTCTTTGATTTGAAACACACACACACACAACACACACACACACACATCAACACAAACTAGGACTAAATAACTAAGCAAAGAAACATTGATCACACACCAAAATCCAAGTACAAGTGACCACTCAGCTGGAGGCAATTCTGGAGATGAAGTGAGATGCCAGGGAGGAAGATGCCAGCTAGAGTCCTGGATAGGAAGGTAGGAATCAAGGTCAAGTTTAACAGACAACCTGCTTAAGGCTTGGGATAAGGTAAGATCATTATGTGCAAAAAGATGTAGAAATTAATTTAAATGAACAGAGAGTGTTTGCCTTTCAATATGAATTTACAATAATAATAATAGTCCCAGTAATCATATGGAGCTAGTAGATTAGAATAAGGGCAGAGATCCTGGAGAGAGATGATCTGGGTTCACATCTCAGCTTTGTCACTACTCACTCTGTGACTTGGGTTAATTAACCACTCTCTCTCTGTTGCCTGAGGAGTAAAATGGGGTTAATGATAATGTTTACATTTAAAGGTTGTTCTCAGGATTTAGTAAGATAACACACTTGTGTAAAGCATTTATTACAGCAGTTGGCACATCCCATAAAGCTTGGTATCATCATTCTTACAATGACTTTAATATGAGAAAACTGAGATACAGAAGCACTCACACATTATGTAAAAGACATATTTAGGACTGAAAGTACTTTTTTAAAAAGTATTTTGACACTCTACTATTATTACTCAAAGGAAGTTGATGCTCAATACAAATTGGTTTTCTCCCCCTTATTTTATTTTTATCAATTTTATTGGAGTATAGTTGCTTTACAATGTTGTGTTAATTTCTAATATACAACAAAGTGAATCCGCAGCATGTGTACATACATCCCCTCTTTTTTGGATTTCCTTCCCATTTAGGTCACCATAGAGCACTGAGTAGAGTTCCCTGAGCTCTTCAGTAGGTTCTCATTAGTTATCTATTTTATACATAGTACCCAACCCCATGGACCATAGTCCATCAGGCTCCTTCATGGGACTTTAAAGGCAAGAATACTGGAGTGAGTTGCCATTTCTTTCTCAGGGGATCTTCCCAATGCAGGGATCGAACCCACATCTCCTGCCTTAGCAGATGGATTCTTCACCACTAGTGCCACCTGAGAAGCCTATAAATATATCAGCAGTGTATATATGTCATCTCAGTCTCCCAATTCATCCCACCACACCCTTTCCCACCTTGGTGTCCATAAGTTTGTTCTCTATGTCTGTGTGTCTATTTCTACTTTGCAAATAGTAGAATTTTTCCATAGGTATACTACCTATACCATTTTTCTAGATTCCATATACCTGCATTAATGTACAATATTTTATTTTCTTTCTGACTTACTCCATTCTGTATGACAGTCTCTAGGTCCCCTCTTATTTGTTTTTAACTCTAATCATTCCCATCTCTCATCATCAACTGCTAGTGATCATAGGAGACATGAAGCAGTACTCAACTACCCTGTAGGGGGTAAAGATCATTGGTAGATTTTTATATCATTTCATAAAGATTTCAGATTTCAAACTACTCTACAGTTTCTTTAAAATAACAGTTGGGGGGACTATTGAGGGATTAATGGGGGCCTGTTCTGTTTCTTCCATGCAATTATTTCAGAGAGAAAGAGCAAATTTGGTGTTATGACTCAAAGAGATGGTTCCAAAGGGAAAGTTAGGTTCAAAGGTTCAAATGCTGACCTATTCAAAATTTCAGTGTGTCTGACTATTAGGGAGAATTTGGCAGTGGGGTTAGAGCAGAAGATGCTCCCTTGGCCAAAGGATATTAATTTGACAATAAGCCAAACCCAGAATTCATCAAAAACAATGATAAATGACTATATGTTGAATATGTCACCACCCAATTTTTAAAATATCTTTAACATACATTTTTGGGAAGTAGGATGTATGGCAGAAATTACAGTTTTTTAGACTAAGATAAAACCTGTATTGTAGTTGTGTCTCTGTTTATAAGCTGTGAAATTTGGGGCATAACATTTCACCTGTGTTTTATTTGCCTAATTTATAAAGTTGAGATTGTAATACTTGTGCTGCCTCCTTCACAGAGATGTGTGTGATAATACATGTAATATTCCATTGAGAGCTATAAGACTGAATATATATGTAAGGTGTTACTAGTGCTGATTGGTTAGAACATCTTTAAATGTCTTCAGGTTGTAATATTTTAAGTATCTCAAAGGACATAAAGTAAGATTGCTTTTAATCACAGCATCAATACAGCTAATGACAATTTTCCCATAATGCTTGTGTTGAGGCTTGTACATGAAGCTATCTGTGAGTTCACAGGGCCCTAGAGGTTTAGAGCTAGTGAGATAATTTGACTCAAGATTTCTCTGCCTCATTAGATTTACATTAAATCAGGAGACTGGAAGAAAATATACTCTTTGATCATGAAAACCAGATTCTTTCCACCTCTAAAATAGTTTCAAGATATTGGGAATATTTACCTAGTTCTCTCAAGTCTTTATTTACCACTTGCAAGCATTCTGGTAAGGCAAGGAGCAAAATTTATTAGTATACCAGTTGAATATATATATATATATGTGTGTGTGTGTGTGTGTGTGTGTGTGTATTCCAATTAATATATTTATTTACAATAAGAAAGAATTATTTTCATACATTTCAAAATCATAGTATCTGAGTTAATTAATATCCAAAGCACTATTGAAAACATTACTGTGCCTTGTGAGTTTGCTTTTAAAAGATTCAAGCCAAATTGTTGAAGATATATCTTTATGTGATATTTAAGAATCAGAGGTCAAGGCTATTATGAAAGGAAGGGAGAGGGGAAGGAATGAACAAAAGAAGGAAGGGAGGAAGTAAAGAAAATACTAATATTTTTGAAAACTTCTATGTACTTTGCTTTGCATATAATGAGTAATTTAATCTCCTTGAAAATCCTGTGACATGGCTTTTTTTGTTTGCATTTTACAAAAGAAAAAAAGACTATTGCTCAGAAAAATTAAACATATTGCTAGGTAATAACGTGTATGCAGTGATTGTAATTAAATAAGGCTTATCAAAGCCTCATGGTTTTTGTACATGCTGTTGGGACAAATACATATAAAAGGTACCATTTGCTGATTAACTGCTATAACTAAATTGTCCACAGTGCTTTCCATGGGTGAGACTTTGATGTAAGTGCCTTATGTATTTCAACTCATTTGATTCTTGCAGTGATACCATGTGGTAGAGACTATTGCCAATCAAGTTTACAGATGAGGGAACTAAGCAGAGATAGGTTAAACAACTTACACGAGATTACTCAGCTAGAAAATATTAGGGCTGGAATTCAAATTCTGATATTCCGGCTCTAGAGTTCCTGTCTACATATGATTTTTTTAATCCCCAGAACAACTCTCTAAAGTAAGCCTTGTCTCCATTTTACAGATTGTTGTTCAGTCACTAAGTTGTGTCTGACCCTTTGCACCCCCATGGACTGTAGCACGCCAGGCTCCCCTGTCCTTCACTATCTCCCAGAGATTGCTCAAACTCATGTCCATTGAGTCTGTGATATCATCCAACCATCTCATCCTCTGTAACCTCCTTCTCCTCCTGCCCTCAATCTTTCCCAGTATGAGGGGTTTTCCAATGGCTCAACTTGTTCCCATCAGTACTAGAGCTTCAGCTTCAGCATCAGTCCTTCCAATGAATATTCAGGCTTGATTTCCTTTATGATTGACTGGTTTGATCTCCTTGCTGTCCAAGGGACTCTCAAGAGTCTTCTCCAGCACCACAATTTGAACACAGACATTCTTTGGCACTCAGCCTTCTTTGTGGTCCAGTTCTCACATCCATACATGACTACTGGAAAAATCATAGCTTTGACTAGATGGACATTTGTTTGCAAAGTGATGTCTCTCCTTTTTAATATGCTGTCTAGTTTTGTCATAGCTTTTTCCCAAAGAGCAAACATCTTTTAATTTCATGGCTTCAAGCATGAAGTTGTTTTGAAGATCAAGGAAATAGAATCTGTCACTGCTTGTACTTTTCCCCCATTTCTTTGCCATGAAGTGACGGGACCAGATGCTATGATCTTGGTTTTTCAAATGTTGGGTTTTAAGCCAGCTTTTCATTCTCCTTTTTACCTTCATCAAGAGGCTCTTTAGTTCCTCTTCATTTTGTGCTATTAGATTGATATCATCTGCATATTTGAGGTTACCGATATTTCTTCTGGAAATCTTGATTCCAGCTAATGATTCATCCAGCCTGGCATTTCACATGATCTACTCTGTATATAAGTTAAATAAGCAGGCTGACAACATACAGATTTGATGTACTCCTTTCCCAATTTTGGAACAGTTCACTGTTTCACGTGCAGTTCTAACTGTTGCTTCTTGACTTGCATATAGGTCTCAGGAGGCGGGTAAGGTGGTCTGGTATTCCCATCTCTTTAAGAATTGTCCACAGTTTGTTGTGTGACATAATTCCCAATTTTACAGATTAGGAAACTGAAATTCCAGTAGCTTTCAGCCCTGAGATAGAGTCCAGTTTTCATTCACTCCTCTCCAAAAGTGTTCCCTTATGCCTTTCAACATCATTGAGCAGGGACTAAGGGAAAGATAGCATTTAATCTTTGGTCCTGTTTTTAAATTTTTGACCTCAATTCCAGAAAGAAAGAAAAACTGGCTTGTTGATTTTTTGTACCCATCAGGGTTTTTCTCAAGTGCCAGAACATTTGAGACAAACTCAGCGATACTGTCATGCGGTTATAAATGCAGGATCCAGAGGCAGAAGGAATTGAGTTGTTAGTCTTGCTTTCCACCTATTGGTTTTGTATCCTTTGACACTTACTTAAACTTCTAGGCTTCCAGTGTTCATCAACAAAGTGGAAAAATAAATCATAGAACTATCTATGTCATAGGGTTTTGATGAGGTTCAAATGAGTTAATACTGATAAAGCCTATAAATACTTGTAAGTACCCATACAGTCTAATCATTCAACTACTTTCATTAAAAAGATGTAAAAGTTAAAAAAAAAAAAACAAATAGTCACATCTTATCATCATCATGATGACATCAGTTTAACTATATTCACTCAGATATTCAGTCACTTTTCAATATTGTCTATCCATCACTATGTTCTAGGACTTAACTTGTCAAAGGTAAGGAGAATACAGACTCTGAACTTCAGTAATTTCTTACCTCCCTAGTAGGGCATTCCACAAAATGTATACTACAGAACTTTATGTGCATGCATGCATGTTCAGTTGTGTCCAACTCTTTGTGACCCTATGAACTATAGCCCTCCAGACTCCTCTGTCCATAGGATTTTCCAGGAAGGAATACTAGAGTGGGTTGCCATTTCCTCCTCTAGGGGATCTTCCTAACCCAGGGACTGAAACTATGTCTCCTTCAGAAGCTTAATCCTTCCCAACATGTCACAAGGAAAGTGTTTCACAGAATGTGTCTGTAGAGTGTCTGCTTATTAGAGATTCTTACCATGCATTGTATATGAAGAACTCCAAGAAGACCAGCATTAGCGTTATCTACAAATTTATTTTAATTCAACATTTCTCTAGCTGAATTATTGAGGGGTACTTTTTTCCCCCTGCTACATGAATTAGTATCCCATAAAATTATTAGTACAGTAAGGATAATTTTAAGTAAATATAATTCCTTTCCAAGTCTAGGATCATCTGTACCATTTTTCTGGATTCCATGTGTGTTAATCTTACCTAAATATTATATCCCCTTGGAAAGAATATGACACAATATACTTACAAACAAGTATGAAAGGAGTTAGTAGAAGAATATGGATCCATTGAGAAATGGATACATGAGATAATGTAAAGGTGGAACAAATATGAAAGGTCAATTAGATGGGGTTTTTTTGCTTCAGCATTTTTCAGTAAATAAACTTTTAGATACTTTTTAAACAACAGGAAAAATGTAATTAGGCTTGCTTTAAGAGAATGGATAGAGGAAATTTTTCAATAGAGTATGATTCCCTGGCACACTGTTAGAATCTTTGCCATTTGTTTAATATTGTTTGCATACCTACTTACTTTATCTCATTATTTAATGAGCACCTAATTTAAAAAGATACTTTGCTAGGGACTGGGAATAATATGGTAAAAATGTTAGACCTGGTTTCTGTTCTCGTGAAACTTAAAGATGGGTGAGACAGAGAAATCAACAGACAGTTGCAATATAATTTGGTAAGTGATTTGTGGGAGAAATGTGGCAGCATCTAGGCCTAACTGGATCTGTATACATTTTAGAAGCTGTGAAACAAATGATTGTTATCTTTATATTTTCTGAATGGTGGTTGTTTCCAATTGGCCTTAGCCAAAAGACTATCTTGCTTACTTAGTCAGACTTGAGCTTGACTGTAATAAATCCAAATGAGTTAGGATATAAATTCATACCATAGTAATGTAGTTCCAGTGCCTTATGATCTGTCATGTTCAAAGCCATCCAATATTTCAAGGAGAAAGATTTAGCATATATATACATCTTTCTGAAGAGAAAGACTTGACATACTATTTTGTATACCTCATGAGAAAGAAGTAAAAAATTGGAAATCATGAAGAAAAAAAGGTCACAGAGGAGAAGAAACTAATACATATATTTTTTATTGTAAATATATGCTAATAAGTATTCAGTTAAGAGCAAAGTGACTCTAGTCACATAGAAAAGAACTAAACAAGAATTTGAGTTACTGTTTGAATCGAAAATGAAGTAGGTCAAATGGCATGTAATTCATTCTGTTTAAATTCGAATAAAAAGATTTTTTTCTGCAGTGAGCTATCAGATCATGAAGTACCCTTCTCGAGGAAAGCCTGGTCTTGACAAGGATTTAAAGATTTCATAGCTTGATGCATTTTAAATAGGTCAATTCACTCATGATGAATGTGTCCTTTTCCAAAACTGAAGAGAAAATTTCAGAGAAGAAAAGCAGTGAGATGTCAGTTACAAGCTTTGTGCTCAGAAAGAAGTAGCAAGAACACCCCTCTGCCTCCCAACTCTTCTTAACCTTACCCATAACTCAAAACATACAAAAGTACTGTCTGTGACCGTGTCAAGAATGATTAAGTATACTGCCAAACATTCCATGATTAAACTTTGGTCAGTGGACAATATGCTAAGGACAAAAATCTTTGGTGCATAAAATAAAGACACCCAGGGCAGGAAATTTCATGGAGTTATGGTGCTTAGTCAAGAAGGCTTAAGGAAAAAGCCACATTGCCAACATAATAGCTATTTCAAGAAAAATTCTGCTGTGAAAACAGTTGTAAAAACATTGGAGATGGGGCACTCCTTTATTATTACCTTTAAATTACTAGACTTTATTTTTTGAAACAGTATTAGATTTGCAGAAAATTTGAGCACATAGTATAGAGTTCCATACTTCCTTGCCCTACAGTTTTCTCTTTTAACATCTTGCATTAATGTGGCATATGTGTTATATTAATGAACAAACCTTGGTCCATAATTACTAACTAAAGTCCAGAGTTTACATTAAGATTCACTCTGTGTTTTACAGTTTTATGGGTTTTAAGAACTGCATATTGTTATGTATCTATCATTATAGTATCGTACAGAATAGTTTAACCACCAGAAAAATTTCCCTGTGCTTCACTTATTTATCTTTTCCTTCTCTACTTGCCTCCTCATTTCCTAACTGCTGGTAGACATTGGTGCTCATACTATCTCCATCAATTCAGTTCAGTTCAGTTGCTCAGTCATGTCTGACTCTTTGCGACCCATGAATTGCAGCATGCCAGGCCTCCCTGTCCATCACCAACTCCCAAAGTTCACTCAAACTCACGTCCTTCGAGTTGGTGATGCCATCCAGCCATCTCATCCTCTGTCGTCCTCTTATCCTCCTGCTCCCAATCCCTTCCAACATCAGAGACTTTTCCAATGAGTCAACTCTTCGCATGAGGTGGCCAAAGTACTGGAGTTTCAGCTTTAGCATCATTCCTTCCAAAGAACATCAGGACTGATCTCCTTTAGAATGGACTGGTTGGATCTCCTTGCAGTCCAAGGGACTCTCAAGAGTCTTCTCCAACACCACGGCTCAAAAGCATCAATTCTTCGGCGCTCAGCTTTCTTCACAGTCCAACTCTCATATCCATGCATGACCACTGGAAAAACCATAGCCTTGACTAGACGGACCTTTGTTGGCAAAGTAATGTCTCTGCTTTTGAATATGCTATCTAGGTTGGTCATAATTTTCCTTCCAAGGAGTGAGTGTCTTTTAATTTCATGGCTGCAATCACCATCTGCAGTGATTTTGGAGCCCCCCAAAATAAAGTCTGACACTGTTTCCACTGTTTCCCCATCTATTTGCCATGAATTGATGGGACCAGGTGCCATTATCTTAGTTTTTTGAATGTTGAGCTTTAAGCCAACTTTTCACTCTCCACTTTCAATTTCATCAAGAGGCTTTTTAGTTTCTCTTCACTTTCTGCCATAAGAGTGGTGTTATCTGCATATCTGAGGTTATTAATATTTCTCCCAGCAATCTTGATTCCAGCTTGTGCTTCATAGTTTTATCCTTTTCCAGAATGTCATATAGTTGAAATCATATACTATGTAACTTGTAAAACTTAGCAATATATGTTTAGGGTTCTTCCTTTCTTTTTGTGGCTCAATGCTTATTTCTTTTTATTGCTAAATAATATTCTATTGCATGGATGCATCTTGGTTGTTTATCCATTTACTTATGGATGGATATTTTGGATGCTTCCAGTTTTGGGCAATTATAAATAAAAGTACTAAAATATCTACATGCAGGTGTCCATGTGGACATGTTTTCAGCTCAAGTACATACTTAAAAGACTGATTGCTGGATTGTATGATAAATCTACACTTACTTTTGTAAAAAACAGCCAAGCTGTCTTCCAAAACTGTTTCATTTTTCATTCCCACCTGCAGTGAATGAGGGTTCCTGTTGTTCCACATCCTCACAAGCAGATACTGTCATTTTTTTTAATTTAAGCTATATTGATAGCTGTGTAATTGTATCTGATTGTTCAGTTTTCAATTCCCTAGAAACATGTAATGTTACTTTTTACTTAGCTTGTTTACTTTCTTGAGTGTTAAGACTTCTTTGGATATTTTGAATATGTTCTTTATCAGATATGTGCTAGGTAATTATTTCCTCTCAGTGTGTGCCTTGTCTTTCCATTCTTTCAACAGTATCTTTCACAGAGCAGAAGTTTTCATTTATTTAAAATGCATCTTATGAATATTTTCTTTTATGGATCACATTTTTATTGCTATAACTAAAGTTTCACTATCAAATAGAGGTCATTTAGAATTTTTCATACATTTTCTTCTAGAAATTTTACAATTGTGAATTTTACATTTGTCTATGATTCATTGTAAGTTAATTTTTGTAAAAGGTACAAGGCCTATGACTAGATTGAATTTTTTTTTATATCTACTTGTTCCAGTGCCATTTGTCAAACAAATCATCCTTTCTGCATTTCACTGTTTTTGTTCCTGTGTTAGAGATCAGTTCATGTTAATTGAGACAGATTATCTCTGAGTGTTCTAGTCTGTTTTATTGATCTCCCTGTCTTTTCTTTCATTGATACCACACTGTCTTGATAGCTGTAGCTTTGTAGTGAGTCTCGAAGTTGGATATCATCAGTCCTCCAACTTTATAGTTGCTGTTCTTTTTCTCCTTTTATTCCTTCTATTTCTTCTTCTTCTTCTGCCCCTCTTTCTCTTCTTTCTTCTTCTACATTTTATTGTTTATTATGGAATTTTTGCCTTTGCTATATGAAATTTAGGATCAGTTTGTTGGTGGACAGAAAATAACTTACTGTGGTTTTTATTTGTATTGCATTGAATTTATAGATCAAGTTGGAAATAATTGATATTTTAATAATATTGAATTTTCTTATTCATAAAAATGGAACATTTTTTCAGTTATGTATATCTGCTTTGATTTTTTCCCACCAGTGTTTTATATTTTCCACAAAAAAAAACTTTATATATTTGTTATATTTTCTGCCTTATTATTTTCATTTGTTTGTTAAGTGGTATGGTGCTTTTAACTTCAGATTCTACTTGTAAATTACTATTATATGAAAAAGTGATTCAATTTTATATATTAATTTTGAGTCCTATAACAACCTTGCTATAATTGCTTATTAAGTCCTATAACAAGCTTGCTGTAATTGCTTATTTGTTAGCATTGTTGTTGATGTTGTTTAAATTCTTTTGGTTTTTCTACTTAGAGAATAATATCTGTGAACAAAACAAAAATGATATTATTTTATCTTTTTTCTCGATATGTATAAATGTTGTTTCCTTTTCTTGTCTTATTCACTATGAGGTGTTTCAGCTTGATATTAAGACAGCATCATTCCCTTCTTCTCAACCACAAAAGGAAAGCACTAGTTTGTCACACTAAATATGATAGTAGCTCTATATCTTTTATAGATGTCCTGAATTGAGTTGGAGAATCTCTCCTCTGCTCTCAATGTGCTGGAAGACTACTTTTTGACTTTTAATTTTTTTGTTTTTCATCACGAATTGTTGTTCTATTTATTCATGCTTTTTCTTCCTGGATTTAATTTATTCATGCTTAATTTATTCAATTTATTCAAAAGCTTGTTCAGTTTATTCAATGCTTTTTCTGAATGGATTCAATTCATTCCATGCTTTTTCTGCATGGATTGATATGATTATATGATTTTTCTTCTTTACTTTGTTGATGTGATGGATTACTTTAATTAAGTTTTTTGAATATTAAGTGAGACTTGCCTACCTGGAATAAATCCCATATGATCATATAGTGTAATTGATATTTATACATTATTAGATTTGATTTGCTAGTATTTTGGTGAGAATGTTTATATCTATATTCGTGGGAGATACTGAAGTGTAGTTCCCCTTTCTTGCATGGTCCTTGGTTTTAGTAGTAATGCTGGCCTCATAGGTTGAGATATATGGTGAATCCTCTGGTTTTCCTGGAATAGATTGTAGGGAATTGATATAACTTCTTCCTTAAATATTTAATAGAATTCACTCTTGGAACTATATGACCCTTGTGCTTTCCTTTTTGCAAGGTTATTAGTTATATAATCAATTTTTAAAATATAGGTCTATTAAGATTATCTATTTCTCCTAGATGAGTAGTGTTTGTGTCTTTTGAGCAATCAGCCCATTTCATTTAAGTTATCACATTGGTAGACACAGATTTATTCATTAGATTTCATTGCTATCATTTTAATGTATATGAGATTGATAGTGATGATCCTTCTTTCATTTCTGCTGTTAGTAGCTTGTAGTTTCTCCCTTTTTTCCTGGATAATCTTTCTAGGTATTTAACAATTCTATTGATCTTAAAAAAACTTTGCTTTCTTGATTTGGTTATTTTGTGTTTTAAGTTTCATTGATTTCTGTTGTGATTTTTATTATTTTTTAGATTATTCTTAAATTGCTTAAATTATTCTTCTTTCCATATTTTCCTAATGCAGAAACTTAGATTATTAATTTTAGAATTTTTTCAAATATATGCATTCAGTGCCATGAATTTCCCTCTAAGCCTTGTTTTTACAACATCCCACAGATTTTGATAAATTACAGTTTCATTGTTTCAGGTATATAGCAAAGTGCCCAAGTTATATATACATATACATATATATATATATATGTATGTATGTATATACATACACACATATTCTTTTTCAGGTTATTTTCCATAATAGGGTATTATAAGATTTTAGATATAATTCCCTGTGCTATAGAAGGTCCTTGTTGCTTATTTTATATATAGCAGTGTATACCTGTTAATCCTGAATTTCCAATTCATTCCTCCATCCTTTCACCTTTGGTAATCCTGTTTTGTTTTGTTTTTTGCTATATCTGTGAGGCTATTTCTGTTTTATAAACAGGTTCCTTTGTATCATTTCTTTTTAGAGTTCACATATAAGTGATTTCATATGGTATATGTCTTTGTCTGACTTACTTCACTTAGTATGATAATCTCTGATCCATCCTTATTGCTGCAAGTAACATTGTTCTACTCTTCTTACGGCTGTGTTGTGCAGCACAGTACTCCATTGTGTATATATACCATATCTTCTTTATCCTTTCATCTGTCAATGGACATTTTAGTCACCTTCATGTCTTGGCTATTGTTAGTAGTGCTGCTATGAACATTGGGGTGCAAGTATCTTTTTGAATTAGTTTTCTTCTTTTCTAGACATATGAAGAGGTGAGATTGCTGGATCATATAGTAATTCTATTTTTAGGTTTTTTTAAGGCATCTCCATACTTATCCATAGTTTCTGTGCCATTTTCATTACTAAGAGTATAGGCAGGTTCCCTTTTTCCTACACCCTTTCTAGCATGTGTTATTTATAATTTTGTTTTTTAATGATAACCATTCTGATAGTTGTGAGCTGGTACTTCATTGTACTTTGATTAGCATTTTGGGCTCAAAATCACTGCAGATGGTGACTGCAGCCATGAAATTAAAAGACATTTACTCCTTGGAAGGAAAGTTATGACCAACCTAGATAGGATATTCAAAAGCAGAGACATTACTTTGCCAACAAATGTCCATCTAGTCAAGGCTATGGTTTTTCCAATGGTCATGTATGAATGTGAGAGTTGGACTGTAAAGAAAGCTGAACACTGAAGAATTGACACTTTTGCACTGTGGTGTCGGAGAAGACTCTTGAGAGTCCCTTGGACTGCAACGGGATCCAACCAGTCCATCCTAAAGGAGATCAGTCCTGGGTGTTCATTGGAAGGACTGATGCTAAAGCTGAAACTCCAGTACTTTGGCCACCTCATGCAAAGAGTTGACTCATTGGAAAAGACTCTGATGCTGGGAGGGATTGAGGTCAGGAGGAGAAGTGGACGACAGAGGATGAGATGGCTGGATGGCATCACCGACTCGATGGACATGAGTTTGAGTGAACTCTGGGAGTTGGTGATGGACATGGAGGTCTGGCATGCTGTGATTCATAGGGTCACAAAGAGTCAGACATGACTGAGCCACTGAACTGAACTGAACTGAATAATTAGCATTGTTGGGCATCTCTTTATGTGCCTGTTGCCCATGTGCATGTATTCTTTGGAGAAATGTCTATTTAGGTCTTCTGCCCATTTTTCATTGAAATTTTTGTGTGTTTTTTTTCTTTTTTTCAGATTTTATTTTATTTTATTTTACTTTACAGTACTGTATTGGTTTTGCCATACATCAACATGAATCTGCCACGGGTGTACACATGTTCCACATCCTGAACCCCCCTCCCACCTTCCTCCCCATACCATCTCTCTGGGTCATCCCAGTGCACCAGCCCCAAGCATCCTGTATCCTACATCAAACCTGGACTGGCGATTCATTTCTTATATGATATTATACATGTTTCCATGCCATTCTCCCAAATCATCCCACCCTCTCCCTCTCCCACAGAGTCCAAAAGACTGTTCTATACATCTGTGTCTCTTTTGCTGTCTCGCATACAGGGTTATCGTTACCATCTTTCTAAATTCCATATATATGGGTTAGTATACTCTATTGGTGTTTTTCTTTCTGGCTTACTTCACTCTATAATCAGCTCTAGTTTCATCCACCTCATTAGAATTGATTCAAATGTATTTTTTTAATGGCTGAGTAATACTCCATTGTGTATGTGTACCACAGCTTTCTTATCCATTCATCTGCTGATGGACATCTAGGTTGCTTCCATGTCCTGGCTATTATAAACAGTGCAGTGATGAACATTGGGTTACCCATGTTTCTTTCAATTCTGGTTTCCTCGGTGTGTATGCCCAGCAGTGGGATTGCTGGGTCATAAGGCAGTTCTATTTCCAGTTTTTAAGGAATCTCCACACTGTTCTCCATAGTGGCTGTACTAGTTTGCATTCCCACCAACAGTGTAAGAGGGTTCCCTCTTCTCCACACCCTCTCCAGCATTTATTGCTTGTAGACTTTTGGATCGCTGCCATTCTGACTGGTGTGAAATGGTACCTCATTGTGGTTTTGATTTGCATTTCTCTGATAATGAGTGATGTTGAGCATCTTTTCATGTGTTTTTTAGCCATCTGAATGTCTTCTTTGGAGAAATATCTATTTAGTTCTTTGGCCCATTTTTGTTTTCTTAATTTATATCTCTATAAAATGCATATTTTGGAAATTAAGCCCTTGTTGATTACATTATTTGCATATAGTTTCTTCCATTTTGTAGGTTGTCTTTTCATCTTGTTTATGATTTACTTCTCTGTGCAAAACCTTCTAAATTTAATTAGGTTCCATTTCTTTATTTTTGCTGTTATTTCTATTACTCTAGAAGATAGAGCCAAAAAAATGTTTCTATGCTTTATGTCAAGGAATGTTCTGTGTATGTTTTTCTTTAGGAGTTTTAGAGTATCCTTTCTTATATTTAGGTCTTTAATACATTTTAAGTTTATTTTTGAATATGGTATTAGAGAATATTCTAATTTTATTCTTCTGCTTGTAACTGTCCAGTTTTTCCAGCACTACTTATTGAAGAGACTATCTTTTCTCCATTGTATATTCTTGCCTTCTTTGACATAGATTAATTGACCATGAGTATGTAGGCTTATTTCTGGACTTTCTGTCTTGTTCCATTGATCTATGTGCCTGTTTTTGTGCCAGTACCATACTGTTTTGATTACTGAATACTTGTAGAATATTCTGAAGTCAAGGAGCATAATTCCTCCAGCTTCATTTTTGTTTCTCAAGATTGTTTTGACTATTCTGGGTCTTTTGTGTTTCTATACAAATTGAAAAATTTTTTGTTTAGTTCTGTGAAAATTACTGTTGGTAATTTAATAGGTATTATATTGAATCTGTTGATTACCTTGAGTTGTATGGTCATTTTGACCATATTGATTCTTCCAATCCCAAAACACAATATATCTGTCCATCTGTTTATGTACTTTTAAGTGTCTTTCATCATACTCATAGTTTTGAGAGTAATGGTCTTTTGCCTTCTTAGGTAGTTTATTCCTAGATATTATACCCTCTTTGATGCAATGGTAAATGGGATTGTTTCCTTAACATCCCTTTTAATAGTCTGTTGTTAGTGTATAGAAAGGCAACAGATTTCTGTGTGTTAATTTTGTATATTGCAACTTTACTGAATTCATTAATGAACTCTTGTAGTTTTTTGGTGGTGCCTTTAGGATTTTCTATGATTAGTATTGTGTCATTCCAGTTTCAATTCCATTTATTTGTTTTTCTTCTCTAATTGCTGTATCTAGAACTTCCCAAACTGTGTTGGATAAAAGTGGCAAAAGTAGGCATCCTTGTCTTATTCCGGATCTTGGAAGGAATGCTTTCAGCACTGATATGATGTTATCTATGTGATTGTCCTATCATCCTTATATTATGTTAAGGGATGTTCCCTCTATGCCCACTTTCTGGAGAGTCTTTTTTTCTTAATCATAAATAGATGTTGAATGTATGTGTATTTAGTGTATTATTTAGTCTACAAGTTGTTGGTAATTTTCTAGGAATTTTTATTTATTGATATCTGATTAATTCCAATTCAATCTAAGATCATACTTTGTATAGTTTGTGTATTTTTAAATTTGTTAAGGTGTGTACTTCTCAGACATTTCCAAGAAATTGAAGAGAAGACACCCAAACTCAATTTTTGAGACTATCATTATGCTGAAACTCAAACCACAGTAGGACAGTACAAGAAAAAAATATATAGGCCAAATTATCTAATAAACATAAGAAAAAAATCCTCAACAAATTAGCAAACCAAATTCAACAGCATACTGAAAGGATCATGCACCATAATCAAGAGAGATCTATACCTGAGTTGCAAAAATAACTCAATATATGCAAATTAATACAATCAATCATGGAGCAACACTAATTTGAACTGTATCAGTCCACTTATATGTGGGGGTTTTTCCATAAATATATACTACTATACAACACAATCCATGGTTATTTGAATACACAGATGCAAAACTGCAGATACAGAGGGTTGACTAAAGTTATTCACTAATTCCCTAATTCCCACACGGTTCAAGAGTGAACTGTATACATGACATATCACATTAATAGAATGTAGAACAAAACTCATACAATCATCTTAAGAGATGCAGGGAAAACACCTGACAAAAAAAAAACATTCTTTCATAATAAAAGCTGTCAACGAATTAAGTATATAAAAAATCTTCTTAAGAGCATAATAAAGCTATTTTACTCAATGGTGAAAATCTGAAAGCATTTTCTGAGATCAGAAATAATAGAAGGGTGGCCACTCTCACCTGTTTTATTCAACATGGTACTGGAAGGCTTAGCCAGAGCAATTAGGCAATAAAAAATCAAAATAAAAGGCCTCCAAAATGGAAAGGAAGAAATAATTTTTTTTTTTTCTGTTTGCAAGTGACTTGATCTTATATATAAAAAACCTAAAAATATCCATGAAAAAAACTGTTGAACTAATAAATGAATATCCATTACACTTGTAGGATACAAAATCAATATTTAACAATCTATTATATTTTTATAAACTAACAGTGAACTGTCTGAAAAAGAAAACAATCCCATTTATAATATCATCAAAAAGAATAAAATACTTAAGAATAAATTTAATGAAGAAGGTGAAAGATTGTATACTGATGACTATAAAGCATTAATGAAAGAAACTGAAGAAGATACAGATAAATGAAAAAAAAAAAAATCCTGTGCTCATGAATTGGAAAAATTAACTTGTTAAAATTTTGATACTACCCAAAGTGATCCACAGAATCAGTGTAATTCCTATCAATATTCCAAAAACATTTTCACAGAAATAGAAAAAATAATCCTAAAATTCATATGGAACTATAAACAACTCCCAACAGTTAAAGCACTATGGAGCAAAATGAAAAGTCAGAGGCTTCACACATCCTGACTTCAAACTATATTACAATGCTACATTAATCAAAACAGTTTTGTGCTGACATAAAAACTTACATTCATACCAGTGGAACAAAATAGAGAATCCAAAAATAAAACATCACATTTGCCATCATCCTATCTTAACAAAGGTGGTTCAGACAGTAAAACATCTGCCTACAATGTGGGAGACCCAGATTCGATCCTGGGTTGGGAAGATCCCCTGGAGAAGGAAATGGCAACCCACTCCAGTACTCTTGCCTGGAAAATCCCATGGATGGAGGACCCTGGCTACCCCATAGGATCATAAAGAGTCGGACACGACAGAGCAACTTCATTTTATCTTAACAAAGGGCTTCCCTCATGGCTCAGATGGTAAAGAATCTTGCCTACAATGCAGGAGATGTGGGTTCAGTCCCTGGGTTGGGAAGACACCTGGAGAAAAGGAATGGCTACCCACTCCAATATTCTTGACTGGAGAATTCCATGTACAGAGGAGCCTGGCAGGCTATAGTCCATGGAGTCACAAAGTCAGACACAACTAAGCAACTAACATTTTCACTTACCTTCAACAAATGTGTCAAAAACAAAATAAAAAATAGGGAAAGGACAGTCTTTTCAATAAATGCGGCTAGGAAAATTGGATATTCATATGCATAAGAAGAAAACTGAGCCCTTAAACCACAAACCAAAACTTAAACATAATGAATTAAAGAATGTAAGACCTGAAACAGTACCTAACAATCAGTAGAAAACAAGGAAAAAATTTTGGCACTCTTCTAGGCAGTAATCTTTTGGATATGACACCAAGATCACTGGCATCAAAAGCAAAAATAAGAAATGGGACTACATCAAACTTAATAGCTAAGGCAGCAAATCAGTAAACTGAAAAGGCAACCTAGGGGACGGAAGAAAATATTTACAAATTATGTACCTGATAAGGGATTTTTATCCAAAATATATGAAACTCATATAACTCAATGGCAAAAAAGCAAACAACCCCACTTAAAAAGTGTACAAAGTACCTGAATAGACATTTCTCTAGGAAAAAAAAAAAAGACACATAAATGACTAACAGGTGTACACAAATGTACTCAACGTGACTAGTCATCAGAGAAATTCAAATCAAAATCATAACGAACTATCACCTCTGTGTAATAACAGGCATAACAAAAATAGTAAAATATAACAGACATGTCTTTGCAAGAATGTGAAGAAATGAGAATCCTGTAACACTGCTGGTAGGAATTTAAATTGGTACAGCTGCTATGGAAAACAGTATAAAATTTCTTCCAAAAAAAGTTGAAGATGAAAACTACCATTTGATCCATTAATTCTAGTTCTGGACTCATATCCAAATAAAATAGAATCAATTTCTCTAAGAGCTATCTTCACTTCTAGGTTCGTTGCAGCATTATTCACAGTAGCCAAGCTATAGAAATCATCTAAATGTGCATTGATCAATGAATGGATGTAGATGTGCTTTATGTATATAAAGATTATGAATTGTTGTTTAACCATAAAATTTAAGAAAATCTTGCCATTTGTGACAACTATCTTGTCCTTTATAACCTTGGTGCCATTCCTTTTACTGATCAATATGCTATAATCACCGAATGCATTGTTGATATTACTAGTATTAATTCAATTAAGAATGTGAAAAATAAAACATTTTATTTTACATTCACTTATTCCTTCTCTGATGCTCCTTTGTATATCTAAGTTTCTGATCTACATATTTCCCTTCTTATTGAAGAATTTCTTTTAGCATATTTTGCAAGGCAGAGTTATAAATTCACTCTGTTTTTGTTTGAGAAAGTCTTTATTTCTCATTCACTTTTAATGGATAATTTTTCAGGATATAGAATTCTAGGTTGGTGTTCTTCTTTTTAATAGATAATGTATTTCACTTCACTGTCTTGCTTGCCTGGTATTTTATGAGTCCAGTGTAATTCTTATCCTTATTTCTCTCTAGGGAAGGTGTTTTCTTCACTGGCTTCCTTTAAGATTTCATCTTTGACTTTGTTTTTTGTAGTTTGGATACTATGGTTTGTGGTGTAGATATTTTGGTACATATCCAATTTTATATCCTCTAAACTTCCTGGATCTGTGGTTTGTATCTGTTATTAATTTTGGAAAATACTAAGCTATATCACTCAAAATATCTCTCTTCTTTTTCTTTTCCTTCTGATTTGCCATATGTATACCTTTTGTAACTGCCCCATAGTCTTGGGGCTTGTTCTACTCATAAAAAATAACTTTCTGGTTGCCAGAGGGAAAAGTCGGGAGAAGATATAGTTAGGAAGCTTGGGATGGGCATGTACACAGTGCTATATTAAAAATGGGTAATCAACAAGGACACACTGTGTAACATATGGAATTCTGCTCAATGTTATATGGCAGCCTGGATGAGGGGTGGCAGTGGGTGGAGAATGGATACATATAGCATGGCTGAGTCCATTTGCTGATCACTTGAAACTATCCCAAGATTGTTTGTTAATCAGCTACACTGCAATACAAAATAAAAAGTTTTGTAAAAATTGAAAATTTTTTTTCCATTTTTATTTTGGTTTAAAAAATTTCCATTGACATATCTTAAAAGTCATTATTTACTAGGCTGTGTACAGTGTGTTGATAATTCCATTTAAGATATCCTTCATTTCTTTTATGTTTTTTGAGTTTTAGAATTTCCTTTTGATCCCTTTTCAGAGTTTTTTTTAAATCAAAAACATTTTGTATTAGGGTATAGCTGATTAATAATGTCATTGTCATTTCAGGTGAACAGCAAAGGGACTCAGCCATACATACACATGTATCCATCCTCATTCTCCCCCAAATCCTCCTCCTATCCAGGCTGGCACTTAGCATTGAGAAGAGTTCCATGTGCTATACACTAGGTCTCTGTTGGTTATCCATTTTAAAAAACAGCAGTGTGTTAATGACCTTCCCAGACTCCACAACTATCCCTTTTACTGGGCAACCATAAGTTTCTTTTCTAAGTCTGCAAGTCTCTTTCTGTTTTGTAAGTTCACTTTTATCATTTCTTTTTAGATTTCACATATAAGGGATGTCATATCATATTTCTCCTTCTATGTCTGACCTACTTCACTAAGGTTGGGTTTCTCTAGGTCCATGCATGTTGCTGCAAATGCCATTACTTCATTCTTTTTAATGGCTGAGTAATGTTCCATTGAATAGATGTACTACCTCTTTATCCATTCCTCTATTGATGTACATTTATGTTGTTTCCATCGCTAGGCTATTGTAAACAGTGCTGCAAAGAACATTATGTGCATGTATCTTTTGGGGCCATTCTTCTCTGGATATATGCCCAGGAGTAGGATTTCAGAGTCATATGGTAGCTCTATTTTTGTTTTCTTAAGGAACCACCATACTGTTCTCCATAGAAGCTGTACCAATTCACATTCCCACCAACAGGGCAAGAGGAGTCCCTTCTTTCCAGACACTCCCCATCATTTGTTGTTTTAGAATTTTTAATGACAGACATTCTGACCAGTGTGAGGTGATATCTCATTGTGTTTTGTTTTGTTTTGTTTTTTAAATTTTTGGCTGCACTGGATCTTTGTTTCTTTGCAAGGATTCTCTCTAGTTGTGGAGAGTGAGGGCTACTTTTTGTTCTGGGTGTGCTGTGCAGTGATTGCTCTTGTTGCAGAGCACAGGATCTAGGTGAGTGAGCTTCAGTAGCTGTAGCATGTGGGCTTTAGTAGTTGTAACTCATGGACCTAATTGCTCCATGGCATGTGAGATCTTCCCCAATCAGGGGCTAAATTCATGTTCCGTGCAGTACCCACTGCACCACCTGGGAAGTCCTCTCATTGTAGTTTTGATTTGTGTTTCTCAAATAGCTAGTGATGTTGAACATATTTGCATGTGCCTATTGGCCATCTGAATGCCCTCTTTGAAGAAATGTCTATTCAGGTCTTCTGTCCATTTTCTGAGTGGGTTTATTTGGATGCTCTTAAGCTTCATAAGCTGTTTATAAATTTTGGAGACTAATCCCTTATCAATCACACCATTTGCAAATATTTTCTCCCAATCTGTTGGTTGTCTTTCATTGAAGAGACTGTCTTTACAGCATTGTGTAGTCTTGACTTCTTTGTCATAGATTAACTGACCATAGGTGCAAGGGCTTATTTCTGTGTTTTCTATCCTGTTCCATTGCCTATATTTCTATTTTTGTGACAATACCACACTGGTTTGATGACTGTAGCTTTGAGTATAGTCTGAGGTCAAGGAGCCTGAATCCTCCAGCTCTGTTTTTCTTTTTCAAGATTGCCTTGGCTGTTTGGGGTCTTTTGTGTCTCCTTACAAATTTGCAGTACATGAACCGTGAACTTCCAAATAAGAAAAGGCAGAGGAACCAGAGATCAAATTGCCAACATCCATTGGATCATCCAAAAAAAAGATCTTCATGACCCACATAACCATGATGGTGTGATCACCCACCTAGAGCCAGACATCCTGGAATGTGAAGTCAGGTGGGCCTTAGGAATCATCACTACGAACAACGCTATGGAGGTAATGGAATTCCAGTTGAGCTATTTCAAATCCTGGAAGATGGTGCTGTGAAAGTGCTGCACTCAATATGCCAACAAATTTGGAAAACTGAGCAGTGGCCACAGGACTGGAAAAGGTAAGTTTCCATTCCAATCCCAAAGAAAGGCAATGCCAAAGAATGCTCAAACTACAGCACAATTGCAATCATTTCATATGCTAGCAAAGTAATGCTCAAATTCCCCAAGCCAGGCTTCAACAGTACATGAACCATGAACATCCAGATGTTCAAGCTGGATTTAGAAAAGGCGGAGGAACCAAGATCAAACTGCCAACATCCGCTGGATCATAGAAAAAGCAAAAGAGTTCCAGAAAAACATCTACTTCTGCTTTATTGACTGTGCCAAATCCTTTGACTAGGTGGATCACAACAAACTGTGGAAAATTCTTCAAGAGATGGGAATACTAGACCACCTGACCTGCCTCCTGAGAAATCTGTATGCAAGTCAAGAAGCAACAGTTAGAACTGGACATGGAACAACAGACTGGTTCCAAATAGGAAAAGGAGCATGGCAAGGCTGTATATTGTCACCCTGTTTATTTAATTTATATTCAGAGTACATCAGGTGAAATATTGGGCTGGATGAAGCACAAGCAGCAATCAAGATTTCTGGGAGAAATATCAATAACTTCAGATATGCAGATAACACCATCCTTATGGCAGAAAGCAAACAAGAACTAACAAACGTCTTGATGAAAGTGAAAGATGAGAGTGAAAAAGTTTACTTAAAACTCAACAGTCAGAAAACTAAGACCATTGCATCTGGTCCCATCACTTCATGGCAAATAGACGGGGAAACAATGGAAACAGTGACAGGTTTTATTGAGCTCAGACAGTCTTGAGCTCCAAAATCAATGCAGATGGTGAGTTCATCCATGAAATTAAAAGACACTTGCTCCTGGGAAGAAAAGCGATGACCAATCTAGACAGCATATTAAAAAGCAGAGACATTAATTTGCCAACAAAGGTCTGTCAAAGGTATGGTTTTTCCAGTAGTCATGTACAGATGTGAAAGTTGGACTATAAAGCAAGCTGAACAGTGAAGATTGGATGCTTTTGAACTGTGGTGTTGGAGGAGACTCTCAAGAGTCCTTTGGACTGCAAGGAGATCCAACCAGTCAATACTAAAGGAGATCAGTCCTGAATATTCATTGAAAAGACTGATCCTAAAGCTGAAATTCCAATATTTTGGCCACCTGATGTGAAGAACTAACTCATTGGAAAAGACCCCGATGCTGGGAAAGATTGAAGGTAGAAAGAAGGGGACAACAGAGGGTGAGATGGTTGGATGATATCACCAACTTGATGGACATGAGTTCAAGCAAGCTCCAGGAGTTGGTGATGGACAGGGAGGCCTGGTGTGCTGCAGTCCATGGGGTGCAAAGAGTCGGACATGATGGAGCAACTGAACTGATATCACTTATGCCTTCTGCCCTGTCTTTTTTTTCCCCCACCTGTGGCTATTCTGGGTCTTCATTGCTGTGCATGGGCTTTCACTAGTTGTAGCAAGTTGGGGTTACTCTTCCGTGTGAGGAATGGGGTTCTCACTGTGGTGGCTTCTCTTGTTGCAGAATACAGTTTCTGGATGCACAGGCTTCAGCAGTTACGGCTCCCACACTCTAGAGCTTGGGCTCAGTAGTTGTGGTACATGGGCTTAGTTCCTCTGTCACATGTGGGATCTTTGCAGTACAGGGATCAAACTGTGTCCCCTGCATTGTCAGGCAGGTTCTTAATCACTGGTCCATGAGAGAAGTTTGTTTGTAATTTTTTTTTTGAAAAGTAAACTTTAATAAAAGTTTTCTGTTAACCTCATGATATGAACTGAATGTTTGTGTCCCCACACCTACATTCAAATATTGATGTCCTAATCCCCATGTGAAGACACTCACAGGTGGAGTCTTTAGGAGATAATTAGAGTTAGATCAGGTCATGAAGATGAGGCCGTCATGATGGAATTAGCAACCTTACAAAAGAAGAAACTCAAAATGTCTCACTCTCTCCATGAGCATGTACCAAGGAAAGGCCGTGTGAGGACATAAGAGAAGATGACCATCTACAAACCAGGAAGAAGTCTCTCTTCAAATTCTGAATCTACTAGAACCTTGATTTTAGACTTCACAGTATCCATAACTAGGAACAGTAAATATCTGTCGTTTAAGGCCCTCAATTTATGGTATTTTGCCATAGCTTCCCAAACCAGCTAAGACATCTGGGTAAGGGTTGTGTTTTATTTAATGTTTATTGTAAATATGATTACCACCAAGGGTATAGTTTTCTCTCATTTTCTTTTTTTTCTTCCCATATTTGTCTCTGTGTTTTCCTGTGAACCTTTTCTTAAGTAGAGTCCATGTCTTATAACTAATAGCTCTTTTATGTGTAATCCACTGTTATTATTCACGAGCCCTATTGATGTAGGGACAAGATGTTAGGGAGGAGAAATATTCTATAATCTTACAATTAAATCTCAGCTTTTTTAGTTTGTTTGAATCCCTAGGCTGTAACGTCAAAAATATTCTTTAGCCTTTTTCTTCTTCCCTTACATGGGACAGAAATGAGCCTGGAGTTTTTTCATTGCTTTTTACCCATATCACATAAGCCTTTGGTAATGTGATTTTCTTTAGAAGGCAGGCCATTTTTATGGAAAAAATATCTGCTCCTCTTTCAAAACTATTACTGTTTTCCCTCTGTGTGCCTGAAACTGGAGGGAATTTTTCCTCTAATATTCCCTATCAAAATTTCTTCCCCACAGAGGGGGAAGAAAAGAATGTGTATAAAGTGTAGGTTTCCTTCTATGACTGATCCTTCAAGAATTGTTAATTCTCAAGGAAGAAGCACAAGCTGGAATCAAGATTGCCGGGAGAAATCTCAATAACCTCAGATATGCAGATGACACCATCCTTATGGCAGAAAGTGAAGAGGAACTAAAAAGCCTCTTGATGAAAGTGAAAGAGGAGAGTGAAAAAGTTGGCTTAAAGCTCAACATTCAGAAAATGAAGACCATGGCACCTGGTCCCATCACTTCATGGGAAATAGATGGGGAAACAGTGGAAACAGTGTCAGACTATTTTTGGGGGCTCCAAAATCACTGCAGATGGTGACTGCAGCCATGAAATTAAAAGACGCTTACTCCTTGGAAGAAAAGTTATGACCAACCTAGATAGCATATTCAAAGGGAGAGACATTACTTTACCAACAAAGGTCCGTCTAGTCAAGGCTATGGTTTTTCCAGTGGTCATGTGTGGATGTGAGAGTTGGACTATGAAGAAAGCTGAGCACCGAAGAATTGATGCGTTTGAACTGTGGTGTTGGAGAAGACTCTTGAGAGTCCCTTGGACTGCAAGGAGATCCAACCAGTCCATTCAAGGACATCAGCCCTGGGATTTCTTTGGAAGGACTGATGCTAAAGCTGAAACTCCAGTACTTTGGCCACCTCATGGGAAGAGTTGACTCACTGGAAAAGACTCTGATGCTGGGAGGGATTGGGGGCAGGAGGAGAAGGGGACGACAGAGGATGAGATGGCTGGATGGCATCACTGACTCGATGGACATGATTCTGAGTGAACTCCGGGAGTTGGTGATGGACAGGGAGGCCTGGCGTGCTGCGATTCATCAGGTCACAAAGAGTCAGACACGACTGAGTGACTAAACTGAACTGAAGCTCATTTACCTACAGCATCTAACAGTTCATTAAATTAGTGTTTAAATGTTCCTACTAGTTACTTGTTCTATCAGATTTTGCCTCAGTTAAGCTAATTCTCCATATCCTCCCTCTCTCCAGACCTAATGGGACTGTTTACTCTGTGACCTCAATTATCTGACAGATTTAAGAAAAGTCATTGCTTTTCAGATTGTTCAAGTTTTTCTTTGCTGTGGGGATAGGAATGATGATTTTTCAACCCTATACTGTTGGAGATGAAATTAGATGCTCCCCCCCTTGTCTTTTAAAACAAAATATGTATTATTCTTCTTCTTTTTTTTTTTTTTTTTTTTTTACTGCACTGGGTCTTTGTTGCACATGAACTTCTCTAGGACTCTAGATTCTGCAAGCTCAGTAGTTATGGTGTCTGGGCTTAGTTGCAATATGTGGGATCTTAGTTCCCTGTCCAGGGATCAAACCTGAGGCCCCTGCACTGGGGGCACAGAGCCTTATCCACTGGACCACCAGGGAAGTCCTTCCTTGGCTTTTTATTTGGAAGTCATCCTTGTCCTAAAGGCTTGGACCTTCATCTCTCTTCATTTCATTGATTTTAATTGTAATAATTTGTCATTATTATTATAAATGGGCACAAATTTACTGGAGTTTATGGTTGTTTCTTAGCATATTGCCCTACCTCTGGATTTAGATTGTCAGTGAATCTAAACTACATGGTGATGTGTTAATCTTTTCCATTACCATAGAAAATAACATCGTTGTGTATTTCTCAAACAATATAAGTGAGTAAATGTTAAAAGTAAGTTTTATACATTATGCTCTTTTACCTTTAGAAATACATTCATAAATTATATATGTGGAATTTTATATATACAACAGTGATTTAATATATTGATTATGCTTTACTAATTTTGATTTTAAGTACATTAAAGGTTATGCCATTCAAATATTATGACTTTATTATAGCTGTTGGCATATTCTGGGAATGCTGTTTTGATAAACAGTCATACATACAAAGATTCTGCTGTGACCAAATGCCCATGTAGAACCACAGTAAAAAGAAAGGATGCATTGTAAAGAATGCTCAGTTGGTGAAATGTTAGTCGCCATTCATTAAAAAAAAAAGAAAAAAAGATTTATAGAAAAATATATTTGACAAATTCTTAATCGATTTCTACAGACTTGTTTACCACAAAACTTTGATCCTTATTAAGCATATATGCAGTTTGAATTTCTTCAAAGAATTCCTTTTTCAATGGAATTATTATTATTAAAGAGTGTTTTAGGAAATGTAAATTGGCAAATTCTTCACCAGATCATTCTTTTTAGATAGACTATGTTAAGATTAATTAATTGTATTTACTTGGCAGAAAGTCTTCTCAGTGTGTGACTAGATTCCTGCAAATGATGGACAACCACATTGCTATGGTAACAAAGGAAGTAAGGTACTTCCAACCAGGGATGCTTCTTTTCATGTAGACAATCTGTCACCAGTTTTCTCAAACTAAATTTTCTAAAGTAGATACATGCTTAGAAAATATCTTTTTTTAAAAAAAATAATTTTATTGAACAAAAGTACACTAGTTTGAAAATTTTACATTTTTGGCAGAATATATTATTAAAATATTGCAGGCTATTACCATAGTTTCATACAATAATGCAAAGTCTTCGGTATACTGTTTGGCTTCCCAGGTAGCACTATTGGTAAGGATTCTGCCTGCCAATGCAGGAGATGTAAGAGATGCCAGTTTGATCCCTGGGTTGAAAAGATCCCATGGAGTAGGAAATGGCAACCCACTGCAGTATCTTACCTGGAAAATTCCGTGGACAGAGGAGCCTGGCAGGCTATAGTCCATGGGGCTGCAAAGGGTCAGACACTCAAAGAACACACACACAGCAGCAGATATAGTGTTTGCAAATAATTTAGAAAAGTTCTTTTAATGGAATTTCTCCAAGTTTTAACTATAAATTGAAACGTTTTTAAGGTGCAAGAAAGTATTTATATTAATTTCTTAATAAGAATGAAAGAAGGAAAGTCAGTTGACTGAAGTGGAAATTTCCAAGGCATCCAGATATTTACAGTCTCTAAACACCACTAGTTAGGAAGGCATAAAGCAGCAAAACAAAGTATCATAATAATTAAGCTGTTTCTGTTGTTCAGTCGCTAAGTCGTGTCCTACTCTGTGACCCCATGGACTGTAGCACACCAGGTTTCCCTGTCCTTCCACTATTACCTGGAGATTACTCAAACTCATGCCCATTGAGTTGATGATGCATCTAACCATCTCATTCTCTGTTGCTCTGTTCTCCTCCTGCCCTCAGTCTCTCTCAGCATCATTTTTTTCCCAACGAGTTGGCTCTTTGCCTCACATGGCCAAAGTATTGGAACTTCAGTTTCAGCATCAGCCCTTCTAATGAATATTCATGGTTGATGCCCTTTAGTATTGATTGGTTTGGTCTCCTTGCTATTCAAGGGACTCTCAAGAGTCTTCTCCAGCACGCAGTTGAAAAACATCAATCCTTTGGCACTCAGCCTTCCTTATGGTCTAACTCTCACATCCACATATGACTACAGAAAAAACAATGGCTTGACTATATATAAGAAATTGAGTTAAATGCCAGTGATTTCTTCCTTTTAATCCATCTTCAAAGATGTATATGTGTGCACAAAGAAGTTGAAAAATTTTCCCCATTTGTGTTTTAAAATTCTCATTAGGAACAGCTTTGCATATAGATAAATAGCTTATCTTTGGCAATGCTCCTACCCTCCCCCTCCCAAAACAATATCTATATAGTAGGATTGGACTATATTTGTGTGACATACAAAATATTCCTCATTAATTTGAGAGGATCATGTACTTTAACCAGTATTGCAAGGAATATTTATTGTGTAGTTACTCTTTTCCAAGACCGTAGCCTATGTATAGGAGAAGGAAGAAATGCAAAAAAGTAAACATAATTTGAATAGCTAAAAGTGTAGTTACTTCTTGAGATTAAGGAGACAACTGGTGCTCAAATTGGACTGTGTCAAATTTCCCTATGAAGTAGGAAGTATGATAAGTGAATATAAAGAAAGCAAGATGGGATCAATCAAGGCTTTGTAGTTAATGAGAAATTTTCCAGTTTCCTATGGACTGTTGAGTGCCTCAAAATAATATATGGACTTGTGAGTGTCATTGAGTTTATAATGACAGTTGAAGAACATTTGTCACAGAGCAAGTCAATGAAACAAAGTGATTTCTCTGTCTTACTTGGAAATTTGAAGAGGGAATGAAGAGTGATTCATGTAGATTGGAAATTGGCAAGAAGGTTGAAGAGGGAGAAATATCCAAAGTGCTCTTTAACTTGACAATCACTGATTTGATATCTATTATATTTCACAAACTATGGGTGGAAGGTAAAAAGATACCACCTTGGTTTCCCATCAAGGACTAGTAAGCATAAAAGTCCATGTAAGCAGATGATTACAATACAGAAAGTGTGTATGGAGTTTCAGGGCTTCATAGGCACTGGGAGAATGTCTCAGGAAGATAGCAGCAGTATTTCTTAAATTTAAAAATTCTGAGGCTTCAGCAAATGTGTGGCCTTCATTTGAGAGTGCTATGGAAAGCACTATACTATTGAAGTTCTGTTTGTCACGACCTTACTTTCAGTGTTGAATGAAAACCATGTCATACTCTGCATGGGTCTTTCATTACACAGACTATTGTCACATTTCCCCAGTTAAAAAGAGAGGCAAAACTCATTCTGACTAATTTAAGGCTCACTCCTAAATATATATATTGTATACATGATAGGTAAGAGTTATATTGGTATTAGTATGACAAAGGCAGAAAAATATTTCATATTCTTGTATTACAGAAACAATCTTTCTAAGACATGAAGTTGTTGTTCAGTCACTAAGTCGTGTCCAACTCCTAGTGACCCCATGAACTGCAGCATGCAGTTCATGCATCCTGTCCTTCACTATCCTTGAGTTTGCTCAAACTCCTGTCCACTGAGTCAGTGATGCCATCCAACCTCTCATCCTCTGTCACTCCCTTCTCCTCTTGCCCCCAATCTTTCCCCAAATCAGGGTCTTTTCCAATGAGTCAGCTCTTTGCATCAGCTGGCCAAATTTTTGGAGCGTCATCAACACCGCTCCTTACAATGAGTATTCAGGGTTGATTTCCTTTAGGATTGACTGGTTTGATCTCCCTGTTGTCCAAGGGACTCTCAAGAGTCTTCTCCAGCACGACAGTTCAAAAAGCATCAGTTTTTCAGTGTTCAGCTCTTTTTACGGTCCAACTCTCACATCAAGACATGACTACTGGAAAAAAACATAGCTTTGACTATATGGACATTTGTCAGCAGAGTGATGTTTCTGCTTTTTTAATACACTGTTGAGGTTTGTCATAGCTTTTCTTCCATGGAGCATGCATCTTTTAATTTCATGGCTGCAGTCACAATCTGCAGTGATTTTGGAGCCCAAGAAAATGAAATCTGACACTATTTCCACTTTTTTCCCATCTATTTGCCATGAAGTGATAGGACCAGATGCCATTTCTTCAGTTTTTGAATGTTGAATTTTAAGCCAGCTTTTTCACTCTCCTCTTTCACCTTCATTAAGCAGCTTTTTAAGATATAAAGTAATTGGACCAATAACAATTAGGTCAGTTTATATGGCACTGAGACTTCAAGGGAACTAAGCTAATAAGTGACTAAGTCCATAGAACCCATCTTTTTAAAAAAAATTTTTTTTTTTTTTACTTTACAACTTGTACTAGTTTTGCCACACATCAACATGAATCCACCATGGGTGTACACGTGTTCCCAATCCCAAACCCCCCTCCCAACCTTCCCCCCCAACACCATCCCTCCGGGTCATCCCAGTACACCAGCCCCAAGCATCCTGCACCCTGCATCGAACCTAGACTGGCGATTCGTTTCTTATATGATATTATACATGTTTCAATGCCATTCTCCCAAATCATCCCACCCTCTCCCTCTCCCACAGAGTCCAAAAGACTGTTCTATACATCTGTGTCTCTTTCGCTGTCTCACAAACAGGGTTATTGTTACCATCTTTCTAGATTCCATATTACTGTATTGGTGTTTTTCTCTCTGGCTTACTTCCCTCTGTATAATAGGCTTCAGTTTCATCCACCTCATTAGAACTGATTCAAATGCATTCTCTTTAATGGCTGAGTAATACTCCATTGTGTATATGTACCACAGCTTTCTTATCCATTCATCTGCTGATGGACATCTAGGTTGTTTTCATGTCCTGGCTATTATAAACAGTGCTGAGATGAACACTGGGGATACACATCGAGGAAACCACAATTGAAAGAGACACGTGTACCCCCAATGTTCATAGAACCCATCTTACTGTTTGTTTTTTAAAAAAAACACTTTTAAAATATGTTATTTATTTAAGCTATGTTCTGCCATAAGTAAAGGAACAGTCATAATTTAATACGAATAAAGGACACTTAGGTCCTGTATACTTTTCTGGTTCAATGTGCAGAGTAATGATCTAAACCAGTGTTTTGCTATGCAGTAACTTGGTAGTAGTCCAGGGTCCTTTAGTCATGTTTAGTCATTTGGAAGCTAATTCACAGGAAGGTTATATCACAGAAAGATCATCATCTCCCCGGGGAAAGGGCTCTGTCTTGATGTAGAGGTGGGAGTGAGCAGTGAGCTCGCATCTCTCATGCTTTCTTCAATGCAACTTCATTTAACATTCTCATTGCCATCAGGGGAAGCCTGACAAGTAGGTGAGAACCTTCCAGTTACAAGCTGAACCCACCTCATCCTGGGTCAGTCAGTGTAGGCCAGCCCACCAGTGACTGGGACCAAGGTTGCCCAGAAACTCATGCTTCCTGCTAC
This sequence comes from Budorcas taxicolor, assembly GCF_023091745.1. Classification (NCBI taxonomy): domain Eukaryota; kingdom Metazoa; phylum Chordata; class Mammalia; order Artiodactyla; family Bovidae; genus Budorcas; species Budorcas taxicolor. The sequence continues at coordinate 24,951,576 of NC_068914.1, forward strand.
CATTTTTTGACATGGATGGTCATGTCACTGCTTAAGGCATTTTTGAAATTAATAAACTATTTTTAGAGGAGTTTTAGATTCATACAAAAACTGAGCAGAAAATACATAGAGCTCCTATAAACCCCATCTTCCCCTGACCAACCCCCAGAAACTTTTCTGTTATTCATATCCTTCATCACAGTGGTACATTTATTACAATAACTGAACCTACATTGACACATCATTATCAACAACATCCATAGTTTAATGTTCATTTTTGATGCTGTACATCCTATGGATTTGGACAAATGTATAATGACCTGTATCCATTATGTAGTATCATATAGGATAGTTTCACTGCCTTAAAGATTCTCTGCGCTTCAATAATTAATCCATCCCTCTTCCCTAACCTTTGGCAACCACCAATCCTCTTACTGGGAGAAGGCAATGGCACCCCGCTCCAGTACTCTTGCCTGGAAAATCCCATGGATAGAGGAGCCTGGTAGGCTGCAGTCCATGAGGTCACTAAGAGTTGGACATGACTGAATGACTTCAGTTTCACTTTTCACTTTCATGCACTGGAGAAGGAAATGGCAACCCACTCCAGAGTTCTTGCCTGGAGAATCCCAGGGATGGGGGAGCCTGACGGGCTGCTGTCTATGGGGTCGCACAGAGTCGGTCACTACTGAAGTGACTTAGCAGTAGCAGCAGTAATCCTCTCACTATCTTCATAGCTTTACCTTTTCCAGGATGTCACATAGTTAGAATCATATCATATAGCCTTTCCAGGCTGGCTTCTTTTGCTTAATGATATGCATTAAGTTTCCTCCATATCGTCTTACTTTGATGTTAACTTGACTTCTCTAGAGTTCCACCATGAAAACATACTAGTCAACCAAAAATGGATCCCATCCCTTTAATGTCATATCTCAACCACATCTGTTGTTAACTCTGAGTAACTAACAGATCACATTAATCTGAAAGACAGTCTTTCCTTTGGAATTCTGAGCATATTTTCTGAGAGTCATTCTAATTATGCCGACTTAGCTGAAATGACTAACCTTGACTTGATCACCCAGCTTCTGTGATGGATTGTGCTCATGGCTTATTCTAAATCATATGGTCACCTTTCCACTGAGATCTAGACTCATTTCAGGAATTCAGGAATTCAGCAGTTGGAGTTGATTGGAAAAGGGGAAATGGATGTAGGGGAGGTGATTAGTATTCTGTGTCATGAACTGTAAATAGACCTTGTCGTTTAGTAATTTCCTGGCAACAATTTTTTCTCCTGGTTTTGTTGCTGCTGCTGCTAAGTCGCTTCAGTCATGTCTGGCTCTCTTCAACTCCATAGATGGCAGCCCACCAGGCTCCTCTGTCCCTGGGATTCTCCAGGCAAGAATACTGGTTTTGTAAGAGGTGAGAAAAAACAGGCATGCTTTTCTAAAGCAAATTTGTTCCTTGCTTGAACTAGATATTAGGAATGATTTTATTTGAAAATTGAGAGTTTGTTCCTTCTGATCTAAACCTTGGTTTAATAAATACCTCTTTTACAGTATCACCTGTAATTATTTAGAGGCTGAACTTCACATTTTGCCAAATAAATTAGATTTGGCTTCAGACAGAGCCTTTCATTAAATGCTTTCTTTTCCCATGGAAGGAGATAAATGTAAGAGTGAGGGGAGACGCAGGGAGACATAGGCATGGGATAAATTGTTCTCAGAACAAATTCCTGAAAAACAAAGGGACTATTTTGAACTCACACTTATCTAGACTTCATGAGTTTCACAATTGTGTGTTGATTTTCTTCCAGATGAATTTGGCAGAATCAAAAAAAGATCTTTCCAAAATTCTGCCGGCTTAGGTAAAAATATCATTTTTATGTAACAACAGTATTCATTTATTCTATTTAGTGTTTAGTCACATATTGGTAAGGATTTTATTGAACAAGGAGTTATAGAAATTTTAAAACATGGGTTAATTTTATTACTTATTTCAAAACCATATGACTTGCAAAACGTAGTTGGAAAATATATTTGTGGGTGTCAAAGAACCATTAAATATTTGCATGTTGTTTAGGAAGAAATGATTACTTTTTATGTGGAACAATGGCACCATAAAATTCTGATGTAAAGTTTAGAGTTTTCAAATTAAAGAGGCAATATTAGCATACTTATTAAAGATGAGGTAGTTAAACTTAGAAAAACATTTACTTCATAACTTCCCAAACAGAATATAATGAGGCAAAATATCTATAATATGTTAATAATGCTAGTTAGTTGGGTTTCAATAGACTTGCCAACCCAATATAATTTATTTTGGGGAGAATTTATCAAGGAACATGTGGTCTAGATGTGTTCAGCCCTACAGTATAAGATTTTACTTAAAGAAACTGGTTACAGAAAGCTAAAACATGAGATATTCTGTCTCTATTTCAATATTCTTTCTCTACTTCAAATATTTTGTCTAAGTCTTTCCTGGTTTCATTCCTTGGTATTCTAGTAATATCTGGTTGATATTGAGAAAAGCCACCTAGTTTTGTTCATTGTAGTCTAGAACCACAAAGTAGATTTAACAGTCATGAAGTATCTTTGGCATAAGCAATCCAACTTACTAATAGGAAGAGAAGTTCCTTACCTTTCACAAATTCAGACAAAACTGACAATTCAAAGATTATTTCACTTACAATAAACCTAAAGAAGTAAAACATATATCTGAAAGACTCTACACCAAAGTACAAGTCATGTTATATCTATCTAGGTGATGAAAATATTAGCAGTTTTCATTTTCTCTTTTATTTTATATCTATATATATATTTTTTTATATTCAAGTTGGTAGTTTAGTTGCTAAGTTGTGTCATAGCTGGCTCTTACAATCCCATGGACTGTAGCTCACCAGGCTTATCTGTTCATAGGATTTCGTAGACAAGAATACTGAAGTGGGTTGCCATTTCCTTCTCCAGGGTATCTTCCCTACCCAGGGATCAAACCAGAGTCTCCTGCACTGAAGATGTTTTTTCTGCAGGCAGATTCTTTACCTTAGCCACCAGGGAAGCCCTTTATATTCCTATACTTGGACAATAAAAATTAAATTTAAAAAATAGAACAAAACCAGAAAGTCCACTTACCATTAAAACATAATTCATAGAATTTCCTTACATGATTTATTTTGTAATTCAAGTGTAATTCAATTATTTATTTATAATTTGGGCAGGGAGATGACTAGAGAAAGGGATTACCTGGTTTGCAAGGAGTATTATTTTAAATACACTCAAGACTAGCAGGATAGAGACATAATAGGAAAGGCAGAAGCTAGCATACTTCCTTTGGCAAATCTCTAAGCTGCTCTAGGTTAGATATTTTAGATGGTACCAGCATTTGTAAGAGCTAATACTTTATCTCTTACAAATATTAAATTATTTATTATTGGCCTTTAAAATGTTATTGTGAGAAAGCAGATTCAGTAGTCAAGTTCACTCAAATGTTCACTGTAATGCATCTACAGTGAATTTAAATTTTCTATGCATCTTGAACTCAATGACTTTTACAGTTCTCCTTTATGCATGTCTCCAACTTGAGACTCAAATTTCAGGTTGAATAATAAGCAGTTTTTTGCAGTTAACAATGCTTATGAATTGCGTGTGTCTTTGCAGTTTTGCAATACAACACACAAATGGGAAAGGATTTATTAAATTCTGAATTAAGCACATTCCCAGGACACTCTCCACAAGGTGACATGAACTGAGTAAATAAATCACTCTGCAAATATGTAGGTTTGGTCATTTCTTCTAATGAGTGGCTCAAAATGGATTGTACTTAGAATTCAACTAACATTTAAAACATTGTCCAAACTACACTGATTTGCTGACTATTAAATAGTATGACTTCGCATAGAGGTTACCCAAGACATGGTCAATTATTTCCATCCTTGTAATTACTTTTGTTTTCCCACATTTGACAGAAATATAATTAAAAAACATTTTTAAAAATTTAATGTGAAAATATTGGAAGGGCAAGGATAGTCACTGCTGTCAAAACAGCTTTAGTATGAGGAATAAAAGGAAAGTGGTAGAAACTTCATGAACCAAAGAAGAAATGTTCTATCTGTAGAGAGTAGCCAATACTCTTTCTCATTTCCAGTCATTTCTTTCCAAGAAAGGACATAGACCCACTGCTAACCAATAATCTAATTTTATAAGAGAAGTAATAAATATAAAATTGTATAAAACCTCTACTTTTTATATCTTAGAAATGCACACTTAAAATATTTTTGTTTTTTTGTTTTGCTTTGATTTGTTGACATTGTGCGAACCAGAAACACAGAGAATTTAGAATAAAACAGGAAACATATCTCACCTTTGGGTCACCAGTGACCTCTAATGCTGTATTATCTCCATTAGTTTCAATCTAGATTTCTTGCCCAGGTACTTTCTTACATGTGCCTGGCTAGGATGAAAACCAATATTTACTTCCATCTCTTTCACTTCCTATATTTTTATGGAAGACATCTGCCACACTTCTGATAAAGTCTTTTTTAGATGCCTTAATATATTAAAAAGTTTTAGCCGAGTCTTGAGAAGGAGGAAGCTGTTCTGTCTAAGCTCTCATAAGTAGACTCAAGTTCATTCCTTCAATGTATGATAATTTTATAGTTTCATTCTTGTTTTAAAGCATTTAACATAATAATTTAAGGTACTTTGATAAAAATTATTACCATGATCAAGTTTGTCAACACATCCATCACTTTACAAAGTAACTGTACTTTAGTTCTCAGACTTATTTTTAAGTTTTTGGAGAATACATAATTATTCCTTCTTGAACTTACATGTAGGTGGGAAATAAGAGACACAAGTGCTAAGACTTATTTTTGCATATAGATCTATAGGTTTATGTCCTAATGATTGAAGTAGCTTATCTATGCCACTCATATTTTTCATTTCCAACATTTCTCCTATGATAAGATTTAGGGGATGGATATGTGAGTAACTTTGAGAAGCACATTTATTGGGTTACCTGATGATATTTGAAGTCATTCCATCTATATCTATCTAGAATATTTTGGTGCTCAAGCCAAATTCCCTGCACATCTCCCACATGAATGGTCAATCTGTTAAGCTTGTACAAGGAGTGTATTTAATTCATCTTTTTTGACTTGAAAATTTTTCCTTCATAAAAATTCCAGTTTAGCCTGTGAGTTTCTCACTATGAAGCTGGTATAGGAAAAAGTTTCCCAATAAAATAATTAAAAGTTAGAACAACACTTTGTGTTTTCCCTTGGATTTCAAAGCTCAGCAGCAATTCTTCTAGTGTCTGCCAGTCACAGCTATAGCTTCAACTGTGTCAGAAGCTGCCATGTAATAGCCCAATTCATGAATGTAAAAGGAAATGGCCAAGGCTAGCCCCCCCAAACCTAAAGAACCACAGTTTGAAATTCAGAGAAGCTGTAAAGAATAGAATTGCATACTATCATCAATAGAATCCTTTTGAAGCACTTTGCTAGTTTAAATAATGGTCAACAAATGTATTCTGTGGTTCCACACTTAAAATTTACATCATTAGCAGGTATATATCCATCTTGTTCTGGGTTGAAATCCACAAAACATATTGATTTCAGATCCAATATTCACGAGCTGTTAATTTGGGTAGTTTCTTCTTCTTCTTCTTCTTTAATCTATCTTTGCACTGTTAGTCATTCAGTCATGTCAGACTCCTTGAGACCCCATGGACTGTTGCCTGCCAGCCTCCTCTGTCCATGGGATTTCCTGGACAAGAATACTGGAGTGGGTTTTTATTTTCTCACAAATTACACCTTTGATACATATATATGTATGTATGTATTTTTTACTGGCGAGATGCCAACATCTGAAATTTGAGCTAGTTGGATTTAGTGATGATTTATGTGGGGTTGATTAAACCATTCCTGTGAATTGCTTCTTTTTCTGGAGAGTGTTTACAGTTTTCAAACATGAGCTCTGGTTTAAAGTAATCCTGTTTCAAAGATGCATTATTTTAAGGAGGGCTATTGTCTGTGTGCTTTTCTATAGTTACCTTTTAGATCTGTTCCTACTCCATCTATTCACTTGTATGGAATTTTTTGACTCACTGCTGGTGCTTAGCATTAGATAAGGGCTGGGGAGATTGGTCTGAAATGGTGTCAGTGTTAAGATGTAGGAAAACTGATGAAAAGTGAAAAGGGAAGGTTGCTCAGTCATGTCTGACTCGTTGTGACCCCATGGACTGTTGCATGTCAGACTCTTCTGTCCATGGAATTCTCCAGGCCAGAATACTGGAGTGGGTAGTCATTCCCTTCTCTAGGGCATCTTCCCAACCCAGGGATTGAACCCAGGTCTCCCACATTGCAGGTGGATTATTTAGCAGCTGAGCTACCAAAACGCTGATGAGAATTTTATAAAACCCTGGCTTGCTCACAAATGATATTCTCCACCACCTCCTGCCCCCACCCCAGCCCCAGGAAATAGCAATTTTTATTTCTTTGTTCTATTGTGGTTTCTTATCTTATCCTGGCAGAAAAAGGAGACAAAGTTCTTTTGAATGAAGGCTTCAGACTGAAGTTTTCAGTTTTTGGAATCTTAGGCTTGCTTGCAGTCATAGTAAACTCGAGGTGGTCAAGAAAGTTATTGCTGTGTTTAAAGCACAGGCCTAGGTCAGGGATTACATCACAAGAAATGTATGATTCAGAATGATATGATAGGCATGAATATCTTCAGCCATTTTATTTATGTGTCATTTATTGAATAAAAATTTTAGCAACCTCTGCTGCTTCACAAAAAGTATGCCTACTCACAAAAAATAAATGAAAACCTCCACAGGTTCAACTGAAAAGTAAATTATAGACCTTTGAAAGAAAGCAGCCACTGCTACATATTTGCTAAATCAGACTCCAAAATAATCAATTGCAACAAGAGGGATTTAACTTAATCAGAGTTTTATGTGTGAAAAATAAATCACTGAGAAAAATTGTGGAAACTGCATTTTAGGAAATATTTAAATTTAGATTGTATTCAAAGTTTTAAAGATGATCTGACCTTTACCAATGTGTGACCTTGCAAATACTCTGATAAGTTATATTTTGAAATGTTCTTCATAAAATGTACTCATAGTCAGTGTCTAGATGAATCATCTGTTTCTTAAATTTTTAAATAATTTTTGTTCCTGCTTTGGTTTCATACATTTTAAAAGGGCATCTTTTTTTTTTTTCAGTACCATTTTTCTCCTCCTGAGTTGTTATAAATTTATAGAATTTATAGAAATGTCTCTGTAAAGGAAGAAAGGCTAAAAAGTTAATGAAATGTTAATGAACCACAAACAAACAAAGATGATCATAAATCATAAAGTTCCAATCATCCTTCACCTAGAGTTCATTAATTTCCATGAATAGAAATATTTCTAGTAGGTCAAGGAAAATTCAAACGTCCTGGGAAATTCAAGGGTTAGCTAATATATTGATTATGTGGTTGTTTAGAAGTTGATAAACTGATGGAAAAAATAATGTTACATGTGATCAAAGCCAAATTATTTAGTAAAGAAGTTTCTAATTTTATTTTAACTGGCTATTTCACTATAATACTTCCACTTAATTATATTTTGTCTGATAATCATACAAGTCTCCAGGATGTATAAATATGCAAAAACAATAACCTAAGAAAGAACAAAGAGATTAACAAACATCTTAATTCAAATCATTTATTTAGATCAAACATTCAAATCCTTTTACGACTTGGTTATGACTTTAGAATGTCAGATAACTACCATCTTTCCAGAATTTCATATTAGGCTGAAAGAAATATGCTATGAATTATCGTAAAGCACATAAGTTTATTTTGACAGGTCATTAAATGAAACAGGCATTTTAATACTCCTTGTATGATTGGCTTAAATTTGACCTCATGCAGAAATATTATTTAATATGTATTTATGAGGTGAACTAAGGATAAAATTAAAGCTTCAAGTTTGTTTTTTTTTTGGCCAATTTTGATCATTTGAATATTTTTACTTATTGAAATTCTTTCCACATCCTGGTCAACTCTCATAAAAATGTTTTCTGCCTGTTTCTGTCTAGATTTAGAGATAACTTTACATTTCAAAATGTGTTGTTTTCCCTCAGGAAAGACCCTATCTAATATTGTCCTGGAAAAATGATTATATAAAGATAAATTTGAGAGATGGGTTAAAAGACTGATTTCTAGATGCTGCACTAAAGATTGAACCAGACTGTAACTTCTGTGATATCACTCTTATTTGTCCTTGTATCTCTAGAACCTAGGAAATCAACTTTTACCAACTCATTAAATAGTTATTGAATTAACAAAAGAATAAGGTCATTAACATAATTGTTTCAAATTCATTCATTTATACATTCATTCAAGAAAGAACTATTGGGCAAAACTATTGTTCTAGGCACTGTCCCGGAGACTAAAGGCATTCTTAACTTTGCTCTGTTAGAAGTTTCCTGAGCAATCTTAAAAAGCCTTTTAAAAGCCTCCTCAGGTTAGGAAGCCAAGCCAGAAATTCTTTATCAGATTTTACCTGTGGTAACTGTAAATTGGGATAAATTCATCTCTTCTAAAGATCCTCAGAATATGAAGTTTTGGGGCCTTCCTGGAAGTGACTTTCCTTACTGCTGTCTAAGGCTAACACCTCTGTAAGTCAGTTGTCTGACCACCTTTCAAAAGAGCTTTGTAATCATTGCCTTCATAAAGTCATCTTTAATTTCTTAAAACTGTCTAATTTATCTGATTCAATAAGCATCACTCTCAAACGTGACATTCTGGGCAAAAATTGTTTACATAACCACAGTTTCCAGTATGTGCTATTAATAAGGAAAACAAACTCTTATGAATCTGTTCAAATGATTGTCTTGCCATGAAAATACTATACATAAGAATTTCTCAATTCTAGAAGGATCAAGTGAAGAGATAAAGGATATTTCTGTTTATAAAAGTGCAGTCTATTAAATTATTATGAGTTATAGATAGAACTATATAGAGCTAGAGAGAGAAGATATGGAGAAAAATAATGGATCTCCTTATATGCAGAAAATAGAATATTCAAACATCAATAATATTCCAAACAAAAGTGAAAATTACCTTTCATTCGGTCATTCAATTCTATATAACTAATTCTTATTCAACTTGCTCATGGGTTAGTAGTTTCATGAAACTATCTGCTTTTGGACTAGAGTGCTGAAAATTCTAACTCAATTGAACATTATGATTTCAAAGTTGTTTAAGCAATGCCACCAGGTGCCTGCGTCCAGGATTACTTAGCATAGTTCTTTCATTTGTCTTTTGTTAAAGTCAATACTTTCTGGTCTGTGGCTGAACACAAAATATTTCAGAGAAGCACCAAAATGAAACAAAACAGACAAAAAAAAATCTGTAGATAACAAAAGAAGAGAGTGGGGCAGTGGTTAAGAAATCCACCTGCAATGCAGGAGACTCAGGAGACGTGGATTCAATCTCAGTTGGGAAGATCTCCTGGAGGAGGAAACCACGACCGGCTCCAGTATTCTTGCCTGGAAAATTCCATGGACAGAGGGGCCTAACAGGCTATGGTCCATGGGATCGCAGAGAGTCAGGCATGACTGAAAGACTGACCACGCAGAGCAGACTAGCTCTCATACTCGAATGCGCTGAAGCTACTGCTTATCAGATATTAGAGATTTGGGGAGAGGTGAATCAGCAGGTTTTAGCCAGTACCTGGATGATTAGAAAGCAGCTACACTTTGGTAAACACTGCCACAGAAATATCACTATGTTCTTTACCAGAGCCAAATGGGAAGAATCTCATGAAGATTAGAGAGAGAGCTTTTGAGAAGGAAACCAGGGGAAAAAGAGCACAGGTCGTGTGTGATTCCATTAGCGTAAAATTGTAGGAAATGTAGTATAATGTATAGTGACAAAAAATAGATGACTGGTTGCCTGGGAGAGAGGGTGGAGGGGAAAATAGATTGATTACCAAGGGACTCAGGGACAGTTTATGGGTGACAGAAATGTTGGGCTTCTCAGGTGGCGCTCATGATAAAGAGCCTTCCTACTGACGCAGGAGACACAAGAGACACGCGTTCAGTTCCAGGGTTGAGAAGATCACCTGGAGTAGTAAATGACAGCCTGCTCCAGTATTCTTGCCAGGAAAACTCTATAGACAGAGGAGCCTGGTGGGACTGCAAGTCCATGGGGTGGCAAAGGGTCAGACACAATTGAATCACTGAGCACTTATGTAATTTAACATGGCTGTGGTTAACTATTAAATAATCTTCAGAGGAGAAAGATCTGATGTGAATCCTTACTTGAAGGCCCCTCTAGTCTAGAAGATACCAGATACTAATTAAATAGGTAAAATTGCATCAAAGTTAATGTTTTAAAATATATGATATTATGGCCAATAACACTACACTGCCTTTGTGTAATATCAGGAAAGCAACACCAGGGCTCTAATAAGTAGAAACATAACCTTCATGGCTAGGGCTTTGACAAATCTCTAGAGACTTTCCATACAACATCTAAGTTCTGAAATATGTATAGCATTTTATTTATATAAATTTAACTTAGAGAAGACTAACCAACTTTTCTGTTTTGGCAAGATTTCCTATGCAACTCACCAGTAGTAATACATCAAGTTGACCTATTTATCTAGCATCTTTCTTTTTGGATGGTAAAATAACAAATCTTTGTGACTTTTTCCAGGGGACCTCTGAGAAATCTCAATTTTAGGTACAAAAGATATAATTCAGAATTCAATTTTGAGAAGATAGGTGAACAAATTCAGACTCAAATGTACATGGTTATAATATTGTAATTAAGTCACTAAGTCATGTTCAACTCTTGGTGACCCCATGAACTATAGTACACCAGGGTCCTCTGTCCTCCAGTATCTCCGGGAGTTTGCTCAAATTTATGTCCATAGAATCAGTGTTGCTATCCAATCATCTCATCCTCTGGCTCCCTCATTTCCTCTTGCCCTCAGTCATTCCTAGCATCAGGGTCTTTGCCATTGAGTCGGTTCTTTGCATCAGGTGGCCAAAATATTGGAGCTTTAGCATCAGTCCTTCCAATGAATATTCAAGGTTGATTTCCTTAGGGTTGGTTGGTTTGATCTCCTTGCAGTCCAAGGAACTGTCACGAGTCCTCCCCAGCATTACAATTTATTTCTCCTTTCTACCTCTCTTTCACATTTAAAGATGCTATATATTGCACCCACCCTGTTAATCCAGGTTACTCTCACTATTTTAAGGTGATTTTATTAGCAACTATAATTGTGTCTTCAACCATAATTCACCTCTGCATGTAACCTACAGAGTCATGGGTTCTGGGAATTAAGATCTGGATATATTTAGAGTTCATTATTTTGCCTACCACAGCTAGTTTTCAGTTCATTTCAGTTGCTCACTCATGCCTGACTCTTTGCGACCCCATGAACCACAGCATGCCAGGCCTCCCTGTCCATCACCAACTCCCGGAGTCTACCCAAACCCATGTCCACTGAGTCGGTGATGCCATCCAACCATCTCATCCTCTATCATCCCTTTCTCCTCCTGCCTTCAATCTTTCCCAGCATCAGGCTCTTTTCAAATGAGTCAGCTCTTCGCGTCAGGTGGCCAAAGTATTGGAGTTTCAGCTTCAACATCAGTCCTTCCAATGTACAGCCAGACCTAATCTCCTTTAGGATGGACTTGATGGATGTCCTTTCAGTCCAAGGGAGTGTCAAGAGTCTTCTCCAGCACCACAGTTCAAAAGCATCAAATCGTCGGCTCTCAGCTTTCTTCACAGTCCAACTGTTATAGCCATACATGACGACTCAAAAAACTATAGCCTTGACTAGATTGACCTTTGTTGACAAAGTAATAACTCTGCTTTTTAATGCGCTGTCTAGTTTGGCCATAACTTTCCTTCCAAGGAGTAAGCATCTTTTAATTTCATGGCTGCAGTCACCATCTGCAGTGATTTTGGAGCCCAGAAAGATATAGTCAGCCACAGTTTCCACTATTTGCCATGAAGTGATGGGACCAGGTGCCATGATCTTAGTTTTCTGAATGTTGAGCTTTAAGCCAACTTTTTCACTCCTGTCTTTCACTTCCATCAAGAGGCTCTTTAGTTCTTCTTCACTTTCTGCCATAAGGGTGGTGTCATCTGCATATCTGAGGTTATTGATATTTCTCCCAGAAATCTTGATTCCAGCCTGTGCTTCCTCCAGTCCAGCATTTCTCATTATATACTCTGCATATAAGTTAAATAAGCAGGGTGACAATATACAGCCTTAACATACTCATTTTCCTATTTGGAACCAGTCTGTTGTTCCATGTCGAGTTCTAACTGTTGCTTCCAGACCTGTGTACAGGTTTCTCAAGAAATTCCTTCAGGATTTTCCACAGTTTGTTGTGATCCACACAGTCAAAGGCTTTGGCATAGTCAATAAAGCAGAAATAGATATTTTTCTGGAACTCTCCTGCTATTTCTATGATCCAGCAGATGTTGGCAATTTGATCTCTTGTTCCTCTGCCTTTTCTAAAACCAGCTTGAACATCTGAAAGTTCATGGTTCATGTATTAGAGGTGGCAAATAATTCTTATATCAGTCATAGGAGGGCAAATTGGAAGGTCAGTAACTGGCTTTCAGTTCAGTTCAGTCGCTCAGTCGTGTCTGACTCTTTGCGACCCCATGAATCGCAGCACGCCAGGCCTCCCTGTCCATCACCAACTCCTGGAGTTCACTCAGACTCACTTCCATCGAGTTGGTGATGCCATCCAGCCGTCTCATCCTCTGTCATCCCCTTCTCCTCCTGCCCTCAATCCCTCCCAGCATCAGAGTCTTTTCCAATGAGTCAATTCTTCACATGAGGTGGCCAAAGTACTGGAGTTTCAGCTTTAGCATCCTTCCTTCCAAAGAACACCCAGGACTGATCTCCTTTAGAATGGACTTATTGGATCTCCTTACAGTCCAAGGGACTCTCAAGAGTCTTCTCCAACACCACAGTTCAAAAGTATAGATTCTTCGGCGCTCAGCTTTCTTCACAGTCCAACTCTCACATCCATACATGACCACTGGAAAAACCATAGCCTTGACTAGACGGACTTTTGTTGGCAAGGTAATGTCTCTGCTTATCAGCAGCTTAAAGCAAAAGGGAAAAGTTCTGTGTTTGATCTTGTCAGAGATGAATAAATCTACAAGTCTTATAAGAATATGAGAAAGAGGACAGTGAGTGAGTTTATGATGAAGTATAGTTCTTTGCAGTAAACCATTTCTTGAAACACAAAGCAGTAGGGGATATCTAAAATTGTTGTTGTTTTCTGGGAGCAATGGCACCCCACTCTGGTACTCTTGTCTGGAAAATCCCATAGATAGAGGAGCCTGGTAGGCTGTGGTCCATGGGGTCTCTAAGAGTCAGATACGACTGAGCGACTTCACTTTCACTTTTCACTTTCATGCATTGGAGAAGGAAATGGCAACCCACTCCAGTGTTCTTGCCTGGAGAATCCCAGAAGCAGGGGAGTCTGGTGGGCTGATGTCTTTGAGGAGGTCACACAGAGTCGGACACGACTGAAGTGACTTAGCAGCAGCAGCAGGGTCCAGGTAAAGTTCAACATTGCCACTCTCATAAAATAGAGAAAAGAGTAAAGCAGAAAAAGTAAAGAAGAGAGGCAGGAACAAAAAACAGAATTTCTAGGGCTAAAGCTTTAGCTCCAAATAGCTGAAGTTTGATTTCCAGCTCTCCAACTTAAAAGGATTTTGTGGTGGTGGGACAGGGAACTTAAATGTAGTAAACCTTAATGTCCTTATCTTTAAAATGATTATGATACAGTATCTACTTCAAACTGTTGTTGAGAGATTATATATGAAAGTGCTTATAAAAGTGCCAGAAGATAGTTAAATGCTCAATTAATGTTATCTGTTGATAACTGATTAATGAATCACTCCAGTGAGATCTCAGTTGGATAAGAAGAGATATGATATATGTTATGTCAAGTGATCTTTCAGTTCTTAATAATTATGAAGTTTTCATGAGCCCTGGATATATAACAGAAGAAATAATTTTTGGCTTTCTTATTCTCGTCCCTTCACTTACAGTGAAGCTCCTCACAATAAAAAGCTCAGTCACTGAGATTAAACTCAATCTGTTTTTGGTACTTGAAACCTAGAAGATTCCATAGATACACTTGAAATGCTAGCCAAATTGTCACAAACAAATGCACAGGAGACTTGCTGCATTTCCCGTTCGTGTTCCATGTGTGGTGATTGGACTGATAGCATATAATTTTTCAAAAAAGTTAAAAACATGACTCCCATGCAAATATAAAATAATCATGTCAAAGACTTACCAACCATTACTTTATGAGGGAACGATCAGATTAAAACTGTTGAGAATTTGGCTTACAGAGATTTGTATTCTAGAAAAAAAATGTATTGCTGTGACCAGGAATCCTCTACATTGCCATCAGTTTTCTGTCACTTAGCTTCTAACTATGAGGAGCTGTAAAAATAGCCTAATCAACAGCAAGTCATCAAAGATTCCCAACCTCTTTGCCCCATAAGATCAGACATAGAGGGTCTGCTAGGCAATCTTGAATCTTCTCTTTTGCTGATTTTCAAGTCTTGGACAATTTGACTGATGATTCAGGACATTAAGTCAGAAGAATTGTGCCATGAGGTGAAGGTCTTGTGAGTGATTCTGAAGAGTTTATTGTGAATGGTTCCAAAAGCGCATCAAGAAGGGACTTTGCACCAGAGATGATCCCACATATGATGACTTGAAACTTTTGATGATTTAGATTCTAAAGGCAGTTGATTACTTTAGCTCATGGCCTTTATGAGTTTTGGGATGTGTTTGTGTGTGTGCGTACACATGCTTGTGTGTGTTTAACAATTTCTTTGACTTGTATTTAAGAATCAAAATGCACTGTTTACATGCATCCTGAAAGATCCTTGGGGAACAAAGTTTTTGCTAGTTGCCCAAGTCCATATTAACAACTCTTAAAACTGATTGACTTAGTGTCTCTTATTCTTTCATGTATTATTTGTCTAACCAAAATGTTCCAGCTTCCTACATAACTTCATTGTTTCAGACAACTCAACAGAAGGAAAAGACCTAATACTTTGAAAAAGGGCTGTAATTTTTATTAGGGAGAAGAGTTAGTACAAGTAGGGTCATCTATAATTTCATCAGATTGAAATGTTTAAGCAGATTCTTCTTTATATATATATATATATATATATATATATATATATATATATATATATAATAGGTAAAATACTAAGTTGTCTGTGAATATACAAGCTCATCTAAATATAAAGACGGTAAGGCAAGTCTGATTCTCGAAGTCAGAAAAATTATGTGGTAGTTTGTCTGTTTCAAAGAACTGCAGCTTTGGGTCTAGAAACTGCAAAGCAGAGATAAGGAACTCCATAAATTTTGAAAAAAGCATCTCAAGCGTCTCTCTTGGGAGGACAGTGGTGAAGTCTGTATTTACTGTATGCTCAAGTACACATCATAAAACTCATTGCTTACTCTCTTTTTATTTATTTTTTCAGTAACACTGTTCGTAGAGAAGCAATAGGGAAAACAATTGGAACATGGAAAACAGAAGAGAATGAAGAAAGCCAGCACATTAATCATTATCAGACCAGTTTATATTTTTTCCTCTTTTTTAGGGAATTATTTTGGTTTTGTCCAGCTTTGTTAGGATATAATTAGCATATTACATTGCATAAGTTGAAGGTGTACAATGTGATGATTTATACACTTAGATATTGCAAAACGATTACCACAACGTGTTACTTAGAACACTCCCATTACCTTGCATAATTATCATTTCTTTTATGGTGAGAAAATTTAAGATATATGCTGTTAGCAAGGTTTAAGTGTATAATACAGTGTCATTAACCACAGCCATCATGCTAAACATTAGATCCTATTTTCATCTGATGAGAAGTCTGTACTCTTTGACTGATCATTCCCCATTTTCCTCACTCCCAGGTATTGGCAGCTACCATTCTGCTCTCTGTTTCTGTGAGTCCAGCTTTTTTAGATTACAAATATAAGTGATGTAAAGTATTTGTCTACCTCTAGCTGCCTTGAATGGAGAAGGCAATGGCAACCCACTCCACTACTCTTGCCTGGCAAATCCCATGGACAGAGCAGCCTGGTAGGCTGCAGTCCATGGGGTTGCTTGGAGTCAGACATGACTGAGCGACTTCACTTTCACTTTTCACTTTCATGCATAGGAGAAGGAAATGGCAACCCACTCCAATGTTCTTGCCTGGAGAATCCCAGGGATGGGGGAGCCTGGTGGGCTGCCATCTCTGGGGTCACACAGAGTCAGACATGACTGAAGCGACTTAGAAGCAGCAGCAGCAGCAGCAGCAGCTGCCTTGTATAGCTTGGTATAACGGTTTAAGTACCCATCTTCTATTCTAGTTTGCATCTTCATCCTTGTTATTTTTGCCCTTAGTATTTCACTTACTTTCTTCTGAACTCATTGTATATTGTATTTATGCAGCATTTCTAGGTGATCTTTAGGGTTAGGACTTTCAGGATTTTCTATGCTGTTAAAACTCTTAATGATTATCTTTTAATCCTTATCTCACTCTACTCAGCAACACTGGATTCAGTCGACTTCCTTCTATAAAGAAAAGAAAAAAAAAAAAGAAAGAAAAAAATGTCCTCTTCTCTCTTCATTTCTGAGATAGAATGCTATCCTAATTTTTTCCACTTACTTGACTTTTCAATTTCTGTTTTCTTTACTGGCTGTTTTCCTCTACCAAATCTTAATGGTAGCCTCCTCACTCCTTAATCTAGACACGTTTCCTAGTTTATTGCTTTTGCTAGCAGGGTTTTAATACCATCTAGATGTGACTGCTCTCACATTTATTTCTATTTCTGATCTCTCTTCTCATCCCCAGACACACAGATTAACCTATGTTCCTGACATTTTCACTGGGAGGTCTCAAAGACATCTTAACCCCTTAACTTCTCTCTTATTGTTACTTCCCCAGTATTTCCCTGCTCAGTAAATAGCAATTCTATCCACCCTGTTTTTTGTGTTATAAATTGAGGAGGAAACTTTGACTTTTCTCTTGACACTACTGTGTCATACCTCTCAATTCATCCCCATGTCCCATCAGCTTTACCTCTAAGATATAGATCTCAGATCTATCCACTTCTTTATCTTCAATGCCACGGTTTGAAATCAATCCTCAGTGAACTACTGGGCTACTCGAACAGTCTTCAATTCTGTCGCACACTTTTCACCATTTTGGGGGGAGTGTTAATGTTGAAGGTAGTTATATGTATATATTTATATATATATACATAATATGTAAGTACATGATATAATATTAATATGTATATAAATTATATGTATATATAACTATATACACATATATATAAATTTTCTGGAGAAGGGAATGGCTACCCACTCCAGTATTCTTGCCTGGAGAATTCCATGAACAGAGGAGCCTGGCAAGCTACAATCCATGGGGCCGCAGGGAGTCAGATTTGACTGAGCGACTCACACACACACACACACACACACACAAAATTTGTTCTGTGTCAAGTGTTTCTTACATCTAAACTCCCTTATGTCTAACCCTGTTGTTTTCTAAATATTATATCATTGGTAATTTTAATTTCATGTTAAGGAACTATTTAATAGGAATTTTAACCTCTAAATCAGTTTTTATTTTTTATATGAGATTAATGTTTTTAAACATAATTGAATTCAAACATTGTACATATATATATATTTATGTGTGAAGATATATATATATACACATACATGTATGTGTAGAAATATATATATATATATATATATACACACACAAACATACACATACATATTAGACAATAAAAGTGTTGGCTTATCCCTTCCACTGAAAGGCAAACACTTCAAATTAGACCTTTAAAAATATTTTTTTCATCATATACATACACATGAAAATATTTTATAACAGGATTTTCAGTTAAAAACATATAATGACCTTTTATATTATTCTCCTAAGTTCTATTAGGACCCTTAGTAAGAGAATATGGTCACGGTATTTCTACTTTTTATATGCCTGAAATGGGAAGAACAAGAGGGAAAATAATCCATGTTTTTCGTGAGCTATTTGGAACTGTGCTTTTAAAAAGTTGATCCAAGAGTGGTTTAAATTGGCATGGGAGGAGGACGGGGCAGAAAACCCTATTAGAACACTATTAAAAGAAGGGACAGAGTCCAGATGATACAGAAAGTAGCAATAAGATTAGAATGAAGTAGTTGAGGTGATTGCTGTAATGATTAGTGAGGGTGGGAATGAATGATGGTGTGAGAGGGAGAGTGTGCAGATGAGCTCTGAAGTAGGAAGACATTTCCTCTAACAACACTGAAGGGCTCTCAAGAGAAGGAGCTGGGCTGGCAGGAGATGATACACTGGAAAGACATACTGTGGTCTTCCTGACTTCTTTTCCCCTGTTGAAAAAAGTAAGAATTTGAGTGAATTTATAATTTTCCAGTAGAGCCCACCATGTGTTTAGGGGGTGGAAACTTTCAGTCCCATCCCCATCCCCAAGGAGGAGAGGAGCTGGAGATTGAGTTCAGTCACCAGTGGCCTGTGATTTAACCAATCATGCCCATGTAATGTGGAGAAGGAAATGGCAGCCCACTCCAGTATTCTTGCCTGGAGAATCCAGTGGACAGAGGAGCCTGGTGGGCTGCTGTCCATGGGGTCGCACAGAGTTGGACACAACTGAGCGACTTAGCAGCAGCACCATAATTTGTAGTACAATGTTTAAGTGCATGAATTGTATGAAAATTAGGGTTGTGCTAAGTAAAATGCAGTCTGTAAAAGAGATATTGGAAATAGAGGAGTATATCAAAGTCATGTCACTTTTCCAATTCAAAATTATGTTGAGCAGCCCACCTTGAAATGTATTTTATAAGAAATATTGACTTCATTCACTGTGTTTCTCAGTATAAATGCTCTCTAAATCCTCAATATTGAAACTTACTGTGGTTAACTTAGGCACTCTCTATTTTGAGTAATAATGTGGATTATTACTCAATAGTAATATGAGGTCACTTAGAATTACATTCAGGGTAAATAATTTTACTAAGTAGTATGTATACTGAAAACATTTAATAATAAACCTATTTAGACATATTTATGGACATGAACTTGAGAAAATTCCAGGAGATAGTGGAGGACAGAGGAGCCTTGCACACGGCCCATGGGGTCACAAAGAGTCAGACATGACTTAGCAACTAAACAACAACAACAAACTATAGTTCATAATTATTTATGATAAATGTTGAGAAAAAATATAAAAATTCTTGTTTATGAAATCAGCTACCTTATGAGATTTAATAATACTTATATATGTACATGTAGCAGAATATGATGCTTTATTAATAAGTGGATATATGTTATTCTATCTTTCTATTATTTTGCAAGAAGCAAAATTTCCACTGTTGTTGAAATGGAATATATGGTATGTAATTATATTTTAAATAGATGTACATATACATATGTATCATGTAGAAAGATGAGAATACAATTACATCAATTTTATAAAAATGATTTATGCCAACAATTACTCCACATGGGAGAGAATGGCACATTGCACTAATCACTGATCTTGAGCTCATAAATATTGAAGTAATGTCCTGAGGCTTTATGAACAAGAAAGACATTCAGTGTTTCACAAACCCTGTGACATATAATTTTAGTCTCCCTTTGAGACATTTGAAGTGATTACAGTGGTTACATTATTTCATCCTTTCTACAGTCTGTATTCTCCACATATTTATTTAATGTACTACATAGTTTACAAACTTTATAAGCTAATTATGACATGTAGATGCTCATTACAAGTTAATTTTGAAATGACAACCATATTATTTAAGTCACAAAATGTAAGTATCAAGGTAAGAGAAACAAAACAAAAATGAGAGGAGGACATCCTTCAGTCAAGCAGAAATGTTTTACATTTTCCACCTATTCCTAATTTTTTGCTAGACCTTTGGTAGTTACCTGAAAGAAAAGTTTAAATGCTCAAGACTCTGCACATAGACCTTCCTTTATTTGGCTCTCAAAAGTTTATTCATATAGTAATTACTTATAAGATTGGGTTCATAATATCACTTGCACTATATCTGTGCACAATTTAAGTCACATCTTTTAAGAGTAGCCTTACCCTGTGTGCTGAGTTTAGAGTCCAGCCTCCATATAAAATGAATTCCACTGTACTTCATAGAATCACTTTCACCATTTTTTCTCAAAAAGTGAAGATCAAAGGATTGTCCATCTTCACCCACACTCTCTACCCTATAGGGTCAGTTCATTTTCAAATGTGTCCCTCTGCCTACAAGGCAGGTTCTGTTGTCAGTAGGTGCTTATTCAGCTCTTAACTTTAAAAAAGTGGGATGAAGGTGTCCTATTCAATCATCTTCCCTTTCTTGCTTTGGGACTTCTCTTTACTTTTATTTGCTACTGACCCAACTGACCTGTTGCCAGAGGCATGAGTGGTAATTGGCTCTTTATTGCTTAGGGTTGATAATAGTATGTTTTAAAGTTGTATTTAGGTAATTAAATATAAAATACTTTTAAAACAAAGCCCTTAAATTTGTTTTGTTCCGTCAGTTTTATCCTAAGAATTTCCTCTCTATCTCTGATCCCAAATAGGTGAAAAATCTACTTGAAGGTAAAACAAATCTTTGCTTAAATCTGTTGAGTTTCTCCAGCTCCCTTCCTGTGCAGCCCTACTTTTCTTTCTTAGCAGGACTGAAAGAGTAAGTGAGGGGTTTCTGTTACGTCAAAATAAAGCAGCCCTGCAAAGGTTCTAAAGTCAGAGCAGTTGGCTTCCATGCTCATCTGTAGCTGACTGACTGCTTGAACTCAAGTACCTTCCTTAATCTCTCTGTGCCTTAATACCCTTAAATCCGCTAAATGGGAATAGTGGCAAGTTTCTCAGGTGTTTTTGTTTGAGCAGCTTTATTGAGACTATAATTAACTGCACCTATTTAAAAGTAGGATTTGATAATTTTGGCATATAGTTATATGTACCTAAAGCCATCACCTCCTTATGAGGGCTCTCCACTCTACAGAGTTTATGTAATAATGTGTAAAGCAGAGAAGAGTCTTACAAAATGCTAAAAATGTTACTTATTTCTGTGTTCATTTTATTCCTCAAACCTCTAATTTTCTCATCAATTTTACTGGAACTGGTTGGTGAAGTGTTATCAATGACCACCATGATTGCCAGAGCACCATTTCTTTGTTCTTATTATCCTAGAAATTTCTACTATATGTGATAGCGCTATGAAAAATTCGTCATATAATTAATATTATGAAGAAGTAACACTTTGTAAAGACTGAGCAATCACTGTGACTATTAAAATGACAAAATATTAAGCAAACAAATTCATCAATTACATGTAAGCATCTACCTTGTGCTGGATTCTTGGAATAAAAAGGCAAGTAGACCTCATACCTGCCTGCCAGGAATCCTTAAAAATAAATGACAAAAAATAAAGGAAGCATTCAATGTGGTAAGAGTGATAGTATGTATATGTAAAGAAGAGTGAAGAATTCAGATTTTTATGCTCTGGAGAATCAGAGAAACTTTACAGAAGAGTCGATATTTAAGCCAGTTCGTTAAGGATGAGATTGCCGGGAGAAATATCAATAACCTCAGATAGGCAGATGACACCACCCTTATGGCAGAAAATGAAGAGGAGCTAAAAAGCCTCTTGATGAAAGTGAAAGAGGAGAGTGAAAAAGTTGGCTTAAAGCTCAACATTCAGAAAATGAAGATCATGGCATCTGGTCCCATCACTTCATGGGAAATAGATGGGGAATCAGTAGAAACAGTGTCAGACTTTATTTTGGGGGGCTCCAAAATCACTGCAGATGGTGACTGCAGCCATGAAATTTAAAGACGCTTGCTCCTTGGAAGAAAAGTTATGACCAACCTAGCTTCCCTACTTTTCATAATGTAAGCAATTTTAATAAATTATACTTTGGAAATATCTTCTTGACTTCCTTTCAAGATGGAACATCATTAATCCTGAAACACTCTCCTAATGGTCCATACTCCACTGTCATCTATTGGTGAGACCCATCTTATAAGAATTTTGCAGTGTGCCAACTTCCCTTGGACTTGTCATATATTAAATTCAAGACAAACTTTACTCCTGGCTTTCATGCTTCAATTCTCTATCACTTTCTCAAGGCCATGTAACCTCACTTTTGTGTTTTGTGAAAACAAATGTCCCTGATATCTTTCATCTAATATTGTGTCAAGAAGAAAGGAAAGGTATTGCATGGACTCAGCTTCCCTTTTTGCTGTGTTGACTCTGAAAATGCATCTTAAGTGATAATAGTAAAAACTCAGGGAGCAGCAATGCTAAAGAGGAGAATGTTTTCCTGTACTAAAGGAGAATCTGGGTCCTTGTCTTGATTCTGCCACTAGCTTAATATTTGACCTTGAGAAAACCATTTTACTTGCTTGATGCTCCATCTCATTCATATATATAAAGACTTCTATTCTCTCTAAAACTGACTTTTTGGCAGTCTGGGTGAACATAATTCCTATTTGCTTTGTTTCCAACTGCTTCTGAGCAGTGGATTTTAACATTTTTCAGTGGAAAGACAATAAGATGGGGCGGGAGATGGGAGGGAGGTTCAAGAGGAAGGGGACAAGCCTATACCTATAGTTGATTCATGTTGGTATATGGCAGAAATCAACACAATATTGTAAAGCAACTATCTCCAATTAAAAATAATTTTTAAAAACATCAGATTAAAAAAAGAGAATAAGAAACATTAAGAATTAATTAGTTGATAGTGAAGATATTTGAACAAGTTGCAGACATATACGGCTTTTATTTAGAATTACTGATAAAGGCAAGGCTCTTGCATGTGAGGATTCATCAGCCGCCCAGGCTGTTGCATAAAGGGCAACTAGAAGCTCAGAAATAACAGCCATATCATTCTGATAGTGTCCAATTAGGCAGGAGCTGTAGAGCTCATCGGAGGGTAATTTGGAGCAGATGCCAGCATTAAGACACAGATGTAGGACATTTTTCAATGGCAATGAAATGTGTGTGGTATAGGATGGCTGATGGCTTCATCGTCGCTTTTCTTGCCATGGTTACAGTGGCAAAATGCACTAACATTCCACTGCTTTTAAGCTCTTGGATTACTCCCAGGAGCAGGCTGTCCTCCAGGTAGACATACTTTCAGAACTGAGGGTCATTACATTTTAATTTATTCAGTCTTCATGCCCTTTTCACAATCTGATATCTCACATTCCAGATGTTGGAGTCAGAATAAATTTCAGAGTATAACACCCAGAGCTTTACCCCACAGAACCAGAAACAGATGGGCAACTTTGATAACCCAGGACTCGAGTCTGGCAGAACAGTGCTCTCTCACCACTATCACTGAGAGTTTAAGTGGATAATTTCTGAGCATCAAATGTCAGTGCATTTTCTTAAAGACGGCCTATATCTAATTCTTCTCTCTTCCTGAAAAGTTAGTCTTCACTCAGTTTGAACAGCCAAGATAAACGTCACAGTTTCTTTCCTTTGAATAATACCCTTCTCTTTGGATGACAAAACTTTGGAGGTTATTCATAAACCTTCCCTATCTCTCTTACTGTCTCCCTTTTGAACAACCAAACAGAACTTATAAATGCCACCTCTTTATCTGATTCATAGCCCAGCACCTTTTTAGGCAAAGACAGTGAAGGCTAATATTGGTGATAGTGAAACAAGTGTGAATGTGTGTGTGAAACAATTGAAGATAACTTCAAAACCAGGATGTAATCTATGAAAAGTTTCCTGAGAGGGTTGGACTCTGATAAAGACGAGAGGAAGCACTGGCTGAGTGGAGAGAGATTTTCCAGACTGGGTCGTAGTAGTAGTAGTGGGTTAGTTGGTAAGTCGTGTCCAACTCTTTACACCATAGGAAATGTGTACAGAGAGGATTGAACATAATTTGTCAGAAGTTCTGAATTCAAGAGAGAGTAATGTTTAAGGAGCTGAAAGAGATGAGCATAAAAAAGAAAGAAAATGATCTCCTTTCCAATGGAGGACCTTGGGAATCAGGCAGAGGACCAGGGACTTAGAATTTTATAATTAGCATATCACCATGCTGAAAATACAACAGAGTAGAAAAAAGCATAGTCTTGGATTCTGTGAGGCCAGCAAAGAGATGACTAACTCTAGTCAGTCACTAACTCTAGTCTAGTCTGGTTAGTCAGCATAGAGATGACTAACATAGAGATGACATACAGCATGATGCTCTCACCCCATTGCTGCATGACCATATTCAACTTCCCTGATGTCTCAAAGCCTCAGTTTGCTTATCTGTAGAATGGATACAGTCAAGCAGCAATGACATGGCTCTGCTGTGCGAATTAAGTGCAATAATGCTTTTGAAGTACTTGGCAGAACCTGGCCCAGGGTAAGCACCCAATATATGCTGGCAGTAATTCATCTTATTGTTGTCTGGCAGCTGGAGGCTGATTGCATTGAACTGGGCAGAATGACCTTCACTTGGAGCCCTTTCGAGGTTTTCCAAATTAAATGGGCTCTGATTCATTTCATGATGTTTATTGCTTTTTCCTTAAACGTTAAGGTGCTCTTTCTCTATTGAAAGGGTTCCAATTACAGACAGTAGAATCAAGGTGATTCCTAAGTCTTCTAAAGGCACTTTCTCTCCTTTGTGTGTGTGGTGTAGTTGAAATGATCCATTATGTTCATCCTCCTGAGAAGGCAGTTGGCTGTTTAGCAAAAGCATTACAAAGGAAGCTCATATACAAACTATTATCCACTATAACCAAAATCTTTTTAAACATTATTTATTTACAAAGAGAGAGTGGGTTTTCATTTTATATCTCAGCTGCTGCTGACTTTTCCCTAGGTAAATTATCTTGCAGTATTCATGCTAAATCTCATTTCATTATATCTGCCAATCTTCCCATGCTTGTCAGTCAACAAGTTAGCCATCTCTCCTGTTTACTTTTTATCTTGTTTAGAATTATCTGCACATTTCATTAATGTTAAATTTAAGTCATCTGCTGCTTCACAAGGATGGTTTCTGTGGAACCCACCCCTCCACAAATTCTAAGGCTATGCTGTTGACAATTCATCAAACTTCGTTTTGATGGTTACAGGTATTTTTTCCTATGCATGTCAGGCTTTCCAAATAAAACTTCCATATAAATGTTATATTTCTGAAAACAATATGTACTCATTCATTAATTCATCATTTATTCATTGCTTATTATGAGGCAGGCATTTTGCTAGGCCCTGGAGATCAAATTCTTCCTCTTAAATAGTAGCATTTTAGAGACGGAGTAAGACCTGTAACAAACAATTATAATGTAGCATAGTAATTACTTTGCCTACAAAGTATAGTCAAAGCTATGGTTTTTCCATAGTCATGTATAGATGTGAGAATTGGAACATAAATAAGGCTGGATGCCAAATAATTGATGCTTTTGAACTGTGGTGGAGAAGACTCTTGAGAGTCCCTTGGACTACAAGGAGATCAAACCAGTCAATCCTAAAGGAAATCACTCTTGAATAACCATTGGAAGGACTGATGCTGAAGCTGAAGCTCCAATACTTTGGCCACCTGATGTGAAGAGCTGACTTATTAGAAAAAACCCTGATGCTGGGAAAGATTGAAGGCAGGAGGAGAAGGGGATGACAGAGGATGAGATGACTGGATGGCATCACTGACTCAGTGGGCATGAGTTTGAGCAAACTCAGGGAGGTAGTGAAGGACAAGAAACCCTGGCATGCTGCGGTAAATGGGGTCACAAAGAGTTGGACACGATTGAGTGACTGAACAAGAGCATAGTAATTACTGTAAGAGATGTGTGAAGAATTGATATGCATAGTCAGAGAGGGTAGAGATTACCTTTAAGTTAAATTTTGAGTTGGGCTTTTTTTTTTTGGCCACATTTCTTCAGCTACGGGATCTTAGTTGCCTAAGCAGGGATCAAACCAATGCCTTCTGCAGTGGAAGTGTTGTAAGAAGGGGGACCCCTTCCAAGGCCCGAAAGTGGGCTCTTGTCTAACATTCGGAAATGAATTGTCCAAGGGGACACATGTGCTGACAAAGCAAGAGATTTTATTGGGAAAGGGCACCTGGGTGGAGAGCAGCAGGGTAAGGAAACCCAGGAGAACTGCTCTGCCGCGTGGCTCGCAATCTCAGGTTTTATGGTGATTAGTTTCCGGGTGGTCTTTGGCCAATCATTCTAATTCAGAGTCTTTCCTGGTGGCGCACACATCACTTAGCCAAGATGGATGCTAGCGAGAGGAATTCTGGGAAGTGGACGGACATGCAGTGTCTCCTTTCAACCTTTCCCGAACTCTTCTGGTTGGTGGTGGCTTATTAGTTCTGTATTCCTTATCAGGATCTCCTGTCATAAAACAACTCATACAAATGGTTTCTATGGTACCTGGCCAGAGTGGGCAATTTCAATCAGTGTGCTTCCCCTAACAGAAGCACAGAGTTCTATCCACTGGACCAACAGGGAATTTCCTGAGGTGGGATGGGAAAAGGAAGACTTATTGTTACAATCTTTAATGACATATATCTAACACTGCATACTCACAATATATAAGCAATCCTAATACATACAAATACATACCTAAACCAATATGTTTCCACTGCATGCACACACACAGACACACACACACCTTTAAATTGAGTGAATTTTCTTCTCTCAGTGTATTAGGATTTGTATACAAGGTTGTTTCAAGATATTTGAAAGGTAAATGACAAATTATACCATCTAGAACACCTGTTTCCATTGAAAACTCACTCTTTTAGACATCACTGATTCCTCATTAAAGACTCTCACCATACTGTATAAACAATGTTGTATTTATATAGATGCACTAGCCAAAGTCACTTCTTTCTCATTGTGGCTTTCTTTCTTGGCATAAGAGGATATATATCCTGAAGCTTTATCCTCTTCCTTTTGTCCCTTCACTGCCTTTTTAGGATCTTCTCTGTGTTCCTTCCAGATACTCTATTTGGATAATCTTCTTAGGTCCTCTCCTGAAGCAGCCTCTCATACCTATGCAAGAAGTAGAAACAAAGGTACTCCTTTTGTCATTTTAACAAGATGCAAAGGAATTTTTAACCCTCCAGCCCACCTAGGCTCTGTAGGCACCAAAGCTGTCTCTGGTCTTTAACTTAGACTTAGCTCATAAATCCTGGAGTAATACGTGGAGGGCGTGCACACCCACACGCGTGTGCATGCACACACACATTATATGTATATTTATATTTTTATTTATATTATATATATCAGTTCAGTTCAGTCGCTCAGTCGTGTCCGACTTTTTGTGACCCCATGAATCGCAGCACGCCAGGCCTCCCTGTCCATCACCAACTCCCGGAGTTCACTCAGACTCACGTCCATCGAGTCAGTGATGCCATCCAGCCATCTCATTCTCTGTCGTCCCCTTCTCCTCCTGCCCCCAATCCCTCCCAGCATCAGAGTCTTTTCCAATGAGTCAACTCTTTACATGAGGTGGCCAAAGTACTGGAGTTTCAGCTTTAGCATCATTCCTTCCAAAGAAATCCCAGGGCTGATCTCCTTCAGAATGGACTGGTTGGATCTCCTTGCAGTCCCTTGGACTCAAGAGTCTTCTCCAACACCACAGTTCAAGAGCATCAATTCTTCGGTGTTCAGCCTTCTACATAGCCCAACTCTCACATCCATACATGACCACAGGAAAAACCATAGCCTTGACTAGACGGACCTTAGTCAGCAAAGTAATGTCTCTGCTTTTGAATATACTATCTAGGTTAGTCATAATTTTTCTTCCAAGGAGTAAGCGTCTTTTAATTTCATGGCTGCAGTCACCATCTGCAGTGATTTTGGAGCCCCCCAAAATAAAGTCTGACACTGTTTCCACTGTTTTCCCATCCATTTGCCATGAAGTGTTGGGACCAGATGCCATGATCTTCATTTTCTGAATGTTGAGTTTTAAGCCATCTTTTTCACTCTCCTCTTCCACTTTCATCAAGAGGCTTTTTCGTTCCTCTTCACTTTCTGCCATAAGGGTGGTGCCATCTGCATATCTGAGGTTATTGATATTTCTCCTGGAAATCTTGATTCCAGCTTGTGCTTCATCCAGCCCAGTGTTTCTCATGATGTAACCTGCATATAAGTTAAATAAGCAGGGTGACAATATACAGTCCTTTCCTGATTTGGAACCAGTCTGTTGTTCGATGTCCAGTTCTAACTGTTGTTTCCTGACCTGCATACAGATTTCTCAAGAGACAGGTCAGGTGGTCTAGTATTCCCATCTCTTCATTATTACAATATGTTTGCAAGAGCATTGGCTTTTTAGATTAAATACTGGATACGCTGTCCTCTAGCTGTGTCATCTATCATGTTTTTAGTTAGCCTCTCACATTCTTAGTTTCTTTAGATACAAACTGGAAATAATAATGCATTATGTATGGAATTGTTTATGAAAATTAATTGATAATAAGGTTGCTGCTGCTGCTGCTAAGTCGCTTCAGTCGTGTCCGACTCTGTGCGACCCCAGAGATGGCAGCCCACCAGGCTCCCCCATCCCTGGGATTCTCCAGGCAAGAGCACTGGAGTGGGGTGCCATTGCCTTCCCTGGACAATAAGGTTAATTCATGGTAAATAGGTGGGGAAACAATGGAAACCGTGACAGAATATTTTCTTGGTCTCCAAAGTCACTGTGGATGGTGACTGCAGACATGAAGTTAAAAGATGCTTGCTCTTTGGAAGAAAAATAATGACAAACCTAGACAACATATTAAAAAGTGCCAGTTAGAGAAAATGAATGTGTTCAGATAATAGCAATAATTTAAGCTCCAATAGGGAACAATAAAAAATAAATAAATAAAAAATAAAAAGCATAGACATTACTTTGCCTACAAAGGTCCATACCATCAAAGCTATGGTTTTTCCAGTAGTCATGTACTAGATGATAAAAAGGCTGAGTGCCAAAGAACTGGTGCCTTCAAACTGCAGTGCTGGAGAAGACTCTTGAGAGTCCCTTGGACAGCAAGGAGATCAAACCAGTCAGTCCTAAAGGAAATCAACTCAACACTTTGGCCACCTGATGGATGATCTGACACATTGGAAAAGACCCTGATGCTAGGAAAGATTGAGGGCAGGAGGAGAAGGGAATGACAGAGAATGAGATGGTTAGATGGCAACACTGACTTAAAGGACATGAGTTTGAGCAAACTGCAGGAGATGGTGAAGGACAGGGAAGCCTGGCATGTTGCAGTTCATGGGGTTGTGAAGAGTTGGACACAACCGAATAACAATAAAAAATAAATTAAACTAGGTAAAGCACTTGGTATATGATATAAGTTAAATATTAATGCTCTTTTGGTCACAGTTCTCCCCCTCCTTTGTAACTTTATATAAACACAAATGAAATTTGTCATAATCTCAGATGTTCTTCTATTGCAAAGGGGGAACATTCCCCTTCTATGTCTTTTGAGTTCTTGTGGCTGTACTAATTACAAAATTGACACAAGATAGATAAATAGAGGAAAAAGGAAATGCAATTCATGTGCATGGAGAGCTTCTAGAAATGGGCCATAAGATGTGGCCAAAGCAGGCAGCTTTTATACTTTTTGGATGAAGAAATAATTTTATGAGGAATTGAGAGGACCAAGCAACTAATGTTTGAGGTGCAAAACTAGTGACGAATCTAAACAGAGTTTTGGCTTGGGGTAATATAGAAGTCGCCAAGAGTCAGACATGACTGAGCTGAATAAAGAAGTCGCCAAGAGTCAGACACAACTGAGCGACTGAACTGAACTGAATAAAGAAGTCGCAGAGTCAAACATGACTGAACAACTGAACTGAATAAAGAAGTCGCAAGGTTTGTTGATTCAGGCTTCTTGTCCTCAGTTCCCTATCTCTGGTGATAAGGATGTCCTTTTAGTTCCAGATGAGGGCAGTGCCCCTTTCTTTCACATGAGAGATTTATTTCCTGCTTTCTGGGTCTGGGAGACAGAAAGGAAGATCAGAGTGTCCCTCTTTAATCAAAATATCCAACGTGTCATCCAGGTACATTTGGGGGTGGCCTATCCTGGGCCCCAACACTTCCAAAAGAAGAAGAATGTTTCTTGAAACCCTCAGGTTCAGAAGAAGAAAGCAGTAGCGTTGATAGTGTACAATAGAACCTGTTGGAGACACTAAAACAATTTTAGTGTGCTGAACTCCCTAGGATTGAACAAATAATAAACTGAAAAACAGACCAATTTATGATCATGAAATATATGTTCAGGAAAGGACTCTAGAATTATGAGCAAATAAACACATATTTCACTGGGTCCTTTTTTCAAGGTCTATTTCATGACTATAAACTAAAGGCATTGTTATTATCTAATACTAGATCAGAATTTACTGATAATAATAAATATCAAAAGGGATCACTAACTGAGAGATGAATGGCACAGTATGTGACAGGAACCCAAGGAATATAATTTTTTAATTTATGTATTTCACTCAAATAATCATTTATGGAATAAGAATTCATCTTATAAACTTGTTAAACATTTTATTAATTATTTATTTCTGCAGATTTATGGTTGAAACATCATTTATAAAGTATGCTTGGTTTTGTGGGGGCAAGGGGAAGAAGTGAATTATTTTTATTGAAAACAAAGTACTCTCTAAAAGGATTAGGGTTAAATTTTTACTTTTCAAATTACTGGGTAGCCATTCCCTTCTGCAGGGTATCTCCCTGACCAAGGGATCGAACCCAGGTCTTCTGCCTGGCAGGAAGATTCTTTACCATCTGACCACCAGGGAAGCTCAAATTGAAGTATAGCTGACTAAAAATATTAGTTTCAGATGTGCAAAACAGTGCTTCCATATTTTTCTGAATGACAGCCCACTTAAAGTTATTAACAAATAATAGCTATATTCCCCAGTGCTTCTTTATTTTCCACATAGCAGGTTATACCTCTTAATCTCCTACCCCTTTCTTGCCCTCTTGCTCGCTGGTGACCACTTGTCTGTTCTCTATATCTGTGAGTCTGTTTCTGTTTTACTATATTCATTTGTTTGTTTTCGATTCCACATATAATTGATAACATAGAGTACTGGTCTTTCTCTGACTTATTTCCCTAAAGATAATACTCTCCTACTCTCCCACATTCTTGCAAATGTTAGAATTTCATTTTTATGGCTAATATTCCATTGTGCATGATATATATATATATATATGTTTTTATCTTCTTTTTCCATCTGTTGATAGATACTTACCTAACTTCCATATTCCCATATCTTAGCTATTATAAATAATGCTGCTATGAACACTGGGGAACATGTATCTTTTCAAATTAGAATTTTCATTTTCTTCAGCTGTATACCCAGGAGTGGAATTGCTGGGTCATACAGTAGTTCTATTTTAGTTTTTTAAGGAACCCCGACTGTTTTCCATAGTGGCTGCACCAATTTATTCCGATCAACAGTGGACAAAATTTCCTTTTCTTCACATCCTCACTGACATTTGTTATTTGTGATCTTTTTGATGATAGCCATTCTGACAGGTTTGAGGTAGTATCTCATTGTGAGGGGTTTTTTTTTCCTTAATTTTATTTATTTGATTAATTATTTCTGTCTGTGCTGGGTCTTTGTTGCTGCACAGGCTTTTCTGCAGAGAGTGGGGGCTACTCTCTAGCTGCACTATTCAGCTTCTCATTGCGGTGACTTCTCGTTGCAGAGCTCATGCTCTAAGGTGCACAGGCTTCCACAGTTGTGGCGCGTGGGCTCATTCGTTGCAGCTCTCAGGCCTAGAGCACAGCCTCAATAGCTGTGATGCTTGGGCTTAGTTGTCCATGTGGGATCTTCCCAACCCAGGTGTCAAACCCATGTCTCCTGAATTGGCAGGTGGATTCTTTACCACTGAGGCATCAAGAAGTCCTCATGGTTTTGACCTGTGTTTCTCTGATGATTAGCAATGTTGAATTTTTTTTTTTGCTTGCACCTGTTGGTTATCTGTATATCCTCTCTGGGAAAATATCTGTTCCGATATTCATTTTTCAATTTGATTTTGGGTTTTTTTTTGTTATTGAGTTGTATGAATTGCTTATATATTTTGAATATTAACCCCTTATCAATCATATCATTTGCAAATATTTTCTTTCAATTAGTAGGTTGTCTTTTCATTTTGTCAGTGGTTTCCTTTGCTGTGCAAAAGCTTTTAAGTTAGGTCCCATTTGTCTTTTTTTTTTTTTTTTTTTTTTTACTTTTAAGACTAATATTAGTGTGGAGGATTAGGTAGCTTGCTGCTGCTTCTGCTGCTAAGTAATTTCAGTCATGTCCAGCTCTGTTCGACCCCAGAAATGGCACCCCACCAGGCTCGACCATCCCTGGGATTCTCCAGAAAAGAACACTGGAGTGGGTTGCCATTTCCTTCTGCAATGCATGAAAGTGAAAAGTGAAAGTGAAATCACTTAGTCGTGTCCAACTCTTAGTGACCCCCATGGACTACAGCCCATCCTTGGGATTTTCCAGGCAAGAGTACTGGAATGGGTTGCCATTGCCTTCTCCAGGTAGCTTAAGTACCAGGTAATTAAAAGGGAATCAGGGATTGTAACTGGGGTTATGTGACATAGACCCAATGTATGTCCAAAATATGCCAGGGAATATGGTGAGAGAGGTTCTTAATATATTGGCACTTCAAAGGAAGGAAATATGCAATCTAGTTGGGCCGTAGCCAAAGATTTTATGGAGGAAGAAATATTTGGACTGGAAGT
Source organism: Budorcas taxicolor (assembly GCF_023091745.1). NCBI lineage: Eukaryota > Metazoa > Chordata > Mammalia > Artiodactyla > Bovidae > Budorcas > Budorcas taxicolor. Next base: position 24,984,344 of record NC_068914.1, read on the forward strand.
AATAGGTAAACCAACTTTGAAAAATAATTTTTAAGTTATAAAAGTGCTGAATGCTGTGTGGTTAGAATAAAACATTTTTCTAACAATCAATCTCCTGGATAGAATAAAAAGTGAACTGTAATTCCATCATCCAGGAAAACTCACTATCAAGATTTAAACATTTAATTCAGATAAGCTTTTCTTTTACTCATATATATTAATACATTGAAAATGTATTTCATGTAATGACATTTTATATATATAACTGCATACATCATTTTAAAATAATATGTCATTAATATTGCACTTATTGTTAAATATTCCTAGAATATATTCTTTTTAAAAATTGAATAGTATTCTATCATATTGATGCCCCTTGATTTGTTCAATTATCTCTATCAACAGGCTTCTCTTGTGGCTCAGCTGGCAAAGAATCCCCCTGCAATGTGGGAGACCTGCGTTCAATTCCTGGCTTGGGAGGATTCCCTGGAGAAGGGAAGAGCTACCCACTCCAGTGTTCTGCCCTGGAGAATTCCATGAACTATAGTTCATGGGGTCGCAAAGAGTCGGACACAACTGAGCAAATTTCACTTCTTTTCACTATCAACAATTTAAGGTCCTGGATATAAATACTAATGGGTTTTGTATGATTTTAGATCTTCGAAATGGGCCTAGGAGTAAAAACAAGGAAGGGAAGTACATGAAAAAAGTTGTGAAAATGAGAATCTTCAGGGAATATTTAAGAAACAATTAATAGATATATTTGGGCAACAATTAAGAATATGTAAGCTGTTGTAGGAATTATTGCCGTTGGATTGGAGCAGAGCCATGTGAATGGTAGATGTTAGGTTCAGGTGTTCAGAGTTTTTTGGGGTTTGGGGGTTGCAGCGGCATTGCAGGTCTGAGCATAGCAATGAGACATAATCAGAGCAGGCTTCAGGAAAGTTCTCCTGCAAGGAGAGTGTGGGAGTGAATTGGAAAGGCAGAATGGTGAGGGGGAAGAGACAAGACAGCAGGTTATTTCAAGAGTGAAATGCAAGATAATGAGGGCTGGGACATGGGTGATGATTGTAGGAAGGGAAAGGAAAAGAAGAGAGGTGTTTCTAAGCATTTGCTATAGTGTTCTTTTCTTAATGCAAATTAAATATATTTTGGGGATACTTTGCATGGATATTACCAGCCATTTTCTTTCTGAGTGCTGCTAAAAACTAGTAAGTGCAATATAATGACACTGCTAAAATGAAACTGTTTTTCCTTTAATAATGCTGCAGTCTCATTATACAAAATAAGCCAATGTAGAGTCACAATTCCAGTAGTTTAGAATGACCTGCTAAAGGTTTTGTGTTTGTTTTAACATTTCAAAGCTGCCTTGATAGACATAGGTTTTTTTTTCCCCCCCATGTTAAATTCTCTGTAGTGTTGTTTATGTATAAATAATAGATCAATTGTTTGCAGTTGATGTTTTCCTAGGTCTGTTTTCCTGTCTAATGACTGCTTGACATGTCTTGATTGAAATTATTTATTGAGAGTTAACATCACTGAATGCTTTTCTGCTTGTTTCGGTGACAACACTTATCAACCATTTGTTTATAGAAATGCAGTCATTTTAGAGAAGGAAGGTAATATAATACTGTGGGGAAAGGACTGGAATCAGATTCAAAAGTGTCATGTTTTAGGTAAACTGGCCACTATTCAACCTTGGTCAAGGCACCAAACCACCAGACTTGGTTTCTTTGCTTCTAAAACTACTTCTACTAGTAGTTCAGAACCAGAAGTGTCAGTTTTGTTCCTACAGAACTACCACAGAACTATCACTACTGTATACCTACTGCTACGCTTACTGCTAATAACATGGCTCTCTCCTCTTTTTTTTTTTTTAATGTGTCCAGGCACACTCTTCTGAGGGACTTTACCTGCATTAGCTCTAACTTCCATGTCAACCCCATGAGACAGGCACAGTTTACCTTTGTTTTACTGAAAGTGAAGTTGCTCATTCATGTCCAACTCTTTGCGACCCCATGGACTGTAGCCTATCAGGCTCCTCTGTCCATGGGATTTTCCAGGCAATAGTACTGGAGTGGATTGCCATTTCCTTCTCCAGGGGATCTTCCCAACCCAGGGATGGAACCCAGGTCTCCCGCACTGTAGACAGACGCTTTACCGTCTGAGTCACTGAGGGGGAGATTAAATAACTTGCTCAGAGAAGGTGGTGATTTTGGGTGTTAAACCCAGATCTGTCCACTGTGTCTCTGAAAGGCTATAAGGGAAGTAAACTGAATCTGAGCCGCAGCTGAAGTACTACGAGGACATATAACCTTGTGACTTTGAAAGAAGAGGACCAGAAACCTATTTCCTTTTTATATTGATGCTGAAAACTCAGTCTCTGTGTACTGGTGCCAAAACAAATCTCAAGGACAGGGTTTTGGGTGAAGTAGAAAAGATTAACTTTATTGTTCGCCAGACTAAGGGGGACAGGGCAGGGCCCCACCCTTGAAAACTATGTCTCTTCAATCCAGGGGAATTAAGTGAGGAGTTTTATGACTAGATTTCAAGGGTGGGGTTGCTAATAATAATAGGGTGTGTGTAGGGCCTGCATTCTTTTAATCTAATCACAGTTAATCTCCAGGAGCTTCTCTGGTTCCTTTACTCTGGCCTCAAGTAATCTTTATGGGATGAAGAATACTGACATCTACCACTTTCTGGGAGGTGGAACCAGAACCCTGCCTCAAGGCTGCACTATTATTTCTGGGCTGCTGTACCCCTTCCCTTCCTAGATTAGCAGCTTTTGGGATCAGCCCCTTTGGAACTCAAGGAAGGTCATGGAGGCTAGACAGGAACAGAAAGGCTTCCAAGGCCCAGTAGCCTCACAGGATCCAAGCAGATTTCAATACTGGCAGCAGAGAAAGACAGCCTCACCTTCCTCATAGTATCTGGGCTGCAGTGTTACTAGTTTTTATACCAAGTCTTTGGACCTTTTTTTTCTTTAAATAAAATTATGCACATTTACATTAATTTCTAGCCAAACTTAAAGATGGACATGAAAATTTCAGACTTCATGCTGCTGCTGCTGCTGCTGCTGCTGCTAAGTCGCTTCAGTCATGTCTGATTCTGTGCGACCCCATAGATGGCCCTCCACCAGGCTCCCCCATCCCTGGGATTCTCCAGGCAAGAGCACTGGAGTGGGTGCTGCATGAACACTAATAAATCACACAAATTCTGAACTTAACTCCTTCCTCTTGTACTATTTTAATATAAGTGGTCTCAATCTGTCTGAATATCAGGGTAGACTGTGTATTTCCTGAAATTAGGCATCATATGTCTTGATTCCTACTTTATCCCTCAGTAGATATTTACAGAACAAATTACTTAATGAGTGACAGAGTGTAAACTCTTGAACAGGTTATTTTATTAAACCTAAATAATCTTACTCCTAAGCTTTTGTTTCCCATACTGGAATTGAAATGCCCTCAAATTTGTTATGATTCTTATAGAAATGGGTCTAAAATAATATTAGGAAAATTTATACTACACATAATTGACAAGAAATCTAGCTACTGGTTCTTAAAGTTTTAAATACTTAAACATATCTGTAGATGTATCTGTAGGGACATTGTTATGAAATAAGGAAATTTATGAAGTAAAATTAAACTTTCTTTTAAAGAGGTATTTTCTGTTTATAAGAATAAGTATGGCTGATTCAAGTTGATGTTTGGCAGAAACTTAACACAATTCTGTAAAGTGATTATCCTTTGATTAAAAAAATAAATAAAATTGAAAAAAGAATAGGTATTTTCTGTGTATATGAATAAGGGTAATTTCATAACTTGGGTGACATTTGAATATCTACCTTTGAAATAGAAAATAAAAAACTTTTTAAGGGTTAAACCTGATTTGTTAGAGTTAACTCTTTAGTTACAGTTCATTGATAATTTTTTTTTCCTGTTTATAATTGAAAGTCATTCTTGGTATAATCCAAGTTACCACTTTAATAAATATATTCTACTCTCAGTGAATCTTGAAAACAGAGTATCAATAAGAATGTCATTTAAAAAGACATTATAAAACAGAGATAATTTTTCAGATACTTAGGGCTACAGGAAACCCTAAGTAATACATGTGTACTCAGTTGCTCAGTCCTGTCTGACTCTTTGAGACCCCATGGATTCTAGCCCACCAGGCTCCTCTTGTTCATGGATTTTCCCAGACAAGAATACTATAGTTGCCATTTTCCTCCTTCAGGGGATCTTCTTGACCCAGCGATCGAACCCAAATCTCTTGCTTCTCCTGAAATGGCAAGCAGATCTCTTTACCACTAGTGCCACCTAGGAAGTAATACATAAAGACAATTAACTTAATTTAAACAAAAAAAATCTCTTAGCTAGAATCGCAAGTAGCTTATTACTTACTGAGGCAATTTCAGGTAAAATAATGCTATTTCAGATATGGCAGGTAAAATATTTTCTTGATACATGTTTATCCAGTAAATGAGGAATTTGAATCTTATTGAAACTTTGATCTTAAAGGCATCTTCCATTGTCTTATCATACAGTTTCTTTAGCTAACCAAGTCTAAGTTGACTAATATTCCTTCTGATCCTGGTTTAGCCAAAATCATGGGTGTGACACTATTCACACAAAACTGCCTCTGTTCCTCTGTGAGAAGTAGTGAGCACCTCTCTGGGAGGACAGAGGGCAGCCCTGTTCTCCGAGGCAGAAGGTTGACGGACCTGACTCCTCTTCTCAAGTCCTGTCTGCTTTGGTCTACCTTTGGTGACATTATGTTAGCTGCTTGCTTTAACTGCATCCTTCTTCAATGGCTAACAACATCTCTATGAAAAGTGGCATTTTCCTCACAGAAGCAGGTGTACTAGGCTCTACTGTGCATGCCAGCTGAATTCACTGAGGTCCTATAGTATATCAGATTAGTGGCAAAGTCATTCGAACTTTTTTAAAAAATTCTTTTTTTCAAGGAGATGAGGCTGATCTTCCTGATGTGCACATAAGCACGATCAATCATGCCAGCCTAGGTGGTTGCTCATTTTTGTTTTCCAAACCATTCACTCATCCTTTGCATTTAATTTCAGACAATGCAGAAAGAATCTTGCAGCTTCCTAGAGGCAGATTGGTTGGAAGGGCCTAGGCAGAGAGAGAAAGCAATACTTGGAAATCAAATTTGTGAGGATGTCAGAAGAGGAAGGATGTAGGTGGGGTACAACTCACTTCTTTTTAGGCTAGTCAATTAAAATATACTTTGATGGTTTCAGTGTATTTTGGCAGACTTGCCTGAAAGGACTGAATCTGTAATTCATCATCTGATTTCCTTAATTTAAAATCATGGACACATTGATGAATAAAACATTCCATTTACCTTTCCTATTTATATCTCACACCAGATCTATCATCCATTTCTTACATTATGCTTACAAGGCTCCTGCGCTGGGTGTTCTCTGCTTGCCCCTTCAGACCCACAATCCAGCCTTCTCTGCTCTGCTATGAGCCTGACTTCTATGAACTGCCTCACTGGGTTCTCCTCCCTCTATGCGGACTTGACAATGTGAAGGACAGCCCTGAGCATGAAAGTGGGAGGGGACTGAAGTTGGTTTATTTATTACCTCTGTGTCTCTCTCATAGAATAATTAGATGCGACTGCTTTCCCCTACTGAAGGTTACAGCTTCTGTCAGCCAGCCATCTCCAGGCAGATATTTCCACGTGCTGCTCACTACTGATTGTTGAGTTGATAGAGGTGAAATCTGAGAAGAAAAGGTCAGTATTAGCTGTCCTAGTGTTAGGCTCCTCATGGTATGCGAGGTTTAGGTCCGTATTAGGGAATGCTTGCATTCTGGAGAATCCTCATTACTAGGTCCAGACTGGCCTGAGGAAGAAAGGGACACTTGACTATCAGAACAGCTTATGCAGGGGACTGTAAATGACCCTGCAGACAGGGAGGGCAGGGAACCAGTCCTGGCCAGAATGACCCCAACTCTTGAACACTGTGACTCGTTAAAGTTGGGTTCCCACTGCTGTGTGCAAATATGAGCCACCTGGAACTATTTTCCTACCACTATCAAAAATTAATCTTATCATTAGGGTATATATTCATTTCCTGTGGCTGCCATAACATGCGTGCTAAGTCGCTTCAGTTGTGTTTGACTCACTGCCACCCTATGAACCATAGCTCTCCAGGCTTCTCTGCTCATGGGATTCTCCAGGCAGGGGTACCGGAGTGAGTTGCCATGTCGTTCCCCAGGGGATCTTCCTGATTCAGGGCTGGAACCTGCATCTCTTATGCCTCCTGCTTTGTCAGGCAAGTTCTTTACTCCTAACACCACCTGGGAAGCCCAGAGCTGCCATAACAAATTACCACAAACTTAGTGGTTTAAAACTACAGGAATGTATTCTCTCACAGTTCTGGAGGCTGAGAACTTGATGTCAGGGCTGTGCACCCTCTAAAGACTCTAGGAACAAATCCTTCCTTACTCCCTCCTAGCTTCTTGTGGCTTCCAGAAATCCTTGGCATTCTTTGTCCTGTAGCTACATCCTTCTAATCTCAGTGCCTGTCATCGTATGGCCTCCTCGCGATGGCTCTGTGTTTCCTTTCCTCATCTTATAAGGATACTGGTCATTGTACTTAAGCCTACTATAATCTAGTATGACTTCATCTTAGCTAATTATGTATGCAAAGACCCCACTTCCAGATAAGTCACATTTTGAAATTCCAAGTGGATATAAATTATTTGATTACACCATTCAACCTAGTTCATGTTACTACCTATGTATGAACCTGACCAAGAAGAAAGAGCTTTTATAACAAAATTATTTGTGGATCTGAATCCATTCAGTCAGTTGTATCAGCCAACACAGTGCCTTTATTCCTCAAATGAATTTGAGTTTGGCTTTCATCACATATACCTTTATGCCTGTAGTATAATTTCTAATCAGTTATAAAATTTTGCCAGGGCAGAGTATGTTTGTGTGGGGGCAGGGAATGTTTTACTCCTGTCCTTCTTGGTTCTTTAGGCTGGTCAAATAATGAAAATTATTTAAGGCAGATTAACAGGAGGAAATCAAATTTGTTATCTATAACAAAGACTACACAAGCATAAAGGATTTTGAAAATAGGGGAAAATTAGGTATTTATGTCATTCTGGACTTGAAAAAAAGTGGTAGGGGTCTGGGGCTTCAGAAAGAAGTAAGGTAATTCACAAGGAGATGAAAAAGTTGATATTTGGTAAACAAATGTTTGTTGGACCATCTTGAGATAATTCTACACAGAGAAGACTTTGATCAAAGAGACCTTGCTACTTTCCTCCACCTCCAGCACCTAGTTCATATTTTACCATATTTATCTATGATGATAGCTTCTCCCTGGAACACACTTTCTATACGAAATACTTTTAGGCAGTTCAGAGGAAGTTCAAAGTGCCTTGCTGAGCCTTTGGGGCCTTGCTTATTGTCAGCTTGAAGTAATCTGCTTGCCAGAATGGTTTATCCTGGGGAGGCCTGTCCTGAAGCCCATCATTTGGAATGCAATATTTTTTGTTATTGCTGGGACCACAGATTGTGCCTTGGTGAGGCATGTAAAAGGCCAGAGGTAGTGGAAAGAAGGCAAAACTCAATGGACTGGAGCAGTTATGGCAGGGCCTCCTGATGGTCATTATGTAAAGTGGTGCTCCATGACCAGAATAATAATGCTCTTATTCACTGGGGCCTAGGATTTAAGACATTTAATAATGTATTAAATAATCACCTCCACAAGTGATTCTAATGCATAGGCATAGCTTAGAACATGAAAAAATGGAAAAAAAATATAAATTTTCATGCTGACAATTCTTAACTTTGTCCCATTAACATGACATTATCAAAGGAGATGCCATGAAAAAGTAATGACTGTGTTCTAACGATGGTGTGAAGTATATTATATACATTATCTTATTTAATTCTCATGGCGGTAAGATGATTTATTATCCCCACTTTATCGATGGGGCTACTGAAGCTCAGAATCAAAAAAGTTAAATAGCTGGAAGTCACAAAGCAAAAAAGAGACAGAGCTGAGATGTGAACATACACGTTTTTGACAAGGCCTTTGGTTATAATTATTCTGCTACAGGTATATTAAGAGGATAAAACTGGTATTTTGAAAGGTGAATGTGCTGGTGATATGCAAAATGAATTAAAGGTAGATGACACTTGGCAATAAGACTAGTGAATTGGTATGTTTGTCATTATGCTTTGATTCACCAAGCAATGAATCAAATCACTGAACTGTTGATTTGATCTGTGGCTCAGCAATCAGTCAAGGAAAGAAAAAAAAAGATGTACTATTGTTGAATAAGATATGCTTATGGCTTCTATGTGTGCATATCCTGCAGGACGTTTTGGGTCCCCTGCTAAGTAACCTAACTCATGTGTAAAATTGTGGCATGTAGGTCTTTTATGTATAATGTGTGTATGTATGTATGTGTGTGTGTATATAGATATACACACACACATATACATATAGTGTGTGTGTGTGTGTGTGTGTGTGTGTGTGTGTGTGTGTATGCCTGCAATGAGGAAACACAGGAGACCTGGGTTCAATCCCTGAGTCAGGAAGATCCCCTGGAAGAGAGCATGGCAACCCACTCTAGTATTTTTGCCTGGAGAATCCCATGGACAGAGGGGCCTGACAGACCACAATCCATAGGTTGCAAAAAGTCAAACACAACTTAAGTGACTTAGCGCATGTACACACACACACACACACACACGTCATGATAGAAAACAATCATTGCAGCAAAGAATCTCAAAAAGTGTATTATATTTGATACTACTTCTCAAGTTTATTTACACAAGTATTCTTTCATGTTATGGTTTTAATAGAGTTTATTTGTAACTTGCAAGTGTATTTGAGTTTCTTGTGTATTTATTTTTCTTTCCATCACTAATCTATACTTGGTTGAGCTAAGACCTTTAATGCCCCAGTGATGATTATTTATTATTGTATGTTGTGGCTATATGCTTGGATTAGCTTTTAGGTGAAGTAAAACCCTGATTCAGTGGAGGTATAAAGACAAGCAACTTTTTATAACTTATTCTTTTTCTGAGTATATATGTTATATTCTTGGCTAATGCTGTTAGTTTTGGTAATAGAATTAATTAAAAGCTTTTTTGCATATTTTACATATATTTTAATGAATATTTAAACTGTTTTATTGAAAATGTGTATTTATGTGAAAAACTGAATTATATTTACAGTCCCTTGCCTAATGTTTGGTCGTATTAACACGCAAGGTTTTAGAAAGTAAAAACAAACAGCAGAAAATGAACATTTAAAAAATCACATAACATTTAAACACAGAGGGCAAATGGCCCAAGAGAAAACACCATTTCTTCAACTACATTTCTTTCTCTCTTTTTCTATAGCCAGCCAGTCCTCTCCCTTCCCTGAGATTATACATAAAGCATTTTTATTAGAGACAGTGATATTCGGTCAACATAATGATGCCATCAGTTTGGCCAGATACCAAAATCAATGCTCTCACTATTTGTCCAGCATCTGTGACGCTGAAGACAGGGCTTTCTGTTTACTCCATAAATTAAAGATCAAGTAGCACAGGAAGAAAGCTGGAGAAACTGATTCCCAAGAAGCAACAGTAGGTTTGTTTCCCCCCTGCCGCCCCTTCTGTTGTAGTAGTGAAAGCTTTCTGAGGAAGCATCACTCATTTCCTTTGCTCTGCTAGATGCTCAGGTCCACTCAAGAAGCTGCTCCAATGACTGAGTGTGGTTTCTACTAATGAATAAATGCTCAGTTCAGTTCAGTCACTCAGTCGTGTCCCACTCATTGCGACCCCATGAATTGCAGCACTCCAGGCCTCCCTGTCCATCACCAACTCCCGGAGTTCACTCAGACTCACATCCATTGAGTCAGTGATGCCATCCAGCCATGTCATCCTCTGTCGTCCCCTTCTCCTCCTGCCCGCAATCCCTCCCAGCATCAGAGTCTTTTCCAATGACTCAACTCTTTGCATGAGGTGGCCAAAGTACTGGAGTTTCAGCTTCAGCATCATTCCTTCCAAAGAAATCCCAGGGCTGATCTCCTTCAGAATGGACTGGTTGGATCTCCTTGCAGTCCAAGGGACTCTCAAGAGTCTTCTCCAACACCACAGTTCAACTCAGTCCATGCTAAATACCTCTTCCACTGCACCTTGTTACTTTTTAGAGATTATTATCCAGAGAGTCAATATTACTTCTTTTTCAACTTACCTTCTTCTGTAACAATGTTCTTAGTAAATGTGATCCATGCTGAACATCACAAGACATCACAATTTTATGAACATGTGTTGATTGCCTGTTGAATGACAGGGACTTATTTTGTGTCATTCAATTTAACCTTTGTCATAATCATAGGTATTAATTTATATATTATTTTTGATTTGAGATACTTAAAGCTCAGAGAGTTAAGTCACTTGGCCAAGATAACCTAGCTAATAAGCAAAGAAAAGTGAAAGTGGTAGTTGCTAAGTTATGTCCAACTCTTTGCAACCCCAGGGACTGCAGTCCACCAGGCTCCTCCTCCATGGGATTCTCCAGGAAAGAATACTGGAGTGGGTTGCCTTTTCCTCCTCCAGGGGATCTTCACTACTCAGGGACCAAACATGGATTTCCTGCATTGTAGGGGGATACTTTTTACCATCTGCTGCTGCTGCTAAGTTGCTTCAGTCCTGTCCGACTCTGTGTGACCCCATAGACAACAGCCCACCAGGCCACCAAGAAAGCACAATAAATAGAGAGTTCAGTTCAGTTCAGTTGCTCATTTGTGTCCAGGTCTTTGTGACCCCATGAATCATCACACACCAGGCCTCCCTGTCCATCACCAACTCCCAGAGTTCACTCAAACTCATGTCCTTTGAGTCAGTGATGCCATCCAGCCATCTCATCCTCTGTCGTCCCCTTCTCCTCCTGCCCCCAATCCCTCCCAGCATCAGAGTCTTTTCCAATGACTCAACTCTTTGCATGAGGTGGCCAAAGTACTGGAGTTTCAGCTTCAGCATCATTCCTTCCAAAGAAATCCCAGGACTGATCTCCTTCAGAATGGACTGGTTGGATCTCCTTGCAGTCCAAGGGACTCTCAAGAGTCTTCTCCAACACCACAGTTCAAAAGCATCAATTCTTTGGTGCTCAGCTTTCTTCACAGTCCAACTCTCAGATCCATACATGACTACTGGAAAAACCATAGCCTTGACTAGACGAACGTTTGTTGGCAAAGTAATGTCTCTGCTTTTCAATATGCTGTTGGTCGTAACTTTTCTTCCAAGGAGTAAGCGTCTTTTAATTTCATGGCTACAGTCACTATCTGCAGTGATTTTGGAGTTGAAAAAATAAAGTCTGACACTGTTTTCACTGTTTCCCCATCTATTTCCCATGAAGTGATGGGACCAGATGCCATGATCTTCGTTTTCTGAATGTTGAGCTTTAAGCCAACTTTTTCACTCTCCTCTTCCACTTTCATCAAGAGGCTTTTTAGTTCCCCTTCACTTTCTGCCATAAGGGTGGTGTCATCTGCATATCTGAGGTTATTGATATTTCTCCCAGAAATCTTGATTCCAGCTTGTGCTTCATCCAGCCCAGCATTTCTCATGATGTACTTTGCATATAAGTTAAATAAGCAGGGTGAAGTGGGGGTCAAATCAAAATCTTTTTGGCGCTAAACCTGTGGTTTTCTTATTGTGCTGTAATGCACCTGATATACTGATGGTGTCCGTTTGTTTACTGTATTGATGCAAATTATGTTTATACTTTTCAGTGTGGAACTAGTGAACAATGGAACACATATGCTGCATCATGGACAAAATTGCTTGAGCGTAATAATCCTTTGCTTTGTTTCTATAGCTTTAGAGCCACCATGAAGTTGAAGGACAGTTTTACTCTTTGAGACATTGGTAGCCATCCCCCACTTTTTTTCTTCAGTTTGGAAATCTGGGAATAAACTCATTAAACTTGGGATTCCTTGTTGGAAGAAACTAAGTTTTATTGTTGTTTTCAGGGTCTAATGTAGTGACAGAAATGTGGAAGGAGTTTAATAAATATTTGCAAGTGAATGGGACTTTCCTGGTAACTCAGTGGTAAAGAACCTGCCTGCCAATGAGAAGACATGGGTTTGATCCCTAAGTTGGGAAGATCCCCAGGAGAAGGAAGTGACAACCCCTCGAGTATTGTTGTCTGGGAAATCCCATGGTTGGAGGAGCCTGACAAGCTATAGTCCATAGGGTTGCAAAAGAGTCAGGCATGACTTAGTGACTAAACAGCAACAACAAGTGAATAAATGAATAACTTGGGGTTATGGAGCCTCTTGTCTTAAGTGTACCCACACTGGTTCACTTTGACTGTGAAGACCTGGCCTGATGTGCAGGTGGAAGGGAAAGATGTTATTGCATGAGAATTACCATAAGTCATGTTGTATCTCATGAACTAATTCAGGTGACTCAGCAGTGGCTCACAGAGTGTTGCCTGAAAGAATTCTGGTTCTACACGACATTTTAGAGAAATATTGCAGTGATGGATAACTAAGCTCTGTTACGATTAATTGCTAGTTTATTGGAGAAGGCAATGGCAACCCACTCCAGTACTCTCGCCTGGCAAATCCCATGGATGGAGGAGCCTGGTAGGCTGCAGTCCATGTGGTCACTAGGAGTCAGACACAACTGAGCGACTTCACTTTCACTTTTCACTTTCATGCATTGGAGAAGGCAACCCACTCCAGTGTTCTTGCCTGGAGAATCCCAGGGATGGGGGAGCCTGGAGGGCAGCTGTCTCTGGGGTCGCACAGAGTCGGACACGACTGAAGTGACTTAGCAGCAGCAGCATATCTGTTTATCATGCTAGTTTATCACATCTGCTTTATATATGTAGACAGTATAAAACAATGGATAAAACGGATATTTTAAAATTCTGTAGATGCATCTCTGGTAATTTTGAAGCATGTGAAATACTATGATACATTTTATAATCCTGAACAAAGAAATTAATAATGCCAGAAGAATACATTCATTATCAATCTTTCTACCTGATGGCAAAACAGAGTCCAAAACAGTCTGCTTGTTGTTCTGGCTCCTTTTAGTCTTTTAATCACATTGAATATGCTTCTAGACCTTTCCCAGTCCCTGAGTGATTATGGCTGTTGAGTAATAATGCATCATTAGTATGCTATGTTTAGCTCACTTGATGTGCTTACTTAAGAGATCCAGAGGTGAGCAGCTCCATCAGCAGATTGGCTTTAATTATCAAAAAGAAAGGTACACTAGTGCCAGCGTGTTCCTGTTGGCACCAACATGGATTTATTATAAAATTTTAACTTAATGTTGGACCTTTTATTTAGTTCAATACTTGGCAATGGCCCTGTATTTACATGTATTCTCCTTGGGGAAAATCTTAAATTCATCATCATAGTACATCTGTTTCTCAGCCTTCCCCTTTCCCTTGGTATTTTCCTTCTATTGCACAATAAATCTAATCTGAGTTCTGTCCATCCTTGGATACCGCCTGCCTTCAAAATGCTGGTCCTCTCTGTGCTACAATGTAGAAGTGTAAAATCTAGCAAAGGAAAACACTGCTCTCTGGAATTGTTTTTACAAAGTATTGATACCAATGCCATTTGTTCATATTTTAGTTTCACACTATTTACAAAAGACAGAAAAAGGATCCCTCTCATCTGGTGATTTATCTAAACAGAGGACAAAAAGAAATGAATTATATAAACTAAAGAAAAATGAAAATTGCTAAGACTTGAAAGAACCATCAGAATCAAATAAAACTCTCTTACAGGGAATGACCATAGGACTAAAATTAAAACATTAAAATTACCCAAACACAGAATATTTTCATTAATTACAATTATGTTTAAGTCCTTCATTCTTGCATTTATTTTCAAGCAGGTTTATTGTGGCATGATGTTGATATCTATTTGCAAACATACTCAGTAGAAGGGAAAGCTAGAGAAAGCAGGGAAGGGGAGGGAATTTGCTTTTGCAACATGCTTTTGAAATGGCTACCTACGTACTTTTTCTATCAATATTCACATTTATTGTATAGTGTGATTCTGAGAATAGCTTGCAATATGGAAGAAAGACTCCATTTGTTACAGTCATACAGGGCAGGTAGATGTGGCTAAATTACCTGAAGGTAATTTCAGCACCTTCTCCTCAAACGCTTTAGCCAGGAAAATATCAATCAAAGTACTTAGAAGGAAAGGCACCATATAAATTGAGGATTTTTTTTAAGAAAAGAAATAGTTTCTTTTTAAAATGTGGAGGTGTTGTTTTGTTCTTCAGGCAAATGTTAATAAGCTGTTTTATATTTTATGTGATAAAACTTGGCATCTCTTTGTGGTATTTAAAATTCATGGAAATTTTAGAAATGCTTAATTATAGGATGCTGAGTATAGTGCCTGCTCTGTCAGTAGAACATTGTTTATTGCAGACATACAAAATATGTCAACTGAAAGAATTTTCAAGCTAAAAAATAAACCTCAACTCTCATTCTGGCAGGTGAGAGAGTTTGTGTTTTAACATTTTTTTCCAGAGTTATTTTTAGCCATTTCTAAAGAATTCAGTTCTGGGAGTTGAGCACGAAGTAAAATATTCCTCCTTTTTTAAAAAAAAAAAATAACAGTTTTAATCAAAGACAAAATAAGAGCACTGCCCCCTCCCCCCCACCCCCACTGCCTTCCAAAAAAAAAAAAAAAACAAGCTGGAAGAAGTATATATGAGTGGTTACGGTAGAGAATTTTGATTCTAAAAGGAAAAAGTAAAATATTTTTAGATACTTCTTTTCCCTAGAATTACCACAGCTTTTCAGTGATCTCACAAGGATCCTACTGTGAGAAGAGCTGGGCAGAGGGAAGAGGAAGGGCCCTGCTGATTTCACAAGGCTGTCTCTTACACTGAGCAGTAGGGCTAATTGACCAAGAGGTAGTTCTTATCTCCACATACACCTCTTTGGAAAGGTCACTTGAGTATCAGAAGCAAGCAAAGAGGTGGCTGCTGCCTAGTCAGGGGAAAAGAGGTTTCTGCATTTCTTGGAGAGAATTTTAGAAGAGCTGCTCTTCCTGACCTGTTCCTTTGTAAGCCAAAGAGGAAGTCATTTATTGATCATTGATTCACAGATCCAGCTTACTTACAGCAGCCTCCTTTGGCCTATGCAGGGAGTTCTAGCTCTTCTAGTAAAACTCCACAGCCACCTCCCCATTGATTTCATTACTGCAGTGTGGGTGGGAAACCTCCCAGGCCTCTTAGGGGTTCCCTCATTCATTTATTATCCATGCTCCTCAGTTTCTGTTGGCTTTTGTAATTCTGTAAGTCTTTGTTAAGGCTCTGCTATGTTTCTGGGTCCAAAGTGGTGAACACTGTCCCCTTCTGGAGTTGACATTCTTCAATATCATTTTTGTTTGTTTGTTTGTTTCTGGGATCCCTTTTTTATTTCTTTCCTCTGTGCTG
Source organism: Budorcas taxicolor (assembly GCF_023091745.1). Taxonomy (NCBI): domain Eukaryota; kingdom Metazoa; phylum Chordata; class Mammalia; order Artiodactyla; family Bovidae; genus Budorcas; species Budorcas taxicolor. Next base: position 24,999,793 of record NC_068914.1, read on the forward strand.
CCACTTCATCCAAGTCAATCACACTCTTCATAAAACTCTCTTCCTCCTTTTTTCAGCCTTTCCCTGATCCCAAGTTTCTTGCTCTTCCCTCACCTATTATTTTTTGGGGGCTTATAACCTCCTACTGCTAACCTTTATGGCAGGAAGTGAAGAGGAACTAAAAAGCCTCTTGATGAAAGTGAAAGAGGAGAGTGAAAAAGTTGGCTTAAAGCTCAACATTCAGAAAATGAAGATCATGGCATCTGGTCCCATCACTTCATGGCAAATAGATGGGGAAACAGTAGAAACAGTGTCAGACTTTATTTTTTGAGCTCCAAAATCACTGCAGATGGTGACTGTAGCCACAAAATTAAAAGACACTTACTCCTTGGAAGAAAAGTTATGACCAACTTAGATAGCATATTGAAAAGCAAAGACATTACTTTGCCAGCAAAGGTTAGTCTAGTCAAGGCTATGGTTTTTCCAGTGGTCATGTATGGATGTGAGAGTTGGACTGTGAAGGAAGCTGAGTGCCAAAGAATTAATGATTCTGAACTGTGGTGTTGGAGAAGACTCTTGAGTGTCCCTTGGACTGCAAGGAGATCCAACCAGTCCATCGTAAAGGAGATCAGTCCTGGGTGTTCATTGGAAGGACTGACGCTGAAGCTGAAACTCCAGTACTTTGGCCACCTCATGCAGAGTTGACTCATTGTAAAAGACCCTGATGCTGGGAGGGATTGGGGGCAGGAGAAGAAGGGGACGACCGAGGATGAGATGGCTGGATGGCATCACTGACTCATAGACATGAGTTTGGGTAAGCTCTGGGAGTTGGTGATGGACAGGGAGGCCTGTCATGCTGTGATTCATGGGGTCGCAAAGAGTCAGACACAACTGAGCAACTGAACTGAACTGAACTGCTATGATAGTGTCCCTGAAGATCCCTCAGGTCTAGTGCCCTGCTAACGGCAGTTCAGGTTTCTGGAGGCTCAGACTCTTGTTTGCATTTCAATGAGGTAACAGAGTGTCTCAGAGAAGGCAATGGCACCCCACTCCAGTACTCTTGCCTGGAAAATCCCACGAATGGAGGAACCTGGGCTTTAATCCATGGGATCGCGAAGAGTCGGACATGACTGAGTGACTTCACTTTCACTTTTCACTTTCCTGCATTGGAGAAGGAAATGGCAACCCACTCCAGTGTTCTTGCCTGGAGCAACCCAGGGATGGGGGAGCCTGGTGGGCTGCTGTCTATGGGGTAGCACAGAGTCGGACACGACTGAAGTGACTTAGCAGCAGCAGCAGCAACAGAGTGTCTGATGGGCTCTAATGCCATCAGAGTATTTTACGCCTTCCTGAAAATTCCTTTATATGATCTTGGTCATCTTTTACTCTCTGCCTTCTCCCTACCCCAACTATTTTTAGCTTTAATTTTTCTTCATTTTCCTTAGTATTTTCCCCTCACTGCAGCCAGTCTCTTCTGCTTCACTGAAAAACAGAGGCTACAAAGCAAGAGGAAAAGTTCCTTTTTTTCAACTCCAACAAACTTACTTTCATCCTTGTTTTAAATCTTCTTTGTTTTCACCTCAGAAGAAAGTATGTCAGTACCTGTGTTATTATTGGTTTTTGTTCTTCAGATGCTAAGTTGTGTCTGACTCTGCGACTCCTTGGACTGCAGCACACCAGGCTTCCCTGTTCTCCACTATCTCCCAGAGTTGGCTCAAACTCATGTCCATGAGTCAGTGATGCTCTCTAACCATTTTATCCTCCCCGTCCTCTTCTCCTTTTGTCTTCAGTCTTTCCCAGCACCAAGGGTCTCTACATCTGCTGAAGACTGTCTGAGATCTTGGTCCCATCTGTTTGGAGTTCCTTGAAGAAATTTCTCTATCAGTTTTCTCATTGTTTTCCTGGGTCATCAGCCTCATTACACATAAAGATATTAAGACTATATCTTCAGTCTTAAAAAGTAATCAAATCTTACCAATCCCCTATTCTTAATACCATCTTCTAGAAAGATGCTATCTTCTGAGGATATTTGCTTCTCTTCCTCACCTCCTGTCATACCTACTTTCTATCACAAACTAATGTCTACCTGCACACTCCGTGGACTTCATTGTAATCTACACAACAGGCTCTCCACACATTCCATGGACACTGTTCTCACCAAGGTCAGCTTCTGGTTGCTAAATCTGTAAAAGTTTTCCCAGCCTTTCCTTATAGCGATTAACCCTGTTAACAATTCCTCCCGTCCTTTCTTTCTTAACAATTCTTTTCTTGAGTCTACTATTTTGCTCACCTGTTGATAACCCTTGTTTTCTGTTTTCCCCTCTTACTTTTGTGGCCTTTTTTAAAATTTCATTCTTCTTTGAATGTTTGTCTTCTTTACTTCAATCCCTTGTTTTTTTCTATCCCTGTTGATACTGTTTTAACTTCTCCTATACTACATTCTCGCTTTTCATTTCAGATAACAGTGTTTGATACTACTTAGAATGTTCTAATCTCAAATACGCTCATTTTGGAGTCATAGTCAATTTCTCCGATGACACTGCACTTGTATATCTTACAAGCATTTAACTGAGCATTTTGTCCAAAACAAAACTCATTTTTCTTTTCAACTCACAAAGCTGTTCTTTCCGGTTTCATTTAGTGGCATTACCTTCTTGCCTGAATCTTTGTTGCCTCACATTTTCTTTTACACCCTGCATCCAATTGATCAATGAATTCTAAAGATTCATCTTCTTAATAGTACGAGAATTTGTCTTTTCTTTTCCATCCTCTGTGGCATTATTTAACTATGTACTCATTAGAGATTACCTAATTACCCGAACACCTTTTTTTGTCAGTGGTTCAAAATCTTGTCTACACGCTGTAAATATTTAGGGAAGTTTAAAAATCTCTGATGACCTGACAGCACCTTAGACCATTACATCATTATCTGTGGGTTGAATTCCAGGCATTTTAGTGTGAAGCAAAGGTGGAGAATCACTATTCTAAGCAGCCCCTGTGCACCTAGACTCTTGTGGCTCAAATGCTAGTAGTGTTTTCAGGATATTCCCTCTGTATACCTGATCAACTTATCCCCTTTCTTAAGACTGCTACTGCTACTGCTAAGTCACTTCAGTCGCGTCTGACTCTGTGCGACCCCATAGATGGCAGCCCACCAGGCTCCCCTGTCCCTGGGATTCTCCAGGCAAGAATATTGGAGTGGGTTGCCGTTTCCTTCTCCAATGCATGAAAGTGAAAAGTGAAAGTGAAGTCACTCAGTCATGTCCGACCCTCAGTGACCCCCATGGACTGCAGCCTTCCAGGCTCCTCCATCCATGGGATTTTCCAGGCAAGAGTACTGGAGTGGGGTACCATTGCCTTCTCCCTTTCTTAAGACTAGCAGCTCCCTATTACATTCAAGTAAAAACAAAATTCCTCGGTATACTATTAGTGCTCTTTGTATCACATTAAATCACTTAATAATTTTAAAAGATATTACATATACATAATAAGTCATCCAAAAAGTACAAAATAATATACCTTAAGGGGAAAAAAAAAAAAAACCTTCCCTCCACTAATTTCTTAATGCCCAGATTCTTAACCCACCTCCACAGGACTCTTCAGTATCGCTGTCAGTATCTTTCACATATATTCATTGTATGTTTTCTCTTCCTTTTTTTAAAACAAAATTGAGAACACTACAACACTGTCTGGATTCATATTAGCTTCAATTTATTTGAAAAATATATTCATCTCATTATATAGAGAGAGTTGAATCATGTTTTAGAAGATAATGATACAGAGTTCCCATTATATGCATTTAGTGAAAACCTGATTAAAGTTCTTTCCAGCTTTTACTTATTGCAAATATGGTAGCAACACATGTCATTTTGTACACTTGCCAAAATATGTGTTCATTAAAATTGGGGAGAGGTTCTTTTTTACTGAGATACAGTTGACACATAAGATCATATTCGTTTCAGGTATACAATATAATTCAATATTTGTATGCACTGTGAAATGATCACCATACTAAGTGTAGTTACCATTAATAACTCTACAAAGTTAAAATTTTCTGTGTGTGTGTGATAACTTTATTTAAGAATTACTCTCGGCCACTTTCAAATATGCACTGCAATATGGTTGACTGTGAGCTTCCCCAGTGACTCAGTGTAAAGAACTGCCTGCCATGAAGGAGACACAGGATAGACAGGTTTGACCCCTGGGTCAGGAAGATCCCCTGGAAGAGGGCATGGCTACACACGCCAGTATTCCTGCCTGGAGAATCCATGGACAGAGGAACTTGATGGGCTGCAACCCACAGAGTTGCAAAGAGTCAGACACGACTGAAGCGACTGAGCACGTGCACGCACACACACTATAGCTTTGTAACGTAGTTTGAAGATAGGAAACATGATGCCTTTAGCTTTGTGCATATTTCTCAAACTAACTTTTGGCCATTTGTTCCTGATACTTCATTATTACTGTATTGAAACACAACAGATTTCTGTATATGGAATCTGTATCCTGAAACTTTACTGAATTTATTTATTTGTTCTAACAGCTTTTTGGTATATTCTTTAGGGTTTTTGTGTGTTATATAGAGTTATCTGAAAATATTGCTGGCTTTTCTTTTTCCCTTCTGATTCAGATGGATTTTATATCTTTTGCTTACCTAATTGCTGTTGCTAGGACCTCTAGTACTATGTCGAATAGAAATGGTAGGAGTAGACATCCTTGTCTTATTCTTAGTCTTAGAGAAAAAGCTTTGAGCATTTTACTATCTAGTATAATGTTAGTTGTGGGCTTTCTTCTATTAAGGTACATTCCCCATACCTACATACTGAGTTGTTGTTTTTTTTTTTCCTATCATGCATGGACATTGAATTTTCTCAAATGCTTTTTAGCATCTGTTGTAATGATCATATGATTTTTGTCCATTTTTTTAATGCAGTGTATCACTTTAATTGATTTGTGGATGTTGAACTCTCCTTGTATCCCTGCAATAAATTTCACTATATTATGGTGCATGATCCTTTAGAAGTATCACTGAATTTGGTTTGCTAATATAATTTGAGGATTTTTGCATCTATGTTCATTAGGGATATTGGCTTGTAACTCTCTCTCTCTCTCTCTCTCTCTCTCTCTCTCTCTCTCTCTCTCTCTCTCTCTCTCTCTGTGTGTGTGTGTGTGTGTGTGTGTGTGTGTGTGATGTCCTTGTTTGATTTTGGTATTAGAGTATGCTGACCTGTGAGTTTTGTACTTTCATATATTTTCCTGTTACTAATTTGTGCCCTTTCTTTCTAGATTAAGGATTTTCCTTTAATGTTTCTTGTAAGCCAGGTTTAGTGGTAATGAACTCCTTTAGCCTTTGCTTTGTCTGCAAAACTATTTATCTCTCCTTCAAATATGAATGATAACCTTGCTGGGCAGAGTATTCTTGGTTGGACATTTTTCTACCTTTTATCCCTTTAAATGTATTGTGCCTCTCCATTCTGGCCTATAAAGTTTTACTGAAAAATCTGCCCATAGCCTTGTGGGGCTTCCCTTGTATATAACATGTTGTTTTTCTCTTGCTGCTTTTAAATTTATCTTTTTAACTTTTGACATTGTAATTAAAATGTGTCTTGGCATGGATCTCTTCAGGTCCATAAGAATTGGAATTCTCTGGACTTCCTGTATCTAGATTTCTGTTTTCTTCTCCATGTTAAGATTTTTCAGCCATTATTTTTTTAAATAATTTCTTCCTCTCTCTCTCTCTCTTTTCTTCTAGGACCCATATTACATGAATGTCAGCCCTATGGATGTTTCCTATATGTCCCTTAACTCATTATCACCCAGAGAATTTTCACAGAAACCAATGTCTGTGGCTGGTACTTTTATTTTGGCCAGCCAAAAATTAATTCTGTTATTTCCCTAACTTTTTTGCAGGCTATTACGTTCAATAGTTACACCTGACACACCTGTGGAGTCTCCTAATTTTCATGAAATGTTTCTTCAATCCACTCATGTAGAAGCAAAGGAGCATTTTTCAGCACCATGAGTTTCATTTTCCCTTTCCGTATCAGAATCAATTACTAAGGGGTTTTTTGTCTTTTGTTGGTCTAATATGTATATCATCTAAATCAATACTATATCCTAAAGTACTATCATCTTCTGAGACCCTAGTATATTTGTCACTCAGACAATCAGAGAAAGTATTTTTGTAAAATTTAGTGAAAAATTCTTTCCATTCAAAATTTTACAGTGTGTCACTTCTGAAATTTTTAGTTTTATCATATGCGCAAGGTTGGATAAAAACCTAACAGAGCAAAAGGTGGATGATAATGACAATCATAAGTTGTATAATGAACCTTAGATCAATTTTAAGCTCTAACAACTTTGATAATGTTAATTGTATCATTCGCTGGTCAATAATGTTAGGGTAACAAAAGATATATTAATGTGTCTATGATCAAGAATGTGTTAGCTATCTTCACTTCTTTTTAATCCTTTTTTTTTCTGCCTCTCTTACTTGGTGCTCCTCTCCTTTGCCTTTGAGTTCACTGATTTGTTCTCTGTGTTGTCTTTGAGTTCTCAATTTGTTCTCACGTTTCACCTAGTCTGATATTGAAGCCCTCTTGCATATTTCAGTGCATTTATTATAGCTTCAGTTCTATGACTGCTGTTTGGTACTTTCTTATATTTTCTATTCTTTGTTGAAGTTCTCACCATATTCATTCAGTCTCCCAAATTTGGTGAGCATCTTTATGACCATTAGTTTGAACTCTTTATCAGGTTAACTGCTTATCTCCATTTCCATAAGGTTTTTCCTGAAGTTTTATCTAGTCCTTTCATTGGGATATATGCTTCTGTTGCTTTATTTTGCTTGACTTTTTGTTCTTTGCATTAGGTGAAACAGCCCCCTCTCCCAGTTTCGAAGGAAATTAACTTTATTTTTCAACCTTGTCCCAGATCTTATTTCTCTCTCAATCCTTTGTGATTGTCTAAGCAACTAAATTTATTCTTGATAGGTCCCAGTTGTTGAGGATGTTCCAAGACATGTCAGTGTTCCAAAGTGAGGGATGTCAGTCAGGACCTAGTTTCAGGCTGATTGGAAACCAGACCCTAAGGCAGCAGTATTCGAAGGAGATAGATCTATATAGTCCGGCGGGACTACAACTGCAAACTCTGCTGGCTTCTACACTAGAAAATCTGGAGGTGTCTCCACTTGGAAAAATCAGGCCTCCATATGAGGAAGTAAGCTCCTTTCAGGGATATCCTGGCATGCTGTAGAGAGGCCAAGGGAGAAAACAAAGATACCATCTGTGGGTCATTGTCCTGTAGCCTCTAGACATATTGCAAACCTGAGGCTTTCCCCTCAGGCTGAAGGTATGGGACAAATAAATAGACATTTTTCACAGAAAGCCTGGGTGTGTGTCTCAGTCTGCTGTCAGTCCACTGCGCTTGGTTGGTAACCTGACATGAACTATTGGTCCAAGTTGTTACAGTCCCTTGGGACCCAGGAATGCAAACCTTCCTGGCCACTGGAGCCAAATGAGCAAGCAGAGTCCTCTGTGTGGACTGCACATGCCTGCCACTTTAGCAAGAAGCTGGAGAGCACAGTTCTGTAGCATGTGTGTCAGAGTTAGCCAGGTGGAGCAAGAGCACAAAATGGTGCCTGCCTGTGCTTCTACCACAGGAGAGGGTCCCAACCAGCCCCCTCCCCTGCCATGGGCACTTTAAGGTTAGCAAATGAATCTCCTTCATGTATAGTTTAGGTGTTTTACAAACTGCTGCTTTTACTGTAGGTCCCAGGGTGAGTAGGTCTGCATGCAGCATTCTTTAAGAGCTGTATCTTAGTTGCCTATGGCCTTCTGGATCTTTCTGTCATTTTTCAAAGACAGACATTTTGGGGCCCTTCCCTCTGATGCACATTCCAAGGTTTGGGTTTCCCAACGTGGGGCAAAAATCTCTCACTCCTCAGGGAGAAGCTCTGGATTTCTGAGATTTCCTTGTAACTGTGTGTTGCCACACTGAGGGCAGGGTTTTGGCATGATTGTCTGCCTCTCCTCTTGTCTGTATGTGGCCCTTTTATTATTTGTTGTGAAGGAGCTGTTTATCTTAGTTTCACTGTCTTTTTCAAAGGGAATACCCCATACCTAGCTGTAGATTCAGTGTGTTTCTGGGAAGAGGTGGGGTTCAGGTCTTCCTACCCACCATCTCAGACTGTCTACCTGACATGTGCATTTTGTGTTTGGTAGGAATTGCCAAATTATCTTCCACTAAGTTTGTGCCAATTTACACTTCTTGTTACCAAAAGCAGTTCCCTCTTAAACTTCATGTGTTAGTCACCTTTTTGATATTTGCCATGTGTGTTTATCTCAGTATACATGAGAAGAAATATTATTTTGAAGTGATAAAGCCACATTCATTTCTTTGTCTGTGAATGTCTTGTCTATTATTTTTCCCTGAGCTCTTTTTTTTTAATTTTACAAAATTATTAACTAAAATATTAACTAAAATCCTAAAAGAAAAGATGATGATTTTGATCAGAAAGAGTGTAGGGTAAAGGTGGGAGGGAAAATCTGGGTATATATTTGCAAAACTAACAATGACAGATGAATAGAAGGGAGAAAAAAAGGCCAGCCAAGCTTCTGATCACAGTGGCTTTCTTCTGATAAGAGCCTTGGATGTCACAGGTGGCATAGGAGAGGACACTGAGCAAATGCTTTCTTGGTTAAAGAGCTACTTTGACTTATCAATAGCTACTCTGGAATGAAGTCTGCCAGGGAGAATACACATCACATTTTTATCTGAATGCCAAAGGGGCCATAGTTCTTTTCTGAGTCAGGCTTTCTCTGCCTGACTATATACTAGCAGAACCCAAACTGAGTTTTTTTTTTAAAAGAGGTTTTTTTAAAGGAATGTTATTATTTTCATGTTTCTATATCAAGTCTAGGTCTTGGGGAATTATAACAAAGTGGTTGAATTTATTTTCCTATGAATCTATAGTAAAATGTAGTTATGTCTATATTGTATAGAACTAACAATGTCAATATTTATGAACATAAACTACATGATTTATGAGAAAAAGACTTTCTAAGCTTTCAATAACTTTATATTCTCATTTACAGAAATAGTTGCTTAGGGAGTTTTTTAAAATGCAATTAGACCTAATTAATGTTTTATCAAATTCAATTGTTGTTATGTTATAACGCACCCCCTCTGTGTGCTAAATCTGTATAAGTAAAGTAAGCTCCAAGGATGGATTACTCAAATTTGATCATACACACACACACACACACACACACACATTGAAAAAGTGGCTAAAAATGAGAATGAATGAGAGTTAGGGTGAAGTGGGGACTAAACTTTGATACATCAGCTGGCTCTTGTACAATTATGAAATTGTGAAGTTATTCACTGAGATCTTTGTTGAGGCTGTTATTTTTTTCCCCCCTTAGGCTTAATTTGTTTTCCACTCAATTTGATACTCTACTCTAAATGACAATTTTCATGGAAGGAAGCACAGACCAATGAGGTCATTCCCCTATGGAGACGATTGAAATTTTTCTTTGTGAAGTTTTAGTCTCTGTATTATATAGGGTAAATAGGTAACTTTTTTTTTTTTCTAAAGTTAATTTTTATCTTTTGGAGGGTAAAATATTTGTTCACTCTAAGCTGTCTATTCATTATTTTCTTTTTCCTCCATCTATGTCTTAAACACATGTCTTTATTTATTTGGTTCACAGTTTTCCTCTACACTTATGCTGCAGGGTCATAAAATTCACTCATGCTCCACCTCACATGTCAGAGAAATTGTAGTTCCCCAGACTCCCATCTGGTTAGAAGGAAATTATATACTGGTTATATTTGCTTTGAAATTTGGTGTGACTGAGAAGTGTTAATAGTCTCTAAGGTATGACCACTTAGTCTTCCAGATTTCTCCATCCTTCACAGCTCATCTTATGAATTGGGCACAGGGATGTGGTTCATGGATGTGGTACCCCCGGTAGAGGAGATGGGTCATTGTCATGAAGCAAACCCTTCTTGTTTCCTGTTTATACTGTTATCATTGACATAACAAGGCTTACTGGTTTTCACATCACGACTCAGTGACTCTGCAGATTCCTCTAAAGATCATCTGTAACCCCATTTTGCTCTGACTATATGATACATGTTTTTTGCCTAAATTTTTTATCAGAACACTGGTTCATATTTTTATTGGTTCAGGTTTTTTTTATCAGAACATTGGTCCAGTGATTCTTTCTTTGATCTACACAAATCACTCTGAGATGCCCCTTTTCTAGATCCACATGGTTTCTTGAGGTCTGGAAGTTCTGTTGCTTTCTTGCTGCTTATTGGGAATGGGGGATATTAATAATTTGTTGTGTTAAGCATTCAGTTAAAGCCCATAACACAACTGTATGCATCATAAGAATGTTGATCATATCTATTTTTGTTGTTGTTGCAAGTTACCATATCCTTATCTTGTAGCATGATTTCTGTCATATACTTAATACACTGTAAATATTTGTTAAATGAACAAATGACTGGATGAATAATGAATGAGTGAAGTCACTTCTAGGAGCTCACACTTCATTAGGGAAGTCTCATGTTAAGTTTTATATGCAGAAATGCTAATAGTTTTTATTTCCCACCAAGCCCCAGGGGAGTGGATAAGGCAGTGATTATTCTTTGCATTTGACAGAGAAGGAAACTGAGACCTATAGAAATTACAATGGTGAAGTCAGGTCACATGAAAACAAGAGCAGAGCTGCTGATATAGTCTTGATCTTTTTTCTTTTTCAATATTTATTTGTTTGGGCTGCAGTTGTGACATGCAGAATCTTCGCTGGGCTGTGTAGGCTCTTTCAGTTTCGGCATGTGCTCTCTTAGTGGCAGCATGCAGGCTCTAGTTCCCTGACCAGGGATCAAACCAGGGCCCGCTGCCTGGGAGCATGGAATTTTAACTGCTGGACCACCAGGGAAGTCCCAGAATTACGATCTTCTGATTTCAAATCTCTCGCTTTTTCCTTTGCTCTATATTGTTTTTTTTAGGCATGAGAAAAAAAAGACAAAGTGCACACTAACAGATGAACAAAGACCCTGGGCAAATCTTTAGTTCTAAATATGCTTGAGGGAGTGACTATGCTATAAATGCCCTTGCTTCCTGAACTGTCCAAGGACTGCTGCTGTAGAAACAGCACTTGTTGAGTTGTGAGTGACCTGTGTTCCTGGAAAGCTTCAGGAGAGGTCATGTGCGTGTGACTGAGAATGAAATCTCAGTATCCTTGATGCTGACAGGAGGCCTCCTTCTCTACAGTCTGTACAGTGAACTCAGCACAACTGGCCAATTATCAACCTTACTTGGAAAGCTCTCAAAGAGAAATGACTCATGTCCAACCATTCCAGATAGAGAGGGACAAAATATCCAGAACTGGACTGATTAATCTATATATTTCCTTCACCTTCTCGAGAAGATTTTGATGATCAGTTAGGGTGAGGGAATTATTTCATTTACTCCTTTGATCATTAAAATCATGAAGCCAGTTTAGATACTAAATGAGAAAAGAGGAAAGCTTTGTCCAAGTTAATACAACTAGTAGATAGTGCAGTGTGCGTTCATGCATACGTGCATGCTAAATCGCTTCACTCATGTCTGACTCTTTGTGACCCCATGGACTGTAGCCTGCCAGGCTCTTCTGTCCTAGGGATTCTCCAGGCAAAAATACTGAAGTGGGTTGCCATGCCCTCCCCCAGATCTTCCTGATCCAGGGATAGAACTCACATCTCTTATGTCTCCTGCACTGGCCAACGGCTTCTTTAGCACTCAAGCCACCTGGAAAGCCTAAATAATGCAGCAAGGACCTCAATTTAGGTGTTCTGACTCCTAGCAGCTGACATGTTTCCATAGAACATTCTCTAGTTTTTAAAAGAAATACTGTATCTTGTATAGAAAGGCCATGGAGAAGTTTTAAAGGCGGTAATGGAAAAGGAGGTTACTTGAGTTAAAATGCTCAGTCAGGGCCCCTCATGTCTTAGAATTTTCATTTAGGAAGGCTCAAAAGTAGTAGTCTTCAAACTCCAACATGGGTAGGACTCATCTGGTCCCCTACCACTGCAAATTCTGACTCAGTGGGGCCTTAGGAATCTGTACCTTTAAAAAGCTCCAGAGGCAATTCTCTTGTGCATAGTTAGGCTTTGGTGAACATCACTCAACCTTGCCTTTCAGCATCAGACTTTGATTATTTATCTCTAGAGTGGTAGTTCTCAGCTTTGATTGCACATTATAACCACTTGGGGAATTAAAAAAAAAAACAAAAACTGATGTTGAGGCCACATGCTAAGAGTCTGATTTAATTTGTCTGGGATGAGACCTACTTAACACTATTTTGGTGAAGCTTTTTAGGTGATTCAACTGTGAAGCAAAGGCTTTTGAAGATAGATCAATTGTTGGAACTACATGTAGTAGCTTTACCACCAGATTAAGGCAAGAGGTAAACGAAAGGAATTCTAATTGCCTTTCTGCTTCCTAGGCATAAACAAATTATAAGGTATTTTGCAAAGATAATATAGCACTCTGAGGTGACAATATGCTGACAATTGTGTGCTTGAAGACAAACATAATCCACTACTTAAGAGACTTTTTTTAAGGAAACATAATTACAGAGACCAATTTTAAGAGAGATAAAAAAGTAGAGAGATTAAACAACTAAGGATAAATAAAAAGAAACAATTTCTAAATAAGAAATAGGTATATCCATGTGATTGCTTTCAAAAGAGTTATTAACTAGGCACTTATGTTTTAATTTAAGAGCCATGGAGAAGTGTAGCTGTGTAGCTTCTGGGAAGTAAGATAATTTTTCACAACTAAAAACAATAGCAATTGCATTAACAACAACAAAAGAACTTTAATTTCAAATCACAAGCCATCCTGTTTGTTCAATTCTGAATATTAAGCACACTGCAGAGACTCTTTCTTGTTGCTTTTTTTAGTTTTAGTTGGAAAGGAGTAAGGTTTTTCACAGAGTCCTAATTTCTTCAAAAACAGTAATTCCTTCTAGAATTGGTACCTTGCAAATTTGATGCCTAAAATTATAAGCATTTCTGAAAGTCAGCTATGAATTAGAAACTATGCAAAATGCAAAGCAGAGTAATATGTGGCCAGTATTTTCAAGGATTTACAGAAGAGTTGGAGCAACACACTTCACACACTGAAAAAACGATCAAGAACATAGAATCTTAGAAATCAAGAGAACTGTGAAGGTGTTAGTCTTGGAGTCATTGTTGGTTAGTACTGTAATCTTGGCCAAGATCTCTTACCAAGATGTGAGGAACATGGCAACACTCCTCCCTGATGCATATACATGACATATATAAATAATGAAGTGATACATATATGTACATATATATAAACAATGAAGCAAGATACATGTCTATAGACACCTTGTAAGCTATAATGCATTCAACTAAAATGTGTTCTCTGAAATACTAGTTGAAGGTCAAATAGTTTAGGGAAATGAGAGAGTTGACCCTTGAACGACACTGATTTGAACTGCTCAAGTCTGCTTACATGGATTTCTCTTTACACTGAATACTTCCTATAACACTATGTGATACTCAGTTATTTAAAGCCATGAATGCAGAATCTCAGACCTGGAGGAGCCCCTGATACTATGGACTGACTTTAAGTTTTATGCAGATTTTCCGCTATGAAGAGGTGGGTTTCCCTAACCCCTATATTGCTCAAGGGTCAACCGTACACACTTTATCCCCATCTTAGAGGTTTATCATTTACATCAGTATTTTCAAATACATGAGAAAGTGCAGCAGTCAAAACCTTACACAACTTTGTTTCCAAAATTGTTTCATCTTTAAGGTTTTACATTTGTCATTATAGAAGCTTATAATTATACAGTAGAAATGAAAAAATAGATCTAAGGGACTAGATCTGATAGACACAGTGCCTGATGAACTACAGACGGAGGTTCATGACATTGTACAGGAGACAGGGATCAAGACCATCCCCGTGAAAAAGAAATGCAAAAAAGCAAAATGGCTGTCTGGGGAGGCCTTACAAATAGCTGTGAAAAGAAACTAAGTGAAAAGCAAAGGAGAAAAGGAAAGATATAAGCATCTGAATGCAGAGTTCCAAAGAATAGCAAGGAGAGATAAGAAAGATTTCCTCAGAGATCAATGCAATGAAATAGAGGCAAACAACAGAATGGGAAAGACTAGAGATCTCTTCAAGAAAATTAGAGATACCAAGGGAACATTTCATGCAAAGATGGGCTTGATAAAGAACAGAAATGGTATGGACCTAACAAAAGCAGAAGATATTAAGAAGAGGTGGCAAGAATACACAGCAGTACAAAAAAGAGCTTCATGACCAAGATAATCATGATGGTGTGATCACTCACCTAGAGCCAAACATCCTGGAATGTGAAGTCAAGTGGGCCTTAGAAAGCATCACTACCAACAAAGCTAGTGGAGGTGATGGAATTCCACTGGCACTATTTCAAATCCTGAAAGATGATGCTGTGTAAGTGCTGCACACAATATGCCAGCAAATTTGGAAAACTCAGCAGTGGCCACAGGCCTGGAAAAGGTCAGTTTTCATTCCAATTCCAAAGAAAGGCAATGCCAAAGAATGTTCAAACTACTGCACAATTGCACTCTTTTCACATGCTAGCAAAGTAATGTTAAAATTCCCCAGGCCAGGCTTCAACAGTACATGAACCATGAATGTCCAGATGTTCAAGCTGGATTTAGAAAAGGCAGAGGAACCAGAGATCAAATTGCCAACAACTGCTGGATCATGGAAAAAGCAAGAGTGTTCCAGAAAAACATCTATTTCTGCTTTATTGACTATGCCAAAACCTTTGACTGTGTGGATCACAATAAACTGTGGAAAATTCTGAAAGAGATGGGAATACCACACCACCTGACTTGCCTCTTGAGAAACCTATATGCAGGTCAGAAAGCAACAGTTAGAACTGGACGAGGAGCAACAGACTGGTTCCAAATAGGAAAAGGAGTATGTCAAGGCTGTATATTGTCACCTTGCTTATTTAACTTATATGCAGAGTACATCATGAGAAACACTGGGCTGGAAGAAGCACAAGCTGGAATCAAGATTTCTGGGAGAAATATCAATAACCTCAGATATGCAGATGACACCACCCTTATGGCAGAAAGTGAAGAGGAACTCAAAAGCCTCTTGATGAAAGTGGAAGAGGAGAGTGAAAAAGTTGGCTTAAAGCTCAACATTCAGAAAACGAAGATCATGGCATCTGGTCCCATCACTTCACTCAAATAGACGGGGAAACAGTGGAAACAGTGTCAGACTTTATTTGGGGGGGCTCCAAAATCACTGCAGATGGTGACTGCAGCCATGAAATTAAAAGATACTTACTCCTTGGAAGGAAAGTTATGACCAACCTAGATAGCATATTGAAAAGCAGAGATATTACTTTGCCAACAAAGGTCCGTCTAGTCAAGGCTATGGTTTTTCCAGTGGTCATGTATGGATGTGAGAGTTGGACTGTGAAGAAAGCTGAGTGCTGAAGAATTGATGCTTTTGAACTGTGGTGTTGGAGAAGACTCTTGCGAGTCCCTTGGACTGCAAGGAGATCCAACCAGTCCATTCTGAAGGAGATCAGCCCTGGGATTTCTTTGGAAGGAATGATGCTGAAGCTGAAACTCCAGTACTTTGGCCACCTCATGCGAAGAGTTGACTCATTGGAAAAGACCCTGATGTTGGGAGGTATTGGGGGCAGGAGGAGAAGGGGATGATAGACGATGAGATGGCTCGACGGCATCACCGACTCGATGGACATGAGTTTGAGTGAACTCCGGGAGTTGGTGATGGACAAAGAGGCCTTGCGTTTGTGATTCATGGGGTCACAAAGAGTCAGACACAACTGAGTGACTGAACTGAACTGAAGTGAGAGTTCTTTAGAAAAATTGAATCAGTTTATACTTAAAAATCCACAGGGCTGTGGTGATCATGTAAGAAAATAAAGGATGGTGTACACTATGGGTTAGACTGAGTAGACAAAGCTCAAAGAGAAGGTAGACATGCTGTTAGCTAATTGTTTAATACCAAAATTATTTCCTGAGTAGCTACAAATATTTACTAAATATGCACAAGGTGGAGGAAGATAGTAGACATTTTAGGGTTACAGTGTTAATCTGAACCAATTTAGCATTTAGAAAATGTGATAAGACATAACCAGATTATACAGCAACATTTTAAAAAATTAAGACACAATATGAAATAACTTGGTGAAATTTCAGGAGCAAATTTGCATGTGCAAATAGGAAGTGCTTATTTAGCCACTGGGCTTCCACAGTGGCACAGTGGTGAAGAATCTGACTGCCAGTGCAGAGATGTGGGTTTGATCCCTGGGTTAGGAAGATCCCTCAGAGAAGGAAATGACAACCCACTCCAGTATTCCTGCCTGGAGAATATTGTGGACAGAGGAGCCTGGCGTACTAAAGTCCATGGGATCGTAGAAGAATCAGACATGACAGCAACTAAACAACAACAATAATTTAGCCATTAAATTGTCCTGATAGTGTCTTTACATCAAGCTTACCACTTACTTCTTTAGGCTAGATTTATAAGATAAGCTATGTCTCGGATAGTGTGTTTGGTATTGACTATATTGCATAAGCAGGCCCTATATTTGAAATACATTCTAATCCTCCATCAGTATCAGGTTTTAGAAAGACCGTAGGAAATACTCATAAAGGATCTAATCCATATATTTTCTATTAGACATTATTATTACTTAGATAATGAACAATTAGACCATTTTTCCATATTCATAGAACTCTCCTCAGATACAAGTATCTTTAATCAATTAAAAGTATATAAAAATGTAGTATAATATTTATAGTTACATAGAGCTTAAGAGCTTGAAACAACTTACTTGGAACACATTTTTAGAAGTCAAAATAGTCATGTATGTCTACATTTCACACTCACTTCACCCCTGCAAAATCTCTGTATCGATTTTTATCCTCAGAACCTAATTTTAGGTCTACTTCCCAGTAGATGATATAACTAGAAGCATTTGCTAATTTTTTTTAAATGGTACATATTATCATCATTGTAACATCTTATTATACTCTTTTACAGAAAGCTTTTAGTTGGAGATAGTATGATTTCTCCCACCCTTAACCCAGAAAATATCTTCCATCCCTTTAAAAGTCAAGTCACTGAGGATAATTATCTTTACATTTAAGTGTCAATGAGGCCAGTACTTACAGTTCCAAATCTGTCCTTCTGAACTTAGGGATCCCTTGTTATTAAGGTACCTTAGTCATCTTGGGCTGCTGTGACAGAATACCACAGACTAGGTGGCTTATAAACAATAAAATTTGTTTCTCAAAGTCCTAGAGGCTAAAAGTTGAAAAGCAGAATGCCAGCATTGTCCAGGTTCTGGTAAGAGCCCTCTTCCAGTTGCATATGGATATGTTTTCACTGTATCCTCACATGGCAGAAAGAGGAGAGCTTTCCAGGATCCCTTTATAAGAGCACTAACCCCATTCTTGAGGGCTCTATCCTTAGGACCTAATTACCTCCCAAAGGCCCTACCCTCTCATATCATCACATTGAGGTTTAGGATTTCAATTTATGAATGTGAGGGCAGGGGTCTCAAACATTCAGTCATAATATTGACCTATTGAGTTGATGTTCATAGGAGCTATGGAGTCAGAACACATAGATTCCAGTAACAGCTAGTAACTGTCACTCCTGATTCAATTTCTGATCACCTACCCTCAGTCTCAAGATATGCCTCCCTTTTATGCTGATCAAAGGGAAAAGTTGAAGAAGGATAAAATATCATAGTCCTTAAATCTCACAGTGGAATGATGATACTAATCATTTGCTTCATGATTGTGCTACTGCTTTTGATTCATTTTTGATAGGGAAAGAGAAAGATCAAAGACTTCCAGTTAGATATTCCTATTGCAGTAGTCAAATGAGGTAATACTAGCCATGGTAAGTTGTGAACACCGAATCTTACAATTTTACACAAAAAGTATTTATTCTCACTCATGCTACAGTCTGGTATGGTTATCAGTAGTCGAATGACTTCCTCTGAGAGACCATGAGACATTGGCTTTTTCCAACTTTACTCCATATTCTTTTAATTTAACAGGAACTTGGAGGGGGGTGGGGTGCGGAATGTAGAGGATCGTGCTAGAATATTTTGTGACTCAGGACTTGAAATAGAGTACTCATATTTTGTTGGCCAGAATTCATTCACATGGCCAAAACTGCCTACTCGAGAAGTATGGTCCAATTACGTACTTAGGAATTAAAGGGAAGCTCAAACTAGAAAAATTACCTTAAAAAAATGGGAAATAATGGAGAAATTAACAAGTCATCTTTCCATTTTTTACCTGATCACCATACGTTTTACCTGGAGTCAGTGGGTTAATCTTTGTCTTTCCCATTCTCAAGTGCAACAGAATCCTTGTTAAATAGTTGCAGATCTCTTTGGGGAAATACAGAACAAAACCTCAGCATATGTCCACATTTTGAGCATATCATTGATACCTCAAGATTCTTCCTCAACCCACCTATCATTTAAAAAGCTCTCAGTCTATTTACTGACTCAGATCAAAGACTTTGATAAAAGTGTATTGTGGTGGCTCTTGCTGCCCAGATGTGGGTTTATGAGAATTTAACCATCCTTTTCAGTCTTATAGGCGTCCTTGGTGCCTCAGATGGTAAAGAATCTGTAATGCAGGAGACCTGGATTCTGTCCCTGGGTCAGGAATATTCCCTGGAGAAGGGAATGGCAACCCACTCCAGTATTCTTGTCTGGGAATTCCCATGGACAGAGGAGCATGGCGGGCTACAGTTCACAAGGTTGCAAAGTCAGACATGACTGAGTGACTAACATTTAGTCTTACAGACCCCTTGATGAATCACTATAGTTTAAGGTCCTTCTATGTCAGACCACCTCATTTTTCATGCTGGCCCCACTGCTTGTTATGGTAATTATGCTCATTTTATCTCTAGCAGTTATACATCTTCTTGATCTCTGACACATTTAAATATCTTCATTCCCATTGAAGTCAGAAAATTGTTTCAAAATCAGGATTTCCCTCTAATATTTCTGGTCCATGAAAGGTCACTACTTATGTGCTTTTCAAAGGGACAGGAAGTGGTTTTTTTAAGAGTGGGTGACTGGACGGGTACACTATGGTGATTGCTGAGATGCTAGAATGGTCTGTTTCTTGTATTGGGTGGTGATGATATAGATATGTTCATTCATGTTCGCCTAATAATCATTGCTACAACAGATCTCTGGTGGTTTTAAAAGTATGCATAAGAATCTTTTGTCATTTTTTTTAGCTATTCAGTGGAGCATATTTTGGTGCAAGTCCTCCACCACTACAACTGTCCACTGAAAGTAGACACTTTGCTCTTATCTCCACTGAAAGTGATGACCTTTCATAATTTATCTTTTAGCTGAAAAAGAAATGCTTTCTTTTGCTGAGTTGTAATACTTTAAATTCATAAGAAGCTTTTTTGTAAACTCTCTTTTACCTTATCACACTGTGTCCTTGCCTTGTTTTATTTTTTTCCGATAACACTTTTACTATCTTACAAAATATTTACTTGCGGTTGTTCCCTCTATTTCTTCTCTCTACATTATAAACTACAGGAGAACTAGCATATATTTTATTTTTCTCATTTTTTTATTCCCAACCTGTAGACCAGTCTCTGTCTCATGATAGGCAATCAATATTGAATGAAAGAAGCAATGTTGTTACTTGTGTATATAGTATCTAAAATTCCCTCTCACAGTAGAAAAGAATAATAATCTATTTACTACATTTCTACATTTTAATTTTGTTAATTATTTAATAATCATTATTATTAAATTAAATGTTATGAAAGCCTGTACTGATATTTGTAACTCAGAGTACTTAACACTAACTACAATGATCTGTATCCTACTTGTAGATTGTTAGCCAGCATATTGCCCAGATGTCATGATATTGGGGTCTTGACATGTACTACAGTATAATTTCTCCCTCTTCAGAGAGGTTGTATTCTTTTTCTCGTATACTACTCATTTGCCATATATCAAGTACTGCCTGAAGAGTGCTTTTACTGTCATGTACTGCTGCTGCTGCTGCTAAGTCGCTTCAGTCGTGTCCGACTCTGTTCGACCCCATAGATGGCAGCCCACCAGGCTCCCCCATCCCTGGGATTCTCCAGGCAAGAACACTGGAGTGGGTTTCCATTTCCTTCTCCCATGCATGAAAGTGAAAAGTGAAAGTGAAGTCGCTCAGTCGTGTCTGACTCTTTGCGACCGCATGGACTGCAGCCTACCAGGCTCTTCTGTCCATAGGATTTTCCAGGCAAGAGTACTGGAGTGGACTGCCATTGCCTTCTCCTGTAGTCATTAAAAAAAAAAAAAACACTTATTTTGAAAATACAAATTTGTTCTAACATGATAACGTGTATAAGAGGACAGTTTGAGCATAACACACACGCTGTGTTTTCTTTTGATTTCTTAGATGAATGCAGAAAACTGCAATCAGCTGAACCAAGCTGTGTAGTATTCCTACAAACACACAAACACACATACACATACACACACACATCCCTGAAATATCTACCAGCTACCTCAGTTGAGTCATCTGGTGTTATAACCATCCATGTAATTGCAGATAACCTTCTTTTAACTCACAAGCTATAACCCATCCAATGCCACAAACTCAAGGTCTTTCCAGGTCAAGTGCAGTATATATGTGTAAATGGCAATATCATTTCTCTCAAGTTCAGATTTTTTTTTAAATGTGTCAGTGACACATTTTGTTTTCAAGTATTAAGTCCTGACCCCATTTCTTCCCTAAGCCTGTGCATTTTATTATACAAATTCTGCATAGCATGATGCTGTTTAGGAGCATATATGTCTCAGTACAGCATCACTGACTGTGTATAACAGCTTTGTCCTTTGTGTTCTCAGAGACCTCTAACATAACTTTGGTTGGCTTCTCCAGAAGCAAACACTGAGTGGTAGTTGAGCTACAACACGTTTTCAGGGATCAACCTGGGAAAGGAAGTAGGAGGAAGCAGGAATGGCCAAGGAGAAAGAAAAAATTGTGATGCAGATTTTATAAAGCTTCATGAGGAATTCTGGAGGGAGTATTTTTAAAAGATTTTGTTTACTCCTAATTCCTAATATCCTCCCGACAACGAATCTTCAGTTTGCTTATTTGTTTAGGAAATAATCAAATTGAAATTTTTAAATCGAGTACCCCTCATGGCATAAATGATGCAAATCAAGGAGAAAAAGACAACAGTTCCTTTTACCACTTAAAAAAATTGTTGCATTTGCATTGGAGAGAAAATATAAATACAAGAGATGATAAAGCAAAGCATCAGGAATACTGGAGGAAGATAGTTTTGAACCTTATTTTGAAATATGTGATTGGCATGGACTAATTGACTGTAGATCACAACAAACTGTGGAAAATTCTTAAACAGATGGGAATAAGAGACCATCTGACCTCCCTCCTGAGAAATCTGTATGCAAGTCAGAAGCAACAGTTAGAATGGGACATGGAACAACAGACTGGTTCCAAATCGAGAAAGGAGTATGTCAAGGCTGTATATTGTCACCCTGCTTATTTAACTTATATGCAGAGTACATCATGAGAAATACTGGGTTGGGTGAATCATAAGCTGGAATGAAGATTGCCAGGAGAAATATCAATAACTTCAGATATGCAGATGACACCACCCTTATGGCAGAAAGTGAAGAAGAACGAAAGAGCCTCTTAATGAAGGTGAAAGAGGCAAGTGAAAAAGTTGGCTTAAAAGTCAACATTCAGAAAACTAAGATCATGGCATCTGGTCCCATCACTTCGTGGCACATAGATGGGGAGACAATGGAAACAGTGAGAGACTTCATTTTCTTGGGCTCCAGAATCACTGCAGATAGTGACTGCAGCCATGAAATTAAAAGACGTTTGCTCTTGGAAGAAAAGCTGTCACTGAACTAGACAGCATATTAAAAAGCAGAAACATTACTTTGTCAACAAAGGTCCATCTAGTCAAAGCTATGGTTTTTCCAGTAGTCATATGTGGATATGAGAGTTGGACTATAAAGAAAGCTGAGTGCCAAAGAACTTTGGAGAAGACTCTTGAGAGTCCCTTGGACTGCAAGAAGATCCATCCTGTCAATCCTAAAGGAAATCAGTCTTGAATATTCATTGGAAGGACTGATGCTGAAGCTGAAACTCCAATACTTTGGCCAGCTGATGTGAAGAACCAACTCATTTGAAAAGACCCTGATGCTGGGAAAGATTGAAGGCAGGAGGAGAAGGGGATGACAGAGGGTGAGATGGTTGGATGGCATCACCGACATGATGGACATGAGTTTGAGTAGGCTCCAGGAGTTGGTGATGGATAGGGAAGTCTGGCGTGCTGCAATCCATGGGGTCACAAAGAGTCGGACACAACTGAGTGACTAAACTGAACTGAATACGGAATAAAGGGAGTGATTTTGACAGAGGATGGCGATGTCTCAAGTCACAAATGTATGAGACTGGCATGTGGGCAAAAAGATGTAAGACAAAGAGCATGGTGTTCCTTTCTTTCCCAAAAATCAACAGTGAGAAAATCTATTAAAGACCTCATATATTTTCTGAGTATTAAATAAATAGAGCTTTTGCATGATGAATTTCTCTGATCTGTGTATTTTGCATGACAGAAGCTTGCTGCTCACTTGCATCCATTCATCATTCATTCATTCATAATTCAAATGGCTTAGTCTATAATCATATAAATTAAATGCTTACTGGGGCAGAGGGAAGTGGATTTGTAAATAGTAATTCAGAGTGATATATAGATTTTCTTCTTAATCATGTGGCTACTATAGGAAAATACACAAATAATTTAAAACATCTTTAGTCTAAAGTGTAAATTGCTTAAAGTATAAGTTAACTAGTTTGAGAAACGTATTAATTGCCAGCTTCATTTGTTGATTTATAGCACTCTTTAGTTACTGATTTATAGGATATATTCATAATGCTAGTTATTTTGGGGTTGGGGGGTACAAGTGTTGATTACTTTTATTTTACCAAGTGCATAGTAATAGTTTTATTTCTACATTGTAATGCACAATTTCTTACCTGGCTAAGAATAATTTTTTTGATAACTCTCAAAATTTTGGATTTTATTTCTAAGTATCTGGAAATCTCTGTGTTTTTCTGGAGGGTGATGGTTCTAAAATGGAGTAAGCTTTTAATTTAAGCTCAGTGAAAGGGATTGTGATACAGTACAGAAAGGAGCAGAGTACATGATGTAGCTTCTTTCCTTCTCCCAAGACTTTACTCTTTAAATGAAAGTTTAAAAGGTAGCCACCAAAGGCTCACCAGCATTAACAGTCAGTGTGATTTTTCCGTCTTATTTTGAAAGTCAAAAACATAGCTAATAAAAACAGCCAGATAATGTTAGGATCCTTGTTGTGTTTAAAATGTTAAATCAATATGTCTTCATCTTTTAATAATGAAAGAATTTCTGATACTAGAAGACTCCTTTGAAAATCATGTTTTTAAATTATATTCAGGATGGGGAACACATGTACACCCATGGCTGATTCATGTCAATGTATAGCAAAAACCACTACAATATTGTAAAGTAATTAGCCTCCATTTAAAATTAATTAAAAAATAAATTGTATTATTTATGAAGATAATTTAGATGCATGAAGGATTTGATACAGTTGTCATGGCTTGCATGAAAATATTTTCAAATGTGCTTGATTTGGAGAAAACATTCTTAGTAACATGTATGAGCCACGTGGTATTTTAAGTTAGCTTTCTATATTTGGTCTGGTGACACCTTAACATGGTTCCTGGGTAGCACAGTGGTAAAGAACTGCCTGCCAAAGCAGGAAACTTTGGTTCAATCCCTGCATCAGGAAGATCCCCTGGAGTAAGAAATGGCAACCCACTCAAGTATTCTTGCCTGGAAGATTCCATAGAGAGAGCAGCATGGCGGGCTACGTCTATAGGGTCACAAAGAGTTGAATACGACTGAGCACACCATACCTTACCACATGTAAAACAAGCTCCTTATTATCTGTTACAAAACTGGTTCCTCTCATCATCATTCTTTCTCTGTTAATGACATCATAATCTGTGCAGTCACTTAGACCAAACCTATAGTGTTGTTACGTCCTTGTTAAGCCACACTAGACAACATGTCTATCACACTTGTACCTAATATAGTAATGAGCATTCTGCAATGTAATGCTCTGTTTAAGAGTGCATTTCTTGCAGAAGACTGCATGTCAGTCTCTTGGTGCCAGACCTTAGATCATTATCTGGCACAAAACAGACAATAAATATCTGAGGAATGAGTACAGAATTAAATTGATGAATGAGGTTCTTTCTGTCTCTCATATCTGATTATCCTCCGAGGTCCATAGATTTTACTTTGGAAGTACTTCTCTTTTACATCACAACCCTTCCACTCTCAGGCCACAAAGCTAGCTCAGTTCTTCATAAGAAATGATTTTTGGACAGTTACATGAGATGACTTATCTCATTGTCATCTCTTGCCCCTTTTCCTCTGTATTACATCTTCCATATTGCCATCACTCTCTGTTACTTCTCCCATACTGCTATCAAAGTAGTCTTCTAAGAGACATCTCTGAATTTACCATTCTCTTGCCCAGATATGCTCCTGGCCTCAATTCTATGGCAGGACAAGCTATATTACTCGGATATCTTTAGTATGTCATCCAGGGTTTTGTTTGGTCTCAGAATAGCCATCTTTCTTTTTCACTATCTCCCTTCATGCACATGATATTTTACACAAATCAGAAATTATTATTTATATCTTCCTTCTTTGCTGTGTTTGAACTCTTTTGTTTACCTAGACTTGTGGGGCCCTAAATGGGAAACCTTAAAAAAGATGGGTTAGCTTTGCGGTAGGAAACTAAGATGGCGCCTGGTGGAAGAGATAGGGGCGTGGTCTATGTTACAGTTTTTGATTGGCTCTCTTGATTTCCGTGCACGTGGACAGTGCGTGATCACCATAGACTCCTGTTACAATGAAGGCACATGACGATTTGACCTTTAACGTGATTGGTGCAACTATGGCATATTATGATTTGACCTTTAACGTGATTGGTGCAACTATGGAAAGTCCCTTGCAAAACCCCCTTGTTTGCCTATATAAACCAAGAGTTTGTGGCAATAAAGTGGAACTGCTTAGACGGAACCCCTGTTGCCTCTGATTGTCTCTCGCTCGCTGAGGGGCTGGGTTGACGGACAGCAGGCTCACCTCTCCTCAGGACCCCCCGGCTTTGCTGAGGGAAGTTCCACTGCCTCTCTCTTTCTGCGGAGTGCCCCCCGCAGAAACTATCTTCTCCACTTTCATCTCTTCTGGTCCTAGGACAATTGAGCCTAGATTATATTCACTTTTTATATGACAGAATTTTCAATTGCTGAGCCAATTATAGAAACTTTATCAGTCTTTCCCCTAGTGGAGACATTGTTAGTGCTTTACTCATCATATATTATAGCTTAAAATCCATGTTAATAATAACAACATGGATAATATTGGCTTTTCTGAGCATTTACTGTGTACAGACTTTGCTCTTAATATTTACCACACTACTTTTAACCTTCATAACAACTCTATAATTTGGTGCTATATCAATTTTGATTTTATAGACAAGGAAATTAAGGCAGGGAGAAATTACGTGGCTGTCCAAAATTCTCATAGCTAGAAAGTATTGCAGCCATGCATTGATTCCAGAGTGCCAGTTTAGGGCTGATTAGCCTAATCGGTGTATAACTCTGTGTTGATATAACATACACTTCACAGGTTTTAAAGAGTGCAGACCAAATATTCTTCAAAAGCTCAAGATAAAGATTATAACTAAAAAATGTTTAGGGGTGTTTAAAGTCAATAGGAATGCTTAAAGTCAATAGGGACGAACTAGACAAGATAGTAAAATGAATGAACTGAAGAACTTTCTGAAATAAGAAATGTGGAAAACTACATGCTTTTATTCTCAGACTTAGCCTGAACATCTTTCATATTTCAAGCACTGTTTGGGTTGGGGATCATATTCCTATTACTGTATGATGTGTGCAAATGTAAATATTAACTAAAATACATTCTATTTTACGAAAACACTCTGCAGAAGAAACACTTCTGACTGCTAAAATTGCTTACACGTTGCAGTTCCAGTGTGAAGATATAGACTCTGTTAGGTGACCATGTCATTGTGCCATTCAGATAGTTTTCATGACAGCTTGCTGTGAGCAAAGAGCACAGTTGACTCATGGGCTTCAGTTGAAGTACTTTTGGATTTTCAAGTATTCACACCATAGACATGCTTTCCATGGGCTACTCAAAGAACTGAATATGATGGAGGGCTAGAGCCAAGCCACCCCTGCCTAATGTGGTATTCTTCGAATGGACCACTGACGCTTGGGAACTCCCTTTCAGCTTGGCTGAGATTTTCTCAGAAGCTTTCTCATCTAATATTTCTGTCTGCTTTCACAACTTTCAGACCTGCCCCTTGGTCTGGAGGCTCTTCCTACTTCTACTCCCTCTACTGTCTCCTTTCTCTCTCACAGGCACATCTCTCAATAACTATCTATCTGGTACTTCTGATGCTACGGTGGTGTCTGTTTCTCAAAGGCATTAAACTGACATAGTGGGTGAATTCAGAAAACTTTTTGCACCAGGAATTCCAAGATCATATATATATATATGATATGTGTATATATATATATATGTGTGTATATATATATATATATGATATGTGTATATATATATGTGTGTGTATATATATATATATATGTGTATATATATATGTGTGTATATATATATATATGATATGTGTATATATATATGTGTGTGTGTGTGTATATATACACACACACACACACACACACACCACTTAATTCAACCACAATTCCAACAAGCATATTTAAATATTTAAGATTGTTAAACAGGCATGCAAGGGGACATAACTTCCTCTTTATGGGTCTCACCCACTATCAAATGAATATCTAATAAATATATACACTTGCTGAAATTTACTGTTACTCTGTGATTTTTTACCCTCTACTTATCTAAAACATGAAGCACTGGCAGCATGCAAATGAAAATGACAGTAATAATCCATTTTAAAAATAAATTTAATGTCATTTCTCTTTAAACGAAGAATGTTTCTCAGGGACTGCTTAGTGCTCATCTATGTTTAAGAGGAAGACATAACTTATAATGAGCTACATTCTTTTCATTTTCTTCTTTGTCTCCATAAGAACTTGAAAAATACCTATTTAAGCTGGTCTAGCTATTTTGAACCCTCATCTCTGGTGTTTTTCCTACCAGGATTTATCTTTCCTATAACTATATCCTTTATAAATCTAGAGATAAGAATGTTATATGATAACTTGTTTGTTTTACAGGATTTTATGGGATTTTATTGATAAACAGCATGTAGACTGCCATGAAAAGTTGGAAGAGATTACGAATTCAAACCTATTTCATGAAACAGTTTTAACTGGGAAGACTTCATAAGCTCCAAATTTTTATTACCCTCTTAAGCTTCCTTCCTAATATAAAACTAGAGAATCTCCATCTGTAAGAATGTGAAAGACTAAGGAGGATGTTGAAAGGGGTTATTAAAACAAGGACAAACTATGGATACAAAGTCCAATAATGGTCAATCATCTTATTCTTTTCACATTCCAAACCAACATCTCATTTTTCTAGATCTCAAGTTACCCAACTGTTACAGACAAGACCAAAAACAATAATAAGAATAAGAATAGGCAAGAAGTACACACAGAATCATGGACAAAATTATTAAACATTTAGCAAGAATATTGGAAAAATCAAAAACAGTCTAGAGCAACTATTAACATATTATGACTGGCCAGGACAAACACAGATTGTGGCCCATTTCTATAAACAAAGATATATTGAAACATGGACATGCCTACTTATTTATATATATAAAGAGAAGCAAGAGAACTCCAGAAAAACATCTACTTCTGCTTCATTGACTACACTACAGTCTTTGACTGTGTGGATCACTGTACTGTGGAAAATTCTTAAAGAGATGGGAATACCAGAGCACCTTACTTGCTTCCTGAGAAATCTGTACGAAGGTCAAGAAGCAACAGTTAGAATGAGACATGGGACACCAGACTGGTTCCAAACTGGGAAAGGATTACAACAAGGCTGTATATTGTCATTGCTTATTTACCTTGCATGCAGAGTACATCATGTGAAATATTGGGCTGGATGAATCACAAGCCAGAATCAAGATTTCCAGGAGAAATATCAATAACCTCAGATATGCAGATGATACCATTCTTATGGCAGAAAGGGAAGAGGAACTGAAGAGATTCTTGATGAAGGTGAAAGAGGGAAGTAGAAAAGCTGGCTTAAAACTCAACATTCAAGAAACTAAATCTGTTTCATATATGATAATATACATGTTTCAATGCTATATTCTCAGATCTTCCCACCCTCGCCCTCTCCCACAGAGTCCAAAAGACTGTTCTATACATCTGTATCTCTTTTGCTGTCTCGCATACAGGGTTATCATTACCATCTTTCTAAATTATATATATATATGTGTGTGTGTTAGTATACTGCATTGGTGTTTTTCTTTCTGGCTTACTTCACTCTGTATAATAGGCTTCAGTTTCATCCACCTCATTAGAACTGATTCAAATGCATTCTTTTTAATGGCTGAGTAATATTCCATTGTGTATATGTACCACAGCTTTCTCATCCATTCATCTGCTGATGGACGAATCTAGGTTGCTTCCATGTCCTGGCTATTATAAACAGTGCTGCAATGAACATCGGGGTACACATGTCTCTTTCAATTCTGGTTCCCTCGGTGTGTATGCCCAGCAGTGGGATTGCTGGGTCATAAGGCAGTTCTATTTCCAGTTTTTAAAGGAATCTCCACACTGTTCTCCATAGTGGCTGTGCTAGTTTGCATTCCCACCAACAGTGTAAGAGGGTTCTCTTTTCTCCACACCCTCTCCAGCATTTATTGTTTATAGAGTTTTGGATAGCAATCATTCTGACTGGCGTGAAATGGTACCTCACTGTGGTTTTGGTTTGCATTTCTCTGATAATGAGTGATGTTGAGCATCTTTTCATGTGTTTGTTAGCCATCTGTATGTGTTCTTTGGAGAACTGTCTGTTTAGTTCTTTGGCCATTTTTGATTGGGTCATTTATTTTTCTGGAATTGAGCTACAGGAGTTGCTTGTATATTTTTGAGATTAATTCTTTGTCAGTTGTTTCATTTGCTATTATTTTCTACCATTCTGAAGGCTGAGAGAATAGCATTGAAACATGTATATTATTATATATGAAACAGATCACCAGTCCAGGTTCAATGCATGAGACAGGGTGCTCAGGGCTGGTGCACTGGGATGACCCAGAGGGATTGGAGGAGGGTTTAGATGGGGAACACATGTACACCCATGGCTGATTCATGTCAATGTAGAGCAAAAACCACTACAATACTATAAGTAATTAGCCTCCAACTAAAATAAATAAACTTAAAAAATAAAAAAAGAAACTAAATCATGGCATATGGTCCCATTGCTGTGGCAAATAGATGGGGAAACAGTGGAAACAGTGACAGACTTTATTTTGGGGGGCTCCAAAATCACTGCAGATGGTGACTGCAGCCATGAAATTAAAAGATGCTTACTCCTTGGAAGAAAAGCTATGACCAACCTAGACAGCATATTAAAAAGCAGAGATATTACTTTGCCAACAAAGTTCTGTCTATCCAAGATTACAGTTTTTCCAGTGGTCATGTATGGATGTGAGAGTTGTACTATAAAGAAAGCTCAGCACTGAAGAATTGTTGCTTTTGAAATGTGTTGCTGGAGAAGACACTTGAGAGTCCATCAGAATGCACAAAAATCAACCCAGTCAATCCTAAAGGAAATCAGTCCTGAATATTCATTAGAAGGACTGATGCTGAAGCTGAAGCTCTAATAGTTAGGTCACTTGGGGCAAAGAACTGACTCATTGGAAAAGACCCTCTTGCTGGCAAAGATTGAAGGCAGAAGGAGAAGGGAACAACAGAGGATGAGATGGTTGGATGGCATCACCAACTCAATGGACATGTGTTTGAGCAAGTTCCTGGAGCTGGTAATGAACAGGGAAGCCTGACGTGATGCAGTCCATGCAGTCACAAAAAATTGGACATGACTGAGCGACTGAACTGAACTAGCTGATGGAATATTCATGCAGTTCCCATGCTCCTAAGGTAAAATAATTTGAACAGTCTTCATTGTAAACGTGAAACACTGCACATCACTTTTAGTTAGGATAATGCAACAAAATCTCTCACTCTCCAGAAAAAAAATTATGTGCCAAGATTACTATGTGATTCAGGTTTACTGTTTTAGAAGCTTGCTGAATAAAGATTGAATTCTCCTTTCTATTGTACCATTCACTGATGGCTATATCCTTTTCTCACAGTGGCATGAGCAGAGATAACCAGTTTTATTTCTCTGTTTCTATTTCTTACACAGATAGACTATACTGACATATTGAACTGAAAATAATGGTATGACAGTGCTTAGAATAGTATTTCTGCACTGTTAATACAACTGAGAATCTCTGTATGTCTGATGCTGTATCAGGGTGTACACTTGTGTTTGTTTCACAATTTTTCTGTAAAAGGAAAACAAAAATAAAATTATGCACATAGCAAAATCCCATTTCCTTTTCCCCTACAGAAATGAAGGGTAGTGTTAATCAGCTGTGTCCTACTCTTTGCAACCCCGTGGACTGTAGCCCACTAGGCTCCTCTGTCCATTCTCAAGGCAAGAATACTGCAGTGCATAGCCATTCCCTTCTCCAGGGGTTCTTCCCAACCACAGCATGGATACCTATGGATATGAATGGATAAGCAAATTGTGATATATATACACAATGGAATATTACTTAGCTATTAAAAAGGACATTTGAGTCCGTTCTAATGAGGGGGATGAAACTGGAGCCTATTATACAGAGTGAAATAAGTAAGAAAGAAAAACACCAATACAGTATATTAATGAATATCTATGGAATTTAGAAAAATGGTAATGATGATCCCAAATGCAAGATAGCAAAAGAGACACAGATGTAAAGAACAGACTTTTGGACTCTGGAAAAAGGCAAGGATGGGATGATTTAATAGCATTGAAATATGTATATTACCATATGTGAAACGTGACCAGCCCAAGTTTGAGGCATGAAAGAGGGCACTCAAACCCAATGTACTGGGACAACTGAGAGGAATGATATGGCGTTGGAGGGAGATTTGGGTCAGGGGGACACATGTACACCCATGGCTGATTCAGGTTGATGTATGGCAAAAACCACCCCAATAAAAGTAATTAGCCTCCAATTAAAAATAGATAAGATTTATAGAAAAAAAATTTTTGTTGTTGTCTAGATCTGCAAAAAACAAAAACAAAAAACAAGACACTGGGAATTTTAAAGGGATGGCAGTGAATCTGTCGATAACCTTAGGTAGTATAGTCATTTGACATTTCAAAACCATGTAAGCATTACTATTGTTCAATCTAAATACCACACATGTCTTTTTCCCTGCACTATATAATAATTTTGCCTCTGAGACAACTATTTTTGAAGCATAGGATAATGGGCACTCAAAACTGCAATCTCTGAATGAAAGGAACTCATGAGTAAGCCCTATATTTATCTCAGCACCCTGTCCAGGAACAATTTCCTAATTGTGGTACAGAGAAGAAAAATTCAAACAAAGTTTCTGAGCTGAGAAAGCAGAGATCAGGATCTGCCTACTAAAGCAGCTACAGTCTACAATCACTAAGAAGGAATTATCTGAGTAAGGGGGATAAAGTGCAGGGGTGAGGGGGAAGCAGAACTCTGTGTCACATCTTCCTACAAGTCACTGGCTGAGAATGGAATTATGATTTTTCCAGGTAAGATCATATGAAATTCTGAGCTGTTCCTAGGTTGAGAGTAGAACAAAATAAACAGAAATCAGACAATGGTAGCAGACATTTAATTCAAGCACAAGCAGAGTGGAGACCTTTTCAGCACCTGAACATTTAATTAAGATATCAGCAGGATTGTGCCTTAGGAATAAAACCCATGTCCTGTCACAAAGCCATCTTTAGACCTTAGGAGTTTGAGTCTCAACATGTTAGAGGTGCTTGGTAAGTCCTTTGAACTTTCTACCAACCCACCTCAACAAAACATAAAACAAAACCCAGATCTGTTCAAAGAGACCAGTCACTAATCTTCCAGGAAAAAAATCTCTACACTTTGTAGAGAAAACAAAAAAAAAATCAGCATCTGTATTATATATCAATATTAATGTCCTATATATATAATAAAAACACTATATTTCTAGAAGATAGAAAATTGTGATTCATAGCCAAAAAAATGTAATAAGTAGAAAGAGACCCCCAAATTGTTCAGATAATAGATTTAGCAAATTTTAAAAACAGTATTGTGAATACATACAATAAGTAATGAAAAATAATATGATCTTAATAAGTAAGATTTTATAACAACTGAAATACAAAGTTCATGTTAAGCTTAATAGCAGAATGCTTTAGATTTTTAGAAAATGGAAACTCAACTTGATATATCCACAGGAATTATAGAATCAAATAATTGGATTTATGTAATATCTAATCAGATAAATCAATTAGAAAATGGAGAATAAGCATTAAAGAAAGTAAATAGGCCTTAGTGACCTATGGACTATAGCCTACCAGGCTCCTCTTTCCATGGAATGCTCCAGGCAAGAATACTGGACTGTATAGCCATTCCCTTCTCCAGGGAATCTTCTTGATCCAGGGATCAAACACAGGTCTCCTGAATTGAAGGCAGGTTCTTTACCATCTGAGCCACCAGGGAAGGTCTAGTGACCTATGTATGTATGTATGCTAAGTCATAAACTGGAAAATTCCTAAAAAGATGGGAATATCAGGCCACCTTGCTTGCCTCCTGAGAAATCTGTATACAGGTCAAGAAGCAATAGTTAAAACTGGACATGGAACAACAGACTGATTTCAAATTGGGAAAGGAGTACGTCAAGACTGTATATTATCACCCTGCTTATTTACCTTACATGCAGAGTACATCATGTGAAATGCCTGGCTGGATAAGGCACAAGCTGGAATCAAGATTGTTTAGAGAAATATCAATAACCTCAGATGTGCAGATGACACCACCCTTATGGCAGAAAGTGAAGAGAATTAAACAGCCTTTTGATGACAGTGAAAAAGGAGAGCCTGAAAAACTGGCTTAAAACTCAATATTCAAAATACTAAGGTCATGATATCCAGTCCCCTTACTTCATGGCAAATAGATGGGGAAACAATGGAAACAGAATTTATTTTCTTGGGCTCCAAAATCACTTCAGATGGTGACTGTGGCCATGAAATTAAAAGACACTTGCTCCTTAGAAGAAAAGCTATGATAAACCTAGATAGCATATTAAAAAACAGAGACATTACATTGCCGACAAAGGTCCATCTAGTCAAAGCTGATTTTTCCAGTAGTCGTGTATGGATGTGAGAGCTGGACCATAATGAAGGTTGGGCACTAAATAATTGATGCTTTTGAACTGTGATGTTGGAGAAGACTCTTGAGAGTCCTTTGGACTGCAAGGGAGATCAAACCAGTCTTTAAAGGAATTCAATCTTTAATATTCATTGGAAGGACTAATGCTGAAGCTCCAATACTTTGGTCACCTGATGCAAAGAACTAACTCATTGGAAAAGACCCTGATGCTTGGAAAGTTTGAAGGCAGGAGAAGGGGAAGACAGAGAATGAGATGGTTGGATGGCATCACTGACTCAATGGACATGAGTTTAAATGGGCTCCAGAAGTTTGGGATGACCAGGGAAGCCTGCTGTGCTGCAGTCTACAGGGAGGCAAAGAGTCAGACACGACTGGGCAACTGAACTATAACAAGTGGAAATAAAGATAGAGAAAAATAAACTTCTCTCCCTACCTCAAAGGAAATTAATTGAAGAGAAACATGAACCCAAATATGTAAGTTAATGCTAAAGCATAAAACAACTAGAAAAAAAATGTGAGAGAAATCTTTTAAGTATTCCTTGACAGAATATTAAAAAGCAGTTAACCATAAAGGTAAAAATTGATAAATTTTATTCAGTGAGCTGAAAATCTTTGTTATTAGGGGACTAAATAAAAGAGGAAATACAAAATGGGAAAATATTTTTTAAATATGTGTCTATAAAAGGATTTGTATCCAGAATATGGTTAAGTATTTTTAATCCTGTATTTTTTTAATAAAAGCATAAAATATGCATACTTATAAAAGAGAATACTTCACAAAAGAGAATATTTCACAGAAGAAAATATGTAGATGACTAAAGAATGTATGGAAAGAGAGTGGAACCTCACTGATCATCAGCAAGAGCCACACTATAATAAGTACCACTTCGTATCCACTTAAAATTAAAATATTGATAATATCAGATAATGCATTGCAGATGTGAATATTAAATGATAAAATTTCTTTGGAAAAGCCCTTCAATCCCTCATAAAGTGAAAGTATGACTCAGCAATTCAACTCCTAAGTATTTGCATATTATGTGTACACAAATGATTGTATTAAGCTTCCCTGGTAGCTCAGTAGTAAAGAATCTGCCTGTAGTGCAGGAGATATTGATTCAATACTTGGGTCAAGAAGACCCCTTGGAGTAGGAAATGGCAACCCACTCCAGTAATCTTGCCAGGGAAAACCTATGGACAGAGGAACCTGGCAAGCTACATACAGTCCATAGGGTCACAAAGAATCAGACATGACCGACTGAATGAACACACACTTTACTCATAATAGTGCCAAGCTGTAAACTTGAATTTTATCCAGAGGCAAAAGCATAAAATATCATTTTATATTCAGACAAAGAAAAGGTAAACTATGTTCTTGAATTTTATGTGGTAATGACTGCAAGAGGTAAGAGATGATAGCAAAACTCTGCATCATAATTGAGATGGTGATTATATGAGTACGTATTTATTCAGTTCAGTTCAGTTGCTCAGTCATGTCCAACTCCCTGAGACCCCATGAAACAAAGCACGCCAGGCCTCCCTGGCATCACCAGGGAGGCATCACCAACTCCCAGAGTTCACCCAAACCCATGTCGATTGAGTTGGTGATGCTATCCAACCATTGCATCCTCTGTCGTCCCCTTCTCCTCCTGCCCTCAAGCTTTCCCAGCATCAGGGTCTTTTCAAATAAGTCAGCTCTTCACATCAGGTGACCAAAGTATTGGAGTTTCAGCTTCAACATCAGTCCTTTCAATGAACACCCAGGACTGATCTCCTTTAGAATGGACTGGTTGAATCTCCTTGCAGTCCAAGGGACTCTCAAGAGACTTCTCCAACACCACAGTTCAAAGGCATCAATTCTTTGGCGTTCAGCTTTCTTTATAGTCCAACTCTCACATCCATACATGACCACTGGAAAAACCATAGCCTTGACTAGACGGACATTTGTTGGCAAAGTAATGTCTCTACTTTTGAATATACTATCTAGGTTGGTCATAACTTTTCTTCCAAAGAGTAAGTGTCTTTTAATTTCATGACTGAAATCACCATCTGCAGTGATTTTGGAGCCTAGAAAAATAAAGTCAGCCACTGTTTCCATTGTTTCCCCATCTATTTGCCACGAAGTGATGGGGCCAGATTCCATGATCTTAGTTTTCTGAATGTTAAGCTTTAAGCCAACTGTTTCACTCTCCTCTTTCACTTTCATCAAGAGTCTCTTTAGTTCCTCTTCACTTTCTGCCATAAGCATGGTGTCATCTGCATATCTGGGGTCATTGATATTTCTCCTGGCAGTCTTGATTCCAGCTTGTGCTTCCTCCAGCCCAGCATTTCTCATGATGTACTCTGCATATAAGTAAGCAGAGTGACAATGTACAGCCTTGATGTACTCCTTTTCCTATTTGGAACCAGTCTGTTGTTCCATGTCCAGTTGTAACTGTTGCTGCATGACCTGCATACAGGTTTCTCAAAAGGCAGGTCAGCTCATTAAACTTAGAATGCAAGCTGTATATATTAATATTTTGTGGCTTTTAAAGTATACCTCATCAGGATGATTAAAATAACAAAGGAAATAAAAATTGTTGTCCTCATAAAATAGAGAAGACATTGCATCTATGAAATAAGAAATTTATGTAAAGAAAAAATTGAAAATTAAACTTTAAAAATTAAAAAAGTTGTAAGTGGAGAGAGAGGAACAGAAAGGAAGAGAGAGAAAAAGAGGGAGGGAATGAGAGAGGAAGTGAGGGGAAAGAGCTAGAAAAAAATGTTTAAAAAAAATAAAATTGTGTAATTCCCTTGTTAGAAAAAGGATTATAATAAATAATAATAAAATTAGAAAATTGGCCCCAAATATAAATCAGCCAACTGATAAGAGTTTAAGTGAAACAAGAGAGAAATGAAACAGGGAAATATTTAAAGAAATGACCCAAAGAATTCCTGTTTTTATCATGGCAGTTTATACCAACCCACACATTGAGGATAACTATGAAATCTGGATAAAATTTTTTAAATGAAGTAAAATAAGAATAGCTCCTTTTGTGTATCAGAGAGATGACAGAATAGTGAAAACTCTGTCAGAGAAACTAGAGGAGCTCCTGTGTACAATTTGGTTCATTTGGTGAAACTGAAAGATATTTTATACCAGTCAAATTTATACTGAGCCACCTGTTTCATGAATAAAATTATAGGTTGTTATCATCTTTGATTTGAGATGGAGAGATGTTGAGATGAATTTCGATACATCATTTACACAAATCTCTACCTAGGATTTATCTATAGAAGGAACAGAATAAATTCTGTATATGTATTTTCAGAAAAAAGTCCGTTGCTCAACCGAAAAGTTATTTGGTGATAAAATGTGGGACAAAATATTTCTGAATACTGTATGTGTGTGTATTTGTACTAAAGTTTTTTAACATATTATTAAGATAAAATAGCGATGCTAACTTTGGATTGTGGACACATTTTCTAAAGTATCAGGAATGAATTCTGATCAGGATTACAAAAAGAATATTTCCTTTTAAAATAAATAGCGCTTTTACTGAAGCTGACTTTCTCTGTCTCCAAGCCAAAGCAATTTGAAACAGTCTGATAAGTGTCTTCAGTGGAAGAACCCAATTTCCTGGTTATGCTGGCTTTCATTGAATCAAAAAAAAAAAAAAAAAAAAAACCTCAAAGAAAGGATGATCTACCTCTAAAACATAATAAAAGTAACAAAGAAAAGTTGAATCAATAACTACAGAGAGTCTTAGCAAATTTTCTAAAGGAAAATTCTTTATAATTAAGTTTTCAACCCTGATGCAATATATATGCTTTCCAATTTACCCTCTTCCTTTCAAGAGCGTATACTCTATTCTCAAATTTATTACAGAATTTATATAACCAGCAGGATCCATTTTATCAACCTGTGGTAAACATAGTCATATTTTCAGTTTTCTTCCTCAAGATCTAACCTGCCCATACTAACAAGAAGTCCCATCTTTCCTTTTTATATTCTATACCAACCCAGAAATTCAGAAATGTACAAGAATTGTTCAACTTGACTCAACCTGTTTGTCTATCTATCTATAAAGTTGCTATTTTGATATGAATAATATTGACATAGATTTTCAAAGAGAGAAGGTGATATTTCCAACAGTGAATATGATTTTAACCAGGTTTTTTATATTGGAAAAAAATAACCAATGTGATTTTGAATATACATTTGTAATGAACAGAATTTACTTGCTGAATTTCTTTCCACATATTTCCCAGAGCAGAAAATACTTAGTTTTGTTCATTTGTTTTCCCAGACCACTTTTCCTCAGTTCATTCATGTAACCATTTTGAATAACAGTTATTAAACGTCTACTATTTACTAGGAACTTATTATTATAAAGTGAAAATTTAGAAATTAATATTATTCTAGAATATGTACTACCATAAAAATTTATCAACTTGATAAGAGTTGATAAGAATTCTAGTAATTGGTATGGGTGGCCTCTTCTTTGAAGTATAAAATTGCTTATTCAATTTATACTGAGCCACTTGAATAATATAAATAAAAGATAGTATAAATAAAAGAGAAGCAAAAATATAGTCTTTCTCTTCTTTTTCCTTTCCTTTACCTATCTCTTTTTTTGTAGACTTTGATCTTGATTTTAATAAACATGTAACAAAATATATCCTCTCATTTATGGCAGATCAAGTTTCCTTTTTTTTAGAGTCAGACACGACTGAGTGACTGAACTGAACTGAAGTATATACTCTTAAAAGAAATACTTTCTGGAGTAATAAATATTCTGAACAGCTAAGTGGAAACTCCTTAGTTAATGCAACTGTCAGCTCAGTTGAAATTCAGCAAAACAAAAAATATTAAAAGTGTTCTCCTCCATCATTGTCAATAATGTGCTGTCCAAAAGAATAATATTTAGCCATAGGAATTTAAAACTGACAGTTGTTTCTCTAATGATAGAAATTTGAACATATATACTGGTTCTGCTAAAGTGAATTTATTTAGATGAATAATTTTTACAATTTAAATATTGGTATTTAATGAAGCATAGTTATAAAATTGAAAACACTTTAAAATCTCTACTTACAATTCACTTAACCTGTTGAAAATAAAAGAATCCTAGTGGGATAGTTATTAGGCTATTGCCTTTCAGCTCCAAACATACCTTTTATAGGCTTTGTGATGGTGAGGCTGGGACTGTGAAAACTATTTCCCCTTTGCCAAACTGTTAAATTATGCCAGTAGGATACACTGGAGAGAGGCCAGAAGGAAGGAGGTAAAAGAAGAAATTGCAGCTTCTAGTTTGTTTTTTTTCTGGTTGGAGTCATTCCTGTAAAGCCCTTCCTATGAACAACACCAATTGGTTCCAATCTTTGTCTTTTCTTCCTGCCAACTCCAGATCAGCCTATCATACCCGTTAGAGGTGCCAGCAGCAGCCTGGCAGTGAGTTCACCAGATGGCTGAGTCCCAGAGCCAGGCCCTCATCTGCATACTTCTCTGCTCTGATAACCCCAGGCCCCTCCTCATTCCGCTGTCCCTAGGCAGGGGTAGAGTTAGTTTCTGGAGCTCATACTTATGGGTTGCCTGAGGGTTTCCTTTTATTTTTTTTCTTTTAACCATTTTTATAGCTGTTGCAAAATTCCCTAAGATTTTCTTTGTGTGTGTGCTCTGTGCTCAGTCATTTCCAACTCTTTGCGACCCCGTGGACTGTAGCCTGCCAGGCTCCTCTGTCCATGGGATTTCCCAGGCAAGAGTACTGGAGTGGGCTGTCATTTCCTTTTCCAGGGGATTTTCTGACCCAGGAATGGAATCTGAGTCTCCTGCACTGGCAGGCAGATTCTTTACTACTGAGTCACCGGGGATATTAAACACTGCATGTTTATACTACTTGTGATACATATAATATTATCTATTCAAATAGTTAGTAGAGTTTCTGTTTTTCTGACTAGACCCTGATGAATATAGCTGCTGTTTTATACTGCCTAAGGAGACTTTTATAGATTTGGGTTTTTTTTTAATTGTGTAAATATTTTGACTGCGTAACACTTAGGATGTAGACATCTGGAAGAATGATCACTCCCACCATTGCAGAAATAACAACAACAAGAACTCTTCACAGTATGAAAAATTCACAAATTTTGGAACCCATCAGAGAGCAAAAGTCATAGGAAAACAACTAGCTGATAATCTAGGGATAGACAGGTATGATCAAGAAGAGATAGAGTGAAACTCTAGCCAATGGTGGCCTATCAATTGGAAAATGAAGAGACAGATTCAGCAAAAATGTTTAACAAGTACTGTAGGCCAAGCGTGGAGAGCAAGGTCGTATTAACTCTGGAGACCATAGAAACAAGGAAATTTCATGTTCATATGAAGTCCATGGATATCACTGGTTGCTCACAATAAAACGATGAGGGCAGGGTGAGAGGCCTGAGGAAATGATTCGCATAGAGCAAGCCTGAAGGAAAGGACAGCAGCCACTCTGGTAAAGGCTCAAAGTCTCATCCAGATCATTCTTTCCTGTCTTTGTTCTAAACAGCTGAGAGAAGGGGAATAAATGCTGTTATTTTAGTTACTGGT
The DNA here is from genome assembly GCF_023091745.1 of Budorcas taxicolor. Taxonomy (NCBI): domain Eukaryota; kingdom Metazoa; phylum Chordata; class Mammalia; order Artiodactyla; family Bovidae; genus Budorcas; species Budorcas taxicolor. Next base: position 25,039,936 of record NC_068914.1, read on the forward strand.
GAAAACCTTTGCAACTAGAAGAAATAAACATGAAAAAGTCCTTTACCTATTGTTGATGGATAAGGAACACATGCTTGGCTCCAACCTACATGCAGGATTACCGAGACTTTCCACCACTGAGACAGTTATGCTGTGTCTAAGACAGATTTAGTCAGAGCAAAAAGAGCATGTCTGCTTCAGCCCTTCACCTCTAGCTTGACAAAGTAAAAAGTGTTGAATAACAACAGAAACAGAAGCTTCATTGGTAGAAAAAAGTCAAGAACATGGAGAGTAATTTGCTGTGAAGCTCAGAACAAAAGGAAGACCTGAAGCAATGTCTGAGGGTGCAACAGATGTATTATAGGTGGACTCTCTGGCAAAGCAAGCCCTACTTTACACATAAGGTGACATTAGAGGGGTTTGAAGCCTGCAGTTCACTGTAGGTAACCACAGATATAACAAATCCCTGATCTTGTTTGGCTTCTGATAGACTAAATCATCTGTCCACGCTGAAGATTTCTGCTCATTTCTAAACATAATATGCTTCATTTCAATTTCCATGATTGTATATAAGATGTCTAGCTATCAACAAAAAATTGCAAAGGATACAAGGAGTCAAAAAAAAAAAAATCAAGAGATAAAGCAATCAGCAGACCATAATTAATTATGAAAGAGATGTTAAAGCTATCTAATACCGAGGAATTAAAAAGCCTCTTGATGAAAGTGAAAGAGGAGAGTGAAAAAGTTGGCTTAAAGCTCAACATTTAGAAAACAAAGATCATGGCATCTGGTCCCATCACTTCATGGGAAATAAATGGTGAAACAGTGGAAACAGTGTTAGACTTTATTTTTTGGGGGCTCCAAAATCACTGCAGATGGTGATTCCGGCCATGAAATTAAAAGATGCTTACTCCTTGGAAGAAAAGTTATGACCAACCTAGATAGCATATTCAAAAGCAAAGACATTACTTTGCCAACAAAAGTCCATCTAGTCAAGGCTATGGTTTTTCCTGTGGTCATGTATGGATGTGAGAGTTGAAGTGTGAAGAAAGCTGAGTGCTGAAGAATTGATGCTTTTGAACTGTGGTGTTGGAGAAGACTCTTGCGAGTCCCTTGGACTGCAAGGAGATCCAACCAGTCCATTCAAGGACATCAGCCCTGGGATTTCTTTGGAAGGACTGATGCTAAAGCTGAAACTCCAGTACTTTGGCCACCTCATACAAAGAGATGACTCATTGGAAAAGACTCTGATGCTGGGAGGGATTGGAGGCAGGAGGAGAAGGGGGCGATAGAGGATGAGATGGCTGGATGGCATCACCAACTCAATGGATGTGAGTCTGAGTAAACTCTGGGAGTTGGGGATGGACCGGGAGGCCTGGTGTGCTGCAATTCATGGGGTTGCATAGAGTCGGACACGACTGAGCAAATGAACTGAACAACATATTTAAATAAATGTGTATATTTTAAGTGCTTTAGTAGACAAAAACAGACATAATCAGATCAGATGGGTAACTGAAACATAGATACAGAAATTATAATAAAAATTAAGTGAAAATTATAAAAATGAAAAACCTAGTTAAAGAGATGGAAAAAAAAAAAAAAACTTCAATGGGCTCATTGGTAAACTCAACACAGGGGAGGGGAAAAAAATCACTGAACTCAAAGCTATGACAAAGGAAATTACCCAAACTGAAACACAAAGTGATAAAAAAGAAAAACATTAAACCGGAAGAGAGCATCCAAGAAGTATAGAACACTGTCAAATATATGGGTATTTAGAACCTCAGTGGAGAAGGCAATGGCACCCCACTGGAGTCCTCTTGCCTGGAAAATTTTGTGGATGGAGGAGCCTGGTGGGCTGACGTCTGTGGGGTTGCACAGAGTCGGACACGACTGAGCGACTTCACTTTTACTTTTCACTTTCATGCATTGGAGAAGGAAATGGCAACCCACTCCAGTGTTCTTGCCTGGAGAATCCCAGGAACGGGGGAACCTGGTGGGCTGCCATCTATGGGGTCACACAGAGTCGGACACGACTAAGGTGACTTTGCAGCAGCAGCAGCGGAACCTCAGCAGGAAAACTGGGAAGAAGGAATATTTAAGTAATTAATAGTCAATTATTTTTCAAAATTAGTAAAAGATATCATAGATTCAAGAAGCTCAGGCAATGCCAAACAGAGTAAATAAAAACAACAATCATCTAGACAACATATTTAAAGTCCTAAAGTCAGTGATAAACAGATATTCTTGAAGGAACCAAAGGAAAAAAAAGTAACAAAAGAGAAACAAAGAAAAGGATTTCAACAGCTGTAGGACAATGGAAAAATCTCTTTTTAAAAAAGTTTTATTTTATATTGGAATATAGTTGATTCGCAAATTTGGAAAACTCAGCAGTGGCCACAGAACTGGAAAGGTTAGTTTTCATTTAAATCCCAAAGAAGGGCAACGCCAAAGAATGTTCAAACTGTAATACAATTGCACTCATTTCACATGCTAGCATGGTTATGTTCAAAATCCTTCAAGCTAGGCTTCAGCAATACATGAACCAGGAACTTTCAGATGTACAGCCTGGGTTTCAAAAGGGGCAGAGGAACCAGAGATGAAGCTGCAAACATTTGTTGGACCATAGAGAAAGCAAAGGATTTCCAGAAAAACATTTGTTTCTGTTTCATTGACTAAGCTAAAGTTTTTGTCTGTGTGGATCACAACAAACTGTGGAAAATTCTTATAGATGGGAATACCAGACCATCTAACCTGTCTCCTGTGAAACCTGTATGCCAGTCAAGAAACAACAGTTAGAACTGGATATGGAAAAATAGACTGGTTCAAAATTGGGAAAGGAGTGTGACAAGGCTGTATATTGTCACCCTGCTTATTTAACTTATATTCTGTGTACATCATGTGAAATATAGAGCTGAATGAATCACAAGCTTGAACCAACATTGCCAAGAGAAATATCAACAACCTCAGATATGCAGATGATACTACTCTAATGGGAAAGTGAAGAGGAACTAAAGAGCCTCTTGATGAGGATGAAAGAGGAGAGTGAAAAACCTGGCATAAAACTCAACATTCGTAAAATGAAGATCATGGCATCTGGTCTCATCACTTCATGGCAAATAGAAAGGGAGAAAGTGGAATCATTGACAGATTTTATTTTCATGGGCTCCAAAATCATTGCAGATGGAAACTGCAGCCGTGAAATTAAAAGATGCTTGTTCCTTAGAAGGAAATATGACAAACCTAAACAATGCATTAAAAAGCAGAGACATCACTTTGCTGACAAAGGCCTATAGTCAAAGCTATGGTTTTTGCCATAGTCATGTATGGATATGTGTTAGTTTCTCAGTTGTGTCTGATTCTTTGCAACCCCATGGACTGTAGCCCACCAGGCTCCTCTGCCCATGGGATTCTCCAGGCAAGAATACCTGAGTGGGTTACACCTCCCTTCTCCAGGGGATCTTCCTGACCCACAGACTGAACCTAAGTCTCCTGCACTGCAGGAAGATTCTTTATCATCTGAACCACCTGGACCATAGAGAAGGCTGAGCGCTGAAGAATTGATGCTTTTGAATTGTCATGCTGGAGAAGACTCTTGAGAGTCCCTTGGGCATCAAGGAGATCAAACCGGTCAATCCTAAAAGAAATCAACCCTGAATTTCCATTGGGAGAACTGTTGTTGAAGCTGAAGCTCCGATACTTTGGCCACCTGATGTGAAGAAGTGCTGACTCACTGGAAAAGACCCTCATGCTGGGAAAAATTGAAGGCAAAAGGAGAAGTGGGCAGCAGAGGATGAGATGGTTGGATGGACTCACTGACTCAATGGACATGAATTTGAGCAAACTCTGGGAGATAGTGGAGGACAGAGGAGCCTGAAGTGTTAGAGTCCATGAGGTTGCAAAGAATCAGACAAGACTTAGCAACAGAACAATAACAACATAGTAGATTAACAATGTCATGTTAGTTTCAGGTGTACAGCAGAGCGATTCAGTTACTATGACTTGTTAAACTCTTTGCAACCCCATGGACTGTAGCATGCCAGGCTCCTCTGTCCTCCACTATCTCCCAGAGTTTGCTCAAATTCATGTCCATTGAGTCAGTGATACTAACATATACATACATCTATTCCTTTTCAGATTCTTTTCCCATGTATATTATTATAGCATATTGAGTAGGATTTCCTATGATATATAGTAAATCCCTATTGTTTATCTAGTATATATATAATAGTGTGTATATTTTAATCTCAGCCTCTATTTTATCCCTCCTCCCCACCTTTCCTTTTAGTAACCATAAGTTTGTTTTACAAGTCTGTGAGTGTGTTTCTGTTTTTGTAAATAAGTTTATTTGCATCATTTCTAGATACCATATATAAACTATATCATATAATATTTGTCTTTCCTGTCTGACTTACTTTACCTAGAATGATGATCTCTCAGTTTATCCAGGTTGCTACAAATAGCATTATTTCATTCCTTAATGGCTGAGTAATATTCCACTGTATATCTGTACCACATCTTCTTTAATCATTCATCTGTCGATGGACATTTAAGTTGCTTCCATGTCTTGGCTCTTGTTAACACTGCTGCAAAGAATATTAGAGTGCATGTATCCACTTAAATTATGGTTTTCTCTGGATATATGGCTAGGAGTGGGATTGCTGGATAATACAGTAGCTCTATTATTAGGTTTTTAAGGAACCTCCATACTGTTCTCCAAAGTAGTTATAGAAATTTATGTTCCCACTAACAGTATAGGAGAGTTCTCTTTTCTGTACACCCTCTCCAACATTTATTGTTTGTAGATTTTTTGATGGTGGGCATTTTGACTGGTGTGAGGTGATACTTCATTGTAGTTTTGATTTGCATTTCTCTGATAATTAAAGATTTTGAGCATCTTTTCATGTGCTCTTTCACCATCTATATGTCTTCTTTGTAGAAAAGCCTATTTAGATATTCTGAAAAAAAAAAGTCAAAAAAGAATTCTATGCCTAGCAAAACAGCTTTTGAAACTGATGAAGAGATAAGGTAGAGAGGGGAAATATGTTATGCTTGTTAAGGAGGTTTGCTTTACATATAGGGACGTGAGAAAAATAAAAGTATGCCATAAGAGTCAGTTCTTTGATGGATTCTTGTGAATTTAAGCAAAGAGAAAGAATCTTGTCTACTTTTGAAGTTTATCCTATTGTCTGTAAAATAATTTAATGGTAGTATCTAAAGAAAAAGATGCTTCAGAGAAAGAAGTAATATTTCAGTGTATATAAACTTTTCTACACTTCTGAGAGCAATAGAATCCCAAGAGAAATCTCTTATTTGGAGAGAATTTTTGAAGATTGTGAATGGCTAGACCACTCAGAGAATCATGGGTAGATGTTTTTGAACTATGGCATTAGACTTCCTCAAAGTCTCCTTTGAGGAGGATTTTTTTTTTTTTAATTTAGTATGTTAAGGAAAATGCAGTTTACTTTTTAAATTTTTTAAAAAAAATTTTTAATAAGTTTTATTGGGATATCATTGACTTACAATGTTGTGTTAGTTTCAGATATACAGCAAAGTGAATCTGTGTGTACCAACACACACACACACACACACACACACACTCCTTTTTAGATTCTTTTTCCATGTAGTCCATTACAGAGTGTTGAGTAGATTTCTCTGTTGCTATACAGCAGATCCTTATTATTTATCTATTTTATATATAGTAGTATGTATATGTCAGTCCCAGGCTCCCAGTTTATCACTCCTTCCCTGTTCCCTGGTAAGCATGTTAGTTTTCTACATCTGTGGCTTGACTTCTGTTTTGTAAATAGTTTCATTTGTACCCCCTTTTTTATTCCACATGTAAGCAATATGATATTCTTTCTGTGTTTGACTGACTTCATTCAGTGTGACAATCTCTAGGTCCATCCATGTTGCCGCAAATGGCAGTATTTGTGCTTTCCTATGGCTGAGTGATATTCCATTGTATATATGTACCCCATCTTCTTTATCCACTCCTCTATTGATATTTAGGTTGCTTTCATTGCCTGGCTATTGTAGATAGTGTTGCAACGAACACTGGGGTGCATGTGTCATTTTGAATTTTGGTTTTGATTTTCTCTGGGTATACGCTCAGGAGTAGGATTGCTGGGTCATATAACAGTTCTATTTTTGGTTTTTAAAGGACCCTCTATATTGTTCTCCATAGTAGCTGGAGAACATTCCCACCAACAGTGTGGGAGGACTCCCTTTTCCAAGAAGGAGACTCTGAATAACTTGAAAATGTTAGGTAAATCTTCAGGGGCATGGACAGAAAGGAAGGTGGATAAATTAATCCAGATCTCTGAGAAAGCTATTTGATTATATTAGAGTGAGAATGGCTATTTCCATAACCTGACTTTCCCATTGTTTGTGTCTATATCTGGGCCTTGGCATGTGTGTTTATATTTTCAACTTCCTTGTCCTTACTCATCTTATGAACTAAAAGCATGTTCAGCTTAATTCAAGTCATAAGATAAAACCTTGGAATACTATTAAGTATTGGCTTCTCTGTGATAGATATATGTTTCAGTTATTAATTGCTGTATAAAAACATCACCCTAGAACTTACTAACTTAATATTTATTGTTTTTAAAGATTTTATTATTTCGAATTCAAGGAGGTTCTTTTACTCCATGTGACATTGGTTGAAATCACTCAGTCACTGACATTTACCTTGCAGCTATACCAAAGAGTCTAAGAAAGCTTTATTGATATGTTTGATAGCTTCTTCATCTCCACCTAGACTCTGTTTATCTGTTCTCCCCTCATTCAGTAGAACATCACCGTTTTCTGTTCAACATAGTGGCTGACTTTTCTAGAAAGAGAGCAGAACCTGCAGGCCCCTTGAAGACTAGACCTAGAAGAGGTACTGGGAGAAAGCAATGGCAACCCACTCCAGTACTCTTGCCTGGAAAATTCCATGGGTGGAGAAGCCTGGTAGGCTGCAGTCCATGGGGTCACTAAGAGTCGGACACGACTGAGTGACTTCACTTTCACTTTTCACTTTCATGCATTGGAGAAGGAAATGGCAACCCACTCCAGTGTTCTTGCCTGGAGAATCCCAGGGACAGGGGAGCCTGGTGGGCTGCCATCTATGGGGTCGCACAGAGTCGGACACGACTGAAGCGACTTACCAGAAGAGGTACTGCATCGTTTCTGCTGTAGTCTGCTAATAAAGGGAAAGTGAATAGACTGCTTTTTAATGGTTAGAACAGCATGTGTGTGTGTGTGTGTGTGTGTGTGTGTGTGTGTGTGTGTGTGTAGGCGGAAAGGAATTAATGGCAGCCATCTTTTAAGACTATGCACTAGAAAGTACAAGTGATTCTGGTGACAAAAATAAAGCTGGCTCACCCCACTCAAATGAGTGGGTCCTCAGAAGAACCTCAGTCATTACTCCACATTGCTTCAGGGAACAGTCTAGTGTTGTCCATATTTGAAGGTAGAATGGAAAAGGAATTGATGAGCTTCAGCTGTGACAGAAAACTAGGCACAGTCATATTCTGTAATTTTGTTTTGAATATAACCATACAGGAGCATTCAGCAGTCTGAGGATTCTCCAAGAGCCTGTTTGTAAGTAATTGATAACCTGCTGTGGTGTTTAAATGTTTGTGTCAACTTGTCTGAGCTTAAGAATGCCCAGATATTTGACAAAACATTATTTTTGGATGCATCTATGAAGTTGTTGCCTTAAGAGATTAGCATTCAAGTTGGCAAAACAAGTAAAGTATATTGCCTTCCCCAGTGTGGATGGGCATCACTCAGTCCACTGAGGGCCTAAACAGAACACCAAGAAGAGTGAATTCACTTTTAGTTTAAGCTGGGACGTCCATCTTCTCCTGCTCTTGGACATCATAGTTTCTGGTTCCTGTGATCTCTGAACCCGGACTGAACTACACCACTGGCTTCCTTGGTTTTCCAGCTTGCAACAGGAGATCTTGGGACTTCTGGGCCTCCATAATTGCATGAGTTAATCCCCCCATTTCTCTCTCTCCCTCTCCTCCTTCCTCCATCCCTCCATAAATACATACACACACAGAGAGAGACACCCATTGGTTGGCTCTCTTCCTCTGGAGAAATCTGGCAAATACATTTGCCTATTAACCAGTTCTTCTTCTAGTAAGGATCTGGTTAAAATGCTTGTATGATATTGTATAGGCTTTTAAGTATACACTGGACTTAAGATTTAACACAAATTTGAATATTATCTCTTCAATTTTTATGCATCTTCTATATGTTGCTACTCTCAACATAGTAAAAAATGTTAAGGGAGACAATAACTAAGTGATGATTTATACAGTATGACTTGGCTAATCTACATATGGGTCAAATTTATCATTACCTAGATCTATCTCGTTTTGTTTCTTTTCCTATCATGTCCAAACGGATGCTAACTATTTGCTCTCAGATGGATATAGACCACTGTGATAATATTGCTAAGTAGTGTAGAGATGTTTCAGGAAATCTTCTTGAAACCAGAGATTCACTTAAATTGGAGTGCACTGGTAATAGGACATACAGTTTACATGCAATGAAAGTAGAAAACTAAAATATAGGGGAACCATAAGCAAAACTTTCTGAATTTAAGAAATTAAGTCTAATTTCTCTTTTAAAATAATCATTCCCTAAATCTATTTATTGACTTTTAGACTTAGCAGCAGCAGCAGCAGAAATAATCTAAATATTCTTTTGCTTCATTTAATTATATTGAGTTTTATTTTTTCAGGCTTGCATCATCTAAATTTGATCAATTTATTGCAAATCTTGCCTTCAGTAGAGAAGATAATTTGGTAAAATGGTGTTCTAGCTAGTGGGTTTTGACATCTTAAAAGGACTTAAAATTATGCCTGTCTGAGAATTGTGTACATGGCTTCGCAGACATCTTCTCTGATTATATATGTTTTCTTTCCTTTTGTTAGAAGCCTGTTTTGATATTTTAAAGTGTCTAGAACATGATATTTGCTCATTAAAATTTCATCAAGTGGTTATTTAAGAATACCTTCTTTTCTTCAATGTATTATATTTAAAAGTGAAGTGGTAATACCTCTGGGGGCAGAATAATATAAACCCATCAGAAAATAACCATCTCATGTAAGGGAAACTTTTCTGGTCTATCTTCAAAGCAACCTCACTATCACTGTTAAAATAATTTGTGAAATATATTTTTCACAACTGTGTAACCAAAAACCTATTTTATTGACTGTCTCACTATTTGACCAAGGTTGTAAAAGTGAAGTAGCAGAAGGGTGGTTAAGGGAACATTTACAGAAATTACTGAGAAATTATCTTATAGCTCTAAGATTCTACTAAAATACTTAAAACAAAAGAACTATTGACTGGCGTATCAGGTGAGTATTACCAGTACTAGCTGATTATATTTTATTTGTTCAATAAGTTTATGCTTTTAAGGTTAGCCTAAAAAAAATGAAGTTACCCTGATATATTATTCTTTAAAGGTTTGGTGTCAAATTTAAATTCAAGAGAAATGTATATGCCACCATATATTGCTTTTTAAATTGAAACATAATTGAATTTGATATGGAAAGAAGATGATGACCTCATTTTCTAGTTAACAACTAGTTGATTACATATAGATATTTTCTGCAACAACCTTTCTTCTCCTAAAATTTCAGGAAGTGGGAAAGTCAGGTTTGTCATATTTTATCTAGAAATACTGGAAGAAGAAAATTGGTTGATCTATGAAAAAACGTTTGTCACTAGATTGTTTTATTGAAATGCCAATTCAGAGTTCAGGTTTTTGATCTTTACTCCCGTTTTTGCCCACATATATATGCAAATAAAAAGAACATGAAACTATTTCTCTTACTGTTTCCAGCATCTAAATGCAAACTGTTACTTTGAGTCCATCCATATTTCTTTTCAACTCCCTTAATCGTTCCTGAAATTTAAATGGAAAAGCTTCATCCTGAATACTACAATATGAGTTTGCATTATTTAAAATTAATTCACATTTCAAAATTTTCTATATACAGGCTGGTGCTTGAATTTTTCATAGGAAGTTCACCAGAAAAAAGTGAAGAGTGGACTTAATTCTAACATCCAGATAAGGTTTGAAAACATTTATGTGCAGAAGATATACAGTTAAAAGGACTCCTATTATTCTATATCATTATTGAAAATAACAGTTGCTATATAAGTCAGGTTGCATTGAATTTATAAACAGCATTATGGAGGATACAGAGGGTAGGTCAGGACATGAAATTAGGTCACCTTAACATAAAGGTGACATAAAGCGTGTTATCACAACAGTCATACATCAGCACTTCTCTGCTTCTGATTTGACTGTCCCCAAACTGCCCTTTCAAAGCATACACCACCCTTATGGCAGAAAGTGAAGAGAAACTAAAAAGCCTGTTGATGAAAGTGAAAGAGGAGAGTGAAAAAGTTGGCTTATACCTCAACACTCAGAAAACTAAGATCATGGGAAATAGATGGGGAAACAGTGGAAACAGTGTCAGACTTTATTTGGGGGGGCTCCAAAATCACTGCAAATGGTGACTGCAGCCATGAAATTAAAAGACGCTTACTCTTGGAATAAAAGTTATGACCAACCTAGATAGCATATTCAAAAGCATAGATATTACTTTGCCGACTAAGGTCTGTCTAGTCAAGGCTATGGTTTTTCCAGGGGTCATGTATGGATGTGAGAGTTGGACTGTGAAGAAGGCTGAGCGCCGAAGAATTGATGCTTTTGAACTGTGGTGTTGGAGAAGACTCTTGAGAGTCCCTTGGACTGCAAGGAGATCCAACCAGTCCATTCAGGGACATCAGCCCTGGGATTTCTTTGGAAGGAATGATGCTAAAGCTGAAGCTCCAGTACTTTGGCCACCTCATGCGAAGAGTTGACTCATTGGAAAAGACTGATGCTGGGAGGGATTGGGGGCAGGAGGAGAAAGGGACGACAGAGGATGACATGGCTGGATGGCATCACCGACTCGATGGATGTGAGTCTGAGTGAACTCCGGGAGTTGGTGATGGACAGGGAGGCCTGGCGTGCTGTGATTCATGGGGCTGCAAAGAGTCAGACATGACCGAGCGACTGAACTGAACTGACCCACTATGATTTGCGAGCTAGTCTTCTGGAAATCAATAGGGTATCGAAATTTTTCCTGCCCTCTTGACCTGGGTAGTTACTGATGCACGCTGCAAAAGTTGTCAGTGCTCAGTGCTAGAGACCAGATTTCAGGTTGACAGTCACTAATACTTAATCCAATGTCTGCTAACATATAGGTCAAGGCTTCTATGTCTGCCCTTAACAGCTGAAAGCACAACACAGACCAGTGTTGAGAGATGTTTGTCTTATTGCTAAAGCCATTAGCACTTAATACTACTGTCATTTGACTTTCTAAATTCCCAATTGATTGAATTTGGACATGCTCTTTTCTCATAGGCTCTTTGCCTGAGGACTGACGCATGAGTACGTGCAGCCTGAACCAAGGGGTTCAGTTAGACTAACTGAGAGCTACAATGAGTACATTTCCCTTCTTGTTTGATGCAGGGCCTTTTTAATTTTGCACCAACTCTTAAGTTTTGATTCACTCTTAAGTTTTGATTCTCATTTCTCATGTAGTGAACTATTTTTTAGTGGATTCTTTAATAACTTATGAAAACAGAACTCTCAGAATTTCAATCTTTAGTCTTCTGAAACATTAAGCTATATCTAATTTCGAGAAATTAGAAACTTGGCACAAGTTTTTTTTTAATTTTATTGAAATATAATTGATTTACATTGTTGTGCTAGTTTCAGGCATCCAGTAAAGTGATTCAGTTATACATGCATATTTATGAATATATGTATTCTTTTTTTTACACTCTCTTCCAATATAGGTTGTTACAAAATAGTAAAGATGGTTCCCTGTGTTATTTAATAAGTCATTGTTGATTATCTATTTTATACACAGTAGTGTGTATACTTTAACCTGGGCCTCCCAAGTAGCGCTAATGGTAAAGATCCTGCCTGCCAATGCAGGAGACTTAAGAAACATGGATTCTCTCCCTGGGTCCAGAAGATTCCCTAGAGGAAGGCATGGCAATCCACTCCAATATTCTTGCCTGGAGAATCCCATGGACTGAGGAGCCTGGTGGCTAGAGTCCATAGCATCACAAAGAGTTGGATACTACTAAAGCGATTTAGCACACAACACATACTTTAATCCCAAATTTCTAATTTATCCCTCTCCGTCCGTCCCTTTTGGGGACCATAGCTGTTTTTTTCTCCCCTGTCTGCGGGTCCATTTCTGCTTTATAAATAGGTTCATTTGTATCCTTTTATTTACGATTCTACATGTAAGCGATATTATATTTGTCTTTCTTGGCACAAGTTTTAATTAATGCCTACTACTGCTAAATATTAAAGACACTTTTAAAGTAATTTTTCTTGTTTTTTCTCTCTTTTACTATTTATGTTGGAGGGAACTATTGCATAAAAGAGAGGAAGATAGCATCGCACTGTACCAATTGTATTAATCTTTTGGCCCAAATTCATTTTACAATCTGAAGATAGTAAAAAGCTTTAGTAGAAGGCTTTCTCTAGAGATTTGAATAAACAGTGTCTGTTGCTAAAGCAGGTATAGTCTGATCTATTATGTAATATGTTTGCTAAGAAATTTTTTTAAAAAGGCAAGTGCATTATAGTCAGGGTTTTCCAGAGAAATAGACCATTAAAATAGACAGATACATAGATATATCCTAGATGGATTCTTATATGTATATATAAGGAATTTGTTTTCATGATTACAGATGTTCCAAAATTCACAGCTGGGGATCCAGGAGAGCCAGAAATCTATTTCTAGTCTGAGACTGAAGGCCTGAAAATCAGGAGAGCTTATATTGTAAGTTCCGTTCCAAGGGCAGGAAAAGATCGATGCCCCAGTGCAGGTAGGCAGGCAGGCAAAGTTCATTCCTACCCAGTATTTTTGTTCTATTCAGAGCTTCAGTTGATTGGATGAGGCCAAGCCACATTAAAGGGAGCAATCTGCTTTACTCAGTCTACAGATTCAGATGTTAATCTCATACAGAAACACCTTCACAGACATACCCAGAATAGCATTTGGCCAATATCTTGACACCCTGTGTCCCAGACAGATTGACACATAAAATTCATCACTGCAGGAATTCCTGACTTTCTATGTAAATATTGGAGACCATCTACTCAACCTAAAGCTGCCTGATGGTTTTGCATAGGAGTGGCTATAGAACTCACTTTTTATATTCTGGCAGTTTGTGGAGTTCTCTATTGTGGAGTTTCCTCACTGTGGGTGGGGTTGTACGGGTGGCTTGTCAAGGTTTCCTGGTTAGGGAAGCTTGTGTCAGTGTTCTGGTGGGTGGAGCTGGATTTCTTCTCTCTGGAGTGCAATGAAGTGTCTAGTAATGAGTTATGAGATGTCAATGGTTTGGGGGTAACTTTGGGCAACCTGTATATTGAAGCTCAGGGCTGCGTTCCTGTGTTGCTGGAGAAATTGTGTGGTATGTCTTGCTCTGGAACTTGTTGGCCCTTGGGTGGTGCTTGGTTTCAGTGTAGGTATGGAGGCGTTTGATGAGCTCCTATGGATTAATGTTCCCTGGAGTCAGGAGTTCTCTGATGTTCTCAGGATTTGGACTTAAGCCTCTCAGGATTTGGACTTAAGCCTCCTGCTTCTGGTTTTCAGTCTTATTTTTACAGTAGTCTCAAGACTTCTCCTTCTATACAGCACCACTGATAAAACATCTAGGTTAAAGATGAAAAGTTTCTCCACAGTGAGGGGCATCTGGAGAGGTTCACAGAGTTACATGGAGAAGAGAAGAGGGAGGAAGGAGTTAGAGGTGACCCAAATGAGATGAGGTGGAATCAAAAGAGGAGAGCGCAAGCTAGCCAGTAATCATTTCCTTATGTGCGCTCCACAGTCTGGACCACTCAGAGATGTTCACAGAGTTATACAGAGAAAAGAAGAGGGAGGAAGGAGACAGAGGTGGGCAGGGGTATAAAAGAGGGAAATGAAAAGGAGAGAGACAGATCCAGCCAGTAACCAGTTCCCTAAGTGTTCTCCACCGTCTGGAACACACAGAGATTCACAGAGTTGGTTAGAGAAGAGAAGGGGGAGGGAGGAGACAGAGGCGACCTGGTGGAGAAAAAGGAGAGTCCAAAGGAGGAGAGAGCAGTCAAGCCAGTAATCTTGCTCCCAAGTAAAAATGGGTACTGAAGATTGAGTTTTTAAAGGTACAAAATTGATAACAACTACCAAAAAGCAAAGATTAAAAATCTAGAGTAGAGGTTGGATTTTCAAAAATACAATATTAAAGAAAAGAAGAAGAAGAAAAACAAAGTCACAAAAATTATTTAAAAATATATATATATGAAGTTTGCTTTAAAAATAGGGTCTTTTTTTTTGAAAAGTAATAGTAGGTTATAAAAATGAAAATTAAAGGAGTAATAGAGGACTTAAAAATTTTTTAAAGTTAAAAAAAGAAGAAAGAAAAAAAAGAATGATCATAAAAATAGTAAAGATATATCTAGGACTTTCTCTGGTGTTGTTGTGGGCAGTGTGGGGTCAGTTCATTTTCAGATAGTTCCTTGGTCTGGCTTAGAACTCACTTTTTAAAGAGGGCTGCTGTTTTATTTGGGAAGGCAAAGACAACTCCAAAGGGCATTTTAGTTAGACAAAAGTAATGCCTTGATCTTAATTCTGAAAGGTGATATTGAAACACTTTTGAAGTTTTTATCCTCATGAAAAGTGTAGGGCTTCTACAGAGATACTGACCAAGGGAAGATTTCTTTCTTTGTTTCTTTATACAAAACAAAGAGTTGGATGGATGAACTTTGAAAATATTATGATAAATGAGAGAAAACAGATGCAAAAGACTACATATTGTATGATTACATTTATATGAAGTATATAGAGTAGACAAATCCATAGAGAAAGAGAATTAATAGTTGTTGGGGGCTGAGGAAAATGAGGTTGCCTTTTGGTGTGATGAAAATTTCTGGAATCAGATAGCAGTGATCATTGCACACAATTGTAAGTGTCTACATAAACAGAATTGTACACTTTAAAGTGGTTAAGATGAGAAGGTTTGTGTTAAATGAATTTTGCCACAGTATAAAACAAAGCCAATGAATTAAAAATAACAAACCAAAAAATCCCATAATAAGTTAAGAATCTGGGCTCCTAGGAGTGAGTTCAGAGTCCAAAGAATCTATTTTTCCTCATGGGAAGTAAACTGGCTTCTACATCATGGTGAAAGTGAAGCTTAAGTGAGAGAAACCAAGCAGGCAACTCCCCTTGCAGAGATTTGGCAAACTGATTTCTTTTACTTTTTCTTTTATATTAGAGTATAGCCAATTAACAATGTGTGACAGTTTCAGATAGAGACTAAAAATACTCAGCCATATATATACCTGTATGCATTCTTCCCCAAACTTTCCTCCCATCCAGGCTGCCACATAAA
Organism: Budorcas taxicolor; assembly: GCF_023091745.1. Classification (NCBI taxonomy): domain Eukaryota; kingdom Metazoa; phylum Chordata; class Mammalia; order Artiodactyla; family Bovidae; genus Budorcas; species Budorcas taxicolor. The sequence goes on from NC_068914.1 coordinate 25,055,377, forward strand.
ATGGAGCAGAGTTCCCTGTGCTAAACAGTATGTCCCTGTTTGTTATCCATTTTAAATATAGTAGTATGTACATGTCGATCCCAAACCCTTCCCCCATTCTTCCCCCTGGCAACCATAAGTTTGTTCTCTAAGTCTGTGAGAATTCTAAGTTTTGTGAATAAGTTCATTTGTATCATTTCTTTTTAGAGTCTGTATATAAAGGATGTCATGCAATATCTCTCCTTCTGGGAAACTGATTTTGCCAGAAGTAATATCAAAGACAATTTTTATAATAGCCAGGACATGGAAGCAACCTAGATGTCCATCAGCAGATGAATGGATAAGAAAGCAGTGATACATATACACAATGAAGTATTACTCAGCCATTAAAAAGAATACATTTGAATCAGTTCTAATGAGGTGGATGAAACTGGAGCCGATTATACAGAGTGAAGTAAGCCAGAAAGAAAAACACCAATACAGTATACTAACACATATATATGGAATTTAGAAAGATGGTAATGATAACCCTGTATGCGAGACAGCAAAAGAGACACAGATGTATAGAACAGTGTTTTGGACTCTGTGGGAGAGGGCGAGGGTGGGATGATTTGGGAGAATGGGATTGAAACATGTATACTATCAGGTAAGAAACAAATCGCCAGTCTAGGTTCTATGCAGGATACAGGATGCTTGGGGCTGGTGCACTGGGATGACCCAGAGGGATGGTACGGGGAGGGAGGTGGGAAGGGGGTTCAGGATTGGGAACACGTGTACACCCGTGGCAGATTCATGTTGATGTATGGCAAAACCAGTACAATATTGTAAAGTAATTAGCTTCCAATTAAAATAAATAATTTTTTAATTAAAAATTTTAAAAAGAAAGAAAAAAAAAAGACAATTTTGATTCTCAAATTTTACATAACATATGTCTCCAAAACTTAGTAGCTTAAAACAACAGCTGTCATTTCTCATGATTCTGTCAGTTGGTTGTGTGGTTCTTCTGTTCAACCAGGTGTCCCTGGGATCACACATGCTGTTGCACTCATTTGGGAGATGCGTGTGTCTAGACAGTCAGAAAGCTCTCTCATACACTTAGGGGCCAGGGTGGTGTCTGATGGCCTTGGCTCTTCAGCTTTCCTTCACATAATGACTCCTTCCCTGTGGTGATTCATCCTCCAGGATAAATGATCTCACTTTGTAGCTGGATAGTTTGGGTTTCCTGACAACATGGTATTAATAGGTGAGTTTCAAGAAAGTGGAAGCAAAAGGTCTCCTTAAAGCAAGGCCCAGAACTAACACCACATCACTTCCAAGACATTTTACTGATCAAAGCACACCACAGGCTGTATTCATATTTAAGGGGAGAGGAAGTAGAATGCATCTATTCATGAAAGAGCAAAGAGGAATTGTTTAGTGCTCATTTTCGGAGAATATCTGCTACAAATATCCTGTTTTTTATGTTTTCCTTCTTAGCCTTATAACTTCATCTCTAAACCTTCAACGTAGTGAGTTAACATTATGAAGATTTTTGTTGGCTGTGCTTTGAAGAATCAAGGATGTGTCAGTGTTCATTCTGGATGTAAGAAGAAAGAGGGAAAGAGCTGTCAGCAAAAAGGGACCTTCAAGGAAATGGAAAGTATATCTGGGGGACAATAACTGGCAAATATAATAAATAAAAAGTATAATACATTGATGGAACATGCCAAGTAACTTGAAAAGATTCTTAGAGAAACTGGAGTGCATCATTAAAGACTTTCCTCATTAATTCAGATTTGAAGCCAATAGTAAGTTGGGGGTTTTAAATAGGAAGAATGACTCTTAAAAATGTAGAATCACACATTACATGGAACATCAAAGATCTAAACCTACTTCAGCTGGACATCAGAGAAGAGGCAACTACCAAAAGCGTAGAAGTCCCACTGGAATAATGATGATTATCTCATCTTGATTCAGAGAGTGCTGTACATTGAATGAATAGCAACTGTTTCTGTGATTCCAACCAGCTATAACTAAGTTATTATTTTGGATATTATTATGATAAGAGAGGAGTATCATGAGTGGAATACATATATTTCAGAGAAGTTATATAAGTAGATGTTAGGAATTGAGAATTGGATTGGGAAAAATATATGTATGTATATATATGTATATTTGTTGTTCAGTCACTCAGTTGCATCCAACTCTTTGTAACACCATGGACTGTAGCACACCAGGCTTATGTTCTTCGCCATCTCCCAGAGCAATCAGTGATGCCATCCAACCATTTCATCCTCTGTCATCCCCTTCTTCTCCTGCTTCAATTTTTTCCAAAATCAGGGCCCTTTCGAATAAGTTGGGTCTTCCCATGAGGGGGCCAAAGTATTGGAGTTTCAGCATCATATCTTCCAATGAACATTCAGAGTTGATTTCCTTAGGATTGACTGGTTTGATCTCTTTGCAGTCCAAGGAACTCTCAAGAGTCTTTTCCAGCACCACAGTTCAAAAGCATTAATTCTTTGGCACTCAGGCTTTATAGTTCAGTTCTCATATCCATAAATAACTCCTGGAAAAATATTAGCTTTGACTAGACAGACTTTTGTTGGCAAAGTAATGTCTCTGCTTTTCAATAGGCTATCTAGGATTGTCATAGCTTTTCTTCCAAGGAGCAAATGTCTTTTAATTTCATGGCTGCAGTCACCATCTGCAGTGATTTTGGAACCCAAGGAATAAAGTCTCTGTTTACACTATTTCCCCACCCATTTGCCATGAAGTGATGGGACCGGATGCCATGATCTTAGTTTTCTGAATACTGAGTTTTAATTCAACATTTTCATTCTCCTCTCCCAACTCCATACAGAGGCTCTTTAGTTCCTCTTCACTTTCTGCCATAAGGGTGGTGTCAGCTGCATATCTGAAGTTATTTACATTTCTCCTGGTAATCTTGATTCCAGCTTCACATATGTATACATATATTTTATTTTCTGGATACTCATCCTAATTAGGACAAAGGACAAACAGCACTTATTCTTGATTTATACCTTAGTTCATATTGATTCATCACATAGAGTACATTCTTCTTTGTATTTCAGTGGTTCAAACATGGACTCTGCTGAAGAGCCTAGCTAAGATTTTACTTTCTAATAAGCTTTCCTTAGAACATAGAGCTATCATCCCCATACTACAAGGAAATTAGTCTTGGAAAACATTGAAAAAAATTCTCAAATATAGAATTTAGAAGGGAATTATGATCAACAACAGATTTTAGGTTAAATATTTGGGTAATAATAGCATTATTATCCTTCATTCTTAGTTTTTGTAATAATAGATACACTATCTTTTCAATTATTGAAGCTAAGATAATACAGTGACATTTTAGAGATATGTGAATGCAAACAAAATAGTAGTTTAATAGTATATTAGTAATTTATATGACATAATTTTGCTTTGTATGTATTCATTTATTATTAATTTCTGGAGTGCAGAAAAAGAAATTTATGCTATTTGATTTTAAAGTAACAGTGTCACTCATCTATATCTAATAGAATTATTATGTTTATTTTTAAAGGAGACTACACCTTAAAAGCTAGAAATGGTATGAGCCCTTTATTAGAAATAGAAATTTGTCTTATTAGGAAAGGATTCTGTGGTAATCTTTTATTTTCAAAATGAGATTTCTGAAACGGTCTCTAAGGGTGGGAGAACTATCTCCGAATTCAAGTTACATAAAACATCTATCAGTAATAAAGTTCACTACTACAGAATAAGCACAAGCCATCAGAAGCAACAGTGGCCATCAAGCTGGATCAGGGAGGCAGCAGCCCCCTTCTGTCTAATATTAAACCTAAGATTGAGGGGAGACTGCTAGAGAGGTGAAAGATAAATTGGGCATTAGGAATGGGAGGTGGGGCAGCGGTAATGTATCAACTTGAATGGAGATCTTTACATATTTTAATAATCTGTGTGATTATATGACAAATATTTGAATTTCAGTTCTGAATTTTATTTCCTCCTATTTAACCAATTTTATACTTTGAGGACCTAGCTTGCAGTTTAATAGCAAAGAATAAAATCAAGTTTCTGTTTATTGAAATAGCTAATATCTAGCTGGAAGAAGATGCTAAAATACCTAGAAAGTCAAATGCATTTTATATTTAAGTGTAAATTGTTAAAAGTAGATTTAAAATCTTTTGTAAAAATTTTATTGGCATATAGCTGATTTATAATGTGTTAATTTCAGGTGTACAACAAAGTGAATGTTATATGTATACCTACTCTTTTATAAGATTCTTTTCCTATATAGGCCATTATTGAGTAGAGTTACCTGTGCTATACATGTTCTTATCAGTTACCTATTTTACAGGTAGTAGTTATCAGCTCTGATCAGTTCAATCACTCAGCCTTGTCTGACTATTTGTGACCCCATGGATTGCAGCACGCCAGACTTCCCTGTCCGTCACCATCTCCCACCAACAGTCTAGGATCTGGTCCTATCACTTCTCTACTTCCTCACTAGCATTTACTGTCTGTAGATTTTTTTGATGGTGGCTATTCTGACTTGTGTGAGGTGATACCTTATTGTAATTTTGAGTTGCATTTCTCTAATAATTAGTGGTGTTGAATATCTTTCCATGTTCCTTTGGCCATGTTAAAGTATTATGTAAATAAGAGAAGACTGAGATCTCTGTGGCTGGAAGTAAGGGGGGAATAGGGAAATTACCCTGAAGGAGTTTAAACTTCTCAGATTGAGCAGACAGCAGAATATAAAATCCCAAGCATAGAAAGGATAAGCAGAACTTTTCTCAGCTAACAAGAATGGATCACTAACAGAATAGAAATGTTCATGCCTTCAGAGAGTACAGAAGCCATCTGTTGAATGGTCTGTGGAGGGTACTATTGGCTTATGTGCCTGACATCTTAATTCATTATTTTCTTATCAGGAACATTTTGATGACCCTGTATATCAAATCAATACATTTTAAATTTTATTATCAACTAATCTGTATAACATATTTGGTCTAAAATTGAGCTCATTCCTTCCAGGTCCTAATTGTTGTTGTTCAGTGGCTCAGTCGTGTCCGACTCTGTGACCCCATGGACTGTAGCATGCCCAGCTTCCCTGTTCTTCACCATCTCCGAGTTTGTTCAAACTCATGTCCATTGAGTAAGTGATGACATCCAACCATTTTATTCTCTGTCATCCCCTTCTCCTTCTGCCCTCAAACTTACCAGCATCAGGGTCTTTTCGAATGAGTCGGCTGTTCACATCAGGTGGCCAAAGTTTTGGAGTTTCAGCTTCAGCATCAGTTCTTCCAGTGAACATTCAGGCCTGATTTCCTTTACAATTGACTGGCTTGATATCCTTGCAGTCCAAGGGACTCTCAAGAGTCTTCTCCAACAGCACAGTTCAAAAGCATCAGTTCTTCGGCAGTCAGCTTTCTTTAGAGTCCAATTCTCACATCTATACATGACTACTGGAAAAACCATAGATTTGACTAGATGAACCTTTATTGGCAAAGTAATGTCTCTGCTTTTTAATATGCTGTCTAGGTTTGTCATAGCTTTTCTTCCAAGGAGGAAGCACCTTTTAATTTCATGGCTGCAGTCACCATCTGCAGTGATTTTGGAGCCCCAAAATATAATCTCTCACTGTTTCCACTTTTTCCTCATCTATTTGCCATGAAGTGATGAGGCTGGATGCTATGATCTTAATTTTCTGAAAGTTATGTTTTAAGCCATCTTTTTCACGCTCTTCTTTCACTTTCATCAAGGGGCTCTTTTGTTCTTCTATTTCTGCCATAAGGGTGGTGTCATCTGCATATCTGAGGTTATTGATATTTCTCCCAGCAATCTTGATTCCAGCTTGTGCTTCATCCAGCCCAGCATCACGTGATATACTCTGCATATAATTTAAATAAGCAGGGTGACAATATGCAGCCTTGAAGTACTCATTTCCCAACTTGGAACCAGTCTGTTGTTCCATGTCTGGCTCTAACTGTTGCTTCTTGACCTTCATACAGATTTCTCAGGAGGCAGGTAAGGTGGTCAGGTAGTCCCGCCTCTCTTTTTTTTTTAATGTTATTTTATTATTGTTATTATTATTTTTACTTTACAATATTGTATTGGTTTTGCCATACATCAACATGAATCCGCCATGGGTGTACCTGTGTTCCCAATCCTGAACCCCCCTCCCACCTCCCTCCCTGTACCATCCCTCTGGATCATCCCAGTGCACCAGCCCCAAGCATCCTGTATCCTGCATAGAACCTAGACTGGTGATTCGTTTCTTATATGATATTATACATGTTTCAATGCCATTCTCCCAAATCATCCCACCCTCTCCCTCTCCCATAGAGTCCAAAAGACTGTTCTTATACATCTGTGTCTCTTTTGCTGTCTCGCATACAGGGTTATCATTACCATCTTTCTAAATTCCATATATATGTGTTAGCATGCTGTATTGGTGTTTTTCTTTCTAGCTTACTTCACTCTGTATAATCGGCTCCAGTTTCATCAGCCTCATTAGAACTGATTCAAATGTATTCTTTTTAATGGCTGAATAATACTCCATTGTGTATATGTACCACAGTTTTCTTATCCATTCATCTGCCGATGGACATCTAGGTTGCTTCCATGTCCTGGCTATTATAAACAGTGCTGCGATGAACATTGGGGTACATGTGTCTCTTTCAATTCTGGTTTCCTCAGTGTGTATGCCCAGCAGTGGGCTTGCTGGGTCATAAGGCAGTTCTATTTCCAGTTTTTAAAGGAATCTCCACACTGTTCTCCATAGTGGCTGTACTAGTTTGCATTCCCACCAACAGTGTAAGAGGGTTCCCTTTTCTCCACACCATCTCCAGTATTTATTGCTTGTAGACTTTTGGATCACAGCCATTCTGACTGGTGTGAAATGGTACCTCATTGTGGTTTTGATTTGCATTTCTCTGATAATGAGTGATGTTTCATGTGTTTGTTAGTCATCTGTATGTCTTCTTTGGAGAAATGTCTATTTAGTTCTTTGGCCCATTTTTTGATTAGGTCGTTTATTTTTCTGGAATTGAGCTACAGGAGTTGCTTGTATATTTTTGAGATTAGTTGTTTGTCAGTTGCTTCATTTGCTATTATTTTCTCCCATTCAGAAGGCTGTCTTTTCACCTTGCTGATATTTTCCTTCGTTGTGCAGAAGCTTTTAATTTTAATTAGATCCCATTTGTTTATTTTTGCTTTTATTTCCAGTATTCTGGGAGGTGGGTCATAGAGGATCCTGCTGTGATTTATGTCTGAGAGTGTTTTGCCTATGTTCTCCTCTAGGAGTTTAATAGCTTCTGGTCTTACATTTAGATCTTTAATCCATTTTGAGTTTATTTTTGTGTATGGTGTTATTCCCTTCTCTTGAAGAATTTTCCATGGTTTGTTGTGATCCAACACAGTCAAAGGCTTTGGCCTAGTCAGTAAAGCAGATCCCAATACCCGATATGAAGATCCCAATATGAAAATATCTTCTTGGTTAAAATAGCCCTCTGAAAAGAGCCACCAGATTCAACTTTTAAAAAGTGGATTTTATAACTGGAGTGATTATGCTTGAAGGGCTGGAATGAATGATTCAGATCTAGAGTTAATTTTTTATTTCTCTGTCAAGTGCAATACCTACTGAGAAAGACAGCACCAAAAGCTTTGTATTTGTACTCTTGTTTGTATTCCTTAAGCAGAAAGAGAAATACATAAAAAGCAAAGCCAAGGCAGCAAACAGAAGTAATTAACCATAATTTCTTTTTCCATGCCTCAAACTTGCTGTTACAGGATATTTCTGTTTATCCTTCTGAATAACCAATGGTTCAGTGGGTTGTAAAATATTTTTGAGATTAAAAGAATACTTCATTATAACAGGTAGATAAAAATAGATGAAAATATATAGGTTTTCCTTTAGTCTCTTACAACATCATACCTATGATAATCAAAATTCAAACAGAAGTAATATGCTTTTAAGGCAATTATGTTTATCCTATCCATATTTTTAATCTTTATGTAATGGAGGGATCAGTCTCATGACTAAAGACTACATATTAATAGTTAGCTATATAGATTTATAAGTATAGACATATATTATTAGAGATAGTAATAAGTAGGCTAAGACATACTAAGATACTTTCTCACTCACAATAACATGTCTATACTGCTGACCCTCTTTGCCAGCTATTTCTGCATTTCAAGGATCATAAGCAGATTAACAAATCACGGTTGCCTAACCAATCACGTAAAATCCAACATAAAGACTGTGTTTCAGTGCAAAACAGATTATTATCAACCTTTCATATTTTCTTTTTAAACAGCATATAATAAGAGTTGTCTGAATAAGCTATTCACTGGAAACCTCTCTTTATCTAGATTAATCAAAGCATATAGAATCATTAAAAATATATTTATTATCATTTAAGATTAATTGATGGCCTCCCCTGGTAGCACAACTGGTAAAGAATCCACCTGCAGTACAGGAGATCCCAGTTCAGTTCCTAGGTTGGGAAGATTCCCTGGAGAGGGGATAGGCTGCCCACTCCAGTAGTTGTAGGCTTCCCTGGTGGCTCAGATGGTAAAGAATCCGCCTGCAATGTGGGAGACCTGGATAGAGTCCCTGGGTTGGGAAGATCCCCTGGAGGAGGACATGGCAAACCACTTCAGTATTCTTGCCTGGAGAATCCCTGTGGACAGAGGAGCCTGGTGGGCTACAGTCACAAAGATTCAGACTCAACTGAGCGACTAAGCACAGCACAAGATTAACTGATAAAATCAAGAAACATGACAGTTTTCCCCTTCCCTCCTTTCCTTCTTGTCTTTCTTTCTTCCATCCATTTCTTTGTTTTTCTTAAAGTCTAGGAAATCATCTTTGTAATCATTTAATGCTATGCTTTTCGTATCTCTTTCTTCTTTTTTATTAGCCTCAGAAATTTGTTTAAGTGAAATTTTTCTGAGAAGCCCAGTATATCAGAGAAAGGAGTGAATAGTTGTTCTGGCTAAGGAAAGCACGCCTTGCATTTCCTATGACTTCATTCAGTATACCTCTCACCCCTCTACTGTGAGTAGAGGGAGGAGGTCCTCAAAATTCCTTCGGAGCTTAGCATAAACTCTTCATTGCATTTTTTTAAAATCAAAGTATAGTTGATTTACAATGTTGTGTTAGGTTCTGGTATACAGCACAGTGGATCAGTTATATATATAAACATACACATCTATATACACATACATATTCTTTTTTGTATTCTTTTTCAGTATGGTTTAATACAGGATGTTGAATCTAGTTCCATGTGCTATAGAATAGGATCTTGTTATCTGTTTTATATATAGTTGTTTGTATCTGTGTGAAAGCGTTAGTTGTTAAGTCATGTCCAACTCTTTGTGACCTCCTGGACTATAGCCCACCAGGCTCCTCTGTCCATGGACTTCTCCAGGCAAGAATACTGGAGTGGGTAGCCATTCCTTTCTCCAAGGAATCTTCCCAACCTAGGGATCGAACACAAGTCTGCATTGCAGGCAGATTCTTCATCATCTGAGCCACCAGGGAAGCCAGTTCCTTGCCAGAGAAGCTCATATTATTATAACAAATCTAATATCTCCATATCTTTGCTATTTTAAATAATGCTGCTGTGAACATTGAACACTGAATCTCTCCAAATTAGAATTTTTGTCTCTTCCAGATGTATACCCAGGAATGGGATTCCTAGATTATATGGTAACTCCAGTTTTTTAAGGAACCTTCACTTTGTTCTCTATAGTGGCTGCACCAATTTACATTCTCATCAGCAATGTAGAAGGGTTTCTTTTTCTCCACACTCTCTCAAACAATTTATTTGTAGGCTTTGTAATGATGGCCTTTCGGACTAGTGTGAGGTGGCACCTCCTAGTTTCGATTTGCATTTTTCTCATAATTACCCATATGAGCATCTCTTTATGTGCCTGTTGGACATCTTTTGTCTTCTTTGGTAAACTGCTCATTTTAAATTTGAAGAAACTAAGACCCAGAGAAATGGAATGAATTTCTTAACTATAACATTACATATTACTCTTTAGTGTAATATATTAAATTGTATTATTGAAAAATAAGGAATTGTGTTTGTAAGTAAATGTATGATGTATTTTTGTTAGAAATTTAATTAGCTTAATTGTAGGGAGAAGAATCTTTGAGAATCATATTATATTACAGTAGTAAACATAGAATCAGTAAATCAGTATGAGAATAATACTTTCTAAGATATATGAAAATACAGATGAGATAAAAAGAAGAGGGTGTAAATTGTCCAGGTTCTGACAACCACAGTAATGAGATGAGCCACAGACAGAGATAGAGCTTATCCAGTGAAGCAGAAAGCCCAGATTTCACAACTATAACAGACATCATGGTAATGACACTGTAGTAAACTATCCTAAAATACAATACAATGAAAATGAGATACTAATAGGTGAGTAAATAAATGGGGCCTTGTGAGATTCAACTTGATCTTGCAACAGTGGGGCCAAGTTTAGGAAGTGCCAGAGTGGCAAACAAAAGACCACGAGAAAATGGTGTGTAGAGAAATAAAATAGATGCATTAAACCTGTGTGCCTGGGAGTTTCTTGGGCAAGGAGCCAGTCTGGCCTCTCTCGCACTGATGTGGTCTTGAATAGTTAACCAACTATTTCTCCTTATTACTGTCCCAGAAATAAATTGGGTAGGTCTTGTGGGAATGATCAAGTAGAAAGATCAGGTTACTTTCAGCAGAGAAAAAAATATTGATGTCAGACTTTCTGACAGTGATGTTTTATGCTAACAAAAACCTAATGCCCTTAGGATGCTCAAAGAAAGATAATATGAGTTAAGTATTTTATATTCAGACCAAATGACCTGTGATGGTCAAGACACAGGGTAACTATGACAAACATGCAAGAACTCAGGGAAAATTATTCTTAGGAAATGTACCAAAGAATGTATTTTAGATAACCAGAGTCACTGGGGAGTTGCTGGCACAAGCACTGAATTATATATTTTACTAGAATCAGCACAGAAGGGTAAATGTGAGAGAGACAGTACAGTATAGATGGTTATTTTTTTTTAATTTTTATTTTTACTTTATTTTACTTTACAATACTGTATTGGTTTTGCCATACATTGACATGAATCCACCATGGGTGTACATGCGATCACAAACATGAACCCCCCTGCCACCTCCCTCCCCACAACATCCCTCTGGGTCATCCCCGTGCACCAGCCCCAAGCATGCTGTATCCTGCATCTGACATAGACTGGTGATTCGATTCTTACATGGTAGTATACATGTTTCAATGCCATTCTCCCAAATCATCCCACCCTCTCCCTCTCCCTCTGAGTCCAAAAGTCCGCTATACACATCTGTGTCTTTTTTGCTGTCTTGCATACAGGGTCATCATTGCCATCTTTCTAAATTCCATATATATGTGTTAGTATACTGTATTGGTGTTTTTCTTTCTGGCTTACTTCACTCTGTATAATCAGCTCCAGTTTCATCCATCTCATCAGAACTGATTCAAATGTATTCTTTTTAATGGCTGAGTAATACTCCATTGTGTATATGTACCACAGCTTTCTTATGGTTATACATTCTGAAGATTTAGGAAAATTTTAAAGGTAGGGAGGGAAGAGAGACAAAAATCTTCCTGACTATAGGAAGATAAACCCAAAAGGAAAAAGACATTCTAAAGCCAGTGATACTTTGAAAGGATGGAACATAAAACTATTTGATATAACTGAGGCCAAACTTATCAATCAAGCCCAAAATACAAATGTCTTAGTTCATCAAAATAAAATAATTCTCAAATTGGCTAACAAAACATCATCTAGTAGTATGACAAATGATGGACACACTAAACAGTGATTCAGAAAGCAAAATAGACAAACACAAAAATAGACCTGGTTATGTTAGAAGAAAGTAAGGGGAAAATGAGGTATGCAATTTGGAATCTAGATGACTGACAATGTTTGAGTTCCATAAAAAACAGTAAGGCAAACAATGAATAATAGTGGATTGGCCAAAAAGTTCATTCAAGTTTTTCAATAAGATGTTACAAACAATCTTTCTGGCTAATTCAATAATTTACATTGCTAAAGGCTTAAGTTCAAATTGTAGATCTAACGGAGACAAATTGAATAAAGTAGAAACTGTAAGCAGTGCATGGAGAATTAGAGACTGTCTCAGATTGAATTAAAAAAGAAACACTCATAAAAATTTGAGGATAAGGAATTGGAAGATAAACCATAGAAGAATAGGGAAGAGAGAGAAAAAAAATAGGGGAAGTCAATAAAGGGAGCGTAATCAGTTATTGCTGCAGTGGCAACTGCAGCATCCCAATGGGGAACAGAGTAAGACACTGTAGAAGTACAGAGAGTTAGGCCAAACCAAGAGGAGAGACCTGGGGCACTTTTTTCTTGCTCACAACTGACATTGCCCTGCAGGTGCTCTTATTTATTTCATAGAGGTTGAAAGGTTCCAAGCAGAAAATCACAAGAATGCCGTAGGTATGTATTTGGAATGATGGGTGTTGAAAGGACACGGTCAGAAAAACAATATTAAGATAGGATACTGGTCTGGCCAAGATATATTAGATGGACAAAACAGTATGAAGAATATGATTTAAACAGGAATCTTGAACATATACATATAAGTATATGCCCATGCATGCTAAGTCACTTCTGTTATGTCCAACTCTTTGCGACCGTATGGACTGTAGCCCACCAGGCCCCTCTGTTCATGGAATACTTCAGGCAAGAATATTGGAGTGGGTTGCCATCTCCTCCTCCAGGGGATCTTCCCAAACCAGGGATTGAACTCATGTCTCTTTAGGTTCCTGCATTGGCAGGAGGGTTCTTAAGAACTAGTGTCACCTGGGAAGCCCCACATGTACCTGTATATATCTATGTGCTTATACTGGTATGTATAGCTGTATCTCTATATATGTATATGTCTACTTAAATAAAAACTGGAGAATAGAAGATATGGTTATTGACAATAAAGACATTGAGGCCGCAAAGAAACTTTCAACCAATGTAAATTTAAAATTTAAAACTTATGTTTGTTGTTGTTTAGTCAATAAGTCATGTCTGAATCTTTTCTGACCCCAAGGACAATAGCCTGCCAGGTTCCAATATCCGTGGACTGTAACCCACCAGACTCCTCTGTCCATGGGATTTCCCAGGCAAAAATACTGGTGTGGGTTGGCATTTCCTCCTTCACGGGATCTTCCTGATCCAAAGATCAAACACACATGTTCTGCATTTCAGGCAGATTCTTTACCACTGAATCATATGAGAAGCCCAAAAGTCATATAAAGATTGATAATACAAATAGTATCTTTCTAAGTGGAAGAAAATTAGAAATAAACAATTAATTTAAAAAACATGAAAATCTCTGTTTCACTGTATTGAAGGACATAAAACTATTTGAACAAATGATAACAACTCACTTATAAATTTAAAGATATCATCTTAATAAATTTACTAAATTGAAGAAAGTAGGGAAAATCACTAGGTCATTCAGGTATGACCTAAATCAAATCCCTTACAATTATACAGTGAAATTGCAAATAGATTCAAGGGATTAGATTTGATAGAGTGCCTGAAGAGCTATGGACAGAAGTTCGTGACATTGTACAGGAGGCCATGATTAAAACCATCCTCAAGAAAAATAAATGCAAAAAGGCAAAATGGTTGTCTGAGGAGGCCTTACAAACAGCTGGGAAAAGAAGAGAAGTGAAAAGCAAGGAAAAAGGAAAGATATACCATTTGAATGCAGAGTGCCAAAGAATAGCCAGGAGAGATAAGAAAGCCTTCCTAAGTGATCAATGAAAAGAAATGGAGGAAAACAACAGAATGGAAAAGATGAGATCTCTTCAATACAAGCTACAAAGGGAACATTTCATGCAAGTGGTTAGTGGTTTAGTTGCTAAGTCATGTCTGACTCTTGTGACCCCGTCGACTGTAGCCTGCCAAGCTCCTCTGTCCATTAGATTCTTCAGGCAAAAATACTGGAGTGAGTTGCCGCTTCCTTCTCGAGGGGATTTTCCCAACCCAGAAATCAAACTTGGGTGTCCTGCATTGCAGGCAGATTCTTTCCCAACTGAGCTATAAGGGAAGCCAGAAATGAAAGTTACATCTGACTTTTTGCAACCCCATGGACTATAGAGTCCAGGGAATTCTCCAGACAAGAATACTGGAGTGGTTAGTCTTTCCCTTCTCAGGGGATTTCCCAACCCAGGGATCAAACCCAGGTTTCCCACATTGCAGGCAAATTCTTTACCAGCTGAGCCACAAGGGAAGCCCAAGAATACTAGAGTGGGTAGCCTATCCTTGGGCACAATAAAGGACAGAAATGTTATGGATCTAACAGAAGCAGAAGATACTAAGAAGAGATGGCAATAATACACAGAGGAACTATACAAAAAAAAAAAAAAAAAGATCTTAAAGACCCAGATAACAATGATAGTGTGATCACTCACCTAGGGCCAGACATCCTGGAGTGTGAAGTCAAGTGAGCCTTAGGAAGCATCACTACAAACAAAGCTAGTGGATGTGATGGAATTCCAGTTGAGCTATTTCAAATCCTAAAAATAGATGCTGTGAAAGTGCTGCACTCAATATGCCAGCAAATTTGAAAACTCAGCAGTGGCCACAGGACTGGAAAAGGTCAATTTCCATTCCAATCCCAAAGAAAGGCTGTGCCAAAGAATGTTCAAACTACCACACAATTGCACACATTTCACATGCTAGCAAGGTAATACTCAAAATTCTCCAAGCTAGGCTTCATAGTTCATGAACTGAGAACTTCCAGATATTCAAGCCGGATTTAGAAAAGGCAGAGGAACCAGAGATCAAATTGCCAGGATCTGTTGGATTATAGAAAAAGCCAGAGAATTCCCAGAAAAACATCTGCTTCATTGACTACACTAAAGCCTTTGACTGTGTGGATCACAACAAATCATGGAAAATTCTTCAAGAGATTGGAATACCAGATCAACTTACTTGCCTCCTGAGAAACCTATATACAAGTCAATAAGCAAGAGTTAGATCTGGACATGGAACAATGAGCTGGTTCCAATTTGAGAAAGGAGTACATCAAGGCTATATCTTGTCACCCAGCTTGTTTAACTTATATGGAGAGTACATCATGCAAAATGCTGGGCTCGAAGAAGCACAAGCTGAAATCAAGATTTCTGGAAGAATTATCAGTAACCTCAGATATACAGATGACACCACCTTTATGGCAGAAAGTGAAGAGGAACTAAAGAGCCTCTTGATAAAGGTCAAAGCGGAGAGTGAAAAAACTGGCTTAAAACTCAACATTCAAAAAACTAAAATCATGGCATCCAGTCCCATCACTTCATGGCAAATAGATGGGAAACAATGGAAACAGTAACAGACTTTATTTTGGGGGGCTCCAAAATCACTGCAGATGGTCACTTCAGCCATGAAATTAAAAGACACATGCTCCTTGAAAAAAAAGCTATGACCAACCTAGACAGCATATTAAAAAAACAGAGACTACCTTGCCAGAAAAGGTCTGTATAGTCAAAGCTATGGTTTTTCCAGTGGTCATGTATTGATGTGAGAGCTGAACCATAAAGAAAGCTGAATGCCGAAGAATTGATGCTTTTGAACCGTGGTGTTGGAGAAGACTCTTGAGAGTCCCTTGGACTGCAAGGAGATCCAACCAGTCAAATCTAAAGGAAATCAATCCTGATTAGTCATTGGAAGGACTGATGCTGAAGTTGAAGATCCAGTGCTTTGGCCACCCGATGTGAAGTCCTGACTTAGAAAAGACCTTGACACTGGGAAAGACTGAATGGAGAAGGGGATGACAGAGGACAAGATGGTTGGAGAGCATAACCGACTCAATGGACATAAGTTTGAGCTAGAACTGGGAGATGGTAAAGGACAGGGAAGCCTGGCATCTACAGTGTATGGGATCAAAAGTGTAAGACACGACTGAGTGACTGGACAATAACCACAATCCTCCCAATTCATATTAGAAAATAGATGAATATATCACTTTTGTAGAAACAGAAAACAAAAAGTTCCAATAAATTTGAGAAAGTAGAATTTAATCATATTTTTATATTTGAGGATATATGTATTATGAATTCAAAAGTTAACATATAAGAAAAAATATAAATGTGCTTAGTTCCTCTGTCATGTCTGATTCTTTGTGACCCCATGGACTGCAGTCTGCCAGACTCCTCTCTCCATGCAGATTCTCCAGGCAAGAATACTGAAGTGGGTTGCCATGCCCTCCTCCAGAGGTCTTCCCAACCCAGGTCTCCCACATTCCAGGCAGATTCTTTAGCAGCTGAGCTACCAGAGAAACCTAACATATAAGAAAAGCAGTTATTTTAATTCAGTGGAGGAAATTTATTCAATAAGTGTATTTGCTGCAACTTTACCTAAAAGAAAATACAACGTCCATCTAACTGCCTATATTAGTTTACTAAGGTTTCCATAATGAAGTTGCACAGGCTGTGTGGGTTGAACAACAGAAACTTATTGTAATAATGAAGGCTAAAATTTAGAGATCAAAGTGTCAGCAGAATCAAATTATTCTGAGTGTTGTGAGGAAGAAACTTTCATGAAACTCTTCCTGTCTGAGGGCTTGCTGGGAATCTTCAGTGTGCTTTGGCTTGCAGATGGACCACCCCATTCTCTGTTCTCACGTTCAGATGGCTTTCACATTATATGCATGTCCGTCTCTTCACATGGCATTCTTCTATAAAGAAGCAAAGTTCTATTTGTTAGAGATTTACCTTCCTCAGATACAACCACCAAGTTAACCTAATTATATCTTCAACAACCATATTTCCAAAAAGGATCCCATCATGCTTTACTAGGTGTTAAAACTCAGAGGCATGAATTGGTGGAGATATTAATTTAACTGGCAACATGACATATACAAAATAAATTTCAAAAGTACTAAATGCAAATAATCTAATAGGAAACAAATATTAAGAAAGAAAACTACTAGAAGAGAAAGTCTAGATTACTAAAAAGTACATGAAAAAGGCCCATCCTTTCTAGTAATCAGGAGAAATGTCATTAAGTAACATTTTTTTTTTTACACTTACATTACGCTTATTTGACTCATAAAGTGAAAAGATATTTCTGACAACATAGTAAAAAAGATACTCTCGAATGTGCAAAATGGATTTTTACACCATTAAAAAAGTCAATTAGTGACTTCATAGTTTTAAGTGCACATTCTCCTAACAGTGCCATCCTTGGGAATCTCTTCCTAGAAATAAAAATACTAAAATATAGCAACATATATAGTTGAATTTTGTTGTTTGGGTACTGTTTGTATTTTCAGAAAAGTGACTCTATCACAATAAGAATATGCTTTAATATTATGTAGTCTGTTTATACTATGGTATATTGGTCATTACGATGAATTATATAGACCAAAAAAAGCTGACTTGGATTCAGGGTTAAGGAAGAAAAGAAAGATGCATAGAACTGCCATATAAAATAACTAGATTGTAATGAAACAAATAGAAAATATATAAAAGTCATATATATATATATAATGTACATTTATATATTAAGTATTATTCTTAAACCTAAAATTTCTTTATTTGAATTCAGAGAATCATATAAGCTAAACCATGCCATAGTGTGAATATTTTATACTTAAGGTAGATAAAGGATAGATGAGGTACAGGGAGAGAGATAAGGATTAAGAGGAAAAGAAAGTTGTTTATTATTATACCTGAAAATTTAAAGAACTGCTTAACTTGAAAATTGTAAATTCAACAAACAGTAATGACCTTGAAGCTAGAAACAGATACCCAAGTAAAACTGGATCTAAAGTCTACAAGAATTTTTGCCTTAGTCACAGTCTCTATTTTTTTTTCTTTCTTTGTGACCCCCATGGACTATACAGTCCATGGAATTCTCCAGGCAAGAATACTGGAGTGGTTAGCCCTTCCCTTCTCTAGGGGATCTTTTCAACCCAGGGATCGAATCCAGGTCTCCCACATGCAGGCAGATTCTTTACCAGCCGAGCTACCAGGGAAGCCCACCTAATATATTAGGCAATAAAACCTGAAAAGAATTGTGATAAGTCTTATTTATAATTTATTTTTAATAAATGTGCTAAGCCTTGCTGTCAGCTTGCATGACACACCATGCTGATCTAAGGCAGCAAACTATGTTTGCCAGAGTCTCTTGTCTTATGAGGAGGCTCATTTTCTCAACAAGAGAAACTTGTATGAGAGTTGAAGCAGTGCAGCCACTACTCCCAGCAGGCTATGTGGATCCATCACAGAGGCTTCATCAGACAGTCCCCGAGGCCTCCCTCATGGCTCATGCCATCAGATCTCACTTTACAGTCATACGCATCTTTGCAGACTTCCCACATTTTCTGGCTGTGAACTTTACAGCTGACTCTCTGACCTTCTCCCCAATTCTCCTGATCTCTGGGGGTAAGTTCCCTGACTCTGTCAATTTTTGCTATAGTCACATAAGCCCCTAATTCTTATTAAACTGTATATGCCCTACATGCATAAAGAAATTTTTCCTAACAGAGTCTTGGCTAATAGTTACTATGAATATGAGTTACTATGAGTTATTATTATAGAGTTACATGAATACTATGATAAAATATGGAGAGTTTGCATGAAGAAACAAGAGTGACATTAAAATAAGAATCATGATAGAATAATCATTCTGTGGCATAGTAAGGTCAGGGTGATGAGAGCAAACATCCCAGAGTGAGACAGTGAGAGTGTAGTGCGTTGTCTGTGAAGAATTGGAAAACAATGATAAGACTAGCTGAATTTTACTGCACAGTTTTTTTACCATGAGCCCTGCAGATTCTAAACTGTGTCGATGTGAAAACAAAAAGAAAAACCTTCCTCCCCACAGGTGGGCCTTTCCCTAACCCACTCCCCTCTTGATTCATTACTAGAATAAAATAATGATTTAATTTAATATAATTCCTAAAGGACCTTATCAAAAACATTACCAACAACCATTCCCCTGATCATTTTCTATCCTTTTATTTTGCTTAACTCTCAGTCCACATTAAACTATAATCTCTATGAGAGCAGAGCAATGCTTAAATGAATTAATAAATGCATAATAATATAATAAATAATATAATATAATTAATATAATATTATATTATAACATAATATAATAAAACTAATAATAAATGCTAAATGAATAAATGCTAAATAAATTTTAGTTACTTGTTGTGTGATTAAATGATATTCCCAACTTTGCTTTGAGGTGGCCATTGCTGACTTACAAAGGAAAAATCCAGAAAACCTGGGTTACTTATGTGGCATTACAGGTAAAAAGTGGCCAAGCAATTTTTCAATGGAAAAATATCACAAAATAATAATTATAATATTATATCACTTATGTGGGGGAAAATTAGCAATATTTCTATATAGATAGAAAAATTTATCTCTCTATATATAGGAGGAATATATATTAATTGGGAAAGGATTTGATTGCAGTGTGTATATATAAAATGGAAATTATATATCATGTATATCATTACATTGTCTTTTGTGCTAGTATAAAGGAAATTCCCCTGG
Organism: Budorcas taxicolor; assembly: GCF_023091745.1. NCBI lineage: Eukaryota > Metazoa > Chordata > Mammalia > Artiodactyla > Bovidae > Budorcas > Budorcas taxicolor. The sequence goes on from NC_068914.1 coordinate 25,074,925, forward strand.
AGTGGGAAATGGCAACCCGCTCCAATATTCTTACCTGGAAAATTCCATGGGCAGAGGAGCCTGACAGGCTATAGTCCACGAGATCGCAAAGAATTGGACACAACTGAGCATGAGCACATGCACACACACAAACACACACACAAAGTTTTCACAAAAAAGTAAAAAAAAAAAAAAAAGTGCTTTAAAGCACATACATGCAAATTATCCCAGAAGATATATAAGCTCTTTAGCAATTAGAACTTGACTGTAAGTTCTTTCAATGAAGTATGATATCTACTTAAAATATGCATCAATTAGGAATGTTTCTTAAGGGATTGTTAGCCAAGGAACTTGGAAAAAGACTAGACATGAAGATAAAAATATGTATATTCAAGGGAACTGTAGTCATTGAACGGCTCTTATATTGATTATAAGATCAAATTTAGTAGGGGAGTAGATTCTAAGGATCTCAGTAAGTAAGGTTAAATGTTTCATCTTGAGTGACAAGAATATCAGATTGTGAAAGGAATGATGGGATCATCTTAGTATACCATCAAGATATTCCATGCATCTGACTCTTCTTATTTCATGCTCAATAAGAAATCTACTGACTGTAATTTATCTCCTCAAGCAAATTTGCCTAAATGAAAAGTCACTGATTATGCTGACTTAAAATATTCTCAGCTTGAGCAAGTAATATCTCATTGTAAATATACAAGATTTTTTTAAATTCTTTGTTTTATTTTAGTTAACAATAATCACTTACCTAAACATGGTTATATCTGAAAATTTTAAGAACAGAGTTAATGAAATCCAGCAATATAGTCTTATGGGAATGTTTCCACTAGATTTTGCAGAAAATACTATTCAAGCTAGAATCAGGGTTTGCTAACAGCTAATTCTGTACACTTACCCAATTACATTGGGTTGCTATATATTATCCTGACATGTTCTGTGGAAAAAGGGTGATGTTAATTTATATCTTAAAAGGCAAAGTATTTGCCAAAGAATGTGAAAAATGACCTAGTAAATAGTTTTAGGGAAGAAAAACAAAAACAGTACTTGATTAAATTCACTCATTAGTTTAGATTCTTTTCAATGAAAAGTCATATCTAATTAATTTAACAAATTTAGCAAGTCTTTTAAGCTAAGCAGTACACTAGATTCCTAAGAAGAAGGGAATATGAGTATAAAGAAGAATAGAATATTTTCATCTCCTTCATCACTTTTAAATGCCAAGAACTTCCTTTCAGGCACCAAGTTTTAGGATCTAAATAGTGTCTGCTATGCTTAAGGCAGGCTTTTCATCAGCCTTCCTTGGTCTAGATTTTTAATTACTTTATATCCCTTAACTGTAAGATGATCACTTTCCTTTTTTTTTTTTCTTCTCATTTCTATTCTCTGGCATGTAATATATCCTACCCTCAATGGGTAGGTGTTCTGGAAAGCAGCACTAATATCTGTTTCACTCCTGCTTATGAAAATTCCTAATATTTTAACTTATGATTCTGTTTTGTTTAAAAGAGAGAGAGAGGGACTGTCTAAACCAGCTGGTAAAGTGGACTTTGTCATAAGACTCTAAGAGGAATTCACAGGGATCCTTATGTGGTAGCCACAGTGAAAAGGGAATGCTCTGGAAATGAAATTTACTCACTCAGGTGGTTTCTCTCTCATGTTTCCTCTATTTCTACAAAAAAGAGAGATGCATTGGCGATATCATAGAGTTCAACCAAATGTAACGCCTAAGATCAAAATCCCTGCCTGTGTGATCTTGAGCAACCCATACTCAGTTTCCCCAGATAAAACAAGCCTGTAATATAACCTAACTAATTTGCATGACATGAATTAACACTTTGAAAAGTAGCTCTGACACTTTTTGAAAGCATTCAGGCACTAAACAAGGTTTGCTTTTATTCAACAATTATGGCATTTCTCTTTTACTCTCATGGTTGAGCTTCCGCATGAATTTTGATTGATCAAGACAATGACCCCATTTTATGGTTTTTTTTTTTTCTCCTTTCTATTGTTACTGCATTTCCCCTCACTCACCCCTTCCATTTTCTTTACTTTTCTCCTTATTTTTCTATTTCTAGCTTTACATTTGTTTCTTGAAGGCCTATGGATTTTCTGACCTTAGTTCAAGACCATCACTTGTACCATTTACCATTAAGGGTGGAGATGAAATAAAAGAAGTAATATGAGTCATACAGTACCAAGCATGATCACCTAGATAGTAAGTTATGTGGGTGGGCAGTTTCTCTCACTATGCCATAAAGATAAAATTTGACAACATTTGTGAAGGATGCACCTTAGTGAAATGCATGCCTTTCATTTATAGAGGTTGCATGGGTTTTTAAATAAGTAGGGACACTTCTACTTCTGGGGAGATGGAATAGATATACTTTTTCCTATTTCTCCCACTAAGTACAATTAAAACGCATAGACATTATATATAAAGCAAACATAAGGAGCCTCTGAAAAGCGGAGAGAAAAATCTAGGCTGGCTAGGGAACTTAAGTCTCAAAAATGGCATTCATTGAGTTCCCTAATTTTCCTTTTGCCCCTTAATACATACCTGGCTGGATGGTGGAAAAGAAGAAAACCTGGAAATGCCAACAGATATAGACAAAAAATAGTTTTTAAACAAATTTTAAATGTGTGCAATATGTTCATTTTCTCTATGAGAATCATAAACTAAATAAATTGCCTATAATGGTTTGGTCAGATATTATACAAACTTTGGTATACCACAGAATGCTTTGTCATACTTGTGAAATTCCCTTGTCCAACCTAAATTTACATTCCATGGTGATAATGTAGTAAATGGAGTGTTATTAAAGTAAGTAAACACATCAAAAATAAAATTAAAAATTGCTCTTTCTAGCCAAAAAACAAGACCTGGGCAGGCTGATAAGACAAAAAACTTTCAGACAGTAACCACTTTATTCCAGTGACACACCACAGAAAACACTAAGATAAAGGACCTACGACAGCAAAAGACAAAGATTCTAGAAATGCACCACTGCCATACTTCAAAAAGTCAGCCAAGTTATTCTGGCATCAGAGAAAGCCAGGAGGGAAATTTATGTCCCACTGGATGATAAGGAACTTCCCCTCCCCAACTGCAGTGTCTACAGAGACACTCAAGAAGCCTGGAATTCCATGATTACCCTGGTGTCCCCTTCCCTCTCCACCTGCGTAGTATCAGAGAGGCTTGTCAACTGCCAGGAAACAAGAATGCATGTCAACCTAGAATTCTATATCCAGTGAAAGTATACTTCAAGAATAAAGGTAAATAAAGACATTCGCAGATGAAAGAAAACTAATAGAATTTGTCATCAGCAGACTAACCCTAACAGAAGTCCCCTAAGCAGAAAGAAAATGACAACAGGAGGAGCTGTGAGATTAAAAAAAAAAAAAAAAAAATGGAAAGAGAAAATATGGTTAATTTTGTGAACGTCCTTTTCCTCTTGAGTTTTCTAAATTGTTTTTGATGGTTTAGGCAAAATTATAACACTGTCTAGTACAATTTTAGTATATACCAAAAAAAAAATTTAGCACAATTTTATTATAAAGGGAAAAGGTAAAGTGATGTAGATGGGGGTAAGATTTCTATATTTTACCCAAACTGGTAAAATTGGACAACAGTAGACTTTGACAAGTCATATACTGTGATAATTAGAATAATAGTCCCCAAACAGATCCAGGTTCTAATCCCCATAACCTGTAACCATGTGAGGTTATATGGCAAAGAAATAAAGAAAGCAAGTGGTTAACTCACCTTGACATAGGATGGATTATCTTGAATTATTCTGATGGGTCTTGTGTAATCACAAGAGTCTCTAGAAGTAGGAGAGGGAGGCAGAAGGATAGTTCAGGTTGATGGGGCTATGAGAAGATCTCTATCTTTAGTTACTGGCTTTGAAGATGGAGGAATGTTGGAGGGCTTTAAAATCAAGTAACAGGTGGGCTTTAGAAACTGGAAAAAGCAAGGTAACAGCTTCTTCTCCAATAGGCCCAGAGAGAAGCACAGTCCTGCCAGTCCCATAATTTTAATCCTGTGTACAGCTTGTATCAGAAATATGACTTACAAAACTGTAAAATAATTGATTTGTGGGGATTTAGGTAGGGTTGCCTTTGCTATTGTTATGTATTTTTTATTGAATACAGTTGATTTACGATGTTGTGTTAGTTGTTTTTGCTATGTAGTAAAGTGATTCAGTTTCATATATATTCTTTTCCATTATGGTTTATATTCTTTATTTATATTCTTTTCCATTATGGTTTATCACAGTGTATTGAATATAGTTCCCTGTGTTACACATTAAGGCCTTGTTGTTTATCCATCCTATAGGTAATAGTTTGCATATGCTAACTCCAAATGCCTAAGCCATTCTTCCCTCCCCCCCTTCCCTCTTGGCAACCACAATCTGTTCTCTGTGTCGGTCTGTTTCTGTTTTGTAGATAAGTTCATTTGTGTCATATTTCAGAGTCAACATATAAGTGATAGCACATGGTATTTGTCTTTCTCTTTCTGACTTACTTCATTTGCTATGATAATTTCTTTAATTTATTTGTTTTCTAATTGAAGGATAACTGTATTATCCTTCAATTTTTGTTGTTTTCTGTCAAACCTCAACATGAATCAGCCATAGGTATACACATATCCCCTTCCTTTAGAGCCTCCTTCCCATCTCCCTCCCCATCCCACCCCTCTAGGTTGATACAGAGCCCCTGTTTGAGTTTCCTGATCCTTACAGCAAAGTCCCATTGGCTATCTTTCTTACATATGGTAATGTAAGTTTCCATGTTACTCTTTACATACATCTCACCCTCTCCTACCCTCTCTCCATGTCCATAAATCTGTTCTCTATGCCTGTTTCTCCATTGTCTTATAATTTTCTGTGTACAGTTCATCTCCTTAAGTAAGTTTATTCCTAGATATTTGATTCTTTTTGTTGCAATGGTGAAGGGGATTGATTCCTTAATTTCTCTTTCTGATTTTTCATTGTTAGTATATAGAAATGCAAGTGATTTCTGTGTATTAATTTTGTATCCTGCAACTTTGCTAAGTTCACTGAATAGCTCTAGTAATTTTCTGACGCCATCTCTAGGGTTCTTTATGTACATTATCATGTCATCTGCAAACAGTGAGAGGTTACTTCTTTTCCGATCTGGATTCCTTTCACTGCTTTTTCTTCTCTAATTGCTGTAGCTAGCACTTCCAGACTGTGTCGGATAATAGTGGCAAAAGTCGACACGCTTGTCTTGTTCCCGATCTTAGCGGGAATACTTTCTGTTTTTTACCAATAACGTTTGCCATAACCTTATCATATGTGGCCACTGTTTCCCCATCTATTTGCAATGAAGTGATGGACCAGATGCCATACTCATAACTAAAAAGCATCTGCTGAATGAATAACTAAGTGAATGAATGAGGGAATAGTACAAGATTCTCCCTGACATCTAGTTCGAACTTCTCATTCTATTTGTTCTTGTTTGTTTGTTTCCATTTACCAATCAGTCCAGTTACTCTTGCCTGGAAAATCCCATGGATGGAGGAGCCTGGTGGGCTGCAGTCCATGGGTTTGCCAGGAGTCGGACACAACTGAGCGACTTCACTTTCATTTTTCACTTTCATGCATTGATTGGAGAAGGTAATGGCAACGCACTCCAGTATTCTAGCCTGGAGAATCCCAGGGACGGCGGAGCCTGGTGGGCTGCCATCTATGGGGTCGCACAGAGTCAGACACGACTGAAGCGACTTAGCAGCAGCAGCAGTCATGAAAGAAGAGAGATGAAAGATGCTTGTTAATAATCCCTTTCTTTATCATCACTCATACCAGGAATACTTGTATTATTAATTGTCTGTCTTTTACATAAAAGACAAGTACATTTAACATACCAGGTTTATTAGTATTCACCCACATCTTTTCCCACTTAACTGTTGGATATTTAGTTTTTTTAAATTTTGAATTATAAGACCTGAATTGAGATTCTGCCCTTCAGGAGCTAAAACACCTTAAATAAATTACTTGTTTTCCCTCAAATCTTCAATTCCATTATCTTAATACATGATATTAAACTCTTCATGTCTGTTTTGAGGATTAAATAAAACACAGATGAAGGGACCCAACACAGTGCTTAACAAAAAGTATAAAACTTACTATTTTAGTATTGTCTTTGTAAGTCTATTCTCTTCCTAAAACAGATTATTTTTAAGCTCTTCAGGCTTGCCCTCTGACATTTATTTTTCATTCCTATGTAAAATGTTCTCTGATTTTCTCAAACCTTTGTATATTTTGCTTTATATAGCTCTCCTAGTGAGACCAGATTATGTAAAATAATTTATAAAATATAACTTTAGGGCTGGTGCATGGGGATGACCCAGAAGGATGGTATGGGGAGGGAGGTGGGAGAGGGTTTCAGGATGGGGAAGGCGTGTATACCTGTGGCAGATTCATGTTGATGTATGGCAAAACCAATACAATATTGTAAAGTAATTAGCCTCCAATTAAAATAAATTTATAATAAAAAAGGAAAAAAATTTTAATAAAGTCATTTACATTTTATATATTTTTCTAGATGACCATCTTAGTAATATTAAAATAGAAAACACTGTTTCCCTCTATTATGCTTAATATATGCTGTTTTTCTACATAAGCTTGGGGGCAGAAAACAAGCACAATGAAAACAGATGTAAAACAGAACAAGTGCTGGCCACAAAGCTATTATGAGAGTCCTACCTAGTGAATCAGGAAGAATGATGCACTTTAAAATAGAATCTCCCCACATTCTCATTCCTTAGGGAAAAACTTATTGACAAGCTAACCCACTCCATGACAATCTTCATATTAACAGAATTATTCTTCATTTGACACATTTGCCCTGCACACACCAGTGAATCATAAACAAAACTTATCCTGTATCAGAATATATTTTGGTATCCCTAGGTGGATCACAATAAACTGTGGAAAATTCTGAAAGAGATGGGAATACCAGACCACCTGACCTGCCTCTTGAGAAATCTGTATGCAGGCCAGGAAGCAACAGTTAGAACTGGACATGGAACAACAGACTTGTTCCAAATACGAACAGGAGTACGTCAAGGCTGTGTATCATAATCCTGCTTATTTAACTTATATGCAGAGTACATCATGAGAAATGCTGGACTGGAAGAAACACAAGCTGGAATCAAGATTGCTGGGAGAAACATCAATCAATAACCTCAGATATGCAGATGACACCACCCTTATGGCAGAAAGTGAAGAGGAACTAAAAAGCCTCTTGATGAAAGTAAAAGAGGAGAGTGAAAAAGTTGGCTTAAAGCTCAACATTCAGAAAACGAAGATCATGGCATCCGGTCCCATCACTTCATGGGAAATAGATAGGGAAACAGTGGAAACAGTGTCAGACTTTATTTTGGGGGGCTCCAAAATCACTGCAGATGGTGATTGCAGCCATGAAATTAAAAGACGCTTACTCCTTGGAAGAAAAGTTATTAGCAACCTAGATAGTATATTCAGAAGCAGAGACATTACTTTGCCGACTAAGGTCCAGACTCTAGTCAAAGCTATGGTTTTTCCTGTGGTCATGTATGGATGTGAGAGTTGAACTGTGAAGAAGGCTGAGCGCCAAAGAATTGATGCTTTTGAACTGTGGTGTTGGAGAAGACTCTTGAGAGTCCCTTGGACTGCAAGGAGATCCAACCAGTCCATTCTGAAGATCAGCCCTGGGATTTCTTTGGAAGGAATGATGCTAAAGCTGAAACTCCAGTACTTTGGCCACCTCATGCGAAGAGTTGACTCATTGGAAAAGACTTTGATGCTGGGAGGGATTGGGGGCAGGAGAATAAGGGGACAACAGAGGATGGGATGGCTGGATGGCATCACTGACTCGATGGACCCGAGTTTGAGTGAACTCCGGGAGTTGGTGATGGACAGGGAGGCCTGGTGTGCTGCGATTCACGGGGTCACAAAGAGTCAGACACGACTGAGTGACTGAACTGAACTGAACTGAACATTAATCCATTTGGTTATACAATTAATTTATCTACAACCCATGAACAGTACCACTCTGTATTTTCTAATGTGTAAAATAATAATTTTATGCTTCTAAACAAAACATGTGTTTTTTTTCCCCCCCTTAAAATGAATGAAATGAATCAGGGATGATGTTCCTCTGCTGCATTTCTTCATGTTTAGGTAGGTAGCTTTGTTTAGAATTTAGAAAATGATGCCAGTTTGAAGATCAGCTTTTCTCAAGCTGTAACACTTCCCAGTGTGTGCAAAGTAAAACAAAATGAGGACTGAAAATGAAGGCATTGTTCTTTTTATTCTGACGACTTCGGGGTTGGTTTTTTTTCCTTCTTCTTCTTTTTAAAGTATATAATCATCAGTATTAGATTCTGTTACAACTTTCTTCCACCAAAGTAGGTTGGAAAACAAAACCTAATTTTCACAATTACAAGGATATTTTTTTAGCAAATCCATGCTATTCCTATGAATGTTAATAGAAGTTGTAACCAGGGCAGAAGAATTACATATTTACACATGATGATTGTGACAAATGATTTTCTGGGTATTAATTTCTGGGAAAACAGATGAAATTCATTTGTGATCCACAATGTAATCTTTATGTAAAATGATTTCCCTGTTTCAATTCAGTATAATTTCAGAGTTTGCTACTCTTGATTTATAAATTAAAAGTCTTTCTGAAAGACATTCATTTTGCAGCTACATACAAGAAACAGTAAATCATTTTACTCCCTTCAGGCCATAATTATTTGAATGTGTTTTCTTTTAAAACTGTGTTGGCATTTTCACCATACTCACTTGAAAACTGTAACTTTTTATCATTTTTCCTTCAATAGTTGTGCATGTTTAAGAAATAAGGAATTTGTAAAGTTAGCTAGACCAAAATACAGTGTATTTATTATAAAGAATAAGGATATTTTTAGTTAAAGGGAATTATGTTGAAATAAATGTTTGTGCTCAGTCTTGTCTGACTCTTTGCAGTCCCATGGCCTGTGATTCACAAGGCTCCACTGTCCATGTGATTCTCCAGGCAAGAATACTAGAGTGGGGTGCCATTTCCCACTCCAGGAGATCTTCCCGACCCAGGGGTTGAACCCACATCTCTTGCATTTCCTGCATTGGCAGGCAGATTAATTACCACGGGCGCTACCTGAAAGTGCAAGTCGCTCAGTCGTGTCTGACTCTTTGTGAGCCCATGGACTATACAGTCCGTGGAATTCCCCAGGCCAGAATACTGGAGTGGGTAGCCTTTCCCTTCTCCAGGGGATCTTCCCAACAAAGCGATCAAACCCAGGTCTTCCACATTGCAAGCTTATTCTTTATCAGATGTGCCACAAGGGAAGCCCTGAATTAAAAATTTAGCTAATATTTTAAATGTATGCAGCTTAACCATATTCAGTCAACAGAAAGAAAGCCATTTGATTGCAAATTAATATACTTGATTACTGTAGGGTAAGATCATGTTCCACTAACATTTAATTTGTAAAATAACTTTGAGTAAATAACTTCATCAAACCATTTGCAATTATTTTTTAAAAACTGTTTAATTATAAATTGATTATGATAAAGTAAATAAGGAATTGCTCTTAAGACAGTTGGAAAGGTTACAACTCTAGTTAAAAGAGTATTATTTACTATTATAGGAAGCAATTCTTGGAGTGACATGGAGGTTTGGGAGTCAGTCAGGGTGTAGAACATGAGTCAGTGATTTGGTTGTCAAGGTAACTCTCCAAATCAGATTAAAAAAAAAAACCAGCAATGGTATATACATAAACATAATGATTGCTCTCTATCTGCTATAAATAAGGTTTAGGAATTGGATTTGCAGATGACCAAATTCTTACTTCTAATAATTAGGATTGATGATTTAGAATGAAAAGGAATGTCTTCAAGTTTATATCCATCATTTTTTTAATCCTGAGGCCACAGGTTTTACTTTTTAAATCAAATACAAAAGATTATTAATATATAATTCATCTACATAAGATTTTTTTACATTCAGGCATAAAGAAAAAAAATATGATTTTCCTTAAAGGCAATAATTCATGAACTCCATCAATCCATGAAGTGTCAAATGGCAAATGTTGACATTTAGTGTGTGTACATACATACATATATGTATTTATGTTTATATAAATGTGTGTGTATATTGTACTATGTGTATATGCATATATATGTAATATTAGGACCTTTAGGTTTAAAATCAAATTAATTTATCAAAGGAACAAAGGATAATACAATGCACACTGAGTTTCTTTCATTGCCCTCAAGGAGTAGAAACTTACTGGGGTCATTGAGACACTGTTTCCCGTATGGAGGCTATTATTATTGAAACTTTTCTGTTTTTTATTCCCTTCATTTTTCCAATATTTTCCATAATATTTTTTTTTACTGTATGATTATTTTTTACTGTATGATTTTTTTTACTGTATGATTTAGCTATATGATTTACTTTTACATTCTAAATTTGATCTGAATGGTATCATGTGAAAATTGCTTTTTTCTTCAATACTTTTTTCCTGAAATACATCTAAGCTGATTTCATATGTAAACTCAGTGTATTTATTTCTGAATAATAGGAGATCTCAAATTTTTTGAAAACCTGCTGTGTATAAACTAATGTATTTTGGTTTTATTTTATTGTTTTCTAAATTTTGCTCTTTGAATCTCTGTTCACTTGCATATTGTACATTCCTCTTCTGTAAACCTATTATTTAATGGATTGTTTCTCTTTTTCACTTGATTTCAGCAGTTTTTATGTATTCTAGATTTCAGTCACTATTTGCTTATATTACTTTTTTACATGGTAGTTTTTATACGGTGTTTATGTGTTAAAGTTTTCAAATGTTAAATCTACCTTACATTCTCAGTTTATATCATATTTGGCCATGAAATATTGTCCTTCTTATGCATTTTTCTATTTGATTTGCTAAAATTTTGTTGAGAATTTTTGTACCCTGTTTTATAAGAAATATTGTTAGGTAGTTTTAATTTCTTAAAATATATTTATCTGTTTTGAGACATCAAGCTAATAACGCTAATCTCATGAAATGATTTAGGAAATTTTCTTTTGCTTTTCAATTTTTTTGAGGTATTTTTATTATTTCTTCTAGAACTGTTGGGCATAATTACCCGCTATAGCCATGCAAACTTGGAATTTTCTTTGTGGGGAGGTCTTTAAACTAACAAATACAATGCATTTCTGTTTAGTTCAGTTCAGTTGCTTAGTTTTGTCTGACTCTTTGCAACCCCATGGACTGCCCCATGCCAGGCGTCTCTGTCCATCACCAACTCCCAGAGCTTGCTGAATCTCTTGAACATAGAGTCGGTGATGCCATTCAACAATCTCATCCTCTGTCGTCCCCTTCTCCTCCTGCATTCAATCTTTCCCAGCATTCAGGTCTTTTCCAATGAGTTATTCTTTATATCAGGTGTTTCAACTTCAGCTTCAGTCCTTCCAATGAATATTCAGGACTGATTTCCTTTAGGATGGACTGATATGATCTCCTTGCAGTCCAGGAGACTCTCAAGAGTCTTCTCCAACCCCACAATTCAAAAGCATCAATTTTTCAGTGCTCAGCTTTCTTTAGAGTCCAACTCTCACATCCATATATGACTACTGGAAAAACCATAGTTTTGACTAGATGGACCTTTGTTGGCAAAGTAATATCTCTGCTTTTTAATATGCTGTCTAGGTTGGTCATAGCTTTTCCTCCAAAGAGCGAGTGTCTTTTAATTTCATGGCTGCAGTCACCATCTGCAGTGATTTTGGAGCCCAAAAAAATAAAGTCTCTCCCTGTTTCCATTGTTTTCCCATCTATTTCCCATGAAGTGATGGGACCAGATGCCATGATCTTCGTTTTTTGAATGTTGAGTTGTTGTTGTTGTTGTTGTTGTTGTTGTTGTTTTAAGCCAGCTTTTTCACTCTCTTCTTTCATTTTTATCAAGAGGCTCTTTAGTTCCTCTTCACTTTCTGCCATATGCGTGGTCCCATCTGAATATCTGAGGTTACTGATATTTCTCTCAGAAATCTTCATTCCAGGTTGTGCTTCATCCAGCCCAGCATTTTACACGATGTACTCTGCATATAAGTTAATTAAGCAGGGTGACAATATACAGCCTTGATGTATTCCTTTCCCTATTTGGAACCAGTTCGCTGTTCCATGTCTGGTTCTAACTGTTGCTTCCTTACCTGCATACAGATTTCTCAGGAGGCAGGTCAGGTGGTCTGGGATGTCCATCTCTTGAAGAATTTTCCAGTGTTGTGATCCAGAGTCAAAGGCTTTAGCTTAGTCAATGAAGCAGAAAATGTTTTTCTGGAACTTCCTTGCTTTTTCTATGATCTAATGGATGTTGGCAATTTGATCCTTGGTTCCTCTGCCTTTTTTAAATCCAGCTTGAACATCTGGAAGCTCTCAGTTCACATGCTATTGAAGCCTAACTTCGAAAATTTTGAGCATTGCTTTGCTAGCGTATAAGATGAGTGCAATTGTGTGGTAGTTTGAATATTCTTTGGCATTGCCTTTTTTGGGGGATTGGAATGAAAACAGACCTTTTCCAGTCCTGTGGCCACTGCAGAGTTTTCCAAATTTGCTGGCATATTGAGTGCAGCAGTTTCACAGCATCATCTTTTAGGATTTGAAATAGCTCAACTGGAATTCCATCATCTCCCCTAGCTTTGTTTGTAGTGATGCTTCCTAAGGCCCTCTTGGCCTTGCATTCCAGGATGTCTGGCTCTAGATGAGTGATCACATCATTTGTGGTTATCTGGGTCATTATGATCTTCTGTGTATTCTTGCCACCTCTTCGTAGTATCTTCTGCTTCTTATGTCCATACCGTTTCTGTCTTTTATTGTGCCCATATTTGCATGAAATATTTCCTTGGTATCTCTAAATTTCTTGAAGAGATCTCTCATTCTTCCCATTCTATTGTTTTCCTCTATTTCTTTGCATTGATCATTTAGGAAGTCTTTCTTATCTTTCCTTGCTATTCTTTGGAACTCTGCATTTAAATGGATATATCTTTCCTTTTCTCCTATACCTTTTGCTTCTCTTCTTTTCTCAGCTATATAAGGCCTCTTCAGACAACCATTCTGCCTTTTTGTATTTCTTTTTCTTGGGGATGGTTTTGATCACATCCTCCTGTACAGTGTTATGAACCTCCAAATATAATGCATTTAATAGATAGTTAATAGATGCGGGTTATCTTTTTCTTCTTGAATGAGCTTTGATAGTTTGTAGATTTCAAGGTACTTGTCCATTTACTCTAAGCTGCCAAATTTATTGACATACATTTATTTTTTAAATGTCCATATTATCATTCAGTATTTGTAATATCTACAGTGAAGTCACTTCTCTCATTCTTGTATCTATATTCTATTCCAACCAAATGAGAAGAAATTAATCCATCAGTACTTCTTAATTTGCAATGCCATCAAAATGAAATTGGATAGTAAACTTGGCTCAAAAATTTGCCACCAGAACAGAATGAAAAAAGTGAAGAAAGAACAAGAAATATTGCAGCCCAGAAAAAATATCCAGTTCCTTTTTTTTCCCCAAAAAATTGTGTTTACAGGTGAAATCTGTTCCCAGGAAAACCAGAAAGATTCATGTGTAGGAGGGAAAGAAATGAGAATAGCAATAATCTTGCCATTATATTTTTTAAATAACTCTTTTCTCAAAAAAAAAAAAAAAAGACACGTTAATGGACCATGATCACAAATGTATGTATGTGTGTTTGTGTGTGTTTAATAAATTTTACTGCATAAAACTAAATAAAATTAATGCTTAAGGTTTTAGTATTTGGTATCTCTGTTCATTTTGGACAATAACTTCTCTGCCAACATTAATGTGTTCTACCCACTTTTAAGAGTAGGAATAACAGTTCTAAAGAAAATCACAATTGCAGATCAGTTTGTATCTAAGTTTAGATGGGATGTATACATTCAAGTGCAGCCTCGCCAAACACATCTGGGACTCACCATGGCTGGAGTCAGTGATCAGCCTGCAGTCCCACAGCATCTGACTGAGTGAGGAGGTACTTTGAGTTTCAAGCCTACAGTGAACTGCAGCATTCCATCCCTTGTCATCAGTGGATAGCTGACAGACCAAAGCAGACAAAATTTTATCACGCAGGAATTATCAACATGGAGTATAATTATCCCATAAGTGTGCAATTTAAGTAGAATATTGGCATTGAATAACTCTCTTTCTCTTTGGCTCCAGTTGGGCGATACTGTTCAGAAGTTTATATATCATTGAAATATTCTTAGAAAAGGACTTCGTATACAAAGTCCTTTGGGATGTGCAAAAATAATCAATGTAAATTTCTATTTAACTGTGCAGCTTATTGTCTATTATTAATTGTTGTTGTTCAGTCGCTGTCATGTCTGACTCTGTGTGACTCCATGGACTGTAGCCTGTGAGGCTCCACTGTCCATGGGATTTCCCAGGCAAGAATACTGAAGTGGGTTACCGTTTCCTTCTCCAGAGAATCTTCCCAACCTGGGGATCAAACCCACGTCTCCTGCATTGGCAGGTGGATTCTTTAGTGCTAAGCTACCGGGGAAGCCCCTCTCATTAGTTACATTGCTTTTTCTTTCCTATCAGATTTATTTTCAAATTTCTTCCACTTTCCTTCTTTGTTGTTTTTTTTTTTTTCATTTTAAAAAAAATTTTACTTTACAATACTGTATTGGTTTTGCCATACATCAACATGAATCCGCCATGGGTGTACATGAGTTCCCCATCCTGAACCCCCCTCCCGCCTCCCTCCCCATACCATCTCTCTGGGTCATCAGAGTACACCAGCCCCAAGCATCCTGTATCCTGCATCAAACCTAGACTGGCGATTCATTTCTTACATGATATTATACATGTTTCAATGCTATTCTCCCAAATCATCCCACCCTCTCCCTCTTCCTCTCCCACAGGGTCCAAAAGTCTGTTCTATACATCTGTGTCTCTTTTGCTGTCACGCATACAGGGTTATCGTTACCATCTTTCTAAATTCCATATATATGTGTTAGTATACTGTATTGGTGATGGACAGGGAGGCCGGGCGTGCTGCGATTCATGGATCGCAAAGAGTCGGACACGACTGAGCGACTGAACTGAACTGAAATGAACTGATACTGTATTGGTGTTTTTCTTTCTGGCTTACTTCACTCTGTATAATCGGCTCCAGTTTTATCCACCTCATTAGAAATGATTCAAATGAATTCTTTTTAATGGCTGAGTAATACTCCATTGTGTATATGTACCACAGCTTTCTTATTCATTCATCTGCTGAAGGACATCTAGGTTGCTTAATGCTAATAGATACTTCTGTTTGATACATAGATAAAAAGGTAGGTATGATAAAATGGGCAGTCATTTTTAGAACTTATGTCCCATTTGACATTTCAACACAACAGTACAGTATTAGGATACATATTTAGGTGAAAGTAATACCTGGACTGTATACCTGTAGTATCTGGCATTATAATCCATAATTTGGATATTCCACACTGTATACATTTGCTTCTCAGTCACCTCCAGTATTTCTCTCATGTCTTTCTGTATATTTTCTCCAGTGTTTCCATCTCATGGGGTTTTTTTGCAATAATCTCCATACTGATTTAACATCTTCCAATTTATATTTCCTTCTGAAACTTTCTCCAATTTATTAAAATGTATAAATCAGTCATATCACTCTCCCTCTTTAATTGTCTTCAACTATTCTCTTCTTACAGAACAAATTCCACTTGGCCTTTAAAAATCCCTATAATCTGGTATAACCCTCCCCTTCCAATTTTATCTCCAAACTCTTTCAGTTTTCTTTTCTTTTATGCATATTATACCTTTACCTTTCCTGTTGTTTTTTAATCTTCTGAAAATGTTATCTTTTAGGACAGTATTTACATACGATTTAAGACTTTAAATTTTATTTGTATACTTTATTTTGCCATTTCAATCATTTAAAAGTGTAAAACTCAGTGGCATTAATTGCACTCACAATATTGTGCAACTGCCACCACTATCTATTTCCAAAACATTTTCATAATTCCAAACAGAAACTCCGTCACTGTTAAGCAATAACTTCCCATTCCCATTTCCCCCAAGACCCTGGTCAATGCTAATCTATTTTCTGTCGCCACAGAATTGTCTATTCCAGATTATTCATTTTAAGTAGAATCATACAGTATTTGTCCCTTTTTTCCACTTTATTTCACTTAGCATAATATTTCAATGTTGTTGCATGTACTGAGCTTCATTATTTTCATAGCTTAATATTTCATCGTATGTACTTGTCAAACTTGGATGTTTCTACCTTTTGACTAATATGAATAATGCTACAAAAAACATTGGTATACAAATATTTGTTTGAGCCCCTACATTCAATTTTTTAAAAACATACCTAGGATTTGAATTGCTGAACTATAGGGTAATTTAATAATTAGTTTTCTAACTATTTGCCAAAACATTTTTCATGGTAGTTGTGCTAATTTACATTCTCATCAGCTTTAAGACTGCTGCCATGCTAGAAAAGGGGTTGAGGAAAGAGACTACAAGCCAAAGCTTTTCTACCATTTTCTTCATTCAGTGTACATTTGGTTGTTGTAAACCTTTGACTCTTTCACAGAGTTCTAACAAAGATGGTTTTAACGGTTTCTGCCTGCCATTCAATTTTTCTGTAGGGAAACAAGCATTTGGAGCTGTCTGCTCCACTATTTTGCTGATGTATCTTTTAACTTGCTTCATTAACTTGAAACATTTAAGACTTTGTTCATCCAAAATGAATTAATTGCTTTGCTTTCCTCTGTTCCCTTGCTCTGTTTTTTATACATTTACATGCTATACATTGAGACTGATATACACTAAATTACCTTATAAGATTGTGAACTCTTTGGGACCAAAGATTGTATTTTATTTTTCTCTTACATTTATTGGATGTTTATTTAATTGAATTAATATAGCTTTCATTTACCTTCTGAAAAAGAGAATTAAAGTGAAATATTTGGGAATAAATAGGAAGTAATTTGGGTGTAAACAAATCTAGTTTACATCTCTTTGACTAGTTTCTAAAGTAGAAGAAGAAGAAATTTATTTCAAATTATTGCAGTCCTGTTTTAGATATGGCTTTAGAGCATTTAAAACTTGCTAAAGAGAGGCAGTTCAGTTCTTATATAGAAAGGGAACTAGGTTTGCTGTTTGGAAACTTAGTTCTATTTTATTTCTAACAGTCCATGACGTGGCTTCTGGTGTATATATTGGTTTATCTGTTTTTATGTTGACATTAAGATCATAGTAGAATTTTTTTGCTTCCATACCATAAAAATATGTTTAAAAAGATAAGAACTTTTTTAAAAGTCCTATTATAAGATGAAAATTATATCCTCTGCACATAGTATTTTTTAAAACAATGAATAACACATATATCTTAAAGAAGACTTTCCAGGGACCACAGGTCAACTTGTACTTAAGGGGCACTTACATAGCTGTATCACAGGTACATAGAAAATTGTGTCTCCTCCATTTTCAAGCATTCTTTCCTTTTTCTAAGTTAATAGCTTCTGTTTTCACTTGTTACTCATTTCCCTCAAATTTCCCTTTACCTCAGAAATAGCCAATAGTTACATATATTATTTGCTGTGAAATTACCCCTAGACACGGGTAGAGGTTCCAGGAAATTATAAATTAATGATTTCATTCTTCTAGGTCATATAGCTTCCCCAAGGCAATATCAAAGACAAAATCTTCAAAATTGATCTGACAGACAAACAGGCAAACACACTTGAAACCATGCCCTTTGAATGGACTCACTAGCAATCCTGAGGAAAAATGGTAATAGTTTTTCTCATGAAAAAATTCTGTCCATTGCAATAGTTTCTCCACATCCCTTACTCAGAGTATAGGCCTTATTATTCCCTTATTAAAACAGGACAATTAATATGTCACTATTTGGGGCTAACCTTTCCTCATTTGCTAATTGGGGTGTTGTTTATGCCATTTAGATGATATTATTAATACTTATCCATAATACAATTGACTATTATTTTAGTTTTATGTTGTTGTTGTTGTTTAGTCATTAAGTTGTATCCAGCTCTTTGGTGACCCCAAAGACTACAGCCTTCCAGGCTCCTCTGTCCATTGGATCTCCCAGCAAGAATACTGGAGTGGGTTGCCATTTCCTCCTCCAGGGGATCTTCCTGACACAGGGATCAAACCCACATCTCCAGTGTCTCCTGCATTGGCAGGCGAATTCTTTACCACTTTACCAGAGAGACCTTTTCAATTTGTTACTGTTCTCATTTTATTATTTTTTTGTAACATAACTGTCAAATGATAGAAGATTTTTAATGAGATAGATTACGTGAAAACTTTTTGGTTAGCCAATCTAATAAGGCTAATTGGAAAAGACCCTGATGCTGGGAAAGATTGAGGGCAGGAGGAGAATGGGATGACAGAGGTTGAGATGGTTGGATGGCATCACCAACTGGATGGACATCAATTTGAGCAAACTCCAGGAGTTGGTGATGGACAGGGAAGCCTGGCGTGCTGCAGTCCATGGGTCACAAAGAGCTGGACATGACTGAGTGGCTGAACTGGACTGAATTGATACTAGTAAGGCAGGGTTTGTCGAGCTTTTAAGAGCTTCAGCAAAACACAAAACCACGAGGGGCAATTTGAAGCAGGCAAAACCAATTCTCGGTTCCCTTTAAAGCAGAACTAGTGAATTTGGGTCCGGGAGGCCACAGATATATTTTAATTGATCTTCATGGTTCAAATATTTGGAGATTCTGCTTAAAGACAGAGGTTTGTTGTTTTTTTTTAAACTACAACTTTGAGTTCACATTTCTTGTGTGGCAAATAATAAGCCAGAGCTAGAAAACAACAGCTTTTTGGTGAAACTCACTAATTCCCCACACTTTACATCATTTTCTACTGACACTTACTCACAGCTACTCTACCTGGCATCCTGTCCTCTGTAGAATTCTAAGTTTGCAAACCTTGTTTTAAAGTCATGGGACTGGATTGAAAAAATTAAATAAGCCACCTGCAGCATCTCATTTTTTTCATCTATGTAAGGTAAAAAAAAAAGATTAAAATATTTCCGATTTACCTCTTTAATATTTATGCTTGTTCCTGCTTAGAAAAATTGTATTTCTGTATTACTATTGAAGAATGAATAATGCAGAAATATTTTCTACTGTCACCTCCCCATATCTATGTAAGTGTGTGTGGTGGGGGTGGTTTGCATGTCTACTTAGTCTTGGTAAAATTACAATGATGAAAAAGATTTAAACCTAATATGATAAGACATTTCAGTCCAAATCTCATGGTGAACTTTTCAAAACAGTATTTTTGTATTTGCTCACAAATTTCTGTTTTATAACAGGAATTTATTTATTGTGTTTACAATAAATGCAAAAAAAGAACTATATTACAGAAAATATTTCATTTTGAAAAGATCATGAGTCATTGTATGCCTAAAATTAATTTCTCTTTGTTCAATTCATGTGCTTAAAGCAGTTATAAGTATAAAATTACTTATAGCAATCAAGATTCTGTTAGTTTGCCAGCTTTCAACAGATAAGCTGTTTTTTGAAATAATTATTTTCCAATAGTGTCATTGAAGTTGAGAACATTTTAGTTCCTCCTACTCTTTTAAATTTCTTCTTAATAAAAGATATGTCTTTTGTCCTTTTAAAAAAAATTATATTGAATAGACTGTGAATATAGAATGTGAATATTAATTCTTTGATTCTTTTAAAGCGTTTTCTATGAAGAATCAAGTATCATGTAATATTTGTCAATGGTCCCACTTTGGGAAGAATAATTTTAAGTAGGTTCAAGTCATATAATCAGCTACTAAAGAATTTATATTTTTTATATGACATGCCTATTCATATTTTAGGACACCATTGATAATAAGTACAAAATTTACATATTAGTTCATTTATTTTTATATATTTAAATACTTTCTAAATCTTAAAGATTTATTGGTAGCTTAAGTAGATTTAAGGTTATTCTTTCATGCATAAGTGCAAAACGCAAACATTTTCTCAGAATTTCACTTTAAACCTATGAATATTTTCTTTATTTTAGGAGGCAGGCTCCATAAACACAGGAACTATATCTCTCTTCTTTGTCATTTTTTCCCTTCCACTGTCTTAACACATAGTATTGGCTTAATAAATATTTGCAAACAGGTATTAAGACAAATCAGTCCATATTTAAAAGGATACACTTCTTTCCTTTTTAGATATCATTTGTTTTTACAGCTAGAGATTTTTTAAGAGCCAGTTTAATATATTACAACATCAAACAGTAAACTGATAAAATAATGAATTTATAAGTCACAGAGTAAATATGTAAAATGTGCTGAGAGAACTCTTAAGAATTAATTAAATAACAAGATAGAAGTGAGTAACAGACATGATATGATGGCCAAAAGGAACCATAAATATGTCATGCCTCCTGGGGTGACCTTCTAGTTAGGCATGTATAAAGCTCTCTATCACTTACAAGATTTTATCAGTCCTGACCTTAGGAACATAGATTGCTTAAGCTTAAAGTCTGAATTTACACAGCAGAATAAAATAACTGCTCTTCTGGAAATTTTTTAGGGAGTATGACCTCCATCTTTTGACCAGTTAATATGTATCAAAATCTGGTTTGACAGAAGTGTTTATGGACAATTTTCTGACTGATAAGCACTTTTGTCTTGATATCTTTTTCTTTTATTAAACAATAAATTTCAAGTAAGGTAATCTAATGTTCTGAATGTGGTTATTCTCTCAGCATTATTTGCTAGTTTATGGCAAAAGTCAAAAGGCTGGGAACATGGACAGGGGCAAGAGATTAATATGCAGAAGAACTTTAGATAGGTACAGAGAGTAAAATACTTAAATTTGGGATTGCTGAAGTATCCATTATTTAAGGGGCCAAGAGTGTGGTACAGAGAGAACTCAACCTTTCCTTGTACATATTTGTGGATTTAGCAAGTTAGGCCCAGAGACTATGAAATCAAACAGAAAGAGAATGAAAAGCAGGATACAGTTTTAGGCATCCACAGACAGGTTAGAAGACAAATAATTAAGGACAGGAATGCTAAGGTCTCCAGGATACACTCAGTTGGAAACTTTGGAGACTTACATATAAGATGTGGGACAAATCAGAATTTGAGAGTTGCACTCTAAACCCAGTCTCAAATCAGCTCAGCCCCAGACTGGACTGAAAGGCTCTGTCCCTCTCCCGCATCTCAGATGGTAAAGTCAACCTTGTATGAAGAAACATTTTATTGCCAAAGTTCTACAATTTTTTGAGTTTAATATTTAGAATCACAAATGCCAAAAAGGGGACCAGTAGAAAATAGAACAGAAGAGAGAAGCAGATTCATAAAAGATCTAGATATGAAAGGTTTTAGATACAAATCTTAATTATTAATAAAGTCAAGAGAATTGATCAGAGAGCTGTATCTCACAAAGGTATAAAATGAAAATTTTAGGACAAAAAATGTAAATAATTGAAATATTCAATATATTAATTTATCGAGCTAGAACATAGATCAATAGAATGCATACTGAAAAAGAGATGTCATTCTTGCCATTCAGTCACTCAGTTTTGTACGACTATTGGCAACCCCATGGACTGCAACAGGTCAGGTTTTTCTGTCCTTCACCATCTCCCAAAGTTTGCTCAAACTCATGTCCATTGAGTTGGTGATGCCATACAACAATTCCTTCCTCTGCCATCCCCTTCCCCTCCTGCCTACAGTCTTTCCCAGCATCAGAGTCTTTTCCAATGAGTTGGTTCTTCTCATCAGGTGGCCAAAGCACTGGATTTTCAACTTCAGCATCAGTCCTTCCAATGAATATTCATATTAATTGTTGATTTCTTTCAGGATTGACTGGTTTGATCTCCTTGCAGTCCAAGGGACTCTCATGAGTCTTCTCCAACACCACAGTTCAAAAGCATTAATTCTTTGGCACTCAAGCTTCTTTACAGTCAAACTCTCAACAGCCATACATGACCACTGGAAAAACCATAGCTTTGGCTCGGTTTCTGTCCTTTACTGTGTCCATCTTTGCATGAAATGTTCCCTTGGTATCTCTAATTTTCTTGAAGAGATCTCTAGTCTTTTCCATTCTATTGTTTTCCTTTATTTCTTTGCATTGATCACTTATGAAGGCTTTCTTATCTCTGCTTGATATTCTTTGAAACTCTGCATTCAGATGGGTATATCTTTCCTTTTCTCCTTTGCTTTCACGTCTCTTCTTCTCTCAGCTATTTGTAAGGCCTCCTCAGACAACCATTTTGCCTTTGTAAATTTCTTTTTCTTGTGGATGGCTTTGATCACAGCCTCCGGTACCATGTTATGAACCTCTGTGCATAGTTCGCCAAACACTCTATCAGATCTAATCCCTTGAATCTATTTGTCACTTCCACTGTATAATTATAAGGGATTTGATATGGATATATTGAATCAGAGATGTATTCAAATATTGGGATTAGAGCTAGTAATTAACGTGGAAGTTATTGCTGTTCAGTCATTTATTTGTGTCTGGCTTTGTGACACCAGGTACCATGACAGGCTTCCTGTCCTTCACTCTCTCTTGAAGTTTGCTGGAGCTCATGTCCATTGAATTGATGATGCCATCCAACCGTCTCATCCTTTGCTGTCCCCTTCTTCTCCTGCACTCAGTCTTTCCCAGGATTAGGCTCTTGTCCAGTGAATCACTCTTTTCATCAGATGGCCAGAATATTGAAGGTTCAGCATCAGTCCTACCAATGAATATTCAGGGTTGATTTCCTTCAGGATTGACTGGTTTGATCTCCCTGTTGCCCAGGGGACTCTCAAGAGTCTTCTCCAGTGCTACAGTTCAAAACCATCAATAAGAACACACTAAAAAAAATAAGACATATCACTGACTTAATTTTTAAATTGTCCAAATAAGTGGAGAAGCATACCATGGTTTTGTAATGTATAATTTGATATTATAAAAGTGATCCTCCTCAAATTGTACTATAAATTCAATGTAATCCTAGTTAAAACTTCAACAGTAACTTCTTTGAGTATATAGAAGTTAATGGGCTGATCCTAAAATTCAAATGGAAATGCAGATACCAATAGTAAAACAATCCTGAAAAAGAGTAATAAAGAGGATTTATGCTCCCATATATTAAAAATTATAATAAAGGTCAGTAATTAAGAGAATGCAGTCTTTTGGACAGAATAGAAAATTCAGAAAGTCTGTATCTGCATGTATTTACATCCATAGCTAACCACTTTTCTATTTATTTATCTCATCTATTCTATCACCTATCTATCTTCCTATCATCCTTGATTTTTACAAAGATGCCACAAAAATTCAGTGGGAGAGAAATAGCTTTTTGATAAGTGCTTCTGTGTCAGTTGGATATCCATATAGCAAAGTAAATGTATTTTGACCCTCAACTCACACCAATTTCAGATGGGTTGAGACATCATTGCAAAAGGAATTACAAAAATCTTTTGGAAGAATACTTAGGCAAGTTTCAATGTAAGCAAAAATTTCTTAAACAGGACATAAAAAGCAGGATATATGCAATCGTACTCCTAGGTATCTTCAACAGAAATGCATACATATTTTGCCAATTGATACATACAGTTCATGGCAGCACTGTTCATGATAGCTTGAAATTAGAAACAAAGTGTCTATCAACAGTAGAGTAGGCGAATATATTTTGTCATTTTCAGATAATTGAATACTATACAGCGGGGGAATTCATGAAGCAAATTTTGAACAAAGGCACAGGAGTACGTTTTGTGTGATTCCATGTATAGGATTTTAAAACAGGCAAAACTAATCAATAGGTATAGAAGTAATGATAGTGTTTAACATTTGTGAGGGGGAATTAGTGATTGGGGAAGGGTGTGGAATAGGAATTCTGGTTACTGGAAATACTTTGTTTTTAACCTTTTCTCTTTTTAAGCAAACTGTACATATGAAAGTATAGAAGACAAATACAATGCAAGCATCCTTTCACAATAGCTGCATAGGTTTGAATAAATGAAAGGCCTCTCAAGATCCCATAGCACTGACCCATGGAAGGCAAAAGTACAGTAGCATGGGAGAAAGAAAGAGCAGGTACATATCGGGGACCCAAGAGACTTCTAGGTACAATTTCCCTGGATCATTTCTTACCTACTAAGGATGCATCTTGCCTCCAGATTATCAACCTCTAAGACATGGTTGTGGAAATGCTAAGGTCAAGCAAGCTGTTTAAGCAGTTGCACCAGATGTAAATCATCCCTAGATAAGCGGACCCTGAGTGTAAGCTGGGGAGTTTCATACTTTAAATAGTCATCATAAATCAGTAACCCAGACATTCCAGGCTGAGTCAGTACCACACTGCAAGCTGTCCCAGGAAATAAGCACAAAGCTATCTTGGTCTAGCTGTAAGATAATTTTGTCTTACACTTCTTATAACTAAGTGAAGTGAAGTTGCTCAGTTGTGTCTGACTTTTTGCGACCCCATGAACTTTAGAGTCCATGGTATTCTCCAGGCCAGAATACCAGAGTCGGTAGCCTTTCCCTTCTCCAAGGGGTCTTCCCAACCCAGGGATCGAACCCAGGTCTCCCACATTGCAGGCGGATTCAAACCCAGGTTAAAAAAATAACACTTTTCTAAAACATCATGGCAGGTTCTCAAAATTTTAAACACTAAATTACCATATGATCCAGAAATTACACTTCTGAACCTGTATCCAAAACAATTGAAAATGGAAACTTGAATTGATATTTATACCTCAATGTTTGTAGCAGAATTATTCACAATAGATGAAAGGTGGAAGCAACCCAAGTGTCCATCACAGATGAATGGATAAACAAAAGTATGTATATATGTATACATTGTATATACACACACAGTGGAATAATATTCTATTTTTAAAAGAATAAAATTATGATGGATGCTATAACATGGATGAAACTAGAAGACATTGTGCATAGTCAATTATAATCCAGACGCTTAAGGATGGTTCCCCTTATATGAGGTACCTAAAAGAGTTAAATTCATAGAGACAGAACATAGTGGTGGAGCTACTGTTTAATGAGAACAGAGTTTCAGTTTAAAGTGATGAATTTTGGAGATGGATATTGGTGATGGTTTCACAACAAAGTGAATATAGTTAATATTCCTGAACTGTCCATCGGGTCGCAAAGAGTGGGACATGACTTAGCACACACTGAACTGTGTTTAATATGGTTAGCATTTTTTCCTCTCCTTTCTGAAAGTGATGAAATGAAAAGTGAAAGTCACTCAGTCCTGTCTGACTTTTTGTGACTCCATGAACTATATAGTCCATGGAATTCTCCAGGCCAGAACACTGGTGTAGGTAGCCTTTCCCTTCTCCAGGGCATCTTCCAAACCCAGGGACTGAACCCATGTCACTCACATTGCAGGCAATTTCTTAACCAGCTAAGCCACAAGGGAAGCTTGAAAGTGACCAAAATGCATACGAAAGAAAGGACTGACTAGCTCTTAGAGCTGCCTGCCTTTAAGGTGGCCATGATTCACTTACATTGTATGTTGTCGTCGTTGTTGTTTAGTCACTAAGTTGTGTCCGACTCTTTGTGACCCCATGGACTGTAGCCCGCCAGGCTCCTCTATCCATGGGATTTTCCAGGCAAGAATACTGGAGTGGGTTCTCAGTCCTTTCTCCAAGGATCTTCCTAACCCAGGGATCAAACCCATGTCTCCTGCTTGGCAGGTGGAATCTCTATTGCTGAGCCACTGGTGAAGCCCTTACGTTGTTTGCTTTTTGTCTAAATTAAGCAGAGTAACAAGAGGGAGTTATATACATTATAGTTTGTCCATGAAAAGAATACCAAGCAGTTGTTAAAAATGGATCCTGGGATCATTGTCATAGATATGAAATTAAACCACAATTTAGTAAGAGTAAAGGCAATATACAAAACTATTTACACTGTAGCAGTTCATGCTGATAAGGAAAAAAATGTGCACACACCCACATTGAAATAGGGAAGAGTACACACAAAGAGATTTGCACTAAACATCCATCAGGGTTCTTTCAACTGTGGCTACATAACAACAATGAATATATCTGTTTCCAGTGGGGGAATGATGAATATTTTTAGCTTCCTTCTTTATGATTATTTTTACTCTTCAAGTTTTTCGTATTAAATGTATTATTTAACTTTAAAAGTACAATAAAAAAAAAAAGAAAGAAAGAAAAAGTGGTAGCCAAAGCAGGCTTCTCTGCAACTTTAGCAGTCTTTGTAATGGTTTAAAAAATTACAATATCTAAAAATCTGACAATACGGAGAAAAGTTAAATAAAATCTGGTATATTCATCAATAAATGGTTAAAATGATGAATTTTATGTATATTTTACAAAAAAAAAAGAAAGAAGCATTTTTTCACTTACCTTAGAATCTTTCCATGTGCTCTGATCCAAATTTAAACCTTTTGCCCTCCCCCAAATTAACCACTGTAGTGACATTTACAGTCATTAGTAACAACATTTCCTTAAATGTTCATCCCCTACATTCTACTTTGGTTTTGACCATTTTATAAAAAAATCAATGTCTATTAGTTTTTTTCAATCTATAACTCTGAATTTTCCTTATGTTTTTTGTTGAACCTGGGGCATTTGCCCTATAGAGTTTCCTTCAGTCTGATTTTTTCTGTTTGAATAATTATGTTTTAATTCATCAACAATTCTCCTGCTAGGAACTTGATAAAGATAGAATAGCTCTATTATTATTTGTCATGGAATGACAAATAATCTTTGTAGAGAGAGAAACTGTTAATGAACTATACATTCATTATATTAAAATTCTGACAAGTATACATTTCAGCTTCAATAATGTGGTGATTCTTGTAACTGGTCATGGGCTTCCAGGGTATCTACAAATTATGGCTGTTGGTTATTATAAGACTTGATTTTTTCCCATAGGGCATAAGGCTCTTAGGCCAGGCTGCCTTCTGTACTTGACTAAAGTGAATCTTTCCCTCCCTCATCTTGCTGTCGCTTGCGAGGCGCTGTGTGGACTGCTGTATGAATTGCTGTGAGGAATACTGTCATTGATGTGGAAGGTTTGACACTGTCCTGCAGATGCACTGTGCTTCCTGTCCCATGTCTTTTGAAGTGAACCTGTTACCCGGTGTGGCCCCTGCTTGTCTTGTAATTGAATGTGACATTGGACCTAACATCATTTCCTGGTCAGCATGGCCTCCATTCTCCTATACTGCTTTTAAGTTAATTGAAAAGGCTTGTGTATGATCATATACAGTATTTGAAATTATAAATATGAGAGCCCTAATATTTTTACATGTTTTCAATTTCTATGACATATTTATTTTTACTTTTTGTGTTGTTTTCACTATACATCTCGTTGCTATAATGATCCAAATGTGGTATTAATGGAGGGTTGTTTATATTAATCTCTTCAGATAATGTTATGTTATTCAAAACATAGTGACATACTAAGCATACTACTATAAAGTAAGAATATTTATGTAGAGAGTATTTATACGGTCATAAACTTAAGGTGATTTCTATTACTTCTAAAGGATAATTTTAGGGGAAAATCTTTCTTAAGCTTTGACATATACATAGCAATATACTTTAAAATATATTTTTAATTAGAAAACATTTATTTTTCCCCAGAAAATGAGGTTTATTAAAAGGTAATCTCATTATTTACTAAACAGAATATATATGCTGCTTTTAAGAAGTAAATGTAGAAATACCTTTTACATATCAGTAAACATTTGTGGAATCTTCATCTCCAGCTTTTGTTCCATGCTTTTTATTTCTCCATGAGAAATAGCTTCATTCAAAAGTGTATTTTTATTTACAGTCTAACATATTAGATATAAAGCACAAGACATGATGGGAGATCAATTACAATGACTTTGTTTCAGATTTGTGACAATGCAAAAATGTGCAGATTTTACTTAATTTAAAAATCATTGAGTTCATTTTGTTTTCACAACTGATTAAGTAGGCAGGAGTTTTACTTAACTCTTCTCTTGAATGCTTTTCTTAATATGAAAAGATTTGGCTCTCACTGTATCTTTAGACAATTGTGATCTTCTGAGAAAGACTGGAAAATAAACTTGTTTGCCTACAATGTGAGGAAAGATAGACATAAGGGATGTGATGGCAGTTTTTATTTGTTCACCAATGCTATCCATATATTATTTTTATTAAGTAGATTGGTTTGGGGTAGTGGAAGCAGAAACCACTCATAAAAGGACACCAAGTATAGAAAGTGACAGTGTTATTTTACAAATTGTGTTGTGAAAATAGTCTAACTGCCTGGATCACCCAGGTATAGAAATGCCTGCTCACAGGGCCTTAAAGAAAAATGGAGCATACTGAAGAACTCAGCTTTCAGGTTTGGACTGCATTGATGTTGGACAGAGGCCTTTATTAAACCTGAAAGGAGAATGTTTTCATCAGAAGAGAGTTTGCATACTATGATGCTTTGTGTTATTCATTCAATGTGATTTTTAAGGCACTGATACCGTATGCAGTCATAGGTACTGAGGCAATTATAAAGATGATTCATTTTCTGTAATGGCTGTACCAATTTACATTCCCACCAGCAGCACACTTACTGAACACTGGGAATTTGCTGAGATAGATTTCAGGGCCTCTCAGAAACTGAAACTTCTTGGTGTCCTTCCTTTTATAAGGGGTTTCTGTTTCCACTACCCCAAACCAATCTACTTAATAAAAATAATATATGGACAGCATTGGTGAACAAATAAAAACTGCCATCACATCCCTTATGTCTATCTTTCCTCACATTGTAGGCAAACAAGCTTATTTTCCAGTCTTTCTCAGAAGATTACAATTGTCTAAAGATACAGTGAGACCAAAATCTTTTCATATTAAGAAAAGCATTCAAGGGAAAAGTAAAAATAAAGCTTCCTAAAACTGAAATTCCAATACTTTGGCCACCTGATGCAAAGAACTGACTCACTTGAAAAGACCCTGATGCTGGGATTGACTGAAGGCAGGAGAAGAAGGGGACAACAAAGGATGAGATGGTTTGATGGCATTACCAAATCAATGGACATGAGTTTGAGTAAGCTCTGGGAGTTGGTGATGGACAGGGAAGCCTGACATACTGTGGTCCGTGGGGTCACAAAGAGTCGGACATGACTGAAGTGATTTACCAAGCATGCAGGCACATTACACACAGGAGAAGGATATGAGGAGAAGATCTATTGATTAGCTCGACTGTAGTCATTTCACTGTGTACATCAAATCATCATGCCCTGCACCTTAAATATATGTGATTTTTATGAAAGAAAATTTATAAAAGATTTCATTGACAAAAAGAGGAAGTGGACATAATCTTCACCACTGAGTGGTTTACTACTGAAGGAGACACAAAAGAACACAAGACTTTCAGTCACATCAGAGGAATTGATTAAGTCAGTTTATTTTAGTAGTCTTTTGGGAGGAGGTGCCATTTAGGCTCATTAATGAAGTTTCTGCAAGGAGATCCAAGCAGTCCATCCTAAAGGAGATCAGTCCTGGGTGTACATTGGAAGGACTGATGTTGAAGCTGAAACTCCAATACTTTGGCCACCTGATGCAAAGAAGCTGACTCATTTGAAAAGACCCTGATGCTTGGAAAGATTGAAGGCAGGAGGAGAAGGGGATGACAGAGGATGAGATGGTTGGATGGCATCACCAACTCAATGGACATGTGTTTGTGTGGACTCCAGGAGTTGGTGATGGACCCAGGGACGGGGGAGCCTGGTGGGCTGCCGTCTATGGGGTCACACAGAGTCGGACACGACTGAAGTGACTTAGCAGCAGCAGCAGCAGCAGGGAGGCCTGGCATGCTGCAGTTCATGGTGTCGCAGAGTTGGACATGACTAAGTGAATGAACTGAACTGAACTGAACTGAATAAAAGTCTCAGGTAAATAATGCACAGGTTTTTCTGGTGGCTCTGCAGTAGAGAACCTGCCTATCAGTGCAGGAGATTTGTATTTGATCCTTGGGTAGGAAAGATTCCCTGGAGTAGGAAATGGCAACCAACTACAGTATTCTTGCCTGGGAAATCCCACAGGCAGATGATCCTGGGGGCTATAGTCCATAGCAAAGAGTCAGACACAGCTCAGCAACTGAACAATAACAACAAAATGATACACATTGATTCTGTGAATTATTTCCAGACATTCCTTAAAAACTCAATCAGCTACTACCAAAAATTAAATTTTTCATAACACCTGATTATTTTAACCTCCATACAGTAGTTTGTAAACAAAGAATCTCCTTCTGGTTAACAAAAAAGTTAACAAAACTTTCATTGACTACCTGGTATGTTTCCAGGCACCATGATAAGTAGTGTGGCTACAACTGAGACCACAATAAACTTTTTTTCATCATGAAACTTTTATTCTAGTGGGAGAGATAGATTATCAACCATGAAGAAAATGTATCAGGATACAATTCCAGATATTGTGATACTGTGAGCAAGAGAAGACGGAGTAAAGAGTTAGGATCAGCTTTAGCTGGGGTGATCAGAGAACTCCCTCTAAAGAGAAGGCATTTGAGAGCAAAACTAAAAGATAGAGAGAACAAGGCAACTGTTGGAAGAATATTCTCCACTGTGAGCCAAGTGTTGAAGAGTGTACTTGCACTGACTTACTTTATACTTTCCTGCTGATAGTTTTGAACTTTTAACTTGGAATCAATTAACCTTAAAACTTTAGATACTTTGTCAGAAAAGTTTTCTCTAGTCTTCCTTTTCTGGACTGGCAGCTCTTATACAAACAAAGGCAATTCTCTTTTGTACTAATTATTCTCTGTCTCTTAATCACTGACTAATTATCTCTATTTGAAACAGAATTTTTCAGTGTTCCTGAAGAAGTCAGTAGGAGTACTCTGTGAATTATACATGCTGTTTTTTAGTGCATAATCTGCAACAGAAAAATTCAAGAAATGCCTGCCTTTCTTTTGTTCAAACTCAAGTATTTTGACAATTTTGCTTTTTATTTTTCATTTTGACTGATTTCATAATGAAACCACTAGAATAATTACATTGAAACCATTTACCTTAATTTGAAGCAGGGGAGTCTAACATGGTATTTAAAATTCATGGTGACTACTTGTGATCTTCACAAGTTAGAAAACCAAGATATCTGGGGAATGGGAAATTGGATCTACAGCAGAAGAAAATGAGAAATAAATAGGATTCTTTTTCACTTTTTTAAATTTTTGAGGGTATTTTTTTAAAGGGAGAAACTGGAAGTTAAAATATTTTTTTAAGTCTTTCTATTTAATCAGAGTTTTTATCTTTCAAGGTAAAAATGTGAATGCTCTGGATAAACCGATAATTCACCTGTAAATTATATGTAATAATTAAAATGTAGATAAACAAGGATTGATGATCTAAAAGAATATTAAGTGAAATCAAATATAAGCAAAACTCATAGCCATAGCCAGTCATAAAATCATGAAATAATACAAATCCAAAATATCTGTTTTATAACAATCATTTATAAAAATATATTTTCAATCTATTTTCAGATAAGAGCATTCAGTGGTGGAACAATTGGGATTTAGAGGCAAATATCCTCAGGAGAGTGAAAAGGTTGGCTTAAAGCTCAACATTCAGAAAATGAAGGTCATGGCATCCGGTCCCATCACTTCATGGGAAATAGATGGAGAAACAGTGGAAACAGTGTCGGACTTTATTTTTGGGGGCTCCAAAATCACTGCAGATCGTGATTGCAGCCATGAAATTAAAAGACATTTACTCCTTGGAAGGAAAGTTATGACCAACCAAGATAGCATATTCAAAAGCAGAGACATTACTTTGCCAACAAAGGTCGGTCTAGTTAAGGCTATGGTTTTTCCTGTGGTCATGTATGGATGTGAGAGTTGGACTGTGAAGAAGGCTGAGTGCCGAAGAATTGATGTTTTTGAACTGTGGTGTTGGAGAAGACTCTTGAGAGTCCCTTGGACTGCAAGGAGGTCCAATCAGTCCATCCTAAAGGAAATCAGTCCTGGGTGTTCATTGGAAGGACTGATGCTAAAGCTGAAACTCCAATACTTTGGCCACCTCATGCAAAGAGTTGACTCATTGGAAAAGACCCTGATGCTGGGAGGGATGGGGGCAGGAGGAGAAGGGGACGACAGAGGATGAGATGGCTGGATGGCATCACTGACTCAATGCACATGAGTTTAGGTGAACTCCAGGAGTTGGTGATGGACAGGGAGGCCTGGCATGCTGTGATTCATGGAGTCGCAGGGAGTCGGACACAACTGAGCGACTGAACTGAATTCAACTGATCCTCAAATAAGGAAAACAGTATGGCAGACTGAGTCAGCTTCAGTGTCACAGAGTAGAATGTTCCCCGGAAATAAACTGGTCAACTATGTTTAATTATACCTTGGCCATTCCTGTTATGTATGATTTAATAAGTTCCTGACCACGTTATAGCTCACTTCTATTTGGGGAAAGAAGAAGTTTCTGGTATATAAAAACATTAGTCTCTGCCTGTTAGAAATGTTCTTGTCACCAAATAAGAGAAAAATCTGACAAGGATATTTTCCCCATACAATTACTAATCTAGGTTATAGAGTCCAAGACTGAACCAGTGTCTTATCAATGTGTTTGGAGATCCAGTATATTTTAATCTTTCTGCTCCCCATCCTAGGTTAAAAACAAACACACACGCTAACTTGGAATTCAGAAGTTTGCGGAGTCTTGGAATGAATATTCTTGGGAGTTTTGAGAATATCAAAATAAGATAGAAGGTAGAGATTCTAGTGAAAGACTTGTCTTCCCCTAGTTGAATTCAAGAGGTCATGCTTCTTAGATATTTGAGGTATTATTTAAATGTGGCATATTTGTGCTTGCAGATGGGTAAATCCTGGAACATTTGATTTAACCTCTGCCTTTTTAAAATTAGTGGTTTTTTTCACTTCACAAAGGAAAAAACAAATTAAAGAGGGTAAGAAACAATCCAAGTGGCACAATTTTTACATGCACAATGTCCCTTATTCTTTGCTTGTGTTCCTCTTTACCTGTCTGCCACCCCTCCCCCCCACACACACACACATACACACCAACATACACCTTCTGCAATACTTGAAAACAGAAAGCAAAAACTGCAATTATTGTAAACTATGTGATTGAAACTGGCTACTTATAAACAGGAACTTGGGATTGCGGTATAGACTGCTACATTTGATTACGAATCACTTACTATTAAATAAATTTTTGACAAAGAAAAAATATTATTGCTACTTAGCCTTCCATCTTTCATTAATTTCCCTTCATATCAATGAGGTTGGCATTTTTCATATGTAATGATTATATTCCTAGACAAGTAAAGAGAACTGCTTTAATATCATTTCAAAAGAGGTAGAGGTAAGCGTGCTGCTATTAAATTGGCTAGCATCCATTCAGTCAGTTCAGTCTCTCAGTCGTGTCCATCTCTTTGT
Organism: Budorcas taxicolor; assembly: GCF_023091745.1. Taxonomy (NCBI): domain Eukaryota; kingdom Metazoa; phylum Chordata; class Mammalia; order Artiodactyla; family Bovidae; genus Budorcas; species Budorcas taxicolor. The sequence continues at coordinate 25,108,415 of NC_068914.1, forward strand.
GACTCCATGGACTGCCTCGTGCCAGGCCTCCCTGTCCATCGCCAACTCCCAGAGTTCACTCAAACTCATGTCCATTGAGTCAGTGATGCCATCCAACCATCTCATCCTCTGTCGTCCCCTTCTCCTCCCGACTTCAATCTTTCCCAGCATCAGGGTCTTTTCAAATGAGTCAGTTCCTCGCATCAGGTGTCCAAAGTATTGGAATTTCAGCTTCAACATTAGTCCTTACAATGAATATTCAGGACTGATTTCCTTTAAGATGGACTGGTTTGATCTCCTTGGAGCCCAAGGGACTCTCAAGAGTTTTCTCCAACACCACAGTTCAAAAGCATCAATTCTTCGGTGCTCAGCTTTCTTTAGAGTCCAACTCTCACATCCATACATGACTACTGGGAAAACCATAGCTTTGGTTAGTGGGACCTTTGTTGGCAAAGTAATGTCTCTGCTTTTGAATATGTTGTCTAGGTTGGCCATAGCTTTTCTTCCGAAGAGCAAGCATTTTTTAAATTTCATGGCTGCAGTCACCATCTGCAGTGATTAGGGACCCCAGAAACATAAAGTCTGTCACTGTTTCCATTGTTTCCCCATCTATTTGCCATGAAGTAATGGGACTAGATGCCATGATCTTAGATCTGAATGTTGAGTTTTAAGCCAACTTTTTCACTTTCATCAAGAGGCTCTTTAGTTCTTCATTTTCTGCCATAAGGGTGGTGTCATCTGCATATCTGAGGTGATTGATATTTCTCCCAGCAATCTTAATTCCAGCTTGTGCTTCATCCAGTCTAGCGATTCATATGATGTACTCTGCATATAAGTTAAATAAGCAGGGTGACAATATACAGCCTTGACGTACTTTTTTCTGTATTTGGAACCAGACTGTTGGTCCATGTCCAGTTTTAACTGTTGCTTCCTGAGCTGCATACAGATTTCTCAAGAGGCAAGTTAGGTGGTCTGGTATTCCCTTCTCTTACAGAATTTGCCAGTTATTTGTGATCCATACAGTCAAAGACTTTGGCATAGTCAATAAAGCAGAAATAGATGTTTTTTCTGGAACTCTCTTGCTTTTTTGATGATCCAGCGGATATTGGCAATTTAATCTCTGGTTCCTTTGCCTTTTCTAAATCCAGTTTGAACATATGGAAGTTCACAGTTCATGTATTGTTGAAGCCTGGCTTGGAGAATTTTGAGCATTACTTTACTAGTGTATGAGATGAGTACAGATGTGCGGTAGTTTGAAAGTTTTTTGGCATTGCCTTTCTTAGGGATTACCTTGCCAAACTATGATGGAGGTAATGAAGACAATGGAGACCTCCTTCAAAATGTCCCATGCATGCACTGCTACACTCAGTGCCCCCAGCCCTGCAGCAGGCCACTACCGACCCATGCCTTCACTGGAGACTCCTGAACACTTGTGGGCAAGTCTGGGTCAGTCTCTTGTGGGGTCACTGCTCCTTTCTCCTGGGTCCTGGTGCACACAAGCTTCTGTTTGTGCCCACCAACAGTTTGTTTCCCAGTCCTGTGTAAGTTCAGGCTACTATTAACATTGGCTAGCACCCATTAATAATAATCATATTCCATATATTATAGTAAGTATGTACTTTCATGTGATCCTTGTAACAAATCTGAGGAGTGTATATTATCATTGATATTGATTTGCAGATGAGAAAACCTAGGTTTAGAGAGACAATGGCATATACCTTAATTATGAATCAGCCAAGATGTGAACCTTGAGCCCAGGCATCTGGTCACTGAGCTCTACTTCTTGATAAGGATGGTTAGATTGTTTTCACTCTGCTGCTAATACCAATGCTTCATTTCCAGCAATTTGTAGCACAAGTTTCATTCTATCTCCTTCTATAATCCAGAGTAATCATTAGGCTCTCCATTTGCATAGTGTTTAATTTTCTACTCAGCAGCTCATTATTATTATTTAAAATTGGTATTAACTTAGTAATACAATATTGAATCATTCCAGTTCTTTGTTTTGTAGACAGAATGAAGGATCACAAGAATTATGCCTAAATTAAAAACATTTTCCTTAGTTTTCAGTGTCTCATAGATGAAACCAAGAACAAAGAACCAGAACAAAGATATGGGGGGCTTTAGGTACTGCCTCATATATCTTTGTTACTGAGCTATTAGTTGTTTTAGTTCAAGTCGTTTTAGAAAATAACCATGGGGTAGTTTATGCAACAAATTTAATTTTTTTGAAGTTTGAGAGTCTTAAGAAGTCCCGGATCAATGTGCCAGCAGATTTGATATCTCATGAGACCTGCTTCCTGAATCCTGAGTAGATTGTATCCTCACACAGCAGAAGGAAGGTGAGCAAGCTCTCTGGGGTCTCTTTCATAGGGGCACTAATTTCATTCATTTCATTTCATTAAGTAATTATGACTTAATTACTTCCCACCTCCTTATACTATCACTTTGGGAGTTCAGATTTCAAAATATGAATTTAGGGTAAGTTATAACTATTCAGTTCATAAAATTAGTTTTAGGGTTTCTTTAGAAAGATGGGCATTTTATTTGTAACAATGTGATATGAAAAGATCAGAGTTGCATTTTTGGTTCTTGATGTATTTCTTTCATCTGAAATCTTAATTTTTCCCTTGGCTTGATTTACACAGAAAGGTGAACATTACTCAGTCATGTCTGACTCTTTGCAACCCCATGGACTGTATAGTACATGGAATTCTCCAGTCTAGAATACTGGGGTGGGAAGCCTTTCCCTTCTCCAGGGGATCTTCTCAACCCAGGTCTCCCACATTGCAGGAGGATTCCTTACCAGCTGAGCCACAGAGAAGCCCAGGAATACTGGAGTGGGTAGCCTATCCCTTCTTCAGCAGATCTTCCCAACCCAGGAATAGACCTGGGCTCTCCTGCATTGCAGGCAGATTCTTTACCAACTGAACTATCCAGGAAGCCTGAGGTACACAGAGAGGCATAGTATTGACGGCAAGAGGAGAAGAGGATGGCAGAGGATGAGAGGGTTGGATGACATCATCAACACAATGGACATGAGTTTGAGAAAACTCAGAGAGTGAAGGAGAGGGAAGCCTGGCGTGCTGCAGCCCATGGACTTGCAAAAAGTCTGATACAACTTCGTGACTGTATAACAACAAATGCACATCATATATGAGAAGCAGCTAGCTGACTGAATGAGTGAACAAATGCTGAGGCAGGGGATTGCTTAGATTTGGTGATTGCTCAGCTTTTAATGTTTGTGTCACCTTAGGGCTTCCCTGATAGCTCAGTTGGTAAATAATCCACCTGCAATGCAGGACACCCCAATTCAATTCCTGGGTCAGGAAGATCTGCTGGAGAAGGGACAGGCTACCCACTCCAGTATTCTCAGACTTACCTTGTGGCTCAGCTGGTAAAGACTTTGCCTGCAATGCAGGAGACCCCAGTTTGATTCCTGGTTTGGGAAGATCCCCTGGAGAAGTGAAAGGCTACCCACTCCAGTATTCTGGCCTGGAGAATTCCTTAGACTGCTGGACACGACTAAGCAACTTGCACTTTCTCTTCACTTTCACCTTGGGCAAGTTTTTTAATGGCTTTGTATCTTTGAGTCATTCATAAGACAGAAAAAAAAATGATATTAAAAAAATGGATTGATGGAAAAACTAAATTATTTAATTGAGGCAGAACATTTGGATACTAAGTAATTGTGCAATAAATGCTACCTAGTACATGGAGAAGGCAATGGCAACCCACTCCAGTACTCTTGCCTGGAAAATCCCATGGATGGAGGAGCCTGGTGGGCTGCAGTCCATGGGGTCGCTAAGAGTCGGACAGGACTGAGCGACTTCACTTTCATTTTTCACGTTCATGCATTGGAGAAGGAAATGGCAACCCACTCCAGTATTCTTGCCTGGAGAATCCCAGGGACGGGGGAGCCTGGTGGGCTGCCGTCTATGGGGTCGCACAGAGTCGGACACCACTGAAGCGCCGTAGCAGCAGCAGCAGCAGTACATGGAGAAAACCCTGTTGCCTGCCTCTCAATAAAAGTTAGCCTTCCTGCCCTCTAGAGGGTTCCTGAGGTCTTGCTTTAAAACAAGAGGGACTGATAGGCCTTCCTGATGGCTTATACTTCACCATGTATCCTTATGTTTCTCTTATCCACTGATTTGCTTGGTAGGGATAGTACTCATAATCCAGAGTTCTCAAAGTCTTGCCTGTAATGGTCTTGGACTGCATTACTGTCAGTAATGCAGAGTACAGTGCCTTGGATTAAAACAGAAATCTTTCTAAGGCAAACTGAGTGAAGAGAGTGCTAGGATTCGAGGCACTCTCTCTCACGCGCTCACCTTGGCTGCTCCCTGCACATCCACATCTGCTTCATTCTTCCTCCTCGGCAGACTGTCGTTCTCTGGATCTGAGGTCCCAGGACAGAGGTTAGATGATTGCCAATGGTTCCTCAGTTTACTTGCCATATTCTGGGCACATGGTCTAACTGTAATTCTGTCTCTTACATCAATTCCGAATCCCCAGAAGAGGCACTGACTGGCACTGCTCATTAAGGAGCCCAATCAACTGACTCAGGAGACAGACTCACACTGCACAAATAAACAAATAAATGAATGGTCTTCCTTGGTGGAAAGATTCAGTATTTTTTTGGAGTTCAAAGTGAAAGCAGATCTACATTATGCAGCACAATTACACTTTCTAAGTGATACAGAAGGGCAGGGACATTGCTTTTTAATCCATTTGAACCCATGGCATTTCTGTGTAACACTATCAAACATCCATGCCCTGCTCTTTCCACTTTACCCTATTAAGCAGCTCAGGGGCAGCCCTATTTAATATTGTTATGCTGAACACTGTTAGAGCAATGCAGACATTCTCAACAGAGCTTTCTCCTTGTTCAATTCAGATTGACCGGAGATACATTTCCAGGAGTGTCTTGGTGTTTATTGCTTTAGTTTATAATTGGATTATGATCTCTGGTTATGGACAAATGATCACTTGATCATTTCAGGAATCCCAGTTGAAAGTGGTTGGCTAAAATTCTCCAGGAATTATGAATGGCGTATTCTATTCTGTGCTTATGCACTCAGGCATGTCCTACTCTTTTTGAACCCATGGACTGTAGCCCGCCTGGCTCCTCTGTCCATGGAATTTTCCAGGCTAGGATACTGGAGCAGGTTGCCAGTTCCTCCTTCAGGGCATCTTCCTGACCCAGGAATCAAACCCATGTCTCTTACATCTCATGCACTGGCAGGCAGGTTCTTTTCCCACTGTACCACCTGAGTAACCCAAGCTCTACCCAGCCTTCTGTCATTTTGTTATTAATTGGCAGTCACTGACTTTTTATCGACAGGAGAAATTGATGCTACATTCTGGCCTTGTTCTCTTTGGAAGAAAATGAACACTCTTCATCAAGACCAAAGCTCAGATTTTCATGGTTTCAGTTTTCATTTTCTGTTGGTTATGTGAGTTGTCTGTTTGTTTCCTATGGCAGATATGTTTAGTAAATTAAGCACATATAAAGGAAAGAATTAACCTGCAATACTTCTCATGGATTTATAAAATAATTAGGCTATTAAAAATGAATTAAATCAACATTAAAATCCTATGTTGGCGAATTTTCAACAATATGAAAGAACATCATTTTTAAAACATGCCATACCAATTTCTAAAAAATTTAAAACACTATATTTGCATTGTTATTTTTCCCTTAAAAAGTCCATTGTAGTTATCTGTGACTTCTTCTCAATCCCATTCCTTTCCTTGTTTACCTAACACTGTTCATGGCCCATGTGAACACACTTTCATGAATGTCATGTTTTATAACTTTACAATTTAGGTAAATGATTTTATACTCACTGCTTTCTTCACAGGTTGTTTTTCTTTTATTGATTGTTTTTCAGCTCAACATTAAGCTTTTGAAATTAATATATGGTCATACATCTAGCTGCAGTTCAAGCATTTCAGTTGCTGTATAGTTTTCAGTTATATCCTTGTATTACAATTTATCCATTCTCTAACTAATAGACCTTTAGTTTGTTTTCAGTCATTTCAAATCTTCCTTTAAAAAACTTCCTTTAAAAGAAGCATGGACATTTGTAGACACCTATGTAAGCATATTAAAAAGCAGAAATATTACTTTGCCAACAAAGGTCCGTCTAGGCTATGGTTTTTCCAGTGGTCATGTATGGATGTGAGAGTTGGACTGTGAAGAAAGCTGAGCACCAAAGAATTGATGCTTTTGAACTGTGGTGTTGGAGAAGACTCTTGAGAGTCCCTTGGACTGCAAGGAGATCAAACCAGTCCATCCTAAAGGAGATCGGTCCTGAATATTCATTGTAAGGACTGATGTTGAAACTGAAACTCCAATACTTTGGCCACCTCATGCAAAGAGTTGACTCATTGGAAAAGACTCTGATGCTGGGAGGGATTGGGGGCAGGAGGAGAAGGGGACGACAGAGGATGAGATGGCTGGATGGCATCACCAACTCAATGCACATGAGTCTGAATGAACTCCAGAAGTTGGTGATGGACAGAGGGGCCTGTCATGCTGTGATTCATGGGGTCGCAAAGAGTTGGACATGACTGAGCAACTGAACTGAACTGAACCGAACTGAACTGATGTAACCATCACTCAGATCAAGATGAAGAATAGTTTTAACCCCCCAAAAGATCCTGTCATGTTTTTTTCTGGTCAGTACTCCCCCACCCCCACTCACTCACCCAGAGCAACTACTTATTTCTATCAGTGTATTTTTATTTTCTATTTTAGGAATTCATACAAGTGAACTATATTATAAGCAAATTATATTGTATATATTTTCTGGCTCCTTTTCCTATAAACGTTTTAAAAGTTTATCTGTTATCATGTGGTGTGAGTCCACCATACTTTCTACATGTCCATTCTCCTATTGATAGACATTCGATTTTTTCCAGTTTGGAGATACTGTTGCCATTTTTATTTGATTATTCATGTGTCTGTTTTGATTTATAGAAATATTGATATATTCTGGATCTAACTGCTTTGTCATACATATGCACAGGGAATATTTTTCCCATCATGAGGTTTCTATATATTTTCTAATATATATAATTTCTAAGAAATATATAGAAAGCATACTTCTATATATTTTCTAATGTATATAATTTATAATTCTTGATAAGCAAATTTTTTTTCATGAATTCAAATATATATATATACACACACACACACACACACACACACACTTCTGATTAGCACTTTTTAGTTTGTTCCAAGAAGTTTTTATTTACATCAGAGTACTTTATTGCTAGAAAGCTTCATGTGTTAGTAAAGCACTCATAAAGTAGAGTTTGTAGGAGTTGCAGTATTTTATTCCTTATATCAATAACTTTCTTTTATTCTTTTTTATTTGTTTTTTATTTTACTTTACAATACTGTATTGGTTTTGCCATATATCAAGTCCAGCTATTGGTTTCTAAATTTTATTAATTTTAACAAAACCCTGCCACTGCTTTCATTGACTCTTCTTTACTATTTGTCTATGTTGTGTTTAACTAAATTCATTTCTAAAAGAGAATATACAGTGTATAAATTTTAATATCTTAATAACTATTGACACATTGTTATACTTTTGTGAATATTTGTGAGCACTTGAAATACGCATTGTGCAGTTGGTTATGTGTAGTGATAAAGGGGCTTCCCCTGTGGTTCAGATGGTAAAAGAATTTGCCTGCAATGCAGGAGATACGGGTTCAATCCCTGGATCAGGATGATCCCTTGGGAAAGGAAATGGCAACCCCATCCAGCATTCTTGCTTGGGAAATCCCATGAACAGAGGAGCCTTGTGGGCTACAGTCCATGGGATCACAAGATTTGGATATGACTTAGTGACTAAACCACCTCCACCTTCAGTGATAAAGACAATTAGCTCTAGTGTTCTAGTTAATGATAGCATTGTCCAAATTATTATTCTTATTTAATGTATATTTATTTTATTAATTACTGAAATATATGTGCTGAAATCTCTATAAATGCCCTGGTGGCTCAGACGGTAAAGCGTCTGCCTACAATGCAGGAGACCCGGGTTTGATCTCTGGGTCGGGAAGATCCCCTGGAGAAGGAAATGGCACCCCACTCCAGTACTCTTGCCTGGAGAATCCCATGGATGGAGGAGCCTGGTGGGCTACAGTCATTGGGGTCGCAAAGAGTTGGACATGACTGAGTGACTGCACTTTCACTTTCACTTTCATCTACTTCTAATTCTCTTAATTTTTGCTTTGTGTATTTCAAGCTCTGTTAGGTGCATATGGGTTTCTCTGGTGGCTCAGATGGTAAAGAATCTGCCTGCAAAGAAGGAGACCCAGGTTCGATCCTTCAGTCAGGAAGATCCCCTGGAGAATGGAATAGCTACCTACTCCAGTGTTATTGCCTGGGGCATCACACGGACAGAAAAGCCCGGCAGGCTACCATCCATTGGGTAGCAAAGAGTAGGACACAACTCTATTTTTTATTTAGTTACTATACATTTAGTTTCAACATATGTTCTAAATGAATTGATCCTTCTATTAATAAAATGCATCTTTCTATGTCTATATATTTACCTAAAGCCTGTTTTTTCTTATATAAATATATCTAAGCCAGTTTTCTTCCACTTACTCTATGCATTGTATGTTTTTCTGCCTTCATCTTTTCAACCTGTTAAGTTTATGGGCAAAGTATTGTTTTAAAACACACTTTCTAATCTAATTTGATAGTCTTAGAATTTTAATTAAAATGTTTATTCCATTTACATTTGGTATAACTGATGTATCACTTCAAGTTCACCAGCTTAGTATTGGTTGTATATTTATCCTGTTTGTTCTTTATTTTTTTGATATGCTCATTTTTGCTGTTCTATTCTGTATATTCTTCATTTTCTTGAATTTTTTGAGTACTATTATACATCATTTTGTCTTCTGTATTGCTTTCTAAAAATTTCTCCTTGCATATGTTTTAAGATGCTCCTTATATCTTTAAGCTAAAGCTTGTGCTTTAACAGAGAAATTGCAAAAAAAAAAAATTTTTGAAAGTGTGGGATATCTCTCCATGTGTTGTAGCACAGATGCCAGGTTTTCCATTCGCTGGGACATTCTTTTTGCTTTCCCACAGTGTTCCTTACTTTCTCCATGCCAGAGGTCTTTTTTTAGTACCGCTGTCATTCCCTCTGCCTTGAGCAGGTAGTGGCCCTGTAGTTGATACTGGATGCTTGCGGCTGGTGCACTGAGACGACCAAGAGGGATGGTACAGGGAGGGAGGAGGGAGGGAGGTTCAGGATGGGGAACATGTGTATACCTGTGGCGGATGCATGTTGATATATGGCAAAACCAATACAATATTGTAAAGTGATTAACCTCCAATTAAAATAAATAAATTTATATTTAAAAAATAAATTAAATAAATACATTTATATTTTAAAAATATATAAAAAAAAGAAATACCCCAGATGCCTGACAGTGGTTTTCCTTGGTTCACTCGTCATGTCCTCACTCTTGTGTAGTTAAAGAGCCTAGGCTTTCTCGAGGAATTTCTCTCAAGTAGTTTCTCATCAGTTCTTGAGGTCCTCTTGGGGAATTTCCTCCTGAGAAATTCTTGAGGAATTTCTATCAGTTCTTGAGGTCCAGCCTCTTCCACTCAGAAAAATTATTTTTAAGATATCCATAAATTACATATGTAAATGTTTTTATATTTGACTTGTTGACTAGTATTCAGTTGTGCAGAAACACCAAAATTTGTTTATATATTCTTCTGTTGCTGGAAATTTGGCTTGTCTCCAGTTTTTGACTACCATAAATAAATCTTTGGACATTTGTATACATATCTTTTATATCTTTATGGAGACATGCTGTCATTTTCTCTAATTAATATATATACAGACACATTAGTCATGTTTAATGATGTTGAACATCTTTTCATGTGCTTATTTGCTTGCCATTTCCTTGGTAATATATCTTTTAATCTTTTTATCATTATTCTCTGAATTTTATGATTATTTTGGGTTTTAGAAATCATTATATACTCTAGAAAAAAGTAATTTAACAGATATATGATTGGAAAATCTTTTCTTCAAATTTGTGTCTTGCCTTTTAATTCTCTTAAAAGTTTGTTTTTACAAAGAGGAATTCTTATTTTTTATTAAGATAAATTTTTCAATTTTTTCCTTTGATTATACTTTAGTTTTCATGTATAACAAATTTTAGCCTATCAAAAAACCACAATGACTTTCTCCAATATTTTCTTTCAGGAATTTTATAGTTTAGGCTATTACATTTAGTCCATGATTATTTTGAATTAACTTGTATATCTGATGTGAAATATAAAGTTTATATTTTTGCATTAAAGTGAAAATGAATGTCACCAGTCGTGTCCTACTCTTTGTGACCCCATGGACTGTATAGCCCTCCAGGCTCCTCTAACCATGGAATTCTCCAGGCAAGAATACTGGAGTGGGTTGCCATTTTCTTCTCCAGGGGATCTTCCCACCCCAGGGATCGAACCCAGGTGTCCTGCGTTGCAGGGAGATTCTTTACCGTATGAGCCATCAGAGAAGTCATATTTTTGCATACTGATATCCAATATTCTTAGGGCTTCCCTTGTAGCTCAGCTGATAAAGAATCGGCCAGCAATGCAGGAAACCCCAGTATGATTCCTGGGTCCGGAAACTCTGCTGGAGAAGGGATAGGCTACCCAATCCAGTGTTCTTGATTACTTTACCTTTATAATAAGTCTTTCAACTCAGTTTTGTCTTTTGTGTTTTTATTCCCAAAATTATTTTGGCTATTCTGAGTCCTTTCCATATAAATTTTAAATTTCCATATAAACGTTAGAATTAGCTTCTCAATTTCTAGGGGAGAAACCCTCTAATCAAATGCTGACTGGAATTTCATTTTGTTCATAGATGTGGAGAAGTGACATCAGAACAATACTGCATATTCTTAGCCATGAATGCATTATAGCACCCAGTTTCATTATTTCTTCTATAACTTCTCTTAGAAATGTTCTACAATTTTCACTGTGCACATCTTTTATATTTTATAAGGTTTTTATTTGTTCAGTGATTTTATTCTTTTGTAAGTGGTAATATTTTCCACATTTTGATCTTTAATTGTTCATTGTCAGCATGTAGAAATAAAATTGATATTCATGTGTTGATTTATATTCTCTCACATCACTAGTGGAGAAGGAAATGGCAGCCCTCTCCAGTATTCTTGCCTGGAGAATCCTATGGACAGGGGAGCCTGGTAGGCTACAGTCCATGGGGTCACATAGAGTCAGACATGACTGAAGCGACTTAGCAGTAGCAGCAGCAGCACATCACTAGATTTACTGATTATTTCTTATAACTTTTTGTAGATTCTATAGAGCCTTCTAAACACAATAATGTTGTATGCCATAAATTTTATTTTTACTTCTTCAAGTTCAATGGTTTTTATTGCTTTTTCTTTATTGGTTTAGTTAGGACCTTCTGTGCTGTGATACATAGAAGTAGTGAGAGTATACACTTTTGCCTGGTGCTGGACTTTTAAGGAGAAGAATTCAGATATTCATCTCTAAGTGTGATATTAGCAATAAGTTTTTCATAATTGCTTCATGTCATGTTGAGGAAATTCCCTTTCACCTACAGTTTGCTAAAAGTTTTTATCATGAAATGACATTATCACAGGATTTTTTTAGCCACATATTAAGGAAATCACGTGTCTTTTCCTTCTTCAGTCTATTGATGTTATAAATTACTACCTTGATCAATTTTCAGATGTTGAATCAACCTTTTATTCCTGGAATAAACCCTACTTTGTCATTAGATATCAAATTTTTAAAGGCTTTTGGATTCCATTTGTTATTATTGTTGAGAAATTTTGCATCTATTCATGGTGTATATGATCTGTTGTTTACCTTTCTCTCAATGTCTTTTTCTGGTTTTAATATTAGGTTAATTGTGGCTACATGAAAAGTGTGGGGGAGTGTTCCGTGTTCCTTTCACTTCAACATTGTCTATTCAATTGTGTACAATTAGAATTGATTCATCTTAAGGAATGGTTGGTAGTATTGGTCAATTAAGTTGTTTGTTCTGAAGATTTTATAGTTAAAGGTTTTACTTAGAAAGTCTATTTCTTTCCAGTTTATACATTATTCTGGATGCTTTTAAGAATTTAATTCATTTTAAGAATTTTTTCACTCGTTACAAGAAGTGTTTTTATGATGTTCTTATGTGATTTCTTTCATATGTCTTATACTTGGAGTTTATAAAATTGCTTTAATACATGTGTTCATTGCTTTCATCAAATTTGAAAAACTTTATTAATACAAAGATTAGTTCTCTCTCTACTCCTGCTGTTTACTCATATGAGGACTTCAGTAACTCAAACTTTATGTTACTCACAAAATTTATCCCACAGTACACTAATGAGCTGTTCATTTTGAAGTCTCCATTTCATATTTGGAAAGTTTACTTAGCTATGTTTTCTGACATCAAGGAACTCTGAGAGATGGTGCTATTCTTCTTCACTAAGATGATGAAGATAAAGAACTTAGTGATTTGAGTTCCTAACTGTTTCAATCTCCTCAAGAGTGAATGATTATACATTTCTTTTTGCTAGGCCCAGGACTATTAATTTATTTAAATGTAATGCATTATGAAAAAGGTTATCATAGGAAGAGCCCATTCATTCAACAATTATTTACTGAATATTTATTGTGTATGAAACCTTTAGGACAGGTAATTTGTGATAGACAATAAATATATAATGCATCATCCTTGCTTTTTAGGAACTTATATTTTAAAGGGGAAGATTAATACATGTTTCAGAAGAATAAATAGTACAGAATGCTAACATGTCACTTTGGTATATGGGACAAGGGAAGATTTCTCAGCTCTTTGGTATATGTATCTTGTACAATGCATAGAATTGTTAATTGATGTAATCATATGTACCCTTCAAAAGCAGATCGCTTCAGAGAAGTCAGAGGTCAGAGATATTAGAAGAGTGAGAAGGATGTAACATGGAGGAAATTCCTTTTGCTGAGATAAAAGAGGCTGCGGGATGAGAACGTGAGTGTGCCTCTAGGAGCTGAGAGTGTTTCTCACTAACAGCCAGCAAGAAGATGAAGATTTGGGTACTAAAATGCTGGGAACTAAACTCTAGCAATAACGTGAATGAACTTGGAAGTAGACCCTGAGCTCCAGGAAACACCTAGACTGCAGCCTAAGCAGGGAACTCAGCCACGCTGTACTGGACTTCTGACATATAGAACTGTGACTCATAGAACTGTGACTCATGTGTGGGTCTTGTTTTGAGCTGCCAAAGCCATGGTCATTTGTTATTCAGTAATAGGAAACTGTACAAGCAGTATATAGTGAATGCCATATGAAACTAAAACGACAGCTGTACAATAGAGAGAGATTACATTTGGCTGGAGATAATCAGGGGAGGCTTTATAGTATATATGAAAATGAGTGAGTTTTGAGATTGGCAGGGGATTAGGAAACGAAAATAAAATCTAAGCAAAAGGACTACCATAGTAACAGAGTCAGAAAAATGAAAATACATTTTTGTTAGTTAGAGCAGAATTTTTTCCAAAATATTTAAAAATGAGAAGACTTGGAATTAAGTTTCTCAACGTCATCCAGGGCCTGTTTTGTTAGAATCACTAAAAATGTTTGCTAAAGCATAAATTTCCATGAGCTTTACCAGACCAATTTAATGAGAATCTCTGATTCTGAGTTTTGTTTTTTTTTTTTTTTTTTAATCTCTCAAGGTAATTCTTGCACTTACTAAAATTTGTTTTAGATCAAGGAAAAAACTATCAGAGTCAGAATTTGGGAGAGGACCTTTTTGTTTGTCCAGACTTTCCTTGATTTCTTTTCCTCTTTTTATTTAAATGTAAAATTGATGTGGTTAAAAAGGTATTGTAAAAATATTGAAGTTTGTAGTATAGACAACTGGAAGAGGAAGACAATGAACAGGTGAAAATTATAGCCTTCTGTAATAGTAAAATTAAATTGATACAGTCTAAACGTAGTGGCAGTTGAAATGGAAAGAGTGAGATGCCTGTCAGCAAAATGTAAGAGAAATATAAATAAGACTTGATGGCTAATTTGACATTTGCCTACTTTCTGAGAAGACAAAATGAAGGAGGGAAAGCAAAATTCCTCAAGGTACCACATGGTGCAGTTCAAGTTAGACTGTGGAGGAATAAGTGGGTGAGGATTTGGTATTTGGTTAAAAAGTTTTGTGACAAGACTGGAATGCAAATTGATTTTTGCTGATTTAGAAATGATAACTGAATTGACTGTCTTTTACTTAGTTCTTATTTTTGAGAGAATGCTCAGTTGGTAAAGAATCTGCCTGCAGTGCAGGATACACGGGTTCTGTCCCTGGGTTGAGAAGATCCCTTGGAGAAGGAAATGGCAACCCACTCCAGTACCCTTGCCTGGAAAATCTCATGGACAGAGCAGCCTGGTGGGCTGCAGTCCATGGGGTCGCAATGAGTTGGGCACGACTGAGTGACTAACACTAACTAATCTTAGAAATGCTAATTCTGTGTTTCCATTGTATGTATGTGTGTGTGTGTGTGTGTGTGTGTGTGTGTGTGTTTATTGCCCCAAAAAGTATCCAAATTATTATTCATTCAATATTTTCTTAGTGTTTACTTCAGAGTTGTAACTCACACTATAAATGTTGATTACATGACAAAAACATGTATATGACTTGAATTATATGTGGCATCAGTAATCATTTTCACAGTAAGTTGTTTGAAAGAAATCTTTCTTAGCTTAAGGTCAATAATTAATCAATACTGTTTTACATTGACAGAGTCCTAATGGTAAGGTCTATATTTTACTTGCTCTAGTTATGTAAATGGGAGGATAGATGAGAATTGTGAAAAAAATTGAAGATACTCATTTGACATATTGATGTGTCATGTGCTATCACATGAATAACCAAGATTTCATTATAATACGTTTGTGCTTGTTAGTGCAATTTTCTAAATGATGAAAGTGAAAGTGTTAATTGCCCAGTCATGTCTGACTCTTTGTGATTCCATTAACTGTAACCTGCCAGGCTCCTCTGTCCATGGGATTTCCCAGGCAAAGAATATTGGAGTGGGTTGCCATGCCCTTCTCCAGGGGATCTCCCTGATCCAGAGATCAAACCCAGGTCTTCTGCATTGCAGGCAGATTTTAATACTATATCTTTAAGATTCTCCTTCCTCATTCTGGTTAATAAATATACTTTATAATTCAAGCCCTTGCTGCTCAGTCACCACTGTGCTTTAATCTACATTATAAATCCCAGGAAACTGATCTAAACAAAGAGTTGTACTTGCTTTTAAATGAGATGTGTGCATCAGCTGTTTATGGCAGATATACAGTTTCTATTTGAGAATTTAAGAAAAGAAGGTAGGGAGGAAGGAAGGAGTAAAGGTAGAATAGGAGTGGGAAAAACAAAGGAAAGAAAGTGATTTCCCATGGGCAGGCTACTGCAGGAAGTATTTGTGAACCAGGTAAGAGGTCATGATGGCAACTACTAGCCTAGTGCTGGAGATTCAGTCTCTGGGTTTATAAGGCTAAGGTCATGGTCAGTAGCTAGGTAGTACAGAAAAAGCCTGTTTCTATAAAAGGCACAAGCAAATTGTTTCAGGGGAGAATTTGTAGTGACATCAGATTGCCCCCTAACTAAATTTCTGTATCATTCAGTATATACCTCTGTATCTTTTTGAATCCATTTTAATATTAGTAGTCTCTCATGGACTGCAAGGAGATCCAACCAGTCCATTCTAAAGGAGATAAGTCCTGGGTGTTCTTTGGAAGGAATGATGCTAAAGCGGAAATTCCAGTACTTTGGCCACCTCATGCAAAGAGTTGACTCATTGGAATAGACTCTGATGCTGGGAGGGATTGGGGGCAGGAAAAAAAAGGGGACGACAGAGGATGAGATGGCTGGATGGCATCACCGACTCGATGAATGTGAGTTTGAGTGAACTCCGGGAGTTGGTGATGGACGGGGGGCCTGGCGTGCTGCAATTCATGGGGTCGCAAAAAGTCGGACATGACTGAACAACTGAACTGAACTGAACTGAACTGAGTCTCTATGCAGAGCTCCATGGAGATAGTAATTAACAACACAATAAACTGATAAATTCCAAAGTTCACACACATGCAAAATCAGGACTTATTGTACATAACACTGAGGATACTCTATAAACCGTTGTTTTACAAATCTCTAAGGTTAGTTGATCTCTGGTTTCTCTGCCTTTTCTAAAACCAGCTTGAACATCTGGAAGTTCACGGTTCACGGACTGCTTAAGCCTGGCTTGGAGAATTTTGAGCATTACTTTACTAGCGTGTGAGATGAGTGCAATTGTGCAGTAGTTTGAGCATTCTTTGGCATTGCCTTTCTTTGGAATTGAAATGAAAACTGACCTTTTCCAGTTCTGTGGCCACTGCTGAGTTTTCCAAATTTGCTGACATATTAAGTGCAGCACTTTCACAGCATCATCTTTCAGGATTTGATATAGCTCAACTGGAATTCCATCACCTCTACTAGCTTTGTTTGTAGTGATGCTTTCTAAGGCCCACTTGACTTCACATTCCAGGATGTCTGGCTCTAGGTGAGTGATCATACCATCATGATTATGTGGGTCATGAAGATCTTTTTTGTACAGTTGTTCTGTGTATTCTTGCCACCTCTTCTTAATATCTTCTGTTTCTGTTTGGTCCATACCATTTCTGTCCTTTATCGAGTCCATCTTTGCATGAAATGTTCCCTTGGTATCTCTAGTTTTCTTGAAGAGATCTCTAGTCTTTCCCATTCTGTTGTTTTCTTCTATTTCTTTGCATTGATCGCTGAGGAAGGCTTTCTTATCTCTTCTTGCTATTCTTTGGAACTCTGCATTCAGATGCTTATATCTTTCCTTTTCTCCTTTGCTTTTCACTTCTCTTCTTTTCACAGCTATTTGTTAGGCCTCCTCAGACAAATACTTTGCTTTTTGCATTGCTTTTCCATGGGGATGGTCTTGATGACTGTCTCCTAACAATGTCATGAACCTTGGTCCATAGCTCATCATGCACTCTGTCTATCAGATCTAGTCCCTTAAATCTATTTCTCACTTCCACTGTATAATCATAAGAGTTTTAGAAAAGGCAGAGGAATCAGACATCAAATTGCCAATATCTGCTGGATAATCAAAAAAGAAAGAGAGTTCCAGAAAAATAACTAATTCTGCTTTATTGACTATGCCAAAGCCTTTGACTGTGTGGATCATAATAAACTGTGGAAAATTCTGAAAGAGATGGGAATACCAGACCACCTGACTTGCCTCTTGAGAAACCTGTATGCAGGTCAGGAAGCAACCGTTAGAACTGGACATGGAACAACAGACTTGTTCCAAATATGAACAGGAGTACATCAAGGCCGTGTTATCATAACCCTGCTTATTTAACTTATATGCAGAGTACATCACGAGAACGCTGGGCTAGAGGAAGCACAAGCTAGAATCAAGATTTCCGGGAGAAATATCAATAACCTCAGATATGCAAATGACACCACCCTTATGGCAGAAAGTGAAGAGGAACTAAAAAGCCTGTTGATGAAAGTGAAAGAGAAGAGTGAAAAAGTTGGCTTATACCTCAACACTCAGAAAACTAAGATCATGGCATCTTGTCCCATCACTTCATGGCAAATAGATGGGGAAACAGTGGAAACAGTGTCGGACTTTATGTGTTTGGGCTCCAAAATCACTGCAGATCGTGATTGCAGCCATGAAATTAAAAGACACTTACTCCTTGGAAAGAAAGTTATGACCAACCTAGATAGCATATTCAAAAACAGAGACATTACTTTGCCAACAAAGGTCCATCTAGTCAAGGCTATGGTTTTTCCAGTAGTCATATATGGATGTGAGAATTGGACTGTGAAGAAGGCTGAGTGCCAAAGATTGATGCTTTTAAACTGTGGTGTTGGAGAAGACTCTTGAGAGTCCCTTGGACTGCAAGGAGGCCCAACCAGTCCATCGTAAAGGAGATCAGTCCTGGGTGTTCATTGGAAGGACTAATGCTGAAGCTGAAACTCTAATACTTTGGCCACCTCATACGAAGAGTTGACTCATTGGAAAAGACTCTGATGCTGGGAGGGATTGGGGGCAGGAGGAGAAGGGGACGACAGAGGATGAGATGGCTGGATGGCATCACCGACTTGATAGACAGGAGTTTGGGTAAACTCTGGGAGTTGGTGATGGACAGGGAGGCCTGGCGTGCTGCAATTCATGGGGTCGCAAAGAGTCAGACACGACTGAGCCACTGAACTGAACTGAAGGTTACTTGGTTATTTCTGTGATAACATATTGTTTATTTTATTCTTGCATACTGTATCAAAACCTATCATTTTTATAAAAATCCTTTTCACGGCCCCATATCAAAATCATTCTCATGTTTTCTTATTTTTTTATGTTAATCTTTCTCCTTGATCTTGGTTACCATTATTCTTTACCTGGACTTCTCTCATAACTCATAACACATACACTGTGATTGCCTGCTACCATTTTTCTATACCACAGAGTATATTCTTTGAAACAAAACTCAAAGCATATCACCCTTCTATTTCTGACTTTTTAATAATTTTCATTGCTCTTGAGATGAAAACAAAAAACATTTTATTTTCTTATGTTCCTCTATGCTAGTCATATCCCTGTTCATGTGTTTATAATACTCCCTGTCTTTGAGTCTTATCACAATTTTTAATTGCACATTTACTTGTCTGATTATTTGATTTTGACTGTTCATCAGTTCTACAGTATATTCCATGAAGATGAGAAGAATACTTGCTTTTCTCAATGTTTAATTAGCAGCACATATGAAAGGGTCTGGCATAATTAAATGGTGAAAGATGAATAGATGAGTAATTAATTCTGGCCATGGGTTTCTTTTCAATAATGTAAACAAGATTTGAGTTAATAAAATAAAAATTATATTATTTTAAATGAAGGATAAACATGTATGTATAAATATAGATGCTATATTTTTGTCCTACATTTTAGTTCTTTTTGCATCTTTACCTATCAGTCAAGTAATTCTTTGTGTACTTCCTCATTCCAAAATGAAATAGCTACATTTTTGTTCTAAAAGTTTCTTATATGTATCATAGTGCACCAGATTTATTCAACTTTCTATAAGAAATGTGAGGGCATGAATTTTTCATTTCTTTGATGTAGCCCTAATACACTTGGGAGTAAATGTTTTGCGAAAGATGAAGAAAATGTAAATATGGAAATAGGAAAAATGAAAGAAAGAAACTACATCAGGAATGGTGGTCCCTGTTTCATGTCCTAGGAATATAGATGGTTGAAGCATTTAGGGAACTCAGAGCTAGACTGGAACAACTGTCTCTATTTTGCAGATGAAATTTTAGAGTAGAAATAGTAAGGGGCATGTTTACAGAGGGACCTAGTGCAGAAACTAACTTCCAGGCTTAATGCTTTTTTCACTCTACCAATTTAACAACCTGAATAAAGTTTGTGACAACACAAAAATAACAAAGACCTAATCTATTTATGAATTCCTCTATGGTAAAAAACAATAATGAATTCCTTAGGATTTGCCAACTTTATACCTCATCATTGAAAAGGGCTTGGTTTGGTGGGTTATAACCATATCCAGGCTCCTCTGTCCATGGAATTCCCAGGCAAGAATACTGGAGTGGGTTACCATTTCCTCTCCAGAGTATCTTCCAACCCAGGATCAAACCTGGGTCTCCCACATTACAGGCAGATTCTTTTACCATCTGAGCCACCAGAGAAGCCATATTGTTTATTAGGAATCAATAATAGAGTAGTAGTGGTATTAACAATAATAATTAGTTCATAATGAAGAGTTAATCATAGTATGTAGTTTCTTATGTGCTTTTAAATAAGCCATTATGTATTTATTGAACTTCATCTTTCTTTTCAAACACTTGGGGCTAATTAAACATACATATGCTAATATTCTGTTCACTACTGATCTGATTTTTAAAAAACCTGAGGCATTCTCACCATACTATAAAGAGATGAAATGAGAATGGTTTGGTTAGAAATTAGCAGTGCACTTCATGATTTGCTTTTAAATAAAGATTAAAGAAGAAGATGAATATACAATCTTTTCACTAAGACTGTTACAATTAGCAAGAAGTTATGCTCATGAGATGAGGGGAGGAATGTCAAGTCACTTCTCATCTAGGCACGAAACTTGACTTCAGCAATCAGATAAATTACTGCTCCTGGAAGAATGGTCTTCTACGGGGTTCAGGGCCATAGCTCTAGATATACACTAGAAATTAAATATTTTCAGTTTTTCATATACATTCCTATTAGGGTGAAGTGAAGTCGCTCAGTCATGTCCAACTCTTTGCGACCGCATGGACTGTAGCCTACCCGGCTCCTCTGTCCGTGGGATTTTCCAGGCAAGAGTAATGGAGTGGGTTGCCGTTTCCTTCTCCAGGAGATCTTCCCAACCCAGGGATCGAACCCAGGTCTCCCGCATTGCAGGCAGACGCTTTACCATGTGAGCCACCAGGGAAGACTCTCCTATTAGGGTGGAGACACAGCAAATAAGCTGAAAATACTAACAAGTCTTTGTAAAAACAAAAAATGGTCTCTGATACATTGGGTTTAATGTGTTTTCAGCCATTAACATCTTTAGCTGGTTTAAAGAAATTGATGCCCAAATATTCAAGAATACTTGGATCATGTAATACTTAAAACCCAAACAAAATTACATGAGAGAAAGTCAGTAAAAGCAGCTGAATAATCAATCACTATAGAATTCAGCTAAGTGTTAGCTGCCCAAATCAGCTTTAATTATTTTATTCTTTTAGTCAAAATGTAAGTTTATGTAATTAACTTTATTGAGACATGTTCTGAACTAAGTCTATGTACCTATGTCCTGAGATAATTATTTCTGGGGATTAAAATCTGCATTTTCTTTATTTGAATTAAATATGTCCAGAAAGATTGCTTTTCTATAGATTATTTCTCTAGTAAAGTATTATTTTCTAACGGGATATCCGTAGATATTTGTATTCTTACTACACTAGGAATTGCCCAAACTGTAGGCTCTATTTAATATCAAGAAAAATATGAATAAGAACAAGGTAGTTTTGACCACACATATGTCCATTTAATATGGAAAATAATAAGCATGATTCAGCAAGTTCCACCACTCAGTCATGTCTGACTCTTTGAGACCCCAAGGACTGCAGCATGCCAGGCTTCCCTGTCCATCACCAACTCCTGAAGCTTTCTCAAACTCATCTCCATTGAGTTGGTGATGCCATCCAACCATCTCATCCTGTGTCATCCCCTCTCCTCCTGCCCCCAATCCCTCCCAGCATCAGGCTGTTTTCCAATGAGTCAGTTCCTCACATCAGGTGGCAAAAGCATTGGAACTTCAGCTTCAGCATCAGTCCTTCCAATGAATATTCGACTGATTTCCTTTAGGACTGACTGGTTGGATCTCCTTGCAGGCCAAGGGACACTCAAGAGTTCTCCAGTACCACAGTTCAAAAACATCAATTCTTCAGTGCTCAGCTTTCTTTAGAGTCCAACTCTCACATCCTTACATGACTACTGAAAAAACCATTGCTTAGACTAGATGGAACTTTGTTGGCAAAGTAATGTCTCTGCTTTTTAATATGCTGTCTAGGTTGGTCATGGGAGAAGGCAATGGCACCACACTCCAGTACTCTTGCCTGGAAAATCCCATGGATGGAGGAGCCTGGTAGGCTGCAGTCCATGGAGTCGCTAAGAGACACAACTGAGCGACTTCACTTTGACTTTTTCACTTTCATTCATTGGAGAAGGAAATGGCAGCCCACTCCAGTGTTCTTGCCTAGAGAATCCCAGGGATAGGGGAGCCTGGTGGGCTGCCGTCTATGGGGTTGCACAGGGTCGAACACAACTGAAGCAACTTAGCAGCAGGTTGGTCATAGCTTTTCTTTTAAGGGGCAAGCATCTTCTAATTTCATCGCTGCAATCACCATCTGCAGTGATTTTAGAGCCCAAGAATATAAAGTCTGTCACTGTTTCCATTGTTTCCCCATCTATTTGCCATGAAGTGATGGGATCAGACGCCATGATCTTAATTTTTGAATGTCAAGTTTTAAGCCAACTTTTTCACTTTCCTCGTTCACTTTCATTAAGAGGCTCTTCAGTTCCTCTAAGTTTTCTGTCATAAGTGTGGTGTCATCTGCATATCTGAGGTTATTGATATTTCTCCTGGCAAGCTTGATTCCGGCTTGTGTTTCATCCAGCCTGGCATTTTGCATGATGTACTCTGCATATAAGTTAAATAAACAGGGTGACAGTTGTACAGCCTTGTTGTTGTACTCCTTTCCCAATTTGGAACCAGTCCATTGTTCCATATCCAGTTCTAACTGTTGCTTCTTAACCTGCATACAGATTTCTCAGGAGCCAAGGTAAGGTAGTCCGGTATGAACATTATTTAGAATGTCTATTGAAATTTAAGAGTAAACTCCTTTTGTACTTTTAAAAACATCCTTTAATAATGTGAGTTATCATTTCTACATCATTTTAGCTGTTGGCATAAAATATATTTGGATTCGGAAGATTAGGCTATTAAGTTAGCCAGGATGCAATGAAGTTTTCTATCCTATGAACAAACTACTCTGAAGACCTTCTGAAATTCCATCTTGATTGCCTCAGGAGAGAAAGGCGTTTTCCATTATATCTCACCAATACCTTATTATCTGTCCTAAATATTTCATGTGTGAGCAAATGTGAAACATACTTTTCAAGATTTCTAGCTTAAGAAAGGACACCAGGAAGCAAAGAAAAACAAACAAATAAAAATAAATGCCTAAGATCTATCAACAAAGCCTTGACTAGGTTAACAAGGTATAATGGAAAGTGGAATACAGAAAAGGCAGCTAACAAATCTGTTAATGTAGATTTAGCATCTAGCCTGAGCTGTTTGGGCTTCCCTGGTAGCTGAGCTGGTAATGAATACACCTGAAATGCAGGAGACTTGAGTTCGATTCCTGTGGTTTAAGAAGATCCTCTTGAGAAGAGAATGGCTACCCACTCTAGTACTCTGCCCTGGAGAATTTCATGGACAGAGGAGCCAACCGGGCTAGAGTCCATGGGGTCCCAAACAGTCAGACATGACTGAGTGACTTTCATTTCTATTTTCTATTTCTCAACTATTTAGTTTCCTGTCCTTCACAGAGCAAATAAACCACTTTTGGATATGTACTCTTCTATGAGCTTATGCTAGGGACTTCTCTGAATTACTTAGACCCTAAAGTACATATGACTTAATTCATGCTTTTGGGGTTAATGAGATTTATATAAAATCAAGTCTGAGAAAATAAGAGCAACTTTCCTAAATATTAATGGATTAACTTAACAACTTTGATATGCTTAAAAATACTAACTTTTATTGAATACTTATTACCATAGACTACAGAAATCACCCCAGTAATACTCACCATAAGATTACATGGTCATACATACTTATTTTTTCCACTCTATAATGAGGAAACTGTATAGATGACAGAATTCTCTGGTGGGCCTGGCTGTACTTGTCCCATAGTATAAACACTCTGCATATTGGCTGGGACTGTGAATATGATAAATTTTACCCCTGTGATTTGTTATATGCAAATTGACTTTAAGAAAGGAAGACTATCTAACTTCCTTCAACTATTGCTTTTATGGAAAAGGTTCTGTTCTCCTTATTACTTTGTAAGAATTTAGATGATTTTAACTCTATTCATGAAGAACCTAACAGGTGTTGGGCATTGCTATATATAGAATAGGGTGAATACAAAAGGCTGTTAACTACAGAGCTATGGATTTCAGTGGATTGTGACACTTAAGGCAAATAAATAATCTAAAGTGTTGAGTCTCTCCAGGAAGCCCCAAATCACTTTCTTAATAGCTCAGTTTTTCCTTTCTGAACTTTGTTGTCCTTTCCTTTCCAGAAATTTCACAATTAGAGTAGAAATATTTTAATGATTAAATCTTTTGGTCTGATTGCTGCTTTTTACATCTTTTGATGGATTATTATTCAATGATGGTTCAGTTCAGTTCAGTCTCTCAGTCGTGTCCAACTCTTTGTGACCCCATGGACTGCAGCACACCAGGCTTCTCTGTCCATCATCAACTCCCAGAGTCTACTCAAACTCATGTCCATCATGTCAGTGATGCCATCCAGCCATCTCATCCTCTGTGTCTCCCCTTCTCCTCCTGCCCCCAATCCCTCCCCCTATCAGGCTCTTTTCCAATGAGTCAGTCCTTCGCATCAGGTGGCCAAAGCACTGGAGTTTCAGCTTGAGCATCAGTCCTTACAATGAATATTCAGGACTGATTTCCTTTAGGATGGAAATGGTTGGATTTCCTTGAGTCCAAGGGATACTCAAGAGTCTTCTCCAACACCACAGTTCGAAAGCATCAATTCTTCAGTGCTCAGCTTTCCTTATGGCCCAACTCTCACATCCATACATGACTACTGGAAAAACGATAGCTTTGACTAGACGGACCTTTGTTGGCAAAGTAATGTCTCTGCTTTTTAATATGTTGCCTAGATTGGTCACAGCCTTTCTTCCAAGGAGCAAGGGTCTTTTGATTTCATGGCTGCAGTCACCATCTGCAGTGATTTTGGAGCCCAAGAAAATAAAGTCGGTCAGTGTTTCCATTGTTTCCCCATCTATTTGCCATGAAGTGATGGGACCCGATACCATGATCTTAGTTTTCTGAATGTTGATGGTAAATGAGAATTGTTTTCTAGAAAGCTGTACCAATATCAGTTTTAGGTATGACACAACATGAAATTATTTCACGAAATGCACTCTTGCTCTATGTTCTCCAGATGCCACTCACAACAGAAAGTTTCCAATCTACTCACTGTTTCTTGGTTGACGAGTCACTCATCCTTTAATTCCCTGATTGTCTTCCTTAGCAAGTTTGGGGAACATTTTCCTCAATCTAAAACATTCTGCAGACTTTTTGTGATATCCTCTAGGTCACTGATCACATGATTTAATTTATGCTTAAGTGGACAGTCCAGAGAAACATGTGCTTTATACATTTTTGATAGAAGATTGATTTTCAAGGGGCAATTGATGCTTAAATTATTGGTGAAATTATTTGAGAAGAATTGGTGGTTCACATGACCACATGGATGTGAGAAATCTAAAGAGGACAAAATATTTGTATACCTATAAATGTTTCCTGTCAGAAGATGTGTGCGCTAGTCACTCAGTCATGTCTGACTCTTTGCCACCCCGTGACTGTAGCCCACCAAGCTTCTCTGCCCATGGGATTCCCCAGGCAAGCATACTGAAGTGGGTTGCCATTCCCACTTCCCAAACTAGGGATCTTCCCAAACCAGGGATCAAACCCAGCTCTCCTGGACTACAGGCAGATTCTTTATCACTACTGCCACCTGAAAAGCCCTGTCGAAAGATGAAGAGAACAAAATAAAATAAATGATAATAATTAAGAACATTCAAAATTTTACTCTATAAAAGGAAGAAATAGCCTGGCTTCCAAGTAGGGAGGTTCATGAACATAATGACAATATTAAAAAGAAGGATTCTTCTTATATCTTCTTTGCACAAGAACATGAGGAAAAATCTGTGTAATTAAAATATAATAAAAGCCTTGCCAACTGTCTATTGTAAGAAATAGGTTAAATAATTGTTGGAATATTTAAGCATATGCAAATTTAAAAGACAAGATAATCATAGGAGGAACACCACAATGAATTGACTTAATCATTTGTAGTTGCTTTTGAAAGACTATGCAGGACGAAAGAGCTACTAAAAACTTAAAGGGTGTGTCATTGTGTCCATAAAAGGTGTAAATGGAGGAAAATTATTTTTCTGCTCAGTTCAGTTCAGTCGCTCAGTCATGTCCGACTCTTTGCGACCCCATGAATCACAGCACGCCAGGCCTCCCTGTCCATCACCAACACCCAGAGGTCACTCAGACTCACGTCCATCGAGTCAGTGGTGCCATCCAGCCATCTCATGCTTGGTCGCCCCCTTCTCCTCCTGCCCCCAATCCCTCCCAGCATCAGAGTCTTTTCCAATGACTCAACTCTTTGCATGAGGTGGCCAAAGTACTGGAGTTTCAGCTTTAGCATCATTTCTTCCAAAGAAATGCCAGGGCTGATCTCCTTCAGAATGGACTGGTTGGATCTCCTTGCAGTCCAAGGGACTCTCAAGAGTCTTCTCCAACACCCCAGTTCAAATGCACCAATTCTTCGGTGCTCTGCCTTCATCACAGTCCAACTCTCGCTAGTAAAGTGATAATAAAATATAATTTATGAAAAGGGGCATTTAGAAATTAAATGTAAAACAAAACATTGTATAGGATTATTTAAAGAATATACTAATTTTACACGTAAATCATATCTCAATTGATTTTTAATTTTATTTATACTCAGGACATAATTTGTCTCATGATGTACTTGATAAACTAATTGACTCAAATTACAATGGGATTATCATAGTGTCATAACTTAACGATTATGTGAATCACCTCTTTAATTTTCCAATTATTTAGATCTTAGCTACATTATTTAAAATATTTTAATTTCCTGTGTTTATATAAAAAATTTTTTTCAGCATTAAAAGATTACTATTGGAAAATTAATATCTTTGACTCTTAGACCTTAGACAGTGACCCAGATGTGGTTTAGGACATAAGTATTATTAAAATCCATTCTAGTCTACAGCAACTATACTCTTAAATTTTGAACCACAGTATGGATGCAACTGTTCTGCAGTTCTTATTACCTTTTGTTGTCTTTCTGAAGAGTTTTTTAGTATCATATCTATAATAATATTCAACTGAATTTGACAAATATGTATAAAGATTTCAGCATTATAATACAGAAAAAAGATGACTGTATATCCAACAAGAAAGAATTGAGAGAATAAACTATATTGTAGTCAACTAAAGTCTGCAATAATTAAAAATAATTTTATAGGAAACTCGGAAATATATTAATAACCTATTGCTATAAGAAAAGAAGCATATTGTCAGGGAATGTTTAATTTTAAGGAATCCTATGTGTTGTTTTCTGTTTCTCAAGGGCCTTCTTTTCCTTATCAGATTCTGGAAAACAGGAACGAGCAGAGCTGCACACAGTTCTCAGGACTGAGGTCATGAGACAGAAGGCATATATGGATTCCTTTCAGTACCCTTTTACTTTTCTGTAAAACTACTTAGTCATGTTCCTATTTCCAATACATGGGTTGTCTTCTGGCCCTGTGACAATTGCTATTCCCCTAGTTACTGTTAGGGGACGATTGTTATTCCCTTAGTTACTGTTGTTATGCATTTGATTTCGGTGTTTTTACTCAACTTTATTTTTCTGCCTAAAGCTTCCTTGTATAACAATATATAAGCACATGCCACCATGATTAAAGCACCCTTATTCCACTAGAGACTTGGGTCCCCCGCATCCTTCTTTTCTTTGCCTTCTTTTCATCGACTCCTGTCTCCAGGTTCCAGTCTGTCAAGAAGACCAAAACAGCATATCAAAATACAGGCTACTGTATGTGCATATATAATTATAATTATGTATATGTTCTATTAAAGGCAATTCAAAAAAATCCAAGAAAGGCACATAAAAATGTTATAAAATCAATTTACAAGGTTAAAGAAATACATAGTAAAAGGAAATATGAAAGATTTTAGATAAAAAATTGACTTTCATTTTGCATCTATTGTGATTAAGTCTATTTTAAATTTCTTACCTTTTGATTCCAAATTTCCTAAGGCTTCTAAATAATTCATTAATTTTGAAAGTAAAATATGAGATAAATTTCTCAGAAATTATTAGTTTTGTATATAAAAAAAGTATTTCATTTATTAAGGGAAGATGGGACCTTTATACAGGTCAAGAAGCAACAGTTAGAACCAGACATGAACAGCAGACTAGTTTAAAATTCGAAAAGGTGTACATCAAGGCTGTATATTGTCACTCTGCTTATTTAACTTATCTGCAGAGTACATCATACAAAATGCCAGGCTGGATGAAGCACAAATTGGAATCAAGATTGCCAGGAGAGAGATCAATAACCTCAGATATGCAAATGACACCACCCTTATGGCAGAAAGTGAAGACGAACTGAAGGGCCTCCTGATGAAGGTGAAAGAGGAGAGTGAACAAGTTGGCTTAAAACTCAACATTCAAAAAATTAAGATCATGGCATCTGGTCCCATCACTTCATGGCAAATAGATGGGGAAACAATGGAAACACTGACAGACTTTATTTTCTTGGGCTCCAAAATCACTGCAGATGTTGATTGCAGCCATGAAATTAAAAGACGCTTGCTCCTTAGAAGAAAAGCTATGACTAACCTAGACAGTGTATTAAAAAGCAGAGATACCACTTGCAGACAAAGGTCCATATAGTCAAAGTTATAGTTTTTCCAGTAGTCATGTTAGATGTGAGAGTTGGACCATAAAAAAGGCTGAGCACTGAAAACCTGATACTTTTGAACTGTGGTGTTGGAGAAGACTCTTGAGAGTCCCTTTGACTGCAAGGAGATCCAACCAGTCCATCCTGAAGGAAATCAATCCTGAGTATTCATTGGAAGAACTGATGCTGAAGCTGAAACTCCAATACTTTGGCCACCTGATACGAAGAACTGACTCATTAGAAAAGACCCTGAGCTGGGAAAGATTGAAGGCAACAGGAGAAGGTAATGACAGAGGACGAGGTGACTGGATGGCATCACTGACTCAATGGAGATGAGTTTGAGCAAGCTCCAGGAGATGGTGAAGGACAGGGAAGCCTAGTATACTGCAGTGCATGGGGTTGCATAGTCATACACAGTTGAGTGACTGAACAACAACAAATAAATGATCATTTATTCACATATCTTAAGGCCAGTGCCATCTTTCTTGGCTGTAAATATTTAGTGATGTTTTGTAAGTTTGCCCTAACTTTTGAGGATAATGGGTTCAAGTTATCATTTACATAGAACTTTTCTGAAACCAACTGTAAGCCCCTCTAATATTTTCTCATGATACATTTTCAAAATTGTAAATTTCCCCTTTCTAGTGACTGAATTTACATGTAATGAAATTTGTCCTTTTTATACACAGTGCAGCCACAGCACTATCAAGAACAATTTCCTCACTTTCCCAGTTCCTCCTTATCCATTTGTAGTTAGCACCTCCCCCCATTCCCAGTATCTCTTTCAGTCACTGATCTTTTTTTTGTGTCCTTATAGTTTTGTCTTGTCTAGAGTGTCATGTGAATAGAATTATAATGTATGTAGCACTTTGAGTCTTTTTTAAAAAAATAGGAGTATAATTGCTTCACAATGTTGTGTTAGTTTCTGCTTTACAACAACATGAATCAGCTATATGTATACACATACCCCTTCCCTCCTCCCACCGCCCCACCTCTCTGATCATCATAGAGCACCAAACTGCTTCCTGTGCTATCCAGCAGCTTCCCACTAGCTAGCTATCTTACACACAGTAGTGTATGTATGTCAGTGATACTCTCAGTTCATCCCACCCTCCTCATCCCCTCCACAGGCACAAGCCCATTCTCTACACCTGTATCTCTATTTCTGCCCTGCAAATACGTTTATCAGTACCAGCTTTCTAGATTCCATATATATGCATTAATATGTGATATTTGTTTTCCTTTTTCTGCCTTCCTTCACTATGTATGACAAACTCTAGGTTTATCCACATCACTATAAATGACCCAATTTTGTTTCTTTTTATAGCTGATTAATATTGCATTGTATATATGCACCACATCTTCTTTATCCATTCAATCTGTCATTGGACATTTAGTCTATCTTCTTTCATTAAATGTAATTTTTTGAGTCCAGTCTATGGTGTTACCTATATCAGTATTTCATTCCTTTTTATTTCAGTAGTAGTTTTCCATTATATGGATTTCTAGTTTGTTTATTGAGTTGCAGATTGAAGGGCATCTGAGTAGTTTCCATAATTATGAATAAATCCATCATAAATATTTGTCTACAGGTGTGTGTAAACATAGGTTTTCATTTCACCTGTGTAAATATTCAGGATTGAGGGTGCTGAGTCATTGGTAAGGATATGCTTAACTTTATAAGAAAATTCCAAACCATTTTTCAAAGTTGCTGTACTATTTTTATTTCTAGTTCCACCAGTAGTACGTGAGAATTCCAGTTGCTCTGAATCCTTGTCAGCTTTTGGTATTATCAGTTTATTCTTTTCCTTAGCATAAGTCATTCTAATGGGTATGCAGTGCTATGCCACTGTTGTTTTAATTTGAGGTTCCCTAACGACTATAATGATGGGCTTCCAAGGATGACTCAGCGGTAAAGAATCTGCCTGCCAGTGCAGAAGATGCAGATTTGATTTCTGGTTTGAGAAGATTCCTTGGAGAAGGAGATGGCAACCCACTGAAGTATTCTTGCCTGGGAAATCCCATGGACAAAAAAGGCTGGTGGGCTACAGTCCATGGGATCTCAAAAGAGTTGGACGCAACTTAGCAACTAAATAATGACACCAACAAAAATGACTGTCGGCAGGGGCGGTCCTAAGATGGTGGAGGAATAGGATGGGAAGACCACTTTCTCCCTCACAAATTCCTCAAAAGAACATTTCAACGCTGAGCAAACTCCACAAAACAACTTCTGAATGCTGGCAGAGGACATCAGGCGGCCAGAAAAGCAGACCATTGTCTTCGAAAACAGGTAGGAAAAAATATAAAAGACAAAAAGAGAGACAAAGGAAGTGGGGAGGGAGCTCCATCCCGGGAAGGGAAGCCTGTCCCGGGAAAGGAATTTTAAAAAGAGAGGTTTCCAAACACCAGGAAACACTCTCCCTGCCGAGTCTGTGGCTACCCTTGGAAACACAGAGGGCAACATAACAGGAAGGAAAAATAAATAAATAATTAAAACCAACAGATTACAAGCCCAGCAGTAACTCCCCCAGCGGAAAAGCAGCACAGACGCCTGCATCCGCCACTAGGAAGTGGGGGCAGGGCAGGGAAGCGCGGGGGGCGTGGGCTGCAGAGATTTGTAAGAATCTGGCAGGAACGCCCCACGCACAACCAGAACGATCTAACTTGGGCTAGCAAACCAGACTGTGGGATAGCTACCACGCGAAAAGCTCGAACATAAGACACCGCCAGGACCGCGCACAGAACAAAGGACTGAACGGAAAAAGCCGGCTGCAGACCATCCCCCGCCGGGGACAGGCAGCCAGAGCCGTAAGGGCTGGGAAGGGGCAATTGCAGCCCGGAGAGACTCTACCTACCAAACTGCAAGCAGGCTTCTTTGCTAAGACTTTTGGGGGTGCTGGACAGTCACCATCTGCCTCACAAGGGGTGCCAGCGGCACACCCAGAAAACTGAGCAGCAGAGACAGAAAAGGCGACAACTTGCAGTGACCATGCTCGCAAACTCCTGAGCTACTCTGACCTGGGAAGGGCACAAAACGTAGTCCCAACCTAATCTGAGCCTCTGAGGGCTACCTGAGTGCTGAACTTGAGCAGCTTAGACCGGGGAGGTGCTGCAGCCTAGGGCCAGCCTCAGAAGATTCCCAGCTGAGCATCGTAGAACCAGAGTGGTTTGTGCACCGCAAGAAGGGACAGGTCCAGCGGGGCTGAGACACTGTGTGCACACGACAGTGCTATTTGTTTGCAGCATCCCCCCCTCCCCACAGCGCGACTGAACTACTGAGCCTAAAAAACCAGCAAACAGAAGAAGTTAAACAGAGGGAACCGCCTTGGAAGTGACCCCACACTGCCCACAACATCAGAGAAGGGCCAGATATATCTTTACTATTTTTACAATCATTCCTTCTTTTTTTCTCTCTTTCTCTTTTTTTTTCTTGCCTTTTTTTCTAACTTTTTTTAAAATTGTTAAGTCTTCTATTTCTCCTTTAATTTTTATTTCTATAACCTACTATTACTTTTCAAAAAAAAAGACTTTTTTTAAGGCAAACACCATATATAGTCTTTATGTGGTTGTTGTTGGAGTTTTTAATAATTCTTGTGGCTTTCTTTTTTCTTTTTTCCGTCTGCTTCTTTTCTTTAATATTGTATTTTTGAAAATCCAACCTCTACTCTAGATTTTTAATCTTTGCTTTTTGGTTTTTGTTGTCAATTTTGTACATTTAAAAACCCAAACTTCACTACCCAATTTTACCTGAGAGCGAGATTACTGGCTTGACCACTCTCTCCTCCTTTGGACTCTCCTTTTTCTCCACCAGGTGGCCTCTGTCTCTTTCTTCCCCCATCTTTTCTCTATCCAACTCTGTGAATCTCTGTGTGTTCCAGACGGTGGAGAACACCTAAGGAACTGGTTACTGGCAGGATTTGTCTCTCTCCTTCTCATTCCTCTCTCTTATCCTCCTGGCCACCTCTGTCTACTTCCTCCCTCTCCTCTTCCCTGTATAACTCCATAAATACCTCTGAGCGGTCCAGACTATGGAGCGCACATAAGGAAGTGACTACTGGCTAGCTTTCTCTCTCCTCTTTTGATCTCACTGCATCTCATTCCAGTCACCTCTAACTACCCCCTCCCTCTTGTCTTCTCCATGTAACTCAGTGAGCCTCTCTGGGTGTCCCTCAATGTGGAGAAACTTTTCATCTTTAACCTAGATGTTTTATCATCGGTGCTGTATAGATGGAGAAATCTAGAGGCTACTGTAAAAATAAAACTGAAAACCAGAAGCAGGAGGCTTAAGTCCAAAGCCTGAGAACATCAGAGAACTCCTGAATTCAGGGAACATTAAGCAATAGGAGCTCATCAAACGCCTCCATACCTACAGTGAAACCAAGCTCCCCTCAAGGGCCAACAAGTTCCAGAGCAAGACATACCTTGCAAATTCTCCAGCAACACAGGAACACACCCCTGAGCTTCAATATACAGGCAGCTCAGTTACTCCAAAACCATTGATGTCTCATAACCCA
The DNA here is from genome assembly GCF_023091745.1 of Budorcas taxicolor. Classification (NCBI taxonomy): domain Eukaryota; kingdom Metazoa; phylum Chordata; class Mammalia; order Artiodactyla; family Bovidae; genus Budorcas; species Budorcas taxicolor. The sequence goes on from NC_068914.1 coordinate 25,141,348, forward strand.
TTACTGGTCATGCCACTGCACTCCAGAGAGAAGAAACCCAGCTCCACCCACCAGAACTCCAACACAAGCCTCCCTAACCAGAAAACCTTGACAAGCCACTGATAAAACCCCACCCACAGTGAGGAAGCTCCGTAATAAAGAGAATTCCCACAAATTCCCAGAATATAGAAAGGCCACCCCAAACTCAGCAATATAACCAAGATGAAGAGACAGAGGAATACTCAGCATGTTAAGGAACAGGAGAAATGCCCACCAAACCAAACAAAAGAGGAAGAGATAGGGAATCTACCTTAGAAAGAATTCTGAATATTGATAGTGAAAATGATCCAAAATCTTGAAATCAAAATGGAATCACAGATAAATAGCCTAGAGACAAGGATTGAGAAGATGCAAGAAAGGTTTAACAAGGACCTAGAAGAAATAAAAAAGAGTCAATATATAATGAATAATGCAATAAATGAGATCAGAAACACTCTGGAGGCAACAAATAGTAGAATAACGGAGGCAGAAGATAGGATTAGTGAAATAGAAGATAGAATGGTAGAAATAAATGAATCAGAGAGGAAACAAGAAAAACGAATTAAAAGAAATGAGGACAATCTCAGAGACCTCCAGGACAACATGAAACGCTCCAACATTCGAATTATAGGAGTCCCAGAAGAAGAAGACAAAAAGAAAGACCATGAGAAAATCCTTGAGGAGATAATAGTTGAAAACTTCCCTAAAATGGGGAAGGAAATAATCACCCAAGTCCAAGAAACACGGAGAGTTCCAAATAGGATAAACCCAAGGTGAAACACCCCAAGACACATATTAATCAAATTAACAAAGATCAAACACAAAGAACAAATATTAAAAGCAGCAAGGGAAAAACAACAAATAACACACAAGGGGATTCCCATAAGGATAACAGCTGATCTTTCAATAGAAACTCTTCAGGCCAGGAGGGAATGGCAAGACATACTTAAAGTGATGAAAGAAAATAACCTACAGCCCAGATTACTGTACCCAGCAAGGATCTCATTCAAATATGAAGGAGAAATCAAAAGCTTTACAGACAAGCAAAAGCTGAGAGAATTCAGCACCAACAAACCAGCTCTCCAACAAATTCTAAAAGATATTCTCTAGACAGGAAACACAAAAAGGGTGTATAAACCCGAACCCAAAATAATAAAGTAAATGGTAACAGGATCATACTTCTCAGTAATTACCTTAAATGTAAATGGGCTGAATGCCCCAACCAAAAGACAAAGATTGGCCGAATGGATACAAAAACAAGACCCCTCTATATGCTGTTTACAAGAGACCCACCTCAAAACAAGGGACCCATACAGACTGAAAGTGAAGGGCTGGAAAAAGATATTCCATGCAAATAGAGACCAAAAGAAAGCAGGAGTGGCAATACTCATATCCGATAAAATAGACTTTAAAACAAACGCTGTGAAAAGCGATAAAGAAGGCCACTACACAATGATCAAAGGATCAATCCAAGAAGATATAACAATTATAAATATATATGCACCCAATATAGGAGCACCGCAATATGTAAGACAAATGCTAACAAGTATGAAAGGGGAAATTAACAATAACACAATAATAGTGGGAGACTTTTAATACCCCACTCACACGTATGGACAGATCAACTAAACAGAAAATTAACAAAGAAACGCAAACTTTAAATGATACATTAGACCAGTTGGACCTAATTGATATCTATAGGACATTTCACCCCAAAACAATGAATTTCACCTTTTTCTCAAGTGCTCATGGAACCTTCTCCAGGATAGATCACATCCTGGGCCATGAATCTAACCTTGATAAATTTAAAAAAATCGAAATCATTCCAACCGTCTTTTCTGACCATAATGCATTAAGATTAGATCTCAATTACAGAAGAAAAACTATTAAAAATTCCAACATATGGAGGTTGAACAACACACTTCTGAATAACCAACAAATCACAGAAGAAATCAAAAAAGAAATTAAAATATGCATAGAAACTAATGAAAATGAAAACACAACAACCCAAAACCAGTGGGACACTATAAAAGCAGTGCTAATAGGAAAGTTCATAGCACTACAGGCATACCTCAAGAAACAAGAAAAAAGTCAAATAAATAACCTAACTCTACACCTAAAGCAACTAAAAAAGGAAGAAATGAAGAACCCCAGAGTTAGTAGAAGGAAAGAAATCTTAAAAATTAGGGCAGAAATAAATGCAAAAGAAACAAAAGAGACCATAGCAAAAATCAACAAAGCCAAAAGCTGGTTCTTTGAAAGGATAAATAAAATTGACAAACCATTAGCCAGACTCATCAAGAAGCAAAGAGAGAAAACTCAAATCAATAAAATTAGAAATGAAAATGGAGAGATCACAACAGACAACACAGAAATACAAAGGATCATAAGAGACTACTATCAGCAATTATATGCCAATAAAATGGACAACGTGGAAGAAATGGACAAATTCTTAGAAAAGTACAATATTCCAAAACTAAACCAGGAAGAAATAGAAAATCTTAACAGACCCATCACAAGCACGGAAATTGAAACTGTAATTCGAACTCTTCCAGCAAACAAAAGCCCAGGTCCAGACGGCTTCACAGCTGAATTCTACCAAGAATTTCGAGAAGAGCTAACACCTATCCTACTCAAACTCTTCCAGAAAATTGCAGAGGAAGGTAAACTTCCAAACTCATTCTATGAGGCCACCATCACCTTAATACCAAAACCTGACAAAGATACTACAAAAAAAGAAAACTACAGGCCAATCTCACTGATGAACATAGATGCAAAAATCCTCAACAAAATTCTAGCAATCAGAATCCAACAACACATTTAAAAGATCATACATCATGACCAAGTGGGCTTTATCCCAGGGATGCAAGGATTCTTCAATATCCACAAATCGATCAATGTAATTCACCACATTAACAAATTGAAAAATAAAAGCCATATGATTATCTCAATAGATGCAGAGAAGGCCTTTGACAAAATTCAACATCCATTTATGATAAAAACTCTCGAGAAAGCAAGAACAGAAGGAACATACCTCAACATAATTAAAGCTATATATGACAAACCCACAGCAAACATTATCCTCAATGGTGAAAAATTGAAAACATTTCCCCTAAAGTCAGGAACAAGACAAGGGTGTCCACTTTCACTGCTACTATTCAACATAGTTCTGGAAGTGTTGGCCACAGCAGTCAGAGCAGAAAAAGAAATAAAAGGAATCCAAATTGGAAAAGAAGTAAAACTCTCACTGTTTGCAGATGACATGATCCTCTACATAGAAAACCCTAAAGACTCCACCAGAAAATTACTAGAGCTCATCAATGAATATAGTAAAGTTGCAGGATATAAAATCAATGCACATAAATCTCTTGCATTCCTATACACTAATAATGAGAAAGTAGAAAAAGAAATTAAGGAAACAATTCCATTCACCATTGCAACGAAAAGAATAAAATACTTAGGAATATATCTACCTAAAGAAACTAAAGACCTATATATAGAAAACTATAAAACACTGATGAAAGAAATCAAAGAGGACACTAATAGATGGAGAAATATACCATGTTCACGGATCAGAAGAATCAATATAGTGAAAATGAGTATACTACCCAAAGCAATTTACAAAGTCACTGCAATCCCTGTCAAGCTACTAGTGATATTTTTCACAGAACTAGAACAAATAATTTCAAGATTTGCATGGAAATACAAAAAACCTCGAATAGCCAAAGCAATCTTGAGAAAGAAGAATGGAACTGGAGGAATCAACTTGCCTGACTTCAGGCTCTACTACAAAGCCACAGTCATCAAGACAGTATGGTACTGGCACAAAGACAGAAATATAGATCAATGGAACAAAATAGAAAGCCCAGAGATAAATCCACACACATATGGACACCTTATCTTTGACAAAGGAGGCAAGAATAGACAATGGAGTAAAGACAATCTCTTTAACAAGTGGTGCTGAGAAAACTGGTCAACCACTTGTAAAAGAATGAAATTAGATCACTTTCTAACACCGCACACGAAAATAAACTCAAAATGGATTAAAGATCTAAATGTAAGACCAGAAACTATAAAACTCCTAGAGGAGAACATAGGCAAAACACTCTCCGACATAAATCACAGCAGGATCCTCTATGATCCACCTCCCAGAATTCTGGAAATAAAAGCAAAAATTAACAAATGGGATCTAATTAAAATTAAAAGCTTCTGCACAACAAAGGAAAATATAAGCAAGGTGAAAAGACAGCCTTCTGAATGGGAGAAAATAATAGCAAATGAAACAACTGACAAGCAACTAATCTCAAAAATATACAAGCAACTTACACAGCTCAATTCCAGAAAAATAAACAACCCAATCAAAAAATAGGCTAAAGAACTAAATAGACATTTCTCCAAAGACACACAGATGGCTAACAAACACATGAAAAGATGCTCAACACCACTCATTATTAGAGAAATGCAAATCAAAACCACAATGAGGTACCACTTCACACCAGTCAGAATGTCTGTGATCCAAAAATCTGCAAGCAATAAATTGTGGAGAGGGTGTGGAGAAAAGGGAACCCTCCTACACTGTTGGTGGGAATGCAAACTAGTACAACCACTATGGAAAACAGTGTGGAGATTCCTTAAAAAATTGCAAATAGAACTGCCATATGACCCAGCAATCCCACTGCTGGGCATACACACCAAGGAAACCAGAATTGAAAGAGACACATGTACCCCAATGTTCATCGCAGCACTGTTTATAATAGCCAGGACATGGAAACAACCTAGATGTCCATCAGCAGATGAATGGATAAGAAAGCTGTGGTACATATACACAATGGAGTATTACTCAGCCATTAAAAAGAATACATTTGAATCAGTTTTGATGAAATGGATGAAACTGGAGCCGATTATACAGAGTGAAGTAAGCCAGAAAGAAAAACACCAATACAGTATACTAACACATATATATGGAATTTAGAAAGATGGCAATGATGACCCTGTATGCAAGACAGCAAAAAAGACACAGATGTGTATAGCGGACTTTTGGACTCAGAGGGAGAGGGAGAGGGTGGGATGATTGGGAGAATGGCATTGAAACATGTATACTATCATGTAAGAATCGAATCACCAGTCTATGTCCGATGCAGGATACAGCATGCTTGGGGCTGGTGCACGGGGATGACCCAGAGGGATGTTGTGGGGAGGGAGGTGGGAGGGGGTTCATGTTTGGGATCGCATGTACACCCATGGTGGATTCATGTCAATGTATGGCAAAACCAATACAGTATTATAAAGTTAAATAAAGTAAAAATAAAAAGTTAAAAAAAAAAAACAACTAAATGTTAAAAAAAGTTAAAAAAATTAAATTAAATTTAAAAAAAAAAGAGACTGTCGGGGAGCCGCATTAGGCATTACTGACAAAATGGAGGCACAGCCCCAGACCCCTCTCCTCATTCTGCAGGCACAGCCCTGGGATGAAGGAGTTAGGCCTTGTAATTCTGACTTGTCTTTTCCTCTCCTCAGCTGAGTTGACTGAAAAGGAATATTAAGGTGCTTATTGTTCTTGAGAGGAGCATGAGAAAGCACAAAGCCTTCTGCAGCTGTGCTCAGAAAATAATTCATAAAGTTAATCATTGACATTTGTTCAAGGACTTTTACAAAAGAGTGTTCCAGGATGAGCACATAGGCCGCAGCTTGAGGCCATGGGAGGGATTGCTATCTGAAGCCTATTTGTGAGGAGAATGTTTATGGCAAAGGAGTTTACTGAATTTAGGGCTTAGAAATAATTAAAATAGTTCGAAGTTAAAGATTTAAGGAATGTTGTAAAATTAGCATATTTTACTATAGCTTATAGAAGTTAGGAATTTTTAGAGACTCTATAGCTAGAAGCCTCTTTAAAAGACAGTGAGCTCACGATGTTACGGGCAAACAGGACTTAGGAAGATAAGCAGTAAACTGAGAAATGTAGCATGAGTTACAATGTAATCACAAGTTAACTATAGGACACATTAGAAGAGGTAGATAATAGATGATAAGGCTGATTCTGGGAGAATCACTGAAGCAGGAACTCTGTTTGAAGAGCAACAATGATTTATGGAGATAATAAATCTGGGAGAGGGGGAACTGAAAATGTCAAACTTCTGACCTAAGGTTTTTGTAAAAGTATAAAAGAGAATCTTAAACTTGAAATGAACAGGCAGTCCATAGCAAACTGAGAGGCTGTCTCATTTGCCAACACCATTCATCTCTTCAGGTTGTATCCCTGGCTGCTGGAGCTGGACTCTGGCAAATGACTAATAATATTGGTCATGCAGTTGATGTTTAAAGTCTACATGAAAATATTTTGAACACATCATTGATTTTCATTTTAGATGTTAATTTTGTTCTGCATTTTCCTGTCTATTTTTCCCAACCCAAGAGAATAGGTTTTATGCTGTATTACTTTAAGGAAAGTATATGATAGGGCTGAAAGCAGTTTTGAAAATCTACTGACTTTATTGCCCCAAACTTAAACTTCTTGAGAAGAATAGGATTTGAGAAAGAAAAGTACTTCTTCCACTTTAAAGGATTTCTCCAGGACAGGGAAAAGGGATTTGTGGTATCCTGAACAGTGGTAACTGTACCACTTCCCCAGGAAACATACTCAGCTCAGCTTGAAAGAGGACTGTTTTATGGTATATTTAGAGAGTTGGTTCCATGAACATTAGGCTTCTCAATCTTGTAGAAGACCCCAGGCTTTATAGCTTGTTTCTGAGCTGCTGGATTCTAAAAGACACCAATAAAATTTGGACCAGCATTTCTCTGTTGTACCCTGGTGATATGTGTGCATGGATGACTAAGGAAAAAATGGTTCCTTCTCAATGACTTGGTATTCTTTGAGATTCTAGAATCTTGACAAGACATAGTGGGTATGAGTGTGGGTGTGCTTCATAAAAGAAACTGGTTGAATTTTCCAAGGACCTGGGGATTACCAAAACAGAGAATTTATAGAAAATAGAGAAATGTTACATTTTTCTAACTTGATTTTCTATACTATAATTTATAACCCCATATATATATATACACCAGTAACTCACTTATTCTTATGTGACAACTGCCTCAATTTCTTTGTTACTCAAAGAGAAATTTACTGATAAACTGGTGAAGTGACAAGTACATTCACAACAATGTGAGTCTGGCATCCATAAATTTTTTGAAGATTATGCTTAGCATTGGTTCATTTAGCATCATCTTAAAAATATCTTCTTTTCCTAGTGTCAGATTTGAAATTACCAGAGAAATTCACAAGAGGAAGTAACACCCAAAGACTTAAAATAGTAATTTCTAATACTTAGTATGCATCTAAGAAAAGTTGTCAATTATCAAAGCATGAATATTTTAGATAATGAAGATAATCTATTGAGGTATACACATGTTGAAAATAGTATAAAGAACCTTCCTGTTTTGACATTGTGTGTGCATGTGCACCCAGTCATGTCCAAGTCTTTGCAACCCCATGGACTGTAGCCCACCAGTCTCCTCTGCCCATAGAATTCTCCTGCAGGTTGTCATCTGCTCCACAAGATCTTCCCAACTGAAGGGATTGAATCTGCGTCTCCTGAGTCTCCTGCATTGGCAGGTGGATTCTTTACCACCAGAGCCACCCTAGTAAACATGTTTATCTCATTCATGTTTATTTATGAAACAGAAATCATGCTTCTTTTCTTAAATTAAAATATCTGTCTACAATATTATATTGATGTCAAGTATCTTTAGTTAAGTATTCAACCTATATTTGAATAATAAGGTCTTTTATTGAAATTTTCAGATTGCAAAGAATACTTTGCATCCTAGCCTTTGGCTTTACTATTTTATAAACTCTAATTTTAAATGAAAAAAGTTTTAATGAAAACTTTAATTTTATTGCAAACCTAAAATTGCTTTTAAATATATATATTTAAAAAATGCTTTTAAAAATGTCTTTGATAAATACAGAAAACATTTCTAAATAGGAATTGGATTTTACTGATAATTCATCTTGTCAATGCATGCTAATTGTTACATCGGTGCCTTTATATTATGATGCATGTGTAATATTTCCACAAGTAACATTCTTTTCTGGTATAAAAGCATGCAAAATTAAAGTTTTTACATTTATGGCAAGGTGAGTGTTCAAAGTGGATTTTCACATAGCATAAATATTACTTTGGCACAGTAAACAAACACGTAAATAATAGAGTCTATGAATTTTGATATTTTTCTACTATAAGAGAAATATTTTTTTGGAGTTTTCAACTGCCAGTTTATAAGCAGGTGTCAGAACAATCACTCAAAACTTGCTAAAATGAAAGATTTCTGCTCCTAATACTTAGTGGCTGGGAGTTAGCAGCATTGGTGTTAAGGTAAAAGATAGATGGGCCCCAGGCTGAGCGGCTGCAGTGGTTTCCTGCTGATGTGTAGAGAAGGGATACCAGGAGGAAGACTGGGCCCTGATTAGGTGCATTTTTATAGTGATATTATGGTAAATAATAAAGAAAAGACTCTTTTAAAAATAAAATGAGAAGATAATAGATGAACACTAGTTTGTGACTTGAGGGATTCCCATGTGGCTTAATGGTAAAGACCGCCTGCCAATAGAGGAGATACAGGAGACTCAGATTGGATCCCTGGGTCAGGAAGATACCCTGGATTAGGAAACAGCAACCTGCTCCAGTATTCTTGGCTGGAAAATTTCATGAACAGTGGAGCCTAGCAGGCTATAGTGCATGGGGTTGCAAAGAGTAGGAGATCACTGAGCATGCATGCACAGTTTCTGGTTTGAAGCATATGTGTTTCAAAAGACAAGCAGGACTGTCTAAAATACTTTATTAATGTAATTTATTAACTTAGTATTCCTGCTGATTCCTTTTACTGAAAAAAGTCAATGTGAGAGTTGCCAAAGGTGGTAGACTTCAGGTTTTTCTGTAGCTCCCTCCCCCACGCATTTGCATTGGTACCTCTGGTTTCCATGGCACAGGAACTACTGGAGTTTGTAATACATAATCTCTGTCATCAACACAGTATCTGCTTTGAAATTTCAGGGAGTCCTTGTTAGGGACTGAATGTTGTATCCCCTCGAATTTATATGTTGAAACCCTATTCCTCAATGTGATGTTTGCATATGGGGTTTAGGGGAGGTATTAACAATTTGTGTTAGATGACATCGTGAGAGTGGAGCCATCATGGTGCAATAAGTGCAGGAGCTAAGAAAAGCCATGTGAATCAAAAAAACAAAACAAAACAATAAAACACACAGCAGCAGCAACAGCAAAAATCCATTTGCCATCCAGGAAGAGAGAACTTACATCACCAAAAACTTAATGTTGCCAGACTTGATTCTGGACTTTCCAGCCTCCAGGCCTGTGTAAAAATAGTTATTTTGTTTAAGCCACCCAGTATGGTATTTTGTTATGGCACCCTGAGGGGACTGGATGCACCATGGGATGTGTATTGGGAGCAACACCTATCGATCAAGTTGTACTCCTTTTATCAAGCTTTATGTAGGTAACTTGTAGCAGTAATCCCTGCCAGTAAAATGGTTCTGCCCAGTCAACCAATAACTACAGTTTCAGCGAAGCATACCAGTCTTGTTTTGTTGACTCCCTCATTATGTTTTCCCATTTGACTTTCACTTCATTTTTTATATTTGTTATGTGAAAAGATCTAAGAGTGATTAAGTGCTCCAAGAGTTGCCCTTTCTGTCCTTTTTATTTTTTTTAAGTGATTTTGGAATGCATTCATCTTTTTTTAATTTAATTTTTATTTTATATTGGATTATAGTTGATTTACAATGTGTGGTAGTTCCAGGTGTACACCAAAGTGATTCAGTTATACTTATACATGTATCTATTCTTTTTCAGATTCTTTTCCCATGTAGCTTATTATAGATTATTGAGTCGAGCTCCCTATGCTTTACAGTAGGTTCTTTTATATATAGGAGTGTATATATGTTAATCCCCAAATCCTAACTGATCTCTCCCCCTCCTTTCCCCTTTGGCAACCATAAGTTTATTTTCAAAGTCTGCCAGTCTCTGTTTCATAAATAAGTTAATCTGTATAAGTTCTTTGTAGATTCCACATATGAGTGATATATGGTATTCATCTTTCTCTGCCTGACTTACTTCGCTTAGTATAATAGTCTTTCAGATTCATCCATGTTGCTGTGAATGGCATTATTTCATTCTTTTTTATGACTGAGTAATGTTTCATTGTATGTCTGTACCACATCATTTTTGTCCATTCCTCTGCCAATGGACATGGTTGCTTCCATGTTTTGGCTATTGTAAATAGTGCTGCAGAGAACATTGAGGTGCATGTATCTTTTTGAATTATGGTTTTATCTGGGTATATGCCCAGGGGTGGGATTGCTGGATCATATGATAGTTCTATTTTTAGTTTTTTAAGGAACTCCTATATTTTTCATCCTCTTTAGACAAAGTCCTACAGAAGTATATTAAGACATTGAGAAAAAAATTTTATTGGGAAGGTAATTGAAAGGTATTGCCAGATTCTGCACTGATGATAAATGATAGAAAATGCCATCTTATACTGAAATATTTCACTTTTTGATCCAGAAATCCAATTTCAGGAAATACTCAGAAGATGATCATATAAATATGGAGTCAAATTTTACTATGTGAAGAACTGGAAAGAAAATAATTGTTTAAGTTAAGTAGAAATGAAATGAATGTAAAATACTCCTTTAAGACTAGAAATACATCTTTAAAATGCTGCTCTCATTTTTATGTTGCTAAATTACCCCCAAATTTACTGTGTATTTTGGTATTTTAATGATATTTTAATAATACAATAATTGTTCTTCTTAACCATTTAAAACACAATTGAGCAATTATTTAACTCACTTCATATTTGCAGTTATTTTTAAAAAGATAATAGCAAGTTACAGAATGATTAAAAAATTCATGACAATATGCCTCAGGAAAGCCTAAAACATGGTATCTTGGAAAAATGCAAGGGGAAGAAATCTTGTTGCTTTTATCCTATTTCAGATATGCATATTGCTGGAGTCATAGATTATTTTCATAATGATTTTAGATTATTTATTTGCCCCCGGGCATTTTCAATCATTAGTCAACTGGCCTTCAATAGTGCTGCATTGAAAAATGTTTTATTTTTAAATACAGCTTGAGAGTGTTGGCTGAAAATAGTATCTGCTTGAGGAGGATCTATGAAAATAAAGCAATACCACTTTGATTGTAAAAAATAATAATAAGACTACTGAATATTTTATTTTTTCCACATCAAACATCAAAAGTTACAAAATATTACTTATTCAAATAACATATTATTTGACAAACCTTATTCAAAAGGCATGCTTGATGTTTATTGCATTTAGCTATTTTTATATGTTAAAAGAAATGTATGCTCATAGATCTTAATGTTACAAATTCACTTCTGTAAGAAAAAGACTTATGGTTGAAAGGAGTAACTATCAGAAACATGGGGTTTGGATTTAAACTGAAGATCTAATTTTGTCACACCACTCACTAGCTTCAGTCCCAGGGTAACTAATATAACCTCTCCAAGGCTCCTTATCCTTAAATGACACAGTATTGTAAGCACTTTATTGGGTAATGTATGAAAGCACTTAGCACTCTATTTTACAAATAGCAAGCATTCCATTAGTTAACTGTTAGAATAGTTAGGTTTAGAGATAATTATGTTCTTATGACAAGAAAATTATCTATCTGGACCAAAAAAAAAAAAAAAAAGACTTTGGGCAGAAAATACACTTGAAATAGGGCTTTAAAAGCTTCCCTCAAAAGAAGTGTAGGGTCATATGAAAAGTGAAGTTGTAAAATCTGGGAGGTGGGAAGAGTTGTGGTTCAGATCCTTCCTCTTTGTCTACCTGCCCACTCAGCTCACCTTCTGTGTTCCATTACCACTGAAGTCTTTGGAAATCAGTACATCAAGAGCAGAAATATGAGAGTTTGAACACACCCCTGGTGTATTTTTAAAGTATTTATTTATTTGTGTTGTGTCTTAGCGGTGGCACACAGGATCTTTAGTTGTGGCCTTTGAACTCTTAATTGTGGCATGTGGGAAATAATTCCTCAACCAGGGTTTGAACCCTGGTCCCATGTATTGCGAACATGGAGTCTTAGCCACTGGAATACCAGGGACGTCCCCCTGGTGTATTTTTAAACTTATGACCTTAATACTATAGACATGACCACTTCTGCCCACTAGAAAAGATAAATTCAAAAACTTGTCCTAAGTCAGTGGCTGCCAAGTTAGCTTATTTCCCAAAGTTTATAGGAAATAACTTGGAGTAGGAAATGGCAACCCACTCCAGTATTCTTGCCTGGAGAATTACAAGGACAGAGGAGCCTGGTGGGCTACAGTCCATGGTGTCGCAGAGTCAGACACGATTAAGCAACTACCACACATGGGAGATAACTCATTCTAGGAACTTCACAAAGGAAAACTGAATGAGGAAATATTCATATATTCATCATATGTGTTAATAACCTTCTCCTTACTAAAGATACTTTGGACAGCTAAGTATTTGTAGGTCTAATCTAGTCTTTATCTTTTGATCCACAGGAATTTATTTCTTTTGTTCTCTGGCATTTTTTCACCCAACAATTGATGTTTTTGACTAGTGAGGTTTAAAGCATTTTAATAATAATAAATTACATTTATTTCCAGTATTAATTATAGCTATCATGCATTTCATTGCCCTCACAACCATATTTTCTTTTACTTTCAGTAAACATAATGATCTTGTTTAATCTCTGCTTATGACACTTGTATGGCTCACGATGCAAGCAACTTGCTTCAGTATTTGAGCGATTCTTCTACTTCAGAAATTTATTTTCATACAGAGACAGACTTGGTGTCATTTAATGAATTAATGAATTTATTCAACCATCAACGATTCTAATGATGGATTTTGCATAGCATCATATACCTGTCTGGAATGTTCTTTGTCAGATATATAATTTTACCTCAAAAGTGTGAATACTTACATGTTAGGTGCCTAATAACTTATAAAACAGAATTAGATGCTTCTCCTAACCTCTGTAAACTTCAGATTTTTCTCCTTGTAATAAAGGGCAAATTTTGCCTAGCATATAAGGGATTTTACAAGGATTCACAGAGATAATGCATAGCATTTATAAATCTTTGCATAATACTTGACATATTGCAAACTCAGTAAGTACATTTAATTAATTACCATTATCTTAGTGTTAAGCACCCATATCCAGATGGCACTGAAAATGACAATGTCCAAACAGGCTAAATCTTTAGGATCCTTAATACTCAGTTCTAATATTTGGGTCATCCTGAAGTCCAGTTCCACTGACCACATTTTTCTTGAATGTGAGTCCCATTTTCCCATTTCTTTTCATGTCTAGCAATCTGATTATACACTGGACATTGTGTAGTCCATTATAGGGAGTCTGGATTAGGTTATTCTGCAAGTAGTATTGAATTATATTCTGGCAGGTAGTTAATTTATTGACAGATCATCTTGTTCTTGCTATGTTTAGTTTTATCTTTTGTTGTTTTTCTCAGTTCCTGTCCAACTCTTTGCAACCCCATGGACTGTAGCATGCCAGACTTAACTGTCCTTCACTGTCTCCCAGAGTTTGCTCAAACTCATGTCCATTAAGTCAGTGCTGCCATCCAACCATCTCATCATCTATTGCCCCCTTCTCCTCCTGCCCTCAATCTTTTCCAGCATCAGGGTCTTTTCCAGTGAGTTGGTTCTTTGTATCAGGTGGCCAAAGTATTGGAGTTTTAGCTTCAGCTTCAGTCCTTCCAATGAATATTCAGGACTAATTTCCTTTAGGATTGACTAGATTGATCTCCTTGCAGTCCTAGGGACTCTCACAAGTCTTCTCCAGCACCACAGTTCAAAAGCATTAATTCTCTAGCACTCAGCCTTCTTTATGATCCAACTCTCACATCCATACAGCAGAAACCGAAGTTTAAACTAGACGAATCTTTGTTAGCCTATTCTTTGTTAAAGTAGGTGTATTTTTATTTTGAATTTCTTAGAGTGTATCCCTCACCTTAGGGTTTCCCTGGTGGCTCAGTGGTGAAGAATCTGCCTGCCACAACAGGAAACATACATTTGATCCTTGGGTTAGGAGGATCACCTGAAGAAGGAAATGGCAACCCCCTCCACTATTCTTTCTTGGAAATCCCATGGACAGAGGAGCCTTTTGGCAGGCTATAGTCCATAAGGTTCCCCAAATTGTAGGACATGTCTTAGCAACTAAACAACAACAATCCATCACCATACAGCATGATCCCTACTCTTAACACTTGGCCTTTCTGGGTCTCAACTGAATGCTCTTGGCACTTAGGTCTCTTAGCCCTAGCTGGGCTGGAAATCAAATTGTCTCTCACTAGTGAATTCTGCTGGTAGCTTTCAGACCTGTAATAGACACCTTCTAAGGCTATGGTTTTTCCAGTAGTCGTGTATGGATGTGAGAGTTGGATGGACTGTGAGGAAAGCTGAGCATCAAAGAATTGATGCTTTTGAACCTTGGTGTTGGAGAAGACTCTTGAGAGTCCCTTGGACTGCAAGGAGATCCAACCAGTCCATTCTGAAGGAGATCAGCCCTGGGATTTCTTTGGAAGGAATGATGCTAAAGCTGAAACTCCAGTACTCTGGCCACCTCATGCAAAAAGTTGACTCATTGGAAAAGACCTTGATGCTGGGAGGGATTGGGGGCAGGAGGAGAAGGGGACGACAGAGAATGAGATGGCTGGATGGCATCACTGACTCGATGGATATGAGTCTGGGTGAACTCCGGAAGTTGGTGATGGATAGGGAGGCCTGGCGTGCTGCAATTCATGGGGTCACAAAGAGTCAGACACGACTGAGCAACTGAACTGAACTCAACTGAAGCCTCAAGAAGGCTCTGGGATGTGCAAATCAGCCCTTGGCCAAGAACTCCTTGTTAATCCTCATCCACAAAATGCTAAATTAACTCCCACCCTGCCCCAGTGAGAAGTTTCCAGTTCTCAGTTACAACCCCCCACACACTGCAGTTTCTAAAGTCCCTTGGAACTCTGATATCTACCTTCTTATCTCAGTGAGACCACTGCTTCACTTTGGCTTCTACTCACTGCTCTCTAGAAAAAAGTGCTATTAGCAAAGATACCAGAGTGATCTTGGGTGATCATGAAGTTTAACTTTTCTTTGTCTTATTCTTAAGAATGGCAGTCATAGACTGCCTGGTTTTTGAAAGAGTTGACTCAACTATTTTTTTCCATTTATAGTTGCTTTAGAGGCAGAGAAAATGCAGTGCCAGTTATCTAGTCTTGGTCAGAAGCAGAAATCACAATACATGCATAGCTCTAAATAAATCACACTATTGAAACAGACATTATGGTTTATTTGAAAATTTATTCCACTTGCAAATATTAATTAGCTTTCAAAGTGTCTTAGAACAGCTTGTTAAAGCCTCTATAACCATTCAAGGTCTTATTCTTTTTTCTAAAACTCTAGTGAGGTATACCTTAGAGTTAGACTAAAATTTATCATTCAATTTAGGACTCTTTTGAATGTGAAAGGGTGAAGTATTACAATTTATACCAGGGTTACCCAGAACAAACCATATGGTCATGTTGGTTAGCATCCAAAGCTTTAATATAATTTTTTTTTATTATATAGTTAAATCCAAAGTATGTATCTTTATCTTGAATATCTCTCCAGTAACAGATATGTTTATCCCAGAGTTTATAGAAAGTTATTCCTATTCTACCAGGAATCTAAAAATTTATACCACCAACCAAACTTTTGACTTACCTCACCCCTGTACTACAATAAACTGTTACTATCTTTTCTCTTATTATTTTCTATTTCAGTTAATGATCCCACGATTCATCCAGCCATCCAAGTTAACTTTTTAAATTTAATACTACATTATTTATTCCCTTATTCTTATACCTATATTTGGTATTCAGGTTCTGTTCATTGAACACTCTTAATCTTTCTCTTCCCAAAGATCCTGTCATGGTCCTTAAATAAAGTCTATAACATCCAAGGTAAGAGAAACACAAGTAAGCCAGTAGGTGTTGCGAGAGGGCATCAGAGGACAGACACACTGAAACCATACTCACAGAAAAACAGCCAATCTGATCACATGGACCACAGCCTTGTCTACCTCAATGAAATTAAGCCACACTGTGTGGGGCCACCCAAGACGGACAGGTCATGGTGGAGAGGTCTGACAGAATGTGGTCCACTGGAGAAGGGAATGGCAAACCATTTGAGTATTCTTGCCTTGAGAACCCCATGAACAGTATGAAAAGGCAAAATGATAGGATACTGAAAGAGGAACTCCCCAGGTTGGTAAGGGCCCAATATGCTACTGGAGATCAGTGGAGAAATAAAACCAGAGAGAATGAAGGGATGGAGCCAAAACAAAAACAATACCCAGTTGTGGATGTGACTGGTGATAGAAGCAAGGTCCAATGCTATAAAGAGCAATATTGCATAGGAACCTGCAATGTTAGGTCCATGAATCAAGGCAAATTGGAAGTGGTCAAACAGGAGATGGCAAGAGTGAACATCGACACTCTAGGAATCAGCAAACTAAAATGGACTGGAATGGGTGAATTTAAATCAGATGACCATTATATCTACTACCGTGTGCAAGAATCCCTCAGAAAAAATGGAGCAGCCATCATGGTCAACAAAAGAGTCTGAAATGCAGTACTTGGATGCAATCTCAAAAATGACAGAATAGTCTCTGTTCGTTTCCAAGGCAAACCATTCAATATCACGGTAATCCAAGTCTATGCCCCAGCAGTAACACTGAAGAAGCTGAAGTTGAACGGTTCTATGAAGACCTACAAGAACTTTTAGAACTAACACCCAAAAAAGACGTCCTTTTCATTATAGGTGACTGGAATGCAAAAGTAGGAAGTCAAGAAACACCTGGAGTAACAGGCAAATTTGGCCTTGGAGTAAAGAATGAAGCAGGGTAAAGGCTAATAGAGTTTTGCCAACAGAACACACTGGTCATAGCAAACACCCTATTCCAACAACACAAGACAAGACTCTACACATGGACATCACCAGATGGTCAACACCGAAATCAGATTGATTATATTCTTTGCAGCCAAAGATGGAGAAGCTCTATAACAGTCAGCAAAAACAAGACCAGGAGCTGACTGTGGCTCAGATCCTTATTGCCAAATTCAGACTTAAATTGAAGAAACTAGGGAAAACCACTATGCCATTCAGGTATGATCTAAATCAAATCCCTTATGATTATATAGTGGAAGTGAGAAACAGGTTTAAGGGACTAGATCTGATAGACAGAGTGCCTGACGAACTATGGATGGAGGTTCATGACATTGGACAGGAGACAGATATCTAGACCATCCCTATGGAAAAGAAATGCAAAAAAGCAAAATGGCTGTCTGAGGAGGCCTTACAAATAGCTGTGAAAAGAAGAGAAACAAAAAGCAATGGAAAAAAGGAAAGATATGAGCATCTGAATGCAGAGTTCCAAAGAATAGCAAGGAGAGATTTAAAAAAAGCCTTCCTCAGTGTTCAATGCAAAGAAAGAGAAGAAAATAACAGACTGGGAAAGACTAGAGACCTCTGAAGAAAATTAGAGATAGCAGGGGAACATTTCAAGAAAATTAGAGATACCAGGAATATGGGCTCAATAAAGGACAGAAATGGTATGGACATAACAGAAGCAGAAGATATTAAGAAGAGGTGGCAAGAATACACAGAAGAACTGTACAAAAAAGATCTTCATGACCTGAATAATCACGATGGTGTGATCACTCACCTAGAGCCAGACATCCTGGAATGTGAAGTCAAGTGGGCCTTAGAAAGCGTCACTACGAACAAAGCTAGTGGAGGTGATAGAATTCCAGTCAAGCTATTTCAAATCCTGAAAGATGATGCTGTGAAAGTGCTGCACTCAATATGCCAGCAAATTTGGAAAACTCAGCAGTGACCACAGGACTGGAAAAGGTCAGTTTTCATTCCAATTCCAAAGAAAGGCAATGCCAAAGAATGCTCAAACTACTGCACAATTGCACTCATCTCACTCACTAGCAAAGTGATGCTCAAAATTCTCCAAGCCAGGCTTCAGCAATACATGAACTGTGAACTTCCAGATGTTCAAGTTGGTTTTAGAAAAGGCAGAGCTACAAGAGATCAAATTGCCAACATCCGCTGGATCATGGAAAAAGCAAGAGCGTTCCAGAAAAACATCTATTTCTGCTTTATTGACAATGCCAAAGCTTTTGACTGTGTGGATCACAATAAACTGTGGAAAATTCTGAAAGAGATGGGAATAACAGACCACCTGACCTGCCTCTTGAGAAACCTGTATGCAGATCAGGAAGCAACAGTTAGAACTGGACATGGAACAACAAACTAGTTCCAAATAGAAAAAGGAGTATGTCAACGCTGTATGTTATAATCCTGCTTATTTAACTTATATGCAGAGTACATCATGAGAAACGCTGGGCTGGAAGAAGCACAGGCTGGAATCAAGATTGCCGGAAGAAATCTCAATAACCTCAGATATTCAGATGACACCACCTTTATGGCAGAAAGTGAAGAAGAACTAAAAAGCCTCTTGATGAAAGTGTAAGAGGAGAGTACCAAAGTTGGCTTAAAGCTCAATCTTAGAAAACTAAAATCATGGAATCTGGCCCCATCACTTCATGGCCATTAGATGGGGAAACATTGGAAACAGTGTCAGACTTTTTTTGGGGGGGCTCCAAAATCACTGCAGATCGTGATTGCAGCCATGAAATTAAAAGACGCTTACTCCTTGGAAGGAAAGTTATGACCAACCTAGATAGCATATTCAAAAGCAGAGACATTACTTTGCCAACAAAGGTCTGTATAGTCAAGGCTATATTTTTTCCAGTGGTCATCTATGGATGTGAGAGTTGGACTGTGAAGAAAGCTGAGCATCAAAGAATTGATGCTTTTGAACTGTGGTGTTGGAGAAGACTCTTGAGAGTCCCTTGGACTGCAAGGAGATCCAACCAGTCCATCCTAAAGGAGATCAGTCCTGGGTGTTCATTGGAAGGACTAATGCTAAAGCTGAAACTCTAATACTTTGGCCACCTCATGCGAAGAGTTGACTCATTGGAAAAGACTCTGATGCTGGGAGGGATTGAGGGCAGGAGGAGAAGGGGATGAGAGAGGGTGAGATGGCTGGATGGCATCACCAACTCGATGGACATGAGTTTGGGTAAACTCCGGGAGTTGGTGATGGATAGGGAGGCCTGGCGTGCTGCGATTCATGGGGTCGCAAAGATTCAGACACAACTGAGTGACTGAACTGAACTGAACTGATCTAAACTATTGATGTAATCTTTTAATTAATATCTGTTCATTTTATAATCTTTTCTGTTTTTTTTTAAAGGAGTCTCTCTCAATCATTAGTTCTATGATTAAATATCTTTAATGGTTTGAATTATTTCCTAAAGTATATTCACATTTCTACCTTCACAAACAAGATTCTATTTGACTCCTCTCTCGTCTTCATCTTCAATTTCTCCCTGTGACCCCTTGAATCCACCATGTCAGCTATAATAAAATTTTTTTTTTCATTGTTTGCTACCTTGGAATAGATGGTCTTATCCGCATTCCTCAAGTACCCTTCTACCTCGTATTTGTACATCTAGTTCAAACAATATCTTCTCCATGAAGTTTTCTTGGATTCATTCTAATGTAGTCACCTCCCAAAGTGTATTGATAGCACTCCCTCCTTTTACAAAACTCCACAACATGCAGACTCTAGCATATTTCCTACATGTTATTTTAATGTTGTTTTTTTCTCCTACTAATCTTTAAGACCTCTAAGGGTAGGGTCTATATGGTACTCATCCTTGTAATGCCAAAAATTATCAATTTTATCTAGCATGTATTGACTTAACAGATTTGTTGAATGATGTTATATGTATGTTTAAAATGAATAATAAGTTTCTAGATTTGCTTCAAATATTCAGTTGAGATTTTGAGGGCTTACATTTATAATTTAGTAGGACTAAGGCTACATATTTCACTTCATTAGTGGAACCAGCCATCATTCTGGGAAACCATTTATTTGTTCATCAAATATTTATTAAGCAATTACTGTTTTATTTTGCAAGCACCATACTGTGTTTTGAGAATTTAAATTAAAAATTACATACTCTTCATTCTTAAGAAGTATCTAATATTAGAGACAAGTAACTTAATAATTCTATTTTATGTAATGCCATATGTGATAGAGTGAAGCATAGGGGGTTACATGTGTACATGAGTGGAAAATCCAAATCACATTGGGTTGAATACTGAATTGAATTTTGAAAGAGTCAGATGAAAAACAGGATATTAATAGCACAAAAATATCTTATGAATGTGTATGGAGGAAAATATACACCTACCAAGCCTATCAGCTGAGTGTACCTATGAATCTATATATTAAGATAAAGCAATTGGCAGTTTCATATTACATTTTTAGCCCATATCATCTTATTGGAATTAATAGATTCCCACCTAACCAATGAAGTGTAAAGGAATATCAGCTTAAAAATCATTGTCTATTTTGCTTGTTGGACAATTTGCCTGAAGTAAATAACTTTTCAGTATAACCAGTTCTTCTCAGAATTGATTAGTATTTGCAGGAAGAAGGACCAGGAAAAGTAGTACATGGAACTAAATATGCCTACCACATAAAACAAAAGCAAAAAACTGCACAGATACCAAAGTATTATCCTTAGATTTTTTCCTAACCTAGCATGCATGTGTGCTAAGTCGCTTCAACTGTGTCTGACTCTGTGAGACCCTGTGGACCACAGCTTGCCAGGCTTCTCTCTCCATGGGATTCTCCAGACAAGAATACTGGAGTGGGTTGCCATGCCCTCCTCACTGAAACTTAATATTAACATTTAATAGCGTGATAACTTTAGAAATCAGATTCTACCTCATCATCAGGGTTTTCTGTTATTTGTTGTTTTTAATTATAGGCAATCTCTGTGCCAAGGATCTGCCTAAGGGATAAATTTCTCAAGCCTTTTCTGGGTTCTGTGCTTTTTTCTGGGCATATGGAATCACTTTCTAATATCTTTACACATGTGGTTGCTGTTCAGTGCAACAACAGTCTTTAAAGTCTACCTTCAGAGAGAAGAAAAAAAGATAAAAATTAAGGAGGAAAAATAGGCACTAGCCCTTTAAAACTCCTGGAGGTCATTTCAACCAGAGTGAAATGGCCAGGGAGTTACAAGAGTAATGACTTCCAGCTTTTTTTCTGAACTTCTAAGATCAGAAGCAAAAATCACTGATTACAACACAGATCTTTTATATTTTTCATATCTTTTTTCTCTTTTCCCATTTATTACAGAATATTGAGTGGAGTTCCCTATGCTGTACAATAGGTCTTTGCTGATTATCAATTTTAAATACATTATAGTAGTATGTATATGTCAACCCCAAACTCCCATTTTATCCATCCCTGCCCCGAATGCTTCCTCTTTGGTAACCATAGGTTTGTTTTCTAAGTCTGTGAGTCTTATTCCGTTTTGTAAATAAACTCATTAGTATCATGTTTTCTCCTGGTTTTCTCCGGATATATGCCCAGGAGTGGGAAAGCTGGATCATACGTTAGATCTATTTCAGGTTTTAAAAAAAAATCTCCATACTGTCCTCCATAGTGGTTGTACCGATTCACATTCCCACCCATAATGTTGGAGGGTCCCTTTTTCTCCATACCCTCTCCAGCATTTATTATTTGTCTACTTTTTGGTGATGTCATTCTGGCTGGTGTGAGGTGATATTTCATTATTGTTTTGATTTGCATTTCTCTAATAATTAGTGGTGTTGAGCATCTTTTCATGTGCTTTTTGACAATCTGTATATCTTCAGGGAAAGGTCTTTTTTTTTAGGTCTTCTGCCAGTTTTTTGATCGGTTTGTTTCTGGGTTTTGTTGTTGTTGCTCTTGTTACTATATTGAGCTGCATGAACTTTTTTATAAATTTCAGAGATTAATCCCTTGTCATTCGCATAATTTGCAAATATTTTCTCACATTCTGTGGGTTGGAAGCCATAAACAAAATGAAACAACATGATCTTTGATATTTGGAGCTCAAGTTCCTTTTTGCCCACCTTGTCTGACACAAGCTGTGTCAAGCTGCTCCTAGAATGTATGTATTACAGCATGCTGTGGGTCTGGAGATGGAGGATGGGGAGCTGCTACTATGTTATAAGCTGAATTTGATTGACTAAAAGTAATTTCAATTTACCATCCAGGTCTTCCCCCTGGTAGCTACAAGCCTTCAATAGACTCCAGAGTTCCACCAAAAAGTTACATCAAAAAGTTTTTGTCAGTGTAATTGTTGTCTAGGTGTGAAAACAGATTCCTAGTGTTTCCTACTCTACCTTCTTCACAGAATCCTCTCCATTTTATTGCTTTAAACAAGAGGTTTATCTATAATACATTATACTTGCGATCATAAGATACCACTGAAATAATGAGTAGATCTGTGTTTAGTTCCTTTGTTTTCCTTTTCAAAAAAATTTCTGATGATGTCTTTTAATTATCCCAAATTCACACTGATTGAAGTACATTTTTCACACTGAAATATGCTGTAATGTCCAAAATAGAATATTTTGGAAGGAACTTTGTAATCCTGCTGGGTTTGCATAAATCATATACATGTAAATCTCTCAAGGTTGATTCTTCTTCAAGACACCTTCTTCTTCTTATTTATTTATTTATTTGTTTATTTGTGGCTGTACTGGGTCTTTGTTGCTGCATGCCAGATTTCTTTAGTGGTGGTGAGCAGGGTCTACTTTCTAGCTGTGGGGTGCAGGTTTCTCATTGTAGTTGCTTGACACCATCTTCTTTCTATCTAGATATCATCGATGCTGCACGTGGGTTTTTCCTAGTTGCAGTGCATGGGGCTTACTCTTCACTTTGGTACTTGGGCTTCTTCTCGTGGTGGCTTCTCTTGTTGCAGAGCTTGGGTTCTAGGCGTGTGGACTCAGTAGCTGTGGCTCACAAGCTCAGTTGCTCTGTTCATGTGGAATCTTCCTGAACTAGAGAATGAACCAGTGTCCCCTGCACTGGGGTGGGTTCTTAACCACTGGACTACCAGGAAAGTCCAACTCCATCTTTTTAAAAATAGACATATATTATTTTATTACACTGGCAATTCAGTTTAGTGATTTTTGTGTTATAAATGTATTCAAAATACATTTTAATATATGAAGAAGGTTCAGTGTAATATGTAAGAGTGACACATTTCTAAATAAAATATCCTAGTGCCTGATACTTTTCTTTTGACTTTTCCAAAACTTTAAGCTTTATAAAGGTATAACTGACATATAATTTATAAGATATTTAGTACATCATGGTGATTCACATACACATTATGAAATCATCCCCTCATCTAGTTAACTAATACATTCATCATCTTACATGGTTTCCCAGGTGGCTCCGTGGTAAAAGAATCCACCTGCCAATGCAGGAGATGCAGGTTTGATCTCTGGGTCAGGAAGATCCTCTGGAGGAGGAAATGGCAACCCGCTCCAGTATTCTCGCCTGGTGAATCCTGTGGAGAGAGGAGTTTCGCGGACTACAGCCCATGGTGTTGTAAAGAGTCAAACATGACTGAACACTCACACACGCATCCTACATGCTTGCTTTTTAAAATTGTACTTGCTTAGCAAATGTTAATTATAAGTACAGTGTTATCAACTATAAATACTATGTTTTACATTAGATTTCCAGACCTTATTCATCACAGAGCTGAAGTTTATACTCTTTTACCAAGCTCTCCCTATCTCTTCTATTTTCTTATTTTTGATGTCTTCTAACAAACATTGGCCACATTTAATGGAGTTTTAAATATTCAGAAACATGCAGCCTGGAGTTTTTTTGTTCATTTACGTATTTTGCATGAAGGTGGTTATTTTATGTGCATGAATAAGTTTTTTCTAGTATTCTTTACCAATGAGATGCTCTAAATTAAAAAAATTTGAGCATAAATTTATATAATATTTGATTGACATCACTCACTGCTATCTTGAAGTTGAGCAGTAACCCTGAAAAATTCATTGGCTTTTCTTTCACATTACCAAGTTTTGTATCTTCTGTAATCTTGGGTATGGTAATTTTCTCTCAAGCAATAAAAGCAATTCTACTGTGGATATTTGAAATCAGCCCAAAGGAATTGATAGTTCTAATATTCATTTCAGGAAATGTTTCCCAATAATAAAATACTTATGGAGTGAATTAAAAAGATATTGCTACCCCTTCTGCTGAATTACTCCTATTGAGAAAATCAATATTAACTTATAATTTTGTAACATAATCAAGACTGAATTTTCTGGTGCTTAAATGTAGAGATATTTCTTACCTAGACTTACAAATAGAAAGAAATGCCAGTGGAAGAAATTTATAGCAGGTATAAATTGAAATATCTAATATGGCACAAATGAGCATATGGTACATGTGAGCATGTGTGTACATGTGAGCATATAGTACATGTGAGTATATGGTACTTATGATCACATGGTACTGAATACATGCATGTGCAATCAAACATTGGATGTTAGTACAAGTACCTTTTATTTTGTTGGACTTTTTTGATCTGGCATTTAAATTTTTTTTATTTTTAGAAATCCTTCCAAAATTACTTTGAAAGGATTGTATCTGCTATTGCTACAAAATTGTGTGCGTATTGACTACAATTATTAAGGGATATTTCAAGCATTTATTAAACAATAAGGAAGTGATGTTTTGATTTAGCAAAAGATGCTATAAATATTTTTCTTTTTCATATTATTTTCCAATTAGGCAAGTTTGTATGGAGCTTAATCTCAACATTTCTAAATTTTCTAGAGAAAGTGAAATACAATTTTATATATTGGGCATGAATAAGAGAGAGAAATTTATGAGACTGAGGTTAGGACTTACATAAGCTCATGGAATTTTAGAACTAAGAGGTATCAAATTCAATCCCTTTATTTTAAAGAGAAAAAGTTCTGAGGCTTAGAGAGCTGAAGAGAATTGTTCACTTATATTCAAGGTTAGACAGTTATTAAGGCTTAAGCTGGATCTAAGAGAAAGACAGGATTTAATAACATTGGATAAAAAAGAATATTTCAGGACATGGAAGCCTATGAGGAAAGGATAATGAGTCTAATGTTTTTACCGGTGTCAATAGGGATACTGCAGTTAAAGGTTACAGGCAGAAAGACATAAATATATGGGCATGAATTTATATAATTACAGAACACACAACAGTTAAATGGGTGTAGTATAGATAACTATCATGTGGTTTTTCTTTTCTCCAGAGACATAGATAAAATTCCCTTCAAATACTCTCCCACTTCTTTATTGCCATGTGGAAGGCCAGAGGCCTCAGAAAGATTTTTGCACATTTCTTGAAGGCTAAATTTCCTATTAGTCTCCTTGACTCTGTATTCTGGATACCTTTTGAATTAATTTGGGTTGTGAGTTGTCTTGCCATATCAGTGTACTGTCTCTGTATATTGCATTTTTCTCAGTTTCCACAAACCCATAAACACATGTGTACATATACCTGTACTTTGGGAGCTTCAGTTCTCTACACTGCAAAGCTCTTTCCCAAAGGAATCCATTGTGTCATTTTTCAGTGTTTCTTTAAGGACATTTTCCTATGTATAGCAATTTTAAAAGAAAATATTCATTCATAAGAGGTCAGGTTCTCTACATAGTTCTGCATCTTATAATTTTCCTTTAATATCATACAATGAAGTATTTTGTTATCAGTATACACAAAGCCATTTACACATCACATCAGAATTGTGTGAAAAGACCAAATGTTTCACTGAAATAACTATTCTAACTTCTAACTGTGGAAAGAGAAAGTTATGTATCATAAATGCAGTTGTGCTAAGGGTGTGCAGTGGATTCTAGTAGAAATGTTCCTTTTTGCTAAAAAAAAAAAAAAAAGAAAAGAAAAGAAATTCTGAGAATACTGAAATACCTGAGGGAATAGCAATTATTTTCAGCTTCTCTGGATTTGTTTTCTTTCTTTATGTTGTTCTAGAAAGGAGAAATCTTAAATATATCATGTTTTCTTTTTTCCATGCTGACCTTTTAGGATTATCTGCTTCCTTCTTTGTATTTTTTTAATCATTGTTGTCAGAGTAATATTGAAATAGAAGCAAAAT
Source organism: Budorcas taxicolor (assembly GCF_023091745.1). Lineage (NCBI taxonomy): Eukaryota > Metazoa > Chordata > Mammalia > Artiodactyla > Bovidae > Budorcas > Budorcas taxicolor. The sequence continues at coordinate 25,167,551 of NC_068914.1, forward strand.
AACCAAGCACAATGTGTAAAGTATCTATAAATTGTTTAATAACAGCCATTGTAACTAAATTCTGAGTGCTTAGTATTTGTTAGTGTTGTCATATGTTCAGTGACTTGCCTATTTTTCATTCTTCAGTCTTCACAAAAATTCTGTAATGTACAGTTATTGATGTATCTATGCCTTCCACACAGACTTGGATTAGCACGTTGGGACCTTCTCTGAGATAAGCAAAAAATAGTTAATGGGACAGTCATGATTTGACTTTAAGGCCATATAACTTACCTCAAACAAACAAAAATCAAAAGACCAGGAGAGTACTCTGGGGTAAAACATGACAAAGTAGCGACTGTCAAAGAATTAACACTCTTTTGTCCCACTACCATTTCATAGGTCTGAATCATGTATTGGCCTCACCTGAAGAGTAGGTCATGAAATCCAAAAACGTCCATCTGGTAAACCCAGGATGGCCTAGAGGCTTTAGGAGGAGAAACTGTATATGATTGCATGAGGCTGAGGGGATTTTTCTGCCAATTACCCAAGAACAAGTGTGAGTTTTTCTTGGGCCAAGCCTAGGGAAAGGAACAAGCCCTGACACTAATGAAATTTTGTGTGGGTGTAGGAGCAGATGGCAATCAGCTTGTGCACTGGAATTCTGAGAAAGCTCAGAGAATGTATGAAAAAATGAGTGCTGCCAAAAGATTGATAAGCAGCTCCCAAAGGAATGAAGCATATGTGTCTAAGGATGCTGATGGGTTATGTAGCTCAGGCTTCTGCCTCACTGTGCATTCTATATTCACCACATTTAATATTTGTGTTAATAATTATTTTAGGGTCATTAAAATCTCTAAATATGATTTTATATATTTTTTCTGTAAATCAGATATTTAAATGAATGTTCTCATTTGTAAGTGATGTGGTAGAAATGTACCACATATAATTAATGCACAAAATCAATTACCTGAACAAATTCATGTCAATAAGTGCATTCAGCCAAGTGTTATGTAACTCTTCATAAAAATACTTCATTTTTGCCTCTGCAAATCCTCTAAATCCCCACTTGAAATACAGAAATAACTAATTCATTTTAAATGAGACTGCCTCCCTCTTAATGTGTTTGGCACTTGCTGACTGCCTGTATTACGTATGCTTTGGGGAAAGCTTATGCCTTTCACCTTTGACACTGCATTAACCATGTTTCAAACTTCTGTAAATCTGTTTTAACATCTGCCATACAGGCAATTGCTGGACATTCCTTGTTCTGGCCAACCCAGTAACAATCACTCTGCCTTGGCCTCTTACCTTCCTTATCACCACCCCAGTTCAGTTCAGCTCAGTTCAGTCGCTCAGTCGTGTCCGACTCTTTGCAACCCCTTGAATCGCAGCACGCCAGGCCTCCCTGTCCATCACCACCACCTCAGACCACTCCCTTACTCCCACTTCCTTAGGAGGAATTCTTCTCTTGGAGGTGTGCTTTTCAAATACAAACCAAGCAATCCAGAGCCCCCCATACACACACACACCAACCACTTCCTTATTGTACTCTCACTGGACCACTATCCAACTCTCTTGCTAATCACTCCAAGGCCAGTACCAGACAACCAGAGACAGTGTTATATCCCAGAGCCTACACTACAGGTTCTTGTTCAAGTTCCCCCTTCTCTTCTCCTGATGGACCTCAGTTCTTGCTCACCTCCACTCCCCACCTGCCACAGACCCTGGTGTAAGGTGGTCCACTTCTTGGGTGCAACAATAATCTGTGTTTTCAATGGAAGTGTTTCTCATTCTGTTGTCTTTACTCTACATTAAATTTTCTATTAACATGCTATATTTTAAAACAGCCATGTAGTAGTTTTTTCCTCTAGACACTCAGACATTTTTTTTTTAACCTGGCTCTGTACTTTCTACCTTGTCAGCATTTTCTCCAATACACTGTAAGGAAAGGTAGAGTATGTGAATTTCATGTGGGAGGAAACTCACATTTTTAATTGACATTGACATTAGTTGTAGAATACAGAGAGATCCCTGAACTCATCATCCAGTTTTCTCCAGTGGTGCCATTTTGCAAAACTATAATACAAAAGCACAAACAGTATTGACATTGATTCAATTTTCTGATATTTTCATTTTGTAAAAACATATTTTTTGATCATTGCCCTAGATAAAAGATATCTCAATATGGATACTGAGATATGGCACTTCCTATAAAGAAAACAGCCACTCCCTGCCAACATTTTTGCAGCAGATGAGAAATATTTCTTTTTAGTATTTGTATGTTTAATGTCTCAGCCAAAACGTAATTCTGTAATTGTGGCTGACTCAGAGTTGTTACTATAATATCATTGACTATTAGGATTAAATGGTCAGTATATGAATTGAACTACAATGTAGAAGGGCTAAAATTTTGAAAACTATATTCAATATGGTTTCAATTTGTAACTGATATGATTGGAGACCAATTCCAATTTTAGACATTTGTTTCCACTATCTCAGGTTTTTTCATTTTCAGCAATGTGTTTTGAGACCTTGATGGCATATCTGATTGAATCTAAACTTACTGTTGCCATAGCATTACTTTTCCACATTGCCTATAAGTCCAGGAGGAGGGGAAGAAAACATTTAGTTTGTGTGAAAAAACAAAAGAAAACTCCATTTAGTACTTCTTCCCAAACTATACTCAGACTTCAATGCTAAAAACACATTCCTCCCCACTTAGAGACTTTGTTTGCAGTATTGACCCTAACACTTTGCTGCTGCTTCCCCTTTTGGGTGACTCATTTTACAATTGGCATGTTTGGTCTTGCAGGTTTAGGCAAATGAAAATTATCTCCATTTAAAATTTTTCTCCTTTTGGCTTGATATAAGATATAGCAGTATAAATAAAACTATAAATCTACAAGCTGAAATTTCCACATATCGGTTTGCAAAGATTATCTGTTGAAATGAGTTTCTTTTTGGTTTATATGAAACTAGCACAGGACTATCAACACTAGTAGTACTTTCCTTCCAAAAGCTGTGATAATTGCCTTTTTCTCTACACTGAATGACAAATGAAAATCTATATAATTTTTTCCATATGGATTTCTGAGCATCTACTTTCAAATGTACTGAAAGTATAAACTGAATATATATCATTTTGGTGAGCTGAAAATGAAAGTATGCATTTTGGTAGTCTGATGTACTTATTCTACTCAAGGCTAGATCAAGGGTTTCTTTTTTTTAGTTCTACCCTTTGAACAGAATTGGTTATTAGTACTGTTTCATGTAAAAGAAACTATCTTTGGGAGAAACAAATAGCTAACATTATTTATCCTTCAAAGTAAATAAATATATTGGGAAATATTTTCTTTTTGGAAAGGTTTAAAATGAGAAAGTCTGTGTTTTAGGTGGTTATGTGTGATCAGATGATAAGTTGTGTCCAACTCTGTGATCCCATGGATCTTAGCCCACCAGGCTCCTCTGTCCTTGGAATTTTCCAGGAAGGAATACTGGAGTAGGACCATATTTCCTATTCCAAGGGATCTTCCCAACCCAGGGATCAAATGTGCATCTCTTACATTTCTGCCCTGGCAGGCAGACTCTTTACCCTTAGCACCACTTGGGAAACCTCATTTTAGGTGCGTGCATGTGTGTGTGTTAGTCACTCAGTCATGTCAGACTCTTTGCAACGCCCTGGACTGTAGCCCATCAGGCTCCTCTGTCCATGCAATTCTAGAGTGGGTCGCCATTCCCCATTCCAGGGGATCTTCCCAAAACTTACTTTCTCTTATTTCAGTTCCCTAGTTTTAACCTCTTTGGAGGATTGATAGAAAATAACATCTGTAGAACCTACACCTCCAAAGCTACACCTAGCTGTAATATGCCTCACAGAAATTACCCCTTACTCAACAACACACTCCTACAAATCTGACTACTATATGTTTAATACGATGCCTCTATCAATTTAACTGAATTGTTTTCTTAGAAATGTTTGTACAAGGGTTTTATATTACATCTATGTTACAACTTTACACAGTTCAGATCTGATTTATATACTATCTTTATGGTGATAAAGTTACTTTTCAATTATGCACTTAGAATACTAAATATGTCCTATTTATTTTCATGTAAATTTTATATGTATATTAATATATATATATAATCTACTAACTACTCTGAAATTCCTTAGCTGCTACACTAGACTTCTATATGCTGGGCATATCTTTTGAAGTTAATGAGTTCCTACATATTAGCAGTTAGCTGAAATTTTTTTTTCATGGTTAGAATATTTTATGTAGCACTGAAAATGCCATTAAGCCATTTAGTGTTTTAAATGGAGTCATCTTAATGGATGCCTTTCAGAATATTAAAACAATTTCCCTGCTTTTATAAAAGCTTGGGTTGGGGAGCACAATTGAATTGAGTTGTTCTAGTCATCTTAAAAGTCATTGAACATGGATCATTTTGGCAGACAGGACAGCTTGAACTGATGCAAAATAAGTCCCTGTTACATGAAGACAAGATGTTTGATAAGTATGAGAGAAATCTTTTGTCCTAAATAAAAAGAAAGCTATATCTACCATTGAAAGTATGCTCTTCATTTAGCTCCTTTCTAAAAGGGCTAAATGAATTTAAATAGCCCAAAGTATTGAATACTTTTCTAGAAGACTGCAGAGATCATGCTGATCTAATTAGCAAAATTGCATGCTTTTTATATGCCATTTTCCTTTTTATTAGCCAATTGGAAATAATATACTACCAGAGGGAAACTCACTCCTTCTTTATGTAGTACTCTTGTTCTACGTTCACCAGCTCCGCTGCCACAGTTCTATAATAAGCTTTTTGAATATGGACAAGTCTCTTAAGTCTTTGTTCCAGTTCACTTTCTGGGATAAAGGAGATAGCATCCCACCCTACTATTTAGTAAATTACTACTCTTAGAAACTGAATGTCACCCTAGAGCATTAAACCTCAAAGACTTAATGTACATTCAAAGAACTAACCAAGAGTTATTTGCACACTGGAGCCTTCAGGCAAGCTGAGAAAAAGATAACTAATGAAAAAGTCCATAAAACACTTATGTTGTAAAGTATCAGGATACTTTTATGCAACATTAAGTGATAACACACTTAGAATGCTTTGGGTAATTTTACTTAAATAGAAAACTTTGAAGCACTTATCTAAGACTGTTCATTTTGACCCCTTGTTTTGGGAAACTGCTTAGCACCCTTGGTGAGCCATCTACGTACTAAATGCTCTAGACCTACTACGAGACACGCTGATCAGATTCAACTGCCCCCTGGTCCCTTTGCCTTTTTTTTTTTTTTTTCGTCTAAACAAATCCATTTCGAAATTTTCATGTGTGTGTGCTCAGTCGTGTCCGACCACAAAGACTATAGCCCACCAGGTTCCTCTGTCCATTCAATTTCCTAGGTAAAAATACTGGAGTGGGTTGCCATTTCCTTCTCCCAGGGATTTTCCGAACCCAAGGATCGAATCAACATCTGCATCTCCTGCATTGGCAGGCAGATTCTTTACTTCTAAGCCACAAAGGAAGGTGCTAAAATTCCTACTCTTCCCAAATCACACTTATCAGAAAAAGAGCTCACTACTTACACTGCTGAGCTTAGAGGCATCTTTCAGGTACCCTCTCTGTTTTCATAAAACCATCCGCAGATCCATCCTTTCTTACTTTCTTCATCTCTTCTTTTAAAAAGCATCCTGCCTTCTTTTGAAGAATAACTCTTTCTCTTCTTGTCAATGTCCCCTCTGGCCTTTGCTGGACCCTTGGTGTATCCAATATCCACTTTAAACAGACTTTGACATTCATTACAGTACCTCTCTTATGGAGTGTTATCTTCTGCATATAAATTCTGTCCAAACCATTCCTGAAAAACACTTCTTCATCTGACTCTCCTCACTGCACTGTCAGAGTGACTGCCTTCACCATATCTCCAGTAAACAGACAAACAACTGTAGTTAATATGAAAGTTGAGTACCAGGTGATGGGGTGTATGTGCCATCTCAGCAGTGACTTAGCCTGGTCCATAAATGTCATTCTTGTCATTTAGATGACATAAAGCTAAGGTAATTTCCCACTGCTGAATCTTACAGCCAGGTGTTGGTGAATAGATGAATGAATGAATGAAAAATAATAGGACATAGTTTCATGAGATTTGGTCTTGGGTTATGAACACACCAAGGGAGAAAGTTTTAGCAGATATTCAAAGCCAGAGAAAGCTAGTTCCAGGGAGTTATTTTTGTTTACTACATTTTGGTAAGTAACTTACTTATAAAGAGCAGAAAAAATTAGGCAGATTTATTTCTTTATCATTGCAAAAATTTCCAGTTATCAGTATAGAGTTCCCTTAAGAGAGCTTATCTTTTTATAGGGTGCCACTCACAGATGTACTTGGGATCCTATATCTAGGAGGCTATATTTCAAGCCAGCTTCAAATCAACTGTTATTTTTGGACCAATTTTGCCTCACATGTAAAGTCAGCCTCAGAAATTCTAACCTCTATTTCTGCTTAGTGTGGACTTGTAGAGTTTTAAGGTAGAAAGGGGAATTTTAAGTCTCCCTCATTTTGGTAGGTTGATTGCAAAAATGTCCCCAAATCTGCAACTCTCCCTCTATTTAAACCCTTTCCAATGTGACTGCAGATTTTAACATCAAGAGGTAGACTCTACCGTGTGGGTGCATGGCAGAAACCAGCACAATACTGTAAAGCAATTAGCCTCCAATTAAAAATAAATTTTAAAAAGAGGTATACTATCACTTCAGCCTATTAATTGGGTTGATTTGTTGATTTCTTTGACCAATACAGTCTGGTAGAAGTGGCATCATGCTAAGTCTAGAATACCCCTTTGCACTTCTTTGCTCATTCTCTTAAAATCTTGCCATTATCTTGTGAAGCTCCCAGGTGGCCAGGACCATCCAAAATAAACCTATAGGCTGTGTATTTGTTGGATGATTCTTCCCCTCAGTGAATATTTCTGAAGCTTCATTGTTTTAATCTCTGAAATTGTTGTAATAATAAAGTATTTTCTGATGATTAAAAAAATTTAAAAACATAAGCACTAGCCACCTAGCAGGCATTCAATGATAATTTATATTATGTTGCATTTTCCATTCATCTCTGAATATTTTATGTTCCAGTCCATTATTCAGTTCTGCTAGACTCAGCAAAACAGGTACTGAAGGTCATTGCCTGATTCTGGGTTGAGTTCTGAGATTCCAAAGATAAATTATACATGAAACTCATGCAAGAGAATCTTATAAGCATTAAGCTTTAGTGAAACTATTAATTAGATCTAATTAAACTAGCTACTTCACCAAGAGTATCTCAAGTTTCTTTATATTGCCAACCTTCAGCCTCATTTCCTATACTGTCACGAAACTACATTATAAAAAGACAGAACTGATCCAAGCACTCCTCTATTAATAACAGTAAAATAACAAAATTGACAATACTTGTCTCTGATTTGCTTCATGTTTCTAAAGATTAGTTTTCAAATTTCTCATGACAAATAAGGTCTTTCAGTCTTTAAAACTATCCTCTATTTTCTCTAAACCTCAGTTACTTCATCAATAAAATAGACATAAGATCTTCCTACATTTGTTAATTAAATGTGGTCAAGCATTGAAATCACTTAGAATGTCTTATATAAGTACTCAATAAGAGGTTGGTACTTCTATTGTGTCTATTCTAGTATTATTCTGTTAATATTAATGTTGTTACTTATCTCACTGTCACTGCTATGGCTACTACCTCAGCTGACTTTATTATTTGTTAATAAGGTCTTCCTTATTCCATAAAAGTAAATTCTCCATAAGTTTGATAAATGATGCCCTTTAATTCTGTCTTAAAATTTTTCACATGCTATTTCCTCTAAAAAGGCTTTCTAACCCTTTCCCAACTTGTACGTCCTTACTCTTATTCAAGAATCACTTCACCTGCTCCTTCCTTGGTGAAATGTTATCTCACTCCTTGAGGCAGAGTTAGATACCCTACCTTTCATATCCCCATAACTGTTTCATTCTTATCTCTCAAAGTCACTTACCAGACTGCACAGCAATTTCCTTATTTTCATATATATGTTTGTATATGTATTTAAGGGCATATACTTTTTCTCAATACTTATATTTCCCTCTGGTCTGGGACATAATATTTATTCAACAAATATTGTGATAATTAACATGCACACTTAAGGATTATTATTAAAAAATCATCAATATTCTTCTAGCAATCTTTGGCTTAGGTTTTCTTTTTTTATTTCCTAACTGTACATAGCAATTTCACATATTTCTCATTCCTGAGTCTCCTCTATTTTAAGAAGGCACATATGCATAAAATAAGTCCAAAATTATAAAATATTTCTGCTTTCTAACAGTCTAAACAAAAAATACACTCCATTAGAAATAATCCGTTTGTGTTTTAAGACTGTAAGGTGACACATTTGATTTATTTCTTTAAAATATTTTTTGTGTTAATGGGCAAGTATTAATTTATTACTATGACTTTAAAGGGCTTCCCTTGTGGCTCAGCTGGTAAAGAATCCACCTGCAATGCAGGAGACTTGGGTTTGATCCCTGGGGTTGGGAAGATCCCCTGGAGAAGGGAAAGGCTACCCATTCCAGTATTCTGGCCTAGAGAATTCCATGGGCTGTTATAGTCCATGGGGTCGCAAACAGTCGGACACAACTGACCGACTTTCACTTTCATTACTTTAAAACTTCCATATTTTTAATGTAAGGAATAACAAATATGATTTATATATATGACACATTCTATGACGATAACTATCTGCTTGGTGTTTTAGTAGACATAGACCAAGATGGCTATAATGTTCCCCTCAATTTGACTACACTTTAGACAAAAAACGATTGTCTTGATTGGAGGTTACTAAGGTCACCAACCTCCCTCTTCTGAGAATCCTTACCTTACAAAAAAAAAAATCTTTCTTTGCCCCTTTCATATTTAAATCTTCCTCCAGTCTCTTGCCAGGATTATAACCCAGGAATGAATGTCTAATGGATCTGAGGACCATGTTTTTGCAATGCTATCAAGAGAGAGTTGCTATTTCTCACTACCTATGGGAGGGTAGAAAATTAACTTGAATAAAAGCCAATTAGCAAACACATATGTCCCAATCACATTGGCCAACTTCCCCTAGTACTTTTCCACTAGCTCAGCCCAGTGCTTACCAACTCTCCCAACTTTTTTTTCAGTGGGGTTGACTTTTATTTGTCCCTTATTAGAATATTGACTACTATTGTAATAGTCTTGAATTGTCTGTTTTGCCATTGAATTGTCCTTACCTGTTTAACGTCTCAGGTGCAATTTTACTTTGATAGCACTTTTAATGCATTATAAAAAAGGAAACTTTAGACTTCTATTTTATAATGTGAATATATTAGTTTCCTCTTGTTGCTAAAACAAATGACCACAAATTTATTGGCTTTAAATGAGACAAATTTATTCTCTTATAGTTCTGAAGATCAGACATCTGAAATCCATCTCCTCGGGCTAAAGTCAAGGTGTCAGCAAAGATGGTTCCTTCTAGAGGATCTGTGAAGAGGACCTTTTTCACTCCCTTTACCAGCTTCTAGTACGGCTTTCCCTGTATTTCTTGGCTCTGGCCCATTCTTCCATCTTTCAACACAGCAGCATAGACTCTGCAAATCTCATTCAGCTTCTACCATTGCATGGCCTTTCTTCTCTAATCTCCTTCCTGCATCCCCTTGAAACTCCAGCATAATCTCCCCATCTCAAGATCATTAACTCAGTGACACCTGTAAAGTGCCTTTGCCATATAAACTAATATTCACAGGTTCAGAGATTAGGATGTGGATATCTAACTGTGGCCATTATTATTTAGCTTGGCACAGCAGATTTTAAAAATCTTTAATTAAAAAATTAAAACATAAAAAAAACTTTAAACAAAAAAACCCTCAAATCTAGGACTATTTTCAAGCTTAATTTTACCAAAAGAATAAAATTTATTTACATGTTTTTTGAATATTGCTGGAAAAAAACCATTATATAAGGAAGACCTATTATACCCACTATATACATAATATTACAAAGTTAAACTTTCCTTTGCTTTGTATTTTGTTTGAACACTCACATCTGTGCATGGAAGACAAATGCACAGATGCAAGTCTCTTTTGTGTTACTTAGGATTTTGTATTTAGAAAATAAGTTTCTATGCTGTGTATCATTTGGATAGTAAGGGTTTTAGGATAAGATTATTCTCTTTTTTACATGATATTTTGGGGAAATATTGATAAGAAGGGTGATGAAACTGCAGAATTTTGGTTATATATATATATTTTTTACAAAAAATTCTATATTGGAGTATAGTCAATTAACAATGTCATCTTAGTTTCAAGTGGACAGCAGATAGATTTAGCCATACATACACAGACATGGATCCATTCTCCCTCCCAAACTTGCCTCCCATTCAAGTTATCATATAACATTGAGTGCTATATAATATGTCCTTGTTGGTTATGTTTAAAATATAGCAGTGTGTACATGTTGATCTGAAACTCCCTAACTTCCTAACTTCCCCCTATTTATCCCCCCTGGTGAGTATAAGTTCATTCTCTGAGTCCAGAATTACAGTTATATTTTTAACTGTTCCATCTTAATACTTACTGAATACCTGAATGCTATTTTAATGGAGTTTGGACTTGACAGAGCTCAGCATTTAAATTATAACCAATTTTACACTGTTTCATTTAATTTTATACATGCCAAAGTAAAATAATTTTTTAAATGAAAAGGGATTTTTTAAAGCAATGTTTTATAATATTAAGAACAATAATGTGAGTTCTCTATTAATATGCTGCAGGAGAGCCCCATGAAACTCAGAACACAAGTGAAGTGAAAGTAAAGTTGCACAGTCGTGTCCGACTCTGCAACCTCGTGGACTGTAGCCTACCAGACTCCTCCATCCATGGGCTTTTCCAGGCAAGAGAAGTGGGTTGCCATTTCCTTCTCCAGGGGAGCTTCCTGACCCAAGGATCAAACCTGGGTCTTCTGCATTGCAGGCAGACGCTTTACCCTCTGAGACACCAGGGAAGCTTGGAAACAGAATACAAGGCAAAGTTCTAAAAAAATACACTGTCTGACCTGTACGCTAGCTATTCCACACCCACAGCACTCTTATTCTTCCCACATGCCAGGCATGTTCCTGCCTTGGGATATTTGTTCTTGCTCTCTCTATCAGAACACTTTTCCCAAAAAGCCTCCTGGCTCACCAGTTCTTCCCTGTTAAGTCCTTGTCAAGAGTCACTTTTTTTTTTTTTTCAATTGAAGTATAATTGCCTTACAATGTTGTGTTAGTTTCAGCCGTGCAACAAAGCAAGTCAGCTGTATGTATACATATATCCCCTCCCTCTGAGATCGCCCTCCCACCTACCTCCTTCCCATCCATCTAGATCATCAGGAATAGAGATGGTAGAGGTAGAGAACAGACATGTGGGCACAGTGTGAGAAGGGGAGGGTGGGATTAATTTGGAGATTAGGATTGACATACATATACTACCATGTATGTGTAAAATAGATAGCTAATGGGAAAAGTCTCTTTCTTAATGAGGTCTTCCCTGATGGGATTACATTACTTAAAATTACACCTCACTCCCATGTTATTTAGGACTTCCCTGTAGCTCAAATGGTAAAGAACCTGTCTGCGATGCAGGGTTCAATCCCTGGGTGGGGAAGTTCCTCTGGAGACAGGAATGGCAATCCACTCTAGTATTCTTGCCTGGAGAAGTCCATAGACAGAGAGGCCTGGCAAGCTATAGTCTGTGGGGTCGCAAGGAGTCAGACATGACTGAGTGACGAACACACACCCATGTTATTTACTTACATCTGTTTACTTAAATGAAGTGAAAATTCATCTTGTGAAATGTACAAATCTTAAATATTTCCCAGTGAAGATACAGAATATTTCCATTACCAAATATTTGCATTTCTAAATATCCTTGTTCCTCCCACCAATCAGTTATACCCCGTCCCTGCCCCATAGACAACCACTGTTTTCATTTCAATGACTGTTGTTTTTGAACATCATGAAATAGGACCTGCAGAATTTTCTTTTGTATCTGTTTTGTTGTTGTTGTTCAACATATTTTTGAAGAATTTGCCAATGTAGTATCAGATATCTGTAGTTAGTTCCTGTTTATTGCTGAGCAGTATTGCATTGCATAACTACACCACAGTTTATCCATTCTTATAGTTGACTGAGTTATGGATTATTTCCAGTTTAATGGAATTATATATTGTTTCCAGTTAGGGAATATTTTTAATAAAGCTGCAATAAGTGCTTTTGTGCAGTATCTTTGTAGACACTGGTTTTCATTTCTCTTGTGTAAATTACCTATAGAAGTCAAAATTCTCCAGAAGGCAAAAAACCCAGCAAGTCATGTGTTTGTGTATATAGAGAGGTTTGTTTTAAGGAATTGTCTCATATGATTATGGAGGCTTGACAAGTTCAAAATCAGATGAGGTAGGCTAGTAAGCCAGAGACTCAGGAAGAGTTGCAGTTCAAGTTCAAAATCAGTCTGCTGGCAGAATTCTATCCTGCTCCTGAAAGGTCAGTCTTTGTTCTCTTATGGCCTTCCCCTGATTGAAGAAGGCCCACCCACATTACAAAGGACAATATACTTTATCAAAGTCCCCCAATTTAAATACTATTCTCCTATACAATGGAATATTACTCTGTCATAAAAATAAACAAAATTCACTCAGTTGTAGTGATGTGGATGGACCCAGAGTCTGTCATACAAGGTGAAGCATGTCAGAAAGAGAAAAATAAATATCATATATTAATATGATATCTATTGGAATGGAATATGATATCTATGGAATCTAGAAAAGTGGTACTGATGAATCTGTCTGCAAGGAAGGAATAAAGATGCAATCACAGAGAATGGACTTTTGGACCCAGGAGAGGAAGGAGAGAGAGGGACAAACTGAGAGAGTAGCATAGACATACATATGCTACCATATATAAATATTGGCAGATAGGCAGTGGGAAGCTGCTGTAGCACAGGGGGCTCATCTCGGTGCTCTGTGAGGACCTGGAGGGGTGGGATGGGGGGAGGGAGGGGGCTCAAGAGGGAGAAGATGTGTGTGCACAGCTGATTCACTATGTTGTACTGCAGAAACTAACACAACATTGTAAAGCAATTATACTCCAACTTAAAAATTAATTTTAAAAATGTTAAAATGTCATTCTCAACCCCTTGCCTAAAGAAACACCTTCCCAGAAATACCCCAGATAATATTTGACTAAATATGTGGCCCAGCCAAATGGATACATAAAATTATCCATCACAAGATCACAGTAGTTTTATTTATTTATTTCCAATATTTATTATTTTTATTTTATTTTATTTTTTTACTTACTTGCATAGATGGGGCTATAAACCTAACATTGTATGAAAGAAGTGAGATCAGATATCCATGCTCCATTCTCTACTGTAGAGGGAAAATGATCAATATTTTGCCATTATGTATTACATTAGCAATATGCTTTTCACAGATACTCTTTATCATATTGCAGATATAATACTAATTTTCTGAGACTTTTAAAGAAAATGATTAGTGGATATTAAATTTTGCCAAGTGCTTTTTTCCCCAATCTTATTTAGGTGATTATAGAGTTTTCTTCTTTATTCTGTTAATGTAGTAAATTGCACTGATTTATTTTAAATGTTAAAATATCTTTGCATTCCTGTAATAGACTGCACTTGGACATAATATATTACTTTTTATACATTGCTGGACTTAATTTGTCAGCACTTTGTTTTGGCATTTATATTAAAGACATTGCTCTGCAATTTTGCTTTTGTTGTTTTATAATGAATTTGAGTTAGATAATGTTTTCCCTCCTGTATATTTTCAGGAAATGAGCCCTTTGTGATCCAACATACCTCTCAGAATCTTTGTTAAGGAATTGAACCAATGCAGGAAAATTGGATCTTCTCCCTAGGAATATGAAATTGGGCCCCAGAGAATAAAGAATATTGTCGGGCTCCTCAGTAGGAACTGGGAACATGAAGAATCTGTATTTGTACCATTGGGGAACCCACCAATTAAAAATGCAGACAGAATTAAAAATGAATAATTCTTAAGTGGAGAGGGAGAGGGAGAAATTGGATGCTTTCTAGTTTCAAGGATAGGTTCCTCCTGAAGAATTATACTTTTCCTCCTTGGAGTTCATAAAATTTCCTTAAAGCTTATTTAAACTTCTTTTCGAGGAGGTTAGGGGTGGAGGAACACTCCCAAAATGACCTCGGGTTGCCACTTATGTATTTCTTTGTATGTGTTTTTAAAAATTGGGTTTACATTTGGGGGAAAAAAAATTGGCTGAAATTAGAAATCGTGAGGCTGACAACCATTCTAGCTGCTTTCAGTAATTTATTAACATTCCATTTCTTTAATCAAATAGCTGACTGACTTAAATTAATAGAAAAGCATGGTGAGATTTTATTCACATCACTATTATGTGCAGAGTATGCTTTATATATTACATATATAAATTCAAATGTAACCTTTGTGTTTCATAAATATATTTTTGTCCCTAATGGAATCTTGTAACAAAATTCTTAAGGAGCTCTGAGACTTCCGGGCACTCAAACAGCTTTAAGTTTAAATTAACTTAGGAATTGATTTCCACTTCAAATAGTGTTTTACTAAATGCAAAAGTATAGATTGGATCACTTCTTCAAGAAGGAATCTTCAAATTGATAGGTCTAAATTTTACCCCTGAACACTGTTTCAACTTGCACTGTTTATACATGAAAAACCCCCGTGACACCTAATTTAGTGGCAAATGCAATTATATAGATCTTGAAGGGAAGTTCTTCACCAGCTAGCAGGCAAATAGTGAAAACTGCCTCTTACTCTGGTGTCTGCTTTCTGCTCTCATCATCTAGCATGGGTGAGGATTTAATAAAAGAAAAAAAGATTTTCTTGTTTATATTCCAGAAGAGAACACTGAGAAAAGAATTTGAAAAAGCTGAATTAGGGGTATTTATATCTTTGAATCATGGTGAGTCTGTTCACTGTTTACTTTGATTTTATGGGTAAATGACATCTCAGTTTAGCATTGTTTCAGCAGAACACTTATTCTAAGTCAACTCCCTTTATTGTTCTATACACAATTTGTAGACAATTTTATATTCTCCCATGGCATTAATACCCTGTGTAATCTTAAGAACTATTGAACTGATTGGTCTTGAATTAAATATATATATATGTATATATATATATAAGTATGTATATACACACACAGAGATAGATTTTCTTTTGAGCTCTCTTTGGGAACTAATATTTTTTTGTATCTAATATTTTCAAAAACTCCACATACTGGTATAAAAATATATAGAAAATAATTATCAATCTAAGATTTACTTTTTAGAAAAAAATGAACGGATAAAATGGTTGCCAACAGATTTCCCTAAGGGAATATTATTCAACCCATTTTCACTATTGAATTTAGATGCACACTGAATATTATTTTATGAAATCTTTTGCCTCTTCCTTAAAATTCTTTCTACTCCACATTTGAGTCCTTTTTTTGGAAGAGAGGCTGGTTACTGGATGTTTGGACTGAAGAACAGTGGCATTTGGGAATTCCAATTCCTCTCGTCATTTCAAGTACAAACAAAAAATCCACTCTCTTATTTTTTATTTTCTTTAGAATAAAATCAGGAGCTAGAGGATTGTGTGCACTCTTTATTGAAGCGTCAGACACCAGAGTGGGCTTCATACCTACTAGAGAAAAGGCTCCACTCTGTTGCCAATCAGAAGACCAGCTAGGCTGAGCTTAGGAATGTTTCTGGCTGTGGTGTCTCTGGGAAGCCTAGGCTCAAATGAGATACAGCTCCTGCGGGCGTTAATGGTATTAGGGAAGCACAGTAGAACATTCCCAGAGGGTTGAAATTACAGGAAGACCTAAGGTTCCTGTTTGAACTCTGGTCCATTCTCCACCTAGAAGGAATTAAGGCTCTGGCCAGGTTTCTGTTTTATCCTCCACCATGAGATGAAAAATATAATCTCTCTAAGAGGTCAGAAAATAAAGATATCATATATAGAAATTTTTAACTCCTTCATCAGATAATTTTATCCTTAAAATAAGACCCAGGAAAATTTAATATTTAAAAAAATAGATTCAGTTCTTCACAGACTATACGAATTTTCAATACCAGTTTGTTCTCCTTGGGGCTGAGGAGTGGCGGGGTGGGGCTTTCATTTTGAACTAATTTGAGAGGTGGGAGCGGGGGTCAGGATTGGGAACACGTGTACACCCGTGGCGGATTCGTGTTGATGTATGGCCAAACCAATACAGTACTGTAAAGTAAAATAAAGTAAAAAAAATTTTTTTAACTTACAGAAAAGCTTCAAACATTGCACAGAAAATTTTTATTTACTGAGCATCCAGCATCCACTAATGTTCATATCTTACACAATGTAATGTTGTCAAACTTGGAAATTAACATTAATTAAGACTTCCTGGTGGCTCAGACAGTAAAAGCGTCTGCCTACAATGCAGGAGACCTGGGTTCGATCCCTGAGTCAGGAAGATCCCCTGGAGAAGGAAATGGCAACACACTCCAGTACTCTTGCCTGGAAAATCCCATGTAACCTGGTAGGCTACAGTCCATGGGGTTGCAAAGAGTTGGACACGACTGAGCGACTTCACTTTCACTTTCAAATTTTACCAGTTTCTCCATTAATGTCTTTTTTCTGTTCCAGGAACCTAAGATACTGTGTTTTTTAAAAAAAATTATTAATAAATTTTAGTTTTAAAATCAGTGGTAGGTTCACAGCAAAATTATGTTGAGAGTACAGAGAGTTACCCTATATCCCCTATCCCCACACATGCACCGCCTTCCCCATTATACAGATCCACATCAGAGTGCACATTGGTTATAATCTGTGAGCCTACAGGGACACATCATTATCACCTAAAGTCCATAGTTTACATTAGGGCTTACTCTTGGTGTTCTACATTCTATAAAAATTGGGCAAATGTGTAGTGACATGTATTGTACAGAATAGCTTCCTTGCTATTAAATCCTCTAGGCTCTACCTGTTCATCTCTCCTCCCCACTACACTGCTGGCAACCACTAATCTTTTTGCTATCTCCATAACTTTGTCTTTTCAATAACATCTTACTATTGGAATCATAAATGATGTAACATTTTCAAATTGGCTTCTTTCAGTCAGTAATACGTATTTATGTTTCTTCCATATCTCTTCATAGTTCGGCAGTTCTTTTTAGTGACGAACAACATTCCATCATCTAGATATACAACAATTTATTAATCCATTCACCTATCGAAGGATATCTTGGTTACGTCCATGTTTTGGCAGCTATGAATCAGTGGTTATAAACCTTCACATGCAGGTTTTTATGTAGACATAAGTTTTCAGTTCATTTGAGTGAATACCAAGGAGTAAGACTGCTGGATCATATGATAAAAGTTTGTTGTTTTGCAAGAAATCACTATACTGTCTTCCAGAGTGTCTGTACTGTTTTGTATTCCCACCATCACTGAATGAGAATTCTCGTTGCACCACATCCTTGACTGCATTTGGTGTTATTAACGTTACACATTTTGACTGTTCTAGCAGGTGTGTGATGTTGCACAGAGTTTTTATTTCTCCCTAATGCCCTCCAATCTTAGTAGTTCCTCAATCTTCCCTTCTTTAATGATCTTAAAATCTTTGGAGAATTATTTTGTAGATAAGGTGTAAGGTAAGGTAAGGGGAAGTCGTTCAGTCGTGTCCGACTCTTTGCGACCCCGTGGACTGTAACCTACTAGGCTTCTCCATCCATGGGATTCTCCAGGCAAGAATACAGGAGTGGATTGCCATTTCCTTCTCCAGGGATCTTCCCGACCCAGGGACCGAACCCGGGTCTCCTGCATTGGAGGCAGACACTTTAACCTCTGAACCACCAAGGAAGCCTGTAGATGTCCCTCAAATTGAACTTAGATCTGATGTTTTCTCATGACTGGAATGAGATGAATTTATGCTGTTTTAACCAGAACACCACAGAAAACTATTTCATCCTTTGCAGTGTGTTTATCAAAGAGTACATTAAGTCAATATAATGCTCTTATCACTTGAGATATGAAACAATCAATTGATTATGATGGTGTCTGCTGAGTTTCTCTGAAATATTCAGAGTAAAGAAATATATTTTAGGGGAAATACCTTGAAGCTATTCAAACCATGTGTCTCTGCAAACTTCTACCTATATTTAGCATATCCAGGTGCAGTAGATCTATGAGTTAAGTGCCCAAATTCTCAGTATTTATTTTGTTGACCAAATTGTTCAAATTTTGGCCCATTATGAACTTCTTCAGGTTCACTCCTATGTGCTTTAAACAAACTCCCATCATTTTTTTAAAGCATACATTAATTTTTTGGCAGAATGACTGTACTGGTTATTCTTATTTTAGTTTTTCACCTTTCCTTATTGATAAAATTATGGAAGACAGACTGAGGAATGATAAATATGTTTCTGTCCTGAGCAGTAGTATGAATCTGAGGGGCCTTTATTTTTACTTATTCCTTTCATTTTCTTTTTCCTGGCAGAGGTGTAAGTGTAAAAAAGATTCAGAATTAGGAATTTATTTTTGGACATTAAACAAGCTTAATTTTAACTGAGTATTGGACAGTCAAATACAGCTGTTAAACAGGAAGTACATTATTAGTCAAACTCTCTTGAGATGTCGGGGCTATAGATAAACCTTAGAATTATCAGCATATAAATGGTAGTAACTGTAGGGCTAGATGACATCACTTAGGGAGGGAGTGAAAGTGAAAGTGAAGTCGCTCAGTCATGTCCCACTCTTTGTGACCCCATGGACTGTATCCTACTAGGCTCCTCCTTCCATGGGATTTTCCAGGCCAGAGTACTGGAGTGGGTTGCCATTGCCTTCTCCAGGGGATCTTCCCGACCCAGGGATCCAACCCGGGTGATAGACAAAAGAAAAGCATTGTGGATTAGAAACACGGCAATCCAATGTTTAAGAACTAGGAAGAGTAAGAGAAGGAGGCAGTAAAGGATGCTGAGAAGGAGTTCCACGTGAAGTGGGATTAAAATGAAGGATGTTTGGTATACCAGAGCCAAAGGAAGAAAGAATTTCAACAAAGAAAGGTTGGTTTACTTTGTAAAATGTGGTTGAATGTCCAGTAAATGAAGATCAAGAACAGAGTACTGGATTTAGCAAGATGGTATTCATATAACCAGGAAAATATACTGCAGAGCCGATTTCAACCTAACTTTTCTCTCTTTATGCTCCCACTCTGATGGCCTGCTTCTTGCTAAGATATGGCATTATATTTTTTTACTTTTAGCCCATTTCTAGTGGGGTCAAGAACTTGCTGATAAGAAAACCACACCCTTACCTCCTGGGATGATAGGTTTTGTCCTTGTGGAAAGGAAAGTCTACTTTTGACAAATGTGTTTCCTGAAACCTTGCAAAGTCTGCTCTTGAACATCTCCATCAACCAGATCAATTTTCCGGCATTGGATAGCCTTTTAAAATAGATTTTGCTTTGTGCTTGCTTCTCTTTCCTAATCTCATCAAAGATTCAGTTTTCTTTTTTCTCTATTTTTTTTTAAAGTAGGTTTCAAAGAAAAAAAATAGTGGCAGAGACATCTTTTGTGTATTGTGTCTCTACCCATATGAATTAATGTTAGATTACAATGAAGCTCTATACTGTTTTGTTCCTGATTATAATGAATTCCCTGAAATAGGACCTGGAAATTTGAAGTAGAACAATAAATATTTTTTAAAGAAATTAAAGAATACTTTACTGAAAGTTCAGTTAATTTTAAATCATATGTAAAAATTCAATGATCTCTATTTACTTTAAAAAAAATGGATGTTCTTTCAAAGATATGGTGTTAACTTTATTTTCTTAATTTAAAAATTCTATTTTATCTATAAAATATTTTTCTTGAGTGTTGGTTTCTGTTTGATTTGGTACATTTCTTTCAAAGAAATTTTTGCCCAAATGTTTGGCGATTCAAGACTATCTGTGAATCTTTTCTTTTGAGTTGTCCCAATCATCTACTTTTGTTATTGTATCCTATCTGGGGATTATGGGATAGATGAAGATATGCTATTTGGATGAATTTGCTTTCTTCCTAGGATGTGTGTTCAGTTCAGTTCAGTCACTCAGTCGTGTCTGACTCTCTGCAGCCCCATGAATCGCAGCACACCAGGCCTCCCTGTCCATCACCAACTCCCGGAGTCCACCCAAACCCATGTCTATTGAGTTGGTGATGCCATCCAGCCATCTCATCCTCTGTCGTCCCCTTCTCCTGCCCTCAATCTTTCCCAGCATCAGAGTCTTTTCCAATGAGTCAACTCTTCACATAAGGTGGCCAAAGTACTGGAGTTTCAGCTTTAGCATCATTCCTTCCAAAGAAATGCCAGGGCTGATCTCCTTCAGAATGGATTGGTTGGATCTCCTTGCAGTCCAAGGGATGTGTGTAGCCTTCTGTAATTCTTCCTTATCTCTTCAGTTACAAAGCCAGTATTTAATTATTTAATCTAAAGACAAACACCTCCTCTTGCAGTTACTTAGCCAAAATGAGGAATATGGTAGTAGTCATCACTCTATACTGCTCTGATTTGTTGATAAATTAATCAGATTAATGAAAAACACCCTTTAATCTTAGCTTAGCATTTCACTGAACTCCCCTTAATTTTCCGTTCCATTTAAGTAGAATTCTATACTCATTTTGCTTTCTCTATCTTCCAGAGTGTTAGGATGCATTTTCTCATAGGTGCTAAAGTCAAGTAGAAATGTTTCACAGCTAGGGACAGATGGTAGAAACGATAATGGTGACATCAGAAATCTCTCACCGAATCCAGTGTCTAAGAGTCCAGAATACATGTGGGAATTTCAGTGTTGGTGATCTTAGGCCCCTCCTGTCTTTCTGGTCCGCTCTGCTGCACTGCTCTTCTCAAGGTCCAGTGGGACAATGGAGCGCCAACCATCATGCTTACATTGCAGGCAGGAAGTGGGTAAGGGGGAGGGTAGAAAGAGACTAGCAAATTGCCTTTTCCTCTCTTAAGGAACTTAAGTCTCATAACTTCCCTTATGCTTCACTGACTACATTTAGCTGTTCTTAAAAACTGAATAACCTACTGGCATGTTTTTTTCTATTCTATTGTGGTATCTCAACTTCTCTTTTCAATTTAGTCATCACCTGTAATTCATGGTAAAACAATCCCTATTCTGAAACATAGCCCTGCAGTGAGTAAATGTGCCTGGACCTTATCAGTTACATAGGCTTGAGCTCATACTCTATTTCGTGAAGTGGATTTCAGGACTCAAAGAGCAATTATATACATAACTTCTAAAGATAAGAACCCTGTAAACATAGTCCACCCTGTTCCATGTGACATGCAATTAGTCCCTAATGTACTGAGGCCTAATTAAAGCATTAAAACAAAGTCAAATTCAAACGTTCAGGCCCTAGGAATGGGGACCTGCTATCACAATAAATAAATTGGTAATTTCACAATAGTATTGGAGTATACGGTGAACAAAGAGGATAATATCTGACAACATGAAACAGTCTTTTGATATCCCACATTTACTTTGTGACTATTAAATATGGGCTTCAGAATGGATATTTTTATAACATAGCCTAAGGAATGATAAAGGAAGCAAAAGAAAATTACACATAGGGCCATATGATGTTATTCCCCATCTTACATTTTTTAATATACTACATGATGTGTCAGGTCAGAGGACTTGCTAGTAACACATTTCATTTCTAAAGGCTTTATAATATATTTTATTATTTTTTACTCTAATTTTAATTTTATATTGGAGTATAGTTGATTTACAATGCTGTATTACTTTCAGGTATAGCACAGAGTGATTCAGTTATACATATACACATGTCCATTCTTTTCCAGATTCTTCTCCCATAAAGGATATTAGAGAATATTGAGTAGAGTTCCCTTGCTTCTGTATAGCTTCTGTATACTTATTGGCTATCTATTTTATATATAGTAGCATGTGTATGTTAATCATGAACTCTTAATTTATCCCTCCCCCACCACTCCCCTTTAGTAACCATAAATTTTGTTTTCAAAATCTGTGTCTCCGTTTTATTAAAAAATTAATTTGTATCAGTTTTTTAGATTCCGCATAAACTGATATCATATTTGTCCTTCTATGACTGACTTCACTTAGTCCGATCATCTCAATGTCCATCCATGTTTCTGCAAAAGGCATTATTTTGTTCTTTCTATAGTGGAGTAACATTCCATTGTATACATGTATAACACCTTCTTTACCCATTCTTCTGTCGATGGACATTTAGGTTGCTTCTATGTCCTGGCTACTGTAAACAGTGCTCCAGTGAACATTAGGGTGCATGTATCTTTTCGAATTATGGTTTTCTCTGGATATGTTCGGGAGTGGGGTTGCAAGGTCATACGGTACCTCTATTTTTAGTTTTTTAAAGGAACCTCCATACTGTTCTCCAGAGTGGTTGTACCAATTTATATTCCTACCAAAAATGTAGGAGGGTTTCCTTTTCTCCACACCCTCTCCAGCATTTATTATTTATGGATTTTTTTGATGATGGCCATTCTGATGACCACCCGGTGTGAGGTGATACCTTATTGCAGTTTTGATTTGCATTTCTCTAGTAATTGGTAACGGTGAGCATCTTTTCAGGTGCCCTTTGGCCTGTATGTGTTCTTTGGCCTATATGAGTTCTTTGGAGAAATGTCTGTTTAGATCTTCTGCCCATGTTTTAATTGGGTTGTTTCTTTTTTTGATATTGAGCTGCATGAACTGTTTGTACATTTTGCAGATTAGTCCTTTATCAGTCGCTTCATTTGCAAATATTTTATCCATTTTGTGGGTTGTCTTTTCATTTTGTTTATGGTTTTCTTTGCTGTCCAAAAGTTTTTGAGTTTAATTAGGTCCCATTTGTTTATTTTTGTTTTTATTTTCATGATTCTAGGAGATTGATACAAAAAGATCTTGCTGCTATTTATGTCAAAGGGTATTCTGCCTATGTTCTCCTCTAAGAGTTTTATAGTATCTGGCCTTACATTTAAATCTTTAATCCATTCTGCATTTATTTTTTATAATGTTTTTTAATATCTTATAGGGAAATACACCCATATTCTCTTATCTATTTTATTTTTCTCATATTTAGTTATATTTAGTTGATATATTTATTCTTCCATAAAAGTATTAAAACTTTTCAGCTTCAAAGTAAAAGTTATTAGGATGAGTTGGGTTTTGATGAATAAATATCATTGCTTTGGGGGAAAATGCATGAAGCAGATAAAGTTAAAAATATCATTTTATTACAAAGTGAATGCTAGAAGGAAAAATATGGCTTAGATGTAAAAAAAATAATGGGTTTCCTAAATTTAGGTCCCAGATTTAGACTTACCTAGGCAGGAGAAATATCAATAACCTCAAATATGCAAATGATATCACCTTATGGCAGAAAGTGAAGAGGAACTAAAAAGCCTCTTGATAAAAGTGAAAGTGGAGAGTGAAAAAGCTGGCTTAAAGCTCAACATTCAGAAAACGAAGATCATGGCATTTGGTCCCATCACTTCATGGGAAATAGATGGGGAAACAGTGGAAACAGTGACAGACTTTATTTTGGGGGGCTCCAAAATCACTACAGATGGTGATTGCAGCCATGAAATTAAAAGACACTTACTCCTTGGAAGTAATGATTAACCTAGAGAGTATATTAAAAAGCAGAGATATTACTTTGCCAACAAAGGTCCATCTAGTCAAGGCTATGGTTTTTCCAGCAGTCATGTGTGGATGTGAGAGTTGGACTGTGAAGAAAGCTGAGCACTGAAGAATTGATGCTTTTGAACTGTGGTGTTGGAGAAGACTCTTGAGAGTCCCTTGGACTGCAAGGAGATCCAACCAGTCCATCCTAAAGGAGATCAGTCCTGGGTGTTCATTGGAAGGACTGATGCTAAAGCTGAAACTCCCATAGTTTGGCCACCTTATGCGAAGAGTTGACTCATTGGAAAAGACCCTGATGCTGGGAGGGATTGGGGGCAGGAGGAGAAGGGGACGACAGAAGATGAGATGGCTAGATGGCATCACCAACTCGATGGATGTGGGTTTGGGTGTACTCCGGGAGTTGGTGGTGGACAAGGAGGCCTGGCGTGCTGCGATTCATGGGGTCGCAAAGAGTCGGACATGACTGAACGACTGAACTGAACTGAGGCAGTCCCAGATGGTGCTAGAATACTACAGGTGCCCAAGCCATAGCAGAAATGTGCCATTTTGTCTATTCCAGGTAACACACCAGACAGGTTACTCTTTGGGCAGACAGATTACAAGAAACATAAAGGGAATATGTGGAGGCTATCCATACCCATTTCTTTAGCCTGAACCCACTCAGCAGAAAATGGACTCTTCTTTCCATGAATAAGTGAGGTGGTGAAACGATAGTAAGCATATTAAACTAATGAATATTCCCTCCATACTGGAGGACAGAGGAGTAGAAACTATGGTTTCTCTTTAATGGCTGGAGTAAAAAATAGACACAGATTGTATTTATATGTTAATTTGATATGACTTTAAGTATTTCTATCCTATTTTTCTATCAAATGAAATTAACTCTGTTAATTTAGTTAAATTCTGTGACCTTAAAAATGAGCTGGAACATGTTAAACCATTTGGCCTGCCATCCATTCTGAGTGTCACTTCTTGAGAAATCTTGATTCTTTTATGATTAATAACAGTTTAGACTTTCTTATTTTCTCTTGAATCATTTATAAGTAATGTTTTCCTAAATATTTTCATTCCATCCTGATGGTAAAATCTATTGGCATCGCATTGTACATAATGTTTTCCATAATTCCTTACTCTCTTCCACATCTAGATACTGTATACTTTATTCTATTTTGAATTTCCAGTGTTTAGACCCTGGCACATGGTAGGAACTTAATAAATATGCATTGATTATATTTGCTTTCAGAATTGTATTCCAGCATCAGTTATAGGGAATGACACAGATTTGATCTATATGCTTTGGCACTGGCAAAATTCTCATAAAGGAAACATAAGATTTCATAGTGATTATTTATCCTACATTGTACACCTGCCAAGTACTATTGTTAAAGGCAAAAATAATTTTAGGAACAGGGATATTATATGAGAAAATGGAATTTAATAATAAAATATTTATGAAACCAATACAATTGTGACAATACGCATAATTTATTTTGCTGTCTACTCCATATATTGGAGACAAGTATTGAAAACAGACCCTAGATGTGTTTAAAACATTTTTCTATCTTCCATTAAGAATATAAAAATTATAGTCACCTAATATGTTATCTCAAATACACAAGTTGTTTTGTGAATCTGTAAACTATTTACTAGGTAGGAGAGTAATTTTTTTTCATCTTGCCCCTTCCCTTTTTTTTCTTTTTGAATGTTTATTTTACTATCTACTCCTTATATGTAATTTGGTATTCCAGGTGGTAGAAGATCAGGTTGGAAGGGATATATTTAAGATATTAGAGGAATAAAAAGTAGAAGGAAATGAAAAAGCAAAATTTAGTTTTTGGCAACCCACTCCAGTACTCTTGCCTGGAAAATTCCATGGATGGCAGAGTCTGGTAGGCTGCAGTCCATGGGGTTGCCAAGAGTTGGCCACAAATGAGCGACTTCACTTTCATGCTTTGGAGAAGGAAATGGCAAACCACTCCAGTATTCTTGCCTAGAGAATCCCAGGTATGGGTGAGCCTAGTGGGCTGCAACGTATGGGGTCGCACAGAGTTGGACATGACTAAAGCAGCAGTAGCAGTTTTTAAAAAAATTCCCAGATAACTCAAATTTAAGCATAAAGTTTCTCCCATAAATTGATCAGTATGAAGGGCTAATTACAAAGTGCAAAAGACCTAGGAGTGCAGATGATAATCCATTATTAATTTTAACATGGCCTCATTATTAAGTTATTGTAATTCAGCTCCAAACTCACCATTTATTTTTGCTCTCTAAGGTTGGAGATAGGGCTCTTCAATCCATATTTCTGCATTACTTGTTGGCTCTAAGTAAAGGCTCCACTATTAGGTTAGTCGGGCCACTACAATGTTGGCGGAAGGGAATGGGCCTTGCTTCTTCCTGTTTCCTGTGAGTGACTATTTGCCTTTGATTCCCATGAACGTCACACATCAGCAGTGCTGCTTCAGTGCAGCAACATCCCCCTTGGCAGTAAGGGATGAAATTCAGGTTGAAATTTCTCCAACATTCTCAAAAGCAGCCTCCATGTTCTTCACTCCAAGAAACCTATACCAACCAAGCAATGCTTTCTCTTCAGAGTGCTGAGTTTCAGCTGCATTGCCTACCCTCTCTACTCCACATTTTAATAATGCTAATCTTTTCTCTTTGTTTCTTTCCCATAAGAGTGGTTGCTGCTTCCTGCAGTGGCTACATTACTGACTCTTTGCATTCCTCTTTTTTTTTTTAATTCAAAAATAATTGCAACTTTGTGTTGGTTTCTGCCATATATCAATATGGATCAACCACAGGTATACATATGTCCCCTCCCTTGTAAGCCTCCCTCCAGCATTACCTTTTACTTTTACAAAGTAACAACTTTATATGTAGTTAATAATTATTTGTCTTGAGTTCACCCTGTTTATATGTTTTGTGTGATTTCTACCTCTTAACGCATCCTGACTGATAGAAACACTGATCCAGCTGTCAAGAGAATTTATCTATTTGTCTTTACCACATAATGAGATGTCACGTCCTGAAGCATATGTGATTTCAAAGTGAGGTTAAGCAGAGCTCTAACTGGGCTCCATCACCTCCTTTTGACTGATTGGGGATTTGTGCCTTACAAGATTGGGGGAAAAGTTATTTTAATCTTTCTAAGTTTCGGTCTCTTCAACTGAAAATAAATCTACTCATAGGTTTGTAAGGATTAAATGATATAATGTTTGAAAATGATGCAGGATGTGCTTAATAAATGAACCAGATGATGACTGTGATAAAAATGGTAATAAAACATGGTGCCAAGTTTCAGTTACTTAGCAGTGAAAGTTTTGTACTTAGCTTACCTGCCTTTTCTTAGGCCTAAAATTCTGAAATCTAGACATATCAAATGATATATCAAGGTTATAAAATCACTGTCAAATAATAAACTATTGATTATAGCTAGAGTCTTTGAACATGCTCACCTACTAGAATTTCCAAAATAATGTATCATTTCAAGATTATCATTCCAAAGTGAAGAAGAACTAAAGAGCTTCTTGATAAAAGTGAAAGAGGAGAGTGAATAAGTTGGCTTAAAACTCAACATTCAGAAAACTAAGGTCGTGGCATCTGGTCCCAACACTTTATGGCAAATAGAAGGGGAAACAGTGGAAACAGTGGCAGACTTTATTTTGGGGGGCTCCAGAATCACTGCAGATGGTGACTGCAGCCATGAAAATAAAAGACGCTTGCTCTTTGGAAGAATGGCTATGGCCAACCTAGACAGCATATTAAAAAGCAGAGACATTACTTTGCCAACAAAGTTTCATCTCGTCAAAGCTATGGTTTTTCCAGTAGTCATGTATGGATGTGAGAGAGCTGAGTGCTGAAAAATTGATGCTTCTGAACTGTGTTGGAGAAGACTCTTGAGAGTCCCTTGGACTGCCAGGAGATCCAACCAGTCCATCCTAAAGGAGATCAGTCCTGGGTGTTCATTGGAAGGACTGATGCTGAAGCTGAAACTCCAATATTTTGGCCACCTGATGCAAAGAACTGACACATTGGAAAAGACCCTGATGCTGGGAAAGATTACAGGCGGGAGGAGAAGGGGACGACAGAGGATGAGATGGTTGGATGGCATCACCAACTCAACAGACATGAGTTTGAGTAAGCTCTGGGAGTTGGTGATGGACAGGGAAGCCTGGTGTGCTGCCATGGGTTGCAAAGAGTCAGACACGACTGAGCAACTGAACTGAACTGTGAAGCTGAAACACCAACTGACATAATATCAAGGATCGTGATTTGTGTAGGAAAGTAACAGTCAATGATGAAATGTATATATTAAAAAAGAACATTCTGCATTAACAATAAGAGAAATTAGCCCAGAGGAAACTTACATCCGTATGTAGTATGCAGACGAGTCTTTCTTCAGAGAAACAGTAGAGTATGTTATGTAAATCATGGACTTGGCATCAGCCTGCCTTGGCTCAGACCCATATGATTTGGTAGTTATGTGAACTTTGACTGTATATGTGATTTCATTGTGTCTAAGGTCCCTCATTTATAAATGAGTATATCTTTAGTTCTATAAAAATGTGTAGCTTTAGTTTATAGGAG
This sequence comes from Budorcas taxicolor, assembly GCF_023091745.1. Taxonomy (NCBI): domain Eukaryota; kingdom Metazoa; phylum Chordata; class Mammalia; order Artiodactyla; family Bovidae; genus Budorcas; species Budorcas taxicolor. The sequence continues at coordinate 25,195,904 of NC_068914.1, forward strand.
TTTCAAGTAATTGCTTTGACTACACAGAATTTATAAAACACAAGGTTGCCACGTGAAAGGCCATTGCTACTTTGCTACCATGCCCTGGCATCACACTGTAATGATTCTGAATTATATGGGATTGTAATTACATGTGATGTTTTCATCAATAAATTCTGTGGTGTAATTAAAACACATATTTAGGCTGAATTAGGGTGCGAGGAATTGGCTGGTCCATTAACTTGGCTGGGTGTAAATTATTTCTTATCCTTCCTATTTCTTACCCTTTTTCCTTGAGATTTTCTATGTAATGCCCTTTAGCTAAAAAGTAATCATCTCTCATAAAGAGGATATTGATCACAGATATGCTTCCACTGTGAAGAAAACAATACAAATGAAATATTTAGTGAATGGTGAGTTATAGCATAAGGAAAATACAACCAATTGATTTGGCCACCAAAAATGAATTGAAGGTAGTTGATCTTAGCTTAGTCACAAAAAGGAAGACAGTGATAAAAGATGGGGGAAAAAAAAGAGCTGAGATAAGTTTTTCCAAAGCACAGAAGTAGGTAAAGTTGATTGATAGCTTGTGTTACTTTCAGTGTAAGGCTCCATCAATATAATTAAATTAAAAGTGAAGAGCTGCTTTGGAATTTTCTCATCACTCCTCAAAATCATAAGGGAGTCTGTTAACAAAGCTGCTTTCTCACACACCAGAAAGTTCAAAGGAACTGAAACAAATAAGGCCAGAGTCATGAGACTGTCTTACTCTTTTGTCTTCATTATATTTCATCAAGTCTCTGGTACAAAGCATGTGAGTAACAATAGAAAGGCCACATTGCATATGAGTAAGACTCTCACAGTCTTTATTTGAGTTTGGATTTAACTAAATAAATTTATATATCAGTTAGATATTAAACTCCCTGTATTTATGCAAAAAAACCCACCAATTGAACCCTTACTATGTTCTAAGCTAGGAACTATGCATAGAAAATAAGACAAGAACTTCAGAATATTTATATATTTTAAAATGAAGCCAGTTGTAATTTCTTAGAATTATATGTATCTTTGCCCTTAGATATAATAAAACTATGTATAGAAGAATAGAACATGGAAATAAATAAAAATGACAATATATGGGGAAAATGCATGGGTGTTCAGTGACTGCCCACTAGTGCCATTCAATAATGGGGTGAAAACTTCAGAAAAGTACTGTAATTTTAGAGTGAGTTAAAATACATAGAAATATGGATAACAGTCATCCCATTGCACACTATGGGCTAAGAACACATCCACGTTATCCATCCAGTTCTATGTTTCTTACTTTAAGAAGAATCATGTCAGCATATAATGTATATAATTACAACAATAAACTCAGAAAAACTTAAGAAACTTGTGAATGGTAGAAATGTGCATTCTAATATTCTTGGCCTATGTGGAAGAAGAGTCAAGCTTTATTGGCTCTTGAGAGCAGATAAGGAACAATGGGGGGAAGTTATAGATGGTAATGAATGTTAAGCTTGGACAGAATTTCAGGATTGAGGCAAAACTTCAGCTTCTGGGACGGATGGTAGCTTGTAGATAATTTCCCTCTGCTAAAGAGAATCTCATCCAAGCACTTGTATCCTCCCTGAGTATAGTCCAGATCCAATGGATGATTGATGAGGGAGAGTAGAAGTCTACCATCTTCTTCTGCTCAAGGCAGGGCAATTTAAAAGTGCCAGTTCCTGGCCTCCACTAGGGATCAACTCCAGCAACCACAACTAAACTAAACTACCCTCCAATTCCTTCATTTCCCCAGAAGCATGGATTTAGCATCTTCCCATAATGGGAAATTCTCTAGTAAACTGGCCTGGCACATCAAAGTTCATCCACGCAAGTATTCTCCGTGTATTTACACATTTTAAATGATCAAAATCTTATAATTGTGAGTGGAGAGATCTTGGAGATCTATTCTTTTGCTTATGTAAGTGATTTCTTGAGATATACTTGGACCATGAATTTGTTTCTAGTTGTAGGTTAGGAGACAGCAAAAGGGTTTTGTGTAGAACTTGGAACAATTAGTTTTTCCATGGGGCTATTTTCCACAGACATGTTGGCTGGTTCTTCCTGATATTTTAGATCAAAGTCTTAGGTTGATGAATCTGATTGGTGGTAGCTGGACCAAATGATCATACTCTCCCTACAAAGGAGGTTAAGAAGGCAAGTATCTGTCCTTTTTATCTTTAAAAGTAGGAATCAAGCCATGAGAAGGGGTTTAAAATCTGGTCAGCAAAAGTAAAGTAAGCTGTTCAGATTACAACTGACTCAATGGTAGTCAGTGTTTGTGGTGGATCTGGTTGTTCTATGGTGTCTTATGCAAAATCACAGCAGCCATCTCTAGAAATGTGGAATGATGTCCCAGTCATACTCTTTTCCCTCAACTGTGGGGTGTTGTTTGTTTATTTAATCTTATTTTTCTATTGTTGTTGCAATTGCCCCATCAGAAAATGAAAACTTGACTATGGAACACAGTTCATTAGGCAACATGGACAAATTGTATTTTCCCCTCTAATGCCTAAATGTTAGAATTCCCAGACAGTTCCACTATCAGACACCATGGTCTTTAGGAGATGAAGCCGCTGTATGTCCTAAAGGCACAAGCAAGTTGCAAGAACAAGTGGCTCATGTGACTCAAGAGCATATGACCCCTAACATATTTATATCTGATCCATATTTGAAGACTTGAGAGTTCTCTCTGAATATTTATCTGAGGGAAAGTGTTGAAACCTCATTTACACATAGGTCTACACAACATTTTGTCACCATCCCTGGAAGGCAGAAGGGAGGCAGTCACGCCCCACACAGTGGTGGCCCTGAAAAATGGTGGGAAAGGGAAATCTTTCTTGAGATCAGACCTTGAAATGGTGCTACTTAAAAAAAAAAAAAAAAAAAAAAGATGTTTTGTCCAAATTATGGATCTATAATATTTTGTGACCAGTTATGAAAATGAAGAATAAAACACTTGTTTTGCCTTTCTTCTGCTTCAAGTTATACACATGTATTTCATTTCCTCTCATTCTTTATATTTCATGTGAGGGGTGTTTTCAGTTATAAAACTTATATTATGACTCAAATAACAGCCTATTTCTGAGAGATTATTATATTCTTGGGTAAATTCATGATATTACTGAGAGTTGCTGAATGTGGAGCTAGAGGCAACCACAGAATGGTTGTTGAATTGACCCTTTGGGGAAGGATAAGAGCATTTTTTTCTTTGCACTATGTGAGAAAGTTGAATCATGCTACGTGGAAACTTTTTAAGTTCAAAGCTAGAAAGAAGGGAGTACTGGGGAGTCAAAAGAGTATATTCTAGTGGAAATTCATTATTCCTTTTGGTTTTACAGCTCTAATCTCATTATTTGGAGCTATTCTCACTTTTTAGCATGTAGTCTGCTTTTTATCATATAAGCTAATATGCCTGACATCTATTTTCCTAGCTTACCTTGCAATTAAGACATAGGCAGTATAATCAAGTTTCTGACAATCAGATCCACTCACCCAGATTCTACTTTTACAGGTAGTGAGGGGATAAAGTTAGTTGTTTGTAGAACTCCTTTGGACAGAAGTTGATGGCAGAGGTTGCAGCTACATTCAATTGGTTGGATCTGCAGTAGTGGCATAGATTGTCACTGGGTCCTGTGTTCATGTGATAGATTAGGAATATAGCCTGAAGTTTCTGATCACTAGTGAAGGTGGCAATCATGTCTTCACTGGACTAGTTCTGTGGTGAGGGTTGAGGTAATGTTTTTGCCCAAGCAGACTCCAAGCCTGTTTATTGGTCCCTCCTAAAAAATTTACATATATAAAGTGGAAGTTTCCCAGAGTATGTTTCAATTGTTTGCTCTTTAGATTTCTCTAATAATCCACCAAATATTTGGAACAAACATATAGGCATAATTGGAAGGTCATTGGTTAGCCTATGTTATAATTAGTAAAGCAGCCTACTTGAAATATGAAAACTCTAACCCAGCAATTCTTCAATAAATCCATGAACATACACTAAAGGATAGTCTCTCCTATTCTTTCCTGGTTTATCTCTGAAACTAGTAGTTCTACGAGAAGACATGGGTCTTGCATACAAGTCAGCCCTGTTGTATGTGCTGGTGAAGGAGAACAATACTGCGGTCACCTTCTTAGGGAAGAATCTCTTCAGTCCTTTCTCTGACTAGGTGAGGTCCTTTTTCCATGTACTTTCTTGGAACTACATTTCTCCTTATCTGATTGTGACCATATTTCAGTTTATTTTTAAAACTTTCTGTCTTCACCCACCAGAATGTATAATGCATGAGGGCAGAAATCTTATCTCTGGTATCTTCAGTGTCTAAAGCAAAGTTTTGCACAGAATAGGTATGAAATAAATACCTGCTGAGTAACTGAATAAACAAATCTATATTTGAATTAATATATCTCTGCTTAAGGAAAATAAAAATATCAAGAGAAAAAGATGAGGAAATTAGTTCAAAAATAATTGAAATTATTTTTCAATGGTGAAATTAGTTCAAAAATAAAGATGGTGAAATCAGTTAAAAAATTAAGATGAGAAAAAATATAGTAGGGCATAAAAATTACTTTTAAAAGTACCAGATATGGGAGCTGATGCTATGGACCCTATATTCTCTATTTCAGCATCTGTCTGCCCTTGAAATAATTTCTAGTCTACCAATGAGTGTGTATGCGTATATATAATAGTTGCACCGGTTGCTGTAAGAAATGAATTGTTTTCAGTTCTAATTCTTAGAATGAAAAAAGATACAATGGATTTATGCAAAAATAGATATAATTGGTTATGAAATGACATGTTACCTTGTAATTACTGCATCTTGTGGCTGGCCTGAATATAAGAAATGTAATTGCAATGTGATAAAGAGAGTGATATCATTTCTTTTTTGTTCATCTTTGCCTTTGAAGATACGTATGAGCTGCTAATGAATGAGTGACTCTGGACCTGAACAATGAGAGCCACAGAATGAACAACATCCCCAAGCAAGTCATGCTATCAGGTACAGTTTTTCCATTTTCTCTTGATAACTCTACTGTGTAATTAATGGATAAAGCTCCTAAAGCATGGAGCATAAAAATGGAAAATATTTTATGTGTATCCTAGCATTACATGATCTCTCCCTTTCCAGAAAAAATCAAGATAAAACAAAACACCCCATGTAGACGTCTTAGCTTATTTAAAGCAATACAATTTATGTTTTTTCAGAAAAATCACATTTTATATCATAATAGACTATGATTTGGCAAATGGCTAATGCCTTCACATTTCTCAGGTAATCATTAAAAATAGGACTGTGGCCATGCTAATTACTGTATAATGGAAGAGACAAACTCAAGAATGGTGATGAAAATGATAATTTCCAGGAATTTTCTTCCATCTCTTCATCCTGAATGCTTCTTGAGGATACACAGTCAAATCTAATACAAATATTCATAGAATACTTTCTATGTATTGGGTCGGCCAAAAGTTTAGTTTTGGTTTCTCTGTAAGCTATATGTGATATTTTCAAGCTCTGAAAGTTTTATCTGCCACCCAACCCACTGCGTGATCTGAATATTGTTGGTAAGTGCACAAGGCTGACCTTGCGTGAGACTTTTGAAGTTGGGAGAAGTCTTTCTCATGTTTCCTCATTCAGTGCCATATTTGAAATATCAAACTTCCAAATAACTATAGAGACAATTGGGGGAAAATTCACTAATATTCAAAATCATCAGTAGACAAATATATTTAATTTTTTTTTAATTTAGAGAAAATGATATTTGTATTTCTCAGAACAAAGTCTTTAAATTACTACTATAGTTTTTCCTGGACTTAGATAAGCAAAAGACCCTGTCCTTTTTACTTGAATAGGCCAACTCTACAAGGGAGACTTGACAGTACTTTCTTTTCTTAGAGGCAGTGTTTATAGTATTATTTCTGGAGATGAAATCATATGTGTTAATTTCTATTTGAAGATACTCTTGAATTGCAAGTACAGAGAAGTAGAAGCTTCATTTTTTATTTCTCAAGGATAGGACGTTGAAATTTTCTCATTTAATTTCTGAAATTGAGTACATTTTGGATCAGTATGTATATTTAATGTGGCCTAAGTTGTTTCTCTCCAAAACTATTATTAGATCAATAATGTATTTTATAATTGAGCATGTTTTAGAATCAAGGAAATGTGGTATATAGATAGCAGCCAAAAATGTACTTCATATAATTGGATGCTTAACCTGAAATGTCCTTTCACTCATATAACCACTTTTACTTCTGGATTACAAATCAGTACTCAACATGGAAGGCTTATAGGGGAGTCAGAAAATCTCTGGGAATTTCACTTTCTATTCTGTTGTGGCTGAACCTGATAGGGGTCAGGCTAGCACGTTAATGTTTGCACCTTTTGTCCAAAACTGGACTGCACCCTCGTCCATGCTCTATCTACATTAAATCATGGCTTTATTCTAATCTTCTTGTAAACTGGTTCTTTTTCATGTTGCCTAAACTTATGACTTTGGAATATTAATCTTGAACTGATAACTCTGATTTCAGAATTACTGATATTTGTGATCTCCCTAATATCTAGACATCAATTATTCAAAGCACTATCATTCGCATATCTGTAAACTTTTACAATCTGCAGTTGTACTGAATAGGCATGACTCCTGTCCAGCTTCAATTTGTTACAATGTACTCTTCATCTTGTTCTCTTAAGGTAAGCCCCAGTCCTTTTTGGGTTTACTGTGATGTAAGCATATACTTCGGAGAGGGCAATGGCAACCCACTCCAGTACTCTTGCCTGGAAAATCCCATAGACAGAGAAGCCTGGTAGGCTGCAATCCATGGGGTTGAGAAGAGTCGGACATGACTGAGCGACTTCCCTTTCACTTTTCACTTTCATGCATAGGAGAAGGAAATGGCAACCCACTCCACTGTTCTTGCCTGGAGAATCCCAGGGATGGGGGAGCGTGGTGGGCTGCTGTCTATGGGGTCGCACAGAGTCAAACACGACTAAAGCAACTTAGCAGCAGTAGCAGCAGCAAGCATATACTTAAATTAGAGTTTAATAATGAATATCGAAAGACCACTATTTTATTCCTCTACTAGGATCCTTTGGGATCTAAAGGCTGGCAGTCAAATATATACCTCTCTTTACTTTCCCCTCAAGCAGAAAGTTGGGGGAATCTCCCTTTGGAAACATTACCAATCCTTTAAAATAGAATTAATGAGAGTAATGTTGGGGGTTTCTTAATGATGTGGACCAGTCAGGTCCTGTTAAAGCAAAGATAATAGGCATGAAAGGAGCCTATTCAAGCTGAAAAATGAGTGAATATCCAGTGATTGCTGAATAGAGGAAACCATTTACAATAAAAATCAGAAACACAAAGAGAAAAAGATCAACTAAAATTTGAGAGACTTTGGAGGAAGAAAAAAAAATTTAAATATACCATCAGTAACAGAGTCAGAAAGATAAAGGATGATATTGACACCATAACATTATAACAAGATGGTAGGAAAAAAGGACCACCCTAGAAATAGAGGCTCTTGGAAATTAAATACATGAGAGCAGAAAATAAAAGCTCAATATAGGGTTTAGAGAGAAAAGGAAAGATATATCTTAAGACAAAAAATAATTAGCAACAGAAAACAGAAAAGATAAGAAAATTAGAGGACTCATCAATTCAGTCACTCAGTCGTGTCTGACTCTTTGCGACCCCATGAATTGCAGCACACCAGGCCTCCCTGTCCATCACCAACTCCTGGAGTTCACTCAGACTCATGTCCATCGAGTCGGTGATGCCATCCAGCCATCTCACCCTCTGTCATCCCCTTCTCCTCCGGCCCCCAATCCCTCCCATCAGAGTATTTTCCAATGAGTCAACCCTTCGCATGAGGTGGCCAAAGTACTGGAATTTCAGCTTTAACATCATTCCTTCCAAAGAAATCCCAGGGCTGATCTCCTTCAGAATAGACTGGTTGGATCTCCTTGCAGTCCAAGGGACTCTCAAGAGTCTTCTCCAACACCACAGTTCAAAAGCATCAATTCTTTGGCGCTCAGCCTTCTTCACAGTCCAACTCTCACATCCATACATGACCACAGGAAAAACCATAGCCTTGAATAGACGGACCTTAGTTGACAAAGTAATGTCTCTGCTTTTGAATATGCTATCTAGGTTGGTCATAACTTTCCTTCCCAGGAGTAAGCGTCTTTTAATTTCATGACTGCAGTCACCATCTGCAGTGATTTTGAAGCCCCAAAAAATAAATCTGACACTGTTTTCCCATCTATTCCCCATGAAGTGATGGGACCAGATGCCATGATCTTCGTTTTCTAAATGTTTAGGCTTAACTTCTAAATAAGAATTCTAGAACTCTAGAAAGAGTTGCATACAAAAAGTATACAAATATAATAAATAAATAAATTTATTTTAAAAAATAAATAAATAAAAATAACACAAATATTATCAAATTATTTATTGAAATTTCTCAAGAAAGAATAATTTCTAAATTTATAGGGCCAATTTCAATATCCTATAAAAATAATTAATATATAACTACAACAAATTTATTCATGAAGTTTTAAAACACTGGGGAAAGAAATGCCTAAATTTCTGAAAAGGGAAGATAAAAAGAACAAGAAAAAGCATAGCATCAATTTCTCAGCATCAGAACTGGAACCCAGAGGTCAATAAATATGTTTTCAATTTTTTTTCAGTTCCTCAGTCCCTGATTACATCTTTTTTCCCCTTAAAGAGAATCTAATTGCTACTTAAAATGCATAGCCTGGTCACTTTTTAAAAAGTCAAACACGAGATAGAATGAGATTGTTTCCAGCCATGGAAGATCTCAACAAACTTTATAATTTCATCTCAACTTCTAATACATCTTTCCCAGGAAGCAAATGAGAAATATTCCACATCAAAAGTTGGAATAACCCAGAGGGGCAGACTCAAGACTAAGGAACAAGAATCCAATACTATTATTAGAAAGAGATGAGATGACATTTACATAACCCAAGGTGAAATGTGAGGAACCTACCCCAGAAAAGCCTATTCAGACTGGAGTAAGTCAGAAAGCATCATTTCACTGAAAAAAAAAAAAAAAAAAAAGAGTTGATTGAAGAGAATGAGTTTCATGATATTGAGAGTTTTATAATACTGTGTGGACATGGTTCACAATTGTTACTAAGTACATGGAGAAGAAAATAGAAAACCCAACATGTGGAGGAAAAGAAAGCAATTCTAATATAGTGCATTACTGCGAGGTGTGGATGTGACCAGCATTGATGTCAACATATAACTATAAATATTATGACAGATTTAGGCGTGAAACCCAACTCTGGAAATTAACTTAGAGTTTGATCAGTGCTACACAAATGTGATAAAAGGACTGATGCCTGTCTGTGTTTGGTTATCATAAGAACAAAATTTGAAGAGTAAGCACTTCAAAACGTTGTCATTTCTAAAAAAAAAAAAGTCATTTCTGTGAGATCACATCTGTAATCAGTGGATTTGTCTCACTGAATGGGGTACAGATGAATCCAAGTGTTACTAACTAAGCCCGTGCACCACAACTGCTGAGGCTGTGCTCCACAACAAGAGAAGCCGCTGCAGTGAGAAGCTCACATCCCACAACAAACAGCAGCCTCCACTCACTGCAGCTAACATCCACACACAGCAGTGGAGACCCAGCATAGCCAAAACCTAAAATAAATGAATGAATCCCAGTAAAAAGGAAATGATACATCTTTTATTTCAGTAGAAATATATCCAATGGTAATGACAGAAATTATTTCAAGAAATAAAGAAGAAATTCTAATTCATACATGGCAAAAGAAGATTCACTGGACAATTTTTTTCTTTTGGCCAAGAAGTGACGCCTCTCTTCTTTCAATAGTATAGTAAACAATGATGAGGGAAGTTGCTTCAAACAAATGAAGACCAAAAGAGGTCAAACTAGTATACTCAGAACTATTATCCCTCATACATCAAATTTACGTTGCAGCTATAATCAGTGATGCTGCTTCTGCTAAGTCACTTCAGTCGTGTCTGACTCTGTGTGACCCCATAGACGGCAGCCCACCAGGCTCCCCGATCCCTGGGATTCTCCAGGCAAGAACACTGGAGTGGGTTGCCATTTCCTTCTCCAATAATCAGTGATGAAGTGATTAAAAAAAAAAAAAAAAAAGAGTGTGTTACTGCCCAGATGAATTAGCTACTGAAGCAATTAAACCATCAAAACTTAAGTGGCATTTACATACACAGCATAAAGAAATACATCTAAACCCACAAGAATCCTTTGAAAGAAAGAATATGAAATAAAAAGCTGACAGTAGCAGATGTTCAGAATTTCACACATAAACATTACTGTTTGTCAGGCTTTTTATAATTCAGTTTCCTGAGAATAAAAACACCACATACAATTACTGAGAAGTTAGTGAACAATTGTATCAAAGCACTTATCTGGAAATTTTCTATGGCAAAGGAGATGACTCAAGTACCTCTTTGCAATGAAACTATAACTTTACATATTAAAAAAATTGGCTGATGATATAAAATATCAACCTACAGAAAGAAATCTATCAGAGTACTTTATTATAACTTGATGAATTCATAGCATAACACAGTAATTCTTTAGAATTTATGCAATTTAAACATTACAGTAATATAATTGAATAACCTTTTTCAGATCATTTGCTGACAAACATAATGAGCCCTGAATTGTGTGAAACAATGACAGATAACATTTTGAACAAATGTGGTTTGCAATTTGAGCTATTTGTAGTATATGTCGTGAGGTAGTCTTCAGAATAAGAAGCTTGTACCAGGAAATAAACTGATGAACTACTTTTTCACAGAGAAAGTATTGCCAAAAGAAAGTCAGTTGTCAACTATACTGTTGGTTTAGATGTGAATTATATAAAAGCTATGGTATATTTTAAAATATTCTTTTGATTATATGGTTCAGTTCAGTTCAGTCGTACACTTGTGTCCGACTCTTTATGACCCCCTGAATCACAGCACGCCAGGCCTCCGTGTCCATCACCAACTCCCAGAGTTCACTCAAACTCATGTCCATCAAGTCAGTGATGCCATCCAGCCATCTCATCCTCTGTCATCACCTTCTCCTCCTGCCCCCAATCCCTCCCAGCAACAGGGTCTTTTCCAATGAGTCAGCTCTTCTTATGAGGTGGCCAAAGTACTGGAGTTTCAGCTTCAGCATCAGTCCTTCCAGTGAACACCCAGGACTGATCTCCTTTAGGATGACTGGTTGGATCTCCTTGCAGTCCAAGGGACTCTCAAGAGTCACCACAGTTCAAAAGCATCAATTCTTCAGCATTCAGCTTTCTTCACAGTCCAGCTTTTGCATCCATACATGACCACTGGAAAAACCATAGCCTTGACTAGATGGACCTTTGTTGGCAAAGTAATATCTCCGTTTTACAATATGCTATCTAGGTTGGTCATAACTTTCCTTCCAAGGAGTAAGCGTCTTTTAATTTCATGGCTGCAGTCACCATCTGCAGTGATTTTGGAGCCCCAAAAAATAAAGTCTAACACTGTCTCCACTGTTTCCCCATCTATTTGCCATGAAGTGATGGGAACAGATGCTATGATCTTCGTTTTCTGAATGTTGAGCTTTAGCCAACTTTTTCACTCTCCTCTTTCACTTTCATCAACAGGCTTTTTAGTTCCTCTTCACTTTCTGCCATAAGGGTGGTGTCATCTGCATATCTGAGGTTATTGATATTTCTCCCGGCAATCTTGATTCCAGCTTGTGTTTCTTCCAGTCCAGGATTTCTCATGATGTACTCTGCATATAAGTTAAATAAGCAGGGTGACAATATACAACCTTGACGTACTCCTTTTCCTATTTGGAACCAGTCTGTTGTTCGATGTCCAGTTCTAAATGTTTCTTCCTGACCTGCATACAGATTTCTCAAGTGGCAGGTCAGGTTTTCTGGTATTCCCATCTCTTTCAGAATTTTCCACAGTTTATTGTGACCCACAGAGTCAAAGGCTTTGGCATAGTCAATAAAGCAGAAGTAGATGTTTTTCTGGAACTCTCTTGCTTTTTCCATGATCCAGCGGATGTTGGCAATTTGATCTCTGGTTCCTCTGCCTTTTCTAAAACCAGCTTAAACACCTGGGAGTTCATGGTTCACGTACTGCTGACGCCTGGCTTGGAGAATTTTGAGCATTACTTTACTAGCGTGTGAGAAAAGTGCAACTGTGCAGTAGTTTGAGCATTCTTTGGCATTGCCTTTCTTTGGGACTGGAATGAAAACTGACCTTTTCCAGTTCTGTGGCCACTGCTGAGTTTTCCAAATTTGCTGGCATATTGAGTGCAGCACTTTCACAGCATCATCTTTCAGGATTTGAAGTAGCTCAACTGGAATTCCATCACCTCTACTAGCTTTGTTCAGGGGCAGTGGCCGAGAGGAGCTACCCCACCTCCGAGGTCAGGGGCGGCAGTGGAGAGGAGATATCACACACCTGAGGTCAGGGTGATTATATGGTAGTATGTTGTTTAATCATGTTCAACTCTTTGTTACCCCATAGACTGTGGCCCACAAGGTTCCTCAGTCCCTGGGATTCTCCAGGCAAGAATTCTGGAGTGGGTTGCCATTTCCTTCTCCGTGGAAGTATGTTGCTGCTGCTGCTGCTGCTACTGCTAAGTTGCTTCAGTCATGTTCGACTCTGTACAACCCCATAGAAGGCAGCCCACCAGGCTCCCCCATGCCTGGGATTCTCCAGGCAAGAACACTGGCGTGGGTTGCCATTTCCTTCTCCAATGCATGAAAGTGAAAAGTGAAAGTGAAGTCGCTCAGTCGACTCTTTGAGACCCCATGGACTGCAGCCTACCAGGCTCCTCCGCTCATGGGATTTTGAGTACTGGAGTGGGTTGCCATTGCCTTCTCTGTGGTAGTATGTTAGATGATCATAAACAACTGATATTACATGTAGAGATAAGTTGGTTAATTGAGGAAAGTGTTATATTGTGACTGTTTAAAATTTGGAACAAACTCTAAGTGATTCTTCATGAATATGCAGTTTTATCACAACTTCATAAGGAAGTAAATCAGATGGCCAGACTTGCTTATCAGCCTATATATCTTGTATTTTAAATTATTTCTTACTTTCCTGAAATGTAGAAAACATGTTTACAAAAACAGAAAAATCAAGAATACAAACAACAGTTAATATAAACAAGTATCTATAGATTGGTATGCACATTTCATAATTGAACAATTTTAAAAAAATTAAGTGAAAGAACATTTGCTAATAGGTTGTCAATGAATATTTTAACCATTTGATATTTCATTTTGATTTCATTTTCCATCAAAAGGAAATCCATACATAGGAAATTCATGGATCCAGATATCATTTATTTAAAGATTATTGTTTTATTATTTGAAGTAAAATTAACTTACAATATTATGTTTCAGATGTAAAATATAATGATTTAATATTTTTATATATCACAAAGTGATTACCATGATAAGTCAGGTTAACAAAAGTCAATGTACAAACAATGTACAAATACAGTGTATCAAAACAATGTATTTCGATATTCCTAACTATATTCCTTATGTTGTACATGGAATACTGTGACATTTATCTTATAGCCTGAAGTCTGTACCTCTTAAGCCCCTTCACCTATTTCAGCCATATCTCTACCTCCAGCGCCTTTGCTCAGCACCAGTTGTTAGGTCTCCCAGAGGTGAGCACTGGTGTTCAAAGCCAGATCTAATGAAGGCTTGTCCTCCTAGTGCGTGTCCCTGGGGCTGGAGCACCCAGCATGGGGTCTGAACGCCTCACATTGTAGGCTGGATCTCTGCATTTATGACGTATCTCTGGTTTATGGGTACATGTGCCAGTGGTATTGGCTCTAATTAGACCTTGAGTCTGCTCCTCCTCCCCATCCTTGTGAGTTTTTTCCTTCACATCCCTAGTTAGAAGACCTGTTTTGTGAGTCTTCAGGTCGTTGTCAGAGAGTGGTGTTCTGTATGCAGTTGTAGTAGTGGTGTGTCTGTGAGAGGAGGTAAGTTCAGAACCTTCCTGCTCTACACTCCTGATCCTACCCTTCCATTGAAAGATAATTTAAATTGAACTATGAGATAAATTTTATAAGATAAATTGATAAACTGGCTACTAATGAGAACTAAAGATACATTCTAAAAATATCCCTTGTATCATTTTGGATAAGAGTTAAACATGAATATTCAGAGCTGAAATGTCTTCACCATTTCTATTAACCTAATTCTGTGAGACTGATTACTGAAGGATCATTGAAACTAAACATAGATACACTGAAATACTACACAAATAATGTTGTCATCAATCCAACCTAATAAATTAGCACGTAGAAATCCAGAAATCCGTGTGATCCTTTGTCACACCAAAAATTTAAAATATTGATATATACATTCCTCATGCAAAATATGTATAGATATTTAATATGCAGAATTGCTTTTAACTCAAAATTTTTTGTTTACTTAAAACAGAAATAAATATTGTAAATGTAATTGCAACTATATTAATCACCTATACATATACTTCTGATAAACAATATGTGCACTATTTTCTTTTCCCCTATGTTTTACTTATCCTGACTACATCTTTTAAACTGTAATTTTATGAGTACTCAATCAGACAAAATGGAACATTTATTATTTATATTTTTATTTCATGTTTTTGGTAATTTTCATTATATTTTTATAAAATTTTGGTGCCTGATGAATTGAAAGTAAAAATAGCTGGATACTTCACCATCAATAATTTCAAAAGCACTGTGCTACATTAATAAACCTTTGTGAGCTTCCATTTTCCCATTTATATAGAGAATATAGCAATGCCTGTTTTTCAAGATGATAATTATGACAGCAGGAGGGAGATTCAGAGTAAACTAAAGAATTTTTAGGCTTTTCACAGTCTAATTCCTCTAATGCAGACACCCTTTTCCATAACCCATCTTTATAGCTAATCAAATCGATTCTACTACTGATAGCTTATTGCCAGATTCATGATCTCCAAAGAAGATTTACCTTCAGGACCAGGGACCAGGCTTGATCACTCAAGAGCTTCTGTGTAGCAGAGTTTTATTAAAATGAAAAAGGGACAGAGAAAGCTTCTGACATAGACATCAGAAGGGGGACAGAGTGTGCCCCCCTCCCTAGTGTTAGCAAGGGAGTTATATACTTTTTTAATTAGTTATTACAATATATCAAAAGAATGTCTCAAGGTTGTAAAGAACTTACAGATCTTTTATATACCACTCCCATAATTTACATTTTAAGATAACAGGATTAGCCAGAAGGTTTTCAGGAAGGAGAAACTGTCCTCAAGCAGGATACATTGGTGTTATATAATCCTTAGTTCAGTTCAGTTCAGTCGCTCAGTCGTGTCCAACTCTTTGCGACCCCATGAATTGCAGCACGCCAGGCCTCCCTGTCCACCTCCAACTGTGAGAGTTTACCCAAGCTCGTGTCTATTGAGTCAGTGATGCCATCCAGCCATCTCATCCTCGGTCGTCCCCTTCTCCTCCTGCCCCAATCCCTCCCAGCATCAGGGTCTTTTCCAATCAGTCAACTCTTCACATGAGGTGGCCAAAGTATTGGAGTTTCAGCTTTAGCATCAGTCCTTCCAATGAACACCCAGGACTGATCTCCTTTAGAATGGACTGGTTGGATCTCCTTGCAGTCCAAGGGACTCTCAAGAGTCTCCTCCAACACCACAGTTCAAAAACATCAATTCTTCAGTGCTCAGCTTTCTTCACAGTCCAACTCTCACATCCATACATGACCACTGGAAAAACCATAGCCTTGACTAGATGGACCTTAGTCGGTAAAGTAATGTCTCTGCTTTTGAATATGCTATCTAGGATGGTCATAACTTTTCTTCCAAGGAGTAAGCGTCTTTTAATTTCATGGCTGCAGTCACCATCTGCAGTGATTTTGGAGCCCAAAAAATAAAGTCTGACACTGTTTCCACTGTTTCCCCATCTATTTTCCATGAAGTGATGGGACCAGATGCCATGTCTTAGTTTTCTGAACGTTGAGCTTTAAGCCAGTGTTTCCAGTCTCGTCTTTCACTTTCATCAAGAGGCTCTTTAGTTCTTTTTACTTTCTGCCATAAGGGTGGTGTCATCTGCATATCTGAGGCTATTGATATTTCTCCTGGCAATCTTGATTCCAGCCTGTGCTTCATCCAGCCCAGCATTTCACATGATGTACTCTGCATATAAGTTAAATAAGCAGAGTGACAATATACAGCCTTATTGTACTCCTTTCGCTATTTGGAACCCAGACTGTTGTTCCCTGTCGAGTTCTAACTGTTGCTTCTTGACCTGCATACAGATTTCACAGGAGGCAGGTCAGGTGGCCTGGTATTCCCATCTCTTTAAGAATTTTCCACAGTTTGTTGTGGTCCACACAGTCAAAGGCTTTGGCTTAGTCAGTAAAGCAGAAGTAGATGTTTTTCTGGGACTCTCTCACTCTTTTGATGATCCAGCGGATGTTGGTAATTTGATCTCTGGTTCTTCTGCCTTTTCTAAATCCAGCTTGAGCATCTGGAAGTTCACAGTTCACATCCTATTGAAGTGTGTGATAAATAATTACTGTTGAAGACAGTTCATACGTGATAAATACATACTGTAAAAGTATAGGGATAAATACAAATTAAAAATAGAAAGCTTAATTTTCCCTGTTGAAAATATGAGGATACTCCTCTCTCCCTATTCTTTTTTTTTTAATATTTAGAAAACATTTATTGGAATATAGTTGCTTTACAATGTTGTGTTAGTTTCTGCTGCACAGCAAAATGAATCATCCATACATATACATGTATCCCCTCCTTCTTGGACTTCCGTCCCATGCAGGTCACCACAGTGCATTAAGTAGAACTTCTGCTATACAGTATGTTCTCATTGGTTATCTAATTTATACATAGTATCAATAGTGCTTAAAGCATTCCTTAAGGCATAGTAGCTCTATGTCCCTAAGAGGTTTCCCAAAGGACACACAATCAAAACAAATACAGATACAAATGCAAATGAAAGACTCACTTTTCTTCCCACAATCTATTTCTGAAAGTATTGCTGCAATGCTGTTTTGTCATTTAACTTTTCTAACCATTCCTGAGCCTCTATGCTTCTGATCCTTTACCTTATTTTCAAGTACATGATCTTGATCTGACACCTGATTCTTCTCCTACCCTGTTGGCTTTTGTTTCTCTCGTTGAATAGCAGTGTTACTTGTTTTTTCGATTACATCTGTTTTCTACTGTCACGCTACCTACTGGCTGAGCAGAGATCTATTTTTAGCCCTAGAATGGGAGAACTTGCAAAATTTCCAAACAAGAATCAGAAGAGTATTTTTAATAATTATTATAATTGTTTATTAAGAAATAAGGAAATCTAGACATAAATCTAAAATCTCCCAGTTCTTCAGCTGCAAAACTGTAGCTAGAAAGTAGGCTTTCACAAGTACAATTAATTCTTTAATTTATTTGCTTTTCAGTTTTAACTGGAAGGCATAATATGGTTTGCAGAAGCAAATATTTAGATTATATATATATATATATATATATACCCTTCTAAACAGATCTTGGATCAACTATTCCCTAATGTGTAGGCTTATTTATTTTATTTTTAAAAACCATGAATTCTTAATAACAAAGCTGAGGAAAATAAAATCATGTCTAGACACAACAGAAAATTAAAACAACAAAATAAATATTAAATGAAAATGCCTTGAGGTCACAAAGAGTCAGACACAACTTAACAACTGAATAACAACATTGTTTTCAGGAATAACTTGTATATTTGATGCTTTAAATATTTTAATGATAAAATGTATCATACTCATACCAAAGTGTCTAGAAAAATACATCCGATTTAAACTTAATTGAGTGATTTAAACTGTTCTAAATTTATAAACAGCATGGAAACATTTAAGAAAACATAATCAGCTTATTTATAACTTCAGTGAATATTATTTATTTTAGTGCTTTGGAAATCTAGTTTGGTAGTCAAATAATTAAAAAGAAATCAAATATATTAAATTTATAAATAATTTTATAATGTTAATTGGGTTTTGTTAAGTTTCACAATGAGACCAAACATTAATTCAACTTTGTGTACGTCAGGCTGCACACACTGAGCTCATTCACAGCAGCTGTGGTACCACCTCATCTGGAACCAAGACACATTTGTTTGCTTACTCAATATTTTCCATAGGAAATCTAGTCAAATTTAAAAACCATTGATTTTTATTTTTAAGCATAAATGGAGAGGTCATATTGTCTACTGTGCTATCATATTTTCCTAATTCTTCTGGCTTTGGTTTTCCTGGTCTTTTGGTTTTTATGGTTTTACACTCTGACCTTTTATATATAGCAGCATCATGCTGCTATAACACCTTCTTTCCATATACATGAATGCTAAAACTAGCTTTGTGGTTTAAAATGATTAATTACTGACACCTGATGGTGAATATTTTTGTGCTAGCATTACTTGTATTGGCTCAATACATGGATCACTAATATGTTAGTAATTTGATAACTCAGAATATTTCATTCTATTTTGGGAGCACAGGGGCAGACATCTGAATTAACTGTACTTTTACTTCAAGACAAATTATCATCCCTGTCCCATGCATGGTTCATTTTTATTTCATTTGTTAGTTTGGTTTTCTCTTTTATTAATTCTGTGTCATTCCCATATTCTACTCTTTCCCCAATTCTAGCTATAAACAACTATTATATATTCTAATGTGTCTTGCACTGTTTGTACACTCTACTGCAAAATGTATATTGCTGTTATGAATACATATATATATGTAAACACATATTACAATTTCTTACTATTATATCTCACTGTATATAGGAAGGTACGGTAATACATATGTGTATGTTTGTGTGTGTGTGTATACATTTTTCATTCATTGTCTTACATTATGTTGTTGTTGGGTCAGTCGCTCAGTCATGTCTGACTCTTTGTGACCCCATGGACTGCAGCACAACAGGCTTCCCTGTCCTTCACTAGCTCCCGGAGTTTGCTCAAATAATGTCCACTGAGTCGATGATGCTATCTAACCATTTGATCATCGACCGCTCCCTTCTCTTTTGCCTTCAATCTTTCCCAGGATCAGAGTGTTTTCCAATGAGTCGGCTCTTAACATCAGGTGGCCAAAGTATTGGAGCTTCTGCAACAGTCCTCCAAATGAATATTCAGGGTTGATTTCCCTTATGATTGACTTATTTGATTCCCTTGCTGTTCAAGAGACTCTCAAGAGTCTTCTCCAACACCACAGTTCAAAAGCATCAGTTATTCGGCCCTCAGCCTTCTTTATGTCCCAACTGTAACATGCGTACGTGACTACTGGAAAAACTATATCTTGACTATCTGGACCTTTGTTGGCAAAGTGAATCTTTGCTTTTTAATATGCTGTCTAGGTTTATCATAGTTTTCCTTCAAAGGAGCAAAAATCTTTTAATTTCATGGCTGCAGTCACCATCCATAGTGAATTTGGAGCCCAAGAAAATAAAATCTGTCACTGTTTCCACTTTTTCCCCTTCTATTCATCATAAAGTGATGGGACAAGATGATATGATCTTAATTTTATGAATGCTGAGTTTTAAGCCAGGTTTTTCACTCCCCTCTTTCACCTTCTTTAGAGGCTCTTTAATTCCTCTTCACTGTCTGCCATTAGAGTAGTATCATCTGCATATCTGATGTTGTTGATATTTTTCTCAGGAATCATGATTCCAGTCTGTAATTCATCTAGTCTGGCATTTTGCATGATGTACTCTGCATATAACTTAAATAAACAGGTTGACAATATACAGCTTTTACGTACTGCTTTCCCAATTTTGAACCAGTCAGTTGTTATATAAGGTTCTAACTGTTGCTTCCTAACCCACATACAGGTTTCTCTTACCCACAGACAGGTAAGGTAGTCTGGTACTCCCATTTTTTAAGAATTTTCTGCAGCTGGTTGTGATCCACACAAAGGCTTTAGTGTGGTCAATGAAGCAGAAGTAGATGTTTTTTCTGGAACTCCCTGGCTTTCTCTATGATCCAAGGAATGTTGGCAATTTGATCTGTTTCCTCTGCCTTTTCTAAATCCAGCTTATATGTCAAGATTGTATATTGTCACCCTGTTTATTTAACTTATATGAAAAGTATATCATGTGAAATGCTGGGCTGGATGAAGCACAAGCTGGAATCAAGATTGCCGAGAGAAATATCAATAACCTCAGGTATGCAGATGACACCACCCGTATGGCAGAAAGTAATGAAGAACTAAAGAGTCTCTTGATGAAAGCCAGAGAGTGAAAAAGTTGGCTTAAAATTCAACATTCAGAAAACTAAGATCATGGCATCTGGTCCCAGCACTTCATGGCAAATAGATTAGGAAACAATGGAAACACTGACAGACTGTATTCTCTTGGGCTCCAAAATCACTGCAGATGGTGACTGCAGCCAGGAAATTAAAAGACGCTTGCTTCTTGAAACAAAAGCTATTACCAACCTAGACAGCATATTAAAAAGCAGAAACATTACTTTGCTAACAAAGGTCCATCTAGTCAAATCTATGGTTTTTTCCAGTAGTCATGTATGGGTATGAGAGTTGGACTATAAAGAAAGCTGAACGCTGAAGAACTGATGCTTTTGAACTGTGTTTTGGAGAAAACTCTTGAGAGTCCCTTGGACTGCAAGGATATCAAACCAGTCAATCCTAAAGGAAATCAGTCCTGGATATTCATTGGAAGAACTGATGTTGAAGCTGAAACTTCAATATCTGGCCACCTGATGCGAAGAACTGACTCATTGGAAAAGACCCTGATGCTGGGAGAGATTGAAGGCGGGAGGAGAAGGGGATGACAAAGGATGAGATGGTTGGATGGCATCACCAACTCAATGGACATGAGTTAGAGCAAACTCTGGGAGTTGGTGATAGACAAGGAAGCCTGGCGTGCTGCAGTCCATGGGGTCGCAAAGAGTTGGATATGACTGAGCAACTCAACTGAACTGATTGTAGATGGATGGTTGCTGATATAAAAAAATAAAATATAGGTTTTGTATCTATCTTGCATCTTGCAAAATTATTTTAATATCTTATTTCATGAACATTTGTATTGTTTTATTGACTTTGCCAGGTAGATAATTCGATCACCTGCAAATAATGGCAGTTTTATATTCTTCTTTTTCTTACTTTTTTCCTTTTCTTATTGTACTGGCCACTCTCGACTATATTTATAGATATACAGATAGCACAGAACTATAGTATACTTTGGCAAACTTTTATCTGGTCCCAATATTAAAAAGAATACATTCATGTTTCCAATGTGAGATTATAAATTTCATGCCAAACTTTCTAGTGAAGGAGTACAGAAAACTCAAATGTATAAGTGATGCTCATGAAGTGAAAGTAGGGGCTGAAAGTGAGAAGTATCCTAAATTTCACATGAGGGAGAGTAGTTTTTGCATTAATTTGAAAAAAACAATTCTCTGGGACATTGATGGAACAAGAAAATGCTTATGGTATTCCTATGGTTCCTTGACATGTGGAGTTAAAATGTCAGTATCATTTTAGTCCTCAAGCAGATAATTTGTGGGTTTGTATTACTCATTTTGTTGTTGTTGTTCAGTTGCTGAGTTGTGTCTGACTCATTGTGACCCCAAGAACTGCAGCACTCCAGGCTTCCCCATTCTTCATTATCTCCCTGAGTTTGTTCAAACTGGAGTGCTACAGTCCATGAGGTTTCAAAGAGTTAGACACGACTGAGCATCTGAATTGAAGTGTAAAGGTATTTTTGCGCATGAAATTAACTGAGGGGCATTTTGAGGTGCACTTATTACTCTTTCTATTTTCACCATATTTTATTGAAGTATAAATCTGCAATATTGTGTTAGTTTTAGGTATACAGCAAAATGACTCATTTTTAAATGTGTGTGTGTGTGTGTGTGTGTGTGTATGCTTAGTCACTCAGTCATGTCTGACTCTTTGCGACCCCATGGGACTGTGGCCCACCAGGCTCCTCTATCCATGTGGATTCTCCAGGCCAGAATACTGGAGTAGGTTGCCATGCCCTCCTCCAGGGGATCTTCCCAACCCTAGGATTGAGCCCAGGTCTTTCACATTGCAGGCAGATTCCTTACTGTCTGAGCCACCAGGGACGCCCAAGAATACTGGAGTGGGTAGAGCATCCCTTCTCCAGAGGATCTTTCCAACCCAGGAATTGAACTGGTGTCTTCTGCATTGTAGGTGGATTGTTTATCAGCTGAGCTGTACATATATATTTATTCTTTTTTCAGAGTACTTTACATTATAGGTTATTGCAAGATATTGAATATAGTTCCCCTGCATCTATTTTCATCAGCAATTTTGGCCATAATTTTCTTGGCAATTATTATTGCCAATTATTATTGGCAATAATTTTTCTTTTTTGTGTGTGATACCTTTGTCTGGTTTTGGTATCAGGGTGATGGCAGCATCATAGAATGAGTTTGGGAGTGTACCTTCATCTGCAACTTTTGGGAAGAATTTCCCAAAAGTATAATTGTAACTCTTCTCTAAATGTTTGGTAGAATTCACCTGTGAAGTCACTTGACCCTGGACTTTCATCTGTTGGGAGTTTTTAAACTATTATACTAATTCAATTTCAGTAACAGTAATTGGTCTATTCATATCTTCTATTTCTTCCTGGGTCAGTCTTGGGAAATTGTACCTAAGAATTTACCCACCTTCTCTAGGGTGTCCATTTTACTGGCATAGAACCATTCATAGTAAAATCATGATCCTTTGTAATTCTTTGGAGTCAGTTGTAACTTCTCCCTTTTCATTTCTGATTCTATTGATTTGGGCCCTCTCCCCCTTTTTTCTTTTTCTTTTCTGGATAAAGGTTTATCATTCTTTTTTCAGCTTTTCAAAGAACCAGCTTCTGTATCATTGATCTTTGCTATTGTTTTCTTAGTGTATGGTTCATTTATTTCTGCTCTGATTTTTATGATTTCTTAGCTCTACTAACTTTGAGTTTTGTTTTTCTTCTTTCTTGAGTTGCTTCAATTATACAATTAAGTTCTTTGAGATTTTTCTTGTATCCTGGGGTAAGTTCGTATTGCTATACACTTCCCCCTTAGAAATGCTTTTGCTGTGTCCCATAGGCTTTGGATCGGCATGCTTTCATTGTCATTTGTCTCTAGTTTGTTTGTTTGTTTTTTTTCCCTCTATGGTTTATTCAGTGATCCATTGGTTGTTTAGTGGCATATCATTTAGCCTCCATGTGGCAACATGGTAAAGAATCCACCTGCCAATGTAAAATTCACAGAAGATGCAGATTCATTCCCTGAGTCAGAAAGATCTTCTGGAGTAGAAAATGATAACCTACTTCAATATTCTTGCCTGAAAATTCCATGGACAGAGGAGCCTGATGGACTACAGTCCACGGAGATGACAGTGTTGGACAGGACTGAACATGCACATTTGTGTTTTAGATTTTTTTGCATCTGGTGTCTGCCCCTTGGGGGTGTTGCTGGTCTAGAGGCATGTGAAGGCTTCCTGGTGAGAAGGAACAGTACCTGCCCACTTGTGCGTGGAAGTGGGTCCTGGTCCCCTGGTGGGCAAGGCCATGTTTAGGGGCATGGTCTAGAGGTGACTGTGGGCTCAGGAAGTCTAGGCAGTCTGCCTGCTGTTGGTGGGCCTGTGTCCCCACCCAGTTTGTTGTTTGACCTGAAGTGTCCACCAGCACTGGAGCCTGCAGGTTGTTCGGTGGGGCCAGGTCTTGGTGCAAAGATGTCAGCTTCCAGGAGAGCTCATGCAGATGAATGCCCCTCCCCCCAATCTGTCTGCCACCAGTGTTCATGTCGCCAGGGTGAGTCATAGCCACTCGCTCCCTCCTGCCTGGAGACTCAAAGACCAGCAGATAGGTCTGGCCCAGGCTCCTGTCAAATTACTGCTTTTCCCCTTGGTCCCTGCACACACGAGATTTTGTGTGCAACCTCTAAGAGGGAAGTCTCTATTTTCCCAGTCCTATAGAGCTCCTGTCATCAAGCCCTGCTGGCCTTTCAACCCAAATGCTCTGAGCACTCTGATTCCCAGTGCCAGATCCCCAGGCTGAGGGGTCTGATGTGAGGTTTAGACACTCACTCCTTTAAGTCTTTAGTTGTAGAAGTTTCTTATCTTCATCATCAAAGGTATCTCTTAGTTATTTGTGATTTGGGTGTGCTCATCAGAGGAAATGAATGTAGGGTCCTTTTACTCTATTGTCTTGGCCACTCTCTTTCATATTACATATTATCTTTACTAAATTGATGGCTTCAGTTTAGTTCAGTTCAGTTGCTCATTTGTGTCTGAATCTTGCAACCTCATGAATTGCAGCACGCCAGGCCTCCCTGTCCATCATCAACTCCCAGAGTTCACCCAGACTCACGTCCATCGAGTCGGTGATGCCATCCAGCCATCTCATCCTCTGTCATCCCCTTCTCCTCCTGCCCCCAATCCCTCCCAGCATCAGAGTCTTTTCCAATGAGTCAACTCTTCGCATGAGGTGACCAAAGTACTGGAGTTTCAGCTTTAGCATCATTCCTTCCAAAGAACACCCAGGACTGATCTCCTTCAGAATGGACTGGTTGGATCTCCTTGCAGTCCAAGGGACTCTCAAGAGTCTTCTCCAACACCAAGGTTCAAAAGCATCAATTCTTCAGCATTCAGCTTTCTTCACAGTCCAACTCTCACAACCATACATGACCACTGGAAAAACCATAGCCTTGACTAGATGGACCTTTGTTGGCAAAGTAATGTCTCTGCTTGTAAATATGCTGTCTAGGTTGATCATAACTTTCCTTCCAAGGAGTAAGCGTCTTTTAATTTCATGGCTGCAGTCACCATCTGCAGTGATTTTGGAGCCCCAAAAAATAAAGTCTGACACTGTTTCCCCATCTATTTCCCATGAAGTGATGGGACCAGATGCCATGATCTTCGTTTTCTGAATGTTGAGCTTAAGCCAACATTTTCACTCTCCACTTTCACTTTCATCAAGAGGCTTTTTAGCTCCTCTTCACTTTCTGCCATAAGGGTGGTGTCATCTGCATATCTGAGGTTATTGATATTTCTCCTGGCAATCTTGATTCCAACTTGTTTTTCTTCCAGTCCAGCGTTTCTCATGATGTACTCTGCAAAGAAGTTAAATAAGCAGGGTGACCATATACAGCCTTGATGTACTCCTTTTCCTATTTGGAACCAGTCTGTTGTTCCATGTCCACTTCTAACTGTTGCTTCCTGACTTGCATATAGGTTTCTCAAGAGGCAGGTCAGGTTTTCTGGTATTCCCATCTCTTTCAGAATTTTCCACAGTTTATTGTGACCCACACAGTCAAGGCTTTGGCATAGTCAATAAAGCAGTAATAGATGTTTTTCTGGAACTCTCTTGCTTTTTCCATGATCCAGCACATGTTGGCAATTTGATCTCTGGTTCCTCTGCCTTTTCCAAAACCAGCTTGAACATCTGGGAGTTCATGGTTCACATATTGCTGAAGCCTAGCTTGGAGAATTTTGAGCATTACTTTACTAGCGTGTGAGAATAGAGCAATTGTGTGGTAGTTTGAGCATTCTTTGGCATTGCCTTTCTTTGGGATTGGAATGAAAACTGACCTTTTCCAGTTCTGTGGCCACTGCTGAGTTTTCCAAATTTGCTGTCATATTGAGTGCAGCACTTTCACAGCATCATCTTTCAGGATTTGAAAGAGCTCATCTTGAATTCCATCACCTCCACTAGCTTTGTTCATAGTGATGCTTTCTAAGGCCCATTTGACTTCACATTCCAGGATGTCTGCCTCTAGGTGAGTGATCACACCATCATGATTATCTTGGTCGTGAAGATCTTTTTTGTATAGTTCTTCTGTGTATTCCTACCACCTCTTCTTAATATCTTCTGCTTCTGTTCAGTTCAGTTCAGTTCAGTCACTCAATCGTGTCCAACTCTTTGCGACCCCATGAATCGCAGCACGCCAGGCCTCCTTGTCCATCATCAACTCCCAGAGTTCACTCAGACTCATGTCCATCGAGTCAGTGATGCCATCCAGCCATCTCATCCTCGATCGTCCCCTTCTCCTCCTGCCCCCAATCCCTCCCAGCATCAGAGTCTTTTCCAATGAGTCAACTCTTCACATGAGGTAGCCAAAGTACTGGAGTTTCAGCTTTAGCATCATTCCCTCCAAAGAAATCCCAGGGCAGATCTCCTTCAGAACAGACTGGTTGGATCTCCTTGCAGTCCAAGGGACTCTCAAGAGTCTTCTCCAACACCAAGGTTCAAAAACATCAATTCTTCAGTGCTCAGCTTTCTTCACAGTCCAACTCTCACATCCATACATGACCACTGGAAAAACCATAGCCTTGACTAGATGGACCTTTGTTGGCAAAGTAATGTCTCTGCTTGTAAGTATGCTGTCTAGGTTGATCATAACTTTCCTTCCAAGGAGTAAGCGTCTTTTAATTTCATGGCTGCAGTCACCATCTGCAGTGATTTTGGAGCCCCAAAAGATAAAGTCTGACACTGTTTCCACTGTTTCCCCATCTATTTCCCATGAAGTGATAGGACCAGATGCCATGATCTTCGTTTTCTGCATGTTGAGTTTTAAGCCAACTTTTTCACTCTCCTCTTTCACTTTCATCTGCCTCTGTTAGTAGTAGATAATTTGCATTTAGATTATTTGATAGGTTTTAGCTTACTATTTCTCACATAAATGTTATAATTCTTACTGTGAATACCTAGACAACTTTCAATGACTTAGTAAGAGCTATCTCATTTCCATTTTACAATTAAATTCCTAGTTAGAAAGTTTTAGAAAGCTGTACTTAATATGAATAAACAGTTCTCTGTATGTTTTCTCTTAAAAATACATAAGTCCCAACCCAAGTTATTTATGCCTATGTAAATGGTTTATGTTTGTATTGTCTCCATTGAGTTGTGTTCATATATCCCATTATTCTCTGTTTTCTACTCTTCTGTACAGAAATTGGATGCATTTATTATCTTTCACTATCAGGTTTTCAAAAGAAGCATTTATAATCACTTGTGATTTCTAAAAAGGCAGCTATATATTATGATAAACAGTACTGGTAACATTCCCTTATGAAACACTGAAGATGAGATATGTGTAGCATTGTAAATTACTTTATAGTTTTCAAAACATTTACATATATTAATAAATACTGTAAGCAACCATATATATTACAAATGTGAAATAAAATTATTTCAAATGCAAGTAATAAAATCTCAACTCATAAAAGCATAAATAAGAAAGGGCAAGTTTTGGAAAGATACTGAATTAGTTTCCAGAGAGGAAAAAAAAAATAAGCTTAGAAACAAAGACCTTTCTGGGGAATCACAGGACCCCAAACCAGACACTTATGATTATTAGAACTGTTCTCTCTATGAAAAGCCCTGTCTGCAATTGTTATAGATGTTTATATGGTTATTATTATTCAGATTCCTTTATTTGCTATATCTTCCTTCTCTTCTGATTGGTTTACAGTGTCTCTCTGATCATAGATAGAAAACTCTAGTCTAGAACTTACCTTGTATAATCTTTAGTTTTGATTCTCCTATTATAAATTTCTTGTTATGTTAATGCTTCAAAATGTAGATTAAGAATTATATAATCTTTGTTTTAATTACTCTAAACCTATAAACTGATTAATTGGTTGCCAGATTAAAAAAAAAATTGATCAAGGTATTATAACTTGAAAGCATTTATACTGGTACCCAGGTACAGAATTAGAACATAAGGCCAAGCATTTCTCTCCCTGAAGTCATCATAGCAACCCTTATAAAACCTCAGACCTGCTCTCTTTGTTGCCTTAGTACCTCTTTTTAAACATTTTCACAAAAGGATATTTATTAGCAAAACTCTATTTGGTTTATGATTATGTTCATTCAGTTCTACTGAATATTACATATTCATTATTACATTTGCTAAAATAAAACATTTTTTCAGTTCATAATTAATTTATCACATTTTCTTTTCACAAATGAATTGTAGGCTTCTTATGGTGACAAATATGAGGAGTACTGGTAATACAGGGGACTGAAAGTTTCCAGAAAGTGAGAAAATATCATACATGAATTATGATACACTAGGTAACATGTTTATTTTGTATTTTTTTGCCTTTCCTTCATTTAGGGGAAAATTCTGAAATCTCATATCATTATAGTAACAGGATAAAAATAAAAGAATTTTAAGAATTTCCCTTTAGGTTAAAGGGAAAAATGGGGAACCAAGTTTGTGGAGGGGTTATATAGTGTGGGGTGGTGAACATGGAAATCACTGTAAGAGAAATTCAAAGATAAGGGAGCAACTACAGGGATGTGAAACCATATGTAAAGCTGCTTATCACTCTCCAGTCTCTTTGATGAACACCTTGTTTAGTCTAGACCATTTTTTATTTTTTACCTTTCCTAGCTGATTGATGTGGCTACATTGATAAGTATTTGTGATTCTTAGATATTTCATAATGCTGATTTGTTATATTGACTCAAGGGCTTCTCTGATGGCTCAGTGGTAAAGTATCCACCTGCAGTGCTGGCAGCACAGGAGACATGGGTTCCGTCCCTGGGTTGCGTCAATCACCTGCAGAAGGGAATGGCAACCCAAACCAGTATTCTTGCCTGGAGAATTCCTTGGACAAAGGAGCCTGTCAGGCTACAGTCCATATGGTCACAAAGAGTCAGACATGACAGAAGCAACTTAGCACACACACATATTGATTTATGATCATTTGCTATCTTTCTCCATCATATTTAACTTTGGTTAGCCATAGGTCTGTCAGGTCTTATAACTGGACAATTCTTTGACTTTTGAAGACATTTAATACACTATTAAAATTCTCTGTGAATTATTAGGTTGTTTATCTGGGAAGTGAGGACTGTGTAAGAAGATGGACTTGTTAGTAGATATTTAGTTCTGTCTAAAACATCCTTAAGATATTTGGTCCAAACCAAAATGTCCTTGAAATCTGATTCTGTCAAAAATTTCCATAAGACATTTAGTCCATACCAAGTGGTTTTGGACAGAACCAAATATCTCCAATACTTTGGCCCCCTGATGTGAAGAGCTGACTCATTTGAAAAGACCCTGATGCTGGGAGAGATTAAGGGCAGGAGGAGAAGGGGACCACAGAGGATGAGATGGTTGGATGGCATCACCGACTCAATGGACATGGGTATGGGTGGACTCCACGAGTTGGTGATGGACAGGGAGGCCTGGCGTGCTGCAACCCATGGGGTCACAGAGTCGGACATGACTGAGCAACTGAACTGAACTGAACTTCTTTGATGAAAGGAAGAGTTTGGGCTTTTGAATTATACATAGATATATGTTATATGTATATATAATATTTGAGGGAGACTTTAGAGATCTGCTAACCTTTAGAGGTTCAGCTAAATAGATCCCTATTTTAGGGATGTTCATGCATCCTGCATGTATATTCCTATGTACAAATGACAAGTTTGAGGCCCAGAGTGGCTCAATATGTTTGTCAAAGATGATACAGTGAAGTAAAAAGAAAGCCAGGATTATCCAAGATTAACTT
Organism: Budorcas taxicolor; assembly: GCF_023091745.1. Classification (NCBI taxonomy): domain Eukaryota; kingdom Metazoa; phylum Chordata; class Mammalia; order Artiodactyla; family Bovidae; genus Budorcas; species Budorcas taxicolor. Next base: position 25,225,501 of record NC_068914.1, read on the forward strand.
CCAGAAATCTCAGTTTTTCCATCCAGGACTCTTCATTTCTCTCTCTGTGTGTCTCATTGTTAGTATTACAAGCATGATCAGACCTGACATACGGGAATTCGGTGTCTAGAGGCGGCAAGGAACTTGAGCACAGCTGAGTAGAACATGATAGGAATTTTGAGATAGATTTTCTTTTCTGCAATTACCCAAGAATTTTATTAAGTATTAATAGACTCTCAGTAGGATTCTTCCCAAAGACACACTATTAAAAGAGGAAGGAGCAGTGCTGTTCAAATAACCTTTGCTCATTGCATGGTGAGTCAGTGACTTATCCCAAATTTCATTTTTACATTCTTGTCGGGTATTTAAAAATGAGAGGAGACATTTGAAGATCATTGGAATAAACTGAATAGAGTTTATTACATTGTTATTTTTCTGATAATCAACAAGCAGTCTACAAGGATTGTCCTACAATCCTTTTGAGTGTACTGGGAGAGAAAAAGGAAGCAAAAGCTCATGCAAAAATCAATAGTTTCTTTTTGTGTGTCATCTTATTTATGAGCAAGGTACATATTAGAGGTCAACCAAAGCAGAATTAAGATCAGTAGTTTTGCAAATTTTAATTGGGCCTTCTTTGACTACTGCCGAGAAATTCTGGTGTCCAGTCTTTTTGAAGTCAAATGAATAAACTGCACATTTTTAGGAGGGTAGTAACTTGTCTTCCTCAGAATTGATTTTTCCAAGCTTTTTTTTTTTTTTTTTTAACCTATTGAGTTTAACAGTATGATTTGTAACTGGAGTAACTTTTTATGCATTTTTTTGGTCTTCATTTCTCTTTAGAAGGAAAAGAAATGGGCAGATTCTTTCAAAAAGAATAGTTAATTCAATCTCACCAATATTTTCTTTTTTTCTATATTTTGTGCTATTCCATATCAGTACTACTCTGTGCCTATAAATAGATTATTTTATTTGTTGAGATCCTGCCCTTTTGATCTTTAACCAAGTCCAGAATACTGATTTAGGAAGTGTTTCAGAGGTTTTAGTTGGGAAATTCTAAAGATGAATAGAAACTAACATTTTTTTTAAAAAGCAACTCTACTGACCAAAATTCCCCTGGATTCTTTATATACATTATTTCAATTGATTTTGGTGGGCAAGGGGGACCTGTCTTAGAGCTACCTAACTTCATTTGCAGGTGTTTTACAAATGATGGGTCACTGGTAGTAAGAAGTTGTGCTGACATTTGAATACACGTGTGTGATAACAAGGCTTACAACCTTTCCATTTTGGTTGATGTATCCAAACTGTGTTACTTATTAATGTTTAACATAAAAAATGTGTTTTTATGATCCAGTAAGGCTGGGTTGGAGTAATCAGTTATAACAATCTCTTTACCGCTTGCTTTCTCAGAGCATTTACTTACTTGTAGTCAAAGCAATTGTATCATCAGGGTCTAGGTGTGCACTATTTCATCTGACCCCCGGAACTTTAGCAGGAACTTTTTTTAGAAGTTGTCCTCCCTACTATACTTTGGAAAATACATTAAGGAAACTACCCAAGGAAGCCTGCTGGCCCCATGATTATTGCTCCCCAGGCATGACAGATGTTCTCAATAGACACTGAAGCAATGCAAGTTTTTTGAATAGTTCCTTAGTACCCACCTGCAAATCTCATGTACTGTGTGACTAGGAGTAGAATCTGTCATGGAATAAGTCTAAAAGTCTTGCTTAGAAGCTATAAGAAAAAAATGCTAAACCTATTTGTTTGCTTCTTAGATCTTATGAGCTGTATTTGATAAACTGGTCAAAGAAGGAATAGTCCTGTGTTTCAGTAATAGTATTTCAATAGTAGTCCTGAAATTATTGACCAAGGTCTTGATGTTATAAACGAGGGCATGTGCTTGTGCTAAGTCAGTTCAGCCATTTCTGACTCTTCGTGACGCTATGGACTATAGCCCGCCAGGTTCCTCTGTCCGTGGGCTTCTCCAGGCCAAAACACTGGAGTGGGGTACCATGCCCTCCTCCATGGGATTTTGCCGACCCAGGGATGGAAAGCCTCTTATGTTTCCTGCATTGGCAGGCAGATTCTTTACCACTAGGGTCACCTAGGATTTCTCAGACTAGGGTAATAAAGTCTAACCAAAAGTCACTGAACTTAGTAATATGTTGCTTAGGGAAAAAAAAAAAAAAAAAAAAACCTATATATTTTTTAAATTATAAAGGTGCCAAACCCAACAAGAAATAATCAGAAAAAAATCTCCACTTTTGGAGCCCCATGGTGTTGCCTCACACATACTCAGAAATGTACCTGTCATGCTTTTCCACTAAAGCTGGCTAATCCCGTAACCACACGAAACTGGGCACATGTATTCTTCTCCTCTGGCAGTTACTGATTCTCCCCACTTCCTCAGATTCCCTTACTGACCATCTCTCTGATAACCCTCAGATTAATACTGTGGTACAAGACAGCTGAATTCTAAACAACAGGTGGTCTGAATCATTTCCATATTTAAAAATCAGGACAAATCAAGCTCCAGAAAGGAAAGTATCCCCTTTTGCTAAATTAAGGTTGCCCCCCAATCCTCACTGTCTACCTTTATTGTCTTCTTCCCAGCATGATGGATTGTGAAAAACTTTTCATTTAAGATGTTCAATGTGGCTTGACTCTAGGAACTTGCGAAGGCCATAGACGTAGACTAGTTTCTGGACTTCTCCAACATTCGTGTTAGTTATGTGCAGGACATTAAGTGTGGTTCTAAAAAGAAAACACCAATACCACTGCAAGGTAGTTTTGCTTTTTTAATGGTTTGTCTTCCATTATGAACATTATCAGTCTTTTCTGTAGTTTTAAAGGTGTCTGTTCTTAAACTCCTATGTGTAAAAGTTTTTTAAACACTGCTTAAATAATAGCACACACATATGGAAACAACTTTTCTACAATTCCTTAAGAAGCAGCAATGACATAGCCCAGGGAAGTTTTAAATTACATGCATGTGTGTGCTCAGTCATGTCCGACTCTTTGTGACCCCAAGGACTGCAAATCCTCCAGGGTGCTCTGTGTATGGAAATTCTCTAGCAAGAATACTGGAGCGGTTTGCCATTTCCTACTCCAGGGGATCTTCCTGATCCAGGGATAGAACCTGTGTCTCCTGCATTGATAAGCAGATGCTTTACTGCTGCACCACCAGGGAGGCCCATCCTTCTTATTAAACAAAAACAAATTTTTAGGTTCCACTGACAGGGATTCTGATTTAGGAAGCAGGAGTGCTGTTTGGGAATCTGCATTTTCATGTTTCACCAAGTAACTTTGGAACTGGAGATCAAGAAATTCAGTTGTAGAAAATGGGGAATTAAGTCAATTTCTGGAGTCCTGAATAGGAAGAGATGGGAATACCAGACCACCTGACCTGCCTCTTGAGAAACCTATATGCAGGTCAGGAAGCAACAGTTAGAACTGGACATGGAACAACAGACTCGTTCCAAATAGGTAAAGGAGTACATCAAGGCTGTATATTGTCACCCTGCTTATTTAACTTATATGCAGAGTACATCATGAGAAATGCTGGACTGGAAGAAGCACAGGCTGGAATCAAGATTGCTGGGAGAAATATCAATAACCTCAGATATGCAGATGACACCACCCTTATGGCAGAAAGTGAAGAGGAACTAAAAGCCTCTTGATGAAAGTGAAAGTGGAGAGTGAAAAAGTTGGCTTAAAGCTCAACATTCAGAAAATGAAGATCATGGCATCTGGTCCCATCACTTCATGGAAAATAAATGGGGAAACAGTGGAAACAGTGTCAGACTTTATTTTGGGGGGCTCCAAAATCACTGCAGACGGTGACTGGATGAAATTAAAAGACGCTAACTCCTTGGAAGAAAAGTTATGACCAACCTAGAGCATATTGAAAAGCAGAGACATTACTTTGCCAACAAAGGTCCGTCAAAGCTATGGTTTTTCCAGTGGTCATGTATGGATGTGAGAGTTGGACTGTGAAGAGAGCTGAGCACCGAATAATTGATGCTTTTGAACTGTGGTGTTGGAGAAGACTCTTGAGAGTCCCTTGGACTGCAAGGAGATCCAACCAGTCCATTCTGAAGGAGATCAGTCCTGGGATTTCTTTGGAAGGAATGATGCTAAAGCTGAAACTCCAGTACTTTGGCCACCTCATGCGAAGAGTTGACTCATTGGAAAAGACTCTGATGCTGGGAGGGATTGGGGGCAGGAGGAGAAGGGGACAACAGAGGATGACATGGCTGGATGGCATCACTGACTCAATGGATGTGAGTCTGAGTGAATTCCAGGAGATGGTGATGGACAGGGAGGCCTGGCGTGCTGTGATTCATGGGGTCGCAAAGAGTCAGACACGACTGAGCGACTGAACTGAACTGAACTGAACAGTATTAAGGAGAACATGTAACTTTTTAATCTGAAACACTGCTATTTAGATGATTTTCCTACATTTAGGCACTCTCCACAAACAATGGATGGATACTTGTTTACAGTGCATCTGAAGTGCCTATATTTTGTTGCTTCTACAGTTTTTCCATTTTCAAAAATTAATTAACTAAGGGAAAAAAGATTCTTCTCAACAGAAAAAGCATTCTTAGAAAAACTAATACAATGTTATAATTAGACTATATCTATGGTATCTTGGTTGCTATGCCAACTGCACTTCTCTTTGTCACCCAGTCAATACTAAACACATTGGTGCCAGGTTCCTCTCTCAGCCTCTGTTTTGGCATCCTCCTTCTCGAGTATTAGTGAAGCAATGACTCAACACTAAAAACACTCTTCATTGTAGTTTCTCCTGGTATGTCCATCATTGCTTCTCATGTTTCTTTTATATGAACAATTCACTTTAACCAAACTGTTCAGTTTTCCCTTTAACATTTCACACACATTACTATGTGTCTTTCCCTTTTCAATTTTCTGGTTGAAATATGCTTCTTTTATTTAACTCTTAATTCTAAAGTCATTAAAATCTCAGTGTTTTTGTCAAAATATCTTTCACTGTTTATTTTCATAAGATATTTTAGTGAAATTATTTTTATCAGCCATTTAGCATGTAGCTGATGTCCTTCTGGCATCATTTTCTGTTGGCATTTATCATATATAAATATAAGTATATATTATACATTCCAGATATATGTATTATCTTCATATTCAGTCTGTTTATTTGAGGGTAAAGTCATGCCAAACCTTTATTTCCTTTCCTTACTCATTTTTGAATCCCAAGCACCATTGCATAGAGTAGAAAAACACTATGCATTGAGCAAAACAGTTAGTGTATGATTATAATGCTTATAAAGGAATATGTTTTCTCTTAAAGTTAATGCTTAGATAATATAACTATCTTTATGGAAAAATAACATATTTTTACTTGGGTGAAGCATGAATGATGATCATTCCTAAAATCAACATAACTGTCAGTGTCTTCACAGCCCAGTTGGGAAGATTTATAAAAGAACTATTTGTTTCAACAGCAAATGTTTTCCACTTGAGAAGTGTTAGCAGATCCTGAGGCATAAACATACACATTGGAGCATGAAAAGTTTTCTCTGCAGTTTGTGTGTTACAATTGTGGGAGTTGTTGTGGCAGATGACACTTTTGCTTAACAAAAGCTGTTAAAGTTGCTTAGACCCAGTGCAAAATTTGGCTATGGATGAAGTTTGTATTTTTTCATATGGGACTATTTGGTACATTTTGAGACAGACCTTTTCTCTGTAAACCACTGTAACCCACACTGAGCCAGATCCACAAACTTTTAAAATTCTTTGGAATATTCCAAACTGATTTCATCTGATTGACTTTCATTGAGTTATAGCCATCCAAAGGGTTCTTTAGATTGATATTAGGAAGGATACCAACAAGGTTATTCAGAGAGCAGGTACAGTGCGGCCAGAGGAGCACTGATGGTGAAATATAAAGCTTGCTTTCAGCAGAAAAAAGTAGGCTACATGTAGATCTATCATATACAAGAATGTGTTATATGCTTCCAGGGGCAACAGAACAGTGTTATTCTTTAAACAGCCTTGGGAGTTTATTAGCAATGTTGAGAAAAACATATTTTATATACAAGATATATTTTAAATGATTAGTGTATGTTTGTATGAAACTATTAAAATTATATGAAAATAAATGAAAATTCTTTAACTGTCTATTTTATATTGGAGTATAGTTGATTACCAATGTTGTGTTAGTTTCAGGTGTTCAGCAGTAATTCAACTATATATATATATATATATATATATATATATATATATATATATACACATACACATACATACATGCACGTATCAATTCTTTTTCGAATCCTTTTCCCATTTCAGTTCAGTTCAGTTGCTCAGTTGCGTCCAACTCTTTGCGACCCCATGAATGGCAGCACGCCAGGCCTACCTGTCTATCACCATCTCCCGGAGTTCACTCAGATTCACGTCCATCAAGTCAGTGATGCCATCCAGCCATCTCATCCTCTGTCGTCCCCTTTCCTCCTGCCCCCAATCTCTCCCAGCATCAGAGTCTTTTCCAGTGAGTCAACTCTTCGCATGAGGTGGCCAAAGTACTGGAGTTTCAGCTTTAGCATCATTCCTTCCAAAGAACACCCATTTAGGTTGAATTTAAAAAGAGAACAACTTTCTAAATTCTGAAGAAATAATAAGAGATCAAAATGTAAGCAATTTGACTAATTTTTGAAGGCCAAGAAGTAGTAAGTGCAAGTAACAAATATATGCAAATATATATTAATACTTGCTATTTGAGTTTTACTCAGTTTCTTAAGTCCTTAAGACCTATTTAAATGAATATTAAAAACTACAATACAATACCGCTTCCCTTTAAGAAAAATTAAAAAAAAAATCACACATTTGATTCTTTCCTTTGAAAAAGGAATTGCATTAAAGAAAAGTGAAAGCAAATCTCTTGAACCTGAAAATACATCAAGGTTTGTTCTTACATGATGTTTATTTTTGCTCCTAAGGAGCAGATGCGTGGAGTCCAGGACATTGCAGGGAGAAAAATTTGCCACCCTGATAGAGACATTACTTTGCCGACTAAGGTCCGTCTAGTCAAGGCTATGGTTTTTCCTGTGGTCATGTATGGATGTGAGAGTTGGACTGTGAAGAAGGCTGAGTGCTGAAGAATTGATGCTTTTGAACTGTGGTATTGGAGAAGACTCTCGAGAGTCCCTTGGAGTGCAAGGAGATCCAACCAGTCCATTCTGAAGGAGATCAACCCTGGGATTTCTTTGGAAGGAATGATGCTAAAGCTGAAACTCCAGTACCTTGGCCACCTCATGTGAAGATTGACTCAGGAAAAGACTCTGATGCTGGGAGGGATTGGGGGCAGGAGGAGAAGGGGACAACCAAGGATGAGATGGCTGGATGGTATCACGGACTCGTTGGACGTGAGTCTGAGTGAACTCCGGGAGATGGTGATGGACAGGGAGGCCTGGCGTGCTGCGATTCATGGGGTCGTAAAGAGTCAGATGTATCTCTTTGGCATGTGGATTATATTGAGGTGGAAATAATGAAGACTCAGGAAAAATCTTTGACCTTCCTGCTGACTGCTGAAATACTTTTAGATGAGAGAGGCTCTTCCCAGAATGGAGCTTCCCAGGTGGTGCTAGTGGTAAAGAACCCGCCTGCCAACATGGGAGATGCAAGGGTCGTGGGTTTGATCCCTGGGTTGGGAAGATCCCCTGGAGAAGGAAATGGCAACCCACTCTAATATTTTTGCCTAGAGCATCCCATGGACAGAGGAGCCTGGTGGGCTACAGTCCATGGGGTCACAAAGAGTCTGATACGACTGAAGTGACTGAGCGCGCGCACACACACACACACACACACACACATCTCAGAATAGAACTTGTACCAGAGATATGTGACAAGGGGCTAGATGTGGCACCATTTTTATGCTGGCATGTATCATATATAAATATAAGTATACATTATATATGATATGTGATAGGCTAGATGTGGTGGGGGAACTCAGGAGAGCCTGGAGCTTAGATGCTGTCCCGCTATCTCCACCTAGCCCAGCAAAAACATATCAAACATTTGCTTTTCCATCTTCATGTGAATTGTCTCCCCCTCTTTGAAGTTCCAAACCACTACCCCAGCAACCTCTTTTGTTTTTAGCTGAAGGTGGTATTTAAGGTGATGGCTTTGGCCATTTTGGCGAGTTATACTCAGTTTTCCTAGGTCTCTCCCTTTTATGTAAATGCTATTAAACTTTTGTTTAATTTTCTTCTATTAATTTGTGTCATGGCAACTTAATTCTTAAGCCAGACAGAAGAACCTAGAAGAGTGGAGGGGGGAGAAATTTTTAATCCTGACAGCATGGGTGCCAGGGTTCAACACTGCCATCTGAACCTCACCCTTCCCCAGGATACTGCAGTTAAGAGATCCGGGAAACTGACTAAAGCTGGCAGAAAGTCAAAATTCTTATCCATTAGTCAGTCTCCCGTATCTCTGCCTGCGGGATCAGTTGGAAATGAGAATGGAAAGAGTCCCTTTTTCTATTTCTAAAATTATATTAGCAGGAGAAAATATTTGTGGAGCTGGTTCATTAGACTCAGCAACTCTTGGGAAATTTAGTAGAGTACTTTAAGTTTGTTGATTCTTTTTCCTCCCAGAGATGGTAATTGTTTTTCTTTGTGTTCTTGATGTCATTTGTCATAAGGAGGAAAAACCCTTGGTCTAATTAGGTTTTTCTTTGATTGTGTTCTATGTCTTGCGAACACCCAGGGCTGATTCATGTCAATGTATGGCAAAAACCACCACAATATTGTAAAGTAATTAGCCTCCAATTTAAATAAATTAATTAATTTAAAAAATCATCAAAGTCAAAATCTGATTCTTTGAAAAGTTCAGTAATTGAAAGCAACCTAAATGTCCATTAACAAAGGAATAGGTAAAGAAGATGTGGTACATATTTTAAAAAATGTTTTTAATTGGATTGTCATTGTTTTATAATGCTGTGTTAGCTTCTTCAGTGTAACAATGTGAATCAGCTATAAGTATACATATAGCCCCTCCCTCCTGAGCCTCCCTCCCCTCCCACCCCTCTAGGTCATTACAGAGCACCAAACTGAGTACAGCAGCTCCCTACTAGCCATCTATTTAATACACGGTAGTGTGTGTCAATGCGACGGTCTCAAATCGTCCCACCCTCCCCTTCCCCCTGTGTGTCCACAAGTCCCATCTCTGCATCTGCATCTCTATTCCTGTCCAGCAAATAGGTTCATCAGTACCATTTTTCTAGACTCCATACATATGAGTAAATATACAGTATTTGTGTTTCTCCTTCTGACTTACTTTACTCTGTCTGACAGACTCTAGGTTTGTCCACATCACTAAAAATGACCCATTTTTGTTCCTTTTGGTGGCTGAGTAATATTGCATTGTGTACATGTACCACACCTTCTTTATTCATTCTTCTGTTGATGGACATTTTGGTTGCTTTCATGCACTGGGGTACATGTGTCTTTGAATTACGATTTTCTCTGAGTATGTGCCCAGGCTTCCCAGGTGGCGCTAGCAGTAAAGTACCTGCCTACCAAGGCAGGAGACATAAGAGAGGTGGATTTGATCCCTAAATTTGGAAGATCCCCTGGAGGAGGACATGGCAACCCACTCCAGTATTCTTGCCTAGAGAACCCCATGACAGAGGAGCCTAGTGGGCTACAGTCCATAGCGTCACACAGAGTTGGACACGACTGAAGTGAGGCATGCACGCACACTGGGTATATGCCCAGTAGTGGGACTGCTGGGTCATATGGTGGTTTTATTTTTAGTTTTTTTTTTTAAGGAACCTCCATACTGTTCTCCATAGTGGTTATATCAATTTACATTCCCACCAACTGTACAAGAGGGTTCCCTTTTCTCTACACCCTCTCCAGCATTTACTGATTATAGATAATTTGATGATGGTCATTCTGACCACTGTGAGGTGATACCTCACTGTAGTTCTGATTGGCATTTCTCTAACAATGACCAATGTGGAGAATCACTTCATGCATTTGTTGGTGAAAATTTACCTTGTTGACCAGTAAGAAAACTATTTCCGGTCTCAGCTGTCCGGAAGTGACACTTAACAGTGTGCTCTGGGCAGCCATTCAAATAGACTGGGATTATGAACAGTTGCAACTGTGTATGTTTCTGACTGTTGTCTCTTTGTCAGACTGTGCCACAGCACTCAAGGGAGCTTATCATAAGGGGCCCCAATCCATAGAAGTCTTTTTCATCTCCGCCTTTATTGCCTCGCTAGTTCCCTTGTGCAAGTAAGGCCTTTACTTGTTCAGACTATTTTTGGATATGAACTTTCTGGATCTTGTGAGGGACACATCCTTCTAATTCTCATGAGATGCCCAAATTCACCCATGGTTAAGCCATAAAAAAGTTTACTGGATTAAGTCACTATTATGATCCTAACTAATTAATGGCCAGATGATGGAGCCTTTGAACTGGAAAAACTTCTAAACTGGAAAATTTTTAGAAAGCTGTTATCATAAGCAACTGATATACTGGTACCTATTAAAAGACCAAACTAAAAGGTAGAACTACCATATAACCCAGCAATTCCACTCCTGGGGAAACACAATTCAAAACAATATACACACCCCAATGTTCACTGCAGCACTATTTATAATACCCAGGGCATGGAAGCAACCTCACTGTCCATCAACCGTGGAATGGATAAAGAAGACGTGGTAAACATACACAGCAGAATATTAGCCATTGGAAATGAATAAAGCAATGCCATTCGCAGCAACATGGGTGGAACTAGAGAGTGTCATATTGAGTGAAGTAAGTCATACAGAGAAAGATAAATATTATATATTGCATATATGTGGAATCTTAAAAAAAAGGCTACAGATGAACCTATCTGCAAAACATAAATAGAATCACAGATGTAGAAGACAAACTTATGGTTACCAGGGGGAATAAACTGAGAGATTGGGATTGACATACATACATTACTATATATAAGGTAGATAGTCAATAGTGACCTACTATATATCACAGGGAGCTCTATTCAGTATTGGGTAATAACCTATATGGGTAAAGAATCTGAAAAAGAGTGAATAAATGTATAACTGAATCACTTTGCTATATACTTGAAACTAAGACAACATTATAAAAATCAACTATACTCTAATAACAGATTTTTTAAAAAAGAAGACAGTGTGAATCTGTACTAATAGTACCATAGTGTCCAGAAGATTCTCTAAAACCAATCATTAATTATTATACATTTTAAGGTGGCAAGCATTGATCAGGGCACTGGAAATAATATTTGACACAACTGATATCCCTTGTTCTCAGGGAGCTTATAACCTCCTGCTGCTGCTGCTAAGTCACTTCAGTCATGTCCGACTCTGTGCGACCCCATAGACGGCAGCCCACCAGGCTCCCATGTCCCTGGGATTCTCCAGGCAGGAGTACTGGAGTAGGTTGCCATTGCCTTCTCCGTATAACCTCCTGAGACTGACCAATATAAACAGACCTACACATAAACATATATATAATCATAAACTGTGATGAACACTGTAAAGAAAAAAACACAGGGAGCCTACCACAAGGAGACCATTACCTGGAATGGGGTCTCAGGGGAGAATTTTCCTGAAGCAGAGTTAACATGTGTGGTGTGAGTGTGTCTGAGTGTATGTATTTGGTAAAGGATCCACCAGACTGAGGACAACATATGGAAAGGTTCTGAAAGGGAAAAGTCTACAGCCCATTCAAGGACAGAAGTGCCAGCTAAAGCAGGAAGATGGAGAGCCAGGAGGAGATAGATGGGGACTAGAGCATGGAAAGCCTACTGAGCCAGGTGATGCATTTGAGTCTTTCTCTGCAGACGTGATTTAAGCAGGAAAGTCCTATGACCAGATGTGCATTTTTAAAACTCACTCAGGCTACAATATGGAGAACACAGACAGAAACAAGGCAGAAGGAAGGAAATCAGCTGTGACATGGTTGTGATAGTCCAGGCAGTGACGATGGCAGCTTGGACCATGATGAGGCTATGTTGTTGGAGCAGTAGGGGGAGATTGAGAGACATTTAAGAAACTGCCACCATGTCCTGGTGGTTTAGGGATGGATTCGATGAAGGGGCTGAGGGAAAGATGGATCAGTGATGCTATCTAAACCAACTTGTTTCTTTTCGTTTTGAGGGGGAGCTGGGGAAGGGAATTCTTTCAACTGTTAAGTCTCTCTTATTCTGTAACAGTCCCCCTTCCTTTTCTTTGCTGGGAAAATTTACCAACATTCCTTTTACATTGATAAATCTGGGTCTTTGGACCTTTAGAGTGTTGAGTATCTCATATTTGCATTTGATTTATTCCTTCTTCTATTGATTACCTTTTTCCTGTATCCACTGAGTTTCCCATAAAATGGTAGCTCTGAGGGCTCCATTGATTCTGGCTCATTTTCTTTTTCCTTTTGACTAGACTACTTCATAGGTTGCACTGGATATGTCCTATTATATCACATCCTGATATAACAATGTACTAGCACCTTTAGTGATACTGGAATTCGGAGTGGAATAGGGTCAACATGACCCTCTCAATATGAAGTTCCTCTTTCACCTTTTTATTGGTTCTAGCACCCACTCCAGTGTTCTTGCCTGGAGAATCCCAGGGACGGAGGAGCCTGGTGGGCTGCCGTCTATGGGGTCGCACAGAGTCGGACACGACTGAAGCTACTTAGCAGCAGCAGCAGCAGCAGCATCCATTGGGAGAAGGTAATGGCACCCCACTCCAGTACTCTTGCCTGGAAAATCCCATGGACGGAGGAGCCTGGTGGGCTGCAGCCCATGGGGTCACGAAGAGTCGGACACGACTGAGTGACTTCACTTTCACTTTCGTGCATTGGAAAAGGAAATGGCAACCCACTCCAGTGTTCTTGCCTGGAGAATCCCAGGGACGGTGGAGCCTGGTGGGCTACTGTCTCTGGGGTCGCACGGAGTCAGACAAGACTGCAGCAACTTAGCAGCAGCAGCAGCAGCATCCATTGATGGTGGTCACCTCAAATTCCTCAAAACTAACTTAGAATAGAAGCACACAGAAATTTTAGCAAAACATGAGTTGGACTCCATTGCCCAAGACTTTTAAATTTTCCTCTAGCTGTTTTGGGTACATCTTCTCAATGGCTGCTTTAATTCTTCTGATTCAAAATGTAAATATCAACATCCTACCTTCTGTCTACTTTCTTTTCTCTCTGGTAAATTATATCACTCCTTGTGAACACTTATCTATGCAAAAATATCATACAGTCAGAACAGTAGCTTCATTCTGAGTGGCAATTTTCAGTTGCCAACTGATCCCTTATTCTGCCATAAATCACACATGTCACCTTAATTTCCAAACCACCTTTCAGACCCCTCGCTTTCTGCCACGGATATCATGATTCTCTCAATCAACACTGACAACAACTCCTCCTTCCCCTCCCTCACTATCTACATCAATAAGTTGACAACTCTGTGCAATCTCCCTCCAACATATCATTCTCATTTTTCTCTTTCCAAATTGCTGCCACCCCTCTAGCACAGTTCATTATCTCTTGCCTAAACTATTGGAAATAGCTTTTTAATGGCTCTACCAGTTTCCAGGCTCTGTTGTGTGCAGTCCACCTTGAAAGTAGGGCTGGAAAACACTCCTGCAAAAACATCTAGAGTCAGTCATATACTTGCCCTGCTCAAATAGCTTCACTTGCTACCCACTAACCACCAAAAGAAACAAAAGCTGTTCATGCCACACTCAACCTGTCACGTCTGCCTCTACAAACATTGTTCCACCCATACGTTACCCAGGCCTGCACCTCTGGAAAGCTGGTCCCTGAGCCTCCTCCCAGGAGTCTTGCCTGTAGTCAGTCTTCCTTCCTATGCCCAAGTCATGCTTGATTATCAGCAACCTATGCATTCTTTTCCTCCTCACAAGTGACATATATGTTTATTGCCAGTTATTTGAATCACAAAGGTATTCTTCTTTAAACAAGTTCCCTTCCCTTCTCTGACTTTACCACTCTATGGGAGTAACTTATTGTGCTTTCTTTCATAGCTGTTCTTTAGCCTACATAAAAATAGATGCACTTTTTTTTCTCTCTCTCCCTTGCCACTCACCTGCTTGAGCTGGGACTTGGTCTTCTCCTGCCCTTGGAGTAGGATTTACACCATCAGTTACACTGGTTCTTGAGCCTTTGGAAGGGACTAGAATTACACCACTGGTTTTCTTGGGCCTCTAGTTTGCAAATGGAAGATGACATGATTCTCAGTCTCCATAATTACTCATTTTATCTGGAGACTTAAAGCATTTTTTGATATGAAGAATAAGTCAACTGATTTAAACAGAAAGCATTTGCTTACATGTAAATTTGATGGTTCTAATATTACCCAGTTTTCATTATTTTAGATTATTTGAATCTATAGAACCTAAGCATGATCATAGCTTTCTATTTTGGTTTCCATTGGTTAAATCTATTCTGTTTTACCAATGGAAATCTAAATGGAGCAAATTCTATTTCCATGCCTTTTAATTATTAGCATTTTAAAAGATATCCAGCCAGATTATTTATTCATCATAAATTGAAAGTCAAAGTTTCTATCCTGTTTTTATTAGACAATTAATGCATTATTGAACAACTAAAACTTAAAATACAAATGTGTGAAAATAAAAAACTAACTCCTTTTTATAGTCCATCCTTAAGTAAGCCAGTGTTACTGATTTCACAAATAGTTATTTGCGTTTTCCTTAAATTTATAAAAACGTGCAAAACTACACAGAGCCCTACAGTTTTATTCTTCTATGCATTTTTTTGGACAAAATGGAGCTGGAATCACTTCAATAATGCCTTCTATCTACTGAACTTAAAAGGTATTTTTTGTTGAGCTATAATTGACATACCATCTCATTAGATTCTGGTATACAACATAATGAGTTATAATTTAATCATTTATATACACTGCATAATGATCACCATACAAGCCTAGTCAACATCTGTCATCACACACAACTGCAGGACTTTTTCTTGTGATGAGAATTTTAAGATTCACTCTCTTGGCAACTTATAATATGCAATACAACTTAATATGTAATACAGTATTATTTTAAGATTTACTCTTAAGAATTTTAAGATTTACTCTCTTAGCAACGTAATATGCACTACAGTATTATTAATTATAGTTGCAATGCTGTATATTACATCCCCATGACTTATTTATTTCATTAGAAGATATTATTTTTAATTATAGTACCATAATACTCCATAGTTCTGTAACACACTCAGCCATTATTAATAAATACTGGCTGTTTTGATTAATTTTATAATTATTTTCATGATTAAATACTCTTTTATATGTAATATATATATATGTACAAAGATATACATTTGAAGAACAATTTGGTTTATAAACAGATCATATTATACTTATAAACTATATATATATATTATTCTGTAACTAGCTTTTCTCATATAATTCACCTAGACTTCTTTCATCCCAATATATAGAGATTTGCTTCATTCATATTAATAACAGCCTTAGATTCAGTATTATAAGCAATCCTTAATTTATTCTGTCATTCTCATAGATGAGCATTCAGTTTATTCCCTTTTTAACTATCACACACACACAGCTGAAATAAATATCTTTGTATGTAAACCTTTATAACTTATAACTTTATTTTTCAAATCCATTCTCAGAAATAGATTCCTGGGCCAAATGGCACTTGCAATTTAAATTCTAATAGGAGACAACTAAATGACTTTCCAAAAGTAATAATGTACTCTTATGCCAACAGTACATGGAGGGAAAGTATTTATTTCTCCACACCTTTTCTAATAACAATGTGTTAATTTTTTTCATTTCTGTCAAATTATTACTTGAAAATTGACATCCCTGAAGTTCAGGATTACATGCCCATTCTCTAAGACCCCATCTGAAATGCCACGTCCTTTATGAACCCTTTCTTCTCTCATCCTAGGCAGCCTCCCTTTGCTCTGAAACCTTTGTAGCACATGTTTTGTCTTTTTGTGGAACTTTTCATATTATACTTTATGCTGAATTGAGTTTTCTCATTTTAAATCTCGACCACATTGTAGCTCAAAAAGGAGAGGTCACATATCCTACCTCTTCTTATAACTTCCTTAACATTAGCACAGAAGCAGTGCACAGAAGTTGCTCCACTTTCTGCCTAATAGGATCCAGTTGATCAGTCAGAGAAATGGGAGCTTAAGGCTAGGAATAAAAGTGGATGACTCTGCATCCTCTTGGAGGAAATTGCAAGCATCTTGCTGCAGAATTCTATCACTGACAAAACAATTGAACCGAGCAGATATACCATGTTTACTTATCAAATCTACTGCTTGAACATCTAGGGTAAGTGAAGCCAACTGACAAGAGTGACAGCATTACACAGTTTATTAAGCCAGAACTGTGGGCAAATCCAAAAGGAAGCACAACATAGTAAGAAAAGCACTTTAAAACAAGGTACCTTCCTTTTTTTAAAAAAAAAAAAAAGAAAGAAAAGTGAACTCAGAAGGCTTACCAGCAGTGGGTAAAAGATTTTTAAAAAAGAAAGATTATAGCTCAGCATACAAATGAACAGAGCTAACATGAATTGACTAAGACTATAGACTAGCTGCCTTGCACACATTTTCCCATTACACACACACACATACATCACTGTGCAGTAGATATTGTTATTATTATCCACATTTCATATATGGGATTTCACTTTCCCAAGGTCACAGATTGTACACGTAAGAGAACTGAGTTGAAGACTCAGATCCATTTGAGTCTAGGTTACCTATAATGTCACATCCATAGAGGTACTAACACAGAGACCAGATGATTCATTGTCAGTGCTGTAGAAACCATATTTTTATTAATGGCAGCTGTCTATAGAACTTATTATGCTAGTGCAGAAATCAGAATTTCCTGAGTCAAAAACCCACAAGAAAAAAGCAAGACAAACAAGCAGTGTTCTACTTACTATTACTTCAGAGGGACATAAAAAAGGTCCAACACTGACAACAGTTTACTTTAAAAGTCCATAAACCAAGCAATTATAGAAAGTTCAATTTCTAAATACTTTCTTGGCTGACTGTACCCAGTCTTCTGAACTTGGGCCACCGATCATGTAACACAAGTGCTAAATGCCTCATCAGCATGTCCTGCTTCTTGCTCAGAGCCTCAACAACTTCCTTTCAGTTCACCCAGCCTGGTTCTCCTGTCTTCCAAAGTTACCAATTTCTGCCACTCTCTTAAATATTGGCCTCTTTGTTGTTCAGTTTCTAAGCCATGTCCAAGTCTTTGAGACCCCATGGACTGCAGCATGCTAAGCTTTCCTGCTGCTGCTGCTAAAGTCGCTTCAGTCGTGTCTGACTCTGTGCAACCCCATAGACGGCAGCCCGCCAGACTCCCCCGTGCCTGGGATTCTCCAGGCAAAAGCACGCCTATCCTTCACTATTTCCCAGAGTCTGCTCAACTCATGTTCACTGAGTTGTTGACGCCTCATATATATGTTTGCCTCCTAGTTGTGTTTTTTTTGTTTGTTTGTTTGTTTTCCTCACTTCCTTTTTGAGACAAGACACTGATAAAGGCATCAGCGTTCAAACTCTTTTAGCTGGATTGAATCAGTGAAGGCTCTTCTGTGGGCAGATAGCTCCCATGAACTGTACAGTCTGATCATGGTAGAAATTAAAATCTGTTGGATAAGGGACTATGATTCACAAAGATTCAAATGCAAATTCTCAAGCTTACTGCTATAGTATCCTGAGTAACATATTTAATCAACTTGATCCTCAGTTTCCCCATATCAAGATCATCATTGTATCTGCTACATAGGATTTTTGTGAGGTTTAAATTAGATGTTGCATGTACAATCTATAGTTTCCAAATTAAATGTAATTATTATTATAACTATTAGCAGAGTCAACTACTTTTAGACAAAACTAAAAAGTAAATTAAACCCAAAATAAACCTCTAAATACCATGAATATAAGTTTAAGAAACTATATAAAAAAAGATTCCTTCATTATCTCTATGTCTAATTAAAGTTAGAATTCAGCCCAACTAGAACAAGGAATGAGGAAATTGCTGATGGGCTCACGTAAGTTCTGAATGAACTGCCTAAAAGGAAGCATCTGACACCCTTGGAGAGATACTGGGATACTTAAAAAACAAGATGCTTTGTGTTCAAGCTTCCTGTTCAATGCTATGTTCAAAAGACTAAAGTCTGTTTTCCAGGAAATGAGAGCAAGAGAGGATATTTCAAGAAGAAAAATAATATTGTGATGTGTAGTGGGCAGAATTTTGTTGAAGGCATGTGCTGTGCTGTGCTTAGTCACTCAGTCATGTCCAACTGTTTGCAACCCCATGGACTGTTGCCCTCCAGGCTCCTCCATCCACAGGATTTTCCAGGCAAGAATACTGGAGTGGGTTGCCATTTCCTTCTCCAGGGGATCTTTAGGTTTCCTGCATTGCAGGCAGATTCTTTACCATTTGAAGGCATATGGATAGCAAAATATGGAAGAAATCTCTAAATGGGAAACATAATAGATAAACTCATCCTCTTTTCCTTTCCACTCCATAGACTTTATGTACAATAGTAGGATGTCCCCACTTCATCTGTGTAGTGATACCACCATAACAATGTGCTTATATTATTAACTGGCACTTGTTGAAAGAGGTGATCAGTCATAAACTTCATCAAATCAGAACAGGTGAATCAGCCTCCAGCCTAAGGTCAGACAAGTAAGTGAACCAACAGACAGTAGTGGACACTGGTCCCTAAAGAACAGGTAGCCCCAAAGCAGTCTCTTAATGAATTTGAGATAAACAGTATCAAAGTAATGGCAGAAAGAAATTAGGAATCCCTTTAGTAGTTCTCAGGATGGGGAAGGGATAGTTTAAATTAGGAGATTAGGCAGCCATGCGGATGGTTTGAGTAGAATTAACACAATTGGATGGACACAGAGGGTGCAAAATGAAAGTGATGGAAAAATGAATTATTAATTTTTGGAGAACAAATCTGCTTCAGTTGGAAGTGGTTTTGGCAGAGAAGACCAAAAACGATACTGTTGATTTGATGTGTTTTAACTCATTTAAAAAAGATCTTATACTACTGAATGGATGGATCACAATGCATCAGAACAAGTCAAATCTTTCTATGTCTAGTCTGTTATTGCAATACCATACTTTTATTATCATTTTAATATAACTCCAGTTTCTTGTAGTCTGATCTCTTCCAAGCTTTAGTCTTCAATCCAGGCTAATCCACTATGTTGTTTCAAGGAAATAATTTAGAAGAGTCTCCAGGTAAACAACAGGCAGCACTTATCTGGTATTTGTACTTATGAAATCATACTGTTGGCATATTAATGTCTTTGATCTTATTTTTTAATGTCTTTGATCTTAAAGTAATTAAATCAGCACACATCCTTTATGCCATATATATATATAGGAACATTTTTGTTTTCTCTATTCTAACAAAACTTGACTCCATCAATGGAAAGCATAAGTCAGTGATTGGAAGTAAGCATGTTGTTATATTTTAGTTCAGTTAGTGGATCTTATAGTGTAGAAGGGGGTGTGGAGGAGGGAAAGAACACCATGATAAGCACTACATTATCAATAACTCCTCACAGGGATTCTAATAGGTAATTATTAGGAGAAAGTGTCCATTCAGAGAGGTTAATTATTCAGTTACCCAGCAAATACCTGTCTGTTGTAGATCTTAAATTAATGTAAAAGTCAGGAAAAGGAATTAAGGAGATGTCTACTCAAGAAACACACCTATCAGCAGAGATCCCTTAGCTTTGGCTTTAGCTTAGAAAAAGCTCAGTGCAAGGAAACACCAAGGAAGTCAGAGCTAAGCAGAAAACAGAAATATCTGAAAACCACAAGGGGGTGAATCTCAAGTGAGCAGAAAAGAACAAACATGTACAGAGAGAGTATGTGCATATAAACTGGAAGCAGAAATCCAAGGGCTAAAAAATGTAAGAGACACAGTCAGTGTAGGTTCATATATTACAAGTGGGAGACGACAATCAGAACTCTAAAAGTCAAAGGTCTAAAATCATCACAGACAAGAGGAATCTAAAGAGAATGACAAGTAGATGTAAAGTGGTTAAGATCTAAAAGAAGAAAAAGACATTAGGAAAAACTAAGGCGTTCTGAGGAGATCAGCCCTGGGATTTCTTTGGAAGGAATGATGCTAAAGCTGAAACTCCAGTAATTTGGCCACCTCATGCGGAGAGTTGACTCACTGGAAAAGACTCTGATGCTGGGAGGGATTGAGGGCCGGAGGAGAAGGGGATGGCAGAGGATCAGATGGCTGGATGGCATCACTGACTCGATGGACATGAATCTGAGTGAACTCCAGGAGTTGGTGATGGACAGGGAGGCCTGGCGTGCTGCGATTCATGGGGTCGCAAAGAGTCGGACACAACTGAGCGACTGAACTGAACTGAAGGCATTCTGAACAAAGTATTGACTTAAGTAAATAATAATGTATCAATATTGTTCATCAATTTGTGACAAATGTACCAAACTAATATAAGATGTTAATATTAGGGGAAACTGGATACAGGATATATGGAAACCCTCTGTACTTTCCTCACAATTTTTCTTTAAACCCCAAAATATTCTGAAATAAAATGTTTACTTTTATAATAAAATGTTTATTCTTTTCTTTTAAAAGTCAACGGTTCAAAAATATTTTTTAATGATAATCTTGTCCCAAGGAAAATCCTAGACGCATAGACTAAGACTCCCAACTCTACCCTTAGTAGGAATAAGGACCCTTAGGGACAAAACACTGGTACAAGTCTTGACCCACTAAGGTTTGTTTTTTTTATTCCACATGTAAATAATTACCAATTAAGTATTACTGTGCCTTTAAAACAGGCATATACATTTTCTTAAAGGTAGCAAAAATTAAAAATTTAGCCTTGCTTAATGTTATGAAGGCAGGAAATCAAACAACCTTCTGTTTATTTAAACAAATTACCTGGAAAATGCAGTCTTAATCAACTAAGACCAATTAAGTGTCTCCTTAAGCATACTAAAATTCTGGATCTGGAGAATGCCAAAAAATCAGACTGAAAGAAGCTAACTAGCATTTTGTACTCTGTAGACAGATAACATTCCATCTAAAGAAAAAGATAAAAGGAGCTCAGTGCTACTATTATTAATTTTATTTTTTTAATTGTAATACCACTAAGCAGAAAAGGGTCCAGTGGTAACAGAATCAGTGTGCACATAGTTCAGTAACCAGTTACTAAAGAATTGCCCAGGTTGCTTACCAAAGGACCCTAAAATACAAGTATAAGGAGAGAACATCCCCACATTACATGGAATATCATCTTTCCTGCTCTTTCTTTCCACACCTGAACTGTACTTCTGTACTTCTGTCTTTTTGCATCTCCCATCAGGCAGCTGAGCCTGAAATATTTTAAAGGGACCCAAGGCCTACTGTGCCACTTGAGTTCACGTAAAATCAGGACACTTTCAAAGGGATTCTATTGAATGTCAGGTTTGAGTCAAGGTTTTAATTTCACAGTAGATTTAACTGAAGAGATTTAATTTTACCAAATTAAAAACGCATGCTTTACAACAACCCCCAAGCCCTCCAGGAGTGAATTCAGACAGAAAGTTTGATCAGAGCCTCAACTAGAAAGAGAAAGGCAATGATGCCAGATGCCCTAGTTTAAAACCTTCCAGGCTCAGAATGGAGGAAAATGGGAGAATAAACGCTCTGTAAAAAGGATGCCCTTCTTGCTGACTGGAGTCAATGTTTTCAATCAAAGGGCATCCATCTGCCCTCAGCTCACTTCTCCACAGTCCACTTTTCTACATGAGTAACACATATTGCTCATGGAACAACAGACTGGTTCAAAATTGGGAAAGGAGTATGTCAAGTCTGTATATTGTCAGCTTGCTTATTTAACTTCTTATATAAAGAGTCAGTTCAGTTCAGTTGCTCAGTCGCATCTGACTCTGTGACCCCATGGACTGCAGCACACCAGGTCAGTTCAGTTCAGTCACTCAGTCGTGTCCGACTCGGCAACCCCATGAATCGCAGCACGCCAGACCTCCCTGTCCATTACCAACTCCCGGAGTTCACTCAGATTCACGTCCATCAAGTCAGTGATGCCATCCAGCCATCTCATCCTCTGTCGTCCCCTTCTCCTCCTGCCCCCAATCCCTCCCAGCATCAGAGTCTTTTCCAATGAGTCAACTCTTTGCATGAGGTGGCCAAAGTACTGGAGTTTCAGCTTTAGCATCATTCCTTCCAAAGAAATCCCAGGACTGATCTCCTTCAGAATGGACTGGTTGGATCTCCTTGCAGTCCAAGGGATTCTCAAGAGTCTTCTCCAACACCACAGTTCAAATGCATCAATTCTTCGGTGCTCAGCCTCCTTCACAGTCCAACTCTCACATCCATACATGACTACTGGAAAAACCATAGCCTTGACTAAACGGACCTTAGTCAGCAAAGTAATGTCTCTGCTTTTGAATATGCTGAATCAAGGCAAATTGGAAGTGGTCAAACAAGAGATGGCAAGAGTGAACGTCGACATTCTAGGAATCAGTGAACTAAAATGGACTGCAATGGGTGAATTTAACTCAGATGACCATTATATCTACTACTGTGGGCAGGAATCCCTCAGAAGAAATGGAATAGCCATCATGGTCAACAAAAGAGTCTGAAATGCAGTACTTGGATGCAGTCTCAAAAACAACAGAATGATCTCTGTTCGTCTCCCAAACCATTCAATATCACAGTAATCCAAGTCTATGCCCCAACCAGTAATGCTGAAGAAGCTGAGGTTGAACAGTTCTATGAAGACCTACAAGACCTTATAGAACTAACACCTAAAAAAGATGTCCTTTTCATTATAGGGGACTGGAATGCAAAAGCACACCAGGTACACCATGTGAAATGCCAGGCTGGATAAATCATAAGATGGAAGATCACAATTATAAGATTGCTGGGAGAAATATCAACAACCATCAAGATATGTAGGCACATGCATGCATGCTCAGTTGCTTTAGTCATATACAACTCTTTGCAACCCTATGGGCTGTAGCCTGCCAGGCTCCTCTGTCTATGGAATTCTCCAGGCAAGAATACTGGAGTGGTTTGCAGATGACAACACCATAATGGCAGAATGTGAAGAGGAATTAAGAGCCTCTAGATAAAGGTGAAAGAAGAGAGTGAAAAAGTTGGCTTAACACTCAACATTCAAAAAACTAAGATCATGGCATCTGGTCCCATCACTTCATGGTAAATAGAAGGGAAAAAGTGGAAACAGTGACAGACTTCATTTTCTTGGGCTCCAAAATCCCTGTGGTGGTGACTGCAGCCATGAAATTAAAAGATGCTTGCTCCTTGGAAGAAAAGCAATGACCAACCTAGACAGCATATTGAAAAGCAGAGAATTCACTTTGCCTATGAAGGTCTGTATAGTCAAAGCTACGGTTTTTCCAGTAGTCATGTATGGATGTGACAGTTGGACTGAGTGCCAAAAAATTGATGCTTTCAAATGTGGTACTGGAGAAGACTCTTAGAATCCCCTGGACATCAAGGAGATAAAACCAGTCAGTCTTAAAGGAAATCAACCCTGAATATTCATTGGAAGGACTGATGCTGAAGCTGAAGCTTCAATACTTTGACCACCTGATACAAAGAGCTGACTCACTGGAAAAGACCCCGATGGGAAAGATTGAAGGCAGGAGAAGAAGGGGATGACAAAGGATGACACAGATGGATGGCATCACCGATTCAATGCACATGAGTTTGAGCTAATTCTGGGAGATGGTGAAGGACAGGAAAGCCTGGTGTGCTGCAGTCTACTGGGTTGCAAAGATTCAGACATGACTGAGTGACTGAACAACAACAACAAGAATGCATGTTGTGTCCAAGTAACTCTCAGTGATGGAGAGGAAGAGGTTGGTGGGTGATACTGGTAATCAATAATATGCTAGTGTCTTCCATGACTGTAAACATGGGTGAGCTAGAAAGAGAATGCAAACCACCTGAGAAAATATAATCATGGAAAGAAGAAGTGAGAGGAATAGATAAGCTGATGAGAAAAATGCTGAACAGAGAATAAAATGAGTTGTGACTAATATTAATACATCACTAGCACATGGCAGATGCTGTGATGGATTGTTATAATATATACATTAATTCATCCTCACAATAATCCTACATTATAGATACCATTCAATTGTAAAATGGAAAAACTGAGACTCACTGGAGTTTAAGTAGCTTGCCCTAGAAGCATTCTAAAATTCTAGGTGTAAGACAAAATGCAAGGTTCTCTGAGTGAGTGAAAGTCACTCAGTCGTGTATGACTCTTTGCAACCCCATGGACTATACAGTCCATGGAATTCTCCAGGCCAGAACACTGCAGTGAGTAGCCTTTTCCTTCTCCGTGGAATCTTCCCAATCCAGGGATCAAAGCCAGGTGTCCTGCATTGCAGGCGAATTCTTCACCAGCTTTTTTCCAGTTTATTATTTTGCCAGTCTGCAGGAGAGAGTTAGCACCTGGGTAACATAATCCATAAGATAAAGTGAGTTTCCAAAGTTTCACATTCATGTATACACCTTAATTATCCATCTAGGTTGTAAACCTCTTAAGACAAGGACCAATAAGTTCATGTGCTTTTAAGGCAAATAATATTTTACACTTATATAAAGTTGATGAATCAAGAAATATATTTCCACAAAAATATGCGTTTGCAGGAGCTGAACTAAAGCATTCCATCAATAAAATAAAGCAAAATAATGGTGATCTGTTCCATAGTAAAAAGTTGATCTGTTAATCTGCAGATCTGTATACTTTTGATAGTACATTTTATTGCATATAAATTATAAATCAATTAAAGTAATAAATAGTAAATAAAAAACTGGGCAGTGAGTTCCACTTCTGATTATACTGGATATAGCCGACCTAAACCCTTCTTTAAAACAACTAAGAATTAACTAATACTGGAAAATTGTTTAAAGAAAATTGGATTGCTACTGAGAAAATGAAACTTCAGAGGTCAAAATCCAGGAAAGAATAAAACTCAGAGAGATGCATCACATAGTTTGTGTCCAGCTTCTCTCCTTGTGGCATGTATATTTTCTTGGCTATGGGGCAAAGCTGAGAAACCAAGAAGAGGGTGACTGCTATGAAATCATCAGAGAATTCAGGAGCTTTCAGAACTGAGAAGATAAAAACTGCAGATGGGCCTGCTGAAGGGCCAGGCAGGACGGGAGGGACCAAGTTTTCCTAAAGAAGGAAGGTGCAAATAAATAAGACCAAAGAACGGTGTATTTTCCTTCACTAGATCTGCTAAATACTGAAGCTATCACAAGGCAAGAGGCTGGAAAGTCAATAAGAAATAGCTGAAAAATAAGGAGAGCTCAACGTGCTGGAGAAAGAGAACACTGGGCTCATCTTTCAGGCACGCATCAAAACTGCAACTACATACAGAGCATCTCTTGCTGAAACTGAACAGCTGGGAACTAGAACTGCTTTTCTACACCCAAGGGACTGAAAACTGCCTGGGGCTCTGGCTGGCTTGCCAGAACAACACCAGTGCACACCCCATCCCACACCAAACTCCTGCGCCAGTGCCTCTGGCTCCTCTGCACTGCTCACCAGTAAGGTGGAGGCTGACAGTGTGCTGGGACCCCAGTTCAACACGGCCACTGCCAGCACACTCTCTGGTGCACACACTTGAAGGAGCAAAGCTAGCTCCAAAGCTAAGACCATCAGTCCCTGGGCACACTCAGAAGGGGCAAAGCTAGATAGGGTGGGGCCAGAGAGCGGGTCTCTACGTGCACGCGGAAGGGGGTCCCGCCCCTTCAGAACCCACCCGCCCCTTCAGAGCTGATCCTCATACCAGGGTGTGTGCACTGGAGTAAAACGTGAAACCAGGCACCCCAAGCCCCCAGGCCCCGCCATGTCCCAAATCACTGTGGAGACTGCCATCACACCCTGGAGACATCCAACTCCCGCAGGGCTCCGGCTCCAGCCCCTTAGCCTACAACTCCACCCCTGATAGGTCAGTAACAGCCAATGAGCATAGGTGCAGCTTCAGCTCACATTTGGCTCTGGCTTGAACCCCTCCACCTCCATCCCACCTGCCACGAAGGCAATGACTGCCAGCAAACCCCAAGGGAAGACACAGCCCATGCTCACTGCAGACCAGCTCTCCCTCCAAAGCCACTGGCAGACTGCATCCGGGGACACACATACACACTCTTTCAAGACTAGGATCAGTAACTATTTCTCGTAATTTCATTGAGACAGAGAAAGTTAAACAAAATTAGAAAACAAAGGACTATGTTTCAAACAACAAGAAGAAAAACCCTAATGAAACAGAGGTAAATAATATACTTGAAAACAATTTCAAAGCAACAGTGATAAGAATACTAACTGATCCTGGGAAAAGAAGAGATGAACACAGAATTTTAACAAAAAACTAGAAAATCAAAACCACAAGGAGATATCCCCTCACACCTGTCTGAATGGCTATCAGCAAAGAAGACAATAATAAATGTTGTTAAAGATATGGAAAAAAAGGAAACCCTGGTTCACTGTTGGTAGGAATGTAAGTTGGTATGCCACAATTGAAACAGTATGGAACTCCCTTTAAAAATGTGACTACTATATGATCCAGCAACTCCCACTTCTGGGTATATATCCAAATAAAACAAAAACACTAATTTGAAAACAAACGCACATCAGTGTTCACAGCGTTAGCTACAATAGCCAAGATACATAAACAATTTAAATACCTCTTAGATGACTGGATAAAGAAGATGTGATATATACAATGAAATACTATTCAGCCATAAAAAAAGAAAAAATTGCCATTTGCAACAACGTGGATGTACCTGAAAGGTATTATAGTAAGTGAGGTAAATCAGATACTCTACTTAACCTTAGACAAAAGGCCAAGAAGCAATATAAGTAAGTACTTATTTGAAGTAAATTTGTACTTTATTTTAAGCAAATCAAATAAAGACAAATACTGTATGTTTCAACTTATATTTGGAAACTAAAACTAAAAGAATGGATGTATAAAACTTCAGAAGCAGACTCAGATACAGAGAGGAAGGGAGAGGAGTGGTGGGGAGGTGCAAGATAGGGATTAAAAAGTACAAAGTATTAGGTATAAAATAAATAAGGTACAAGGATATAATGTACTGAACAGGGAATATTATCAATACTGTATAATAACTTTAAATGGAGTATAATCTATAAAAATGTCTAATTATGTTGTACACCTGAAATTAATATTACATTGTAAATTAACTAAAATTCAACCAAAAAGTTAATTTAAAATAAAGATACAAATTGTGAAAAACAGAGTAGGGTTTTGGCAGGCTTACAGTGCATACAGTTAGAAACTGGACTCTAGTAGCCAAATATGCAAATATGGTTTCATAAAGCAATACAATATAGCAATGAGAATTTGATCCATGCAATATTATGGATGAATCTTACAAACATAATGTTGCTTCACATAAGATAGTTATCAAAAAAAGTACATACAACATATTTTCATTTATATAAAATAATAGGCAGATTTCATCATGATACAAATCAAGATTGTTTTTCTTTGGCAGAGTAGTGACTAAGAAAGGATAGAGACAGGTGACTTTCAGGTGTTAGTAAATTTTAGTTCTTAATATGGGCATGTTCATTTGAGAAAATTCAATGAACTATATACCTATGATTTATGTTCTTATTCTATTAATATTTTAAACAAATAAAATTTACTTTAACACAAGAAATCTTATTTATATACTATCCTTTGCCTGTTATCAGTAACTAAAAGATGACAAAATGAATGTGCATTGACTCTATAGATTACTCAGTATTCTTTAAGATAAATTAGCCAGAGTGAGTTTCCATTGCTTACAACCAAGAATGCTAATGAATTCTATAGTCTACCAATAAATTATAAGGCGAGGTCTATCTCATCCCTGCACTCCAAGGTCAATGCCTTCTCCAGCTCACCAAGGAACAACAGTCCATGTGTGCCACAAAGAAATACTGCTACCATTTAATTAGATAGATTAACAAAAGTTGGATATGCATGCAACTGAAGATAGGAGTTAATAAAGTTGAAAAGAGAAATGATCGGCTTGAAGGAACATCAAAAAAAATCTAATTGAGATTTTTATTTAATAACATCAGAGTTTTCTGTTAACTCTACTGTAGAAAACTTAGGTTTCCACAGATGATGATTTCGTTATTAAGTACCCTGAAATTTGCCAAAAATTGTGCAATGAAAAAAACCTCAAATCTAAACCAAAAAACTCAATTAAACATTTTTAAGTTTAGTTTTCTAAATTAGCTGAGTTTCCTTCCAAAAGTAATGTTTTTTATCTGATTCAAAATGATGGCCTTACCTCACCTAAATCATTATTTTTCTCAAAACTGAAGGGAAATGCAAATTTTAGAGATAATAGAATTCAGTTATTCAGGATGCAAAAGCAAAGAGCAGAAACACAATGTTAAGCACAAGAGGTAACAAGGAGTAAGTGAGGAAGGAATGGGTATTTTTTAAATAGGATAAAATATGCTAGTAAAACTAGTTTATGTCAAAAAAATGTCAAATATTTTTAAAAAGAGGCAAGGTCTGAAAAAATAAAATCCTCAGTGGAAAGTAAGAAAGCTGACAACACTGTCAGTTGTGGCTTGTTTGTGAAGAAGCTCAAATAGGGAAAGTTGAATTTAGTTTTTTTGCTAAGAAAAAATATGATCAAACAAAATATCCCAAGGTACTAGCCCAAGAGACCAGCAAGCACTGAAGAAATCTTTCATGACCTTCTTGGAAGAGCCCTAGCATTCAAAACTCTCAGAGAAGGTACTGTTAGTCTGAAACTACTTTTCTCCAGAGCAATGATTCAACAATGATTCATCTTATCTTAAACTACTTGTTGGGCTAGCTCAAATCATGAGCCAAGAAATCAAGCTGAAGGTGACTGAAATAATTCATTAAATGGCAGTCCTCACCTCAGCAACACCTGCACAAGAGACCCTGCAACTGTCAGGAGACCAATATGGGCCAGATCCACACAAAACGTTGTTCAGGCTTGGCTTGAAACATAAAGACAACACAGAGAAGATGCAAAGAGAATTCTGAAGTCATGGTCCTTCTTTATTCCTACATCTTGAAATCCTCTGGCCTGCCCAACCATAATGATAGTTCAGTCTTTCAGAGTATGAGAATGATCAAGAAACGCAGAAATTCCCACTCAGCCTCAAATATTCATTTCTCTTTCCCTTTCCTACACAGGACTATTCTCAAGTTATCACCTATACTTCACTCCCAGGCATGCGCGCTCAGTCATTAAGTCATGTACAACTCTTTGTGACCCCATGGACTGTAGCCTGCCAGGCTCCTCTGCCCATGGGATTTCTCAGCCAAAAATACTGGGATGGGTTGCCACTTCCTCCTCCACGGGATCCTCCTGACCCAGGGATCAAACCCACGTCTCTTGTTTGTCAGGTGGATTCTTTACCACCAAGCCACCAGGGAAGCCCCATACTTCCCTCCACATCAACCTATAACATTTGGTGTATCTATGTGTCTCTATGCCAAATAAAACATTACTCTAAGAAGAGAGTAGTCTGATATTATCTCAAAGAGATCATGAAAAAGAAAAAGAAAACAAGAAGCATGTCTTATACTTGGATAGTCACATTCTTGCCCAACAAATTTTGCTGAGTAGATTAGCTTCACCCAATTCAACAATGGTTGAATAGATCCAAACTGGGGAGACCCAAGTGGAAGGACTACAAACTTGGAAGAGTTAGAGAGGCCACATGTCACCAAACCATAGGCAGGGTAGAGGAAGAAGAGAGGAGAGGGAAACAATTTTTTGATATCTGAGACCAGACCACATATATCTATGATCCCATGAAAGAGGGATTCTCTCTACTCAGTCTCTGGAGAAAATATATATCATCCAAGTTCCTGGAGGAATAAGACTTCTGAGAGCATAGAACAAGATAGAGATTGTTCCTAATTCTAAATTACAAACAGGTCAACAACAATCATGTCAGAAGGAAGTCTATCTGATATGGACATTAAAATAGCCACATCCCCTCTTTCCATGCATAAAACCTTTAGAGTGAGATTAAAGTTTTTAATCACATTCCCTCATATTCTTGGCTTCCCAGGTCGCTCAATGGTAAAGAATCCACCTGCCAAGGCAGGAGATGCGAGAGACATAGGTTCGATCCCTGGGAGGGGAAGATCTCCTGGAGAAGGAAATGGCGATCCACTTCAGTATTCTTGCCTGGAAAATCCCATGGACAGAGGAGCCTGGTGGGCCAGTGTCCATGACGTCATAAACAGTCAGACATGAGTCTTCTTACTGAGTATCAATTCTCCTGTAAGTCAATGTGCAAAATTATCTGTCAATACAGACCATCTGCTTGTCCTGGTATATGGTGATATTAATTTTCATTCAAGTTCTGAGGTTACTAGCTTCCAAAAGGAGAATTACTATGAGTAAATTTGGGATGGAAGTCACTCATGGAATTTAAAGTCAGAAGTTAGCCTTAAGATCCTCCCTAAACTGGATCCCACATTACCCAGATAGGATGGCAGGCTCGGAAAAAAAGGATAAGAATTTGTTACAGGTGTGTATATTCCAGGTGAAGAATGAAGGCATACATATTTAAAAGGACAGAGTCTTTGCAGGTCTGCAATGCCTCAGAATTTCGGGGAAAGAAAGGACTTTCCTTATGAGAGTTCCTTTCTCTTTCCTCCCTGGCCCCAATGGAGGGTAAAAAGATACCTATTAACCCGAAACATTTTCTCTGCTGCATTCACCTAGTTGGCATTGTGGTCATAGAAAAGCAAAAGCAAAACAAAATAAACTTTTATGTGTCAGTGACTGTCTCCCCTCAATAGAAAACCCATTCCTGCCAAGCAAAAGCTCAAGGATTATTCATCTTTGTCATTTTCTCTAACCTCTCTGCAACCCTTTTTGATCGTCTGTTATGGTTCATTGTCCTTACACTTAGGGAGCATCCTGCCAGTGCAAGCTAAGAAGTCAGAGTAAACTGATGCTGATTTTTACAAGCCCAGTGCTATTCTCTGTGTCAAACTCAACCCTTCTTTGAGAACCTGTAATGCATTTAGCCCATTTCCAGGAATTTGAAAAGATTCAGTATTAGTATTATGCATCTGTCCCATGTAAGACTATAAACAATGTGAAGAAAGCTGCAAGATCCACACACAAAATAAAATTAATAGAAGACTTTATACAAACTCAGAGTAAATAGTATAAGTTAGATAGGAATTTAGGAAAAATGTGCCAGTAATGATTGCAGTTCTCAAGGAAGGATTTGTGAAGGAAGCACAATTTTTCAATTCTTTTTTTTTAACAAGCATCATTATGATCACAAATGTAATACATACACTTTAAAGAATTCACACAATGCATACATATAAGAAAAAGTAAATTTTCTCCCCAAGATCACACTCTTCAAGAGATAATTACTATAACTGATATGGTTTATACTCTTGTCTTTTTCCCCTTATTATATGTACACATATCAGAATTTACTTTTACTACAGTCCTTCTTTGTATTTGTGGTACACCCTGATCATGTTTCCTCATGGAACACATAACTGTAGCTCATTTTTAAAATTTTCAACATGATATGTCATAGTACAGGTATAGGAGGAAAAATGATCAGTTGGAATAGATGGGGAAAAGAGATGATATTTCAAGTGGAAGAGACAGACAGAACAGGGCTGAACATAGATTATTCTTGGAACAGTCAGAAAATGGACATCAGACTAGAGGAATAGTAGATGTGAGGATGGAGAAGCTGTCAGATTGTAAAGGGTATTGAAAATCAGGCAAAAAACATTAGACTTGGCTGAAAATATGAGCACTTTTAACTCTGGGAAAACTATGCTATTTTATTACATTCTGTTTTTGTGATAAAGTCAGAGGCTGAACTATTACCAGGGCTGGACAACTGGACTTTGCTCCACATACCAAAATGTACAGAATCCACTTAGAGAGTAGATAATTTTAAAAGAGTCTTGCACTTACATCACAGTAGTGCCTAGGTGGTGCTAGTAGTAAAGAACCCTCCTGCCAATGCAGGAGACATGAGATGTGAGCTCAATCCCTGGGTCAGGAAGATCCCCTGGAGGAGGGCATAGAAACCCACTGCAGTATTCTTGCCTGGAGAATCCCATGGACAGAGGAGCCCGGTGGGCAAGCGTCCATAGGGTCACAAAGAGTTGGACACAACTGAAACAACTTACCATGCACGCACGCAAGTGCAATAAAAGCAACTGAACCTAGCAAGTGTAATTGGTTAAAACCCATACCCAAGCATTACCCATTTGTGGACTCAGGAGGAAAGTTTATTCAAAGTGCGGCACTAGCATTGATCCTAAACTGTCTTGTCACAGCCTTGTCTTGGGCGAGCTCCTTCCTTACAGCTCGTCTTCTGTGCTTTTTCCTTCACTGATGAATCAAAGTGACTCCCCAACATTTTTCATTTTAAGATCAATGAATTGGCCAACTTGGTGACTATGTTTTGGAAGACAAGAGATGGAAGCAGAACTCTCCCAGTTCCTGCTGTGGCTCAGTGCAGACACTGGAAACAGACCCACTTCAGCATCCTGCTCACCCCCCAGCAAAAGTAAGAGTGGCCTAGAAGTGTAAAAACCTTTATGATCTATTCTATATGGGTCTGTAGAATTTGAATTTTTAAGTGTTAATAATTCTCATACTATATGTGTTATATAACGCATTTTAAAACATTCAGAGAAATTTTGAAAAGCAGAGAATTCCTTCTCATATCTCCTAGTTGAATTTTTCTCTGATTGTGAGTCTTGGCCCTTTTTCCTCAGCAGTATGTCTATTTTATGAACTCTAGTTGAATGATTTGGGCTGATTTGGGGGAGGGGGATGATGAATCATTTTTTAAGTTCTCATAATAGGTATTAAAGACAGAGGCTATGTGTTCACTGCAACTAAGTTATTAATTTAACTTGACCAGAAAGTGAAAACAATAAAATTAATTTAATCCCTTTCCCTTTTATAGTTAAGATAATTTTAGTCCTCTTATACTCGTTTCTGACCCATTCTCCTGCCTGACTCAATTAAGATGTCCTCTTTGGTGACATCTACTTAATGTTATTTTAACTGCTTTGAAATGTAGTCTGGGGAACTACATGACTCCAGGATATGAGCTAGTGTCTAATATCTGGCTCTAACATTTGTCCAACTACAAATGATGTGGCAAGTTTATCCAAATATATACAGCAAATATTTTCTCTAGATACTGGAAATACAACAATAAACAGAAAATACTCTGCCCTTCAAATAGTTTACATTCTAGTTGAAGATGAAAACTTTAATGTCAAAGGATTTTCTCCTCCAAACTAAAATCTTTTTCCCTGGACTTGGAGTATATATTGCCTTTAAAAATGAGATGATAATTTCTCCAAAGCATAGATATCAAAGGCTTTTGAATGAAAACCAAAAAACCCTTCCTCCTGATGTCTTCCTAAGTAAGGACCTAGGTAAGGTAAGATTTCTACTCCAGTGTAGAAAATATAACCGTGAGTTGTCTGTGATAAATATCTTCAGTTGGCGGTCATTGCCAAAGTGATAGGACCCTTAGGATTGCTCTTGGTACTCTGACCAACCAGCTTGGCTTTCCCTGCTTGACTTAAATCTTCAGTTCATGATGAAGATAGTGATGATTTTCTGGTCTGAGGTATAGAGTAAGCCTTCTTGACTTACTCTTTCCTCTAGGGGCACAACATCTTTTGTCATTAATAATCCAAAGTTGCCTAATACTGAATGTGGTCATTTTAGCTAGTTTAGAGGACAGAAAGATGTTTGAGGAAATAATATCAGCCCCTGCAGCTCAATTCCAGAAAAATAAAAGACCCAATAAAAAAATGGGCCAAAGAACTAAACAGACATTTCTCCAAAGAAGACATACAGATGGCTAACAAACACATGAAAAGATGCTCAACATCACTCATTAATGCAAGTCAAAACCACAGTGAGGTACCACCTCATGCCAGTCAGAATGGCTGCAATCCAAAAGTCTACAAACAATAAATGCTGGAGAGGGTGTGGAGAAAAGGGAACCCTCTTACACTGTTGGTGGGAATGCAAACTAGTACAGCTACTATGGAGAACAGTGCGGAGATTCCTTAAAAAACTGGAACTAGAACTGCCTTATGATCCAGCAATCCCACTGCTGGGCATACACACTGAAACCAGAATTGAAAGAGACACATGTACCCCAGTGTTCATCACAGCACTGTTTACAATAGCCTGGACATGGAAGCAACCTAGATGCCCAATGGCAGACGAATGGATAATAAAACTGTGGTACATATATACAATGGAATATTACTCAGCCATTAAAAAGAACACATTTGAATCAGTTCTAATGAGGTGGATGAAACTGGAGCCTATTATACAGAGTGAAGCAAGCCAAAAAGAAAAACACCCATACAGTATACCAATGCATATATAAAGGAATTTAGAATGATGGTAACAAGGACCCTATATGCGAGACAGCAAAAGAGACACAGATGTAAAGAATAGTCTTTTGGACTCTGGGAGAAGGCGAGAATGGGATGATTTGAGAGGGTAGCGATGAAACGTCTATATTATCATATGTGAAGGGGATTGCCAGTCCAGGTTCAATGCATGAGACAGGGTGCTCAGGGCTGGTGCACTGGGACGACCCTGGAGGATGGGATGGGGAGGGAGGTAGGAGGGAGGTTCTAGATGGGGAACACATGTATGCCTGTGGCTGATTCATGTCAATGTATGGCAAAAAAACACTACAATATTGTAATTAGCTTCCAATTAAAATAAAGTAATTAATTTTTAAAAAAATAAAAATTAGGAAATGGAAAAAAATAATATCAGCCCTAATGCTTTTTTGTACCACAGGCCTCTGCACAACAGATGTTTACAGATTATCAGTCTCACAATAGATGTTTACAGATTATCAGTCTATGTTTAAAAATATGTGTTAATAAATGTTCCTCCTAATCTAGGACTTCCTTTATTATAGATCGAAGGAAAGTAAAGAAATAGTGTTATGTCTCAGATAATCATTCAAATGGAATGGAAATAATACCAAAACATCAGCCTCCTTAGGGATCAAGAATTACTACTGGCCATTTAAACACACAAACACACACTTGCTCACCCCTGTGTCATTAATCCTTTTTTCCCAAGGTTGCTAAATTAAAAGGAAAAAGGAAAATCTCACATTAACTTATTTTTTCTAAGATTCATGTGGAATCTTATGAGCATCTTGAATTTTATTGGCTAAACTATGCTGTCTTAGTCAAGAAAACACTGTAAAAAGGTCAGAATGTTCCTTTGGCAAAATCATATAAGCCAATACAGCATTATTTTTTATATGCAGTAAGTTAAAACTTTCTTACCATATGAACACTATCAATAATCTTCTAGTTTCTATTTTTTTCCAAAATAAAAATCTCCCTAAATTTAGCATATTGAAAAACAGAGACATTACTTTGCCAACAAAGGTCCATCTAGTCAAGGCTATGGCTTTTCCAGTGGTCATGTATGGATGTGAGAGTTGGATTATGAAGAAAGCTGAGCGCTGAAGAATTGATGCTTTTGAACTGTGGTGTTGGAGAAGACTCTTGAGAGTCCCTTGGACTGCAAGGAGATCCAACCAGTCCATTCTGAAAGAGATCAGCCCTGGGATTTCTTTGGAGGGAATGATGCTGAAGCTGAAACTCTAGTACTTTGGCCACCTCATGCGAAGAGTTGACTCATTGGAAAAGACTCTGATGCTGGGAGGGATTGGGGGCAGGAGAAGGGGACGACAGAGGATGAGATGGCTGGATGGCATCACTGACTTGATGGACGTGAGTCTGGGTGAACTCCGGGAGTTGGTGATGGACAGGGAGGCCTGGCGTGCTGCGATTCATGGGGTCACAAAGAGTCGGACACGATTGAGCGACTCTACTGAACTGACCTGAACTGAAATTTAGAGTTAAGTTATTTGGGATTACTAAGAGAATTTAGAAAGTCAGTTAGATTCAAAATCAGTATTCCAAACCAATGCAAGTTCAATTACCAATAGAGAAGAGATTTCCTAACAAACTGATCCTCCTGCAAATAACAGCTACAAATAAAAGGGAAAAAATACAGGGTCAGGCATTTTTGGAGGAGCAAAAAGCAGAGCAAGTGATTAGCATGGAGTGAGTTTTCATTTTCTGGTTTTTCCTTTAGAGTAGCTAAAACTCTAATGGAAAGCTTGCAATCTTTCTAACCAAAGGAACTGGGAAAAGAAGACTAGAAAACCCAGGGCCACTAGAAGAGAGAGGGAGGACACAGAAGAGAGAAATCCATAGAAAAGTAAGCTCCAATTTTGTGTTTAAACTCTGCCCAAATCTCTGACTGACCCCTGAACCACTCACTCATGGAGAAAACAGAAAGAATCTTATAGCTAAAGGCTTAAAGAACTGAATTAGATCTGAGCTACAACCAACCGTAGACATGACAATTTTTAGTTTCAATCTAGCTAAGTGAATTGCTTCTTGTATTAGTTTGCTAGGCTGCCATAACAAAGTGCCATAGGCTGGGTGCCTTAAATAACAGAAATTTACTTTCTCACAATTCTGGAGGCTAGAAGTCTAAGACTAAGGAAGTGGCATGGCTGGCTTCTCCTGAGGCCAGTCTCCCTGGCTCATAGATGGTCATCTTCTCCCTGTGTCTGCACTTGGTCTTCCCTGCTATATGCGTGCATCCAGATTTCCTATTCTTATAGGGATACATAATGAATTAGAGCTCATACTGAAGACCTTATTTTAACTTAATTAAAATTTAGTTGGCTCTCTGTATCCACAGGTTTCACACAGATCCAGCCAACTATGGATCAAAAATATTTGGGAAAGAAATTCCAGCAAGTTCCAAAGAGCAAAGCTTGAATTTGCCATGCACTGGCAACTATTTACATTGTATTTACAACTGTTATATAGCATTTTCATTGTATTAGCTAGTATAAGTAATCTAGAGATGATTGAAACTATACAGGAAGATGTAAATTATATATAAATATGATATCACTGTATACAACGGACATGAGCATCCACGAATTTTGGTATCCATAGGGCCTGGAACCAATCCCCCACAGACACCAAGGGACAACTCTACTTTTTAAAAGACTGTATCACCAATGTATACATCACATTCTCAGTTAATGAGAATTATGACTGCAACATATGAATTTGGGGAGAACATAACTCAGACCACTTGCTAAAACACTGGTAGTCTTAGAACAATGTAACAAAGTCCACAATCTCCACAAAATAAAATTCAAATGTCCACTTCACATACCAAAATTACTTGACATATGAAGATCCAGGAAAATAAAACCCAACCTCAGGAGAAAAATCAAATGCTAGTCCCAAGGTCAACCAGATGCTGAAGTTATCAGGCAGAGACTTTAAAGCAGAACTTATAACTGGGCACAGAGAGACAAAGAAAAATATACCTATAATGAATTGGATATAAGATATCAACTGCATTTATACCTATAGCAAATTGAAAATGAAAAGTATAAAGAGTATATTAGTATAAAATATAACAGACCTAGGAGTAGGCCAACAAGACATGTATAAGAACTTAAAAAGTATCATGAAACTTTTTGAGAAAGATTTTTAAAAGGCCAGTAAATAAAATACCATGTTCCTGAATTAGAAGTTTCAATATTATAAGGTGGTCAAATATTTCAAATTTGTTTATAGATTCACCACACTAGCAATCAGAATCTCAGCAGGTTAGATTGTAGAACTTGATAAGCAGATTCCAAAATTTAGATGGAAGTGAAATAAACAAAAATAACTAAGATACATCTAAAAAGGAATAAAAGAGGTTAATTTGCCATAAGTACTAGATATGACATATATTTTAGCATTTTAATAAAGATAATGATATAGAGAAACAATAAATATCTCAGATATTTTTCTTCATTAGTACTAGGTTGATAACGTTGTCATTACAGTAAACTGGGATATGATTTTTTTGTTAAAAACTTGTAGATCTTTTTCTAACACTACCCAACAAAAAAATCAATTTCATGCTCATTAACCACATAAATGAAAAAGTAGCAATTATAATTCTTTTAAGAAATATTATATAAGAGTATTTTATGGCCTCAGCTTAAGAAAGCTTTTCTAGGCAAAACACACACACACATACATACACATCCACACACACACACAAGTCCACTGTTCTTAAAGAAACAAGCAAACTGGAGCATGACATCAGCAAGATGGAGAAATAGGTGGTTCACAACTTCAGTCTTCCTCATAAAGAGCAGTTAATATCCATAGAAAAACATCTTTGTCAAAACCTCAGAAATCAAGGTTGAGGTTGAAGTACACCTTAGATCATACAAAAAAAGAAAAGACATACTTTAAGGAGTGATTTCCTTTTGACCTTGTGGCCCCTCCCCAAGGCCACACAGTCCCAGCACGGGGCCTACAGTCCTGCAGCGGGAACGAGGACACAGGTGGACACCTAGCTTCCTAGCATTCTGGGTTGCTTTCTGGGAGGTCCTTTTAGTGCGCCGCAGGGATCGCTGTAGAGAGTGGCTGGAGACAGAGAAGGGTTGAGGCTCATAGCAATTAGCATGCCGATCTTGGCAGACTGTTCCTACTGATCTCAGCATTCATGCAGAGATCCCACACAGTGGCCCCATTCATTCAGAGAGCTGAGGAAGTGGCCCTGTGTGGCACAGCTACACAGTCAGAATTTCTACTGAGTTTGGGTCACAGGTCAGCAGGCCATCCTCACTGTGGAGCACATTCTAGATCAACACCTAGTCACTAGTCATGCCCAATGGCTGAGCACACCCTTCACCTCCTCTTGACCAGGACGTCTGGCCTAAGATGCTAGGCAGCTGTATAACAAATCCTATTACCTAGCCAAGAAAGGCAGTAAGGCAGTAACACTGCACAGCTGCTGAGCAAAAGCCTGTCCCAAGACACTGGACAGCCACATAGCATATCCTAAGTTCTGCTGGGAAAGGACAATCAGCAACCTGATCCAACAGCTAAAAATGATAAGAAAAGGAAAGGAAACTATTTCTTCCAGTGTTAAGATAAGAATGTGAAAATACAGGATAACAAAAAATCAGATAAATATGACACCAAAATGTCCAGCATTATCCTGATACTAGAGAATAAATTCACTACAAGGAAAGAAAAATACAGACCAATATCCATAATGAATATAGATGTGAAAATTCTCAACAAAATAATAGTAAACCAAATTCCATAGCACATTAAAAGTATTATATGCCATGATTGAATAGGATTTACCCCTAGGATGCAGTGATGCATCAAATAGGCAAATCAACAAATGCTATACACCATATTAACAGGATGAAAAATTTAAATCATATGATCAAAACTCGTAGGAAAAAATATAGGCAGTATGCTTTTTGACATCAGTCTTAGAAATATTTTGGAGGGCTATCTTTCCTCAAGTAAGAGAAACAAAAGCAAAAATAAACAAGAGGGACTACATTAAATGGAAAAGTTTTTCATAGCAAAGGAAACTATGAGGAAATCAAAAAGACCACCTACTGAATGGGAGAAAATATTTGCAAATGATATTTTTGATAAGGGGTTAATATCCAAACTACACAAAGAACTCCTATAACTCAACACCAAAAAAATAAACACTCTAATTAAAAAATGGACAGAAGACCTGAGTAAACATTTTTCCAAAGAAGACATGCAGATACCAAGCAGGCACATGAAAATACGCTTAATATCACTAAGCATCAGGAAATGCAAACCAAAGCCATAATAAGATATCACCTCACACCTGTTAAAATGGCTCTCATCAAAAAGACAACAAATAACAAGTATTGGCAAGAATGTGGAGAAAAGGGAACCATCATGCACATTGGTGAGAATATAAATTGCTACATACACTATAGAAAATAGCAATTCCTCAAAAATTAAACACAGGACTCCTATATAATCCAGAAATTCTATTTCTAGGTGTTTTTCTGAAGAAAACAAAACCACTAATTCTAAAAGATAATATACCCTTATGCTTATTGTGGCATCTTTCTTAATAGTCAACATATGTAAAAAACATAGTTTCTGTCAGCAGGTAAATGAATAAAGAAGATATAGTGTGTGTGTGTACACACACACATGATGGAATACTGCTGAGTCATAGAAAAGAATAAAAGCTTGCCATTTGTGACAATATGGATGGACTAAGGGGATATTATGCTAAATGAAATAAATCAGAGGAAGACAAATACCATATGATTTCATTTATACATGAATTTAAAATGAACAAAAGAAAACAAACATAACAAAACAGAAATAGTACAAACAGGTGGTTGCTGAGGAAGAGGGGTGGTGGGATGAGGGAAAAGGTGAGGAAAATTAAGAGGTACAAACTTTCCAGTATAAAATAAATAGAGGGATAAAATGTATAGCATAAGGAATATAGTCAATAATAATGTAATATCTTTGTATGGTTATAGATGGTAACTAGATTTATC
This sequence comes from Budorcas taxicolor, assembly GCF_023091745.1. Classification (NCBI taxonomy): domain Eukaryota; kingdom Metazoa; phylum Chordata; class Mammalia; order Artiodactyla; family Bovidae; genus Budorcas; species Budorcas taxicolor. Next base: position 25,266,088 of record NC_068914.1, read on the forward strand.
ATGGCGTCACTCTGTAATGTAAGAAATATTGAACACTATATTGTGCACCAGAAACCAAAATAATGTTGTAGGTCAATTATACGTCAAGAAAAAATCAAACTCCTAGAAAAAGAGATGAGATTTGTGGTTACCAGAGGCAAAGGTGGGGGAATGGAAAATAAGATGAAGGTGTTTAAAAGGTATAAATTTCAAGTTACAAGATAGACAAGCACTAGAGATGTAATGTACAACATAATATAATTAACACTACTATGTGTTATGTATGAAAGTTTTTAAGAGTAAACACTAGAGTTTTCATCACAAAATATTTTCTTCTGTTTTGAACGTATAACGGATTAGAGATGGTCATTAAACTTTAGTGGTATCATTTTATGAGCTATATAAGTCAAGTCATTATGCTCTGTGCCTTAAATTTGTACAGTGCTAAATATAAATTATATCTCAATAAAACTGGAAGAAAACAAATTAAAAAAATTTAAATCATATGATCATCTTAATAGATACAGAAAGAACATCTGACAAAATTCAACGTCTTTCAAGAGGAAAACTCTCAACAAATTGGATATAGGAGGAAAATAACTGAACATAATAAAGCCCATGTATGATGACTACATAGCTAACATCATAGTCAACAGTGAAAGGTTGGTAGCTTTTCCTCTAAGATCAAAAACCAGACAAGAGTGCCTGCTCTCACCAGTCCTATTCAACATAGCACATACAGAATTCTTAGCCATAGCAAGTAGGCCAGAAATAAAAGCCATCCAAATCAGAAAGGAAGAAGCAAACTGTCTCTTTACAGACAACTGCAGATGAAAGGGACAATTTGCATATGACAGGACCTTATAGATAGAAAATCCTGAAGACTACATCAAAAAACTGTTGGGACTAATGGGTAAATTATGTAATGTTTCACTCTTCAGTTCAGTTCAGTCACTCAGTCGTGTCTGACTCTTTGCGACCCCATGAATCACAGGACGCCAGGCCTCCCTATCCATCACCAACTCCCGGAGTTCACTCAGACTTATGTCCATTGAGTCAGTGATGCCATCCAGCCATTTCATTCTCTGTCGTCCCCTTCTCCTCCTGCCCCCAATCCCTCCCAGCATCAGAGTCTTTTCCAGTGAGCTGACTCTTCGCATGAGGTGGCCAAAGTATTGGAGTTTCAGCTTTAGCATCATTCCTTCCAAAGAACACCCAGGGCTGATCTCCTTTAGAATGGACTGATTGGATCTCCTTGCAGTCCAAGGGACTCTCAAGAGTCTTCTCCAGCACCACAGTTCAAAAGCATCAATTCTTCTGTGCTCAGCTTTCTTCACAGTCCAACTCTCACATCCATACATGACCACAGGAAAAACCATAGCCTTGACTAGACGGACCTTTGTTGGCAAAATAATGTCTCTGCTTTTCAATATGCTATATAGATTGGTCACAACTTTTCTTCCAAGGAGTAAGTGTCTTTTAATTTCATGGCTGCGGTCACCATCTGCAGTGATTTTGGAGCCCCAAAAAATAAAGTCTGACACTTTCCACTGTTTCCCCATCTATTTCCCATGAAGTGATGGGACCAGATGCCACTTCATGCCACTTCTGATGCCATGAACTTCATTTTCTGAATGTTTAGCTTTAAGCCAACTTTTTCACTCTCCTCTTTCACCTTCATCAAGAGGCTTTTTAGTTCCCCTTCACTTTCTGCCATCAGGGTGGTGTCATCTGCATATCTGAGGTCATTGATATTTCTCCTGGCAATCTTGATTGCAGCTTGTGCTTCTTCCAGCCCAGCATTTCTAATGATATACTCTGTATAGAAGTTAAATAAGCAGGGTGACAATATACAGCCTTGACGTACTCCTTTTCCTATTTGGAACCAGTCTGTTGTTCCATGTCCAGTCCTAACTGTTGCTTCCTGACCTGCATATAGGTTTCTCAAGAGGCAGGTCAGGTGGTCTGGTATTCCCATCTCTTTCAGAATTTTCCACAGTTTCACCCTTAGCAGTCATTAAATTAACAAATACTTCACTAACAACATATTCAGCATTAGGCCCTAAATTCTGAGTGACAGAACATTATAACAAACATACCATGCTGTTGCTACATCTATATTTTTTTGCACATACTTTTTCTTCTACCTCAAAAGCCCTTTCTCCCTCTAGACTACCGAGTAAATACCTATTCATGTATTACTAATAAGTCCCAGTTTAGATATTCCCTTTTCTGGTAAACATTCTAAGACTCAGTGTAGAATTAATTTGCTCATGTTTCATTTATACTTTGCACATATGTTTCCTATTATAGTTAACCACTCTATTTTAGTCATTTACTTATTGTAAGTCACCTCTCTCAATAGATTATGACTTCCCTGAAATCAGATAACTGTCTTTTGTGCATTATCAACTGTCTCATAATTGTAAAGCCCTTAGCACAGAAGTGATGCCTAACAAATGCATTAGGTGAAGTGATCCACCTGGTTTTGAACTCACCCTTCCTTGATGAGCAGAGACAAGTATAATAAGTAATGATGGTCACATAGGAACATGGGAAGATTACAAGTTGTGGGTTACTCACTACTGCAGTTGCAGACCAAGGAAAGCATTTGAAGTTTAATATTGGAGGCAGTGTTATGACCAAAGCCAGGGATAGGATCCCCATAGGGTCCACAGTCAAACTGACCTTGATAATCATGGGAACACAACAGAATAATAAAGAGTATAATTCCAGAGAATTAATTCTAGATGAGGTACTGGGTTAAACCTGGCTCTGACCCTTGCAGGTTGCGTAACAGTGGGTAAGCTTCTTCATCTCTCTACACCTCAGTCTCCTCACCTATAAAAGTGGGGATAATAAATAGTAATATGATAGTTTTAAATATTATCTGCAAATTATTTGACATTATTTCCATTAAAAGTTAAATCTCATCCCCCTCCCTTTGTTTCTATTGAGCAGAATTGTGGTAGAAATTACCCAATATGACTTCAATATGGTTATTGAAGCTAGGTTATAAGAGATGGCACAGTGATACAATTTCTCCTTGACTCTGTCTCCCTTGAGAATTGTGCCTATGAAGTCCTAAGCTGCTATGTAAAAAGTATATAAACATTAAAGCTGCCATATTGAAGAAAACAGATAGAGTCCAGATGAGGAGAGAGAGATGTCTGGAGACTCCCAGCTGCTCCAGCCCCTGATGGCTGAATCCTGCCAAATCTAGTGCCATACATGTGAGTGAGTGAGCTTTCAGCTGACTTCAGCCCCAGCTTTCCAGCCACCCAAGCTGACACTGAGTATAGAGAAGTATGTTACTCTATTAGGTTTTGCCCAAAGTACAGATATGTGGGCAAATATAAATTTTTTACTTTTATTTTAAATGACTGAGTTTGGGTTTCAAAAAATGAAGTGCTGCTAAAATAAAATCTAAAATGAGAGGCTTTGGAACTAGAGGAAGAATCTGGAATAACATAGACTGTTAGCCAAAGCATGGTGAACCAAGAGGCTGTTTATGAAAGTTTAAAAGAAGTTTTAAAAAATGCTATGAAAGTTGGAGGAAAATGTACAGTTGTTTTGTAGTCATAGGAAATTTAGCAACATTGTTGCCTACAGTAAATTGGAAAATAAAAAATGTGTATCTAACGAAGTAGATGATCAGCTAAGGGATTTGCAGGTGCTACCTGACTCTCTCTCTCTGTATGGTTTGTGTGTGTGTGTGTGTGTGTATTTGTAGCCTTTCGTAAAGCATGGGAGGATAGGGGTAAAGCAGTGAAGTAACTATTAAATATATGTAAGGGAGCTAGGACTTTCTGTATTTGAAAATAAAATTGTTTTTTAGTCTCTCAGATGGCAAATGACACTAAAATTAAGAAATGACTGTCTAGAAATGATCAATTCCTGATGTTATAAAAAGTGATCTAAAGATGCAGCCAAGTATGACTCTAGAATCTTGGGAAATTTAAGATGGGTGCCTCACATACAGAAACATAGAGCACCCCCAATTATCTTAAGAACATGCTTTGTGCATCTGCTTCATAAAAGACAGGGTTTCTAATAGTCTTAAGCATATTTTCCTATAGCTGCCTTATGGGAAGACCAAAGTAGATAAGGCTTATGTCAGTAAGATTTGTGAATGTAACTTCTGTCCAATGGAGTGGCTCCAACAAGATTCCCATAAGTTCTTAGAATAATGGCATAAATAGGCTAAGTGAACTGTTCAGCTGCAAACACCAGCCATTTCCTATGGAGAGGGAAAAATGTGTCTGAGTACAGAACCAAACTGTCAAGAGTCACTCCTAGGAACAAGGACTGAGTTCTGATCAAGGAACTGACAACATGACATGAACAGGATATTAGGCCAGGAATTCTTGCATGCTTCCCATTCTCCTTTTTTTGAACAAAAGGGTCTACAGAAGTTCTACCATGACTGTTTCACCAAAATACACTGAGCGCATAGAGAAAACATAACTTGTCTCAAGGGCTCAGCTTTTCAGATGGAGAGGAACCCAATCCAAAAAGCTGATTTCAAGGACATACAGAATTTAGTCTCATCTGTGCCTGGATCTGATTTGGATGACCTTAATTTTCAGCCTGAAACCACATTAAGTAAGATTTCTCAGAGATCTTGGGTGGAGATGAGTATATTTTGGTGTCAGAAGAATACAAATAATTTGTGACCAAAGAGCAGACTGTGGTGGTTTTAAGAGCTATCTGTAAATTCTCTGACATTCCCTTCATAAAATGATGGTTCCTAATCTCCTTTCTCTTGAATATAGACTGCTTTTAGTGACTTGCTTCTGAAAAACATTTAATGAAGCTAAAGTGACATTTTGTGATTTCCAAGGCCAAGTTAGACAAGTTAAAACAGCTTTCATCTGGCTTGCTGTCTCTCTTACTTCTGGCTCTGATATTGTCCACGAACACTTTTTTTTTTTTTTTTAAGTACTTGGGAGTTGATGAATCTCATGTGAAAATTGATGGAATCAGAAGAAAAACACTATGTTGATTTTTAAGAGAGAGTAAAATACAAGACTAAAATCTTAAAAAGTCAATAGATAAATACTACTTTTATCTGAGAGTCATCTAGTAAGAAAGGAAGTGAGAAAGGGGGAAAAAATCTATTACCAATCTAGGAAGTCAAAAAATAGCAAAATCACGTTCACACAAAATGCTCAAAGGAGACAACTAACCTTTGTTCTAAATAAAACACAGGATCCTCACAGGCAGGCACATTAGAAAAGACCACTGATCAATTAAGTAGGACAAAACACTGGAGCAAGTACACGAGTTCCCTAGGTGTATCTGAATTTCAAAAAATAAAAAGATGTTCTCAAGTTGAACTCTCATTCAAAGTTAGTTTTGAAGTGTTCATACTTTAGATAATAGCCCACTATGATTGGTAAGATGAAACAATGCTTTGAAACACATACCCTTCTCTTCTTTGAAACATACTTTGATAGTACTTTGCTAGAAAAGATGCAATTGAAAATCAGGGTGAAGAGATGAGTCCCCATTTGATGTCATTTTGTTAGCCTGTGAGGCAGGTCACATTAAGCGCTATAAGAATCAACTTTTTTCCTCCCATATCTGCCTTGCCCTTGAGCCTAATCTTCTAAAGTACAGTAGGTAGTGCATTTTATTTTTATTCACATCATTCATAGTAATGATTACATTCTACCTTGAGACCCAGAGTGTGCACACATTCACACATACATAAAACTGAAATTAAAGTTTTATACTGGTTATGACTCAGTAAACGGATTTTGTAAACTACTCTCAACAAAGAATTGATCAACACTTTAGATACCACTGAACTAAGGAAATTGCCTAGTCCTTCTAAAGTTAACTTTGTTGATTCCCCTATGAATTGCTCAAATTTTCAGCCACTAAATCCATCTGATTTGAGATGTTATCTGTCTGGAGACTTGGATTTCTATTCATCTGTGCAATGGTCTTATTTGCGTCAAATATAACTTTCATATGTCATATATTCTAGGCATATAGGAATGAAGGATATAGTGGAAAACAAACATAGTACTACTTTCAAGGAGCTTAAGGTTTAAACAATATGAATTTTTAAATAGCATCATGAATGTAAGGTAAAATATTATAGTTTCTATAAAGAAAGTCTGTAAGAGTCACTGATAAAGAAAACTAACAACATAAGAGACTGTCTTAGATACAGTGATCCAAGAAGGATTTGCTCTACAAGATGGTATCTCAACCAGATCCTCTGCTAGACTATTATTTGCTCCTTAATAATTGGTCTTCTTTTCCATTTGAACGTTGTCTTAATTAGGGCCATTTTCCCCCAATTAAATATTCTATTTCTCAGCTTCCTTGGCAGCTAAGTATAACCAAGTGACTAAACTGTAGCCACTGTGATGTGAGCTGAAGCAATCTGTGCCATTTCTGAGTATTGTTCTCTTTAAGAACCCAACAAAATTTTAGGTGCACAATACAGTTGGACATATATTCCCTTCATCTTTTTTCCTGTCAGCTGGTTGAAAGATGGTACACTCTGGGACTTAGAAACATAAGTCATGTGTGAAAATTGCTGAGTCACTTACCAAACCTGGATCACCAATCTGTCTCTGGACTCTCACATGAAAAATAAGTAAACTTTCATATTATTGTGTGTTAGTCGCTCAGTTGTATCCGACTCTGCAAAACCCCATGGACTGTAGCCCTCCATCCACGGGATTTTCCAGGCAAGAATACTGGAGTGGGTTGCCCTTTCCTTCTCCAAGGGATTTTCCTGACCAAGGAACTGAATCTGGGTGTCCCACATTTCAGGCAGACTCTTTACTGAGTGAGCCACCAGGGAAGCCCCTAGAAGAAAAAGTGAAATTCGCTCAGTCCTGTCTGGCTCCTTGCAACCCCATGGACTATACAGCCCCTGGAATTCTCCAGGCCAGAATACTGGAGTGGATAGCCTTTCCCTTCTTGAGGGGATCTTCCCAACCCAGGGATCAAACCCAGGTCTCCTGCATTGCAAGTGGATTCTTTACCAGCTGAGCCAGAAGGGAAGTCCTGAGCCACAGTATCATAGACTCCCTTTGTTCTGTTTCCCAACTAAAAACAGTACAAGAACTTAATGATGACAGGGACTAGCCATTTGAAAAATTAGGTTTATAGGTAATGGCTGAAGGAACAAGGGTACTAAAGGCAGAGGAAACAGTATATAAAAACCCCCAGGAAGGGAAGATTTTCTGGTTTCCAGGGAAGAGAGGAAGCTGATATGCTTGGAGTATAGTAGATGAATAGAGAATGGAACAAGGTAATATTGAATGAGATGAATGAAAACAAAGCTGACCACCGCAGTGTTTTAAATAGGTATGAGAACAATTCTGTCAAGGTGAGTAGAGAGAACTCCATGATGCCATGGATTAAACATCTTGAACAGTGCCTGGTATATATTCGGTGCTTGATTCCTTTTCTTTCTCTCCCCTTTCTTTGATTTACTCTGAGGCACCAGACAATCTGCGGCTTCCTCCCTGTTTAACAGCCTAGCAGGGAATTTCCACAGCAGTTCAAACTTTGTCTAAGGACCTGTTGATCTCTCAAATTGATTAAATTATTGACTTGCAAAACCACATGGGACGGTACATGTCTTTGTCTTAGATGAAGATTAGTATTTTGGCTGATTCTATGTAAAAGATAGATCCATAGAGATGTTGTGAATTTTATTTGAACTAATTTTTTTAAGAAGTCATATCATTGCTTCATTGACTATTTAGGACAATTAATGTCAATGTTCATTTTTGTCTTATCATTACGAAGTAAAATTAGTTCTACCCCAGTCAGCTCAAACCACAAACAATATAATCCAATTTTCTTTCACTTTCATAGCTTATTTTAGCTGTCTTTCATGCTAAACTTGTCAGTAAATCAACTTTAATACTTCATTTTAATATCTGCAAGCAAATTGTTCTGCTTTTATCTTAATGTCAGTATGTCCAACTTCAGTTCAGTTCAGTTCAGTTCATTCACTCAGTTGTGTCCAACTGTTTGTGACCCCATGAATCGCAGCATGCCAGGCCTCCTTGTCCATCACCAACTCCCAGAGATCACTCAAACTCATGTCCATCAAGTTGGTGATGCCATCCAGCCATCTCATCCTCTGTTATCCCCTTCTCCTCCTGCCCCCAATCCCTCCCAGCATCAGAGTCTTTTCCAATGAAAACTCTTTGCGTGAGGTGGCCAAAGTACTGGAGTTTCAGCTTTAGCATCATTCCTTCCAAAGAAGTGCCAGGGCTGATCTCCTTCAGAATGGACTGGTTGGATCTCCTTGCAGTCCAAGGGACTCTCAAGAGTCTTCTCCAACACCACAGTTCAAAAGCATCAATTCTTCAGCACTCAGCTTTCTTCACAGTCCAACTCTCACATCCATACATGACTACTGGAGCTTACCTAGGTCTTTAAAATTATTTGCATTTGAATCAGTTCTAATGAGGTGGATGAAACTGAGAGTGCCAGCAAGAAAAACACCAATATAATATGCTGCTGCTGCTGCTGCTGCTAAATCGCTTCAGTCGTGTCCAACTCTGTGCAACCCCATAGACAGAAACCAGTCAGGCTCCCCTGTCCTTGGGATTCTCCAGGCAAGAGGAATTTAGAAAGATGGTAATGATAACCCTGTATGCGAGACAGCAATAGAGACACAGATGTACAGAACAGTCTTTTGGACTCTGTGGGAGAGGGAGAGTGTGGGATGATTTGGGAGAATGGCATTGAAACATGTATAATATCATGTAAGAAACGAATCACCAGTCTAGGTTTGATGCAGGATACAGGATCCTTGGGGCTGGTGCACTGGGGTGACCCAGAGAGATGGTATGGGGAGGGAGGTGGGAGGAGGGTTCAGGAGTGGGAATACGTGTACACCCATGGTGGATTCATGGTGATGTACGGCAAAATCAATACAGCATTGTAAAGTAAAATAAAATAAAATTAAAATTTAAAAATATTATTTTAAATAATATTTAAAATATTAAATCCTACTGTAGCACATCCTACTGACATGCAGAGATTTAAAAATTTAATAATAATAAAATGAAATCTGTTTTCATTGATAGAAATTTCCAGCTGTTTCCTCAAAAAACTACCAAATGTAATGAAAGGGGTATGAAGGAATTAAACACAAAGATTGCCTAATTGGCTGGAAATATTTGAAATTATACCACCAGCTTTGTAGACATGAGAAAAAACAGGCTGCTATTTTCAACTAGGATGAAATTCTAGGAGCATTGTAACTTACCTTACAATTCATTTTAACCAGAGTTATATGAGAACTAACTGCAGGGTTCTAATTTATCAGCATTATAGAAAGAGGTTTTCACATTTTCTTTTAATATACTAATGAAAATATAGAGCAAATCTATTTGGCTACACTAATAAATTCCTGACACAAAAATTATTTAGGCAATTTGGATGGAACTTGATCCTTAAGTTTAGATAATGAGTGTTATTCCATTAAACTTAAAGAAAAAAACAATACAACACTATTTCTCTCTGACAAACCACTCAACTAAGCCATCCATTCTAAAGGTCTAACACAGCTCATAAACTTTATGAATAGGTACAGTAGGAAAAAGCAGGGTGTAGCATTTTGGATGACTGGACCATTGGTTAAGCCTCAAATTTAACCTTGTCACCTGAAAACAAAACAGTCCACAAAATTCCTCTCTAATATACCATCAGAGATATTTTTTATAGAGATAACTTCCAGTAGTAGGATTCTACCACCTGTAATTTTCCAGAAATGAATCATCCTAAATAATTGTGCTTTCCTAATGAGCTTATATGTAACACATTTGATTTCAAATTTTATGATCCCTCTTGAATAGAACATATAGACTAGAATTTACTCTTCACTGATGATTCAAGGCCATCGTTTTAAAAAACAATAATCTTGCCCTGTTATGATACAGAGATATTCTCAAAGGCTATTCACCTTGACCCCACTGTAAATAATACTGGTTGACCCCGAGTATTTTTATTTTTGAGTCCTTGAATACTGTGATTTCTTTATATGTCTTTACTTGCCTGTTTTACTTGGTCCTGTTTTGTTTCTCTCAAAAAGAATGTTTCATGTGGTTTTAGAGTCCTATAAAACACATTCTGAATGTATGTCCTGTATCTTTAGTAGCAGTGAGACTTCAAACAACTTCCCCACTTTCCTGTGCTCAAGTTTTCTTGTATTGAAAATAGCATATAATACCCTTCATGTGAAAAAATGAGATGAATACTGAGTATAGTTCTTGCTCTATAACTTATTTTCACATTTTTATACATAGCTTCCATTCAGAACCTTTTAGTAACTTGAGATAACCCATGTTACCTCCCTGAATATTGTTATAACTGCAGCCAAACGCAAAGAAATATGTTTTAACTGGTCAAATTAGTGTAACTGCATATAAAATTAAATTTTAATTTAATCTGTGAAATACAAGACTATGAGGGCCAGTGAAATTAAAAAGCTTCCTTAAAGTCATACTGCTAATGGCAGAATCTACAGGTACTATGTCCTTCAAACTAAAGCACATTCTTTAAAACTGAGCTGACAGATCTGAGTTCTAGTCCTGGTTCTGCTGTTTACTCCCTGGGTGATCTAGGGCTGACTGATGAAATTTTCTAGACTTTAATTTGCTCATCAGTCATAAACGGCAGCTGAATTAGATAAAAGGGTCCTTTTCATATTATTAAGTAATTAAAGAAATGAAGTACTGACACATGTGAAAATCTTATGTGAAATTAAAGAGATCAGTCACATCAGAGGACATACACTGTATGATTCCATTTATACTGAAACGTCTAGAAAAGGCAAATCTACTGAGATAGGAAGATTAGTGTTGGGCAGGGGCTGCAGGGAGGGAGGCAATGGGGAGTGACTGCTAAGAGTCTGGGATCTCTTTGAGGGAGAACAGAATGTTCTAAAATTAGATTGTGGTGATGGTGGTACACTGTGCAAACATACTAAATATCACTAAATTGTACACTTAAATGAGTGAATTGTATAGTATGTGAATTTTACATCAATAAAGTTACTTTTTAAAAAGGAAAAAAGTATAGGGTGGTGCTTTCCAGTTCTGGTATCCTTTAATTTTACTGTCAGGATGCACACGCTAGGGTTCCTAAATTCCATCCCAATTTCCTTAATGCCTAGCTTATTCTCTAACAATGTCACTTGGTGAATTTCAGTAATTAAATATGAATATTGCATGGAACCATTCTTTGTTTATTGCTTTCAGATGACATTTGGAAAGAGAATACAAAGGAGAGCATATTATTGACCTAGATATTTATGCAAAGAAAGTTATGGGTAGGATCATATTGTCTACTTTTGGACCTATCAAGAAGCTTAATATCTAAAATAAGCAAGATCTAATACAACTGCATTGTAAAGCAATAATTAAATCCTCATTTATCTATTGATATAACTGGAATATTCATACAATGTAATTAATGAGAAAAGTGAATAGTATGCTTCATTTGATGATCACCAAGTATGTTTGCCAGTATCAATGTTCATGCATTTCATTTTTTTAAATAGGAGTATTTGAGCAGAAATATGTATTATGTATTTGAAAATGAAGACACATACACATAGCTATAACTTACTGGATCTGTGTATATCAGGGACATGATCAACAACTGTTTTATATAAGTTCTCCTCAAAAGATATGTAAGTCACAAAATAAATGACAATATAGTTTTACTCAACTAGGAAAGTAACAAAGACTATATAGAAACAGTCAATGTGTTTTTTTTTTTTAACAAAAGAAATTGTTTTAGGGAATATGGACAAGATGGAAGACTAGGAAGACCATGAGCTTACCTCCTCCCATGTGCATACCAAAGTTACGGCCATTTACAAAACAATTCCCTATGAGAATGACCTGGAAATTAGAAGAAAAGATATTATACAACTGAAGACATAAAAGAACCACAATGAGGTGAGTAGGAAGAGTGGACATGTATATAGTCCAGACACATACTCCCAGGTAGGAGACCCACAAACAGGGGTTAATCACAACTGCAGAGGTTCTTTCCAAAAAGGGAGGGACCCAAGCTCTACATCAAGCTTCCTAGCCTATGGGTCCTGCACTGGGAAGATAAGCCCTCCATAATATCTGGTTTGGAAGGTCAGCTGGGCTTGTGTACAAGGGAGCTCTTAAAAGGCACTCACAAAACCTCACTTGCTTGGAGTTCAAAACAGAGGCAGTAATTTTAGAGGCACAGTGGTCAGATCCACCTGCTGATCTTGGAGAGCCTCACAGATAGACAGGAGACAACTGGAACTCCACCTTGGGATACAGATTCTGTCAAGAACCATTTTAGAGTCCTCCCTCTAGCCTTTAGTACCAGGGGCTTATCTGCCCACCAGATCCAAGAACTCTGCCCAATACAGGACCTAGCCTCCCCCACCAGCAGGTTGGAATCAGCCCCAACCCCTGAAGACTCCATAGCAAGCCATGCCAGAATGCAGCCCTGCCTATAATCAGACTGGAGCCACTGCATAAGGCAGGATCTGGAAGTCAACCAGGCCATGGGCTAGCCTGCCTAGCAATGTATCCTTGGTGGCCCACCCACCACAACAGAAAGGCCCTCGCAGCCTACACAGAGGGTAACCCTAGAGCATATAGTGCTGTTAACCAGAGGGGGCTGTACTACTGGGCCTCACAGGATGCCTCCAACAAAAGGCCACTTCTCCAAGATCAAGAAACATAACAAACTCACCTAATACATGGAAATAAAAATTAGGCAAACTGAGGAGATAGAGAAATATGTTCCAAATGAAACAATAAGACAAAACCCCAAAGAAGAACTGAGTGTAGTAGAGACAATCTACCCAGTAGAGTTCAATGTAATGATTATAAAGATGCTCAACAAACTTTGGAAAAGAATAGATGAACACAGGGAGAATTTCAACAGAGTTATTAAATATTAAAAAGAACCAAACAGAGCTGAAAAATATAATAACTGAAATAAAAAATACACTATAATGAATCAAGAGTAGATAGATGATACAGAGGAATAGATCAGTGGACTGAAAGATAGAATGCTGGAAATTACCCAAGCTAAACAGCAAAAAAGAAATTGTAAAAAATGAGAGCAGTGTAAGAGATCTCTGGGACAACATCAGGCATACTAACATTCACATTATAGAGGTCTCAGAAGGAGAAGAGAGAGAAAAAAGGCAGAGAACTTTTTTGAAGAAAATGATAGCTGAAAAATGCTCCGACCTGGGAAAGGAAACAGACATACAGATCCAGAAAGCAAAGAAAATCCCAAACAAGATGAATCCAAACAGGTCTACACCAAGACATTAAATGGCAAAAATTAAAGATAAAGAAAAATCTTAAAACCAGCAAGGGAAAAAGCAAACTAGTTATGTACAAGGGAACTCCTGTAAGTCTATAAGCTGACTCCTCAGCAGAAACTTTGCAGGCCAGAAGGGAGTGGCATAATATATCCAGAATGATAATAGGAAAAAACCTACGACCAAAGTACTCTACCAAACAAGACTATCATTCAGATTTGAAGGAGAAATAAAGAGTTTTGTGAATCAGCAAAACCTAAGAGTTCAATACTCCTAAAGGAAGTTTACAAGATATGTTAAAAGCACTTCTCTAAGTGGAAAAGAAAAGAACGTAACTGATTACCAGTCAGGAAGCTGAATCAATAACTTTCTTTAAAAAACTCAACAAACAAAAGTCCAGGACCAAATGACTTAACAGTTGAGTTTTACAAAACACTTAAAGAATATTTCCCTGAGATGCAAAAATGGTTCAACATATGTAAATCAATAAATGTTAAACACTACATTAATAGAATGAAAGATAAAAATCATGATCAAAAATCAGAGGACAACATAGGCAGTATGAACTTTGGTATCAGTCTTAACAATAATGTTTTGGATATGTCTCCGCCACCACCACCGCTATGTCACTTCAGTCGTGTCCAACTCTGTGCGACCCCATAGACGGCAGCCCACCAGGCTCCCCGTTCCTGGGATTCAGATAAGGTAAACAAGAGCAAAAACAAACAAAAGCAACTACATCAAACTTAAAAAATTTGCACAGCAAAAGAAACTATGAATAAATGAAAAGACAACCTACTGAATGGAAGAAGGCAGTTGCAAATGATATACCCAATAAGGAGTTAATATCTAAAATACACAGAGAATTCATACAACTCAACATCAAAAATAAAACTAATGACTTAAAACTGGGCACAGGCCCAGAATAGACATTTTCCCCAAAGAAGACATTACAGATGGCCAAAAGACGCATGAAAAGATGCTCAACATCACTAATCATCTGGGAAATGCAACCCAAAACCACAACAAGATTCACTTCACACCTGTCAGAATGGCCATCGTCAAATAGTCAACAAATAATAAGTGTTAGTGAGGATGTGGAGAAAAGGGAACCCTATTAAACTGTTGGTGAATGTACACTGGTATAGCCACTATGAAATAGTAAAGATGTTCCTTAAAAAATTAAAAACTGAATTACCATACAATCCAGTAATTCCACTTCTGTGTATGTAACCAAAAATGAAAACACTAATTCAAAAAGACATATGGATTCCAGTGTTCACTATTTATTATAGCCAAGATAGGGAAGCAACCTAGGCATCCATCAACAGATGAATGGATAAGAAAGTATGCTATATATTGATATATACAATGGAATATTAATAATACATAAAAAAGAATAAAAGTTGCCATTTACAACAACATGGATGAACTTTGAGGATATTCTGCTTACTGAAGTAAGTCAAAGATAAACACTGTATGTTTTCCTTTATATATGTAAATCTAAAAAATAAACAAACATGATGAAAGAGAAATAGACTCACAGATAACAGAAAACAAATGGAATGTAAATTGGGAGATGAGTGAAATAGATTAGGAGATTAAGAGATTAAAAATTTATAGTTATAAAATAAATAAGCCATGGGGATGTAATGTACAGCATAAGAAATATGGTCAATAATATTTTAATTTTTTATGGTAACAGGTGGTAACTAGGCTTATTGTGATGATTGTTTTACAATATATAAAAATATCAAGTCACTATGTCCTAAATCTGAAATTAACATAATATTTTAAATCAATAAAAATTAAAAAATAAAGAAATTCTATTAAGCATAACATTATAAGTTTAACTACATTGTCACCTGTTTAAAAACATTCCCATAGGTTGTAGAACATCAGTCGCTATATTTCTTCCCTCTTTTTGAAGTTATGCTTTTATAACTTTACCAGGGAAAGACAAGAAAGACAGTGGTCCACTTGCCTTTCTTAGACATTAATTTGATTCTACTTATGTAGTTTTGTGTTTAGCCATTTAGATGATGTTAGAAGATACCTAATTTATAGAAGAAAGTTTTTGGAGTTGTTTTGGATTATAAATGATGAATGCAAGGAAAATTCTGTTTTATTGAATTAAAGAATCTAATAATTGGGATCCATTTTTCAAAATATTACTTCAACATCAGAAACATAAGAGAGGTGAGTCAGAATGCCTTTAACTGCATTTTCATCCCAGTCATACCACTTATGTACTAATCGGCATGAGTAAGGTTACTTATAGTTCATGTGCCTCTGTTTTTCCATCTATAAAATGAGGAGAATAATGCCTACCTGATAGAACTATTGAGGGATTAAATACAAAATGTGTACAGCAAGATTTTAAAAGTGTCTTGCATGGTATAGCTGGTATATAAGTGTAAATTGTAGTTATTGTTATTGAGGTCTTTTGTTTGCATAACCTGGCTCTCTAGTTAATACAAGCAATACAGCATAAAGGTTAAGAGTATATTCCCTCTGTCTGTTTCTTAGGTTCAAATCTTTACCTGGCCACCTACTCACTGTGGAGAGTTGGTGAAATTCTTACCCACTCTCTACTTCAATTCCCTCATCATCCAAATGTGGATAATAATAATAGCCTTTAGTGTCTAGTGCTATTGTAAGGATCAAATGGGTTTGCATTTCACATACAGTAAACTTTCAGTAGGATTAGCTATTATAATTAATAATATTCTTTGTGATAGTATAAGCAAAGTACATAAATATCTTTCTGAAATTTGTCGATTTTACTAGCATCTTGATATAAAAAAATTATGTCCCATTACCCTCTTAAATGGCATGCCAGCTGCCACGATTTCCTGCTCAAAACATATGGGCACTGCATTTCTAGTTATAGTCCCCAGGGAAATAGAGGCTATCTTACTACAGTCACAATGTAATTGCCTAGACAATTACACTGGAACTCTCCAAGGAGGGGCGGGGGGCGGGGGGAACCATTGACAAGCCTGCTGGACCTTCCTTGCCAGAGGAAAAGCAAGTTTGTCACTGAAATGCCAAGAGAATGTAATTTTTTCACCATAGGTTTGTAATGTCCCCAACTTCACTTCTCAAGGCTATGGAACACCAACTTTTTAAAATACACTTTGAACAGAAAACTTACCAGAGCTCTGGTGAAAAACTGATTGAAAGGTTAACTCTGTATCTCTGAGCTGTGCTTAGTCGCTCATAGTGTCTGACTCTTTGCCACCCGGTGGACTCTAGCCCTCCAGGGGAGGAAGCCATCTTTTCATTAGGCTAATGAGAAACTGTAACACAACTTCAGCAATTAATCCTCTGACACAAGGAACATTTGACCCCTTAGAGGCCACAGAGTAACAAGACCCCAGATCCAGAAAGAGAGAGATTAACAAACAGAATTTGAGGCTCTTATTTCTTGGCAAACTCTTATTTCTTGAGAGTTGCTGATGAATCTCAAGGTCTCATGTAGGTTTGGGGAGTGAGTTTGTTGTGAAGATAAAAATGTATCTGCTGCTGCCTCTGAAGAAGATGGCAATAAATTATTAACTTTTTTTTTTTTTACCTCTAATTCTGATTGAAGGCAAATTTAGCTATAGCACAATTAGATTTTGGGGATTCCAGGAATTTTCTCAGAGGATTGTTTGAGATCTCTTCCAGCTAAGAAGAACAAATGTTGACTGTGTCCTCTTGATCTCACCTGCTGCTGTGGCAGGTTAGTTGAGGTTAGTTGTAACTGAAGGCATTTGACCTTTCTCTTAACCACACAGAGCTCTTAACCTGCTCTGCTAATCCACATTGAGAGAGCAGGGCCTGATATGCTCACTTTTTTTTTGTAACTTATTTTTTAATTGGTAGAAAATTGTTTTTACAATTTTGTGTAGGTTTCTGCCATACAACAATGCAAATTAGTCATAATTTTACATATATCCCTTCTCTTCTGAGCCTCCTCCCCTCCCTGCACCCTAAAATCTAGGCCATCACAGAGTGCTAGGCTGGGCTCCCTGTGTTATTTAGCAACTTCCCACTATCTACCTATCTTACTCATGCTGCTGCTGCTGCTAAGTCACTTCAGTAGTGTTCGACTCTGTGCGACCCCATAGACGGAAGCCCACCAGGCTCCCCCGTCCCTGGGATTCTCCAGGCAAGAACACTGGAGTGGGTTGCCATTTCCTTCTCCAATGCATGAAAGTGAAAAGTGAAAGGGAAGTCGCTCAGTCATGTCCGACTATTCGCAACCCCATGGACTGCAGCCTACCAGGCTCCTCCATCCATGGGATTTTCCAGGCAAGAGTACTGGAGTGGGGTGCCATCGCCTTCTTAATGGTGTATATATGTCAATTTCCTGAGACCAATACTTGGCAGCAGGTTTCCGACACCATCATCCCAGGGTCCAGAGCAAAATTAGTGAGCCTGACTTTATCTAATCCACTCATACCTTTTGCATGCACATAATCAGAATGTAGTCTTAAAACAAAATTTAAAAATTAAACTCATTCTGCTAACATTTATTGAGCTCCTTCTGTGGACAAAGCACTTGTTATAATAGAAACCAAAGTATAGTGCTTGCCATAGAGTAGATCAAGAGTAAGATGGAAATCTTTTAGAGAGAAGTTTTGCAGTCCTCACATTGGTTGTTAAGAAATGATCTCTTGATGACTTCCCTGGCAGTTTAGTGGTTAAAACTTGTGCTTCCACTGCAGGGAGCACAGGTTCAGTCCCTGGTCTAGAAACTAAGATTCCACATGTCAAGCTGCAACAGCCAAAAAGAGAAAATAAATATTTGCCTAAGGACCAGAGAGGCTCAAAGAACATGTACAAGCTGCTTCAACATCAAATCCTTGTTCCACCAATTATTACACATCACGTGACCATGAAGAAGTTACTTAACCTTTCTGATCCCCAACTTCATTGCCTTAAGTATGAGGAAAACATTATATTCTAACTCACAGGGTTACTATGAGAATTTATTGCAATAATTAAAGAAAAGCACTGAGCACACATTATTATTATTATTATTATTATTATTATTATTATTATCATTATCAGTGTTAGCATTACCTGGCCCAAAGCAAGGCAGACATGATTGCTCTAACTTAGTGATCAGCATGGATCAATCACAGACTTCTCCTATGCCTTAGTTTTCTCATTTGTCTGATGGGCTAAGGTTATTTACCAATTCTTTATCTCTCAAGTCCTGTTTCTCACACTTGTAATAACATTGGGGTTTTGAAAAACCTGACCCGTATTTAACATGAGAAGTGCTCTTTGCATAGTTTCCTCAAGATGGAAACTGAGCAAATTAACTAAATCCATATCCCTGAGTACCCTCAGCCACCTGCTTGTCAAACCATCCATGGTGACTTGAGAGAGAGAGGTAAGATCATTACTTCGGGGAACTTGGAATGTGCTTCTCATTAACCGGCTCATTACATTTGATTAGCAAATAGGCATTGCATTTCCCCCTTATTAATGGTTGGCTAAGGAAATGTGGTTCCCCTGAAAGCTGCCTTTTACTATATACTCTTAACATCACTCAGTGTGATGAGAGGAGAGCACGCAATAGCAGGCAGTAACAGTCTACCCAGGCTGTGAACCTAAACACACATGAGGAGTCATGTAGCTCCCATCAAATTTGAATGAAATCGAGCCCCTTCTATGTACAGAAACCACACATTCTGGACTGTCCCCAACATTCTTGATTTCAACTATTCTGTCCCATTTTTCCCATGAAGTCATTCGTATTTGTCAGAGAACAGAATTGATTTTCAATTCAGAAAATATGGGAACTCTATTTCTAGACAACCTAATACACACAGAGAAACAGTCAGTCCTATTTCATCTGCAGCCTTGAATGCCAGTAATTTTCATTCACTGCTGTACAGTTGATGTCAAAAAAAAAAAAATCCACAAAGATTGAAATTTTAAAACCTGGCCAAGCATGGACATAGCTATGGAGCAGAAACCTTTGTTGCCATGACCTTTGGAATAGATTAAATGCATTTTCCAAAAGCTTTCTAAAGTATCTAGTGAGAGAGAAAATAAAAAAGATGCAAGCACTATGCAAGGGCTTCTGTGAACTGGCCATTTGGGCTTCTTTTCTTGTGAACTGACTGGAGGAGAGAAAGTGACCCTTTGACCTTCTGTCAGTAGTCAGAATTTCAAGCCCATGTCTTCTCGTGGATAGTGATGACACCAAGAACCTGATCAAATGTAGCACTCTGAGTTGTTAACCTCTGGATAACTCATCAGAGAGCTGTTTCTTGAAGCTACCTAGAGGGATAGCTGGTCACTTTCTGAGGCAGTGGGGAATCCTGCCAAAACCTTAGCCATGACTGCATTCTTTGCATACTGACTCCAAAGACCTTGGTTCATCCAACATGAAATCAATGACAGCCATGATTTAGAGCTGAGAAAATATATGTTCTTAAAGACAGAGAGCTGCCTGCCATTTAAACAGATGTGGTATGCCAAGTTACTATTTGGATTTGGAAGAAATGTCACTATATCCTAAAGTAAGTGATGTTTGCAAATTTTTGCAGAAGCCTGCAAGTCAGGCTTCTCTGACCCACAAGTTCTTGATTTCAGATGATCACTAATGCTCATATTTATCCCAAACAGCACTACTTACTCATTTACAGAAAAATGAAGCTGTTCAATTTCATTAACTTCTTTGTTCCATTTTTGGGAGACAGTAGAAAAAAATACCCAGTTTAGAATGACAAGACATATGTTTCTGACTGCCTTAGAGTATATTTTAATATCTTTAAAATTGGGACATCACTGCTTAAGAAATCTCCTAAAAATGGAATGAGAAGTTTAGTGTTCAGGCAACTTCTGGCTGCTGAGAAAATGAGGACTTGATGGTATTTGTGATATACATTCTTTAAATTATGTACTAAAAAGTTTGATTTTAAGTGACTTAAATGCTAAGGAACATTGAAAGGAAATGAGAGAAGATTTTTAAAGTTTAATCGAGCTATTTCTAGCTTTGTTTTCTATAATCCATGATGGGACTAATTGAAGAGCTCTCTATCTATTTTCCTGTTTGGGTTGAAGGAAAGAGGAAACTTAACTCGGAGGAAATTATTTGTGGACTACATAAAGAATGTCAGTGATTTACAATTATAATTTTTGTGCAGACAACTAGCTGTACTATAACCAAGATAAGTTATTCTGTCCTTTAAAAATTCTAAGTCTGCTTTATTTTGCTGAATCTATAGCTTCCAGATCATTCTGTTTAGGGATTAATAATATTTCTCATCTATAGCAACGGGGGGATTTTCAATAGACAAGTAACTAAGCTTCCATTCCATTTACTACTGGTCCAATTTTGACCTTGAAGTTGAGTTGCTGCATTTGGACTCCTGTTTCCTTTCTTCTGTGCCTAAGTAGAAGGGTCAGCGGTAGCCTGCTGCAGGGTTGGGGACAAAGACTGTAGAAGTGTATGCATGGGACCATTTGAAGGAGGTCACCATTATCTTCATTCAGTTCAGTTCAGTTCAGTTCAGTCACTCAGTGGTGTGCGAGCATATGCAACCCATGGACTGCAGCACACTAGATCTCCATGTCCATCACCAACTCCCAGAGTTTACTCAAACGCATGTTCATTGAGTCAGTGATGCCATACAGCCATCTCATCATCTGTTGTCCACTTCTCCTCCCACCTTCACTCTTTCCCAGCATCAGGGTCTTCTCCAATGAGCCAATTCTTCACATCAGGTGGCCAAACTATTGGACCTTCAGCTTCAGCATCAGTACTTCCAATGAATATTAAGGACTAATTTCCTTTAGAATTGACAGGTTGTATCTCCTTGCAGTCCACTGTGAAGAGTCTTCTCCAACACGGCAATTCAAAAGCATCAATTCTTTGGCATTCAGCTTTCTTTATAGTCCAACTCTCACATCCATACATGACTACCCAAAAACCACAGCCTTGATTAGACAGACCGTTATTGGCAAAGTAATGTCTCTGCTTTTTAATATGCTGTCTAGGATGGTCATAACTTTTCTTCCAAGGAGCAAGAGTCTTTTAATTTCATGGCTGCAGTCACCATCTGCAGTGATTTTGGAGAAATAAAGTCTGTCACTGTTTCCACTGTTTCCCCATCTATTTGTCTTGAGTGATGGGACCAGATGCTATGGTCTTAGTTTTCCGAATGTTGAGCTTTAAGCCACCTTTTTCACTCTCGTCTTTCACGTTCATCAAGATGCTCGTTAGTTTTTCTTCACTTTCTGCCATAAGAGTGGTGTCATTAAAATCTCTGAGGTTATTGATTTTT
The DNA here is from genome assembly GCF_023091745.1 of Budorcas taxicolor. NCBI lineage: Eukaryota > Metazoa > Chordata > Mammalia > Artiodactyla > Bovidae > Budorcas > Budorcas taxicolor. Next base: position 25,287,685 of record NC_068914.1, read on the forward strand.
CTCCTGGCAATCATGATTCTAGCCTGTGCTTGATCCAGCCCAGCATTTCTCATGATGTTCTCTGTATATAAGTTAAATAAGTAGGGTGACAATATACAGCCTTGACATATTTCTTTCCCTATTTAGAACCAGTCTGTTGTTCCATGTCCAGTTCTAACTGTTACTTCCTGATCTGCACACAGATTTCACGAGAGGCAAGTAAGAGGCAGGTAAGGTGGTCTGATATTCCCATCTCTTGAAGAATTTTCCAGAGTTTGTTGTGGTCCACACAGTCAAAGGCTTTGGCATAGTCAATAAAGCAGAAGTACATGTTTTTCTGGAACTCTCTTGCTTTTTCCACGATCCAGCGGATGTTGGCAATTTGATCTCTGGTTCCTCTGCCTTTTCTAAATCTAGCTTGAACATCTGGAAGTTCACGGTTCACATACTGTTGAAGCCTGGCTTGGAGAATTTTGAGCATTACTTTGCTAGTGTGTGAGATGAGTGCAATCGTGTGCCAGTTTGAGCATTCTTTGGCATTGCCTTCCTTTTGGATTGGAATGAAAACTGAGCTATACCAATCCTATGGCCACTGCTGAGTTTTTCAAATTTGCTGGCATATTGAGTGCAGCACTTTCACAGCATCATTTTTTAGGATTTGCATTAGCTCAACTGGAATTCCATCACCTCCACTAGCTTTGTTCATAGTGATTCTTCCTAAGACCCACTTGACTTCACATTCCAGGATGTCTGGCTCTAGTTGAGTGGTCACACCATCATGATTATCTTGGTTGTGAAGATCTTTTTTGTATAGTTCTTCTGTGTATTCTTGCCACCTCTTCTTAATATCTTCTGCTTCTGTTAGGTCCAGACCATTTCTGTCCTTTATTGAGCCCATCTTTGCATGAAATGTTCTCTTGGTATCTCTAATTTTCTTAAAGACATCTCTATCTGTCCCATTCTATTGTTTTCCTCTATTTCTTTGCATTGATCACTGAAGAAGGCTTTCTTATCTCTCCTTGCTATTCTTTGGAACTCTGCATCCAAATGGGTATATTTTTTCCTTTCTCCTTTGCTTTTCCCTTCTCTTCTTTTCATAGCTATTTGTAAGGCCTCCTCAGACAGCCATTTTGCGTTTTTGCATTTCTTTTTCTTGGGGATGGTCTTGATCCCTGTCTCCTGTACAATGTCTTGAGCCTTCATCCATAGTTCTTCACACACTCTATCAGATCTAATCCCTTGAATCTATTTCTCACTTCCACTGTATAATGATAATGGATTTGATTTAGGTCATACCTAAATGGTCTAGAGATTTTCCCTACTTTCTTCAATTTAAGTCTGGATTTGGCAATAAGGAGTTCATGATCTGAGCCTTGTCTTGTTTTTGCTGCCTTCTTAGAGCTTCTCCATCTTGGGCTGCAAAGAATATAATCAACCTGATTTCAGTATTGACCATTTGCTGATGTCCAATATAGAGTCTTCTCTTGTGTTGTTGGAAGAGGGTGTTTGCTATGACCAGTGCTATGACCTTTTGAAGAAGGTCACCATTGTCTTCATTACCATAGTTTGGCTCCAGGTAAATAACTGGGAGGGAACACAGACCCACCCTTCAACAGAAATTGGATTAAAGATTTACTGAGCATGGCCCTTCCCATCAGAACAAGACCCAGCTTCCCCCTCAGTCAGTCTCTCCCATCAGGAAGCTTCTTATCCTTCTCCATCAGAGGGCAGACAGACTGAAAATCACAATCACAGGAAACTAACCAAACTGATCACATGGACCACAGACTTGTCTAACTCAATAAAACTACGAGCCATGCCATGTAAGGCCACCCAAGATGGATGGGTCATAATGGAGAGTTCTGACAAAACGTGGTTCACTGGAGAAAGGAATGGCAAACCACTTCAGTATTCTTGCCTTGAGAACCCCATGAACAGTATGAAAAGGCAAAAAGATAGGATGCTGAAAGATGAACTCCCCAGGTCAGTAGGTGCCCAATATGCTACTGGAGATCAGTGGAGAAATAACTCCAGAAAGAATGAAGAGACAGAGCCAAAGCAAAAATAACACCCAGTTGTGGATGTCACTGGTGATGGAAGTAAAGTTGAATGCTGTAAAGAACAGTATTGCATAAGAACCTGGAATGCTAGCTCCATGAATCAAGGCAAATTGGAAGTGGTCAAACAGGAGATGGCAAGAGTGAACATTGACATTTTAGGAATCATAAAACTAAAATGGACTGGAATGGGTGAGTTTAACTTGGATGATCATTAATCTACTACTGTGGGCAAGAATCCCTTAGAAGAAATGGAGTAGCATCATAGTCGGTGAAAGAGTCTGAAATGCAGTACTTGGATTCAGTCTCAAACATGACAGAATGATCTCTGTTTGTTTCCAAGGCAAACCACTCAATATCACAGTAGTCCAAGTCTATGCCCCGAGGAGTAATGCTGAAAAGCTGAAGTTGAATGGTTCTATGAAGACCTACAAGACTTTCTAGAACTAACACCCAAAAAAGGTGTCCTTTTCATTTAGGGGACTGGAATGCAAAAGTAGGAAGTCAAGAAATACCTGGAGTAACAGGCAAATTTGGCCTTGGAGTACAGAATGAAGCAGAGCAAAGACTAATAGAGTTTTGCCAAGAGAATGCACTGGTCATAGCAAACACCCTCTGTCAACAACACAACTCTACACATGGACAAGACTCTACACATGGACATCACTAGATGGTCAATATTTAAATCAGACTGATTATATTCTTTGCAGCCAAAGATGGAGAAGCTCTATACAGTCAGTAAAAATAAGATCAGGAGCTGTCTGTGGCTCAGACCATGAATTCCTTATTGCCAAATCCAGACTTAAATAGAAGAAAGGAGGGGAAAACCACTAGACCGTTCAGATATGATCTAAATCAAATCCCTTATGATTATACAGTGGAATTGAGAAATAGATTTAAGGGACTAGATCTGATAGACAGAGTGTGTGAAGAACTATGGAGGTAGGTTCGTAACATTGTACAGGAGGCAGGGATCAAGACCATCCTCAAGCAAAAGAAATGCAAAAAGGCCAAATGGTTGTTTAAGGAGGCCTTAAAAACAGCTGTGAATAGAAGAGAATGAAAGGCAAAGGAGAAAAGGAAAGATATATCCATCTGAATGCAGAGTTCCAAAGAATAGTAAGGAGAGATAAGAAGGCCTTCCTCAGTGACCAGTGCAAAGAAATAGAGGAAAACAATAGAATGGGACAGATTAGAGATCTCTTCAAGAAAATGAGAGATATCAAAGGAACATTTCATGCAAAGATAAAGGACAGGGCTCAATAAAGGACAGAAATGGATGGACCTAACAGAAGCAGAAGATATTAAGAAGAGGTAGCAAGAATACACAGAATAGTGTGTTCATCACTCAATCATGTCCAACTCTTTGCACCGCATGGACTGTAGCCAACCAGGCTCCTCTGTCCAAGGGATCCTCCAGGCAAGAATACTGGAGTGGGTTGCCATGCCCTTCTCCAGAATACACAGAAGAACCATACAAAAAAGATCTTCACGACCCAAATAATCACGATGGTGTGTTCACTCACCAAGAGCCAGGCATCCTGAGTGCAAAGTCAAGTGGTCTTTAGGAAGCATCACTACCAAAAAAGCTAGTGGAGGAGATGGAATTCCAATTGAGCTATTGCAAATCCTAAGAGATGATGCTGTGAAAGTGCTGCACTCAATATGCCAGCAAATGAGGAAAATGCAACAGTGGCCATGGGACTGGAAAAGGTCAGTTTTCATTCCAATCCCAAAGAAAGGCAATGCCAAAGAATGCTCAAACTACCGCACAATTGCAGTCATCTCACACGCTAGCAAAGTAATGGTCAAAATTCTCCAAGCCAGGCTTCAGTAATATGTGAACTGTAAACTTCTAGATGTTCAAGCTGGATTTAGAAGGCAGAGGAACCAGAGATCAAATTGCCAGCATCTGTTGGATCATGGAAAAAGCAAGAGAGCTCCAGAAAAACATGAATTTCTACTTTATTGACTATTTCCAAGCCTTTGACTCTGTGGACCACAACAAACTCTGGAAAATTCCAAAAGATATGGGAATACCAGACCACCTTACCTGCCTCCTGAGAAATCTGTATGCAGGTCAGGAAGCAACAGTTAGAACTGGACATGGAACAACAGACTGGTTCCAAATAGGGAAACGAGTGTATTAAGGCTGCATATTGTCACACGGCTTATTTAACATATGTAGAGTACATCATAAGAAATGCTAGGCTGGATGAAACACAGGCTGGAATCAAGATTGCCCAGAGAAATATCAATAACCTCAGATACGCAGATGATACCACACTTATGGCAGAAAGCGAAGAAGGACTAAAGAATCTCTTGATGAAAGTGAAAGAGAAGAGTGAAAAAGTTGGCTTAAAACTCAACATTCTGAAAACTAAGACTATTACATCTGGTCCCATCACTTCATGGCAAATAGATGAGGAAACAGAGGAAACAGTGACAGACTTTATTTCTCCCAAATCACTACAAATGGTGACTGCAGCCATGAAATTAAAAGACACTTGCTCTTTGGAAGATAAGTTATGACCAACCTAGACAGCATATTCAAAAGTAGAGATATTACTTTGCCAACAAAGGTCCATCTAGTCAACGCTATGGTTTTTCCAGTAGTCATGTATGTTTATGAGAGTTGAACTATAAAGAAAGCTCAGCATTGAAGAATTGATGCTTTTGAACTGTGGTGTTGGAGAAGACTCTTGAGAGTCCCTTGGACTTCAAGGAGATCCAACAAGTCAATCCTAAGGAAATCTTGAAGGAAATCAGTCCTGAATATTCATTGGAAGGACTGATCTGAAGCTGAAAGTCCAGTACTTTGGCCACCTGATACGAAGAACTAACTCATTGGAAAAGACCCTGGTGCTGGGAAAGATTGAAGGTGGGAGGGGAAGGGAACGGCAGAGAATGAGATGGTTGTATGGCATCACTGACTCAATGAACATGAGTTTGAATAAACTCTGGGTCTTGGTAATGGACAGGGAGGCCTGGCATGCTGCAGTCCGTGGGGTTACAATGTGTTGGGTACGACAGACGTCTGAACTGAACTGAAGTTATGACTTCGTCCCTTATCTGGACCCTTGTTTTTCTAAGCTAGGATTCAGTCCTGCTTTTAACAATATCATTGGTTTACTAATGGATCAGAAATATTCGCCTAAGTCCCAACCACTTCAGTACCTATGGATATGAATCCATTCGGGATTAGTGTCTTTGTAAAGATAATTAAACATCTCAAAATGAGACAATTCTGGATTTAGGGTAGGTCCTAAATCCAATGAGTGGTGTCCTTGTAAGAAAAAGGAGTGGGAGATTTGAAACACCCAGAGACACAGGAGAAGCACAAAGAGAAAGGCTATGTGAAGACAGAGGCAGAGATTGGAATGATGTGCCTATAATTCAAGGCATGCATGTCAAGGACCACCAGTGCCAACCAGAAGCTAGGAGAGTGTCATGGAGCAGACTCCTCCTCAGAGCTTCCAAAAGGAAGCAATCCTACTGACACCTTCATTTCAGACTTCTGGCCTCCAGAACAATGAAGTTTCTACTGTTGTAAGCCACCATGCAGTAGTCATCTGTTATGGCAGCCCTAGGAAATTAATATAACCAATCACAAGGGGAACACAAGTCTTCCAATGAACTCTTCACTTTGTAATTGGGACATGGCACCTTATGCCCAGAGCTGCTTAATATTAACCACATTGACATGTGTCTCTCCATGTTTCCTGCTCACAACTTGGCCTGCTTATCTCCACTACACCTAACTGCTAGCCCATTCCGGGCCTCATTGACAACAATATATCCTCTGGGCATCATGTTCTGACAGACAGCCAAGATTCCTACTGAGTCTATTGCCCAGTGGCTCAGTCCCACTGGGGGGATAGCTTGGCCTCAAGAAGGAAAAACAGAACTATTATATCTGAAATACAGAATATGGTTGGCTTACTTTATGACACTTTTCCTTCCCCAGTTTGGCCACTGGAGACCAGGAAAATGAGATCAAAATGACTGCTCGTTAATGGCATCTATGGGAGCAAAAACTTCAGAAGGAAGTGTGGAGAATGAAAAGAAATTATTAACATAGAAAATAATTGACATCTCTACTACCTTCTCCCTGGTTAATGTGTTGGTACTTGACTGATTCTTTTCACTAACAATGTTCTCATTAGGAAAATAATTTCTGCACTAGTCCTGAAATATGTCATTTGTTTCATGGGAAAAGATGACTATCCTTTGCTAATTTCCCTTTTGTCATGGAGTTTACAATGTAGTGGAAATGGCATTCATCTCTCTCACACACACACACATATATGTAATCACAATTTAATTTCAAAATGGAAAGTTCAGAGTCTGAGGGAGGCATATACAGGACAAAGCTAGCTTAGAGAGATTCTGAATGTGCCAAACTCAGATAAAAGAAAGAGTAGAACATGCTTGAAGAAAAGAAAGAAGACCAATATTTCTGGTCTACCTTAGTAGTGAGGCTAAATCACCCCTAGAATAAAGGTGATACTAGATCTTTCCTTATGGAACTCAAAATAAGCCTGAAAAGGACCACAAGTAACCTAACTGCCTAACAGAACAAACCAAAATCTAGATATTCAACAACATAAAAGTCACAATGGACAGCACCCAATCAACAAACGCAAAGATGTTGGAAAATAATAGAAACAGACTAAAAAATAATAAAGATAATAAAATTGTCAGACAAGGATGTGAAACACCTATTAGAAAAATGTTCAAGTATGTAAAGAACAAAACGTGAACATAGTGAGGAAGAAATGGAAGATACTTCTAGAACCAAATGGAATACCTAGAGAAGTGAAAACCCTGGTGATGAAAGGAGACTCGCATAGCAGGACCACTGATCACATGAGGAAGAGTTGTGCTGCATGAGGCTGGAGAGTTAGTTATACACATAATTTCTGGAAGAACCTGAAAGCCACAGTATAGTTTGGAAATTAGCACAGGTTTTGCAGAAGCCATGGATATTAAGGGGAAAATAGAGGTAAAGGACTGCTATCATGGTGAGTTGAAAACGCAGTTCTTTCTCAGCTGGCTTTTCAGGAGTCCTAGACAGAAAAGAAAATGGAGCTATTTCTGCTTCTTATTTATAAATCAACGAACTGGCCCCATGTAGGAGGCTGAACTCAGAAAGACTTCATTGACAACTGGCACTTTGACAGTACTCTGGAGTGGAAGCTAACAGGTGCACTCGTAGTGGATATTCATTCACCATCTATTCAGTGTCTCACACAAGCCAGACATTGTTCTTGAACTGGAATAGAACTTTGAACAAGAGCATCTAAGGACTCCATCCTCATGGAGGTTATACGCATAACAGAAAAGAAGATGTTCACAGCTATTTTCTTGGTAAGAACTGTCTCAACAGAAGATAGCATTTCCAGCCCAGGGTACAACAGCTTGTAGAGGCTATGAAGTGATGGAGCATCATTTACTTTCTTAAATATTTAGAAAACTGGTTGGTTGCATTTAAATGGAATTTTAAAGCTTTGAAATTGGTGTTATCTTCTGAACTTGATAAACCATAACACCATGTCTAAGTCACCATTTAGGAGGTTCAATTTTTTAAATGAACAAAAGATTAGATGATTTCAATTTTATTCAAGCCAAGTAAGTTTCACCTCTCCCCTACAAATGAAGTATGATTTTCAATGGATCTTTGCTTTGCTTAGGCTTTTAGCTCATAGTCCCCTTTGTTCTTTGTTTCAAGATATTGATTTTAATACTATTAAGTGACTGCAAGTATATTGTCAATATGGTTTATGGTGAAGGAGGGGTATAGATGTTTAAAATCTGTATGTTTCATTTGTAGATTTCTTGAATCAGACAAATCAAGATTAGAAACAAATTTAGCTGTAAGATTTTTCTAAAAGAAGCCATTTTGAAAACTTGCTTGTCTGTGAATCTTTTGTTTTAAAAGTATCCTTGTTTAGAGTCTTTCTGATCAATCTCAATAAGGAATTTGCAAAGTTATCCAAATTACTTAAATTCTTTCTAAACCCTTCAAATTCATGACAGTATCTTATAAAGGGAAGATTTATCCAACTCTTAATTATATAAGCTAATGGTGGCCTGCAGTGTTTGGAAAGTGATGAGGCACTCAGGCCAACTTCAGTAACATCAGGCTGTATGTCAAGAGCCAAAAGTCATGACTAAGAATATCACTGATCAAAGACAGGAGCTGAAAAAAAAAGGAGCTGAGACACCAGTGACCATCATAAGTGACCCAATTTCTTATTTCCTGGGCCAGCACTGATTATTCTCTATTGGTTAACAAAATAAAAGAATGATCTTTGAAATAAAAGCTTCTGTTTTATTTTAAGCTCCTTTCTTCAGTTCAGTTCAGTCGCTCAGTTGTGTCTGACCCTTTGCAATCCCATGACTGCAGCATGCCAGGCTTCCCTGGTCATCACCAACTCCTGGAGCCTACTCAAACTCATGTCCACCGAGTCAGTGATGCTATCCAATGATCTCATCCTGTCATCCCCTTCTCTTCCTGCCTTCAATCTTTCCCAACATCATTGTCTTTTCCAATGAGTCAGTCCTTCACATCAGTTGGCCAAAATATTGGAGTTTCAGCCTCAGCATCAGTCCTTCCAATGACTATTCAGGACTGATTTCCTTTAGAATTGACTGGTTAGATCTCCTTGAAGTCCAAGTGACTCTCAAGGGTCTTCTCCAACACCACAGTTCAAAAGCATCATTCTTTGGTGCTCAGCTTTCTTTAGAGTTCAACTCTCACATCCATACATGACCACTGGGAAAACCATAGCTTTGACTAGATGGACATTTGTTGGCAAAGTAATGCCTCTGATTTTTAATATGCTATCTAGGTTGATCATAGCTTTTCTTCCAAGGAGGAAGCATCTTTTAATTTCATGGCTGCAGTCACCATCTGCAGTGATTTTGAAACTGAAAGAAATAAAGTCTGTTACTGTTTCCATTGTTTCCCCCATCTATTTGCCAAGAAGTAATAGGACCAGATTGGATCACAATAAACTGTGGAAAATTCTGAAAGAGATGGGAATACCAGACCACCTGACCTGTCTCTTAAGAAACCTATATGCAGGTCAGGAAGCAACAGTTAGAACTGGACATTGGGAGGGGGCTCCAAAATCACTGCAGATGGTGACTGCAGCCATGAAATTAAAAGATGCTTACTCCCTGGAGGGAAATTTATGACTAACCTATATAGCACATTCAAAAGCAGAGACATTACTTTGCCAACAAAGGTCCATCTAGTCAAGGCTATGGTTTTTCCAGTGGTCATGTATGGATGTGAGAGTTGGACTGTGAAGAAGGCTGAGTGCCGAAGAATTGATGCTTTTGAACTGTGGTGTTGGAGAAGACTCTTGAGAGTCCCATGGACTGCAAGGAGATCCAACCAGTCCATTCTAAAGGAGATCAGTTCTGGGTGTTCTTTGGAAGGAATGATGCTGAAGCTGAAACTCCACTACTTTGGCCACCTCATGAGAAGAGTTGACTCATTGGAAAAGACTCTGATGGGAAGGATTGGGGGCAGGAGGAGAAGGGGATGACAGAGGATGAGATGGCTGGATGGCATCACTGACTCGATGGACGTGGGTTTGGGGGAACTTTGGGAATTGGTGATGGACAGGGAGGCCTGGTGTGCTGTGATTCATGGGGTCACAAAGAGTCGGACATGACTGAGCGACTGAACTGAACTGAGCTGAACTGAATAGGGCCAGATGCCATGATCTTAGTTTTCTGAATGTTGAGTTTTAAGCCAATTTTTTCACTCTCCTCTTTCACTTTCATCAAGAGACTCTTTAGTTCTTCACTTTCTACCATAAGGGTAGTATCATATGCATATATGAGGTTATTGATATTTCTCCCAGCAATCTTGATTTCAGCTTGTGCTTCATCCAGCCCAGCATTTCACATGATGTACTCTGCATATAAGTTAAATAAGCAGGGTGACAATATACAGCCTTCACATATTCCTTTCCCAAATGGTACCAGTTCATTGTTCCATGTCTGGTTCTAACTGTGTTTCCTGACCCGTATAAAGATTTCTCAGGAGGAGCTAAGGTGGTCTGATAATCCCATCTCTTGAAGAATTTTCCATAGTTTGTTGTGATCCACACAGTCAAAGTCTTTGACAGAGTCAATAAACAGTAGATGGTTTTCTGGTGAACACTGGCTCTAGGTGATCACTCACCTAGAGCAAGACATCCTGGAATGCGAAGTCAAGTGGGCCTTAGAAAGTATCACTATGAACAAAGCCAGTGGAGGTGATGGAATTCCAGTGGAGCTATTTCAGATCCTAAATGATGACGCTATGAAAGTGCTGCATTCAATATGCTAGCTAATTTGGAAAACTCAGCAGTGGCCACAGGACTGGAAAAGGTCAGTTTTCATTCCAACTCCAAAGAAAAGCAATGCCAAAGAACATTCCAACTCCCGTACAATTGCACTCATTTCACACATTAGCAAAGCAATGATCAAAATTCTCCAAGCCATACTTCAACAGTACATGAACTGTGAACTCCCAAATGTTCAAGCTGGATTTAGTAAGGGCAGAGGAACCAGAGATCAAAAGCCCCTTTCTTAGAAAACACCAAAGTTTCTATGATATTTTTGCTCTATGCTTTGTCTACCAGGGAACCTCAAATTATCTGAGAATTTAAATTTAAGGGAGTTTGTGTTGTGACCTGTGTGCCAGCAAGGGATAAACTAATACATTAATAATTGGAATACACTCCATTGTATTGTTCTATTCATTTTAGTACTAATATACCCTAACGCTGTTTAATCTAACCAATTCATGTTGGGAAAAATATCTAAAAAGGCATCAAGCTTCAGAGCTTGGTAAATAAATTGAGGCACAAAAGTTACTGCTAGAAACATGGTAAAAGAACCCACATTTTATCTCTGGAATGTTCCACATATTCCACCAAGGAAATCCTAAGCGAGAGCAGGAAGTGTGGCGATATTATCACAAAATCATCTAGTCTTAATATTCAACATTTGCCCGCAGACAAATAGCATCTGTCATCACCTGGGAGCTTATTAGAAATGCAGAGAAACTCAGGCCATGACCCAGACCTACTCAATCAGAATCTGCAGTTTAACAAGATCCCTAGGTGATTATTTGCACACTAGAACTGATACAGCACTGATCTACAGCAGATCTCTCAACCCTGGATGCACATTAGAAACACCTGAGGAGAGTTTAAAAAAAAAAAATGCCAAGACAAGGTTCCTACTCTAGGGATTCCAGCCTAATGGATCAAATACTCACTAGATTTTTTTAACTTGTATAACTGAGTGGATGAAATTTCCAGTCACCAAGTAGAAAAGAAACAAGAAAAATATGCTATGTGAAGGGTTTGGTTTTCACATGTTAGTTTATGATGCTTATGGTACATACAAAAAGCTATGGTAAATGAATAAATGAATAGATATATAAATATATAGATGGATGAATGGAATATTGATAAGAAAATTTTCGGTAATGAACTCTTAAGTTTCAATAAACATCTACAGAGGTCTATAATGTAAGAGAGAGGTCAAGGAAAGGCATACATATATGTAGAAATTTTGGAACTACTGAATGTAGAGGTGATAATGAAGGCATGGGAATAGACAAGATAACTATCGTCTAGAGCACTACTAGAAGGAGAAAAGTAAAGATCAAGAATAGAATCTCAGGAACTTCCCTGCAGTGGTTAAGACTCTGAGCTTCCACTACAGGGGACTCAGGTTTGATTCCTGGTCAGGCAACTAAAATCCCACATGCTGTAGCACAGCAAAAAAAAAAGAAAAAAGAATAGGATCTCCTGCATCATCAACTTTTACAGCATAGGCCAAGTAAGTGTAGCTCAATGAGATTAAAATACGGCATCTAGAAAAGAAAAGGAATCAAGAGGAAAGAGAATACACACCAAGGTTAAGAAACAGTTTCAAAAGAACATATGATATCAAATACTGCAGGACATCAGAAATTCAACAGGGTCCATTGCCTTTACCATCTAAGAATTAACATATAAACTTAGCAAGACAGTGAATGTGTTGAAAGCCACATTGTAGTTCACTGAGGAAGGAATGGAAAATGAGGCAGTGGAAAGACATAGTTTCCATTTTTCTTTCAAGAAGGTTGGCAGTAAAGGGGAAATATTATATACAGTAGTAGCTAGAAGAAAGTGTAGGATTTATACCACTAAGCTGTTTCTAGGGAACTCAAAACTTTTCAGAGGCTTGACTGTTGGATCTACTAATTTCAGTGTTTCGAGAGTAAACACATATGCCTCATAAGCATATAGATTTTTCATTATAAATGTTTATGTTTCTGGTATATTACTGGAGAACAGAATTGCCTATTCAAACACATTAGACACTGCTTTTATGTAGATACAGCTATTATAACATCACACACCAGAGATTAGTACAATTCCGTGGTCCCTCATTTCTCAGTTCCTCTTAAATTAGTTTGGCCAATTAAATATTTAGATGAAAAGAAACATGATGCTCAGATGATACCTCTATATAAACACTGTGGTTTAGTCATAACTTTTTACTACTTAGAGCTGTGGGACTTAGAAAACTCTATTATTTTGGTACAGCCTCCTCAATTGTAGTAGAAAAAATTTAGAAAATGAAAAGCAATAGGAAATTGTTTTAAAATCAATATTTATAAATAATTATCTCTAATTAGTGAGCTGGATTTGTATATTAATTAGTTTTACTGGTTAATAATTAGTTTATGAATCAGTCCCCTGATTTCAAATGGTTTAAGAATCCAAGTAACATAAACACAAGAAGTATTATTGCCCAATTTTGTGAGTTTGGAAACTGAAGAAAAGGATGACAAGGCTTAGAACACAGGTAACAACTTGAAGAATACTGAAGGGTCACTTCTTTCCTACTTTTAAAGTAGGATCAAACATACATGTCCTTTCAAACTCTCAGAATCAATTCAATGTTCAATAAAATAATGTACACTGGGGAGTGCGGACTTAGTGTTTAATAGGGACAGAGTTTCAGTTTAGGAAATGGTAAGATTTGGGACGTGGAATAGCTCCTCTAGGCCCTCCTGCGTCCGCGCAGCCGCCGCTCCTTGGCTATGGGGTTGCTCCTCCCGGCCTCTGCCCCTGGCCTCAGGAGTGGGGTAGCTCCTCTCCACTGTGCCCGCAATGTCACAACCTGGCACTCTCGGCCACTGCCCCTGACCTTGGGCGCTGGGTAGCTCTGCCTGGCTGTCGCCCCTGACCTCGGTCATGTGGGGTAGCTCCTCTTGGTCGCCGCCCCTCAAGAAAGGGGTCCTCCCGGCTTCTGCCCCTGACCTGGGACAAAGGGTAGCTGCACTCGGCCACACTTGGGCGCCGTCGCAGCAGAGGAACCAGAGATCAAATTGCCAACATCCACTGGATCATCGAAAAAGCAAGAGAGTTCCAGAAAACATCTATTTCTGCTTTATTGACTGCCAAAGCTTTTGACTGTGTGGGTCATAATAAACTGTGGAAAATTCTGAAAGAGATGGGAATTCCAGACCACCAGACCTGCCTCTTGCGAAACCTATATGCAGGTCAGGAAGCAACAGTTAGAACTGGACATGGAACAACAGACTGGTTCCAAATAGGAAAAGGAGTACGTCAAGGTTGTATATTGTCACCCTAACTCAGTTCAGTTCAGTTCAGTCACTCAGTCGTGTCTGACTCTTTGTGACCCCATGAATCCCAGCATGCCAGGCCTCCCTGTCCATCACCAACTCCCGGAGTTCACTCAGACTCATGTCCATCGAGTCAGTGATGCCATCCAGCCATCTCACCCTCTGTCATCCCCTTCTCCTCCTGCCCCCAATCCCTCCCGTCAGAGTATTTTCCAATGAGTCAACCCTTCGCATGAGGTGGCCAAAGTACTGGAATTTCAGCTTGAGCATCATTCCTTCCAAAGAAATCCCAGGGTTGATCTCTTTCAGAATGGACTGGTTGGATCTCCTTGAAGTCCATGGGACTCTCAAGAGTCTTCTCCAATACCACAGTTCAAAAGCATCAATTTTTTGGCACTCAGCTTTCTTCACAGTCCAACTCTCACATCCATTCATGACCACTGGAAAAACCACAGCCTTGACTAGATGGACCTTTGTTGGAAAAGTAATGTCTCTGCTTTTGAATATGCTATCTAGGTTGGTCACAGGGTACTAGGTTACTCCAAGGAGTAAGCATCTTTTAATTTCATGGCTGCAGTCACCATCTGCAGTGATTTTGGAGCCCCCCAAAATAAAGTCTGACACTGTTTCCACTGTTTCCCCATCTATTTGCCATGAAGTGATGGGACCAGATGCCATGATCTTCATTTTCTGAATGTTGAGATTTAAGTCAACTTTTTCACTCTCCTCTTTCACTTTCATCAAGAGGCTTTTTGGTTCCTCTTCACTTTCTGCCATAAGGGTTGTGTCATCTGCATATTTGAGGTTATTGTTATTTCTCCAGGCAATCTTGATTCCAGCTTGTGTTTCTTCCAGCCCAGCGTTTCTCATGATGTACTCTGCATAGAAGTTAAATAAGCAAGGGGACAATATACAGCCTTGGCATACTCCTTTTCCTATTTGGAACCAGTCTGTTGTTCCATGTCCAGTTCTAACTGTTGCTTCCTGACCTGCATATAGGTTTCACAAAAGGCAGGTCAGGTGGTCTGGTATTCTCATCGCTTTCAAAATTTTCCATAGTTTATTGTGATCCACACAGTCAAAGGCTTTGGCATAGTCCATAAAGCAGAAATAGATGTTTTTCTGGAACTCTCTTGCTTTTTCCATGATCCAGTACATGTTGGCAATTTGATCTCTGGTTCCTCTGCCTTTTCTAAAACCAGCTTGAACATCTGGAAGTTCACAGTTCACGTATTGCTGAAGCCTGGCTTGGAGCATTTTGAGCATTACTTTACTAGCATGTGAGATGAGTGCAATTGTGTGGTAGTTTGAGCATTCTTTGGCATTGCCTTCTTTTCAGATTGGAATGAAAACTGACCTTTTCCAGTCCTGTGGCCACTGCTGAGTTTTCCAAATTTGCTGGCATATTGAGTGCAGCACTTTCACAGCATCATCTTTCAGGATTTGAAATAGCTCAACTGGAATTCCATCACCTCCACTAGCTTTGTTCATAGTGATGCTTTCTAAGGCCCATTTGACTTCACATTCCAGAATGTCTGGCTCTAGGTGAGTGATCACACTATCGTGATTATCTTGGTTGTAAAGATCTTTTTTGTATAGTTCTTCTGTGTATTCTTGCCACCTCTTCTTAATTTCTTCTGCTTCTGTTAGGTCCATACCATTACTGTCCTTTATCGAGCTCATCTTTGTTTGAAATGTTCCCTTGGTGTCTCTAATTTTCTTGAAGAGATCTCTAGTCTTTCCCATTCTGTTGTTTTCCTCTATTTCTTTGCATTGATCACTGAGGAAGGCTTTCTTATCTCTTCTTGCTATTCTTTGGAACTCTGCATTCAGATGCTTATTTAACTTCTCTGCAGAGTACATCATGAGAAACGATGGGCTGGAAGAAGCATCAGCTGAAATCAAGATTGCCGGGAGAAGTATCAATAACCTCAGATATGCAGATGACACAACCCTTATGGCAGAAAGTGAAGAGGAACCAAAGAGCCTCTTGATGAAAGTGAAAGAGGAGAGTGAAAAATTTGGCTTAAATCTCAACATTCAGAAAATGAAGATCATGGCATCTGGTCCCATCACTTCATGGCAAATAGATGGGGAAACAGTGGGAACAGTGTCAGACTTTATTTTGGGGGGCTCCAGAATCACTGAAGATGATGATTGCAGCCATGAAATAGAAAGACGCTTGCTCCTTGGAAGGAAAGTTATGACCAACCTAGATAGCATATTCAAAAGCAGAGACATTACTTTTCCAACAAAGGTCCATCTAGTCAAGGCTATGGTTTTTCCAGTGATCATGTATGGGTGTGAGAGGTGGACTGTGAAGAAAGCTGAGTGCCAAAGAATTGATGCTTTTGAACTGTGGTGTTGGAGAAGACTCTTGAGAGTCCCATGGACTTCAAGGAGATCCAACCAGTCCATCCTAAAGGAGATTAGCCCTGGGTGTTCTTTGGAAAGACTGATGCTAAAGCTGAAACTCCAGTACTTTGGCCACTTCATGCCAAGAGTTGACTCATTGGAAAAGACTCTGATGCTGGGAGGGATTGAGGGCAGGAGGAGAAGCAGACGACAGAGGACGAGATGGCTGGATGGCATCACCGACTCGGTGGATGTGAGTTTGAATGAACCCTGGGAGCTGGTGATGGACAGGGAAGCTTGGCGTGCTGTGATTCATGGGGTCGCAAAGAGTCGGACACGACTGAGCGACTGAACTGAACTGACTAAACTGAAGATTTGGGACATAAATTATAGTGTGACTTGCACAACAATGTGAATGTATTTAGTGCCACTGAAATGTACAGTTAAACATGGCTAAAATAGTGTTTTATATTATATGACTTTTACCACAATAATAGTTTTTAAAAATAAGATAAAATAATGTGCATTAATGCATTATAAACTGTAAAATATTATATGAATTTAATTCCAAGCAACATAAGTCATATTTTTAGCACCTAAATCAGTGCCTGACACACACCTAAAACAAGTTCTCTGGAAATTAAATAGAGCCTTTTAATATTTTGTAATGGTGGTCTTTACAAAGGGTCAGAGATATGTCCTAATCATTCCCTATATTCCCCCCAACAGTCTATTATCCCTTCTTTTTTGTTTTTGATATGAATAAATTTAGGGCAACTCCCAGTTTTCAGTTGCCTAGGCAAAGCCTCTTCCTAGATTAGGTTGTTTAGACAACCTTGCCTAGAAAAGATCTTTCAATTTCTAGATAGACCGAGACAATTTTCTGTATAGTTGTATTTGGGACAAGGAACCTCAGGGAATCATGTTCAGTTCTGAGTTTAGATCTTACTCTCCAATATCCTAGATTCTCTTCCAATGAAGGAGAAACTGTCCATTGGAAAGAACATATGGAGATGCTCCTATGCCACTCCTTTTTTCTGAGACTGAGACCACTTATCCTCTATCAGCCTCATGAGTCCCAAACCACCAAACTGACTTGGCTCCATAGGCATAAGAACTATGAACCACCACTGAAGGTTATTATCCCAGAGTCTCCCTTGTCTCAGGCCATAGTCTCTTTGACTACTCTAAAAATGATACCTTATTTTCATTTAGAATCTTAAAATTAAGTAATGCTCCTAGGTCTCACCTGTCATCAGAAATCACTACCATCTGTTAATATATTTTGCTTCCTTTCCTCTTCTACTAAGCTACTTCTTCCCAGACTTATCAATATGTATTATATGGAACTACAATAAGAGCTTTAACTTTAAAATCAGATAGAACTGGATTTGAATCCAGCCTCTAATCCTAACTGTGACCTTGGGAAGGTTATTTAAACTCTCCGAGTCTCAGTTTACCCATCTGAAAACAAAAGTAATGACATTGATTTCTTGCTATTTGGTGATGATTAAATGATACAGTGCATATAGATCACTAAGCACTGTGCCCAGAACATACAGCCTCAGAGTCCTTTAAACATGCCATGTGGGCATGTATCAGCCTCACCACAAACCCTCCCTCCTTATACCTCAGCTATTCTGGAGGCTATCAATTTTTGGAATGCCACCCAGGACTCCTAAAATGAATTTCATGTCTGATCTATAGGTTGTCTTTAAAATTGGACCACATTTAACATCTTCGTATTTTCACAAGAGGAAGTAATAGCCTTAAACTTATTTGTATTCATTTGGATTCTCATAAACTATCTTTGGCTACTGCAGGGACCCCCTACAGACTGATTCAGCATCACTGTAGTACTAAATTCTTTATCTCTGTATCATGGCAAAAAAATGGTTAAAAGCACAAACACTAAAGCCAGACTGTCTGGGCTGAAATACCATTTCTGCCTTTACCTGTCTGTGCAAATTGGAGCAAGTTACTTGACCTTTCCATGCTTCAGTTTCTTCAATGGGATGACAGTAATAGTGCCTACTTTGCAGCATTTTTGTGAATCTAATACAGGTTAATACATGTAAAGTACTTAGAATAGTATCTGGCACATAGTTAACATTTTATGGCTGAGTGCTCACTTTTACTAACTACTTACAAAGTAGGATGAAATTAATTCTACAAACATTTGCTAATTGGTTACATGCCAAAACTATACCCAAGGCTAAAAGATGATGGAGCTCCTGATCACAAGGACCTTCGATAAAAAAGGATATTATATATACATATATATAAAACACATGCATGCATGCATGCTAAGTCACTTCAGTTCTGTCTGACTCTCTGCAACCCTATGGACTATAGCCCACCAGGTTTCTCTGTCCATGAGATTCTCCAGGCAAGTATACTAGAGTGGGTTGCTGTGCCCGCCTTCAGGGGATCTTCCTGACCTAGGGACTGAACCTGTGTCTCTTATAACTCTTGCATTGGCAGGTGGGATTTTTGCCACCAGCACCACGTGGGAAGCCCCATATATAGCACATACATATATACAATGTATAATCTGGTACACATACATATACATAATGCACAGTGCACACACATGTCACAAACTTTAGGCTATACCAGTACCTGACATTGTATAATCTGAGATTACCAATCTGTTCCCTTTGGCTTTTTTTTTTTTTTTAATCTCAAACCAAGAGTTTTTATTGTCTCTTTAGAATATCACAACTGAGTCCATAGAACCATCTGCTATCTTGTTTCTGCAGCAGGATCACTGAGATCTTATTCATCAGCCTGCTGAACTGTTCCTTTTTCAGAAGCATAGATACCACCCCCAAATTTTCTGATATCCTTGTTTTTAACTGTGGTGGCTTGCTGAATCAAAGCAGCTGAATTTGACACAAGTTCAATGTCATTTCCTTCAAGAATCAACTCACCTTTCTGGGCTTGAGATACTGAACAGGCAACCCCTGGCCTCATTCAAATCCTGCATATGTATTTTTCACCCAAAAAGTTCAGATTTCCACAAGAGAACCATTCTCCTGAATAACAACATTGATGGGGAAGTGGGCATACACCAACCTCATCCTGTAATGGAAGCCCAGTGTAACACCCTTGATCATGTTCTGTAAGTGACTACAGACTGTGCGACCAGTGGCCAGTTCCTTTCTGTTTCCCCTCCATTTGTCAACATGGAGCCTCTATTTCTTTTCAAGGAGACTGAGTTCTACTTTGATGTAATTGAAGTCCCTCCAAAGGGTGCCTCTGAGGCCCTTCACAATAACTGTCCATCCCTTCAAGGTAATGTCGACATTTTCTGGGATGTCAACAGTCTGACTGGCTTCTAACATTTTTTGCCTTTAATCAGTGATGAAAGTGGATTTATATCTGGGCTAACCACTTGGACCAGCCTTCTATATGATGGCTGCAAAGAAGAGTATTGACTTTACACACCCCCAATTAATTGTTACCAAGGACCCTGAATCAAATCACGTTTTTACTAATCAGATCATTGTCTGAAAGCCAATGATTATGAAAGCTGAAAAACTTAAATCAATTCCTAAATCTGTAAATGAAGACCTGGACAAGTATCCTCAATTTGAGTAAATAAAGAATAAAACTATGACTGATTTGGAACTATTTCTAATTTATAGAACACAATGAAAACAATATTATGAATATAAATCTACTTCCTGAGAACCAGATAACAACAAGTTTATGGACAAAGCTGGTGTCCATGTGTGAGATGGAAGGAAATTCTCCTTACATGGCATCTGCCTTCTCTCTAAGCAATGTTAGTCTTTAGTCACTCAGTCGTGTCTGACTCTTTGTGACCCCACGAACGGTAGCCTGCCAGGCTCCTCTGTCCATGGGATTCTCCAGGCAAGAACGCTAGAGTGGATTGCCATTCCCTTCTCCAGAGCATCTTCCTGACCCGGGGATCGAACCCAGGTCGCCTGCATTGTAGGCAGATTCTTTACCATCTGAGCTACAGGGAAGATCTGTAAGCCTTCTCTCTAAGCAGGTGGCTAAATCCCCACTCCTCACAATGAACAGTGCCTTCCACTTTCTCTCCACTATTAATCCTTCTCAGTGGGCTGGCCTTGAGGTTTAAGTTGTTCTTCAGCACTGCAAGGGTGAGGTCTTTTGCAGACCACGAGCAACAGCTGTCTGGTAAAGCTTTGCCTGTGAAGTAGCTGGCACCCACTGACAGTAGTTGGCTCCTGTTGCTCAGTGACAGCCCTGCTGCTTCCAGAATCGAAGACAGCGTCTGTAAACCCCATTAGCCTGTCTCTCCCACAATTTTCTATTCTTTCTTGTCAGCAAGTGTTACCACAACAAACACTGAACTTTCCCTGAGGCTACTAACTCCATCCTTGGGTTCTCCACTCCACAGCTGAGTTGAAGGAATCACATAAGTAAATGACACATAGAAGTAAGTGACTGCTCAGACAGACTCAATGTGAAACACTTTCCAGAGGCATTTCAATCAGAGCTAGTCCTTTCTAGGACTGGCCATAGGTTGTGAGATGGTAACTATTTGGATACTATTACTAGTCTTTATTCAGCACCTACTATATTTCATGAGAAACGCTGGGCTGGAAGAAGCACAAGCTGGAATCAAGATTGCCAGGAGAAATACCAATAACCTCAGATATGCAGATGACACCACCCTGATGGCAGAAAGTGAAGAGGAACTAAAAAGCCTCTTGATGAAAATGAAAGAGGAGAGTGAAAAAGTTGGCTTAAAGCTCAACATTCAGAAAACGAAGATCATGGCATCCGGTCCCATCACTTCGTGGGAAATAGATGGGGAAACAGTGGAAACAGTGTCAGACTTTATTTTGGGGGGGCTCCAAAATCACTGCAGATGGCAATTGCAGCCATGAAATTAAAAGACACTTACTCCTTGGAAGGAAATTTATGACCAACCTAGATAGCATACTCAAAAGCAGAGACATTACTTTGCCAACAAAGGTCCGTCAAGGCTATGGTTTTTCCAGTGGTCATGTATGGATGTGAGAGTTGGACTGTGAAGAAAGCTGAGTGCTGAAGAATTGATGCTTTTGAACTGTGGTGTTGGAGAAGACTCTTGAGAGTCCCTTGGACTGCAAGGAGATCCAACCAGTCCATTCTAAAGGAGATCTCCTGGGTGTTCTTTGGAAGGACTGATGCTAAAGCTGAAACTCCAATACTTTGGCCACCTCATGCGAAGAGTTGACTCATTGGAAACGACTCTGATTCTGGGAGGGATTGGGGGCAGGAGGAGGAGATGACAGAGGATGAGATGGCTGCATGGCATCACTGACTCAATGGACATGAGTTTGAGTGAACTCTGGGAGTTGGTGATGGACAGGGAGGTCTGGCGTGCTGCAATTCATGGGGTCGCAAAGAGTCAGACATGACTGAGCAATTGAACTGAAACTATATTTCAAACACATGTCTTATTTATTATATTTTATCCATGAACAATCCTAAAATTTAGGGATCTTTACCCCCATTTTAAAGATGAGGAAACTGAGATTCACAGTATCTTTTTAACTGAAAAATATCACACAGTGTACCTTCCTCCTCCGTGGATGATAGAGCTTTCTTTTTGCTCCTCAATCATACCAGTATCAATGGCTTCCAACTTACCCATTAGGTAAGACTGATCCTACAAACAACTGTAATGAACCAAGCAAAAATATCTTCACTCCTAAGTCAGAAATTTTGATCTATAAAGCCAGTATGCAAAGGAGTCAATAGCCTGAATTGTCCCATGTTTCATAGCATTTATAAAGGGAAAGAAGGAATGCCAATTACAGTGCTAAATATAAAATGACCCACAAGGCTGCACCATCAAAGTTGCTCTTACTCTGCTCTCTATGGTGACGTTTAAATCAGCAAACTGGTCATCCCTTAACAATGGAATCTTTTCAAATTAATTGATTTGACAAAATAACTACAAATTAACCACCACTCAGTTGTGCTGCTGCTTTCTTAAAAAAAAAAAAAAATTCTAACAAATGACCAAACTTTATGTGCTCTTTTGCCATCTTAGTTTAACTTATTAAGCAGACAGCAGGAATCCTAATCAGTCAAGACAATGACTAACACAAGTGGCATCAAGTTTACACGACTAATTTGAGTACTAATGGAATCTGGTTTCCTTTACTTGTGTCTTGATATATTCTGGCAAAGTGTCTCCTTTTGTTTTGGAATCATGAATATAGAGTTCTCTGCTAAGAAAGGATTCTCCTCTCTGTGGACACATTCCAAGTCGCTTCTCTGAAGAAAGCTATTCCCAGATAACTGTTTAAGGACTACATCATTAGTTGAGGGCTTCCCTGATGGCTCAAGCGGTAAAAAATCTGCGTGCGATGCAGGTGATGTGGGTTCAATCTCTGTGTTGAGAAGATCCCTTGGAGGAGGGAATGGCAACCCACTCCAGTACTCTTGCCTGGAAAGTCCCATGGACAGAGGAGCTTGATGGGCCACAGTCCATTGGGGGGGTCAGAAAAGAGCTGGATATGACTGAGCATGCACACATGTGATCATTAGTTGAACACTGATGAAAACATAAATGCACTGGGTTCTGTGGGTTTATGTGAAACTTGTTATAAAGGACTGTCTCGTACGATCACAGAGGCTAAGAATTCCCACCATCAACTGTCTGAAAACTGTAGGCCCAGGAAAGTTGATGATATAAATTTCAATCCAAATCTGAAGGTCTGAGAACCAGGAGCACGTTATGGCATTAAGTCTCAGTCCTGGAGAAGATCAGTGTCCTGCTCAAACAAGCAGAGACAGTGAATTCAATCCTCCTCTACCTATTTGTCCAATTCAGGCCCTCAACAGATTGGATAATGCCTGTTTACACTGAGGAGGGCAAGCTGTTTCACTCAGCCCACCAATTCAAATGCGATTCCATTCTGGAATGTCTTCCAGAAACATTCTTACAGATATTTCCAGAAATAATGTTTAACCAGCTATCTGGGCAGTCAAGTTGACACATGAAATTAATCAGAGATATAATTAATTATATATGCTATAAAATGTTTAGTGCAAAACAGTAGTGGACACATTCTGTTCAGTAACACTTGAGTCTAGAGACCCACATATCTGTGCTCATATCTGTGCTACAGAGTTCAGAGAGTATCTGAAGAGAATATTGGTTCTTCTTGAGATGGTCCTTTGGTTTCTGTGATGCAAAGACTGGGCATCACTGGGGCAGAGGCCTTCTTTTCACCTGTTCTGTCCTAAGCTTTGATGTCTTTTAAGGTATATAGGTCTGATGATAGCCACATTCCTGTTTCTTGCCAGGAAGTGTGATCTCAAGTCCATGGCCACTTAGTATTTATCGAAATTTTATGCAGAGAAAAAACACTTAGCACAATTTTTTCCCTTTCTCTAGATAGTCTAAGATAGGTTACTAATCAGGGTAGGGTAATATTCTGCACCCTTATGGCAGAAAGCGAAGAAGAACAAAAGAGCCTCTTGATGAAAGTGAAAGAGGAGAGTGAAAAAATTGGCTTAAAACTCAACATTCAGAAAACTAAAATCATGGCATCCAGTCCCATGACTTCATGGCAAATAGATAGGGAAACAATGGAAATTCTGAGAGACTTTATTTTGGGGGCAGGGCGGGGGCAGGTTCCAAACTCACTGCAGACAGTGACTGCAGCCATGAAATTAAAAGATGCTTGCTCCTTGGAAGAAAAGTTATGACCAACCTAAACAGCATACTAAAAAGTAGAGACATTATTTTACCAACAAAGGTCTGTCTAGTCAAAGCTATGGTTTTTCCCTAGTCATGTATGGATGTGAGAGTTGGACTTTAAAGAAAGCTGAGCACCGAAGAATTGATGCTTTTGAACTGTGGTGTTGAAGAAAACTCTTGAGAGTCCCTTGAACTGCAAGGAGATCAACCAGTCAATCCTAAAGGAAATCAGTCCTAAATATTCACTGGAAGAACTGAAGCTGAAGCTGCAATACTCTGGCCACCTGATGCAAAGAACTGACTCATTGGAAAAGACCCTGATGCTGGGAAATATTGAAGGTGGGAGGAGAAGGGGACGAGAGAGGATGAGATGGTTGGATGGCATCACTGACTCGATGGACATGAGTTTGAGTAGGCTCTGGGAGTTGGTGATGGACAATTGGTATGCTACAGTCCATAGGGTCATAAAAGTCATACACAACTGAGCAACTGAACTGAACTGAACTGAATACTTCAAAGACCATAAGTATTGAGAAGATTATGGTACCTTCTCTTGCCATATGCAATTTGAAATATATCATTTTCAAAGTTACATAAAACATGAATAAATGTGTAAAATAACTTATCTCTTGATTTTCTGTTTAAATAAATTCTTCAGAAATTGCCTTTTCTTTTTTAACATACATATAATTTGTTGGTATCTTAAATACTAGCTTAGTCTGCTACATGGGTTAACCCAGTACACTTTAAGAATTAAGCCAAAAAGATCAAAGGTCAGTTATAAAAAAAAAAGAAAGAAAGAAAGAAAGAAATACATCTTTAGAACCAAAAAAAAAAAAAAAGAATTAAGCCAAAGTAGCAGAGAGAAAGGTACCTAGGACTGAATTATATTGGCCCCCACCATCCACCATTACTGCCAGTAAAACTAATTCTCATGAATTATTTCTTGGCAGGAGACACTGAATTCTACCAAGGAAAAAGCTTATCATACATATATCACTAAAATGCTGTCCAGACACTTTCATGGAGGTTTCTGTATTTTGTATATTATTGATTTTATGGATCAAGCAACAACCCAAATTTCTCTTTTCACCTCAATAGCTAGAACGCTGAGATCCAAATACGTGGCTACCCAAGGCTAGCACTTAGGTCATCATGGCAGATGTCCTCTGGCTCCTCCACCTGATAATTCCACCTTATTTTTCTCCTAAACACTCATTCTACTTACTATCTTGTGTTTTTATGTAACCTTCTAACAACCTAAATCCTCTATAAGGTAATAGAGTCCCTTGGACTGCAAGGAGATCCAACCAGTCCATTCGGAAGGAGATCAGCCCTGGCATTTCTTTGGAGGGAATGATGCTGAAGCTGAAACTCCAGTACTTTGGCCACCTCATGTGAAGAGTGACTCATTGGAAAAGACTGTGATTCTGGGAGGGATTGGGGGCAGGAGGAGAAGGGGACGACAGAGGATGAGATGGCTGGATGGCATCACCAATTCGATGGACATGAGTTTGAGTGAACTCCGGGAGTTGGTGATGGACAGGGAGGCCTGGTGTGCTGCAATTCATGGGGTCGCAAAGAGTCGAACACGACTGAGCGACTGAACTGACTGACTGATGTATATAAATAGGTTTACGTAGTTTCTTCACATAGTATATTTGTATTCATATACATGGTTTCTTCTCCTATACAAGTGGGAAGCGTGTGATCTTAAAATGTGAATTAATTTTTAAATATATTTTATAACTTTCATTTACTATAAGTGGTGATACTATGGGTAATTTATTACTTCTTTATAAGTTTCCAAATTTTCAAAAATTTCTCTAGTAAGTATGTTTCAACTTTATAATCTGTAAAAAAAAATTTTAGAAAAGTCATTCACAATAGGTCTGTACTATATAATTATATAATAAAATTATCAAAATCACTCATTTGGATTTTGGAGAGATTGAAATAAATCAAGTGTGACATTTAAATTTCAATACGTGTTTATCCAGTATATTCAATATATCATACTCTCCAATGATTCAATATAAATAACAAACAATTTAAAACATGTTCCTGAGGTTTTACATTTTGATATTAATAGATTAAAACTTATCTAACATTATCCTACAAACTTCCAGTTTTTATAAGCATGTTTTATGTCCTAGATATTGTTTTATGAATACTATTGATACAGCTAGCTGAGTGGTAAAGAATCCGCCTGCCAATGTAGGAGACTCGGGAGACATGCGTTCAATCCCTGGGTCAGCAAGATCCCCTGGAGAAGGAAATGGCAACCCATTCTAGTATTCTTGCCTGGAGAATCCTATGGACAGAGGAGCCTGGTGGGCTGCAGTCCAGGGGGTCACAAAGTCAGGCACGACTGAGTGTGCCCACATTTACACTTACTTACACTACTTATTGATACACTTTCCTATGGGAAAAAATCCAATAGTCCAAGTGGACTGTGAGTATGACCCAGAGGAGCACCTTTGATTATTAGAGATTAGATGGAAAGATCTCTGACCCCAACTGAGTTCCAGAATCAGTCTGGAAGATGTCAAGACACTCAGTAAATAGAAAAATGTAAAATAAATATCTTTCGAAGTTCCAAAGGTTGTGATCAAAATGTTTTCAAGACATAAAAATAACACCTCAAGACAGAAAAATAAACTTTAGTTTTCTGTCTTCTGTAGTAAAATTTTTAAACTGATACCATGTACAACATAGATACAATGGTGTCATCAGTGACCCAGAGCCAGACAATCTGGAATGCAAAGTCAAGTGAGCCTTAGGAATTACTGCTGTTAATAAAGCTAGTGGATGCTATGGAATTCCAGTAGAGCCATTTAAAATCCTAAAGAATGATGCCATCAAACTGTTGCATTCAATATGTCAGCGAATTTGGAAGACCCAGCAGCGGTCTCAGGACTGAAAAAGGTCAATCCTCATCCCAATTCCCAAGAATGGTAGTACCAAAGAATGTACTAACCATCAGAAAATTGCACAAATCTCCTATTCTAGTAAGGTCATGCTTAAAATCTTGCATGCTGGGCTTCAACATTATATGAATGAAGAACTTTCAGATGTCCAAGCTGGGTTTAGTAAAAGATGAGGAACCAGAGATCAAATTGCCAACACTCTTTGGATCATAGAGAAAGCAAGGAAATTCCAGAAAAACATCTACCTCTGTTTCATCAACTACACTACAAACTTTGACTATGTGGATCATAACAAACTGTGGAAAGCTCTTAAAGAGATGTGAATACCAGACCATCTTACCTGTCTCCTGAGAAACTTGTATACTGGTCAAGAAGCAGCAGTTAGAATCCTGTATGGAACAACTGACTGGCTCAAGATTGAGGAAGGAGAACGACAGGGCTGAATGCTGTCGCCCTGTTTGTTTAACCTATATACTGAGCACATCATGAGAAAAGCTGGGCTGGATGAGTTACAAGCTGGAATCAAGATAGGGAGGAGAAACATCAACAACCTCAGATATGCCTTCAGAAAGTGAAGAGGAACTCAAGAGCTTCTTGATGAAGGTGAAGGAAGAGAGTGAAAAAGCTGGCCTAAGACTAAGTATTAAAAAACTAAGATCTTGGCATCTGATCCCATTACTTCATGGCAAATAGAAGGGGAAAAGGTGGAAGTAGTGACAGATTTCCTCTTCTTGGGCTCAAAAATCACTGCAGATGGTGACTGTAGCCATGAAATCAGAAGACAACTGCTTCTTGACAGGAAAGCTATGACAAACCTAGACAGGGTGTTGAAAAGAAGAGACATTACTTTGCCAACAAAGGTCCATATAGTCAAGGCTATGGTCTTCCCAGTGGTCATGTACAATTGTGAGAGCAGAACCATAGAAAGGCAGGACACCAAAGAATTGATTCCTTCAAACTGCGGTGCTGGAGAAGATTCCTGAAAGTCCCTTGGACAGCAAGGAGATCAAACCAGTCAGTCTTAAAGGAAATCAACCCTGAATACTCTTTTCAAGGACTGATGCTGAAGCTCCAGTATTTTGGTTATCTGATACAAACAGAAAACTATAAAGCAAAAAGAAGAAGAAGAAGAGATTCCAACCCACTCAATGAATGCTTCAGTTGGAGTGCACTCATATGAATTAGCAGTCAGATAACTGACCTAGAAAGGATCCAGGTTGAATGTCAGTCTTAATGTTATAAATGTCAAATCAATGTCAGTAACCAATTAGGTTCTGAATTTCAACTATGAATCTGTCCTAAAAGAAGAGGCAACTGACCATCTTGAGAAACAACCTGAAGAAGAGAATACTGGAAAGGAGTCAGAAGACCATGCTTTATGCCTTGTCCAAGTGTTTTTACCATAGGAGACTTGGCTTCCTTTTCTATACTAAGAAGAGATTGGATTATATGATCTCTAAGGATTTTTCCATGGCTGCAGTTCAATGAATTTTTTATTGAAACACCTTTCTACCTCTCCCAGGCTTTTTCCAGTAGCCAGGTCATTAACTCTGCTTACCAGTCATTGTGCCCGTACATGGAAAACTGACTTCACTGTTGTCCCTTGGATTTAAAGTTGCTCATGATAAACTCTCTAGAAGTAATTATTCCTGCTACCCTGGTGTGTAGCTCCAACTTATGGCAATTACATATGATTAGCCACAGCTTCCTTATCCTTTTACTTTTTAGATCTTAACATTCAAGAAAGGGCAGTCATTTCAGACTGTCAGTATGTATCAGAATAAATATATCCAGGCTTTCAACAGAGAATATCTTTCCATTTTCCCTTATAATAGAGGGGAAAGGATGGGCCTTTGTTTTCTACATCATTTGTAAAATTGCCCACCACTCAGGCCGGCAGATTTTTGCCAAAAAAGAGAAATAAATTGAAAGAAAATTCTAAGGGGCCTTGAGGTTAACTTTATGTATTTTATTTTTAAATTATCACTGATAAATATTTCTGGGTTTTGTGGTTTCAGCTGTTATCCTAGGCTTGTCTTTCTGTTTTCATTTCAGAAGATAATTGCCTGCCTCAGGATATTGTTCTTTTTATGGAGGAAAAAATATTTTTTTCTCATATCAGATTTTAAGTACTTCTTTAAATTAACTCTTGGGTTCCCACTCTGGCACGGTTAGGAATCATTCTCCAGTGAAAGCCTGTGTGGGGGATATTACAGGTCTCTCCTCTTTTGCCCTTTCACCAAATATGAAGATTCATAGTTAGTTCTTGATGATCCTGCTGAGTTTATTGGAAAAATAAAGCTCCATGCCAAAATTGACACAAGCCATTTAGGTGGACATTCTAAATATCATTTTTCTTCTGTGTGTACTAGCAAGTCACAACACAGTTGTGAAAGAATGGGTGCTACCTGAAAACTTATTGATGAATACATGAATGAGTAAATACAAGAAAGCATTTTCATTGACATCTTTTAAGTGATGGTACAAAACACTCACCACACGTGGGGCTATTTGGTGGGTCAATAAAACAAACACATTTGGCTTTAACTTTGAATATCCCTGCTCAGAGTATTAGAGTGTTGGATTAGAAATAAATTTATTAAGCTATCTAGAGCTTATCAGGTTAGGTATCTAAACCTTTAGAAGGTTTTGATAGAGCAAAGTATTAAAGAGCATTTCAACTAGCAGAAATAAAAAAGTGATTCTGTTGCTGAAAGAGATGGTAGAGATAATTTTAATCCAGGAGTCTCTAATTCACTGTCCACTGGCCAAGATAGTCCAGACATACCTTTGTGTTTTCAGAATGTGGTTTCTCATTAAACTTTTTATTTTATCAATACAAAATGGTTGATTAACAATGCTGTGATAATTTCCGGTGGACAGCAAAGGGACTCAGCCATACATCAACATGTATACATTCTGCCTCAAAATGTGATCTGAAAGCCTCTAGTCCGAGCTGGTAATTTCAATTCCCCATGAGCCTCAGTACCCATTGTCTTTCTCAAGCTGATTCCATATTCCACGTTGCTGCCTTGCCTGTCATCATTTGCACTCATGGCTTCTGATATAGGATAGCACCTTTAAGGCTGTAACCACTGAGGCCTGAAGGGCACCAAGGTAGAGGCAGGATTAGAGCAGAGCCCCAGGGTTGGACTCTAGTCCAAACATCGCTTATTTCAAATAAGCAATAATAGTTTGCTTTTCAAGTAATCACTAAAGAAGAGCTAAAAACCTTTGAATTGCCCTCTCACTTAGTCCACATTAGGTACATATAGAGTCAGAAAGTGAAAGAAAGTGAAGGCGCTCAGTCGTATCCGACTCTTTGCAACCCCATGGACTGTAGCCTACCAGACTCCTCAGTCCATGGAATTTTCCAGGCAGGATTACTGGAGTGGATTGCCATTTCTTTCTCCAGGGGATATTCCCAATCCAGGGATTGAACCTGGGTCTCCGGCATTGCAGGCAAATGCTTTACCATCTGAGCCACCAGGGAAGAGTCAGAAAACGGAATTAATTTGTGACTTCCCTGGTGGTCCAGAATCCACCTACCAATGCAGGGAACATGTGTTCAGTCCCTGGTCTAGGAAGATCCCACATGCTGTAGAACAACTAAGAGCATGTGCCACAACGACTGAGGCCTGCATGCCCTAGAGCCCGTGCCCCCCACCAGGAGAAGCTGCTGCAGGGGGCGACCTGAGCACCACAATGAAAAGCAAACCCCAACCTAGAGAAAGCCTGTGCACGGAGCAACAAAGACCCAGTACAGCCACAAATAAATGAATACATTTTTAAAAGGAATAGTGGTTATTTGGCTGCAAAGGAAATTAAGCCCAGAGTGGCTATGATTTGTTTAGAATCACACAGCCATCAAGGGCTGAACTGTCATCACATGGGCTAACCCATCAAGTGTAACTGGCATTGCCCTAGGGCTGTGGTTCTCAACTGAAAATGATTTTTCCCTCCCAGGGGACATTTTACAATTTCTGGAAATATTTTTGGTCATCACGACTGCAGGGGTTACTACTGTCTAGTGGGTGATGGCCAGGGATGTTCCTGATCGTCCAATGATACACAAGACAGTGCCCCACCCCCATCAAGAAAGCATCAGACTCAAAATGTCAACAGCGCAAGGCTGAGAAACCCCATTCTAGAAAATCAGGCTAGAAGAAACGTCAAAAATTATTTTTGGAAGGATGGAAAGCGCTGTGGGGTGTGATAAATAAGCCTATAAACGTCTTAATCCATTCCAGTCACTTGATCTCTAACACATGAGTTTCTATTATTCTATACTCAGCAAGTGTGTAAAGCAAAATTAATGCAAGAGAATTCATATTTAGAGGACAATCAGGCAAGAGCATAGTAGAAAAGACAGGGATTCTGGAGCCAGATTCCTTAGGTGTAAATTCTCTCTGTCTCTGTGCTAACTTGAGCAAATCACTTACCCTTACTCATCTCAGAGCTTCCCCTCACTTTTTTCATTTATCTGTAAAATAAGGGTAATAATATTGCCTTCCTCACAGGAGGATTAAATGACCTACCCCATCCCAAGCACATGGCATGTACACAGCACTTAGCCACAGTGACTCTCCAACTTCACCTCCCCTATCTTTCTAGAAGAGAAGAACTAGTGTCCTAGTTTGATAGATGAAGTAAAGGAAGTTCAGAGAAGGTTTTGCAGCGCTGGCAGCAGCAACAACTTCAGAGTAGACTGCGGGTGCTGTAGGGAGTGGGCATACCACAACCACCCCTCCCCAGCGCACCAGATGGCACTCTCCCTCCCACTCTCTCTCCTTCCCCCTCCCTCCCTCTTCCTCCTTCCCTTTCCTATACCCACACACCTTACAAGCAGAAGCCTCTGATTACAACAAGAAAACTCTCTCCAAGACAAGCTGCTCATTGTTTGTATTTTAAGTTTTGGTTTGTTTTAATAACAACAAAGATCTTAAACACTTCCACTGTTTCCGAACAAACAAAACTTTTCTTTCATAATTTATGTCACTTATGGCATGTATTACAATCTTTCACATCTTATCAAATTTTAGATAATTATACTTTCCTACAACTACATGATTAATTACAAATGGACACATATTTAACTTTACCATGAAGAAAACTGCTGTACATCCCCTTAACCAAGTGAGCCAAGTTAACATATCAACTTTGGGGCAAACACCATTTGCCTCCTAACATACACTGAGGACATATTTTCCCTTAAATTATACTCCTACCAAGCAAAGCATACTTAACAGGAAAACTGAAACTGGCTTATGCTCTTCAAAAATATCAAGGTCATAAAGATGAAGAATGCAAGAGGAACTATCCCATTAAAAAAAAAAAAAAACTAATGAGACATGGCAACAAAATATAATGTGTAAGCCTGAATTGGATCCTGGATTGGGATAGACAATAGCTATAAAGGACTTTATTGGAAACGTTGATGAAAGTTAATATAGACTTGGATTATTTAATGACATTATATCAGAAAATAATAAATTTTCTTATGTTGGTCTTTTTACTGTGGTTGGGTAAGATAATGTCCTTATTCTTAGAGGCAAGAAATATTAAAGGTAAAGGCTGCTATAATGCAGGTAAATGAGATTTCTGGGGAAAAAATAAAATAAAATCCGTGATTTGTAGCGTTTGCTTATTTCTGTGGTATAAATGGCCCCACCATGGCCAATTTCAGGCTACCAAAGGGAATTCACTGAATGCAGAATTTGGAAGACATATACTATATATGTGTATGTACACCCACACACACACGCACGCACGCACGCACACACACGTATATAGGCTTTCCTGGTGGTTCAGATGGTAAAGAATCCACTTGCAATGCAAGAGACCCCGATTCAGACCCAAGCTTCAGTCCTGGAGTTGGGAAGATCCCCTGGAGAAGGGAATGGCTACCCCCTCCAGCATTCTTGCCTGGAAAATCCCATGGACAGAGGAGCCTAGAGCGCTACAGTCCACGGGAGTCAAGAGTCAGACACAACTGATTGACTTAGCATACACATACATATACATGCAATCTATATATGTATCAAATAAGAGAAAGAGAAAGCAAATATGGAAAAATATTAATGAGAACCTACATAAAGGGATAAATGAGAAATCTTTGTATTGTATTTGAAAATTTTCTGTAAATTTAAAGTTACACCACAATATTAAAGTTTAAAACCATCTAGATGGTCACAAAAAGTATATATATACTTCTCCATCCAGTCCAAGGAATGTTTTGCAGTGTTAGAGGAGGATTATTGAACTGAACTGAACTGATAACCTGATTATGACCTGTAGGAAGAGCATTTTCATGCTAAGCTTCAGAGACATTGAGTTAACCACTTAAAATCACTGACATTTCGTCTTATTCAGGGGATTAAATGTTAGTCTCAAAACTAACATGTTGAGTCTTAAACAGATTTGAAAACACCCTTAGGGGTTCTAAATTCATCCATTAAGACAATATAGTACTGGCCTTCAGTGAGTCCAACCAGCCAGTTTTTCCTCCAGCCCTAAAGCTCTGGAGAAGGAAATGGCAACCCACTCCAGTATTCTTGCCTGGAGAATCCCATGGACAGAGGAGCCTGGTGGGCTACAGTCCACGGGTTGCAAAGAGTTGGACACAACTGAGCGACTTCACTAAAGCTCTTTGGACTTGTCTGCATGCTCAGTCCTATCTGACTCCTTGTGACACCATGGACTATAACCTGCCAGGCTCCTCTGTCCATGGAATTTTCCAGGCAAGAATATTGGAGCGGGTTGCCATTTCCTTCTCCAGGAGATCTTCCTAACCCAGGGATCGAACCCATGTCTCTTGTATCTCCTGCACTGGCAGGCAGGTTCTTTACCAGGTGAGCAACCAGGGAAGCCCAAGAGCTGTTTGCTGTTCCTTTAATAGAACTTCAGAGGGAGAAGTTTAGGGACTACATTTTAAAGGAAAAAAAAAAGGAAATTCTTCCTGACCATTTAAACACTGAGACCATAAGAGCACTGAGCAATGGATGCTCACAGTGTGAGAGATGACTGGGCACAGATTCAGCTAAAAGGATAACAGATTGATTGCTACAGGAGAAATGGTGACCGGAAGAGGGACACTATTTAAATCCCTCTCCCTTCTCTCTTGCTCTCTCACTTTCCCCCTTCTCTGCAATTACAAATTTCAGAGTCAGTATTATTATTTTTTATATGCATTCACTTCAGTTTTTTCAACCTGAGCATTTTTATTTATTTTGAATTAATTTTTATTGGAGTACAGTTGCTTAACAATGCTGTGTTAGTTTCTGCTGTACAGCAAACTGAATCAGCCATACATATACATACATCCCCTCCTTTTTGGACTTACTTCCCATTCAAGTCACACAGTTTATACAGAGCCAAGTAAATCAGGGAGAGAAAACCAAACATGATTATTAATGCATCTATGTGGAATCTAGGAAAATGGAACAGATGATCTTATTTGCAAAGTAGAAACAGAGACACAGACATAGAGAACAAATGTATGGGTACTAAGGATGAAAGAAGAGGGTGGGAGGAATTGGGAGATAGGGATTGAAACATATACACTATTGATACTATGTATACATTAGAGTCAGAATTATCTGAACTCTAATTGGAGGCCTTTTCTCTTCTATTACCTCACATCTGTCTCCAGTAGATGCCAGAGTTGAGGACCACCTTAGGGAGACTCTACATCCAAGGGCTGGCTGGACAAAGAGACAGAACAATGATGGGAAAAGACTGCAGGAGACAGAGATTTGTCCAACTGGTGGGAGCTGGAAAGACAGAAAACTTGAGAAAATGGTAATGAATAGTACCAAATAGGAAAATATAGACTGGAAAAGAGCATAGGGTTGAACAACTAGGTACTCATTTGGTCTATCAAGAAAGACATTTAAATAAAATAATAGGAACAAAAGCAAGACAATTGATGCTGAGGAAAAAGACAGTATCAACCTTTATTTAAGGACAATGGCACCCCACTCCAGTACTCTTGCCTGGAAAATCCCATGGATGGAGGAGCCTGGTAGGCTGCAGTCCACGGGGTCGCTAAGTCGGACATGACTAAGTGACTTCACTTTCACCTTTCGCTTTCATGCACTGGAGAAGGAAATGGCAACCTACTCCAGTGTTCTTGTCTGGAGAATCCCAGGGACGGGGGAGCCTGGACTGCTGTCTGTGGGGTTGCACAGAGTCGGACACGACTGGAGTGACTTAGCTTAGCACAGAATAAAAAAATAGAGAATGGCTAAAGACTGGAGGAATGGCAGAGTGATCACTTTCAAGTGGTTTTTGTGGGTTTTGTTGTGTGTGTGTTTTTTTTTGTTTTTTTTTTGTTGTTGTTGTTCTCTAAGTTCAACATTCACATCACCAAAAAGAAAAATAGTAGTATTTATATTCACCTGGGCAGTAATGCTGCTAAAATATTCTTTACGTCATTGGGTTCAACCGTGGTATGAAGCTGTGCTTCCATGACTTGTGACTTTGGGGAGGAATATAACTTAGAAGAAATCCAGTAGTCTGTGCAAATACTTGTATATTTACAGAATTAAAGACTTAAATGTATTCCTTGCGCGTTGCCTATTGTAGTCTCTAATTGGATAAGGATACAGCTGTCAGGACCAAGCTGGCCCATCAGATCATATCAAAGTAAAACACATGCCCCTCCACTCAGTAGAGTTTCCTCTCATTCCATATGGCACTTCGGTTTATGTCCATGGGGCTGGCTTTTCTACATTCAGCACTGAGAGTTGTTCAGAAAGTCTGAGGTTATTGTCTGCACATGGTAGATAGCCTTCAACCTTCTGTGGGCACTTCAAAAAATTCCCTGATTAATAGCTTAAGAAAAACCACCCCTACCCTCAACACCATATTTATATAATCACAATAATTTCATTACTAAACTACTTATTAGTACACTTAAGATTCAGAAGTACAGTCAACAGAAGGCATTTATTGCTCTGTCCTTTAAAGCTTTCAAACAAGCAAACAATAAAAAAAAAATAGCAATACCTTTAGCAGGTAAAAATTACAATAATATTACAGAATATATACATTTCCATTTTGGTAACTAAAACACAAAGCTAATGGTTTTAAGCATTAAATGGTTGCTTTTAGAAAAATCCTGTCAAGTGAAATGAAGTTGCTCAGTCGTGTCCGACTCTTTGCGACCCCATGGACTGTAGCCTACCAGGCTTCTCCGTCCATGGGATTTTTCAGGCAAGAGTACTAGAGTGGGTTGCCATTTCCTTCTCCAGGGAATCTTCCCCACCCAGGGATCGAACCCAAGTCTCCTGCATTGTAGGCAGACGCTTTACCCTCTGAGCCACCAGGGAAGTCCCTCTAAAACTACATTGATGGCCCATATCCCCTCCCTCTGACAATCACCATGCTTGTGACTTTTCTCCTCCACTCTGTGTCTCACCACTTTGCTTCCTCCTCCAACAGAAAATTTCCTTCCTATTGTGGAAAGTATGACCAGATTTTTGGTTCAGAAAAATAACATCAAAATATTTGCATGCAAGCAAGCTGGTTGTCAAACATCAGAACATTGTAAACTGTCAATCAATTTCGCTCATGTTTTTGCAAGCCTACATCTTACTGAAGTTTTCAATATTCTTCTTAAAACATTACCCAATATAACACTTATTTAAATGCTGAGGCTATTTTTGCAAAGTAGCTTTCCCTTTCTCTTTCTCTCTCTTCTAAGCATCATTCTAGAAACACTATTAAGTAAAACATTTGAAAAACTGATTATGTAGATTTGGCAATACATGGATTCTTGGTAGTCATGCTAATTTTTCTTCCCCTTTTTTTTCTGGTAATGTATTTGGGTTTTGTTTCAGTTTCCTAAAACTGCCATAATAAACTACCACCAATGGGACAGCTTTAAACAAGAGAAACATTTTCTCACAGTT
Source organism: Budorcas taxicolor (assembly GCF_023091745.1). Classification (NCBI taxonomy): domain Eukaryota; kingdom Metazoa; phylum Chordata; class Mammalia; order Artiodactyla; family Bovidae; genus Budorcas; species Budorcas taxicolor. The sequence continues at coordinate 25,324,272 of NC_068914.1, forward strand.
CTGAAGCTAGAAGTCTACAATCAAGATGTACACTGGACCACTCCCTCACACAGGCTCTGCTGCTGCTGCTGCTGCTGCTGCTAAATCGCTTCAGTCGTGTCCGACTCTGTGCGACCCCAGAGATGGCAGCCCACCAGGCTCCCCCATCCCTGGCTCTAGTGGGGAATCTATTCTGTGCCTTTCTGATGTCACCTGTAATTTTTGGTGTTCTTGGCTTACAGCTACAGAACTCCAATCTCTGCATCTGTCATCATATAGAGTTCTTCCTCTGTGTCTTTCTCTGGGTCCAGATTTCTCTCTTCTTATAAGGACACCAGTCACATCACTCTAATGACCTCATTTTAACTTGACGACATCTGCCAAGTCCTAATATCCAAATCAGGTAACATTCACATGTAAATTAGAACTTCTATATATCTTTTTCAGAGACACAATTCAATCTGTAACAGATTCATTCATCATAATCCAGTTTATTATCCTCACTACTATGCTCACATTAATATTTCCCAGTTGAAAGTTCAAACTACTAGAGAAATCAGGCTTATCTTTTTTTTAATTATTGGAGAATAATTGCTCTACAATGTTATGTTAGTTTCTGCTGTGCAAGAGTGAATCAGCTACATGCATACGTATATCCCCTCCTTCTAGAATCTCCCTCCTACTCCCCATGTCCTCTTTTTACACTACATGATGTCTTTGGATGGTGGATATCATGTTGTATTCAGCCACTATCTGGCTATCTCAGCTATATGGAGTTAAGCCTCCAGACATCTGGAAATACCTAGAGTCATATACATTTTCCATTTTTGGTCATTATGCAGATCTAACCTGTTTTACTTCATAATACTTGTAAGACTCAAAGTCACATGAGTTCATAGAAGACTAATAATGTGTGAAACAAAGCTATGACTGGGTCCTTTTATGTAGCTTCTGCTGCTCACCTGTTCATTTTACTTATTACTTCAAAAGTAATACATATTCACTGCAATAGATCAAACAATATAGAAGTGTATAAAAAGTTATTACTACTCTCATTCTCCCATCTTTAATCCCAAATCCATGAGGTAGGCAACATAATCCTTCCACATCTTTTCAGTGCTCATAAATAAACATAGACAAGAATGTACAGCTATACCAGGATTTTTCTCATTTTTACCAATAAAAAGACTGTGCTATACATATTAAATTTGCTTTTTTCACTTAACATTAATAAATAAATATTAAATTATTAATAATTTATTGGATTCTTTTTAACATCAAGATAATAATTCTAATTCCTAGTAAGCTGGACATTCTTCTCAGATATTTCCTATAGCAAACATTCTTGTCCTTACCTACTATTACTGTTGTAAAATAAATTTTTAAAAATTGAATTCCTGGGTCAAAAGCTATATGCATTTTAAATCCTTAAAAGATTATAACAATTCTCATTCTTACCAATATGGCTTTCTCCCCACATCCTCACCAGTACTGGAGTGACCAATATTCTTTCCTGAACAAATGTTCTTGTATTTTATTTTTTACTAAGAGCCTTTGATGCTTGGTTCCAAAAGAGACAATGTATGCCACACAGTGAAAATACAAACTTTCCCCATCAGAGGTCTCTGTGGTCTCTAGGGAGAGACAAGTATTCTCTCTTATCTTACCCCTACACATCTCCTAAACATTCTATTGCCCTAAACAGTCAATACTGGCTCCAAGCTAATGTTGCTCACTTGGCTAAAGAAATCCTCAGTTCAAACAACCATCCCTCAGAATGCAGTCCCAGAAAATGACCAGGAACCCTGGTTTCAGGCCTTTTGGGGGATCTCATTTTACACCCTTAGTAAATACTCAAAATACTTATGCCCATAACCAAAACAATTTATTTTCTCCATTTTATTATACATATACTGATTATTACCCTGCCTTGATTCAAAAGGTTTAATAAAATTTTTAAAAACACTGTTGATAAGAATTCTGATAAAATGTTTGAAAATGTTTCTGTTGGTCTTCATAAAAAATAAAATTACCCTTAAAAATTGATACTTTTTATGGCTATTTGTCTTATTCAGCAACATAAATATGCTCTGGTATATTCCTTGAAAATGATCTTAATGACACAGTTTAAAATTTTTAACTAAAATATCTAAATTTCCTAAATGATTTTTGATCTGAAAAATGTTACTTAAACATTTGCTTTTGGTGATTAAGTCAAATACAAAATAGATGTATAAGTAGACATATTTGATATAAATAATGCCAGTTGAAAATATTTTAAATTTTCAAAAAGCATACTAAAAAGTGTGGATTTATGAGGTTGCTTAGAAATTAAATGGGGCTTCCCTTTTGGCTCAGCCGGTAAAGAATCCGCCTGCAGTGCGGGAGATCTAGGTTCGATCCCTGGGTTGGGAAGATCCCCTGGAGAAAGTAAAGGCTACCCACTCCAGTATTCTGGCCTGGAGAATTCTATGTACTCTGTAGTCCGTGGGGTCACAAAGAGGGACACGACTGAGTGACTTTCACTTTCACTTTCGAAATGAGATATTTAAAAATATAAGTGAGCTTATTAGAATCTTTTATGTATATGACTACAATTTCAAAGTAACTTTGCAAAGCAACAAAGAAATATATAATTGTTTTCCAAATAACAAATTCTAAAAAATCTAATGGAAACATAATTGAAATGTAAAGTTTGCACCTAAATCTGGATTTCATATTTCAAAACTTATAAATATGTTGTAGAAAAGAAAAGTACTGTTTATTTCAATTTGTAACTGCCTATAAATTTATAAAATCTATGAAAGAACTGAATAGAGATGTTTCAAAATTGGTTTGACTAACTGTTAACAAGCTACTAATTTCCAGGTCATTTCTAGCATAAAGGATACACTAGAATTATTAAAGGAATTGGGCTTCCCTGGTGGCTCAGACAGTAAAGAATCTGCCTGCAATGCAGGAGATTCAATTCCTGAATTCAACCCAGATTCAATCCCTGGGATGGGAAGATCCCCTAGAGAAGGAAATGGCAGTATTCTTGCCTAGAGAATTCCAGTATTCTTGCCTAGAGAATTCCAGGTACGGGAGTTGGATGGGCTACAGTCCATGGGGTCACAAAGAGTTGGACACAACTGAGCAACTTTGACTTTCAGACTTTATAAAGGTATAAGGTATAATTAGACAGGAGTGAAAGTTTTTATTATTTAGTGCTTCTATAAGAATATAGAGCCCAAGAATTCTAAATAACCAAAGACACCGTTCCTTTTATTGTGAAGTGCATCTGGTCCATATGTAGCTTGATTTTACAATGATGATCTTTCCAAATAGTTTGATTTTTCATGCAATATATAGAGACAATACTTAAGGGGAAATCTATTTTCTCCTTTCAACCATTGATTTGTGTTTTAAGGCAAAGACTTGAGTATTCAGCTTCCTCACAAGTCATATGAAAAGGGTAAATTTGATGCTCTAGTGAATAATTTGTGAGGATTAATTAGAGAATATAGCCATGCCTTTTAGAATCAAGTCTTACATAAAGTAGAGTCAAATTTATTAAGCTTTTAAAACTGCACTGCTTCCTTAAAAATGAATAGTGAGTTTATTCAAAAGCTAGTTTGGGATAGTCAAAGTAACAGCACCCAAAATCACAATGAGCAAGTTTAGTTCCATTGCAGACCATGTTACGAGGGTAGGCTGTTAAGCTTTAAAAAGAAAAATGTTATGCCCTGCTCTCAGCTCTCAGGCTTTCTGTGAATCAGCTTTATCCACATGGTTGGCTCCCATCCAGGGAGCAGTTTGAAGCCTGATGTGATCAGCCCAAAACTGACACAGAAAGAGCAAGCGTCTCTCACAGATGGATGAGATAAGGAAGCTCCTTTCTGGAATTCCCAGCAAATATTTTCTTGCAACTGTTTGACCTGATTTGGGTCTCTTCACCTCATTGTGGCTAGGAGATAGGACATACCCAGTAGCTTGCGCTGGCCAGGCCCCACCCCTGGAATTGGTCTTAAAGGCAATTCTATCCAAACTGAAAGGTTGAGATCAGGGTAGCACTGACCAATTTGTGACCAAACTATGATTTCTGAGCTCAATACTAAATTAAACAGATATTGTCTCTGGCCAATTTTAAAATATATGTATAGTGAAAGTCACTCAGTCATGTCCAACTCCCTGCAACCCCAAGGACTATGCAGTCCATGGAATTCTCTAGGCCAGAATACTGGAGTGGGTAGCCTATCTCTTCTCCAGTGGGTCTTCCTGACCCAAGTATCAAACCAGGGTCTCCTGCATTGCAGGTGGATTCTTTACCAACTGATCTATCAGGGAAGCAAAAATAAGCTTTCATATGTTTGTTTATTTATTTATTTATTTATTTCTATTCTTCACTTTGTTCTTTGAATGTCTTTTTTCTCTAAAATCTATACCCTATTTGGTTAATTCTCATATTTCCTATTTCTGAACTTTATTTTACCTTGGATGAGTTTTTATGGAGGGCAGAAGTCTAAGATTAAAATATGGTGCTCTACTCCATACACAGTAGCTAAGTCTCGTCTGCATCTTTGTGACCCTATGGACTATAGCCTGCCAGGCTCTTAAATCCATGGGATTTCCCAGGCAAGAATACTAGAGCGGGTAGCCATTTAGTTCTCCAGGGACTCTTCACCACCCAGGGATTGAAATCGTGTCTCCTGCTTGGCAAGCAGATCCTTTACCACTGAGCCAGCAAGGAAGCACGCTATATAGTCTCCCTCAAATCCGTATGTTGGTTTTAAGGTGATGATATTAAGATCCGAAATCCAGGAGAGGTGATTAGGTCATGAGGGTGAAGCTCTCTTGAATGGAAATATTGCTCTTATAAAATATGCTCCAGAGAGATCCCTAGCCCCTTCTAACCATGTGAGCACACGGGGTGAAGGCATGGCTCTGAACCAGGAAGACATTCCTGCCCAGAAAATGACCATGCCAGTGCCTTCATATTGAACATCCCAGACTCCAGAAAAGCATGATACAATGGACTGGTTCAAAATTGGGAAAGGAGTACGTCAAGGCTGTATATTGTCACCCTGCTTATTTAACCTATATGCAGAGTACATCATGTGAAATGCCGGGCTGGATGAAACAAGCTGGAATCAAGATTGCCAGGAGAAATATCAATAACCTCAGATATGCAGATGATACCACCATCATGGCAGAAGGGGAAGAGGAGCTACAGAGCTTCTTGATGAAGGTGAAAGAGGAGAGTGAAAAAGCTGGCTTAAAACTCAACATTCAAAAAACAAAGATCATGGCATCTGGTCCCATCACTTTATAGCAAATAGATGGGGAAACAATGGAAACAGTGAGAGACTTTATTTTCTTGGGTCCCAAAATCACTGCAGATGGTGACTGCAGATGAAATTAAAAGATGCTTGTCCTTGAAGAAAAGTTATGATAAACCTAGACAGCATATTAAAAAGCAGAGATATCACTTTGCCTACAAAGGGCCATATAGTCAAAGCTATAGTTTTTGCAGTAGTCATGTATGGGTGTGAGAGTTGGACCATAAAAAAGGCTGAGCACAGAAGAACTAATGCTTTTGAACTGTGGTACCAGAGAAGACTCTTGAGAGTCCCGTGGATTACAAGGAGATCAAACCAGTCAATCCTAAGAGAAATCAGTTCTGAATATTCATTGGAAGGACTGATGCTGAAGCTGCAGTACTTTGACCACCTGATGCGAAGAGCTAACTCATTGGAAAAGACCCTGATGCTGGGAAAGATTGAAGGCAGGAGGAGAAGGGGACGACAGAGGATGAGATGGTTGGAGGGCATCACTGACCCAATGGACATGAGTTTGCGTAAACTCTGGGAGATAATGAAGGACAGGGAAGCCTGGTATGCTGCAGTCCATGGGGTTGCAAAGAATCAGACAGAACTGAATGAATGAACAACAACAAACTCCAGAACTGTAAGAAATCAATTTCTGTTGTTTATAAGCTCCTCAGTCTGTGGTATTTTGTAATAGCAGCCCAAGAGGACTAAGGTAATATTAAAAAAAAAGAATTTTCCAAGTCAAGAAACTCACCAAGGAGTCTCAGGGTTTGGGCACAAAAGAAAATAGTCTTATTGAAAACAAAAATTAAATCTTGTTTTGCAAGATTTAACATCGTATCACTGATTATATGCCTGTGTGCCCCCACCAAGGGACATAAATTTGGCCCCTATAACTGAAAAGAAATGTGTTCATCTACTTTTTCTAGTTTCTTTTAATTTTGTTTCTGTAAGAGTTTGTGCTGGGAGGAGTAGTCAATTTAAAGCATCTCAACAGTTGTTGAAAACTTATTTTTTTATTTTTCCAAACCTAGTCCTGCTGTCTTTCTGAAAAGCTTTTGACTACTATCTGCACTAGGGCCCCAACAGCTGCCTCTTGCAATGTTACACAGCAGTGAAGACAGAGGTTTATGCAGCACACAGTTGGCTACAATAGCGAAAAACGGCAGTCCAGTTATACAGTCCATTAAAAAATCTCAAACATTCACACCCACGTAAGACTTAATGTCTATCATGTTCATGCCACCTCTTCCCTGCCATAGCCCTGCAGTGATTTATTGCCACACAGGAAGCCTGGTCCTTTATTTACAACTTTGCATCTGAGGCTTTCTTCCTCCAGCCACCTTGCTCATTGGGATGTCACTGCTGTGCTGGAGATGCGTGCTGAAGATAAGAATGGGGATACCTTTGTGACCCTTCACTTGCTTAGAGCTAGTCAGGGAAGGTTGGGTTATGGGCTGCTCCCAAGACCCAAAGACTCTTCCACAAGGATCATAAATCCCACTCTTATTTCTCAGGTGTTCATTCTTAACAACAACAAAAATAATGCTGGTCATAAATAGCACTAAACAAGCAGCAATGCAAGACCCAGGGTGGATCCATCTAGCAACTTATTTGTTCTCATTTAATCATCTACCCACTTAACATATGCAGGAAAATTTAATCATTCCCAGCCTGTGGCTGTTAGCAGCAGTGCAGACAGCAGGAGAGTATTGAAAGCTGTGAAGCCAGTATAAATTTAATGGGTCAAGACAAATTTCTCAGCACCTGTTGGTCTTTAAAGGCTCTTAGCAATCCATCCCTTTTCTTCCCAGGGGACTTTGAAACAACCATTCCTGGATTATTTGGATTTTTCATGGTCGTTTAGCCGCCATTCAACAAGTATAATAAAACAGCACATCCATTTATTCTAATAGTAATAAAAATCACGGATCAGTGCCTTGTGAGTCTAGAATTCCAAACAGAAATGTTTTGTAGAAATTCAATACTTATAAAGCTGATTTCTACATATTGATTTTATATGAACTTCAAAGGGCATAAAAAATTACAAAGTAGAATTTTAAAGAAGATACCCACAAGGTGGTATGAACCAATTCCAAAAGATTTAAAAGTAGCTTGCTGTTCTTGTTTTGCTTATTTTGTTTTGTTTTCCTGCTATGGGAAGAAGGGAAGTTCCTACAATACAGGAACTTCTTTTGCCCCATTCCAGGACCACCCATAAGATATGTGAGTGGAACTGGACTTGAAGGACCAAGGAAAGGAAAAATGTCTTACTAGTCACAGAAATAGGTTTCCTTCCTTTTGGCCCAGAGTTTTTTTCTTTTCCTGTTAATAACAGTAGCAATACTAATGATGTTAATAGTAGCTAAAGCATATTGGGCACTGAGGTTCATGCTGGGCATCTTGCCAGCATATATATCACCTTTATGTCTACCTTCTGTCTTCCATCTCATCACAACCCTACGATGCAGTTATTTCCACGATCCTCACTTTACAGAGGAGGTGATTTAGGCAAGGAGAGGTTAAATAACTTCAGGTTCATGGGGCTGGTAAATGTCAGGGTTAGGATTTGGATCCAAGTCCTTCCCACCACCTTTACTCCAGAGCTCATTTTCGTCCACTGGCAATTACCACCTTATACTAATATTTCTGCGTCTTTCCCTGAGGATGAAGATAGCATCAGGGTTATCTTCTGATAAGGAAAGACTTTATTTGGGAAGCAACTGTTATTACTGAAGGGTCTCATTATTTTTGGTTTTCCCAATGGGTCTTTTTTTAAAAAACTCCCCCAGAATATTTTTTTAAAGCCTATATTTAAGGACTTTCTGTCATATTGTATATATTATAATGGCAAGAGTGTTTGAAAATATGCATTCTTCTTGTTTTCATCTTAAGACCATCTAAAATTATTTCTAAATAAGAATAATGAGGAAATGATTGATATTGAGCTTGCCTTTCTACTCATAATTAGATGGCAGGTTTAGTGGCTTAATTCTGTGTCTGATTCTTGATAGTAAAATGTTGTTCTAAAGAAATGAAGAAGGGACACACTGCTCACTTAATGTTCCCAGTACCTTTTCCTGTTCCTGGAGATGGATTTCAAAGCTTTGAATTTGGTAGAGAGAGAACAGTGGTCACAGACAGTGCCTGCTGAAAAGTAAGCTAGAATATGTTCTTAGGTTAAGGCCTTTCCTTTATTTTAGGATGGACAACTTTGAATGAGAAATTTTAGGCATGTGGACATGTTTTGCCCAGAGATAGACTGTACAAGTACCCTTGGTAGACCTGTGATTTTTTTGCTGAGTCTTTTTTTTTTTCAACATAAATTTAGACTAATGTCCCAAACACTACAGTCTTTAACACTGAATGATTCAGGTTCTTGAGAATGCGCTGCAAAACACAGGACACCCTACCCTAAAGGCAGTGATGAGTACGCTTCCAGATAATGTGCAAGTTTCTGTTCTAGTGCATTCCAAGAAACAGGAGCCCAGACTCCAAGCAGTAATGGAAAGGGTCTCCTATATGAGAAAGAGAAGTCAGACCTTTCTGATAAGCCAGAGTTTAGGATAAATATGGCTAATAGAGTATCTATAAAGGGTCACGGCAAATAGACCTTTGGAAGAAGTGAATTTCATGTTTTCTTATTTCAATTGCTTTATGTGATTCTCAAATCTTGTAATTAAGAAATGTTAATTTTGCTTTAGATTATTAAATAAGAAAACTGTTTATAAGCTTAGGAAAAGTAGACAGAATCCTCGAAAAGCTACAAGTCAGAACAGCATAGGGCAGTTTTCAGGGATCAGAGATGGCAAGCAACAGCAAGTTGAAGGACTGTAGATCATTCCCAGAAACTGTCTAGGAAACTCTTCCTGTATGTCATAGGGCTCTCCTATTCTAAGCTGAATATTTGTGAAGATTCTTGAGAAAACTGGGCAGGGTTGGAAGCTGTGTCTTCCAAATGGCTTGCCTCACTCTGGGAAAGGAAATATATTGTCATTTGCTCTAAATCATCTTGCTTGTGACAACAAAACCTAAAGCTGTCTGGAGGAGAGGTCATGAAAGGGAAAGTGAAAGCATGGTATGGTCCTTTCCAGATCTTTGAGGCTCTCCTTCTACTGATCTTAAAGGGAAGAACAAGAATTCATCAACAAGTATTTATAAAACCTCATATTTATGTAAATTATTAAACTATAAATTGCTAAAAACTAGCATTTGTTTGGATTTAGTGCTTTTAGTTACTGTATTAAGTGCTTTACACAAATTATTTAAACTCCACAGCAACTTCATGAGGTAGATACCATCATTATCCCCACCTTACAGATGGGGAAACTGAGGCTCAGAGATGTTAACTAATGTGATCAAGGTCACACAGCCAAGAAGTAATGGAATCAGTTTGACTCCAGAGCATGATCTCATCCTCACTATATTACACTGCCCCTTGCTTCACAAAGCACTTGCCAACCTAGAAAATGTGCTTAATTCTCAATCCAGGCCTATAAGGTGAATAACAAAGGTATTGTCATTCTCCACTTTTAATGAAAGAACACTCATGTTCAGAAAAGTTCTATAACTTATCCCAACTTGCTTATTAAGTTGTTGACAGAGAAGAGACCAGAACCCTATTCTCTTGACCCCTGTTTCTATATTTTTGCCACTCATTCACAACTAAAGGCAGCAATGTTAATCAGGTACTTATGTAACTGTAATCATTCTGCTGATTTATATATGAAGCAGAAGTGTTAGTCACTCTGCCATGTCTGATTCTTTGCAACCCCATGGATTGTAGCCAGGTTCTTGGAGAAGCTTTCCAACCCAGGAATTGAACCCGGGTCTCCTGCATTGCAGGCAGATTCTTTACCATCTGAGCCACCAAAAGTATGGTCTTGACCCATATGAAACTTAAAAATCTCACCAAGATATGAAATCATCTCTAACTTTTCTCACAAATGTTTATAAATAGTCTAATCACACCAGACACTGTTCTAGGTGCTGTGAATAACTGAAGAGGCAGCTGCTTCCCTTTCAGAACTCACAGTGCAGAGAAGGAGGTGAGCATAAGAATAACCATGGAATAGGATTGTAGGGAGACATAAGTTCTTTCCTCTGCCTTGCAAGTGTAGGGTGTATCTGGGAAATCTTCAGAGGAGAGGGAACGCAAGACATATATTCAGTTAGGAAACTAGGAATTTTCCAGTTGAGAAAGACGAGGACGTCCCATAATGGGAAAGGCATCGGTGAAGGCCCAGAAGAAGGCGAGAACCAGCACAGCCTATTTGGAGAATGAATCAATACTAGTGAAATATGACCTGCTTAGGATCAAATGGGAAGAGGTGGGACTGGAAAACGTGGACAGAGATCAGGCTGTGAAAAGCCTTCATTAATCTGTTACAAAGGTCAATGAAGAGTAGCTGGCTGCCAAGAGAAAACGATGCGAGTTCCAAGAAGGATGATGTGTGCGGAGTCTGTAAGAAAGGCACCTTTTTTAATATCCAGAGTCATTTTCCATTCCCAAATGACAAAGTTGCTAATTTTATAAAAATCACAAGGCAAATCATTGCACTCTGACCAGAAGCAACTGACCAATGGGTCTGGGTCATCAGGATTGCCATAATCCATTTGTGAATGTTTTCCAGGATTATATTGTGATGGCTACATTTGAAACAACTTGCTACTCCACCATCTGTTTAAAAATGACCCTCACAGGTGACTGGCTGCCAGTCAGACGCCTCACACTATTTTAAAGAAAAAAAAGCTCTTAAGAGTGTATATGTCTATGTGTTTGTATATGGAAGTGAAAAGAATTATTCAAAAATAACAAGGTGAATTACTTTTTTAATATGTGTGGAATGATACAGCAGTACAGTGGCAGTGGAGGGAATGAGCAGGGGAAGGAGGTATGCAAGAATGATTGCATTAAGAAGGAACAGGTAACGTAGCATTCTCTATCCTGATTGATACAAATGCCTTCTCTTGCCTCATTTTCTACCTCAGAAGAGCACTTAGGAACCTAGCTATTAGTCAACATCGTATTTTATTTATGTCTTTTGTATGATATGAAGAAATCAAGACATAGCAATCAGGTCAGCCATCATCAGAAAGTCCACAAATGCTAGAGAGGAAGTGGGGAAAAGGGAACACTCCTACACTGTTGGTAGGAATGTAAGTTGGTGCAGCCACTGTGGAAAGCAGTATGGAAGCTCCTCAAAAAACTAAAAATAGAATTACCATATGATCCAGCAATCCCACTCCTAGGCCCCCCTCTCTCTCTCTCTCAAAGTGACTTGGTTGTGTCCGACTCTTTGTGACCTCGTGGACTATAGCCCACCTGGCTCCTCTGTCCAGGGAGTTCTCCTGGCAAGACTACTGGAGTAGGTTGTCATTCCCTTCTCCAGAGGATCTTCCCAACCCACGGATCAAACCCAGGTCTCCTGCACTGCAGGCAGATTCTTTACCATCTGAGTCACCAGATGGTAACTGGTGACTAAAGCCCTACTCTTAGGCATATATCTGGACAAATCTATAATTCAAAAAGATACATGCACGCTTATGTTCATAGCAGCACTATTCATAATAGCCAAGGCATGCAAACAAATCAGATGTCCATCGACAGATGAACGAATAAAGAAGATGTGGTACATAAATACAATGGAATATTACTCAGCCATAAAAAGAACAAAGCAATGCCATTGCAGCAACATGGATGCAAGCAGAGATCATCATACTAAATGAAGTAAGTCAGAAAGGGAAAGAGAAATACCAGAAGATATCACTTATTGCAGAATCTAAAATATGATACAGATGAACCTATCTATGAAATAAAAACAGAAATACAGACATGGAGAACAGATGGGAGGTTTCCAAGGGAGAATGAGTTAGGTAAGGGATAAAGTAAGAGTTTACAGTTAGCAGATGTAAGCTTTTATATACATAATGGATAAACAATAAGTTCGTACTGTTTAGCACAGGGAACTATATTCAATATTCTGTGATAAACCATAATGAAAAGAATATTTTTAAAGGGAAATATATATGTATTAACTGAAGCAATTTGTGTATCCTAGTAATTAACACAACACTGTAAATCAACTATACAAATAAATGCCTCGTTATAATTTAAATGAAAAGTAAAAGCCTGAAAATTCTGTTGATCAACAGATTTTTGTAGAATTTTTCTGCTAACCACACAAGACTGTTGACTATAACAAAATGCTCTGCTCCACAGAAAAGGAAAGGGGATAACAACTTAACACTTATTTATTCCAGTAATTCTCCCTTATCTGAGATCTTGATTTCCATGGTTTCAGTTCCTTAAGGTCAACAGTGGTCTGAATACACTAAATGAAAAATTCCAAAAATAAGCACTTCCTAAGTTTAAAATGTTGTGCCATTCTGAACAGTGTAATGAAATCTCATGCACTCCATCCCATCCCTTAGTCAAGCAGATCCCACCCATTAGTCACTTAGAAACCGTCTAGGTTATCAACCGTCATGGCATCACAGTGCATGTCCAAGTAACACTTTTTTTACTTAATAATGGCCCCAAAGCTCAAGAATAGTGATTCTGGCAATTTGGATATGCCAAAGAAAAGCAGTAAAGTGCTTCCTTTAAGTAAAAGGTTAACAGCTCCCCACTTAATAGGGAAGAAAAAAAATATCAGATGCTGAGGTTTCTAAGAGATAAGGTAATTGTGAAGAATGAAAAAGAAATTTGTGCTCCTTTTGCTGTCCCACTTCAAAATGCAAAAGTTATGGCCACAGTCCATGATGTCTTTAATTAAGATGGAAATGCATCATATTTGTATAATAAAATATTTTGGAAAAGACCACATTCACAACTTTTATTACAGTAAAATATAATAATTATTTTATTATTATTATATTTTGGAAGTGAAAAGTGAAAGTCACTCAGTTGTGTCCGACTCTTTGAAACCCCATGGATTATAGAATCCATGGAATTCTCCAGGCTAGAATACTGGAGTGGGTAGCCTTTCCATTCTCCAGGGATCTTCACAACCCATGGATCAAACCTAGGTCTCCCAAATTACAGGTGAATTCTTTACCAGCTGAGCCATAGGGAAGCCCAAGAATACTGGAGTGGGTAGCCTATCCCTTCTCTAGGGACTGGGGTCTCCGGCATTGCAGGCAGATTCTTAGCAATCACTATTGTTATTAATCTTTCACTATGCCAAAGAATTGATGCTTTTGAACTGTGGTGTTGGAGAAGACTCTTGAGAGTCCCTTAGACTGCAAGGAGATCCAACCAGTCCATTCTGAAGGAGATCAGTCCTGGGATTTCTTTAGAAGGAATGACGCTAAAGCTGAAACTCCAGTACTTTGGCCACCTCATGCGAAGAGTTGACTCATAGGAAAAGACTCTGATGCTGGGAGGGATTGGGGGTAGGAGGAGAAGGGGACGACAGAGGATGAGATGGCTGGATGGCATCACTGACTCGATGGACGTGAGTCTGAGTGAACTCCGGGAGTTGGTGATGGACAGGGAGGCCTGGTGTGCTGCGATTCATGGGGGTCTCAAAGAGTCGGACATGACTGAGCGACTGAACTGAACTGATGCCTAATTAATAAATTAATTTTTATCATAAGTGGGTATGCGTAGGGAAAAACATAGTGTGTGTGTGTGTGTGTGTGTGACTATATATATATAGTCAGTATTACCGACAGTTTCAGGCAACCACCAGAGAAATGTTATCCATGGAGAAGGGAGACTGCTGTACACATAATGATTGGTGTGGAGGGGGAAAAGAAGGTCAGTGAAGAAATCTTAATTGGCAAAGTGAAGTAGAGGAATGAGACTTGATTATTTCTGAAATGCGAACCTGGGAGAAGAGACCCTATTTCCTGATTTAGGGTTTTTCGTGGTCAGCCTCCCACTGAGATTTCATGGACAATAAATGATTTTTGTTCTCTTCAGGAAAAAGCAAGTAGGTGATTGATTTAGAGACTGCTAGACTGGCTCAATTTTCAGAACAAGTGATTTATTGTCAATCTTTCAGAATTGCTCTTTTAATAAGTAGTGTTTTGTTTTTAAGGAAAAGCAACGATAACTGGGATTTCTGACCCTTTGACCAAGTGAATAAAGGTTATCAAAGGACAAGCGATGCCAGCTTTCTTTGTCTCATGTTTTCCCAGAAGAAAAAGTTTCAGATCATGCTGAAATCTAACAAGGACACAGAGCTGCACTGTTATTTGTTCCTGTTGAAGGTCAGTCTGCAACAAGCTTGGCACCCAGGAAGCAATTCAATTCTGTTTAGGGATTGTATCTAGTAATTATACTCTCCTTAAATCTATGCCTGAGTTGTAAATCGAGAAGAAAACCTTCCAGCAGCCGCCCCATGAACCTTTTTAAAAGGCAATTTCAAAAAGTTCAAGAACCTTCAAGGTGCCAGCAATTCTTTGATATTTAGGAGGATCGTGATTAAAAGTCATTAGATTTAATTATGTGGAAATAAAGATGCATCCTTTGGAAAAAAAAAAACTGAAACTAAGTAAAATCACTCATCATGCATACCTTATCGTGAATATATTTGTGAATATGTATAAAACAGGGTGGCTGTGCCAAATAATTTCCCCCCTACAGACCGCTTTTTACTATCTTTATGAAATAAAATGAAACCAAGTGGCTTTTAGGGATAAGTGGAGAATCCCAGGGAAGGCGGAGCCTGGTGGGCTGCCGTCTATGGGGTCACACAGAGTTGGACACAACTGAAGCGACTTAGCAGCAGCAGCAGCAAATGTACTTTAAAAATGTTTACCCAGGGGTTTGGAAATTAAATAAGTAAATTTTATTTCAACCTCCCCAAATTCTTAGCAATTGTTGAAAATACTAAGGGGAGATATATTTAAATAGTACAGAAAATAACAAAATCCAACTGTACAGTCTCAATGAATGTTGCTCTTTCAGAATGTTTTCTCCCTGGTACTAAAACTGCTAACATGGTACCACGTACCAAGTATAATAAATACTGTCATGCATAACACCTCTCCCCACTACCTCAATCATGCAAATATAGTCAATCAGGCACAGTATTCATTTATGGTCAGTCTGACATTACTTCTATTGTAGTGAAAAGGAAAAAATAAAGAGGAATGAGTTTTGGGGTTTTTTTCCCTTTCCTCAGAACACAGAAGATAAAGAGAACAATGAGCAGGCCTGAACATTCTTTTTTTTTTTTTTTTTTTTTTTTACTTTAACTGCTCCTGATTCTGAGTGTCTGTAACTAAGTTTGTTTTTCTGCCCCCTAACTCTGCTGGAGCTATACTTCACACCTATTTTACTTTGTGTGTGTGCTAAGTCGCTTCAGTTGTGTCCAACTCTTTGCAACTCTATGGATTTGTAGCCTGCCAGGCTCATCTGTCCATGGGATTCTCCAGGCAAGAATACTGGAATGGGTTGCCATTCCCTTCTCCAGGAGATCTTCCTGATCCAGGGATCAAACCTGCTCTCTTAGGTTTCCTGCATTGGCAGGCAGGTTCTTTACCACTAGTGCCACCTGGGAAGCCTATGCTAAATACATCTTGTATCTGGTGTTTACCCTTACAACACTCTTCCCCTTATAGATGTTGTTACAAATCAGAAAGAAGGCCACAGAGTCACCAGACTGCCAGATTCAATTACTAAGTCACCAATGCCAGTCTATGACAGTCTTTGAAACAATGCAAGAGAAATTAATCAAAATCCCAACACCTTTGCTCCTCATCACAGACTCCTGACTGCGAGCCTTCACTGTACGAAAGCACCCAGACTCCTCATCAAGGTAGGGCACAGTTCTTGAGGCATGAGCCTACTGTGTTCCCTTCTCCACCAGCTGAGAATTAAAGCCACCTTTCTATTTCCTCCAAACTCTGTCTCTGTAATTTATAATTGGCTTCGGTGGGCAGAGAAAGCCAAGATTTTGGCCAGCAACAATTTCACACTCTCAACACAGTATGTCATACTAACACTACCAAGTCATTGAGGCTAGAACTTGTGATAAAGTAAATTTGCCTCTCTGTACCAGGCCCTGCATGAACTTGAGTCATTTCCTCTTCTGCAAGTGAATGTATATAAGTTGTAGAAACTAAAGGAAGAGCTGAGAGTATTCATTTTGACGGTAAAATAGACCTTGAGGTTGAGCAGCAGAATGACTATTTTTCTGTAGGTAGTAAGCATGTCTCTCTTCTTCAGTTTTGTTTTATCTAGTATAAGCCCCTTACTTCTTTAGCTGCTTCCATATTCTCCCTCTGGCCTCTCTTTATTCCACATACTTCCTCATTAGTTGTTTTCAGAAGGATTGAAATTCCAAGTTCTGCCATTCTTTGGAAATACACGTGGCCCCAGAACAAAACTGAGCAAATTAGGAAAATCAGAAAAATACCACAATTCTGTGCCCCATATTTTGTCATCATTAACAAGATGAAATTTAAAATGAAAAAATATCTCACATTTGCATAGCATAAAAGCTTAACTAGAACCATTTTGTATATTTGTTGAAGTTGATAATGTCATAACATGATTTAGGGACTTAGACTTGTATACAAAGGCAGGGGCATGTATCCTATAACATTATTTTCAATATATTTTCCAATAGACATCCTTTAACACTTTGAAGATGGCAACACCTCTTCCAGTCAAATAGCAGGTATCTGAAAAATCGAGTTTCATACATACGGCTTCTTTAGCTATGTAAGGGCTTCCTTGGTAGCTCAGCGGTAAAGAATCCACCTGCCAGTGCAGGACATGTGGGTTTGATCCTTGGGTTGGGAAGATCCCCTGGAGAAGGAAATTGCAACCCACTCTAGTATTCTTGCCTGGAGAATCCCACAGAGGCGCCTGGAGGGCTACAGTTCATGGGGTTGCAAAAGAGTCGGACATGACTTAGGGACTAAACAACAACAGAGTATGAAAACGAAAGTAGCCTCCACAGGTGCATTTATGTGTTATACTGATTATCTGGTCAATTCAGCACAAAGCCTCCATCTTGAAAATCTTAAGAAGTTTTGCTTCTTCAAGTTTATATAAGAAGAAATGGTTAGTCTCTCCACAAGAAGTTAAAGAATCCTATGCGTGCTCCCTTGATTGCATTGCATGAGACAATGAGAAAAGAGAAATAGAATTTTGGCCAAAAAAAATTTAGTCTCTAAAGAATTTCTAGGATATAACCAATATGGAAGACGTTGAGCTTGTTTCATTGTTTTCCCATTATTAATTTATGTTGAAGCACAAGGGCTTTTGTTAGAGAGCTTCATTTTTCTTCATCTGAAGACTCTTGTTTGCCTGGTCTTTAAAAGTACTGTTATCATTCGTATCCATAATAATTCAAAAGTTTATGCATATCCCTAGAAATATTACATGAAATACTCTTTAAGCCATTTTCTTTCTTAAAATTGCGCTTAAATTATTTAAAAGTAAACCAACTATTTTGGCACTTAAAACACTCACACAAAAAGCACTCCTTCAAGGCCAAAGGGCAACATGGAGCAATTATTCTTGACCAGAGCGGAGAAGAAACACTACTGATGCAAACAGTACTTGGCCTTCAGGCTGTAGGCCAGGAATGGTGAATGATAATAAGCTATTAGAGATCCCTAAAATAAGAAGAAATGCTGAAGTGGTCACTTAAAATTCTTCCCTAAAACAGAATTTGAGACAAAGTTAAGTCCTTATGTTATAACTGGATATAGATTTGAAAGATCCAGTAAGATAACAATGTTTGCTAATAGGTAGACTGCTGATATGATTAAGTAGTTGGCTTTTAATTTTGTGTCTCCTTGGTTCCAGTAACCAAGAAATGTTTAGTGAGTTAGGGGAAAAGTGCTAAGATAAAAGGGACATTTTTCTTGTTCTCAAAGAGTTTGCAGACTTCTAAATGCCATTTGTAACTATATCAAGGTAAATCTGAGAATGTTCATCTACAGATAATTTTGGAATCATAGAAAATGACAAAGAAACAGATAAAATTTGTCAGGCATAGATGTTTATGCATTTCAGAAATTGTTCTATAATGGGAAATATATTTTAAATAATTTTAATATGTACTATTTTTGTTTTAGCCATTGAATAAAGTTAAGAGAATTATCTAATTTTACTACAACAAATATTGTTTTTCACTAAGGCTGAAAAATCAAAACCATTTAATTTCTTTCCCATATACAGTAGTCCCAATTATTTTTGCTTGGGACTATGTTAATAATTTGGCACAAATAAATGGAAAGATATCATGTGTTCATGGACTGGAAGACTTAACATATTTATAATGTTAATAGTACACAAAGCAATCTACAGATTTAATGCAATCTCTATCAAAATCCCAGCAGCACTTTTGGCAGAAATAGAAAATTTCATCTAAAATTTAAAATTTAAATGGGTGCTCAAGGCATCCCAAATAACCAAAAGAAGCTCAAAAAGAGGGAAAAGATTTAGAAACATCACACTTTCTGATTCCAAAACTTATATTAAAACTACAATAATCAAAACAATGTGATACCACCACAAAGAGATATAGAAACCAATTGAATAAAATAGAGATCCTCAAAATAAACCCTATCAGATATGCTCAAGTGATCTTCAAAAAGGGTGCCGAGATCATTCAGTGGGGGAAAGAAGAGTCTCTTCAACAAACAACGCTGGTAAAATTAAATATACACATGTGAAAGAGTGAATTGACCTCATACTGTATACCATATACAAAAATTAACTGTAAATTGAACAAAGACCTATATGTAAGAGATCAAACTATAAAACACTTAGAAGAAAACATAGGGGAAAGGCTTTATGGCACTGAATTTGGCAATGATTTATTGGATATGACACCAAAAGCAGTGGCAACAAAAATAAAAACAGATAAATTATACCAAAATTAAAAACTTCTACCCATCAAAGATCAAGAGAGAGAAAAAATGGGAGAAAAAATATTTGTGAATCATATACTTGATAAGGAGTTAATATCCAGACTGTATAAAGAATCTCTGCCATTCAACAACAACACAAAACAATAGGCAAAGAACTTGAACAGACATTTCTCCAAAGAAGAAATACAAATGACTAACAAAACAAACATAATAATGCTCAACATCACTGTTAGGAAAATGCAGATTAAAACTATAATGTGATAGCACTTCACACCCACCATGGTGGCTGCTATCAAGGGGTGGGGAAGAAAAAAGGGAAGGAAAAGAGAGAGAGATGAAGTAAGGACAGAGGGAGGAAGGAAGGAAGAAACTGAAGATATGGAAAAATTGAAACCCTTGGTGGGAATGTAAAATGGTTCAGCAGCTATGAAAAACGATATGGCAATCCTTTAAAAAACTAAAAATATAGCTACCATACAGTCCAACAATCCTACTTCTGGGCATATATCCAAAAGAACTGAAAGTAGGATATCAAAGAGATATCAAAGAGAGACTATTTACAATAGTCAAAAGGTGAAAGCATGTTCATTGACAGATGAATCAATTCAGTTCGGTTCAGTTGCTCAGTCATGTCCAACACTTTGCAAACCCCTGGACTGCAGCATGCCAGGCTTCCCTGTCTATCACCAACTCCCAGAGCTTACTCAAACTCATGTCCATCAAGTTGGTGATGCCGTCCAACCATCTCATCCTCTGTCATCCCCTTTTCCTCCCACCTTCAATCTTTCCCAGCATCAGGGTCTTTTCCAATGAGTTATTTCCGTACATCAGATGGCCCAAGTATTGCAGTTTCAGCCTAGCATCAGTCCTTCCAATGAATATTCAGGACTGATTTCTTTTAGAATGGACTGGTTGGCTCTCCTTGCTGTCCAACAGAATCTCAAGAGTCTTCAACATCAATTCTTCAGCACTCAGCTTTCTTTATAGTCCAACTCTCACATACATACATAACTACTGGAAAAACAATAGCTTTGACTAGACAGACCTTTCTTGGCAAAGTAATGTCTCTGCTTTTCAATATGCTGTCTAGGTTGGTCATAACTTTTCTTCCAAAGAGCAAGCATCTTTTAATTCAGATGAATCGATAAACAAAACGTGGTATATACATATTTGTATGGAATATGTATGGAATATTATTCAGCCTTAAAAAGGAAAGAAATTCTGATTGTGCTACATCACGGACAAACCTTGAAGACATTATGCACAAACTTTGAAGACATTATGCAAAGGGAAATGAGCCAGTTATGGGACAAATACTGTATGATTCTACATATATAAGTTATATAGTCAAATTCATAGAGATAAAAAGTAGAAGGCTTTGGCAAAGTGGAGAATAGGGAATGGTTCTTTAATGAATACAGAGTTTCAGTTTTGCAAGATGAAAAGAGTTCTGAAAATTGGCTGTCCAAAATGCAGATATATATAAATGTACACTTAAAATGATGGAAAAATAGTAAATTTTATGTTAGATGTATTTTATACCTTTAAAAAAAAAGTATTAATTTGAGGGCTTCCCTGGTGGCTAAGTGGTAAAGAGTCCACCTCCCAATGCAGGAAACTCAGGTTCAATCCCTGGTCCAGGAGGATCCCACATGCGTTGGAGAAACTAAACACATGTGCCACAACTATTGAGCCTGTGCTCCAGAGTACCGGACCCGCAACTATTGCGCCCATGCACTGCAACTACTGAAGCCCAGAGCCCATGCTCAACAAGAGAAGCCACCGCAACTACTAGCCTATGCGCCACAACTAGAGAGCAGCCCCTGCTGGCTGCAACTAGAGAAAAGCCCTCACAGCAGCAAAGATCCTGCAGAGCCAAGAAGCAAATAAATAAAAATTTAAAATAACAATTTGATAATTTGCTTCACAGTTAAGAATTGGATTAGGAGGTTTCCAGGCAAAGGATTTTTTTCCCTATCTTTTAATATGTGTTCCATCTAAGACTATATTTCCTAAGTGAGTGAAATGAAAGTTGCTCAGTCGTGTCCGACTCTTTGCAACCCCATGGACTGCATAGTCCATGGAATTCTCCAGACCAGAATACTGGAGTTGGGGGGGTAGCCTTTCCCTTCTCCAGGGGATCTTCCCAAGCCAGGGATCAAACCCAGGTCTCCTACATTGCAGGCGGATACCGAGGTCCAGCCTCAGCAGAGTCCAGGGATATCCTCAGGATGGATGACGTCAGCGAATGAAGAAAGATAGAGAAAGAGATAAGGAAAGAATGACACAGGGTGACCAAGCTTCAGTGAGCAAGGCCCCTCACTTTATTTTCAGAGAGGGCTTTTATACCCTGAGTTGTACATACAGCAAGGTGAAAAATGCAGAGTCAACTCAACATTCCATCAGTATTAACTTTTATCGATATCAGGTTCCTTCCTGCAAAAGTCTTATTTTTTGTACATTATCTTCTGGCCCGGAGGCCTGTTGATATTTTATGACCCCTTTTTGATAAAGGTGGGTCAGCCAAAACAATAATTTTCTCTTAAAGTGTTTCTTCTTAAATTCCTAGCCTGTGTCACCCTTAAAGTACAGAGTTACATTTTTATGGAGCAAAGATTCAGTGGGTTACAGCAAAGAAAGAACTTATTAACTCAAAGTCTAATGTTGCTAATGCTAAAGCTGCTGCTTGTTGTCTCTACATCCTGCCTGTATGCACTCCCAGGAACACAATGGATAAGGGATGTGAGAACTTGGCAGCAAGCATTGGCTCAACAATGTTGCAAGAGTCTGGATAAACCTGCCGAGTAAGCTAGAATGCTAAGGGGGATGGAGGGGGGGTGGGGTTTGAACTGAAACACTCTTATCTTGTCCAGGAGACTTATTAGCTAGAGCCCTAAGTTGACTCTTTCCAGAAAAAGGTGGTCAGGGACAGCCCCCTGTTAATGTCAGAAGAGCTGGTGAAAGTCATGAAAAACAGACAGATTCTGGTTTTGGGGTAAATGCTCGAGAAGGGGGGCCCCTCAAGGCCTGATCTCGCTTTTGCCTTCAGGCCTCTTCCTCATGACTTTTGCCTTGGGCAGGATTCTCCACGCTGGCTCCCGGCAGGCAGATTCTTTACCAGCTGAGCCACCAGGGAAGCCCCATGGACTGCATAGTCCATGGAATTCTCCAGACCAGAATACTGGAGTGGGTAGCCTATCCCTTCTCCAGCAGATCTTCCTGACCCAGGAATCGAACTGGGGTCTCCTGAATCATGGGCGGATTCTTTACCAACTGAGCTATGAGGGAAGCCCTAAGGTAAACTGCAGAAAGCAGGGTATTCATCTTGTTTTCTAGCCTCTGTTAGAGCCAAGAATGTATTCCATAATATAAACCAAAATTAATTCTTCCTTTAATTGAGAATATAGGCTATAAATCTTCCTCCATCCTTCCTATAGAGGTGATTGGAATGAGACAATGAAGGAGAAAAGAGAAATGTAATTAATGTTAAAATGAAAATAAATTTAGAAAAGTGAAGATCTCACTTCACAAAATTATATACTCACATTACAGAAGTGATGATCGCATGAAGATGGGCCAGATAGTAAGCACTGATCATACAGAATAATTTATTTCATACAGGGAGGAAAATTAAATCAGCAACAACATCATGAGAACATCTTTGCCATTGCTAGCTTTTTCCTGTAATTGCATATTCTGTGCTAATATTTTACATACAGTGTCAGCATGTAATACCTGACATTTTCATACATACTTCAACCATCTACCCACCAGTCATTGAACCTACTCGTGAAGCTGAACTAAGAAATGCTAGGTGCACTGTAGGTGGAAATGTAAATTGGTACAGCCACTATGGAAAACCATATTAAAAATATAAATATTTATCCCTTAAAAAATAAAAATAGAGCTATCATATGATCCAACAATCCTACCTACCCCTAGGTATATATCTGGAAAAGATGAAAAGTCTAATTTGAAGGATACATACTAACATAGAAACAACCCAAGTGCCCATCAACAGGCAACTGGCTTAGAAAATGTAGTATACACATACAATGGCATATTACTCAGCCATTAAAAAAAAGAATGAAATATTGCCATTTGCAGAACATGAATGGACCTCAGGAATATTATGCTTAGTAAAAAAAGTCAGAGCAACACAAATATTATATGACATCACATGTGGAATCTAAAAAGTAATACAAATGAATCTATATACAAAACAGAAAGAGTTAAGAGACATAGAAGATAAACTTATAATTACCAAAGGGGAAAGGAAAGAGAAGATAAATTAGAAATACAGGATTAACCATTATAACTCTAATATAAACTACTATACATAAAACAGATAAGCAATAAACATCAAGGATTTACTGCAGAGCATAGGAAACTATATTCAAATCTTATAATAACCTATAATGGAAAACAATCTGAAAAAATATTAATATGTGTATGCTCAGTACTACTTAATCATGCTCAGTCACGTTCAACTCTTCACAACCCGATGGACTGTAGACTGCCAGGCCTGTCCATGGAATTTTCCAGGCAAGAATACTATAGCAGGCTGCCACTTCCTACTCCAGATGATCTTCCCAGTCCAGGGACTGAACTTGCATCTCTTTTACCTCCTGCATTGGCAGGTGGATTTTTTACTACTGCACCACCTGGGAAGCCCATATGTGTGTGTGTGTACATACACACACACACACAGTAACTTTGTTGTATACCTAAACTAACACAATATCGTAAATAAACCATACTTCAATTTAAAAACTAAAATGCTAGGTGGATGTTTGAATGGAACAGAGAGGAGGATGGCACATTAGAGTTAACTGAAGCAGAACTGAGAGATTCTGCTCCCTGCTTAGACAGATAATAAAATCTCACAGACACTGGACATTAGCAGATTGCTATTCTTCATCCTGTGCCCAAAGAGTTGCTCCTCGTGTAGCTCATGAAGGTGATGGAAACGTAGCCAATTTCTAACTCTATGCTGATAAATAGAAAACAAAGTCAAAATGGAAAATGTACTTCTGATTCTAATCTTTTTTCAGAGCTGGACAAATAGAAGAAAATGTTCTATACAAATCAAAGACCATCTTTGATGTCAATTCATGTCTTACCTTGGGGGGCTGCATATCATTTACCTCTAACTATGACTTATAAGTGTTTGTTTTGGGCATTTTCAGAGGTCAGTCCCTGCCAGACCTATTATACCACAAGCAATTTCATTCAGCTTGAAAATTGTACTTTGTAATTACACTATCCTTCAGTAGTCACCCTGACAAGAATGTAAATAATCCAGGGAATTATATGGCTTAACATACTTATACATTTAAAATAAAGTTGGCTGAGAAATTTAAAGCAAGGGATATAGGCTGATTCCCATGCCCTTCTTCTCTATAATTCTCAAAGCCCATATCCAAGCATTTCAATTACTTTGGTATATATAATCTTCTAAATTCACAGTGTTTACTAGCTTTTTCTTTTCAAAGTAACGTTGGTTCGGAAAGAATTCTATTTTGGTGTGGCTCTTCAGACCCTCACTGGATAATAAAAAGACATTCTTTTTTACTCAGTAAATAAATGTTACTTGGGTTTGATTTTAGGTTGCTTTCCAGCATCTAATACTGAGCACTTAACTACATAAAGCCTTAGATATTTATATTCATTTGTAAAATGAGGGCACACATTCAATACCTATCTTGTAGGATTGCTGTAAAAGTTGGCAATGATACATAAAGATATGGAGTCAGAACTCTTCACTTTTACCTGAGTAGCCTTGGATAAGTACACTGGACCCTTCTATGACTTGGTTTTCTCACTTGTTAAAAAAAAAGGATATTATATGCTTACAGCACACAGTTTCATGAGAACTAGGAGAAATTATATATGTAACATCTCAGCAAGTGCTTAATAAATGTTACCATTGATGATGATATGGTGATGATGATCCTACACATAGTAGTTGCTCAATAAATTATAGCTATTCGTTTTTAACACTATTGAATTTAAAGAAGACTGGGTAGGTTCTATGCCATATGTGTTCAGAACAGGAAAACTGGACCATGTGGTTTTTGCATCAACATGAAAACAATCCAGGTTTATAATTTGATGAGGACCTGAATCCATTTGCAAAAAGGAGTAGAATAAAAGGACCAGTTTTCAGTGACTTTATTCAGCAATTCTCAGTCCTGGTTGTGCATTAGAATTACCTCTATATTTCTTCTAAAATGGTAGTCACACTGCCAACACACCTTCCCAACCCCCCAATAAGTGTCAGGTGTATCAGCTATGCAGGTGGCCTTGACATGCAGAAGAACTTCAGAGCCACATAGTTAGCCATTTGAATTGTGTGCCAAAGCTACAGATCTAATCAGCAGAGAGGCTTCAGCAAGGAAGAACAATTAGCAAAGTCAAAATTCATATATCTTTCTATGCTTCGCTTGTAAAATTTCTATTAACTCAAGACCCTATAATTTAATTTTAGGAAGTGGAATTGGCTGAATCTGGGTCTCTGAATAAAATGCTAGCTAAGGAAATTAAAATATTCACAGGCATATTCAAACTGCTAACTATTTATGGATACTAGTCATTTTTTAATTCATATATTTTAATTAAAATAAAGGATTAGGCTTAAGATAAAAGTATGTATTATCTTTGGCCTAAGGCAGTAGTCATCAGTCAGAGCTGTAAGAATTTTTTAGGAGTCAGGATTTGAACCTTGGTCTGTCTAACTTGACAGTCCATGGTTTTTTTGTATGTGTCCCATATTCCAATGGACCGTCCTAACTCAGGAGAATAAGCCCAGAGTATAAGAGATGCTAAGATGACCAACCAAAGTTTGCACTCCCTATTCAACCCAAGTAGCCCTAATCTTGTTGATTTTACATTTTGGCCTCCTTTAAGGAAAAGCCAAATAGTGAAAAAGAGTTTCAGAAGTCCTAAATAAATAGTTTGTTCATTCTTCTCCCTATTATAGACAGCCAGAATTTTTACCAGTTTGTATTACAAGACAAAAAGGTGATTCTGCAATTATCCAATTAATTTGAATCATGCTGATAATGTTTCTGAGTAAAGAGGGCGAAACAAAAATGTTAATAATAAAAAGTGCTGAAATAATCTGGTTTCACCTGCATAGATCAAGTAAACTAGGTAATTGCCAAAACCTCACTTAGTTCAAAAGTGTATAAACACAGAAAGAGCATGAAGTTCACGATATTTGATTTCACCTTCACTACAGAACACCAAATCCTCTACTAAGAGTTCCAGTAGAACAGTAATGACAGCGGGGAATTGGAGGTTCAACCTCTCCTTCTGGGGATAGGGAGAGGGTCTGGCTAGGGCTGCATACCAAACATTTACTACCTTTGAAAAAAGGGTTGCTAGAAAATTGCTCCTGAGAGAAGATCAAAGGTTGGGGCTTTGTGGAGAAAAGAACAGGATGGTTTTATAAATCAGTTTTTAAATCATAATGCTTTGTCAGTCAGCCCAGCACAAAGCATCAAGGCCTCTGCAGGATAGAGAACAATTCTGACATACAGAATGAAACAGGAAAACAAGATAAAAGAGGGAAATTTAATGAACAATTTTGTGTAGATTTTTAAAAATTGGATTCGGTTCTCTTTTTTTAAAGAAAACTTTCAAAATAGAGGCTAGCCAATGATGTCAAAGGAAAAAGCAATGGCAGTCAGGCCATCCAGATGTGTGTGACTGGCACATTGCACATTGGAAGAAACAAGCTGACAAGTCAGACAGATGGGTTCAAAGCCTGACTCTACCACTGACTAGCCTTGCCAAGCTACTTTCTTGAAAAGTTTGCTTCCTCATCTGTAAAAGTAGTATGAGGAGTACTTCCAATGACCAATAGGTATCAATTTCCTTGTTGGAAACAGGAATTTTAAATTTTGAATTGTTCAAATTGTATGCAAGGAAATTTTTCAAAACTTCATTTTCTTTTCTATATCCATGAGTTCACTCAAAAAAAACTCAAAAAAATTCATTAACCTATTTTTAGAAAGCTGAAGCACAGCTACCATCCAAAAAAAAACCATCATGTCTAATAAAAAGGGGCTTTCCAGGTGGCACTAGAGCTAAAGAACCTGCCTGCCAATACAGGAGACATAAGAGACTCAGGTTCAATTCCTAGGTCAGGAAGATCCAATCGTCCCAGGGAAGATGGAGGACATCTTCCTGGAGAGCATGGCAACTGACTCCAGTATTCTGGCCTGGAGAGCCCTGGCACGGTACAGTCCATAGGGTCGCAAAAAGTGGGATACAACTGAAATGACTTAGCATGCACTAATTTAAAAAAAAAAAAAAACTTCCTTGCAGGGGTTAGTATTCTGAATTTTATGTTTAGAGGAGACCTTGATATTCTCATTTTTCAGATCAGTGAAGCCGAGGTAACATTTGAAGAGCTGAACCTGGGAAAGGAGATGACCCCTCTGTCTGGACTAAGTAGATACAGCACAGAGGAGTAGTGGAGAGAGCAGGGTCTTGAATAAGAAAATTCTTAGTCCTCATGTAGGCCCTGCAATGGGCTAGTTGTGTGATTCTGGATGTGATACATATTTTCCCAAATCTTAGTATCCACTTGATAAAATGAGGAATCACAAACCTCACTGGATAATTGTGTGAATTATATGAGTAAATATATGTAAAGTATCCAGTATAATACCTAGCAGGTAGAAAGGGCTCAATAAATCATGACTGTTAGTATCATTATTCGAGTGCACTAACTAAAGGCCTTTGGTTATAGATACAAACCATACCTCCCTCCATTGAATCCAGGTGTTTCACTCTCAAGTATTCTACTGGGGCAGGGAGCTTTCTGGGTGGCTCAGTGGTAAAGAATCCACCTGCCAATGCAGGAGCTGCAGGTTTGACTGCTGAGTCAGGAAGATCCCCTGGAGAGGGACATGACTACCCATTTCAGTACTCTTGCCTGGGAAACCCCATGGACAGAGAAGCCTGGAGAGCTACAGACCATAGAATCACAAAAGAGCTGGACATGAATTAGTGACTAAGCAACAACAAGTCTACTGAGAAGCTGGCTATTTGAGCCGTGACAAATATTCCACGGCAGTGTTTAGATGAAAAGTTATAGCACCTTACTTTTTGAGCACTTATTCTGTTCCAAGTACTCCTGTAAAAGATTTGCATCTATTTTATCTTTTACTGTCCACAACAGTCATATGTGTGGTGGTATTATTATTATCCCTATTTTACAAAACTGTAGTCTGAAGCAGAGAGAAGAGCCTTGCTCAAGATCACACGGCAAAGTGGCTCTGGTGGGCAGACATCACTGTTTTTATTATCTCTATGCCCAGTAACTTAAACTTAGGAGAAGTTTGAAGAGGGATCTTGTTATGAACATTGAACGGCGGGATGATTAAATTTATACATCAACTTGGCTAGGCTATGGTGCCCAACTGCTCAGTCATATACTTTTCTAGATGTCACTGTGAAGGTATTTTTTAAGATATAATTGACATTTAATCAGTGGACTTCGAGTAAAGCATATTACTCTCCACATTTTAGGTGAACTTCATCAATCAGTTGGAGGCCTGAAGAGCAAAGGCAAATTTCCCCGAGAAGGATTTCAGCTTCACAACGACTACATAGAAACTCTGACTGAGTTTTCAGGCTACCTGCCCTGGCCTGTGGAATTCAGATTCAAGACTGCCACATCAACTCTTACCTGAATTTCCAGGCTGCCAGCCTGCCCTAAAAATTTTAGACTTTTCAGCATCCACAATCACTTGAGCAATCCTCAGTAAAATAAAATAGTGTCATATTGGTTTGTTTCTCTGCAGAGCCCTAATACAAACGGGGACATAAATTTTCTCTGCCATCCTCTGAGACTCAAGGGCACCAATCACAAAAATGGACCAAGATTTGAGAAACTACTCATAGCAGCACTGCCATCAAGGGTGTGCTGGTGGCGAATACTCAGTGGCAGCTTCCTCTTTGTGTTGTTCCTGGGGTTTGACTTTGGCTGACTTCCCACTGCCTAGCCTCCCTTGGTTTCCTGTGCATTCTCTGAAACTCATTTTCCACTTTTAACATAGGTTCTGTTATTCATTTTCCTTCATGCAATGTCCTTTGATGCTTAAGGAAGCCCAGTATGTTGCTTACAACCAGAGAACTCTGACTATCTGGTAGTGGAGTTGTGATATGAATCCTGGTGTCTAATTGCATCGCCTGCCCTTTCAGCCTTCTTCCTACCACACCAGAACTTCTGATTTGGAAAGGACCTTAGCAATCAAGTCCAACTTTATAGATAAGAAAACTAAGACACTAACAATTGATTAAAAACAAGGACTCTAAAATTCAATGTGAATGATGACTGGAAAATGATTCCAGGTTACAAAGGAGTATATACAAAGAAAGGATTCTACAAAGAAGTATACATATGACCTGCAAATCCCAGTGTATCTAAACTA
The DNA here is from genome assembly GCF_023091745.1 of Budorcas taxicolor. Classification (NCBI taxonomy): domain Eukaryota; kingdom Metazoa; phylum Chordata; class Mammalia; order Artiodactyla; family Bovidae; genus Budorcas; species Budorcas taxicolor. The sequence continues at coordinate 25,353,853 of NC_068914.1, forward strand.
TTCAGGAATTGAAGATGCAAAGAGACAAACTAAGAATGAACTAAAGATCCAAAAGAGACATTGCTTCCTTATGTTTCAGGAATAGGAGCATTTTACACATTCCACACACGTCAGCAGAAGACAGAAGGTTTCGTGTGAAAATAAATCAAATCAGAGAAGCTCTGTAGCATCAGCTAAGGGACACTGGCTACAAAGAAAGAGGAGAGTGAAGAGCTGCACTAGAAACAAAGGGGATTACCTGAGCAACTCTAAACCAAACCCCGAGCCCACCCAACACCCAACCACAGCTACTTTCTCCCAGCTCAGGTTTTTTGACAACCATGGCAGACAAATGTAAAATTTTCAGGCAAGAAATTGGAGAATTCCTCTTCATGGATGCCTATGATCCAAGGGAAATAACTACAGATGATGGCACCTGAGAGTATCCTGATAAAACAACAAAGCTCCTGCCCAATCCTAATGATATTATTATGTTCATCAACTAACAAGCCATCCTTATGTGCACAGTACTCCCAAGCAGTATCTCAGTTCCTGGTTCTTAAATATAAACCAAAAGCCAAGGATCTCCAGATATTTAGGAAAGGTCTATACCATAAAACAATAATAATCCAAATCAAATTTAATTCAAATAATCAATAATCCAAAAGGAAACTCCTTCATAAAATACATAGAATATTTTAACTCCAGTGATTTCTGATGAAAAAAACCAGGAAATATTGAAATAAGTCGTATCACTAACATGATGATGCCAATTGAAAGAATTGAGGGAGAGAATTACATAGAATGATTTTATTTACTTGGAGATAATTAACCCCAAACTGGTCATTTAGTAACATAACCTGAATGAATTTCTGCCTGAGCTTCCCCTTGAAAGAGCAAAGGAAGGCCACTTTAGAAAGCTGAATGCTTGCCCAGAGATTGACATTCATAAGAGCAGGTATTGGAAATGGAATTTGTTTCTGAGGTCCAACAGTTCAGTCCAAAAATTAAATACGCTAGGCATCCTACTCAAATTAAAAAAAAAAATAGCATTTGAAAACTGAAGCTTGAAGGACACACTCAAAAAACAGGAATATAAGACCTCCTGCCATAAGGATGGCCTGCAAGTTAATTCCTGGAAGTTTAGCCCCTTTCAAGTTTTAGGGTATGAATTCCTCAGACTGGTAACAACAGCTATCAGAAAAGTACCTTTACAGTAGACCTATCAATCCAGGCAATTTAGGTTAGGGAAATTGGTTCTGACTTAGAATAGAGGGAATGGACAAATATCTGTTCAGTCCCCCTGGGACTCAACCTATTGATACAATTTTAACAGAGAATGGTCATAGACTATGTGTTGTAAAGTGCATTATAATAACCTCTCTAATGAAATATTTTAAAACTTATCTTTTTATTTGGCCCACTAACTTAAAAAAAATCTCAAATGTCTCTCTTGCTTTCTTTTTTAAAAATATGACAGTGGTATGATAGTTATTTTATTCTAAAAGACTATTTTTTGAGCAGTTTTAGGTTTACAATAAAATTGAGAGGCAGATACAAAATGTTCCATAGAGTCTGTATGCCCACACATGCATAACCTCCTCCGTTATCAACACCACCCAGCAGCATGGTACATTATTTTACGAAGGATGAACCTACATTGATATATCATAATCCCTACAAATCATAATTTACTTTAGGGCTCATTCTTGGTGTTGTACGTTCTATGGGTTTGGACAAGTGTATAATGACATGTATCCATCATTATAATGGATGGATTAATTTTTACTGCCCCCTCAATCTGCTATGATCTGAGTATTCAACTCCCCCGACCCCACTCTCACTCCTGAAGACTACTGATCTTTTATACTGTCTTCATAGTTTTGGTTTTTTCTTGGAATCATACAATATGTAGGCTTCCCATATTGGCTTTTTTCAGTTATTAACATGCATGTAAGTTTCCTCCATGTTTTTCATGGCTTTGTAGCTCATTTATTTTTAGTACTGAATAATATTCCATTGTATGAATGTACCATAGTTTATTCATCTATTCACCTACTAAAGAGCATCTTGGTTGCTTCCAAGTTCTTGACAATTATAAATAAAGCTACTATAAGCATCCAAGTGCAGATTTTACTGTGGACATAAATTTTCATCTCCTTTGGGCAAATACCAAGGAGTATGCTTACTGAATCATATGGAAAGAGTATATTTAGTTTTGTCTTCTTTTCTTTAGCTTCTCCATTTTTTTTATTGTTAGGGGGGCATGATATCTTTGATGGCTTTAGATAGTTCCAAAAAAACAAATCTATAACATTACTAAAGTAAAAGTAAATTTAATATAATTTTCCCTAGTACTTACTTTTCAGTTTTAAGGGCAGCAACAAAATATCAGCAATTGAAATATATAATAAGCATTGTTTTAGATTAGAAAATAAAAAGAATGAACCAGTATTTCTTCTTTTCTCCATATCACCTCTTTTTATTCATATCACTGCTCAACCCTGGCCAAAAGTCTAAACTTTTCCAAGAACCCAATGTGTTTACTGTAACCAGTGTTATTAAGGAAATGGAAAAGGGAAGAAGATGGCTCTTTACAACTCCTTGAAATTGTGCGATTGGGAAGATCCAAAGTTCTGTCTCCCTACTTTAAGAACCATGGGATTAAGTAACGGATTGCTCATTGCTATTGCCTTGAAACAGGGCAAATAAGGTATAGTGTAAGCACTCTAACTTTGGATTTATAGTCATTCTTCACTTTCTAAATTAGTTCATTGAAATGAGTTTAGGTGAAACGGCCCATTAGCAGAGGTCAGGAATAGGAATTGAACAGAACTGAAAAGATCTTGGAGTTCCTGAGCATAATCCTTGAATGGGAATTCAGAGGGCTGAGGCAGATGAGAAGAAAGTGGAAAACAAGACCTCAACTAAAGCAGAGGGAGAAACAAGGAGAAATTTACTTGTTGGGGGTAGTAAAAGAGCATTTTAAAATCTGAGTGCCTGAGGTTTTCCTTTGCAGTTGCTCTTTCCTGCCTCACAAACACGACTTTCATGACCATCACACCTTGCTAAAGCTGCCTCCATGAGTTAGTGGGGGTGTGTGTGTGAGCGAGTGTGTGTGATGAAGTAGGGGCCAAGTTTGACATCTGGGAATACACCAGATGGACAGATGCAGACAATGGAAAAGTAAAAGCCTGGAATTAGAGGAGACATATAAGGGGATATAAGTAGCTAGGCAGCTCACAAATGCTTGGAGAGCACTGTGAACTTTAAAAAGAAGATCAGAGAGATTCATAGACAGCTCTGACCCCCAAAAATGTCATTTAATGAAACAGATTAAATGCAATTTGTAGCTTGACATACTGAGCTTTTATCACTCCAAAGCCCCAGACTCTTTTTCATTTTTGGAGGAAATTGGATGGAGCAGGGAACTGTTATAGAACTAGGTGGGTTTTATTGCTCACCTTTTGGCCCACCTGAAGCACAATTACTTCCTTTCCTTAAAAATTCAGCACCTTTAGGAAACTTATTTTTATTTCAACTGGGTATTGGAGGTACTTAATATAACTTAAGAAAAATTTAGTTAAACCTGTCTTATACATTTTGTTCATATTCTCCTCATATTGTGATTTGTTCATATTCTCCTGTATTTGAAAAAAAATTAAACAATTTAAGTATTCACTGCTGCTTTGGTACATTCATGCAGATAATTCTTTTTTCCTCAGAAATGCTTTACTTATTTCCTGTATCTCAATGGAGCTGAAGTTCCATCTTCCTTCTCTTTTGATTTTAGGAAGTTTGTCTTTAAAAAATAGATTACTGTTTCTCCAGAACTGAAGGGAAAAAAAATAGTTCTTTTCATTAGGTTATTATTCACCCTTTATGTTTGCCTTTTCTTCTCTCCTGTCAGTACATTCCATTAAAAAAAAATCTTGTTCAATAACTAGCTGGCTGAGTTCATTTTCTCATAAATTTATTCATATCACAGTAGCTACTTGGCAAAGAATTCTACAAAATTCACTGACCTTGAAAACCAGATAGGTATGAGGGATGCCCTTAACTCTATATACCAAATAAGAGGAATATTTACAACATGATGGTTTTTAGATACTGGAGGTTTCAGTCTGAAAAACAGTACCATAACTGTTTATAAAAACCACCAACTTTATTCCCTTTGGACCATGAGCTTATTATTTTGATGACAACACGCCAGTACTCATTTGCTGCAAGACTGGTGTGTGTTGCCCAGTGATATGGGCAGAGGTTCCTGAACAGATTGCCTTGATCATTATGATCCATATGGCCAAGCACAAGTGAATGGGTGAGGAGGGAGGGCATCTTACTCCATGTCACAGAGTCACTCACCCTGTCCAGATGAAAGAGACAGGAGAGAGTTGCATCCTGTGACTTTCTAAGAACATTCCCATTTTTGCCATCTGATGATTCACTGAATATCACCTCCTCAAATCTCTTCTAGGCACTTATCCTGGGGAGTACACTTCTAATCTTTTTAAAGAAAAAGAAACATATACTTTACAGGAAGAAAGTGAAGGAGATTCAGAAATCTTGTGGTCAGGACAATTGATGAATCCGATACAAAAGAAACAATACTGTCTTTATCACTTCTGTGCTTTTCACAGAATCTGCCATTACGATGAGAAAAACAGTATAGCATCACGACTCAATAGACACGAATTTGAACAAACTCCAGGAGATAGTGGAGGACAGAGGAGCCTGGCATGCTGCAGTCCATGGGGTCAAAAAGAGTCAGACATGACTTAGAGACTGATCAACAACCACTCTTTATCCCACAGAAATGCAGAAGGAAAAAGTTAACCTGAAACTCTATGACCCTGCAATAATCACTATTAACATTTTAGCGACTATCTATATATACGTCCATGGGTACACATCCATAATTTTGATATAACATGCCAATAAAGTGTCCTTATAATGTATAACTAGCCTTTCTTGTCTCTCTCTCACATGCATCTTTCATCCAACAATCTGTTTGTGTTTTTCTCCATGTACACATGTGCACATACAACATACACGTACATGACCCAGTTCAGTGAACATGGTGAAGAGAAATGACAAATTTAATGTGAGCCAGCATTCACATTTATCCTTGTCCTATACCCTGTCCCCACTGACTCACATTGATATTCTTGGGAGCAAGAGCTAGAATTAAAATCTTGAAGAGTTGCTTCCATAAAAACAGTACTAAACCCAGGGCTCAGACAGTGCTACTTTAGCAAACCACCAGCAGTATTGGGGCTTTCTCCTGCTGCACCTCAGACCACAGGGCAGCTCTGGGCAAGTCAAAGCCACAGTGCCCCGTGGAAGACTCCAGAGGAAGAAGAGTATGTGAGTGCTGCCTGGAGAAGTCAATCAAAAGGCTGTGGGGTGGGAAAGGGTGGGAGGTGGGAGGGAGGTTCAAGAGCAAGAGGGACATATGAACACATGTGGCTAATTCACGTTGATGTATGGCAGAAATCAAACCAATATAGTAAAGCAATTATCCTTCAATTAAAAATAAATAAATTTTAAAAAATAAACAAAGGCTACCAGAAAAAAAAGATATAAAAAGCTCCAAGAAAGGAAAGGTCCTTAACTAGAAAAAGAGACAAGAGAGACAAGAGGCAATTGATAAAATGGGTAAAAACACCAATATTAGAGTCACAGTGTGTGAGTTTGAATCACTTGCCCAGGTGGCTAACCCTTAATTCCTCTGTGCCTTGCTTTCTTCATCTGCAAAATGAGAACAATTAATAGTACCTCCCTCCCAGAATGTATTAATTTCCGAGGGCTGCCATCACAAAGTACCAAAAACTGGATGGCTTAAACAATAGAAATGTATTGTCTCACAATTCTGGATGCTAGACGTTCAAAACCAAGGTATTGACTGTGTCGGTTCCTTTGGGGAGCTGCAAGGGAGGATCTGTTCTCTGCCTCGCTCCCAGTTTCTGGTGGTGCGCTGACCATCTTTGGCTTGTAAACGTGTCACTCTAATATCTGCCTTTGTCTTTACACAGTGTGCTCCCTGTGTGCGTCCACATCATCTTCCCTCTGTGCACGTCTGTTCCATGGCCAAATTCCCCCTTGATAGAAGGACATCAGTCATTCTGGATGAGAGCCCCTTCTAATAACCTCATTTTAAATTGTTTGCTTCTGTAAAAACCCTATTTCCAAATGAGGTCGCATTCTGAGGTACTTAGTACATCAACATACTTTTGGGGGAGGACACAATTCAATCCACAATGTAGTTTTTGTGATAAGTGAGTAAAAGTGAGTAACCTGACGTGCATAAGTGATTAACATATGGCTTGGAATATAATTACTACACAAGCAGTAGCATTAATAATGGCAATATGTTCTGTATAAATTAAGAGCCAGTAAGTATATTTAGTGAATGGGGGCTTTCCAGGGGCCTCAGTGGTAAAGAATTTGCCTGTCAATGCAAGAGACGCAGGAGACATGGGTTCAGTCCATGAGCAGGAAAGATCCTCTAGAGGAGGAAATGGCAATCAACTCCAGTACTCTTGCATGGGAAATCCCATGAACAGACTGGTGGGCTACAGTTCATGGGGTCACAAAGAGTTAGACATGACTAAGCAACTGAGCATGATATTTACTGAATGTACCTGGCAGGAGAAGCAGCTCTGGTTTATGCCATGTTGTAAGTGGATAATAAATTTACTGGCGATAGCTACAAATTTCCTAAAGTCTTGGAGGAAGGAGAACAGGAGGACTAAAATCCCAAGTGAACAAGAGGAAGCAAAGGTCAGTGGAGGTCGGTCTAAGGAAATTCATGTGACACACACACACAAAACATGGACTATTTCAAAATCCCTGAACTGACCTTTACTTGCACAAGAAATTGATTCAGTATCTAGTCTAGTGTTTTTTCCACCGGGTGCACCCTAGGAATCTAGGTAGAGGCTCCTGGCTTTCTCCCAAATCACGTCTTACCCTAGAAGGTCAACGACTGGCAGGAAATCAAGAATGTGAAATCAGGAATGTCCAGGGAACTGGTAATATATATAAAGTAGAAAGTCAATGTATTCATTTGAAATTAGGATCCTATGCATTGGTGAGGCAAACATTTACACTGTCTCCTTGAAATTAAGACATGTGGGAAGTGAAATTGTCTAAAGGTTTCATTAACACTTGTAATGATAAGGGCATAACAGGGAGAGTCAGTTCTGTGGTTTAAGTGGTCAATAGCAGCAGGTTCAGAGAGGATGTTGCCTCTGTCTCTATAATAAAGATATAACTGCTCAGAGATCAGGAGATGTGTCCCGTGGGAGTCCTTCAGATCACTGTCTTTGTCCCCTGCAGTCCCTCCACAGTCAATGCAGACACTTCTCTGCCCTTTCCAGAACATCCACCTACCAACCCACTGACACATCCTTTATACAAATGGCAAAATCGCATTTTGAAGTATTAGTATGTGAATTTTTCCCCAACATTCTCTGGTATCCCTTAACATTTCTCTCATTCAGGAACTTAAGGTATTCCATACTCATTGCCTCTGGGGATGGGATGATGGAGCAGAAAGACAAAGGAAAGGAGTTTTCCTGGTTTTCGAGTTTCAGTAGTTTAGTCTCTGTGGGGAGAAGGAAGAATCCTGCCAAGATGATAGATTGGGAAGAATATAATGCTCTAAGAGCAGGACTTGCTGTCCCAGACACTAGATAAGTTGCCTTGTCTAGGGGTAATAGAGAAGCTAGAGTTATTAATCCACAAGATATTAGATGCTGGTCTGGCCCCCAACAAGCCATCAGGGGCCTGTTCTCCCTGGCTAAAGAGAGGGGCATAGATACCTGAACACATTGTAATTAAATTTCTACCAGTTGTGAGAAATGGGAGCTCAAGCCAGAAGGCAAATAGACTTACAGGAAAACAATGCCTTGTATTAGAGGCAAACACAAGCTCATAAACAATTTCTCAGTACACATTAATACTGTCAATCAAAAAGTAATCTAGTGTCCCTCTATCCAGAAGCCACTGCTTCTATGGAAGGGAATTGCCACTCGCCGCTCTGATCCATCAGTTTTTATTTGCAGTTCAAAGCTCTGAAAACAAATTTATTTCCCCTATTTTCTTCTTTTTTTCCTAATTTCCAATTGACCACAATGTTGCCTATGTCATAATCTAATAAATTTACCTACTGGAACAACTAAACAGAGTAGCTGAAATCGGAACAATGTCAGAAAAAATATTATTTCTCATATTCTACAGGGGCTTCCCTTTTGGCTCAGGCAGTAAAGAATCCACCTGCAATGAGGGAAATCTGGGTTCGATTCCTGGGTCAGGAGGATCCCCTGGAAAAGAGAATGGCTACACACTCCAGTATTCTTGTCTGGAGAATTCCACAGACAGAGAAGCCTGGCAGGCTACAGCCCATGGGGCCGCAAAAAGTCAGACACAACTGAGTGACCAACACTTTCACCTTCATATTTCATATAAATACAAAACATGATAGAACATGAATGCAACCATTTTTATGTTCAAAAATTCAATCATACTATTTTGTGTATCAATTAACAAACATGCATCTGTAGACAGTTATCCAACTTTTTCTTGTGATTCTAAATTAACAACTATAATATGAATTCTCAGAAGTTTGACATTTAGGTATTTCTAATGTGGCTTCAATTAGACATTCCATTCTAGGGAAGAAAAAAAAGACTCCTAGCCTCCTATGCAATGCATTTTCTGGCAGAATGCTCTCAACATGTAAGGAGAATATTTAACATTTATATTCAGTCTCAATTTTGAAATCATTTGATAAATTTTTAATTATCGGTCACTTTATTTTTTAATAATCTCCACCTCTTGAAATTTTTGAATTCATTCAATTTTTAAATTCACTCAATCATCCTCAATAACCTGAAAATAATTGAGAGAGAAATGCATATAACTTCCCAGCTGTTACTCCCCACCCTTAACCACACACACACACACACACACACACACACACACACACACATGCATACAGACACCAATTAAGTATGCACAACACAGGAATAAGTCAAGACTGAAAGGTTAAGAAATGTGCTATTGATCACCAAGTCAGAATTTTTTAGCTGAGAAGAGATTCTCAAAATGTGACAGAAGACTCTAAAAATAGGAAATGTATTTCACAAGCTAAGCTGTAGCACAGGCCCACGGTACATGGAGTTCTCAAGTACACTCATAAAGTTACCCAAAAAGTTTCAAATTGCCACCTAAGAAGTAAGAACTTTGAAATCATGGCAAAAATTCTCCTGGTATACAGGGGTTTTGTATTTGGAAAAGACTACGATACTGGCTTCCCTACTGCTGCAACATGAGAAATATATTTCTTTAAACAAAGAAGGTAGAAGCCTGGAGCTAAGGATACAGGAGTATTTGTTGTTTAAGGAAAAATCCCTGTTGAGTTCAAAGAGAAGCTGAGACCAAAAACAGAAAAAAAGGAGGAGGTCAAAAAAGCAGAGGAAAAATAACATCTTTCTATTCTTTCTAATGCATTATTCTCCCTTGAGGGAGATTTTTTTTTTCCTTTAAAAATCAGATTTTTCTTCACTTTGCCAGGAGATGGAATTGGTTTGTGAACACTTTGTGCAGTAAAACTTTGCCTAGAGCTGAGTTTCTGTACTACAGAAGGGTCATGACAAATCTAGATACAAAGAGAATAAAAAACAAAAAAGAAGAAATCATGTGTCTGGTGATGATGAAATCACAAACATAGCTTCCCATTTGAATGGAGTATTACTTAAATGGTTGAAATCTAAAACTAGAACAACCCTTCCAAAATGGAGGTCTTGGAGAATTTTGATAAATATTATATAGGCACCCCCCCAATCTAAACAATATATTCATTTTCTGTAGAACACATGAGTAAATATTCTGTCCTTCAGTTAAGCTGCTCTGACAGGCTTCTCCAAATGTACCTTAAAAAATATCAACAGTTTTAACTATCCAGTGCTCACTTGTACTGATTATTTTCCATTCTTTCTCCATTTAGAGTAACCAAAATGATCTCTAAACCAAGATTAAAAAGTTATAACATATGCTTGGGAAATTTTCCAAAAAGAAAAATCTTAGTCTTTGTTCTAGTAAGATTGAAATAATAGCAGCTCACATTTCAATCATCTCATTTGCTCCTCACAGTGAGCCTGTAAGCTAAGGAGAATAGATCGTGTGTGTAGGGGCGGGGTGGGGTGGGGGCAGCGCTGTGCAACACACTGTGAAGATCTTAGTTCGCTGATCAGGGATTAAATCCATGCCCTCTGCAGTGGAAGCACGGAGCGTTAACCACTGGACCACCAGGGGAGCCCTAGGAAAACAGATATTTGCAGCAGCAAGGAACCTTGATATTAACCTAGGACTGATTCCCCACTAGGACCTCACTCTCATCATTATTTTGTATAGGACCAGGTCATTCTTTCTGTGTATTAAGTATAAAAGGGTCACTTGAGTCTTCAAACAGATAAAGTTTTTGATTGACAAGAATTTGGGCACTTTAGCAACTGGGTTTAAAATCGTACCTAGAAGGTTCTTGTAAAATTAAATTAAACTGGCCCATCTATTTCCCTCCTGGTTATTTACCCAAGAAAGCGAGAAAATATGTCCACAAAAACACCTGTACAAAAATGTTCATATCAATTACAGTCATATAATCAAAATATGGAAACAGCCTAGGTGTCTACTTACTGAAGAATGGACAAATAAATGTGATAATTCATGTGATGGAATACTACTAAGCAGTTAAAAAAAAGTAACACATTACTGCATATGCAAGAATATGACAAACTCAAAAACATGCTAAAAGAAGGAAATCTTACACAAAGGAGTTCATAATGCAGCTCCGTTTATGTGAAGTTTTAGAAGAAACAAAGAGTCAAAACAATGGTTACTTGGGTGTGAGGAGGGAGGGTTTACTGGGAAGGAATGAATGAAACTTCCTGGAATGATGGTTATACATTCTCTATTCCCATTGGGGTTGAGATTGCACAAATTAAGTATTTCCTGGAATTCATGGAAAAAAAACATTCGTTCATTTCATTGTGTGTTAATTTTACCTGAAAAGAAAAAAGAATCATCAAGAAATATGAACTCTTATTGATGATAAGCATGCTCAAGTATTAGGAGCAGAAATATATATTTCAAATATATAAAAGGTTTAAAAAGATGGATTGATGGATGGATGGATGGTACACTCGTTTCTTATTGCTGCTATAAGAAATGTAGTAGTTTAAAACAACACAAATTTATTATCTTACTGGTGATCAGAAGTCTGAAATGAATTTCACTGGGGTAAAAGTCACGTTGTAGGCAGGGCTGTGCTCCTTCTGGGCACAGAGGGTCTGGGAGAGAATCCATTCTCTTGCTTTTTCCAGCTTCTAAATGCTGCCCACATCCCTTGACTCATTTCCCCTTCATCTTCAAACTTCTGACTCTGCTTTCACGGCTTCTCTACTCTTAAAAGAATCCTTGATATGACAATGAACCCAACTGGGTAGTAAAAGATAATTTCCCATCTCAAGTTCCTTAACAAAATCATATCTGTAAAATTTCTTTTGCTATGTAAGGTAACATACTCACAGGTTTCAATGATTAGACCATGACATCTTTGAGCTGACCAATATTCTGCCTACCATGGAGGGATAGAGAAATGGATAAATATTTGACAAAACAAGTATAGTAGAATGTCAGTTATACAATCTTAGGATAAGGACATGAGCACTCAGTGTAAAATCCTTTATATTATTTTTGCTTGTTAGAAATTTTCCATAATAAAACATTGGAGGAAAAAGCTAAAGCTTAAGTTCTAACCATGAACAGTACCCTGGCAAAAGCTTTGTGAACACAGAAGGTGTCAAGAGAGTGAATGAATCCAAGCAGACCTCATGGTCAAGATGAGAGGAAAGAGGGCCCAGAATGCCAGTGTGAACTAAGAATCAGAGCTGAGGCAGATCAATCTATGGGTCAATCTATGGAAATCTAACTGAGACTTGTCTGAATACCAGCAGCCAAGGGTACATAGAATGAGCTACCTCCTCACCAAAGCCAGCAGCTGCACTCTCCTCTCTACTCGACAGAATGCCAAAGTGCACATAAACACATCTACCCCACCATCAATCCTGGGAAGAGGAGACCTAAAACTCTAAATTCATTATTTATATGTATAAGCAATGACAGATACAATACTAAAGTACTCAAGTGGCAGGATTACATTTTCTCAACCAAGTGGTATTGGACCTTGAAAGGGCAAGTAATTTTTTAATAGAAAAATAAAATGATCTTCTATGCAAATCTGAATCTATGGTCTAGAAATTCCTATCTGAAACATTCATACCCATTCTATAATGGAAGAAAGAGGCCCAGAGAAACAAGCTTTCTCTTTTTTAAGTTCAGGGTCCTTCTCACTGGAAAGAAATGAAGAAAGCTGGCAAAAAAGGAGTAGAAGGGAGGTTGAGAATAAAGAGAGGGGTTTTTAATGATAAAGCAAAATAAACCAACCTGGTCTGCCTAAGAAAAAAGTACTCTGAGAAATTTTCCAATTTATTGTTTTCAGTGTGAGATTTTATATTTTCTCTGAAAATCAACAAATCATGGCTGCCCTAAATCTTCTATTAATACATTGCCATTAGGAGTAAATTTCCTGAAATAAAAACATGACTGCCTTATACTAACAGTGTCTCAAGAGCCTTTGACTCTATACCTTTCCTGATACAAGGAAAAATGATACACTCAGGGATGATACTCAAAATACGCAGTGTTCACTATGGCAGGAGAACACACCAATCAAAACAGATCCAACTATGAATAATCCACATAACCATACAAGTGCAAGCCAGCCAAATCTTAGTTCTATAACCAGATTATTTCATATTCCACCATTAGGAGCCAGGTACATAAACCGATTCTTAATCAGTGGGAAAATATTCAAAACAATAAGACAATACATAAAATAATTAGAAATTAATCATAAGACTGAAATCATTTGATCTAATCTTCCACTTAAGCACTCTCCTAAGCCAATCTTAAGACAATCTGCAAAGAAAGGATATTTTTTGGTAAACTATATGTTGGTATAAAATATCCTTGTTTTAATGCTGTATTGTACTTAGCTGCAACCAGGAGTTCTATAAACAGGTATTCAATAAATACTGTAGAATGAATGGAAAAAATGAATGAACCAAAATATCAGTTTGTCTCTACTGCCTCAAGAGTATTCATTAATTCACTAAATACTGTCAGCTTGAGAAAAACTTTTCATTGCAGCAAGGTTGCATCTTTCATATAGGTAGATAGGAAACATAGTGTTTCCTTGAACGGAATAAGCTTAAAATGTAAGAAGATTAAGTTCATTCATGCAAAAAAAGTTGATTAGCCTTCTGAGACTGCTTAAAATCTCTCCAGCATGAAAAAGGAAAACTTAAAAAAATAAAAATAAGAAGTTACCATACTGGAATATTTTCCGAAATGGGATAGTTAGGAGATAATCACAGGTTTGCAGCCTGGGAGAAAGAACAGCTATGCCATTACTTAGAAAGCTAAGTAGGACTTTGATGTTTTTGCATTTACTACTTAACAAAACACAACAGCTGCCAAACATATTAATCCACTTCATTACGTGGTAAGTTAATGAAGTTATAAAGTCAAATGACCTTTGTTACCACAATGTCAAGATAATAAAGATAATAAATACCCAGGCTTATCTTAGGTTTCAAAAGAAAAGCTTCTGCCTATTATCATCCTCTAAATTGCTTATTTTTTGAAAGGAGTTTTTTAAAAAAAAGAGTGAAATAAAATCTATGGTCTTGCATCACTTCTCCACACTTTTAATACAGTATGGGACAGGATTTGTACCAATGTTATACAATGAAGAGTTTTCATTCAGATTTTTCTAGGGCAAAAGAATCAGGTTATGATTTTTTTTTTAAAAAGAATCCCGTTTATATCTTGCACACTCAGAAAACTCCTAGTATTTTGAATTCTTTAATACTTAGGTGAAAATATGGCAGAGGTGGGGAAGAATTTTAGTTTTCTTAGAAATTTTTGTTTTCATTTCCTTCACTTTATTTTTTAAATGTAGACATAAGACATACACATATTTCAAGATTCAATCAATACCTTGACATTTCCTACCTAAGTTTCCTTTGGTTTTCAATATGTCAGGTTTTAGCTGCTACTGAGCTTTTGACTCTTTCTGGTAAACACACCTCAGGAGCACTTGACCAGCCTGTGAAGAGCAAGTTATAAAACTAGATCCAAGCAAGGTTTCAGTGTCACCAGATTTTGTCCAGGGCATTCCAAACACATTTCCAACACTCTGGTAGGAGGTGGGAGCAAATATACAAGTGATATATTCGAACTATAAGAAAGGAAGCTCTTCCTAGGCAACAGACACTTGAATCATTTGTATTTACAGTATAGTTTTTCAGCTGTGCTTCCCAAGACATTAGAGATTCCACAAAGCCCTTTAGGAGTCACTGCAGAACAAAAAAGTAAGGGGTTTGTGTAAGTGGGGCTGCCAGACCTTTACTGGAACAGAGGGTGCATCGTTAAAAAAAAAATAGAGGTAGCCTGGGAGTGAAATAAAAATAAGTTTGAAAACCGCAGTGGCAGAATAAGAAGAAGATTAAAAAAGGTGGGAATCTTGATTACATAAAGACTTCTTTAGGTAGTTACACCAAATAAACAATGCAGAATGTCCTTGTGTGGGCTTCCCTGGTGGTTCAGAGGGTAAAGAATCTGCCTGCAATGCACGAGACCTGCGTTCGACCCCAGGGTTGGGAAGATCCCCTGGAGAAGGAAATGGCAACCCACTCCAGTATTCTTGCCTGGAAATCCCATGGAAAAAGGAGCCTGGCAGACTACAGTCTATGGGGTTGCAAAGAGTCAGACACAACTGAGTGACTAACACTTTCAGTTGGTGTGTCATAATAAGATATATATTTGGTCTCTGCCCCTGGTTCCTGACACAGAGCTCCTAGATAACTTGGAATTTCCTGGGTAAAAGGAGCGTCTTTTATTCTGATGAGAAAACTCTTGGTGGATTTCTGGATATCTTCAAGCTGGGGGCTGGTCACCAGAAAAACTAAGCCATGATGAGAAACTCCAGAGCTTAAGCCCCACCCAATCCCATCCTCTAGGGAGGAAAGACTGCCTGGAGACTGAGTTAGTAATCAGCCATGCCTCCAAGAGGAAATCTCCATGAAAAATGCTAAACTATGGGGTTCAGCAAACTTCCAGGTTGGTGAACACGCCCACATGCTGGGAGGGTAGTGCATTCCAATTACACAGACCAGGTGGACTTACCCTAGGTACCCTTCACCTGGCTATTCATCTGTACCCTTTGTCACATCTGTTATAATAAACTGGCTAGCGTAAGTGTTTCCCTGAATTCTGTGAGTCATTATAGCAAATTAGTGAAGCTGAGGAGGGAGTTGTGGAAACCCCCAATCTGTAGCCAAGTCAGACAAAAGTGTAGGTAACCTGGGGACCCACTACTTGTAGTTGGTGTCTAAAGTGAAGAGCAGTCTTCCAGTACTGAGCTCTTAACCTATGGGTTCTGCCACTAACTACACGTGGTTAGTGTCAGAATTGAATAAAATTGCAGGACACTCAGTTGGTGTCTGAAGAACCTTGGAAATTTTCTTGGTGTGGAAAACCCACACATTTGGTGTCATAAGTGTTGCAAGTAGAAGAACAATTCTCCTTTATTTGTTCTGATAATGTTACTGTTATCAAATGGTTGAGCCACTGCCTGGCTTTAAATAGGTCTTACATCTGAAGATCATGCACAAAAAGACACAGATATTGACTGGGACCTCTTTACATGCCATTATCCAATTAATACTCTTATTCTGAGAATATAACATCTGGACTCTGGCTTCTTATTTTTTCTTAACTGGTATCAGATTCTCTCCACCCCCTGGTGAGACTATCTACGATCAACTGGGTGCCCCAGATTTTCTTCAGAGAAGTTCATTATGTGTTGATCAACTGGCTGAGTATCAATTCATGAAATGTTACGTAGAAGATACAAGTAATATCTTATTGACCATTTTCTTACTTAGAAAAATAGAGGAGTCTGAGCAGTTGCTTATTATAGTTTCTCACTCACCTCACAGTTTCAGTTTTCAATTTAAGTTCTCTACTTTATGCATTAGGTGAAGTTCTGAAGTTACTGCACTCAGCCTAACCAAAGGCATCTGAGTTTATATTTACTGGTGTAAATAGCAATTTAGCAGGGTGATGGTATTTGTTACACACAAGTAATTTGAATTCAGTCAATTTTCTTTGCAAAATTCAGATTACAGTTGGTATTAAATTCTCCACAAGAAATCAAACAAACAGAAGCGATATGTGCTATGAAATGAAAGAAACCCAAACAAGCTCAGAGGCGGTTTGGCTCTGCCAGATGAGGTTATTGAATTTGGCACTCTGAGAAAAGGGTTCAAAGAATACAGCCATCCAGGACTATTGGATTTCAACCAAGTGAAGTTGGAAGGATTAAGGGATTTAGCCAAGGAGACACAGAAGGGCAGCCCACAGGCATTCGCCAGCATAGGGAGTAAGTGCTATTCCCAGCAGGCTATAGAGGGCCCCCTGAGTAAAAGTTCTTTGGGATGGAATTTCTCTAAAAGGAACATGAATTTTTAGATGGATTCACCAAAAGGGGTTTATTCAAAGACCTGGGCAGAATACTATGCTAGCTAAACACGGAAGTAAAGTGGGGGAAGAGAGAGGGAGATGGAGGAGTTACAGTGAGGCAACAGGCAGGCAGCCTAGGGCTTAATACATTCTGGGAAGCCAGGCAAGGAAATGTGTGCACTCATAGGTTCTTACAGATGTACCAGGGAGATGGGGGAAACAAATACCAGATTGGAGTAGGAAGACCACTAAATGAGGAAATGTGAGGAAATTATCCAAATGAATCAAATGCTAAAACTGGCCTTTTTCCTGAGTTTTCTGTATCCTATTCCTACTGATCTCCCATCGGTTCCTGAATATGACAAAGTTTCTCAGCGTGTGGCTGAGCTTTTACTATTTTCTCAGCCTACAGAATTCTCTTATTCCTACATATGAGATCAGCTACTATGACATTCTCATTCGCTGGATTTAGGTTTCAATATCATATCCTCCAGAAAGCATTTCTGGATCCTCACGCCCCCATTATCCAACAATACTTTCATTTTGACACACATAACACATTAGTAAATAGCTGGGGTTTCTGGGAGAAAAATCTATGAGCATAAGGACCATGTCTACCTTACTGACCGTGATGACCTCAGTACCTAGAGGGTGCCTGGATGGTGTTTCGTATTTTCTGAATGACTGTACAGAAGAGTTCACTTGACACTTGTAGTATACTCCGGTATGTGGTAGCTAGGCTCACAGCAATGTTGCTGTAGTTCTATCTCTGCTACGCATTCCTCCACCCCACTGCTTCACTCTAACACGTGGTTTAATTAAGGGTCTACCTTTGCAGTCATTGTAAAGTAACTCACATATTACCTTTTCCAAACCTCTTCTCCTTTCCTTTGGTTTCTGTATTAGGGCAGTTAGGTTATGCTTTAATAACAAATAACCTCAAATTTCCAAGATTTAAATAGAAGGCTTTATTTCCCACCTAGGCAAGTGTACTGCTCAGTCAAGCAGCCCTCAAGGGCTCAAACAATGGCTCAGTGATGCAGGGCTGCTTCAGTCTTGTGGCAGCCTCGTAGCAACAAGCATCTTTGTGCTTGCTGTGATACAGAAGTAAGCTTAAAGACTCACATGATAGTCCCTGAAGGCTTTGGCCTGAAAATGACACCTGTTGTATATGCCATGGGGAAAACTACCTACATGACCACATTCAACTTCACAAGTAGGGAAGTGATCCTGGAGATAGAGGAGAACTGGATAACAGGAGACATCGGTGACATCTACAACATCTTCTACCCTAGAGCTAAATGTTCATTTCTCAACCTCTCTTGCAGTTATGTGTAGCCATGTGACATAGAGGAATTTTTTTTTTCTTTATAGCTCACTTTCAAAAGTTCTGGAGGACTTTTTCTAACCTGATTTGGACCAATTACTGTGGTCCTTCAGTTGATCTGCTTGAATCAGGTACATTATTTCAGCTTCAAGTAACAGAAAAACTATCCCCAGCTTAAATTTAGGAATGAATCATAAAATGTTTTGTTTGGCCTTATAGAGTTACTGGTTCAGCTTTAGCATTATCTATAGCTATAGTTCTCATCATGTGAGACAAATAAGCCTCTAGGTTCATTTAAGCCACTACTTCCACATGGGAAATTTGAGAAGATATGAGCTCAGGATTTACTGGCAGATACAGTGCCAGTCTTTCCCATCCTGTTTTTTTTCCTCTATTTCTTTGCATTGATCACTGAGGAAGGCTTTCTTATCTCTCTTTGCTGTTCTTTGGAACTCTGCATTCAGATGCTTATATCTTTCCTTTTCTCCTTTGCTTATCACTTCTCTTCTTCTCACAGCTATTTTGTAAGGCCTCCTCAAACAGCCATTTTGCTTTTTTGCATTTCTTTTCCATGGGAATGGCCTTGATCCCTGTCTCCTGTACGTCACGAATCTCCATCCATACTTCATCAGGCACTTTGTCTATCAGATCTAGTCCCTTAAATCTATTTCTCACTTCCACTGTATAATCATAAGGGATTTGATTTAGGTCATACCTCAATGGTCTAGTGGTTTTCCCTACTTTCTTCAATTTAAGTCTGAATTTGGCAATAAGGAGTTCATGATCTATCTGAGCCACAGGCAGTTCCCGGTCTTGTTTTTGCTGATTATATAGAGCTTTTCCATCTTTGCCTGCAAAGAATATAATCAATCTGATTTCGGTGTTGACCATCTAGTGATGTCCATGTGTAGAGTCTTCTCTTGCGTTGTTGCAAGAGGGTGTTTGCTATGATCAGTGCGTTCTCTTGGCAAAACTCTATTAGCCTTTGCCTGCTTCATTCCATATTCCAAGGCCAAATTTGCCTGTTCCCCCAGGTGTTTCTTGACTTCCTACTTTTGCATTCCAGACCCTATAATGAAAAGGACATCTTTTTTGGGTGTTAGTTCTAAAAGGTCTTATAGGTCTTCATAGAACTGTTCAACTTCAGCTTCTTCAGCGTTACTCGTTGGGGCATAGACTTGGATTACTGTGATACTGAATGGTTTGCCTTGGAAACGAACAAAGATCATTCTGTTCAAGCTGGTTTTAGAAAAGGCAGAGGGACCAGAGATTAAATTCCCAACATCCGCTGGATCATGGAAAAAGCAAGAGAGTTCCAGAAAAACATCTATTTCTGCTTTATTGACTATGCCAAAGCCTTTGACTGTGTGGATCACAACAAACTGTGGAAAATTCTGAAAGAGATGGGAATACCAGACCACCTGACCTGCCTCTTGAGAAATCTGTATGCAGGTCAGGAAGCAGCAGTTAGAACTAGACATGGAACAACAGACTGGCTCCAAATAGGAAAAGGAGTATGTCAAGTACGTATATTGTCACCCTGCTTATTTAACTTCTATGCAGAGTACATCATAAGACACGCTGGGCTGGATGAAGCACAAGCTGGAATCAAGATTGCTGGGAGAAATATCAATACCCTTAGATATGCAAATGACACCACTCTTATGGCAGAAAGTGAAGAGGAACTAAAAAGCCTCTTGAGGAAAGTGAAAGATGAGAGTGAAAAAGTTGGCTTAAAGCTCAACATTCAGAAAACAAAGATCATGGCATCCGGTCCCATCACTCCATGGGAAAATAGATGGGGAAACAGTGGAAACAGTGTCAGACTTTATTTTGAGGGGGCTCCAAAATCACTGCAGATGGTGATTGCAACCATGAAATTAAGAGACGCTTACTCCTTGGAAGGAAAGTTATGACCAACCTAGATAGCATATTGAAAAGCAGAGACATTACTTTGCCAACAAAGGTCCGTCTAGTCAAGGCTATGGTTTTTCCAGTGGTCATGTATGGATGTGAGAGTTGTATTGTGAAGAAAGCTGAACGCCGAAGAATTGATGCTTTTGAAGTGTGGTGTTGGAGAAGACTCTTGAGTCCCTTGGACTACAAGGAGATCCAACCAGTCCATTCTAAAGGAAATCAGTCCTGGATGTTCATTGGAAGGACTGATGCTAAAGCTGAAACTCCAATACTTTGGCCACCTCATGCGAAGAGTTGACTCATTGGAAAAGACTTGGATGCTGGGAGGGATTGGGGACAGGAGGAGAAGGGGACGACAGAGGATGAGATGGCTGGATGGCATCACCGACTCGATGGACATGAGTATGAGTGAACTCCGGGAGTTGGTGATGGACAGGGAGGCCTGGTGTGCTGTGATTCATGGAGTCGCAAAGAGTCGGACACGACTGAGTGACTGAACTGAACTGAAAGTGCCAGTCTCAGTGAGATAACCAGTTCCAAAGGAATGAAAAGCCCACAGAGAGAAGTAAAGACTAATGATAGAGAGGGAAAAGACAGAAAGAGACCTGAGAGCTTTCAATCTCAGTATTCTAAATGATATTTCTTAGCACATTCAGTTCAAAAGCATCAATTCTTTGGCACTCAGCCTCCTTCACAGTCCAACTCTCTTAGCACATTACACTCTTCAAATCACTTTTCTAGCCATTGTCTGATTTCAAACAATAATTTCAATGAGACAGGCAGGGCAATTTCCATTAGTAGAGTAAGTAGAGCATATGCAACCTGGAAACACAAGGGCCAATGCCAGATTTGTCAGCCATTCATTGTTCAGGCTAAAGCATGTCCATAAAATAAGGAGTTTGAACTACATTGGCATGGTAAATGTGAATCCAGTCTTTTGACCACAGAAATGACTTGTAAATCCTAGCTCATCCATTCATAGGCTGTATAACTTCTGGTAAACTTAATTAAACCACTAGGTTTCCATTACTTCATTCAAAAAACTGGGATGATAACATGTTCTGCACTTTAACAATTAAACAAAATAATTAAGAAGAAAGTATCTATCACAATGCTTGACCCACAGTAGATCCTCAATAAATATTTTTTCCCTATCAGTACATTTTCTTCTCCTAAAATTTCCTTTCTACCAAGAAATTACATTCCCATTTTACAAATAATTTTATTGAGTCACCAGTGGGTTGAAGACCACTCAAATCAATCCAGCTAGCCAAGGTTTAAAATGGGGCACAGTTCTGAAATGAAATCAGAATCTATGCTTCTAGACTAACAGTCTGGCATCATTTCCATAATGCCCAAATCCCACAGTCATTCAATTCATCTAGCATTTATCAAGCATGTACTTTACAAAAGCAGATTGCTCACCATCCCTTAAGGCACAATGATCCTCCCATTGCCATAATCTCCCCATAGACAGGGGATGTTTATAGTATCATATAATTTGAGGATTGGAATGGTAATGGTAATTTGCTTTAACTTTCTACTCAGAGCTGGAATTCCCTTTATAGCCCCCCTGACCTATGGCCAAACTCCTGTTAGAACATTCCAACACAGATGCCACTGAGGATGAAAATGCAGTGGCTCTGGTGGCACAGTTTTATAAGTCAATCCTCTTTCGATTGCTGGTATCAGAAATTTCACTCAAACTGCCCGTGCCAAACAAACATATTTTTTCATCTACTAATTTGTGGGTTTGGACCAGGCTTCAGGCATTTCTCCATTAAGGGGTTTGACTATTGCCATCTGAATCTCATCTCATTGTTTCTTGTCTGATCTCTGTACCAGCCACAATGTCACTGGGATGCAAACCTCTGACTTGCCAAGCCCAAGACTCATATCCAATCCTGTTATCAGAGGTAGGGGCAGTGCCACTATACCCCCAGGTCTGAGGTGAGGGAGAAGCAGCTTCTCAGGAGAAATCAGGAAGAAAGAGAAATGGAAATTGAGCACACAAAAACAACAAATCTCACCACAATGCCATCATAGTCCATACCCTGAGCTAGAAAAGGAAGTCAAGGATGTTTTTCTCTAAAACATTAGAAGTTAAAATAAAGTCAACAGTTGAAACGTGACTTGCATTATACTGTCTGTTCGGAATTCATTTGACCACAAATATCAAATAAGCAAATACTGGCTTAATTTAAGATTCATTTTTCTTACAGAGAAGCTAAGAAATTTTTAGCTTTTGTGGCCTTGATTCAGAAGTTTAGCAGTGTCAGGTTTCTGGATTGGTGACTTCCAGGTTCTCTTGGTATCTGCTGATGGCACCAAGAGACACTAAGTCTTACCAACGCTAAGTAACATACCTTAGAGGCTGCAAGCAGCAGGCAGTGTAGAGCGATCCATGTACTTCTTTTTGATCTAGAAGAAAACCCTCCTTCCCAGAAACCAAAAAAAAAAAAAAACCACTTTTCTTTACTTCTCATTGTCCAGGACTAGGTCACACGTCCATGTCCATCAGCAGGCTGTTGTTATTGTTCAGTTGCTCAGTCATGTCTGATGCTTTGTGACCCCATGGACTGCAGCACGTCAAGCATCCCTGTCCTTCACAAACTTCCAGAATTTGCTCAAATTCATGTCCACTGAATGGGGATGCCAGCCAGCCATCTTGTCCTCTGTCATCCCCTTCTCCTTCTCCCTTCAAACTTTCCCAGCATCAGGGTCTTTTCTAATGAATCAGCTCTACGCATCAGGTGGCCAAAGTACTGGAGCTTCAACTTCAGCATCAGTCCTTCCAATGAATATTTAGGACTGATTTCCTTTAGGATTGACTGGTTTGATCTCCTTGCAGTCCAAAGGACTCTCAAGAATCTTCTCCAACACCACAGTTCAAAATCACTCTTTATATGCTTTAAGATCAATTCTTAGGCAGTCAATCTTCTTTATGGTCCAACTCTCACATCCATACATGACTACCAGAAAAACCATAGCTTTGACTATATGGAACTTTGTTGGCAAAGTAATCTGTCTGCTTTTTTACATGCTATCTAGATTTGTCATAGCTTTTCTTCCAAGGAGCAAGTGTCTTTTAATTTCATGGCTGCAGTCACCATCTGCAGTGATTCTGGAGCCCAAGAAATTAAAGTCTGACACTCGTTCCATCAGCAGGAGACAATGACATCTGCTTCTCCAGGCTCTAGAGTGGGAGGAAGACAAAAAGGGGGTCATGGCTTTGAGTGTGAACACTGTCTACTAAAACTTTCTTGGCAAGTATGTTTTTAATCCCTTTTCCTTCCACCCAAACCAAATAAGGCAATCTGACTATTCTGAAGACAACAGTTCTTGATCCCATAATCTCAGGACCTCCAAGAGAGTCATTAGACCTTTTCAAAATAGCACTTGAATTATAAACTCTATAAGAGGAGAAATCAAAGTTTATGTCTATATTCTATAGAAACTATCAAACTGCCTGGCCAGTTAGGGGCAACAAATATTTTTAAATAAATCAAAATGTCCTGCTCAGAAATAGTCATTTTTCCTTAGTAGTCTTTTGTGTGTGTGTGTGTGTGTGTATGTGTGTGTATTGTATATGTATATATAGGTATTGGCTGTGCCCAGTCTTAGTTGAGGCATGTGGCATCGAGTTCCCCAACGAGGGATTGAACCCAGGTCCCCTGCACTGGGCACACAGAGTCTTAACCACTGGACCCCCAGGGAAGTTCCTACTGTTGTTCAGTCGCTGTTGTGTCTGACTCTTTGAGACCCCATAGACTACAGCATGCCAGGCTCCCTTGTCCTCCAGGCTCCTCTGTCCATGAACTCTCCAGGCAAGAATACTGAAGTGGGTAAGCCATTCCCTTCTCCAAGAGATCTTCCTGACCTAGGGATCGAACCCAGGTCTCCTGCATGGCAGAGAGATTCTCGACCATCTGAGCCAACAGAGAAGCCCAGAGAAGTTCCAAGTAGTCTATATTAATCACAGGTCAAGATGTATCTATTTTCTCTGTTTGTACCTTCCCTTTCAGTAGTACTAGTTAGTTCACATACAGGGGACCATTTTACTGGGTTTTGATATATTGGTTTGTTTTTTGTTTCTCTACTCATTAGTAAAGCAGTCTTTCAGCAGAACAAATTTCATTAGCCACATGCTTTACTCCAGTGGTTCCCAAACTTTCCATGGAGACACTATATCAAAATCACCCAGGAAGCTTTCACGTCCAGATTCTAAATCACCAGCTTCAGAATCTCAGATGCCAGGGATCCCAGATGGGGCCAAGATAACCTTATTTTTAAAAAGCTTCTGGTTGCAGCTGAATTTGGAGCCACCGGTCAAAGCAACCAAACTAATCAGACCAAACAGACAAAAAGTTTTCTTTTCAGTTGCACTTTGTAGCCCAGTAGGCATTCTGTTGTCCAGCATGTGCCCAACAATCCAGGGAAGACTTTAGCTATTACAATACTTCACACAGTTGAAATTCATCTAAAAAGATAAGGAATGCCTTAATACTGGGGCCTTCTTGAGAAGGTAATTTTTATGCTTCCCCTGTACACATTAAAACTTGCCCAGTTGTCTTCCCAGAAACCAGTCTAAAGACAATTTGCAAACCAAAGTCAATTGATTCCACCTCCTCAGCAGGAATCTCTCATCCCCATTCCCTAAGACACATGATCCACATCAATGATGGGCACTAAAACATCATCTTGTCTCTATTTATGCTCAGTCAATGAAAATTCCTTTTTGTTCTGATGCACTTGGATTTAATGTTTTATCCAGTTTCTCTAGCTCAATGGTCTGCAAAATCTTGGGATTATCATCCTTCATGATGCTACCTGGGTTCCCAGGTAGCACTAGTGGAAAGAACCCGCCTGCCAATGCAGGAGACATAAGAAACATGGGTTCGATCCCTGGGTCAGGAAAATCCCTTGGAGGAGGGCTTGGCAACCCACTGCAGTATTCTTGCCTAGAGAATCCCATGGACAGAGAAGCCTGGTAGGTTATAGTCCACAGAGTTACAAAGAGTTGAACACAACTGAAGTGACTTAGCATACACATATCCACACATGATGCTTTACCCCACCTTAAATTGGAGGCCTAGTGACTCAGAATGTTAAAGTGAGTCCAGGATCACAATTTCATTCATTAAGCTAGCTAAGAGATGATCTCCCTCAAGATGCATTATTTTTTCCATCTAATCCAGTGAACACAACAATGTACTGCAGAAAAAAAAAAGTGTTTACTACAACCTACCTCTAAACCCTGTGCATTAAAACACAACATTGTTTGTCTTGTCCATTTGAGTAAAGTTGTTTTAATCACAGCAGAATTGTCTGTATCTAACATCAATCTCACTGAAAAAAGTCAGTATGTGGCTCTATCTTTCTATGAAACACACAAGGAATCTCCAAAGAGGAGCATCACCCAAGCAAGACAGGCAAATCTCCATGCTGTCAGGGCAATAGTGTTTTCAGCCTTTGCTACTTCCTCTTGAATGGGGAACAAAAAGCAGATTGATTTCCACATTGAATAAATGATAGGTCTCCTTCGAGGGGCCCCTAGGCCCAGAGAGAGAGCAGTTGTCAGTAAGGAGGTGAACTCTGGCTATAGAATGCTCTGTTCACTTGTTCTCCCCTGTTCCTCCCACTTTCAGTAACCGGAACATCACAAGAATAATAATGATGCAGCAAGACAGCATGGCTAGAAAATCTAATGGAAATGCTTACAGTCTCAGAGCAAGAAAACAATGTCCCCTGTATTTAATATTCCTCCCATCTTCCTGGATATTCCTTTGGGTTACTCATTGAAATAATAAAGGAATCTGGAGGTAAATGAATGGAACAATTAAGGATCAGGATCTATTATGGAAAGCAGTCTCATAGTTCCATGGTTTGAACAACCTGGGAAGCTGGGGAGGTGAGGGAGGGTAACAAAATGCCACTTTCTAAATATGTGAAAAGCTGGTGATGGTGATGGACCAGGAAGCCTGGCATGCTGCAGTCCATGGGGTCACAAAGAGTCAGACACGACTGAGCAACTGAACTGACTGAACTGATCAAAGTGATATACGTGGAGTTCTGAGCACAAGAAATAAGCTGGGTTATAATAATAGATATGGGAATTATACATTAGGAAAAATAATATTAATTAATGCTAGATATTGAGCACAATTACAATTATCTGAGAAAACAAGCTCAGAGACTTGCCCACATTCTCATGTAATAAAGTCAGGATTTGAGCCCTGGGCTGGCAGACTCCAATGCACAGATCTTATACATAATTTCTTCTTGGAAGGCTGGGTTTATTTGCAGAGAGACATAGAAAGACACAGTAAAAAAAAAAAAATGACCTCAGTTCATTCTCTTTGGTGAAATTGACACTATGATTTTATTTTAGATCCCACCCTCCCCCAGTCAGGATGGCCATGACTTTGCCACTATTTATACCAATTAGGCTTCCCTAGTGACTCAGTCAGTAAAGAATCCACCTGCAGAAGGCCTAGGTTCGATCCCTGAGTTGGGAGGGTCCCCTGGAGAAGGGAATGGCAAGCCACTCCAGTACTCTTGCCTGGAGAATCCCCAAGGATACAGGGTCCTGGCGGGCTGCAGTCCATGGTGTCACAAAGACTGAGTGACTAAGACAGCACAGGATGGACTATCTATGTTATGGCCAGGCACAAGGAACATGGAACAAATAATATCATTGTGGAAAAAAATATTGCTTCTGCTGCCGAGGTCTGCCTCTTTGCATGAAGACCACGTATCTTACTCCATTGACATTAGGTTTGTTCTGTAACTTGTATTACACTTTCTTAAAAGTTTGTACACACCCTTCCTGCTGAACTCAGGAGTTTCAATGTGAATTTCTCTGACCAGTGAAATGTGGGAAAAAATAATGCACATCAATTCCAAGCAAGAATTTTCAGGGTTAGCTCATGCTTACTATGTCCCATTTCCTTTTGCCTCCAGCCTGTCAATGATCAAATACAAGCTGCTCTGTCAGCCTGGGCACTTGATGACAACATCAAGTGGAATTAGAGACAACCATGATGGACATTCAGTGCAAGCACAGAGTAAACCTTCGCTGTTTGTTGTTGTAGCTACTAAGATATTGCGGTCACTTGTTGCTGTACCATAATTCCATGACCTTGCTAATAAGAAAATCTGATCCTGGTTTCTGTACTCCAAGGCCTCTGAGAGACAGTCCAGAGACCAATGTGCCATACGGGATTGATGGCTACTTCATCATGACTTCACCCAAACCCCTTGCTCTAAACTACTTTATCCAAATCCCTTCCTCCCAGTCTCACAAAATGGAGTCAGGAATGAAAAACACAAATTTTTAATCTACATATATAATGTCTCCATCAGTTCAGTTCAGTTCAGTCACTCAGTCGTGTCCAACTCTTTGCAACCCCATGAATCGCAGCACACCAGGCCTCCCTGTCCATCACCAACTCCCGGAGTTCACTCAGACTCACGTCCATCAAGTCAGTGAGGCCATCCAGCCATCTCATCCTCTGTCGTCCCCTTCTCCTCCTGCCCCCAATCCCTCCCAGCATCAGAGTCTTTTCCAATGAGTCAGCTCTTCACATGAGGTGGCCAAAGTACTAGAGTTTCAGCTTTAGCATCATTCCTTCCAAAGAAATGCCAGGGCTGATCTCCT
Source organism: Budorcas taxicolor (assembly GCF_023091745.1). NCBI lineage: Eukaryota > Metazoa > Chordata > Mammalia > Artiodactyla > Bovidae > Budorcas > Budorcas taxicolor. The sequence continues at coordinate 25,381,389 of NC_068914.1, forward strand.
TCAGAATGGACTGGTTGGATCTCCTTGTAGTCCAAGGGACTCTCAAGAGTCTTTTCCAACACCACAGTTCAAAAGCATCAATTCTTCGGCATTCAGCTTTCTTCACCATCCAACTCTTACATCCATACATGACTACCAGAAAAACCATAGCCTTGACTAGATGGACCTTTGTTGGCAAAGTAATGTCTCTGCTTTTGAATATGCTATCTAGGTTGGTCATAACTTTCCTTCCAAGGAGTAAGTATCTCTTAATTTCATGGCTGCAATCACCATCTGCAGTGATTTTGGAGCCCAAAAAAATGAAGTCTGACACTGTTTCCCCATTTATTTGCCATGAAGTGATGGGACCAGATGCCATGATCTTCGTTTTCTGAATGTTGAGCTTTAAGCCAACTTTTTCACTCTCTACTTTCACTTTCATCAAATGTCTCCATAGACTCTGTTAAAAAAAACTAATGAAAATGCTGCCTAGAATCAGATACAGTCCTTAAAAGCAAGCCCCTTGTAGCCAATCAGGCATGAATTCTAATCTACTTGTTACCAGATTTGAAATTTGAGGCATAACATTTTCTGTCTCATATTATTTTCTGTCTCTTAAACCATGGTTTGTTTATTAGTAAGACAAGGACAACAACAGTGTTGTGAGGAGAGGTATTGGAGCAACATCACTCAGAATTAGAGAAATGCAAATAAAAATAATGAGATACACCTCACACTGCTAGGATGTCTACTACCAAAAGACAAAGTATTGGTGAGGTTGTAGAGAAAGGAGGATCCTTATATACTGTTGATAGGAAGGTAAATGGGTACAGCCTCTAGGGAAAGCAGTGTGGAGTTTCCTCAAAAAATTTAAAAGAGAATTACCATATGATTCACTTCTGGGTAGTGCAATTTCACTTCTAGGTAGTTAGACAAGGAGAACTATTTCTAAGAGATATCTGCATAACAGCCAAGACATGAGAACAACTGAAGTGCCCACTGATGGATGAACAGATAAAGACAATGTGATATATATGGCATATATGCACATTGGATATCATTTAGCCATAAAAAAGAAGGAAATCCTGCCATTTACAACACAGATGGAACTTGAGAGCATTATGCTAAGTGAAATGTCAGACATAGACAGACAAATACTGTATGATCCCACTTATATGTGGTATCCAAAAAAACTGAAATGGAAACAGAGAACAGATTTATGGTTGCCATTGGCAAGGGGTGGGTGGGGGGAAAATGAGTTAAGAGGGTCAAAGATACAAACTCTTTTTTTAAGATAAAGAAGTTCTGGGGATTTAATGTATAGCATGGTGACTATAGTTAACAATACTATATACTGAAATATATAGTATTTGAAAGTTGCTAAGGGAGTAGATCTTAAAAGTCTTCATTATAAGAAATAAAGCTTTATAACTATGTGAGGTGATGGATATTAACTAAATTTATTGTGATAAATAGACTCCCCAGGTGGCACTAGTGATAGAGAATCTGCCTGCAAATGCAGGTGATGCAAGAGACGCAGGTTTGATCCCTGGGCCAGGAAGACTACCTAGAGTAGGAAATCGCAAACAGCTCCAGTATTCTTGCCTGGAAAATTCCATGGACAGAGGAGCCTGGAGGGCTATGGTTTATGGGACTGAAGAGAGTAGGACATGACTGAACGACTAAACACACACACACACACACACACACACACACACACACACACACACATTGTGATAAACATATCACAATATATCAAATCATTATGTTGTATACCTTAAACTTACATACTGTGACATGGTGATGATACCTCAATAAAAATGGGGAAAAAATGTAAAAGCTGTAAAATGAAATGAATAAAACATAGATATTATGGGTATAAAATGAGACAAATTTCCTAAAAGCTGTGGCCATACCTGCCACACAGCAAAAGCACTCAAGAATTGTTTGTTACTTTTATGAACAAGGCACTGTGAGGGATAAAAGGATCACCATCTAACAGGGATGATGAAATATAATCATAAATAACAATCTTGAAGGAAAAATGTTATACATGCTTTAAATGCATGACAGATAAAGTGCTATAAAAGAACAAAGGATCAAAGAGAAAATAATTATAACTGGAAAGGGAGGGGAAAAAATCAGAGACGACTTCATGGAAAAGATAGTATTTGAATTGGGCCACTTATTACAGATCCTTTAAATAAAGATCAACACTCTAAAAGTATTGTCTTCCCACAGGGGAAGCCCAAGAATACTGGAGTGGGTAGCCTATACCTTCTCCAGCAGATCTTCCTGACCCAGGAATCAAACCAGGGTCTCTTGCATTGCAGGTGGATTCTTTACCAACTGAGCTATCAGAGAAGCCTTAAGTATGGAACAACTTCATAGATTTTTCTGCAAGAAAATGTTTAATCCTTCAACAGGAAGTGAGGAATTCCCTGGCTGTCCAGTGGTTAAAAGTCCACCTGCCAATGCAAGAGACATGGGTTCAAACCCTGGTCCGGGAAGATCCTACATGCTGCTGTGCAACTAAACCAGTGAATCAAAACTATTAAGCCTGTGCTCTAGAGCCCAGGAACCATAACTACTGAGCCCACGTGCCACAGCTACTGAAGCCTGTGTGCCCTAGAGCCCATGCTCCACAACAAGAAAAGTCACCACCATGAGAAGCCCATGCACCACAGCTAGAGAGACCCCACTTGCCACAACTAGAGAAAGCCCGTGCACGGCAACAAAGACCCTGACCAGCAGGAAAAAAAAGCAGTGAAGTGCAACCTGTCATGCTTCCTTCTTTGCATTTAAATATTAGGAAGATTTGAATAAATGTAATATTTGATTTGAGAGATCATCTCAGGCTTTGTTGTCTCTTCTCTCCTTTAAGGCTTCTGATTTTTTTCTTGATCATTTTTTACTATATTTTATGCAAATCATATTATATGTTTCTGGTATATGTTTTAAATAAATAAAATATATCTTTTACTTTCCTCCTAATCTTTCTTTTGGAGAAGGAAATGGCAACCCACTCCATTCTTGCCTGGAGAATCCCATGGACAGAGGATCCTGGCAGGCTAAAGTCCATGGGGTCACAAAGAATTGGACACAGCTAAGCAACTAACACACACACACAATCTTCCTTTAATCTTTTATTTTGGTAACTTGTAGCAGGATTGAGATGGAGAAGGCAATGGCACCCCACTCCAGTACTCTTGCCTGGAAAATCCTATGGATGGAGGAGCCTGGTAGGCTGCAGTCCATGGGGTCGCTAAGAGTCAGACACGACTGAGCAACTTCACTTTCACTTTTCACTTTCATGCATTGGAGAAGGAAATGGCAACCCACTCCGGTATTCTTGCCTGGAGAATTCCAGCGACGGGGGAGCCTGGTGGGCTGCCGTCTATGGGATCGCACAGAGTCAGACATGACTGAAGTGACTTAGCAGCAGCAGGATTGAGAAAGAGATTATTCATTATTGTGTGGCTGACACAGAACTTGATAGAATGGGCAGTAAGAATGATCAAATCAGGTTGGTACCCTACACGATGTTGTCAGAAATTAGAGTACTAAGTGCTGATTTTCAGGTTAGATTCAATTAGCATAATTTCTCACCTCTGCAAAAAAGAAAATCAGCATAACTGAAAGGCATGTCACTCGTACTCAGCTAAACAACAGTTTTAAGTTAAATGACATGTTTTTAGGTTGGGTGAAGTACCTGTAGGAACACCATCTTATTTCTCTAAAAGAACAGCAATTTTTTTTCCCAAGTCAAACTAATGAAATAATCTCACATAGTTCAACAACAAGAGAACTTGATCCCTTTAAATAAGACAAAACTCCAGTTTTCTTTTCTATAGAAAAGTAGGAGAGAAATCAAGAACTTAGAGAAGACAGTGTATAATAAGAGCAAGTGAAAACTCAAATGTTTTGCATTAACACATCCAGAACAAACACCCATTTCATAATTCTTCTAAGGGGCATAATTAAATTGATTTTACATCATCTAAGTAAAATAAGCAATGCTGTAACATATAGATAGTTAAACCACCGTGAGCATTTTTGTCAGTTGACTGAAAAGCAGTTCACATAAAAACATATTATCAGCAAAACAAGAACCCAACAAACTTATTTGTATGAATTGGCCATTGGAAGCTCTGAATTATTAATGTCATTGTGGTCATTGATGCAATGCACTTTCATAAGCCTAGAGAAGGCTAAAGAACATCTAAGAGGCTTTTTAAATCTAAAACAGCCAACCTGCTAGTCATATCTATAAGTAATTGTTAACAGAGTGGCAAAATAATTCATCCTTCTCAAAATTTATCAAAATTAAACTATCATTCAAAATAAGAAAGAATTTCAGAGAAAGCTTCCTGTTCATTAAAACATAGTGTGTTTTCTGTTTAGCAAGAAACTGTTCTCTTGTAAAAAGAAATTGGACAGCAGTGCACTGATGACTTGTGGCTCATTTTTTTTCAGAAATTTTTATAGAAAATGGCACATTTTTCTTATATAACTTAAGATTTGCAGTAATATAATGCCATGTCCATTTCATAATTCACCTATGCTAATACTTGTTTATATAGACAAATAGAAAATAAAAGGGGAAGTGAAATACATAAAGAAGGAAATCATGTATATGCCTATCTCCCAACGAAAACTGTTTTGATCTTTGGTTTATTTCCCCTGATTTATTATCATCATCATACATACTGTTTTATAAGCTACTTAAACCATGTTCACTAAAATGTATTTTATGAGCTGTTTCCATATCATTACATCATCATTTTCCACTACTATATGGAAATCTATTATTTAAATTTAACATAATATATTCAATGAATCTTTTAAAAATATATCTTGGACACTTCACTGGTTTCTCTGACTATCATAGCACAATTATTCTTCCATATGTAACTGCTTCCTTCTGATAATTTCCTCTAAGTGGAATTTTCTCCATCAAAGAGAAAGCACATATTTAAGGCTTTTGATACAATTTACCAATCAGCCTAAAAAAGGCTATACCCGTTTACACCTTACTAGCAATAAAAGAAATAATTGTCCTTCCTTTGTGCTCTCTAGCACTGGATATTATTATCATTCCTTTTTAAATCTTGGATCTTATAACACTTGGGTTTTAATTTCTGAGTAAGTCTTTCTCACCTAAAGATTAGGGTGGATCTGTACATGAGGTTTATCCAAGAACTCTCTCAGACCTAGTAGCTTACAGTGCAAAAAGTATTTTTCACGAGTGAGAATGCAAGTACCAGTCAATGCCTTTCATCATAAGCTTATTAACTTGACATTACTGCTAAGTTGCCTAACTCTTTCCTGGGATATCTGAATACACAGTATATTCCCTATAGTTTAAATAGATTACTAGCCAAACTTCTGTTCTTCCAGGCCCCTAGAGTAAATTGCTGCTTCACAGAACTAAATGATACCCAAGTATCTATAACTTGCTTAGCAGTATCCTGATGTCAGAAGGTTGAAGCACTCCACCATAAAGTGCTGTAAATGAAGAATCTTATTCACTCCTGTGATTTGGAAAAGAAGAACTTAACCTTTATGTTTAAGTACTTCTGATGTATAAATTAAAAGGAAACTGGTTACAATTATAGATGAGCACTGTTAAATATAAACTGTGAATGTCAGGGCTGAAAACCATTTAAATCAACTATGAATATTTCCAACCTTCTAAAGGTATTAACTAAACCCTTTCTTTACCATGATTAGAGGTCATCAAGCAAACAAATTTACCTTGATTCTATAATTCTACAACAACATAAAGCCCCACTAGGTTTTTGTGACAAAGAAAATAGGAAATGGGAAGTATGCCCTTTAAATACCAACTCCTAATTGCAAAGATGGGAATATGCACACCTAATTACATACATTTAAAGATTAGGTATTAATTGAATCTGCCTGATATAAATTGCACAATCAATTCTTTTATTAGAAGTGATCATCACTTTCCATTTTGGCACTTGGTAATAACTGACAAAATATCACAGGTTCTCACTTGCTCTGAGATTTCCGAAGATGACATTATAGCTTGCACAGATTAAATATCTTTGTCCTGCACTCTACAGCCATCAGAATATGTGCTAATACTTTACTTGAAAGGGATGAAAAAGTGATCAAATTAATATGACCTCTTAATCACTGAGCTTTTAAATAGACTCAGGGCTACACATCCTAACTGACTAACAGGCAGTAAGAAATGATCAGATGGCAGAAGAGGCTCTTTCATATACAAATTACAGAATTTTTTTTGGAGACTTGCACATCTTTGTTTCTGCTTCACTGATACCATACACAAGCATCCAAGAATTCTTGGCATCCTTCTACACTCTCCAATACCTGTTCTTACAGTGAATTTTGGATACCAACTGTGATGGTTAATTCTATATGTCAACTTGACAGGGCTAACCAATGTTGGTAAATGCTGGTAAAACATTATTTCTGGGTGAGTCTGTAAAAGTGTTTCTGAAAGAGATAAGCACTTTAATTGGTGAATTGAGGAGAGCAGATAGCCCACTCCAAAGTGGATGGGCAGCATCCACTCTATCAAGGGCCCAAAGAGAACAAACAGGAGGAGGGAAAACAAATTTATCTTCTCTGTCACTCTCTCCTGCCCTCCAACATTGGCAATCCTGATTCTTGGTCCTTGGGACTTAGATTTAATTATGCCAATAGTTTTCCTATTCATCCAGCTTGCAAACAGCAGACTATAGGACTTCTTAGCTTCCGTAGTCACATGAGCCAATTCCTATAGTAATTATCTCTCTAGGATAGATGGATACATGCATACATAGATACACAGAAAAAGATAGAGAGAGATCCTATTGAGATGTTGATGTATCACATAGGGTGAGAGAGGATAGATACAGACATAGACATAGATCCTATTGACTCTGTTTCTCTGGAAAATCCTATCCTAACATACAGACTTACTCTCAGTTCAGCATAATATACTCTACCTTACAAGGAGTAAAGTACATTCATTATAGATAGTCATTCTGTGGGGCAAGGTGCAGTAGAAGATGCAAAAATGCACAAGAACATCTGGGACTTGACAGATCTGAATTTTAATTTTGGCTCTGAAATCTATTAGCTGTATGATCCAGAAAGCTACCTCACCCCCTCAAACTTCATGTTCTGGTCTGTGAAGTCAGAAAGCAAGCACACCACATGATGGAATGATTAAATGAGACAGTTTATTTAAAACATTTCAGGCACAGAAAGGGTGTGCTAGCGACCCCTCCACCTTTGTGGTCCTCGAGGAGCTTCGATCTGAGGTGGGGGGAGATGCTGGAGAGAAAAGCTGGGAAATGAGACATGTTCTTAAGTAAATATGGCTATAATTGAGCTCAAATTACACTCAGATGAGCAAAGAAAAAAGAATCTTTGTTTTCTCTGATGATCCCCACAAGTCTCCTACCCATCAGGGTAACAAGGAAAAAAGGGAAATGAAGGCTAAACTTGATCATTTACAGTGTGCCAATCCCTTCAACCTTAATTTGTGTCTTTGAATGACTTGGTCTCCTTAAAACAGATACTTCCCTTTTACCTGCCATTCTTCTCCTCACTATGACATGAGAGTTGGGTTCACATGACTTCATGGTGGTGGAGGGGAGGTGGTTGCCTCAGAGCCTTCCAAGGTCCTTCAGATCTTTGCTAGTCTCTGCTTCAGAGAACTGGTCTACACTGCCTCCTGGATCTTTAAGACATGATCAGACCCTTATGGTCATTTGAGCACTGTAGTGGCATCCGCTCACCTTTAGAGTCCTTATTGCCATCATTTGACTCAGCCACGAAATGTCCTTTCCAGTAGCCTCTTTGTTCTGACTCCAGACCTCAACTGGTTCAGCATTTCTTGGTCCACAAGTTCCCTCAATGGAATATATGTACTTTCTGTCCATTTGCACCCTCTTCACATGTCATCACCTATAATGAAAAGGACATCTTTTTGGGGTGCTAGTTCTAGAAGGTCTTGTAGGTCTTCATAGAACTATTCAACTTAAGCTTCTTCAGCATTACTGGTCAGAGCATAGACTTGGATTACCATGATATTGAATGTTTTGCCTTGGAAACGAACAGAGAACATTCTGTTGTTTTTGAGATTGCATCCAAGTACTGCATTTCAGACTCTTTTGTTGACTATGATAGCTACTCCATTTTTTCCAAGGGATTCTTGCCCACAGTAGTAGATATAATGGTCATCTGAGTAAAATTCACCCATTCCAGTCCATTTTAGTTCACTGATTCCTAAAATGTCAGTGTTTACTCTTGCCATCTCCTGTTTGACCACTTCCAATTTGCCTTGATTCATGGACTTAGCATTATAGGTTCCTATGCAATATTTCTCTTTACAGCACTAGACTTGACTTCCAGTCACATCCACAACCGCGTGTTGTTTTTGCTTTGGCTCCATCTCTTCATTCATTCTTGGGTTATTTCTCCACTGATCAGTAGTATATTAGGCAGCTACCAACCTGGGGAGTTCATCTTTCACCGTGCTATCTTTTTGCCTTTCCATACTGTCCTTCTTAATATAGGGGACTGGAATGCAAAAGTAGGAACTCAAGAAATACCTGGAGTCACAGGAAAATTTGGCATGGAGTACAGAATGAAGCAGGGTAAAGGCTCATAGAGTTTTGCCAAGAGAATGCACTTGTCATAGCAAACACCCTCTGACAACAACACAAGAGAAGACTCTACACATGGACATCACCAGATGGTCAATATCGAAATCAGACTGATTATATTCTTTGCAGCCAAAGATGGAGAAGCTCTATACAGTCAGCAAGAATAAGATCAGGAGCTGTCTGTGGCTCATATCATGAACTGTTTATTGCCAAATTCAGACTTAAATCGAAGAAAGTAGGGAAACCACTAGACCACTCAGTTCAGTTCAGTTCAGTTATTCAGTTGTGTCTGACTCTTTGCGACCCCATGAATCGCAGCACGCCAGGCCTCCCTGTCCATCACCAACTCCCGGAGTTCACTCAAACTCACGTTCATCAAGTTGGTGATGCCATCCAGCCATCTCATCCTCTGTCATCCCCTTCTCCTCCTGCCCCCAATCCCTCCCAGCATCAGAGTCTTTTCCAATGAGTCAACTCTTCGCATGAGGTGGACAAAGTATTAGAGTTTCCGCTTTAGCATCAGTCCTTCCAAAGAACACCCAGGACTGATCTCCTTTAGAATGGACTGGTTGGATCTCCTTGCAGTCCAAGGGACTCAAGAGTCTTCTCCAACACCACACTTCAAAAGCATCAATTCTTCGGCACTCAGCTTTCTTCACAGTCTAACTCTCACATCCATACATGACCACAGGAAAAACCATAGCCTTGACTAGACGGACCTTAGTAGGCAAAGTAATGTCTCTGCTTTTGAATATGCTATCTAGGTTGGTCATAACTTTTCTTCCATGGAGTCATTGTCTTTTAATTTCATGGCTGCAATCACCATCTGCAGTGATTTTGGAGCCCCCCAAAATAAATTCTGACGCTGTTTCCACTGTTTCCCCATCTATTTCCCTTAAAGTGATGGGACCAGATGCCATGAACACTCAGGTATGACCTAAATCAAATCCCTTACGATTATACAGTTGAAGTGACAAATAGAGTCAAGGGATTAGATGTGATAGACGGAGTGCTTGAAGAACTGTGGATGGTGGTTCGTGACATTGTACAGGAGGCAGCTACCAAGATCATGCCCAAGAAAAAGAAATGCAAAAAGGCAAAATGGTTGTCTGAGGAGGCCTTAGAAATAGCTGTGCAAAGAAGAGAAGCAAAAGGCAAAGGAGAAAAAAAAAAAAGATACCCATTTGAATGCAGAGTTCTAAAGAATAGCAAGGAGAGATAAGAAAGCCTTCCTCAGTGATCAATGCAAAGAAATAAAGGAAAAAAAAAAAAAAAAGGAAAGACTATAGTTCTCTTCCAGAAAATTAGAGATGCCAAGGGAACATTTCATGTAAAGATGGGCACAATAAAGAACAGAAATGGTATGGACCTAACAGAAGCAGAAGATATTAAGAAGAGGTGGCAAGAATACACAGAAGAACTATACAAAAAAAGACCTTTATGACCCAGATAATCATGATGGTGTGATCACTAACCTAGAGCCAGACATCCTGGAATGCAAAGTCAAGTGGGCCTTAGGAAGCATCACTATGAACAAAGCTAATGGAGGTGATGAAATTCCAGTTGAGCTCTTGCAAATCCTAAAGATGATGCTGTGAAAGTACTTCACTCAATATGCTAGCAAATTTGAAAAACTCAGCAATGGCCACAGGACTGAAAAAGGTCAATTTTTATTCCAATCCGAAAGAAAGGCAATGCCAACGAATGCTCAAACTCCCGCACAATTGCACTCATCTCACATGCTAGCAAGTAATGTTCAAAATTCTCCAAGTGAGGCTTCAACAGTATGTGAACCATGAGATTCCACATGTTCAAGCTGGTTTTAGAAAAGGCAGAGGAACCAGAGATCAAATTGCCAACATCTGCTGGATCATCAAAAAACAAAGAGAATTCCTGAAAAACATCTACTTCTGCTTTATTGACTATGCCAAAACCTTTGACTGTGTGGATCACAACAAACTGTGGAAAGTTCTGAAAGAAATGGGAATACCAAAAAAAAAAAAGAAATGGGAATACCAGACCACCTGATCTGCCTCTTGAGAAATCTGTATACGGGTCAGGAAGCAACAGTTAGAACTGGACATGGAACAACAGACTGGTTCCAAATCGGGAAAGGAGTATGTCAAGGCTGCATATTGTCACCCTGGTTATTTAACTTCTATGCACAGTACATCATGAGAAATGCTGGACTGGATGAAGCAGAAGCTGGAATCAAGATTACTGGGAGAAATATCAATAACCTCAGATATGCAGATGACACCACCTTTACGGCAGAAAGCGAAGAACTAAAGAGCCTCTTGATGAAAGTGGAAGAGAAAAGTGAAAAAGTTGGCTTAAAACTCAACGTTCCGAAAACTAAGATCATGGCATCTGGACCCATCATTTCATGGCAAATAGACGGGGAAACAATGGAAACAGCAACAGACTTTTGGGGCTCCAAAATCACTGCTAATGGTGACTGCAGCCATGAAATTAAAAGATGCTTGATCCTTGGAAGAAAAGTTATGACCAATCTGATAGCATATTAAAAAGTAGAGACATTACTTTGCCAACAAACGTCCACCTAGTCAAAGCTATAGTTTTTCCAGTGGTCATGTATGGATGTGAGAGTTGGACTATAAAGAAAGCTGAGCGCCAAAGAACTGATGCTTTTGAATTGTGGTGTTGGAGAAGACTTTGAGAGTCCCTTGGACTGAAAGGAGATCCAACCAGTCCATCCTAAAGGAAATCAGTCCCGAATGTTCGTTGGAAGGACTGATGCTGAAGCTGAAGCTCCAATATTTTGGCCACTTGATCCAAAGCACTGACTCATTGGAAAAGACCCTGATGCTATGAAAGATTGAAGGCAGGAGGAGAAGGGGACGACAGAGGATGAGATGGTTGGATGGCATCACTGACTCATGGACATGAGTTTGAGTAAGCTTTGGGAGTTGGTGATGGACAGGGAAGCCTGGAGTGCTACAGTCCATGGGGTCGCAAAGAGTTGGACACGAGTGAGCGACTGAACTGAACTGAACACACGTCATGGGGATCCATTAGCCTCAGTTCAGGCTTATCTGCATAGCTCACTCCTTCTGCCAGTGTGTTCTGCCCTCTGAAAGGCATGAGGTACACGGCCAATAGGAGGCTTCCCCTTGGTTGGGAAGCAATGCCAATAGTCCATTCCTGCCCACTGACTCAGCATCCATAAAGTTCTCAGGAATCTTCATAAACCCCTTTGGATATTATTACCCTCTCTCTGTACCCCTTACCCTCCCAGGATTCTAGCCTGAGAAGAAGACAAGGTGACCCAAGTCTGACCTCAGAGCCCTACCTCTACTCTCTCTCTCTTCTCTTTCCAAATCAGGATAGAGGAATCCAGCTTTTCTTGCATCATCCTGTTTTGTAGGATCTCTTTTACATCAGGAGAAGGGGGCGACAGAGGATGAGATGGTTGGATGATATCACTAACTTGATGGACATGAGATTGATCAAGCTCCAGCAGTTGGTGACAGACAGGGATGCTTGGTGTACTGCAGTCCATGGGGTTGCAAAGAATTGGACTCGACAGAGCAACTGAACTGAACTAAACTTCCTTCTTCCCTTTCTTTGGGAACTTAATAGTAGGTAGGATAAAGGGAGAGAAGCTGATCTGCCAATAAGGGAATGTAAGTCAGAAGCTATTTAGGAAATTGTTTGGTGTTGGAGTAGTAATATAATAAAAAAGTATAATGTGATAAGTGTGGTATGATAAACAGAAATCTAGAGTTCAGAAATCAGTGGTAATTTTTGGCACATTGCAAACACTGCAAATATTATATCACAGGTAACCAGACACATAGAGTCTATTTCTGTCCATCTTCAAAAATAATATGTCCCATTCAGAAAGCCCCAAGCTCTACATACTCATTTTACACACCTTTAAGCCCAAATATGCCCTGGCCCAGATCCACTTCTCCTGGTTGTGTGGTTTAACTGTGCTTACCAAATAGTGCATTTCTTACAAATTGAAGGTTTGTAGCAACTGTGTCTAGCAAGTCTATAGGCACCATTTTTCCAACAATAAAATTTTTTCATTAAGACATATATCTTGTTTTTTTTTAGACATAATGCTATTACATACTTAGCAGACTACAGTATAGTGTAGAAATAACTTTTAAATGCATTGGGAAATGAAAAAATTGTGTGACTCACTCTATTGCAATACTCACTTTATTGCAGTGGTCTGGAACCAAACCTGCGATATCTCTGAGGTATGACTGCATTGTAAAGAATCACATTTGTCCTAATCTGCTTCTACCTCTGGTCAGGGTCTCTATTCCCTAGAGTCACCATTCAATTCCAGTTCAGGAAAGAGTAGCTCTTCTCTGCAAAGTCAGATCCTACAGTAAACAACCAAGTAACTAACCACAGCGATGAATAGCTTTTTTCCTGTCCATAAGATTCTTGACTCTGTTCACTTTTCTCTTTACCCAGCTATCTTCAGTCTCCGATATTTGCCTGCGTTCCTCTTTACATCTAATAAGCTTGAATTTGTAATCATTCTCTCTATAATTAGATGAAGGTTGATACTGTTTTGACAAGGGAAATTCAACAACAGCTACAATATTTCACCATTCATCCCTTCATTCAACAAATATTTATTAAGGGCCTACTCTAGGCCAGGCACTGTTTTGGGTGGTTAATAATACACTAGCCTTTCTGGGCTTATTCTCTTGTAGGCAAAAGAGTAACTTATTTCTATACTTATCCAAATAAAACCTTTTAAGTAGGAATGTTATGGTAGAACTAGGTGTTGTTTTTTTATCTATACAATTTAATTGTGACAAGTAACCACATTTCAGAATTCTGATTTTTCTCTTTATTGTATTTTAAGTAAGAATAATCATACAGTAAGAATACTGACTTGTGTATCACTTTCTGCTTAAATTAAGGTCTCTGGGGTAACAGTAGAAAACATTTATAGAAAACATAGGATGAAGGTATAATTATGCCTATATTCTATAGGCAATCAAAGACTACGAGGGAGACCAGTATTTACTTTTATTTTCAACTCTTTAAAATTCTTGACAGAAAAAAAAATGGAAGCTCTCCTCCAAATATCAGTATTAAAGTAAGTATGCTCACTTTCACCACTAGTATTCAATATTTTCCTGGAAATTCTAGCCAGAGAAATTAGATAAGAAAAAAAGAATAAAAGAAGAATTGAAAAAGAAGAAATAAAACCATCTCTATTCACAGATGACTTGATCGTCTTGATCCTACAGACAGACTCCTGAAGAATGCACAAGAAGCTATTTGTACTAATAAAGTCAGCAAAATTACAAGGTATAAGATCAATACACAAAAATCCATTGTGTTTCTATACATCTGCTATGAAAAACTTGAAAGAACTGAAGGAGGTAATTCTATGTATAGTAGGAATAAATCCTTCCTGGTTTCCCTGGTGGCTCAGAGGGTAACGCGTCTGCCTGCAATCCCGGAGACCTGGGCTCGATCCCTGGGTTGGGAAGATCCCCTGGAGAAGGAAATGGCAACTCACTCCAGTATTCTTGCCTGGAAAATCCCATGGATGGAGAAGCCTGGTGGGCTTCAGTCCATGGGGTTGCAAAGAGTTCGACACAACCGAGCAACTTCACTTCTTCACTTCAACCTTTCTGGAGCTTATTTTCTAGTGAAGGGAAACAATAAATAAGCAGATAAATGATTGACTGGTTGATAGATGATTAGGCAGCTCTCAGTGCCATAATGGAAAATAAGGCCTAAGAACAAAGAATGACAGGGTCAGGATGGAGGTGTTACTTGGTTTTGGACAAGATAGTCTTGGAAGACCTTTATGATAAGAGACATTGAGCAGAGGCTTTAAAAGATAAGAGAACAAGTCAAGTGATTATCTTGGGGAACAATACACTGGCAAAGCAGGAACAGTTGCCAAGAGTTTGAGGAGGAAAAGGTTTGGTATGTTCTAGAAATGGAAAGAGTATCAATATACCTAGAGCAGGAGGAAGAAACAGGAAGAGTGGAAGGACATACAGTCAGAGAGGTAATGAGGGGGAGACCACATTAGTTCTCAAAGGCTGTGGTAAGGATATTATTCCAAGTTACCTGTCCATTTGGAAAGTTTTGAGAGGATTTGACTTACATGTTTTTGTTTTTAATTTTTATTTTTACTTTATTTTGCTTTACAATATTGTATTGGTTTTGCCATACATTGACACGAATCTGCCACGGGTGTACATGAGTTCCCAATCATGAACCCCCCTCCCACATCCCACCCCATATCATCTCTCTGGATCATCCCCATGCACCAGCCCAAAGCATCCTGTACTCTGCATCGAACATAGACTGCCAATTCGTTTCTTACCTGATAGTATACATGTTTCAATGCCATTCTCCCAAATCATCCCACCCTCTCCCTCTCCCACAGAGTCTAAAAGTCCATTCTATACATCTGTGTCTCTTTTGCTGTCTCGCATAAAGGGTTATCATTACCATCTTTCTAAGTTCCATATATATGCGTTAGTATACTATATTGGTGTTTTTCTTTCTGGCTTACTTCACTCTGTATAATAGGCTCCAGTTTCATCCACCTCATTAGAACTGATTCAAATGTATTCTTTTTAATGGCTGAGTAATACTCCATTGTGTATATGTACCATAGCTTTCTTATCCATTCATCTGCTGATGGACATCTAGGTTGCTTCCATATCCTGGCTATTATACACAGTGCTGTGATGAACATTGGGGTACATGTATCTCTTTCAATTCTGGTTTCCTCGGTGTGTATGCCCAGCAGTGGGATTGCTGGGTCATATGCCAGTTCTAGTTCCAGTTTTTTAAGGAATCTCCACATTGTTCTCCATAGTGGCTGTACTAGTTTGCATTCCCACCAACAGTGTAAGAGAATTCCCTTTTCTCCACACCCTCTCCAGCATTTATTGCTTGTAGACTTTTGGATCGCAGCCATTCTGACTAGCGTGAAATGGTACCTCATTGTGGTTTTGATTTGCATTTCTCTGATAATCAGTGATGTTGAGCATCTTTTCATGTGTTTGTTAGCCATCTGTATGTCTTCTTTGGCGAAATGTCTATTTAGTTCTTTGGCCCAGTTTTTGATTGGGTCGTTTATTTTCTGGAATTGAGCTTCAGGAGTTGCTTGTATATTTTTGAGATTAGTTGTTTGTCAGTTGCTTCATTTGCTATTATTTTCTCCCATTCTGAAGGCTGTCTTTTCACCTTGCTTATATTTTCCTTTGTTGTGCAGAAGCTTTTAATTTTAATTAGGTCCCATTTGTTTATTTTGCTTTTATTTCCAGTATTCTGGGAGGTGGATCATAGAGGATCCTGCTGTGATTTATGTCAGAGAGGGTTTTGCCTATGTTCTCCTCTAGGAGCTTAACAGTTTCTGGTCTTAGGTTTGGATCGTTAATCCATTTTGAGTTTATTTTTGTGTATGGTGTTAGAAAGTGATTTGGTTTCATTCTTTTACAAGTGGTTGACCAGTTTTCCCAGAAAATTACTAGAGATAATCAATGAGTATAGTAAAGTTGCAGGATATAAAATCAACACACAGAAATCCCTTGCATTCCTATACACTAATAATGAGAAAGCAGAAAAAGAAATTAAGGAAACAGTTCCATTCACCATTGCAATGAAAAGAATAAAATACTTAGGAATATATCTACCTAAAGAAACTAAAGACCTATATATAGAAAACTATAAAACACTAGTCAAAGAAATCAAAGAGGACACTAATAGATGGAGAAATATACCATGTTCATGGATCGGAAGAATCAGTATAGTGAAAATGAGTACACTACCCAAAGCAATCTACAGATTCAATGCAATCCCTATCAAGCTACCAGTGGTATTTTTCACAGAGCTAGAACAAATAATTTCACAATTTGTATGGAAATACAAAAAACCTCAAATAGCCAAAGCAATCTTAAGAAAGAAGAATGGAACTGGAGGAATTAACCTGCCTGACTTCAGGCTCTACTACAAAGCCACAGTCATCAAGACAGTATGGTACTGGCACAAAGACAGAAATATAGATCAATGGAACAAAATAGAAAGCCTAGAGATAAATCCACACACCTATGGACACCTTATCTTTGACAAAGGAGGCAAGAATATACAATGGATTAAAGACTTATATGTTTTAAAAAAATTAGTTTCTGAGCTGAAAATTTAAGCCTGAATTTGGTAATAAGGAGTTCATGATCTGAGCCACAGTCAGCTCCGGTCTTGTTTTTGCTGACTGTATAGAGCTTCTCCATCTTTGGCTGCAAAGAATATAATCAATCTTATTTCAGTGTTGACCATCTGGTGATGTCCATGTGTGGAGTCTTCTCTTGTATTGTTGGAAGAGGGTGTTTGCTATGACCAGTGCATTTTCTTGGCAAAACTCTATTAGCCTTTGCCCTGTTTCATTCCGCATTCCAAGGCCAAATTTGCCTGTTACTCCAGGTGTTTCTTGACTTCCTACTTTTGCATTCCAGTCCCCTATAATGAAAAGGACATCTTTTTTGGGTGTTAGTTCTAAAAGGTCTTGTAGGTCTTCATAAAACCGTTCAACTTCAGCTTCTTCAGCATTACTGGTTGGGGCATAGACTTGGATAACTGTGATATTGAATGGTTTGCCTTGGAGACGAACAGAGATTATTCTGTCATTTTTGAGATTGCACCCAAGTACCACATTTCAGACTCTTTTGTTGACCATGATGGCTACTCCATTTCTTCTGAGGGATTCCTGCCCGCAGTAGTAGATATAATCGTCATCTGAGTTAAATTCACCCATTCCAGTCCATTTTAGTTCGCTGATTCCTAGAATGTTGACATTCACCCTTGCCATCTCTTGTTTGACCACTTTCAATTTGCCTTGATTCATGGACGTGACATTCCAGGTTCCTATGCAATATTGCTCTTTACAGCATCAGATCTTGCTTCTATCCCTAGTCACATCCACAAGCTGGGTATTGTTTTTGCTTTGGCTCCATCCCTTCATTCTGAAGTTATTTCTCCACTGATCTCCAGTAGCATATTGGGCACCTAATGACCTGGGGAGCTCCTCTTTTGGTATCCTATCATTTTGCCTTTTCATACTGTTCATGGGGTTCTCAAAGCAAGAATACTGAAGTGGCTTGCCATTCCCTTCTCCAGTGGACCACGTTCTGTCAGACCTCTCCACCATGACCCGCCCATCTTGGGTTGCCCCGCAGGCATGGCTTGGTTTCATTGAGTTAGACAAGGCTGTGGTCCTAGTGTGATTAGATTGACTAGTTTTCTGTGAGTATGGTTTCAGTGTGTCTGCCCTCTGATGCCCTCTTGCAACACCTACCATCTTACTTGGGTTTCTCTTACCTTGGGCGCAGGGTATCTCTTCACAGCTGCTCCAGCAAAGCACAGCCCCTGCTCCTTACCTTGGACTAGGGGTATATCCTTACTGCCGCCATTCCTGACCTTCAACATGGGATAGATTGCCGGGAGAAATATCAATAACTTCAGATATGCAGATGACACCACCCTTATGGCAGAAAGTGAAGAGGAGCTAAAGAGCCTCTTGATGAAAGTGAAAGGGGAGAGTGAAAAACTTGGCTTAAAGCTCAACATTAAGAAAACGAAGATCATGGCATCTGGTCCCATCACTTCACGGGAAATAGATGGGGAAATGGTGGAAACAGTGTCAGACTTTATTTTGGGGGGCTCCAAAATCACTGCAGATGGTGACTGCAGCCATGAAATTAGAAGACGCTTACTCCTTGGAAGAAAAGTTATGACCAACCTAGATAGTATATTCAAAAGCAGAGACATTACTTTGCCGACTAAGGTCCGTCTAGTCAAGGCTATGGTTTTTCCTGTCGTCATGTATGGATGTGAGAGTTGAACTGTGAAGAAAGCTGAGCGCCAAAGAATGATGCTTTTGAACTGTGGTGTTGGAGAAGACTCTTGAGAGTCCCTTGGACTGCAAGGAGATCCAACCAGTCCATTCTCAAGGAGATCAGCCCTGGAATTTCTTTGGAAGGAATGATGCTAAAGCTGAAACTCCAGTACTTTGGCTACCTCATGCAAAGAGTTGACTCATTGGAAAAGACTCTGATGCTGGGAGGGATTGGGGGCAGGAGGAGAAGGGGACGACCAAGGATGAGATGGCTAGATGGCATCACAGACTTGATGGACGTGAGTCTGAGTGAACTCTGGGAGTTGGTGATGAACAGGGAGGCCTGGTGTGCTGTGATTCACGGGGTCACAAAGAGTCGGACACGACTGAGCAACTGAACTGAACTGAACTGAGCTGAAAATAGACAATCAAGAGGTTAAGAGTGTAAACAAAAAGGCAATTAAGAGGCAGAACTGGAACTGTCCAGGCAAGATATGTTGGTTGGGACTTGGGCAGAAGTAGAGGACAGAGTCAAAGTATTTGTTGACCTGGAATGTGATCAAAAGAGAGAAATCAAAAGTGACTTCTGGGTTTTCAGCCTGAGCAACTAGAGGAGTAAATTGTCATTTACCAAGAGGGAAAGCTACAGAGAAGTTGGTTGGGAAATTCATTTTTTAAGATATTTTAAGTTATGATATTAAAAAGTGGAGACATTACTTTGCCGACAAAATCTGTATAGTTAAAATTATGGTTTTTCCAGTAGTCATGTATGAATGTGAGAGCTGGACCATAAAGAAGGCTGAGCATTAAAGAACTGATGCTTTCAAACTGTGGTGCTGGAGAAGACTCTTGAGAGTCCTTTGGACTGAAAGGAGATCCAACCAGTCAATCTTAAAGGAAATCAATCCTAAATATTCATTGGAAGGACTGATGCTGAAGATGAAACTCCAATACTTTGGCCACCTGATGTGAAGAGCCAACTCATTGGAAAAGACCCTGATACTGAGAAAGATTGAAGGCAGTAGGAGAAAGGGATGACAGACGATGAGATGGTTGGATGGCATCAGCAACTCAATGGATATGAGTTTCAGCAAGCTCCAGCAGATGGTGAAGGACAGGGAAGCCTGGTATGCTGCAGTCCATGGGGTCGCAAAGAGTCAGACACAACTGAGCAACTGAACAACAGCTGCTCTCCCTAGTGGCTCAGAAGGTAAAGAATCCACCTTCAGTGCAGGAGACCTGGGTTCGATCCCTAGGTCAGGAAGATCCCCTAGGGAAGGAAATGGCTACCCAATCCAGTATTCTTGACCAGAAAATCCCATGGACAGAGGAGCCTGGTGGGCTACAGTCAAGAGCCAGTCATGACTGAACAACTAAGCATGCATGCACCACTCTCCAAGGCACTACTATTGAATAGATATACTATGAGTCCTTCCTTCTAACATTTACATCTTGTGTAATCCCTCTCTCCTTAATTATGGACTGGACCTAGTGATATGCTTATAATAAATAAAATATTACAAAAGAAATTCTGAGATTAAGTTATAAAAGACAGATTTTTATCTTGCTAACCTTCTCCCTCTAGTGCTCCTTACATGCTTCCCTTGATGAAGAGGATCACTTGGCAAAGAAATGAAAGTGACCTCTAGCCAACCAGTCAATGAAGAACTAAGACTCTCAGTCCAGCTGTCCTTGAGTAAACAATTCATTCAATAACTGTGTGAGTTAACTTGAAAGCAGATCCTTCCCCAGTCAAATTTTCAGGTAAGACCATAAATCTGAGATCAACACTTTGATTGCAGTTTCTGAGAGACTATGAACCAGAGGACCCAATGAAGCCATAACTAGATTCCTGATCCATAGAAACTATGAAATGCTGTGTGGGTTTTTTTTTTTTTTTTTAAGTCACTAAATTTTGGATCATTTGTTATTCAGAAATAGATGGCAAACACATTAGGAAAATAATACAGAAATCATCATAGTACATATCGCCATTTACTGAGGTTCCCTTCTTCTCCCCCTGTTTTGGGAATCTATGAAAAGCACTTAGTAGGAATTATATTGTCCTTGAGTTAACTTTTCTCTGGTATAACTACAGTTTGAGTCTTATCTAAAATTGAAGAAAGAAAACAATTAGTGAACAAGTCAGAAAAATTTTTTTGGATTAAAAGACTCTCCTGGCACCTCTGAATTAACACTGCAGAAGATAGCCAAAGATTCTGGTCCTGGTTTAAGTACTTTAAATCATCTCATTTGTTTTGAAACTCCTCTTTTCTCTCCTGCTGACTTTTCAGCAATTCCATCCCCACCTTAGTGACTTAACTCTAATTTAAGCTTCTTTCAAAACACATTATGATTTCTGCTTCACTGCCCTTGAATGCTGTTGAATTAAGATACCAGCATAATTAATGGACCACCTTACTAACACTATTTCTTCTTCACATCACTGAGGATGTGATGTCCAGTCATATTTCCTTTGGAAATTAAGACTGCTATCAGAATTCACTGTCATTTATAAGTTAGTTAAGAAATAACAAACAGACAGACATACAGCAATAGTTAAAAATATTTGTTCACATAATAGACTTTAAATAGTTTCCTTTTAAAAATTTTTAAATGAGTTGTGGTGATTAACTATGTGTCAACTTGACTGGGCTAAGGGGTAACCAAATAGCTGATATTTCTGGGTGTGTCTGAGAGGGTATTTCCAGAAGCGATTAACTATGACAAATAACCAAAAACTTGGTAGCTTAAAACATCAGAAATTTATTTCCTCACAATTCTGAAGGCCAGAAGTCTGAAATCAAGATGTCAGCAGGGTAACACTGCACTCCTGTAGGAAGTTTTAGGGGAGAATCTGTTCTCTGCTTCCTTCCACTTCTGATGACTGCAGATTTCCCTCAGCTTACAGACACATCACTCGAGTCTCTGCCTCCATCTTCACACTACCTTCTCCTCTGTGGGCCTAAGCCTTCTTTAATGTCATTCTCCAATCTCCCTCTTCTTCTCTCTTATAAGAACATCATTCAGTAGAGCCTACCTAATACCTAAGATGACCACCTCATTTCAAGATCCTTAACCACATCTGCAGAGACATTTTTTTCCAAAATAAGATAATATTTACAGGTTCCAGGGGCCATTATTCAGCCCACATACTGTGGTCTTAATCTACCTGAGCTGGACCTGGAAAGACAACTCTACTTAAAGTAAGGATCCCTATAGCATGATCCAATCTGACAAAAGAAAAAAAAAAAAAAGCAGGAGGGTAGATTAGAAAAAGAGCACCCAGGGGCCAAAAAGTGACAAGAAAGTTTACTGTCTACTCCAGGCTATTGGCAGGGAAAAAATAAAAGCTTCCTAAGAGAACTATGAAAAATAGAAATGCCAGGGGTATATACCACATGTGGGTGTGATATACAAATGTATGCTTAGCAGATGGTATGAATTTCAAGCCTGGAAGTTGACACAATTCTTTCAGAACCCATGAAAAGCCTGGGTCACTACAGAAGCAAGTGTAAAATCACTTTCTAAGGGCACATCCACAAGACAGGGAACATGGAAATTGTTTTACTTTAAGGAAACTGGAAGACCTAGGTTCTAGTAGCAAATATATACCTAATCTGAGAAATTCCTAAGCAGTGTGGGTCCTGGTTCCCATCTTTTATAGCAGATGGTCTACCATTCCCCCAGGAAAGGCACTTCAGAAATACCATGAAAAATTGGAAGGCTATGATCATTTACAGATATACAAATAAAAATACATAATGCATAAAATGAACAAATATCCCTACACATATTTATTTTAGTCCAACACATACAACTGAAAAAAAGTTGAAACCTTCTTCTGAATAACTTATCTAGTTTGGATACATCCAGACAAGATTTTTCTGTGCCATAGGAAGCAAGGACAGAAATATAAATGTGAGCATTTGTCACCTTTAAACATGGAATGAAAAATTTTTTAATATTTAGAAACTCACTGACATTCTGCCTAGAAAGTCATCTCAAAATACCCTTTAAAAAGTGAATGTGTAATGGAAATTTTGAGTTTCCTATTCACTGCTTCATGCCACCATGTTTCCTTACTTTTGAAAAATCAATAGAGGCTATTAATCATTTCTCTCAAATACCCAGGAACTTCAGATGCTTTAAAGGTGAACTGCAAAACTTTAGGAGGGGTATTCAAGGAAGAATGTGACTGCCATTGTAAAAGTAAAAAAAAAAACAAAACAAAACAAAAACCTACCCCATGAGTTACAGATAATCACAGGCATTGTTAGTTATTAAATGATTATGGTCATGTTTCCTGGGGCTCCAGGTAGAAACCTCAGCCTCAGAAGTGTCACAGTAAACCAGTATAACCCTCAAATAAGAGGCAATGAAATAATTGCAAGCTAAGCTCTTTAAATAAGGATGTTGCCTCTGAATCATGGCTCAGGGTTTATTGCTCCTACCCTTAATGTTTTTCTCCTTTCTGTTTTGTCTAAATCTTTATAGGTAAGGTGGCACTGTTATCATCAGGAAGCAAAGAAAGTGCCACCAACAGAAGAGGCTGAATCATGAGAAGCATTCTGACTGGGATGTCTTATTTTCCCAGAGTGGGAGGATCAGGAAGAGCATTCAAGAGAACCTCTGCAAGACAGTATCCACTTTATTTTAGAGAGGTCCCTGTCTCATACACATTTATATTTCAATGTATTTAGAAGCATCAAACACAGAAAGGTCTACTGCAGCTGATGAATTTAGTTTTAGAAAAGTGATTCGCAAACTTTAGCTTCCATCAGAATGCTCTGGAAGTCTAGATAAAACACAGATTGCTGGACCCACGCCCAGAGTCTCTGATTCAGTCTGCCTGGGGCAGGGCTTAACTCAGTAAGTCTGGAGTGGGGTAACAATTTACATTTTTTTCAAGTTCCCAGGTGGTGTTGAGGCTGTAAATCCAAGGACCACACTTTGAGAACCACTGGTTTAAAACAACAAACTTTTGACTAATTATCAATAATTATTTAGAACAAATATTTCATTTATTCTGCTGTTCTCAATAAAACCACTGTTTGAATAAAGACTTCAGTAGGGCTCAAGTACCCAGATAGTGAAAAATAAATGTAGGAAAGGATTATAAAGACAATGATAGTGACAAGGAGATCAGTCCTGGGTGTTCGTTGGAGGGCTTGATGTTGAAGCTGAAACTCCAATACTTTGGCTACCTGATGCAGAGAGCTGACTCATTTGAAAAGACCTTGATGCTGGGAAAGATTGAGGGCAGGAGGAGAAGGGGACGACAGAGGATGAGATGGCTGGATGGCATCACCGACTCAGTCGACATGGGTTTGGATGGACTCCAGGAGTTGGTGATGGACAGGGAGGCCTGGCGTGCTGCGGTTCATGGGGTCGCAAAGAGTCGGACGTGACTGAGCGACTGAACTGAACACTTATCATAAATTATGCATTTTCTCTAATCCTCACAGCAACACTTTGAAGTTTATATTATATCCCATTTTTCAGATAAAGAAACTAAAGCTCAGATTTTTCCAAGCACAACACTTGTATTTTTTTCTATTCCACTTGACTGGTAAGAAGTAACAAGATCATGGCCAGTGGCCCTAGCTCAACATTTTAAAAGTCAAGTTTCCTACTGACAAGATATTGTTGGTTTCCCCTAAAATAGGACAAAAAGGAATACCAGTATATGATACTTAATATTGGCTGTTGGCAGGCTAAAACAGTTTGGTACCCCTGTCTAAAGTTACCCCCAATATGCTGTCTTTTTTTTCCCCCTTTTCTAATCTTTTTAGTTTTTAAGTTTCTAAAATTTCAAGCTAAAGAAGTCTCTGGAAAGTGCTAAAGGCCTGAACAATATCCCAGGCTCAGTCTGGGAGGCCCTGTGAAGGATTACCTTTGTTGGGGTAGACCCAATAATTTGGTCTTTATGAAAATCTATGTCCTACAGTACTTAGTTCTGTCTGAGTCAGTTATAAAAACCCATGCTTGTCTCTACTTTCTTTCTTTCTTCTCATTTATGCTCATGGGCAGAAGCAACCAGAATTACTGAACTCCAGCCAGACTATGGTTGACTAAAGACAGCTGTCTTTCTCCAGTGCTAATCAGTAGAGACAAACACACGGTCAGCCCAGGATTGGATGGGGCAGTTGGACATATTCTGGAGAAAATGCCTTGGCCCAAGTCCCACACAGCACAGTGTGGGGAAGGGAGGAAGGACTACAGCGCAAGTGCAGAAGGCACAGGTAACAGACGTCTGTTGGATTGGAAACTCTCTTATTAGCCTGGATTTTTGAGGGAAACTCTTAAGTATCAAGTGCTGTAATGAAGAGCCGTTTTTTGGTAGATGAAGGAAAACAAGATGAGAGCAGAAATAGACTCTCCAGTGTGAATTAATTTATTCAACTGAGAGGGAAATATCACCTCCAACTAGGGCAACTTCAAGTTGTAATTAAGAGTAACTCTCCATGCTGTAGGCTGAGTGACATCTGGTGCCTGTCCTGGAATCCAAACAAGTCATCAGTAAGACACTTTAATCAGTGCACAGACTCCACACTCTGATGGCACTGCCGGATACCAGAATAGGGCAAGAGGCCAGGGTTTGATGCTTGCCCCCTTTCTCAAACTTCAAGAGCACGTTACTCCTCCTCCAAAAAAAAAAAAAAAAAATTGTAACATTCCCTTTTCTCTTTGGGTACCATGCCAGATAAAAGCTTTCACATTTCTAATAGTTATTGATCCAACTGATTTCTGAATAAAAGGAGACAGAGGCAAGTTATTAGATGGGTTTTGCTCCTGCTGGTTATTACTTGATTTGAAAATGCTTTTGCAGCTTAACCAGAGCAGTTCAAGCCTGCCCTCTAGAGTAGGGACCAGTTTTGCAGAAGACAGTTTTTCCACAGACTCGGGAGGGGAGGGGTGGTTTCGGGATGATTCAAATGCATTATATTTATTGTGCACTGTATTTCTATTATTATTCCATCAGCTCCATCTCAGATCATCAGGCATTAGATCCTGGAGGTTGGGGACCCCTACTCTAGAGCCAGTCTCTTCCTCCATTAAAAAAGAAAACCCACCAGTTCTCTCTGAGCCCCATCACACTAGCGCTCTAGTCAGAAAGTAGAGACACTGCTCCCTGGGCCATTCCCAAGTGAAAAAGTCAAGGACAAAGTGACACATTTTACATGCAGCTGAGTCTCATTTCTAGGAAAGTTTTCATATTTAAGACAGAAGAGATACCATTAACCTGTTGAGGAAAACTGCATAGGATAGGAGTCGGGGCACTTGTAATATAAGGGGCAGCTCCACCACTGACTATTTACTGTAAACTAATATATACCAAGCCTGATTTGAAAAGGATTTGAGGCAGCAGACAGTAACTCATTAAATGTGTGTCTTGGACAGTGCTTTTCCAGGCCTCAGGTTCTTTATCAGTCCATGTGACCAGTTGGAACATGCTACAAGGCAGCAGGTGATAAGAGATGAAGAAATGATACAGAGAAAGTGGTTTGGGTGGACAGAAGAGGGAGGTACAACATTAAATCTCTATGATCACTGATCAGCATCACCAATGATGATATGTAGGCTTAGCAATTTAGAATTTAACTTTCACACACATCATCCCTCTGATATGACCCTTAGAACTATCTTAGGTGGCAACCAGAACAGATGAGAAAAGAGATTGTCAAAAATGTCAATAACAAGCTATTATTATTTGTTCTGGACCAAAATATTTTAGTGTCTCTTCCAGGTTTACCACTGTATGAATTTGCAAAACATCTCATCTATCACTTAATGCCCTGATGCTTCCCAAACTTTAGCCCTTGGTCATTATAGTTCTCTGGGTTGCTCTTTCCTTGGTTCTACTTGTAAAAACTTCCCATTGTGAAGTCTCAGCTCAAATGTCTTCTCCACTAGGAAACTTTTCATTAACTGTCATCTACCACTCTTTGTTTATAAAGAATTGATACCTCCCTCTTCTGTCCACCTAAACCACTTTCTCTGTATTCTTTCTTAATCTCTTATCACCTGCTGCCTACACTATAATCATTTGAGGACCTTCCATGTCACTTTTCACTAGATTTGATGATGTAAGTGTTGATGTTTGCATTTTCCTTAGGGTCTTGGATTGGACCTTACATGTCCCTGTTAATAAACATGTGCTGAGTTAGGCTATCCTTTATTAGGTATCCTTATTTCTACATGATGAGCCTTATTTTTTTCTTATATTAATAACAAGTACTTGAAGAAATGGGCAACATTTTTCAAAAATAGAGAGGAGTTGGGTGCCCTTTTCATTTTACTAGGTCTTGCCTGGAAACCAATTTTATGAATGGCTCTGAAGGGAGCACTGATGGAAATGCCTAGCACCCAAATGTGATACATTTTCTAGGCCAACCTCTAACATAGTAGACAGATTTCATCATCCCTTGATATTGTCAATGATGGGATACACTGCTTTAGGCTGCTACTTTAGAAAGTGAAACTCTAAGTGACCTGAACAGTTTTCCTTCACTGGAGGCAAAGGCTAAAAGTGGCTCCTCTCTGAACAGTTAGCCTGAGAATAATTTATGGCAGTTAATTAAACCCAAGCCTGATATTTCCTATTTTCAAAGGGGCAACCAATTATTTACTCATTCATTTCTCTTGATGTGCTTCAGAGCAGTTTTAAGTACATCGTCAAATGTCAAACAGAGGTGAGTGGCAACCTAGAATTAAAGCAGCCACCAGTCTGTGCCTTGGGCTCTGCTTCTCTTGGTCCACTGAGCACTATGACTTAGAAATGAAACTGTTACGCTCTAATGCTCTGCACTTTTTTTCAGATTTCATTTTAATAACTTTATTGACATGTCAAGGTAGACAAAGTTGTCAAAGGTGGTATCAAATGGCCACATAAATCAAAGCTTGATCTATCCTCATATTCCATTACTTTACTGTCTCTATCTAACACAATCAGAGTGTGTTCACAAATCTCTGATGCTTTGCAAATGTCAGACAGACTTTCACTTTCTCCTTGAAGATTCTATCAAGTTATGGAACAGACATCTCTGTTATTTTCTATCTGGGAATCTGACTGGACTTTAAACACTACTTTGTAATGAAATTCATTCAATAGTTTGACATAGTTTCTTATGCAGTTGTGCATGGAAATGATTAAAGTTTGAAAATAGGGGTGACCACTTTCTACTCCTACCATCATGGAAGACATTGCTAACTAATTACAACCTTTGTATCAGTTAATGTTTCCCAGAGAAATGGGGTCTTCCCAGGTAGCTCAACTTGGAAGAACCCACCTGCTATGTGGGAGACCTTGGTTTGATCCCCTGGATTGGGTTGGGAGGATCCCCTGGAAGGTCACAGAGAGTCAAACATGACTGAGCAACTAAGCACAGCACAGCACTCCAGAGAAACAGAACTAATAGGAGATAGGTATGTACAAAGAGACGTATTATAAGGAATTGGCTCACAAACTATGGAGGCAAGAAGTCCCAGTGTAACAGAGTGAGACCCAGAGGAGCCAATGGTTTAGTCTCAATATGACTTAAAATGCCCGAGAATCAGGAGAGGTGATGGTATAGTTCCAGTACTAATCTCCGAACTCAAGAAGAGCCAATATTTTATTCATGTCCAAAAGCAGGAAAAAAGCTAATGTCCCAGTTCCAAGGCACTCAGGCAGGAAGAATCGTCTCTACCCAGGGGATGGTCAGCCTTTCTGTTCTACTCAGGCCTTCAACTAATTGAGTGGGGCCCACTCACAATAGGGAGGACAATCTATGTTACTCAGTCTGCAAGTTTAAGTGTTAATCTCATCCAAAAACACCCTCACAGAACACTTGGAATAATGTTTGCCCAAATATCCAGACAGCCCACTGCCCAGTCAAGTTGACACATAAAATTACCATCACAGTCCTCTCACCCAATGAGCCCAAACAGGCTTCAGCATTCATTAGGAGTGTGCCCGGGTCAGTCACTCCCAATCAACCAGCGTAGGAACAAGAGCTGAAACGTATTTGCTACGTCAAAGTCTAGTAAAAAGTCATACTGGGTCACTGTAAAGAATCATAAGAGTGCTAGAGCTGGTTGGATCTATGGTTCATTAAGCTCAATATCCTATTATAGCAGCAACTACCAAGGAAGAACTGAGGGAGGGATCCGTGTCCTCTTTGACATCTCTCCCCTTAGTACATCTAATGGATCTACAGGTCATAAAATTTACCCAAGGCCACTTTGAATTCTAGTTTTGCAAATGAGCAATAACGAAGCCAGAAAATGTCTTTAGGCATGGGGAAGGGCAGGGCTGGCTCTTGGCAACTGATTGACAGACATTTCATTGAGCCTTCTTAACACTCTCAATGGCACAAGTTTGAGACAATTGGTGATTTCATTTGGTTGGCTTAAGACTTTTACTTGCAAAGCTATTCTTTCTGTATTCATAATTCCCCTTGCAGAGCCTACAAATACATCACGATTTTGTTCCTTCATAATTAACAAACAGTTATTCAGTACCTGCCAGGAATAATATATGTTATTTCATTTGTGACTCCCCTATACACACCACACTAACACAAAACACATGAGGAATCTCATTCTATCTCAGGACAGCTTTGTGACTCCTGTCTCAGTTACTCTGGTCCTTAGTCTTCACTAAATTATCATTTTCTAGGGAGGACTTTTAAGTCACCATGACTAAAAGTACAAATTATCCTTCCCATCCCTAATGATTTTTTTTCTTTCCTGCTTTATTTTTCTCTTCAGCACCATCTAATATGGTCTCTATTCTACTTGTTTTTCTTATTTATTGTTTTTATCCACCACTACAATGTAAGGGGGTAGGGATTTTTGTCTGCTTTGCTCATTGCTGCATTTCTAGCACTTAAAACAACATCTAACATGTAGTAGTTATTTAGCATATTTGTGGAATAAATGGATGAATAATCACTCCAGTTCAGTTCAGTTCAGTCGCTCAGTCATGTCCAACTCTTTGCGACCCCATGAATCACAGCATGCCAGGCCTCCCTGTCCATCACCAAC
This sequence comes from Budorcas taxicolor, assembly GCF_023091745.1. Lineage (NCBI taxonomy): Eukaryota > Metazoa > Chordata > Mammalia > Artiodactyla > Bovidae > Budorcas > Budorcas taxicolor. The sequence goes on from NC_068914.1 coordinate 25,410,906, forward strand.
TCCCAGAGGTCACTCAGACTCACGTCCATAGAGTCAGTGATGCCATCCAGCCATCTCATCCTCTGTCGTCCCCTTCTTCTCCTGTCCCCAACTCCTCCCAGTATCAGAGTATTTTCCAATGAGTCAACTCTTTGCATGAGGTGGCCAAAGTACTGGAGTTTCAGTTTCAACATCATTTCTTCCAAAGAAATCCCAGGGCTGATCTTCAGAATGGACTGGTTGGATCTCCTTGCAGTCCAAGGGACTCTCAAGAGTCTTCTCCAACAATACAGTTCAAAAGCATCAATTCTTCAGCACTCAGCCTTCTTCACAGTCCAACTCTCGCATCCATACATAACCACAGGAAAAACCATAGCCTTGACTAGACGGACCTTAGTTGGCAAAGTAATGTCTCTAGGGAAGCATAATTATTACCATTTTACTGATAAATACAGGCAGTTCAGTTCAGTTGCTCAGTCATGTCCAACTCTTTGTGACCCCATGGACTGCAGCATGCCAGACCTCTCTGTCCATCACCAACTCCCGGACTTTACTCAAACTTATGTCCATTGAGTCAGTGATGCCATCCAACTACCTCATCCTCTGTCATCCCATCTCCTCCTGTCTTCAATCTTTCCCAGCATTAGGGTCTTTTTCAAATGAGTCAGTTCTTCACATCAGATGGCCAAAGTATTGGAGTTTCAGCTTTAGCATCAGTCCTTCAAATGAATATTAGGACTGATTTCCTTTAGGATGGACTGGTTGGATCTTATTGCTGTCCAAGGGACTCTCAAGAGTCTTCTCCAACACCACAGTTCAAAAGCATCAATTCTTCAGTGGTCAGCTTTCTTTATAGTCCAACTCTCACATTCATACATGAATCCTGGAAAAACCATAGCCTTGACTAGACAGACCTTTGTTGGCAAAGTAATGTCTCTGCTTTTTAATATCTTGTCTAGGTTGGTCGTAACTTTTCTTTCAAGGAGCAAGCACCTTTTAATTTCATGGCTCCAGTCACCATCCAGTCACCCAAAATAAAGTCTGACACTGTTTCCACTGTTTCCCCATTTATTTGCCATGAAGTGAGGGGTCCAGATGCCATGATCTTAGTTTTCTGAATGTTGAGTTTTAAGCCAATTTTTTCATTCTCCTCTTTTACTTTTATCAAGAGGCTCTTTAGTTCTTCACTTTCTGCCGTAAGGGTAGTGTCATCTGAATATCTGAGGTTATTGATATTTCTCCCAGTAATCTTGATTCCAGCTTGTGCTTCATCCAGTCCAGCATTTCTCATGATGTACTCTGTATATAAGTTAAATAAGCAGGGTGACAATATACAGCCTTGACGTACTCCTTTTCCTATTTGGAACCAGTCTGTTGTTCCATGTCCAGTTCTAACTGTTGCTTCCTGACCCGCATATAGATTTCTCAAGGGGCAGGTCAGGTGGTCTGGTATTCCCATTTCTTTCAGAATTTTCCACAATTTGTTGTGATCCACACAGTCAAAGGTTTTGGCATAGTCAATAAACAGGAGTAGATGTTTTTCTGGAACTCTCTTGCTTTTTCCATGATCCAACAGACGTTGGCAATGTAATCTCTGGTTCCTCTGCCTTTTCTAAAACCAGCTTGAACATCTGGAAGTTCACGGTTCATGTACTGTTGAAGCCTGGCTTGGAGAATTTTTAGCATTACTTTGCTAGTGTGTGAGATGAGCGCAATTGTGCAGTAGTTTGAGCATTCTTTGTCATTGCCTTTCTTTGGGATTGGAATGAAAACTAACCTTTCCCAGTCCTGTGGCCACTGCTGCGTTTTCCAAATTTGCTGGCATATAGAGTGCAGCACTTTCACAGCATCATCTTTCAGGATTTGAAATAGCTCAACTGAAATTCCATCACCTCTACTAGCCTTGTTTGTAGTGATGCCTCCTAAGGCCCACTTGACAGGCAAGTGCATGGGACTTCCCTGGTGGTCTACTGGTTAAGAATCTGCCTTTCATTGCAGGGGACATGGGTTCAATCCCTGGTCAAGGAACTAAGATCCCTCATGCCAAGGAGCAACTAAGCCCATGAGCCACAACTAATGAGCCCACACACTCTGGGGCCTGCATGCCACAACTAGAGAGAAGCCCACACACCAGAATGAAAAGCCCACATGATGCAGCCAAGACCTGATGCAGCCAATAAACAAATAAGCAATGACAAGCAAATACAGAGAAATCAAGTAACTTGCTCAAGGTCATAAACACTTCCCCTCAAAAATGACAGAAAAAGAGAAAAAATTACCCTAAAAGTAGTTGTATTGATTTGGATACTGCTTCAGTTAGTGAACCATACATGCCTGTACTCTTGCATGTAACAAGCATGCAGAATCTCTGTCCCTGTGTTTAGCATGTGTTCCTGGGTCTGTGTTAATCTTTAGTCACTAGCAGTGCATCTCCAAGAGTCTATCTCTAACACTGTACCTGAACAAAAAGGCAGGAGCAAATATATTCCAGGCAAGTAAAATCATCTAATTTCATTCAATTCTATAACAATGACTTACATTTGTAAAACTCTTAACTCTTTTTTCCTTGAGCTTTCATACAGATTTCATTTAACATCACTCTTGTGAAGTGGACTGGACTGGTAGTATTATCTCCATTTTACAATAGAGAAAATGAAAAATCAGAACAGCCATGTGATTGGCTCAAGATCATACATCAAATGACAGATAGCGCTGAAGGTGGAATTGGGCAAAGTAGGGACTCGAATCAGACAGGCCTGGCATCAAACTCTTATCTTGTCTTTTCTAGCTGGGTGACTGAGGGAGGTTACTTAACGTCTCTGAATCTCTGTCTCTTTATCTACAAAATGGGGACCCTTACCCATCACAAGGTGGTTGTGGGAAGTAAATGATGTGATGTGTACAATGCAGTGAGCCCAATGACAGGGACATAAAAGGAACACTCACGCCCATCCCTGCCCTGATCCCTGCTCTCCTCCCTGCTTCCTAGCCCAGTGCTCGTCCAACCAGAACAATTAGATAACTCTGGATGGAGACGCATTTTTTTTTATGGACTTATTTTAAGGCTGGTGCACATTTCAGTGAATTTATTAGTAACTCAGTCAGAGAATTCAAGACCCAGTAGGGTATTTCACAGTCTAAATGCCAGATGTACTTATAGGAGACCAAAGCATGTGTAAATAGGATTGGGAGCAGCTCCTGACTTTCTCAATAAAACCTAAGATATTGTGGTTTTGCTGAAGGCCTCCTGTGAGAAGTATTTTTCACTATAAAAATGTATAATATCATATAAGAAATGAATCACCAGTCTAGGTTCAATGCGGGATACAGGATGCTTGGGGCTGGTGCACTGGGATGACCCAGAGGGATGGTATGGGGAGGGTGGTAGGAGGGGGGTTCAGGATTGGAAACACATGTAAACCCATGGCAGATTCATGTTGATGTATGGCAAAACCAATACAATATTGTAAAGTAAAAAAAATAAATAATTTAAAAAATGCAGTGTTTTGGTAACAGGTTATCATAGTGTGCACCAAAAGAACTGTCACTGAACAGATTCATTTTGATATTAATTGATGTTTTCTCATCTTTCACATACAGTATTTATATGCACAACATACCCTTCAATAAAGCAAGCCTAAAAACAGAGATCTGATACCACAGCATTAATGACAATATTTAGTTAAAAGCATGGAGTCTGGGAATTCCCTGATAGTCTGGTGGCCAAGATTCTGAGCTGCCAACACAGGGGGCCCAGGTTTAATCCCTGATCAAGGAACTAGATCCCATGTGCCACAACTAAGAGTTTGCAATGCCACAACTAAGACCCATTGCAGTCAAATAAATAAATAAAAATAAATATTTTTTTAAAGGCCTGGAGTTTTCCATAAGCACACAACATTATTGGGTGGTGAAAACTGAGACCATTTCAAGAAGCTAAAAAACTTCCCTGATGGCTTCCAAACTCCAAGTCTACTGCTGAATTCCAGAGAATGCCTTCTCTTCTCACTATGTAAATCACTAGATATACACAGTGTACACTTGACATCTACTGACAGCATTGGAAGGGACTTTGCTATCATTGGTAAAGTTGTGGTTAACAGACATAACCAACAAACTAGTATTTTTACTGTTCTAGTCGATCACTCTTAATACGGCAACATATAAAACATTGCTTTACAGTTAAACCTTAACTTTTGCTTATGAACAGTGACAGGCTAATGAAGCTTTGCACTTGACCTGACTTTAAGTTGGTTTGCCCAACAGAGAGCCAGGCCCAGAACTCCCTCTCTGTCACTCCCATGCTCCATCTCAGACACACCACAGCCCATGTGCCTGAGCACATTTCCTGCCATGACTTGCCCTCTGATGAGCAGTGTGTTGAGCTTTAAGAGCCCCTGGTAGTGTTTAGCAGTGGCCCCTTCCTCTTCTCCAGGAAGGATGGGCTCATACCTTCTCCCCTCCCTTTTGTCTCTGCATACTCAGCTACCCTTTCCTGGAATTTATCTGGCTGGGCCATTGAGTATCTTCTTATTGCAATAGACCCCTTAGTAAAGGTTTTTCTTATTAATGTCCAGACTGCTTTTTTTCTCACTTTGAAAACAGTAGTCCCTGACTAGAGTCTCCAATCCTGATTGAAGATCTCAGCTTCCTAGAATACATAGTACAAAGTGAGCAGGAGGCACTCATTGCTCTGCTGTTAGGGTTTACATCTTGGATTCACCACCGGCCTCTAAGCTACCTGAGAGCAGAAGCCAGAGCTGACTTTCTTCCTCATCTTACCTCAGCACCTAGCATAGTGCCAACACAGAGCAGATATTCAATTTGTGCCTGTTGGATGAATTAGCAAATTCTTTTCAATCAATAATATTCGTGTACTATGTGTCATGTACTAGGCATTGTTTTTTGTGCCTGAGATACATCATAGAGCAAAGAAGCAAAAATGCCTGTCCTAGTAGAGTTCATACTGTAACAAAGATGAAAAAAGAAAATCTTGTGGTATGTTAAATGATACATACTATGGGAGGGGGCAGAAAACAGAATGAGAAGAATCAGGAATTGGGGCATGGGAAGGGCATGAGTTGCCATTTTTTTATTGGAGTATAGTTGCTTTACAAGGTTGCATTATTTTCTGCCGTACAGGAAAGGGAATCAGCCATAGGTATACCTATATCCCTCTTTTTTGGATTTCCTTCTCATTTAGGTCACCATCTAGCATTAAGTAGAGTTCCTTGTGCTATACAGTAGGTTCTCACTAGTTATCTATTTTATGCATAGTATCAATAGTATATATATGTCAAGCTCAATCTCCCAATTCATCTCACGCCCACCTCAACTAGAAATAGAAATGTATACCATTTTTAACAGGGTAATCTGGAGGAAAAAGTTTAAATTAAACAAAGACTGGAAGAAGATGAGGAAATCAGCTGCCCAAATATCTAGTGGAAAACTGCTCCACAGTGGAGGGACTGCTGATGCAAAGGTCCTGAGGCGAGAGTGTCCCCAGGGTATTTGAAGAACTGGAAGAAGACTGACTGGCATGGGTGAAGCAGAGTTTGGAGAGAGTGGTAGGAGGCAAGACATAACAAAAGAGTGGATCCCAGAAGGCCTCTGAAATCATCATAAGATGACGGTTCTTCCTCAGAATGAAATAGGGAGCTAGTGTAGTTCTTGTGCAGAGGAATGACGTGATCTAACTTCTGTTTTCAAAGGACCACTGTGGCCGCTGTTAAGAATGAACTGGAGGTAAAAAGGAAAAGGGGAGGAGGGTTGAGGGGGAGAGTAGCAGCAAGAAGTCTACTGCAGAGGCTTCTGTAATAACCCAAGTGAGCAATGGTGTGGCTCTGGCCAAGGTGACAGCCGCAGAGGTGAAGATACACGGTGAGATTCTAGAAAGGGTTTGAAGACAGAACCAATGTATTTTTGGATGCTTGCACTCAGTACTTATTAACTGGTTAATACTTACTGATACTTATATCAACTTATTAATATTTATATTAATATTGATACTAATATGTATCAATTCATGATTACCACTGTAGTAACATGCTTGTTCATCATATTCCAACTTGAGAAGAGAAAGGGATAGCAGTAACTGGAAACTGCCATAAGATTATGGCTATGCCTATAAGAATGTGCTGAGCATGTAAATATCATCCAAGATGCATCATGTCAAGGTGGAAAGAAAACCTTCATAAAGGTTGAGAATGTCACTACTGAACAGCGCACTAAAGGTTCTAGGTATTTGGGCTGAGCTCAGCTTGTGTTCTAGCAGGCAAATTATTTGAGTTCCCTCAGGTAATTTCTCCCTTTGGATTGCAGTCTTGGCAGTATCCACAATTTTACCTCATCAGAAGCTTAACTGTTCCTCCTTTGTCTCTTACTTGGGGCTCATCAATATACTCTGAGCATTTATAATGCCTTATTTGGGATTCACATTTGGCTTCATTTTCAGTATCCTATATTAAGGGAGCTCCTCTATGAAAAATCCAGCCACACATATTTTAATTTACTAAATATCACAGGCAACTGGAAATACATTTGAGGTGGGAGGGGAGAGTAGGAGTTTAGTACAGTAAGAAAGATGCCTTCTCTTTGATATCTCTTCAAAAGGCCCCTGCAACTGGGCTACTCTGTGTTAGGCTCTACTTCCATCCATGCTCGGACATTTCTGGGCTGGGAGGGATACCGGAGAATGACTTCATGTAATCAGTGAATTCAGAGTCTCTTCTTTAAGACATGAGCCAACAGAAGATTTCCAGTTCTGAGATTTATGCTGGTGGGAAATAGTAATGCATTTCAATAAGGAATGATATATCCCAAAACATCACTTTTTTCATTACACTGAGGTACAAAGTTACTATATTTATTAGATCTTTTAAAAGTCATAAACCATTTAGAGCCATTATCTTACAGACAGATTTAGAAATGTCATACAAGGCTTTCATAGGTATAAATTAATACTCAATCTTCACTTCAAATGAAACTTTTAGGCTCCCCAGTGAGAATAAAAGTCGTATTTTAACAGAACACTACATAGATTTCAAAGTGTCTTCATTTTTGCTCACTGGAATTGCAATTTTTCACCCAGAATAAAACATAATTCTTTGACAACAGAGGGACAACAAGCTTAGTCTCTCTCTATACTCTTTTAAAATGTATGTATGCAGTATGGCCATTCGGAATAAAAATAAAATTGTATGTGCGCCCAGCTGTGTCCGACTCTTCATGACCCCATTAACTGTAGCCTGCCAGGCTCCTCTTTTTCCAGGTGAGAATATTGGAGTGGGTTGCCATTTCCTTCTTCAATAAAACTGTATAAACTACAATATATTTATACAATTTTATGGTTGACAAAATACATTCACTTGTAATGTTTCACATAATCTTTGCAACAACTCTGTCATGTAGATATGATTACTCCCATTTTACAGGTGAAGAAACTGAGGCTGAGAAAATTTGTGACTTGCTGAAGAGTCCATAAGAGATAATAAGGCACTCTGGAGAGCCAGAGTAGAACCCAGGTCTGTCAGATCCTAAACCAGAGTCATCCAATTCTGTAAGGTGGTTCAGGACTCAATGCATTTATTTTTGTAATAAACATCTTATAATACATCACATATAATACCTCCACACACATACTGTGGCTACACTTGGAGCTGAGAGCCTCTAAGAGAGGGAGAAAGGTGATTTCTCTCTGTCTCTCCAGATTACTCTCCACCCTTTTCACTCTGCTCTGAGCCCTGAGACACTGACCTGTGTAGATTGAATTCTCAGGCTCCTTGCTCTCTAGCCTTCTGCTGAGTCTGGCCAGTGTGGAACACAAGAAACCAGAGGGAGGAAAGAAGATGTAGCTGGGTGATCTGCTCCTTCAGCTCCTTCCCTGCAGAGTTGCCACAGGTGGTCTTTGCCCTTCAAATGGAGGGAAGAGCTTCCTGACAGGAAGCTCTCACAGTCTCTAGATGCTAATAAGCTCTTCCACGGATAACCTCTTCAAGGTTAGAGTGGGAAGAGTATTGATAGTTGCTGGTCCTAAGGTTCTGTATTATCCCTAGTAGATTCTCTATATTCTGGCCCAACTTTTTCTAAATCATTCCTTTATTAAACTCTCCATAAATTATCCAATTTGAGTGTGCCATCTGTTGCCTGCTGAGACCCTAACTGACACAGGGGGCCTTCTTAGTGATTTTGCTATCATAAAAGGAATCAGTGGCTAAATTCCTCTGGAAAATAATTCCTAAGCAAATGCTCCATTAATGAGAAAATCAAGCTGGTGTTGATGCAGAGGAAATGAAGACAAATGGAGAGCAGTAATATGAGCTTCACATGTGGTGCATCCTTCCAGGGTGAGACTGATGAGGCATGGCAGTCATCCATGAGACAACCAACTTTTAAGAAAAGCAGAGTGATCCATAAATCCATATCTGCCTCTCAGGCTGGCCTCACCCACATGCCTGGGAGAGCTGGTCAATATCTCCGATTAGGAGGCAGAAAACCTCAGAGTAATAATATATATATGAATAATAATTACAGTAGTCCTCTCATGTACCTCATAACTAGCATAATTTGTAGATAGCAAATTTGAGTATCAGAGAGGTTAAGTAATTCAATCATAGTCACACAGCTAGCAAGTAGAAGAGCCAGAGTGGGAGGCCCTACCATGAAGTTTATTACTAATAGATTGCTGACTGAGCCCCAGTGTACCCCAGAACTCTGGTTTCACAGCTCAGCTCCTGTTTAGTGCTTGTTTCTGACACTGCTTCCCACTCTTGGCTGGGTTCCTGGCCCATATTTGCTAATTCCATTCCCCTAAACTCACAGTGTGGCTTCAGTCTCTCCCTATTTCCACCATTAGGTCAATGATTAATCCATTAATTCAGCATTGGATACACTCCTATCACTCTGTTCAGTTCTACAATGGCTTTGAGATACACTATCTGCTTCCTACAGGTTTTGTTGGGGGTTTGTTTGGTTGTTTCCCCTAAGTCCACATTGTTGAAACCAAATTCCTTTCAGGCTCACATCATATTCTTTGAAAATCCATTTTCTTTTCAGAAATTGTCCAGGAAAGAATTATACCAAGAAGGAGTCATACATAACAAATAGCTCTAAATAGCAAAGGCTGAAACATTAAGAAGCCCAATTTTGTGGCCAGAATTTAGTTGAGCTCCTTAAAAACCACCAGGCCAGAAAGTGATCTGCAATTGCTAAACCCCAGAATAAACAGAGCCCTGAAGATTTAGGGAAGGGTTCCTATAAAAAATGAGGAAATTCCATACTACTCAGCCTGAAAAAAAAGAACAAAATAATGCCATTTGCAGCAACATGATGTAATTAGAGATTATCTGAGTGAAGTCAGAAAAAGAAAGACAAATACCACATGATATTGCTTATACGTGGAATCTAAAATAAGACACAAATGAACCTATACAAAGAGAATAGATCTGTGGTTGCCAAGGGGGAGGAAGTTGGAGGAGGGATAGAGTGGGAGGTTGGGGTTAGCTGATAGAAGCTAACATAGAATGGATAAACAAGGTCTACTGTATCGTACAGAGGGCTATATTCAATATCTTATGATAAACCATAATAGAAAAAATATTTTCAAACAAGGATATGTGTATGTATGAATCACTTTGCTGTACAAATTTCAACAAAATTTGTTAGCAAAAATTAACATTATAAATCAACTATACTTCAATGAAAATTTTTCTTAAAGAATACTTCAAAATCATCTAAATGCAAATTATCACTTTCTCACTAGTCTGCTTATATACAAAGTACACCATGCAAAATGTCAGGCTGGATGAATCACAAGCTGGAATCAAGATCGCCAGGAGAAATATCAATAACCTCAGATACACATATGATACCACCCTAAAGGCAGGAAGCTAAGAGGGACTAACAGCCCCCTGATGAAGATGAAAGAGAAGAGTGAAAAACCTGACTTAATAACTCAACATTCAAAAAACAAAGATCATGGCATCCAGTCCCATCATTTCATAGCAGATAGATGGGGAAACAATGGAAATAGTGACAGACTTTATTTTTCTTAGGCTCCAAAATCACTGTGGATGGTGACTGTAGCCATGAAATTAAGAGACGCTTGCTCCTTAGAAGAAAAGCTATGACAAACCTAGATAGCCTATTAAAACACAGAGACATCACTTTGCTGACAAAGGTACTCATAGTCAGAGCTATGGTTTTTCCAGCAGTCATGTATGGATGTGAGAGTTGGACAATAAAGAGGGCTGAGTGCCAAAGAATTGTGCTGGAGAAGACTCCTGAGAGTCCCTTGGACTGCAAGGAGATCAAACCAGTCAATCCTAAAGAAAATCAATTCTGAATATTCATCAGAAGGACTGATGCTGAAGCTGAGGCTCCAATATTTTGGCCACCTGACGCAAAGAACTGATTCACTGGAAAAGAACCTGATGCTAGGAAAGATTGAGGGCAGGAGGAGAAAAGGACGACAGAGGATGAGACAGTTGGGTGACATATTCTACTTAAGGACACAAGTCTGAACAAACTGGTAGATAGTGAAGGACTGGGAAGCCAAGTGTGCTGCAGTTTATGGGGTCGCAAAGAGTTGCACACGACTGAGAAACTGAACAACCCTAGCCTGCTCATCTCTGAAAAAGTACCACTGCTGTTTTCTTTTCTTTACTATTTATTAATTTATTTATAGTTTACTTGTAACACGTAAAATCTTAAGTGGACAGATCTGCAAATGACATCAAATTTTTTACTATATAACAGATCACCATTACTCATCTTATTTTTTAGTCGAATGCCTCAGTTCAGCTCCCACAGTTTTTTATGGAAGTATATTTTTCAACTCATCTAATTTATATAAGTATAAAATATTATTTTCCCTAGAATCACATGAATTTGTTGGTGCTTTTCTTAAAGAGTTTACAACCTAAGTGGATAATTAAGGTTTATGCACAAACATGTAGAGAAGGAAATGGCAACCCACTGCAGGATTCTTGCCTGGAGAATCCCATGGATAGAGGAGCCTGGCAGGCTACAGTCCATGGGGTCACAAGAGTCGGACATGACTTACTAACTAAACCACCTCCACTCACACAAACATGAGGTTTTTAGAACTCACTCTTTCTTATGAATTACATTACCCATGTGCTAACTTTCTTCCTTGGGCAAAGGATAATATAGTTGAAAAACCAAAGGCTCAAAAAGAGTTAAATAAGTCTTAGATTTTGTCTTATGCCTGACATTTTATTAACAAAATATTTCTAGAGCAAGCCACTTAAACCCCCGTGGCCCTCTGCTTTTCCATTTTGTATATAATGGTCTACCACAGTGTCTGCTGTGTGTCACAACCCATTTTGTTCTCTACTCAGCATTTTTCTCACCAGCTGATATCTATTTTCTTGCTTCCTCCCTCGTCATTTTTTTTTTATTTTTGTGGTTTTGTATTCACTTTTAAAGAACTTTCAAATAACCACTAAAACTTCCAAAGTTGCCAAACAATTGTCTGACATTTGTCAAATTGTAAGCTCCTTATAGAACCTAGAATCACCAAGACTTTGTGATCACTAGAACTAGAAATTAATATGTGAATAATAAATCTCAAGCTCTGGGATAAATTACTGCAAAGCACACTGTCATTCTCTATCTGACTTATTTCACTTAGCAAATGCCCTCAAGATCCAAAGAGCACAGATGCAGTTCCCAGGGGATGGGGAGCCTGGGAAATGGAGAGAAGTTGGTAAAAGAGCACAAACGTTCAGCTACCAAACGAATAAGATCTAAGGCTCTAATGTATAAAATGGTGACTGCAGTTGATAACACTATATTGCATAACTGAAATTTGCTAAGAAAGTAAAACTTAAACATTCTCACCAAAATAAAAGCATAAATATGTGAGGTGATGGTTGTACTAATTTAGCTAGATATGAAGAATCATTTCATAATGTATATATATATCAAAGCATGATGTACACTTTAAATATCTTACAATTTTATTTCTCAATTACACCTCAATAAAACTGAATAAAGAAAGATCACTGTCTGCCTCAAAGACTGCATTCCTGCACTAGAATTAGAGTGGGACATTAACAATGAAAAGGGAAAATAGTTCTTGAGAGCTTCATACAAGGATTGTATTTTCTTCTTTTGATGCTCATGTAAACATACACAGATACACACACATATTTCCAGACTCCACTCCAGGCCCTTAATCAGAATCCTTCACAGATTACTGCACTCTCACATCTATAATAAAGACATGACCACCTGAGGGCAAGGTGGTCATTCTCCCCAGTGATCTCCTATACTCCTTTTTATCGAGAATTCTCAGAGCTTTGTTTGGCAAATCAAGTCCTAGAAGACAGACACAAAGCATTACACCTTGCTCCACCCAGTGTCTGAAAGAAATTGTATAATCAAGAAGTCATTATCAGACTTTCCCTGGTGGTCCAGTTAAGAATCTTCCTGCCAATGCAGGGGACACAGGTTCAATCCGTGGTCCAGGAATATTTCACATGCCACAGGGCAACTAAGCCCATTTGCCACAACTACTGAGCCCACACACCCTAAAGCCCATGCTCCACAACAAGAGAAGCCACCACAATCAAAGGCCTATGTGCTGCAGCCAGAGAGTGGCCCTCACTCGCTGCAACCAGAGAAACCCCATGTGCAGCAGTGAAGACCCAGTACAACCAAAAATAAATACATTGTGGATTCATGTTGATGTATGGCAAAACCAATACAATATTGTAAAGTAATTAGCCTCCAATTAAAATAAATAAATTTAAATTTAAAAAAAATTGTTTCTTTAAAACTGCATTTAAAAAAAAGAAGTCATTAATAACAGCAGTATTTTGTGTCTACCTCCAGCTTTAACCTTTTTTTTAATTTATTTATTTTAATTGGATGCTAATTACTTTACAATATTGTATTGGTTTTGCCATACATCAACATGAATCCGCCACAGGTGAACACGTGTTCCCAATCCTGAACCCCCCTCCCACCTCCCTCCCCGTACCATCCCTCTGGGTCATCCCAGTACACCAGCCCCAAGCATTCTGTATCCTGCATTGAACCTAGACTGGTGATTCGTTTCTTATATGATATTATACATGTTTCAGTGCCATTCTCCCAAATCATCCCACCCTCGCCCTCTCCCACAGAGTCCAAAACACTGTTCTATACATCTGTGTCTCTTTTGCCATCTTGCATACAGGGTTATCGTTACCATCTTTCTAAATTCCATATATATTCGTTAGTATACCGTATTGGTGTTTTTCTTTCTGGCTTACTTCACTCTGTATAATCAGCTCCAGTTTCATCCACCTCATTAGAACTGATTCAAATGTATTCTTTTTAATGACTGAGTAATACTCCCTTGTGTATATGTACCACAGCTTTCCTATCCATTCATTTCCTGATGGACATCTAGGTTGCTTCCATGTCTTGGCTATTATAAACAGTGCTGCGATGAACATTGGGGTACACATGTCTCTTTCAATTCTGGTTTCCTTGGTGTATATGCCAGGCAGTGGGATTGCTGGGTCATGCTGCTGCTACTGCTAAGTCACTTCAGTCGTGTCCGACTCTGTGGAACCCCATAGACAGCAGCCCACCAGGTTCTCCCATCCCTGGGATTCTCCAGGCAAGAATACTGGAGTGGGTTGCCATTTCCTTCTCCAATGCATGAAAGTGAAAACTGAAAGTGCAAGTCGCTCAGTCGTGTCCAACCCTCAGTGACCCCATGGACTGCAGCCTACCAGGCTCCTCCATCCATGGGATTTTCCAGGCAAGGGTACTGGAGTGGGGTGCCATTGCCTTCTCCTTGCTGGGTCATAAGGCAGTTCTATTTCCAGTTTTTAAGGAATCTCCACTCTGTTCTCCATAGTGGCTGTACTAGTTTGCATTCCCACCAACAGTGTAAGAGGATTCCCTTTTCTCCACACCCTCTCCAGCATTTATTGCTTGTAGACTTTTGGATTGCAGCCATTCTGACTGGCGTGAAATGGTACCTCATTGTGGTTTTGATTTGCATTTCTCTGATAATCAGTGATGTTGAGCATCTTTTCATGTGTTTGTTAGCCATCTGTATGTCTTCTTTGGAGAAATGTCTATTTAGTTCTTTGGCCCAGTTTTTGATTGGGTCGTTTATTTTTCTGGAATTGAGCTGCAGGAGTTGCTTTTATATTTTTGAGATTAGTTGTTTGTCCATTGCTTCATTTGCTATTATTTCCTCTCATTCCGAAGACTGTCTTTTCACCTTGCTTATAGTTTCCTTTGTTGTGCAGAAGCTTTTAATTTTAATTAGGTCCCATTTGTTTATTTTTGCTTTTATTTCCAGTATTCTGGGAGGTGGGTCATAGAGGATCCTGCTGTGATTTATGTTGGAGAGTGTTTTGCCTATGTTCTCCTCTAGGAGCTTAACAGTTTCTGGTCGTATGTTTAGATCTTTAATCCATTTTGAGTTTATTTTTGTGTATGGTGTTAGAACGTGTTCTCAGCTTTAACCTTTTCATAGCTCTTGCATTCCTGTTTTCTCACCTGATCCTCACAGTAACCCTGGCTACCTGGGAGACATTAACACAGCAGTTTTCTCTTTGGGGATTAGATGCTAAAGCCTAAGGAAAAGACCAAAGCCACCCAGGGTCAAAATTACCCTGGAAGACATACTGAAAGAAGACACTTTGTTAAAGAGCAGCATACCATCTTTCAAAAAGTGTGGCACAACCTTATGCTAAGTGAGAATGTGAGTGGAAGCAACCACACTATATAATTCTGTCTTCGTCATTCTTCCTCCCTCATCTCTGCAAAGTTATAAGGAATGTGTGACATGACTCCACTATGCTTCCACTGTATTATTAGTGCCAAGTATTTAGCAGCTGACCTCTTACTACCATTGGTACCAGGACCACTGCTTCACTGATCTGGAAAAGGAGAAAACTCAGCATGGCAGAGCATTCCTATGTGCCAGGCACCTTGACATGGATTATTATGCTATTGCCAGCTCATAGTAGCCATGTGAGAACAGTGTTATCACCACCATTTCAGAGAGAAGAAAAACGAGGGTATAGAAGCATGAGTCGTAGAGCCAGGAGTGGAGTCCACGTCTCTCTGAGCTCCTCTGCCATGGCTGTGAATTGCTGAGCCAGAAGGGCCTCCTAGAAACGTACAACAGTGTATCTAACATCTAGGCCACTGCCTGTCAAGGGTGAGGATCATTCTAGAACTGTCATCGGGCAGCTGGGAAGAGTCTCACCACTCTTGACTGAAGGATACAAGTCCCTCACTAAATGCTGGGAGATCCCTAGCCCAACACTAGGCACCTACTCTATAGTCAGCCCTATTGTTTGGGGAATTTAAAAATCATGCTCCATCCTTCTACCTATAAGAAAAGAAATGTTAAATTGCCTAACCCTGTACCTCATTTTGAGGCATTTCCATAGACATGTACTCACTGAAGTTCATAAACAAACTCATAAGTAAACCAGACAGTTTTGCATCAAGTGCAGTGTCCCTACTATACAACTCATAAATGGCATTTTGACAAAGTGCCAACTTCCCAGTGCTTCTCATTTTATTCTGGTGACAAAACCAAACCACACTCAGTTCCCTCTGATGTATTATTCCCATGAATAAAAGATGTTCCCTGACACTAATTCACCCTGCTTCTCTGACTGCCCACTGTGCCCTCTGCATTTGTCTGGAGAATGGCTGAGTTTCAGAGGAGCCATGGTGCCTCACCCCTGAACTCTCTGTTGATCACACTGTACAGGGGCACCTCATTAAGCGGTTGGTGTTGCCTGCTAATGCAGCATCCCAGGTTTCAGTTAATGGCTGTAGACTTTTTATTTTCTTTTTTTTCTTTTGAGAGTTTGGCAGCAGGGAATCCTGGCTCTCCCTCAAGTGCAAAGCACCAAAATAGAGTCTCCAAAATTAAAAAAAAAAATTTATGCTCCTAAATAAAAACTACCCATGTGAGTGAGAGAAATCCACTCCTTGTAAGAAGGTGATTTCCCCAAACTTGCTAATGAACCAATGAACTAAGGCAAGCTGTCACCGACTTGATTGTTCTTGCTTGCTCTACCAAGGGTGAAAGTTCAAAGAAGTAAAAAAAGAACTGGACTGAGAGTCAAGACACCCAGATTTCTGCTAAGAGCTCCCCTCTGAGCTCTATGTCTGGGACAAGAAACTTCAAGTCTCTGCTCCTCAGTTTCCCATTTATAAAAATAGGGTAATTGTAAGTAGTCACACAACTCTATGACCCATGTACTCCCCTGGGCTTCATCTTTATGCTGTCCTTAAAGTATGCTTGTTAAGATGATGGAGACAAATGATACTATATCAAATATCTTTGTTTCAAGACACATTATCTGTTCAGTGATATATATTTCAGGTTGTTTAATTTCCAGCTACATTTAAATTCACAAAAAAAGGCTTTCTCATCACTACTGTGTCGAGCTGTGGTCACCATTTGGGTATTGATAGTTAGCAACAGCAACAGAACTGATTAGATGAGAAATGCCTAAATACACAGAATTTTGCTAACCATCTTAACTTGTTTTATAACTGGAACACTGCTGTTTTTTATTCATTGCCCTGAAAATAGCCTTGGGAATAGAGTAAGAAATCTGTGGCATCATCACATTGGGAGGATATTTTCCTTCAAAAGGTGGCTATTTCCTCCCATGCATCTTCTTCATCTCATATTTCCCTTCTGCACATTTCTCCCAATTTATAGCCAATTCACAAGAAAAATCACTGACAAGATATTTTTTCAAAATGGCAGAGCCTTCAAATCACATAAGCAAGACATAAAATGGGCTGGCATAGCAATTTGTCCCATGCTGAGCCAAGAATGTACAGTCAATAAATGCTGATTGGTTGACTGACTGATCTAGTGCTGGGGGCCTGCCTTTCATTCCCTGTCCCACTGTGCTGAGTAGCCACGGACTTGATGTTCCCCATTCAAATGGTCCGTGTCTCTATCCCCCAAATACAGGTGACAGCATCTGCCTCTAACACAGTCACCAGAAATTAGCAGGAATTGATGGGCTCATGTCTATGAACCATTTTGAGCTTCTCAGAAAAAGCCAGGCCACCCACAGAAGGCCCTGAGGTCGAGAACTGTTTACGCATGCAATGGTGGGCAGCAGTTCCCAGCGACAATCTTAGGAAACTGGAGTGCCAAACAAGCACATAAGCAAGAGTACACCAGAAGAGGTTCATACATTATGGATTTCTGACCAGCCATGAATAATACATTGCTCAAATTTTAAAATGCAATAAGTAAACTATGAGATGCCATTAGTATTATGTACATATATATTCTAGAAGCTCCATGTAAATATCCCATAGTTACTTCAGTTAATTGTGATCAAAGGAATATCTGTTGTTAAATCTATACTAACCCAGTGGAGGTTTGGAGAAACACAGGGCTGAATGAATTGAAGAGTAATTATAAGCCATACTTGGAGTATCTCAGAGCGATTGAACCACTCTAATTTAGCACCGATTTGAATGACTGCAAAAGACTGTGTGTTTGTGTGTGTGCCTGTGTGTTGTCATTAAGTCATACCTGACTCTTTGCAACCCCATGGACTGCAGCCCACTAGGCTCCTCTGTCCATGGGATTTCCCAGGCAAGAATACTGGAGTGGATTGCCATTGCCTTCTGCAGGGGATCTTCCCATCCCAGTGATCGAACTTGCATTTCCTGCATTGCAGGTGGACTATTTACTGGGCCACCAGGGAAGACTCCAGAAAAGACCTTGGCTATATTTAAATATTTTCAAAAGGAAGGAGAGAGATTATTAAAAAAAAAATTCCAAGGGCTAAACATATTAATTCAGACTCTCAGGTTGGTCTAAAAAAATAAAGCAAGTAGGTAAAAATGTAGCTGTAGACCATTAAACAGAAACAGCCAGCAATTCCCAGAAGCAGCCATCCAGAGAATGCCAGGGGACACTTCCTCCATGGGTCACCAAGGAGAGGCACTGGACTGATGAATTAATCTGAAGCCTTTGTCTTACTCTCAACATCATGTTCAATAATTTAGTTGCTAGTGTTCAAGGTTACCAACTCAGGCTAACAAATCTCCCAGGAAACTATTAAACACAATCAGGATGGCAACTTTCAGTTTTACGATAAGAAATATGCCTATCAAGCAGATTGAACATTTGTATTGGCCTAACCAGTACACTCTACCCTTGTATAAATAGTCGAAATATTAGAAAGTTGCTTGATGATATAGACAGGAGTTAGAGAACTTTCTGTAAAGAGCCAGGGAGTAAATATTTTAGTGTTTGTGGGCTGTGACAGTCTGTGTCACAGTTACTTAACTGCAAGCCAGATTTAGCCTGCAGGCAGGAATGGGCAGACACTTGTCTAAAATAAGGGAAGTTGATGATATGATTTAATGTTAAAGAACAGTAGACTTGAATAGTTCTCTATGGGGATATTACTACTTGGTACTCTCACTCTTGAGCCCTGAGATAATTTTGTGTTGCTTTCTGCTTAGAGATATACATGGCTACCAAGTTCCTTTTTGGGATGTTCTACTCTTTCTTTGGAGAAGGCAATGGCAACCCACTCCAGTACTCTTGCCTGGAAAATCCCATGGATGGAGGAGCCTGGTAGGCTGTAGTCCATGGGGTCGCTAAGAGTCAGGCATAACTGAGCGACTTCACTTTCACTTTTCACTTCCATGCTTTGGAGAAGGAAATGGAACCCACTTCAGTGTTCTTGCCTGGAGAATCCCAGGGACAGAGGAGCCTGGTGGGCTGCCGTCTATGGGATCACACAGAGTCGGACACGACTGAAGTGACTTAGCAGCAGCAGCATTCTTTCTTTAGAAGCCTTAATATCTCTCATGTTGAAGTTAAATAAGGAACATACATTTTTAATCTTATAAACAAAATTTTAAAACAAAGAAACAAATAAGAAATAGTTGTGATTTACAGTTGTGATGGTATGGTACCTGGAGCTTATGAAACACCATGCATAGGAACATATCAAAGGCCCCAAAAATCTACAAACAGGAAGTGCTGGAGAGGGTGTGGAGAAAAGGGAACGCTCCTACACTGTTGATGGGAATGTAAACTGAAATAGCCAGTATGGAGAACAGTATGGAGGTTCCTTAAAACCTAAAATAAGAGCTACCATAAAATCCTGCAATCCCACTCCTGGGCATATATCCAGATAAAACCATAATTCAAAATGCTACATGCATCCTAATGTTCACTGGAGTACTATTTACATAGCCAAGACATGAAAGCAACCTAAATCCCCACTGACAAGAGAGTGGATAAAGAAGATGGGCATACATATATATACATAAGGGAACATTACTCAACCATAAAAAAAAAAAGAATGAAATAATGCCATTTGCAGTGACAAAGACGGACCTAGAGATTGTCATACTGAGAGAACTAAGTCAGATAAAGACAAATATCACGTGCTATCACTTATATGTGGAATCTAAAAAAATGGTACAAATGAACTTATTTACAAAACAGAAATACAGTCACAAATGCCAAAAACACACATAGTTATCAGAAAGAAGCAGGGCAGGGATAAATTGGGAGACTTGGATTGACATATATATTCTACTATATATAAAACAGATAACATAAAGATCTGCTGTACCTATACTATTCTATACAGCACAGGGAATTCTACTCAATACTCTGTAATGACCTATATGGGAAAAGAATCTGAAAAAGAGTGGAGATATGTATATGTATAACTGATTCACTTTGATGTACAGCAGAAACTAACACAACATTGTAAATCAACTACACTCCAATAAAAATTAATTCAAAACAACCAAAGGGCCAGTTATAGTCCAGGAGGTATTCATCTGAGGCTGTACCCAGCTTTACTAGGGCTCAGAAAACTCATTACCTTGCCTTTCACTCTGGCCTTAGTGCCAGGGAAACTCCACCATGGTTTCTCTTCCCTTAGGTGTCACAGCAGTACACCTATGGTTGTGAAAAAGGAACTTGGTGAATGACAAGTTACAGCAATCTTTTATTTTGGTTTGGTTTTGGTTGTAGAAATGGAGCCACTGTTCGATCATGTCTGTCCAGATTTCCTGGGTTTCAGGTTCCCCAGAACTCATGGTCCCTGGCACGGCACTGCCTCTTGGGTCTTCAGAGCTGCCAATGTGCTTTAACCCCTATTTCTCCACTGCTTCAGCATCTGTCTTTGCTGAGGCACTCCATCTGCTCTCTGTGCTCTCTCCGGGCCAAATGGAAGGAAGCTTTCCCTCTTTTGACATGACGCTGCTCTCAGTCTGGGACTCTATAAATGTACTGTGGCTGCCCAGAAATTATACACCAGATTTCATTTATGTAGATGCAAAGATTTTGTTTATTTAGATGCAATACAGGAGACCTAGGTTCAACCCCTGGGTAGGGAAGGTACCCTGGAGAAGGGAATGGCTACCACTCCAATATTCTTGCCTGGAGAAAATCTCATTGGCAGAGGAGCTTAGTAGGCTACAGTCCATCGGGTCTCAGAGTCTCACTGAGCAACTAAACAAGAGATGCAAAAGTGCATTTTTCTCGGGAAAAGGTAAACAGTTTTCCACAAATTATCAGAGAGGTAAATGACCTCCCCAAACTTGAAACAACGACCACATTGTAATTGATTAAAGTGGAAATGCGTCAAATACAGATTTACTTGTGCCAGTCCCACCACCTTCACTTAGCAGGAAGAGAGAGAAACCACAATCTACATAATCCAGGTAATCCTCCACCTTTGTACTGAGTGAGCACACCTAAGAGGTGAGCCTGAGATGCAGATGCTGACCTAACTCTGCAGTCCTCAGTCTGGAATAAGTGCTTAACAAAACTGCTTTCTAAGAACTATGAGAAGTACATTAAAGAACATTATTCAAGAAATATTTTCTCTGAGTCAGTGGTGATGACACACCTGGAAAGAGGAAAATAATATCCACTTTCTCCCAGAAGAGTTAGTATTCTTCCTTTCCCCTCCATAGCCTATTCTCCCTTCTCACTGCCAGGCCAACATCCCCCTCTTTCACCACTCCATTAGAAATACTAACTCTGCAACTCCTTAGAAAACATTGATCATATCACCCCTGGCTGGAAAATATGCAGGGTTTCTACTTTTTCTGGACTCAGTATTAATTTACAAACTACAAGCTGGACAGGGGACAAGAAAGCATAAGAAGATGAGTAGCCCACACTTGAATGCCGGCTCAAGTTCTCCATCTATCTACTGCACACCCTTACAGAATCGTCAGCCCTGCTCCACACAATGGGCCCTTTCACAGAACGCAAAGCACCCACGCAGGCAAAACCTGAGCTCCGGCAACCCACTCAGAAACAGCAGAGTCCCGGGGACCAGCAGTAGAGAATCACCAGAGGGCATAACTATTTTGGAATGTCTCTCCCCAAGAGTCATGTCAAGGTTTGAAAATAACAGTCAACTATATTGTGACAGTTTTCATTTAACATAGCCTAGAATCTTATTTGGCTTCCCTGGTGGGTTGACAGGTTCTTTAACACTGAGCTTCTGTTGGCCCAGTGGTAAAGAACCTGCCTGCCAATGGAGGAGACACGGGTTCGATTCCTGGATCAGGAATATCCCCTGGAGAAGGAAATGACAACCCATGCCAGTATTCTTGCCTAGGAAATCCCATGAACAGAGGAGCTTGGCAGGTTACAGTCCATGGAGTTGTAAAAAGAGTCAGACACAACTTAGCGACCAAACAAGAGTCTTGTTTACAAAGCTGAAATAGAGACTCAGATGTAGAGGACGAAAGTATGGACACCAAGGAGGGTGGGGTGGGATGAACTGAGAGGTTGAGATTGACGTATATACACTATTGATACTATATATAAAACAGACAACTAACGAGAACCCGCACAGGGAACTCTACTCAATACTCTGTGATGACCTAGATGGGAAGGAAACCCCAAAAAGGGGAGGATGTATGTATAGGTATAGCTGACTCACAGTGCTATACAGCAGAAATGAGTACAACACTGTAAAACAACTATGCTCCAATACAAATTAATATATCTATGAAAAAATAAAAATATTTTAAATGCAAAAAGTTAAATAGCCTAAAATCCAAACCGTCTCATCCTCAAAGCCAAATCTAAGTCTCTTCTCTTCCATGTAGCCTTTAGCACAGACTATTTTTTTTCTAGTCTCTGAGCTCTACCAGCAGAGAAAACTGGAAGTGCACGGAAGTACAGCTCTCTGAAGGAAAAAAAAATTAAATGGCACTAGCTAAGGATAAGCCAGTGGGTTCCAAAGACAAAGTGATTGTCCTCTAAAGCCAAATTCTTCTGTGATCCTCAAGCCTCACCTCCTGACCTGGGAAATAGAGAATTGAATAAAAGGTCAGCTGGCAAAGAAACAGAGCCCCTGTCAGCTCGTCTGCTCAATAAAACACACTAATAATATTCCAGAGCAAAAACAAAGATATAAATTTTTAATTTATAAAATTTTAATATATAATTTATATATACATGTAGTGTAATAAATGGAGAAGGCAATGGCACCCCACTCCAGTACTCTTGCCTGGAAAATCCCATGGACGGAGGAGCCTGGTGGGCTGCAGTCCACGGGGTCGCGAAGATTCGGACACGACTGAGCGACTTCACTTTCACTTTCATGCATTGGAGAAGGAAATGGCAACCCACTCCAGTGTTCTTGCCTGGAGAATCTCAGGGACGGGGGAGCCTGGTGGGCTGCTGTCTATGGGGTCGCACAGAGTCGGACACGACTGAAGCGACTTAGCAGCAGCAGCAGCAGCAGCAGCAGCAGCAGCAGTGTAATAAAAGCCTAAGAGTGAGAAGATAATGGATGTGGAGGAATGATAACAGAGGTGGTAAGTGACCAGGGGATATCCTGTTTCCCTCAAGGGTGAGGGAAACACTGGGCGGGACCAGGCAAAGGGAAGGAGATGCTAAAAAGGACCCAGCTCTATAGCACGAGGCAGTTCTAGTCGCCCACTCTAGTGATGGAACTCTGAAACAACTGATAGCAGCAATGAGAGCCCCTGCCAAGGCAGCAACCTCACCAGAGGGCCTCAGCTGCCAGGTGGAAGAAGCAGCGGCGTGGCCAGGCTGCCAAGGTGCATGGACCCCGGAGCCTTGGCTGCAGGGGGCAACATGAGCGAGGCTATGAAGGTGAGAAGTGAGTGCTAGCTCACCCCCAAGACGTGGCCAGTGGAGCTCCAGGCAGAGACTTGTATCTCCAAAACTAAGCACGGCATCTGGTTTACAGCCAGTGCTTAGTAGATACTCAAGAAAGGGAGGGAAGGAGAGAAGGTGTTTGGCCAGGGGGGCTCAAACAAATTGAGTGGTCACGATAGTTACCACTTCTTTGCCCTTCCCATGATTGTGTGTGTGTGTAAAAGTCGCTCAGTCATGTCCAACTCTTTGTGACCCCATGGACTATACAGTCCATGAAATTCTCCAAGGCAGAATACTGGAGTGGGTAGTTCCCTTCTCCAGGAGATCTTCCCAACCCAGGGATCAAACCCAGGTCTCCTGCATTGCAGGCAGATTCTTTACCAGCTGAGCCACCAAGGAGGCCCTTCCCATGATTGTTTCAGACCAAAAATCACCTATTATACTCCCATGGGATCATAGGACTAAAAGAATTACATCTGGAGAAATAAATAGCAAAATGATAATTAAATACCTTCTTACTATGTGCAGTCATTAGAGACAGTTAACTATGTATAGTTCAGCCCGACATGGGAGACATAGACATAATGAATAGCAAAAGGAAACTGAGGATCTTTGAATCAGCCCATGATGACTCACTGGGTCATCACGGACTGAGGAAAATTTTAGGAAAAATTCATCTCCTTCCAGGAGATGGTGTCAGCCTGTTTCTAAGTTCATAGACTAGGAAGACTAGCACGGGAAGCAGGGAAGCATGGCTCAAAATGTTACACGAGTCATCTGAGGTTTTCTTTTTTTTTAGTGTGAGGTTTTCAAATGATAAAACCAATCTATAGTGTTTATAAGGTAATACCACACAAAGATCTATAAACAGCTAATTGCATCCCCAGCAAACCCATGCAGCTCTCACTCCTTTCCCAAAGAGCATAGTATTAATGCTGGTATACATCTTTTCATACCTTTATCTTCATCTAAATGCATCTAAGTTATATATGTAGTTTTAGTCATTTAATTTTCCCAAGGGATTCATATTCTTAACATGCAATCTGATTTTTTCATCAGATAGTAGATCTTAATGTTTTTATCCTTGTTTTTTAATTCTTTTATATATGTCACACACAGAGATGCAATTTTACATTAATGGCAGTGGTACACAACCTTTTCTCATTTTGCTCTTTTTTTAACCCTTGCCTCTTCCCTCTGCCCTCTTCTCCCTCACTCTGCCATCATTCAGGAAGACGTTTCCTGCTCTCCCATGGCTCAGGGAGGAATCCTTAGAGGGTGGAAATGTACTTTCATGTCCAGATTGCTTCTTTCATGTCAAACCTGGAACTAGAGGCCAAGACAAAAGGCCAGTGCACCTGGCCTTCTCAGGCAGGGACAAACTCAGATGAGCTCTCTGATCCTGTGAGCAGTGAAGATTCTGGTCACTGCCTGCATCAGGGGGAACACAGCTGTGCACAAAGTACTCAAGGGCTAGGTCAAGTGCAGCACACTAGTCCACCATTAGCTTTAGGGCACACTTTGAAGTTCTGAAGGAAGCTGGAAGCCACCCGCATGTATAAGCAATAAGGTATTATCAAAAGAAAAGGAGCTCTATGGGAGGGGTGTGGTCTCCAATAATAGAGAAGATTATTAGCCTAAAATCATGAAAATCTGTTTAAAAACCAATATATCAGTGAGGTTCCCAGGCCACGGCCCTCTTTTACCACTTTTGGCCACCAAAATGAGATGAGAAGTGATAAATTAATGCCAGTGTGTGAAAGTGTTATTCGCTCAGTCATGTCCAATTCCTTTTGAGACCCCATGGCCTGTGCCTGCCAGGCTCCTCTGTCCATGGAATTCTGTAGGCAAGAATACTGGAGTGGGTATTCAGTCTAGCCATTTCCTCCTCCAGGGGGATCTTCCTGACTGAGGATCTTCCTGACCCTAGGATTGAACCTGGTCTCCTGCATTACAGGGAGATTCTTTACTGTCTAAGCCATGCTAGGATAAAAGTTAATGCCAACTATAGTTCAAAATTAAGATCCAATTTATTTATTACTCACTGTACTCAGTCAGTGTACTCAGTCATTGTATTCAGTCAGTGCCATTTCCTTCTCCAAGGAAACCCACTCCAGTGTTCTTGCCTGGAGAATCCCAGGGACGGAGGAGCCTGGTGGGCTGCCATCTATGGGGTCAGACAGAGTCAGACACGACTGACACAACTTAACAGCAGTACTCAGTCAATCATTTGTCATTAGTTACCTCAAAACATCATTTGAACTGCACAGAAGGTATTTCCCAAGTCTCTGCTGCCACCCACAGTTCGAGGTAGAAACAGTGGGACAAAATCCTTGGCAGCATGCATGAAAATTATGCTCTCAATTGACCTATATAAGATTGTTGTACGTATTTGTATCGTTTTTAATGTATGCATATTTATCCTTACATACACACATGCATACACACACACAGCCATTTGGTTGATGATGAATAAACAGGGTAACACTTGAATTCAATTAAACTCACTCCAGGTTTGGCACTTTTCCCACAGCAAGTAAATCAGTATTGTCAAGATTGGACTTGTCGTTTAATTAAGCCTGGGCATTAATAGTCCCATGGCCTTCAGAGACATCTTTGTGTCTCAGTGAACCAGTTTGGATTGTCAGGGTAAAGAGAGTACTTAAGAGGATGGAGATGTTGCAAATGAGATCCAATTACAAAGGCTTCTATCTAGAATGAAAATGTTGCAATATTCTTCTAATTGTGGGTGAAGATTCTTTTCAGTTGAAGATCAGACTAAAATTGAATACTCCCAATAATCCATGAGGGAGATATTATTACCACCACTTCATAAGTAGGAAATAAAGTTACAAGAAATTAATTACTCATTTTTCTAAACACTTCCCTCAACTAGCATCAACAAGCAATCATTCAGAGCTTTACAACTAAGGTCTATTTTTAAATAACAATAATAATGCTGTAAATTTTGTCAAATGATAATGCCAGGGAATGATTCCTCTTAGTGGATGTATTTTTCTATAGAAAAACTTTTTTTTTTTTTCTCCAGGTTGTTTATTTACATTTAGGCCTCGGCAGGGTAGTGACAAGATAGCAGTACTGAATTTTTCTCCCTGAT
Organism: Budorcas taxicolor; assembly: GCF_023091745.1. Lineage (NCBI taxonomy): Eukaryota > Metazoa > Chordata > Mammalia > Artiodactyla > Bovidae > Budorcas > Budorcas taxicolor. Next base: position 25,437,164 of record NC_068914.1, read on the forward strand.
TATTTACTTTTAGGGGTTAGATGCCAATTTGAATGCAGTAACCCAGTTATCAATAATATGCAGAGTATTAAAGATTAAAGATTATATCCACTTTGATATCCAGAAGTCACTAAGGAGAACTTCTTACAGTGTTGCAGCATTCATGGCAGGAATCTTCTTAAATCTAAGTTCTTTAACTCTCTGATAGCAGATTTCATGCACACTAAGCCATAGCAATTCCTGTAATGATAAGTTCCAACTCAGAAACTGAGCAAGCTAAGGTCAGCCCAGCCACCCTATCAGTCCATTTCTGCCACTATCAAATCACTCCAGTTTAAGAAAGACTTGTGGACGCTGTATACTCCTCGGTCCACGGGACTTTCTAGGCAAGAATACTGGAGTGGGTTGCGATTTCTTTCTCCAGGAGGGAAATAAACAGTGTCAACCTTATATCAATAGAAAACATTCTGGGATCCCAGTCTCTAAATTAGCAGTAAGTTCAATTCTTCCCTCTGGTCCTTCCACCCCTGGTAAATTCAGCAGCCCCTAGGGATGTTTACTGATATTCCAGACCCAGTCCTGATTGTCCTTCCTACTTCCAGTGGAGCAGGAACTCAACAAAGACTCGACCGTGACCGTGACCACTTCAGCCCCAGACATGGGCAGCCGTAGGCTGCCATACTTCCCTCCTGCTGTGCCTGTAGAGAAGGGGCTTTCTGCCAGGGGCCACAGCTATTGCCATCACTTTGTTCTCAAGGAAGAGGCCAATCCTGTCTCCTGCTTATTTCACCCCAGATATGGCTCAGGTCTGACCTACTAGTGACCAGCAATGCAAAGATAAAAACACACACAGGAAGTATTTTACAATTACATTGCAAGTGCAGACTCATTCTGGAATCCCTCACTACACTTTCCTAAAGGCAGCTCAATCACTAACCTCGGAAATGCTCTTGGAGATTTTTCTTCCCCCTTCTCACCTCTGTTGAAAGAACCTCTCCTTGGGCAGCTTAACACTGAGGATTTCTACTCTTTCAGGTCAAGTCCCACCTCCACCATGGTGTATGAGGAGAAGGACAACAACAACAAGATACCATGAGACAACCACACAGCAGTCTGACATCAGTTCTTCCCCAAAGACTGAGTTACCTGGTCTTAAACAGCATCCTGTATGGGATACTTGCATCCCATGCAGGAAGAGAATACACAAAACTCAGGCCAGGCATTTGTCTGCCTGCTATCATCAAGGTGTCAAAAACCTGTGGAGTCCAGACTGACCCAGACCACCAGGTTACATTACATGTCCTGTGCAAGAGAAAATAATTGGACGATACTGTGACAGGTTCAACACAGAGACTCCAGAGCCAGTCACCTGGCTCCAAATACTGGCTCTGCTACCTTTCTAGTCTTCGACTTTAGGCAAATTACTTAAACCTCTCTGTGACTCAGCTAACCCAGTTGCTGAGTGGAGAAAATGATACCTATCTTTTAGGATAATTCTAATATGTTTTAGAGCCATGTCCAGTCATGGTAGGCAATCTATAGATGTTAGTTATTTTTATTCAAAGATAGTAAAATAATTTTAAAACCAACTCTACCCAAAGCAACCTACAGATTCAATGCGTATATATCAAATTATCAATGGCATTTTTCACAGAACTAGAACAAGATATTTTTTAATTTGTATGGAAACACAAAAGGCCCCAAATAGCCCAAGCAATCTTGAGAAAGAAAAACAGAGCTGAAGGAATCAGGCACCCTGACTTCAGACTCTGCTACAAAGCTAGAGTCATCAAGACAGTATGGTACTGGCACAAAAACAGAAATACAGGTCAATGGAACAGGATAGAAAGTCAGAGATAAACCATGCACCTATGGTCAACAAATCTATGACAAAGGAGGCAAGAATACACAATGGAGAAAACACGGCCTCTTCAATAAGTGGTGCTAAGAAAACTGGACAGCTATGTGTCAAAGAATGAAACTAGAACACTTCCTAACACCATACACAAAAATAAGCTCAAAATGGATTAAAGACCTAATGCAAGGCCAGACACTATAAAACTCTTAGAGGAAAACATAGGCAGAATACTCTTTGACATAAATCACAGCCGGATCCCTTTTAACCCACCTCCTAGAGTAATGAAAACAAAAACAAAAATAAACAAATGGGACCTAAGTAAACATAAAAGCTTTGGCACACCAAAGGAAACTATAAACAAGACAAAAAGATAACCCTCAGAATGGGAGAAAATATTTGCAAATGAAGCAATTGACAAAGGATTAATCTCCAAAATATGCAAGCAGCTCACATGACTCAATTTCAAAAAACAAACAACTCAATCAACAAATGGGTGAAAGACCTAAACAGACATTTCTTCAAAGACATGTAGATGGTCAACAAATACATGAAAAGATGCTCAACATCACATTAGAGAAATGCAAATCAAAGCTACAATGAGGTACCACCTCACACCGGTCTGAATGGCCATCATCAAAAAATCAACAAATAATAAATGGTGGTGAGGAAAAGAGAATCTTCTTGCACTGTTGGTGGGAATGTAAACTTGATAAAACCACTATGGTGAACAGTATGGGGGTTCCATAAAACACTAAAAATAAGATTACCATACGACCCAGCAATTTTACTCCTGCATATATACCCTAAGGAAACGATAACTCAAAAAGACACAAGCACCCCAATGTTCACCGAAACACTACTTAAAATAGCCAGGATATGGAAGCAACCTAAATGTCTATTGATGGCTATTTTAAGTAGTGCTTCAGTGAACGTTAGGGTGCTTGTGTCTTTTTGAGTTATTGTTTCCTTGGGGTATATATATAGGAGTAAGATTGCTGGGTCGTATGGTAATCCTATTTTTAGTGTTTGAAGGAACCCCCATACTGTTTATATATATATATATATATATATATATATATATATACACACACACACACACACACACACACATATGGAATCTAGAAAAATGGTACAGATGAACTTATTTGTAGGACAGGACTAGAGATGCAGAAGTAGAGAATGGACTGTGGACACAGAAGAGGGAAAGAGAGGGTGGGATGAATTGTGAGGGTAGCATTGACATATATACACCACCATGTGTAAAACAGACTACTAGTAGGAAGCTGCTGTATAGCATAGAAAGCTCAGCTTGGTGCTCTGTGATGACCTAGATGGTGGGATATGGGGTGGGATGGGAGAGAGGGGATATATGTATACATATAGCTGATGAAGTGAAGTTGCTTAGTCGTGTCTGACTCTTTGCGACCCCATGGACTGTAGCCTACAAGTCTCCTCTGTCCATGGGATTTTCCAGGCAAGAGTACTGGAGTGGGTTGCCATTTCCTTCTCCAGGGCATCTTCCCAACCCAGGGATTGAACCCAGGTCTCCTGCATTACAGGTAGATGCTTTACTCTCTGAGCCAGCTGATTCACTTTGTTATACAGCAGAAACTAACACTACATTGTAAAGCACAAAAAAAAAAAAAAAAAAAAAACCAGCCCTAAAACTAAGCTTAGGAAATTCAGTGAGAGGAAAGCCGACAGTATGAAACTGGCTGAAATAATTTTTTGCCTTACAGTAATGGAACCCTTTTGCATTATCAAGGTTACAAGTAGGGCATGCTGAAAACAGTTCTGCAGGAAATCAGTGCCTGCAGAAGTTGTGAAAATTAGTTCTGGCCCTGAGAAACTAAGCTCACTGCATTCCAAGCACTGAGATTCATTGCCATTTTTTTTTTCCCCCTTTAAGCTAAAATTTTAAACTGGCCCATGTCATATTAACCTAAGTCAGAACCTCTATTTTAAAGTTCAGGATTCAATTAGCAAGGACAAGTAATTACTTTTACTTCACCAGCAGGCGATATACTTCAGAGAGAGGAAGTTCATACTTCACCTCTGGCAATGGCTCTATGATCTGCTGCTGGTCAGATGGCCAAACTGAGCCTTGACTGGACCCCAGGTGATGCCACCTAACTGCCATCTCTTTGGGAAATAGAAACCCAGATCTGTTATCCTCAGCTCTGGAAAGATCCCCCCTTCGAAAGCTGGCTAGCAAGATGTACAGAATGTCTTGCTAAGAACCTCTCTGTAATGATCACCCACTAAACATGCACATCAGTAAACCTGAAGGGATGTGTATGTGTGTGTGCATGTGTGTGTGGACGATTGTGTTTGACAGCTGAACCCTGGGGCTGTGGCAAGCGCATCAGACCTGGAGTCAAGGGTAATAAGTGGGACTCTGTCACTCACTAACAACACAACCTGGAGTTATTCACTTCATTTGTGGGAACCTTGATTTCCCCTATGTGTAAATGCTGCTCCCTCCTGGATGTGTTCAGTGATTAGATGAGATCATATATGAAAACACTTGGGAAAGTATAATGCTTGCTATGACTCTATAGGGTCCATTCCAAACAAATATTTAAAAGAATAATTTTTTAGACTCTGCTTATTCCCCCCAAACACATATCGTATTTCAAACTATTTGATAGCAAGTAGTGCCTTTCATTCCCACATGTCCAAATCTAGCACAGTGATTGAGACATAGTAAGAGTTTGATACAAGTTTACTGAATGAATGAAAAAGCAAGCAATTGATTGGAGACAAGTCTAGTGTAAGAGGGATATCAGCAATTACATACAGCTTGTCCCAAGATCTTGATTTGGCATCAACCAAGACCTCAACCTGAAAGCACAGATAAGATGTGTCTGAGTGGAGAAATTAAGAAAAAACAAGAAGCCACAGAAATCCACAATATTGAGTAAGGGGTTCATATTTAAATCACATTTTAACATAGAGTACCTAAAGGCAGTGGACAATGAAAAAGAGAATGTCTTGTTTTTGTTTAATATGAATCTTAAGTATTTTAGAGACTTGCTTGCTTCCCAACCTAAGACCAACTCCATTAAAGGATAGAAACTATGAGGCTAGGAGAGGTAAACTGTTTATCCAGTGCACGCAACCAGATGTCCATGTAGGTATCAGGCAGGTCTACCAGACAACAGGACTTTGGACTCTGTGCCAATGCTCTGGGGAGCCCCATAACCATGAAATGATTCTCAGATTTCAGGTGGCGCACAGCAGTAGCTATTCGTTCTGGCTTTTCCCCAGCTCAGCAGAGTTGGAGACACTAATTCCCTGGAGTCAGAGGCCCTCCATCTCAGGCTACTGAGAACAGAGCCTGTAGTGATGGAGGGTTCCCAGCTCCACCTGCAGAGGCAGAAAAGTCCAGATGACCCAAGGAATGCGGCAGCTGCTGGTCATGGAGCTGTATTCCTCCTCACCCCACCACTGACACTCACCATCTTGGCTTTTGCTCCAGCTCCCAGAAATGTGGTCCTGACCAGCCCCATCTCCCCAAGAGACTGCACCAGCTGTCCTCAGACTGCAGAGAGCACCAGAGATGCCATGCTCTTCCCAGCCTCCAAATCCCGGCAGCCATAGGAGCCCAGCTCTATCTTGCATGCTCCTGTGCGGCCTGGACTCCAGGTGTCCTGTTTCTTATTAGTGACTTTCCCACAATTCAGTGCAAGCACGGCTGCACAGTGGAATCACCCGGAGAGTATTAAAACCATCTGACACCTGATTCCTATTCCCACAGATTCTGATTTAATTTAGGGTGTAGCCAGGGCATCAGAAGTTTCTCCCTGGGTTATTCTATACCCAGGAATGTAAATGATTGTTTAGTGCCTAACACAATCACCTCTAGCACTTGTTTAAAATGTAGGTTTCTGCACTTGCTTCAGCAGCACATACACTCAAATGTAGGTTCCTCAAGTCCCAGATAGTATGTTTCTGTAAGCTTTGGCTGGGGCTGGGGAAAATAGGTATTTTTGACAAGCAGAGGCTTCTGATGTAGGCATCAGGTACATACCAACTACTCAAACTACTTAAAGGCCCTATTAAACCAAGGGGCAGAGAATGAATTATTTTTAATACTATATTCATAGAGAAAAGGAAAATCTAGGTCAGTCCATGAGCTGAAGAAAACTGCCTGTAGAAAAATTCATTTGTGTAAGGCCCCACAGGCTCTTTACCTGCTTCCTAAATTAAATATTAAGTTACCTTTGTTTAAAGGCTAAATGTTTCGAGTAGCTTTTTAAATATGACTGCAGCAAGTCAGTACTTAAACCTTGCTAATGCTCTCACTCGGCCTCCTGCTGAAACGCCCCATCTTGGCCGCTCCGTGTTCAGATTCCCAAGGAAAAGGCAGTCGCTCTGCAGCAGCATCATTCTCAGTGCACTTGCTGTACCTGCTGCAGAAAGCTGATAGGCCTCTGCTCCTCCTCTTGGAAGGCAGTGCTGAAGTTAAGGGGAAAATCTCAATTTCAAAGTAAGGTGGGGACGGAGGGTAGAATCCTCTTGGTGCAGAATCTGTTCAAGAGAGATCTTCGAAAAGCTGCTGAACATCCCCAGTTAAGAAGGGACATCATTTGGTGTAAAGCAATTGGTGAAATCCATCTCTGTATTTCCCAGTAATGTGATAAATGTAAGGAGAAGCAAATTTGTCTTGGTATTCCACAATGTGATAAATGACAGGAAATGTAATTGTGTAATGCCAATAGCACCAGAAAATTGCAAATCTCCAAATGAAATGTTCCTTTCAATCACATAATCAAGTGACTGACAGGGCATTTGAGATATTACCTAAATTACAGCTAATTTTCTGTAGCGGCTTTTCTGCACCTTGCTCTGCTGCACTGGTGAAAAGGTAGGCGGAAATGAAAGTCATTAATTGCATAAAAAGGAACCTCAGTGGCCTGGTTTCTTTCCTTCGTCTTCCCCACAGCATTAATTCAGCATACTGCACACGTCTGCGGCCATGGATGCTGTCTGGCCCCCACCAGGCAGATGTTACTGGGGACTCCTGGTCACCATGGAGACTGAGGCTGAGTTTGGGATGCTTGTTACCTTGAGAAAGAATAAGAAGAGACAGTGGCATAGCTAGAAATCCTGGGCTTCTGATCAAAACTGTCAGAAAAAGACCACCATTCCTTATTATTTTACAATACAGAGATCTTCTCCTGTGAGGTGGAAGAGCGTTTGGGCTATACTTAAACCTATGGGAAAAAATCATTACATTCAAAAACGCATCACAAAACCCCTTAATGCTTTGACTGAGGCAAGCAAAAATCTAACTTGAGTTGTCTGAGACATAAAATGAGAGTTTATTAAGAGGATACAAGAATGTTTAAGATCCCCTAGAGGCAAAGATGCAGCAGGGTCTTAAAAACCCAGCGAGCAACTGTGCATCAGTTTTACTCTCTGATTCTTTTAACACATCTGTTTCTTCCTCCTTTCTGAGAAAACCAACACTTTCTGCTACTCAGTGTTCATGTGGCTGGGAGAAGATGGGTGCCCTTACATCTTGGGTTCCCAAATTACTCTCTCAGACAATAAAGACTGACTCTTTCCTGACCTCCTTCACATTCCCAGGGCAGTGGTTCTGAGTGGTCCACCTTGGGTTAAATGGTTATTGTCAATCCAGTTCCTTATTTTCAAGTAGGTGGTGTTGTTTATTAGCTAAGTCATGCCCGACTCTTTTGCAACCCTAGGGACCATAGCCAGGCTCTTCTGTCCATGGGATTCTCCAGGCAAGAATAGTGGAGTGGGTTACCATGCTCTCCTCCAGGGGATCTTCCCAGCCCAGGGATTAAAACTGCCTCTCTTACATCTCCTGCATTGGCAGGTGACTTCTTTACCACTAGTGCCATCTAGGAAGCCAAGACCCTTCGGACTGCCACATAACACAACTCTAGGGACGTCGTTCACATTTGAATCTTGGGAATGGCACCTCCTAGAGTAGAAGTGCATGACTGCACCCTAACCCACCATTTTCCACAGCCAAACTCACTTGTTCCTTCCACGTGCCCCTTAGTTGATGGTTAATTTCTAGAGTTTAAAATATAACTGAAATAGAAATTGTAATTTTAGCATTTTCCAGAACCTGAGAGGTCTCTAACACTAAGAATCTGTGTCTCAGTCTGTTCAGGCTGCTATGAAAAAATGCCACAGACCAGGTGGTTTATAAACAACAGAAATGTATTCCCCACAGGTCTGGAGGCTGGGAAGTCCAAAATCAAGCTGCCAGCATGATCACATTCTGATGAAGGCCCTCTTCCTGGTTCATAGCAGCGCCTTCTTGCTGTGTCCTCACAAGGTAGGAGGTGCTTGGGATCTCTCTGGAGCCTCTTTTATAAGCCACAAATCCCATTCCACCCTCATGACCTCATCACCGCCCAAAGTCCCCACCTCCTTATAGCACCATGTTTGAGGACTGGGATTTCAACATATGAATTTGCAGGGGACACAAACATTCAGGGGACACAAACGTTCAGACCATAGCAATCCCTCACTGAAATAGCTGCATTTCTAAAAAGAAAAATAACCTACAATAAAGGGGTGCAAAGTGAAGAAGAACTAAAGAGCCTCTTGATGAAAGTGAAAGAAGAGAGTGAAAAAGTTGGCTTAAAACTCAACATTCAGAAAACGAAGATCATGGCATCTGGTCCCATCACTTCATGGCAAATAGATGGGGAAACAGTGGAAAACAGTGGCTGACTTTATTTTGGGGGGCTCCAAAATCACTGCAGATGCTGACTGCAGCCATGAAATTAAAAGATGCTTACTCCTTGGAAGGAATGTTATGACCAACCTAGGCAGCATATTAAAAATCAGAGACATTACTATGCCAACAAACGTCCATCTAGTCAAGGCTATGGTTTTTCCAGTAGTCATGTATGCATGCAATAGCTGGACTATAAAGAAAGCTGAGCACCAGAGAATTTATGCTTTTGAACTGTGGTGTTGGAGAAGACTCTTGAGAGTCCCTTGGACTGCAAGGAGATCCAACCAGTCCATCCTAAAGGAGATCAGTCCTGAGTGTTCATTGCAAGGACTGATGTTGAAGCTGAAACTCCAATACTTTGGCCACCTGATACAAAAAGCTGACTCATTTGAAAAGACCCTGATGCTGGGAAAGACTGAAGGCGGGAGGAGAAGGGGATGACACAGGATGAGATGGTTGGATGGCATCACTGACTCAATGGACATGAGTTTCGGTAAACTTCAGCAGGGAGGCCTGGTGTGCTACAGTCCATGAGATTGCAAAGAGTCAGACAAGACTGAGTGACTGAACTGAATTGAACTGAACTGAAAGGGGTGCGAGTCTCAGTTGTAACCCCTAGATTGAGTCTGGGAAACTCCAATATCTTGGGACACTTCCAGTCTTCCAGAGCTGCCTGGATAGCAACTACTCCTATGGGGAGGAAATCATTAGGGTTGACTGGGAAAGCTAGCTAGGGTTGTGGAAAGGGTGGAAAATTAGAATTATCTGAGGATTATGTCCAGATCCAGGAGCTAAAGGAACCAGATTCAGAGCAAGGACAAGGGCATGAGAGCAATAGAAGGCAAGAATGCAGCTGAAAACTGCTTCATAGGGCAGGCCTGGGTAGAGTGTATAGACTGCACTGAGAGTCAAGTGGGGAAAGAGGGCAGAAGAAGACTCTGCTTTGACTCCTTCTAGCCGTGTCTCATGATCTGGCGGCTGATGTTTCAGTCTAATACAAAACAGATGGGTCCCTGTGTTAACACTACCTTCTTCAATTCCTCTTCCTCATTTTCTTAATAACCATCCTATAAGTAAGTTATCTTAGTGAAAATTGCCCAAAGAGCACTGCTTTTACATAAGAAACTTCATAAAGCATTTGTCCAAGTACATCCCCAACCACATGACTACCCGAACAGACACTAACTGATCAAAACTAACAAATTATTTCCAAGGTTGCAAGGGATTACCTGGCCTTTTCTACTCTGTTGAAAATTAAGACTACAATTTGCACCTGCTCCACATACAGCCCACACTAACCAACACCCACACTGACGTATCAAGGCAGGGAAAGGTCTCCTTGAGATTATATTTGAATCTGATATCAGGCATGCCTGCAGAGACTCAAGGAGGAACTGCTTTCATCAAGCATAGTAAAACAGTAAACTTCTCCTTCTATATTTTTCCCATGAAAAAGTAAAACTGCAGGCACTTAACTCAAGCCCCAAAGTGCACAGTTAAGGAACACCTGGCACCATGAATAAATTGCAAAATGTATCTGTCTTCCCTCAAAAAATTTTTCATTAGATGATGCACTTCCGAATGTACTGCTGGTAGCGACTGCCTTGCTAAAGACCAACAGCGCTCATTACCAGGCAGTGTGAGAGCCCAAGGGAAGAGACTGAATTGGTTTTTCAAACCATTGACAGTCTCTAGAAAGTCTGCAATGTTTGCTACTTTAAAATTAAACATCTGGTTGAAAGATCTGTTATTTTATGATTTTTATAACAATTCAAAAGGCATGTTTAAATTCATTCTTTCTCCATCAGAGTTTCAAGTAACTTTACTTTTGATCACCCCATAAACCTTGGGTTCAGAAAGAAAAAGAAAAAAAATTCCCCCCTAGAATATTCATGGTCAGTTCAGCCGTTCCCTTACAAGACTCCTCCTAGGAAGCAAAACAAACCAGTTGTATGGTTTTCCTTCCTACAGACTGCAGTAGTTGAGTATGACTGTGGGTTTATAGTGCCTCCAAAGATTAAAAACAATCCCACTTAAAATGTTCAAATCAAATTCACAAGCAACCTAATGATCTGTGAATGTAAATGTGAATGTTTTACTAAGTGAGGACCCATAAAAGAATTATGTGCCCTAAGTAATAACATGCAGATGCCAACTCTCAGGAGTTCAGTTTGGGACATTCCGTAGCAATGGGGTGTCTTATGTTTATCTCTTAATGTCAGATCCAATACTAAGAGGAGGCAACTATTTTATAGAGAGGAGCATAAGCTGAAAGCTATTTAATGGGTGAACCCTTTCATATCTCTGGTTCCCAAGAGGGCCCTGCTTTCATTAGCCCATTCAGGACTCTTCCAGAGAGAAAGTAGTTCATTTGGGCATGCAAGGTTTAATCTCAGAGCACAGACCCCACGAGTTGGACAAAATTGAAAATAGAGACCATATACTGTTTGAATATCACACAATGATGATGGGAAGTTGTGTTCACAACAGGAAACCTGTGATGTCATCAGAGTTAGCTGCTTCAAACTTCAAACTCAATTCCCAGGATGCCCCATTGGCATCCCCTCTGCTCAACTGCCAGATAGCCAGCCCTTTGCTCTCGTACCAAGCAAGCAAGAATCTTCCATTTCTCTATAAGGAAACTAGAACTGAAAAACATGTACCCCAATGTTCACTGCAGCACTACTTACAATAGCTAAGATACGGAAGCAACCAAGATGTCCATCAGCAGATGAATGGATAAGAAGTGGTGGTACATATACACAATGGAATATTATTCAGCTATAAAAAGAAATACATTTGAGTCAGTTCTAATGAGGTGGAAGAACCTAGAGCCTATTACAGAGTGAAGTAAGCCAGAAAGAGAAAGACAAATATCATATATTAACTCATGTATATGGAATTGAGAAAGATGGTACCAACAACCCTACATGCAGGGCAGCAAAGGAGACACAGACTTAAAAGAACAACTTTTGGACTCAGTGGGAGGAGAGGGTAGGATGATTTGAGGAACAGCACTGAAATAAATATATACATTACCATGTGTAAAATAGACAGCCATTGGGAGTTTGATGTATGACACAGGGCATCCAAAGCTGGTGCTCTGGGACAACTTGAAGGCATGGGGTGGGGAGGGAGGCAGGAAACAAATGTATGCCTATGGCCAATTCATAATGATGTATGGCAAAAACCATCACAATATTGTAAAGTAATTATCCTCTAATTAAAATAAATTAATTATGTCAATGTATGGCAAAACCAATACAGTATTGTAAAATAAAAATAAAAATTTTTTAAAATAAATAAATTAATAAATAAAATAAAATTAATTAATTAAAAAAGAAAACTTTGATGAAGACTCCTTCTCCTTAGCAATGTCTCCTAGACACTAGGCTCCTCCTTGTACCTTAGGTCAGTCTGCTCCTCACAGTCCTAAAGGTTAATAAGCCTTGGACCATCTGGGACTGGGTCAGAAACTATGTTGGTCTGCCATTTTACAGGGGATTCTCCTACTTTTCCAAGCCTAATGAAATCCTACTCACAAGTACAGAAAACCTATTTCTTAGCTACCAAGTCAATCAGACTTACCCAAGTGTCACTGGCTTTTTCCCCGGAGGATGGCATGGCAATCCACTCCAATATTCTTGCCTGGAGTGTCCCATGGATAGAGGAGCCTGGCAGACTACAGTCCATAGAGTTGCACAGAGTTGGACACAACTGAAGCAACTTAGCATGCACATTCGCACTGCCTTTTCTATATTGTTCCTGCCAACAGACTTCCCAAACCTGTCCATTAACTCTAATTTCTCCCCAACAATATCTTTACTACAAGAATTTCAGACAGGACCATACCTGTTCGTCAGAGCAATCACTGAGGTATTCATTTGGTACAGAATTCAGATAATTTCTTCATGACAAGGATTTTTATCTATCCCTTGGATTATGATGCTTTGGAAGCTTCATGTGGTTACTTCAGTTGGTACATAAACACACACACACAAAACCTAGCCAGAAGTTCTCAATTTCAGCCTCCCCTACCAAATTGTGATCATAATCATAGTGGAAAAATCCCTATCACGCCGCACTGTTCATTTTTCTGAAGGGAATTAGGATGTTGCTATTCTTCCTTCCCCGGAGAAGTGAAAAGTGTCTGTGTGATCATTTTAGCTACTGGAATGGTAAAACTAACACTAAGAACTTCTAAAAATTGGTATTCAAATTCTTAAAACAGCTCTCTTTCAAAAAAAATTTTTTTGCCATTGACAAACAGCTGATTTGTCTACTCAAAAACCTTTAGTAGTCCCTCCTTATGGCATTCAAATAATATCCAAACCCTTAAACTTGTAGCCAAGGTGTGATAAAATCTAACTCCTATTTAATCTATCTTTTCAATACTCTCTGTTTTCATTCCCCTCCCCCCCAAAAAAAACTCCATCGGTCTAATGACTGATTTATGTCCCATAGTGACATCTTTTCCATTTCTTCATTAAACAAAAATATATTCCTACCTTTGTTTACATCTTCCCTTCCATCAGAAGGCCTTCCCTGAAACCATTCTACCTTGATTCAAAACACAATAACCACCCCCACCCCCCAAAAAATAGCCAAAATCTCACTTCCTTTCTGGAGCTTTCTTGAACATACCAGTCCATGATGCTCATTCTACTAACTAAGACAGTGTGCAACATCAAATTAAGAATTAGAAAACAGAGAGCCAAACTCGGTCACTTGCCAGCTATGTGAACCACGGTAACTCACTTATCTTCTCTAAGCCTAAGTTCTCTTCATCTAAACTAAAGGGCTTGGGACTGTCTCAAAGATCCATTCCAGTCTTAATAAAAAATCTTTGAGCTTCATCAAAAACCTCCAGTTACCCACCCCTGAATAAATTGCCAGATTTTACCAAGTAATAATCCAAGATCCCCAACATGCCCTATGCAATATTTGGGACATGCTTATAATTTTAAAAATATTTGCTGTTTATCTTGGTATCTTGTATTTTATCTGGCAATTTTGTGCATAAGTCCATGTTGAATAATCACCAATTAATTTAAGCTATCTGGAGACAGGGGTTTGTTTTACATGTACCCCAAAGTTTCTGATACAGTATCACATACAGAGAATGCTCACAAGTGCTTTATGATAAATGGGTACCAACTCTCTCAAACTAAAGCGACTCAGTGAGCAAAAGCTCATAAAAATTAACTGCTTTACCTGCTTCTCAATTAAATTTCTTTAAGAAGAGCCTAAACTAAGCTGTACCTTTGCAACTGACTCAGCCCTACCCGCTACTGCCTCACCTTACACAGATGCCCTGTAAAACAAGCTTGTAAAGAAGCTCCGTCACCAATTCACATAAATTCCTTACTGCTTACCTTTCCCTCCAGCCATATACACAAAGAGAGCAAAAGCAGTTTCTTTATTACCTGTGCTCAGTTTGTTTATGAGACTCTATATATCTGGCAACTGTTAAAGAGTACCCATCCCCATTCCCACACTCTTCTCTCCACTTAGGCCAACAGCATATCCTATTTCTGTTTCCCATAAAAATTAGGCCATCTCTCCTTCAACGTGGAAGGAAGTATATCATTGTTGTGTTCTATCAGGAGGGAGACCCTCCTGTGTCTTAAAATTAAGTCCTGTCGGGTCATTGTCTACATTAAATCAAAAGAGGACATCAGCAACACATCAGAAGGATAGCAGGTGCTGGGTGGCAAACAGAAGCTGGACCAAAAAGGGACCCAGAGTAAGAGTGCAGGATGGGACTTAGCCTTGGCTCTGCCACTATTTCAGTACCTCGCTTTCCTCTTCTGAGAATAAGAAAGCCCACAGTAAAAATCTGTCTAAGTCCTTTTCAGCCTCAGTATTCTATGGCTTTAAGCAAGACGTACATAGATGCCAACTGAGGATTTAAACTCGACTAGAGGAAATGAGATAAAGACACCATTTACAGCAAATTGCTCTGATATGTAATGAATGCAGCTTCCTCTCCAAGTATAATGGGAAAGTACTGCAAACTCACCCGAATCACTTATTTACCTCAGCAACAGCCCTGCACAAAGGAGCAGAGGCTCTCAGTGTGTATTTATTTCTCTCCTGTTTTGATGCCAGGCTGAGGTATGGCAAATAAAAAGACACAGACAGAAATAAAAGAAAGAGACTGAGGCAGAAAAGAGAGGAAACTTAGTTACGTAGTCGTAGCTTCAGCTATTTATCTTGAATTCTGTATTTCATGGTGTTAATTGGCTTCCTAGACAAGCCAACATCAAAATTTATTAGGACTTGCCCTGATTCCCAACACATAGCTGCCACAGGAAAGCAGTCCCAGACCAAGAGGTGAACATGCTTTGACAAGTGCCAATCCAAAAGTGCTTTTCAAAAACGCCTCTGAATCTATTTGCAGGGTAAAAATAGAGATGTGGATGTACAGAATGAACTTGCGGACACAGAGGGGGAAGGAACAGGTGGAATGAATTGCGAGAATAGCATTGACATATATACAATATCATGTGTAAAAGAGATAGCTAGTGGGAAGCTGCTGCGTAGCGCAGGGAGCTCAGCTCAGTGCTCTGTGATGACCTAGAAGGGTTGGGGGGTGGGGCTGGAGGGAGGCTCAAGAGGGAGGGGATATATGGATACTTATACCTGATCCATGGTGTTGTAGAGCAGAAACTAACACAACATTGGGAAGCAATTAATCTCCAATTAAAAGAATTTTTTTTTAATTTTTCTCTGGCTTTAGTAAGGAAGATAATTTTTAAAAAATTAGATGGAAGACACTGTCTTGTTTCAAAAAGCAACAGCAAACTATCTGTGTGCACATTTAAAGAGAAGGATGCAAATCACCAAAATGCTGGATAAATGGTGAGAAATTCAACCTACTATCTAATTAAATACCTAATCAACTCAAATGTCTAAATATTTGGGGACATATAGATGTAGGACAAAGTTTTCCACTTTTCACTTGGGTGCTCTGGGAGAAGAAACCACATTAATGGAAAAGCATTTGGCAAACTCTTACAGATATTATGAGTTTTCAAATAAGCATTTTATGAAGTGAGAATCAATAGGTTCTCACAGCTCTCCTGAGGAGCTGTGTGTCATCATCAGCTAAATATCTATTGTTATTGTTTTCCCCACTGAGCTTTTAGTAAACTACATTCAATTCTCTTGCAGTTATAATGCCATCATTAAGTGGCAGACGGGGGCCTCTGGGAGCCATATAGTTCAACCCATTGCCCCCAAGCAAGTTCACATGAAGCTATTTGCAAGAACAGTTATGTCAAACTAGCCTAAAAGATCCCTCAGTCAAGAGACACAAATTCTCAGAAATATCCCCATGAAAGTACTACATGGACTCTAGAGTCGTTTGCATGGATAAATTTCTTGGTGAAAGGTACTCAGGTATATTCTGAAGTTCCTTTATAGCCAAAGACTCCCTAGAATTGCATTTCCAAAAATGTGGTCCCTATGTGTTAGTAGGTGTCCAGTCCAAGAACAGTGCTATAGATAAACAGGTTTGGAAAACATTGGTTAAAACAAAATCAAATACATTTCTTTTGCTGTCGTAACTTCTCAGAATCTTTAAAGGATTGATGTTTCCCTTACATAACCATGGATACACTTTTATTTGGGGCTTTCCAGGTGGCACAGTGGTACCACTTTCCAGGTGGCAGGCAGTGATCTGCCTGCCAGTCAATGCAGAAAATGCAGGAGGCACAAGAGGCATGGGTTTGATCCCTGGGTTGGGAAGATCCCCTGGAGTAGGAAATGGCAACCCACTATAGCATTCTTGCCTGGAGAATCCCATGGAAAATGGAGCCTTGTGGACTATGGTCCATGGGGTCACAAAGAGCAGGACATGACTGAGTGCAATGCACAACGCACATTGTTTTATCTGCAACACCACTGACATACTGAAGTGGTTCTAGCCCACTAGCCTCCACCATCATTAACACCACCACCTCTTTCCCCACCTTCCCCAGACATCCTACTCGGATTTCAGATCTCAGAGCAAACATTTCTCCTCCAGGAAATGCTTCCTTAACCCCTAGAGGAAGAGTTGACAAATCCTTTTTGCCCATGAGCCAAATGCAGTCCACTGCCTATTTTGTGTAACCCACAAGCTAAGAATAGTTTTCACATTTTTAAGAGGTTCAGAACTATCAAATGAAAAATAATATTTTGTGACATTCAAAAATCACATGAGATTCAAATTTCAGTATTCCTAAAATTGTACTGGGACATGGCCATGCTCATTTATGTGTCGTCTGTGACTGCTTTTATACTGCAACAGCAGAATTTCCTAGCTGGATTAAAGACCATTTGGCCCACAGAAGCAAAAAGATTTCCTATCTGGCTCCTTAAAGAAAAAACAGTGCCAACCTGTACCATCGACTATATGCTCTCACAGCACTTTTCATGTATGAAACTCATGAAAATTTCACACATAGTTGTCTGATCACTTTATTAACAGCTGTCTCCTCATTAAATGGTAAGCTCCACAAGAAGGGGGCCCATGACTTTTTTCACCCCTTTATTGGCAGTGGTTAGCACAGAACCCAGCACATGGTGAATGTTAATTATGTGTTGAAGACCGAATAAGTAAATGCATCCTAAAACTGATATTCCACAAAATACAACTTGGGAAATACTATTCTAAGCATATAGCCTCCAGGCGGTAGACAGAGTAAAGGGACAAGGACTTTGCTTGCAGATTATTTCAGCAAAATCATGTTATGAAAGCAGACAAAACTAGCAAAACAAATGCTTTTTGTCTTGAGGCTGCTCCACCCTAAACAATCTGAAAACTGTGTGAAAGTGTTAGTCACTCAGTCTTGTCCAACTCTTTGCAATCTCTTGGATTATAGCCAACCAGGCTCCTCTGTCCATGGAATTCTCCAGGCAAAAATACTAGATTGGGCAGCTATTCCCTTTTCCAGGGGATCTTCCAGACCTAGGGATCAAACCCAGGTCTCCCTCACTACAGGCAGACTCTCTACCCTCTGAGCCACCAGGGAAGCCCAAAGGAACTATAGCAGCACTCTAGCGACCTGAACAGGTCCTCCAGAATCAAATGAAGAGACATCCGCAGAATCTCAAAGGCCTTGGAACTAGTCAGGAAAGAGCTGGGCCCCTCAGGGAACAGCTGGTGAATAGAAAATAAATGAGAATAGAAAGCATGTAAGAAGAAAAGACAAAGGGGAAATGAGTCAGATGAGACCCCCAGAAATCCATCTGAGATACAATTTATAAGGACTGAAAGAAAGTCAGTGAGAAAAACAGAGGCAGTCTCTGGACACCACAGGTATTTGTTGATGGTCCAACGGGGACGTTGTTCTGTATGGCTACAGTCTGCATTGCAGCCTGTCTAGACACAGCCATCCTAAAGAGCCATGTAATTTCCTTCACATTCTAGAAGCTGCCCCCGACTCCCTTCCTGTTCGATCCAAATCCTTGCTTGTCTCATCAGATATTATTTATGAGGTTTAATGCACGGACTTGAGCATTTCCAAGAACTTAGAGACATGTGTCAGCAAGATGTTTCCCTCAGTTTCAGACCAGCTGCATTTGAGAGTTATCTGCTGGCCTGTCTCCCTGGTTACCAATGAGAAGACAGGCCTTCCAAGGAAGTATGGAGGAAAACCAACAGGCCCTTCCCGGTTTCAGAAGAATCAGGTCCTTCTCTGTTTCCTCACCAACAAAGAACATTTCTCTTCACTGATTCGCTACTGAACAAAGCTTTACTAAGTACCTACTGTGTACCAGACACCACTGAGCAGAATCATCCTGAGCCAGTCAAGCTCACAGGATAATGGAGAAAGTAGAGTGTAACCAGGCAATCAGAAAAATCAACGACTATTTCCAAACTGTGATAAGAACCATGAAGGCACCCTGATCATGTGTAACTGGGAGGTCAGCGAAGGCTCCCAAAAGATGTGAAATGAAATCTGAGAGCAAAAGAAATCATTTTCTCAAGGATCTGGGAAAAAAAAAACTCTTGGGGCTGAAATTCCATGGGATTTCCACCTAGAAAACTTCAATCACTGACAAATTTCAAAGCGACTAAACCAGAAGTGAAGGTAAACCCTAAGGAAGACTGCCAGCAATGCTCTGTGTTACTAATGCTGAGAACTAGGCCCTCCCATATGATGCCACAGCCAGAAGTGATTGGTAGATATTGGCCCAGTCTTCTCACAGACTTACCCAGGATCATTATGGTTTTCATTTTATAGATGAAAAAGTCAAGAAAGAGCTTACTGAAACAGCCTTCAGTAAAGGCTGTAATGAAATTCCTCTTTCTTTAAAGATCACAGAGATGGGCTATTTATTCCAGAGCCATTTAAGTTGGACCTTGAATCTGGAGGAAATAGATTCATGGATTAGGTACTTCATCATGCAAGGTATTAGCAAGCCAAGACGCATCCACTTGGCTTATCTGGAGCTCCCTCTGTGCACAGAGGCCTTCTCCAAGCATGAAGGGAGGAGAAAGTGTACATTTTAAGAAATTCCCCTTTCTTTAAAGTCAACAGAATAGGACAGAAAGGAAACTTTCAAGTGATCAGGGAGTACTCCCTACTCCAGTAAGTTACCAAGGACTATGTGCTTGATGATGGATTGTGCCTTCGCTGAAGATCAAAAGTAAAAGCAGACTTACAGGGAATTTAACCTGTCTGAGAAAATACAGCGTACATGTGCAGGCGCACACACACACACACTGATCAATACAGCCACAGTGTGAATGAGAGAGAAATCATAAATGCTGTAAGAGAACACAGGAAGGTACTAAAGTGGTCAGAAAAGGCTTCAGAATAGCAGTTAACTTATTGGGTATTTCGTGTGCACAAACCAATAACCGTAAACCTCTACAAAGCACTAACTCCTGCTTCAGACACTGCACTAAGTGCATAAACACACTATCTCACAGAGATAATGAGGGAGGTGTTGCTGAAAGATGAAGGAGCTAAGTCTTGAAAAGCCAGGTAATTTGGTCTACATTTCTCAGTAATTGTGTGGCAGAGCTCAGGGTAGAACTTGAGATCCATTCTTAACCCATCAAAGATCCACCATATCTGCAGAACTGAGTCAAAGAGACTTGGGTGCATGGTTTTCATGCCTCTCAGGATAGCAAGCCTCCATCTCACTTATCACCATTGTAACCATTATCAACAAAGATATTTCTCAGGGCAAAGCTTGGATTCCATCTGAACTGATTTCATGACCTGTTGTTTTAAGTTTCATATTATTCTGTCTTCACAAGAAGCAGTTCAGTCACTCAGTCATGTCTGACTCTTTGTGACCCCATGGACTTCAGCACATCAGGCTTCCCTGTCCATCACCAACTCCCGGAGCTTACTCAAACTCAAATCCATTGAGCCAGTGATGCCATCTAACCGTCTAATCCTCTGTCATCCTTCTCCTCTGTCATCCTTCTCCTCCTGCCTTCAATCTTTCCCAGCATTAGGGTCTTTTCCAATGAGTCAGTTCTTCGCATCAGGTGGCCAAAGTATTGGAGAAGAAGCAAAGAGAACAATTAATACTTAGGTGGACGAACAAAGGGAAGACATTCTCTTATGTATCCATTCATTCAACAGATCCTCTGTGCCAAGAACTGTTCTCGGTGCTGGAGACACCACTGTGAACAAGTCTACTATACGTTCCATTGAGAAAGATAGAAAACAAATATAAATATATAATTACATTACACAGATAAAAGACACTTCAGCAGCACATGATACATGCTAGAAGATGAATGAAGTTGGATAAGGGAAAAATAAGTGTCAGGTGGGAGCATGATCATGCCATTTTAAATACTGTAGAAATTAAAACAAAATATAGACAGAAGCCTCACTAATAAGTGAAGTTAACTGCATCATATACTAAAGGAAGTCATGAAGTCATGTGAATATCAAGAGGTCGCTCCAGGCAGAAGGACTGTTATCTCTGGCATTTTGATACAATTATTCACTTTATTGGAAATCTAAGGATGATCTTTCTCCATCCCTTGAAACTGGACAGGTCTTCAGCTGAATGCCCCAGGATGTTCCTTATGAAGAGATGCATGTCTTTGTGACTCTGGGATAATTGGATTGTCACTATTCTTTAGATTTGCCAGGAGGAATTCCCTACTTGTTCCAGATCTCCAAAGCAGCCTTCAGAATTCTTTTAGCATTCTTCCCCACAGTCACTTCAATGCATCTTGGGAGTTCTTTCACATGACCTCCTTGCAGAGCATCCTTTGAGAATCTTTTAAAAGCTATAGATTCTCTTCCCATACCCTGAAAAACATGTAGCCTGGAAATTATGCATAATGCTACAGAAGATAATTCTTTTAACCTACCTGTGGATGCCTCCTGGGGTCTATAGACTTTTAAGTTAAGGACCTCTATCACAGAACTTCTTGGGGGGGTCACCCAGCTACTCTTTTCTTTAATTATTTGTTTATGTATTATTTTTGGCTGCACTGGGTCTTCATTGCTATGTGCAAGTTTTCTCTAGATGCAGTGAGTGGGGGCCATGCTAGTTGCAGGGCTTGGGCTTCTCATTGTGGTGGTTTCTCTTGTTACAGAGGATAGGCTCTAGGGCGCGTGGACGTCAGTAGTTGCGGCACATGGGCTTAGTTGCCCGACAGCACGTGAATCTTCACAGACCAGGGATCAAACCCATGGAGCCTGCAATGTTAGGCAGATTTCTTAGCCACTGGACCACCAAGGAAGTGGTCACTCACCTACTCTTACTCCCAGAAAGAAAGTCCTGTGCTACCTGCAAAATCTTCATTATTTATTAAAAGGTCTCATGCCATAGGAAATTCCAGGTGGCATGGAGACAAAGCAAAGTAAATGCTAGCTGATATTCCTTATAGTCGTACTCAGACACCAGACAACTCTGTAATCATCACAAAGTAGGAGTCCAGAGGTGGTGATCAGATTAGAAGAGTGGTTTTCATGGTACAACTCATTGTCCAGGACATACTTCTGTTACTGAAATTGTGACTGCTTATGATATCTATGCTTCTGTCTTCTCCATAAAAGGGGATTCCTTGAGGACAGGGGCTGTGCTTCATTTATCCTTATATTCCAAGTGCCAGCAGGAGAGAAAAAGCCAACTCGAATTAGTGAAACACAAAAGGAAACAACAATAGGTTCACACATGCAATCTAAAGACATTTATGAGTAGGGTTGGACTCAGGAACTATCAGAATCAGGGGACTTTAATATTTCCTTCTTTCATCATCTCTCTGTCTTTACACTCTCTCTCTCTCTCTCTCTCTCTCTCTCTCTCACACACACACACACACACACACACACACACACACACACCACATCCATCTTTGGGTTTTTCCCCCTACTTTTTGACTTTTCTTAGATCACTTGTCCCCAAGAGGAAAAATGGCCACAGACAGCTCTGGGTTTATATCCCAACAACTTTATATCCAGAGGGGGGGAAAGGGAGCTTTGCTTTTATTTTTTAATTTGAAAAATGTTAGGAAATGCTAGGAATGGATTTTAATAAACCAGTTTAACTCACATGTCCATCTGCAGCCCCAGCTCTACAGCCAGGGAAATGGGTCTATATGATTAGCCAGTACCCAATAACACTTTATGAGAAAGGGTAAAAATTCTTGCTTAAGGTAGGGATACTATTACTAGAGGGAGGAGGATTATGGATGGATGCTGAGCAGACAAAAGCAATAGCTTTCACAAATAAAAATAGTATTAATAAAACCTAATTATCTCCTACCATATGCTAGATATTGTGCTTAAGTGTGGTCTGTGGATTACCTCATTCATCACTCTGCAAATAGTTGTTGACCAGATAGCATGATGCCAGATTACAAGCAATCTTGAAATCCAGGCAAAGGAATTCATAACATATGGTAAGAAGTAGAGAGCAAATAAGGATTTTGAGGGAGAGAGTTACATAACAAAAACAGCATTTAAGGGTGTTGATGCTGTAGTTTTCCATCTCTGTCACCAGCTCCCAATGGACTGAATTGAGTGTTTGGGAGTCAGTGAGCAAAAGCCCTGAGAATTTAAACTCTGAATAGGATCTGAGAGTCTTCTTACCAAACACCTTACTTTAAGCCCAAATTCCCCAAGTCTTCATTTTCCTGGCCATTAATCCCTAGCAAGGAATGGGACTAATGATACTGTAGAACTGAGCAGTATTTGCAGAAACATCACCTGTTAATTCCAGGGCTCACCTACCAGCTCAGGGGAAAGACAAACATTTCCTTCTGGCAGATAAATGTAAGCTTCAAAGTAGATGTGAAAATGGTGAGAACATTCTGTTATTTTCCTTCTTAACAAGGCTTGATGAAAGCAATCTCCACAGAGGCTGCCTAATTGGGCAGAGAGCTCATCTCTGAGCAGCACTGGCAGAAGGAACCAAGGATGGGTAGCTCCTTCTGTCTGAAGGCTACCCTTTTTTCCCAAAGAGGGGGAGCTGCTTCACCTGCAGTGCACCCCCAACCCCACACACCTCCAGGGCCTTTCAGGGGACACCTATCAAGTGGCTGTTCTGAATGTGTTATGAACAACTGGCTCCCTACTTCCCTATTTCACAGCACAAACTCTTTGGTTTTCTAATTATCATACAGGGGAATAGTACTGTTTACTTACTGCTCCTGAAAACAGGCAAGGCTTGCTTCCTGCTGATAAAATGCCCTGAGAAGCCAGTGTAGGTAACTGTAGCCCTTCTGGGCCAACTGAGGGAGGCTCAGAGGCCAGCTGCATCCTCTGCCCCCCACCAGGAACACTTTTGCAGACAGGGACTGAGGAGCCAAATGAACTGTCCGCAGTTCATGGATCCAACCTCAGTCAGGCAACTCACCACACTCTATTCCCCATAGCCATAGACCCCTCTGCTGCCCTCTTCAGTGCCTTGAAATAACCCAGGTCCTCCTGAGGCAGGAGGTAGATGGTCCCCAGTCTGAGCAGCTGGAATCTATCTGCTGTGGACAAAGATAATGGCAGAAGCAAGGAGAAACTGAGTACTGCATGGATAAAAGATAAAGAGACCACAGATTTCTCATTCTTCAGGTCAAGGAGACCTCCCAGAACACACAAACATAATAAAGTTCCTTGATGGTCAAAAGTGGTGCAGGGAAGGGGGTGGTGCACCCCATAATGGGTGTTGTCAACCTCCCCATAGGCCTCTGCACTGGAATCCATCTTGGCTAAAGATGTGCATGCATGTTGGGAGGGATCTAGGAAAGGTCAGTTCAGTTCAGTTGCTCAGTCATGTCTGACTCCTTGTGACCCCACGGACTGCAGCACGCCAGGCCTCCCTGTCCATCACCAACTCCCAGAGTTTACTCAAACTCATGTCCATTGAGTTGGTGAAGCCATCCAACCATCTCATCCTCTGTCGTCCCCTTCTCCTGCCTTCAGTCTTTCCCAGCATCGGGGTCTTTTCAAATGAGTCATCTCTTTGCATCAGGTGGCCAACGTATTGGAGTTTCAGCTTCAGCATCAGTCCTTCCAACGAATATTCAGGACTGATTTCCTTTATGATGGACTGGTTGGATCTCCTTGCAGTCCGAGGGACTCTCATATTGATGTATGGCAAAACAAATACAATATTGTAAAATAAAATAAAATAAAATCTGAAAAGAAAAAAAAAGAATCTTCAACACCACAGTTCAAAAGCATCAATTCTTCGGTGCACAGCTTTCTTTATAGTCCAACTCTCACATTCATACATGACTACTGGAAAAACCATAGCTTTGACTAGATGGACATTTGTTGGCAAAGTAGTGTCTCTGCTTTTTAATATGCTGTCTAGGTTGGTTATAACTTTTCTTCCAAGGAGAATGTGTCTTTTAATTTCATGGCTGCAATCACCATCTGCAGTGATTTTGAAGCCCAAAAAACTAAAGTCTCTCACTTTTTGCTCTCACACTTGCCATGAAGTGATGGGGCCAGATGCCATGATGTTAGTTTTCTGAATGTTGAGCTTTAAGCCAACTTTTTCACTCTCCTCTTTCACTTTCATCAAGAGGCTCTTTAAGATTTTCTTTGCTTTCTGCCATAAGTGCGGTATCATCTGCATATCTGAGGTTATTGATATTTCTCCCAGCAATCTTGATTCTAGCTTGTGTTTCATCCAGCCCAGCATTTCTCATGATGTACTCTGTATATAAGTTAAATAAGCAGGGTGACAATATACAGCCTTGACGTACTCCTTTCCCTATTTGGAACCAGTCCGTGTCCAGTTCTAATTGTTGCTGCATACAGATTTCTCAAGAGGCAGGTCAGATGGTCCGGTAATCCCATCTCTTTCAGAATTTTCCACAATTTGTTGTGATCCACACAGTCAAAGGCTTTGGCATAGTCAATAAAGCAGAAGTAGATGTTTTTCTGGAACTCCCTTGCTTTTTTGATGATCCAACGGATATTGGCAATTTGATCTCTGGTTCCTCTGCCTTTTCTAAATCCAGCTTGAACATCTGGAAGTTCAAGGTTCACGTACTGTTGAAGCCTGGCTTGAGATGAGTGAGATGAGTGCAATTGTGCGGTAGTTTGAGCATTCTTTGCTCAAAGACAGGTCAGGAATGGAAAAAAGTAAGATAACTGGCCAAAGGTAAACAAAGACCTGGAAGAACTGGCCTATATAAGTGATTTCATCACCTCTCTGGGGCACTCCTCCTCATTAGTGAGGACGCTCACACCCTTTCTCTCTTGGTGTGTATCTCTGCCTTGCTTCTATCATAACTAAACCAATGGTTTCTCTGTATTTTCTCCAACATGTTTTTCTGTGTCTCTGGTAATAAAGTTTCTGGCTGTTTTTACAGTTTTTGCCTCCTTGAAACATTCTTGCTTTCAAATGGGACAAGAGCCAAAGGAACTTTGCTTCTAGCCTCTAGCCTTTGCTAAAGCTAGGAGTCCTAGGAGCTCTCCTAGTAGCTAGGAGTCCTGGTTTTCATCCAGGCTCCCCAGGTCCCATTCCTAGGCAGGGAACTAAGATCTTGCTTCAAGCCACCACTGGCTGTCTCTCCGTGAGATCACTTCCAAACCTGACTGACTACTACATCAATCGGAGACTTCACCAGAGGAACAAAAGGAATAATAATGCTGATATGTGCAGGACATTTTTTGTGCCAGATACTTTACACACAGTCTCTAATTTTATTCCCACAATAACTCTATGATGTTTCCCGTTTTAGAGATGAGGACCTGAGGCTTAGAGGGTGTAGGAAATTTTACCCAAAGTTAACACAGCTAATGAGGAGCATAGCTACTGTCTCTCTGATGGGAAGGAAGGTAGTATATGCCCTCAAACCCTCCGCTACACTGCAGCCCATGGAGGGAAGTTTGCCATTGAGAAGAGGCGGGGCAGCTCCACCATTCTTTCAATCAATTGATCACTGTTTACTGAGCACTATCATGATGCAAACACTATGTTGAACCAATATTTTTCATGCTCCCTTGGGCTTCCCTTGTGGCTCGTCTGGTATAGAATCTGCCTGCAATGTGGGAGACTTGGCTTTGACCCCTGGGTTGGGAAGATACCCTGGAGAAGAGAAAGGCTACCCACTCCAATATTCAGGCCTAGAGAATTTCATGGACTGTATAGTCCATGGGGTCACAAAGAGTTGGACATGGTTGAGCGACTTTCACTTCACTCTGTCCAAAAACTTCTAATTTGGGTAGGAGACAAGATGTACACACATGACAATTTAATAAAAATACACCAAACAGCAATATAGGATAGGTCATCAAGCATTTGGATAGCAAGGGGATCAAACCAATCAATCTTAAGGGAAATCAACCCTGAATACTTGTTGGAAGGACAGATGCTGAAGCTGATATTTCAGTATTTTGGTCATCTGATGCAACTCATTGGCAAAGTCCCTAATGCTGGGAAAGACTGAGGGCAGAAGGAGAAGAAGGCATCAGAGGATGAGATGGCTGGATGGCATTACCAATGCAATGGACATGAACTTGGGCAAACTTCAGGAGATGGTGAGAGACAAGGAGGCCTGGTGTGCTGCAGCCCATGGGGTAGCAAAGATTCGGGCACAACTGGGTGACTGAACATCAAGCAAGAATTCTTACCTTGGGGATTCATACAAACAAGAGGACAAACTTCCTCATTTGATCAATGAACAGATGAACCAAGCCATAGTGGACATAAGCAGACACACAGGGTAAGGAAGCAGTTGTCCTTCATTTATTATTCCTATGCCCTGTGTCCACAAAACTGGATTCATGACAACTGAAACGTGGTGATATGGAGAGTTCATAAGCCTGGGAGTCAATGTAACTGGCTCTCCCATTAATGAACTGTGGGGATTAAACCCCAGCTTCTGCTTCTGAGAAAGCTGAGCTGGGCTTCCATGGTGGCTCAGCGGTAAAGAATTCACCTGCCAGTGAAGGTGACATGGATTTGACCCCTGATCTGCGAAGATCCCACATGCCATGGAGCAACTAAGCCCATGGGCCATAACTATTGAGCCTGTGCTCAAGAGCCTGGAAGTCGCAACTACTGAGCCCACACGCCCTAGACCTGTGCTCCGCAACAAGAGAAGCCACGGTAATGAGAAGTCCGCGCACTGTAACTGAGAGTAGCCCCCACTTGCCACAACTAGAGAAAAGCCCAGCACAGCCAAAAACAAATAAATGGATAAAATTATTTTAAAAAATCCAAGACTTAGAGTGTGATTTAAGCTAGATGGTAAAGAATCTTCCTGCAATGCAGGAGACCTGGGTTCGATCCCTGAGTCAGGAAGATCCCCTGAAGAAGGAATGGCAACCCACTCCAGTATTCTTGCCTGGAGAATCCCATGGACAGACCAAGTGGTCACAAAGAGTCAGACACAGCTGAGCAACTAACACTTTCACTTTCACCAGAGAAACAGAACCAGTAGAAGATAGATATTGAGATCCATTGCAAGTTATTAACATATAAGATTGTGGGGCCTAGCTACAAGTCTGAACTCTGTAGAGAAAGTGAGTTGAAACTCTCAGGCACAATCTGAAGCTGCAGCCCATGGGAGGAATTTCCTCTTCTGGGAACTCTCTTAAAGCCTTTCAACTGATTAAATCAAACACATCCAGATTATCCAGGATAATCTCCTTTACTTCAAGCCAACTGATTACACACATTAATCATATCTACAAAATACCTTCACAGCAACCCCTTGGGTGGTGTTCGAGTAACTGGGGACTGTAGCATAGCCAAGCTGACACATAAAACTGACCATCACAAACCCCATGGTGTCTCTGTTTCTTTGTATTTTTTAGAACCTGTGATTCTAGTAGTAACCAAACTGTGCAACAACATGTCATTTTAAGGGCTAGATCCAGGCACAGATACGACAAAAGAAGCTCCTCCTGAGTAGTTGGTTCAGAGGTCACCAGCTTACAAGGATGCTAACCTAAGAGGTAAGATGCAAAGACGTGCATGTGGCTGCAGCCAGGGCCTCCCTCCCTGACAATCAAGGTTGGGAGGAAATGCTGCTAAACAGGAGTTTTTCTTCCAGAACGCCATTGGCAAACTGTCTGTCCACCATGATTCAACCCTAAGCAAGGACTTTTAATAAGCCAATTATTTGCTCAAGCAAATCGGGGGGGGGTGGGGGTGCAGAGGGGGACTCAAACTTAGTGCAGAGACCATTGTCATTCATGGTATTTATCCAGGACTTAGAATCACAGAAATTTCAGGCTGCAAGGATCTTAGAGTTAACCTTGTCCTACCCACTCATGTCACAGATAATGGGAATGAGAAGCGGAGAGATTCTTCTACTGCAACCTCAAGAAGCTACTGAGAGTCATAGTCAGGACAAAGGGTCCTTCCTGATTCCCAGCCAAAGCTCTTTCTACCACATCTCCCTCCAGCAAGTCAAAGAAATGTATACAGACTTAAAACGCAAGCCTTCCGTCTCCTCAGCAAAGCCTGCAGTTGAGCTCCTTATCGCTGACATTTACTCTGACAGATATCAGTAACTACAAAGGGGTACACCATTAACACCAGATGACAAACTCTAAAATTGTCTTGTTTTCACAACTGTCACTTTTTAAGAGGTGAATGACCTTTCTCTGGTTTTTTAAAAACCTCTGGATTTCAGCTAGCTCAACACCTCCACACTGCCTCCCACAATCACTTGCTATGAAAATGTCATTATTCTATTTTGAAGAGGCTATGGTAGTTGTGCTTCTTTGGTAATAACTATGTTTTCTGAAAAAAGGGAAGCAAAAGTCATGAAAACCAGAGATGGAGAAGCTTTCATGGGTCAATCATGCCCCTATTGTGCAGCAGGGGAAAAGAAAGCAGAAAATACAATGTCAAATCCTTGGGCAAAGATGGCATCCCCCTAGCTCTGTGGCTTTATTTTGATCCAGAACTGAGAGAAATGTCTTGCTACCCATTTCCAAAGACTGCATCCAACAGCCCTTTACCTGATGAACCACCTAGTTTAAGAGACAGGAATGGTTTCCCCTTCCCAATACCCAGCTCCAAATTCTCTTTTCCAAACCCTATTAGTTAGGAATCTTTCAGTTCAGTTCAGTCACTCAGCTGTGTCCAACTCTTTGCAACCCCATGGACTGCAGCAAACCAGGCCTCTCTGTCCATCACCAACTCCCCGAGTTTACTCAGACTCATGTCCATTGAGTCAGTGATGCCATCCAACCATCTCATCCTCTGTCATCCCCTTCTCCTCCTGCCTTCAATCTTTCCCAGCGTCAGGGTCTTTTCAAATGAGTCAGCTCTTCGCATCAGGTGGTCACAGTATTCGAGTTTCAGCATCAGTCCTTTCAACGAATATTCAGGACTGATTTTCTTTAGGAGGGACTGGTTGGATCTCTTTGCAATCCAAGGGACCCTCAAGAGTCTTCTTCAACACCGCAGTTCAAAAGCATCAATTCTTCGGTGCTCAGCTTTCTTTACAGTCCAACTCTCACATCCATACATGACTACTGGAAAAGCCATAGCCTTGACTAGATGGACCTTTGTTGGCAAAGTAATGTCTCTGTTTTTTAATATGCTGTCTAGGTTGGTCATAACTTTCCTTCCAAGGAGTAAGCTTCTTTTAATTTCATGGCTGTAGTCACCATCTGCAGTGATTCTGGAACCCCCTAAAAAATAAAGTCTGACACTGTTTCCCCTGTTTCCTCATCTGTTTGCCATGAAGTGACGGGGATGGATGCCATGATGTTAGTTTTCTGAATGTTGAGCTTTAAGCCAACTTTTTCACTCTCCTTTTTCACTTTCATCAAGAGGCTCTTTAGTTCTTCTTCACTTTCTGCCATAAGGAATCTTTAGTAGCAAGAAATAGAAGTGTGAGGTGAGATTAGGCAAACAAGGAGATAATATGCTGGGTTTAAATTTCAAAAATCCTAAATAAGGTGACCATGTATTAAATCTCTGTGACGGCTTTTCCCTAAGGACAAACCAGTTATGAAAGGTATTTTATTTTTCCCTAGGAAATGACCCTAAGAAGAAAGAAACAAGGAAAGAGTTTCTTTCCCCCTGTTCTTGGCTTGTGTGTGTGCGCTCAGTCACTCAGTAGTGTCCGATTTGCGACCCCATGGACTGGAAGTCACCAGGCTCCTCTGTCCATAGAATTTTCCAGGCAAGAATACTGGAGTGAGTTGCCATTTCCTTCTCCAGAGAACCTTCCCAACCCAGGTTCTTGGCTTATTTAAAGGTAAAGAAACCCACATAGGATGTGGCCAGTCCAAGTAACTTCAAAGCAATAAAAGGCCTCTTTAGCCAGGCATATTTCCTCTATAAGGAATATGGCAAATTTATTAATGAGGCTCACAGATGGCAAAGATAATCAGCAAGTGCATCTGCCAATGGTGATAAGAAGTACTGCTCTGGTTGCAGTGCCTGGCACCAAGTAGCTTAGACTATCCATGGCCTGTTTAACAGGGGTAGAAGCAGGGTAATCATTCTGTCACAAATAAAGAAAGATCAGTTGGTTTTCTTTTTCATAACATAAAGTTTGTACAGTCTCTTTCATTTAAATGTTGCACAGACTATCCTCTTGTTGGTAAGTCAATTGTCTTGAGATGGTGCAGAGTGAAGCAACTATGTAAGATCTCCACATAGGCTGTGGGATTGCTGTGTTTCTCCCCGGAAGCTGTGACGCCTCCCAGCAGCTCTCAGTAGGAATGCGTATAGAGCTCAGAGCACAATATCCAGTGTCTATAGCAATACTATGTGAGTCTATGTCCAGCTCCAAACTCAATCACGTGTGTGGCTTGTAGAAATTACTTGACTCCTGGACTCCTTGTTCTTCTTATCAGTGACATAGGAGTAGTAAAAGAATCCATCTCACAGAGCTCTTGTGAAATTTATATAAGATAAAGAATGCAAAGTGCACAGCAAACATGCAATAAATATTAATGACTATTCTGGGTCAGAGCCTCCCTAACCTTCTTCATATCATGACAGGTATTTCGGGGAAAAAAATGTTGTTTGTATGGTGAACTGGGAAATGACGAGATTCCACCCCCCTACTACCCCACCAGCTCCGGGGACTGAAGGACTATGTCTACCACGTCTGCAACCCACTCACCACTGGCCAGCTAAGAATCTCCTCCCATGCTGGATGTTTACTTGTTTTACAGACAGCATGTGTCTCAGCACACTATTTCCACCCCTAACCTAAACACTCTACATTTGCACCCAACACTCTTTTCTTTCTAGGCAGTTACAAGAAATCATGTTTTTGACTAGCATAAATAGAATTCTCCTTTAAACTGTCCAACCCATACAATGTGTCCACACAATATATTATCATCATCAAGTGTTAGTCAGGAAGATGAGGGAAAATTCTGGTTTAGAACTTCTATTCCAAACCCCTCCTTACCATTTTTAAGTATACACACTGGCCAAGGAGGAGGCAGAACCCAGTAAGGCCTGAGGCTCAAGCACACCCATCAGACCTCCAAGCTACCTTCATTCTGCCCAGGCACCACATCATCTGTCTTCAGGCTGGCTGTCTTATCTGTTGGTCACAAGGCAAACATGGCTGAATTTCCACCTTCAAGTTCACATTATAAAGTTGCAAACTTTCTCTTGATTCCAGCTCCAAATTTCTGGAGAGAAAATCTGGTTGGACCAGCTAAACTCAGTTGCTCACCTAGTATAATCTGCGTAACCAAGGAAGCAGACAAATCCAGTAGAGCTCAGCAGCCAGGCCCATTCCCAGGACACAGGGCAGATGTTTGGGAGAAAGGTCAGTTCACAGGGAAAGAGAAGGTCACAGACCCAAGGGACAAGTCCATTACTTTGTCCATTGCACTGGCTATTCTGTCATCAGAAATTCACATCACAAGTCATTCCTGTAATACTCTAAAGTTCCTTGTTAAAAGTGTATTGGTTTTCTAGCATTATAATATTCAATATATTTAAAGTCATTCTTGACATGGAATAGAAATGTTTTGTCCAAGGTTGGGGCCAGAATGTTTGTAGAGTAAAAGGCAGTGTATAGGGAGAAGTTCTCCAGTGCAGAGTATCCTGAGAAGTTGGAAAGCTCTCTAGATACATGTAAGGAAGCTGGGAGTTAGAAAATAAAAAGAAGGAGAGGGGTGGCAAGGAAAATGATCGTGTAAACCTCTCTGATAAGTCTATCTGCACCAGAGCTATTCAAGGGCCATGTAACCAAAAGGTGTTTTAAAACCAGCATTAACTAGTGACTCCAGTTCTCTCAAAAATTGGCTGAAGTGACAAGTCAGAGCTTGGTAGAGGTTAGAATTGTTCTACCCTATACTGGCAAATTTAGCTACAGGATCATAATTCCCAAGTAAAAAAACTAGAACACATAGTCAGACAAATAATTTTCGTGCAATTTCAGAGTGAATGAGGCAGTCTGAAGAATGTACTTTGAACTCAAATATTCCAAATGCTCAAACATTCAAAGTTTTCTAGGTATTTCAATGGTCTATGGGAAAACAGGGCTTCCCTGGTAGCTCAGCTGGTAAAGAATCCACCCGCGATGCAGAGGACCTGGGTTTGATCCCTGAGTTGGGAAGATTCCTGGAGGAGGGCATGGCAACCCACTCCAGTATTCTTGCCTGGAGAATCCCATGGTCAGAGGAACCTGGCTGGCTACAGTCCATGGGGCCGCAAAGAGTTAGGCATGACTGAGTGACTAAGCACATGGGAAAATAAATAAATTAGATGTATGCAAAAGGTAGAGTCAATTTAAGAACTGGAAAGGAAACATTTAATCTGTTCTCAATTTTAAGGAACAATATAAAAAACAGCAATATATTAAAGGAGAAAAAATATTCAAGGGGCTGATTGAGGTTATGGTCTTTGGAACTGGAATTCACCTCAGACTATTAGTCCAAGAGCTGATATTAATTAAGAGGTTATAGAGTGCTTTCCAGTGAGGTTTTTCTTTCCACTGCAATCAGACAATATTAATTTGACTTATGATGAATTAAATGAGTTGTTTTCAACCTTGAAAACAACTTAGTTTCTAGTATCTTTCAACACAATACGAAGCAAGAGATGCCTTCCATCTCCCAGCAACCTTCTTCAAAAACAACAAACACAGGGCTTCCCTGGTGGCTCAGTAGTGAGGAATCCACCTGCCAACGCAGGAGACACAGGTTCTATCCCTGATCCAGGAAGATCCCACATGCCGCACAGCAACTAAGCCTGTGTGCCACAACTACTGAGCCTGTGCTCTAGGGCCTGGGAGCCTGAAGCCCGCACACCTTAGAGCCCACGTTCATGACAATAGAAGCCACTGAAATGAGACGTCCACACACTGCAACTAGAGAGTCGCCCCTACTCTCTGCAACCAGAGAAAAGCCTGTGCAGCAAGGAAGACCCAGCACAGACAAAAGTAAATAAAAAAATTTTTTAACCCACAAAAACTGTCATTTCACATGCAGCACCTAAAAAAAATATTCATGTAACTTTTGCAGAGAATTCACACTACTCACTTTATCAGTTAAGATTTGGAAAACTCAGCAGTGGCCACTGGACTGGAAAAGGTAAGTTTTCATTCCAATCCCAAAGAAAGGCAATGCCAAAGAATGCTCAAACTACCACACAATTGCACTCATCTCACATGCAAGTAAAGTAATGATCAAAATTCTCCAAGCTAGGCTTCAGCAATATGTGAACTGTGAACTTCCTGATGTTCAAGCTGGTTTTAGAAAAGGCAGAGGAACCAGAGATCAAATTGCCAACATCTGCTGGATCATGGAAAAAGCAAGAGAGTTCCAGAAAAACATCTATTTCTGCTTTATTGACTATGCCAAAGCCTTTGACTGTGTGGATCACAATAAACTGTGGAAAATTCTGAAAGAGATGGGAATACCAGACCACCTGATCTGCCTCTTGAGAAATCTGTATGCAGGCCAGGAAGCAACAGTTAGAACTGGACATGGAACAACAGACTGGTTCCAAATAGGAAAAGGAGTGCGTCAAGGCTGTATATTGTCACCCTGCTTATTTAACTTCTATGCAGAGTACATCATGAGAAACACTGGTCTGGAAGAAACACAAGCTGGAATCAAGACTGCTGGGAGAAATATCAATCACCTCAGATATGCAGATGACACCACCCTTATAGCAGAAAGTGAAGAGGAACTAAAAAGCCTCTTGATGAAAGTAAAAGAGGAGAGTGAAAAAGTTGGCTTAAAGCTCAACATTCAGAAAACGAAGATCATGGCATCTGGTCCCATCACTCCACGGGAAACAGATGGAGAAACAGTGGAAACAGTGTCAGATTTTGTTTTTTGGGGCTCCAAAATCACTGCAGATGGTGATTGCAGCCATGAAATTAAAAGACGCTTACTCTTTGGAAGAAAAGTTATGACCAACCTAGATGGCATATTCAAAAGCAGAGACGTTACTTTGCCGACTAAGGTCCGTCTAGTCAAGGCTATGGTTTTTCCTGTCGTCATGTATGGATGTGAGAGTTGGACTGTGAAGAAGGCTGAGCGCCGAAGAATTGATGCTTTTGAACTGTGGTGTTGGAGAAGACTCTTGAGAGTCCCTTGGACTGCAAGGAGATCCAACCAGTCCATTCTGAAGGAGATTCCTTTGGAAGGAATGATGCTAAAGCTGAAACTCCAGTACTTTGGCCACCTCATGCGAAGAGTTGACTCATTGGAAAAGATTTTGATGCTGGGAGGGATTGGGGGCAGAAGGAGAAGGGGACGACCGAGGATGAGATGGCTGGATGGCATCACTGACTCTATGGACGTGAGTCTGAATGAACTCCAGGAGTTGGTGATGAACGGGGAGGCTTGGTGTGCTGTGATTCATGGGGTCGCAAAGAGTCGGACACGACTGAGCGACTGAACTGAACTGAACAGAAGACGATTTCCACTTATTTAAGGTGGAAACAGGAAAGTAATAAGAGGTCACTGTGCTTCCTCAGAGAAGCCAATGACAGGTGCTTCCATCCACTACCATAAACCAGAAAACTAGAAAGTGGAAAGGAATAATTGTCTCTCACCATGTCTTGCATCATTTGTCTCTTCAAGCAACTAGATTTTCCTGACCACAGGTGGAAGATGGTCACTCTACAGCTTTTATGCTTACACTCAAAAGATATGCTAGTATTGATATCATGTAAGAATCGAATTGCCAGACTATGTCCAATGCAGGATACAGCATGCTTGGGGCTGGTGCACGGGGATGACCCAGAGAGATGTTATGGGGAGGGAGGTGGGAGGGGGGTTCATGTTTGGGAACGCATGTACACCCATGGTGGATTCATGTCAATGTATGGCAAAACCAATACAGTATTTTAAAGTAAAATAAAGTAAAAATAAAAATTAAAAAAAAAAAAGATATGCTAGTATTGAACTGAAATATCTGTCTTATTTCCAAATTTCCAGGAGAGGAAACCTAATTAACTTGTATTGACCCAACTCTGGTCCAGTCACCCATAGCCATCTCTCAGTTTTTCCTACCTCCAAAGCAATCTTATCTTCTGTTTATATTTTGAGTTGTAAGTTCCTCAGGTTTCCTTTCTCCATCTAGCTGACATCTCTCAATCTTTCAGAAATATCTCACAAGTTTCTGTTCCACTGATAGTATTCTTCCTTATTATCCATTGTGTTCTTGGAAGTATCTCCTTTATATCATTTCAAAGGAATTCTGTTCCAGTGAAGTGAATTTGGACAACCTGTCTTCCCCCTTAACATAATCATCCTGTTTTTCCCATCTATTCCCCTTCATTGTAACACTTCCTTTCAGTCAGTCAGTTCAGTCACTCAGCCGTGTCCAACTCTTTGTGACCCCAGGGACTGCAGCACGCCAGGCTTCCCTGTCCATCACCAACTCCCAGAGTTTACTCAAACTCATGACCATTGAGTCAGTGATGCTATCCAACCATCTCATCCTCTGTCATCCCCTTCTCCTCCCGCCTTCAATCTTTCCCACCAACAGGGTCTTTTCAAATGAGACACTTCCTTTAATCTAATACTATATCAAAGCATATCTTCACGGATGTCAC
Organism: Budorcas taxicolor; assembly: GCF_023091745.1. Lineage (NCBI taxonomy): Eukaryota > Metazoa > Chordata > Mammalia > Artiodactyla > Bovidae > Budorcas > Budorcas taxicolor. The sequence continues at coordinate 25,473,170 of NC_068914.1, forward strand.
TTCCCAGATCAAGTCTTCAAAGACTTCCAATGGCTGAGAGTACAAATTCCCTATCCTAAAATTTAAGATAATTCATGATTTGGTGCAAATGACTCTTTCTGGAAAACTATGACTATTTGTCTTATTGAACCCAATTCTCCCTTTTAGACAAAGTCCCCATTTGCTACTCTTCCCCCAAATAGCCACCATATTCAAGCTTTTCTGCTTCTGTAAGTTTGCTTGTCTCCTCTGTGCCTTATTGCTCATGTCAGTTCTAAGCCCAATGATCCTAATCCTACTGACTTTATAACACTCTGGGAAAAAAAAAAACTGACATCCCCTTGAACCCCTCTTACCCTCTCAGGTCAATGTCATATCGCCTTTTTGATAAACCCATACAGCACTGAACAAATCTTTCTTTTGAAATTTATCACCTCATACTTTTTTAAAATATAAATTTATTTATTCTAATTGGAGGTTAATTACTTTATAATATTGTATTGGTTTTGCCATACATCAACATGAATCCGCCACAGGTATACATGTGTTCCCCATCCTGAAGCCCCCTCCCTCCTCCCTCCCTGTACCATCCCTCTGGGTGATCCCATGTACCAGCCCCAAGCATCCAGTATCATGCATCAAACCTGGACTGGTGATTTGTTTCATATATGATATTATACATGTTTTTGTGACTGATTAACATATTATCTCTCTCATTAAATCGTAAGCAAATTTTAGGGAATTTCTTATTCATCTTCTGCATCATTTGGTAAAGAATCCGCCTGCAATGCAGGAAACTCAGGTTCAATCCCTGAGTGGGTAAGATCCCGTAGAGAAGGAAATGGCAACCCACTCCAGTATTCTTACCTGGAAAAATCCCATGGGCAGAGGAGCCTGGTGGGTTATAGTCTATGGGGTCGCAAAGAGTCAGACACAACTGAATGCACACACACATAGGGCACTTACACATGATCTTGTACAGAGCATTTACCCCAATAGAGTTAAAGAAAGATGGAAGAAGGAAGTTAAGCCTTTGTTTAGACTTAACTCCTTTCTTACGTTCTTTCAATACTTCTACGACATTGCATTGCCATACAACTTTATAATAAGCTATACTTCACCAAGGGCTTCCTCAGTAGCTCAGCGGTAATGAACCGCCTGCATTGCAGGAGACATGGGTTCAATCCCTGGGTTGGAAAGATCCCCTGGAGGAGGGCATGGCAATCCACTCCAGTATTCTTGCCTGGAGAATCTCATGGACAGAGGAGCCTAGCGGGCTACAGTCCATAGGGTTGCAAAGAGTCAGACACGACTGAAGTGACTTAGCACTTGCGCACCCATACTTCAGTAAACTTGTTTTACATATTGGAATCCTTATTTTAACCTTAATAAAACCAACATCCAGACGTTTTGCTTCTAGAATAGCTGCTTATCCAAAGAAAAATAATTCAGTAACTAAAAATAATTTCAATCCCAAATCCTTGATTGCTTTCTCATAAAGCACAAATATACAGTCCACAGCACCATGAGTGAGTGAGTGAGTGAAGTCGCTCAGTCGTGTCCGACTCTTTGCGACCCCATGGATTATAGCCTACCAGGCTCCTCCCTCCATGGGATTCCCCAGGCAAGAGTACTACAGCACCATAAAAAAAATAAAAATTACTTTTCTCTTTCATCCATTTCCATCAAACCTCGCAGCTACTCCGGAACATCTCTATAGTCCCCACATCCTCTTCAAGCTCTTTCACTGTTCAGTTCAATACTGCTTTGCTTCCCTTAGCATCCTCTATCCTGAGCCAGAGTTGGGTCAAGAGGTGTTAATCAGATTCCTTCTCCTAGAAATTTAGAAGTAACACAGAGATATTTCAGTTCAATACAAGCAGATCTTTTGAATGCAAATACATTTTACTTGTCATGGGAGAAGCCTATTTGACAAAAGAGAACTCTCCTCCAGTAAGAAAGAACACTTCTTCAGAATGTAAGAAAGAAGTGGGCAGGGGAATGGATTGATAATTACAAAATTCTCTTAGCCAAGGAAGCATGAAATCTTTTAACAGCATAAATCTAACATTGACACTAAGACAGCTATCTAAAAGTCTCTCTTACACTTCCTCTTCATCTTTTACCTTTTAGGAAGAGCTTTAAAATGCCTAAATAAAATAGAGAACATCAAAACATGTAAACAAGCACCAAATTTCAGAGCTCAAGGGTGTTTCAACGCAAACTGATGGAGGCAGGAAAGGCATCTTAAAAGAGAAGGAAATTCTGATAGGTTTTAAATATTTTTTTAAAAAAAAAGTCCAGGAAGCCTTTCAAGTGAATTCAACTGGCTCACCTGAAAAGTTCTCCCCAGAAAAGACTGGACTTTTTTTTTTTTTTAATATCCCAGGGTGTCTCATTGCCTTAGTCCAAAAGCTCTGGCATTACAGACAAAAGCCTGAGATGCTATGATAAATGGCAGGGCACTGAGGAAGCCCCATTGCTCCTACCCCGTGTCAGGGCACCTCCTTCACTGTGGGCTCGCCCCTACAGGAAGCCAGCCTCTCAGCCCGTGTGTGCTCTTCCACAACTGACCCTTTTTAGCTCATCCAGTTGTCTAATGCACATGCTTTTTTTTTTTTTAATTTGAATTATTCCCCTCAAAAGCTTTCTATTCTTATACTTTTTTACTTTTAGCATGTTAGTTATTTCCTGTGCTTAATTTTTAATCTCATCTACTTTCATACTTTTAACTTTTCAGCCAATCCCCTCTATCTTAATCTTTTATCTCTTTTACTTTCATGATTTTAACCTTTTTTCTCATTGGCCTATAGCCTTTTCTCATTTATTTTAAATCTCACCCACTTTGTCTTTTTATTATTTTTTTAATGTTTAACCTTTCATCTTTATTTGGCATTTCATTCTTTCATACTTTTAACTTCTATTTCTTCTGTCTTCATTTTCTTATTTCTCTGATCTTACTCCCAATTTATGTCTTCTAAATATCTATGCTTCTTCCTAAAATAATGACAGTTCCCTTTTCTTCCTGTTCTACCTTTCTATTTTAATTTTTTTTTCTTTTCACAATGACTAGTAAGAGGTAAAGCCAAAAGACTGTTGTCACCATAACAGAGAAGATCAGAGACTTTCTACTTATTCAACTCCAGATCTCCCTCTAACCTGATCCCCAACCCCACCTGCACCCCATGAACTTCCTAGTTCTATTTACAATGAGCCCCAGAAAATCTCACCTGAAAAAATGGAAAAGCCGATGAGGTAACACTTCCTAGGGCTCTAATTCCCACCCAGTCGGTCCACTTAACTTTCTAGAATTATGTAGGTCCTTGCCCCTTGATCTATCTGGGTTATATATGAGGCTCTGTAATCATTACTGCTGTTGTTTGGTGGGTGTAAAAGAGGTGCACTGAGAAGCTCATCTGATGTCCTTGCTAAGATAAGAGGAGGGCTTAACATGGGGATAACTCATTTGAGGCCAGTACCCTGCCTCCACCCTCCAGCCAGTAAAACATTTTGTTTGTTTGTCTTTAAATTCATGAAGATGTGCAGAAAGCCAAAATAGAGATATACAGAGAAAAAACTATGGGCAGAAAGAGTGAGTGGAGCAAGAAACTGGGAGAAGGAAAAATGGCATTATTAAATTTAAGGCAAAACATGTCATGAGTATGCCATGAGGGTGTAGATAATGGTAAGCAAGAATCTCTGTAGGAAGAACTCACCATATGATGCCCTGAACTACTTCAGTGCCCGGGGCCTCCAAGCTATGGGGCCTCCTAACCAACCAACACATTCAGGAGGAGACCCACTGGGAGGACTAGCCAGAGGGTGGAGGGGGGCGGGTAGTGGCCTCATGAGTTATCCCCATGTTAAGCCCACCTCTTATCTTAGCAAGGACATCCGATGAGCCTCTCAGTGCACCTCCCAGGCTTCCACTTATTCACTTATTAGGGAAAAGTTAGTCTTATTTGACATTTTCACAAACAGGGATATTTAGAAACATTAAATTGTTGTTAATTCGCTAGGACCTGTATTGAGAAATGGAGAAGGCAATGGCAACTCATTCCAGTACTCTTGCCTGGAAAACCCCATGGACAGAGGAGCCGAGGCTGCAGTCCATGGGGTCACAAAGAGTCGAACACAATTGTGCGACTTCACTTTCACTTTTCACTTGCATGCATTGGAGAAGGAAATTGGCAACCCACTCCTGTGTTCTTCCCTGGAGAATCCCAGGGATGGTGGAGCCTGGTGGGCTGCCGTCTATAAGGTCACACAGAGTCGGACACAATTGAAGTGACTTAGCAGTAGCAGCAGCAATATTGAGAAAACAGACCATCCCATAATATCAAAATCTATGAGAAAAGTGAGGCCCAATCACTCCCAGATTGTGGGCCTAGTATCTTCCTCGAGAGCAACTGTCAGAGAACAGGATATATCTGCCATTGGACTTCAGGACTCCTCTTTCTGCTTCTTCAAGGGAGAACAGGATGCAATTCTAGAAATGATTTAACTCAATAGTTGTCTTAGCAATAATGGCAATATTCTTGATTTCATGTATTTCTTTTCTATCAGAATTCTTGCCTTGTACCCACCACTGAGGGGCAATTTTCCCATCAGTGGGCCCTACTTCATTGATACAGTGAAGTGGGCCTACATTCATTGATGCAAAACCTGATTGATTATATTGTAATTTCTAACCAGCCTTATGCATTCACATTCCTAGACTTTTCCTGAAAAACTGGATCCTCTAGTGACAGTCACCAGCTGCTTGAGATCATTCTCCATAGTCTTTGAAAGTGCTCGATTGGCTGCCTCCTTAGTAAAAAGTCTCAATTCAGATAACATATTTCCAGGACCCATTTAGGCATATTCTGCCTTGGCCAAGACGATCTTGGCTGTCAGAGAAGAAACTTTCAGCGGTAGCATTCAGCACACACTAAGATGTATTTCCTTACATCTGCAGTATAATAACTAAAATTCTCTTCCTGATATTGGAATCCCAAGAGTAGAAACAGTAATATGTTGACACTTTTGATATTTTAATATTACTTCCTTATAAAATATATGAATTTCAAAGCAATTATATCCCCACATACACTGCTTTCCAAGTTTTATCTTTTCATGCAAAGCACACAAAGTACAATTTCAGGTCACTCATTGAGTCCACTAATTTAGAGGATCATAAATTCTTCTTTTCAACCTGAATTTGCTTTCCTGTCTTGAGGTTCACTGTGAAACTGGGTGTTTCTTTGACTAACTTTCTGATATTTACTTGACCCACCTGGGGGGATGAAAAATAGCAATACTTGAAGGAAGTCCAATGCAACCCTATCAGAAGCATCAGAAAATAGATTGCTTTCTTTTGAACTTCCTTTTTGGGACAATTATAATCAACTTAAATAGAAAATTCCTGACCAAATATATCAATGAACAGAACCTGGGGGTGCTGAATGGTGGCACATGGGTGAAAATTCACCCATCTTTACCTTAGAAATAAGTATCACATATTGCATCAGAGTTGGTCATCTTTCTCTATTACCATTCTTACAAATGATGCTACAACCTGAGTGTCAATTCTTATCGTAAACATCTGCATTTAGGCAGCAAATATGCAGGGACTTGTTCCCATCTGCCTTCATGTACTTTTTTCATATGATCACTTTCCTCTGTATTCCTTTTTTTAATCTATGCATTTAGCACTTAGTTTTCTATTATTAATTTTTATTGGGGTATAGTTACTTAATAATGTTGAGTTATTTTGTACTGTCCAGGAAAATGAATCAGTTATGCATATACATATCTCTCCTCTTTTTTAAATTTCCTTCCCATTTAGGTCACCACAGAGCAATGAGTAGACTTCCCTGTGCTATACAGTAAGTTCTCATTAGTTATCTATTTTATACATAGTAGTAGTATACATGTGTGTATATATATATATAGTATATATGTATATATACTATACAGATATCAGACCCAATCTCCCAGTTCATCCCACCCTCTTCCCCACCTTGGAATCTATTAAGTTTGCTCTCCACACCTGTGTCTCTATTTCTACTTTGCAGTTAGCTTTATTTTGTATCATTGATGAAAAAGGTAAATCTCATCTGTTTGTTAGTTGCTCAGTCATGTCCTACTCTTTACAACCCCATGGACTTTAGCCCGCCAGGCTCCTCTGTTCATGGGATTCTCCAAGCAAGAATACTGGAGTGGGTTGCCATGCCCTCCTCTAGGGGATCTTCCTGACCCAGGGGTCAAACCCAGGTCTCCCATATTGCAGGCAGATTCTTTACCATCTGAGCCACCAGGAAAGCCCATAAATCTTATCTAGAACAAGTTAAATAATAATAAAGAGGGAGACAGTCTTTAAAAGTTATGGAAACATAATTATCTGTAGTATCAAACACCAAGAAATCAGTAAATATTTTTGAGAATGGTAGTTACAGTAGTTACATGGTTGAAGTAGACCTTGTATACAGTTAATGCATATGGTTGAGACACATTGATTATAGGATTACCAGTTGTGAAATGACTGCAGTCCCTTAAACTGTGGGTAATAAGGAAACAGAGAATAAGAAAGGACTTAAAGAGGCCGCAGCAAGGAAGAATCTGTCACGCTTGGTTACCATATATTAGTTATAAGGAAAACTCAATTATATTGTTACCAGAACTTGGTCCGCATACATAATCCCTCAAAACCTGTTGTTTTTTTTCCTTTGAAGGATAATTGCTTTACAAAATTTTGTTGTTTTCTGTCAAACCTCAACTTGAATCAGCCATAGGTATACATATATCCACCCCCTTCTGAACCTCCCTCTCATCTCCCTCCCCATCCCACCCCTCTAGGTTGATACAGATCCCCTGTTTGGGTTTCTTAGCCATACAGCAAATTCCCGTTGGCTATCTATTTTACATATTATGATGTAAGTTTCCAAATTACTTTTTCCACACATCTCACCCTCTCCTCCCCTTCGCCCCAAGTCCACAAGTCTATTCTCTATGCCTGTTTCTCCATTGCTGCCCTGTAAGTAAATTCTTCAGTACCATTCCTCTAGATTACATATATATGTGCTAGAATATGATATTTATCTTTCTTTTTCTGACTTACTTCACTCTCTCTAATAGGTTCTAGGTTCATCAATCTCATTAGAACTGACTCAAAGGCATTTCTTTTTATGGCTGAGTAATATCCCACTGTGTATATGTACCACAACTTCTTTAGCCATTCATCTGTCGATGGACATCTAGGTTGTTTCCATGTTATAGCTACTGTAAATGGTGCTGCAATGAACAATGGGATACATGTGTCTCTTTCGATTTTGGTTTCCTCAGGGTATATGCCTAAGAGTGGAATTGCTGGGGCATATGGTAGTTTTATTCCTAGTTTTTAAAGGAATCTCCACACCATCTTCCACAGTGGCTATATCAATTTACCTTCCCACCAACAGTGCAAAAGCATTCCCTTTTCTCCACAACCCTCTCCAGCATTTCTTGTTTGTAGACTTCTTGATGATGGCCATTCTGACAGGTGTGAGGTGATATCTCATTGTAGTTTTAATTTGCATTTCTCTAATAATGAGCAATGTTGAGCACCTTTTCATGTGTTTGTTAGCCATCTATACGTCTTCTTTGGAGAAATGTCTGTGTAGGTCTTTTTCCCACTTTTTGATTGGGTTGTTTGTTTTTCTGGTATTGAGCTGTATGAACTGCTTTTATATTTGGTGAATTAATCCTTTGTCAGTTGTTTCATTTGCTATTATTTTCTCCCATTCTGAGGGTTGTCTTTTCATCTTGCTTGTAGTTTCCTTTGCTGTGCAAAAGCTTTTAAGTTTAATCAGGTCCCACTTGTTTACTTTTGTTTTTATTTCCATTACTCTAGGAGGTGGGTCATAGAGGATCTTGTTTTGATTTATGTCGTCAAGTGTTCTGCTTACGTTTTCCTCTAAGAGTTTTATAGTTTCTGGTCTTACATGTAGGTCTTTAATCCATTTTGAGTTTATCTTCGTTTATGGTGTTAGGAAGTGTTTTAATTTCATTCTTTTACTTGTAGCTATCCAGTTTTCCCAGCACCATTTATTGAAGAAGCTGTCTTTGCCCCATTGTATATTCTTGCCTCCTTTGTCAAATATAAGGTACCCATAGGTGCATGGGTTTATTTATGGACTTTCTATCTGTTCCATTGGTCTGTGTCTGTTTTTGTGCCAGTACCATACTGTCTTGATGACTGTAGCTTTGTAGTATAATCTGAAGTCAGGAAAGTTAATTCCTACAGCTCCATTCTTCTTTCTCAAGACTGCTTTGGCTATTCAGGATCTTTTGTGTTTCCATATGAATTGTGAAATATTTTGTTCCAGTTCTATGAAAAATGTCATTGGTAAAACTTGATAGGGATCACATTGAATATGTAGATTGTGTTTGGTAGTATAGCCATTTTCACAATATTAATTCTTCCTACTCAAGAACACAGAATAGCTCTCCATCAGTTTAGTCATCTTTGATTTCTTTCATTAGTGTATTATAATTTTCTGTGTACAGTTCTTTTATCTCCTTAAGTAAGTTTATTCCCAGATATTTAACTCTTTTTGTTGCTATGGTAAATGGGATTGATTCCTTAATTTCTCTTTCTGATTTTTCATTGTTAGTATATAGAAATGCAAGTGGTTTCTGTGTATTGATTTTGTATCCTGAAACTTTGCTAAATTCTTCTGAAAGTGAAAGTGAAAAATAATTTTATGATACTATCTTTAGGGTTTTCTATGTACAGTATCGGGCTTCCCTGGTGGCTCAGAGGTTAAAGCTTCTGCCTGGAATGCAGGAGACCTGGGTTCAATCCCTGGGTCAGGAAGATCCCCTGGAGAAGGAAATGGCAACCCACTCCAGTACTCTTGCCTGGAGAATCTGGTGGAGGGAGAAGTCTGGTAGGCTACAGTCCATGGGGTCGCAAAGAGTCCGACAGGATTGAGCGATTTCACTTTCACTTTCAGTTTCATGTACAGTATCATGTCATTTACAAACGGTGAGAGCTTTACTTCTACTTTTCCAATCCAAATTCCTTTTATTTCTTTTTCTTCTCTGATTGCTGTAGCTAGGACTTCCAGAACCATGTTGAATAATAGTGGGGAAAGTGGGCACCCTTGTCTTGTTCCTGATTTTAAAGGTAATGCTTTCAGTTTTTCACCATTGAGAATAATGTTAGCTGCAATCTTATTATATATGGCCTTTAGTATGCTGACGTAGGTTCCCTCTACGCCCATTTTTTGAAGAGTTTTAATCATAAATGGGTGCTGAATTTTGTCAAAGGCTTTTTCTGCATCTATTGAGATGATCATATGGTTTTTACCTTCCAATTTTTTAATATGGTGATCACACTGATTGACTTAGGTATATTGAAGAATCCTTGCATTCCTGAAATAAATCCAACTTGATCATGGTATACGAGCTTTCTGATGTGTTGCTGAATTCTGTTTGCTAAAATTTTGTTGAGGGTTTTTGCACCTAGTTCATCAGTGATATTGACCTGTAGTTTTCTTTTTTGTGTGTTGTCTTGTCTGGTTTTGGTATCAGGGTGCTGGTGACCTCATAGAATGAGTTTAGAAGTGTTCCTTCCTCTGAAATTTTTTGAAAGAGTTTTAGAAGGACAGTTATTAGCTCTTCTCTAAATGTTTGATAGAATTCTCCTGTGAAGCCATCTGGTCCTGGGATTTTGTTTTTTGGGAGATTTTTGATCACAGCTTCAATTTCAGTGCTTGTGATTGGGTTGTTCATAATTTCTATTTCTTCCTGGGTCAGCCTTGGAAGATTGAACTTTTCTAAGAATCTGTACATTTTGTCCAGGTTATCCGTTTTACTGCCATATGGTTGTTCATAATAGTTTCTTATAATCCTTTGTATTTCTGCATTATCTGTTGTAACCTCTCCTTTTTCATTTCTAATTTTGTGGATTTGACTCATCTATCTTTTTCTCTTGAGGAGTCTAGCTAAAAGTTTGTCAATTTTGTTTCTCTTCTCAAAGAACCAGGTTTTAATTTTGTTAATCTTTACTAGTGTTTCTTTCATTTCTCTTTCATTTATTTCTACTTGGATCTTTAGAATTTCTTTCCTTCTACTAATTTTGGGGGCTTTTTGTTCTTCTTTCTCCAGTTGTCTTAGGTGTAAAGTTAGGTTGTGTATTGGATGTTTTTCTTGTTTCTTGAGGTAGGATTGTATTGCTATCAACTTCCCTTCTAGAACTGCTTTTGCCATATCCCACAGGTTTGAGTTGTCATGTTTTCATTGTTATTTGTTTCTAGAATTTTTTTATTTCCCTTTTAATTTCTTCAGTAACCTGTTGGTTATTTAGAAACGTATTGTTTTATCTCCATGTGTTTGTGTTACTTATAATTTTTTTTCTTGTAATTGATATCTAGTCTCATAGCAGTGTGGTTGGAGAAGATGCATGATACGATTTCAATTTTCTTAAATCTACTGAGGTTTGATTTGTGACCCAAGTGTGGTCTATCCGGTAGAATGTTCCATTTGCACTTGAGAAGAAGGTGTATTCTTCTGCATTTGTCCTGAAGATATCAGTGAGATCCATCTCATCTAATGTATCATTTAAGACTTGTATTTCCTTACTAATTCTCTGTTTTGATGTTCTGTCCATTGGTGTTAGTGGGGTGTGAAATCTCCTACTATTGTTGTGTTACTGTCAATTTCTCCTTTTATGTCTGTTACTGTTTGTCTTATATATTGAGGTGTTCCTATGTTGGGTCCATAGATATTTACAGTTGTTATGTCTTCCTCTTGGATTGATCCCTTGATCATTATGTAGTGTCCTTCTTTATCTCTTGTAATCTTCTGTATTTAAAGGTCTATTTTGTCTGATATGAGGATTGCTACTCCAACTTTCTTTTGCTTCCCATTTGCATGGAATATATTTTTCCATCCTCTCTTTCAGTCTTTATGCGTCTTTAGGTCTGAAGTTGGTTTCTTGTAGACAGCATATATATGGGTCTTGTTTTTGTATCCATTCAGCCAGTCTGTGCCTTTTGGTTGGAGCAGTTAATCTATTTACATCTAAGGTAATTATTGATGTATTTGTTCTTATTGTAATTTTCTTAATTATTTGAGGTTGATTTTGTAGATCTTTTTCCTTCTCTTGTATTTCTTGACTATATAAGTCCGTTTAACATTTGCTGTAAAGCCGGTTTGGTGGTACTGAATTCTCCTAATTTTTGCTTGTCTGAAAAGCTTTTTATTTCTCCATCAATTTTGAATGAGATCTTTGCCAGGTAGAGTAATCATGGTTGTAGATTTTTTCACTTTCAGTACTTTAAATATATCCTTCCATTCCCTTCTGGCCTGCAGAGTTTCTGCTGAAAGATCAGCTGTTAAATGTATGGGGTTTCCCTTGAATGTTCCTTGTTGCTTTTCCCTCGCTACTTTTAATATTCTTTCTTTGAATTTAGTCTTTGTTAGTTTGATTAGTACATGACTTGGGGTGTTTCTCCTTGGGTTTATCCTGTATGGGACTCTCTGCACCTCTTGGACTAGATTGACTATTTCCTTTTCCATGTTGGGGAAATTTTTAACTATACTCTCTTCAAAAATTTTCTCATACACTTTCTTTTTGTCTTCTTCTTCTGGAACCTGAAAATATGAATGTTGGTGTGTTTGATACTGTCCCAGAGATCTCTGAGACTACCCTCAGTTCTTTTTATTCTTTTTACTTTATTCTGCTCTTCAGAAGTTATTTCCACCATTTTATCTTCCAGCTCACTGATTCATTCTTCTGCTTCAGATATTCTGCTATTGATTTCTTCCAGAGTATTTTTAATTTGAGTAATTGTGTTGTTTGTATGTTTATTCTTTAATTCTCCTAGCTAAAGCTAAGTCACGTCAGTCGTGTCCGACTCTGTGACACCCCATAGATGGCAGCCCACCAGGCTCTGCCATCCCTAGGATTCTCCAGACAAGACCACTGGAGTGGGTTGCCATTTCCTTCTCCATTGTGTGAAAGTGAAAAGTGAAAGTGAAGTTGCTCAGTAGCCTCCGACTCGTAGCGACCCCATGGACTGCAGCCTACCAGGCTCCCCCATCCATGGGATTCTCCAGGCAAGAGTACTGGAGTGGCTCACCATTGCAATTCTCCTAGGTCCTTGTCAATTAATTCTTGCATTTTCTCCATTTTGTTTTCAAGGTTTTTGATCATCTTTACTATAATTATTGTGAATTATTTTTCAGGTAGTTTGCCTATTTCCTCTTCATTTATTTGGACTTCTGTGTTTCTAATTTTTCCTTCATTTGTGTAGTATTTCTCTGTCTTTTCATCATATACACATTTTATTTGTTTGAGGTCTCTTTTCCCCAGGCTTCAGGGCTGAATTCTTTCTTCCTTTTGGTTTCTGTCCTCCTAAGTTTGGCCCAGTGGTTTGTGTAAGCTTCATATAAGGTGAGATTTATACTGGGTTTTTGTTTGTTTTTCCTCTGATGGGTAAGGCTGAGTAAGATGGTAATCCTGCCTGCTGATGATTGGGTTTATATTTTTGTTTTGTTTGTTGTTTAGATGAGGTGTCCTGCACAGGGTACTACTGGTGGTTGGGTGATGCCAGGTCTTGTATTCAAGTGGTTTCCTTTGTGTGAGTTCTCACTATTTGATACTCCCTAGGGTTAGTTGTCTGGTAGTCTAGGGTCTTGGAGTCAGTGCTCCCACTCCAAAGGCTCAGGGATTGATCTTGCTGCTATATCCAACCACACTGTCCTTTTAGGTCCTTTTTAGGAAAAGCAGTGGGTCCAACTGTTTATCCATTTTGTGTGGCAACACTGCACAACCACCAAGCGATGCCTGGATGGTGAGTTGTACCCCACAGGCTGACTCTCCAGATGAATTTACCCAGGAAGACCTGTTGTTTCTTAATCTGCAAAATGGGAGCAGCAATACTTACATCATATGGTCTTCCTGAGGATTAAATCAGATGATGTATGTAAGCTGCTTAGCACAGTGGCTTTCATGTAGTAAATGTTAAATAAATGTTAATTATTATTTGACTACAGATAAAGGAAAGTAATGAGTGAAAGATAGCTTCTAGGATTTGAGCCAGGGTGACTGAGGAAATGATGGTGTCAAATTAGATAGATATTCTGAGAATGAAGAAATTAGTATCCTATTGAGATAGAGCTAGCATATCCCTGGATACCATGGGCATAAATTTTAAAATAAAATAAAAGGGAGACATTGCATAATACCTCCTGTGTCATAACCATTTCCAACCATTTTCCCCAGGGTTGCCACCAGTTTCATCTGAACATTACTCTTAGATATGCTTTCCATTTGCCTTGATTTAAAAGTTACGTAAAGTCCATTTCCATTGGCATCAGCTCACTTAGGTGCATCTGCTCTTTTTATTTTCATGCTGTTTAATTCCTTTCCCAGTTTATTAATGAAAATGTTAACTAAACTCATCCCTTGCGGCTTACCACCAAACACCTTTTCCCAAAAGGGGGATATGCTATAATTTATCATCAACCTGTTATTTTTTCTCTTTTCAAGTCAGTTTCCAGAATCACAATTGACTTTTTAAACAAAACAATTGGAACTAATTCATGGAGTACATTATAATCACATCTGCTATGTCTATAAGTGGAAATTGATGTGCAGTAGCTATAAATCCCCAAATCAGAAAGACCAAGAGCGAATAAGATGGTCAAAAAAGAATTTACAGGGAAAAGCCTGTAATATTCTATACCTTTCAAATAGTGGAATAATGTCTGAATCATTCATCTAATCCTCAAACAAAATAGTCTTTAAACTCATGACATACTGTAGATCTTTACGTTCATATATCAAATATCTTATTTCCTTTGTTTTTAGTTTTATGAAGTTTTTGTTAAAGGTTTTTATTTTTCTTACTTCCAATAGCTTGTACAAGTTGAAGATATTTGCTTAAACTAGAACTCCGGGAGTTGGTGATGGACAGGGAGGGCTGGCGTGCTGCAGTTCATGGGGTTGCAAAGAGTCGGACATGACTGAGCGACTGAACTGAGAGAACTGAACTGAGATATCATCAAGTAACATCCAGAATTTGTGGATCAACATATCCTCCCCTCTAAAGACAGCATATACAACCACAGAGGCCTTCCCCAGATTGGGGAGGAAGAGTGTGTGTTAGTCAGTCATATCCAACTCTTTGCAACCCTATGGCTTGTAGCCTACCAGGCTCCTCTGTCCATAGGATTTGCCAGGCAAGAATACTAGAGTGGGTTGCCAAGAGAGGTAACATTAATATCATAAATAGAAAAGATAATTTTAGAAAGAAAAAACATGGAGTCAAAGTACAAGCTCACAATTTATCAGCTTTTACCTGCCCCTAAGGATAGTTGCGGCCCCATAATTTCAGATCAACTTGAATAGCTAAGGTGAAAATAAATGGTCATTTTATTCCTCCTCCAGATTTGAGTATCCTCTAATGGGCACCCTTATGGCCATCATCAGCTTGGACTGTCCAAATCTTGTCCTATTCTTAGATTCACAGGGTTCCACAGCTTTAACTTACTCATAGTCATCACTGGAAGTGTCAAGAACAGGCTTCTCTATCTCATCTCTATGGCTTACTGGCTCTCTGAGCCTCAACCTCCACATCTGTAAAATGGAAGTAATGTCTGCCTGGCAACAATGTTGAAAGGATCTACAAACAATAAACACTGGAGAGGGTGTGGAGAAAAGGTAGTCCTGTTGCACTGTTGGTCGGAATGAAAATTGGTACAGCCACTATGAAGAACAGTATGGATGTTTCTTTTAAAACTAAAAATATAGCTACCATGTTACCCAACATCTCCACTACCCAGAGAAAATCATAATTCAAAAAGACAAATGCACACCAGTGTTCACTTCAGCACTACTTACAATAGCCAGGACATGGAAACAACCTAAACATACACCAACAGAGGAATGAATAAAGAAGATGTGGATAAAGAAGATACATACATACAATGGAAAATTACTAAGTATGATTCAGTTCAGTCACTCAGTCATGTCCGACTCTTTGTGACCCCATGGACTGCAGCATGCCAGGCTTCCCTGTCCATCACCAACTCCCAGAGCTTACTCAAACTCATGTCCGTTGAGTTGTTGATGCCATCCAACCATCTCATCCTCTGTTGTCCCCTTCTCCTCCCACCTTCAATTTTTCCCAGCATCAGGGTCTTTTCAAATGAATCAGTTCTTTACATCAGGTAGCCAAAGTGTTCAAGTTTCAGCTTCATCAAAGTCCTTTGGGATTGACTGGTTGGATCTCCCTGCAGTCCAAAGGACTTTCAAGAGTCTTCTCCAACACCACAGTTCAAAAGCATCAATTCTTTGGTGCTCAGCTTTCTTTAGAGTCCAACTCTCACATCCATACATGACTACTGCAAAAACCATAGTTTTGACTAGACAGACCTTTGTCAGCAAAGTAATGTCTCTGCTTTTTAATATGCTGTCTAGGTTGGCCATAGCTTTTCTTTCAAGGAGCAAGCATCTTTTAATTTCATGGCTGCAGTCACCATCTGCAGTGATTTTGGAGCCCCCAAAAATAAAGTGTGTCACTGTTTCCATTGTTTCCCCATCTATTTGCCATGAAGTGATGGGACCAGATGCCATGATCTTAGTTTTCTGAATGTTGAGTTTTAAGCCAAGTTTTTCACTATCCTCTTTCACTTTCATCAAGAGGCTTTTTAGTTCCTCTTCACATTCTCCCATAAGGGTGGTGTCATCTGCATATCTGAGGTTATTGATATTTCTCCTGGCAATCTTGATTCTAGCTTGTGCTTCATCCAGCCTGGCATTTCACATGATGTGTTCTTGAAATTGAGTCCTTTGTAGTGATATAGATGGACCTGTCTGTCATACAGAGTGAAGTAATTCAGAAAGACAAAAAGAAATATATATTAATGACACATATGGAATCTGAAAAAATTTCCATAGACAATCTTATTTACAAAGCAGAAATAGAGACACAGACATAGAGAACAAACCAAGGGGGAAAACAGGAGAGGGGATCAATTGGAGATTTGGGGATTGACATATATACAATATTGATACTTTGTATAAAATAGAGAACTAAGAACCTACTGTATAACACAGGGAATTCTATTCAATGCTATACAGTGATCTAAATGGAAAAGAAATCCCAAAAAGAGGGGATGTATGTATACATATAGCTGATTCACGTTACTTTACAGTAGAAACTAACACAACATTGTAAAGCAACTATATTCCAATAATTTTTTTTAAACAGCTCACATTTTATTGGTTCATTCATCCCATTTTTCTTTTTTTGAATTCTCAAACATTTTTATTCCTTTCTTGGATTAAATGATTTTTTTTCAATGTTGTATTTGTTTTGCCATACATCAACATGGATCTGCCATGGGTGTACACATGCTCCCCATCCTGAACCCCCCTCCTACCTCCCTCCCCAGAAAGGATTCAGTAATCAACTGGCATATGGCATGCCCCAAGACAAAATTCTTGAGAAGGAAATGGCAACCCACTCCAGTATTCTTGCCTGGAGAATTCCACAGACAGAGGAGCCTTGCGGCCAAAGTCCATGGGGTCACAAAAAGGCAGACACAACTAAGAGATTAACACACACACACACACACACAAGACAAAATTCCCAGGTGGCACGGTGATAAGAAGCCACCTGCCAATGTAAGAGATGCAAGAGACATGAGTTCGATCCATGGGTTCAAAAGATCCCCTCAAAAAGGAAATGGCAACCCACTCCAGTATCCTTGCCTAGAAAATTCCATGGACAGAGGAACCTGGCAAGCTACAGTTCATGGGGTCACAAAGAGTCAGACACAACTAAGAGGCTGAGCACACACACAAACACACACAAAAGTAAAGAGGTTGGTTATTGGCTCATACCAGGAATTTTCTAAAGATAAGCACCTTAACTTTTTTAAGTCATAAAATTTGATATCTACTATTTCAGAGCTACCTGTCACCTTGCACTGCAAGGAGATCCAACCAATCCATTCTGAAGGAGATCAGCCCTGGGATTTCTTTGGAAGGAATGATGCTAAAGCTGAAACTCCAGTACTTTGGCCTCCTCATGCAAAGAGTTGACTCATTGGAAAAGACTCTGATGCTGGGAGGGATTGGGGGCAGAAGGAGAAGGGGACAACAGAGAATGAGATGGCTGGATGGCATCACCGACTCGATGGACGTGAGTTTGAGTGAACTCCGGGAGTTGGTGATGGACAGGGAGGCCTGGCATGCTGCGATTCATGGGGTCGCAAAGAGTCGGACACGACTGAGCAACTGAACTGAACTGAACTGTCACAAGAAAGCTTGCAATTTAGGCAGTAAGGGAAAGAGAACTGGTAAAATTTTTAAATGAGTCATGGGTTCCATAACTGGTGTTATCTGCCTTCACATTAGTCTAATGAGCACCTAATGATTCTCTGTAACTCAGCCAGGGAGAAAGAAAGGAAGGCAAGCATTTCTCACACCATCAAACCTAGGTTTTCAGGGTAATATGGAAACTTCAAGTGAAATAGATATTTCTTTCCAGGACCATCGAACAATCACTTAGTTCAGTGTCTTTTTCAGAGGAAGGCAATTGAGTTGAACTTCCTTGAGGACATTCTGCTGCAGAAAAAAAGACATCTTTGAAACTTTATGCAATGAGCTCTATCAGTCAACTTGAGGCATGGAGTTGGCAAAACAAATTGCAGGAAACTAAACACATTCAAAATCAGGCTCAGCTCTGCATACATTCCCCTAAATCTTGGTCCATCTCTCACTGTAGCCCCACTCTTTTCTCACAAGGCATCTGGAAGAGGCAGAAAACTAAACAGAGTTTATTAGTCTTTGTACTTCAGATGAAACTCACTTAAGTTTCTATGTCCCATCTGTTATATATTCAACATTTCCCTTAACTTCCCTTGAAGCAATTCTGGTGCTACTATATTGCAAAAGTGACCTTCCATGAACAGGAAAATAATCTCTGAATTAGTAATCATCTGTTACAGCATCCCTAAAATAGCCATGAGGACTTTACAGATTAAGAAAAGATACACTTCTTCCCATCTAACCACTATCCCACCCCTATAGATCACCACAGAGCACTGACTCGAGCTCCCTGTTCTATACAGCAGTTTCCCACTGGCTATCTATTTTACACCTGGTAACATATATATGTCAATCCTAACTGGAGAGGAGAAACACACACACACATATAACTGATTTACTTCATTGTACAACAGAAACTAATAGCAATTATACTCCAATTTAAACATATAATACAAATAAATAATAATTTTTTAAATAAAAGATATGTTCCCCACTCCATTAAAGTTGCCAATAATATGAAAAGTTATTATGCTCCAGTGAAAGAGGTATTACAAAGATTTGACCCATTCCTGACTCCTCCAGGGTAAGAAATTACCACTTATCAACAGGGGAGGTTTAAGGAGCACTATAAGTGGGCCCTTTTCTCTGCTTCTCATAGAATACACTGAAGCAAAAATAAACCTGGGAGGGGCAGGTCCAGCTGACTGGCAAAGATCTCTGACATTTGAAAAAAGAATTCTCTTCACAGGATGAAGCTACAGAGTAGATCAAATCATAGCCTCAGTTCTAACTCTAACAACATAAAAACCATTACAATAAATCATTTCTCCATGGAAGACTCTCTTGTATCAATATATATGAAGCTGTCAGGAGCCTCCCTTATACACATAAAGGGTACTATGTTATACACCAAAAAGGAGTACTATAAAACTAACACAAGAATGGGAATGACAAATAACAACTACCGCAGAGGCTGGGCAATTCCTAAACAGCAAAAGTCCAGAAAACTTCCTAGAGTAGGATGTTGATTTATTTCTATTCTCTCCCTGTGTCCCAGGAACACCTATTAATAAATGTCCACTGGTGTTTTATGAGCAGCTCACTTTTGCTGATTTCAGTTTCCATCAGTTCTTAAGACAGAATACTGACTTCTCACAGCTCCATATAATGGAAGCATGGAGCACTTTTTGTTTTGGTGCTGCTCACTTTGTATCTACTTACTTAGTTTCAGTGTTCCATAGTTGCTACTATTAAATAGCTCCTCCTTCCTTATTGGTACATTCAATTTCTGTCCTGCTTGGGACCATCTCACTTTATAAACCTGTAATTAAAGAAACCGCTGGGGAATGTGGCAACCCCAAAGTTGAGGTATTTTTTGACAGGGTCATATCTCGGCTCTTTTTGCCAAATGATATTGAAATATTCATGTCAAATTAGCATAAGGCACATTCTGTTTTATGAGGGAATGTTGCAGAACAACATTCATAACTGATGCATAAAACACAAATTTTCTATTTTTATACACAAGAACAGACTCATATATATCACGGGTTTATTACTTGAGGTTCCTCAAGTCACTGAAACTTTCCCTGTGGTATATAGAACACAACAAACTTAAGTCACTGTTCTGCAATTTGAATAGTTTAGGTCTTAAAATTTGTATACAGTATACCTTAAAAATCTTTTTGTCATTATATAATTTGGGAAGATAGGGCATTCAAAAGGAGATGCTGGGGACTTTCCTAACAGTGGTCCAGTGGCTAAGACACTCCCAGTGAAGGGAGCCCAAGTTCGATCCCTTGCCAGCGAACTAGATCCCACATGCCACAACTGAGGGTTCACATGCAGCAACTAAGAAACGGTGCAATTTTTTTTTTTTTAAGAAGAAGATGCTAAAGTAATCTACAATGTTTTTTCTTCCCTTGGTATTGACCAGGGTAGAATTATGCAAATTGCTTGAGGTTTAGACAGCTTATTTTGGCTCAGTACCCATCACAAATATAAATGGTATGTATGGTATTGATTTATAATACGAAATAAATATTTGGTCTTTGTCTCAGTAGCTGGCACAAAGCTGCTAAAACTCGAGATTTCTTAAGCATGAGCTCAGTAAAGGTTTATGTTGTTACGTTAATAAGGTGACCCACAAATGACTCTAAGGATGGGGGCTGAAGAACCAACCTTGTTGGATTACAGGGTTGAAATTTCAGCTAAGCCCCCTAACCTCCTGGGAGGGGAGCAGGCTGAATCAATCACCAATTGCCGATGATTTAATCGATCATGCCTTTGAAATGAAGCCTCCAAAAAAAAAACAAACAAACAGGGTTCACAGAGCTTCCAGAGAGGCAGACTAGAACATAACACTGTGCACTGGCCGACTGTATACATCCCTTTCCAACTCCAAGTTTGGCAGCTGTGCAGCAGTGGTAAGAGCATGTACATCATAAAAATCATCAAATACTACAAATCTTCTTTCCTCCCTCTCTCCCCTGTACCCCGCTCCAGCCAGCTACTGAACACCTAGTGACACACTATCAGCTGGAGGTGACTATGAATGGTCTCATTCTAAGTCCCAGAATGGGGCTGCTATGTAGGGTTTGCATTTATCCTATTAGTATGATATCCTTGGCACAGCTCTACCATCAGCTCCCAGATCCAAATTGATACAAGAAGTTGCACAGCCATGCTAGGAGCCATTGCCTCATCTCTGTCATATGTAGGGCAATTAAACACCCATTTCCATGTGTATATCTGTTTCCAGCCTGATTTAGAATTTATTCCAGAGTTTTCATCTTATAACAAAAGTGTTATCCTTAACAGCTGTATTTTTTTAACAATATATTAATTTTATTTTATTGACAGAAAGTGATTTATCTTGGGGATTTTTTAAATTTTATTTTTTTACTTTACAATACTGTATTTTTTGAAAGTTGAAATGGAACGTACAGATTTCTACTCTGTGCTTCTAGCTTCTGCCATGGATCAGTCTAGTGTGTGAGACACACGTGCATTGAGCAGGGTTCTCACTCTCTAACAGGTGTGGAATCTGAATGATCACTTAATAGATAAGACAAAAACAAAAATTCAATCTTTGGTTAAATCTGAAAGATGAGCAGTGACAACTCAACTACTTTTCAGATCCTTTCTAGACAACCCAGTTCCAGGGTACAGGCAGAGTACCCCCAGATAAAACAAGGTGTGCTCTGCCACTAGCATCCAAGGACTAGAACCTCCTTCTAGCCAAGGTGTCAGGAGAAGCATCTCGTGCTACTGCTGGCAATGGTCAGTTAGTGGGTGGACAACTCCCACAACCTATGCTGAAGTCTGCAAGATGCATGAAGCTGCCAGGCCTTGAAAGGGAGGGTTCAGTGGCAAATACAAGAAATTAAAGCTTAGATGTATGAGAAATCAATGTGAAAAATTGAGTCTAAGCAGTCTTGCTACCTTGTGCATGCAGTCTCTTCCAAGATTAGTAATACTCTTAAGAGTTGAAAAGCGGATTCAACAAATAAAGTTGCAGAAAGTACATTTCTATATCACTAGGTAAAGCATGACTTTTCAAAATCAAAAATTATTTAAATTGTTTCTCCACTTTCTGTTTCAAATATTCTTGTGCATATAAAAAAATAAGTAATAGCTGTCAATGTGCTGGCTCCATTAGCAGAAGAAAAGCTCTGCACACAGATGACACTAGCTTTAGATCAGAATTATTAGGTGCTTCAAATAGAAAATCAATCAACTTAATTCCATAAGAGTTCTCTTTTTTTCCATCTAATTCACAGGATCAAAGTAAAGTTTTGGGAAGTTTCTTCTGTTGAAAGTAAAACATCAGACATTTTTTCAGCTATTACTATAAACTCAGCTAAAAAGTTCATTTGAGGGGGAAAAAAAGTATTTTTGCAGGGATAATATAAGCACAAACTTTGGTGTAGCATAGCATGGCAAAAACAATGTTTTTACTAAATTAAGAAACCTATGGAGCAGAGATGTTCTTGGAACTAGTTATGTTGCCCAAGTAATTGATAATTGCCTCCAAATAATGGGATAGTTCTACCCATCAAAATAGAAGCTATACTGTTTTTCTTTTATATACAAAGACTAACTGAAGTACAGATTTTTGTGATTAAACTAATGTTGAATGAAAACAAACTTCAGCATGTCAATACAGTTTTTGCAGCTCACCATCGATTGGATTTTAGAAAGCTTTGAGCTTTTATAAAACCACTTTATAATTCAAACTATGTATACTACCATGATACTGACCCTTGTAAACAAGTCCTCTATATTGTATATGTATTTTGTCAAAATCAGTTAAAATGCTTTAATTTAAAAAAACTTAAAAAACACTATATCAATTGTATTTCAGTTAAAAAACTTACTAGAGCTTTTACATATTGCAATAATCAAAGTCAGAGCTTGAATATAGGAAGAAATTAAAATGTTTTCCTGCAAAGGTGAAGAAATCTAGGAAAGCTCAAAGGGAATTGATGATTTAATTTTAAAATTCTAAAGTTGACTTTTATAACATGCCATCTTCATAAGTGAAGAATACTTTGATGGCATATTTACTCCCAAATTGATTAATTTTTATTAATATTAGAAAGAAATTGATAAGGTATATGATTTTGTCATGTTTAACTTTGGTGAAACAACCAAAACCATTATTTATAAAACTTATTTATGAGGCTTTGAACTTGTAAAAATATTTGTTAAATAAATGAGCTCTGAATAGATTCCCCCCAAAAAAGTACCTGTCAAAATATTTATATTAAACTTAACACATTTAAATGCAAAAAAAAAATTGAAGAAAAAAAATAAGAATGCTGATCATTTAGCTGAATTCGCTCTTGGTCCAGGTATCTCAGCATCTATCGAGCAATCATTTTATTTTATTGATAAAAAATATTACAGCCTATCACTAAAAGCCCACTGAATATGACAATTTCAACTTTATGAATCATGAAATCCAACTTTGAAGAATATTGCAGGCAATTTATGAAAAAATTTTAAATAATAAGACTGTATTCAAAAAAAATAGATTCAAGGGATTAGATCTGATAGAGTCCATGAAGAACAATGGACAAAGGTTCATAAGACTCTACAGGAGGCAGTGACCAGAAGCATCCTGAAGAATAAGAAATGCAAGAGGGCAAAATGGTTTTCTGAGGAAGCGTTATAAATACATGAGAAAAGAAGAGAAGTGAAAGGCAAAGGAGAAAGGGAAACATATACCCAACTGAATGTAGAGTTTCACAGAACAGCAAGGACAGACAAGAAAACCTTCTTGAATGAACAATGCAAAGAAACAGAGGGAAACAACAGAATGGGAAAGACCAGAGATCTCTTTAAGAAAATTAGAGATACCAAGGGAACATGTCATGCAAAGATGGGCACAATAAAGGACAGAAACAGTAAAGACCTAACAGAAGCAGAAGAGATTAAGAAGAGGTGGCAAGAATACACAGAACTGTACAAAATTGGTTTTAATGACCCGCATAACCATGATGGTGTGGTCACTCACCTAGACCCAGACATCCTGGAGTGTGAAGATATGGGCCTTAGGAAGCATTACTATGAATAGATCTAGTGGAGATGATGGAATTCCAGCTGAGCCATTTTAAATTCTAAAAGATGATGCTGCACTCCATATGCTAGCAAATTTGGAAAACTCAACAGTGGCCACAGGACTAGAAAAGGTCAGTTCTCATGCCAATCCCAAAGAAGGGTAATGCCAAAGAATGCTCAAACTACCATATAATTGCACTCATTTCACATGTCAGCTCAAAATCCTTCAAGCTAGGCTTCAGCAGTACGTGCAAGAACTTCCAATGTTCAAGCTGGATTTAGAAAAGGCAAAGGAACGAGAGATCAAATTGCCAACATCCACTGGATCATAGAAAAAGCAAAGGAATTTCAGAAAAGCATCTACTTCTGCTTCATTGTCTATGCAAAAACCTTTGACTGTGCGGATCACAACAAACTGTGGAAAATTCTTCAGGAGATGAGAATATCAGACCAACTTACCTGCCTCTTGAGAAATCTGTATGCAGGTCAGGAAGCAACAGTCAGAACCAGACATGGAACAACAAACTGGTTCAAAACTGGGAAAGGTGTATGTCACAGCTATATATTGTCACCCTGCTTATTTAACTTATATGCAGAGTACATCATGCGAAATGTTGGGCTGGATGAAGCACCAGCTGGAATCAAGATTGCTGGGAGAAATATCAATAACCTCAGATATGCAGATGACACCACCCTTATGGCAGAAATCACAGAGGAACTAAACAGCCTCTTGATAAAAGTAAAAGAAGAGAGTGAAAAAGCTGGCTTAAAACTCAGCATTCAAAAAACTAGATCATGGTATCTGGTCCCATCACTTTATGGCAAATAGAAGGGGAAACAGTGGAAAGAGTGACAGACCTTATTTTCGTGCGCTCCAAAGTCACAGTGAAGGGTGACTGCAGCCATGAAATAAAAAGATGCTTGCTCCTTAGAAGAAAAGCTATTACAAACCTAGACAGTGTATTAAAAAGCAGAGACACCACTTTGTCAAAGCTATGGTTTTTCCAGTAGTCATGTACAGATGAGAGAGTTGGACCATAAAGAAGACTGAGTATTGAAGAATAGATGCTTTCAAACTGTGGTGCTGGAGAAGACCCTTGAGAGTCCCTTAGACAGCAAGCAGATCAAATCAGTCAATCCTAAAGGAAATCCACCCTGAATATTCACTGAAAGGATTGATACTGAAGCTGAAGTTCCAGTACTTTGGCCATCTGATGTGAAGAGCTGGTTCATTGGAAAATACCCTGATGCTGGGAAAGACTAAGGGCAGGAAGAAAAGGGGGTGACAGGGGATGAGATGGTTGGATAGAATCACTGATTCAGTGGACATGAGTTTGAGCAAACTCATGTGAAGGGTTTAGTGAAGGGAGATAGTGAAGGACAGGGAAGCCTGGCATGCTGCAGTCCATGGAGTCGCAAAGAGTCGGACATGACTGAGAGACTAAACAACAACAACAATTAAAACAAATACATTCTTGAGAAAGATTATAGTGACACAACATTAGAGGTAGATACTGCTAGGAAACTGATCAAGATACATGCCTATCAGGAATAATTACACTGCTTATATTGTTTTCAAATATTTATATTCAGATATTTAATTTAATTAAGCTTTTGTTTATTTTTTTCTTCTATTTATTTATTTATTTATTTATTTTGGGAGGCTAATTACTTTACAATATTGTATTGGTTTTGCCATACATTGACATGAATCCACCACGGGTGTACATGTGTTCCCCATCCTGAATCCCCCCTCCCACCTCCCTCCCCATCCCATCCCTCTGGGTCATCCCAGTGCACCAGCCCTGAGCACCCTGTCTCATGCATGGAATCTGGACTGGCAATCCATTTCACATATGATAATGTACATGTTTCAATGCCACTCTCCCATATCATCCCACCCTCTCCCTTTCCCACAGAGTCCAAAAGACTGTTCTATACATCTGTGTCTCTTTTGCTGTCTCGCATACAGGGTTATCGTTAACCATCTTTCTAAACTCCATAGATATGCGTTAGTATACTGTATTGGTGTTTTTCTTTCTGGCTTACTTCACCCTGTATAATTTATTGTAATTGGAGGTTAATTACTTTACAATAATGTGGTAGGTTTTGCCATACATCAACATGAATCAGCCATGGGTGTACATGTGTCCCACCATCCTGAAAGCCCCTCCCACCGTCCTCCCCACCCTACCCCTCTGGGTTGTCCTAGAGTACCAGCTTTGAGTGTGCTGCTTCATGCACCAAACTTGCACTGGTCATGTATTTTACATATGGTAATAAACATGTTTCAATGCTATTCCCTCATATCGTCCCATCCTCGCCTTCTCTCACGTAGTCCAAAAGGCTGTTCTTTATATCTGTGTCTCTTTTACCTTATCATTCACATATACATTTTTAAGAATGGATTTTGACTACTGTATAGCTCAGGAAACCCTACTCAGCGCTCTGTAGCGACCTAATGGGAAGGAACTCAAACAAAAAAAAAGGGGGACTATATGTATACATGTAGATGATTCACTTTGTATACAGTAGAAACTAACACAACATATTCCAATACATTCAACATAAGCAACTATACTCCAATAAAAACTAATTTAGAAATTTTAAAAAATAGATATTGAAAGTAGACTTTGAATGATTCTTAGTCTACATAGTCAACAATAAAAATAGAATGATTTGATGATCAGCAAATATTTTCAAACAATACAATTTTAATGAATTCTTAGCATACCTTTCACTCTTGAAAACTTCAGTCTTTATGATAAATTATATGATCACTCTATCCATATCCCATTCTAAAAAAATTAAATAAATGGAATTTCCTATTCTGGGTCAAAGGGTAGGGCAATAGAGAACTCAGACTCTAGCATCATTTCCATCTTTTCCTTTTAGTACATGGTCATATTCAGAGGATTTATTTTTCTTTTAAGCATCCAATGTTTTGAGATTTCAATGTGGTTGAGACTGTGGTGGGCTGGGAGAACTGGAATACTCTGAAAGTAAATTACCAAGGTTATCCATACTAACCACTTAGCAATAGCATCAGGTATATTTATTGTGTCAGTTCTTCTTAAAGCCTTACTTTTAGCCCCTTTTTAAAATTGTTTATTTTGTATTGGACTACAGTTGATTATCAAACAATGGGAGTTTCAGGTGAACAGCAAAGGAACTCAGCCATACATATGCCTGTATTCTCCCTCAAACTCCCCTCCCATCCAGGCTGCCACATAACATTGAGCAGAGTTCCTTGTGCTATACAGTAGGTCCTTGTTGGCTATCCGTTTTAAATACAGCAGTGTGAACATGTCTATCCCACACTATCACTTTCCCTACACTTCCCCTCAGCAACCATAAGTTCTTTCTCTAAGTCTGTGACTATGCTTCTATTTTGTAAGTTCATTTGTATCATTTCTTTTTAGATTCCTCATATAAGGTCTGTCATATGATATTTCTCCTCTGTCTGACTGATTCACTCAGTGTGACACTCTCTAGGTCCATCTATGTTGCTGCAAATGGCATTATTTCATTCTTTTTAACGGCTCAGTAATATTCTGGGGTGCGTGTGTGTGTGTGTGTGTGCCATATCTTCTTTATCCATTCCTCTGACAATGGACATTTAGGGTGCTTCCGTGTCTTGGCTATTGTAAACAGTGCCGCAATGAACATTGGGGTATATGTATCTGGATATATGCCCAGGATTGGGACTGCAGGAACATATAGTAGCTCTATTTTATGTTTTTAAAGGAACCCCCATGTCATTTTATTTTCCTTGGAAAGAGACAAAACAATTGGCTGATCACAAAGTTTTCCTTTCCAAATTCCTACCCTCGCATCTGGTATGATTAAGTATGGTGAATGACAAACCAGCCAGGGCTTTATTTACTCCATCAAATAACTGCTTAATTCAGTGACAAACAAAAGAGGGTAAATGAGTCATGGTAATTTTCTGCTTTAGTACTGCCAAAACAACCAGTGAAAGAGTGGGTTCCTTGGAAAAGGTGGGAGTTCCGAGTTTCGGTTCAAAGCTTTGGCAAGCTCTCAGCTACAGATTAATCCTTGTTATATTATGCTGAAATCCTAAATCCTGATCCTCAGAATGTGACCTTATTTTGAAATAGGGTCTTTCTGGATGTAATTAGCTAAGTTAGGAGATCTTACTGAAGTAGGGTCGACCCTTAATCCAATATGCGTGTGTGCATGCTAAGTCTCTTCAGTCCTGTCTGGTTCTTTGCGACCCTATGGACTGTAGCCTGCCAGGTTCCTCTGACCATAGGATTCTCCAGGCAAGAATGCTGGAGTGGACTGCCATACCCTCTTCCAGGGGATCTTCCCAATCCAGGGATCAAACTCTTGTCTCTTATATCTCCTGCATTGGCAGGTGGGTTCTTTACCACTAGCACCACCTGGGAAACCTAATCCATTCTGACCAGGGTCCTTTGAAGAAGAGGAAAATTTGGACACAGATACAAGTTGGGGGGAGGCCTTGTGAAGACACAGACAGAGACTGGAATGATGCAGCTACAAGTCAAGGACACCAAGGATTTCTGGTCATTCCAAGAAGCTAGGCGAGAAGCATGGACCAGATTTCCCCTCAGAGCCCCTAAAGTAAGCCAACTCTGATGACACTTTGATTTCAGGCTTCTAGCTATGAGATAATAAATTTCTGTTAAGCCACTGAGTTTGTGGTACTTTGCTCAGCATCCCTAGAGACACATATACTATATATTCCCTCTACACCCCAGTTCCCTCTTGCATATAATGGGAACAGTAGTAGATATCCACTCTTAGGTTTGTAGTGAAAATTAAAGTAGTTAATGCTTGGGGAAAGCAGTCCGTGTACTGTAGAGCATTAAACCCATGACTCTGACACTCTTGAAGTTAGAGAGCAATCTTCCAATTGCCAGCCTCTGAGATCATTCAAGGAACATGCACAGCCAGCTGACACAAGGAGGTCGATCAGCTCTCTCCTGGGAATTCAGAAGCTCTGATCATTCTCAGCTGGGCACCTGACCTGAGCCACCTTTTTCCCTGTACACTGACAGAAGAGAAAGGCATCTCCAGAAAGGAAGGGAAAAGCAGAACGGAAGCCCCCGGGAGACAGAGACATGAGGTCTCTCCAGAGGGAGACTGAAAAGATGCCTGCCAGCTTTCTCATTCTGGCTTCACATCCTTTCCTCTGAGCTGTGAGCAGTTCATGCCTGCCTTACTTCCTGTGCTCCTTCTCTGTTGCTCTGAAGACAGTATCCAGGTAAAATATAAATACCTATACTGGCACTGCAATGGTAGAATGTAAGAGATCATGACAAGAGATGAGAGAGACAGAGAGACACAAACAGAGAGAAAGACTCACAATTAATTTTTTTTAATAGTTTGATGTAAGCAAGCTGTACAAACTCTGGGCTCTATCCTACTGGAACATTACCAAAGCTATAATTATTGTCCATTAGTAATATCACTCATTCATCTTGAAAATAAAATATCTATATGACCTTTAGTCACAGTATTTAATTTTTTTAGCTCTTAATTTCATTGTCTATTAAATGGCTGAACAAACTCATATCAGTGGTCCATAAAACTGGAAGTCTGGAGGTATAGGGGTCTTTGATATGTTTGGTATTTTGAAATAGTTAATAAAACTTTCTAATTTATTCATCACCAAACCTTACAAGCAAACTAGAACATAAAGTTGCTTTGTGTTTAGCTACTCCTCAGCTTGATAATAAGTTAGAATGACAACTATGCCTTCAGTTACTTATTCTAATGAATTTTTGACAGATTTAAGGATTACAAAGTAGAATTCTTAGAAATAGGGTGGGTATTTCTAATAAGGAAAAAGCTGGAAAACAAGAGATTTCTAAGCTATTAATACTTTTTGGCTTTAATATCCTAAGAGTTTAAATTTCTAAAATATGCAGGAATAAGTCACTTAAAAAACAGAATAAGACGTTAAGTGCTCAAATAGCACAAAGATGGCAAGGGAAAGATCAACGAAGGCCATTTCAACTTCTAACTTCTAATAGAAAGGTGACTATTGCAAACACAAACAAAAAATAGTCTCTTCTTGAACCAGGAGTATTTGAGTAAATTTCACCATTCACAAAATAAAACAACTGAATTCACTGGTTTTATTTGATCGGGAAAACCAGATAAATAAAATCTCTCTCAGGTAATGTCTTATTTGTTTTGTTTTGTTTTTACCCTAGAGGAACTAGTCAGCAAAATCTGATGCATGTTGCCAAGGATCACCCAGATCTCAAGAAATCAGTTCTCTGTGAACCCCTCACAGATCATCTTGCTTTCAAAACAGAAATGAGGACATTAAATTGAAAACACTGAGAAGAAAATTATGGCAGTATATGTTTGTTTAAAAACCCTTTACACTTAGTTGAGCCACATAACCTTAGGAAATGCTGATGGAGAAGCCGGAAGGCTAAATGGCTAGTCTCATCAAAAGGAAAATGAAAACTATAAAGTCTATACATTGATAAGAAATTCTAGAGTCAGTACATATGGAGGAATGCTCGAGATGTGCAAGGGTTGTGGGCAGTGCCACCCAAATGCCTGCAGCCCAGAACTGAAATGAAAGATTCATAACAAATACAAGGTGATTATCAGCAAGAAATTACACCCACTGAGAGCTTCTCAGAAACAACACTTTGCCTCAATGAATTTTGTATTCTCCTGGGAGCCTAGTGCACCATTAGGCACAGAGTATACCTTAATGATCCCTATAAAATCAAAGGGAATTTTTACATGGAATGTAGGCTACTTGACTTACATAACAATTTGGTGGTTGATATTAGAACCTATAGAAAACCAAGTAAATTTAGTAAAATCCAATCTGGGCCTGTATTTCTGGTCTCCAGTCCTTCCCAAGGAAGCAAAAGGAATAGATTTGGAGTAGATAGGAACACCATCCAGTTTGGAGTCACATTCACAAAGCTCCTGAATTTTAGACATTGATAGAATCCTCAAATGAGATTAGACATAGCCACTAGATACTCTGGGCTTCCCTGGTGGCTCAGACAGTAAAGAATCATCTACAATGCAGGAAACCTAGGTTCGATTCCTGGGTCAGGAAGATTTCCTGGAAAAAGGAATGGCAACCCACTCCAGTATTCTTACCTGGAGAGAAGCCTGGCAGGCTACAGTCCATGGGCTTGCAAAGAATCAGACATGACTGAGTGACTAACACTTTCACTTTCACTAGCCACTCTGACAGAGTAGAATAAAGAAGACAGTCAAAGGACTTCCCTGATGGTCCAATGGCTAAGACTTTCTGCTATCAATGCATGGGGCCCAGGTTCTATCCCTAACCAGGGAACCATATCCCACATGCTGTAACTAAAAGATCTTGCATGCCACAACTAAGACCCAGTGCAGCCAAATAAATTAATTAATTCAATAAATATATTTTTTAAAGATAGTCATC
Source organism: Budorcas taxicolor (assembly GCF_023091745.1). Classification (NCBI taxonomy): domain Eukaryota; kingdom Metazoa; phylum Chordata; class Mammalia; order Artiodactyla; family Bovidae; genus Budorcas; species Budorcas taxicolor. The sequence goes on from NC_068914.1 coordinate 25,503,958, forward strand.
ATACAACTTATAAGCCTGTGTTTCTTTGCTAGACTGCCTAATAAGTAATTATTTTAGGAATACTCTAAGCATTTCTATTGCAATATCTGTAATCTTCTACAGTTGTCTCTTAACTTTTTTTTTTTTTTAACATACCAGTAGCCTCTGAAACTAGTGATGGCTCTATAAGGAGCTTCTCAAAGTCAGGAGAACTGTGAAAATCAAATCTGTCCAGGCCAGAGATTTCTCCATTTTATGAGCCAAGCACTTAGCACATCTACACAAAGAATGTACTGAAGAGGAACAATAGTTTTTTCCTCTGAACCTCAAAAGCTTGGCACAGTGCAGGTCATGTAGCCACTCTGAAACCCAGGCACGTCCTCATGTCCACAGCCACCTTCTGAGAAAAGCAGCCATGGGAGATAATGCTGCATAGGCTGACATCTGTCTTTCTTGAGACCAGATCATGGCCAGCTGACTGGCCCAGGGGTCAGTCCTGCAAGGCCAACAGAAGTCCATGGAGTAGCCCACAGCAGAACCTGGCCAGCGGGATGCTCTGTACCAGACAGTGAACAATTAACCCAGTGGGATTCTCGGGGAGTTTGAATATTGACCAAAGACTCTAGCAGATAAGATAAAATCTCTATAGAAACTAAGGAAGGATAAACTTATTCAGGAATCTGGCTGAGTCTGAGGGACCAAGAATAAGAGTGATTGTTAAACACTTTTGGTGGCTGAATTTTGTTACCTACAAATCCCTATGTTCAAATCCTAACCCTCAGTATCTTGGAATGTGACCTTGTTCAGATACAGGGTCCCTAAAGAGGCAATCAAGTGCAAATCGAGTCATTAGTGTGGGTGTTCATTCAATATGACTGGTCTCCTACAAAAGGGGAGATACAGAAACAGACACATACACCGGGAGAAGACCATATGAGGATAAAGGAAGAGACTGGGGTGAAGAAGTGTCTACATGACAAGGAATGCCAAAGATTGCCAGCAAAGCACCAAAAGCTAGGGGTGAGACATGGAACAGAGTTTCTCTCATGGTCCTCATAGAAAGCAACTCTGCCAAAACACTGATTTCAGACACCTAGCCTGCAGAAATGTGAAATAATACATTTCTATTGCTTAAGCCACCCAGATTATAAAGTTTGTTGAGGCAGCCCTAGCAAACGAACATAGACATCTAGCGTGCATGTGTGCTAAGTCGCTTCAATCATGTCTGACTCTGTGACCCCATGGACTGTAGCCCACCAGGCTTCTCTGTCCATGGGATTCTCCAGGCAAGAACACTGGAGAGGGTGGCCATCTCCTTCTCCAGGGAATCTTCCTGACTCAGGGATCAAACCTGTGTCTCCTTCAGCTCTTGCATTGCAGGTAGAATCTTTACCACTGAGCCATTGGGGAAGGCCCCGTAGGCATGTATGTAGAGCTACTGTTAAAACAGAAACATCTGCTCAGCTCTTTGAGGCAAACTACTTGGCTCCTAAGCAGACTTTCCATCTTCTTTCTTGCTCATGCCTCCCAACAATAATGCTAATCACTGTGGATAACCTGAGCTTCTCTGTTTTCTGAAACCTGAATGGATTTAGCTAACTTGGTGAGAGTTCAGCAGTGTTTAGGAATGAGAAAATGAAGCAGTTGGAAACAAGGAAGCTGCTGTTTGGGGATCTTCAGATCAGAGGATCAGGAAATTTGCAACAACTTTGAAGAAGAGCTTCAAAAGTGTCATTCAGCCAGCAACCTCACCACTTGGCCCAGCTGGAGGGTAGCAGGTACAGTCAGGAAATCTACATCTTGACAAGCTTGCTGCTGGGTGGAGAGATCTGATCTCCCAGCCACTGGTTGTTCTCATCCAAGCCCCTCTCTCTAATAGAACAGCTCCTGAAGAAAATAACAGAGACCGACTCCTACTATTCAGGGTCTACAAAGCAATAAATACTCAAGAAGTCAGCATTATCTCTGAGGGGAGGCCCTTTGATTACCCAAAACAGTTGCTCTTAATGGTGGCCCAGGGACCATATCATGCAAGTACTTTCAGCCTTTGCTCATCTCCTGAAGCTCTTCTCCTACAGCCTGGATTCACTTGATGCCTGGCATGAGGAAGGAACTGGCACATGTCCTGAGTCAGCCATCTGTGCCTCCTCTCCCCACCAAAGTGAGAATGCATTCAAAATACATTATTCTGAAAACACATTCTCTCCATTGAAGTTCCATTTCAAGATCTGACAATAAAGAGCACCTCCAGGATTTTCAAGCTTGGCAGCAGCTGAATGAAAACTACTGAACAATGCTCTCAGTGCTTGCCAGAAGGAAAGGAAGATTTGGGATAAAAACAGGTGAAAGCTCTTGCAAGCTTCCGAGAGAGACAGGGCCCCATGCCTACTCTGCCTTCTAGGTGGTCCAACTGCATTGATCATTGGTTGCAGTGAATAGGGCAATTCTAATCCAGCCCTGGACAAGGTGGCAAGTGAACATGTGACTTTAATTGCTGCTGATTCGATGTTTAAATGACAATTTTTCTATTCAAGCCAGTTTTAATTTATGTTCTACACCTTTACATTAAACAGGCTCTCCAGAGGAGCATTAAGAGAAACAAATAATTTTGAGATACTTTCCTGCTAGACAACATAATGGGCTCACAAGTGTATCTTATTCTGTCTTCCCAAATTCCTATGAGGTTAAGACTTATCTTAGAGAGGAGTAAACCAGCTCAGAAAGGTTGGATAACTCAGCTAGAGTCACACAGGTAGACAAAAAGAACAAGATTTAAACCTAGGCTTTACCCTTCAGACTCTCCCACTGATCGAGGGGAGTACACTTAGTCAATTTAGGACTTTCTTGCTTTCTAAGGGTTGTACCTGGGGTGGGGTGGAGAGGTAGAGGAGACTACACAGTGTCAAGGTTTTTGAGGTGTCTGTTCTGAGTGTCCCTGAGACATGACACATCCCCTTAGTCCCAAGATGTCATCACCCTTCCATGCTGCATCCACTGAGGCTGCCATCTTTGCTGCTACCAGGCCTCTTCCTGCTGCCTCTTTTAGAATTCCAGTCCTATTTCCCTTTTCCCAGCCTTGAAGACTCCAAGGGCCCACTGGTTTCCCACAGCTCTCCTGTGTCTCTCTCAAGGTCAGAGCCAAAAATTGGCCTTCCATGCCTTTTCTCTCACTATTACTCTGCCTGGGTTCCAAAATTATAAAACTCAAGAGCAAAAAATTATTTTTTTTCTTTTTCCTTTTCATCATCGTTCCTGCAACCTCCTTTCCTTAAAGTATAGAAGACATGCATCTATGAAAATACACAGGGAGACTGAGCGACTAACCCTTTCACTTCTTTCACTTTACTTGAAGAAATTGTCATGTGACGTTTTTCTCTGCAGGGACTAAGGCAATCACAATTGGCTTAGTGCCACATTAAAACTTCTTCCACCTGAGGCTTCACCTCTTACATTAATCACTCCCCATGACTGACATAATTTGTAACCCCCCTAAAAAATTATGGAAGATCTCCAAGAGGAGTGTATGAGCTCTGCAGTCAAAATGATTGCAAAATAGGTATACCAGTTTCCCTCACTATAGACGAGAATGAGATTCATATAGATGTAAATTGAGATCCATGTGTGTAGTTAAGGTGTGAAAAGGCACAGAATAATAAGTACTCTGGAATGTATTTAAATTGCAGCTTCAGTCACCTGGCTTAATTGGTCTCTAAAAGTTCCGCTCACCTCATATTCTTCCCCCATTGGTTCAGCATGGCCTAAAATAGTCATCGTCATAATAAAAGCCAGTCACTGCTTCCAGAAGACTCCCAGCTAAATGAGATCAAATCCAAATATCAGGAATTCCCTTATGGCCCAGTGATGGAGAATCCGCTTGCCAATGCAGGAGACATGGGTTTGATATCTGGTCCGGGAAGGTTCCACATGGCACGGGGGCAGCTAAGTCTGTGTGCCACAAGTACTGAGCCCACGCCCTAGAGCCCATGCTCCACAAGAGAAGCCACACAATGAGAAACCTGTTCGTCACAACTAGAGAAAGCCTGAGGGCAGCAACAAAGACCCAGCACAGCCAGAAAATACATAAATAAATCTTTTTTTTCTTTTTTTAATATCCAAATGTCAGCAGACCTTTCAGGTCACATGATATAAAAGCAGAGCCAAATAACCTCAATAACACAAAGTTTCTGCCCTAGTCTCTAATCCCTCCGCACCAAGCCCTCACCTCTACACAAGAAATGAACATCATAAGTGCTGAAAGGCCAGTCATCCTTGCCCACCACAATCACCATGCACTGCCCACTATAATGATGAGGCTCCTCAAGAAAGAAAGCTCCCCTGCACCAGCCTGCTACAAGTTCCAAAATTCTTGCCATTAATCTCCTTTTGGCTAGTGCACAGAATGTCACTATATTTTAAACAAATGTATAATCTCAAAGTTGTATTATTATACCAGTCATTACCAAGCTATGAAAATCCCTGGTGAAATTAAGCTGTCTAAGTAGCTGCAATAAAAATGAAACCCTTAAATAGAAGAGAGAGAGGGAGTAGATCATGAAAGGTAGCAAATTAGGGACTACCCCAGCAGGCAAGGTGGGAGCACATAATTGGGAGGGAACAGAAAAAGAGGTGCAATATTGAGAAGGAGTACAGTGAAGAGATGAAGGAAAGGTAACATAATATGAGAATTAAATGGTCAAAAATAAATGTGGCCTGGCTCTCTTAAACAGAAAATTAAGCAACATAACTGGCTTTTCAGATCAAGCCCAGAGGAAGCATCTCACTTGCGAAAAGAAGAAAGTTCTCCCAAATCGAAATTTATCATCAGAGTCATCAACTACCAAATGATAAGCAGTTTGGATGATGTCACAAATCTGTCTTCCTGCCAATTCATTTTATCCATTGCTAAGAGAGAAGCTCAAACCTTCAGTGAAATGATAAAAAGGTGATTGCAAAGGTACCTGAACATAATATTTCAAGAGCGTTCATTCTGGTGCAATAAACCGCAGATCTTTTGCTTTCCTTGATCTGAACACTGCACTCTGATTAATGTAGCCGTCTTAATCCATTCAGGCTCCAATAACAAAATGCCATGGGCTGAGTGGCTTATAAACGCAAATTTGTTTGTCACAGTTCTGGAGGCTGGGAAGTCCAAGATCAAAGTGCCAGCATGTTTGATATCTGGTGATGGTCCACTTCCTGTCCTCACAGGATAGAAGGGCTTCCCAGGTAACACGAGCGGTTAAGAATCTGCCTGCCAATGCAGGAGCCACAGAAGACTCAGATTCGATCCCTGGGTCAGGAAGATTCCCTGGAGGAGGGCATGGCAACCCACTCCAGCGTTCTTGCCAGGAGAACCCCATGGACAGAGGAGCCTGGTGGCCTATAGTCCATAGAGTCGCAAAGAGTTAGACACGACTGAAGCATCTTCACATGCACATGACAGAAAGGCCAAGGGAGCTCTCTAAGGTCTTTGTAATGAGGGTACTAACTCCATTCATGAGGACTCCATCTTCATGATTTAATCACCTCCAAAGGCACCACCTCCAAATAGATCACCTTAGGGATTAATTTTCAATGTATGAATTTGGGGAAAGACACGAACACTCAGCCTGTGGTAGTAGGCTAAGGTTGTATTTGCTAAGAAAAGCCTCAAGCCAGCATCTCAGACTCAACTTCTGATCAACAAAACCATCAAGACCTTTACACACCTAGTCAGGTATCTTCCCATCCTGTAGGTAGGCACTTTTACGTTTATCTGTTTGACCTTTAATTTGAACATAATTCTATATACCTGCTTCCACTGTATGCAGCCTTACCAGTTTTAGCTCATCATTTCAAACCTGAATTCTGTCAGTTCTATATTTCTTAATCTTCCTGCATCACCCTGATGTACCACCCTAACCTAGACAATGCTGCCTTCCTTTCACCTAAACAGGATAAAGGAGAGGACAGAGCCTGGTGGTACATCAAGAACATCTTTTCAGACTGAAAATAATCAAAATTAACAAGTTAATGATAGTTCTACCTGCATTATCATCAACTGTCCTCAACAATGACAAGAATAAAAGCAATGATGGAGAATTCCCTGGTTGTCCAGTGGTCCAGTGGTTAAGAATCTACCTTCCAATCCAGGGAATGAAGGTTTATTCCCTGGTCAGGGAACAGATCCCATAGGCCATGGGGCAACTAATCCAGCGCACCACAACTACTGAGCCGGCGCGCTATGGAGCTTGTGCTCTGCAACAAGAGAAAGGTGAGTGCCACAACTAGAGAAAGCCCGTGCACCACAACAAAGACCCAGCACAGCCAGAAATTAATTTTTTAAATAAATAAAAACAAAAGCAATGATGACGATGATGGTAATGATCGATGATGACAATCCCTAACATTTATTGATCAGCATATGTGAGGCCCTGTGCCAACTGCTTTAAATGTAATATCTCATTTAACTCCATAACAATAATATTAGGTAGTTTTAAATATTGGCCCCAGTTTACAGCTGAGGAAATGGAAACAGCTGTAGAGAAGTCATTGCTTGCCAAAGGTTATCCAGTTAGTGAGTGATGAAGTTGGAATTTTAAAAACCAGGCCCTCTGCCTCTAGTGGAGAAGGCAATGGCACCCCACTCCAGTACTCTTGCCTGGAAAATCCCATGGACAGAGGAGCCTGGCGGGCTACAGTCTATAGGGTCTCAAGGTCGGACACGACTGAAGTGACTTGGCACTGCCTCTAGAGCCTGACTCTTAACCATGCCATTTTGCTGCTCCCATGAGACAGGAGGTTTTACAGGAGCCCTTCGAAAACCAAACTATAAAGGCTGAGAGGCCAATGGTCATATGTAAAAAACAAATGATCTAGAAGAAAGATCCTTGCCCTCTAGTAACATACAATCCTGTCATGCCCTCCAGTAATGTACAATCCTGTCAGAAGGACAAGACTTAGGAAATGTATTTAGAAAGAAGTTTACTGTCTTGCTAGACAATGTGAATCAGACCTAAGCACTCCTTTCCAGCTCAGTTCTCTCCAACTTTAAGGTTACAAACTAGAAATTTATAAACTCATACAAAGAAAGGATGAAGGAAATAATGAATAGGCCACCCCCTATGAGGATTCAGTATCTGAGGCCTTCTGGCCTCAGACACCCTGGCTGTGGGCTGCTGTGCCCTGTGGAACCATGATGGGCATAACTGAAGTCTTTGGCCTCCCTCTTACTGACAGTTCACACACTGCTTGAGGATGGAGTTTCTCTCAGAAAAGTCCTGCAGTGCCAGAGTAGTTGGGTTTTCTTCAACTAATATCTGCGGTACCAGGGACTGCAATGCCCAGTCAAGGAGCCTTAAAAGACCTGATCAAGCAAAAAAGATTCCCACTGAAGTGAGTGGCCTGAATTCTTCAAGTCAGATGCAGCAACCCCAGAATTAAATTTCATCAAGTTCAAAAATCTCATTACCAACCAGATTTATCAATTATTATCTCAATGCCCAAAGATAACAAGTTATTCACGGTCTGTCATCCCAATTGTTTTCAGCCATTAAATGAGAGAAAGCAGCTTCAGAATGATCCATCTCTATCTCTAATTATGTGACCTGGGGCAGTCACCAGGCCATCTCCAGACTATTGTAATGGTCACATGAGATAATGAATGGGAAATTATCTTGCAACCTGGGAGGTATATAAACAGTTATTACTCTCATTAGATGTTCAGGAACAAATTATTACCTATATTAGAAATAGCCCCACACAATGTATAAACTGCTCCATAATCAAACCATCCACCTCATGGGCCTCAGGGCTTCCTTACACTATTTCCTCCCCATCTTGCTTAAGCCCAACACTCCATATCCACATACCACACTCCCCCTCCCCAGGGTATCCAGTAATTTTGTTTATGCCTCTGTCCCCTTATATTAGCAAAGACATGCTACTAAAGAGGCCAAATACTCTTAAAGAAATTTAATATTAAAACACACAGGCAACTTTTGATTCCTATTCATTTCTTATCTGACTTTATCCCCTCTAGGCAGAATATCTTAATAACCAAACATTTGCATAATGCCTTGCTTTTTTATGTCCTTGATTCCAACCAATTGCTTTAGAATATCTCCCCATCCTTCTAATAGTATCAAACTCAATTAACTGATATGTTAATTTTAGGTAACTTGGGATGTTCAGAGCATTTTGCTGAACTATTATAAATCACAAGTTAGCAAAGAGAACAGGGCCTCTGGACAAGGAAACAGCAGACATTTTCTCCTCCTGTTCCTTTCATTAGGAGAGTTATTATAGCAATGGGAGGAGTTGTTTTGAGAAAATAATCATTTAGAGGTTTGGGAAATATTTATGAAACTTTTTTAATCAGGTTTAGCAGTTTTGTCAATATCCTTGGTCTGGCAAATGTCATGTGTTCAATAAAATCTCCCAGTTCTTTGAGCCAGAGATTCTTGACATCTTTTATCCCAGATTCCAAAAAGTTTCATGACAGTTTAAAAGGGCACTATATAAGTACATCCTGTCTCTACTGTCTGCAAAGCCTACTACCCAGGAGCTCCCATTCTCCTTTGAAAACGCAGCTGAACCATGACACCCTCAAGCAACTCTCATGACACAGCATCATGCTGTGACACCACAACAATTGGAATATTTATCTATTTTTTGTTCAGTTGTGTCCTACTCTTTGTGACCCCACAGACTGCAGTACAACAGGCTTCCCTGTCCTTCAATGTCTTCCGGAGTTTGCTCAAACTCATGTCCATTGAGTCAGTGATGCCATTCAACCATCTCATCCTCTGTTGCTTCCTTTCCCTCTTGCCCTCAATCTTTCCCAGCATCGAGATTTTTCCAATGAACTGTCTGTTTTACAGAATTTCTAAAATTATAACTATTTGCATAAATGAAATTTTCACAAAAGTTTGGATCTTGTTTACACATCTTTCGGCCCAAAGCTTCCAGCACAGTGCCTGGCAGCTAACAGATCTATATATATCAATATATATATATATATTTGTTCACAAGTCAGAAAGAATGTTTACTAGGCTCTTAAATAAGGATTATCCTGAGAGATATCTCTTTGATTCCAAAGACCATACAAGCTTGAAAATTTTTAAATGGAAGTCTAATTAGTGTTTCAATATGCCATGGTAAAATTCCCAGATGCCCTGAAGGCATGGAAAGATTCCCAAACCCTGTTTTATCACCTACCTGCGTTTTCCTCTGCATATTGTGACGGCTTGGTGGATATGAAATTGATGAAGAGAAAAAGAGGTAATTGACTGAGTAAAATTACCACTAAAAAGTCAGCCCTGAGGATACACTGAAGCACAGCTCTCTTATTCCTTGTTAGAGTAAATTAATCATCTCAAGCTGTTTACAAGGTTCCAAACATTTCCCTGAAATGACCAATTCTCTATTTTTATCACTCATAATTACATAGGTCAATTGAGTTTCAGTAATATATTTTATATATATATATATATATATATATATATATATATATATATATATATAATATTTTTTTCATCCCTCCCCAGGAGAATCCTTTTTCTCCTCCACCCACTAACACATATCTTTAGCACAGGCATATTTAATAAATTATACTCATCAGATCTTAAAGCTGACAGACTCACAAACCCGTTCACATACTTAATTATTCGTTTGCCCCTCAATTGTCTTCCTAGACTGGGGACTCTTCAAAGGCAAAAACTGGTGGCATCAATCTTTATATCCTTTCCGAACACCTTGGCCTGACCTTCTAAGCACTTAGAAAATGTCCTTGAATAAATTTGAAAGTATCTGTGGTCAATTTTAATAAAAATCACTAACTTTATTAGCAGTTATTTGTTCTGAGAGGCAGTTTCATTCAATTCTCACGATCATCCTCTGAAGTGGGTACTATGATTGTCTCCAATGTAGAGGTGAAGAAACTGACACCTAAAAAGAGTTAAGTAATTGACCCAACGCTGCATAGCTACATAACAGAGATGAGACTAGACTTCACTTCAAGAAGTCTTCTGTTTTCTAAGCTCAGGCAGGTGTTAAACCTCTCTCTCCTAATACCTCTATAAAGTCCTAAAGAGAGTCAATTCCATATTGTTGTTTGGATGTTTAGAAACTATAAAAGCCAGGCTAAAATAACTACTGCAGCAAACAACAGCCATATTCCAATGGCTTTCATGGTGTAGGTTTCTCTCTCATCTAATGTCTGAGGCTCTCAGAGAGGGCAGAGCCACAGGATGGAAGAAGCCTTGGAGTTCTCTGCCTGACCTCCTGTATCCAGTCTGCTGACAGAAAGAGAGAATGGGGCCATGCATGAGAAGTAAGGACCCTTCACACCAAGAGTAATGGGCATCACTATAAGTCACATCCTACTGCCTGGAATTCAGTCATATAACCATGTCAACTTGTAGGGCAGGCTAGGAGACATGCTCCAGCCATGAGCCCAAGCCGGAAAGAAGGCAGATATTGATAGCCTCTACCCAAGAAAACAACAGGACTCAAGATTTAAGCCCGGCATCAGAGGACTTTAGAATCAAAGCAGTAGAGACCTTTCTCTTCAATTATCCTGCAAGCTTTCCTTCCTCTAAACCAGCAGTTCCCAAACTTTTAAGCACCAGAGACCAGTTTTGTGGAAGACAATTTTTCCATGGACTGGGGCAGCAGGAGGATGGTTTTGGGATGACTCAAGTGCATTATGTTTATTGTGCACTTTATTTTTATTATTATTACATCAGCTCCACCTCAGATCATCAGAAATTAGATCCCAGAGGTTGGAGACCCTTGCTCTAAACCATTCTGACCCTTCAGCAACTATAGATTCTCCTACTTCCCTATTCTGATATTACCTAATATATATATATTTTGCATCTCTCAAATAAAAGTGTATGTGAGTCATATTTGAGAAAAAATATTTAAAACTTACTTCTTGTCCTATAGACATATTAAGACATATCATTCCCACAGCATAAAGCTGCTTCCCTTCTGGAATAATTCATTGCCAGATAATTCTTAACAGCAAATTCTCTGAGCAAACTTAAAATTTAAAAAAAAATTAAACATTTTATTTACTAAAATTGTATTCACAAATAAATTAGAATCATGGATTTGATATAGCAGAGTTAATCTATGGTGTATTGAATGCCAAATACAAGCTAAAGCTCATTCACTCATTCATTCAATAAACACAGACTAAACATCTAGTATACTTTGTTTCATCCTGAACCCAAGGACCAAAGGCCCAGCCTCCAAGATACAATACAATTACATGTGATGAAAAGTTCAGATGAGACTCCATAAGACAACCTGCAGTCAAAAATTTGTACCTATATTCCTTCCCAGAAAATGTCCTCAGACCTCAGCAAATCTGGAAGAATATGTTCAAGCTGCCTAAAGTTCTGTCTGTCAGACATGAACAGAGGGTCATTTGCTATCATCACAAGGCCTCAGAATAACACAACTATAAGACATAATAAACAACACTGAAACTGACCCATTCTCTAAACCTCTGGCGGCCTATAATTGCCCCCACCAGAGCTGAGGACTGGTTCTTAGTTCTCTAAGATCCTCAAGACCAGCAATCACAATTCAAGGGCATCAAGATTGCCTACAATGTCTTTTCTCTTTCCGTAAGTCATGAACTTTTTTTGGCTACACTAGGTCTTTGTTGCAGCGTGTGGGCTCTTTGTTGTAGCATCTGGGCTTTCTCTAGGTGTGGCACACAGGTTTTATTGCCCTGTGTCATGTGGGATCTTAGGACCCCAAACAGGGATCGAACCCATGTCCCCTATGTTGGAAGGCGAATTCTTAAACATTGGACCAACAAGGAAGTCCTGAGTTATGGATTTTAGAGTCTGCTGGAGTCTAACTGCCTGTTCAAATCCCAGCATCTACCACTTATTCACTCTTGTGACAGTTTTGAGACAACTGAGGGCTTTGAGTATGGATTATTAAAGAATTATTTATCATTTTGTTAGACATAATAATAGCATGACATTTACTTTTTTAAACGTTCTTATCCATTAGAGAAGAAATGTTAATGTTTGAGATTTGCTATAAAACATTCTGATTTTCTTTTTAAATAGGGGAGGAGAGGAAAGCAGGTAAAACAAGACCAATGGTATGGTAATAATTTTCAAGCAGGGTGACAGATACATCTCAGGTTACATAGTTGTTTCTACTAGTTTCTCTACCTTTGAGAAAGTTTGGAAATTCCCAAAATAAAAATATTTTTAAAAAATTTAGGGGCTTTCCTCGTGGTTCAGTAGTTAAGACTCTGTGCTTCCACTTCAGGGGACATGGGTTTGGTCCCTAGTCAGGGAACTAAAATTCTGAATACTGCGTAGTGTAACCAAAAAAAAAAAAAAATTTAAAGATTACCTATAATGATTTCATTCTTAATGTCACTCTATAAATCCCACTCTTTTCCATGTAAACATAAGCTCTTGAGAACATCATTCTAGTGACTTCTAAGCAATGCTGACCATCAGAAACATCTGGAAATTTATATTTATATAAATTCTATAAATTCCTAGCCCATATTTCAGATCTATTGTATCAGAATCTCTTAGACCGAGGTCTTGGCATCATGATCTTAAAAATATCTCCCAGTTAATTTTCATGATTATGCCCAAGATTTAAGAAGCACTGCATCTTTCAAACTTGCCCAGTGCTGTTTGAATCTGCATTAGGTCCTGATACCCAAGAACTCACATCCTTGACAATCACCCAGCTCTTCAACAATAGATTGCTAGCTACCCTTTTACCCAATTCCAACCTTTTCAAAACTATTTTTCCCTTTACAAAAGTTTTACGGTGGGTGGAGCTGTTCCCTGGTAATTCCAAACCAGAGGCAAGCAGCATTCATTACTGTAATCACTTCATCAGTCTACATTTTAATGGAAGCGTATTCTCAAACCCTTCTCAAAAACTGAACCAGAAAGTAGATTTTAAAACAAACAAGTTAGTGCTACTTTAAAACCCATTTCCAGTCATTCTCACATCGTTAGTGCAAATCTGTTAAAACTTCAGAAATCATTAAGGAGCGGCCCTGAAGGTTTTTTGATTGTCAGGAAGTGTTATTGAGATGGATTTGCTGAAGAGATGCTTTATACCATTTCACACTCATGTCAAAGTTTTATGAGATTTCTAAACTGAAGATAAATACTTTATTTTTAACCATAACAATCTGAAGCTCTAAGAAGGAAAACAAGAAAGTCAAATTGTTCTAAACCTTCACAGAGAAGATGGAATTGCACACTTTCAAGTCAACTGGCTGTGATTCAAATGAAGGACCTCTGAAATAATGAGTTAACAGCCTCAACCAAAATCATGACAATTATATATGCAAAAGGAGCTAACTCCCCACTGATTGCTTGATTTAATTTCCTAATTTCGTACAGCTCTATCTCATTCATTCTGTAAAAAAAAAAAAAAGAAAAAAAAAACCTTCACTTATTAACTCCTTTAACATGATCACAAACCTTGACAGGGAAGCTACTTAGAAAAGTGTGTAAACTCTCCAAACTGGAAAGGGATTATCAAGTCCAAACTTCTGACACAGAATGTTTTCTCTGATGTCATTGACAAAGAGACGCTCAACCATATTCCACCTCAAAGTTTTCAAGGAAATAATGAAGACTGACATTTATATGGCACTTTGCAGATAACAAAGCACCTTCAATCGACTGACTTCACCTAAATTATACTGCAGATGATGACATGGAGATTTTGAGAGATTAAATGACTTGCTAGGATGACACAGCTAACAAATGGCTGAGCCAAGACTTTAATTAAGTCCTTAGACTCCAAAACTGTATTTCTTTTCCCTGTTGTCTTCCTGGCAAGAGGTTCTGTTCTTTGCAAAGCATTCCACTACTTCATTGGACAGCCGTGATCATTTACAAACTCTTGAAGAGGCAAAGTCTATTTCCCTATAACTTTAAAAATTTTGACAGAACCTTAAATAATGCTTATTACATGAAAGACACTATTTGAAGAACCTTCCAAATAGTAACTCATTTAACTCTCATAACAATCACATGAAACAGATACTATTATTATCACCAGTTTACAGATAAGAAAACTAGAGCTACAAGTAAATGGCAGAGATGGAATCTAAGCCAAATTAAATTAATCTGTTTCCAGAGTTCCATTTCTATCCTGCCTCTCACTTCTCTCATGATGACATCATTCTAGTCTCTGAATCAACACAGAAGAAAACAACTTTTTTTTAGTTATATAATAGCCATGCAAACACTTGGTAGCTCTCAAATGCTCTCCCCTAGACCTGCATCAGTCAGAATTCTATCAGAGAAACTAAACGATATATAGAACAAGAAATTATTACAAGTGGATAGCTTTCCACAACTGTGGGAAATAGTCTCTGTAATTAGTCTAAACAGTGTCTGTAATTCTCTTGTACTTATGCCTGATGCTTGCAGATATACACTCAAGAGCTGAGATTTGATTAAATTAATAGTCCTTGCTATCTTATCAAGAGAATTCGTAAGTAAAACTGGCTTTTTTAAAAATCAAAAATTGCATGGCAGTGAAAAATACAGTCACCACAAGCAGAATTAGATGCCATTCCTTTGATTTGTGCTAAGGAGCCAGAAGTTTACCCACTACCACTTTTAAGCTATCAATATAATGCAAATATCAACACAATGAAAAAGGAAAATAGCAGCTTAGTATTACTATTATTATGAAAATAGCCTTCAACTTGCAGATTCCCTGAAATGGATTCAGGCACCCAAGGGATTCATGGACAATACTTTAAGGACTCATGGTCTCTAGTATATTAAGTAAGTTCTGACATTTTCAAATTAATTTAGAGTAGGCTACCCTGAGAACCAACTGGAAGCAAACCAATCAAAACATACACACACACACACACACACACACACAAGCACATGAAATCTGTCTCAAGACTAAAAATTCCCCATTGCCCACATTTAATTCAATTGGGCTAGCACAAAGAATCCCAGTTTCAAAGCAAAAGGAAATACAAGCATAGCTCTGTTATAAGTTACCTATTATATATTTCCCCAGTGTAGAAACAAAGGTATTTTTTAGATAAAAGTGTATCACACCATATGAAGGGAAAGTTATTACAAGATTAGCAACCTCTATTCCCATTAGAGAACAAAATCATTCCATAGGTCCTTTGGGAAGTCTTTTCCAATATCCTCACTATATTCTTGTTGGTTTCAGTCTACCATTTCAACTATCAAGACCATTTAATCTCCAAAGGCAAAAGAAATAAAAATAAATGTGGGACCTAATCAAGCTTACAAGCTTTTGTTAAGCAAAGGAAACCATAAACAAAAAGACAGCCTACAAAACGGAGAAAATATTTGCAAATGATGCAACCAACAAGGGATTAATTTACAAAATATACAAAGAGTTCATACAACTTAAATGCTATCCAAAAATGGGCAGAAAACCTAAATAGAAATTTCTCTAAAGAAAACATCAGATGACCAATATGTACATGAAAGATGCTCAAAATCACTATTCAGTTCAGTTCATTTCAGTTCAGTCACTCAGTCTTGTCCAACTCTTTGCAACTCCATGAACTGCAGTACAACAGGCCTCCCTGTCTATCAGCAACTCCCAGAGTTCACCCAAACTCTTGTCCATTGAGTCGGTGATGCCATCCAGCCATCTCATCCTCGGTCGTCCCCTTCTCCTCCCGCCCCCAATCCCTTCCAGCATCAGAGTCTTTTCCAATGAGTCAACTCTTCACATGAGGTGGCCAAAGTATTGGAGTTTCAGCTTTAGCATCAGTTCTTCCAAAGAACACCCAGGACTGATCTCCTTTAGAATGGATTGGTTGGATCTCCTTGCAGTCCAAGGGACTCTCAAGAGTCTTCTCCAACACCACAGTTCAAAAGCATCAATTCTTCAGCACTCAGCCTTTTTCACAGTCCAAATTTCACATCCATACATGACCACTGGAAAAATCATAGCCTTAACTAGATGGACCTTTGTTGGCAAAGTAATGTCTCTGCCTTTCAATATGCTATCCAGGTTGGTCATAACTTTCCTTCCAAGGAGTAAGGGCCTTTTAATTTTATGGCTGCAATCACCATCTGCAGTGATTTTTGAGCCCCCCAAAAATAAAGTCTGACACTGTTTCCACTGTTTCCCCATCTAATTCCCATGAAGTGATGGGATTGGATGCCATGATCTTCGGTTTCTGAATGCTGAGGTTTAAGCCAACTTTTTCACTCTCATCTTTCACTTTCTTTTTTTTTTTTCTCTCACATGTATTTTATTAAAAAGCCTAGCACCAACCATCCCTCTTCTTTTTTTTTTTTGTAATAATTTTTTTTCCTTTATTTTAATTTACAATACTGTATTGGTTTTGCCATACATTGACATGAATCAACCACGGGTGTACATGCGTTCCCAAACATGAACCCCCCACCCACCTCCCTCCGCATAACGTCTCTCTGGGTCATCACCGTGCACCAGCCCCAAGCATGCTGTATCCTGCGTCGAACATAGACTGGCAATTCGATTCTTACATGATAGTATACATGTTACAATGCCATTCTCCCAAATCATCCCACCCTCTCCTTCTCCCTCTGAGTCCAAAAGTCCGTTATACACATCTGTGTCTTGTTGGCTGTCTTGCATACAGGGTCGTCATTGCCATCTTTCTAAATTCCATATATATGTGTTAGTATACTGTATTGGTGTTTTTCTTTCTGGCTTACTTCACTCTGTATAATCGGCTCCAGTTTCATCCATCTCATTAGAACTGATTCAAATGTATTCTTTTTAATGGCTGAGTAATACTCCATTGTGTATATGTACCACAGCTTTCTTATCCATTCATCTGCTGAAGGACATCTAGGTTGTTTCCATGTCCTGGCTATTATAAACAGTGCTGCGATGAACATTGGGGTACTTCTGTCTCTTTCAGTTCTGGTTTCCTTGGTGTGTATGCCCAGCAGTGGGATTGCTGGGTCATAAGGCAGTTCTATTTGCAATTTTTTAAGGAATCTCCACACTGTTTTCCAAAGTGGCTGTACTAGTTTGCATTCCCACCAACAGTGTAGGAGGGTTCCCTTTTCTCCACACCCTCTCCAGCATTTATTGCTTGCAGATTTTTGGATCACAGACATTCTGACTGGTGTGAAGTGGTACCTCATTGTGGTTTTGATTTGCATTTCTCTAATAATGAGTGATGTTGAGCATCTTTTCATGTGTTTGTTAGCCATCCGTATGTCTTATTTGGAGAAATGTCTATTTAGTTCTTTGGCCAATTTTTTGACTGGGTCGTTTATTTTTCTGGAATTGAGCTGCATAAGTTGCTTGTATATTTTTGAAATTAGTTGTTTGTCAGTTGCTTCATTTGCTATTTTTTTCTCCCATTCAGAAGGCTGTCTTTTCATTTTGCTTATATTTTCCTTTGTTGTGCAGAAGTTTTTAATTTTAATTAGATCCCATTTGTTTGTTTTTGCTTTTATTTCCAGTATTCTGGGAGGTGGATCATAGAGGATCCTGCTGTGATTTATGTCTGAGAGTGTTTTGCCTATATTCTCCTCTAGGAGTTTTATAGTTTCTGGTCTTACATTTAGATCTTTAATCCATTTTGAGTTTATTTTTGTGTATGGTGTTAGAAAGTGATCTAGTTTCATTCTTTTACAAGTGGTTGACCAGTTCTCCCAGCACCACTTGTTAAAGAGATTGTCTTTACTCCATTGTATATTCTTGCCTCCTTTGTCAAAGATAAGGTGTCCATAGGTGTGTGGATTTATCTCTGGGCTTTCTATTTTGTTCCATTGATCTATATGTCTGTCTTTGTGCCAGTACCATACTGTCTTGATGACTGTGGCTTTGTAGTAGAGCCTGAAGTCAGGCAAGTTGATTCCTCCAGTTCCATTCTTCTTTCTCAAGATTGCTTCGGCTATTTGAGGTTTTTTGTATTTCCATACAAATCTTGAAATTATTTGTTCTAGTTCTGTGAAAAATATGGCTGGTAGCTTAATAGGGATTGCGTTGAATTTGTAAATTGCTTTGGGAAGTATACTCATTTTCACTATATTGATTCTTCCAATCCATGAACATGGTATATTTCTCCATCTATTAGTGTCCTCTTTGATTTCTTTCACCAGTGTTTTATAGTTTTCTATGTATAGGTCTTTAGTTTCTTTAGGTAGATATATTCCTAAGTATTTTATTCTTTTCATTGCAATGGTGAATGGAATTGTTTCCTTAATTTCTTTTTCTACTTTCTCATTATTAGTGTATAGGAATGCAAGGGATTTCTGTGTGTTGATTTTATATCCTGCAACTTTACTATATTCATTGATTAGCTCTAGTATTTTTCTGGTGGAGTCTTTAGGGTTTTCTATGTAGAGGATCATGTCATCTGCAAACAGTGAAAGTTTTACTTCTTCTTTTCCAATTTGGATTCCTTTTATTTCTTTTTCTGCTCTGATTGCTGTGGCCAAAACTTCCAAAACTATGTTGAATAGTAGCGGTGAAAGTGGGCACCCTTGTCTTGTTCCTGACTTTAGGGGAAATGCTTTCAATTTTTCACCATTGAGGATAATGTTTGCTGTGGGTTTGTCATATATAGCTTTTATTATGTTGAGGTATGTTCCTTCTATTCCTGCTTTCTGGAGAGTTTTTATCATAAACGGATGTTGAATTTTGTCAAAGGCCTTCTCTGCATCTATTGAGATAATCATATGGTTTTTATTTTTCAATTTGTTAACGTGGTGAATTACATTGATTGATTTGCGGATATTGAAGAATCCTTGCATCCCTGGGATAAAGCCCACTTGGTCATGGTGCATGATCTTTTTAATCTGTTGATGGATTCTAATTGCTAGAATTTTGTTGAGGATTTTTGCATCTATGTTCATCAGTGATATTGGCCTGTAGTTTTCTTTTTTTTCATGGCATCTTTGTCAGGTTTTGGTATTAGGGTGATGGTGGCCTCATAGAATGAGTTTGGAAGTTTACCTTCCTCTGCAATTTTCTGGAAGAGTTTGAGGAGGATATGTGTTAGCTCTTCTCTAAATTTTTGGTAGAATTCAGCTGTGAAGCCGTCTGGACCTGGGCTTTTGTTTGTTGGAAGATTTCTGATTACAGTTTCAATTTCCGTGCTTGTGATGGGTCTGTTAAGATTTTCTATTTCTTCCTGGTTCAGTTTTGGAAAATTGTACTTTTCTAAGAATTTGTCCATTTCTTCCACGTTGTCCATTTTATTGGCATATAACTGCTGATAGTAGTCTCTTATGATCCTTTGTATTTCTGTGTTGTCTGTTGTGATCTCTCCATTTTCATTTCTAATTTTATTGATTTGATTTTTCTCTCTTTGTTTCTTGATGAGTCTGGCTAATGGTTTGTCAGTTTTATTTATCCTTTCAAAGAACCAGCTTTTGGCTTTGTTGATTTTTGCTATGGTCTCTTTTGTTTCTTTTGCATTTATTTCTGCCCTAATTTTTAAGATTTCTTTCCTTCTACTAACTCTGGGGTTCTCCAATTCTTCCTTTTCTAGTTGCTTTAGGTGTAGAGTTAGGTTACTTATTTGACTTTTTTCTTGTTTCTTGAGGTATGCCTGTATTGCTATGAACTTTCCTCTTAGCACTGCTTTTATAGTGTCCCACAGGTTTTGGTTTGTTGTGTTTTCATTTTCATTAGTTTCTATGCATATTTTGATTTCTTTTTTGATTTCTTCTGTGATTTGTTGGTTATTCAGAAGTGTGTTGTTCAACCTCCATATGTTGGAATTTTTAATAGTTTTTCTCCTGTAATTGAGATCTAATCTTAATGCATTATGGTCAGAAAAGATGCTTGGAATGATTTCGATTTTTTTGAATTTATCAAGTTTAGATTTATCGCCCAGAATGTGATCTATCCTGGAGAATGTTCCATGAGCACTTGAGAAAAAGGTGAAATTCATTGTTTTGGGGTGAAATGTCCTATAGATACCAATTAGGTCTAACTGATCTAATGTATCATTTAACGTTTGCATTTCTTTGTTGATTTTCTGTTTAGTTGATCTGTCCATAGATGTGAGTGGGGTATTAAAGTCTCCCACTCTTACTGTGTTATTGTTGATTTCCCCTTTCATACTTGTTAGCATTTGTCTTACATATTGCGGTGCTCCTATATTGGGTGCATATATATTTATAATTGTTATACCTTCTTCTTGGATTGATCCTTTGATCATTATGTAGTGGCCTTCTTTGTCTCTTTTTACAGCCTTTGTTTTAAAGTCTATTTTATCAGAAATGAGTATTGCCACTCCTGCTTTCTTTTGGTCTCTATTTGCATGGAATATCTTTTTCCAGCCCTTCACTTTCAGTCTGTATGTGTCCCTTGTTTTGAGGTGGGTCTCTTGTAAGCAGCATATAGAGGGGTCTTATTTTTGTATCCATTCAGCCAGTCTTTGTCTTTTGGTTGGGGTATTCAACCCATTTACGTTTAAGGTAATTATTGATAAGTATGATCCTGTTACCATTTACTTTATTGTTTTGGGTTCGGGTTTATACACCCTTTTTGTGTTTCCTGTCTAGAGAATATCCTTTAGAATTTGTTGGAGAGCTGGTTTGGTGGTGCTGAATTCTCTCAGCTTTTGCTTGTCTGTATAGCTTTTGATTTCTCCTTCGTATTTGAATGAGATCCTTGCTGGGTACAGTAATCTCGGCTGTAGGTTACTTTCTTTCATCACTTTAAGTATGTCTTGCCATTCCCTCCTGGCCTGAAGAGTTTCTATTGAAAGATCAGCTGTTATCCTTATGGGAATCCCCTTGTGTGTTATTTGTTGTTTTTCCCTTGCTGCTTTTAATATTTGTTCTTTCTGTTTGATCTTTGTTAATTTGATTAACATGTGTCTTGGGGTGTTTCGCCTTGGGTTTATCCTATTTGGAACTCTCCGTGTTTCTTGGACTTGGGTGATTATTTCCTTCCCCATTTTAGGGAAGTTTTCAACTATTATCTCTTCAAGGATTTTCTCATGGTCTTTCTTTTTGTCTTCTTCTTCTGGGACTCCTATAATTCGAATGTTGGAGCATTTCATATTGTCCTGGAGGTTTCTGAGATTGTCCTCATTTCTTTTAATTCGTTTTTCTTGTTTCCTCTCTGATTCATTTATTTCTACCATTCTATCTTCTATTTCACTAATCCTATCTTCTGCCTCCGTTATTCTGCTATTTGTTGCCTCCAGAGTGTCTCTGATCTCATTTATTGCATTATTCATTATATATTGACTCTTTTTTATTTCTTCTAGGTCCTTGTTAAACCTTTCTTGCATCTTCTCAAGCCTTGTCTCTAGGCTATTTATCTGTGATTCCATTTTGATTTCAAGATTTTGGATCATTTTCACTATCAATATTCAGAATTCTTTCTCAGGTAGATTCCCTACCTCTTCCTCTTTTGTTTGGTTTGGTGGGCAACCCTCCTGTTCCTTTACCTGCTGAGTATTCCTCTGTCTCTTCATCTTGATTATATTGCTGCGTTTGGGGTGGCCTTTTTATATTCTGGTAATTTGTGGAGTTCTCTTTATTATGGAGCTTCCTCACTGTGGGTGGGGTTCTATCAGTGGCTTGTCTAGGTTTCCTGGTTAGGGAGGCTTGTGTTGGGGAGTTCTGGTGGGTGGAGCTGGGTTTCTTCTCTCTGGAGTGCAGTGGAGTGATCAGTAATGGGTTATGAGACGTCAAAGGTTTTGGAGTAGCTTTGAGCTGCCTGTATATTGAAGTTCAGGAGTGTGTTCCTGTGTTTCTGGAGAATTTGTGTGGTATGTCTTGTTCTGGAACTTCTTGGTCCTTGGGTGGAGCTTGGTTTCACTGTAGGTATGGAGGCATTTGATGAGCTCCTATTGCTTAATGTTCCCTAAATTCAGGAGTTCTCTGATGTTTTCAGGCTTTGGACTTAAGCCTCCTGCTTCTGGTTTTCAGTTTTATTTTTACAGTATCCTCTAGACTTCTCCATCTATATAGCACTGATGATAAAACATCTAGGTTAAAGATGAAAAGTTTTTCCACATTGAGGGACACCCAGAGAAGTTCACTGAGTTACAAGGAGAAGAGAAGAGGGAGGGGGTAGTTAGAGGTGACTGGAATGAGATGCGGTGAGATCAAAAGAGGAGAGAGCAAGCTAGCCAGTAGTTACTTCCTTATGTGTGCTCCATAGTCTGGACCGCTCAGAGGTATTTATGGAGTTATACAGGGAAGAGGAGAGGGAGGAAGTAGTCAGAGGTGGCCAGGAGGATAAGAGAGAGGAATGAGAAGGAGAGAGACAAATCCTGCCAGTAACCAGTTCCTTAGGTGTTCTCCACCGTCTGGAACACACAGAGATTCACAGAGTTGGATAGAGAAGAGATGGGGGAAAAAAGAGACAGAGGCCACCTGGTGGAGAAAAAGGAGAGTCCAAAGGAGGAGAGAGTGGTCAAGCCTGTAATCTCGCTCTCAGGTAAAATTGGGTAGTGAAGTTTGGGTTGTTAAATGTACAAAATTGACAACAAAAACTGAAGAGCAAAGATTAAAAATCTAGAGAAGAGGTTGGATTTTCAAAAATACAATATTAAAGAAAAGAAGCAGAAGGAAAAAGGAAAAAAGGGGAAAAAAAAAGCCATAAGATTAAAAAAAAAAAAAAACACCAATAACCACCCAGAGACTATATATGGTGTTTGCCTTAAAAAAAAAAAAGTCTTTTTTTTTAATATTAATAATAGGTTATAGAAATAAAAATTAGAGGAGAAATAGAAGACTTAACTATTTTTAAAAAAAGTCAGAAAAAGAAAAAAAAAGAGAAAAAAAAAAAGGAATGATTTTAAAAATAGTAAAAATATATCTTGCCCTTCTCTGATGTTGTGGGCATTGTGGGGTCACTTCCAAGGCGGTTCCCTCTGTTTAACTTCTTCTTTATGCTGGTTTTTTAGGCTCACTAGTTCAGTCGCGCTGTGGGGAGGGGGGATGCTGCAAACAAATAGCGCTGTCGTGTGCACACAGTGTCTCAGCCCTGCTGTACCTGTCCCTTCTTGCGGCGTGCAAACCGCTCCGGCTCTACGATGCTCAGCCGGGAACTGTCTGAGGTCGGCCCCAGGCTGCGTGCACTTCCCCGGTCTAAGCCGCTCAGGTTCGGCGCTCAGGTAGCCCTCAGAGGCACAGATTCGGTTGGGACTGCATTTTGTGCCCCTCCGGGGTCCGAGTAGCTCAGGAGTTTGGCTAGCGCGATCGCTGCGGCTTGTCGCCTTTTCTGCCTCTGCTGCTCAGTTTTCTGGGTGGACCGCTGGCGCGCCTTGTGAGGCAGATGATGACTGTCCAGCACCCCCAGAAGTCTTAGCAAAGAAGCCTGCTTGCAGTTTGGTAAGTGAAGTCTCTCTGGGTCTGCAATTGCCCCTTTCCAGCCCTTACGGCTCTGGCTGCCTGTACCCGGCGGGGGATGGTCTGCAGCCGGCTTTTTCCGCTCCGTCCTTTGTTCTGTGCTCGGCCCTGGAGATGTCTTATGTTCGAGCTTTTCGCATGGTAGCTATCCCACAGTCTGGTTAGCTAGCCCCAGTTAGATCGTTCTGGTTGCGCGTGGGGCATTCCTGCCGGATTCTTACAAAGCACTGCAGCCCGCGCCTCCTGCGCTTCCCTGCCCTGTCCCCACCTGCTTGTGGCAGATGCAGGCGTCTGTGCTGCTTTTCCGCTGGGGGAGTTACTGTTGGGCTTGTAATCTCTTGGTTTTAATTATTTCTTCATTTTTCCCTTCCTGTTATGTTGCCCTCTGTGTTTCCAAGGCTCACCACAGACTCAGCAGGGAGAGTGTTTCCTGGTGTTTGGAAACCTCTCTTCTTAAAATTCCCTTCCCGGGACGGGCTTCCCTTCCCGGGAAGGAGCTCCCTCCCCACCTCCTTTGTCTCCTTTTTCGTCTTTTATATTTTTTCCTACCTTTTTTTGAAGACAATGGTCTGCTTTTCTGGTTGCCTGATGTC
Source organism: Budorcas taxicolor (assembly GCF_023091745.1). Classification (NCBI taxonomy): domain Eukaryota; kingdom Metazoa; phylum Chordata; class Mammalia; order Artiodactyla; family Bovidae; genus Budorcas; species Budorcas taxicolor. The sequence continues at coordinate 25,527,872 of NC_068914.1, forward strand.
CTCTGCCAGCCTACAGAAGTTGTTTTGTGGAGTTTGCTCAGTGTTGAAATGTTCTTTTGAGGAATTTGTGAGGGAGAAAGTGGTCTTCACGTCCTATTCCTCTGCCATCTTAGGACCGCTCCCTCATCTTTCACTGTCATCAAGAGGCTTTTTAGCTCCTCTTCACTTTCTGCCATAAGGGTGGTGTCATCTGCATATCTGAGGTTACTGATAAGATATATCTCCTGGCTATCTTGATTCAAGCTTGTGCTTCTTCCAGCCCAGCATTTCTCATGATGTACTCTGCATAGAAGTTAAATAAGCAGGGTGACAATATACAGCCTTGACGTATTCCTTTTCCTATTTGGAACCAGTCTGTTGTCCCATGTCCAGTTCTAACTGTTGCTTCCTGACCTGCATATAGGTTTCTCAAGAGGCAGGTCAGGTGGTCTGGTATTCCCATCTCTTTCAGAATTTTCCATAGTTTATTGTGATCCACACAGTCAAAGGCTTTGGCATAGTCAATAAAGCAGAAATAGATGTTTTTCTGGAACTCTCTTGCTTTTTCCATGACCCAGCAGATGTTGGCAATTTGACAAATGCAAATCAAAATTACAATGAGGTACAACTTCACACCAATCAGAATGGCCATCATCAAAAAATCTACAGATGATTAATGCTGGAGAGGACATGCAGAAAAGAGAAACCTCCTATACCATTGGTGGAAATGTAAATTGGTGTAGTCACTGTGGAAAGCAGTATGGAGGTTTCTCAGAAAACTAAAACTAGAATTTCCATATGATCCAGCAGTTCAACTCCTGGGCATCTATTCAGACAAAACTTTATAATTCAAAAAGATGCATGCACTCCTATGTTCATGGCAGCATTATTCACAATAGCCAAGGCATGGAAACAACCTAAACGTCCATTGACAGATGAATGGATAAAGAAGATGTGGTACACATATACAAGGGAATGCTGCTGCTGCTTCTGCTGCTAAGTCGCTTCAGTCATGTCCAACTCTGTGCGACCTCAGAGATGGCAGCCCACCAGGCTCCCCCGTCCCTGGGATTCTCCAGGCAAGAAACTGGAGTGGGTTGCCATTTCCTTCTCCAATGCATGAAAGTGAAAAGTGAAAGTGAAGTCACTCAGTCATGTCCAACTCTTCGTGACCCCATGGCCTGCAGCCTACCAGGCTCTCTGTCCATGGGGTTTTCCAGGCAAGAGTACTGGAGTGGGGTACCATTGCTCTGACAAGGGAATACTACTCAAACATAAAAAAGAACAAAATAATGCCATTTTCAGCAACATGAACACAATTAGAGATTATCATATTAAGTGAAGTAAGTCAGAAAGAGAAAGACAAACATCATATATAGATACCACATATTTGGAAATAGAAACAGACATAGGAAACAGACTGGTGGCTGCTGTGGGGCAGGGGGTTGGGGAGATAGATAGATATAGACTGTTAGACTTTAACGTCTTTGAGCATAGGGGTAATCTATATTTTTCAGTCTTGGTAAGCTCTCTACACCATATAGATAGATAAACAGACAGATAGATAGGTGTATATATATATATATATGAAATACGCTAAGTGTTTGGTAGAGAGAGCTTACCAAGACTGAAAAATATAGGTTATCCCCACACTCAAAAGAGGTTAAAAAATCTAACAGCCAAGTACATATACTAAGAAAAAGAGAGAGATGACAATTGCTATGACAGTCCAAAAATCTGCTGAAGGACAATAATTCTCAACCAGGGGTGACATTACCTTCCAAGGAATACTGGAAATATTTGGAAACACTGTCAGTTGTCACAACGAGGGAGGTGCTGCTGACATCTAGTAGCTATAAGCCACGAATGCTGCTGAACACTCTACAATGCACAGAGCAGCCCCCTCTCTCTCCACCCCCTCCACAGCAACAAAGATATCTGGCACAAAACGTCAATAATGCCAAGGTTAAGAAGCCCTCTTCTAGGAATAGAGAGGAGAAAGTTAACTTTAGTGGAGGGATCTGGGCAGCTTCTTAGAGATAGGGATATTTGAGTGAGACCATGAGAGAAATAGAATTTTGACAGACAGGGGTTCAGAGAGCAAGGAACTACTCCTGATGTCCTGGCTCAGGCTCTATAGTAAAGCACACGTAGGCAGAGAAGGCCATTCTGTCAAATTGACAGGTAGTAGGTAGCCCATTTCCAGTTCCGAATGCTGACATGGTTTTCATTTCAGTTGATTCTGAGTGCTTTAATGTCCTAATGTGTCACTCAACAAAAACAAAATTAATTGGGGGAACTGAGGTGCATGACATGATGTTAGAGTTTATGAAGGATACTGTTCTTCATAATGAGACACGGTTCATGTCCTCAAAGTGTTAACAATAAAAGAGACATATCTATTCACAAATGCATACAGCAAACTTAACTTTATTGAAATAAATAAATTTGTATGACTCTGTACTGTTCATTAACACCAATCAATCACCTTAAGGAAATACTTAAGGGTACTTCAACATGCATGAGATGTGCAGGCAAACTCCTACATGCATTCCAATGTGTGTGTGTGTGTGTGTGTGTGTGTGTGTGTGCTCAGTTGCTAAGTCTTATCTGCCTCTGTGACCCTATGGACTGCAGGACACCAGGCCTCCCTGTCCCTCACCATCTCCCAGAGTTTGCCCAAGTTCATTTTCATTGAATCGGTGATGCCATCCAACCATCTCAACCTCTGCCATACTCTTCTCCTTTTGCCTTCAATCTTTCCCAGCATCAGGGAAAGAACAGGAGGAGGAGGGAATGGCAAACTACTCCAGTATAAGATCTTGCCTCGAGAACCCCATAAACAGTATTTTTTAAAAGGTGTGCATTCCAATATAATTCATTAATTTGGTGTACTTCTCTCTCTTCAGATGCTCTGTAGTCTGTCTCACAAGGTGGTCACAGGAACTCAGCCCTCCCCAAATTGAGACCATTCATGTGCTTCCTGTGCACTGTGGAGCTTTCATTGCCCATGAGGTTTATTATTACTTTTGCACACCCCTGGTGATCAAGAACATAGTACTATTGTTAAACCCAGATAGGAGGAAAAATACAAAAAAGAAAAAGAAAAACACAGTCTCATCTTTGGCACTGAATGTCTGTCAGAGCCATTACTGGGGGAGAAATGAATTCTGTTGCTAACAGCATTTTCATTCTGGATAGCCCTAAACATGAGCAGCTGGGCTGAGATTGCCTTTTCAGAGTTCATGAGGGACTTTTACAGCTGTCACATCTAAGCAAGTCTTAAAAACCGTTTCTCGAAGCCAGACTTATTTGAGGCAAGCATCTGGTGACAAATGTTGAAAGAATAACAAAACCCTCTGTACTCTGGGTTTCTTGACCTTCATGTTTATTCATGTTCGTCTTCTTCCCACACTCCAATCTCAAAACCATACCAGTGGGCTCCACTTCATGTACGCTGCTGGAGACAAACAACACAGGAGGGGCTAGGCTTATCTGCCTGACAAAAATCAACCTATTAGAAAGTTAACACATCAATTGACCAAAGAATGCAAGGAGCAGATTTGTTCAGCTCTCAGTTGGACCGTGGGTACTTTTTAATTGAACCAAACCTCAAGCACTATTCATTAAATCCCTTTATAATTAACTCTCTGTCAGCCAAGTAAATTATTTTTCATAAACTTAGAAGAGTTCAGAACGTACTTTACAGACAATGAAGATTTCTTTTACACTCCCAATTTGTTCTCCAGAGCTGCCTAGAAAGACAAGCAGAAGGTTCCCAGAACTTGTGAAAACTCTCTGCTCATGGCCTGGATAGAATTGGCCAGTCAGTGATTCTCCATTATTTCAATGATTCAGTTCAGTTCAGTTCAGTCGCTCAGTCATGTCCAACTCTTTGTGACCCCATGGACTGCAGCACGCCAGGTATCCTGTCCATCACCAACTCCCAGAGCTTGCTCAAACTTACATCCATCACATCAGTGATGCCATCCAACCATCTCATCCTCTGCTGGTCCCCTTCTCCCGCCTTCAATTTTTCCCAGTATCAGGATCTTTTCAAATGAGTCAGTTCTTCACATCAGGTGGCCAAAGTATTGGAGTTTCAGCTTCAGCATCCGTCCTTCCAATGAATATTCAGGACTGATTTCCTTTAGGATGGACTGGTTGGATCTCCTTGTAATCCAAGGGACTCAAGAGTCTTCTCCAACACCACAGTTCAAAAGCATCAATTCTTTGGCACTCAACTTTCTTTATAGCCCAACTCTCACATCCACACATGACTACTGGAAGAACCACAGCCTTCATTAGACAGACTTTTTTGGCAAAGTAATGACTCTGCTTTTTAGTATGCTATCTAGGTTGGTCATAACTTTTCTTCCAAGGAGCAAGCATCTTTTAATTTCATGACTGCAGCCACCATTTGCAGTGATTTTGGAGCCAAAAAAAATAAAGTCTGTCACTGTTTCCATTGTTTCCCCATCTATTTGCCATGAAGTGATAGGACCAGACCTATCTCTTCCCCAGTGGGGAAGCTCAGGCTCATGCAGCCTGGATGCAGAGCCTGGATTCAGGTCACGCAGGTAGCAGGTGACAGGCTGAGACTGGAGGCTTGGGGACTTCGTGTGTCCGAGTCTCATTCAGAGCAGTTTTCATTCATGATCTTAGTTTTCTGAATGATTAACTTCACCATAAACAGTAGCCAAAAGGAACTGACCAAATGCAGAGAGGAGGAGGCAAACAGACCAGAAATGGGAAGCTCCTTTGAAATCCGCCTTCTTTATACAGAATTCTAAGACTTCTATTCATTATGTAGGTTCAATCCATTTAGGAAACGATCCTCAGTGTTCTCCAGATTAACTCAACAAATAAGGGAGGGATTACTACTCTTTGTAATACACCTAAAGGGCAGGAAACCCTCAGGTGCTAAGCCAAGCTTATTTATTAAGGATGCAGAGTAAAGAAACAAAGTAGCACTGACTGTCCATCCATCCAATAGATGACCCTTTGTCCCAAGATAGTATCATCTTGTGGTCTGTGCTGAGGCAGATGTAATCAGCAATATTAAAGAGCCCTTTTGACCCCTGACTTGACCCCAACTGGGCTCCCCATTAGCATCTACACAAAGGAAGTTGAAAAAGCAAAATGCCTGTCCCCTTGATTCTGGCTTGTACCTCAGACTGCAGCCTTTTCTCTGACACCTGTTAAAGGCAGGGTTCTGCCCCTCACTCATCCATCCACTATGTGCAACCACTGCCCACTCCTTCCTCCACAACACACACACACACAAAGACACACACTCTCAGGTTACTACATAAGAAACAGGGAATTATTCCTGATGGCTTCAACTACTTTGTTTTACTTAATATTTTTTAAAAGTAACTTTTTTAAGTAAGAGGAAAAAGAAAAGGGGAGAGGGAGGAGGAGAAAGAAAAGGCAAATGGAGGAGAAGAGGAAGAAATGGAAGAGAAGGAGAAAAAGAAGAAAGCATTGCTGATGAGAAGATTTTCTCTAATTCCAGCCTATGCTATTTTCTTCATTCAACAAATATTTATAGAGCATCTCTTGTTTCAAGGATTGCTCAAAGGCACTCGAGATAAAGCCAACAAAAAAGTCCCCACCCTCAGGGAACTACTGTCCTTTTAGGGGAAGATAATTAATAATTTTTTAAGTCAAGCTATAATCTGATATCAAGAAGTGATAAGTTTTATAAAAATACAAAGCAGAGTAAAAAGATGTGATATGAGTCTTGGGTTCAGAAAGGGTATTGCTTTACCCAGGATGATGAGAAGGGGCCTCTCTGAAGAAGCAACATTGCAGCAGAGTCATGAATGAGGTTCAGGAAACTATAGGGGAAGAGCATTCCAGGCCCAGAGCCAGGGGAAGGGGCTGTCTTGGGGTGATACTGAGGAGCAGCAGGTTAAAGGGCAGTAATGAAGAGAGTGGTAAGAAATGAGGTCGGAGGGATTAAGACTTCATTCCCAATGCAAGGAGCTCAGGTTCATAGATCCCACACACTACAACTAAAGATCACACATGTCACAACTAAAGATCCCACATCCCACAACTAAGACCCAGCAGAGTCAAATAAATATTTTTTTTTTTAAAGAAAGAAATGAGGTTAGAAAAGTAAACAGGAACTAAATAAGGAAGAGCTTCACAGCACATGATCAAAACAGAAATGTATTCCAGGTATTGTGTGAAGCCACCTGAAAAGTTTGGGCAGGGGAGAGCCAAGATCAAACTTAATGCTTTAGAGGAATTATTTTGACTGCTGTGTAGACAAGTTCTGTGGGCTGGTAAGTTAAAAGGAGGGAGAATAATGAGGTTATTGTAGTAGTGCAGGAGTGAGCAAGGGTAGGCAAGAACCAGGGTTAACAAGAGTAGCCACAATGAAAATGATAAAACGTCAAATCTAAAAATGACTCTAGAGAGGCGGTCCTAAGACGGCGGAGGAATAGGATGGGGAGACCACTTTCTCCCCCACAAAGTCATCTAAAGATCATTGAGTGCAGAGCAAAATCCACAGAACAACTTCTGAATGCTGGCAGAGGACATCAGGCACGGCACCCAGAAAAAGCAGCCCATTGTCTTCGAAAGGAGGTAGGACAAAATATAAAAGATAAAAAGAGAGACAAAAGAGGTAGGGATGGAAATCCATCCTGGGAAGGGAGTCTTAAAAAAGAGAGAAGTTTCCAAACACCAGGAAACACTCTCTCCAGCCGGTCTGTGGCAAGCCTTGGAATCTCAGAGAGCAAAATAACTGGGAGGCTGCTGCTGCTGCTGCTGCTGCTGCTAAGTCGCTTCAGTCTCGTCTGACTCTGTGTGACCCCATAGATGGCAGTCTACCAGGCTCCACCGTCTCTGGGATTCTCCAGGCAAGAACACTGGAGTGGGTTGCCATTTCCTTCTCTAATGCATGAAAGTGAAAATTGAAAGTGAAGTCGCTCAATCGTGTCCGACTCTTCGCAACCCCATGGACTGCAGCCTTCCAGGCTCCTCTGTCCATGGGATTTTCCAGGCAAGAGTACTGGAGTGGAAAAATAAATAAATAATTTAAACTCACAGATTACGTGCCTAATAGCAACTCCCAGTGGTACAACAGCTCAGAGGCTCGCATCCCCCACTAGCAAGTGGGGGAGGGACAGAGAGGAGCGGGCGGCATTGTTTAGAACAAGGACCTGGTCAGAATGCCCTGAGGGCAATCTGAGGGATCTAGCTTGAGATAGCAACCCAGACTGTGGGATAGCTATCCCGAGATCCTGGGAAAAGCCCTAACCACTGCCAGGCACACTCACAGAACAAAGGACTGAACAGAGCTAGCCAGCTGTGAACCAGCACATCCCCTGTCAGAGACAGGCAGGCGAGCGCAGCCAGAGCCAGAAGGGGGCAATTGCGGCCCCATAGAGGCATCCTATACCAAACTGCAAACAGATTTCGTTGCTAACCAAGACTTCTTGGGATTCTGTACGCTCGACATCCACCAGGAGGGCCACAGCCAGAGATCAGCTTCCCAGAAGAGACACAAGGTGCACCCATTGTACACCCAGAAAAACAAGCGGCTGGGATGGGGGAGGGGATAAGTCACAGCCTTCAACTGGGAGCAACTACACGCGCCAAGGAACTGGTCACCTGAACTGCTCAGACCTGGGACGGGCACAAAACGCAGGCCCAACCAAGTCTGCGCCTTTGTGGAGTACCCGAGAACCTGAACCTGGGCAGGTTAGACCTGGGAAGTGCATGCAAACCAGACAGTTCCCAGCAGCACAACCTAGAGTCTGAGCAGTGTAGACTGGTAAAGCACACACGCCGTGAACGGGGGCAAACCCAGTGTGGCTGAATCACTGTGAACACATACCAGTAATATTTGTTTGCAGTGTTCCTCCCTCCCCAAAGCACGACTGAAGAAGCGAGCCTAAAAAAAAGTGGCCACCACTGCGACCCTTGTGTCAGAGCGGAAATTAGACACTGAAGAGACCAGCAAACAGAAGAAGCTAAAATAAGCAGAGGGAGCCACTTTGGAAGTGACAGGTGCAATAGACTAAAACCCTGAAGTTAGCACTGACTACATAGGAAGGGGCCTATAGACCGTGAGAAGTGCAAGCTGGACCAAGGAACTATCTGAAAATGAACTGACCCCACACTGTCCGCAACAGCTCCAGAGAAAGTCTTAGATATATTTTTACTATTACCATTTTTTTAATTTAAAATAAAATATTTTATTTTATTTTTTTGTCATTTTTAAGTCCCCATTGCTCCTTTAATTTTCATTTTTATAACCTACTATTATCTTGCAAAATAAAAAGACCCTATTTTTAAAGCAAATGTCATATTTTATAATTTCTGTGATTTGTGTTTTGTTTGTTTGCTTGTTTTTTGGTTTTTGTTTTTTGGTGGGTTTTTTCATTTGTTTGGTTTTGGTTTTGGTTTTTGGTTGTTGTTTTTTTTTTTTAATATTGTATTTTTGAGAGTCTAATCTCTATTCAAGATTTTTTAATCAGGCCAGCGAGATCACTGGCCTGATTGCTCTCTCCCCCTTTTGACACTCATTTTAAGATCATGGCATCTGGTCCCATCACTTCATGGGAAATAGATGGGGAAACAGTGTTAGACTTTATTTTGGGGGGCTCCAAAACCACTGCAGATGGTGATTGCAACCATGAAATTAAAAGATGCTTACTCCTTGGAAGGAAAGTTATGACCAACCAGATAGCATATTCAAAAGCAGAGATGTTACTTTGCCAACAAAGGTCCGTCTAGCCAAGGCTATGGTTTTTCCAGTGGTCATGTATGGATGTGAAATTTGGACTGTGAAGAAAGCTGAGTGCCGAAGAATTGATTCTTTTGAATTGTGGTGTTGGAGAAGACTCTTGAGAGTCCCTTGGACTGCAAGGGGATCCAACCAATCCATTCTAAAGGAGATCAGTCCTGGGTGTTCTTTGGAAGGACTGATGCTAAAGCTGAAACTCCAATACTTTGGCCACCTCATGTGAAGAGTTGACTCATTGGAAAAGACTCTGATGCTGGGAGGGATTGGGGGCAGGAGGAGAAGGGGACGACAGAGGATGAGATGGCTGGATGGCATCACCGACTCAATGGACAAGAGTTTGGGTGAACTCCGGGAGTTGGTGACAGACAGGGAGGCCTGGTGTGCTGCAGTTCATGGGGTTGCAAAGAATCGGACACAACTGAGTGACTGAACTGAACTTCCTCCACCAGGTCGCCTCTATCTCCCCCCTCCCCCTTTTCTTCTCTATCCAACTTGGTGAATCTCTTTGTGTGTTCCAGGATGTGGAAAACACTTAGGGAACTGATTACTGGCTGGATGGGTCTCTCTCCTTTTGATTTCCCCTTTTATCCTCCTGGCCACCTCTGTCTCCTTCCTCCCTCTTATATTCTGTGTATAACTCTGTGAACACTTCTGAGGGATCCAGTGTGTGGACACATAGGGAAGTGATTACTGGCTAGCTTCCTCTCTCCCCTTTTGACTCCCCCTCTTCTCCTACCAGTCACCTCTATCTCCCTCCTCCCTCCTCTGTTCTCCATGTAACTTGTGTACCTCTCTGCGTGTTCCTCATGTGGAGAAACTTCTCATCATTAACTTAGATGTTTTATCATCAGTGCTATATAGATGGAGAAGTCTTGAGGCTACTGTAAGAATAAGGCTGAAAACCAGAGGCAGGAGGCTTAAGTCCAAATCCTGAGAACACCAAAGAACTCCTGAATCCAGGGAATGTTCATCAATAGGAGTTCATCAAATGCCTCCATACCTACACTGAAACCAAGCACCACCCAAGGGCCAACTACACATACCACGCAAATTCTCCAGCAACACAGGAACATAACCATGAGCCTCAATACACAGGCTGACCAAAGTCACACCAAACCCACTGACATCTCAAAACTTATTACTGGACACTTCATTGCACTCCAGAAAGAAGAGATCCAGCTCCACCCACCAGAACACTGACACAAGCTTCCCTAACCAGAAAACCTTGACAAGGCACCTGTCCAACCCCACCCACAGCAAGGAACCTCCACAATAAAAAGGAACCACCAACTGTCAGAATACAGAAAGGCCACCCCAAACACAGCAATATAAACAAGATGAAAAGGCAGAGATATACCCAGCAGGTAAAGGAACAGGATAAATGCCCATCAAACCAAATTAAAGAGAAAGAGATAGAAAATCTACCTGATAAAGAATTCCAAATAATGATAGTGAAAATGATCCAAAATCTTGAAAAGAAATTGGAGTTACAGATAAATAGCCTGGAGACAAGGATCGAGAAGATGCAAGAAAGGTTTAACAAAGACCTCGAAGAAATAAAAAAGAGTCAATATATAATGAGTAATGCAATAAATGAGATCAAAAACACTCTGGAGGGAACCAACAGTAGAATAATGGAGGAAGAAGATAGGATAAGTGAGGTACAATATAGAATGGTAGAAATAAATGAATCAGAGGGAAAAAAAATAATTAAAAGAAATGAGAACAACCTCAGAGACCTCTGAGGTTAAACACCCCAACATTCAAATCATAGAAGTCCCAGAAGAAGAAGACAAAAAGAAAGACCATGAGAAATACTTGAGGAGATAATAGTTGAAAGCTTCCCTTAAATGGGGAAGGAAATAATCATCCAAGTCCAAGAAACCCAGAGAGTCCCAAACAGGATAAACCCAAGATGAAACACCCCAAGACACATATTAAATCAAATTAACAAAGATCAAACAGAAAGAACAAATATTAAAAGCAGCAAGGGAAAAACAACAAATAACAAACAAGGGGATTTCCATAAGGATAACAGCTAATCTTTCAATAGAAACTCTTCAGGCCAGGAGGGAATGGCAAGACATACTTAAAGTGATGAAAGAAAATAACCTACAGCCCAGATTACTGTATCCAGCAAGGATTTCATTCAAATATTAAGGAGAAATCAAAAGCTTTACAGACAAGCAAAAGCTGAGAGAATTCAGCACCACCAAACCAGCTCTTCAACAAATGCTAAATGATATTCTCTAGACAGGAAACACAGAAAGTGTGTATAAACTTGAACCCAAAACAATAAAGTAATTGGCAACAGGATCATACTTATCAATAATTACCTTAAATGCAAATGGGTTGAATGCCCAACCAAAAGACAAAGACTAGCTGAATGGATACAAAAACAAGACGCCTATGTATGTTGTCTACAAGAGACCCACCTCAAAACAAGGGACACATACCTGAAAGTGAAGGGCTGGAAAAAGATATTCCATGCAAAATAGAGACCAAAAGAAAGCAGGAGTAGCAATACTCATATCAGATAAAATAGACTTTAAAACAAAGGCTGTGAAAAGAGACAAAGATGGACACTACATAATGATTAAAGGATCAATCCAAGAAGAAGATATAACAATCATAAATATATATGCACCCAACATAGGAGCACCACAATATGTAAGACAAATGCTAACAAGTAAGAAAGGGGAAATTAACAATAACACAATAAGAGTGGGAGACTTTAATACCCCACTCACACCTATGGATAGACCAACTGAACAGAAAATTAACAAAGAAACACAAACTTTAAATGATACAATAGACCAGTTAGACCTAATTGATATCTATAGGACATTTCACCCAAAAACAATGAATTTCACCTTTTTGTGAAGCACACACGGAACTTTCTCCATGATAGATCACATCCTGGGCCATAAATCTAGCCTTGGTAAATTCAAAAAAATTGAAATCATTCCAAGCATCTTTTCTGACCACAAAGCAGTAAGATTAGATGTCGATTACAGGAGAAAAACTATTAAAAATCCCAACATATGGAGGCTGAACAACATGCTGCTGAATAACCAAAAAACCACAGAAGGAATCAAAATATGCATAGAAATGAATGAAAATGAAAACACAACAACCCAAAATCTATGGGACACTGTAAAAGAAGTACTAAGGGGAAGGTTCATAGCAATACAGGCTTACCTCAAGAAACAAGAAAAAAGTAAAAGCAGTACTAAGGGGAAGATTCATAGCAATACAGGCTTACCTCAAGAAACAAGAAAAAAGTCAAAAGTCAAATAACTCTACACCTAAGCAACTTGAAAAGGAAGAAATTATGAACCCCAGGGTTAGTAGAAGGAAAGAAATCTTAAAAATTAGGGCAGAAACAAATGCAAAAGAAACCAAACAGACCATAGCAAAAATCAACAAAACCAAACGCCGGTTCTTTGAGAAGATAAATAAAATTGACAAACCATTAGCCAGACTCATCAAGAAACAAAGGGAGAAAAATCAAATCAACAAAATTAGAAAGGAAAATTGAGAGATCACAACAGACAACACAGAAATGCAAAGGATCATAAGAAACTACTATCAGCAACTATATGCAAATAAAATGGACAACTTGGAAGAAATGGACAAATTCTTAGAAAAGTACAACTTTCCAAAACTGAACCAGGAAGAAACAGAAAATCTGAACAGACCCATCACAAGCATGGAAATTGAAACTGTAATCAGAAATCTTCCAACAACAAATGCCCAGGACCAGATGGCTTCAGAGCTGAATTCTACCAAAAATTTAAAGAAGAACACCTATCTGACTCAAACTCTTCCAGAAAATTGAAGAGGAAGGTAAACTTCCAAACTCATTCTATGAGGCCACCATCACCCTAATACCAAAACCTGACAAAGATGCCACGAAAAAAGAAAACTACAGGCCAATATCACTTATGAACATAGATGCAAAAATCCTTAACAAAATTCTAGCAATCAGAATCCAACAACAGATTAAAAAGATCATACACCATGACCAAGTGGGCTTTATCCCAGGGATGCAAGGATTCTTCAATATCCACAAATCAATCAATGTAATACACCATATTAACAAATTGAAAAATAAAAACCATATGATTATCTCAATAGATGCAGAGAAAGCCTTTGACAAAATTCAACATCCATTTATGATAAAAAAAAAAACTCTCCAGAAAGTAGGAAAAGAAGGAACATATCTCAACATAATAAAAGCTATATATGACAAACCCTCAGCAAACATTATCCTCAAAGGTGAAAAACTGAAAGCATTTCCCCTAAAGTCAGGAATAAACAAGGTTGCCCACTCTCACCAATACTATTCAACATAGGTTTGGAAGTTTTGGCCACAGCAATCAGAGCTGAAAAAGAAATAAAAGGAATGCAGATTGGAAAAGAGGAAGTAAAACTTTCACTGTTTGCAGAAGACATGATCCTCTACATAGAAAACCTTAAAGACTCCACCAGAAAATTACTAAGCAATGAATATAGTAAAGTTGCAGGATATAAAATCAACACACAGAAATCCCTTGCATTCCTATACACTAACAATGAGAAAACAGAAAGAGAAATTAAGGAAACAATTCCATTCACCATTGCAACAAAAAGAATAAAATACTTAGGAATATATCTACCTAAAGAAACAAAAGACCTATATATAGTAAACTATAAAACAGGTGAAAAAAATCATAGAGAACACAAATAGATGGAGAAATATACCATGTTCATTGGTTGGAAGAATCAATATAGTGAAAATGAATATACTACCCAAAGCAATCTATAGATTCTGTGCAATCCCTATCAAGCTACCAATGGTATTTTTCAGAGAAATAGAACAAATAATTTCATAATTTGTATGGAAATACAAAAAAAAAAAAAACTCAAATAGCCAAAGCAATCTTGAGAAAGAAGACTGGAACAGGAGGAATCAACCTGCCTGACTTCAGTCTCTACTACAAAGCCACAGTCATCAAGACAGTATGGTACTGGCACAAAGAAAGAAATACAGATCAATGGAACAAAATAGAAAGCCCAGAAATAAGTCCACACACCTATAGACACCTTATCTTTGACAAAGGAGGCGGGATGGGGAACATGTGTATACCCGTGTTGGATTCATGTTGATGTATGGCAAAACCAATACAATATTGTAAAGTTAAAAAAAAAAAAAGAGAGAGAGAGAGACTATCCAATGGAGAAAAGACAATCTCTTTAACAAGTGGTTCTGGAGAAACTGGTCAACCACTTGTGAAAGAATGAAACTAGAACACTTTCTAACACCATACACAAAAATAAATTCAAAATGGATTAAAGATCTAAATGTAAGACCAGAAACTATTAAACTCCTAGAGGAAAACAGGCAAAACACTCTGTGACATAAACCACAGCAGGATCCTCTATGACCCACCTCCCAGAATATTGGAAATCAAAGCAAAAATAAACAAATGGGACCTAATTAAAATTAAAAGCTTCTGCACAACAAAGGAAACTATAAGCAAGGTGAAAAGACAGCCTTCAGAATGGGAGAAAATAACACAAATGAAGCAACTGACAAAGAATTAATCTCAAAAATATACAAGCAACTCCTGGTGGATTCAAGTCAATGTATAGCAAAACCAATACAATACTGTAAAGTAAAATAAATTAATTAATTAAATTAAAAAATAAATAAAAATAAAAATGACTCTAAACTATTTGACCTGGTAAATGGTTTTGGCATTGACTACTGGAGAGGGAATAAAGAGAGCAAGTTTGGAGGGAAAAAATATGAATTCTTTCTGGAACATGTTAGGCTTGAAATGCCCACTGAATTTTAAGAGATGTACAGGTAAGCGTCGGGTATACCAATCTAGAGGTGAAGAGTGACATGGGGGCTCAAAATATAAATCTGAGTCATCTAAGAAATGGAATTTAGGGGCATGGGTCCAGAATACAGGTAGAGAGAGGAGAGTGTCCACTACAAATTGGCACTTGTCATGGGCACTTGCCATCTACCTCTACAAGGATTAAATCATGTCCTACTGAAGCTGCTGACTTTCAACACCCCCTGAAGGGAGTTCAGGGTGAAGAGCAGGAATGAAGCAGCTGTGCTCAGGCAAAAACTGGCAGAACAAATCTTTAGATGGTTAGATATTTTCAGGACCTGATTTTATGAGGCCAATCCTTGCATCTCCTCAGAGCTGAAAAAGCACTAAATTCTCTCACAGTGATGACTACTCTGTGTGACTAGCAGAAACCACCTGCAAAAATATGTGCTTGGTTGTATGCACCCCTCCTTCACCAAAATCAAATATATACTGTTTCCCTTGCCTCCTCGGAGCAGTTTCTCAGAGATATTGGAAATGTTTTGTCTCCCAGGTTATAGTCTTTATTTTGCCCCGAATAAACTTAACTTGAAATTCTTCTATTGTGTGTGTGTATTTTTTAAGACAGCAAAAGTCCAAGAATGAAGCCTGGATATTCCATTATTTCGAGCAAAATGAGAAGGAGCCAAGAAAGCAGAGAGGCCACAGTCAGTAAATGTGTTCTAGAAGCAAGTGAAGAAGAGATTTCCTCAAAGAGGATGTGATTGAGTGAGTCAATGCCACTAAAAAGAAAACTGCAGGACTGGGAATTGACCCTTGTGTTTAGCTATAGAGTAGTCACTGAGTTGGGTCTTGACTTGTGTTTTTTCAACGGAGTGGTAATACATACAAGCCTGTTGTGACAGTTTGAGACAGAATGAGAAGAAATTGTAAACAATTAGTAAGGACAATTCTTCTGAGATTTCCTGTAAACAGGACCAAAGATATTGAATCTTAATTAGATTGGAAGGTAGAGTCAAGGAAGCTTTTTCCTTATGGAAATTACACTGTGTTTGTGTGCTGATACAATGACCCCGTAGAGAGAGAAACAGTGCTGATATAGAAGAAAGAGGATAAATTTAAGGAACAAAGCTCTTAGTAAGCTAAAGAGATTAGGTGTCCAGTGTACAGGTAGTAGGGCTGACTTTAGCCAGCAGTCCACTGGGCATCCAGAGATGGAAGGGAGCCAGAGTATCTGGGAACAAATCCAGGTAGGTTAGAAGACTCCATATGGGAAGATGAGCTGTTTTTTTCTCAATGAAAGAAAATGTGTAGGCTGAGGTAAGAGGATTGGTGGTTTGAAGAGAGGAGTGGTTTGAAATGGCAAATGAGTTGATTAGGGGAATGTAGTGGGATTGACTGCTGACCAGCCTACTAGAACTGTGTGAGCACAAATGAACCCAAACAATGCAAATTCAAATTCCATGACCTGCATGATTCTCCTCCTAAGGTGAGATAATAATTTTCTAAAATTACATTTGGGGAAAAAAAAGATTCTTATTCTCAAAATTTACAACAATTTCTAAAGCACTGATGGATGATGACTGAACCCAAATTCTAAAACAAGGATGCTATATACTGAATTATTTTTTAAAAGTATATATTTATGAGATCAGACATTTTTACTTTGTTGTATTCCTAGTGCTCTGCTGTTGTTTGGTCACTAAGTCATGTCCAGCTCTTTGGGACCCCATGGACTGCAGCACACCAGGCTCCTGTCTTCCACTATCTCCCAGAGTATGCTCAAATTCATGTCCACTGAGTCCCAGTGCCTAGCACCTAGTTAATACACACAGAAAACACAGCCATTGAATAAATGAACTATTATAGCACATATACTATATGAATACTTTACAGTGATCCATGTGTACTATACAGCTATCTAATGGTCTACAATAACAGAGTGTCTCAAAATTCTTAACGGTGTTTTAAGCCTTAATAACTTTAGAAATATAAACACTATAAGCCAACAAAAGCACAATTTGAAAGATAAATGATTTATATTTTATATGTTCATATAGCTTTGTGAACTTTTAAAAAATGTTTTATTTTACCATTTTGTTTCAATGTCTGTCACCTTGATAGAGGCTGAAAAAATTAAATTTACCATTTCTTAGTTGTGTATATATTTATACCCATTTACTACTAAAACTCATAAATCTCAACAAGACAATATAAGAAATAACTTGCAAATGGTATTTTTGTAATTTCATAGCATTTACACATTTAAAGATCTTAAAGCTTAAAAGCCACACTAAGATTTGTGGAACACCCTGTACCAGAGCCATAGACAGTATATCAGTCCCCAGTTCTTCTGGGAGGACATAATAGAAGACTCTATTTGGTCCAGCCTAGACCCTCTCCTCCAGGTCCTATGCAGGAGATGCCTCCTTCTTACCTCCTATTATTAGTCAGATATAGTGCTTGGCCTTTACCTGCATCTCTCCAGTCTTTGAGACCTTAGCATTGAGGGCTGAATTGGAGGCTCTACTCAGGCTTCTCTGTATGATGGGCTGCCAACTCAGTGGTGTTACCATTTTCTCTCTCCTTAGTAGAGGCCTGAGCCTCTCTGAAGGCTGCATTCAGCATAGGCTATGGGAAAGCATCACACCCACCCACCGCATCGCCACTTTGGTTGATGGGTCTCTCCTCCTGAAGCAGCATAGGAACGCAGGGCAATGACACTTTCTTTTAACAGCTGCAGGGCAACAACAGATCAGGAGAGAACAGTGTTTCTCCAGTGCCTATACATCCCTGTATAGGTTTTGAATGAAAATACAATTCACTAATTAAGTTCCTCTGTAGTAACAACAGAGAATTCTGCCCATGGCTTGTTAGGAACAAAAGCTTGTAACTTAGCATTTTTATTGGAAAGTTTTATTGCTCCTTCTTCCACTTTCCACCAGGAAAACCCAGAGAACAGGGAGGAGGAGAGCAAAGAGAAAACAAAAGAAGAGAGCTGGACAGAGGAAACATTTTTTGTGTTAGCAGAGCTTGTGGGTCTGGCACTGGGGAGGGTCAGGCCACCTGTAACCCCCACCGTGAGGGTTCCAGATGATCCATCTGGGCCATGGGTCCCCAACCCATTTTTCCTATATTCTAGGCTCCCTACCCCTATGGATGATTCTCACCTAGTACTTCAGAGTAAATTTGTACAAAGTGCTTAGAACGATGTTCACCACACATTAATATCAATATAGACTTCTTTTCCTGTTTGCAAAGAGTTTCATTGATTTATATTTTGTCTCTTTTAAAATTGAGGATTTCACATAAAAATGAGGATTTCTCAACTTTAAAAAATAACCATTTCTACATTTTCGCTATTGTGAATAACGCTGCACAGAACATGGGAATGCAAATATCTGAGATCCTGATTTCAACTCCTTTAGATAAATACTCCAAAATAAGGTTACTGGATCATATAGTGGTTCAATTTTTAATTTTCTGAGTATCTTCCATACTTTTTCCCATACCATTTCCATAAAATGATAGCTGTACCATTTACATTCCCTCCAACAGTGGTAGTTACCTTTCCTTCACATCTTCACCAACACTTTTTTTAAGTGGGTAATAGCCATTCTAACAGATGTAAAGTGATATCTCATTATGGTTTTGATTTGCATTTCCCTGATTAGGGATTTTGAGCACCTTTTCTATATCCTTGTTGGCCCTATGTGTTTCATATCCCAATGCATTCTTTGGAGAAATGTCTACTCAAGTCCTTTACCCATTTTTTAACCTAATGCTAAATCAAGGATAAAGAAAATGTAGTATACACTTACAATGGAATATTATTCAGCTTATGTGTCAATGCAGGTTCATCAATTGTAACAAATACACCACTGTGGTGGGGAATGCTGATAATGGAAGAGGCTAAGCATGTAGAGGGGCAGCTGGTACATGGAAAATCTCTGTACCTTCTTAATTTTGCTGTTTCCCTAAAACTAGTCTTAAGTAAATAAAGTCTTTTTAAAAATAAATAAATAAATAAAAATAAAAAATGGTTTTTGCCATGTGCAACAACATGGATGGACCCAAGGGATACTAAATGAAGTCAGCCAGACACAAACACCGCATGATCTCACAGGCAGAATCTAAAACAGTCAAACATACAGAAGTGGCCTGCATAGGGATTCTCATTTCATATGAGATATAATGTCTTTCTTTAATTCATGTCCTTTGCAGGATGTGAACAAGGAAAAAGCATCAGAACTACTTCCCACTGAAGTTCCTGCTGCAGCAGCTGAGACTGGTGTTGGCACAGGAGAAGGGAACATTTGACCAGTCTCCTCAGAGAGTCTGAACATTCCCAAGAGTCACCATTCATTTACACCAGTCAAATTTGGTGTAAATCAAGAAAGAGAGAGAGTGGGTATTACACAGAACTTGGAATTCCTTCAAAGTTGTGAATTCATACAAATAATTATTACACACTCACATATGTCATTTTATTAACTGTTCACATGCTATTTTTCCAACTAAATTTTAAGCCCTGGTGGTAAGAAAGCAGAGTTATGGCATTTTATTTTTACTCCCCTGGATCCTTAAAAAATTGTAGGCACCCATCAGCTCACTAACCTGGGATTCCCTCATAACTCAGTTGGTAAAGAATCTCCCTGACAAACAGGCAGACCTGGGTTCATTTCCTATGTCGGGAGATCTCCTGGAGAGGGAAATGGCAACCCACTCCAGTATTCTTGCCTGGGAAATCCCATGGACAGAGGAATCTGCAGGCTACAGTCCATGGGATCACAAGAGTTGGACACAACTTAGTGACTAAACCACCACCATAAGCTCACTAAAGCTTGTTAGAACATTTAAAGTTACTAACATAACAGTTAACCACAAAGCCATGTTCAGTCAGTTCAGTTCAGTTCAGTCGCTCAGTTGTGTCCGACTCTTTGTGACCCCGTGAACGCCAGGCCTCCCTGGCCATCATCAATTCCCGGAGTTCATTCAAACTCACGTCCATCGAGTCAATGACGCCATCCAGCCATCTCATCCTCTGTTGTCCCTTTCTCCTCCTGCCCCTAATCTCTCCCAGCATCAGAGTCTTTTCCAATGAGTCAACCCTTCACATGAGGTGGCCAAAGTACTGGAGTTTCAGCTTCAGCATCATTCCTTCCAAAGAAATCCCAGGGCTGATCTCCTTCAGAATGGACTGGTTGGATCTCCTTGCAATCCAAGGGACACATGTTAGCCAGTGCTAAATGGAAGAAGGTGGCTTTGAGTTATGTTGACAACTAGTTTACCTAGAGTACCACTGTGTGACATAGAGTTTCTATAGGGTGTCCAGGGGGGAGGGTGGTGGCTCTGGAACTTTCTTGAGAGGTAGAATAATTAAAAGAAAAAAAAAATATATATATATATATATGTTTAAATGGGGAGACCAGAGCTAATTAGAAGGTGGTATTACTTATGTTCACATATCTGAAGGACCCTGTCTTTAAAAGCTCTATGCTAAGCCACTCAAGCTATCCAAGAATGGGACAGCCTCACAAAGCCACAGTGGTACTCACTGCGCTGGTGAGAGCAGAGTCTGGAGAACCCTCTGCCAGAGGGTGTCAGGAGTCAGGACGGGCCCCCTCTAAGGACACATCCAAATAAAAGTATCTGTGATTCAAAGTGGACAAGCCCAGGATGCTCTCTACACTACACTCTCCTCAGAATGAAGACCCCAGGAAACGAAGCCACGGGGAAAGCACACATGACAGGGAAAATATAACTCACCCAACTAAACAGCATGAATAGAGAGCTACACCATGTGTGAGAGAACCAGCCTCTTGTCTCAGTCAAAATTCTTTACCCGAACTAAGGACACAAACACTCTGGCCACAACCAGATTAGGCAGTTTCACACCTGACTCACACACACCTGGCTCATGCCTAAAGAAAAAGACCCCTCCTCTTGTCTCACCTCAGAGAACATGCCTCCCAGGCACTCCTGGGACTCCTTCCAAGTGTTCCTGTGTTTCAATTCCCAAGGGATCTGGTTCATGCCCCGCCATCCCTGTCAGCCTCTCATCTTACTTCTAGTAACATTTCCCGAATTGGAAACCTTTCCAGGGTCTACCAAAGGCATTAGGTACCTGAATACATTCATTTTCAATTGCTACATGAAAATGCAAATCAAAACTAGAATGAGATATCACCTCATACCCATCAGAACAGCCTTCATCTGAAAGTCTACAAACAATAAATACTGGAGAGGGTATGGAGAGAAGAGCACCTTCCTACACTGTTGGTAGAAATGTAAACTGGTATAACCACTATGGAGAACAGTTTGGAGGTTCCCTTGAAAACTACAAATAGAACTACCATATGATCCAGCAATCCAAATCCAGGGTATATCCAGGGAAAACCATACTTCAAAAAGATATATTGCACTTCAATGTTCATTGCAGAACTATTTACAAGACATTGAAGCAACCCAGAAGTCCAGCAGCAGGGGAATGGGTAAAGATGTGGTACATATATACAATAGAATACAACTCAGGAATAAAAAAGAAATAATGCCACTTGCAACACGGATGGACCTACCTAGAGACTATTATGCTAAGTAAAGTAAGTCAGAAAAAGACAAACACCATATGATAGCACATGGAATCTAAAAAGATGATACTAATGAACTTATTTACAAAACAGAAAGACTCACAAACTTCAAAAAATAAATTTATAGTTACTAAAAGTGAAAGGTAAGGTGGAGGAGAGGGATAAATTTATAGTTTGGGACTAACATATACACACTACTATAATTTCATGGACAGAGGAGCCTGGCGGGCTATAATCTAAAGTGTCACAAAGAGTCAGACAGAACTGAGCAACTAACACATACAAAAAATCGTCAATAATATAGCACCGGAATAGAATACTCAATATTCTGAATAACCTATGTGAGAAACCTAATATTCAATAACCTATATGAGAGGAGAATCTGAAAAAGAATGGATATATAGCTGTACATCTGAAACTAACTCAACATTGTAAATCAACTACCTCAATATAAAATTAAAAACTTAAAAAAAAATTTTTAACAATTTGAATTACCACCACAAACCTGGTAGCTTAAATAATTATCATTTATTCATTTTTATTATGACTTACTTTCATAGTTACTATTGTACAGTTTCCACAGGTCAGAAGCCCGGCGACAGTGGAGCTGAGCTCTCTGCTCAGGCTCTCACAAGGCTGAAATCATGGTGTGGGCTAGGGCTCCTGTCTTATCTGAGACTCTGAATCCTGTCTGGCTCATTCAGATTTTTGGCTGAATTCTATTCCTTGCAGTTGCAGAACTAAGGTCACATTTTCTGGCTGAAAGTCAGCCAAGGGTTGCCCTCAAGTCTGCACCTCCCAGCCCCTCTAGAGGTGGTCCACAACAAAGCTTCTCCCTTTACTCAGGCCAGAGGAGAGTCTGGTGTGGCTTCTCCTCACTTTTAAGAAAGGACTCACTTGATTAGGGCAGGCCAACCCAGGATAAGGGCTTTCCAGATGGCCCAGGAGTAAAGAATCCACTGCCAATGCAGGAGCCGCAGGAGATATGAGTTTAATTCCTGGGTCAGGAAGATCTCATGGAGGAGGCAATGGCAATCCACTCCAGTATTCTTGCCTGGAATATCCCATGGACAGAGGAGCCTGGTGGGCTACAGTCTATAGGGTCACAAGAGTCAGACATGAAGGAGCATGCACACACCCATCCAGATAATGGGATCATCTCTCCTTTGCCATAAAGGGGAGCATAATCGTACTCTAAGAGTCATATGCACACCACAGTCACAGGCCTTTTCAAGAGGAGGGGGTGACACAGGGCATCTACATCAATGGGTGGGAATCTTGGGGTGTCTTAGAATCGTATCTATCACAGTGAAAATATCTAAAATGCACTCCCTGCTTTATCTGCTTTAAACATTTTCTCATATATTTGCTCATTTTAACAAATTAAGTAAAAATAAACAATGGAACTGTAAATCTCACTTAAGAGAGAAGGAAAGGGGTAGAGTTCCAGAAGCTCCCATTTGCACTCCCTCCCTCCTTACCATCAACGACAACTGCAGCTTTTTGATGCAGATAAACGCACTGGGGAGAAGGCGATGGCACCCCACTCCAGTACTTTTGCCTGGAAAATCCCATGCACGGAGGAGCCTGGTAGGCTGTAGTCCATGGGGTCGCTAAGAGTCGGGCACGACTGAGGGACTTCACTTTAACTTTTCACTTTCATGCATTGGAGAAGGAAATGGCAACCCACTCCAGTGTTCTTGCCTGGAGAATCCCAGGGATGGGGGAGCCTGGTGGGCTGCCGTCTATGGGGTCGCACAGAGTCGGACACGACTGAAGTGACGCAGCAGCAGCAGCAGCAGCAGCAGCAAATGCACTGAACATCCAGTATTTCTGTTTATTATTCAATTGGCATTGCAGAGTTAAACTGGTAACTTCATCCATGAAATGATACCCTAAATCTGGAGCAGGTTGATAGCCCAGGGAGAGAACAGTTCAGCTCCTGGAGGTCACCCCCAGCCAGGGCTGACCTGGGCTCTCAGCCGGCAATTCCCCACTCTGCTCACTGCGGAGAGCCAGCTACACCTCTGGGTACAAACAGTCTTCCCAAATCCCATGCCCGGTCTTTCAGAGATTATTTCCACTTCAAGTTAACTCAGGCTGTTCTAGCATTTCCTGAACATGGGAATATACAGGATGCACTTCTCTGTCCAGAGCTTCTTCCATTCAGCATCAAGATTTTGTGATTCCTCCATGCTGCTACCTGTTAACAGATCCATTCCCCTCGATAGCTGAGTAGTGTGAATATAAAGCTTGTTTTCTGTTCTCTTATGGATGAAATATTTCTGGGGTTTCCCTACTTTGAATAAAGCTTCTGTGAATATGCCAGTACAACAAATCTTTTTATGTACTTAAGTTTTCATTTCTCTTGAGTAAATGTTTAGGAATAAAATGGTTGGCTCAGGGTAGTTTCTCATCCAGTTTTATGAGAAACTGCATAAACTTTTCTCAAAGTGGTTGTACATTTTATGCTCTTAACTCAGGTTTAGTAGAGTTCCAGCTGCTCCGTATCTGCTGACATTTAAAGCTGTCAGGCTTTTCAAACTCTAGCCATCCTGACGGGTGTGTAATGGCATCTCACAGTGGTTTTTCTTCCTTTTCCTGATGACTAATGATGTTGAGCACTTTTTTATGTGATTATTGGACACTGGTGAATCATCCTCATAAAAGGACTGTTCAAATGTTTTATCCATATTTTATTGAGTGGCTTAGCATTCTGTTATTGAGTTGTAGGACCTCATATATTCCACACACTAGACCTCTGTTAGCTATATGCTTTGCAAGTATTTTCCCAGTCTGTGTCTTGCCATTCATTTCCTGAGTTGTGTCTTTTGATGAGAAGAAGCTGAAAGCCTGTCCTCTCTCTTTTAATCTTATTTTCAAACACAAGGCTTTTAATTTCAATGCACATTTCTCCACATTTTATCATTTTTAATCTTAAGAAATCCTTCATACCCCAAGAATGTAAAGAGCATCTCCTAATTTTTTTTAATTATCCTAATTTTGTTTTTAATATCTAGTGTCTTAAATCTATCTAAAATCTTTGAGATGGGTCGAGGTTAGGATCTCAATGTGCTCAGTCTCTTCAGTCGTGTCTGACTCTTTGCGACCCCATGGACTGTAGCCTGCCACGCTCCTCTGTCCATGGGAACCTCCAGGCAAGCACAGTGAAGCAGGTTGCCATGCCCTTCTCCAGGGGATCTTCCCCACCCAGGGATCAAACACAGGTCTCCTGGATCTTCTGCTTTGCAGGCGGATTCTTTACTGCTGAACCACTGAGGAAGCCCTAAGATCTCAGCATTTCCCCCAAATATACAACCACGATCTTAACTACATGAGCTGGGGAGTCTTTTCACTCTCCTACTTTCCCTTTATTTTTTCCTTCAGCCTTCTGTTTCCATGGGGCCAATTACCAACTATACAGCAATGAGGCCATAATCTTTCTCTAGGCCAGGATGCAACTCCATGCCCTCCTCTCCCTCACCTACACACATGTCTATCAACCAACTTAATGGTAAATATTTCTAAATATGCACACGTCTACTTCTTCCCCTCCATCACGATCACTGTGTCCAAGCCATCATGACACCTGATTTGGACTATGGACTTAGCCTCTCGACTGGTCTTCCTGTTTCTACAATCATGCCAGCAACCAAAACAATTCTGTTAAAACTTGTCAGATCATGTCATCCTTTGTTCTAAATGCTCCAAACACTTATGAGAACCTACAAGGCCCTCTGTAGCCTGGAAGCCCCTTTTCTCTCCATCCTCCTCTCTTCACACTCTGCCACTTCTTGATCCCATTCCTGATCTACTAGATTACTTTCTGCTCCTGAGAACACTGGGCATCCTTCCTCTGAACTTTGTAGCACCTGGTTCCACAATCTGGAATGCTTTCCCCTTGGATCTGTATAGCTCACTCAGTTACGCAAATCTTACCTTCCCAGTAAGGCTTCCTTTGTTCACCCTTCTAAAAATGATACTTATGTTTCTCTCTATTGTAATCTCAATGCTGATATACTGCTGTGATCTCCTTAGTGCACTGTACAGGAGACAGAGGTCAAGACCATCCCCATGGAAAAGAAATGTAAAAAAGCAAAAGGGCTGTCGGGGGAGGCCTTACAAATAGCTGTGAAAAGAAGAGAGCCGAAAAACAAACGAGAAAAGGAAAGATATAAGCATCTGAATGCAGAGTTCCAAAGAATAGCAAGAAGAGATAAGAAAGCCTTCTTCAGTGATCAATGCAAAGAAATAGAGGAAAACAACAGAATGGGAAAGAGATCTCGTCAAGAAAATTAGAGATACCAGGGAACATTTCACACAAAGATGGGCTCAATAAAGGACAGAAATGGTATGGACATAACAGAAGCAGAAGATATTAAGAAGAGGTGGCAAGAATACACAGAAGAACTGTACAAAAAAGATCTTCATGACCCACATAATCACGATGGTGTGATCACTCATCTAGAGCCAGATATCCTGGAATGTGAAGTCAAGTGGGCCTTAGAAAGCATCACTACAAACAAAGCTAGCGGAGGTGACGGAATTCCAGTTGAGCTATTTCAAATCCTGGAAGATGATGCTGTGAAAGTGCTGCACTCAATATGCCAGCACATTTGGAAAACTCAGCAGTGGGCACAGGACTGGAAAAGGTCAGTTTTCATTCCAATTCCAAAGAAAGGCAATGCCAAAGAATGCTGAAACTACTGCACAATTGCACTCATCTCACACGCTAGTCAAGTAATGCTCAAAATTCTCCAAGCCAGGCTTCAGCAATACGTGAACCGTGAACTTCCTGATGTTCAAGCTGGTTTTAGAAAAGGCAGAGGAACCAGAGATCAAATTGCCAACATCTACTGGATCATGGAAAAAGCAAGAGAGTTCCAGAAAAACATCTATTTCTGCTTTATTGACTATTCCAAAGCCTTTGACTGTGTAGATACACAATAAACTGTGGAAAATTCCGAAAGAGACGGGAATACCAGACCAGACCACCTGACCTGCCTCTTGAGAAATCTGTATGCGGGTCAGGAAGCAACAGTTAGAACTGGACATGGAACAACAGACTGGTTCCAAATAGGAAAAGGAGTATGCCAAGGCTGTATATTGTCACCCTGCTTATTTAACTTACATGCAGAGTACATCATGAGAAACGCTGGACTGGAAGAAACACAAGCTGGAATCAAGATTGCCTGGAGAAATAACAATAACCTCAGATATGCAGATGACACCACCCTTATGGCAGAAAGTGAAGAGGAACTCAAAAGCCTCTTGATGAAAGTGAAAGTAGAGAGTGAGAAAGTTGGCTTAAAGCTCAACATTCAGAAAAGTAAGATCATGGCATCCGGTCCCATCACTTCATGGCAAATAGATGGGGAAACAGTATCAGACTTTATTTTTTGGGGCTCCAAAATCACTGCAGATGATTATTGCAGTCATGAAATTAAAAGATGCTTATTCCTTGGAAGAAAAGTTATGACCAACCTAGATAGCATATTCAAAAGCAGAGACATTACTTTGCTGACTAAGGTCCGTCTAGTCAAGGCTATGGTTTTTCCAGTGGTCATGTATGGATGAGACTTCGACTGTGAAGAAGGCTGAGGGCCGAAGAATTGATGCTTTTGAACTGTGGTGTTGGAGAAGACTCTTGAGAGTCCCTTGGACTGCAAGGAGATCCAACCAGTCCATTCTGAAGGAGATCAGCCCTGGCATTTCTTTGGAAGGAATGATGCTAAAGCTGAAACTCCAGTACTTTGGCCACCTCATGCGAAGAGTTGACTCATTGGAAAAGACTCTGATGCTGGGAGGGATTGGGGGCAGGAGAAGGGGATGACAGAGGATGAGATGGCTAGATGGCATCACTGACTCGATGGACGTGAGTCTGAGTGAACTCCACGAGTAGGTGATGGACAGGGAGGCCTGGTGTGCTGAGATTCATGGGGTTGCAAAGAGTCGGACTCAACTGAGCGACTGAACTGAACTGAACCGAACCTATGTGATAATTTACTTATATCTATTATTATTTCTTCCTCTCCCACTAGAATATAGCCTCTACAAAACTAGGGATTTTTGCCCATTTTTAAATTGATGCTACCACCTATAGTGGTCCTTAGCACGTCCCAGGTTCTCAATAAATGTGTTAAACTGATAGAGTGAATGAATTGCCTTTTGGATATCTGGATTTCCCACAGGAAACTATCAAAAATGAACTTACATGGTTTTTACCAAAACTGCTTCTGTCAACTTTACCCACAAAAGATGACTAAAATACAGGCTGGCCTTGCTGCAGTTACCTCTATCACCTCCCTGTTCTGTTATTTCCTCACCTTCCCCTCTGCCAGCTGAGAGCTTTATTGTCTTGCCTTTGCCTGTGCATGCAAGCATGTTCAGTCACATCAGACTCTTTGAGACCCAATGGGCTGTAGGCCATCAGGCTCCTCTGTCCATGGGTTTTTTCAGCTAAGAAAATTGGAGTGGGTTTCCATTTCCTACTCCATGTCTTTGCCTGGGTCACTGCAAAGATTCCTATAAGTTTCTCTGCCTCTGCTCTGGCTCCCATTTAACTTTTCCTTCTCACACAACCACAGGGATGTTTCTAAAGTCTACACATAACCTTTTTTTTTTTTTCCTTTTGGCCATCCCATGCGGCATGTGAAGTCTTAGTTCCCCCAACCAGGGATCAAGCCGTACCCCCCACCTTGAGAGAACGGAGTCCTAGCCACTGGACCACTAGGGAAGTGTCAGCCTATAATCTTGTCCCTTATTTGCTCACTATCCTTTCATGACTGTGCTTTCTTTAAAGATAACAGGCAAATGGCTCATTGTGGTATGTAAGTTATCCATTATCTGTCCCTCCTGAATCCTACAGCAGTGTGTCCCACCCCTGGATTCAGTCACCAGCCACACCAGACTCCCGCCTGGTGCCCCAGTGATTCATGAGCTCACTTTATTCATAGACTTTTCAAATACTATTTCCTTGACCTGAAAATAACCTTTCTCCACCTAGCTATTTCCTCTTTTCTCTTTAAGGAGCAACTCAGATTTTTTTCTACTCCAGATTTAGCTTTATGTTCTTTTACCTGCTCCAATTACCCTAGCACTTACCCTTCCAATTATAATTTTTGGTCTATTCATCTGTCTTCCCCCACTGAATTGCAAACTCCTCTGGGGAAATATACCTCTTTTGACTCTCTGTCACTAGGGTCCAGCACAGATCTGGTGTAAAGTCATAACTGAATTATTGCCTAATAAAATAATATGGATATTTCTAGGGAAAGTGTTTGTACTTTGCTTCCCCCATAATAAGTTAGGTTCTCCTGTTGTGAATGCCTTAGAAAAGACTGCATTGTCAGCAATTAAGTCTAGTGGAGACAGCAGGACTCCAAAGTCAGCCAGATTTGGGGGAAAATGTAATTCTTACAATTTGATATTTTCGTGGTACAGGCAAGAACCAAACTTGTTATTTTCACAAATAGGCCCTATCTAGTTACTCCTCTAAAAAGATGACATGTTCTGATTTTTTAAGCAGTATAACAACTGTAATATGCAATATGTTTATAGTTTCAATCATTACAGAGCAGGTGTAAGTTCTTATAGCCTTTACTCCCACAGGTCCACGAGCCCAGATGCCAAGTCCATCCTCTCTGGTTAGTGTTCATGTGTGATCACTGGCCTAACCCCAAATTAAAGGAAAATATACCAAAAATATATATTGAATAAATATATATTTTTAAAATATATATTTTAAATATATATTTAAAAAATAATTTTAAATGACTAAAATTAAAATGTGGTTTCTGAATACACATCAGCAGTAGTCTTGCCTACAGCAAGACTAGATAGTAAGACAGAAGCCCAGAGAGAGGAGGCAGGGGGCAGACACCTATCTGTGTCTCTGTCCTCCGGATCTCATCTTCTCCTGGTTATACTTGAAGCACAGAGACTAGCTGTTATACTAGTTAACAGTTTAGCTGTTATACTAGAAGCACAGAGACTACAGATGTCAACATCTGAAGTCATCAAATATGGGAACATCCACTCCCTATTCACTGGGCTACAGAAAATTCCGCATGGTTGAGTTTGGCCAAACACATCAGCATTCATACACACCAACTCTTCCTCCAAAGTTGCGTCAAGGAGCAAAGACACATGAGCAGGGGTTGAATTAGCAAGAACAAGGCTTTATATATATACTCAGGGGCCAGAAAGATAAGGGCCCATTGAGGCAACAAGTAAGGAGACAGGGGCAGCGGTAGGCAGGAGAAGGGCATCCTGCCAGTTCCAAAATGAGACAGAAATTGACCTGGAACTTGGATTAACTAGGATAATGGTCAAAGGCAGGAAGGGGTTAGTTGATATATACAGAGCTCTCTTCAACTCTCAACAGTGGGACTTATCAGGTCCTGATTGTTGACTTTTGACCAGCTTTATCTGTCCCGACAAACACAGGTACCCTGAGGTATGAGACTTTTGGCTTGCAGTAGGAAGACAGAGAAAGGTTAAGTTTGTTTGACACAACTACAAGGAGCTGAGACTCTTTGCAGCACAGCAAGTCCCATTCATAGAAGCTTTTGCTTCTCAATTGATGAGATCTGCATCTTGCACTAAGAGAAATAAAGGGTTGGTGGTCCTATACTTCTGTTTTCCACAAGTAACAAAGACGCCCCAAAGGCAAAGCCAAAGTTTGCTGTGGCCATACCAGAGTTGAAACTACTCTGACCAAAGGGAGGAACAAAAGTGCCTTCAAACACAGATGTTTTCTCTGTAGTACTGTCACCAGAAGTCAAGGAGGGTACCATGGCTGGATGGCCAGGTATTCTCACTGGAGACAAAAGTAGAAATGTCTCCCTGAAAATCTATGGGGGCATTGTGCCTCTGACTGTACTAAAAGTGCTTTGACCATGAGCACCCTAGGAGCTCAGAATGATGGTGGGAAGGTCCCCAAGCACAAGTCTGGTGATGTCTTCTTCCATTGTACCATATGGACCCCCAGTGCTCTGACTGTAGGCGGGAGCATAAGGGCCTACAAGCACAGAAATGGCACTGGCTGCCGCAACGTCTAGGGAGAACTCTGGCCAGCTGTGCCTCAGGTCCTCTGCACCTCCAGGCACAAGGGTGCTGCTGATCCTCCAGGCATATGTACTGTGGCCAGAGGGACCCTCTTGTAGGGAGAAATAGAGCACACAGAGGCGGGATGAACTCACGGGCAAAGGGCAAGCAGAGGCAAGGTTCCCAGAGGCCGTTGCCAGAGAAGAGCAGTTTGTGTGCCCCTTAGAGTGGAGCCTAAGCCAGGATAGGTCGCCTGGCTACGGACTCCACGGGGCGAGGCAGGCGACCCCACGTGCAATATGCTCGAGACGCTCCGTTGGAACCCAAGTCAGAGAAAGGGCAGCCAGCCAAGGGAGCCAACGGGCAAAGGGCGGCCCAACCGCCATCTACTCCCTCGTGGAACTTTGACGCAGGTGTTTGGGCCCCTGCACTCCGGGAGACTCATCAAGACTGCAGAGACTCACAGGCCACCCAGCCGGCCCTGCCCAGGCACCTGCAGGCCCCAGTGGTGGCATTGGAAATCAATGCCTGTGCATCCTCCAGCCCTTTCCTCCAGGTCCCTGGGAGCCAGGTCCCTGGCTGCTGGAACAGCCCATCTCCTGTGAGGGAGGGATGATCAACTCCCAGGGATGCCCAGAACCATGCAATGACCAGAGAAAGCTGGTGGCCTGGGCTGGCTGCAGACTGGCGAGTGCTAAGGTGGGGACAGACCCCTGAGCAGCACAGACACAAGTGCCCCAGGGTCTTCCTTGTGAACAACTCCCAGACGATACTCCACTTCCAGGCCTCATGCTTAAATCAGGGCTCTAGACACTGCCTTCTCCAGGGAGCTCTCCAACCTGGGGAGCAAGGCATGCTTCTGCTTGCAGCCCTGCAAAGGCAAGACCCCAAGGTCCTCATCTGGGCTGCAAAAGTCACATGTTAGACAATACTGCGATAATCTTTAGGCTCATCCATATTGCTGCAAATGGCTTTATTTTATTATTCTTAATGGATGAGTAATATTCCATTGTATATATGTACAACTTCTTTATTCCTTCCTCTGTTGATAGACATTTAGGTTGCTTCCATGTTTTGGCTATTGTAAATAGCACTCTATGAACATAAGGGTTCCATGTACATTTTCCAATTATGGTTTTCTCCAGATAAATGCCCAGGATTGGGATTGCTGGGTCATATAGTAGTTCTTCAGCCCCGGATTTCTTTGGAAGGAATGATGCTAAAGCTGAAACTCCAGTACTTTGGCCACCTCATGCAAAGAGTTGACTCATTGGAAAAGACTCTGATGCTGGGAGGGATTGGGGGCAGGAGGAAAAGGGGACGACAGAGGATGAGATGGCTGGATGGCATCACTGACTCGATGAACGTGAATCTGAGTGAACTCCAGGAGTTGGTGATGGACAGGGAGGCCTGGCGTGCTGCGATTCATGGGGTCGCAAAGTGTTGGACACGACTGAGTGACTGAACTGAACTGAACTGAACTGATAGTAGTTCTTTACTAAGTGAACTCAGTCAGTCAGAGATAGACAAATATCGATATCACGCATGTGAAATTCAATTTTTTTAAAAGATAAACATGGGGAGGGAGGAGGGAGGGGCGTTCAGGATGGGGAACACATGTATACCTGTGGCAGATTCATGTTGATGTATGGCAAAACCAATACAATATTGTAAAGTAATTAACCTCTAATTAAAATAAATAAATTTATATTAAAATTTTTAAAAAATGAACTTCTTTATAAAACAGAAGCAGACTTATAGACATTGAAAACAAACTTATGGTTACCCAAGGGGAAACATGAGTGTGGGGAGAGGGATAAATCAGGAGCTTGGAATGAACATATACATGCTACTATATATGAGAGATGACCAACAGAGACCTGTATAGCACAAGAAATTCTACCCAATATTCTGGGATAATCTATATGAGAAAAGAATCTTAGAAAGAATGAATAGATATATGTGTGTAACTGAATCACTTTGCTGTACACCTGAAACTAACACAACATTGTAAATCAACTATACTCCAATAAAATTAAGATTTTTTTAAAAAGAAAATACTACAGTTTCCTACATATTTAGCATGTATATTGCATCCTTGATAAATTCACCTCTTCTGGTAATTTCTTCATAAATGGCTTAGAATTTTCTACATACACAATAAATGTTTTCCATAAATAGTGACAGTTTGACTTCTTCCTTTGTAACCTGTATGCCTTTTATTTTTCTTATTTTCCACATTTGCTAAAAGCTCCAGCAAAGTGCTGAATACAAGTGGAGACTAACGGATATCATTTCACTGTTCCCTATCATCTTAGGGGAAGAGCATTCAGCTATGCTGTTGGCTGAAGGATTTTTAGAAGCTCTTTATCATGTGAAGGAGATTCCCATCCATTCCTAATACACAGAGAGAGCTTTTGAAAAGGATGGTGTGAGAGTGGACTGGGTGAATATGTCAAAGAGGAGGGGAGCTTCTGTATCTTTAAGCTGTACTGTTGATTCATGGGTGGTGGGTTGGTTTTGGCTATTCAGCAAGTGGAAGCTTAGTTCCATGACCAGGGGTCAAACTTGCATCCTCTGCATTGGAAACACAGAGTCTTAACCACTGGACTGCCAGGGAAGTGCCTCATCTTTCTATTATTTTTTTATAAACTACATATATGTGATACATTCTCTCTGGTTTTTTATGTATATTTTACAATAAAAGCACTTTTAAAGTAGTAAGATGTAGTTGATGTGCAAGGATATTCTTATTTTGAAGTAACAAATATGCAGTATTTCACTTGCTGCTGCTGTCACTTCAGTCGTGTCCGACTCTGTGCGACCCCATAGACAGCAGGCCACAAGGCTCCCCCGTCCCTGGGATTCTCCAGGCAAGAACACTGGGGTGGGTTGCCATTTCCTTCTCCAATGCATGAAAGTGAAAAGTTAAAGGGAGGTCGCTCAGTCGTGTCCGACCCTTAGCATGGACTGCAGCCTACCAGGCTCCTCCATCCATGGGATTTTCCAGGCAAGAGTACTGGAGATATTTCACTTAGACCCTAATAATTAAATATCAGGCTTTTATAGAAACCCAAGCATACACTGTTTTCATAGGGAAAGGAGATTTTAAATTTAAATAAACCACACAAACACATGCTCTAATTCCTGAGAACTCTAAAGGTAAGATCAAAGTATTACTTAGCAAATAGGAAAACATTTGTGACCAGTTCCCTGAAATGTAAATTAATTCTATCCTACAATCACTTGGGAGAAAAAAAAAAAAAAAAACTAAAAAATGGAGAAAAGAAATTATGTATAGATTCCAGGGAAAGAAAGACATGCTCCCCTCCAGAAAATCTACCAAGTTTTAAAGGTCAATTTTGTTAAAGGCTGTGTACAATATTTACAATAGCTAGGACATGGAAACAGCTTAGATGTTCATCAACAGATGAACAGATAAAGAAGCTGTGGCACATTTACACAATGGAATATTACTCGGCCATAAAAAGGAACGAATTTGAGTCAGTTGTACTGAGGTGGATGAAACTAGAGTCTCTTATATAGAGTAAAGTCAGAAAGAAAAAACAAGTATCATATTAACACATATATGTGGAATCTAGAAAAATGGTACTGATGAATCTGGTAGAGAACAGACTTGTAGACACAGTGGGGGAAAGTGAGGGTGGGACGAATTGAGAAAGTAGCATTGACATATACACACTATCATCTGTAAAACAGTTAGTGGGAAATTGCTAAGTAACACAGGGAGCCCAGCATGGTGCTCTGTGATGACCTAGAGGGTTGGGACGGTGGAGGGCAGGGAGACTGGGGAGTTGCTAAGTAACAGGGAGCCCAGCCTGGTGCTCTGTCATGACCTATAGGGTTGGGACGGTGGAGGGCAGGGATATTCACAAGGGAAGGGATATCTATCTATATATAATTATGACTGATTCACATTGTTGTACGGCAGAAACCAGCACAAAATTTTAAAGCAATTTTCCAGCAATTAAAAAATAAAAATTTTTAAAGGCTGTGTAAAATATTTTTTAATCTCTTTGTTTGAAGGAGTCAAGTGCTACCAGGGTAGCCAAAACTTAAGAGTCTAAGACCTTTTTGAGACAGGGCAATCGCTAAGAAATGAGTCTGATGTTAGGCACCACTTTTCCCCTTGCTGCGTTTGCTGACCCATCAACAGTATATGAGAAGCTAAGCAGGAAGTCATGGCTAACAGGCAGAGGAGTTGGGCAGGGCTTTCAGCATCATCAGTGAAGAGAAAAGTCAAAAATTTATCAGGGCCTACTAAAGAAGAGGGTTCTTGGAAAACACTGACGCTTTCATTTGGGATTTCTGAAGGCTAATATCCCAGGAGTAAAATGTCTTGGTTTAGGCTACTGTAACATATTGCCATTTACTATGTGAAGTAAACAACAAGCATCTATTTCTCTCAGTTCTGGAGGCTGGAAGTCCAAGATCAGGTGCCAGCAAGGACAGCTTCTCGCTGAAGATTCTGCCCCTTGGCAGAGAGAGAGTTAGCTAGCTCTATGGCCTCTTCTTATAAGGGCATGAATTTCATTTATTAGGGCTCCACCTACATGACCAAATTACCTCCCAAAAGCCCCACCTCCAGACACTATGACATTGGGGTCAGGATTTCAACATATTAATTTTGGAGGGATACATACAGTCTTCTGCCTAAGGGTAACAGGAGACACCTAACCATCAAAAGGAATGAAGCTCAGATCTGGTTTAGATCAATGCCAAATCAGAATAAGATAAGCTTCCTTATCCTAACTACATGCTAGTAGCAAAAGCAAAACCTTTCTGGAGGATTTATAGTATCACCAATGAATATCAAATACCCAGGAATAAATCTACTGAATATGTGCAAAACTGCAGGAGAACTGTAGTGAAAGGTTAGACAATACAGCTTCTAGTAGATACCATTGGAAATCTGTATGATACTGGAAGGATTCTAAGACACATGTATACAAATGTTCATAACACTGTTATTTCTAACATTGAAAAACTAAGAGCAACGCAAATGTCCATTAACAATGGAATGGATAAAGTATGGCATGTTCATTCAATGGGATATTGTACTGCAATATGAATGCAATAAACTACTGCTAAGTACAACAGCCTGGATGGATTTTATAGACACAGTTTGAAGGAAACAATTAAGGCACAAAAGAGTATACACTGTATGGTTCCATTTATATAAAGTTTAAAAATAGGCAAAACTTAGCTAAGGTGTTAAAAGTTTAGAGGCAGAATAACTAGCAGTATGAAGCCACTTTCTATGGTGCCAGCAATGTTTTATTTCTTAACCAAGGTAATGGTTACAAACAGCTTACAAATAGCTGTGAAAAGAAAAGAAGCAAAAGGCAAAGTAGAAAAGGAAAGATATACCCATTTGAATGCAGAGTTCCAAAGAACAGCAAGGAGAGATAAGAAAGACTTCCTCAGTGATCAATGCAAAGAAATAAGAGGAAAACAATAGAATGGGAAAGACTAGAGATCTCTTCAAGAAAATCAGAGATAGATAGAAAATTAGAAATAGATAGAGATAGAAAATTTCATGCAAAGATGGGCACAATAAAGGACAGAAATGGTATGGACCTAACAGAAGCAGAAGATATTAAGAAGAGGTGGCAAGAATACAAGGAACCATACAAAAAAGATCTTCATGATCCATATAACCACGATGGTGTGATCACTCACCTAGAGCCAGACATCCAGGAAAGCAAAGTCAAGTTGGCTCTAGGAAGCATCACTATGAACAAAGCTAGTGGAGGTGATGGAATTCCAGTTGAGCTATTTCAAATCCTAAAAGATGATGCTGGGAAAGTGCTGCACTCAATATGCCAGCAAATTTGGAAAACTCAGCAGTGGCCATGGCCACAGGACTGGAAAAGGTCAGTTTTCATTCCAATCCCAAAGAAAGGCAATGCCAAAGAATGCGCGCCACTGCACAATTGTACTCATCTCACACGCTAGTACGGTAATGCTCAAAATTCTCCAAGTTAGGCTTCACCAGTACATAAACCGTGAACTTCCAGATATTCAAGCTGGATTTAGAAAAGGCAGAGGAACCAGAGATCAAATTACCAACATCCATTGGATCATCAAAAAAGCCAGGGATTTCCAGAAAAACATTTACTTCTGCTTCACTGACTACATGAAAACCTTTGACTGTGTGGATCACAACAAGCTGTGGAAAATTCTTAAAGAGATGGAAATACCAGACCGCCTGACCTGCCTCTTGAGAAATCTGTATGCAGGTCAGTAAGTAACATTTAGAACTGGACATGGAACAACAGACTGGTTCCAAATCTGGAAAGGAGTGTGTCAAGGCTGTATATTGTCACCCTGCTTATTTAACTTATATGCAGAGTACATCATGAGAAATGCTGGGCTGGATGAAGCACAAGCTGGAATCAAGATTGCCAGGAGAAATATAATAACCTTAGATATGCAGATGACACCACCCTTAGGGCAGAAAGTGAAGAACTAAAGAGCCTCTTGATCAAAATGAAAGAGGAGAGTGAAAAAGTTGGCTTAAAACTCAACATTCAGAGGACTAAGATCATGGCATCTGGTCCCATAACTTCATGGCAAACAGATGGAGAAACAGTGGAAACAGTGGCTGACTTTATATTTTGGGGCTCCAAAATTCCTGCAGATGGTGACTGTAGCCATAAAATTAAAAGACGCTCACTCCTTGGAAGGAAAGTTATGCCTAGACAGCATATTAAAAAGCAGAAACATTACTTTGTCAATAAAGGTCCATCTAGTCAAGGCTATGGTTTTTCCAGTGGTCATGTATGGATGTGAGAGTTGGACTATAAAGAAAGCTGAGCACCAAAGAATTGATGCTTTTGAACTGTGGTGCTGAAGACTCTTGAGAGTCCCTTGGACTACAAGGAGATCCAATCAGTCCATCCTAAAGATCAGTCCTGGGTGTTCACTGGAAGGGCTGATGTTGAAGCTGAAACTCCAATACTTTGGCCACCTGATGGGAAGAACTGACTCATGTGAAAAGACCCTGATGCTGGGAAAGATTGAAGGCGGGAGGAGAAGAGGATGACAGAGGATGAGATGGTTGGATGGCATCACCAACTCAATGAACATGAGTTTGAATAAACTCTAGAAGTTGGTGATGGACAGGGAGGCCTGGCATGCTGTAGTCCATGGTGTCACAAAGAGTCAGACACCACTTAGCAACTGAGCTGAACTGAACTGAATGTAATGGTTGTATAGGTTTGCTCCTATGAAAATTCAGAATTCTACTTATTGCTTTTATACTTATCTCTTTGTTATATTTAAACTGTATTGGAAGATAACTGAGAGAGAGAGGTGAAATATACCTCTCTGAATCAGATAGGACTCTATGTTACCCTAGAAAGAAAA
This sequence comes from Budorcas taxicolor, assembly GCF_023091745.1. Lineage (NCBI taxonomy): Eukaryota > Metazoa > Chordata > Mammalia > Artiodactyla > Bovidae > Budorcas > Budorcas taxicolor. The sequence continues at coordinate 25,565,479 of NC_068914.1, forward strand.
ATCTAACTCAAACCAATTAGAAAACCGAAGTCCAAAAAAGTTATACAAGTAGCCAACAAGGCTCATGAGAAGTGCTTAACCTCTTTAATCATTAGGGGAATGAAAATCAAACTACAGTGAGATACCACATCACACTCACTAGGATGATGATTCTCAAAAGTCAGACAATAATATGGCAAGGAAATGGAAAAACTATAACACTCTCACTGATAAGGAGAATGTAAAATGATGCAGCCACTTTGGAAAAGATAATGGCAGTTTCTCAAAACGGTAAATCTAGGGTTACTACCTGATCCAGCCATTTCACTCCAAGATATATACACTAGAGAAACGAAAACTTAATCCAAAACAAAAACTAATGCACTAACATTCAAGTATCATTATTCATTAATAACCAAAAGCAGAAACTATCCAAATGTATCTCAACATGTAGATAAGTGAAGTATGGTATATCCACACAATGGAATATTACTGAACAATATAAAAGAGCAAAGTTGGACTTCCCTGGTGGATAAGAATTCGCCTGCCAATGCAGGAGACACAGGATCAATCTCTGGTCTAGGAAGATTCCACATGCCGAGAATAGCTAAGGCTGTGCACCACAACTACTGAATTCTGCACACCTAGAGCCCATGCTCTGCAACAAGAGAAGCCACTGCAACGAGTAGCCCTGTTCACCAAAATTAGGGAAAGCCCGCTCACAGGAAGGAACACCTGGTGCAGCCAAAAATAAATAAATAAAAAGGAGCAAGTCATGACACATACTACAACATGGATGAACCCTGAAAATATTACATTCCATAAACAAAGCCAGTTGCAAACGACAACATATTCATACTTATATGGAATGTCTAGAACAGGTAAATGTACCAAGACAAAGTATTTTAGTGGTTGTGGTGGCCTAGGGCTAGGAGGCAGCAGGGTAGGGGATTCAGAAGGGAAACTGAGGGAAAATGGAGAGTAACTGCTAATCAAATGGAGTTTGTTTCTGAAGTGATGAAAATATCCTAAAATTGATTGCGGCAAAAGTTGTATAACTCTGTGAACATACCACAAACGATTGCATTGTATAGCATTTTAGAACAATTTAACTGCTTAAATTATTCTTTAAACATTTAAGGATAAATTTGATGATATGTAAATTAAATCAATAAAGCTGCTTTAAAACCTAATGAGAATTTAGTACCTTATGTAATTGAAATGAGCTTGAATTTCCCAAGATAAGTAGCTTTGATCCAGCAGGCAAATTATCATCACCAATACCTGAATCCATTCTCTTGCACATGCTTTCTGTGGTGTTGGTTTAACCCTCCAACTCTACCATGTAACTCCAAATGTACCCATCTTGTTAGCAAAGAAGTAAGAACCATTCAAGACCTCATAACCTCTTCTCACACAATCCAGAGTAGGATAACGATTTCTCTTAGAAGCCCCAGAAAACGTCTGCTTATGTTTTATCAGTGTCTCATAGATTCTGCTTGAATTATATTTCTACTCTATGGTGGAGAAAGGAAGCAAATGGTACCCCTAAGTCAGTCTGATGCCAGATCCCCAGAGGACATCCCTACCCAAACTACATGATTCAAGGTTGTATGAGGACAGCTTCTGAAGGGAAATATGGGGCTTTGCTCCCAGAAATCATGGAAACTAAAGTTGAGAAGTTAACATAAACCCCAGTAACACAGACCCAAAAAAAATAAAGGAGTCAGAGTTGTTGTGGACTAAAGAATACAATAAACATTTATTTACTACCTGATTTTTCTCATTCGATTCAAGATGGAGATACTCATGTTCATAAATGTAGCTGCCGCTGCTGCTGCTGCTAAGCTGCTTCAGTTGTGTCGACTCTGTGTGACCCCATAGACAGCAGCCACCAGGCTCCTCCATCCCTGGGATTCTCCAGGCAAGAACACTGGACTGGGTTGCCATTTCCTTCTCCAGCACATGCATGCACACTAAGTCACCTCAGTCATGTTCGACTCTATGCAACCCTATGGACAGCAGCCCACCAGGCTCCTCTGGCCACAGGATTCTCTAGGCAAGAATACTGAAGTGGGTTGCCATTTCCTTCTCCACATAAATGTAGCACCTAACACAGAACTGGGTCCATAACAGGTTCGCAATCAATTCTAAATGAATAAATGAACAAAAGAGCCAAAAACAACAAATGAGTAAGCAAATCCCACCTATAGCAACCAAAAAAAAAAGAGAGAGAGAGAGAGAGATCCCACATACCGCAACGAAGATCAAAGATCCAGTGTGTTGCAACTAAGACCCAGTGCAGTCAAATAAATAAATTCAAAAAAAAAAAAGAATGACTAATTGACTGTCTTGGAAAAGAGCCCCGACTCTTTGGATTCCATTTTCTATCTCCCACTGCCCTCTCCTTGGTCAGTCTCCATCAGTCAGGTAAAGCCTTCAAGAGATAGAACTAGGGAAAGAGGACAGAGTTGCAAATCCCCATATGTTGGTCCTGCAAAGAGCCTTGGTGATTTAAAAAAAAAAATCACAATTGAAGATGTCTGTATCATTGGCTACAGAAAGGTTTGAAGAATTTTAGTTGGTTTCAAACTCCAGGTTAACATACAAGAGATGTTAACACTCTGTCAAAGCAATCTCACTTCCAAAACCAGTATAAACACCGGTTTCAGAGGTTCCTGATTTCCGTATTATCCCACCTGCTTCTTAAGTGAAAGTGTTCGTTGCTCAGTCGTGTCTGACTCTTTGGGACCCAATGGATTGTAGCCCATCATGGTTCTCTTTCCATGGGATTTCCCAGGCCAGAATACAGGAGTGGGTGGCCATTCCCTTCTCCAGGGGATCTTTCCGACCCAGGGATCCAAGCCAGATCTGCTGCACTGCAGGCAATTCTCTACCACCACCAGGGAAGCACCATAAGCCAATCCTTAATTAGTTTCTGACCTAGTCAGTAATTTGTAAGTGTAGCTAAATATCCCCTTAAGTCACCAAGTGTATATTCAATTCAGTTCAGTTCAGTCACTCAGTTGTGTCCGACTCTTTGCAACCCCATGAATTGCAGCATGCCAGACCTCCCTGTCCATCACCAACTCCCGGAGTCCACTCAGACTCGCATCCATCGAGTCAGTGATGCCATCCAGCCATCTCATCCTCGATTGTCCCCTTCTCCTCCTGCCCCCAATCCCTCCCAGCATCAGAGTCTTTTCCAATGAGTCAACTCTTCCCATGAGGTGGCCAAAGTACTGGAGTTTCAGCTTTAGCATCATTCCTTCCAAAGAATACCCAGGACTGATCTCCCTTAGAATGGACTGGTTGGATCTCCTTGCAGTCCAAGGGACTCTCAAGAGTCTTCTCCAACACCACAGTTCAAAAGCATCAATCCTTCGGTGCTCAGCTTTCTTTACAGTCCAACTCACATCCATACATGACCACTGGAAAAACCATAGCCTTGACTAGACAGACCTTTGTTGACAAAGTAATGTCTCTGCTTTTGAATATGCTCTCTAGGTTGGTCATAACTTTTCTTCCAAGGAGTAAGCATCTTTTAATTTCATGGCTGCAATCACCATCCGCAGTGATTTTGGAGCCCCCAAAAATAAAGTCTGACACTGTTTCCCCATCTATTTCCCACGAAGTGATGGGACCAGATGCCATGATCTTTGTTTTCTGAATGTTGAGCTTTAAGCCAACTTTTTCACTCTCCACTTTCACTTTCATCAAGAGGCTTTTGAGTTTCTCTTCACTTTCTGCCACAAGGGTGGTGTCATCTGCATATCTGAAGTTATTGATAGTGTATATTAAACAACATGAAAGACAGATAATCAAAACCATGTCTATCACCGGGATTCTAATCAAGAGTCTATATACTTTCAATTTCCATGTTGATCTTCACCTCAAAGATAGAAGATAAATTGGACAGGTATTATTAACCCTGTTTTACAGACTAGGAACTGTAGGCTTAGGAAGTTTTCACCCTATTTTTTAAATTTGTGACAGAGCAGGGACCAGAGTGACTGCTTCCTGATCCCTTTAAATATGAGATGTTACCACTAAACAACCACCCCGCATGATGAGCATTGAGATGTTTGTCCTAAACTCACAGTTGCAGTTACAAAGACCCATCCACACTTTTGCTTCATTAACAACTAAAAATTACTTTGTAAAAATCACATCAAATATTCTGTGAGAGAATATTAGACATTCAGTAATTACTGATGGATTCATTCAAGTCAGAAGCGACTCTAAGGTCATGAAACAGACAAAGCCAATTAGTTCCTATCTAACATTCAAATCCATGTCCATGGACCCTGTAACACCTTAATTTAGCCATCTGAGGTAATCCATGGTCTTTGCAGTAAAAAGACACTAAAACATTTATAAATCTACAGGTACACTTTGAGTGAATGTCAAACATTGTATATGATAGATTGGTTTTTTATTCAAGCACTGAGCAAACTTTGTACTTTAAAAAAAAAAAAAACTATGTTACTGGTAATGGAAAATGGATTTACTTAGCTGGGTAGCTTTAATTAGTTTGCTGGTACTCCAGAGACTTTGGGGCGAATGGGATTTTTTTTCTAATACCTGTAATGCATACAAGCATTAAATCAAAGCTGACTCCAGCAAAATCTAATTCTAAAAGCCCTAGAGTAAAATCAAGAGAAAATAATTGACACCAAAACCACTACATCAAAATAGAAAGAAGTCTGTGAATAGCCCAATAGCTGTCACCACTATGACAGTCCCACAAAAGGGAAGCAGAGTTTAAGATTTTTCTAACAAATGCCACATTCATTACATTTCTGTTGCATTTAGCATCCAAAAGGGTTCTCATTTCTAAAGCACATCAACTTACCAACTGTATCATAATAAAGACTAGTGAGAAGGATTTCCTTTGTGGTCCAGTGGTTAAGAATCTGCCAGCCAATGCAAGGGACGACGTGTTCAGTTCCTGGTACGAGAAGATCCCACATGCCATGGAGCACTGAGGCCCGTGCGCCACAACTGGTGAACGTGCACAGCTAAAGTCTGTGCTTCACAAGAGAAGTCACTACAATTAGAAGCTTCTCCTGCAACTAGAGAGTAACCTGCCCTCACCACAACTAGAGAAAGCCCCCTCACAGCAACAAAGCCCTAGAGCAAACAAAAATTAATAATAATTAAAATAGACTAGTGAGAAACATACAAAATTCAAGATAAATCCTTGACAAAAGAATGACAGATTTTTTTTTCCTTTTCACACCTGCGTTTAATGCTGCTATAAGACTAAGACTGTTGTTTAATAAATAAAAAACAAGAACAACTACCAGGCTTAGGAGGAGCAGTGTCTCCACTCTGCAGTAGTACTGGCTAGGGACTGAGGACCATTGCCTTGTACTGTCAGCCCCTCATTTAGCTGTTCTTTGACTCAGGAGGGTTCTCTCCATTTCACTGGCCTGAATATCTCTAACAATAAAATAGATGACAAAGAAAATTATCTACCCTACTTCATATAACAGAAGAACATAAAAAGGATTAAAACAAACATGGAGTTATCAAATTCAGTGAAAGAGAGTTTGGCAAGCTGGACTTTGCTTTCGAAAATATAAGTAGGCAAAAGTGAGAAGGGAAGAGGGGTTGAACAAATTCCATCAGCCTAGTCAGGCACACTCCTGTGATACCAATAGCAGGCAACATCCAGAGGTACAAATATTGATGCTCCTTCACCGCTCCCCTGCAGAAATGCAAATACAGAAACACGTCAAATGCTAAGTGGTATTTATAATAGACAAATGAAGTTATATAAAAGCCAAAATTAAGATTTTAGAGACTAGAGTCGGAATACCTTGGTTCCAGCCCCACTGCCAATTCTAGCCCTCAACTGTGCAGAACTGACAAGTCTCTCAGTTACCTGATCTGAAAACTAAGTGTTAGTGTTACTAGCATTCCCTCCCCAAGTGGTCTGCATGTCCCTTAGGATCCAGCATGGCCTGGAGAAGGGAGAGGTGGTACTGATTCATGGGATGTCAAGGAAATTGTGCTAAATTCTGCTCCAGACATCACATGGAAAGGAAAACTGTCACAAAGATGTTGTATGTCTCAATTTTATATTATCTTCTCAAGTCTATACACTTATCTCCCTATCCTATAATCATAACTAAGCCATGTTCCAAAGTTAAGAGAACAAAAGAACAGAGGGTGAGCTTTCCTGGGCCTCATCTCCTTGACAATCCATAAACCCAAACGAGAGGTCATTGTATCTAACCATTCCTTGTGTCCTGTAGCCTCAAAATATTTTAAATTCTTATGTATTCTCCCAGGGTCTAGCATCAAACATTCTAAACTGCAGATTCAGGAATATTGGGTACCTTTCAAAAGAGCCATCAAAATACAGAATGTAGAAGACATTTTAAATCATTTAAGGAGTCTCCATCAAAGGACATTCAAGGCTGAGGTTTGTGTTGTTTTGGACGGAAGCAAGGAAAGTAGGAGAGAAAAATTTTAAAGGCTTTAATCCTCCAGTGTGAATATAAAATCTCTTTATGAAACCTTCTTATTAACAATAACCTTAATTTTATATATTTCATAAGATTGTGAGGATTAAGTTACATAATGGAGGTAAAAAGTCCCCTCAACACTATAAAAAATTTAAACTATTGATTTACATTAATTAGAGAACATAAAAAGCATAGGATATAAGTCACTGAGCATCTTTTTTAGCTGACAAGAAATAAAGTAATGATTCTGTAATTACAGAATTTCTTCTATAATTTCTATCCAGGTACAAACATACAAATTCTACACTCTGGCTCCAGTAGAAAATAAAGTTCTTCCAGAGAAGATAAGCTGCAAATACATACAGTGAGTTTTTTATCCACAATGATACCATATTACTTATATTCAAACCAAATGATGTCTGATCAACTTGTCAGTGTAAATACGACCACAGACAAAAGATTTAATGCATTTAAGAGGGAAAAAAAATGGTATACAAACCTTTGCAGAAGCTCAGATAAAGTATAAAAATTATTTTTCAAAAATATTTCATCAATTCCATACTGCAAATCATTAAAGTATCCAAAGCAAATCCACAGACATATAGGAAGACTGCTATGTGGCCAAGGAGCAGTGGCTACGCAGGCGCAGGAGGGCCTAGAGAAGCCATCCCACGTTGAAGGTCAGAAAGGGCAGCAGTGAGGAGATACCCCTCATCCAAGGTAAGGAGCAGCGGCTGCACTTTGCTGGAGCAGCCGTGAAGAGATACACCACGCCCAAGGTAAGAGAAACCCAAGTAAGATGGTAGGTGTTACAAGAGGGCATTAGAAGGCAGACACACTGAAATCATACTCACAGAAAACTAATCAATCTAATCACACTAGGACCACAGCCTTGTCTAACTCAATGAAACTAAGCCATGCTCACAGGGCAACCCAAGACGGGCGGGTCATGGTGGAGAGGTCTGACAGAAGGTGGTCCATTGGAGAAGGGGATGGCAAACCACTTCAGTATTCTTGCCTTGAGAACCCAATGAACAGTATGAAAAGGCAAAATGATAGGACACTGAAAGAGAAACTCCCCAGGTCAGTAGGTGCCCAATATGCTACTGGAGATCAGTGGAGAAGTAACTCTAGAAAGAATGAAGGGATGGAGCCAGAGCAAAAACAATACCCAGTTGTGGATGTGACTGGTGATAGAAGCAAGGTCCGATGCTAAAGAGCAATATTGCATAGGAACCTGGAATGTCAGGTCCATGAATCAAGGCAAATTGGAAGTGGTCAAACAAGAGATGGCAAGAGTGAATGTCGACATTCTAGGAATTGCAAACTAAAATGGACTGGAATGGGTGAATTTAACTCAGATGACCATTGCATCTACTACCACGGGCAGGAATCCCTCAGAAGAAATGGAGTCGCCATCATGGTCAACAAAAGAGTCCAAAATGCAGTACTTGGATGCAATCTCAAAAATGACAGAATGATCTCTGTTCGTCTCCAAGGCAAACCATTCAATATCATGGTAATCCAAGTCTATGCCCCAACCAGTAATGCTGAAGAAGCTGAAGTCGAACAGTTCTATGAAGACCTACAAGACCTTTTAGAACTAACACCTAAAAAAGATGTCCTTTTCATTATAGAGGACTGGAATGCAAAAGTAGGAAGAAAAAGAAACACCTGGAGTAACAGGCAAATTTGACCTTGGAATGCGGAATGAAGCAGGGCAAAGACTAATAGAGTTTTGCCAAGAAAATGCACTGGTCATAGCAAACACCCTCTTCCAACAACACAAGAGAAGACTCTACACATGGACATTACCAGATGGTCAACACCAAAATCAGACTGATTATATTCTTGGCAGCCAAAGATGGAGAAGCTCTATACAGTCAGCAAAAACAAGACCAGGAGCTGACTGTGGCTCAGATCATGAACTCCTTATTAGCAAATTCAGACTCAAAATGAAGAAAGTAGGGAAAACCGCTAGACCATTCAGGCATGACCTAAATCAAATCCCTTATGATTATACAGTAGAAGTGAGAAATAGATTTAAGGGCCTAGATCTGATAGATAGAGTGCCTGATGAACTATGGAATGAGGTTCATGACATTGTACAGGAGACAGGGATCAAGACCATCCCCATGGAAAAGAAATGCAAAAAAGCAAAATGGCTGTCTGGGGAGGCCTTACAAATAGCTGTGAAAAGAAGAGAAGCAAAAAGCAAAGGAGAAAAGGAAAGATATAAGCATCTGAATGCAGAATCCCAAAGAATAGCAAGAAGAGATAAGAAAGACTTCTTCAGCGATCAATGCAAAGAAATAGAGGAAAACAACAGAATGGGAAAGACTAGATATCTTTTCAAAAAAATTAGAGATACCAAGGGAACATTTCATGCAAAGATGGGCTCGATAAAGGACAGAAATGGTATGGACCTAACAGAAGCAGAAGATATTAAGAAGAGGTGGCGAGAATACACAGAAGAACTGTACAAAAAAGATCTTCATGACCCGGATAATCACAATGGTGTGATCACTGATCTAGAGCCAGACATCCTGGAATGTGAAGTCAAGTGGGCCTTAGAAAGCATCACTACACAAAGCTAGTAGAGGTGATGGAATTCCAGTTGAGCTGTTTCAAATCCTGAAAGATGATGCTGTGAAAGTGTTGCACTCAATATGCCAGGAAATTTGGAAAACGCAGCAGTGGCCACAGGACTGGAAAAGGTCAGTTTTCATTCCAATTCCAAAGAAAGGCAATGCCAAAGAATGCTCAAACTACTGCACAATTGCACTCATCTCACATGCTAGTAAAGTAATGCTCAAAATTCTCAAAGCCAGGCTTCAGCAACATGTGAACCGTGAACTTCCTGATGTTCAAGCTGGTTTTAGAAAAGGCAGGGGAACCAGAGATCAAATTGCCAACATCCGCTGGATCCTCAAAAAAGCAAGAGAATTCCAGAAAAATATCTATTTCTGCTTTATTGACTATGCCAAAGCCTTTGACTGTGTGGATCACAATAAACTGTGGAAAATTCTGAAAGAGATGGGAATACCAGACCACCTGATCTGCCTCTTGAGAAATCTGTATGCAGGTCAGGAAGCAACAGTTAGAACTGGACATGGAACAACAGACTGGTTCCAAATAGGAAAAGGAGTGCATCAAGGCTGTATATTGTCACCCTGGTTATTTAACTTCTATGCAGAGTACATCATGAGAAATGCTGGACTGGAAGAAACACAAGCTGGAATCAAGATTGCTGGGAGAAATATCAATAACCTCAGATATGCAGATGACACCACCCTTATGGCAGAAAGTGAAGAGGAACTCAACAGCCTCTTGATGAAAGTGAAAGAGGAGAGTGAAAAAGTTGGCTTAAAGCTCAACATTCAGTAAACAAAGATCATGGCATCCGGTCCCATCACTTCGTGGCAAATAGATGGGGAAACAGTGGAAACAGTGTCAGACTTTATTTTTGGGGGCTCCAAAATCACTGCAGATGGTAACTGCAGCCATGAAATTAAAAGATGCTTACTCCTTGGAAGAAAAGTTATGACCAACCTAGATAGCATATTTAAAAGCAGAGACATTACTTTGCCGACTAAGGTCCATCTAGTCAAGGCTATGGTTTTTCCTAGTAGTCATGTATGGATGTGAGAGTTGGACTGTGAAGAAGGCTGAGTGCTGAAGAATTGATGCTTTTGAACTGTGGTGTTGGAGAAGACTCTTGAGAGTCCCTTGGACTGCAAGGAGATCCAACCAGTCCATTCTGAAGGAGATCAACCCTGGGATTTCTTTGGAATGAATGATGCTAAAGCTGAAACTCCAGTACTTTCGCCACCTCATGCAAAGAGTTGACTCATTGGAAAAGACTTTGATGCTGGGAGGGATTGGGGGCAGGAGGAGAAGGGGATGACAGAGGGATTTCTTTGGAAGGAATCATGCAGAATCATGCACTCCAAAATCATGGTGACTGCAGCCATGAAATTAAAAGACGCTTACTCCTTGGAAGAAAAGTTATGACCAACCTAGATAGCATATTCAAAAGCAGAGACATTACTTTGCTGACTAAAGTCCATCTAGTCAAGGCTATGGTTTTCCTAGTAGTCATGTATTGATGTGAGAGTTGAACTGTGAAGAAGGCTGAGTGCTGAAGAATTGATGCTTTTGAACTGTGGTGTTGGAGAAGACTCTTGAGAGTCCCTTGGACTGCAAGGAGATCCAACCAGTCCATTCTGAAGGAGATCAACCCTGGGATTTCTTTGGAAGGAATGATGCTAAAGCTGAAACTCCAGTACTTTGGCCACCTTATGGGAAGAGTTGACTCATTGGAAAAGATTCTGATGCTGGGAGGGATTGGGGGCAGGAGGAGAAGGGGACGACCAAGGATGAGATGGCTGGATGGCATCACGGACTCGATGGACGTGAGTCTGAGTGAACTTCGGGAGATGGTGATGGACAGGGAGGCCTGGCGTGCTGCGATTCATGGGGTCGCAAAAAGCTGGACACGACTGAGCGACTGAACTGAACTGAACTGAACTGAGGTCTTTAGGTTAGGGAGGAATGGAATAAGATGCCTTGGAGTTAGGCAAGCTCCGGAATAAGACAGATCTGAGTTTGAATCTTGACTTCTCAGTTGCTCTCTGTGTGTTGTATGGAGAATTATGTAACCTCTCTGAGTCTTTATTTTTTCATTTAGAAAGTATAAGGTTGTAAAAAGAAATTTAAAAAATATGTAAAATGCATAATAAGTACTTATTGTAATCTGGTCACTGTCCTCTGGGTTGTGACAAAATGATTTCGAATGTCTTATATAGAAAGTTTTGAATTTCTATGACTTTTGTGGTCCAATTGCTGCTTTCTTTTAAAAAAAAAATTTTTTTTCAATTACTTTTCAGGTTTGAATGTCTTTCAATGAAATAAAAGATGGATAATTGTTATTTACGCTTAACTTTGCAGTCTTCTGAGCTGAATGTCTTTAAGTAGGAAGACGTAATCATAAATCTTGCAAAATTTAAAATACATTACCCAGGGATATAGTTAATGGTCTCCCATTGTGAAGTGTAATTATCTGTTTAAGAACAGAAATGACTAAAGAAATCCTTCATTGATTAAAGAAGATTCCAAACCAACGATTAAATCAGTAGTTGCTCTTAATTTAATTTGTTGCATGTGGTCCCAGGTGTGGGTGTGACAAATCAAAGGATTTGTTGGATGAACAGAATTAGATTTTTTTATCTACATGTATTTACATGTAAACAGATTATAAAGGATAGTTTCTTATAAAATACTATTCAGTGCCCTGAAGCACACATTACTTCCACCAGAGATGGGGATGAGAAACCCAGTCCTTGGCGTGTGAGGCAGGAAGGAGCACATGGCAAGGCTCATAGCCATCAGCTCAGTTCAGTTCAGTTGCTCAGTTGTGTCTGACTCTTTGCGACCCCATAGACTGCAGCACGCCAGGCCTCCCTGTCCATCACCAACTCCCGGAGTTTACTCAAACTCATGTCCATTGAGTTGGTGATGCCATCCAACCATCTCACCCTGTGTCGTCCCCTTCTCCTCCCGCCTTCAATCTTTCCCAGCATCAGGGTCTTTTCAAATGAGTCAGTTATTCCCATCAGGTGGGCAAAGTATTGGAGTCAGCTTCAGCATCCGTCCTTCCAATGAATATTCAGGACTGATTTCCTTTAGGATGGACTGGTTGGATCTCCTTGCAGTCCAAGGGACTCTCAAGAGTCTTCTCCAACACCACAGTTCAAAAACATCAGTTCTTTGGCACTCAGTTTTCTTTATAGTCCAACGCTCACATCCATACATGACCACTGGAAAAAACATAGCTTTGACTAGACGGACCTTTGTTGGCAAAATAACGTCTCTGCTTTTGAATATGCTATCTAAGTTGGTTATAACTTTTCTTCCAAAGAGTAAGCATCTTTTAATTTCATGTGTGCAGTCAACATCTGCAGTGATTTTGGAATCCCCCAAAATAAAGTATTGTCACTGTTTCCATTGTTTCTGCATCTATTTGCCATGAAGTGATGGGACCAGATGCCATGATCTTAGTTTTCTGAATGTTGAGTTTTTAAAAAAAATTTAAATTTATTTATTTTAATTGGAGGCTAATTACTTTACAATATTATAGTGGTTCTGCCACACATCAACATGAATCCGCCATGGGCATACACATGTTCCCCATCCTGAAACCCCCTCCCACCTCCCTCCAATGTTGAGTTTAAGACAACTTTTTCACTCTCCTCTTTCATTTTGATCAAGATGCTCTTTAATTCTTCTTCACTTTCTGCCATAAGGGTGGTGTCATCTGCATATCTGAGGTTATTGATATTTCTCCCCGCAATCTTGATTCTAGCTTGTGCTTCTTCCAGTCCAGCATTTCTCATGATGTACTCTGCATAGAAGTTAAATAACCAGGGTGGCAATATACAGCCTTACGTACTCCTTTTCCTATTTGGAACCAGTCTGTTGTTCCATGTCCAGTTCTAACTGTTGCTTCCTGACCTGCATACAGATTTCTCAAGAGGCAGGTCAGGTGGTCTGGTATTCCCATCTCTTTCAGAATTTTCCACAGTTTATTGTGATCCACACAGTCAAAGGCTTTGGCATAGTCAATAAAGCAGAAATAGATGTTTTTCTGGAATTCTCTTGCTTTTTTGAGGATCCAGCGGATGTTGGCAATTTGATCTCTGGTTCCCCTGCCTTTTCTAAAACCAGCTTGAACATCAGGAAGTTCACGGTTCACGTATTGCTGAAGCCTGGCTTGGAGAATTTTGAGCATTACTTTACTAGCTTGTGAGATGAATGCAATTGTGCGATAGTTTGAGCATTCTTTGGCATTGCCTTTCTTTGGGATTAGAATGAAAACTTACCTTTTCCAGTCCTGTGGCCACTGCTGAGTTTTCCAAATTTGCTGGCATATTGAGTGCAGCACTTTCACAGCATCATCTCTCAGGATTTAAAACAGCTCAACTGGAATTCCATCACCTCCACTAGCTTTGTTTGTAGTGATGCTTTCTAAGGCCCACTTGACTTCACATTCCAAGATGTCTGGCTCTAGATGAGTGAACACACCATCGTGATTATGTGGGTCATGAAGATCTTTTTTGTACAGTTCTTCTGTGTATTCTTGCCACTTTACTAATTGCTTAATAGTTGCCCTCTTTCCCCCAGTGATCTTGATGTGTTTAACTTTACTGTGTTTGATGAATTTAGACCAGAGGCTCAAATGGGGTTTCCTAGTACCTCACTGAGCTCTCTCAGAATTCAGGGCAGGTGATGTAGACTAGGGCTGGTGTGACTTTCTCAGTCATTGGCTTCTTCCATGATCAGGGACGGTTCATGGTAGGCCACCTACACAGGGTCAGATAAGAAATGAAGGGGAGTGGTGGAGGGGAGAGAGAAAGAGAGAGATGCTCCTGGTGAGTGTTCTGAGTCACCGACTAGTTCACAGAGTTTCTGATGGGAGGAATATCAGTTGTCTGTGTCTGTGAGAAGAGTTCAAATTGTTTATGTCTTTTCCCATTTTCAGTTTTATTTTCATTTTAGGTGTGTGTACATTTACTAGTCCAAGTTTCTAGGTGCCCCAGCACTCGGGCCTTTGTCCTAGACCACCTCATCCTAATGGCTTTTGTCCTCTTAGCTTGTCTCGTTCTGGAGGTACTTTCTGCCTTTCTCGCTCTCCTCTAATGCACCCGCCTAATGATCTGTTTCCTCAGCCTTCTATCTAATCTCAGGAACTAGTTTCTTGATTGATGTTCACATTTGGTCTTGCCATCATATATATATATTTTTTCATAGTACTCTCATTAGACTCTGCATAGTCTAATGAAAAATTGTGACTTACATGAGAATTTCAGGTTTCAAGGCAGGCAAATGGGGAAAATGTTTTATTCACAGAAAATATCTCTGCCTTGCGAATCACGCAGAATAAGCAACAACCTGCTCTGCCTATGCACATAATTGGCTGTGATCATCTTCCATAGCTGGATTTTTTCCTTTACCTGGATCTCTGACAAGCTGAATCAAATTGATTCCAGAGTGCTTCAAGGAACAAGAAGAAACTTTATTCATTATTCAATATGACAATGTCTAATTTCGTGTTAGAAGAACAGGAGGAATTGGAGATGTTTAGTGTAGAGAAGAGAAATGATCTGCAGGACATGACAATCTGCTTCTTACATTTGAATAAGTGTTACTTAGAGAGGGTTTGTTCTTTCATGTACAAAGGGTATGAGTTAAAGAGAGGCAGACTGGGAGCTTCTCATAGACAGACTTGCAGACATGGAAGGCTCTTCATTCTTGGAATAGACTGCTTTAGCTTCTTGACCTTAAAGAGGTTTTAAGCAGAGGCTAAGTGACTTCCTGCTCTGATGCTGCAGGATGCCTCCTGTGTGCAGAAGAAGGTTAGACTAATGACTTCTGGCGTCCCTTCCCATGCTGAGATCTAATGGTCTTTCAGTGTCTTCTCTCCTCTACTGCTAAAGGTCTGGAGGAAAATCTGAGTAAAAAGACCTTCAGACTTCCACAGGTGCCGGAGCTTTGTTAAAGGTAAAACAATTCTGGGAAGCCTGGGCTATGAAAGGTTAGAATAAGCTTCTAGAGGAACTGGTGAGCCAGAGGATGTTGTCCTCATATTTGAATGATGCCTTAAGATTGCAAGATTTCCAGAAAATTAATAACCTGTGTTACAGTCGGACTGATTTTGATGACTGAAAGTGAAAGTGTCAGTCACTCTGTGTGTCTGACTTTTTGTTACCCCAAGGAATTCTCAGGCAAGAATACTGGAGTGGGTTGCCATCCTCCTCCAGGGGATCGTCCTGACCCAGGGATTGAACCAGCATTTCCTGCATTGCAGGATGATTCTTTACTCGCTGACCCATGGGGGAAGCAGTTATTAATTTGCATTTCCCTGATGACCAATGAGTTGAACACTTTTACTAATGTTGTTGGCAATTCTGATGTCCTCATTTACAAAGTACCTGTTTATTTCATTTTCCTTCCTTCCATTCTTCCCATCCTCCCTTCCTTCCCCTCTCCATTCCCACCTCCTTTCCTTCCACAGATACCTTGTATCTGATTAAGAAAGTTTATTTCTAAATTCTGAAAAATTTTTTCCTTTTTGCCATTAAGGATATTGACTTTTATCAAATGTGTTTTCTACATTTCTAATGAGAGAATCACTGGTTTTTCTTCTTTATTCTGTTAAATTGGTGAATGACATTGCATTTCTGGAAAAAATCAAATTTGGCCACATCAGTTCAGTTTAGTTGCTCAGTCGTGTCCGACTCTATGCAACCCCATGAATCGCAGCACGCCAGGCCTCCCTGTCCATCACCAACTCCCGGAGTTCACTCAGATTCACATCCATCGAGTCCGTGATGCCATCCAGCCATCTCATCCTCGGTCGTCCCCTTCTCCTCCTGCCCCCAGTCCCTCCCAGCATCAGAATCTTTTCCAATGAGTCAACTCTTCCCATGAGGTGGCCAAAGTACTGGAGTTTCAGCTTTAGCATCATTTCTTCCAAAGAAATCCCAGGGTTGATCTCCTTCAGAATGGACTGGTTGGATCTCCTTGCAGTCCAAGGGACTCTCAAGAGTCTTCTCCAACACCACAGTTCAAAAGCATCAATTCTTCAGCACTCAGCCTTCTTCACAGTTCAACTCTCACATCAATACATGACTACTAGGAAAACCATAGCCTTGACTAGATGGACTTTAGTCAGCAAAGTAATGTCTCTGCTTTTGAATATGCTATCTAGGTTGGTCATAACTTTTCTTCCAAGGAGTAAGCGTCTTTTAATTTCATGGCTGCAGTCACCATGATTTTGGAGTGCATGATTCACCATGATTCTGCAGTGATTTTGGAGCCCCCAAAAAATACAGTCTGACGCTGTTTCCACTGTTTCCCCATCTATTTGCCATGAAGTGATGGGACCGGATGCCATGATCTTTGTTTACTGAATGTTGAGCTTTAAGCCAACTTTTTCACTCTCCTCTTTCACTTTCATCAAGAGGCTGTTGAGTTCCTCTTCACTTTCTGCTATAAGGGTGGTGTCATCTGCATATCTGAGGTTATTGATATTTCTCCCAGCAATCTTGATTCCAGCTTGTGTTTCTTTCAGTCCAGCGTTTCTCATGATGTACTCTGCATAGAAGTTAAATAACCAGGGTGGCAATATACAGCCTTGACGCACTCCTTTTCCTATTTGGAACCAGTCTGTTGTTCCATGTCCAGTTCTAACTGTTGCTTCCTGACCTGCATACAGATTTCTCAAGAGGCAGATCAGGTGGTCTGGTATTCCCATCTCTTTCAGAATTTTCCACAGTTTATTGTGATCCACACAGTCTAAGGCTTTGGCATAGTCAATAAAATAGATGCTTTTCTGGAACTCTCTTGCTTTTTCCATGATCCAGCAGATGTTGGCAATTTGATCTCTGGTTCCTCTGCCTTTTCTAAAACCAGCTTGAACATCAGGAAGTTCACAGTTCACGTATTGCTGAAGCCAGGCTTGGAGAATTTTGAGCATTACTTTACTAGCGTGTGAGATGAGTGCAATTGTTTGGTAGTTTGAGCATTCTTTGGCATTGCCTTTCTTTGGGATTAGAATGAAAACTGACCTTTTCCAGTCCTGTGGCCACTGCTGAGTTTTCCAAATTTGCTGGCATATTGAGTGCAGCACTTTCACAGCATTATCTTTCAGGATTTGAAACAGCTCAACTGGAATTCCATCACCTCCACTAGCTTTGTTTGTAGTGATGCTTTCTAAGGCCCACTTGACTTCACATTCCAGGATATCTGGCTCTAGATGAGTGATCACACCACCGTGATTATGTGGGTCATGAAGATCTTTTTTGTACAGTTCTTCTGTGTATTCTTGCCACCTCTTCTTAATATCTTCTGCTTCTGCTAGGTCCATACCTCAGCTACTCACTATCATATCATCCTTACTTTATGGAACTTCTGATCACCTGTAACTATCTCCCTTGTTATCTCATTTGTATTCTGTATTCCCTCACTAGAATAAAACTCTATGACGGAAGGGATGTTTTTTAAATTAGGGTCAGTCTTCCTCCCCAGTCCCAGCACTTAATAGTCACTCAATCAAATGTTTGTTGATTTAATAAATATTCTTGCTCAAAAAAGTAGTCAGGATAGAAAAGATAATCAGAAGCTATTGGTTCCAAGATCAATGCTTATTCCATGGGCATAGTTCCCCATTCACCTGAGACTGGAGAGTTGCCAAAACACTTTTTAAAGCCAGTGGTGTCAACATCCTGCCTCAGACCATGCCTTCATAACAACATTCCAACTCTGGCTAAACATGCTCTGTGTACACAAAAACTTTGTATATATGCTCCCAGAAAGAGCAAATATACAAAATAGTACAGACTCTGGTCCCCAATCCCAAGAAGTCCACAGTCAAGCTAAAGTTGTGTCCAACTCTTTGTAACCCTATGGACTATAGTCTGCCAGGCTCCTCTGTCCATGGGATTCTCCAGGCAAGAATACTGGAGTGGGTTGTCCTGCTCTCCTCCAAGGCATCTTCAGGGATCCAACCCACATCTTTTATTTCTCCTGCATTGGCAGACAGGTTCTTTACCATTAGGGCCACCTGGGAAGCCCAGAGGGACAGGAAATATGACTGTTAAAAGTAATTCCCAATGCCAAGCAGTCTATTCTAAGTATCCAGTGAGCTGCTGTTTGTGACCAAGTTTCCCTTTCTGTAGGAATTTCAGCTCCAGGGAAACCTACAGCATGGCTAACATGAGAAGCAGGGAAGACTCTAATTTGCCAGCTCTGGTATCTCTAGCACCTGCTGTTAATCACACACCTGGAGTCAGGCATGATTGGGTGGCTCGGTGATTGACCATTTCAATTGCTGTCTTGGCAGATCACTGTCCCAGTTGAATATCCAGGGACCACATTCAACAAAAGCATAATTTGGACAGGATGTGGCTGTTTTTCCAAAGCTGGAGGGATAGCATCAGCAAGAAAAACTGGTAGCAATTTTAAAAAGAAACTTGGTTGACTCTGAGGATAATGGATAATGATTTTTATTTTTATCATTAAAAAGAAATTATCAGTTCCTCAGGTGTGATTTCAAAGTACCGGGATATATATACTATACAGGGATATATACTACTATATGAAAGTGAAAGTGTTAGTCATTCAGTTGTGTCCAGCTCTTTGCGACCCCATGGGATGTAGTCCACCAAGCTCCTCTGTCCATGAAATTCTCCAGGCAAGAATACTGGAGTGGGTAGCCATTCCCTTGTCCAGGGGATCTTCCTGACCCAGGGATCGAACCCAGGTCTCCCACACTGCAGGCAGATTCTTTACTGTCTGAGCCACCAAGGAAGCCCTCTACTACTGTATATAAAATAGATAAACAACAAGGCCCTACTGTATAGCACAGGGAATTATTTTCAATATCTTAACAAACTATAATGGAAAAGAATCTGAAATATATATATATATATATATATATATGTATATCTGAATCACTTTGCTATATACCTGAAAATAACACAACAATGCAAAGTCAATATATTTCAATTTTTTAAAAAAAGTACTGAGTAGGGATTTCCCTGGCAGTCCAGTGGTTAGGACTCTGTGCTTTCACTGCTGAGGGCCCAGTTCAATCCCTGGTCAAAGAACTAAGATCCCACAAGGCATTTGTCATGGCCCCAAAAAAAGAAAGAGAGAAATTTTTTAAAAGGTACTAGGTATTTAATTTTGACCACCATTTAAAAAAAAAAAAGAAAGAAAGAAACAAGGCACTGAGCAAGAATTCAGCAACTACCACTCCAGTATGATAAGAGCATTCTCAAACCACACTTTTCTGATCACTGAGTCATTTAAGTGATGTCAATTCCACCCCTCAGCCTCAATGATGGACCCAGGCTAAGCTAATCAGAGCCCTCCATCAGTACTTTTCTCCTGGAGCAAAGGGAAAGAATCCTCCTTCTTGCTTGGACTGTGAGGTGCAGTATGTGGCCCAGAGGTTCCTGTAACCATGAGGATGAGCCTAAGCAAATGAAGCCAACAAACAGAGAGTGTCTGGAATAGGAGATGGGGAGTCAACTCCCCAGTTCCAGTCACAGAAGTTTCCAGTGCCACCTCTCTCTGTAGTTCTTATGTGAGGGACCCAAGATCCTTCTAACAATTCCCTCCTCCCCTCCTCACTTCTTTTTCTTTAAGTTAGTTACACTTGAGTTTATGTCACTAGCAATATAAAGATTACTAATTACTACAGAAATGAATATCAAATGTAGCCTGGGCTTAGTAGGACACAACTTCCACTTGACTGTGAATTCCTTGGGACTGGGGATCAGAGTCCATACTTCTTTGTATACTTGCTCTTTCTGGGACAGTTTTGTGTACTTAGTTGATAAGAGGTAGAGGAAGTGAGAATCACACCACTCCCTTGCTGGAAAGACAGGAACTCTTCTTACATGAGAGCAAAGTAGATATGAATTATTATCTGCTATATATTGACAAACAAACAATAATATTTTGGTGGCTTGGTAGAAAAGCACTAAGACTCAGCCATAAAAAACAATGACATTTTGCCATTTGGAACAACATGGATAGACCTGGAGGGTATTGTGCTTTAGTAAAATAAGTTTGGTAGAGAAAGACAAATTCTGTATGGTATCACTTATATGTGGAATCTAAAAAATAAATGAATGAATAAAACAAAACAGAAACAGACTCACAGATATACAGAACAAACTAGTGGTTACTAGTGAGGAAGAGGGCAAGATAGGGGTGGGGGATTAAGAGGTACAAACTGCCATGTATAAAATAAATGACTAACAAGCATATATGTTACAGCACAAGGAATACAGCCAATATTTTATGGGGAGGGAGGTGGGAGCGGGGTTCAGAATGGGGAACACATGTACACCTGTGGCGGATTCATGCTGATGTATGGCAAAACCAATACAATATTGTAAAGTAAAAAAAAATAGTAATAATGATAATAAATAAATGATAAATGGTTTAAAAAATAACCTCAAATGGATAAAATCTATAAACTCAATTTTCTAATTTTTTAAATGTAAAAAATTTTATATCTATAAAATATTGAATCACTATTATATATACCTTAAACTGATATAATATTATAAATCAACATAAATGAAGTATACTTCAATTTTTAAAACTTGCACATTAGAATGTATCAACAGAATATTGACAGGAGGTCAAGAGATGTAACAGTGACTTCATTTACCAGAAAAAGGACTGATAAAACAATTAGTTTAATCAATGAAAGGAAAAAAAAAACGAAACAAGAGCACACTGAATACTTCTTATGGCCTTTGGTAAGGTCCTTTAAAAGGAAAATAAGCCTTAATCCAAGTTTACATTTCTTAAAATGGATAGGAAATAAAAAGATAGCTATATAGCGTTGTTAAAACAGAGGCCCTTTCTGCATGTAGCTACTGATCCAAAGCTGCTAAGGATCTGAAATCCATGCTGCCTGCAAAACTGTTAGAGATGAATTTTCTGTCTTATGGTGAAGTGATTTCACCAAGGAGAAGGGATACCCAGGAGTAACCTAGAAATGAGAAAAGCCTGACCACCCACTTCTGCTGTGCACTTGCCCCTAAGAAAGAGTAGCAATTTTTCCCATCATAAAGTGAAAATGATTGGGAAACAACCAGGGGCCAGAAGGCAGTCGAGCTCTATTTTTACCATTTCAGCCTAAAGCTTCAGTTGCCCTGAGGCAGGGGCTAAGGGAGAAGTTATTAAACAGAGGCCATGGGAGCATTGTCAAAGTCCTACAGGTGTGTTTCTAGAAGACATAAATTTCAAAGGTGGAGTCTAGAGCCAAATATTATGACTCAACAAGATTTCTGGTTGGTTATAAGCTAACAGAGTCCATCAGGGTGAACTCAATGTTGATAGCCCACTAGCTTTTTTAAATAGTGCTTTTCTATAAGAATTCTTAAATTAGAAGCCTGCAATGCTCCATCTCTAAAGAAATTCCTGGGTCTTTCTATATTAATGGTTGCAACTGGGCTTTTGTAAGAATATAGCCTTGCACGAGCTGTCCTCTTGTCTACTGCGGCCATGAAGGGAAATGATCAAGGCAAAGCTTCCTGAGAACAGAATGCCAAGGACCTAACAGGAGCCAAGAGACTGAGTCAAAAATGCATATGCCTAAGTATCCTCCAATTAAAAATAAAATAAAATTTTAAAAATGGATATGCCATACAGCAGCAAAGGAAACAATAAACAAAATGAAATGACAACCCATAGGTTGGGAAAAAATATTTGCAAATAATGTAATTGGTAAGAGATTAGTCTCCAAAATTTACAAACAGCCCATGACATTTAACAGCATCAAAACAAACAACCCACTCAAAAAATGGGCAGAAGACCTAAATATACATTTCTCCAAAGAAGACATACAGTTGGCCAAAAGGCACAGGAAAAGATGTTCAACTGCTAATTATTAGAGAAATGCAAATCAAGACTATAATGAGATTTCACCTCACACCAATCAGAATGGCTATTATCAAAAAATCCACAAACAATAAATGCTGTAGAGGGTGTGGAGAGCAGTGAACCCTCCTACACTGTTGATGGGATGCATACTGATACAGCCACTATGGAGAACAGTATGGAGGTTCCTTAAAAAACTAAAAATAGAGCTAACGTATGATGCTGCAATCCCACTCCTGCGAAAATTCCAAAGAAAATCATGATCCAAAAGGATACATGCACCCCCAATGTTCACTGAAGCACTGTTAACAATAGCCAAGACACGGAAGCAACCTAAATGTCCATTGACAAAAGAATGGATAAAGAAGACATGGTACATATGTACAATGGAATATTACTGAGCCATTAAAAAAAATGAAATAATGCCATTGCAGCAACATGCATGGACCTTAAGAGTGTCATACAGAGTGAAGTCAAACAGAGAGGGAGAAATATAACATGACATTCCTTATAAGCTGAATCAAAAAAGAAATGATACAAATGAACTTACCTACAAAACAGAAAGAGACTCACAGGCTTAGAAAATGGACTTCTGGTTGCCTGGGGGGAAGGATGTGGGGATGGCATAGTTAGGGAGTGTGAGATCACCGTATACACATTGCTACATTTAAAACAGACAACCAACAAGTTCCATATAGCATAGAGAAGTCTGCTCAATGTTACGTGGCAGCCTGGATGGGACAGGAGTTTGGGGGAGAATGGATACGTGTTTATGTATAGCTGAATTCCTTTGCTGTTCACTTGAAACTATCACAACATTGTTTATTCACTGGCCAATACAAAATAAAAAGGGTTTTACAAAAATGTATATGCCTTACCAGTCCTCTAGAATGGAGTTTGGCATATCCTCTGGAGATGTGCCACTCCTGTTGCTTATCTTTCTATCTCATTTCCAAACCCACATTCTTATTGTGGCTACTTTTTCCTGCACTATCTTAGATGGATCGGAATGGTTAAATTAGTCCCAGTACCCACAGGGTTCAGAATCTTGTGGTGCCATGTCTCCCAAATATCCTGGACTTATTAGTAAATGCAGTAGTTGGTGATACTTTTAAATACCTCTCTGAAAGAGTTGGTGTGGGGAATATATTTGTGGTTATATGTGAATTCACTGCTTTATACGGGCAGTTATAGTGGAATTTCATATACAGAAAGACGAGTGTTTGTGGATGTACATACAGTAGACAGCCACAGGAAAAATGGTAAGGGGTCAATCACAAACCCAACATTCCCAACCACAGAAACTGATCCAAGATGTAACCCAAGCCATTTCCACCAAAGTTATTATCTAGGTTCCTTCTTTTAATATAAATTTATTTAATTGGAGGCTAATTACTTTACAATATTGAATCGGTTTGCCATACATAAATATGAATCCACCATGGGTGTACACGTGTTCCCCATCCTGAACCCCCCTCCCACCTCATTCCCCATACCATCCCTCTGGGTCATCCCAGTGCACCAGCCCCAAGCATCCTGTATCATGCATAGAGCCTGGACTGGCGATTTGTTTCACATATGATAACATACATGTTTCAATGCCATTCTCCCAAATCATACCACCCTCTCCCTCTCCCTACTGCTACTGCTAAGTCACTTCAGTCGTGTCCAACTCTGTGCGACCCCATAGATGGCAGCCCACCTGGCTCCGCCATCCCTGGGATTCTCCAGGCAAGAACACTGGAGTGGGTTGCCATTTCCTTCTCCAGTGCATGAAATTGAAACGTGAAAGTCAAGTCGCTCAGTTGTGTCCGACTCTTAGCAACTCCATGGACTGCAGCCTACCAGGCTCCTCCATCCATGGGATTTTCCAGGCAAGAGTACTGGAGTGGGGTGCCATTGCCTTCTCCCTCTCCCACAGAGTCCAAAAGACTGTTCTATACATCTGTGTCTCTCTTGCTATCTCTCATACAGGGTTATCGTTACCATCTTTCTAAATTCCATATATATGTGTTATTATACTGTATTGGTGTTTTTCTTTCTTGCTTACTTCACTCTGTATAATTGGCTCCAGTTTCATCCATCTCATTAGAACTGATTCAAATGTATTCTTTTTAATGGCTGAGTAATACTCCAGCTGAGTAAAACTCCAGCTGTGTAAATGCACCACAGCTTTCTTATCCATTCATCTGCTGATGGACATCTAGGTTGTTTCCATGTCCTGGCTATTATAAACAGTGCTGCGATGAACATTGGGGTACACGTGTCTCTGTTCCCCATAGTGGCTGTACTAGTTTGCATTCCCACCAACAGTGTAAGAGGGTTCCCTTTTCTCCACACCCTCTCCAGCATTTATTACTTGTAGACTTTTGGATCACAGCCATTCTGACTGGTGTGAAATGGTATCTCATTGTGGTTTTGATTTGCATTTCTCTGATAATGAGTGATGTTGAGCATCTTTTCATGTGTTTGTTATGTCTGTATGTCTTCTTTGGAGAAATGTCTGTTTAGTTCTAGGTTCTGTCTGTTATGGGAAATGTTTTTCTTTTTTCTTTGGTTATATTCAAGAAGAGCATGATCTCAAAGCTACCAGAAGACAAGGTCCCCAGTACCCACTAAGCACCTTTGGGCAAGAAAGAGAAATGTTCACTTTAGTTCAACCTCTCAGTCACGTCTGACTCTGCAACCCTATGGACTGCAACACGCCAGGCTTCCCTGTCCATCACCAACTTCCAGAGTTTGCTCAATCTCATGTCCATCGAGTCGGTGATGCCATCCAACCATCTCATCCTCTGTCATCCCCTTCTCCGACTGCCTTCATTCTTTCCCAATATCAGGGTCTTTTCCAGTGAGCAAGTTCTTCACATCAGGTGGCCAAAGTATTGGAGTTTCAGCCTCAGCATCAGTCCTTCCAATGAACATTTAGGACTGATTTCTTTTAGGTGACTGGTTGGATCTCCTTGCAGTCCAAGGGACTCTCAAGAGTCTTCTCCAACACCACAGTTCAAAAGCACCAATTTTTGGTGCTCAGCTTTCTTTATAGTCCAATTCTCACATTCATACATGACCATAGAAAAGCTATGGAAAAACCATAGCTTTGACCAGACAGACCTTTGTCAGGAAAGTAATGCCTCTGTTTTTTAATATTCTGTCTAGATTGGTCATAGCTTTTCTTCTAAGGAGCAAGCATCTTTTAATTTCATGGCTGCAGTCACCATCTGCAGTGATTTGGGAGCCCAAAAAAATAAAGTTTGTCACTGTTTTCCCATCTATTTGCCATGAAGTGATAGGACCAGATGCCATGATCTGAGTTTTCTAGTTTTCTGAATGTTGAGTTTTAAGCCAACTTTTTCACTCTCCTCTTTCATTTTCATCAAGAGGTGCTTTAGTTCTTCTTTGCTTTCTACCATAAGGGTGGTGTCATCTGCATATCTAAGGTTACTGATATTTCTTCTGGCAATCTTGATTCCAGCTTGTGCTTCATCCAGCCCACCATTTTGCATGATGTATTCTGCATATAAGTTAAATAAGCAGGGTAACAATACATAGCTTTGATATACTCCTTTTCCAATTTGGAACCAGTCTTTTGTTCCATGTCCAGTTCTAACTGTTGCTTCCTGGCCTGCATACAGATTTCTCAAGAGGCAGATCAGGTGGGCTGGTATTCCCATGTCTTTCAGAATTTTCCATAGTTTGTTGTGATCAACACAGTCAACAGCTTTGGCATAGTCAATAAAACAGACGTAGATGTTTTTCTGGAACTCTCATGCTTTTTCAAAGATCTAAAGGATGTTGGCAATTTGATCTCTGGTTCCTCTGAGAAACAGAGAAATGTACCTCCTCCTCAAATCATTTTCTTGACTCTCATTAGAAAAGACACTTGACTGCCATCTGCTGGAAATCTGCCATAATAAAACATACAAATCTGATTTCTAAGGTATGATTAGTGACCCTTAGATGGAACACAATTGTACACTGCACACAATACCTGGCAGCCCTACTGACAGCCATGTCCCCAACTCCAAACTTTTTATAATACATTCCTTTTCTCTTATGCTAGTAGAGAGTTCAAGTTCATTTTTGATTCCTTACAACCAGGAGAGTCCTAGAAAAAATACCCAGTTTCACTCATTATCTAGCTGCATGCACTCACTTAACTAAGTCATTTGGCCTCTGTGAGCCCAAGATTCTTCAGCTATAAGCTGGGCAATGACTGAAAGAGAAGCGTGTGAGATAAACACGTGTGAAAAGGCTTTGAAAGCACAATATGCCAAAAGAGTATTGAAAATAAGAAAACAAAGGACTTTCCTAGCCGTCGGTTAGGACTCTGTGCTTCCACTGCAGGGAGGGCAGGTCCAGTCCCTGGCCCAGGAACTAAGATCCCACATGCCACATGGCCAAAGAAAGAAAGAAAACAAGTCAATGATGCTGACAATTCAGACAGAGCAAAAGAAGATGCAAAATCTACCCCCATTACTTTTCTGCTTCCCTATCTTTCTTCACAGCATAGCGGAGAATCTTTTTAAACTTAGAAAGAAAGAAAGAAAAAGACACAGAGTAGAACTTCACTAATTTAAGATGGAATCAATAGGCACAGGTGAAGCATTGATTTGTGACCCTCTGAACCAGAGGCTCAGGAGTCCATCCTGCCTTCTTCCAACAGAAAGAATTGAAGGCAGATCATTGTGGCACACGTACAGTCTGTAGCCAGGAAAATTAGTTCCCACCCAAAATCAATAAATTAAAAGATAAATCCTGAGACATCTTGTTTCCATCCTCACAGTGAGTTTAATCAGCTAACTATTACAGGAGGTCCTGGGCATCTCAACAAGTTGATGTAAAACACCAATCACTCTCAGAAATACAAGATTAAATACAATTAGCAGCTGTTACTAACCCAGCCCAAAGTCTATGCTCAACAAAGACTTTTAGTGAAAACAAAAATCATCAGCTATCAGGTTGAAAATAAAGAGCTCAATATAGGGTATAATCTACTAATTTGCTGATCAATGGACATAAGCAGGAACCAGTATGTCACTGTATTTGAAACACCAGACCATACTCTCTCATCAGAATGACTCAATATATTTCATCCTGACCTTTTCCTTATTTTTTCCATATCTTACCTAATTCATTTGAGCTTGGCTGGTCAATTTATTTACTGGCATTTCTTCATTGAGTCTCCATATTTACAAAGCACTGCACTAGACAATTTAGATCCCATAAACATGAATAAAGATATGGCCTCTGCCTTCAGAAAATTTGAAGCCTAAGTTGGGGGAAAAAAACAGGCACATATGCAAGTTAAATCTGGTTAATTCATTCACTCATTTAATCATTCAACAGATACTTATTCAAACATAGGTGCAGAAGAAAAAATAAGACAAACATGATCGCTACCTAACAGAGGTTAGAGTCTTCACTGGAAGAGAGACAGTAAATACATTTAATTCCAACCTATAATAAGGGCTCTAAAGGAAAACCACATGTTGCCTAGAGTACACATTTTTTCCTGAGAAAGTCACATTTAAGATAAAGACCTGAAGGATAAGTGCCAGTTGTCCAGGTGAAGAGAAGGCAGTAGAATATTTCAGGTAAATGGGAAAGCACATATGAAAAAACAATAGAGGAAGAGAACTTAGAACACGAGAACTAACTAAAAGGATACCAAAGTGATGAAAGCACAGTGACAGAGAGGAGAACAGGTCAACAGGCAACTGAAGAGCTGGACAAGGGCCAGATCATTCTATTTGCCATGTTAAGGATCTTATGCTAATAGCAGTTAGAAGCCATTCAAGGATTTTAAGAAGAGGACTATTCTAATCATACTTGCATTTCTAAAGATCAGTCTGGCTGCCTATGTCAAAAGTGAATTAAACATCTGTATGTCTTCTTTGGAGAAATGTCTGTTTAGGTCTTTTTCCCACTTTTTGATTGGGTTCTTTGTTTTTCTGGTATTGAGTTGTATGAGCTGCTTGTATATTTTGGAAATTAATCCTTTGTCAGTTGTTTCATTTGCTATTATTTTCTCCCATTCTGAGGGCTGTCTTTTCACCTTGCTTATAGTTTCCTTTGCTGCGCAAATCTTTTAAGTTTAATCAGGGCCCACTTGTTTACTTCTGTTCTTATTTCTGTTACTCTACCAGGTGGGTCATAGAGGATCTTGCTTTGATCTACGTCATCAAGTGTTCTGCCTATGTTTTCCTCTAAGAGTTTTATAGTTTCTGGTCTTACATCTAGGTCTTTAATCCATTTTAAGTTTATCTTTGTGTATGGTGTCCAAAGAAGACATACAGATAGCTAACAAACACATGAAAAGGTGCTCAATATCACTCATTATTAAAGAAATGCAAATCAAAACCACTATGGGATATCACCTCACACTGGTCAGAATGGCCATAATCAAAAAAGTCTACAAACAATAAATGCTGGAGAGGGTGTGGAGAAAAGGGAACGCTCTTACACTGGGGTGGGAATGTAAATTGATACAGCCACTATGGAAGATAGTATGGAGATTCCTTTAAAAACTAGGAATAAAACCACCATATGAACCAGCAATCCCACTCCTAGGCATATACCCTGAGGAAACCAAATTTGAAAGAGACACATGTATCCCATTGTTCATTGCAGTATTATTTACAATAGCTAGAACATGGAAGCAACCTAGATGTCTGTCGACAGATGAACAGATAAAGAAGTTGTGATATATATACACAATGGAATATTACTCAGCCATAAAAAGGAACGCATTTGAGTCAGTTCTAATGAGGTGGATGAACCTAGAACCTAAAATACAGATTGAAGTGAGTCAGAAAGAGAAAGATAAATATTGTATTCTAACACATATATACAGAATCGAGAAAAATGGTACTGAAGAATTCATTTACAGGGCAACAATGGAGAATCAGACATAGAGAATAGACTTATGGACATGGGGAGAGGGGAGGAGAGGGTGAGATGTATGGAAAGAATAACATGGAAATTTACATTGCCATATGTAAAATAGATAGCCAACGGGAATTTGCTGTATGGCTCAGGAAACTCAAACAGGGCTCTGTATCAACCTAGAGGGGTGGGATGGGGGCGGAAATGGGAGGGAGTTCCTAAAGGGGGGGGGGCGGGGATATATGTATACCTATGGCTGATTCATGTTGAGGTTTGACAGAAAACAGCAAAATTCTGTAAAGCAATTATCCTTCAATAAAAAATAAATTTTAAAAAAGTGAATTAGAGGATGACAAGAGTGGCAGAGCTATTTCAAATCCTAAAAGATAATGCTGTTAAAGTACTGCACTCAGTATGCCAGCAAATTTGGAAAATTCAGCAGTGGCCACAGGACTGGAAAAGGTCAGTTTTCATTTCAATCCCAAAGGAAGGCAATGCCAAAGAATGTTTAAATTTCCATACAACTGCACTCATTTCACATGCTAGCAAGATTATGCTCAAAATCCTTCAAGTTAGGCTTCAGCAGTATGTGAACTGAGAAACTCCAGATGTACAAGCTGGATTTAGAAAAGGCAGAGGAACCAGAGATCAAATTGCTAACATATGCTGGATCATATACAAAGCAAGGGAATTCCAAAAAAATCTACTTCTGCTTCATTGACTATGCTAAAACCTTTGACTGTGTGGATCACAACAAACTGTAGAAAACTCTTCAAGAGATGAGAATACTAGACCACCTTATCTGCCTCCTGAGAAACTTGCATGCAGGATAAATAGCAACAGTTAGAACTGGGCACAGAACAACAGACTGGTTCAAAACGGAAAGAAGTACATCAAGGCTGTATATTATCACCCTGCTTATATAATTTATATGCAGAATACATCACACAAAATGATGGGCTGGATGACTCACAAGCTAGAATCAAGATTGCCAGGAAAAATATCAACAAATTCAGATATGCAGATGATATCACTTTAATGGCAGAAAGTGAAGAGGAATTAAAGAGGGTCTTGATGAAAGTGAAAGAAGAGAGTGAAAAAGCTGGCTTAAAACTCAGCATTCAAGAATCGAAGATCACGGCATTTGGTCCCATCACTTCATGGCAAATAGATGGGAAAAAAGTGGAAACAAAATCAGATTTCATTTTCTTGGGCTCCAAAATCACTGTGGATGGTGACTGCAGCCATGAAATTAAAAGACATTTGCTCCTTGGAAAAGTAGCTATGAGAAACCTAGATAGTGTATTAAAAAGCAGAAACATCATTTTGCTGACAAAGGTCTATACAGCCAAAGCTATGGTTTTCCCAGTAGTCATGTTTGGATGTGAGAGTTGGACCATAAAGAAGTCTGAGCGTCGAAGAATTGATGCTTTCGAACTGTGGTGCTAGAGAAGACTCGAGAGTGTCTTGGACAGCAAGGAGATCAGACCAGTCAATCCTAAAGGAAATCAACCCTGAATATCCATTGGAAGGACTGATACTGAAGCTCCAATACTTTGGCCACCTGATGTGAAGAGCCAACTCACTGGAAAAGACCCCGATGAAAGACTGAGGGCAAGGGGACAAGCGGGCAACAGAGGATGAGATGGTTGGATGGCATCACTGACCCAATGGACATGAGTTGGAGTAAACTCAGGGAGATAGTGAAGGAACTTGGTAGCCTTGCATGCTACAGCTCATGGGATCGCAAAGAGTTGGACTCAATTTAGCAACTGAACAGCAACAACAAGAGGGGCTTTAGGAAACCAGTTGAAAGCAGTGTGCCAAACTACAAATACCCAGCTGTAGTTGGCCAGGTCACATAAGCAGCCACCATCTTGTAGTCAGCACTTATCACTCCACATCCTCAACCCCTTAAGTTAGAGGGAAAAGCGCTTTAAGCATCCTACAGTGAAACTCAGCACACACTTTCCCATAGAAACAGTGCTATAAAGGGCAGTTCATGGTTTAATGAATACTTTTTTTTAAGGTGACTTTGCTTTTCTTCTTGAGTAGCTTTATAATTAGAAGGGACCTAGAGACTTCAAAAGGTTCCTTGAAACAGGCTATGAAGATAATGAAAGGTTCTGAACATTAGTTTTGTGGTACTCTTGCCTAAGAGAAGCTAAACTACCTTCAGAAAATAAGTATATATAGGAAGTATAAGTTCATTTTGAAAATGTCAAACTCTTACCTATGCTTGGGAAGTCACTGAAGCTACAAGGTGCTAGAAGAGACAGGAAGGGGTAGGATCCAATGTGTGGATGGAGATGTCAGCCTTAGGGTGAGCTGCTGTTACCCTGGACAGCACCTTAGTCCAAACCAGACTCCGAGTGGGTGCAGTACACCATGACTCACAGACAGTGACTGGAGGACAAGCTAGACTTTGTTCTCCAAGTCTCCTTGCCTAGGCCCTCTTAGGGAGTGAACAATCCCTAAGTGAACAAAATGCAACATTCTTGGCCCTAGAAAGAAGGCAAAATGGCATGTTCTATGAAATGAAGACGAAGCAAAAGATGAGCAGTCTATGGCACAGTGGCTCAGAGCAGGGATGTAGAACCACTGCATGGTTTTGAATCCTGGTTCACTGGCTGTGTGACTGTGGCTAGCTCCTTGATCTATCTGTTCCTTGATTTTACCATCTAGAAAATGGAGGAAATAATCATACCTACCTCCAAGATTTGTTCTAAGAATTGACTTAATATTTGATACACAGTAACAACCGTTTCAAAAAACTAAGATCATGGCATCTGGTCCCATTCCTTCATGAGAAATAGAAGGGGGAAAAGTAGAAGCAGTGACAGATTTTCTTTCCTTGGACTTCAAAATCGCTGCAAATGGTGACTGCAGCCATGAAATTAAAAGACACTTGCTCCTCAGAAGGAAAGCTATGACAAAACTGAATAGCTTATTAAAAAGCAAAGACATCACTTTGCTGACAAAGGTCCATATAGTCAAAGCTATGGTTTTTCCAGTAGTCATGTATGGGAGAGCTGGACCATAAAGAAGGCTGAGTGCTAAAGAACTGATGCTTCAGACTGTGATGCTGGAGAACACTCTTGAGAGCCTCTTGGACAGCAAGGAAATCAAATCAGCCAATCCTAAAGGAAATCAACCCTGAATATTCATTGGAAGGACTGATGCTGAAGCAGAAGTTCCAATATTTTGGCCACCTGATGTGAAGACCCAACTCATTGGAAAAGACCCTGATGCTGGGAAAGATTGAAGGCAAAAGAAGAGGGCGACAGAGGATGAGATGATTAGATAGCATCACTGACTCAATGAATGTGAACTTGAGGAAACTCCGGGAGATAGTGGAGGACAGGGAGGCCTGGTGTGCTGAAATCCATGGGGTCGCAAAGAGTTGGACAGGACTGAGCAACTGAACAACAATAACCATTTACAGGAGGCTTAACTGAATGAAATAAAAAACATAAAGAGAATGGAGATGTTTTCTCTGTATGAAGCAAGGCCATTTGCTACAAAGCAACCAAGCACTGAAGAAAATTTCTACAGAAAACTAAAAATGGTTACAGCACCATCTTGGAAAGGATGATGGTGTTAGTACAAAAACTGGCAACACCTCTAATTACTCCTTGTCTGAAAGACATCAAAGGTATTCTTCACTTTCCATGATGCTCTGCCTATTAAGCTATTGTTTGCTCAGGAGTATCTCCAGCTGCAGTTGCTACAAGGATAGCTGAATTCAGTAGGCAGCCAAATTTATAGCAAATTCACTGCTCCCCCTCTCCTGAACTCACCTGAATTCATGCTGAACACAGAAGAATAATTCTTGCCTCCCCAGATGGCAAACAGATTCATGCTCTTTTTAAAATGCTCATCGTACTCAAATATGTTTCTCAGCAGGAAATGTTCTACCTGCTGCTGGAATACTCAGAGGATTAAAGAAGATTGTATGCATATACTAATGGCTACATTTACTCAACAGTTATGGGAGAAATGAATATTTCAACACAAAACAACACTTCCACTTTCTCATTACCAATTCAATTATTTCCACACCAAACTACATTCCCCACTAGGAAATATGACTACATTATCCTCACTGATCTATCTCAACAATTAAGAAAGGGCTAGGCAACAGGCAAATACACATACCCATCCTTATTTAAGCCACCCTCATCTGCCTTTTAGCACCGGTGTGTTCATCACTCAATCATGTCTGCCTCTGCAACCCCATGGACTGCAGCCCACCAGGCTCTTCAGTCCATGGAATTCTCCAGGCAAGAGCACTGGAGTGGGTTGCCATTTCCTTCTCCAGGGAATCTTCCCAATCCAGGGATCGAACCCAAGTCTCCTGCATTGCAGGCGGATTCTTTACCAGCTGAGCCACCAGGGAAGCCCATCCTCATCTGCCTTTTAGCACAAAGACAGCTAAAAAACAAAAGCCCTGGCTGCCAATACAGTCTGCAATGACCTAAGCCCTCCACAAGACATTGGTGATGTTCACACCAGGGAACACACGGTCCAGTAAAAACTAATCACTGAGCCCGACTCAAGCCAATGACACAGTCTATGGCACTTAGTTCACATACTGGCATTGTCTTCTCTACAAACAGGGCCCTTATTTTGCATCTCCACATTCATGTCAAACTTAGGATTCAGATTCTAGGAGTAGAAATAGGTTCAGGAGTGAAGTTTAACATAAACCACTTGAAGGATCTAATAGTCAAGTTTCCACAGAGAAAGTATAAAGTACTGTAGGTATTTTGAGTACAAAGGGATTTAATGCAGGGAATTCAAAGCTTACAGAACTGATGGAAAGGCTAAGGGAGGAGGTTCTGAGATGGGCCTTCAGAAATGACTCTCAGAACAATATACAATTGATCCACCACTGAGGCTGCCACTGGAGAGAGACATACAAAATCACATCCCTGTGCCTGGAGCCCTAGAATCAAGGAGCAGAATCAAGAATCCATTGAAAACATCACTGCCTCTTGATATTCAAGATTAGACACTGGAAAGCTTGTGTCTGCACAAGTTGCTTCTGCTCATATTTCCCCTTCCTTGCTTGCCAGAAGAAACAGACAAAAGAGCCAAGAGAATGGTCTCCCCCATCCTCCCACCTTCTATATTTTCATCCATCCAGTTGGAAGAGTCTATTTCATATCCAGAGCCATAATTGTTAAAAGCTATTGAAAATGTATTTTTTTAGCATTCTAATATCTTTGTAAAAGAAAGGTTAACTAAAAATGGAGGTTGCATAACTCCATCAACTGAATCTACCAAATGACTGCTATAAACTTCTCAAGATAAAAAAAAAAAAGAAAAAGACTTCCCTGTTGGTCCAGTGGTTAAGAATCCACCTTGCTATGCAGGGGACTCAGGTTCGCTCCTCAGTCAGAGAACTAAGATCCCACGTATTGCAAAGCAACTAGGCCCACATGCCACAACTACTGAGCCTGTACACCACAATGAAAGATCTCACATGAAGCAACAAAGATCCTTTGTGTTGCAACTAGGTCCCAATCCAGCCAAATAAATAGATAAATATATATATTTTTAAACTTCCCCATGTATGTTCATTGCTCTAGTGCTAAAATACATGGAGAACTGTAACTGGAGAATATTCCTTCGGGAGTAAGCCTTAACCTCTCCATAAGCCAAAGGAACAATTCCTGAAACAAGTACAACTTTCAGCCTTTAACACTCAAATGTCCATTAGTGTATTAATTACTTACTAGAGTCCAGAGATACCAAGCCAGCAGTCTTTACACAGGGAAAGAAAAGAAACCTGGAAACAGAGAAGAATAAATGCAGGCATAGGGAGGGGACAGACATTTGTTGCTAAACATGTGGTTCATCTATTTTTGCAATTGAGCCACTAGACCAGTGTGGCAAAAAAAATGTACTCTCTCACATAGTCACTAGGGATTTATCAGGATCAGGAACAAGAAAAGAAAATCCATGCATCCTCATCATGGGACACTCCCTACCCAAATCTGAACCACAGATACCCGATCCATACCCACACCCTAAGATAGACCCAGGCAACATTCCCACAAAAATATGGGGTGGGTCCCAAAGTGACAATCAATAATCACCAGTTCCCAACTGTAGACCCACAGGAGAGACCCACCCTCTGGTATATTTTGTTTGTCCAAGCCAGGATTTGTTTCGAAATAGTGCTTTGAATGTCTTTAGATAGGATATGCACTCTCCACTTCAAAGTATGCTGTTGCTGTTCAATTGCTTAGTCGTGTCCAACTCTTCAGCAGCCCTGAGGACTGTAGCCCACCAGGCTCCTCTGTCCATGGAATTCTTCAAGCAAGAATACCAAATGGGTTGCCATTCCCTTCTCCAGGAGATCTTCCTGACTCAGGGATGAAATCCACATCTGCTGCATCGGCAAGTGAATTGTTCACCACTGAGCCACCAGGTAAGCCCACTTCAAAGCATGTCCTCAACCTTCTTTTTCTATCATTTTTTAATCCAGCACTGGCACACTGACATTACCTTCCTAGCCACCCCTGGCCTGTTTTTTTCCCCCTCCTTAAAGGACAATTGAAGGGTCCAGATCTGATGAAAATAAATGAAATCATCAATCCTAGTGGGTATGGGATCATAAACGAGAGACAGACTAAGGGAGAGAAATGAAACGGAAAGGACAGGAACAGGAGGCTACACTCTGACTGGCACAAACACCATTCACTCTTTGCTGCTGGGACTAGAGGGGCATGGTGCCTGCGCATCACTGTGGTTAAGAGACACAAAGTGCATAAGCTCACCTCAGTTGTGGGAGAGCATTCCCACATCAGGAAAGGGCTTCCAGAGTCCAGGCCACTGCCACGTAAGATCACTCAGTTTGTCTCTTACTTCCAACTAAGGAAGGGAAGAGCCCACTTTGGCAACTGCTTGGGAGCCTGGGAATCTGTCCTGCCTCACGGTGGAGCAGCACAGCATCACTACTGGCTATTAAGTTGTCTGTGAGGCTGTGGTCAACCCCCAGGCAAACCACGGTAATTGTCCAGACTGGCTGTCCTCTGCTTGGGTTCCTCTCAGAGGTTCGTTCTAGTCCCAGGGAACTATAAACCAGTTAACAACTCAACTCTAATTAATAAGCTCCTTAATGGAGATATAAACGTCCACATTTTTATCCTTTACGATGTACTTTGGGCTCTTTTTCCCTTAAATAACTGAATGGATGTCTCTGCTTCCTCCTTTTTCAATTCCTGCTTTCACATTGTTTTCTGGTCTCTAAATAACAGTAACTGTCTGTCTTCACTCTTTAAATCCATCACCTCCCATGCCCCCTGCTCTCTGTTTATTGTCTATCAGGGTATTTTCTGTGTTCCTTGGAAGCCCCAATGCCCAACTGTGAGGAGCAGGCAAACCTGCTTAAGTTTTCAAAGAGAAAGGGTAGAGACTTTAAAGAGAAAGGGTGTGGCTATCTACACACATGGAAGCCAGTAATGCCATGATATTTGAAAAAGGCAGATACAGTCACATCATACAGAGAAAATACAAATCACTGTTCTCCACTGAGAGCAAAATTCTAGCTGGAGCAGTTAGACTAAGGGCAGAGAATGTTGGGAAGATCAAACATAAATATCTGGAATTTCTCTTTGTCAAACCTCAAAAGCTTATTTCAACCTGAAACATAACTGTATATTCATTCATGAATCTTTTTTATATTACACAAAACTTCAAACATATAAAAAAGTAAAGAGAATAACATCATGACCTCCATGAACCATTTCTTAGCTTCACTAAGACTCAATATGTGACCACATTTATTTCATCCACTTACCAACTCACTTTTCCCCAACACCCAATTAGCATGATAATATCAGATATATTATCATTCATTACTGCTAACGTTTTTATTACAATAAGTCACATAAGATAAAACATGCTATTTTAACCATATTTAACTGTACAGTTCAGTGGCACTAAGTACATTCACATTGTTGTGCAGCTCAAACACCATCACCCATCTACCAAATTTTTCACTTTCCTAAATTGAAACTGTGTCCCATAAAACACTAAGTCTCCATGCCCCCCTTTCCACCTCCTCCATCCCATCCACTATCTAGCCCCTGGCATCTGTCAATGTGCTTTCTGAATCTGTGAATTTGACTATTCTAGGTACCTTGTATAAGTGTAAACTGTTAGTACATACATCACTTCTTAATAAAAATTCTTATAAGGCCCAAGGCCTTGCACTAACAGTTTCCAAGCAATGGCCTTAGCACACGGTCTCTGGTGTTAGACACACTGAGATCAGTATATCAACTACACCGTTTAGTAGCTATGTGACTTTCAAGAGTTCCTTACCTTCTCTAAGTCTTGGCTCTTCATCTGTAAGATGAAGTACATCTAATAGTGCTTTACTTACTTTTTAAAGTAAGGCTAATAGTGCTACCTCTTTGTGAAGAAAACTAAGAGTGCAGGGGAACTGCCTGGCCCAGAGTAAGTGCTCAGATTTACTTTCGTGACTTTTACTGTTATATCAGAATTTCAACAGAAAGAACTATTTCATCTTCCAGGAAAGACCCTTGTCCTAACAGAGGATTTTTTTAACAAGGTCATAGATCATCCTGTTCTTTAATGTTCTGATGCCAACTGGACAAAGCAGAGCATCTCCCCTTTCTTTAGAACCTTGGGTGACTCATCTCTGATACTTTCATTTCTGCCTCTGGGTGTGGCTAAAACTCACCCTATTGATTTCTCATTGTACTGAATGTCAACCAAGTCAAAAGTCAGATTTGACTGAGATCCGTGTTTAATCTGCTTCATTTTCATGTTCTCCCACTGAGAAATGGGAGTAACTACAGTCCCAGGTCATAGTTTATTTGCTGTAGCTAAAGTGCCTTGGCTTTTACTAATTAGTTTTGTGACATTTGTTTGGATTTTGTGTTACCAGACATTTAGAAGGTATATTTCAGATTTTCAAGGATGCAATCCATTGTGTTTTCGAAACTGTGAGAGAGATATCTAGATGATCACCAAGCTTGGCTACTCTTTCTTGGTAGACTGGTGAGTGGACTGCATTTCCCAGCCTTCCCTGCATTTAACTGGAGCCATGAGACAATTTCTCAACGTTATGTTTAAGGACAATGGGATTTGCAAAGCAGGCAGAATGCAAAGATGTTATAACAGGCCTGCTGGAAAATATGACTTATAACCGGCTGTCCATTCTCAGATATTCAGATATTCCAGTATTCTGGAACTGCTGTGTGCTACATCCCCGGTATGTCATCAGATCTGGAAAATGAGCACAGTTTGATATTAGCACTTTATAGATTTCTGGGAAGGCCATGGTGATATATAGGAGGTTTTATAAACTTAAGACAGAAAAGGCCAAGATGAAAAGTCTTATATTATTTTGAAAGCAGGATTTTGCTTGCAAAAAGGTGGATCTAGTCCGATGCCAGGGTCATCCCTGACTTTGGGTCAAGCTAGATTCTATGGGCTTAGCATCAAGAGAGACTTGCAATGACTAAGCAGCCCCTACCATGGTGCCCTCTTAGGCAGGATACTTGGTGTTATCAAACATTTAGAAGGTTCATTTCAGCTGGTGGTTGGAGAATACACATACTCTCTAAAGGCAGTCACTGGAAGCAAAACAAACCCTGCTCCTAGAGAGCATCCAGTCACTCTAAGAAAGGACACTTCGTGAAGAAAATTCTGTAGCTGGAAACTCACATGGAGGTCTTGAAGGTCACAGGGAAGACCCTAAAAAAGTTGTTAATCATCTTGCCTATCTTATCAATCCACATCATTAACATTATCTTTCTAATTGTTTTTCAATCTCCTCAAAGACCCGTTACTAAAAAGGCATCCATTGCCCTTTTTTTTTTTTTTTTTTTTACTGTGCCAAATGGCTTGTAGGATCTTAGTTCCTGGACCAGGGATCAAACATATGCCCCCTGCAGTGGAAGTGCAGAATCCTAACCACTGAACCGCCAGGTAAGTTTCCATCTATGCGTTTACATTAGAGAAAGAGCAGTGGGAGAAGGTGGGCTGTGAGCTGGGACAGGTATAACAGGTGGATATGGCTTTAGTGGTGATGGGGATCAGGTAACAGTTCAAGGTCAGTATAGGCTATGGGTTATTCTAGAGAGTGAGACAACTCTGCATGGATTGTCTGGACCTTAAGGAAGAAGCCAGAATAAGGAAGGTGAAGGCATTACGAGTCTCACAATTGGTGAGTAGAGGTCTTGAAGTGCTTCCCATTCACAATGAAGCCCTTGGATCAGGTATGAAAGTGACAGTCAAAAAAGGGCCAGAGGCATAGAGGAAGTTCTTACTTCTTACTGAGACAAAATCTGCTGTTAAATCACATTAGTTATCTGTGGTAGACAGAATGTATAATCTCCTCCTCTTCACTGTAGACATAAATATAATGGGACTTTACTCCCATGATTAGGCTACATTACATGGCAAATGTCTCCCACTCTAATGAAAATGTCTTACAAGATTTTCTGTTTCACTTTAATTCCTATAACTTCCAACCTCAAATCAGAAGCCACTTTGGGGATTTCATCATTGACTAAACTACCTAAGAACTGATGAGTGTGTATTCTCTCAGCACCTTCCTCCAGGAAGCTGTCTTTCTTTTTCCCTGAGCTTGGGTCAAGCACTCAACTATACAAAATACACAGCTTGTATTCACTTATTTACCTTATGTGTGTGTTTGTGTGACCAGTCATATCCAACTCTTTGTGATCTAATGGATTATAACCCACCAAGTTCCTTTGTCCATGGAATTTTCCAGGCAAGAATACTGAAGTGGGTTGCCATTTTCTTCTCCAGGGGATCTTCCTGACCCAGGGATCAAACCCACATCCCTTGTGTCTCCTGCACTGGTAGTCAGATTCTTTACCACTCTGCCACCAGGGAAGCCCTTACCTTGACTTCACCCTATTCTAAAAGTGCATAGCATATCTTTCAAAAGTATTACAGGATTTTTTAATGAATAAGTGAGAAATCTAAAGGAGGGAAAAATAAATTGAGGAAAAGGAAACTCAGAGTACAGGTCAACAGACAAAACACCTGCCACAAAATCTTTCTAGAAGTGAACCACAAAATCAGGCTCTCAGCTTTCCAGCTATCAGAGCAAAGAGAGAGACACTATCAATTAAATATTAATAATTCATACTGGCTATATGTCTGGTTGCTTGCTTTTAAAAACATCTATTCCTGGGAATTTCTTGGTGGTTTAGTGATTGGGACTCTATGCTTCCACTGCAGAGGTCCCGGGTTAGATCCCTGGTGGGAAAACTAAGATCCCACATGCCAGCAGGCCTAGACCAACGGAAGAAAGAAAAAGGCGGGAGTAAAGAGAACTATTTAGAAAACACACACACCTATTTCTGATAATGTCATCTGAGGAATTTTTTCCTCTGACCGTCATTGAAACAAGCCATGCAGGCTTTAATCAGTAGCTTAGAGGAAAGAATCTGGTTTATTTTTATTTTTTTATTTTTTTTTACTTTTTATTTTTTTACTTTACAATACTGCATTGGTTTCACCATACATTGACATGAATCCACCATAGGTGTACATGAGTTCCCAACCCTGAATTGGCAAAATGTTTACCTATTTACTTCATTTACTAGCACAACAGGGTCATGGTTTAGGGATGAAGAAACTGGGAGTGGAGACCAGAGAACATCAGACAGAAAAAGAATCACTCATACAGAAACGGTCAGTGAGGCCAAGTAATTGGAACCCACAAAGGTAGAAAGAAAGAGCAACAGCCAGCAGTAAAGTCCCTAACCTTGGAGAAAGAGAAGACTGTGGAAAGGGCAGAGAAGTTCTTCAAGCCATAGGCAGACATTAAGAAGAAAAAGACACAGTGCCAGGAAACAAAACATAGAACCATACAGAAATATTCCCACTAGAGAGAGGCCTTAGGGATGTCAAATTCCTTATGACACCAGCCTCCTGTAAAGATAAGGGAACTAAGATCCAGACAGTGTGTCTGCCCCTGAAGCCACACAGCTGACACAAAGCTGATACCCTAAGACTCTGTTTAACATTTGGTAATGGGAAATGGACAGGCAGGAAGGCCTTCCTGAAACTATGAAACTACTTAATGGCTGACTTGAGTCTAGAGCCAGAAATACAAGGTGGATGAGGAAAAAAAGTTACTTAGATAAAGTCATGCTACTCCACCATTTATTCGGACCTCAACAAGTACTGTGGCATATCTGACATATACCATATATAGGAGAGTTACTGGAGTTATAGGACTGCTTACTATGTACCAGACAGTACACTAAACACCCTCCTTGCAAAATCCCACTGAATCCCTGTCAACAATCCTAGTGGGTAAAATCCATTATTTACATTTCAGTCTAGAAAACAGGCTCAGCAAGGTTAAACAGTTTCCTCACTGTCACACAGCTAGTGGTTGGTGGACACAAGATTTGAACACAATTTGGCTCCAAACTGTGTGCTCATTCTCCAGCCTAGAAAAATATTTCACCTTGCATTGAGCAAAGAGCATGTGTGTGTATATTCCAAGCACCAGAACTGAGTCATTCAGCTCAGGACCTCGCCGTGGAATGGAAAAGGCATAACCAGCCTGCATGAGACAAAGGACCCAACAGCAAATACATTCAGGGTCATGCCTAATGATTCCAGTTCATTGTACTCTATAATAGAGGAATATATCCATCTACATACATACAGTAAAATAAAGAAGCATACTCATGAAATCTGATCCCTTCCTGGGATCCTGTCCATGGCACGAGGTCACTTTTGTGAAGCTGCCCAGAACTCTGACAGCGCTCTGTGTCCTGAGTGAAATCAGCTCGAGTGGGAAATGCCCTTGTCTTGGGCCAGTGTCTTGCTATAGTTCTTCTACTGAATGATTTGGCTCTGCCCTGAGGGCACTTCTTATTGGACCCTGATGCAGTTCCTATCTCTCAAATCAGAATTTAAACTTTCACAAGAGTGTATTGATTTGTGCTGTCAAAGCAGCGAGATTCCAGAGCTGAGAAGGTGAGGGAGTCTGCCCCCTTTAATCAATATCTTCTTATTCATTAAAGCAGAAGTCTGATTCAAATTTTTATTTTAAGCCAAACTCAGAGACTGAGAATCAGTGTTCTGATGGTTCAGTCTTAACTTGTCAACAAAAATGTGCCCCGTGTTTCAGCATCCCTGGATCTCTCTCTCCTCCCTTTCTTCTTCGGTCTGTCCCAACCTTGATGTTTAAATTCAAGCCCGGCTGACATCTATTTTTTGCCACTGTTCCTTCAGAGACATCCCAAGGCAACCTTCAACCCAGGGCCAGGGCTAGACAACTGCCAGGGTTCTATTGCTCTGGGAATGAATGCATCATCCCAGCAGATACTTTCTGCCTAAATAGTCTGCTCTGTTCATCCTATTCCAACTGGAGCCTCTTAAGATCTAAACATTTGAGCCACTAAAGAACAGTAAAGAGGCTTAACAAACTTGCCAGAATAATTCATAAAAGTCACAGCCCAAAAGCTCTCCTGTAAATGATTTTAATCCAACACTCCTCTCAAACCTCCTACAGCCCTGCCCAGTGCAAAGGGCACAGGATTTACAGATTTTCAGACCTCATTTGGATCTCCAGTTCAGCTCTCTCACTAAAAAGGGAGACTTTTGGTGAAAAACAGAGCTCTGGGCTAATTTTCCTCATTTGTAAAACACTGAATATGACCACTATTTCATAAAATTGATACAGAAATTAGACAGCATAAAGTGCTTCTCAGAATCACATAATCATAATCCCATACTCACAATCTCATCATCATTGGCTCATAGTAGGTTCTCAATAAATGTTCATTTCTCCATCTTTCTCTCAAACCCATTTCTCTCTCCCAGCAACCCCACTTGGTCTTTTCCTTCCCATTTCTCCATTTTCTGCCTTCTTTCCGTTAATCTACCTTATGCTCTTCTCCTTCTTGCCACCCCCTTTAATTGAACGCAAAACCATAAACTCTCAGCACCAGGAGGCTCTAAAGGAGTGTTATCAACCTGAGATGAGTCGCAGCTACTCACCAGCATGGCCATGGGCAGCAATCAACACTTCTGTCCCCCGTGGTCTCTCCTAGCCTTTCTCTCTCTTTCAGAGTTGATATTATTGAAAGTGGCAGATTCTTGGCAATTTCAGGAAATTTTCCAGAGAACAACTCCAAAGAACTGCAAAAAAAAAAAGAGAAATTACAAGGATATGTCTGGGGGAAAAAAAAAAACTTGTTTCATGGGTAAAAGAAGAAAAATAACATGTTTCTCACAGCTCTGATATAATGGTATACTCATTTCAGATAAGCTGTTTCAAATCTGATGCATATTTTCGTAAATCTGAGCCATGGGGTATCTCTCCCATCAGTTGTTATTGGTGTGTGAAAGTCCATCCATGCTGCTCCTGGAAGCCAATTTTTAGCCCCTCTTTCCAATTCTGTATTCAGTGATACCAAAAGGTAACTTGAAATTGAAATGGCAGCAGTGCCAATACCACAGAAATTGGCAACCACTACAAATAGTACCTTCATGGGAAATAGATGGGAAAACAGTGGAAACAGTGTCAGACTTTATTTTGGGAGGCTCCAAAATCACTGCAGATGGTGATTGCAGCCATGAAATTAAAAGATGCTTACGCCTTGGAAGAAAAGTTATGACCAACCTAGAGAGCATATTCAAAAGCAGAGACATTACTTTGCCAACTAAGGTCCGTCTAGTCAAGGCTATGGTTTTTCCTGTGGTCATGTATGGTTGTGAGAGTTGGACTGTGAAGAAAGCTGAATGCCGAAGAATTGATGCTTTTAAACTGTGGTGTTGGAGAAGACTCTCGAGAGTCCCTTGGACTGCAAGGAGATTCAACCAGTCCATTCTGAAGGAGATCAGTCCTGGGTGTTCTTTGGAA
Source organism: Budorcas taxicolor (assembly GCF_023091745.1). Classification (NCBI taxonomy): domain Eukaryota; kingdom Metazoa; phylum Chordata; class Mammalia; order Artiodactyla; family Bovidae; genus Budorcas; species Budorcas taxicolor. The sequence continues at coordinate 25,609,189 of NC_068914.1, forward strand.
GGAATGATGCTGAAGCTGAAACTCCAGTACTTTGGCCACCTCATGGGAAGAGTTGACTCATTGGAAAAGACTCTGATGCTGGGAGGGATTGGGGGCAGAAGGAGAAGGGGATGACAGAGGATGAGATGGCTGGATGGCATCACTGACTTGATGGACGTGAGTTTGAGTGAACTCTGGGAGTTGGTGATGGACAGGGAGGCCTGGCGTGCTGCAATTCATGGGGTCGCAAAGAGTTGGACATGACTGAGCAACTGAACTGAACTGAACAAATAGTACCATGATTGGTTCTAACTGTTGGTCAGGAAGCAACAGTTAGAATTGGACATGGAACAATGGGCTGGTTCCAAATTGGGACAGGAGTACATCAAGGCTATATATTGTCACCCTGCTTATTTAACTTATATGCAGAGTATATCATGCAAAATGCCAGACTGTATGAAGCACAAGATGGAATCAAGATTGCCAGAAATATCAATAACCTCAGATATGCAGATGACACCACCCTTATGGCAGAAAGCGAAGAAGAACTAAAGAGCCTCTTGATGATAGTGAATAGAGTGAAAAAGCTGGCTTAAAACTCAACATTCAAAAAACGAAAATCATGGCATCTGGTCCCATCACTTCATGGCAAATAGATGCAGAAACAATGGAAACACTGACACCATGAAATTAAAAGATGCTTCCTCCTTGGAAGAAAAGCTATGACAAACCAAGACAGCATATTAAAAAGCAGAGACATTACTTTGCCAACAAAGGTCCATTTAGTCAAGGCTATGGTTTTTCCAGTAGTCATGTGTGGATGTGAGAGTTGGACTATAAAGAAAGCTGAGCGCCAAAGAATTGATGCTTTTGAATTGTGGTGTTGGAGAAGACTCTTGAGAGTCCCTTGGACTGCAAGGAGATCCAACCAGTCCATCCTAAAGGAAATCAGTCCTGAATATTCATTGGAAGGATTGATGCTGAAGCTGAAGCTCCAATACTTTGGCCACCTGATGTGAAGAACTGACTCAGTGGAAAAGACCCTGATGTTGGGAAAGACTGAAGACAAGAGAAGGGGGCAACAGAGGATGAGATGGTTGGATGGCATCACCAACTTGATGGACATGAGTTTGAACAAGCTCGGGGAGTTGGTGATGGACAGGGAAATCTGGCTTGCTGTAGTCCATGGATTTGCAAAGAGTGGACACAACTGAGCAAGTGAACTAAACTGAAAATAGATTTTTTTTTTTCAGAGAACAAATTGTTAAATATTTACCAGCACATGATTGGATATGTTCTCATGACTTTGGCATTGATTCCTAGGCAGCCCCCTTTTGCTTGAAGGATCTTTAGTTTATTTTTGCAACAATGATTTCCTACAGGAATTCTACAAGCTTCCCTCATCATAATGAGTTTGCTCCTGCTGCTGCTAAGTCACTTCAGTCGTGTCCGACTCTGTGCGACCCCATAGATGGCAGCCCACCTGGCTCCGCCATCCCTGGGATTCTCCAGGCAAGAACACTGGAGTGGGTTGCCATTTCCTTCTCCAGTGCATGAAAGTGAAACGTGAAAGTCAAGTCGCTCAGTCGTGTCCGACTCTTGGTGACCCCATGGACTGCAGCCTACCAGGCTCCTCCGTCCATGGAATTTTCCAGGCAAGAGTACTGGCATGGGGTGCCATTGCCTTCTCCTCATAATGAGTTTAGGCCTACAGAAACCTGTGTTTCTTTAAAACACAGATACTTCAGTTTATCTGTTGGTCATAACAGAGGCTTTACTAGTACTCAATCATGCAAATTCACTCTACCTTAGCTCTGTAAGAATGAAGGTGCCTGCTGGGCCACTAGTATATCTATATTCATTTTGTCCTCTATATTTAAATAGAGAATGTGAGATCGTGAGGATTTCACTCCTTGAAAACCTCTGTGAGCTGCTATTGGCATCATTGAGCATTCCATTGTTCATACCCACATTCAAATAGAGTTTATTTTCTCCAAATATTATTCTGTACTAGTAACCAAGAGGCCACGCAATGGGCTCTGGAGCCAGACTGCGTGGGGTTGAATCCCAGCTCCCCGACTTTCCAGCAGGTTCCTTCACCTCACTGAGCTGGATTGCGTGAGTAATACATAGCAAATGCTTACAGCAATAACTGGCATACAGTAAATGCTAAAAAAAATGCTAACAATTAGGAAAAAGTAGAAATAGAATGTTTAATGAAAGGCAGGAAGTTCAAGCACCAGGTTTTAGCTGGAGAACTGGGGATGAGACTGGGAAACCCCTTAGAGGAAAGGTTTAGAATATTGCTGCTAGAAGCCTATATTAGTTTTGGAAGACATACCAGAAACTGTGTGCAGAGGTCCCCCTGTCCTCACTGTAAAAGTCAGAGACCTTCTAAATGGCAGCAGCTGGAGAGAACAACTGAGTCTCATCTCCTTATTCAAGGCAAGAGCTCACCACCTCAGAGCTCAGAGTGACACAAAGGGTAATGTTCATATACAGACACCACAGTGGGCTGTGGGCTGTAGGGTAGGGACAGTTCCTGACTGTAAGCCTCACCTCCCCACTCCTATGACCCTTACAGAATGCAAAGGAGGGAGATTCATGGTAGTAGGGATCAACCTCTATGGTGATCATCGGCCTATTCCCCAAAAGTCTAATTCTTCTCCTTCTAAGCACATGATGGGCTTATATTTCGCTTCTGTCTTCTAGTTAAGCAAGTCTATATGTCTTCCCTGGAGCAATAAAATGTAAACAGAAGTAATATGTGTCTCCTCCAAACTTCAAGGGTGAGTGATTTGCCCACCTCCTTCCTGCCTGCCACACTGACTAGGAACACTCCATATGATAAGTTTTCATCAGTTTTCATCCCTGAATGTGAATATTCTAGAGCAAAATGTAAAGATTACCCACAATAGATATACAGTAAAAACAAGATGAAACTTCATTGTTTTAAGCAAATGAGACTTTGGGATTGTTTGTTACTGCACAAAACCTATCCTGTACTGACCGATACAACCTTACTTCCACTCTAATGTATATTTTAAAATATGAATAAAGTCTTTGCAAACATCTTGTCTGTATTACTGGTAGCAAATTACTTGTGACAGCTGATCTCAGAAAATAACTAATAAAGTTTAAAATCACAAATTTACAGAAATGTAATTTATTACATACAAGATTCATGTTAAAGTTTTTCTATAAATTCCATTCATTTAGCAAGTTCATTTGTCTTTGTTTTCTTTATCCTTTATAGGACAAGGTGATCCATTTAATCTTAAAATTTCTATATTTTGACTCCATTAAAGATTCATGCCTGAAAGAAATCAAACAAAAATCCTACAAAGGCTAAACAAAGTAGACTTCTAGAAAGGATATTCAGTGGCAGAATTGTTGTCACCTTCTGCTAAAATTTTCCCCTCCCCTTGAATTACCCTAATTTCTTAAAGACTTTTTTATATGGTCCATTTTTTTAATCTTTATTGAATTTGTTATAATATTGTTTCTGTTTTCCATTTTTGTTTTTTGACCACAAACCATGTGGGAGCTTAGCTCCCTGGTCATCACAGTCAGGCTCAGTTGCTCAGTCATGTCCGACTCTTTGTGACCCCATGGACTGCAGCCCGCTAGGCTCCTCTGACCATGGGATTCTCCAAGCAAGAATACTGGTGTAGGTTGCTGTTTCCTTCTCCAGGGGATCTTCCCAACCCAGGGATCGAATCCGTGTCTTCTGAGACTCCTGCATTGGCAGGTGGATTCTTTACCACTGAACCACCTAGGAAGCTCTTAGCTCCCTGACCAGGGATCAAGCCCACACCCCTGCATTGGAAGGTGAAGCATTAACCACTCAACCACCAGGGAAATTCTGCAGTACCGTCATTTTTATCCCAAGAAAAACATTCCAAAAGCAACTAGAAAAAGAAGAAATGGGGAACCCCAGAGTTAGTAGAAGGAAAGAAATCTTAAAAATTAGGGCAGAAATAAATGCAAAAGAAACAAACGAGATCATAGCAAAAATAAATAAAGACAAAAGCTGGTTCTTTGAAAGGATAAATAAAATTGACAAACCACTAGCCAGACTCATCAAGAAGCAAAGAGAGAAAAATCAAATCAATAAAATTAGAAATGAAAATGGAGAGATCACAACAAACAACACAGAAATACAAAGGATCATAAGAGACTACTTCAGCAATTATATGCCAATAAAATGGACAACGTGGAAGAAATGGACAAATTCTTAGAAAAGTACAACTTTCCAAAACTGAACCAGGAAGAAATAGAAAATCTTAACAGACCCATCACAAGCATGGAAATTGAAACTGTAATCAGAAATCTTCCAGCAAACAAAAGGCCAAGTCCAGATGGCTTCACAGCTGAATTCTACCAAAAATTTCGAGAAGAGCTAGCACCTATCCTACTCAAACTCTTCCAGAAAATTGCAGAGGAAGGTAAACTTCCAAACTCATTCTATGAGACCACCATCACCCTAATACCAAAACCTGACAAAGATGCCACGAAAAACAAGAAAACTACAGGCCAATATCACTGATGAACATAGATGTAAAAATCCTTAACAAAATTCTAGCAATCAGAATCCAACAACACATTAAAAAGATCATACACCATGACCAAGTGGGCTTTATCCCAGGGATGCAAGGATTCTTCAATATCCGCAAATCAATCAATGTAATTCACCACATTAACAAATTAAAAAATAAAAGCCATATGATTATCTCAATAGATGCAGAGAAGGCCTTTGACAAAATTCAACATCCATTTATGATAAAAACTCTCCAGAAAGCAGGAATAGAAGGAACATACCTCAACATAATAAAAGCTATATATATGACAAACCCACAGCAAACATTATCCTCAATGGTGAAAAATTGAAAGCATTTCCCCTAAAGTCAGGAACAAGACAAGCGTGCCCACTTTCACCACTACTATTCAACATAGTTCTGGAAGTTTTGGCCACAGCAATCAGAGCAGAAAAAGAAATAAAAGGAAACCATATTGGAAAAGAAGAAGTAAAACACTCACTGTTTGCAGATGACATGATCCTCTACATAGAAAACCCTAAAGACTCCACCAGAAAATTACTAGAGCTAATCAATGAATATAGTAAAGTTGTAGGATATAAAATCAACACACAGAAATCCCTTGCATTCCTATACACTAATAATGAGAAAGTAGAAAAAGAAATTAAGGAAACAATTCCATTCACCATTGCAACGAAAACAATAAAATACTTAGGAATATATCTACCTAAAGAAACTGAAGACCTATATATAAAAAACTATAAAACACTGATGAAAGAAATCAAAGAGGACACTAATAGATGGAGAAATATACCATGTTCATGGATCGGAAGATTCAATATAGTGAAAATGAGTATACTACCCAAAGCAATCTACAGATTCAATGCAATACCTATCAAGCTACCAACGGTATTTTTCACAGAGCTAGAACAAATAATTTCAAGATTTGTATGGAAATACAAAAAACCTCGAATAGCCAAAGCAATCTTGAGAAAGAAGAATGGAACTGGAGGAATCAACCTGCCTGACTTCAGGCTCTACTACAAAGCCACAGTCATCAAGACAGTATGGTACTGGCACAAAGACAGAAATATAGATCAATGGAACAAAACAGAAAGCCCAGAGATAAATCCACATACCTATGGACACCTTATCTTCGACAAGGGAGGCAAGAATACACAATGGAGAAAAGACAATCTCTTTAACAAGTGGTGCTGGGAAAACTGGTCAACCACTTGTAAAAGAATGAAACTAGATCACTTTCTAACACCATATACAAAAATAAACTCAAAATGGATTAAAGATCTAAACCTAAGACCAGAAACTATAAAACTCCTAGAGGAGAACATAGGCAAAACACTCTCCGACATAAATCACAGCGGGATCCTCTATGATCCACCTCCCAGAATACTGGAAATAAAAGCAAAAATAAACAAATGAGATCTAATTAAAATTAAAAGCTTCTGCACAACAAAGGAAACTATAAGCAAGGTGAAAAGACAGCCTTCTGAATGGGAGAAAATAATAGCAAATGAAGCAACTGACAAACAACTAATCTCAAAAATATACAAGCAACTTATGCAGCTCAATTCCAGAAAAATAAACGACCCAATCAAAAAATGGGCCAAAGAACTCAATAGACATTTCTCCAAAGAAGACATATGGATGGCTAACAAACATATGAAAAGATGCTCAACATCACTCATTATCAGAGAAATGCAAATCAAAACCACAATGAGGTACCATTTCACACCAGTCAGAATGGCTGTGATTCAAAAGTCTACAAGCAATAAATGCTGGAGAGGGTGTGGAGAAAAGGGAACCCTCTTACACTGTTGGTGGGAATGCAAACTAGTACAGCCACTATGGGGAACAGAGACACGTGTACCCCAATGTTCATCGCAGCACTGTTTATAATAGCCAGGACATGGAAACAACCTAGATGTCCATCAGCAGATGAATGGATAAGAAAGCTGTGGTACATATACACAATGGAGTATTACACAGCCATTAAAAAGAATACAATTGAATCAGTTCTAATGAGGTGGATGAAACTGGAGCCTATTATACAGAGTGAAGTAAGCCAGAAAGAAAAACACCAATACAGTATCCTAACACATATATATGGAATTTAGAAAGATGGTAATGATAACCCTGTATGCGAGACAGCAAAAGAGACACAGATGTATAGAATGGACTTTTGGACTCTGTGAGAGAGAGAGAGGGTGGGATGATTTGGGAGAATGGCAATGAAACATGTATACTATCATGTAAGAAATGAATCGCCAGTCTATGTTTGATACAGGATAGAGGATGCTTTGGGCTGGTGCACAGGGATGATCCAGAGAGATGATATGGGGTGGGAGGTGGGAGGGGGGTCAGGATTGAGAACTCATGTACACCCATGGCGGATTCATGTCAATGTATGGCAAAACCAATACAGTATTGTAAAGCAAAATAAAGTAAAAATAAAAATTTTAAAAAAGAAAAAAGAAAAGAAAAACACTCCAGTCCATAAGGGATCTGCTGCTGCTGCTACTAAGTTGCTTCAGTCATGTCCAAATCTGCGATCCCATAGACGGCAGCCCACCAGGCTCCCCCGTTCATGGGACTTTCCAGGCAAGAGCACTGGAATGGGTTGCCATTTCCTTTTCCAACGCATGAAAGTGAAAGTGAAAGTGAAGTCACTCAGTTGTGTCTGAGTTTAGCGATCCCATGGACTGGAGCCCACCAGGCTCCTCCATCCATGGGATTTTCCAGGCAAGAGTACTGGAGTCGGGCGCCATTGCCTTCTCCGCCCTAAGGGATCAATCCTCCCCAGATAGGTTCTTCTTTGGCCCAAACTTTCATTCTCACTGGAACTACTACAAATTGACATTTTCAAAACTAATTTTTTTTGAAGGAAGATAGAAAAAGTAAGTGAAAAAAATAGTATATATAAGAATATAATTAACAGTGGTTTTTCAAAAGCTGCTCAAAGGGGCATCATCATGATTAGCTTTGTCTCTAATTTGGCTGGTAGCGTTCACAGGCACTTTGCCTGAACTTCTTCACTTCTACATTCTGGTCTTCACATACTGGGACCACCTTGTCTCTTACCACATGACCACAGTCTAACTAAATATCTTCCTACCATCAACAACAAATGCCAGAACCACTTTAGGTGAATCTGATGTTTCCCCCACAACCCCAACAGTCTCCCCTTCAGACTTAATTTTTCTGATTCAGAGATATCACATTTATAATCCATTCTCACAATAGTAGGAAGAGGCATCCTTAGTCCCCACTGATGGGTCTTATCCTTCCCAGCTCAGGTTAATAGCTTTGCATATTTCTATAACTTTGTCATTAGCACATTGTGATAAGAACACACATACCCATGCACACTACATACACATATAATGTTAAGAAAAAGTATCCAGTCTAATCAATATAACCTTACAGTATTGAATGAACATCCATATTTACAGTGACTATGTTTATATGAAGTACACCAGTTAACAAAATAGCTTTGAACAAGTATACATGGGTTTAGGTCTCACTTCCAGCACTTCATGGCTAGAGATCCTAAGGCAAATTATTTCATCGCTCTAAGCATCTGCTCCCTTGAGTGTAGGCTAACAATAATAGTGGCATCTACTTCAGACAACTGATGTAAGCTAATTAACGTAAAGTAAGAGAATGCATATGAAGCTGTTAATACAGTGCCTAGAACACAGGAAGTAAGTAACTGAGCAGGCAGTGGTACTGGTGGCAGTGGTGGTAATGGTAGCAATATTACTATCATAAGTAAAATGAGAATCACTGTCTTATATTCCATTATCCACACATTTCTATTGTAGCTTCCATAAATCTTCAGCCTTTTTCTAATGAATGCCTGAGAGTGATTTTTAAGTTCTTAAGAAATTCAAAGCCCTGTAGTAATTATCACTTGACTCTGCCATATTACCCACATCATAGGCAAGACATTACCCATGCCCCAATGCTCTGGAATTATTCAGATTTGCTGATCTGACAATGATGCTATCCTTGTATCTTCAAAGAGTAAACGCTTTCCTTATTTCCTGCCAATCCACATCATCCACTTGCTTGAAACTCATCCAGATTCGGTCCTGCATTAGGAAACACATAAGTGTCCCCAAGAGAAATCAAACACTTAACAAAGAACTGAGCAATTAAACTTTGGTGCACTACTTTAAAAACAGCAAACAGAAAGGAGTCACAGAGAGGGAAAGAAAGAAAAGGGAGGCAAATTTAAGTGGCTCAGCTTTAAGGGAGAGAAGAATGTGTCAACTCATTATGTGCTTCCATTTAGAAGGAAATCAAATGTTTTCACTGAAAAGCAAGCAGAAAACTTTCATGATTTAGTACCCAGGCAAACTCATAAATTAAGGCCAACAAGTCCCCAATGTAAACAGGTGCCATCACTCCTTACATAGCTCAACTGTCAAAAATCTAGTCTGGTCTGATTGCAAGAGACAGGCAGGGTAACAACTTTGGGGGCTTTCTGGACTAAAAGTACTAATTAGTAGATCATGTCTCTTCTCTGGCCCTGTTTCAATATTCTTACCTAACACAGAAGCCTATAAACAGTGGGCTAAACTGAGCTTTCTCTTTGATGACTGGTTCATCACTTGAGGATTCCTACCTCTGGCTCAGAAGCAGCAGCCCTGAAACAGCCCTGGTCTTTGCTGCACCTGGCAGCAGGTCATAATCCCAACCAAACACAGTTTTCTGAGGCAACGCATACCTATTGAGCGAGCAGTCATGCTGGCACTGTAGGAAATGTAAAACTACAGCCTTTGCCTTCCAGAGGCTCACAGTCTAGCCACTCAAGGGGAGAAAATTCTCTACTTCATGTTCTCAGGGTTGTCCCAGGATGCTATCCAAGACCAGTCCATTCTATCCTGCACTGATTCACATCTCCTTCTTGGAAACCAGAAAGAACCTTCCAATTTCATTAGACACTAGGGTGAAAGTACAAATCTAGTTCTATCCTGGAGATTAGCCAGCCAATCAAATCAAAGGCTTCAAAGGAGGTAAGTTCAGTACCAAGATAGAACCCCAAGTTCAACAGGTCAAAACAGCAAAAACTATTTGCTGAGAATAGTACCCATAATGGTAATCCCTTTTCTCATCAAGGTACGGTGTGCTTAGCAGAATAATGAGCTTACTTAGGGACCTCCCTGGTAGTCCAGTGGTTAAGACTCCATGTTCCCAATGCAGGGAGTGAAGGTTCAATCCCTTCACCCTGGGGTCAGGGAAATAAGATCCCACATGCCATGTGGCACAGCCAAAACAAAGAAAAAAATTTTTTTTGTAAAGCCCAGCTTGAAGCTGGTAGGGTACAGATAAGATAGGTATGCTGCTAAGCCATGGGACTCCCATCACTACTCTCCAGAAAGATTTTTGCATGCCTCTGTGGGCTAAGCAAGAGGATGGCCAATGGAATTCAATCCTTTTAACTCAGATTTTTGAAAGACATCAAAGAGTCGCTTTTTTTAAACTTTTGACAAAGGTCAATTTCCATACTAATTCTTTTTTTTTTTTAACTGAAGTATAGTTGATTTCCAAGAGTCACTTTTGAAAATCTGCCCAAAAAATTCACCCAAAGAGTCATCTACAACTCTCTATGTTTACATCTTATAGACCTGAGACATTGGGGCCATTTGAAGATTCCTTTTATTATATTACAGAACACTTTTCCTTTTCTGCATTGGTATCCTTCTCGTGTACAGAGAGCATCTTCAGAGTTCTGATGAAAACTGAGACTTCCAGGAAAATCCACAGATGAGGTTTGGAATTATCTTATGAATACTGGATCTTTGCTTGTCAACCATTATCTATTATGAGCCTAACTAACTAGAAAACTAATCAGAAGTGACCCAAACAATGCATATCTAAAACAACAACTTAGTATCTGGGTTTCTGCTAAAATTCTTCAGGATTACTAACAAGAAGAACTAATATGAATTGAATATTTACCATATGTCAGGAGTACAATGAGGCAAAGTGAGACTAAGCAATTTATAATTAGAAACACAGCTAGTATGTTTGAACAAGGATTTAACCTGGCTGGAAAATGGACCAAGCAGAAAGATCCAGCCACCAAACTTCCACACTGCACCACATGCTCCAGTCTACACCCTTATGCACTGAATGACCAGCATTAAATGACATCTTGGGCTTCCCTGGTGGCACAGCGGTAAAGAATCTGCCTGCTATGCAGGAGCCACAGGAGACACAGGTTCAGTCCCTCAATCGGTAAGATCCCCTGGAGGAGGGCATGGCAATCCACTCCAGTATTCTTGCCTGGAGAATCCCATGGACAGAGGCATGGCAGGCTACAGTCCATAGGGTCGCAAAGAGTCAGACATGACTGAAGTGACTTAGCATGCACACAAATGCCATGTTATGCTTCTATCAACCATATTCTTCAATTCTGAGAGGATCCACTGCAATCCAGTTAAAGATTAAATCTTACTTGTCAAGTGATGATATTTTTTTCCTTTTTAAATGTTTATGAAGATTTGGCAATAAACCATGAGAATCTAGTTCAGTTCCTCCATTTCCATAGAGCATTGGTACCCAACCCTTTCTACACATCAAAATCACTTAAAAGTGTTTAAAATAAAAGATTTATTTCCAGAAAATGAGCTCAGAGATTCTGACTAAATGAATCTGGGCTGAGTCCTATGAATCAGTCCATTTTTAAGCATTTTTACAGAGAAGAAAAATGTGCAGCCAGAATTGAGGACCACCTTACATGATAGGATGGGAAAACTTATATTGCTCTGGAGAGAGATTATCAATTCCTTTCCTTCTGATAATAACCTCTTAGATTTTCTCTTTCCAGTCAGTTCAACAGCCTGCTGCCAGATGGATCTGCTCACATTACATCATTCCTCTACTCCTAAAGCATCCATACATCCCTTTTGCATGAGGAATTATATTCCAAATCCTTAGCCAGGTAAAAGGCTCTCTACATGGTGGGCCTAGCCCACCATTCAGCCTCATATCTGTCTTCCCTTGGGGATTCTCCCATTCCAGCTAAGTCTATCTGCCCTCTTGCCAAAACTCCTGCTTCTTCTGATTGTCTGATGTAGAGCATTCTGCTTTTATTTGCCCTATCCTTCAATCTCACTATCAGGTCCACCTTTGTACATCAAGGGGCTTTGACTATTCATTCCTCCTTCCTATCTTTAACCAGGATCCCCTCTCCTCTAGGGCCCTTGATTTGCCCAAAAGTCTACTGTAGTCACTTTTTCTTTTGGCTCAGAAACTCCTCCAGATCTTGCCTTCCTTGCAGACCCTTGGACCCCTCACTCACTATCTAGCTTTAGTCCTGAATCCCTTGACTTTGCACCCCAGCATTCTCTTCTAGTTCAGTGCCTGTTTGGACTCAGAGGATGGACCTTGGACTACTCACTGTAGCTTTCAGCCATTCTTCCTGGGCTCCAAGCAGAGTGGTTTGGGGCAAGAGGGACTACAACCCTACCCCTCATCCATGAGGAATCGATCCATGTGGGCAGGGGTCTTTGTTCATTGTGTTTCTTAGGTGACACAAGAGCCTAAAAGAGTGCCTAGTATGTAGAAGGCACATAGTAAATATTTGTTGAATCAATGCATGAATGAGTAAATCCATGGGCACATCATCATCACCTAACCTGGTGATGATGAATTATTTCTACTCTGTAAAGCAAATCTACTTGTGTTGAGGGGAAGATCCCTTATTCTCACTGAAAACTATCTATCATGTGATGGATTATTTAACACAGTCATAATAACCAGAACCCTGATAAATGCTACACAGCATTTGTATTACCCTTTGTACTTTTCAATGCATTGTCCCATTTATTATCTCTGCCTATCCTGGTAAAAAATCTCATTTCTCTACTACAGATGAGAAATGAGGCAGAAATGTAGCAGGACTTGATCAAAGTCAGACAGCTGGTTGAAATCAGAGTCAGGACTGAAATCAGGGCCTGCTCTGCTCATCCCAGGCTCTCCCCTTGCTGCTGCTACATCAGTGCTGATATCCACTTCACCAAATACCATTGTACACACATCACCATAAACCTCCTCACAATCCGGCTGTGTAAGTCAGGGTTCTCCAGAGAAAAGAACCAATAGATAGACAGAGAAACACAGGAAGAGATTTATTATTATGAGGGGTTATGAGAAGTCCAATGATCTGCCTTTTGCAAGCTGGAGGCCCAGGAAAGCAAGGAATTTGGTTCCAGTCCAAATCCAAGAACCACGAGAGCAAGTAGGACAATTCTCAGTTCAAATCTGAAGGCCTCAGAACCAAGAGTACTGATATTTGAGAGCAGGTGATGGATGTCCTAGCTCAAGCACAGAAAACAAATTCCCTCTCTCTCTGCCTTTTTGTTCTACTAAGGCCCTTGGTGGATTGGATGATGCCCACACACACTGATGAGAACATCTCTATTCAGACCACCAATTTAAATACTAATCTCACCCTCACTGACACACCCAGAAAAATGCTTTACTAGCTCTCTAGGCACCCTGTGACCCAGTCAAGTTTAGGCATAAACTTAACCATCACACCCGCTTATTGTGTTAGAAGGAATGGTGCAAGATTTGATGAGTTTCAATCAGAGAACAAATGTGGAAACTCAGGTAACAGGTGCTTTGTCTCCCCACATTTGGGGTGGTCACAAACAAATTTCTATTGAATCATGATAAGGGAGATGAGCTATTACTTAAAATCATGATAGTATGGACACCAAGAGGGAAAAGGAGGATTGAGATGAATTGGAAGATTGGGATTGACACTATACACTCAACAAACAAAAACAACATAAGATAGATAACTAATGAGAACCCACTGTATAGCTCAGGGAACTCTACAGAATGCTCTGTGGTGACTTAAATGGGAAGGAAATCCAAAACAGAGAGGATATATGTATACATATAGCTGATTCATTTCATTGTACAGTAGAAACTAACACAATACTACAAGGCAACTATAATGCAACAAAATTAACAAATATGCCTATGACCAATTAATGTTGATGTATGGCAAAAACCATCACGCTATTGTAAAGTAATTATGCTCCAGTTAAAATAAATAGATTAATTTTTTTTAATATTAAAATCACAACAGCCCTTAAGAAAAGGGGATCCTGGTAAGAGAAAGAAAGGAGAGATTAATAGTCAAAGCCATTTCTTTACAAAGATGGACCCAATGGTGACTTGAGAAGGGCTGTGGCGAGCTGAATTGTGAATTGCTTTGTCAGGAATGTAAAAGCAGCTTAGCTGAGTGGTTCTGGCTCAAGGAATCTCATATGACTGTGGTCAAACTATCAGAGGGGGTTTCAGTCATCTCTGGGCCCAACCGGAGCTGAGGAATCCACTTCCAAGCTCACTCTCTTCATTTTGCCAGGCCTCAGTTCCTCAGCGGCTACTGAGCTGAGGCCGATCCTTCCAGCTACACAGTCGTATTCACACACATGGCGACCAATTTCCCCCACAACCCAGAGATCTGAGACAGAGGAGAGGTCGGGGACAGGGACTAGAGTGAGGCAAAAGACAAGGCCAAGTGAGAATTGCAGGGGGCGCTCATGAGAACTTCCCTAGAGTGGGGCCTGAGTGAAAATGTCTAAGACAGAAACTGCAGTCATCTTTTATAACCTCTTCTTAAAAAGGGTATATGTCCTAGTCTGCTTGACCACCATCTCAAAATACTATCTCATTATTATTGCTGTCGTTCAGTCACTCAGTTGTGTCCAACTCTTTGTGATCCTATGGACTGCAGCAGACCAGGCTTCCTTGTCCTTCACTAACTCCCGGAGTTTGCTCAAACTCATGTCCATTGAGTCGATGATGCCATACAACCATCTCATCCTCTGTTGCCCCCTTCTTCTCTTGTCCTCAATCTTTCCCAGCATCAGGGTCTTTTCCAATAAGTCGGCACTTCACATCAGATGGCCAATTATTGGAGCTTCATAATCAGTCCTTCCAATGAATATTCAGGGTTGATTTCCTTTAGGATTGACTGGTCTGATCTCCTTGTTGTCCAAGGGACTCTCAAGAGTCTTCTCCAGCACCAAAATTTGAAACATAAATTCTTTAGCACTCAGCCTTCTTTATGGTCCAGCTCTCACACCCACACATGATTACTGGAAAAACCATAGCTTTGACTATATGGACCTTTGTCGGCAAAGGTATGGCTCCACTTTTTAATACACTGTCTAGATATGTCATAGCTTTTCTTCTAAGGACCAAGCATCTTTTAATTTCATGGCTGCTGTCATCTGATTATACTGCCATAGTATTGTCCATACAGACCTGGTACACCTCAGGTGAGGGGACTACACAGACTGGGTGTGAATTCCAGGAGGCAGAGGTCTCTGGGGACATGTTGGAGGCTGGCTACCAAAGACATTATTCAGTATTCAGACTGCGGGTAGGCAGATTTTCATGGATATTATGTTCATTTCCAAAATACCATCACTACACCAGACAGGTGTAGGTGACCAGGAATACAGGTAAGTGGGCTCTGTCTTTATAACAGCCTTATTTACTTAACAAAATCCTCTTACATGTCTGTGATGCATGCACCTCCTTAACTGTTATAAGAGACAGATATATTAAGGAGTTATATTAAGAGGGTATTAAGAAGAGGTAGCAAGAATACACAGAAGAACTGTACAAAAAAGATCTTAATGACCCAGATAACCAAGATGCTGTGATCACTCACCTAGAGCCAGACATCCTTGAATGTGAAGTCAAGTGGGCCTTAGGAAACATCACTATGAACAAAGCTACTGAAGGTGATGGAATTCCAGCTGAGCTATTTCAAATCCTAAAAGATGATGCTAAGAAAGTGCTGCACTCAACATGCCAGTAAATTTGGAAAACGCAGCAGTAGTCACAGGACCTCAAAAGATCAGTTTTCATTCCAATCCCAGAGAAGGGCAACACCAAAGAATGTTAAAACTACTGCACAACTGTACTCATTTTGCAAAGTAATGCTCAAAATTCTCCAAGCCAAGCTTTAACAGTACATGAACCAAGAACTTCCAGATGTTCAAGCTGGATTTAGAAAAGGCAGAGGAATCAGAGATCAAAATCGCCAACATACACTAGATCACAGAAAAAGCAAGAGAATTCCAGAAAAATATCTACTTCTGCTTCATTGACCACGCTAAAGCCTTGACTGTGTGGATCACAACAAACTGTAGACAATTCTTAAAGAGATGGGGATACAAGACCACCTTACCTGCCTCCTAAGAAAACTGTATGCAGGTCAAGAAGCCACAGTCAAAACCAGACATAGAACAACAGAATGGCTCAAAATTGGGAAAGGAGTACATCAAAGTTGTATATTGTCACCCAGCTTATTTAACTTATATGCATAGTACATCATGCGAAATGCCAGACTAGATGAAGCACAAGCTGAAATCAAGATTGCCAGGAGAAATATCAATAACCTCAGATATGCAGATGATGCCACTCTACTGGCAGAAAAAGAAGAGGAACTAAAGGGCCTCTCAATAAGGGTGAAAGAGGAGAGTGAAAAAGTTGGCTTAAACCCAACATTCAAAAAACTAATATCATGGCATCCAGTCCCATTCAGTTCAGTTCAGTTGCTCAGTCATGTCCGACTCTGCAACCCCATGAATCGCAGCACACCAGGCCTCCCTGTCCATCACCAACTCCCAGAGTTCACTCAGACTCACATCCATCAAGTCAGTGATGCCATCCAGCCATCTCATCCTCTGTCATCCCCTTCTCCTCCTGCCCTCAATCCCTCCCAGCATCAGAGTCTTTTCCAATGAGTCAACTCTTCCCATGAGGTGGCCAAAGTACTGGAGTTTCAGCTTTAGCACCATTACTTCCAAAGAAATCCCGGGGTTGATCTCCTTCAGAATGGACTGGTTGGATCTCCTTGCAGTCCAAGGGACTCTCAAGAGTCTTCTCCAACACCACAGTTCAAAAGCACCAATTCTTCGGCGCTCAGCCTTCTTCACAGTTCAACTCTCACATCCATACATGATCACAGGGAAAACCATAGCCTTGACTAGACAGACCTTAGTCGGCAAAGTAATGTCTCTGCTTTTGAATATGCTATCTAGGTTGGTCATAACTTTTCTTCCAAGGAGTAAGCATCTTTTAATTTCATGGCTGCAGTCACCATCTGCAGTGATTCTGGAGCCCCCCAAAATAAAGTCTGACACTGTTTCCACTGTTTCCCCATCTATTTGCCATGAAGTGATGGGACTGGATGCCATGATCTTCGTTTTCTGAACGTTGAGCTTTAAGCCAACTTTTTCACTCTCCTCTTTCACTTTCATCAAGAGGCTTTTTAGTTCCTCTTCACTTTCTGCCATAAGGGTTACTTCATGACAAATAAATGGGGATACAATGGAAACAGTGACAGACTGTATTTTTTTGGGCTCCAAAATCACTGCAGATAGTGACTGCAGTCACAAAATTAAAAGATCCTCCTTTGGAAGAAAAGCTATGACAAATCTAGACAGAATATTAAAAAGCAGAGACATTACTTTGCCAACAAAGGTCTGTCAAGTCAAAGTTATGATTTTCCCAGTAACCTATGGATGTGAGAGTTGAACCATAAAGAAGGCTGAGCACCGAAGAACTGATATTGTTGAACTGTGGTGTTGGAGAAGACTCTTGAGAGTCACTTGGACTGCAAGGAAATCAAACCAGTCAATCCTAAAGGAAATCAGTTCTGAATATTCATTAGAAGGACTGATGCTAAAGCTGAAACTTCAATACTTTGGCTTTCTCAAGTAAAGAGCTGACTCACTACAAAAGACCCTGATGCTGGGAAAGATTGTAGTCAGGAGGAGAAGAGGACAACAGAGGATGAGATGGTTGGATGGCATCACTGACTCAATGGACATGAGTTTTTTTAGCAAGTTCCAGGAGATAATGAATGACAGGGAAGCCTGGCATGCTGCAGTCCATGGGGTCACAAAGAGTCAGACACAATTGAGTGACTAAAGAACAATTAAGGTGATACATTGGGTTATATTAAGGAGTCATATCAAAGAGTTATAGGCTTTGAAGTCAACATTTGCACTTGAGTCTTGGCTTTGCTGATTCCTAGCCATGCTATCTCAGGCAAGTCACTTTTCCTCTCCAAGCTTTGCTTTTCACATTGAGAAAAACAATTACTGCCTCTTTAAGGTACAATTAGACTTGCATGACAGAGTTCATTCATTCTTTGACAAGCATTTTCAAGTACATAGTTTGTCATCAGTGCTGAATTAAATCCTTGTTAAGCCCCCGTCTTCCTTAAATCTCACAGGATATTAAAAATAAGAACTGCAAAAGTTTTGCATGCTCCATAAAATATTTTTTTCTAATTCTATCACTTCCTTTTAGTCAAATCACTTAACTGTCCAAGTATCAGTTTTCTCACCCTTAAACTGTAAATAATTAACTATAAGTGAAGTTAAAAATGTAGCTCATTGAGGAACAAGTTAGGAGGATGTAGTGGAAGAGGGAATTTTAAAATGATAAATATTGCAAGGTATTTGCTGTTCTGTTACTGCTCCTCTTTTGTTCTGTACAGTTGTGATACTATGATTTGTTACAGTAACCACCCAAGATTCTGAATGAGCATGAACATTTAAGGAGCAATACTCTATCTCTGCCAGAATAGTGCATATGATCCTAGGAAAATAAGAACAGAATAATTGCTTTTTGACTTATTATGAAAGACTTTTCATTGTTGTTCTCTTCCCACCAAAAACCAAGGGGACATATAAGATTCCTTCATCTTGTGACCTGTATTCCTGCAGCTGTGACCAAACTATCGATATATGATCAAGAAACACTTGGCAGACATACACTTCCAAGCCCCACCCCCTCCAGTTCCAGCACCTCCCTTCCTGCAGTGTATGGAATCCAGTAGGAAAAGATGTCTAGAGCAAGAAAAACACAAGGGATGGAGACAATGTATTTTAACTTCTGATGTAGGGCAGTCAAAGACTGAATAAGCCATTACTGTCTATGGTCAGGATATGAATTCTGATACAAAAAAAGAAACCAGTTCAGTGTGTCCAGTGTGGACCGGCAGGTGACAGGAACTGACACAGCGTGATCATCATGTTAGGTGACTTGTGGGTTGGGGCTGCCATGTGGTTAAAAAGGAGAAGGATGGAAAAAAGAAAGGTTGGTAATGAGGCAGGACACCCAGGACTGAAGATAGAGGCAACCAGAGAGAAATTCCCAGCCAAAAGAATGCCCAAGGGATATGTTAGAAATCAGTGATGTTAATGTTCAATTTAAATCATTCGCTCATCTTCCTGGGGCTGTGCTTCTTTTCCATTATTTCCAAACCATCAAAACAAAAAAAGCTACAATTCACAATGCAAACAGGATTGCATTAATTTTGCTTTTAAAAATTACAGAGTGGGGAGTAGTGTTCTGCCTGGAGAAAAGCAAACAAGGAAGTGACCCTGAGGTCTAGGAGCACTGACTGGAAACCGTGACCACAGAGAAGCAGGTCCCAGTGGGAACTGACTCGAGAAATACAAGCTCTGCCTCAGGCATCCTCAGGGATATCAAGGAGAAGATCCCCACAGCACTTGAGATGAAGCATATTTAAGCTGCTTAAACCATTCTATTACAAGAAAGAGTATTTCCATAGGCCAGGTGATTCCTGAATATTTTGTTTACATATATTTATGTGTACACATGGGCTTTTATATATATATATATATATATATATATATATATATATGGATGTATGTATGATGCACAGAGATAATATACGTATGTATATGCTTGAATTAAATTTTTATAACTGCATGTAGTACATAATATAATGTATATAAAATGCTTAGCACAGTGCCTGGCACACAATGTCAATTGATAAATATTGCTTAAGCAGGAAGACGACAAAAGGTATCTTAGTACCTGGCCCTAGAATTCCTTTCAGGGGCAAGAAGAGGTTTTGTGTAGAACAAGGCATTGAGGTGTAATATGAAACTGAGGGGAATGGGCTATGGTTCTAGATGGGGCACATTTCCTAGAGACATATTAAGGGGAAGGGGGTGGCAGGCAGTGTTACTGGCATCTGGTGAATAAAAGTCAGGGATACTACTAAACATCTAGCAAAGAATAGAGTCGTTCTCTGATACAAAGAATTAGAGTGGTCCCTCCTTATCTACAGTTTTACTTTCCACATTTCAATTACCTGCAATCAATCATGGTTCAAAAATATTAAATGGAAAATTTCAGAAATAAATAATTCCTAGGTTTTCAATTTCTCACTATTCGGAGCAGCATGAAGTTCTGTGCTATCCTTCTCCATTCTGCCCTCACTGTGACTCATCCATTTGCCCAGTGTATCCTGCCCATTACTCAGTTAGTAGCCCTCTGGGTTTTCAAATCCACTGTCTCCATCCATACCACAGTGCATGTGTTTGAGTAACTTTCATGTTACTTAACAACAGCCCCAAAGCCCAAGAACAGAAATGGTGGCAATTTGCCTGTGCCAAAGAGAAGTCATAAAGCGCTTCTTTTAAGTGAAAAGGTGAAAGTTCTCTACTCAAGAAGGATAAAAATCTTATGTGGAGGTTGCTATAGTCTATAGTAAGAAAAGAACTGTATCCATGAAATTGTGAGGAAGAGAAAGGAAATTGTTGCTAACTTTGCTATTACACCTCAAACTAGAAAAGTTACAGTCACAGTGCATGGTAAGTGCTTAGTTAAGATGGAAAATGCATTAAATTTGTACAATAAGATATTAGAAGAGAGAAAGATCACATTCACATAACTTTTATTACAGTATATTCTTATAGTTGCTCTATTTGATTATGGTATTACTATTAATCTATTGATGCTTTTGAACTGTGGTGTTGGAGAAGACTCTTGAGAGTCCCTTGGACTGCAAGGAGATCCAACCAGTCCATTCTGAAGGAGATCAGCCCTGGATTTCTTTGGAAGGAATGATGCTAAAGCTGAAATTCCAGTACTTTGGCCACCTCATGTGAAGAGCTGACTCATTGGAAAAGACTCTGATACTGGGAGGGATTGGGGGCAGAAGGAGAAGGGGACGACAGAGGATGAGATGGCTGGATGGCATCACTGACTCGATGGACGTGAGTCTGAGTGAACTCTGGGAGTTGGTGATGGACAGGGAGGCCTGGCGTGCTGCGATTCATGGGGTCGCAAAGAGTCGGACACAGCTGAGCAAGTGAACTGAACTAAACTGACACTTAACGTATAGATTTTATCAGAAGTATGTATGCATAGGAAAAACAGAGTATATATAGGGTTCAGTACTGTCCATGATTTCAGGCATCCACTGGGGATCTTGGAACATATTCCCAGCAGATATGGGGGAACTACTGTGTGTGTGTGTTTGTATGTGTGTGGTATACACATGCACATATGCACGCTCAGTCATGTCCAACTCTTTGTGACCCCATGGACTGTAGCCCGCCAGGCTCCTCTGTCCAAACGATTTCCCAGACAAGAGTACTGAAAACGGTTGTCATTTCTTCCTCCAGGGGAGCTACCCGACCCAGGGATCAAACCCGCATCTCTTATGTCTCCTGCAACTGGCAGATAGATTCTTTACCAACTACTATATCCAGCCCCAAATTCCAATCCTGCAGAGGTTAGCTGAGAAGATAAAGGAGCGAACATTACCAATAAGCTGTTCTGCACTAGAAGTCAACAGGAACCAGCAAAAAGAGAAGGATAAAGAGAGATGGATAAGCAAGCTAGAAGAGAAGAATGACTGAATAACATGCCAAAGATGCTAGAGGACTTTTAAGAACTAAATGTTCTTTGCTTCCTCAGTGGCCCAGTAGCTAAGACTCCAGGTTCCCATTGCAGGGGTCCTGGATTCGATTCCTGGTCAGGGAACTAGATCCCACATGCTGCAACTAAAAGATCCTGCGTGCCTCAACCAGGCCCAGAGCAGTCAAACAAATTCAAAAAAAATAATAATAAGAGGAAATGGAGGAGCTGGATATAGAAGAGTTTCTTTTTTAAGGTGCTAAATGTCTAATTCACAGTTTGAAGTTGTTTTCATTGTTATCATCCAAATCCACTCATCTCCCCAGACTTTCAGTAAAGGCTGCCACATGCAAAGACCCTAGGTGAGTGGATTGTACAGATGATGGTGTATGTGCATCTGGGTGTGTAAAGTAAGGAAATCACCTGAATTCCACATCGAGGTCAGAGGGAAAAGACCAGCACCAGACCCAAAGAAGAAAATAGGAATTCTGAAGGGATAGAAAGCCAGAAACAAAGGTGCCTGTGATAATAAAATAATCTAGGAATTGGAAAAAGGGTAAATAGTATTGAATTAAACTTCATCTAATTTTAAGGGACAAGAATTTCTTCACTCCCATATGGATTATAGCTTTAATTTTTTTTAATCAGTTCACTACATAAAGTCATTCTCTTATTTTTTGTAAAAGTTCCAATCTGAAAGAACTCCTCACACGTTTTTAAAGAGAGGTACTCAACCTGAGAGGTCCTAGCTTGCATACAGTTAAGCATCTGGGCCTTGAGAAAGATGACCAAATACACAGCACCCCTTTCATCACCTTATTGGAAATGTCACATTTTAGAACCATTTCATATAATGAAAATACACGAGGCACTCTTTGAAAAGATAACAGCATTATAGAAATGAGGATTTCTCAGTAACAGGCAAAGAGATGAAGCAACATTTCCTTTTGTGCAGTGCTATAAATTCAAATATGGTCTATGAAAAAATAGGTGATAAGCATTGCTATACATAAAAATAACCAAACTTTTAAAGCCACATTGGAGGAATTCCCTGGCTGTCCAGTGGTTAGGACTCTGTATTTCCACTGCAGGGGACATGGGTTTGATTCCTGATTGGAGAAATAAGTTACCACAAGCCATGGGGCCAAAAAAAAAGTTGCATTGGACAGTTTCAGAACCTCTCCTAGGGAATGACAAACACTAACTTATGAGAAACAAGAAGGCTTGGGGCCAAAGATCAGTTGGCTAACAACTAGGAGAGCACAATAAAACCTTGAATTGCTGTGCCCTGAGAATTATAACCAATGTGAGATGGAATCTAGCAATAAGCAATACATAAAACAATAAAAGCCTTCCATTTTCTGCAGTATGAAATTCCTGACAGCTCATCTAACCCCTTGGTGGCCAGATCTCTGAAGTTACTTAATGAAACAGCAGTTGTCCAAGACCAGAAACACTCTGTAATAACAGTTTCCCTGTGAACCATGAATCAAAAGAAATAGATCCAACCTGACACCCAGCCTCTTCTCCAAAGAAGTCTTTTAAAAACACCATGAAAGCCAATTCTTCCTCCACAGGGGTCATGCCCATTATCTGGACAGGAACCACAAGCCATATTCTGGTTTTTGAGTGAACTGAGATCCAATCAACAGAAGTCTCATTTGAGCTCCTGACAGTTTAATTTAGCTTAACAATTACATTTGTAATTTGATAACCTCTCTATCTTGATGGCCAATTAAAAAACGCTACCTTGAGAGATAGAAACTTAACATGATTAAGAGAAACGGAAAAAAAGGATTTAAGTTCTTTGAATCAACCCAACTCTGCCTTCAACATTTATATTAGTTATCCATCCCAGTCTTTATCATTCCTCTTTGCTGCAACAGGCTGACTGCTATTGGTTATCACTGACAATATATAGAGAAAGCAGCTGAGTTCTCTCTGAACTCATCCACAGGGCAGTGGAGAAAGGGTCTCCAATGTGTTCCTGTTCTGTGGGGTCACCATAGCAATTCACACCAGTCAGGACAGCCAACAGTGGCAGCTTCCAGATTCCACTTCTATAAGGACTCCACAGACCACCCCCTCCCTTTGGAAAAATGACTAGGCAACTAGAAGGAGCCATAAAGAAAAAAATATAACAAAATAAGAAATAAATAAATGATAAGCTTTAAAAAAAAAAAAAGAAAGAGATAACAAAAACAGCTTTCCCTGGATCACCATCTGAGTGCTGTATTTGTTCTCTGCTCCTTATTATAACAAATTACCACAAATGAAGTGGCTGGAAAAAAAACACTCACTTATTTCTTAGAAATTCCAGCACACTGCTTTCACTACACCAAAATCAAGGTATCTGCAGGGCTGAGTTCCTTCTGGAGGTCCTAGGGATGAATCCACTTCCAAGCTCATTGAAGTTGCTGCCTGATTGTCCTTGCGGTTGTAGGACTGAGGTCTCTGTTTCTTGCTGGAGGTCATTCTCAGGTTCTAAAGGCTGCTCATGTTCCTAATTCACAGCCACTCACCTCTCTCCTCAAAGCCAGCAACAATGGGTCAAGTCCAGCTCACACTTAACAATCTTTCTGATGATTCCATCTGCCTCATCTTCCCAATCACCTTCATCTTCTGCCACATTTATCTGGCTCTAGCCAAGGAAATTTCTCTACCTTTAAGAGCTCATTTGATCAGACTAGGCTCGCCTGGATAAATGAAGCTATTCTCCCTATAATAATTTTAACACATTTGCAAAATCCCTTCCCAGAAATTTTTAGATTAGCATTTGATGGAATAATCTAGGACAGGAATCTGGGGAGATGTGTTTAGAATTCTGACTACAACAGTTGCCCAGCATCACAACCACTGGAACCTCCTTCCTCAGACCCAAGAAGGGCTTCCTTTTGGTATCTCTTTTTATTTTTGGCCACACTGCACAGCACATGGGATCTTGGCTCCCTGACCAGGGATTGAACCCACATCTCTTGCAGTGGAAGTGTGTAGTCTGAGCCACCAGACTGCCAAGGCAGTCCCAAGAATCTCTTATTTTACAGTTAAGCACCTGTACAATAAAAGCTCATCTAAAAAGTCCAAAACTGGGCCAAACTCACACTGCATAAATCACTCTATTGAAGAGTTCTGTCACTGATCAACCACATGGAAAACAGATCCATCCTTCCCTTTTGCCAGCTCACATCTTCTCTGTCACCATCACATCTCTTACTCTTCTTAGCAAATACTCATTTCTCAACTAAGTGAATCTCCCTTAATTCTTGCCCCAAAGACAGACAATAAAATTTCTATTGCAGGAGCACCATTTTTCAGCACACATATGTTGGATACCCATTAATAAATATATAACATAAATATGAAATGAATGCACTCATCTTTAGGCTATTGTCTCAGCTCCAAATTTATCTTTATTTGTTCAGCCTTTTGGTGTTGAGGTTGGGACTCTGAAAACTACATTTCTCCTTTGGCAGCTGGTACCACATTAGTTTCTGCTCACTTGGGCCCTAAAAGGAGCCTAAAGGATGTACAAAAAGGGATGTCTGCCATTATGAGCACCATCACCCCACCAGTGACCCTTCACTTCCTTCTCCCAGCACAGCAGTTAATACCAGCCTCCACCTACTTTTGGCACTTCCAGAACAGACTCATCACGCCCCCTCAGAGGTGCTAGGGCCCCTCCTCAGAAGTCTAAGTCCCAGATCTGTGAGCCCCCTCCTCTAGGCCCACAGGTAACAGGCAAACAGAATGCCTTCCTTAGATACCTGAGCCCCGGTACTGAGGGGCTCCTCTTCCCCACTTCCAGGTTCTGGCAACCCCAACACCTTTCCTTTGTTACCACATTTGTGGCAGCTGCTTCCCACAGTTATCAACGCTGGATTACCTAAGGGTTCTCTGCTTACTATCTCAGACCACCAGCAACAGTGTGCCTAATTCCCATATTAAACTCCCTCTGTTGAAATACCTAGTATAGTTTCTGTTCCCTGACTAGATCCTAAATGATATATCTTAAGTTAGACATATAGAAGTCAGATGAGTAAGAATGGGATCCAAAAGTATAGGATATTCCGACACAGAAGGGCCTTGGAGATCACCTAGTTCAACTCTAACATTTTATCAGTGGGGAAACTGATATGCAAGATAGGCTGACTCACTCGAGGTCACAGTTGGTAGTGACTGGCCCAGCAGTGGAGTCTGAGCTTCCTGACCCCCAGTCCAGCACTCTTTGTGATACACCTATTGTACAATGTTTACAATAGTCAGGACATGGAAGCAACCTAGATGTCCATCAGCAGACAAATGGATAAGGAAGCTGTGGTACATATACACAATGGAATATTACTCAGCCATTAAAAAGAATACATTTGAATCAGTTCTAATGAGCTGGATGAAACTGGAGCCAGAAAGTAATCCAGAAAGAAAAACACCAATATAGTATACTAACACATATATATGGAATTTACAAAGATGGTAATGATAACCCTGTATGCGAGACAGCAAAAGAGACACAGATGTATAGAACGGACTTTTGGACTCTGTGGGAAAGGGTGAGGGTGGGATGGTTTGGGAGAATGGCATTGAAATATGTATAATATCATATGTGAAACGAATCACCAGTCCAGGTTCAATGCATGATACAGGATGCTCGGGGCTGGTACACTGGGATGACCCACACTGGGATGGGGAGGGAGGTGAGAGGGGGATTCAGAATGGGGAACACGTGTACACCCATAGCAGATTCATGTTGATGTATGGCAAAACCAATACAATTTTGTAAAATAATTAGCCTCCAATTAAAATAAATAAATTTATATTTTAAAAAATAATAATAAAAAAATTTTTTTTAAGTGTATACAATTGCTCCTGAGCTCAGAGGCATTAGAAGGCTATATTCTGAACAAATTCTCAGTTCCATATCATTGATCTGTTCTGTCCAACATGTCTTTCTTACCAAGCAATCTATCTGTCTACAAAGAAAGAAACCCAAAATGCTATCCTTTGTCATCCTTACTGGAGGATTCAGGACAGTTGACCAACAAAGCAAAAGTTGGCCAAAGGAGAATCTATTAGGTATAGTAGCCTGTCCTTGAGAAAAAGAATCTATCTAGCGTTTCTTCTTAATATCTTTTATCCACTATTAGGAAAGTGATCTAGCCCTGAAAAATGGAGAGGGAGAGAAACAGAGATCAGGAAAGAAAAGAGAAAGATAACATTCTCCCAGATATTTCAGAATATCTAATTTGCCTAGATTCATTTTATTCACTCATCTACTATGTGTTTAACACCATGCTAGGTACTGTGGTAAATTCTAAAGAAACAGAAGATGCTTTATACTCAATAACTGTCTCTTGACTTAAAAAAAATAAATAAATAAGGCACGATCTTAAAGTTAAGAATTGTGTTTTCTTTGGTGGACAAAACTAAGGACTTAAGTCCAGGACACAGCCATCTCAGCTAACTTTGTGATATTGCTGTGAACAAACAAGAGGAAGAGCTAGAATATATAGGAGCTTTTACAACAAAGACCACATGGTCAGAACATCAGAAGATTACTGTTAATCAAAGAAAACAGGATATTGCAAGTTACTCAATTTAGCACATTACTATATATAGGAAGATGCAAGAGTCTGGGCTCTTTGAAATCATTCCTTTGATATGCACCTCAGCTATATCCAGGGCCGGAATCCTGAGCTTTCTCATCCTGCGCCTTCTCATCCTGCACCTTCTCATCCAATGCTTTCTCATCCTGTGCTTTCTCATCCTGCGTCTCTTCAGGGTGCAGTATAGGAGGTGGCTACAGTTGCTGCTCATTAGATGGTGGGCATCCTGTTTCCATTCCGAGTCCCCTCAAGGTTCATCACTGGGGAGACCCCAGTGTGATGGCTTGATGGCTGCAACATCCTCCACTTACTGATAGGGCAGACTTTTCATTCACAGTCTCTTTCTAGAGACATCACTATATATAAATATAATCGGAAATACTAAAAGATAGCAGATAAGCACATTAGGAAATTGGGTGGCATCAGTGGAAAGTACTTTAGAGCAACAATCCCCAACTTTTTTGACCCCAGGGACCAGTTTCATTGAAGACAATTTTTTCCATGGATGGGGGTCGGGGGGAGGGTTGGAGATGGTTTGGGGATGATTCAAGTGCATTACATTTATTGTGCACTTTATTTCTATTATTATTACATCAGCTTCACCTCAGATCATCAGACATTAGATCCTGGAGGTTGAAGACCCCTGCTTTCAAGGAGCACGTAAGGTAAGAACCAAGTGTGCAGAGTGGAGCTTGAGTTCAGGGTGAAGGATGTCTCCAATTTATCCAGGTTAAAGGCCTCCTGAACCAAGAGAACAAAGACTTGAAGGAGCCTTTGAGAGGTGAGAAGGGGAGGATGAGTCTATAAAGAACTCAAGCTTCTGAATGAAAAATTGATCTTTGATACACAAATCAACAGAGGGGCTAGTATAAAGAATGCTGTCCTAAAAGCAGTTTTAGAAAATGTAACCTTTCATTGGGTACTAACTTTTAAGCACTGCCATAAATTTGGTGGCACTGAACAACAGAAATGCATTCTCATTCAGTGTGGACACTGGAAGTCCTAAATCAAGCTGGTCAGCATGGCCACACTTCCTTCGAAGGCTCGAGGGGAGAATCCTTCCTTGTCTCATCTAACTTATGTAGGCTCCAGGCTTTCCCTTTGTTTGAGGCTGCATAACTCCAATCTCCGTCCCAGCTTAGATGGCTTTCCCCTCTGTATGTCTAATCTCCTGCTACTTTTCTCTTATAAGGACACCTGACATTAGATTTCAGGCTCACCAGGATTGTCAAAGATGATCTCATCTCAAGAACCTTAACTTAATTACATATGCAAAACCCATTTTTCAAAAAAGAAACAGGTCACATTTACAAGTTAGGGGTGGGGACAGCACATGGATATGTCTTTTGAAGAACCCTATTCAAACTACTACAACTAGTATTATCTGAAGCTGTTTGGATACATTTTCTCTTCCCCAAGTCAGAACTGGGCTTCCCTAGTGGCTTGGACAGTAAAGAATCTGCCTGCAATGTAAAAGACCCAGGTTCGATCCCTAGGTCAGGAAGATCCCCTGGAGAAGGGAAGGGCTACAGACTCCAGTATTCCTGCCTGGAGAAATCCATGGACAGAGGAGCCTGGAAGGCTATAGTCCATGGGGTCGCAAAGAGTCAGACACAACTGAGTGACTAACACTGTTACTATCAAGCCAGAATTAAATAGTAGAAAAACAAACATCAGGAACTTGCCTGGTGGTCCAGTATCTAAAACACTGTGCTTCCAATGCAGGGGGGCCAGGTTCCATCCCTGGTTAAGGAACTAGATCCCATATGCCCACATCTAAGAGTTCACATGCTGCAACTAGAGATCCCACCTGCCGCAGCTAAGACCCAGCACCGCCAAATAAATAAGTATAAACACCAGTGGATTTATCTCCCCCCTCCTCAACTGTTAGAGAAAATTCTTCCCCTGTAACAACTGACAGTAATTAGCATTTATTGCCTTTTTACCACATGTAGGGCACACTGTAAGCATTTTGATATATTCTATGTGATGAGTAAATTAAATCTTCATTAAAAAACCCCATGAGGCAGGTACCATCTTATCCTCATTTTACAGATGAAGAAATAAGCAGAGAAATGTTAACAAAATTTGTCTTAGGTCCCACAGCTGAAGCAAATTGAACCAGAATTTGAACCCAGTCAGCCTAGACTTTTTCTTGACAGATTTATTGAAATATAATTTATATAATGCACAATTCACCCATTTAAAATATATAAACGCCTATGGTTTTAGTATATTCAGAGTCATGCAACCATCACTACAATCAATTTTAGGATGTTTTCATCACTCCAACAAGAAACCTCACATGCCCTTAGCTGTCTCCTCCCAATCTCCCCATCTCCAGCCCCAAGCAGCTACTAATCTACTTTGTGTCTCAATAGATTTACCAATTCTGGACATTTCATTTACATAAATAGAATCATACACTGTGGTCTTTTGTGACTGGCTTCTTTCACTTAAGTGAAAAAAGTGAAAGTGTTAGTAACTCAGTCATGTCCAGCTCTTTGCAACCCCATGGACTAGAGCCTGCCAGGCTTCTCTATCCATGGAATTCTCCAGGCAAGAATACTCGAGTGGGTAGCCATTCCCTTCTCCAGGGGATCTCCCTGGCCCAGAGATCGAATCCGTGTCTCCTGCACTGCAGGCAGATTCTCTACCATCTGAGCCAACAGGGAAGACTTCTTTCACTTAACCCAACTAGTATTAACCAAGTATTAACCCACTTAACCCAATGTTTTCTAGGTTTTATCCATGTTTTAGCATGTATTGGTACCTCACTCCTTTTATAGCCAAATAATATTCCATTATATGAGTATTTCACATTTTATATACCTGTTCATCAGCTGATGAACATTTGAGTTATGTCCACTTTTGCCTGCCTGCACTTTTAACTTGCACGCTGTAACTACTTGCATAAACATAAATAATACTCTCTGCAGAAGAACCCATCATCATGAGCCGAGAAGCTAAAATTACTCCAAAGAAAACTTTCTGGCAGATAGTCTCTCAGAGGTTTTTATCTAGAATAAATGAAAATTAGTAGTGAATGGTAACTCTCTTGTCTTGTAACCCTTCTTCAACATGTTTCCACAATCTCACCTGTACTAACCTGTACTCACCTGTCCTAACTCATCCTTGCCCTCACCAGTAGTCATGAATGCCACAAAATTTGTGTACAAGCTATTTCTTAGGAGTGATGACAAGCAGAGAACCTAAGTGACTTCCTCAAGTCCCACAGCTCATGGGGAACAGAACCGGTCAAGGACTTATCCTTGTGACCACCGCCACTTTTCTTTGCACCATGGGCTCTCCATTACCTATCTGACTCTGCAATCCTGCAACCTTCTTATCTCCAAAAGAATGCTTGAACTGGCACATTTCTTTAAATTTTTAAGTATACACAATTTTAATATATATATGAGTAGAGGGATATCACAAGCCCATAATTCCTTTCTCTCCACTTCAAGGCAGTCATGAACTCATGAAGGATCTTGTTTCATTCAAACATGTCCCACTTCTCCAGTGGTGTGGTGGTGGATGCTTAACAACCATCTCTCCCATAACTTGTATGTTTGGGGATTTCTCTGACTTATTTCAACTTACCAGCATAATGGTTCTGAGTGTGGGTTAGGAAGAGATGAGCAGAGACAGGTTATATAGTATCCCCACCATATAGATACAATAAATGGAATCATTTCAAGAGCATAGCTAATAGTAACCATAATAAAATATAACTCGGAAGAAGTAAGTTTTGAGTGCTTATTATCTCTATAACAATATATTTTATTTAATCACAGGTTTATAGAATTCAATTTTCAATAATGACTATGGGCTTCCCTGGTGGTTCAAATGGTAAAGTATCTGCCTGCAATGCAGGAGACATGGGTTCAATCTCTGGGTCAGGAAGATCCACTGATGAAGAAAATGACAACCCACTCAAGTATTCTTGCCTAGGAAATCCATGGACAGAGGAGTCTGACTGACTACAGTCTATGGGGTTGAAAAGAGTCAGACACAACTGAGCAACTGACACACACAACCAACTAGTTCAAAAAATTCCTAAATTCTAACAGCCAGCTCTTGCCAGTGAGCTAGATTGAGCCCACCACTGCACTCTTCCTTTCCCAGACTACTTTTTTTTAAATCCCAGACATTATATCACATTAATCATAATCATTTCAACATGCATCTCTAAAAAATAAAAATGCTTAGAAAACAAATCTACAATATCATCATCACATACAGCATTTAATAATAATTCCTCAATAGTCTCTAAAAGTTCTTATATTTCATGGATTGATATGTGTCACAAGACTCTTTCCATACAATGGAATATTACTCAGCCATAAAATGGAACAAAATGGGGTCACATGCAAAGATGTGGATGAACCTAGAGTCTGTCCTACAGAGGGAACTCAGTAAGAAAGATAAAAACAAATAACATATTAACACATAAATATGGAATCCTGAAAAATGGCACTGATGAACCAGGACAGGAATAGAGACACAGATGTAAAGTGGATTTATGGACACAGAGGGGGAAGGAGAGAGTGGGATGGAATGAGACTAGCACTGACACATATACACTACCAGGTATGAAACAGCTAGTGGGAAGCTGCTGTATAGCACAGGCCACTCAGCTCAACCCTCTGTGATGATGCAGAAGGATGGGAGGGGGATGGTGGGAGGCTTGAGAGGGAGAGGATGCATATACATAGACAGCTGATTCACATTATTGTGCAGCAGAAATTAACACAACATTTTCAAGCTACCGTATTTCAATTTAATTTTTTTTAAAAATTAAAAAAGAAGACACTTTCCACCTATAATCTGCCCCCCTATACAACTTATTTGGTTATTGATTGAAGAAATGAAGAGTGTGTTGCCCTTTCGCTTTCCTTCACTAGAAAAATATCTCACCAGGCAAGAACACAGGACATCTATGAAGTACAAAACACCAGTTCTGGGAACTCCTTTTCTATGGGCTCTTTGGACTTAACTCCTCAGGATGGGCCTCTGCTGTTCATAACCAATAAAACCTATGAGAATTCTAGTCCTATAATATCAAGATGGGGAATATTTTTTTAATACTGGAATAAAACAAACCAAAAAAAAAAAGTGTTT
Organism: Budorcas taxicolor; assembly: GCF_023091745.1. Taxonomy (NCBI): domain Eukaryota; kingdom Metazoa; phylum Chordata; class Mammalia; order Artiodactyla; family Bovidae; genus Budorcas; species Budorcas taxicolor. The sequence goes on from NC_068914.1 coordinate 25,641,182, forward strand.
GGATGGTTCAAATAAAGGTGGCAGCACCCATGTCCCCACTACCTGATGTGGAAGAAAAAACCCACCACCACCACCAAGACCTTGTCACCCTTGTCACATCCCAAGAACAGGCCGTGGACGCAGGGTTGTGAGTTAAAAGAGGGGGTGACAAGTCTGAGGGATAGTTGGCAGGTGATGGCAGAAAGCTCAGTCTCGGAGAGCTCATTGGAAAGCATCCACCTTGAAACTTCAGCTTTCTCCTTTCCCAAGGATTCTGTGTGGGCTGCTGGGGCTTCAGCTCCAGTTGTCACTGCAAATGCTGCTTGGCAGGAGCAAGAAGCTCAAGAGTCCCTGATGTGTTTCTGAAGGCTTTCAAAGATGAACTAGCTCTTCTGCATTTTTCTTTCTTTTTTTCTTCCTAAATATAGTGCCAGGAATGAAAACCTTGCTCAACCTACTTCCCCAACTTGGCAGTTCTGACAGTTTTATTGCAGTGCCTTATTAAAGCATAGCCATGGATTTACATAATTAAATCCAGGTCTGCTTTTCTTTCTGCTGCATCCACATCTGTCACTCACTGTAGTACAGCGTGGTATTTCCATCTCTCTGTGTTAAGTGAGATCCTGGAGGATCGGGTGGCATCGTCCCCTGATATCAATGAATATTCTCTAATGGAAACGAAGATGATAAGTTTCGATGATGAGTGGAGATAAATGGCTCCCCGCCTTTCAGCAGGAAGTCACTGGCCTTTTTCATTGCATCCTACAGCTGGAAGGGACCTTTAAAAAATCATCTCACATAGGGGTGGCAAACTGCAGCTTAGGCCTGATTTGGCCCCCAATTTTTTTTGGCCACGCCATGTAGCATGCAGTATCTTCGTTCTCCAATCAGGGACTGAACCCATGCCCCCTGCCCCTGCCCCCTGCATTGGGGGTGCAGAGTCTTCACTATTGGACCACCAGGGAAGTCCCTGGCCCACATATTTTTAATATGATCCTTGTAATTCTTTTGTTTGCTCTTAATCTGAGTTAGTTATCAATACTTAAAATTGGGAGATTCACATAAAAAGCCAAAATGAGGGCTTTTCTCAAAAAAATAAAATTATAAGTATCGACCACTTTGGACCTCTCCCACCTACCAGTTTTATCAGCTAGACCTGAAAGGCTGCTGCCCTTTTCAGGTGGGGTGTGGATCTGCAGGTACTCCCCACTCTCCTTTCTCATTCAGTTGCTGCTCCTGTTCAGTCACTAAGTCACGTCCAAACTCTCTACAACCCCATGGACTGTAGTATGCCTGGCTCCTGTGTCCTCCACTGTCTCCCAGAGTTTGTTCAAATTCATGTCCACTGAGTTGATGTTATCTAACCATCTCATGCTCTGCCTCCCCTTTCTCCTTTTGCCTTCATCCTTTCCCAGCATCAGGGTCCTTTCCAATGAATCAGCTTTTTGCATCAGGTGGCCAAAATATTGGAGCTTCAGCATCAGTTCTACCAATGAATATGCAGGGTTGATTTCCTTTTGGATTGACTGGTTTGATCTTCTTGCTGTCCAACGGACTCTCAAGAGTCTTCTCCGGGACCACAATTCAAAAGCGTCAATTCTTTGGCACTCAGCCTTCTTTATGGTCTCTCAGATATGTACATGACTACCAGAAAAACCATAGCTTTGACTATATGGACCTTTGTTTGCAAGGTGATGTCTGTGCTTTTTAATGCACTATCTATCATAGCTTTCTTTCCCAGGAGCAAACGTCTTTTAATTTCAGGGCTGCAGTCACCATCTGCAGTGGTTTTGGAGCCCAAGAAAATAAAATCTGTCATTGATTTTACTTTTTCCCCTTCTATTTTCCATGAAGTGATGGAACCTGATGCCATGATCTTAGTTTTCTGAATGTTGAGCTTCAAGCCAGCTGTTTCACTCTCCTCTTTCACTCTCATCAAGAAGCTCTTTAGTTCCTCTTCACTTTCTGCCATTAGAGTGGTATCATCTGCATATCTGAGGTTGTCGTTTCTCCTGGAAATATTGATTCCAACTTGTGAGTCATCCAGCCCAGCATTTCACATGATGTACTCTGCATAGAAGTTAAATAAGCAGGGTGACAATGTATAGCCTTGATGTACTCCTTTCTCAATTTGGAATCAGAAAGTTGTTCCATGTCTGGTTCTAACTGTTCCTTCTTGACCCACAGACAGGTTTCTCAGACAGGTCAGGTGGTCTGGTATCCCATCTGTGAAAGAATTTTCCACAGTTTGATGTGATCCACATAGTCAAAGGCTTAAGCATAGTCAATAAAGCAGTAGATGTTTCTCTGGAATTCCCTTGCTTTCCCCATGATTCAACGAATGTTGGCAGTTAAATCTCTGGTTCCTCTACCTTTCCTAAATCCAGCTTATACATCTGGAATTTCTGAGTTCACATACTGTTGACGCCTAGCTTGAAGGATTTTGAGCTTAAACTTGCTAACGTGAAATGAGCACAAATGTACAGTTAGTGTGAACATTCCTTAGCATTGCCCTTCTTTAAGATTGGAGTGAAAACAGATCTTTTCCAGTCCTGTGGCCACCACTGAGTTTTCCAAATTTGCTCACATACTAGGTGCAGCACTTAAACAGCATCATCGTTTAGGCTCTGAAATAGCTCAGCTGGAATCCCATCACCTCAACTAGCTTTGTTTATAGTAATACTTCTACGCCCCACTTGACTTCACATTCCAGGATGTCCAGTTCTAGTTGAGTAACCACACCATCATGGTTATCCGGGCCATTAAGACCTTTTCTGTTTAGTTCTTCTATGTATTCTTGACACCTCTACTTAATCTCCTTGGTTTCTGTTAGGTCCTTACCATTTCTGTCCTTTATCATGCCTATTCTTGCATGAAGTGTTCCCTTGATATCTCCAATTTTCTTGAGATTTCTAGTCTTTCCCATTCTATTGTTTTCCCTCTATTTCATTGCATTGTTCATTTAAGAAGGCCTTCTTCTCAGGAAACTCTGTATCTACCTAGAGGGGTGGGATGGGGAGGGAGATGGGAGGGAGGTTCAGAAGGGAGGGGATATATGTATACCTATGGCTGATTCCTGTTGAGGTTTGACAGAAAACAACAAAATTCTTTAAAGAAATTATCCTTCAATTAAAAATATATTTTTTTAAAGAAGGCCTTCTTATCTCCCCTTGCTATTTTCTGGAACTTGGCATTCAAATGGGTGTATCTTTCCCTTTCTCCTTTGCCTTTTGCTTCTCTTCTTTCCCCAGCTATTTGAAAAGCCTCCTCAGACAATCACTATACCTTCTTGCATTTCTTTTTTTTAGGATGATTTTGGTCACTGTCTCCTATACAATGCTATGAACTTCTGTCCATAGTTCTTCAGGCACTTTGTCTACCAGATTTAATCCTTACTCAGCCTGCTGTGCAAATGCATGTGACCTTCTCAGACCCTGCTTAAGTTTGAGTTTGTAACACCCTTCACATTACAGGTGAGAAATTCCAAGGAACTTTAAGAGTTAGTTAATCACTGATCTCTGGTTTCCTAACCCAAAAGCAGTTGAAAAACAATTTATTTGTTGGAGGTGTCCAAAGACCTGAATTCTTTTTACTTTATTGAAGTATGAAAGTAAAAGTAAAGTCGCTCAGTCATGTCCCACTCTGCGACCCCATGGGGTGTAGCCTACCAGGCTCCTCCGTCCGTGGGATTCTCCAGGCAAGAGTCTGGAGTGGGTTGCTGTTTCCTTCTCCAGGAGATCTTCCCAACCCAGGGATCGAACCCAGGTCTCCCACATTGCGGGCAGACGCCTTACCATCTGAGCCACTGGGGAAGTTGATTTATAATGTTCTGTTAATTTCTGCTGTACTGCAAAATGCTTCAGTTTCTACACAGATATACATTCTTTTTCATATTCTGCTCCATTATGCTTTATCACAGGATACTGAATATTGTTCCCTGGGCTATATAGCAGGACCTTGCTGTTTATCCATCCCAGACGTAAAAGTTTGCATCTGCTAAGCCCAAACTCCCACTCCATCAGTCCTTCACCTGCATTCCTCTTTGGCAAACCCAGAGTCTCGTTGTGTTCTATGTCCAAAGGCCTGAATGCTGATTTGAGCACCATCACTCACTATAAGATGCACAAGACTGGACCTCTAAGGCACACGTTTCCTCCCCTGTAAAACTGTACAATTGTACAACTGCTTATTCTAGCATGTTGTCCACCTCAGAGAGTTTATGGGGACTGATGTGCTGAGACAGATCAAAAAGTCTACACAACTTTATGCTTATTAATATTATTATTGATATTTTTATAACATTTTGCTTGAAATTTTAAGTTCACTAATTTACTATCACAAAATATTAAGTACACTCATCAATTCATCTCAATGAGTATTTCTTGACCCCCTACCATGAAGATGTTCAATGTGATGCAAAGTAACATACATGAGGAGATGAGAGTTTAAGAACAAAATAAACATGTGTCAAATGAAATATATGGCATATAGTACATAGTATTGGAGAAGGACATGGCAACCCACTCCAGTGTTCTTGCCTGGGGAATCGCAGGGACGGGGGAGCCTGGTGCGCTGCCGTCTATGGGGTCGCACAGAGTCAGACACGACTGAAGCGACTTAGCAGCAGCAGCAGTACATAGCACAAAGGATGACCTATATGCTGCTCAGATAGCATAAGATGGCCTCCACAATTACATTCCCACTTTCAAAATGCTGCCAATCCCCTTAGAAGCCTGAGATAAGAATCTCTGCACTCTCTGTACCAGCATCTCAGAGCAGCCGCCAAAGCAATACCAATGCTTATACACCCAGAATGCACCAACCACTGACTCCAGCATTTTACATGAACTATACCATTTAATCTCTCAGCAGTCCCATGGGGTAGGTACTTTGCATTCCTGCTTTTCCAGATAAGAAGATGAGACACACCAAGGTCAGGTGACTTGTCCGAGGTCATACAGCAAGTAAGCAATGGAGCCGGCAATCCAACTCAAGCGTGCATCCTCTTCCTGTGCCGGTGACATGCCTCCTGCACTCCTTGCTCTGAACCAAATTCACATCACAACGTCTTTCAATTCTGCACGTACACTCCCACCCACATCCAACTCCATGTGTCATTTGTTTGATACTTCTTGACCCCACAAGCCCTTTCATTCCCTCTACCAGCTTCTGCCTTTCCATATCCTGTCACAGTCAAGCAAGCTCAGTCAGGAATATTTTCCCTCCTGCCTGGATCAAATTGTTATCATTATGAAGATGACTGTTTACTCACTGACATCATCACACTAATGCTTATTAAACTCATATTACTGCTGAAAGGCAAGTGTGACTTGATCTTCACAGTGAGTCATTAAGTGCAACCAACACTCAAAGAAATGCTAAATTGATGGTTGTGATAATCCTCCTAATCATCAGATTCTTTTTGATGATCTCCTTGTTCTCAGCAAGTATGCTGATAGGACCTTAATAGTCCCTTTACTGGCAAGCCACCACTAGCCTCCTTGAGAGTCCAAAATGCACTGTTTATGTGAATGTGTATATGCAAGTGGGTTTACATGCATACATATAATTATTTACATTAGTTACATCTTGCCTTGTTTCCAATTATGGTCACATAAATTACAAGATGCCACAAAATAAAAGCAGGTAAAAAAAATAAAGAAAAACAAACAGAGAATCATAAAGTGGGGACTGGAGTAAAGCTAAACATGCATAGCACTTATCCTCCCCAATGACCACAGATTTGGCTCTGAAACCTTCAAGGAACCTGAAGGGAAAAGAAAATCTTGATCCATTTCTTTGTCAGAGTCTCTATGAAAAATCAAAGTGACTGCTATAGGAATTACAACTAATATCAACAACCCCACAAGAGAATTTTAGCTGAGGAATCCTCAAAATAGGGATATTATAGAATATAAATAAGCAATGGTGTCAACAATATCCTTACAACAACACTCATAAGTTTCAACTACTTTCACATACCTTCATTGTAATTGATAGTAACATAGCCAAGCACAACTCAGAAAAGGTCATTCTTGGAGGCAGGGGGGAAGGAAGTAAGATGCACAAAAGATCAAATTTAAATTAATATATGTAAGTACTTTGGCCACTTCATGCAAAGAGCTGACTCATTGGAAAAGACTCTGATGCTGGGAGGGATTGGGGGCAGGAGGAGAAGGGGACGACAGAGGATGAGATGGCTGGATGGCATCACTGACTCGATGGACATGAGTCTGAGTGAACTCCGGGAGTTGGTGATGGACAAGGAGGCCTGGCGTGCTGCGATTCATGGGGTCGCAAAGAGTCAGACACGACTGAGCGACTGAACTAACGAACTAACTAACATCATATATATATAGTATGTCTGTTAATATATTATTATTAAATTTCTTACCAAAATATGCTGATCAAAACTATATTCAGTATCTGCAAACGTAGTGAAAATCCTAGTCAGCAACCAAGAGTCCTGCAACTGGTATATACATCACAACTGATAAGTCTGTTTTCTGACTCTGTTAAAATTATGGTTAATGTAAAATCACTACTAGTAATAACCTAAAATCATTATTAGCTCCAGTGTGTATGCACTGACTCTTATCTCCCTAGAGCTCACAGTTTTCACTGTGAATAGACAGTGTGGGATTAAATGCTTCGGCTCTGCAGCCTGACAGCTTAGTTTTGAGTCTTTACTACCTTTATGGCTTTGAATGAGATGTTTAACCTTTTTATGCCTATTTTCCTCACCTGTGAAATGGAGGCTCCTAATCACCCCTACCTCAAAGGGTTGTTGTGAATATTAAAATGTTAACATTTGTGAGGCCCATAGGACATGGTATGGGCACACAATATCTGGCACACAGTCAGCACTCAATGAAAGTTAGTCATTGTTGCTGTTGTTGCTATTATTATTGTTCCATGAAACCATCGTCAATGATTTCTCTGTATTTTCTTCTCTCTAAACAATAGCCATTAATTAGGAAGACCATGGGGGGCTCTCATCCATATAGCACCTGAGAATACAATCATTAACCTCTGTTTGTTCATGGTTTGTCTCCCAGTTAGACTGCAAATCTTACTACATCATAGTCACAACCTCATTTTATATTTGCTGCGAAAACAATTTCAATACAGTTAAGTCATGTCTCCAAGGTTAAACAGCTGGTGAGCCACAAAACAATTCAAGAAGTGAGGTAATTTGGCTTCTAATCTAGTCTTTTTGCCATCAGAGCCTCTTGTCTCCCCACCACCTACAGCCTTTGACTCTAGCAATGATTGCCTTGTAAAATGATGACTCTCAAATGCTCCCCTCCTGGGACTTCTCTGGTGATCCTGTGGCTAAGATTCCATGCTCCCAATCCAGGGGACCTGGAATTTGATCTCTGGTCAGGAAACTAGATCCCACATTCCACAACTTAAGATCCCATATGCTGCATTGAAGATTGAAGATCCTGCATGCTGCGACTAAGACCCGGTGCAGCCAAATAAAGAAACTTTTTAAAAAATCCTCCTCTTCTGCCTGCACACTTCTCCAGTGTCTCTCAGCCAACGTTCTACATTACACTGTCAACTGGTTATCCCACAGGCACATATGACTGAAGTAAACCAGGGCTAACAGTGGGGATATCGGCAAGTAAGAGCATAATGCCCTCTGTATGCACGACTATGTATAAAACAGATAACTAGTTAGAACCCACTCTATAGCACAGGAGGAGAAAAGGTACAAACTGTAGGACATATATTAAGTTAACCTTAAAAATGCATTTCAATATACATTAGGTAGACAAATGTACTATTTGATTCCATCTATGAGATATCTAGAATAGTCAAATTCATAGAGTCAGAAAGTGCACTGGTAGATGCCGAGAGCCAGGGGATGGCAGGGGATGGGAAGGGGGAGTGGGGAGCTAGTGTTTAATGAGGACAGTTTCAGTTTAGGAAGGTGAAAAACTCAGGAGATGGATGATGGTGAGAGTTCCACAATGAAGTGACTATACTTAGTGTCATTGAATTATACAGTTCAGTTCAGTCGCTGTTGTGTCCAGCTCTTTGCAACTTCATGGACTGCAGCATACCAGGCTTTCCTGTCCATCACCAACTCCTGGAGCTTGCTCAAACTCATGTCTATCACATCGGTGATGCCATCCAACCATCTCATCCTCTGTCATCCCCTTCTCCCGTCTTCAGTCTTTCCCAGCATCAAGGTCTTTTCCAGTGAGTCCATTCTTCACATCAGGTAGCCAAAGTATTGGAGCTTCAGCATCAGTCCTGCCAATGAATATTCAGGACTGATTTCCTTTAGGATGGACTGGTTGGATCTCCTTGCAGTCCAAGGGACTCTCAAGAGTCTTTTCCAACACCACAGTTTAAAAGCATCAATTCTTCAGTGTTCAGCTTCCTTTATAGTCCAACTCTCACATCCATATATGACTACTGGAAAAACCACAGCTTTGACTAGACGAACCTTTGTTGGCAAAGTAATGTCTCTGCTTTTTAATATGCTGTCTAGGTTGGTCATAGATTTTCTTCCAAGGAGCAAGCATCTTATAATTTCATGGCTGCAGGCGTCATCTACAGTGATTCTGGAGCCCAGGAAAATAAAGTCTGTGACTGTTTCCATTGTCTCCCCATCAATTTGCCATGAAGTGATGGGACCAGATGCCATGATCTTAGTTTTCTGAATGTTGAGTTTTAAGCCAGCTTTTTCACTCTCCTCTTTCACTTTCATCAAGAGGTTCTTTAGTTCTTCACTTTCTGCCATAAGGGTGGTATCATCTGTATATCTGAGGTTATTGATATTTCTCCCAGCAATCTTGATTCCAACTTGTGCTTCATCCAGCCCAGCATTTTGCATGATGTACTCTGCATATAAGTTAAATAAGCAAGGTGACAATATACACCCTTGATGTACTCCTTTCCCAATTTGGAACCAGTCTGTTGTTCCAAGTCCAGTTCTAACTGTTGATTCTTGACCTGCATACAGATTTCTCAGGAGGCAGGTTAGGTGGTCTGGTATTTCCATCTCTTTAAGAATTTTCCACAGTTTGCTGTGATCCATGCTTTCAAAGGCTTTGGTGTAGTCAATAAAGCAAAAGTAGATGTTTTTCTGGAACTCTCTTACATATGGTTAAAATAGTATGTCATATATTATACATTTCACTACGATTTAAAACAAAAATGAGTGTGTGGAAAGAAGGGAAACCTCCTATACTGTTGGTGGAAATGTAAATTGGTACAGCCACTATGGAGAACAGTATGGAGTTCCTTAAGAAACTGAAAATAGAGCTAACATATGCCCCTTCCATCACAGTCCTGGGCATATATACAGAGGAAAACATGATATGAAAGGATACATTCACCCCAGTGTTCACTGCAGCACTGTTTACAATAGCCAAGACATGGAAGCAACCTAAATGTCCACTAACAGAGGAATAGATAAAGAAGACATGGTACATATATACAATAGAATATTATTTGGCCATTAAAAACAATGAAATGCCATTTGCAGCAACATGGATGGACCTAGAGATTTTCACATTGAGTGAAGTCAAACAGAGGAGAAATATAATTTAAAAAGTGATACAAATGAACTTACTTACAAAACTAGAAAGATACTCACAGACTTAGAAAACGAGTTTATGGTTGCCCAGGGGAAGAATGAGGGGAGGGCACAGTTAGGGAGTTTGGGATCATCATGTACAAATTGCTATATTTAAAATGGATAACCAACAAGTTCTATATAGCACATGGAACTCTGCTCAATGTTATGTGGCAGCCTGGATGGGAAGGGAGTTTGGGGAGAATGTATACATGTATAAGTATGACTGAACCCCTCAGCTGTTCACCTGAAACTATTACAACATCGTTAATCAGCTGTACTCCATACAAAATAAAAAATTTAAAGACAAAAATGAGCATAATGCCCTCTCTAAAAGGATGTTCAATGTCTAAAACGAAAAAAGACACTGCAGTTAATGTAGAAGTGTATAATCAATGACTTGAGACAGTCTTACTGTGGTCACTCAATCATGAAATGAAGACATTTGTATCTAAGAAAGAAGGTATCCCTGTCCTCCAGGGCAGATAAGCAGTCAACTGCCTTTATGTATAAGGGTAAACAACAGTGGAGCTTAGGGATTTAAGTTTCAGTCACAAAGTGCCAGATGAAATACACGTGCAATCCTTGTCCTGCCAGCACTCACAGGAAGCACAGGTATCCCCCACATTTTTTTTTAATATAAACTTATTTATTTTACTTTTTAATTTTTTTAATTTTTATTTTTACTTTATTTTACTTTACAATACTGTATTGGTTTTAAAATTTATTTATTTTAATTGGAAGCTAATTACTTCACAATACTGTATTATTTTTGCCATACATTGACATGAATCCCCCATGGGTGTACATGTGTTCCCCATCCTGAACCCCCCTCCCACCTCCCTCCCTGTACCATCCTTCTGGGTCATCCCAGTGTAACAGCCCCAAGCATTCTGTATCATGCATTGAACCTGGTCTGGCGATTTGTTTCATATATGATATTATACGTTTCAATGCTATTCTCCCAAATCCTCCCACCCTCGCCCTCTCCCACAGAGTCCAAAAGACTGTTCTATACATCTGTGTCTCTTTTGCTGCCCCACACACAGGGTTATCGTTACCATCTTTCTAAATTCCATATATATGCATTAGTATACTGTATTGGTGTTTTTCTTTCTGGCTTACTTCACTCTGTATAATAGGCTCCAGTTTCATCCACCTCATTAGAACTGACTCAAATGTATTCTGATGCTGAAGCTGAAGCTCCAGTACTTTGGCCACCTCATGCGAAGAGTTGACTCATTGGAAAAGACTTTGATGCTAGGAGGGATTGGGGGCAGGAGGAGAAGGGGACAACAGAGGATGAGATGGCTGGATGACATCACTGACTCGATGGACGTGACTCTGAGTGAACTCCGGGAGTTGGTGATGGACAGGGAGGCCTGGCGTGCTGCAATTCATGGGGTCGCAAGGAGTCGGACACGACTGAGTGACTGAACTGAACTGAACTGAACTGAACTGAATAATGAGAAAATAGAAAGAGAAATTAAGGGAACAATTCTATTCACCATTGCAAGGAAAAGAATAAAATACTTAGGAATATATCTACCTAAAGAAACAAAAGACCTATATATAGAAAACTATAAAACACTGGTCAAAGAAATCAAAGAGGACACTATTAGATGGAGAAATATACCATGTTCATCTATCAGAAAAATCAATACAGTGAAAATGAGTATACTACCCAAAGCAATCTATGGATTCAATGCAATCCCTATCAAGCTGCCAACGGTATTTTTCACAGAGCAACAACAAATAATTTCACAATTTGTATGGAAATACAAAAACCCTCGAATACCCAAAGCAATCTTGAGAAAGAAGAATGGACCTGGAGGAATCAACCTGCCTGACTTCAGGCTCTACTACAAAGCCACAGTCATCAAGACAGTATCCCCCACTTTTGAAAAGTTCCCTTTACACCACTTGGCTTTTTATAAAAGACCTACCTATTTTCACTAACCAGAAGAAATCCAGTGGACTTCAACTTTTACAATGTAAGAAGGTAAAAGCAAAACAGTGTTCAGTGCTTGTTTTGCAAACAAAGTGGTGCACCCAGCAGTGAGAGTGGTGCCACCAAGCTCCTTCCCTGGGAACTACATTCAGCATCTCAGCATCAAGCCACCATAGCACTGAACTGTGTCTTTGAGCATCTATGCTTCATCTGTGCATCCGTGAGCAAGTCATGTTCCAAGGTATGTTCCAACTGCTTCTTCCTGTGACGCCATTTCTGATTACAAAAGATTTCATACTAATGCTCTACTTTCAGATAGTGGAGGAAAATGTCTGTACTAATTTTAAAAGGGCGAAGTGATAGAATGGATTGAGCCTAGATTCGGGTAACCCTACAGTCCTGACAAGGATGTATCCACTGGGTAATCTTGGATAAATTAGCCTTTGGGCTTCAGTTTACTTATAATACCTACCTTACAAGATAATGGTGAGGATTAAATGAGATTGTACTTGAAAATGTTAGCAAAATGCCTAACTTTTATGGCCAAGTTCTTGGCCTTCTGGCTAAGATTGAGTGTAGTGCAAGGGGTTCCCAAGTGGCACACAAAGAACAAGCCTGCCAATGTATGAGACACAAGAGACACATGTTCAGTCCCTGGGCTGGGACAATCCCCTGGAGGAGAGATGGCAGCCCATCTTGCCTGAAAAATCCCATGGATGGAGGAGCCTGGCGGGCTCACAGAGAATCTGACACAACTGACTCTCGTGTCACAGAGAGTCTGACAGAGCAACTGAGCACAAGGTTATTGCAGGTTCTGAGTACATGGTAGGTAGGAATAGCTTCTCTTAGCCTAACCCCAGGGACTGCTGAGCCAAGCTTTTTCATAAACAGTTCAGAGAAAGGACCCTGGACACACCCTGCAGGTGTTATCCCATGAATCTAATTAGGCCCAGGACTGCCAGATGTCCACTGAGAGTTGAGGATAAAATTATGAGGAAAGTGGTAAGACATGAAAGTAAGTCTTGAATATACTCGCACTGTCCTGTTTGGAATTTATGCAGGGTCTTAAATGTTAAAAAGGCTTTGCACCCTGGGTTTGCATCTCAGAAATTATAAAAAGTTTCATTTTGAGGTTGACAAACCCCCTTGTCCATTCCAGGACCAACAACCTGGAAATCAGGGGCCTATACCCAGGAATTAATTGTTCTTAGCTTCCCAAGAAAAGTCAGACTTAAAGGGACTTTATTTTCTGACTGTCCAATCCTGTTATTGGTATCAGCCTGCCTCATCTCACACCCCATCACCTACTTTCCCCCCACATTCACTTTTACTACATAATAATCATTACAGACATCCCTTCCATACCATTTTAAACTACTTAAGAATGGGGAGGACCACAGCTTGTCCTTCTATGACATCACACACCTTGATGCAGTGGTGTAGGTAAAACAGAAAGCCATGAATGCTCAGCTAAAGAGTGCGAATATTACCACAGAAAGAGGAGAAAAGCCAATGATGGTTTTGGAGTAGAAAGTAATGGCATGATAGAAGCAGTATTTTAGGAAATTTTATGTGGCAGTGCATTCTTAAAACACTGGAAAGAAGTAAAATAAGAGAATAAAGAAATTTAGAAGATCAGTAAAGAGATAATTATAATCAATAGACTCTGGGATAGAAAGGACTTAAATTACAGTTGTAGCAAAGACAGAAAGAGGAAAGGATATTCCTAGAACATATTCTGAAGACAGTGCATGCCAGTGTCCTTTGGGATATGAACCATGGCTGAGTCATATTTGCAACCACATATACCCAGGGCTGATATGCATCAGCATCCACTAGTGCAGCTGGATCAGCTATTAATACACTGAGGCACTTTCATACTTGGCAGTAAAAAATAGATCCTCACTGAAACCACCACACATTTATCTCCGTGCCTACCCACCATCCCATTTGGAATTTTCCAAAACTACACCCCTCCCCAGTCGGCAATCAAACAGCTTATGCCTGACACAGAAGAAGTCTTTGAGAACCTTGTTCCTATGTCAAAGCTGATATTCTTTCTGACTGGCCAGTCCTCTTGCCAATTGTTATATTTATTTAATATCATGCCTTCAAATGCACGGTCAGTTCCTGGTACATAGTAAGTGATGGAAAAAAGAAGAAAGTAGGGAGGAAGGAGAGAAGAAAAGGAGAAAGATAACTGATTGGAGAATAAACAAAGGAGTCCTACACATCTACAGTCATACAGACCGATGTGCCTATACAATTATAGTTTTCTTTCAGAAAAAGAGAAGCAGAAGGAAGAGTTACTTTGGGAGCAAGATGAATATGCTCTCTTAAAAATAAACTGCATTTGAACAAAAGCTCAGCTGAGAGAAATACAATTTACGAAGGACTGGTTGAGAGCTGTTTAGTCTATTCAATCCACTGTGTACTTGAAAATCTACCCCTTGGAGAGTCCAGCCAGCAGAGGGTTATGAATTTCATGGACAGCCTTCAAGAAGCTCCTTTAGACTCTTAGGAGCCAGTGTTTATGCTCCTCCTGAGAAGCTGACTTGCTTTTACCATATGAACAATGAACTGTGTAACCAGTAGGGTTTCCTATTTAGTCTTGTAAAGCCAAATCTGTGGTCTGCCTATAGCATGTGTGGCTCATAGGGGCTCCTTATTATGACCCTACCCTTGTTTTTCTTATTTTGTCCTGCATGTGTGTGTGCTCAGTTGCTTCAGTCGTGTCTGACTCTTTTGCAGCCCCATGGACTGAGCCCGCCAGGCTCCTCTGTCCATGGGATTCTCCAGGTAAGAATACTGGAGGGGGCTGCCATTTCCTCCTCCAGAGGATCTTCCCGACCCAGCAATCAAATCCGCATCTCCTGCATTGTAGGTGGATTCTTTACCACTGAGCCACTAGAGAAGCCCTTATATTGTCATATCTTTCTCTAATTTGTTTTCTTGCCATGTGACATCCATATAAGGAGACTTAAATCCTTTTGAGAACAAAGAGGGGACTAAGTTAACTCACAATGATCTTAAACTAAATGTGGAATACTCCTGGAGAAATATCCAATGGATAAAATTATTTTAAATCAACTGTTCATTGGGCTCCAGTCCATGAAAGACACTGTGAAAGTTGTACAGACATAGAAGACATGAACTCATGAGGCTTACAGTCTTCAGGAGCAGAAAGACAGGCAAATATCAAAAGACATACACAACTCCTCCCTGCATGGATCTGATCAATTTCAGGGTGAATAGTATCACTACTGATTACTTAAAGTAGAGAGAAAAATCCACACTAGTCACTCCCAATGTTTCACGCACTTAAAATGCCCCTTGATGCTGCTATGGAAAGAAAGATGGGCCTTCCGAGCTTTGGAATTCAGAGTTATTCAGTATGTTAGCACCTTGTAGTGGGATTCTCTCAAAACATGTCACCCTTATTTGTTTTGGGTTTTTGTTTTGTTTATACGGATACCTCGCTGATATGACTACCTGGCTATTCATTCTCAAAGGGAAGACAACAGGATGGGAAGGCAAAGGAAATCTAAACAGTGAGCCCAAAGAAAAGACAAGAATGGATTTATTATCAAAACACACCAATTATTTGAAGCAGCCACATGTCATCAGCACAAATTATCAGCAAACTAATTAGAGATGGATAACATGATGAAAAAAGATAAAGAAAGCCTCTGTGTGTGTTAGCCGCTCAGTTGTGTCTGACTCTCTGCGACGCGATGGACTGTAGTCCGCCAGGCTTCTCTGGCCATGAAATTCTCCAGAAAAGAATACTGGAGTGGGTTGCCATTTCCTTCTCCAAAGAAAACCTCTATCTGTCTTTAAACAGTGATGAACTGTCTAGTACTCGTTGCTTTATTTGTGAAAAGGAAGAGCAAATCCTTGCCACGTACTCACTGAAGTTAGATGGAATTAGTATCTTCCAAGTAGGCAGCATCATGTCAGAAGTCAGGATTATAGAAGGAAAAGACATGGTCCCAGTCCCCTGGGGCTGTGTGGGTCCCCTGAAAGAATTCTCTAAAAGCACTTGGAAAAAGTACCAAAGGCAACACATGTCAAAGGATTTACTACTCGGACAGAAACAAACAGGCCCTTTACCTTCAATAATCTGAGGCAACTTCAGATCAAGAGGGGAAAATAATTTTGAAGCCCATGCCTTTTCTGAATGCTCAGAACTAGAAATCATCTTAGAAGCCTACACAAATGTCTAGCTCCCCAAGAATAGATGAAGAGACACCTTTCAACTAAAAAAACCATTTAGTTCACCAGGTCATGCCTGAATTCCAGGATTGCCCCTCTCTCTAAGCAAAAATGTGCCAAGGCCTCTAGTCTCATTCTAGACTCATACATACTTTGCTTCCCACACCCAGAGAGCTCTTGTACCTCATGTATCTATGTCCTCAACAAGCCCTAAAGGGATGCCAACAAGTGGTCCACTCAGAAACAGTCACCTAGAGAGGGGTATAGCACTGTGCTTGGCACTGTGAACACAGAGCTGAAACAAAAGCTTGATTGTCCAGACCATGAACACCATTGAGGCCTCAGCCAGCAAACAAGAAGACTCAAAACTGGAGGTGGGCACTCTGAGAGGGTATATAAGGGTGAGAACTACAGCCTTAACTGGACATTCATTTATCCTCCAATCATTACTCAAGGAAAAACCCAAAGTCATCCTTAACTCCTTTCCTTCACACCTTGGAGCCAATCCATGATTAAAATCTGCCACCTCTCCCTTCAGAATACACCCAGAATTCAGCCATTTCTTACAACTTCCAGGGCAACAACCCTAGTCCAAGCCACCATCATGTCTCCCCAAATTACCTCAAAAGCCTCCTAACTGGTCACCTTCGCTCTGCCCTCACCCACCTCAGAGCTTTTTCTACACAGCAGCCAGAGAGTGCCTTTCAAACAAGAGTCTGATCATGTTGCTCCTCTGCTCCAAACCCTCCAGGGTCTCCCCGCGTTGTAAGGACTCAGGAGCACTGAGGGCGACAGAGTGACCTAGAAGCGGGAGCAACAGCCTTGGTCATGGCAGTCCAGAAACCAACCCGTCAGAGGATTCAGTCCAGCTGTGTGACTTCTGTCACTTGTCTGTGAGGGACTGTACCACCTTCAAAAGCCACAATGAGCACACAAAGCCCTGAGGTCCTCAAGGAAGATCTGATCATTTCCTGTAAAAAAAAAAAAAAGGCAGATGCTGAAGAGAAGGCCCATCTGTGTCATCACCAGCAAGGCTGTCCTCAGCAAGGTCCAAGAAGTCTCCCCTTTGACTGCAGCCCACATTGTGTGATGGTTATTATTCACCTACCCCAATGTGTCAATGAATCAATATCCCTGTTTTAGGTGCTTCCCTGCCTGCAGAGCTCAAAAACAAAAAAATAAAAGGGAAGACACAAAAAGATCATTTAGCATTATAAATATAAGGAAAAAAGTCTAATTTTCCAAACCTTCTTGGTGCCTCCTTCTGATTCACCAGGAATGACCAGGACAGACCAATCAGATCCACCTCTAATGAAAAAGAACCCATGGAAACTAGAGAGAAACTAGAGAGAAAAATATGTGGAATTTTAGGTCAAATTGAAACTGAAATTCCTTTCGAGTCTGGTATAAAAATTCATTGTTGGGACTTCCCTGGTGGTCCAGTGGCTAAGATTCCATGCTCCCACAGGAGAGCAAGAGGCCCAAGTTTGATCCCTGGTCAGGGAACTAGATCTCACCTGCCGAAACTAAGAGTTTGTATGCCACAACTAAAGATCTTGTATGCTGCGACTAAGACTGGGCACAGGTAGGTAGGTGGATAGGTAGGTAGATAAATAGATACTCATTGTTTTTAAATGCCATCCAGCAGTTAATTAAGAAGTAGAACTACTTGTAAACTTCATATTACTGGGTGTTGGGGATAGAAAGATAAATAAGACATGGCCCTTGCTTTCACAGAGATGACAGGTAAGATGATAAGAAAATCATCAAAGTAGAGTGTGAAAAGTACTAATAATGGGAAACTATACAAGATGCTATGAGAATGGAAAGCATAATTAACTTGGGCAGAGATAAAGGACAAAGAGGGAAGTGGGCAAATCATAGCAAATGCCTAGAGCAGTTGGCTATTTTACTTGATAAACTAATTATAGGCAAATGACCTATACATGAATGTTTATAGCAGTATTACTCATATTCCAAGAACTGGAAACAACCCAAATGCCCACTGACCGATGAATGGATAAATAAAACCTGATACATCCATACAATGAAATGCTATTCAGCCATAAAAAATAATACATGGTATGGCAGGAATGAACCTTGAAAATGTTATTGATATACTAACTAAAAGAAGCCAGACATAAAATATTACATATTGCATGACACCATTTACATGAAATCTTCCAAACAGGCAAATTTACAGAGAAAATAGATTAATGGTTGCCTAGGGCTCAAGTTTTGAGGGAAATGAGCATGCTTTGTTTTGAGGGTTCTGTTGTATTTTTTTCTTTAGAGTAATGAAAATGTTCTAAAATTCATTGTGATGATCAGTGTGCAACTCTGTGAATATACAAACCATTGAATTGTACCTTTTAAGAGGGTGACTTATACTGTATATAAATTGTATATCAATGAAAAAATTTAAGGGCAAATGGCCTTTCATGCCTGAATTATTAGATGATATATGCCTCAGTACAGGGACTTTCAAAGCCTTATCTCAAAGGTCTCAGAAATACAGGTACTTTCAATGGGCAGGTGAAGCAAAGAAAACGTTTTGGTCATCAGGGTCTCCTGCTTTGCCCATGCCAGGAGTCTACCAGCACAGCCCTGGGCCTGAAGGCTACCTTTCTCCTCACCATCATCCTTCTGTTCCTATGACAGTTTTTATTAGCATTATTTTGAGGCCCTCAGAGACATCCTTTTGTGAGAAATGCATTAGTCATGTGGAACAGCAGGCTGGAAATATTAATATTCTCATTACTGCATGGAAAAATGATCTCAGACTAATTCATAACCGAACATTTGATTCAATATGAGCCTGATATAATCTTTTCTCTTTTTGACAATGATTCTAATATGCTGCCATCTGCAGAATACCTCCTCTCTAAAAACAAGTTCCTGCCTAGATAATACAGTGAATGAAAAACCAGGAGAGCCATATGTCACAATAAATGCATACTGCATTCCATGCTCCCTCCCCACTGTTATTTTTCATGCCAGTCACTAGCTATGAGCGCTTGTTGCTCCAGATGATTTCCTCTGAAGATAATACTGGATTCAAATTCAATCAGAAGGGGACAGAAAGAACACAGCAAACAGCTTTCGCCTTTGTGTCTAGCTCAGCGGAGATCTAGATTCCAAACATGGCCCAGGAGGTCCTTAACCATGACCCATAACCAGAGTTCCTCTCTCCTGCTACTTGAAAGGAATGGACTAAAATTGCAGAAGCCTGGAGAATTCTGTTTGGCCCCTAGGAGTCAAAGCTTTAGGCTGAATCCTCCAAGTTCATACAACAGATAGTTCAGTTAATTTTCCTATCTAACCCTCACTCTTTCCCAGAATATCTTAACCCTCACTCTTCCCCAGAATATCTTAACCCTCATTCTTCCCCAGTATATCTTTCCTATAGTCTTTCTTAAGTGAACAAGGACCCACATAAGACCACCTTTTGACATGCATGATTGGAACAGAGGAAATGCCTGAACCAATGAAAATCTCTCTCCCAGTAATATGAAATTGGGAAAAAGAGAGTGTATACTGAGTTGAATTTGGATGTGAAAGCTTGAAGGTCACATTTGATAGGAGAGAGGCGGAAGAGTTGGGCCAATCATTTCCTAACTTGTCCAAGAAGCAGCAAAGAAATCCATGTGCAGAGGAGAGAACAAAGCCAAGAGAATAAAGAGGCTGAGAAAAGAAAAAAGCAGTGATCTTCCTAACTCTAGGTTTCTCAGCCACAGCACCAATGACATTGGGGCCAGGTAATTCTTTGTTGTGGGTGGATGTCCATTGTAAGGGGTTCAGCAGCACCCCTGGGTTTTGCCTAATAGATTTCTTTAACACAAACTCCTCACCCCCAGGTGTGACAAAACTATGTGTATACATTGCCAAATGTCCTATGGGAAGTAAAATTGCCTGGGTTGAGAACTACTGCCCTAACTAGACAGATGTTTATTTACACTTCAACCACCACTCATCAGGCCAAAACCCAGAGCCATTCTTAATTCCTTTCTTTCATACCTTGAATCCAACCCATGATTAAGATCTGCCCATCTCTGCCTTCAAAATATCCAGAGAATCCAACCATCTCTCATGATGACCTCCCCTGCAATAACTCTAATCCAAACCACCCTCATCTCTACCTGAATTATAACAAACGCCTCCTAACTGGCCACCTTCACTCTATCCTCAACCCCTTCAGAACTTTCTCTATACAGCAGCAGAAGAGAGTCTCTTAAAGTCTGATCATGTCACTCTTCCACTCCAAACCCTCCAAGGCCTCCCATCATCATAAGGATCAGTCAGAACCTTCTTTCCAATGGCCAACAGGACGCTTCAAGCCTTCTCCCAGTCCTCACTCAGACTTCAGCTCTTACCGTCATCCCTCACTCATTCCTCTCCAATCTCATTAACTTCCATGCTGTCCCTCAAGCACACCAAGCACAGTCTTCCTCCGGGCTAGTGCACATGCTCTTCCCTCTGCCAGAAACGCCCTTCCCCCAGATATGTGTCCAGCTCGCTCTCTTGCATCATTCAGGTCTCAGTTCAAATGTCACCATGTCAGAAAGTCTTCCTGTGACTGTCCTATCTGAACAGGCAACCTATTCTCTCTCTCTCTTTTCAGTTCAGTTCAGTTCAGTCACTCAGTTGTGTATAACTTTGTGACCCCATGAATCACAGCACACCAGACCTCCCTGTCCATCATCAACTCCCAGAGTTCACTCAAACTCATGTCCACCAAGTTGGCAATGTCATCCAGCCATCTCATTCTCTGTCGTCCCCTTCTCCTCCTGCCCCCAGTACCTCCCAGCATCAGGGTCTTTTCCAGTGAATCAACTCTTCGCATGAGGTGGCCAAAGTATTGGAGTTTCAGCTTCAGCATCAGTCCTTCCAATGAACACCCAGGACTGATCTCCTTTAGGATGGACTGGTTGGATCTCCTTGCAGTCCAAGTGACACTCAAGAGTCTTCTCCAACACCACAATTCAAAAGCATCAATTCTTCAGCGCTCAGCTTTCTTCACAGTCCAACTCTCACATCCGTACATGACCACTGGAAAAATCATAGCCTTGACTAGATGGACCTTTGTTGGCAAAGTAATGTCTCTGCTTTTCAATATGCTGTCTAGCTTGGTCATAACTTTCCTTCCAAGGAGAAAGTGTCTTTTAATTTCATGGCTGCAATCACCATCGGCAGTGATTTTGGAGCCCAAAAAAATGAAGTCTGACACTGTTTACACTGTTTCTCCATCTCTTTCCCATGAAGGGATGGGATTGGATGCCATGATCTTAGTTTTCTGAATGTTGAGTTTTAAGCCAACTTTTTCACTCTCCTCTTTCACTTTCATCAAGAGGCTTTTTAGTTCCTCTTCACTTTCTGCCATAATGGTGGTGTCATCTGCATATCTGAGGTTATTGATATTTCTCCCGGCAATCTTGATTCCAGCTTGTACATCTTCCAGCCCAGCATTTCTCATGATGTACTCTGCATATAAGTTAAATAAGCAGGGCTCTTTTACCTTACTAAAAATTAGGCTTTTGATGTTTTTTAAGTTAATATGAAATCTTTCAGTGACCCTAATATATTGCCTAACTTTCAAATAAATATTTATGGAAACAAGATTGAAACGAAAACAATGAAACTCTGAAAACTGGGCTATATACCAACCTGTTAGCAGAATCTGGAAATTTTTCTCATTAACAACAAAGACAGTTAAACGGGGCACTCTTATATCTCCCAGAAACATAGTGAGTCTATACAGTTGAAAATGTTAGGTAGTTAGAATAGGAAACAGGAGTCCAGAATGGCAGTAGCTAAAAGACGAGGAAGGGAAAAGCCGGCGAAAATAGAACAAAGGAAGGTCCGAGGACCAGAGTGAGGAGCTCAGGTAGAACAAAAAACACCCCTGGCTAGCCCAATTTACATAGGGCAGGCCCAGAGGGAGAAAAAACATATAAAAAGAGGAGCCAAAGGGCTGGGGGTCTCTCTCACCCACGCTGGGGCACTCTTCTCTTTACATCTTTGGGTCGATATGCTCTCACGCCATGCCGAGGGCGTTAATGTCCATCACTCCAAATCTTTGTTGTGATGAGACAGAACCGAGGAGAATACACTCACCTGACAAAAGCAAATAGATGGTCCTGCTATCTTTCCCCACATTCTGCTCCCTGATTTAATTAAGAGTTTACTGTGTAAATATCAAATACTGAAAACTGTCCAAAATGCCTTAGAACTAGGAATACATCTCAGAATTCAGGAACAGTCACCATAGCATCATAGATGGCACCCTGAAATTGAATGCTTCCAATTCTGAAACACATTCCCACACAGGATCTCACATCACCCTCTCGGTTACACTAAGACAAGTGAAGGAAGATCTGCTTCCCCATTTAGGCGGAGACTAAAATAAAAACAGAGATTCCCTCCAGGTATTCAACTTGAAAAGACTTTCCTAAAGGGATTATTAACTGAGATGCACTGGACATCAAGCTAGATTTGATTACAGAGCTTCCACAGGACTGGAGAAACAGACTCTTGGAGAACACAAACAAAACTTTGTGCACACCAGAATCCAGGAGAAAGGAGCAGTGACCCCAAGAAGAGCTGACGCAGACCTCCCTGTGAGTGAGTCTCCAGTGGAGGCATGGGTCAGCGGTGGCCTGATGCAGGGTAAGGGGCACTGAGTGAGGCAGTGTGTGCACAGGACTCTGGGAAGGAGGTCAACATTACCTCCACCATAGTTTGGTCTCCAACAGGGAGGGAACACAGCCCCACCCATCAACAGAAAATTGGATTAAAGATTTACTGAGCTATGGCCCCACCCAACAGAACAAGATCCAATTTCCCCCACAGTCAGTTTCTCCCATCAGGAAGCTTCCATAAGCCTCTTATCCTTATTCTTCAGAGTGCAGACAGAATGAAAACCACAATCACAGAAAACTAATCAGAATGAAGGAGATCAGTCCTGGGTGTTCATCGGAAGGACTGATGTTGAAACTGAAACTCCAATACTTTGGCCACCTAATGCGGAGAGCTGACTCACTGGAAAAGACCCTGATGCTGGGAAAGATTGAGGGCCAGAGGAGAAGGGGACGACATAGGATGAGATGGTTGGATGGTATCACCGACTTAATGGACATGGGTTTGGGTGGACTCCAGGAGTTGGTGATGGACAGGGAGGCCTGACGCGCTGCAGTTCATGGGGTGGCAAAGAGTCAGACACGACTGAGCGACTGAACTGAACTGAACTGAATCAAACTGATCACATGGATCCCAGCCTTGTCTAAATCAATGAAACCATGAGCCATGCCCTGTAGGGCCACCCAAGACTGATGGGTCATGGTGGACAGTTCTGACAAAACATGGTCCACTGAAGGAGGGAATGGCAAACCACTTCAGTACTGTTGCCTTGAGAACCCCACAAACAGTATGAAAAAGCAAAAAGATAGGACACTGAAAGATGAACTCCCCAGGTCAGTAGATACTCCCCAATATGTTACTGGAGAAGAGTGGAGAAATAACTCCAGAAAGAATGAAGAGATGGAGTTAAAACAACACCCAGTTGTGGATGTAACTAGTGATAGAAGTAAAGTCTGGTGCTAGAATGTTAGGTCTATGAATCAAGGTAAAATAGACATGGTCAAGCAAGAGTAAACACAGACATTTTAGGAATCAGTGAAGTAAAATGGACTGGAATGGGCAAATTTAATTCAGATGACCATTATATCTTCTACTGTGGGCTAAAATCCCATAGAAGAAATGCAGTAACCCTCACAGTCAACAAAAGAGTCTGAAATGCAGTACTTGGGTGCAATCTCAAAAATGACAGAATGATCTCTGCTCATTTCCAAGGCAAACCATTCAATCCCAAAGTAATCCAAGTCTATACCCCAACCAGTAATGCTGAAGAAGCTGAAGTTAACAATTCTATAAAGACCTACAAGACCTTCTAGAACTAACACCCCAAAAAGATGTCCTTTTCATTATAGGGGACTGGAAAACAAAAGTAGGAAGTCAAGAAACACCTGGAGTAACAGGCAAATTTGGCCTTGGAGTACAAAATGAAGCAGGGCAAAGGCTAACAGAGTTTTGCCAAGAGAACACACTGCTCACAGCAAACACCCTCTTCCATCAACACAAGAGAAGACTCTACACATGGACATCACCAGATGGTCAATACAGAAATCAGATTGATTATATCCTTCACAGCCAAAGATGGAGAAGCACTATACAGTCAGCAAAAACAAGACGAGGAGCTGACTGTGACTCAGATAATGAATTGCTTATTGCCAAATTCAGACTTAAATTGAAGAAAGTAGGGAAAATCACTAGACCATTCAGGTATGCCCTAAATTATACAGTGGAAGTGACAAATAGATTCAAGGGATTAGATCTGATAGACAGAATAACTATGGACGGAGGTTCATGACAGAGTACAGGAGGCAGTGATCAAGACCATCCCCAAGAAAAAGAAATACAAAAAGGCAAAATGGCTGCCTGAGGAGGCCTTACAAATAGCTGAGAAAAGAAGAGAAGTGAAAGGCAAAGGAGAAAAGGAAAGATATACCCATCTGAATGCAGAGTTCCGAAGAATACCAAGGAGAGATAGGAAGGCCTTCCTCAGTGATCAGTGCAAAGAAATAGAGGAAAACAATGGAATGGGAAAGAATAGAGATCTCTCCAAGAAAATTAGAGATACCAAGGGAACATTTCATGCAAAGATGGGCTCAGTAAAGGACAGCAATGGTATGGACCTAACCAAAGCAGAAGATATTAAGAAGAGGTGGCAAGAATACATAGAAGAACTATACAAAAAAGATATACATGACCCAGATAACCAAGATGCTCTGATCACTCACCTAGAGCCAGACATGCTGGAATGGGAAGTCAAGTGGGCCTCAGGAAGCATCACTATAAACAAAGCTACTGGAGGTGATGGAATTCTAGCTCAGCTATTTCAAATCCTAAAAGATGATGCTGTGAAAGTACTGCATTCAATATGCCAGCAAATTTGGAAAACTCAGCAGTGGCCATGGACTGGAAAAGGTGTTTTCATTCCAATCCCAAAGAAGGGCAATGCCAAAAAACATTTAAACTACTGCACAATTGCACTCATCTCACATGCTAGCAAAATAATGCTCAAAATTCTACAAGCCAGGTTTCAATAGTATGTGAACTGTGAACTTTCAGATGTTCAAGCTGGATTTAAAAGGCAGAGGAACCAGAGATCAAATTGCCAACATCTGCTGGATCATTGAAAAAGCAAGACAGTTCCAGGAAAACATCTACTTCTGCTTTATTGATTATGCCAAAGCCTTCCCTTGTGGCTTCCCTTGTGGCTCAGCTGGTCTTGTGGCTCAATCAGTAAAAAATCTGCCTGCAGTGTGGGAGACCTAGGTTTGATTAATGGGTTGGGAAGATCCCCTGGAGAAGGGAACAGCCAATCACTCCAGTATTCTGGCCTGGAGAATTTCATGGACTCTATAGTCCATGGGGTCACAAAGAGTTGGACACAACTGAGCAACTTTCACTTTCAAAGCCTTTGACTGTGTCGATCACAACAAACTGTGGAAAATTCTTAAAGAGATGGGAATACCAGACCATCTTACCTGCCTCCTGACAAATCTGTATGCAGGTCAGGAAGCAACAGTTAGAACTGGACATGGAACAACAGACTGGTTCCAAATTGGGAAAGGAATACATGAAGGCTGTATATTGTCACCCTGCTTTTTAACTTATATGCAGAGTACATCATGCAAAATGCTGGGCTGGATGAAGCACAAGTTGGAATCAAGATTGCTGGGAGAAATATCAATAACCTCAGATACGCAGATGACACCACCCTTATGGCAGAAACTGAAGAGGAATTAAAGAGCCTCTTGATGAAAGTGAAAGAGGAGAGTGAAAAAGTTGGCTTAAAACTCAACATTCAGAAAACTAAGATCATGGCATCTGGTCCCATCACTTCATGGGAAATAGATGGGGAAACAATGGAAACAGTCACAGATTTTATTTTCTTGGGCTCAAATATCACTGCATATGATGACTGCAGCCATGAATTTAAAAGACGCTTGCTCCTTGGAAGAAAATCTATGACCAACCTAGACAGCATATTAAAATGCAGAGACATTACTTTGCCAACAAAGGTACGTCTAGTCAAGGCTATGGTTTTTCCAGTAGTCATGTATGGATGTGAGAATTGGATTACATAAAGAAAGCTGAGCGCCGAAGAATTGATGCGTTTGAACTGTGGTGTTGGAGAAGATTCTTGAGAGTCCCTTGGACTCAAGGAAATCAAACCAGTCAGTCCTACAGGAAATCAGTCCTGAATATTCTTTAGAAGGATTGACACTGAAGCTGAAACTCCAATACTTTGGCCACCTGATGTGAAGAACTGACTCACTGGAAAAGACCCTGATATTGGGAAAGCATGAAGGCAGGAGGAGAAGGGGATTACAGAGGGTGAGATGGTTGGATGGCATCACCAACTCGATGGACATGAGAATGAGCAAGCCCCGGGAGTTGGTGATGGACTGGGAAGCCTGGCATGCTGCAGTCCGTGGGGTCACAAAGAGTCAGAAAATGACTGAGCCACTGAAGTGAACAGAGATCAAGGAAATACCAAGGGTGAATGAAGTGTCCAGCAACTACCAACAGGGGCGGCCATCACTGGCTCTTGGCTGGAAGATGCAAAGGGAGCTATGTGAGAGCCTCAGGTGTGCAGAAGTGGCTGTGCAGGGGAGTCAAGGAAGATGGAAGCCATCCATGTAGCCATGGCAACCAACCAGGCAGGGAGGGGACTGCCACAGGCTGAACCCA
This sequence comes from Budorcas taxicolor, assembly GCF_023091745.1. Taxonomy (NCBI): domain Eukaryota; kingdom Metazoa; phylum Chordata; class Mammalia; order Artiodactyla; family Bovidae; genus Budorcas; species Budorcas taxicolor. Next base: position 25,667,737 of record NC_068914.1, read on the forward strand.
GCAGGCAGTCAACTGGCAAGGAAACCCAAGTGACGCGGTTTACCGAACTCAGCCTCCTAGGGCCCAGTGCGGGATGGGAAAATGGATCCAGAAGAGCAAAAAGCCAAAACAGAAAAGTTGCAGACTTACCTAAGCTTCTAAAGCTAGCCAGCCTCATGCCATTACCAAGAGAAGATCTCAAATGCACAACCCTAGCAAAGGACTGAGCAATTCTGGAGGACTTAGCACCATCACAAGGCAGGATGGTAGACTCCAGGCACTGAGGGAAGAATAGACAACAGTCCTGTTTGATCATGTGCCCATTTAGGGCAAAAACTGTGAATTCACAATGAAACAGTTTCCCCAGAAATACAGGCAAAAATTGAAAACTGAGAGTCTTGCTAGGAAAGATTCAGGTCTAAGAAGAGTTGATCAATATCTTTTCTCAGAACACCACTCCAGGCTTGCAGTGTAAGCCCTAACATTTGGCTTTTTTTTCTTTTTCTTTTTTGAATGCAACTGACTGACAAGCTTTAATTGCCAAGGCATCCTGTTCAACAAGGCATCCACTTCAAAGAAGGCTATCTCAAATAAACACTTTGCTAGCCACAGGATGTAAGAGCCAGGCCCAGCTCCCTGCATAGAAGTTCTTTTTTTTAGAGACCTTGGTTGACTTCAATAACTGACCATTTGGGCTACTTGGTTTATTTCTCTTTCTGTACTTTAAATTCCTGCTGTTAGGTTTTAAAATCACCAATAAAAAGTGAGCATTTCAAACTCTACCCTTGACCCCAATAAAAACAGGATCCCAGGCCCATTCTCCTTGTGTGCACATGATGCTGAAGCTGAAACTCCAATACTCTGGCCACCTGATGCAAAGAATTGACTCATTAGAAAAGATCCTGTTGCTGGGAAAGATAGAAGGCAGGAGGAAAAGGGGACGACACAGGATGAGATGGTTGGATGGCATCACTGACTCAGTGGACATGAGTTTAAGCAAGCTCCAGGAATTGGTGATGGACAGGGAAGCCTGGCGTGCTGCAGTTCATAGGGTCTCAAAGAGTCAGACATGACTGAGTGACCGAACTGAGGCCCATTCTCTCTTTCTCTCTCTCCATGTCTCCCTGTCTCTCTCTCTCTCTTCATGACTTCATAGTGTGGCCCTGGGTGTGCTCTATAATTTCCAGATCTTCAAAGTAATAAACTTTTATTTTTTCAAAGTTCCATGATGGTTATTAAGAAGGGCATCTTTCAATCATAGTAAGAACCACAAAGGCCAATCCAACCATATCACTGATTATTGAGAGCCTCAGTTAGCATATTAAAAAGCAGAGACATTACTTTGTCAACAAAGGTCCGTCTAGTCAAGGCTATGGTTTTTCCAGTGGTCATGAATGGATGTGAGAGTTGGACTGTGAAAAAAGCTAAGTGCCAAAGAATTGATGCTTTTGAACGGTGGTGCTGGAGAAGACTCTTGAGAGTCTCTTGGACTACAAGGAGATCCAACCAGTCCATCCTAAAGGAGATCAGTCTTGGGTGTACATTGGAAGGACTGATGCTGAGGCTGAAACTCCAATACTTTGGCCACCTCATGTGAAGAGTTGACTCATTGGAAAAGACCCTGATGCTGGGAGGGATTGGGGGCAGGAGCAGAAAGGGACGACAGAGGATGAGATGGCTGGATGGCATCACTGACTCGATGGACATGAGTTTGAGTGAACTCTGGGAGTTGATGATGGACAGGGAGGCCTGGCGTGATGCAATTCATGGGTTCACAAAGAGTTGGACATGACTCAGCGACTGAACTGAACTGAGACTAGTACAAAACAATTGGTATAGCTGGCAGGACTGCATGATTGCCCTTGCAATTAACAGAAGGGAATGTGCTTCGCCTGCAACTTGTGTACCTACCACCTACCTGTTGAGGATCTGTTGGACTGTTATATGCTGTCTCAGATTGTCTCTGTTGTGTGTTGCCTATGGTATCCAACCCAAAATGTCACAGCTGCTATAATAATCCAATGATCTATCCAGAGAAGCATAATCAAGACCATATGATCTAAGGAGATAAGACCACTAAGTATAAAGATTGTAATTGACCATTAATGTACATAAGAGTCCTCCATGCCTCAAGGCAAAAGAGAACTAAGGAGGGTGAACTGAATCACAAGGCTATTGTCACCATCCAAGGAGAGCTGTTATTGTCATTGAGTTGCTAAGTGAAGTGAAGTGAAGTCGCTCAGTCGTGTCCGACTCTTTGCGACCCCGTGGACTGTAGCCTGCCAGGCTCCTCTGTCCATGGGATTCTCCAGGCAAGAATACTGGAGTGGGTTACCATTTCCATCTCCAGGGGATCTTCCTGACCCAGGGATCAAACCTGCATCTCTTTCTGCAGGTGGATTCTTTACCACTGAGCCACCAGGGAAGATGCAAGGAGAAGCTCTGGGCTAAAAGGAATGAGAAAAATGTTCCAGTAGGTGAGAAGGATGGGAGACCTCTACCTACAATTATAGAGACAGTGGGCCATGCACAGATGACATGTCCTAACCCAGAATAGTGAAGTAGCCTTGTAACCAGAAGCCCATGACACCAGAGGAGGGAAATACAACACAGGCCTATAGTTTCTGTGTTACCACTTCACTCACTACTGTTGCTCTTCATCTCCTGACCCAGTGGGATATTATGGGTCTAATCCTGGCATGATGTTACTTTTTTTAAAAAGTGATAAGTAAATATAAATGTCTTGATTATGTGGTACCAGCACCTCCTAGAAAACTCTGGGGAAGTACCCAGATCCTTGGTAAAGGCAAAACCCCATAGATATTTCCTGGGTGTTATTCAATGTCATGTATACCAAGATTCTAAGACTCTGGTATTATGCTTCAGAGGCCAAGGGGCTTATGTCAAAGACATATTTGATAATGGAGACAGAACCCAATTCCAGGGTGGTCTACTGGGACACCCTGGGAAGTTGCCACCTATGAAGGGGCTCACAGTGACATCATCCACATTTTTCTGATAAAAACACATAAGATTAAGGTAACAGGGGAAAAAAACAAGCAGCAACTGAGATCAAAAAACTATACCTTAACTGAAATTCAAACATTTCTTAAACATTGTATGCAGCAGGAAGGAGTGTGGTGAACTAATTGGCTATTGTTTGTTTGTTTATAATATTCTCTGAATTGTTACAGCTGCCCAAAATGCATCAACTGACTGGTGTCTCTAAAGACTTTAAAATCCTTAAAGATGCATCCGGACAATATGCTTGTTTCACTAAAGTACCACAGATCCTGAGCTCCCGCAATTTTCCCCTGAGTGAGGCAGAACTAGCAAACACACCTCGTGAGTCCTCCCTGCCACCAACGGAAAAGCTGGCAGGGTTTTTAAGGCCTCCGGCAAGAAGAGAGAAAGAAATGGGTAAGCTAAGGCCTCTAGTTATTGTTGAGTCAATCAGTCGTGTCCGACTCTTTGCAACCCCATGACACAGCATGCCAGGCTTCCTGTTCTTCACCATCTCCCGGAGTTTGCTCAAACTCATGTCCATTAAGTCAGTGATGCCATCCAACCATCTTGTCCTCTATCATCCCTTTCTCCTCCTGCCTTTAATCTTTCCCAGCATCAGGGTCTTTTCTAATGAGTTTGCATCAAGTGGCCAAAGTATTTGAGCTTCAGCTTCAGCATCAGTCCTTCCAATGAATATTCAGGGTTGATTTCCTTTAGGATTGATTGGTCTGATCTCCTTGTAGTCCAAGGGACTCTCAAGGGTCTTCTCCAACACCACAGTTCAAAAGCATCAATTCGTTGGTGCTCAGCTTTATTTATAGTCCAACTCTCACACCCATATATGACTGCTGGAAAAACCATAGCTTTGACTAGACGGATCTTTGTCTGCAAAGTAATGTCTCTGCTTTTTAATACACTGTCTAGTTTGTCATAGCCTTTCTTCCAAGGAGCAAGTATCTTGTAATTTCTTGGCTGCAGTCACCACCTGCACCATATACAGTGATTTTGGAGCCCAAGAAAATTAAGTCAGCCACTGCTTCCAATGTTTCCCCATCAATTTGCCATGAAGTGATAGGACCAGATGCCATGATCTTAGCTTTTTGAATGTTGGAGTTTTAAGCCAACTTTTCACTCTCCTCTTTCACCTTCATCAAGAGGTGCTTTACTTTCTCTTCACTTTCTGCCATTAGGATGGCATCATCTGCATATCTGCAGTTATTAATATTGCTCCTGGCAATCTTGATTCCAACTTGTGCTTCATCCAACCCAGCATTTCACATGATGTACTCCGCATATATGTTAAATATATAGCTGTGACGTACTCCTTTCCCATTTTGAACCAGTCCGTTGTTCCATGTCCAATTCTAACTTGACCTGCATACAGGTTTCACAGGAGTCAGGTAAGATGGTCTAGTATTCCTATCTCTTTAAGAATTTTCCACAGTTTTTTGTGATCCACAGTCAAAGGCTTTAGTGTAGTCAATGAAGCAGAAATAGGTGTTTTTCTGGAAATCTCTTGCTTTTTCTATGAGCCAATGGATGTCAGCAATTTGATGTCTGCCTTTTCTAAATCCGGCTTGAACATCTGGGAATTCTCGGTTTACATACTGTTGAAGTCTCACTTGGAGAATTTTGAGCATTAGTTTGCTAGCACGTGAAATGAGCACAATTGTGCAGTATTTTGAGTATCCTTTGGCATTGCCCTTCTTTGGGACTGAAATGAAAACTAACCTTTTCCAGTCTTGTGGCCACTGCTGAGTTTTCCAAATTTGCTGGCATATTGAGTACAGCACTTTCACAGCATCATCTTTTAGGATTTGAAATAGCTCAACTGGAATTCCATCACCTCCACCAGCTTTGTTTGTAGTGATGCTTTCTAAGGCCCACTTGACTTTGTACTCCAAGATGTCTGGCTCTAGGTAAGTGATCACAGCATCTTGGTTATCTGGGTCATGAAGATCATTTTTGTATAGTTCTTCTGTGTATTCTTGCCACCTCTTCTTAATATCTTCTGCCTCTTTCAGGTAAGAAAACACACACACACACACATACACACACACACACAAAAGGGCCTCTAGAGCCCCTGACGTTTGTAACACCGTCTCCTCATTTGGGTATTTACTGCCTGACACCATGCTCATTCTTCCATCATAGGGATCACTGCCAAGGCTCACACTGAAAAGAAAACATAGAAATTAAGTCCATCTCCCTGCTGTGCAAAACTAGGTAAACTAGGTTTATCACTTCCATGACCATGGTGACCCAAATGACCTCTCCTTCATTTCCAATAGTGAAGAGGCCCCATTTGACCCTAGGTCCAGAAAATTATTTTTTACAGGGTATTTCCCTACTTGGGCTTCCCAGGTGGCCCTAGGGGTAAAGAACCGATCTGTCAGTGCAGGAGACATAAGATACATGGGTTCAATTCCTAGGTCAGGAAGACCCCTGGAGGAGGACATGGGAAGCTATTCCAGTATTCCTGACTGGAGAATCCAATGGACAGAGGAGCATGGCAGACTACAGTTCGTAGGGTCACACAGAGTCTGACACAACTAAAGAGACTTAGCACCACGCACATCCCCTACTTACAGGTTGGTTCTACTACATTTTTGTTGTTGTTGTTGTTCTACTGCATTTTAATTGGGACTGCCAAAACCATCCAAAAAGCACAGGAAGCCCCAGGAAAAAACTTACATTTTCTTTCTCTGCCACATAAAAATGTAAATCTTACTATGTCTTTGAAATGTAAACACCGGAGGAGGTAACTAAAACCCTTGAGACTAAAGGGAAAAAAGTGGAAAGAACCTTTTTAAAATGCAAACTGCTAAAAGAGCTCTCTTGCCCAAACTCTTAATAACCTCCTTAAGACTGCTTCTCAAGAACAAACTCAAATCTTAAGAGTCTTACTCACAAACAGTAAATTAGCCATCTGAGCAAAAAAAACTCACTCCAACTATTATGCATAAAGCAGTGAATTTTATATTGTAATAACTGATTCACAACTAAAATTTTTTTAAAAAAAGAAATCTCACTGGCAAATAAATAATAAAGGCAGCGGATCAACCACTTTAAAAGCTAGTATGAAGGTTAGGAAACAAAAGACATAAAATCAATTATAGCTACAATAAAGAGTTAAAGGATACACATAAAGACGTAAAATATGGAACAAAAACATAAAACATGGGGGAAGAAGTAAAAATGTAGAGATTTTAGAATGCATTTAAATTAAATGAATATCAGTTTAAAACAAATATATATAGGTTAATATATATGAACCTCATGGTAAACAAAAACCAAAAGCCTACAATAGATATACAAACAACAAAAGGAAAGAAACTCTTTAGTGTTTTATAACACTAGAGAAAAAACATTAAACTACATGGGAAGAGACTAAAATAAGAAGAGAGAAGATCCTCAAAACAACCAGAAAACAAGAAACAAAATGGCAGTAAATACATGCCTATCAATAATTCTCTTAAATATAATTGGACTAAATGTTACAAACAAAGACACAGATTGGCTGAAAGGATTTTTTTAAAAAACTGACCTATATACCACCTACTAAAGATTCACTTCATAGCTAAAGACACACAGAAACTGAAAGAGAGGGGATAGAAAAAGATATTCCATGCAAATGGACCTCAAAAGGAAGCTGGGGCAGCAGTAGTCATATCAGACAAAATAGACTTTAAAACAAAATCTTTGACAAAAGACAAAGAAGGGCAACCCATGGATGTATGGCAAAACCAATACAATATTGTAAAGTAATTAGCCTCCAATTAAAATAAATAAATTTATATTTTTTAAAACTTTTTTTAATGATAAAGGGAAATTCTAAAAGAGGATATAACACAAACTACAGCAAATATTAATATTAATAGACATAAAGGAAGAAATTGACAGCAATACAATAATAGTAGTAGACATTAAGACTCCAACTCACTGATCTAGACAGCTAATATAGAGAATCAGTGATCATAAATGAAAAGAGAGAAAGAAAAAAGAGGAAATCTTGTGCGGTCAACTTGGCTAAAAATTGAATTGTTATTAGAAGAGATTTTTTAAATTGAGCTTTAATACCAATAGTCTGAGGTTTCCCAGGTGGCACTAGTGGTAAAGAATCCATCTGCCAATGCAGGAGACATAAGAGACGTGAGTTCTATCCCTGAGCTGGGAAGATCCCCTGGAGTAGGAAGCGGCAACCCACTCCAGTATTCTTGCCTGGAGAATCCCATGGGCAGAGGAGCCTGATGGGCTACAGTCCACAGGGTTGCAGAGTCGGCCAAGGCTGAACGACTTAGCACATACACACACCAATAGTCTCCTTATGTAAAACTAAACATTTTCTTCATCTGCTGAAAGAAAAAGTTTTATTGGGTTACTGTTCTGCTCTTCATAAGCAATTACAAAAGTTTTATTTCCCCCTTTCTTTCTCTTGGGTAATCGACTTGAAAAGTAAAGATTTTTTGTATCTGATCAAAATAACTTACTGTGCTTCACGTTATCTTTATCATCAGGTCTTTACTTACTGAAATAAACCTGGCCTTCTCAAGATTAAGAGCTAAATTTTGTCCAGAACTATGTAATCTTCTGTAGTTGCCTTTAAGATCTTTGTCAAAATGGTTACATGGATAACTAAATATTGTTTCAGAGTAACCTGATTCTATCTGACTGGTAATTTTTAAAACTTCTTTGATGATTTTGACAAACTTTACAATATCAAAATCTAAAATAAAGTCCTTTTTTTTTTAACCTCAAACTAACTGAAATTTTTCAGAGGGCCCTTGGAACACTTCAAGAGATTTGTTCTCTCTCCTTATAAAAAAGAGAGATATTATACTAATTAGGCTTGTTTAAATCACTGCAGATGGTGATTGCAGCCATGAAATTAAAAGACTCTTACTCCTTGGAAGGAAAGTTATAACCAACCTAGATAGCATATTAAAAAGCAGAGACATTACTTTGCCAACAAAGCCGTCTAGTCAAGGCTATGGTTTTTCCAGTGGTCATGTATGGATGTGAGAGTTGGACTGTGAAGAAAGCTAAGTGCTGAAGAATTGATGCTTTTGAACTGTGGTGTTGGAGAAGACTCTTGAGGGTCACTTGGACTGCAAGAAGATCCAACCAGTCCATCCTAAAGGAGATCAGTCCTAGGTGTTCATTGGAAGGACTGATGCTGAGGCTGAAACTCCAATACTTTGGCCACCTCATGCGAAGAGTTGACTCACTGGAAAAGACCCTGATGCTGGGAGGTACTGGGGGCAGGAGGAGAAGGGGACGACAGAGGATGAGATGGCTGGATGGCATCACTGACTCGATGGACGTGAGTTTGGGTGAACTCCAAGAGTTGGTGATGGACAGGGAGGCCTGGCGTGCTGCGATTCATGGGGTCGCAAAGAGTTGGCCATGACTGAGCAACTGAACTGAACTGATATACTAAATCACATGGGAAGCATTGTCAAATAAGAAGTAATACAAAGCCTTCTTTATGTTGTGTTTTGTAGGTATATGTATTAAATGTTTTAGAAATTATGTGAAATTCCTAGAAATCAGTATATCCTAATATAATGTTATCAGCCATAATTCCATTTATTACCTGAAAATGTTATCATAATAACCAAATGTTTTTGTCAATCCCAGTATAATGAATGACTAACAATAACCATTTTTTTCTGTCTTTTGTCATTTAGAGACAGTATGATTTTACAAAAGTGTTTCTACAAAAACGCTTTACCTTCAAGAAGATTCTCAGCAAAGACTTTAGGAAACAGGTTTCTGATAAATTTAAGATTATAAAACTGAAAGAGGTAAAAGCTTCCAAAACTAATGTGGAAAAAGCTAGATTCAAGGGGAATAAGTATTAATTACATGGGACTGAATGAACAGAAGAGAATGATTATAATTTTATGACTTTTTATTGATGATTTTTAAATATTTATTTATTTGGCTGCCTTGGGTCTTACTTGCAGCACACCAGATCTTCATTGCATCATGTGGGATCTTTCAGAGACACATGGCCTCTCTAGTGGTGGAGAATGGGCTCAGTAGTTGTAGTTGTGGCTTGTAGGCTTAAATGCTCCATAGCATGTGGGATCTTAGTTCCTTGACCAGGGATCAAACCTACATCCCCTACAAGGCAAGGTGAATCTTAAACACTGAACCACCAAGGAAGTCCCTTATTTCTGATTCTTTAATCTTTCATTTTCCAGGTTATAAGGAAAATTTTCTTCTTAAACTATAACTTACAGTGATGAGGTAAATTATGCCTTTATCAGCAGAATTAAACCACTTCTCTCTTTCTCCCTACCTGATCCCTCTTGAATTCAAAAACTCTCAGTGAGTACCCTTATTTTCATAGCAATATAGTTATTTGCATAAGTTCAATAAAACCTGTTCTCCTTGTAAGAAGACACAATTGAAAACATTGGTTGTACTGCCAAGGTTTTGACTGAAATGTCATATTTAAGAAGAAACATACACAGACTCAGATATGACCAGACAGCTTTAAGAAACCAAGATTGACTTTAAGGAGCCAATAAAGCTCCTTGGAAGAACAGCCTGGCACCTCACTTTCAGGGTTCCCAGCAGCCTTACCAGGTGAAAAAGGAAGTTACTTTCTGGCATGTACAGGAATACTTGGGGGACCCTGAGAAGGAGTTCACCCAAATCTGTAGACATTGCAGGTGAGTCTGATGGCACATAGTTGGTTTGGCTTGGCTTCCTTTCCTTGGGAGGCATTTAAAAGTTCAATCTGAGACACCTTATGGAAAGTTCCAGCAAAGCCAATTTAAAAGAGTCTGTATGATCAATCACTATTCTTGCTGCACTTATGTAAATAACCAGGCCATGTTTAAGGAAACAGAACCCATTTTACAAACAAATTAGTCTTATTTTGGTTATCTCTGATAGAAATTTGGGTGACTGTAGAAAGAAAAATTCTGTCTCATTAGAAACTACAAGACATCTTTGTGGATATAAAAATCTAGTGCTGTTAATTGTCTCTGAGTTTCTACCTCCAAACCAGACTAGATACTGAACTATTCTACTTTCCTCCAATATTTGACTACAACTCTCCATACTAACATTTCCAATTTTCCTCCCATCCTCCTGAGTTGGAATCATTGAGAACTAAAATAGCCTTTTTTCTGAAGCCATGCAAGCTGAAAGTTGGAAACTTGATATAAACTTCAAAGAAATCAATACAACAGTCCATGTATGGACAATTTTGTGCCTATTGCTGTGTGGACCAATCAGAAAGATCACCAGAGACATTCAAATTACAAACCAGGAAAATCAATCAAATTGCCATGGCCTGCCCTCACTTCATCTAAAAATGCTTCAGCCAGACAACTAAAAATCTTCTTAATTGGCTGCCATCAGAACTTATAAACTGTGATTATGGTTTGCTCCAATCATTAATCATTTTCTTCTGTTTCCATAGAAATGCCTCTTATTAAATACTGGCATACATCCACCACATAGGTCTACCTTTGGGAGCCCACCTGCATCCTGCCTCCTAAAATGAGATACAGCCTTTAACTGAACTAACCTAGTCTTAGGACTAAGAGACTGGTTCGAGATGTATGAAGCAATCCACCAACATAAAACAGGTTCAAACCTACTTACTTCCCAGATGGCCCATGATGATAAATTTTTCCACGATATTACCTAAATCTTTGAACAGACTCCTAGGTTGCTGTTATTGCTGTTCAGTCGCTCAGTCGTGCCCGACTCTTTTGGACCCCATGGACTGTAGCATGCCAGGCTTTCTGTCCTTCACCATCTGCCAGAGTTCGCTCAAACTCATGTCCATTGAGTCAATGATGCCATCCAACCATCTCATTCTCTGTCAACCCCTTCTCCTCCTGCCTTCAATCTTTCCCAGCATCAGGGTCTTTTCACATGAGTCGGCTTTTCACATTAGGTAGCCAAAGCATTGGAGCTTCAGCTTCAGCATCAGTCCTTCGGGTGACTATTCAGGGTTGATTTCCTTTAGGATTGACTCATTTGATCTCCTTGCTATCCAAAGGACTCTCAAGAATCTTCTCCAGCACCACAGTTCAAAAGCATCATTTCTTCGGTGCTCAGCCTTTTCTATTGTCCAGTTCTCATATCTGTATATGACTACTGGAAAAACCATAGCTTTGACTAGATGGACCTTTGTCTGCAAAGTAATGTCTCTGCTTTTTAATATGCTGTCTAGGTTTGTCATAGCTTTTCTTCCAAAGAGCAAGTATCTTATAATTTCATGGCTGCAGTCACCATCTGCAGCAATTTTGAAGCCCAAGAAAATAAAGTCTGTCACTGTTTCCATTGTTTCCCCATCTATTTCCCATGAAGTGGGACCAGATGCCATGATCTTTCTGAATGTTGAGTTTTAAGCCAGCTTTTTCACTCTCCTCTTTTACCTTCCTCAAGAGGCTCTTTAGTTTCTCTTCACGTTCTGCCATTAGGGTGGTGTCATCTGCATATCTGAGGTCATTGATATTTCTCTCAGCAATTTTGATTTCAGTTTCTGAGTCATCCAGCCCATCACTTTGCATGATGTACTCTGCATATAAGTTAAATAAGCAGAGTGACAATATACAGTCTTGACGTACTCCTTTCCCAATTTCAACTAGTCCATTGTTCCATGCCCAGTTCTAACTGTTGCTTCTTGATCTGCATACAGATTTCTCAGGAGGCAGGTAAGATGGTCTGCTATTCCCATCTCTTTAAGAATTTTCCACCATTTGTTGTGATCTACACAGTCAAAGGGTTTAGTGTAGTCAATGAAGCAGAAGATGTTTATTTGGAATTCTCTTGCTTTTTCTATGGTCCAATTGATGTTGGCAATTTGATTTCTGGTTCCTCTGCCTTTTCCAAATCCAGCTTATACATCTGGAAGTTTCAGTTCACATACTGTAGTCTAGCTTGGAGGATTTTGAGCATTACCTTGCTAGCATGTGAGATGAGTGAAATTGTGTGGTAGTTTGAACATTCTATAGCATTGCCCTTCTTTTAGATTAGAATGAAAACTGACCTTTTCCAGTTCTAGGTACCTGAGATGACTGACTTAAGTTTCAGGGCTGGACCTTTTCAAGTTTGTGACAATGGGTACAAACTAGATTTCAAACTAAAAATGAAAGTCTCTCAGTTGTGTCCAACTCTTTGCAACCCCATAGACTATACAGTTCATGGGAATTCTCCAGGTCAGAATACTGGAGTGGGTAGCCGTTCCTTTCTCCAGGGGAATCTTCCCAACCAAGAGATTGAACCCAGGTCTCCCACATTGCAGGCCAATTTTTCACCAGCTGAGCCACCAGGGAAGCCCAAGGATTCAAGAGTGGGTAGCCTATCCCTTCTCCAGTGGATCTTCCCGACCCGGGAATCAAACCAGCATCTCCTGCATTGCCAGCAGATTCTTTATCAGCTGAACTACCATGGAATTCCAGATTTCAAACTATTGCTGGTATAATTATTATAGAATTTGCAAGTATACTCTTATGTAGATGTGTACTTTCAGGGTTACAACATGCCCTACTCCTGACTTTCAGCACATCAGCTACCCAGGTATTTCATGTCCTCATCATTGACTCTGATGCCTCAGCGCCACAGGGTGGATTGTAGTGTAAATCCTGATTTTTTTTTTCTGTAATTTAAACACCTGATAAATTTTGATCGCCAAGGCATCCATTTCAAAGAGGCATCCACTTCAAAGACAGCTATCTCAAATAAATACATTGCTAGCCACAGGACAGATGAAGATCCTCCCTGTACTTAAGAGATCCCAGAGATCTCAGTTGCTTTCATTAACAGATCATTTAGGCTACTGTTTCTTTTTTTTTTTTTTTTTTCCCTCTCTTCCCATGCTTTAAATTTCCACTCTTTATGTTTTAAATTCACAAAAAGAGTGAGCCTGAGAAACCCTAGGCCCCCATCTCTGATGCCAATAAAAGCAGAACCAAGGCCCAGGCACTCTCTCTCTCTGCCCATAACCACACTGTGTGGCCCCAGGTGCACTGTGTAATTTCCAGGTCTTGTAAGTAATAAGCCTTTTTTTTTTTTTTCAAAGCTCCCTGATGGTTATAGCTGAAGGGCATCTTGCAATCATAGTAAGAACCACAAGCGCTGATCCAAACACAACATTGGTTATTGATAGGCTGAGACCAGTATAAAACAAGGCACATACTTAAAAGGATTCTTATTTCTAAGAAGTTTACCTTCACTTTCTAAATCCAGAAAAACAACCTGAAGTGATGATCTTCCATTTCCGAACTCTCATCCTTAATGCAAAATAAGACATCCTTTTTGCAAGATAGAGATCCCTGCTAATCAAGCTGTGTTTTGCTCTGATTAACCTTTGAAATAAGCATTTCTTTTTTTTTCTTTTTTCTTTTTGTTTTTCTTATCTTTTGGTTGGTTGTTTGAAGTCAAGCCCTTCCTTAAAGGTCAGTGAACATCAAACCTAATCTGACTTCTAATTACTGTTGTAAACATTTCAGAATGAATAAATGCCAATGTAATTAACCACCTAGCATATTATCTTCTACTCCCTTTACTAATAGGGCAAATAGCCAGCAAAGCAGCTCTCCAGGCTCCTCTTAACACTTGTATTTGTGATGAGGGATTATTTAATTGGACTCTATTCAAATCAGAGTTTCCCAAGCTTGATTGTCTAGCCACTACCAGAATCACCTGAGTATTATAATTAAAATACAGATCTTGAAACCCTGGTCTTAGCAATCTTTTCTTTTTTGCAGTGAAGCCTAGAATCTGCATTTGTTTTTCTTTTTATAACTTTTCCAAGTAGTTCTGATGTAACGCTCACTGATTTTGATCATTTTTCCCTTTGCATACAGTCATCACAGTGAGTTATCTCTAAGCTCCTCCCTTAGCGATACGGAGAGAGTAAAGGGACAAAGTAGGTAATTAAATAATTAATTTCAGTAGGGGATTTTAAGTAGAGAAAAAAGTACGGGTTAATAATTATTCACAAAAGTAGGTTTACTTAACCACAAAACCAAGCAAGCTTGCTTAGCAACAAAACCAGGCAACAGAAGACTGAGACATGCGCCCAAACAAGAAAACAATGGTGGAATGAAACAAACATCCTGCCCGGTGAACTCAGTAAGGTAATGATTCCTAAGACACACTCCTCCGCACATACTAACAAGAAAAATATAAAGAAAAGGCAACATTAAACTGAAACCTGAGATGATTACCATTTTTAGCATATGTTACTGCCTTTTTGCCTATTTCCACTGTGCCGTGACAGTCCAGCTTGACTATGTAGGGACAAAAAAACTTCCCTGCCCAACATGGAGCAGAAACTGATGATGGAAGATATCTAATTAAGAATGAGGAAGAAGATGGTCGTTTTTCCCTCCCCACTTTTCTCTTGATTATAAAATGGTAGCCCACTAAGTTCTTGGGGCAAGGGACCCTCTCTCCCATATGCCTGTAAGCCTCACAAATGTCCTATTCTAATAAATCACTTCTTACATATTGCTTTGCCTCTCAGTGAATTCTTTCTGCACTGAGACATAAAGAACCAGAGCGCCTCAGAGTCGCCTGAAACAACCCCTAGTGGTTTCACTAGTCCAACACCCCTTATCAGCATTAACATTTCTTCCTTTTGCAATATTGCTTCTTGCATCAAACTGATGCATACAGTCATCTCTTGGTATACACAGGGACTGGTTTCAGAATCACTACTAAACTTCACAGATGCTTAACTCCTTATGTAAAATGGCATATTATTTACATATAACCTACATGTGAATGTGTGTGTGTCCAATTATTTGCTACCTTATGGACTGTAAGCTACCAGGCTCCTCTGTCCATGGGATTTCCCAAGCAAGAATACTGGAGTGGTTGCCATTTCCTCCTCCAAAGGATCTTCCAGATCCAGGGATTGAACCTGCATCTCTTGCATCTCCTGCATTAGCAGGCAGATTCTTCACCACTTAGCCAGCTGGGAAGCCCTTAACTTACACACATCCTCCCATATACTTTTAAATCATCTTCAAATTACTTATATCTATTACAATGCAAATGCTATGGAAATCATTACCAGTGCTTCCTGGAACTTTCTGAAATCTTTTTCTCAAATATTTACAATATGGAGTTGGTTAAGTATGACGTGGAACCCAAGGTTATGGACAGAGGTCTAGATGACTGTTTTTAAGTCCCCTTCCAGCTTTGACTTCCTAGAAGTTTATGATTCACTGACAGAAACAGCAGAGTGAAAATTCAAGCTTTGAGCAGACTTTCCTCAGCCCGGTTGGCAGTTCCATCCGGCTATGTCGATGCTCTTCCAGGTTCCATTGGTCAACAGTCACTGGGCTGGCACTTGCACTCCTGTGCCCGGAGGCTTCTGCAGACCCGGGGCCAACGTGGAAGGCTGGAGGGAGAAGCTGAAGCAAGCATGCAGGAGTGCTCGCAGGACCCAGACTAGAGGCTGTGGACCACAGGGCAGGCCAGTCAGCTTTACAGACGCTTCACTGTCTCTCTGGGAGTAAGCAAGTAGGTGCAAAGAGAGAAGGAAACCCACAGTGCAGCAGCTCTACCTCTGGTGTTTCTCACGCTGTTCCCAAAGCCTGTGCCAATCCTCAAAGTCCTGCTCAGAAGCCCCTTCCTCTCCTCCTTTCTTAGGCTTCCAGCTCCTTTCATTTGCTACAGTTTCCATCTAAGCAATAGCATCTCCCTCAGGGCACTTAGAAAAGCGAAGGGGTGGGCATTTTTGGTTGTTACAGTGGGAACGTACTTGAACTTGGCTGGAGGGAGCAGGGAGGGAGGAGAAATGCCAAAAATCACACAGTGGGCAAGACAGTTCCTCACGGTAAAAAGACCGTCCCACCCAAAATGCCATTAGCACACACACTGTGAAATGAGAATCACTTACAGTCTGAACCACACAATTTAGCCCTTAATTATGGCTCTTTGTCAGGAGAATTTATTGCAGCATTGTTCAGGTAGCAAAAGCCTGGAAACAACCTAAATGACCATTGATAAGGGGCTATTAAATAAAATGTGGTACATTCATACAAAGGAATTCCATTAGAGAGAATGAGGGAGATCAATATGTACTGATACAGCACAGTATCTGAGATCTATTATGAATTTTAAAAAGCAAACTGCAGAACAGCATTATAGTAGGTCTCATTTGATAAAAGGGAAGCTGCTGCATGTACCTATATGTTTGTGTACAGAAAAAAAAAACTCTCCAGAAAGTATGAAGAAACTGATTACAGGGAAAGACAACCACAGTGAGAAAGGCATGAGTGGAAGGCACACTTACTTTTCACATTACATCCTTTGGCAAATTTTCACTATGTGAGGGAGTTATTTCTGTTCATCAGTGCCATCTAGTTTAGTACCATTGTGCACATACATTTTCTTTGCCTCTGTAACTACATTTTAAATTCCTTAAAGACAGAGATAATCCCCAGAGCACCTAGCATAGGTTGTTGCTCTCATTGTTTACTCACTCAGTCATGTCCACCTCTAGCAATCCCAAAGACTATATCCTGCCAGGCTCCTCTGCCCATGAGATTCCCCAGACAAGAATACTGGAGTGGGTTACCATTTCCTTCTCCAGGGGATCTTCCTGACCCAGGGATCAAACCCACGTCTTCTGCATTAGCAGGCAGATTCTTAACCACTGAGCCATCAGGAAGCCCATGCAGATACTTAATATATTCTTCTTGGTTTATAGACTAATGGATTTCTGAAAGAACTCAAGGAAGGAAATAATTCCCTTAAAAACCAAAACAGCTATCCAGACAGAAAGAACCCACTGGGAGCCTTCTCCAACCTGGGCTTTCAGGCCTGACCTTGGTGCAAATGGTTTTCAAAGATGGTGGACAGAGTGAGGCTGGGGGTTTTACTACAGGTCACGTCTTCTACGCAAGCTACTTCACAACTTAGAAACTCAGAGTCTCTGGAATGACAACTGAAATGTCCCACCTAAGCTGTGCCAAGAAAGATGCTGAGTGTTTCGGTACAGTAACTCATTTGCCTCTTAACAATCCCCCTAGGCAAATGCTCTCACCTTCCATTTTAGCTCAGGAAACTGAGACACAAAGGTTGTGACTTGCCCAAGACCATACAGAACTTGAAAGCAGGTCTTCTAATGTTCAGCACTCTTTCCTACACAAAGCTGTCAAACAGAAACCATCTGGCCTTTCTTTAAAATGACAGGCTGGCAGAGGTACATGTGGCTGGGTCAGGACCTCCACTCACAAACTTGGGGCCTGGAGCTAAATACGTGGCCTCCCTGAACTCCCTTCCTTACCAGCAAAAAAAAAAAAAAAAAAGCTTACCTGGAAAGACAACTGGGGATAGAATGAAATGATATACTATATATAAGGCATAATGATTCATGTCAGACTCATGGTAGCTCAAGAAATGTTATTCTCCTTTATCTCTTTCTCCTTCCACACCACTACAGTTGCCCTTTCAAAATCTAATTTAACAGAATGACATGCTCTATTCTAATGTGTTTATTTTGAAAGTGTCCAATACTATTTCTTGCACGGCAAAATTTAAGATATCAATGGACTCTCTTCATTCTTTAAAAGGTTATTGCAATTCAAACAGATTCTGTTCAGCTCTCATAAGGATTTTGACAGGGACATTCATCTGCACCAGAGGTTGGCCTAACAAGACAGGTCTGACTTGCCCCCCTCCAGGGTGGAAAAGAAATAGACAATTAACTGCTTTTGATCATGATATTGATAGTGATGACAACAGTAATGAAACAAAAGTTTCTTCCTAGACCTTAATCATTTTAATTTGTCTAAGTGGGAAGTACAATTTTGGCATGAAATGTTCATGTTATTACTCGTGTCATTACCTCTGTTTACTAAATTTAAATGAACAGAATGTTTCTAGTTGTACTAAAGCTCCAGACATTACTAGAACAAATGCGTGTCTCTTTTTATCACATCCGCAACAGATGAATTTCATCACAAAATCCTAAAATGAGAATGATTCTAGTAAGGACATGTAGTTCAGCCATTCTTCAGCTTTCAAGAAAAACTAAACAGAAATTATTTCAGGCCCACGGATTTTTAAAAACAACAACAACAAAATTGAGTACTTTGCCCATAGAAAGTCCTTTAGAAGTAGAAAAATCAAAATCTACTCCCTCAATCATTCAGTTCAGAAATTCTCAGTTTAGGCTTCTCAAATGCCCAATGCCATGTCCTGTCTCTCAGATATCCTGATTTATTTGGTTGTAGGTAGGACACTGAGAATCTGTATTTTTTAGCCTCAAGTGATTGTAACAGGCAGCCAGAGTCAAGAATCACTGGTCTATCCCTAATAGTTTTAATATCTTTATTGAGATAAAAATCCACACACCATAAAATTCATGCATTTAACATGAATGCTTTAAAGTGAATGCCGTAATGGTATTCAGTGTATTCATAGAGTTGTAAAACAATCACCACAATCTAATTTTAGAATATGTTCACCACTCACAGAAGACAACCATATCCATCAGCAGTCATTCCCAATTCCCCACGCCCAGCCATAGGCAACCATTGCCCGATTTTCTGTCTCTATAAGTTTGACTATTCTAAGTACATCATATAAGTGGAATCATCCAATATTTGTCCTTCTGTGTCTGGTTCATTTCCCTTAGCATAATGTTTTCAAGCTTCATTCAGTTACATACAGCATGTGTCAGTATTTCATTCTTTTTATGCCAGAATAATATCCCATTATGTGGCTACACCAGATTTTGTTTACCCATTCATTAGTTGATAGACACTTGGATTATTTCTACTTCTTAGCTATTATGAGTATCCCTAATATTTAAAAGCACTTGTAAAATATCTGTGTTTAAAGTAATATAAAGCATGTATGCAGAAGTTTGAATGCATTTCTTGGGAAGAGGACACCAATCCCCACCATTCTCATCCAGGGCTTCTGTTAACCACACCACCCTTCTTTTTCAGATAGCAGCACCAAACATTTACTAGACTTGTTGGAACTTACATTTTTTATTATTTTGCTCAGTCTTACATTCATGACACTTATATCAACGAACCAAACACATTCTTTTTTTAAACTAGAGTATGGCTTCACCTAGTTGGCTGATTATTTTCTTCTGACCCTAAGCAGAATTTTTCCATTCAACACCTTAGCACACATTTTAACAGTTTTAGGGCTTCATTTCAGCAGCAGCACCACCACCTCCAAGAACTCTCCAACTGCGTTGTGAATTCAAATCCATGTTGTTTCCCCCCAGCAAACTGCGTATGAAGGTTTCTCCATAAAAATGAAAAGAACTGTCACATTTGAGTGCTTAGTTTTAAGCACTGCACTTTAGGCTTCCCTGGTAACTCTGTCGGTAAGGAGTCTGCCTGCAATGCAGGAGACCTGGGTTCAATTCCTGGGTCAGGAAGATCCCCTGGAGCAGGAAATGGCAACCCACTTCAGTATTCTTGCCTGGAGTATTCCCTTGACAGAGGAGCCTGGTGGGCTACAGTCCATGGGGTCACAAAGAGCTGGATACCACTCAGTGATTAACTTTCACTTTCTTTCACACTTTACATAGATGACCACCTTGTGAAATAGGCATTATTTTCCCTGCTTTACAGATGACAAAACTGGAATTTGGAGAGCTTATGCAATGTATTCAAGCACACACAGTAGGTAAATGACAAACACAAGGAGTGTGGTGATAGTAGTTTAGTTGCTAAGTCTTGTCCAACTCTCAGGAGCCCATGAACTGTTGCCTATCAGGGTCCTCTGTCCATGAGATTTCCCAGGCAAGAATACTGCAGTGGGTGGCCATTTCCTTCTCCAAGGGGATCTTCCCAACCCAGAGATCAAGCCCCAGTCTCCTCATTGCAGGTGGATTCTTTACCAACGGAGTTACCAGGGAAGCCACTGACAGACACAGGTTTCCACCAAAATCAATCTCCATCTTTTTATTATACTTCCTCTTCTGTTTATATAATCATGAATTAATAAATAATTGTGCCATAGCTGTGGTAGGAGCTAACCTAGGCCTGTAGAAAAAAGAATGAGGCAAAACAAGACTATGCCTGTCTTCATGGGATTTACCATCTAATAGAGGTGGGCTGCCGTCTATGTGGTCGCACAGAGTTGGACACGACTGAAGTGACAGCAGCAGCAGCAGCAGAGGATAATGGCAGCCCACTCCAGTACTCTTGCCTGGCAAATCCCACGGATGGAGGAGCCTGGAGGGCTGCAGTCCATGGGGTCACGAAGAGTCAGACACAACTGAGCGACTTCCCTTTCACTTTTCACTCTCATGCACTGGAGAAGGAAATGGCAACCCACTCCAGTGTTCTTGCCTGGAGAATCCCAGGGACGAGGGAGCCGTGGGCTGCCGTCTCTGGGGTCGCACAGAATCCGACACGACTGAAGCGACTTAGCAGCAGCAGCAGCAGCAGAGGATGTTGTTGTGGTTCAGTCGCTGAGTCATGTCTGACTCTTGGCGACCCCATGGACTGCAGCACGCCAGGCCTCCCAGGCTAGAGGAGAGAGATGCTAACACAGTTACATAATTACATACTGTGAAAAGCACCAGGAAATAAGTTTGCACTGTGGCAGAAGGAGGAGAGGGAGAATGCTGGGGAAATGACCTCCACAAGGGAGCAACAGTTGCATTTTGCGAAAAGTTTTTCTTCCGTCGCAGAACTCTGGAGCAGTAGGGGAGGAGTATTCTCTGAGGAAGAGGTTTACCTGCTGAGATGCACCTCAGCAAGCATGCTGGGCAGGTGGGCATCCACTGTCGCCCTGCTTTCTCTGCCTCTCTTTTGCCCCACTCGCCCGCCTACCCAGTGACTCCTGCTCTCGTCCTCATTTCACCTCATGCCATGTGCCTGGCTATTTCTTCAACTTACCAGACCAGGTCCAGACCATCTTCTCAATGATCCGCCGCGGCAGAAACCCGCTGAAACCAACACCCGTTCCAAAGGGAGGCTCAAATGATTGGGAAACACGTTACACTCTATTTGGCAGATTTGGTTCCGAAAGGCTTAGAGAATATTATTTCCGGTGGAGCTGCCGGGTGTTAAAAACAAGGCTGCTATAATGCAGACACCAAATTACTGCAATATTAGAGCTGCTCTGAGTTGAAGGTGAAAAACTGGGCGGCTTCCATTCAACGAACCTTGGTTTTGCTACCACCTGCAGGTCTTTTGCAGGAAGTGCACTTAGACAAAACAAGGCCTCTCTACAGACCCCGAGGCAAGAGGGAAGCATAGTTCAGTCTCAGTTCATACGGGGACCTATAAACAGGATAGCGTCAGTCCTGGTCTGAGCCGGCTGTTCCCTCTGGGAGGTGATTGGGCAGCTGGAACCAGGGTCCGCTTACTTTGAGAAGCCAGATTCCTTGTTTTAGAGATAGGGAAGGTGCGCTGATTGAGTGACAGAAGAGAACTGCTGGATCGAATCGGTGTTTTTACTCATCTTGGAGACCTACTTAAATGCCCTCTTCTGAAGTAAACACATCCACTTTACCCTGGGATAAAATCCACGCCTGCCTTAACCTGACCCTGGCTTGGAACGTCTCCAACCCATCTCCAGTACTCCATTCCAACCACACTAAATCGTATCATTGTCCCAGCCACTTCTCCCTTGCCGCCCCCCACCCCAGCCTTTGCGCAAGATGTTCCCAAGGCCTGAAATGACTTATAATGCCTGCTCATCCTCAGGACTTGCTTGGTGGTACAATAGCCAAGACTCCTCGCTCCCAATGCAGGAGGCCTGGGTTCAATGCTTAGTCAGGGAACCAGATTCCAACTTGCCTCAACTAAGATCCTGCATGCACAACTAAAAGATGCTGAACGTGCAGTGAAGATCCTGCAGATGGTACCTAAGACCCAGTGCAGCCAAATACAGGCATTTTCAGATAAAAAATACTTGCCCATCCTCTTCTCCTGACTTACTCTTAGTCTATATGGACTTCATTTTAAAGGTTATATGTCCTGATAGCCTCCAACCCCTCCTGCCCATTCTATGTACAATAGAAACTCAGACCCATATAAACATGGGAACTTGATTTTTAACAAAAAGCAAAGGCAATTTAATGAAGAGAGGACAGTTTCTTCAACAAATGACGCTGAAACAACTGGATATCCACATGGCCCAAAAAAAGGGGCTTCCCTGGTAGCGCAGATGGTAAGAATCTGCCTGCAATGCAGGAGACCCCAGTTCAATTCCTGGGTCAGAAAGATAACCTGGAGAAGGGATAGCTACCCACTCCAGTATTCATGGGTCTCCCTGGTGGCACAGGTGGTAAAGAATCCACCTGCAATGCAAGAGACCTGGGTTCGATCCCTGGATTGGGAAGATCCCCTGGAGGAGGGCATGGTAACTCACTCCAGTACTCTTGCCTGAGAAATTCCATGGACCAAAAAAAAAAAAAAGAAGAGAGAGAGTTTCACCCATACCATGAACTATAGACAAGAAGTAACTCAAAATGAATAACAGACCTTAATATAAAACCTAAAACTATAAAACTTATAGAGGAAAATATAGGGAAAAAAATCTTCATAATCTTAAGTTAGACAGTGAGTTGTTAGATATGACAGTTGATAAAAGTACAATCAATAAAAGAAAAATTGATAAATTAGAGTTTATCAAAATTTTACATGTTTACTCTGAGAAGGACACAGTTAGAAAAAGAAAAGATAAGCCACAAACTGGGGAGAAAATAAGTGTGAATTATGTATCAAACAAAGGACTTGTATGCAGAATATGTAAACAACCATCGAAACTCAACAAGTAAGAAGTCCAAAATTTTTTAATGGTGAAGATTTCAAAAGATATCTCACTAAGCAGAAACATATGTGGCAAATAAGCTGGTGAAAAGATGTTCACATGATTAATCATTAGAGGAATGCAAGTTAAAACCACAATATGACACCATTACACAACTATCAGAACAGCTAAATTTAAAAAAAAAAAAAAGCTAACAATGCCATGTGCTGACAAGGATGCAGAATAATGGAACGCTCACACATTGCTCGTAGAAATGCAAACTGGTACAGTCATTATGAAGCTTTTACCTTAGTTTCATCCCTAAGTAGTTTCTTATGAAGCTAAATATATACCTAACATGAAACCCAACAATCCTATTTCTAGCTAATTACCAAAACGAAATAGAAGCCTATGTTCACACACACAAAAAAAATAAGCAAATGTTTATGGCAACTTTATGCATAACAGCCAAAAACTGGAAACAACAGAATATCCCTCGGCATAGGAGTGGATAAGCAAACTGTGGTACACCCATTCACTGAAATATTATTTGGCAATAAAAAGGAACAATCAATACATGCAACAACATGGATAATTCTCAACCACAGTGTGCTGAGTGAAAGAAGCCAGGCTGAAAAGTTTACATTCTGGACACAGAGGGAGATGGGAGGGAGTTTCGGGAGGGAAGGGACATGGATGCACCTATGGCTGATTCTTGTTGATGTGACAGAAAACAACAAAATTATGTAAAGCAATTATCCTTCAATTAAAAATAAATAATTTTTTAAATATTCCAAAAAAAAAGACAAACTATAGGATCAGAGAATACTTCAGTGATTGCTAGTGGTTGGGGATGAGACAACTCTGATCTGCTGAGGTAACTTTTTTTTAGAGGTATTATGGAACTGTTCTGTACCATGATTGTGGCAGTGGTTATAAGACTCTATGAATTTTCCAAAACTCATAAAACTGTATACCAAAAGGATTTTATTGTATGAATCTTAAAATAAGTATGAAAGTAGAAAAAAAAATTTTTTTTAATTACACTCAAGACAGCAGACACTGGCCAAATGGCACGTTGGAAGGATTTGCAAAAAGGCATTGCAAATTTCCATGTTTTATTCACATTTCCAGGCATTCCTTGAGCAGAGACTAGAGGCTGGATTTTAGCTTCACTCGCCTGCATTTTCTCCCCTGAAGTTCACACAGTGCACACACTGCTCAGACTCCTAGTCACCGGCACGTGCTCAGTCACTTCAGTCGTGTCCAGCTCTTTGCAACCCCATGGACTGCAGCCTGCCAGGCTCCTCTTGTCTATGGTATTCTCCAGGCAAGAACACTGGAGCGGGTTGCCATGCCCTCCTTCAGGGGATTTTCCCCACCCAGGGATCGAACCCATGTCTCCTGTGTCTCCTGCATTGCAGGCAGACTTTTTTTTTTTTTCACTGCTGAGGCACCAGGGAAGCCCTCCCAGTCACCTAGGCTTGGATTATAATGGGCTGTTTACTTATCTGCTGTGAGTTTTTTCAAAGAGCTTTTCTAACCCATCACCTTAGCCACAGCAAGCTGCTCAAAAGCTGGCAACAAATATTTGTTGAATGGATAAATGAATGATTCCCTGCCCCTGCTCCCAGAGCCCATCTCTGAACAGCCAATTCATGGAGCTCTTTCCTTTCTATAAAGTTCTAAAGGACTCATCTGTCTCTCTCATTTGTCACAACTAACAATAGAAGCAATGACTATTGACATAGCCATGGATAGGCAGGTTTCTTCCCAGCTAAATTGTAAGCTCTTTTATAGAAGGGAAAATATCCACAAACCTGTATTCCACCACAGAGCCTTCACTAGAGCCACATACATAAAAAGACTTTAATAAATTCAAGTTGAATAAGCACAAATTTTTCTTAAAAATATATGGAGAGGAAAAATCAGGCTAAGATATGGATAAAGACATTTAGTTTAAAACATTTAGACAACCAACTCATTGTTATGACTGAAAAGGTTTTAATTTTCTTTCTTTAGCTAACGTGGGTATGCAGTTTTCAGTAAAGAATCCAAATGAACCCAAGGATTCACGTGAAGTAGAAAAATTCAGTGCTGATAAAAGTGGATATTCAAAATGTTTTCTTCTGTGTTTCCATAAATATGGCTTCTGTATTTCTATATATTTTTATATCTCTGGAGAGAAACAGGAACTATGAAAGGAGGCTGTTGCATGGAGGCACGGTTCAGCTCCCACTGTGTTCCTAAGGTCATTCATCTCATAAATGGGGATCAACTATAACACCAAGCTTGTATCTTTCAGAGGGAGGAACATACGCAAAATATTTCAGAATCCTCAGGGAAAGGGGGAACTAGCTATTGACAGCATTTTTAGGATGGATGTTGGTAATACATGTAGAGCCTTCTGAGCGTTCGAGACAGGTGAGACAAACATGACTGCAGCCTCCATCACCACACCAATCACCAGGACTGGGCCATCCACTGCAACCCTGTGCTGCAATCAAGGTGTCACAGGCTTTATGGTTGCTATTAAATACATTTAGTTGAATAAAGTACAGTGGAGTTAGCAACAGCCATATGGCTAAACAAAGGACTAGAAGCAGGGGGCTGACTTCAGGATTTCATTCAAAAAGTGCAGGGCCTGCTTCCCACCCACATAACTCTCCCCCACAGACACAGCCAGGGAGCAGAAATGCTGTCATTCCTTTAGGTCTGGGAGTTTTAGGGCTTTCATAAGCTCCCTTCAAATTTCACTTGTAGTCTGAATCTTGTCTGAACTGGAGAGAGACACACAGGAGCCTGCGATTTTGGAGTCTTAGCTAAGGCTATGCGCCCGTCCCCACACCTCTGCCTCTACCTCCAAGAATGATCACCCTGATGCTCAGCCCTCTGATGTTCCCACCTATACACTGACGAAGGAGGAGTCTGCCTAAGAGAGTGGTTGAGAGCAAAGCGCCAAATGGAGTAATACAGACCAGACCTCTGTCACTTACTTTCTGTGTGATCATGGGAAAGTTACTTAACCTCTCTCAGTCTCAGTTTCTTCATCTGCAAAAGAGAAATAATAATACTTACCTCACCATGTTGTGTGAGAACTAAATGAAACAGTGTACAAAAACAGCTCACTACAGGGCCATATACGCAGTAAACATGTAACCCATAAACAACAATGTTTTTAACATTCTTAATCTTTCTAAAGGCAACCTGGGGAAAGGAGAGAGAATATGACCTCAATTCTGCTATCTGTGTTCTCCAAAGGAAAACTTGAGCCTTCACCCTGGTGACTCCCTGTAAGGAATTCATAGTAGAGACATCTGCACCAAGCCCGACTCCAAGGTCTCCCAGCTCGTGTGTCATGTATGACCTTCCTCTGACATCAGCTGGAAACCAGAGCTGCCCTCACTCAAAGACACAATAGGCCAGCAATTGCCAATTCTGTCCCTAGAGCCAATCTGCATGTGCTTACTGCTTTGAACAGGCAACTAGGTTGACTGCTTTCCAAGAAAGTTACTATTAAATTAAAAAGTCTGAATGCATGCAGTGGTGTCATAGGTACATGTATGCGGGCATGCTAAGTCACTTCAGTTGTGTCCAACTCTTTGTGACCCCATGGACCACAGCCCGCCAGGCTCTTTTGTCCACGGGATTCTCCAGGGAAGAATACTGGGCTGGGTGTCCTTACCCTCCTCCAAGGGATCTTCCCAACCCAGGAATCAAACCTATGTCTCCCTTATCTCCTGCATTGAGAGGAGGGTTCATTACCATTAGTGCCACCTGGGAAGCCTGATGGTGTCACATGCTGCTGCTGCTGCTAAGTCGCTTCAGTAGTGTCTGACTCTGTGAGACCCCATAGACGGCAGCCCACCAGGCTCCCCTGTCCCTGAGATTCTTCTGGCAAGAACCCTGGAGTAGGTTGCCATTTCCTTCTCCAATGCATGAAGGTGAAAAGTGAAAGTGAAGTCGCTCAGTCGTGTCTGACTCTTCGTGACCCCATGGACTGCAGCCTACCAGGCTCCTCCGTCCATGGGATTTTCCAGGCAAGAGTACTGGAGTGGGGAGCCATCGCCTTCTCCGTGGTGTCATACACCCACTGTTAAACCAAATCCCAAGTCACAGGTGGAGCTGTCCCCTAATAGCAGTAGTCAGGGGCCACTGTGCTTGCTTCCCATACACACCTTGATTCTCTTCAGAACACTTTGACCCTCTCAAGGACACCTAGAGAACCTTAGAAACCCTTCAGACAGCCTAAGGCTCATGGCCTTAGCAACACTCCCCAGAGACACTGATTCTCTGACCCACCAGGGCTCCTACCAGAGAGTTTTGCAGGTGTTTTTCAGACTAGTCCTTGAGGCAATATACTGATTGAAAATTCAAGCTCTGCACTTCATAGTAAGACTATTTACAATAGCCAGGACGTGGAAGCAACCTAAATGTCCATTGACAGAGGAATGGATAAAGAAGATATGGTACATATATACAAAGGAATATTACTCAGCCATAAAAAGAATGAAATAATGTCATTTGCAATGACATGGATGGACCTGGAGATTGTCATACTGAGTGAAGTAAGTCAGACAGAGAAATACAAATATCATATGATATTGCTTATATGTGGAATCTTAAAAAAATGGTTCAAATGAACTTATTTACAAAATAGAAATAAAGTCACAAATGTTGAAAACAAACTTACAGTTACCCAGGGAGAAAGGGATAAATTGGGACATTGGGATTGATACATATACACTACTATATATGAAATAGATAACAAATAAAGACCTACTGCATAACACAGGGAACTCGGCTCAATACTTTGTAATGGACTATACGGGAAAGGGATCTAAAACAGAATGGATATGTGTATACATATAACTGAATCACTTTCTGGTACAGCCGAAAATAACACAACATTGTAAATCAACTATACTCCAATAAAAATTATTTAAAAAATAATTCAAGCTCTAATCTGACTGATACTGGTCAAGTAGTTCACTACTTAAATAACAGAATAACAGAACCTACCTGGGAGAGTTGAATGAGAGTTCTAAAACACTTGGCTTTTGATGGCAGGTAAGTGCCGAAAACAGAAGGTTGGCTCATGAGGCGGAATGAATGCCATGACCCTGTTACGAAGGGTAAGAGCTATTCAGGCACTGGGCACAAGGGGAAAGACGGTTTCCCAAGGAGCAAGGTCGCTGCCCTGGGAGCTCTTTATTCCCTAACAACAAATCCTAGCTCCAGGGTAGTCATAAATGCAGCAGCTCCTTCCTCGCTAAGATATCAATATTCCAAACACTGGACTCTTGCCAGTGTCGCAAAGGCCTTTTAAGAACTAAGAGGCAAGGAAGAGCTTTCTCAGCAGCTTCCAGTCAATTCTGAAGAAATGCCTCTCATTTTTCTTTACCAGAAAGCAATTTTCAAAGGACCTGAAGCCAGGAGGGGAACTCAAAGGTGGAGGTCTATTGCCATCTAGAGGACACAGCGTCACAGTGCAAGACGAGTGTGACCCAGGAGACGTTCTGAAGGGAGAATTTCCCTCTAGGACACCACAGCCTCCCATGGGGCAGGACGCCAGGGACTGACAGCCTGTGAGCCATCCAAGGAGGAAAGAGGTATTATTTAGACAACTTTCACTTTAAAAAGCAAAATACCATCCCAATCTTTGCATCCACTGTTTTGAAATGCTTGGTTGTTTTTTTCTTTTTCCAAGTTTTTTCCCCCTCTTAGTTTCTTGGAGATTTTTCTCTACAAGAGATTCTCAAGCTCCTTCTCTAAGGATGGCTCAGCCACAGGCTCCCTGGTGCTGAAGGGCTGTGCTAAACCCAGGGTTATATATAGGCTTACCATCACAGATGCTCTCCCATGGTGGGTATGATGTGGAGGGAGGCAGGGTTTGATATGTGAGCCATTTGAAAGTGACAGAATGCACTCTGTGCTTCTTCCTCTTCAATTCACACTTTCATCCACTGTGTCCTGACACCCACCCCCATTATTTCCCTGAAACTGATCCTACCGGTGTCCCCCGCCCCATGTTCTTGTTCAACCTTCCCTTAATGGGCCTATACACCTGTGTGAGACTTCCTCCCCTAACTTTCTGACTGCCGCTTCTTACCTTCCTCTCAGGGCTCATCTTTCTCTGCCTGTGTCTTAAGTGTTAATGCCTCCTCTGACTTCTGTCCCTGTTTTTGTTTTTTTTTTTAATGTTTGTTTTGTCCCACTTCTAAACAGAGGTCCTCAAACTTTCCTGGACATAGCATTAACAGGAGAATTTTCAAAACTACATACAGCCAGACCCCCTACAGATTGTCCTCTGGGGACAACTGCGTTTTTTAAGTTCCTCATGTGATTCTGATGTGCACCAAAAGTTGAGAAATACTGCATTGCTCCCAGAAAATGTCACTCATCATCACTGTTTGCTGACTCTAGAATCACACACATTGTGAAGTTCCAAATCTTTCCCATAACCAGTGTCCCACTGGCTCTTACCCATTCCTGAGAACGCATATTTGAAGCCTTCAGCAAAAGTGCCACCACGTACTTTTGGAGTTCTCCAGGGTGACTCACACATGTTCACAGACACACCCAGCCCATAGTTTCTATCTTAATTTCTATCTTAATTTCCACTGTCACCTCCTGATCCCCTGCCCTCTTGGCTGGGTATTACTCCATCCATTAGGCACCCTGCTGTTTCTGCTGGGCACCACAGTCTCTTCCCTCAGTCAAGGCTGGTGGGAGGCAACCAAGCTGACAGTGTTCTGCTGAACAGTACACATAGCAGGTCATCTTGGGAAGAGGGGCGTGTTCCCCCAGAAGCAGAGCCTGAGGCAAGGATTTGGGTGCAGGTGATTTATCTGGGAGGTGCTCCTGGAATCAAGAGTGAAAGAATGCAAGGATGAGATGGAAGGAAGAAAAGATAGTTCAAGGATAAGCTATTCAGGTCACCAATGTGAGAAACAGGGTCTGGTTCAATCATAGAGGATGTCTCCAAAGCCGCCCTCCTGAAGGAGGGATGGCTATTTCCAGTGCCCCTTGAGTGAGAGAAAACAATGACTCCCCTGCTTTTCTAGGCAATTGCATGCAGGCCAAGAGGACTCTGACAGAATCAGAGAAGGCCCCCCAGAGCAGATGTCAGAAAATGACGAAGTACATCTGAGTTCCCCAGGAGGGTTCACCACAGCTACAACTGAAAATAGAGGTAGGCAGGAGGGAGGGGATGTGGGGCCAAAGGCCTCTGCCGTACTCAAAGACCCAGTATGGTTCTCAAAGACCCAGTATGGTTTTCAGACAGTCAGTCTTTACAGTTTTTCTTTATAGCCTCCAATACACACTAACCCCTGGTTAGAGGTTGAATTCAGGGCATTACCCCCACCCCTTCTTGTGAGTCAAAGCCTGAGCATCTGAGCCACAGGGCCCTGCGCACACATCTGCTGCACTCGAGAGTCTATACGAGCTCCTAGAAGGCAAGAGCAGATAAAAAGCCTTATTCTCCTCTACAGAGATCCTCCAGCCCCAACAATCTTCACCATATGTCCACATATGTCTGAACACCTGTGTGCTACTGGCTTTCTATGTATGTCCACACCAGATCTTCCCTGAGCACCTTAAATCCAAATGCCTACCAGCTGCCTCTCCCAGGCAACTCAAACTCAACACAAACAAACCTCAGTTCACCATCTGCCTTCTGTCCCCACCATGAATCCTTCCATTTCTGAATTTCCATTGTCATGAATGACACCTCTAATGCCTGGTAGCCCACAACAGAAATCTGAAAATCAGTCCAGACTTGACCTCTTCTTTTTCCATCTATATCCAATTAATAACAAATCCCTTTCCATTAACAGTGAAATCTGCCTGAAGTGAATTTGCCCAAAATGTGTTAACTTGAAACCTACTTGCCTAATGATTAACTTCCTAATGATTTTTTTTTGCCAAAATTCTGAATTAGGATTTATAAATTAAGATTTTTATAACCAATTTGTCCAAAGATATTTTGAACATAATTTTGTATTTTTACATTAATTATACCTTAGTGTTGTAGCATGGCTTTACCACTACTATGATTATTCTGGACATTTTTAAATGCCCTTTTGGTGTTTTAGGGCTTCCCTGGTGGCTCAGATGGTAAAAAGGCTGCCTGCAATGCAGGAAACCCAGATTCAATCCCTGGGTCAGGAAGAGGCCCTGGAGAAAGGATTTTGGACATTTTTAAATGCCCTCTTTCTATTTTACATACTTTTCTACATTTCAAGTATTTTTTGAAATGTGCTATTTCTGGCAATAAATACTTGTAAAATCTGCAGTATTTCAAAAAGAATTTATCAAATTCATCCATCTATATTTTTCCTTTCATCTTTTGTCTGTTTTCAGATGTAGTTTATGTATGCGTTAACCAGACAGCGTATTTGACATCCATTGGCATCTGGTAGCAAAAAATCAAAAACTATGAAAAGCTGTTTGGAAAGACATGTTCACAGAAAGACCAGAACCCAAATGTTCATTGCAGTATTATTCATAATGCTCCCTAGCGTCAAACTGTAAATAACCCAAATACCCATCAGTTAATAAGTGGAATACAACTTAGCAATCAGAAAGAATGAAATACTAATATAGGCAATAAGATAGATAAATTTCAAAAACATGAGCAAAAGAAGTCAAAACAAAAGACTACGTATTATGATTCTATATATATGAAGTTCTAGGAAACTATAATGAGAGAAAACAGATCATGGTTGCCTGGGGCCAGGGGTCAAAAGAGGGATCGATGGTAAAGAGTCACCATGGAGAACCTGAGGTGCCAGGAGCTTAAGTCGCTTGTCATTTCACCAGAAAGTAAGCTGGTTCAAACTCAGGTTCTGTTTTCACAACTCATGCTGCATCATTGATCACAAGTTTCCTAACATCTGTCTCATTCTGGTTCACGTCCCAAGACACATCAACTTTCTTGGATCCAGAACAGTGTTTCTCCATTTTTTGTTGTTTGTTTGTTTTTTTTTTAATTGTTCCCATAAGGAGCCTCTTCAGATTCTTTTTTCCTAATTGCCTCCCCCATATTATGTACCTGTTTATATACTGCAGCCCTTTGGAAGGCCACAGAACTTTGTAATAGCTAAAGGTTTTGCCTCCTCAAATCAATCTGTACCCCGTCAAAGGCAGGCAGAATTTTCTAGATTATACCTTCTCAATAAATAAGCAAACCTTAGTGACCTCCTGTTTGTATGCCAGAGGTGGTAACAGCCAATCAGTAAAGAGTAATGCTAAAAAGGGCCAATCACATAGCTTCATAGACACTTAAAAGACTTTAGCTCCACAAGCCCTGATGTAGCTATTTTCCCTGTAACTATGGGTCTGTTTTGGTACCTGACACTGACTGAAGGACGCTTCCCAAATCTCCAGAGATAGGTAATCTAAGTTCATAACAGGTGTGTAGCTGATTCAGTTAAGTGCAATCAAATAGACAAATCTCCTTGGCAACAGAGCACCTGGCTTTGTATTACCACCTGAAATATATGCACATGACACAGTCACGCTTTCAATGCCTGCCCATGTTAGTTGAAATCCAATCAGTTTCTATCTTTCAGCTTTAGAAATTTAGCTAAGATTATATACTGACACACGGATCTAATGTGAATGAAAATAGAATCCTAAAAAGGGTGATATAATCTGCCCTATTTCAAGCTACTCAATCAACAAATATTTATTCAGAGCTATATAACACAAAGAAATATAAGCTACTAACTCTGCCCTTAAGAGAATGTCCATCTAGCTGGGGAAATAAGATGTATGTACAATTAATGTGGGCTTTCCAGGTGGCACAGTGGTGAAGAATCCTCCTGCCAATGCAGGAGACATGGGTTCCATCTCTGAGTTGGGAAGATCCCCTGAAGAAGGAAATGGCAATCCTCTCCAGTATTATTGCCTGGGAAATCCCATGGACAGAGGAACCTAGTGGGCTACAGTCAGTGGAGATCTCAAGAGTCAGACACGACATAGCGACTAAGCAACAATAACAGTTAATGTGGCTGTTTTCTGTTCAACATAAAATTAGTGGGCTAATCTCAGAGAAGATGAGGGTAACAATAATGGCTACTACTTGCTGAGTACATTTGGGCAAAAAAGAGCACTAATTATTTCACACACATTATCCCACTGAATCTTCATCACATCATTAACAGGTTGGTACTACTATCTCCTACTTATTAATGAACTCATCTCCATTCCCCCAAAACAGTTTCTTTCTTATTATTCTGAGAATCCTCTGAAGGCAGCTCAAGTGTGTGCTCTTAACTAGTTCTATTAACTATTCCATGGGGTTTGATATTTCCTCCTTTTCTATTCCAGCTTTAGGGCACTATCTGTTGCAATGCAACTAGCCACTGCGCCTTCATCTATTGCTGTATAACAAACCACCCAAATTTTCATGGCTTAAAACATCAAGAATATATTACTTCCAATGATTCCATGGATTGATCAAGTTGTTTTTCGCTTCATTGGTGTCATTTGGGACTCTGGGATGGCCTGATCCAAAATGACTTCATCATGGCTGGGAAGTGGTGCTGGTTGTTAGCCAGGAGCCTCACCCTGCTTGTCATGTGGCTGCTTGGGCTTTCTCACAGCATGGGGAGTGAATTCCCAGATAGAGTATTCCAAGCAGCACAGTTAGATGTTGAAGATATCTGGAGGCCCAGCCTCTGAAGTTACAAAGCAATGTTAGCAAGTGAAGAGGAGTCTTTAGGGTTTTCTATGTAGAGGATCATGTAATCTGCAAACAGTGAGAGGTTTACTTCTTCTTTTCCAATTTGGATTCCTTTTATTTCTTTTTCTGCTCTGATTGCTGTGGCCAAAACTTCCAGAACTATGTTGAATAGTAGTAGTAAAAGTGGGCAACCTTGTCTTGTTCCTGACTTTAGGGGAAAAGCTTTCAATTTTTCACCACTGAGAATGTTTGCTGTGGGTTTGTCATATATAGCTTTTATTATTTTGAGGTATGTTCCTTCTATTCCTGCTTTCTGGAGAGTTTTTATCATAAATGGATGTTGAATTTTGTCAAAGGCTTTCTCTGCATCTATTGAGATAATCATGTGGCTTTTATTTTTCAATTTGTTAATGTGGTATATATACTGATTGATTTGCAGATATTGAAGAATCCTTGCATCCCTGGGATAAAGCCCACTTGGTCATGGTGTATGATCTTTTTAATGTGTTGTTGGATTCTGATTGCTAGAATTTTGTTAAGGATTTTTGCATCTATGTTCATCAGTGATATTGGCCTGTAGTTTTCTTTTTTTGTGGCATCTTTGTCAGGTTTTGGTATTAGGGTGATGGTGGCCTCATAGAATGAGTTTGGAAGTTTACCTTCCTCTTCAATTTTCTGGAAGAGTTTGAGTAGGATAGGTGCTAGCTCTTCTCTAAATTTTTGGTAGAATTCAGCTGTGAAGCCGTCTGGGCCTGGGCTTTTGTTTGCTGGAAGAGTTCGAATTACAGTTTCAATTTCCGTGCTTGGATGGGTCTTTTAAGATTTTCTATTTCTTCCTGATTCAGTTTTGGAAAGTTATACTTTTCTAAGAATTTGTCCATTTCTTCCAAGTTGTCCATATTTTTTTTGGCATATAATTGCTGATAGTAGTCTCTTATGATTCTTTGTATTTCTGTGTTAAAGACTCCACCAGAAAATTACTAGAGCTAATCAATGAATATAGTAAAGTTGTAGGATATAAAATCAACACACAGAAATCCCTTGCATTTCTGTACACTAATAACGAGAAAACAGAAAGAGAAATCAAGGAAACAATTCCATTCACCATTGCAATGAAAAGAATAAAATATTTAGTAATGTATCTACCTAAAGAAACAAAAGACCTATATACAGAAAACTATAAAACACTGGTGAAAGAAATCAAAGAAACATTCATAGATGGAGAAATATACCGTGTTCATGGATCAGAAGAATCAATATAGTAAAAATGAGTATACTACCCAAAGCAATCTATAGATTCAATGCAATCCCTGTCAAGCTACCAACGTTATTTTTCACAGAGCTAGAACAAATAATTTCACAATTTGTATGAAAATACAAAAAAAAAAAAAAAACTCAAATAGCCAAAACAATCTTCAGAAAGAAGAATGGAACTGGAGGAATCAACCTGCCTGACTTCAGGCTCTACTACAAAGCCACAGTCATCAAGATAGTATGGTACTGGCACAAAGACAGAAATATATATCAATGGAACAAAACAGAAAGCCGAGAGATAAATCCATGCACCTATGGACACCTTATCTCTGACAAAAGAGGCAAGAATATACAATGGAGAAAAGACAATCTGTTTAACAATGGTGCTGGGAAAACTGGTCAACCACTTGTAAAAGAATGAAACTAGATCACTTTCTAACACCATACACAAAAATAAACTCAAAACGGATTAAAGATCTAAATGTAAGACCAGAAACTATAAAATTCCTAGAGGAGAACATAGGCAAAACACTCTCCAATATAAATCACAGCAGGATCCTCTATGATCCACCTCCCAGAATATTGGAAATCAAAGCAAAAATTAAAAAAAATGGGACCTAATTAAAATTAAAAGCTTCTGCACAACAAAGGAAACTATAAGCAAGGTGAAAAGACATTCTTCAGAATGGGAGAAAATAATAGCAAATGAAGCAACTGACAAAGAATTAATCTCAAAAATATACAAGCAACTCCTGCAGCTCAATTCCAGAAAAATAAACAACTCAATCAAAAAATGGGCCAAAGAACTAAACAGACATTTCTCCAAAGAAGACATACAGATGGCTAACTAACACATGAAAAGATGCTCAACATCACTCATTATCAGAGAAATGCAAATCAAAACCACAGTGAGGTACCATTTCACACCAGTCAGAATGGCTGCAATCCAAAAGTCTACAAGCAATAAATGCTGGAGAGGGTGTGGAGAAAAGGGAACCCTCTTACACTGTTGGTGGGAATGCAAACTAGTACAGCCACTATAGAGAACAGTGTGGAGATTCCTTAAAAAACTGGAAATAGAACTGGCATACAACCCAGCAATCCCACTGCTGGGCGTACACACCGAGGAAACCAGAATTGAAAGAGATACATGTACCCCAATGTTCATCACAGCACTGTTTATAATAGCCAGGACATGGAAGCAACCTAGATGTCCATCAGCAGATGAATGGATAAGAAAGCTGTGGTACATATATACAATGGAGTATTAGCCATTAAAAAGAATACATTTGAGTCAGTTCTAATGAGGTGGATGAAACTGGAGCCTATTATACAGAGTGAAGTAAGCCAGAAAGAAAAACACCAATACAGTATACTAATACATATATATGGAATTTAGAAAGGGTAATGATAACCCTGTATGCAAGATAGCAAGAGAGACACAGATGTACAGAACAGTCTTTTGGACTCTGTGGGAGAGGGTGAGGGTGGGATGATTTGGGAGAATAGCATTGAAACATGTATAATATCATATGTGAAATGAATCGCCAGTTCAGGTTTGATGCATGATACAGGATGCTTGGGGCTGTTGCACTGGGATGACCCAGAGGGATGGTATGGGGGGGGAGAGAGGTGGGAGGGGGGTTCAGGATGGGGAACACGTGTACACCCTTGGTGGAGTCATGTCAATGTATGGCAAAACCAATACAATATTGTAAAGTAATTAGCCTCCAATTAAAATAAATAAATTTATATATTAAAAATAAAAAGAAAAAATAAAGTGAAGAGGAACTAAAGAGCCTCTGATAAAGGTGAAAGAAGAGAGTGAACAAGCTGGCTTAAAACTCAACATTTAGAAAACTAACATCATGGCATCTGGTCCCATTACTTCATGGCAAATAGATGGGGAAAGGAGGGAAACAGTGAAGGAGTTTATTTTCTTGGGCTCCAAAATCACTGCAGATGGTGACTGCAGCGATGAAATTAAAAGACACTTGCTCCTTGGAAGAAAAGTTATGTCAACTCTAGACAGCATAATAAAAAGTGGGGACATTACTTTGCTGACAAAAATCGATATAGTCAGAGCTATGGTTTTCCCAGCAGTCATGTATGGATGTGAGAGTTGGACCATAAAGAAGGTTGACCGCTAAACAATAGAGGCTTTTGAAATGTGGTGCTGGAGAAGACTCTTGAGAGTCCCTTGGAGTGCAAGGAAATCAAATCAGTCAATCCTAAAGGAAATCAACCCTGAATATTCACTGGAAGGACTGATGCTGAAGGTTAAGCTCCAATACTTTGACCACCTGATGCAAAAAGCCAACTCATTGGGAAAGACCCTGATAATGGGAAAGATTCAGGGCAGGAGGAGAAGGAGGCAACAGAGGTTAAGATGGTTGGATGGCATAACCGACTCAATGGACAGGAGTTTGAGCAAACTCCAGGAGACGGTGAAGGACAGGAAAGCTTGTTGTGCTGCATTCCATGGGGTCACAAAGCATAAGACACAATTTAGCAGCTGAACAGTAACACATCAGTCAAGGCAAGTCACAGGACCAATGCAGACCAATGTAGA
Source organism: Budorcas taxicolor (assembly GCF_023091745.1). Classification (NCBI taxonomy): domain Eukaryota; kingdom Metazoa; phylum Chordata; class Mammalia; order Artiodactyla; family Bovidae; genus Budorcas; species Budorcas taxicolor. The sequence continues at coordinate 25,704,969 of NC_068914.1, forward strand.
TTCAAGGGAAAGAGAAGTAAATTTCACCTCTTAATGAGATGGGTGGCATAAGTTTGAGGTTATATTTAATGCCCTGTTGCCACCAAAACTACCACTACCAAAGCTTAACAAAAGACACCACTACTGCTGCAATTGAGTAGTGTCATTTGGTCCAAAGCACACAATGCCTTGTGTTGACAGTGCTAATGTCTGCACTGCTAATACCAACAATGCTATTACGCGTTACTAGAAAATTACCATAAAGTTACAGGAGCCACTCCTCATTACTGTCAATATTACAAAAATCAGTGGTACCCAAAACCTGTTTCCTCATTATCCAAACGAGATTTTAATGAAACTGCTTTGGGAATTTTACACAGGGTTGACCAAAAGTTTTGTTCAGGTATTTCTGTAACATCTTGCATCCAAACAAGCTTTTTGGCCAATCCAATATGTAGACCCCAGCGATAGTGATCTCAGGCCTCAGGTCTGTCTGTGGCAGTGAACCAGGATCGGAGAGCGTTACATACACAGCATCAGGCCTGAGGCTACCACCTCATTTCCTAGAAATGACTGAGTTATAACATGTACTATATCTAAACCCAAGTTCAGACCCCTGTTTCATACAGAGGTAGAGCGAAGTCAGTGACTTGAAACTATACTAAAATGTCAATAACAATTCAAAATCCTTCCCCAGAGCAATGAACACCAGATATTTTTCACTGTCATTTACAAATGGGACCAGAAAGGAAAGTCCATTAGGAAGGCTGCCTGAGAAGGGTGAGTTCATGCCACATGCCAGACCTTGATGTTGCCAAATATTTGGAACACACAACCTAATGTAATCCTAAACTACAAGTTATATGATGATGCTCCCATTTTACAGGTGAGCTTTTTTTTTTTTTTAGCACCAAGTCTTAGTTGCAGCATGTAGGATCTTAGTTGCTGCATGCAGGATCTTTTAGTTGCAACATGTGGGATCTAGTTCCCTGACCAGGGATCAAACCCAGGTCCCCTGCTTTGGGAGCATGGAGTCTTAACCACTGGACCTCGAAGGAAGTCCCAGCTGAGCTCAACGAGACTTAACAACTTAAGTCAGCCACCTGAAGTTGCACATGTATTGGATGCTGAGCCAGGATTCCCTTCCAGGCCTCCCTGACTCCCAAGCAAAGCCTCTTTCCTGTACTGCTACACTGTCTCCCTAGGATGCCTTGAACATTTTGTATCCCTATCATCTGGCTCCACAACCTTCACCTCATCCATGCAGACTCAATGTTTGCTGGTGATAGAAGAATTTTCCCATTACGCTGAAGACAGCCTTGATAACAGTTCATCACAATCTCATCCTCTACAGACACAGCCAGTACCAAGAGTGAACCTCCCTAGCTTTTAAAAGGCTTTTTTTCATTGAGAGAAGTTGAATCTTGCTGCTTTTTCTTTTTAGCTGGAAACCTTAGGAAAGCTGAAAAGACATCATGTTAACTGACAAAATTTCGACTCCCTATGGTGGTAAACATACGCAGTATTCTTTAGCTGGAACGTCATTGTCAATTTACCTATCCATTTGTCAGCCAAAATTATGAACCCACCAAGTAAAATTGCTTTCTCAAAAAGTCAGATTTCCCCCTTGCTCACAGAAATGATCAAAGAGAGAAAAGAACAACACTAATGTCTGATTCCCATAACCGAACCTGGTTCATGGCTTACCCTGAACTCATGCTTCAAGTTGTTTCCAGCATCTAATTGGTGTAAGACTCCCCCACTTTTCTAACAGGGATGGAGAATAAAGGATTTTCTGGGGGAAAATTATGTGCCCTCTAAATGACTATAATTTGGGGAAAAAAAAAATGGGCTTCCCTGGTGGCTCAGACAGTAAAGGGTTTGGCTGCAATGCAGGAGACCCGAGTTCGATCCCTGGCTCAGGAAGATCCCTGGAGAAAGAAATGGCAACCCACTCTAGTATTCTTGCCTGGAGAATCCCATGGACAAAGGAGGCTGGTGGGCTACACCCCATGGGGTCGCAGAGTCAGACACAATGGAGTGACTAACACACAATCCTCGAAATATGAAGTATTTCAGTGAGAACTATGAGAAGATATGTGAGGCTTCTCTGGTGGCTCAGTGGTAAAGAATCTGTCTTTCCAGTGCAGAAGACTCAGCTCCATCCCTGACCTGGGCGGATCCCACGTGCTGCAGAGCAGCTAAGCCCAAGAGCTGCAGCTACTGAGCCCGTGCTCTAGAGCCTGTACTCTGCAGCAAGAGAAGCCACCACCACAGCAGAAGCCTGTGCACCGCAGCTAGAGAGCAGCTCTGCTTGCCACAACCGGAGAAAAGCCTGCACAACAACAAAGACCCAGCACAGCCAAAAATTAATAACTCTTTTTAAAAAATAAGATATGTATGAGAGAAACACCATGAATCACATTTTATAGGCAGTAAACAAGATCCAGAGAGAAACTGAGTGATTTATGTAATATCACAAAGAGAACCTGAAATTTAAACTCAAAGGTGTCACCCTCCAACTTTGTGATTACTTCCTTGAAAATTATGCTTCTCACAAACTAGCATCCTACCAGGATCCTAAATTCAGTCTTGCCAGGATGTCTGAATAGGATGAACCATTTATATCCATTTAGAAGTTTAAATGCAAGTGTTTTGCTGTCAGAATATTAACCCTAACATGATTCATCTGCTCTCTATCAAATGTAGTACCAATTTCTGTCTTGTTTCCGGCTTTAATCCATCACGATTGTCACCTAAAGCATTTTTTTTTTTAAGGCACAGTTACTTCAAGTTGAAGAGTTCCACTAACCAGTATAAGCCTTTATCTAATATTTTAGCTAAGCTTGCAGACACAGACCAGGAAAACCATTTAATTCTCAGGAAGGATAGAATCTAATCTTAATTCCATTAAGATAAGGACAAATGAGCTAGCTATTTTGCCCTGTCAATGAGCTATTTTGCTTGAAAATTCTACAGGAGTAAGCTGTCATGCCAGAAAGCCACAGTAGATGGATGAACTTCCTGAGCACTTTTTTAGGTGATCCAGACTCTGCTAAAATTTCACCTTATCAGCAAACAGCATCTAAAAGAAAACCTATGCAACCATGTGGCATGCAATTGTTTTCTCCTTTCCAGCAGCACACTAAACACAGAGGCAAGAATCTCTACATTTTTTTCAGGCACCATGGAGGTGTCACACAGACAATGACTAGGTCTCCCTCGTGTCCAGCTGCCATTCAGGCACCACATGGTCAGTCGCCAAGCAGCTATCAGGGTGAGAGACCCCACTCCCTTGTCTCCACTTAGGACATGAGATCAATGTCCTGCCCAAATTCAATGCTTGAAACAGATCTAGTAGGGAGCAATGGGAATGTAGCCACTGTACGGAAAGAAAAATATTGACAGTCCCAAATGGTGAACTGTTACAAATCCAAATCTCAAATTTTCAATATAGGGGGAAGATGAAACAGAGAGAGGGAAAATAACTTGAAAATATAGGAAGATGTAATGAATACTCTCCTAACTTCTGACTTAGAAGCTCTATTTTCTCTCTGTCATACTCTCAACAGAGCAATCAAAATGTGATTTGAAAAAAATGTTTCCTTTTATGCATGAGCACTCACTACGTGCCTGATGTTACATAAACACTTTATAAATACAATTTCTTTGTCATCTTCGTAGTCCAGCAGATTCTAGGGTTATGCCCCATTTTACTGGTGGGAAAAACAGAAGTTCAGGGAAGTTAACTGACTTATCCAAAGCCACTCAGGTGGTAAGCTGCAAGCTAAATTACACAATAAAAGAAACAATTTTTTTTATCATCCAAGATAATAATTCCTGACCCTGGTCACATTCAAAATAACTGGGTAGTCTTTAGCCTAAGATACCAGTGCCTGGATCTCCCTCTACAAATTTTTATTTAATTAATCCAGGTGGGGTCCAGGAAATGTTGTTTTAGTTTGTTTTAGGGTTCCTTAGGTGATTTTAACATGTAGCCAGGGGAGAAGGGGATAACAGAGCATAAGGTAGTTGGATGGCATCACCAACTCGATGGACATGAGTTTGAGCAAGCTCCAGGAGTTGGAGATAGACAGGGAAGCCTGGCGTGCTGCAGTCTACAGGGTCGCAAAGAGTCGGACACAACTAAGCGACTGAACTGAACCGAGGGTTAAGAACCACTGGAATATGTCTAACAGAATGTGTTAGCGGTTCTCAAACTTTAGCACGCATCAATCACAAGAATTATCCAGAGTTTCTGATTCTGTAGGTCTGGGTGCGACCTGAGAATCTGTACTTCTAACAAGTCTTCAAGTGATGCTGCTGCTGCTGTGTTGACACTTTGAAAACTGCTACCATATAGAAAGATTAAATATGGCTGAAACTGGCTAGATGTTCACCGGTACACCTATTTTCTCTTCCTGGATACACACGTAAACTACATTTCCCAGCCTCCTTAGCATCTAGATGGGATCACATGACTAATTCTCACCAATAGCATATGAGTGGAAATGATTTATCACTTTGGGTCTGAGGCATTTGACAGAAAGTGAACCTTTTTCATGCTGTCTCTCTCTTTTCTTGTTTGTTAGCCGAGATGCAGAGGAGCCAGTTTCTGAGACCCTATAAGATAGAAACACTGAGTCTCTAAATGACTGCATGGAACACACAAATCCCATTCCCAAGGACCCACATAGACTATCATATAATTAAACAATAAACCTTTATTGTTTCTTATAAACAGCTAAGATTTATAAGATTTTTTTTCAGCAGTTAGCCCTGACCAGATGAAAACACTGCACTAATACAACTATGCCTTTGCTTGCAAGCTATGAGACTGCTCTGAGCCTCAGTTTAATCATATATGGATGAGAAATTGACTAAAATAAGCTCAAAGATCTCTTTCATCCCCAACACTTTATGACTCTATGAAAATAGTAATAATTACTAAGCAGAAACACTATTAAACACAAAGAGATAAAAGAATTTCTACTTAATTCAGCATTGTTTAAGGTACTGCCAGGATACAGAAGAGTATAGGAGACTTCCCTGGTGGCACACTGGATAAGAATCCACCTGCCAATACAGGAGACACGGGTTCAATTTTTGGTTCGAGATGATTTCACATGCCATGGAGCCAGTAAGCCTGTGTGCCACAGCTACTGAAGCCCAGGTGCCTAGAGAAGCCCACAACAACAGAAGCCACAGCAATAAGAAGCCCAGACACCACAACCAGAGAAAGCCCAAGCAAAGCAATAAAGACCCAGCACAGTCAAAAGTAAATAAATAAAAATTATTTTCAAAAAAAATTTTAACAGAGCATAGGGCTATTCCTTACACACCTAAACATCAAGCTGAAAAAATAAAATTAAAGCCTGTGATGCCACAGTAAGCAATACAGGACAATGATAAGCCTACCTTCTGCCTGAAGTCAAAATATGCTAAAAGCAAAGATTCTAATAAATTCTTGGTATGTGCTAATGACAACCTAATCTCCCTGGAGATAAAACAAGTAATGGAAACAGAGTCCAGGACTTAAATCTGACCAACAAATATAGACTAGACAATGGGACCTATTCCAGACTTACTTCTGAACAATAAGAACTGGTTCTTGGTCTGAAGTGGGGTGTAGTTTTAAAAGAAAGCAATCAAGATCAAAATAAAGGAAGAAAAGGATGAGTGTAGTATCCTTAATCGTGGGGAAAAGTTTCCATTCGCTTCAGTTCAGTTCATTAGCTACCCACAATAAGATTTTCTAGACTTTTAAATGAATATAAATGTTATTAATCACAGCTGCCAATGCAAACCAAAAAGCAACAACAGATACAAAAAAAAAAGACAAAGCAACCCAAACACAACACTAAAGATGGTCACTAAACCACAAAAGAACAAAAGAGGAAGGGAAGAAAAAAGATCTACAAAAACAAACCCAAAACAATTAAGAAAATAGTAATAGGAACATACATACCTATAATCACATTAATCATTTGCATCTAGACAGCTCCTACATGTTTTTTTAAGGGATAAGCACATAGATAGAATATGATAGGTGACATGACATGATATACAAAAAAAAAGAATCTATCATTGTGCTCATGTAAGTAATAAATGCCATTTTAACAAATTTTCTTATCAAATCTTTCCCCTTGCCATGTTAGCATCTAATTTGTCATTAAAACCATAATGAATGGCTGAATATACAAATAAATTGCTTATGGGAAAAACTGACAGAGCAAAACTGAAATTTACTTTTAAGACAGCAAGTTATAGCTACGTTGTTTTTTTTTTTTTTCTCTCTCTCTCAAAACTGATACCAAAACAGTGTAGATCCTATGGTAAAGTTAATCAGAATTGCAAAGAACAGTGATCACAGATAATTTACTAAAATGCCTTACGGCTTAGGCTGACAGCTCAGTATGAGAAAAGCAATTGATTTTAGGCTAATGTACATACATAAACAGACTAAAATGATAAAATATATTTCTACAGAGACAAAAATAATTACATATTCTTGGCAAACATGTGTTGACTAGCTACCACTGTGCTAGGGAAGCAGGGTCAGTAAAACTGAGTCCTGGCCTTCAGGTTGTTCAGAATCTCCCAGGATAGACAGAGTTGATATAATGAACTACCATTAAGGCCACCATCACTGCTTGTCGAGGTGACTGCAATATGCATGTGCCACCTACTTTGCTTCCTTCCAATTCATTCTACCCTGCAACAAGAATAATGTTGCTAGGAGAGGAAACTCTATCTAGTGCTCTGTGGTGACCTAAAGGGGAAGGAAATCCAAAAAAGAGGGGATTATATGTGTATATGTAACTGATTCACTTTGCTGTACAGCAGAAACTAACACAATATGAAGCAGCTATACTCCAATAAAAATTAATTTAAAAAAATAAAAAATTTTTTAAAAGGATTATCTTTCTAGGGATGTCTGTTCCTCCTTGGTGCAGAGACTGCTTAGTCCTGGGCCTTGCACGTTGATTTTTCTCTCCTTCGAGACTCAAGGCCTCTGTCACAACCATGCTCTGCCAACTCATGATCAGGCAAGAAGCATGCTAGCTTGATCCCCCTCTTCATCATATTTATTGGAGCAGGAGGTACTGGAGCAACACTGTATGCCTTGTGCCTGGCAAGACATTGCTCAATCCAGATGTCAGTTGGGACAGAAAGAATAACCGAGAATCCTGGAACAAACGAGGTCCAAGTGATCAATACAAGTTCTACTCAGTGAATGCAGATGACAGTAAACTGAAGAAAGAGGGTCCAGACTTCTAAATGAAATGTTTTGCTATAAAGCTGCTTAGAATGAAGGTCTTCCAGAAGCCACTGCACAATTTTCCATGTAACCAGGAAATCTCTCCCCTAGAAATACATAAAATCATGTTGGGATTTGCACAGACTAATAAATAATCTGAGACTCTAAAAAAAAAAAAAGAATATTTTTTTCTAAAACCTGTCACTCAGCAGTTAAAAACTGTCTATAGCTTCCCACTGACTCCTGAGAGCAACATCCAAAAGGCTTTACCTAGCAGATAAAACCCTTCATCATCTGGCCCTCTTAACCCTCTTCATCCCAACTGCTACTCTTCAGCATAAAATCTATTAATCTCTTGTTAGGTCAGGCTCTCAGGGAGGCAGATCCAAGATGGGAATAGATGTGCAAGAGACTTATTGGGGAAAAGGCCTGTGAAGGGTAATGGTGGCGGAGCAGAAGTAGGCATGGAGAGACTTCCGATTTTAATGCAGCTCTGACACCTATTAGCTTCCCAAACGGCACAGTGGTAAACAATCTGCCTGCCAATGCAGGAGACACAGGTTTGATCCCTGGGTCAGGAAGATCCCCTAGAGAAGGGAATGGCAATGCATTCTAGTATTCTTGCCTGGGAAATCACATGAACAAAGGAGCCTATCATCCATGGGGTTGCAAGAGTGGAATATGACTCAGCACGCACACACACACTGACACCTATGAAAGGATAGGAAAGAGGGCCACTAGGTGGGAAGTTTTAGACTGCAGGCAACTCTAAGAAAGTCTCAGCAATGCTGCCAGGGGGTTCTCAAGGCCAAGTTGGCCAGTAGAGGAGCCCCACATCACACAGGGATAATTGTTTATTTTGTTTGTCCTCCTATCAGATGAGAGAGAGGGGGAGGGAGGAAAGAGGAGAGGAGGAGAGGGGAGGGAAGGGAAGGAGAAGGAAGAGAATGGCAGGGGAAAAGAAGGTAAGGGAGAGAAGGGGAGAGGAGAGAGAGGCATGGGGCAAGAGGAAAGAGGAAAGAGAGAGAGAGACTGCATCTTTCTTGTTCACCATGGCACACCCAATGACTCTCTCAGTATGACATATAATTAAAACTTAGTAAATATATACTAAATGAATGCTAGACTAAGCTTGGTGGAGGCACAGAGGAAGGAGCCAGTCATCATGTCTTGGGGGGAAATAGGAGTAAGTATTCACCAAGATGCTTAAAATATTAAGACTGAGTTATGACTACTGGAAGACTCTAAATCACACAATGTGACTTTCAATCTGGTCTTCTCTGACTTCTATCAACAATGGCACATACAAAAATACAACAGACATAGAAGGAGGACAGGTCCACTTCCTTTTCTGAGTTCAGTTCAGTTCAGTCGCTCAGTCATGTCGGACTCTTTGCGACCCCAAGGACTGTAGTACACCAGGCTTCCCTGTCCATCACCAACTCCTGGAGTTTGCTCAAACTCATGTCCATTGAGTCAGTGATGCCATCCAACCATCTCATCCTCTGTCATCTTCTTCTCCTCCCATCTTCAAACTTTCCCAGAATCCGAGTCTTTTCCATTGAGTCAGTTCTTCCCATCAGGTGGCCAGAGTATTAAAGTTTTAGCTTCAGCATCAGTCCTTCCAATGAATATTCAGGACTGATTTAGGATTGACTGGTTGGATCTCCTTGCAGTCGAAGGGACTCTCAAGAGTCTTCTCCAGCACCACAGTTCAAAAGCATCAATTCTTTGGCACTCAGCTTTCTTTATAGTCCAATTCTCACATCCATACATGACTACTGGAAAAACCATAGCTTTGACTAGATGGACCTTTGTCAGCAAAGTAATGCCTCTGTTTTTTAATACACTGTCTAGGTTTGTCATAGCTTTTCTTCCAAGGAGCAAGCATCTTTTAATTTCATGGCTGCAGTCACCATCTGCAGTGATTTGGGGCCCCAAGAAAATAAAGTCTGTCACTGTTTCCATTGTTTCTCCATCTATTTGTCATGAAGTGATGGGACCGGATGCCATGATCTTAGTTTTCTGAATGTTGAGTTTTAAGCCAGCTTTTTCACTCTCTTCTTTCACTTTCATCAAGAGGCTCTTTAGTTCTTCTATTTCTGCCATAAGGGTGGTGTCATCTGCATATCTGAGGTTATCGATATTTCTCCCGGTAATCTTGATCCCAGCTTCTGCTTCATCCAGTCTGGCATTTCACATGATGTACTCTGCATATAAGTTAAATAAGCAGGATGACAATATACAGCCTTGACGTATACCTTTCTCAATTTGGAACCAGTCAATTGTTCCATATCCAGTTCTAATTGTTGCTTCTTGACCAGCATACAGATTTCTCAGGAGGCAGGTAAGGTGGTCTGATATTCCCATCTCTTTAATTTTCCATAGTTTGTTTTGATCCACACAGTCAAAGGCTTTGGCGTATTCAATAAAGCAGAAATAGATGTTTTTCTGGAACTCTCTTGCTTTTTCTATGATCCAACGGACGTTGACAATTTGATCTCTGGTTCCTCTGCCTTTTCCAAATCCAGCTTGAACATCTGGAAGTTCTCGGGTTACATACTGTTGAAGCCTGGCTTGGAGAATTTTCAGCATTAATTTGCTAGCATGTGAGATGAGTGCAATTGTGCGATAGTTTGAACATTCTTTGGCATTGCCTTTTCTGAAGAAGTAGAAATTTCTTCATATTAGAGCATAATAGCTTTACAATGTTGTGTTGGTTTCTGCTGTACAGTGAAGTGAAGCAGATATATGTGTACATATATCCCCTCTCTCTTGGTCCTTGTTCCCACCCACTCCCTGCCTCATCCCTCCTACCCCTTGCCTCATCTCACTCCCCTAGGTCATCACAGAGCACCAAGCTAAGCTCCCTGTGCTATATGGCAGGTTCCCACTAGCTATCTATTTTACACATGGTACTGTATACATGTCAGTCCTAATCTCCCAGTTCATCCCACCTCCTTTCCCCCACTGAGCCCACATGTCTGTTCTCTAGGACTGCGTCTCTATTCCTGCCCTGAAACTAGGTTCATCTGTACCATTTTTCTAGATTCTGAACAAGTGGAAAATTTTAAAGCCTTCAATTCTGAGAAGCAAATCACAATTTTAGAAATGATGCATGTGAATTTCCAAGAACTCAGAGTCAATAAGGGGAAAAAGCAATGGAGAAAACTAACAAAGAGAATGTGAAGTGCATCTAGGAGACCTTTTTGTACTTTCTTTTCATACACATTCAGTAAATGAATGATTCTGGCCAGGGGAGTTATTATTGCTTCCCATTTACCCTACTGAGAGTTCCTTCTTCATCAAAATAATCATCAGCAATAAAATTATAAAAGCCAGTGTCTAATCTTTTCAAAGTTAGATTTATGGATTGTATCATGATCATTAGAGACACTACTTATCTGATCAAAACAGGAAACAAATACACTTCCCAGAGACTTGTGACTCCAATAATGTATGGTCTACAGCATTATAGTTAAGAAGTTATTACAAACGCCAAGTTGCTTCCTGATTTATCAACGTATACATCACAGCAGCAATTCCCTCTGATTCCAGCCTTGCCTAGACTCCTAAAATTAATTGCTTTAGTCCCCAATCCCACTCCACATCTGCTTTATTGTGAGGAAAATAAATGCATTCATAGCAACCCTTGAGTCAAAGAGTTCTAGAAGTAAATACCGAGATGAAGATCACATAACTCCACCCCTCTGCTATCGTCCCTAATTACCCCTCTCCCATTCCAAGCCTCCCCAGACTACAACTGCCTGCTTGCCTACAAGTCAGACATGTCACAGGAGATGGCCCCAGAAACCCAGGTCAAAGCAGCCTCAGGCATAAGTGAAATGGACTGTCATATGCACCATAGGGGACCCAGAGAAAAGCCTTCAAAAATTCTTTCCCATTTGCATTTGTACCAAGGCTGAAATTTCCTTACTTCAATTTTTCTTCTAAAGGAGGAAGGCATTATCAGAAATCAAGACCTTGGATAGCAGTAGAACTCACCTGTAGTCACTCCCCCTTACCTCCAGATAAACTTCCCTAACAGTATATATCCCATGGACAGAGAAGCCTATCAAGCTACACTCCGTGAAGTCACAAAGAGTTGGACACAACTGGGTGACTAAACAACAACAAACAGTATATACTTCCCTCCTGAGATATGATGGTCACTCACCTTCAGATAAGAAACAGAGTTTACCTGGACCACAAAGTTGGGGGAAGGAGGTCATTTCTAGATCAGTCTCTCTCGGACAGCAGAGCTTCCTGCCTGGGCGGTAGGTGTTACTCTCTCCTTTATACAGATTGAAGAAACAGAGCCAACCACAAACCAGTGTAGAAATGCCCCCAACTGTTAAATACCTCACTCAGACAACCTCTGAGGGGTTACATTTCACATCCAGCTAGCAAATCAAGTTATTCCACCTGGGAAGCTCACACCCCCTCTTCTCATGTAGCCAGCTCCTTCCCCTCCTTCAGACCTTAGCTTCACTGCTACATTCTCAGAACAGCCTTTCCTGGCTACTCAGTCTAAAGTTGGTCATCTCTATTTTCTCTCACATTATTATTTTTCTTCATCACATTTATTACTCCTTTGTTTGTGGTTACATTGTCTGGTTTTTGCAGTAAGACTGTAAGCTCCACGAGGGCAGAGATCATCCCTCTACTCAGCATATAGCAGAATAGCCTTGTACATAATACATGCTCAATAAACATGCTTCCCTGGTAGCTCAGAGGTTAAAGCGCCTGCCTCCAATGCGGGAAACCCGGGTTCGATCCCTGGGTCAGGAAGATCCCCTGGAGAAGGAAATGGCAACCCACTCCAGTATTCTTGCCTGGAGAATCCCATGGACAGAGGAGCTTGGTAGGCTACAGTCCACGGGGTCACAAAGAGTCGGACACAACTGAGTGACTTCACTTTCACCTTCAAATGAATAATGGGTGGAGTTGCATTTCTAATCCAAACTGCATAATTGTTACCACTATGTATGCTCCTTCCCAGTAAAGATGAGGAAAAATTCCATTTGAAATCTGAAGCCTCTCATTCAGTAAGACTTCTTCCATTGGAGCTGAACTGATTGTACAAAATTCTCTCATAGCCCTCAAGAGAAAACTGCTCATTGCCATTATCCTCCCCAATCCCTGAGATCAGGCTTGGCAACCTCCTTGGGGCTTTCTCCAAGTTGTTCTTATTTGTATTTCAAAACCTCCACTGCCACCCTTGAAGCTCAAACCATCTGATTCTAGCACCTGAGAAGTTTTTGATATCTATATTTGTTCACATTATCCGAAAGTATACACGAGTTTTCTGGAGCAGAGTTATTATATTACTTATAGCAATAACCACATCGGTTTTCCTCTGTCTCAGTTCTTCTCATTGGGGAAGAACTGAGAACCAGATGTCAGCCTACCTGTACTAGGATCAATATGATATGCAAGGAACCCAAAACATGAATCTGCGTGGTTACCTAGGATAAGAGCAGCTGTCCCCTTCCCCTCATAAGAGAGAAAAAATGTCTCTCCCTAATACAGACTGAGTGAGAGAAGAGAATGAGTCCTGAGTTCTGGTCCTTTGAAATATAAATAAATGTCTACAGAAGAAGTCATGCATGTGTGCTAAGTCACTTCAGTCATGTCCAACTCTTTGCTACCCTATGGGCTACAGCCCAACAGGCTCCTCTGTCCATGGGATTCTCCAGGCAAGAATATAGGAGTGGGTTGCCATTCCCTTCTCCAGGGAATCTTCCTGACCCAGGGATCAAACCCACGTCTCTTGCATCTCCTGCATCAGCAGGCAGGTTCTTTACCACTAATGCCACCTGGGAAGATCCAGGAAGAAGTTAAGGATCTAAGAATTAACAATCTCTGGAATATCTCCATGATACTAGGTTTCATTCCTCTTCTGAAATGTAAAAATTTACCTTAGGAGGTAAATTTCTCAGGATGGTCTCTTACTATCTAGCGAAGTGAAATGTTAGTCAGTCATATCCAACTCTTTGCAACCCCTGGACTGTAGCCTACCAGGATTCTCTGTCCATGATATTCTGCAGGCAAGAATACTGGAGTGGGTAGCCATTCTCTTCTCCAGGGGATCTTCCTGACCCAGGGATTGAACCCAGGTCTCTTACATTGCAGGCAGATTCTTTACCATCTAAGCCACAAGATATAAGACTGGTCCTGTGACCCAGATTGCAGGTTTCTTTGTTCAGAACATCCTAACCCTTTTCTGCAGCCCCACACCACCTTCTGGTCCTCCTCAAGCTGCCATTTCCCAATTTCCTATTCAATCAACTTTATGTATTAGCTCTGGAACTTCTTCTAAATTCTGCCATCATCCTGGAGAATTCCAACAACCTCTGTGGCCAAATGTTAGGGAACTGAGGAAGTCTGAGATTCCAATAAAGTTGAGGTAACCAACATGAAAAGCATGTCAGTCAAGATCAAGTCTAGAAAACAGTAGCCACTCTACATACTCCAAGCATGGAGGGTTTAACACAAGGAATCAGAGCTGAAAGAGCTGAGGAAGTGCAACTTAGGAAATTCACTGCTAAAAAGCCATGCTTATAGCATAGACTCGGAGAAGGCGATGGCAACCCACTCCAGTCCATGGGGTTGCTAAAAGTCGGACACGACTGAGTGACTTCACTTTCACTTTTCACTTTCATGCATTGGAGAAGGAAATGGCAACCCACTTCAGCGTTCTTGCCTGGAGAATCCCAGGGATGGGGGAGCCTGGTGGGCTGCTGTCTATGGGGTCACACAGAGTCAGACACGACTGAAGTGACTTAGCAGCAGCAGCATAGCACAGACTTGAACGTCTTACAAGAGGCTCCCTAACAGGCTGCTTCAGATGTCATGTCTTTACTTCCCCCTCAGCACCTCCTAAGAGAGTAAATAATGGCCCCACCTCTTCTTTCTGATCTGTCCTCACTGGTGAACTCTAACCCAGCTTCAGGATTAGAAGAGAGAATAGGATTCAGGGAAATCCAGCTTTCTACCCTAAAAAAAAAAAAAAAAAAAAAGACATTATACAACTGATTCCTGAAAATAGATAATCCAGAACAAAAAAAGGAAATCAACCCTGAATATTCTTTGGAAGGACTGATGCTGAAGCTCCAATACTCTGGTCACCTGGTACAAAGAGCTCACTCATTAGAAAAGACCCTAATGCTAGGAAAGACTGAGGGCAGGAGGAGAAGGGGGCGACAGAGAATGTAATGTATAGATGGCATCATTGACTCGATGGACATGGATTTGAGCAAACTCCAGGAGATAGTGAAGAACCAGGAAGCCTGGCATGCTGCAGTCCATGGGGTTGCAAAGAGTCGGACATGACTGAGCAACTGAACTGATACTAACACCTCCTATAGCTTTTGTTTTTTGTCTTCCCAAGAGATGGCCTCTGAGAGCCATTTGCTAGAAAGAATTGCTTTCATTATATACTTCGTCAACCCAACCAGGAAGTCCTCAGATTTCTTTTTAGCAAAGATAAACATTGAGAGATGATGATACCCCTAAACTATTTCTTAAATATTAAATTAAAATGTTGAGTATAAATCTGCAAATGGAAGGTAGCAGCTTCTTGAATACATACAGAAGTGGTTCCACTGCTACATTTTCAAGCAGCCCATTCTGAACCACTTTCATTAGGGAACAATTTCCTCTAAAATTATGAAATTCAAACCATGAATATCAAATGTCCTTTGATGTCTCAGGTTTCCATGATTGAAAGATTCTGTGTTTTTTCTGCTACATTAAGTAAAAATAGAAAAGTAAAACTGTTGAATGAATGGTGGCATGAAATTTCTTTTAACTCGGCATGAACCCACAGAAACCAAGAAATAAGAAAAGTTCATCGATATAAAAAAGGGATTGAACTCATTAATGAAAAACTAAAAAAGTCTATCCAACTTGAAATTAACCTTCTAGCTCTTGCAAGATGGAATTACACCTATATGGTCTGCTCTAAAAACTTAGTATTAATTATATGGGATGTTTTTAAAAATCAAAATATTCTGTAGAAACATGGGTGGTAACTTACTGTTGTGTTTGTACTGAATAATTTGCTGAGTAAAAAGCCAGGTAAGAATTAAGAATGTGCCCTGAAGGCAGGGGATAGAGAGTAGAAGTATAGTTGTAACATAGAACACAAAAATAGACCAATAATCAACTACCAGATGAGCTGATGTAATTGGAAACTGAAAGTAAAGAGTCTCTGATCTGCAGAGTCCTCTGCATGTGTATAGTTTCTCGTACATATATACACACATATGGTGGTGGTGGTTTAGTCGCTAAGTCGTGTCCAACTCTTATGACCCTATGGACTGTAATCTGCCAGGTTCCTCTGTCCATGGGATTCTCCAGGCAAGAATACTGGAGTGAGTTGCCATTTCCTTATCCAGGGAATCTTCTCAAACCTGGGTCTTCTGCATGGCAGAAAGCTTCTTTATCGACTGAGCTACATATAAGGGAAGCCCATACATATTTATATGCTAAGTCACTTCAGTCATGTCCAACTCTGTGCGACCCCATAGACGGCAGCCCACCAAGGTCCCCATCCCTGCATGAGAGTGAAAAGTGAAAGTGAAGTCACTCAGTCGTATCCGACTCTTAGCGACCCCATGGACTGCAGCCTACCAGGCTCTTCCAGCCATTGGATTCTCCGGGCAAGAGTACTGGACTGGGGTGCCATTGCCTTCTCTGACATATTTATATAGTTGGCCACAAAAAAAAAAAAAGGAACTTCAGAAGGAATTACTCCTATATGAATTTTATCTTCTCACTGTCCCAGTTTTATTTTCTCACTGCCACTCCTGTCTCAGAACAATAATTGGAACTCTTTCCTGGGTTTCTCTACCTCTGTCTGGTTCTCCACATTTTCTGAATAGAACTCTTACTGGCAGAAGCACACAGTAGACGTATCTTATACTAGGTCTTTGCTAGCTTTGGGAGTTCCAAGGTGGCTCAGTGATCAAGAATCCACCTGCCAACACAGAAGACTCTGGTTTGATCCCTGGGCTGGGAAGATCCCTGAAGAAGGAAATGTCAACCCACTCCAGTGTTCTTGCCTGGAAAATCCCATGGACAGGAGAGCCTGGCAGGCTATAGACTATGGAGTCGTAAAGAGTCAGACATGACTTAGCAATTAAACAATAACAATGCTAGCTTTGGGGGGTACAAGTCAAATAAAATGCAGTCTTATTTCACAGAGCAAAAGAAAATAGAGAATCCAAATTATTGCCTATTCAGAATCCTGCCCTTCTTCCGGGAACAGTAACCTCCCACCAAAGTACAAAGAAACTACCTTGGGCAAAAAAAATCACACTATGTGCTGACACTGAGGAACTTGGGTTTGAAATCATCATTCAGCAAAATGAGACTATCAATGACCTTCTACATATCTTAACATGGTATAATACTCCCCATATAGTTACTTGCATTTATTGATTGTCACAATCATTTTTCAGTATCACATTCTCCTCTCAAGAGGTTTACAAATTTATTTTCCTTGTAGAAAATATGCTAATCAAGAATACTTTTTTAATTAGTTTATGTTGTATATACAAACAGGGAGAGAAGATGTTTTGAAAAATACAGAACCCAGTTAACAGTGGTTACTCTGGAGGGTGAAATTGGAAGATACTCTCACTTTTCATTTTGTACACTTTAGTTTTAATTTCTTGTTTTAACTAGTACTTGGATTTTTTTTAATAATATCAAAGAAAAACAAATATTTCTAACCTGAAAGAAAAAGATTAACTGGTCCTATATTCAAGGTTAAATGCCTTTATGATTTTATGACTCAGACTAGAAGCTTTCTCCTTCCCATTTCTAAAGATGGCTTAAGAGATGGAAGATCTCTTTCCATTAGAAATTACATTCATCTTTGATACAGCTGTTCTCAGATGTTAAAAAAATAAAAGGAAAGCAAAAGGCATTCCCTAATTCCCTAGCTGATGTGGTGGCACCAGGATGCCATTAGTATTTCAGCTTCCAGTTTTTCTCTCTACTATCCTTAGCACATATATTCTAAGCTCACCACATTTACCACTTTTATTTTTGCCCACACTGCCAGGATCTTAGTTCCCCAGTCAGTGACTGGACTCAGGCCCTGGCATTGCAAGAGCAGAGTCCTAACCACTGGACCACCAGGGAATTCCATACAACTCTATTTTAGACAGGAAAGGGGAAGGGCAAAAGAAGCTTGCAGACTGCATTAGCCCCCTTTTGAAGGTACTTTCCATGAAGCCCCCACTCAGTAATTTCCCCTATACCCACTGGCCAGAATTAGTCACATGTCCACCCCTAACTGCAGAGGATGCTAGATAATGCAGTTTTACTTTGAGGTACCACCACTCTGATCAAAGAGAAGGTTCTGTTTATTAAGGATATAAGGGAGACCAGTATTGAGTAGGCCACTAACAGTCTGAACCTTTAGATGAAAACTTTCTGAGTAAACTGTTTATAAATTATTTATCTTACCCTATAACTAAATTGGCATTTCTCAGATTTCCCATTCCTGCTCTGGGTTTTACAGCCTTATTGCCATCATGATCCTTCCAGACTGGAAATATATCAGAAGGTCTCAGTACCCCAGGCCCTAGCTCCAACTGTTTCTCTCATCTTGCCAACTCCCTCCTCCTGCTCATAAGCAGGAGAGTTGCCCTCTGGCTCAGGTGCATCTTGGCTCAGCTTCCTGGCTCTTACACAGGGATGCACAGCAAAAACTCCTGCTCCTGTTTTGCTACCTGGTTTTCCTCCTCCTTATTCTCCCAACTCCCAGGTATATCTTTTTAAAATTGTCTCCATTGAGAGTAATTACAAATTTATATGAATGCTGACTGAAGCTTATATAAAATGTGAACTGAAAGCCTTACGGTTTTAGGACAAGTTTTTTGGAAATAAATCCACATATGCAAATGTTTCACAAGAGGAATATTATTGTAAATGCAAGACAAAGATTCAAACAGATGGAGACAAAATACAGAAAGAAATAGGCAGAGAAAGAAAAAGAAACAGAATCTGTCCTTCTCTTTAAGTATTCCTGAAAAATCCTTATCTGCCTCATACAATCTAGATAATTTGGGGAGAAAAAGTAGACACAAGATGCTCTTGAGGATATTATTCTTCCTGTTAGAACTTTGGTTTCTTAAGGAGAACAACCATGGTACTTGTATATTTCATCAAGGACCTTGAATTCTGGTGGAAATTTGATAAGTCCTAAGTGATGATCCTTTACAATATATATGGTATATTATGTGGAAAACAGTGACATGGGAGCTGGACAACATACTCAGTATCATAAACAAAGCTAACCCTTTCCTCTGGGCTAGTGACAGAATAGAGAATAGGAATTTATAGGAGGAAAAAACTGGAACTGAATAGAGTCAGAAATAGACACACATAAATATAGTCAACTCATCTTTGACAAAGGAGCAAAGATAGTCTTCTCAACAAATGGTGCTGAATATCCACATACCAAAAAGAAAAAATCTAGATACAGAATTTACATGCTTCATAAAAATTAACTCAAAATGGATCACAGACCTACATGTAAAATGCAGAACTATAAAACTCCTAGAAGATAACATAGGAGAAAGCCCAGAAAGACTTTGGGTATGTCAATGACATTTTAGATAAAACACCAAAGGCATGGTCTATGAAAGAAATAATTGATAAGCTGAACTTCATTAAAATTGAAATTAAAACTTCTGCTTTGTGAAAGACACAGTCAAGAAAATAAGATGACAAGCCACAGACTGGGAGAAAATATTTGCAAAAGACAAATCTGATAAAGGTATTATCCAAAATACACAAAGAGTTTTTTAAAGACAATAATAATAATTTTAAAAAATGATTTTTAAAACTGGACCAAAGACCTTAACAAACGCCTCACCAAAGAAGATACACAGATGACAAATAAGCATATGTAAAGATGCTCCACATTATATGTCATCAGGGAAACGCAAATTAGAACAACTATAAGAAACCACTATATATCTATTTTAAATGCCAAGTCATAACACTGACAACACCAAATGCTAATGAGGATGTGGAGCAATAGGAATTCTCCTTCACTGCTAGTGAGAATACAAAATGGTACAGCCAGTTTGTCAGGTAGTTTGGCAGTTTCTTACAAAGCTAAATACACTCTTACCATATAATCCAGCAATTTCACTCCTTGGTATTTACCCCCAAAAAGCTGAAGACATGTCCATACAAAAACCTGCACAGAGATGTTTATAGGATTTTTGTTCATAAGTGCTAAACTTGGAAGCAACCAAACTGTCTTCAGTAGGATAATTGATACATAAACGGTGCTACACTCAGGAAAGGGACTATAATTCAACACTAAGAGGAGCTACCCCACGCCCGAGGTCAGGGGCGGTGGCTGAGAGGAGCTACCCCACATCCAAGAAGCGGCGGCTGCGCAGGCGCAGGAGGGCCAAGAGGAGCTACTCCATGTTCAAGGTCAGGAGGGGCAGCTGTGAGGAGATACCCCTCCTAAAAGGTAAGGAGCAGCGGCTGCACTTTGATGGAGCAGCTGTGAAGAGATAGCCCACGTCCAAGGTAAGAGAAACCCAAGTAAGACAGCAGGTGTTGCAAGAGGGCATCAGAGGGCAGACACACTGAAACCATAATCACAGAAAACTAGTCAATCTGATCACATGAACCAAAGCTTTGTTTAACTCAATGAAACTAAGCCATGCTGTGTGGGGCCACCCAAGATGGGAGGGTCATGGTGGAGAGGTCTGACAGAATGTGGTCCACTGGAGAAGGGAATGGCAAACCACTTCAGTATTCTTGTCTTGAGAACCCCGTGAACAGTATGAAAAGGCAAAATGATAGGATACTGAAATGAACTCCCCAAGTTGGTAGGTGCCCAATATGCTACTGGAGATCAGTGGAGAAATAACTCCAGAAAGAATGAAGGGATGGAGCCAAAGCAAAAACAATACCCAGTTGTGGATGTGACTGGTGATAGAAGCAAGATCCAATGCTGCAAAGAGCAATATTGCATAGGAACCTGGAATGTCAGGTCCATGAATCAAGGCAAATTGGAAGTGGTCAAACAGGAGATGGCAAGAGTGAATGTCGACATTCTAGGAATCAGCGAACTAAAATGGACTGGAATGGGTGAATTTAATTCAGATGACCATTATATCTACTATTGTGGGCAAGAATCCCTTAGAAGCAATGGGGTAGCCATCATAGTCAACAAAAGAGTCCGAAATGCAGTACTTGGATGCAATCTCAAAAATGACAGAATGATCTCTGTTCATTTCCAAGGCAAACCATTCAATATCACAGTAATTCAATCCTATGCCCCAACCAGTAACACTGAAGAAGCTGAAGTTGAACGGTTCTGTGAAGACCTACAAGACCTTTTAGAACTAACACCCAAAAGAAGATGTCCTTTTCATTATAGGGGACTAGAATGCAAAAGTAGGAAGTCAAGAAACACCTGGAGTAACAGGCAAATTTGGCCTTGGAATGCAGAATGAAGCAGGGCAAAGGCTAATGAAGTTTTGCCAAGAGAACGCACTGGTCATAGAAAACACCCACTTCCAACAACACAAGAGAAGACTCTACACATGGACATCACTAGATGGTCAATACCAAAATAAGATTGATTATATTCTTTGCAGCCAAAGATGGAGAAGCTCTATACAGTCAGCAAAAACAAGACCAGGAGCTGACTATGGCTCAGATCATGAACTCCTTATTGCCAAATTCAGACTTAAATTGAAGAAAGTAGGGAAAACCACTAGACCATTCAGGTATGACCTAAATCAAATCCCTTATGATTATACAGTGGAAGTGAGAAATAGATTTAAGGGACTAGACCTGATAGAGTGCCTGATGAACTATGGAATGAGGTTCGTGACATTGTACAGGAGACAGGGATGAAGACCATCCCCATGGAAAAAGAAACGCAAAAAAGCAAATGGCTGTCTGGGGAGGCCTTACAAATAGCTGTGAAAAGAAGAGAAGCAAAAAGCAAAGGAGAAAAGGAAAAATATAAGCATCTGAATAAAGAGTTCCAAAGAATACCAAGGAGAGATAAGAAAGCCTTCCTCAGCGATCAGTGCAAAGAAATAGAGGAAAAAAAGAGAATGGGAAAGACCAGAGATCTCTTCAAGAAAATTAGAGATACCAAGGGAACATTTCATACAAAGATGGGCTCGATAAAGGACAGAAATGGTCTGGACCTAACAGAAGCAGAAGATATTAAGAAAAGGTGGCGAGAATACACAGAAGACCTGTACAAAAAAGATCTTCACGACCAAGATAATCACGATGGTGTGATCACTCACCTAGAGCCAGACATCCTGGAATGTGAAGTCAAGTGGGCCTTAGGAAGCATCACTACAAACAAAGCTAGTAGAGGTGATGGAATTCCAGTAGAGCTATTTCAAATCCCAAAAGATGATGCTGTGAAAGTGTTGCACTCAATATGCCAGCAAATTTGGAGAACTCAGCAGTGGCCACAAGACTGAAAAGGGTCAGTTTTCATTCCAACCCCAAAGAAAGGCAATGTCAAAGAATGTTCAAACTACTGCGCAATTGCACTCATCTCACACG
Organism: Budorcas taxicolor; assembly: GCF_023091745.1. Taxonomy (NCBI): domain Eukaryota; kingdom Metazoa; phylum Chordata; class Mammalia; order Artiodactyla; family Bovidae; genus Budorcas; species Budorcas taxicolor. Next base: position 25,726,795 of record NC_068914.1, read on the forward strand.
CTAGTAAAGTAATACTCAAAATGCTCCAAGCCAGGCTTCAGCAGTATGTGGACCGTGAACATCCAGATGTTCAAGCTGGTTTTAGAAAAGGCAGAGGAACCAGAGATCAAATTGCCAACATCCGCTGGATCATCGAAAAACCAAGAGAGTTCCAGAAAAACATCTATTTCTGCTTTATTGACTATCCCAAAGCCTTGGACTGTGTGGATCACAATAAACTGTGGAAAATTCTGAAAAAGATGGGAATACCAGACCACCTGACCTGCCTCTTGAGAAACCTGTATGCAGGTCAGGAAGCAACAGTGAGAACTGGACATGGAACAACAGACTGGTTCCAAATAGGAAAAGGAGTACGTCAAGGCTGTATATTGTCACCCTGCTTATTTAACTTCTATGCAGAGTACATCATGAGAAACACTGGGCTGGAAGAAGCACAAGCTATAATCAAGATTGCCGGGAGAAATATCAATCACCTCAGATATGCAGATGACACCACCCTTATGGCAGAAAGTGAAGAGGAACTAAAAAGCCTCTTGATGAAAGTGAAAGAGGAGAGTGAAAAAGTTGACTTAAAGCTCAACATTCAGAAAAGTAAGATCATGGCATCTGGTCCCATTACTTCATGGGAAATAGATGGGGAAACAGTGGAAACAGTGGCTGACTTTATTTTGGGGGTCTCCAAAATCACTGCAGATGGTGATTGCAGCCATGAAATAAAAGACGCTTACTCCTTGGAAGAAAAGTTATGACCAACCTAGACAGCATATTCAAAAGCAGAGACATTACTTTGTCACCAAAGTTCCATCTAGTCAAGGCTATGGTTTTTCCAGTGGTCATGAATGGATGTGAGAGTTGGACTGCGAAGAAAGCTGAGCGCCAAAGAACTGATGCTTTTGAACTGTGGTGTTGGAGAAGACTCTTGAGAGTCCCTTGGACTGCAAGGAGATCCAACCAGTCCATTCTGAAGGAGATCAGCCCTGGGATTTCTTTGGAAGGAATGATACTAAATCTGAAACTCCAGTACTTTGGCCACCTCATGCGAAGAGTTGACTCATTGGAAAAGACCCTGATGCTGGGAGGGATTGCGGGCAGGAGGAGAAGGTGACGACAGAGGATGAGATAGCTGGATGGCTTCTCCAACTCAATGGACATGAGTTTGAGTGAACTCCGGGAGTTGGTGATGGACAGGGAGGCCTGGCGTGCTGCAATTCATGGGGTCGCAAAGAGTCGGACACGACTGAACGACTGAACTGAACTGAATTGAAAAAGAAATGAGTTATTGAGCCATGAAAAGACATGGAGGAAGCTAAATGCATAATGCTAAGTGAAAGGGGCCAATCTGAAAAGGTTACATGTGGATACAACCAGAGAGACGTAAGGAAAACAGAAGTTGCCAAGGGGTAGCAGGAGGTAAGGTAGAACAGGTGGGGCACAGAGTCTCTGTACCTTCCCATCAATTTTGCTGTGAACCTAAAACTGCTCCTTTAAAAATGTCATAATAAAAAAGAAAGGGGAACTGAACAGGTACTGTAGTTTGCTTACAATCACCATGTATGAAGAAACTAAGTTTCAAAGAGACTAATTTACCCAAGAGCACATACACCTACTTGACTTCGAAACTTTTTCATATGGCCAATAACACTACTGAAGGGCTTAAAATGAGGATTAAAATGGCTTCCCTTGATATAGGCATTTGCTCTATCCTGGGAAAATTTTGCATTTAGTGAAAACCTGAATCACAGACCCTATCTTTGGCATTATCTTACATTAAAAATTAAAGATGTATTTGATACTAAAACATGATTTCTAGAAACATTGTTTTTGTTCAGTCACTCAGTCCTGTCTGACTCTTTGCAACCCCATGGACTGCAGCATGCCAGGCTTCCCTGTCCTTCAGCATCTCCCGAAGGTTGCTCAAAATCATGTCCATTGAGTCAGTGAGACCATCCAACCATTTTGCCCTCTATCATCCCCTTCTCCTCCTACTTTCTGTCTTCTCAGCATCAGAGTCTTTTCCAATGAGTTGTCTCTTCTCATCAGATGGCCAAAGTTTTGGTGTTTCAGCTTCACCATCAGTCCTTCCAATGAATATTCAGGACTGATTTCCTTTAGGACTGACTCCTTGAAGGAGAGATCTCCTTCAAGGTTAGATCTCCTTGAAGTCCAAGTGATACTCAAGAGTCTTCTCTAACACCACAGTTTGAAAGCATCAATTCTTTGGTGCTCAGCCTTCTTTTTATGGTCCAACTCTCACATCCACGCATGACTACTGGAAAAACCATAGCTTTGACTATATGAACCTTTGTTGGCAGAGTAATATCTCTGTTTTTTAATACATTGTCTAGGTTTGTCGTAGCTTTTCTCCCAAGGAGCAAGCATCTTTTAATTTCATGGCTGCCTTCATAGTCCACAGTGATTCTGGAGCCCAAGAAAATAGTCTTTCACTGTTTCCATTGTTTCTCCATCTATATGTCATGAAATGATGGAAATGGATGCCATGATCTTAGTTTTTTGAAAGATGAGTTTTAAGTCAGCTTTTTCATTCTCCTCTTTCACCTTCATCAACAGGCTCTTTAGTACCTCTTCGCTTTCTGTCATAAGTGTGGTGTCACCTGCATATCTGAGGTTATTCATATTTCTCCTGACAATCTTGATTCCAACTTGTGCTTCATTCATTCCAGCATTTTGCATGATGTACTCTGCACAGCTTTTTTAAAACACTGAGACGTAAATTGCCCATGAGATGAAAATTTTATTTCTCCTCTTCCAGAAGCACAGTTTTCAAATAACTTATTCTAGAAGCAGATTTTTCAAAGGAACACTAAAAAGTGTTGTGGTAAACTAAAACCACTTCAAATACAATTTCATTGAACATTAATTGAAGTAGTATTAAGATGAAGGCCTTTAAATGCTCCCGACAGAGAAAAGGACAGATAAAGATAGAATTCCTCATAGGCTTCTTAATGAAACATTTCCTAGGATTCATGCAGGGAAATTAACAGCCAAGCAAACCACAATTGGCCCAAGTCATCTCAACACTGAAGTTCACGTCTATACTTCTCTTTGATCCGCTGGGTCTCTGGGGCCCTGAGGTTTCTACCTTCATCTATCAGTCAGTTCTGTGACATTACATTAGGATTCTTCCCTTGCAGCTTTCACCAGATCTCTTTGCTTGAGGATAGAGTTCCAAAGGGCAGTGAACCATAGAACCGCTTTTGACACAGCAGTGGGATTTCTACATATTTTCTATTTCACAACTTTTGACTTTTTATCTTCCTGATATCACAGTGGCCTCTGAGATGACTTACTGTATTAAACAACAATTCATCTGTAACAAAGATCCAATTAGGAGTGCATATTTTTTTTAAGTCCAAGGCTACAAAGTTAGCAGAATAAATGAAATAACAAAAATCGGAGTAGAAATAAATGCAGGCCAGAAAAAAACAACAGAAAAGATGAAACAGTTATTTTTTGAAAAAATTAACAAAATTGACAAACCTTTAGAAAGAAACTAAGATAAAAAGAGAGAAGATTCAAAAAAAAAATCAGAAAGGAAAGAGGAAACATTACAACTGATAACACAGAAATACAAAGGATCAGGATCATAAGACACTATTATGAACAATTATACACCAAAAATTGGATAAACTAGAAGAGATGGATAGACTTCCCTGAAATATACAACCTACCAAGAACGAATAAATCATAAATCAATAGAAAATCTGAACATACTATTAACGGGTACAAAATGGAATACAAAATAAAGCAGCACAAAGGCTAACGGAGCTTTGCCAAGAGAACACACTGGTCATAACAAACACCCTATTCCAAAAACACAAGAGACAACTCTACACAAGGACAGTACCAGATGGTCAATACTGAAGTCAGACTGATTTCATTCTCTGCAGCCGAAGAAGGAGAAGCTCGATACAGTCAACAAAAATAAGACCTGGAGCTGACTGTGACTCAAATCATCAGCTCCTTATTGCAAAATTCAGGCTTAAACTGAAGAAAGTAGGAAAAACCACTAGATCATACCGCTATTATACAATCGAGGTGACCAACAGATTGAAGGGATCAGATCTGGTAGAGTGAAGAACTATGGACAGAGGTTCATAACACTGTACAGGAGGTGGTGACCAAAACCATCCCCATGAAAAGGAAATGCAGGAAGGCAAAGTGGTTGTCTGAGGAGGCTTTACAAATAGCTGAGAAAAGAAGACAACCAGAGGCAAAGGAGAAAGGGAAAGAGTTACCTAACTGAATGCAGAGCTCCAGAGAATAGCAAGGAGAGAGAAGAAAGCATTCTTAGGTGAAAAACGCAAAGAAATAGAGGAAAGCAATAGAATGGGATACTTTGGCCACCTGATGTGAAGAGCTGACTCATTTGAAAAGACCCTGACGCTGGGAAAGACTGAAGGTGGGAGGAGAAGGGGACGACAGAGATTGACATGATTGGACAGCATCACTGACTCAGTGGACATGAGTTTGAGTAAACTCTGGGAGTTGGTGATGGACAGGGAAGCCCTAGCATGCTGCAGTCCATGGGGTCTCAAAGAGTGAGACATGACTGAGCAACTGAACTGAACTGAACTGAACTGAACTGAATAGAATGAGAAAGACTAGAGATCTTCTCAAGTAAATTGGAGATACCAAGGAAACATTTCATGCAAAGATGGGCACAATAAAGGACAGAAATGGCAAAGACCTAACAGAAGCATAAAAGATTAAGAAAAGATGGCAAGGATACACAGAACTGTATAAGAAAGGTCTTAATGACCCAGATAACCACGGTGGTGTGATCACTCACATAAAGCCAGTCATCCTGGTGTGTGAAGTCAAGTGGGCCTTAGGAAGCATTACTAAGAACAAAACTAGTGGAGGTGATGGAATTTCAGCTGAGCTATTTCAGATCCTAAAAGATGATGCTGTTATAGTGCTGCACTCAATATGCCAGCACATTTGGAAAACTCACCAGTGGCCACAGGACTATAAGAATGTTCAAACTACCATATAATAGCTATCATTTCCCATGCTAACAAGATTATGCTCAAAATCCTTTATGGTAGGCTTCAACAGTACATAGACCAAGAACTTTCAGATGTACAAGCTGGATTTAGAAAAGGCAGAGAAACCAGAGGTCAAATTACCAATGACCCCTGGATCAAGGGGATTCAAAAACACATCTGCTTCATTGACTACACTAACGCCTTTGACTGTGTAGATCACAACAAACTGGAAAATTCTTAAAGAGATGGGAATACCAGACCACCTTACCTATCTTCTGAGAAACCTGAATGCAAGTCAAGAAGCAACAATTAGAAATGGATATGGAGCAACTGATTGGTTCAAAATTGGGAAATGATTATTTCAAGGCTGTATATTGTCACCCTTGCTTATTTAACTTATATGCAGAGTACATCATGCAAAATGCCAGGCTGGATGACTCACAGCTGGAATCAAGATTGCTGGGAGAAATATCAACAACCTCAGGTATCAACAACCTCAGATGATAGCACTCTACTAGCACAGGTATCAACAACCTCAGATGATAGCACTCTACTGGCACAAAATGAAGAGGGACTAAAGAGCCTCTTGATGATAGTGAAAGAGAAGAGTGAAAAACCTGGCTTAAAATTCAGCATTCCAAAAACTAAGATCATGGCATCCAGTCACATCACTTCATGGCAACTAGGTAGGAAAAAAGTGGAAAGTAATAGGTTTTATTTTCTTTGCTCCAAAATCACTGCAGATGGTGACTGCAGCCACGAAATGAAAAGATGCTTGCTCCTTGGAAGAAGAACTATGACAAACCTAGGCAGTGTATTAAAATGCAGAGACATCACTTTGCCAACAAAGGTCTATATTATCAAAGCTATGGTTTTCCCAGTAGTCATGTATGAATGTGAGAGTTGGGCCAAAAGAAGCCTGAGTGCCAAAGAATTGATGTTTTCCAATTGTGGTGCTAGAAAAGACTCTTGAGAGTCCCTTGGACAGCAAGGAGATCAAACGAGTCAATCCTAAGGGAAATAGACCCTGAATATTCATTGGAAGAACTGATGCTGAGCCTCCAATACTTTGGCCACCTGATGCAAAGAACCAACTCATTGGCAAAGACCCTGATGCCAGAAAAGATAGAAGGCAAGAGGAGAAAGGTCGACAGAGGATGAGATGGTTGGATGGCATCACTGACTCAGTGGACATGAGTTTGAGCAAACTCCGGAAGGTAGTGAAGGACAGGGAAGCCTGGCGTCCTGCAGGTCATGGGTTCACAAAGAGTTGAACACGACTTAGGACTGAACAACAAAAATTGGCAAGTAAGATTGAGGAGGCTTTCCTGGTAGCTGAGTGGTAAAGAATCCACCTGCTAATGCAAGAGACACAGGTTCTATCCCTGATCTGGGAAGCTCCCACATGCTGTGCAACAACTAAACTCGTGTGCCACAACTACTGAGCCTGTGCTCTAGAGGCCAGGAGCCACAGCTACTGAGACCTCAGCACCCTAAAGCCCAAGTTCCTCAACAAGAGAAGCCACCACAATGTGAAGCCACACACTGCACCTAGAGAGTAGCCCCTGCTTGCTGCAACTAGAGAAAAGCCACACAGCAATGAAGACCCAGCATAGCCAAAAAATAAGTAAAATTATTTTTTTTAATGTTTAAAAAAAATTAAGATTGAGTCAGTAATCAAAAATTTCCCAACAGGGAGACTTCCCTGGTGGTCCAGTGGCTAAGACTCCATACCCCCAATACAGTGGGCTTGGGTTCAATCTTTGGTTGGGGAACTAGATCCCACACGCTGAAATTAAGAAAACTGCATGCTGCAACTAAGACCCAGTGCAACTAAAATAAATAACTTTAAAAAAAAAGTTTTTTTAATATCTTGCAACAAAGAAAAGCCCAGAATCAGATGATCTCCCCAGTGAATTCTACTCAACATTAAAGAATTAATATCAATCCTTTTCAAACTCTTTCAAAGAACTGAAGTAGAGGAAACACTTGCAGATACATTTTATGAAGCCAGCATTCCCCTGATACCAAAGCCAGATAAGGACACCAAAAGAAAAGAGAACAAAATGGTGGTCACCAGGGCCTGGAGTGTGGGGGAAATGGGGAGACATTGATCAAAGGGTACAATGTTCCAGATGTTAGATGAGTAAGTTCTGAGGATCTAATATACAGCATGGTGATTATAAATAACAATATTGTACTATACACTTGAAAGTTACTAACAGAGTAGACCTTAAATGTCCTCACCACAAAAAAAGAAATGGTAATTAGGTAAAGTGACAGAGGCATTAACTAACACTACTGAGGTAATCATTTTGCAATATGTGTGTAGTATCAAGTCAATATATTGCATACCTCAAACTTTCAAAATGTTATATGTCAAGTATATCTCAATAAAGCTGGAAAAAATAAAACAATTCCATGATGACAACAACAAAACAAGATGCTGAGAGCTGGTATGGCAGTTCCCTAGTGGGTAACGGACATTATAGACAATAATAAAAATAACATAATAAATAATAATTATTTAGCCCATGATACATGTGCCAGGGACTGTTTTCAAGCCTTTACCTACAAATTTTATCTTAGTTAATTCTCTTACCACCCCTCTGAGGTAGTTGTTGTTATTGTTATTTCCACTTTACAGACGTGAAAACTGAGGGGTAGAAAGGTTCAAAAACTTAACAGCAAAGAGGTAATGTTGCTAAAAGGTGACGGGTCCAGCTGCTTGCTACTCAAAAGCAAATAAACAGGCCAGGTTGGTGGAAAGGAGATTTGCTTTATTTCTAATGTCCATTACTGGGACAGAGGTTGTATGTCCAAAGGCCAGCTCCCCATGACTGTCAATCAGTGCACCAAGAGCTTTCAAAGGCTGCGGGCAGGGGTTATGTGCAGAAACAGTACAGACAGCTCTGACACTCATCTTCAAATTGGGCACTGGTGGTCTGACCAGCATCTTACTCTTCAGTTCCAGGGTCAGCTTGTTTCCATTTCTTTGAAGCCAAAACTCCAAACTGTGGCAGCTTATGTTGTGGCTGGTCATCATGGAGTTAACTTTTTCCACCTGGTGTCTCAGTATATACTAAGCTAAGACAGCTCACAGGATATGGCTCAGAATATTTCCTATGGCCCCTGAGAAGGAACGAAATGCCCTTGACTATGCTTAATGACTACATTATTATTATTTCGTCTCCTTTGACTGTATCCCTTTGTTTCCATCTGTTCATTTCTGATAAAACATTCTTTAACTAAAGACAGACTGAAGACATGGGAGCTGGGGAGCAAGGACCATAATGTCCTGCTCCATTTCAGTAACAGTCAGGATTCAAACCCAGACAAGCTCTTTTTTAAGATATTCTTAATGTGGACCATTTTTAAAGTCTTTATTCAACTTGTTACAATACTGCTTTTATTTTTTATGTTTTGGTATTTTGGCCACAAAGCATGTGGAATCTTAGCTCCCCCACCAGGGATTGAACTCTCATCCCCTGCATTGGAAGGCAGTCTTAACCACCAGACCACCAGGGAAGGCCAAAACCCAGACCAAGCTCTTAACCCAGATATACTTCTTCTACAGCAAATTATTCACCTTGAGATACTTATGAAAGACTCCTCTTCTCTTGCTACCATCAGTCACAGTCAATATTTTTTTATGTTTAAACAGTCCCCTAATATCATCAAGAGCAGCGCATTCAAACTGACTTGAATATCTTTTACACATACACCCACTAGTCATTGAGTTTTCCCTTACTTTTTGCCCAACAAGATATCTCAGTTTATCTTATGTTTTCCCTGCTCCCCAACTGCTCTCAAATTTTTCAGGGAGCCCTAAAGAATCAATATGTTTAAATTCCCACACAAAAATATATATATATTTTAAAATGTCCCCAAGCAACCCATGGGTTTCCCTGATGGTGCTAGTGATAAAGACTCTGCTTGCCAATGCAGGAGACTTGGGTTCAAACTCTGGGTCAGGAAGATCCCCTTGATAAGGGCATGGCAACCAGCTCCAGTATTCTTGCCTGGGAAATCCCATGAACAGAGGAGCCTGGAGAGCCACAGTCCACAGAGTGGCAAAGAGTCAGACACGACTGAGGCAACTTTGCACACACACATACACACCTGCGAACAACTCATACCAACTTATATTTTTAACAGGCTAGAATAAAATAATTTGCCAGTTCATTAATTAGAGTCCTGGTTGAATTTTTATTATCAAGAATAAGTGTTCAAAGTAATAGAATTTGTCTTCATTAAAGTAATGATTCCTTAAGGAGTCAAAGAAATGATGGATGAGTAAAGCCAGGACTTCAGGATTTGATCTTCACTGTGGAGAGGCAGGTGGAGTTCAAAACTCCATCGGCAATCAAGGCACAAAGTCATTAATCTGCCAAAGAGTCCTTTCCCCAGAAGGCCCATAAATGAAATTTAATCTGTTAAATTGCTGATTGCTCTATGTTGTCATCACTGTGAAATCACATCAAATCAATCATAGCAGCATTCCTAAATCCTAAAAGAACTTGGCTCTAATCCTACTCCATGCCCAAAATATGGGTACTATAAAAATGAAGCCAGTCCTACGAAACAGAAATTTCCCCTTTGACCCCAAAGAAAATAAACTTTCCAGAAATTCCAAGAAATTTCTCAGAAGACAAGATCTACTATGCTCCTCTAAAGACTATTTCACCCGACACCTTAGAAACAAGCTCTATTTTTTTCATTTACTTAGAAAGTTACAAATACGTGAATAAACCAAATGACTTTAGAGCATACTCAGTAAGTAAACGAATTTTGGTATCACATCAAATGCAGGTTCGAAGTGTAGCTCTAAGTCTTATAAAACCTGTGACCCTATGTGTGCTATTAACTTTCTCTATGTCTCAGTCTCATCTGTTAAGTAAGTAATTGTGGGAGTCGAAAAAGAGAATTCATTCAAATATATGGGACAAGTGCTGGAGGGTAAGTGCTTAATAAGGGCTAGCTACTGCTATTAGTCCCATCTCTCTCAGAATTTTCCACAGTTTATTGTGATCCACACAGTCAAAGGCTTTGGCATAGTCAATAAAGCAGAAATAGATGTTTTTCTGGAATTCTCTTGCTTTCTCCATGATCCAGTGGATCTTGGCAATTTGATCTCTGGTTCCTCTGCCTTTTCTAAAACCAGCTTGAACATCTGGAAGTTCACGGTTCACGTTATTGCTGAAGCCTGGCTTGGAGAATTTTGAGCATTACTTTACTAGCATGTGAGATGGGTGCAATTATGCGGTAGTTTGAGCATTCTTTGGCATTGCCTTTCTTTGGAATGGAATGAAAACTGACCTTTTCCAGTCCTGTGGCCACTGCTAAGTTTTCCAAATTTGCTGGCATATTGAGTGCAGCACTTTCACAGCATCATCTTTCAGGGTTTGAAATAGCTCTACTGGAATTCCATCACCTCCACTAGCTTTGTTCGTAGTGATGCTTCCTAAGGCCCACTTGACTTTGCATTCCAGGATGTCTAGCTCTAGATGAGTGATCACACCATCGTGATTATCCAGGTCATGAAGATCTTTTTTGTACAGTTCTTCTGTGTATCCTTGCCACCTCTTCTTAATGTCTTCTGCTTCTGTTAGGTCCAGACCATTTCTGTCCTTTATCAAGCCCATCTTTGTATGAAATGTTCCCTTGGTATCTCTAATTTTCTTGAAAAGATCTCTAGTCTTTCCCATTCTGTTCTTTTCCTCTATTTCTTTGCATTGATCGCTGAGGAAGGCTTTCTTATCTCTTCTTGCTATTCTTTGGAACTCTGTATTCAGATGCTTATATCTTTCCTTTTCTCCTTTGCTTTTTGCTTCACTTCTTTTCACAGCTATTTGTAAGGCCTCCCCAGACAGCCATTTTGCTTTTTTGCATTTCTTTTCCATGGGGACGGTCTTGATCCCTGTCTCCTGTACAATGTCACAAAGAGTGACATAGTTCATCAGGCACTCTATCTATCAGATCTAGAGTCCATGAATCAAGGCAAATTGGAAGTGGTCAAACAAGAGATGGCAAGAGTGAATGTTGACATTCTATTTCTCACTTCCACTGTATAATCATAAGGGATTTGATTTAGGTCATACCTGAATGGTCTAGTGGTTTTCCCTACTTTCTTCATTTTAAGTCTGAATTTGGCAATAAGGAGTTCATGATCTGAGCCACAGTCAGCTCCTGGTCTTGTTTTTGTTGACTGTATAGAGCTTCTCCATCTTTGGCTGCAAAGAATATAATCAATCTGATGTCAGTGTTGACCACCTATCTGGTGATGTCCATGTGTAGAGTCTTCTCTTGTGTTGTTGGAAGTGGGTGTTTGCTATGACCAGTGCATTTTCTTGGCAAAACTCTATTAGCCTTTGCCCTGCTTCATTCCACATTCTAAGGCCAAATTGGCCTGTTACTCCAGGTGTTTCTTGACTTCCTACTTTTGCATTCTAGTCCCCTATAATGAAAAGGACATCTTTTTTAGGTGTTAGTTCTAAAAGGTCTTGTAGGTCTTCATAGAACCATTCAACTTCAGCTTCTTCAGTGTTACTGGTTGGGGCATAGACTTGGATTACTGTGATATTGAATGGTTTGCCTTGGAAATGAACAGAGATCATTCTGTTTTTGAGATTGCATCCAAGTACTGCATTTCAGACTCTTTTGTTGACCATGATGGCTACTCCATTTCTTCTGAGGGATTCCTGCCCACAGTAGTAGATACAATGGTCATCTAAGTTAAATTCACCCATTCCAGTCCGTTTTAGTTCGCTGATTCCTAGAATGTAAACATTCACTCTTGCCATCTCTTGTTTGACCACTTCCAATTTGCCTTGATTCATGGACCTGACATTCCAGGTTCCTATGCAATATTGCTCTTTACAGCATCGGATCTTGCTTCTATCACCAGTCACATCCACAGCTGGGTATTGTTTTTGCTTTGGCTCCATCCCTTCACTCTTTCTGGAGTTATTTCTCCACTGATCTCCAGTAGCATATTGGGCACCTACTGACCTGGGGAGTTCCTCTTTCAGTATCCTATCATTTTGCCTTTTCATACTGTTCATGGGGTTCTCAAGGCAAGAATACTGAAGTGATTTGCCATCCCCTTCTCCAGTGGACCAAATACCAAGCCACCTGACCTGCCTCTTGAGAAATCTGTATGCAGATCAGGAAGCAACAGTTAGAACTGGACGTGGAACAGACTGGTTCCAAATAGGAAAAGGAGTACGTCAAGGCTGTATATTGTCACCCTGCTTATTTAACTTATATGCAGAGTACATCATGAGAAATGCTGGACTGGAAGAAACACAAGCTGGAATCAAGATTGTCGGGAGAAATATCAATCACCTCAGATATGCAGATGACACCACCCTTATGGCAGAAAGTGAAGAGGAACTAAAAAGCCTCTTGATGAAAGTGAAAGAGGAGAGTGGAAAAGTTGGCTTAAAGCTCAGCATTCAGAAAACTAAGACCATGGCATCCGGTCCCATCACTTCATGGGAAATAGATGGGGAAACAGTGGAAAGTGTCAGACTTTATTTTTTTAGGCTTCAAAATCACTGCAGATGGTGACTGCAGCCATGAAATTAAAAGATGCTTACTCCTTGGAAGAAAAGTTATGATCAACCCATACAGCATATTCAAAAGCAGAGACATTACTTTGCAGACTAAGGTCCGTCTAGTCAAGGCTATGGTTTTTCCAGTGGTCATGTATGGATGTGAGAGTTGGACTGTGAGGAAAGCTGAGCACCAAAGAATTGATGCTTTTGAACTGTGGTGTTGGAGAAGACTCTTGAGAGTCCCTTGGACTGCATGGAGATCCAACCTGTCCATTCTGAAGGAGATCAGCCCTGGGATTTCTTTGGAAGGAATGATGCTAAATCTGAAACTCCAATACTTTGGCCAACTCATGCGAAGTGTTGACTCATTGGAAAAGACTTTGATGCTGGGAGGGATTGGGGGCAGGAGGAAGAGGGAACGACAGAGGATGAGATGGCTGGATGGCATCATTGACTCGATGAATGTGAATCTGAGTGAACTCTGGGAGTTGGTGATGGACAGGGAGGCCTGGCGTGCTGCGATTCATGGGGTTGCAAAGAGTCAGACACGACTGAGCGACTGAACTGAACTGATTGCTATTTTTCAGGCTTCCCAGCTGACTCAGTGGGTAAAGAATCCACCTGCCAATAGAAGAGACCCAGAAGTTGTGGTTTTGATCCCTGGGCCTGGAAGATCCCCTGGAGTAGTGCATGACAAACCACTCCAATATTCTTGCCTGGTGAATACCATGGACAGAGCAGCCTGGAGGGCTACAGTCCATAGGATCCCAAAAAGTTAACATGACTGAAGCAACTGAGCATGTATGCATGCAATGCTATCATTGACTTTCTTTTATCTCCAATGACTGCAATTCCCAATGTCACCAGTATTAGTCAGAATAAGTCAAGTGATTCTTGTGACAAATTCAGTGACAAATTAATCCAAAATCGCATTGGCTTAAAAAAATTTTGCATTCAATCACAGATCACAGTAATACGTCCTGGTAACACTCTGGGACAGCTGACTCCATGAGGTGACTCAACAATTCAAGTGCTAAATTTAGATTCTCTGCCATCCAGCAGCCAAGCACCCACCTGTACCTCAATGCTCTACCTCCAGACTAGCCTCTCTGCCTCATACTGGTAGCAGATGGGAACGCCTATGCTGAAGGAAGAAATCAGGCCTCACTGGAGATACTCAGGCAAAAGTTAACTGCTTATCTACAACAGATAGGAAACTTATGCATCAGAATTAGTGACTGATAAACATACCGAAAGAATATAGCTGCACAGGGCTTCCCTGATGGCCCAGTAGTAGAGAATCTACCCGTCAATGCAGGGGATGTGGGTTCAATCCCTGCTCTGGAAAGATGCCACATGCTATGGCAACTAAGCCCACCCACCACAACTACTGAGCCCAAGTGCCGCCACTACTGAAGCCCGTGTGTCCTAGAGCCTGTGCTCCGCAACAAAAGTCACTGCAATAAGTAGCCCCTGCTCTCCACAACTAAAGAAAGCCCTCGTACAGCATCCAAGACCCAGCACAGCCAATAATCAATAAGTAAATCTTTAAAAGTAAAATATATATAGCTGTACGAATATCAGTATCTGATCAGATAAAACAGTTCAAGGAATTTCTCGGAACCTACTCTCAACTTAAAGAAACAAGGTTATTGGACTATGTTAAAAGACTTCACAGGAAGAGAAGTAAAACTTGATGAGATCACCTGTTCAGAACATTGCTTGTAGAAGTATTTTTAAGTGATGCAAAGAATATCCATTAAATTTCAGGAATATCTTATTCAGCAGAATGAAGCCCTGGCAGCCAAAGCAACTCTTGACCGACCACCATAGAAAAGTCTCAATGAATGGACATTCAGTGAAGGACTGCCAACAGCTGTTGCACTGGAAATGCAGCTTCATCTTCCAAGAGCAGTAGCTACCAGTTTACACTATTCTCATGTGTATGCGTGTGCTTAGTCACTCCATCATGTCCATCTCTTTGCAACCCTTTAGACTATGGCCCACCAGGCTCCTCTGTCTATGAGATTTTTCAGGCAAAAATACAAAAAAAAAAAAAATTTGTATTTGTATGGAGTGGGTTGCCATTTCCTTCTTCAGGGGATCTTCCTGATTTTCTCCAGGGGATCAAACCTGCATCACCTGCATTGCAGGTGGATTCTTTACTAGCTGAACCACTGGGGAGGCCCCTATTTGGCAACTAGAAAGTACTGAGAAACAAAGTTACAATTTACCAGTAACAATCAAAATAGAAGGTCCTGCTGTTTAGTTAAAATAATAAGGTGCAATATTTGTCATGGTCTTAAGATTCAGCAGGTTGGTCACTCGATTAGAAAAATAAACCATTATTTGTTCAATTGTGACTACTAATTTTAAAGCAAAATATTTTTTCAATCATATATAAGAAAAAATTTTTATTACTAAAGGTGAAATAAACAGAAATATCTCTGAGTAGTTTACACCACATAGTACCATAGTATTCTGACCAGTCTGTAGACACCATGAAATGTTTTTCAATAGGAATTATCCTCCAAATATTTCTGTTCATTTGCATCTGCCTCAAACTGATGGTAAATGCATATTACTTGCTTTAAAAGAAAAATAATTCAGGCTGTTTTCACATTGTAGTTCTCTCACCATGTGGCCTCCTTCACGACAGCTAAGACAAGAGAAAAGAATGGGAGGATTGTGTTTGCTTTTCATCACCACACATCACTACCATTCATATTTACTTGGCCAGAGCTGTCACCCAGCTCTGCTTAGGTGCAAATTTAGCAAACTGCCAAGTTTTACCCTGTATTCCCAGGAAGGAAAGAATTGGATATAGATTTGCTATAATACAAATAGTATTTTAGCATAAATACAAAACTACTAAGTTGTATTTTCCAAATACTGAGATTATTAATACAAGCAACCTAAATACATGGGATATTTATCAGCATATTGTATAGGTTGATCTCATACAGAAAATAAAGACAAATAAAGAAATTTTATTGCAATAGTAATAAAATTGACACTTTTCAAGCTTATGGAAGAAGCCTTTAAAAAAGGAAATTTTTTAAAAAAAGAAGAAGAAAACTTCCCACAGGCTATACTGTTTTCATGAGAAAGAGCTCATTATTCTTTTACAAATGCTGCAGTATTTCAAAAAAATACCCTAGATCTTAATTATACTGTGATTAAAATCCTTATGTACTTTCAATTTTCAGATTAACTCTAACATATTTCCACCATCAGGGAGAAATATGTATCCTGATGCAATAAGAAGTTTAAAGAAGTAGATAATGAATGATAATTTTAGAATCACAGAACTAAAAGGAACTTCAAGAGATGTGGCTATTATCAAATCTTTACTGATCCATTTCTACATGTTGGCAATACATACATATCACCCTGTAATGGGTGATAGTTCAGGAAATACAAAAATGAATAAGTCACAGTGTCCCTGCCCAAGAAGCTTACAATGTATAGGGGAAACGGATATTAAAATATTCTGTGAATCATAGAAGAATAAATACTTCTTGAGGAACGTACATCAGAGAAAGATAAATGGAAGAAACTTCAAATCTGGACTTTGAAAAGAGAAGTGATGGTGCAAATGATGGGCATTCTAGTGTAATGAAACACGAATAAACAAAGGAAAGCAGGGACTTCCCTGTTGGTCCAGTGGTTAAGACTTTGCCTTCCAATGAAGGGGGTGGGTGCAGATTAGACCCCTGGTCGGGAATCTAAGATCCCACATGCCTTGTGGGCAAAGAAACAAAACTTAAACAAGTAATATCATAACAAATTCAATAACTACTTTGAAAATTATCCACATAAAAAAAATCTTTAAAAAAAAAAAAAAGGAAAGCAGATCCACTCTAAAAACCACATCCATTCTGTCCTCTAAGCAACCAGTCAAGGAGTCAATGTGTTTCTGTGATGAGTGCAAGGAAAAAGTAAGCTAGTTTTTCTCAACCAAGAGAACTAATGTTCTAGTGTTACAATTAGCAGAAGCTTTAAACCACACCCTCAAGAAATTTGGATGTAAATGTACATGATATGATTAAAGAAATAATGAAAATGACTGGTGAGTGTTGTAGCTGATACTACAGTCGGGACTCAGTCACAGAGAGTGTTGAATATCAGAGTAAGGACTTTATTCGTTAAGCAAGGAAGTTTAGTTCAGTTCAGTCACTCAGTCCTATCTGTCCGACTCTTTGTGACCCCATGAACTGCAGCATGCTAAGTCCATTGAGTTAGTGATGCCATCCAACCATCTCATCCTCTCTCGTCCCCTTCTCCTCCTGCCCTCAATGTTTCCCAGCATCAGGGTCTTTTCCAATGAGTCAGCTCTTCACATCAGGTGGCCGAAGTATTGGAGTTTCAGCTTCAACATCAGTCCTTGCAATGAACACCCAGGACTGATCTCCTTTAGGATGGACTGGTTGGATCTCCTTGCAGTCCAAGGGACTCTCAAGAGTCTTCTCCAACACCACAGTTCAAAAGCATCAATTCTTTGGCCTTCAGCTTTCTTTATAGTCCAACTCTCATATCCATACACGACCACTAGAAAAACCATAGCCTTGACTAGATGGACCTTTGTTGGCAAAGCAATGTCTCTGCTTTCTAATATGCTATCTAGGTTGGTCATAACTTTCCTTCCAAGGAGTGAACATCTTTTAATTTCATGGCTGCAATTACCATCTGCAGTGATTCTGGAGCCCAAAAATATAAAATCAGCCACTGTTTCCACTGTTTCCCCATCCATTTGCCATGAAGTGATGGGACCAGATGCCATGATCTTAGTTTTCTGAATGTTGAGCTTTAAGCCAACTTTTCACTCTCCTCTTTCACTTTCATCAAGAGGCTCTTTAGTTCTTCTTCACTTTCTGCCATAAGGGTGGTGTCATCTGCATATCTGCTGCTGCTGCTGCTGCTGCTAAGTCGCTTCAGTCATGTCTGACTCTGTGAGATCCCATAGATGGCAGCCCACCAGGCTCCGCCATCCCTGGGATTCTCCAGGCAAGAACACTGGAGTGGATTACCATTTCCTGCATATCTGAGGTTATTGATATTTCTCCCAGCAATCTTGATTACAGCTTGCGCTTCCTCCAGTTCAGTATTTCTCATGATGTACTCTGCATATAAGTTAAATAAGGAAGGTGACAATATACAGCCTTGATGTACTCCTTTTCCTATTTGGAACCAGGCTGTTGTTTCCTGTCCAGCTCTAACTGTTGCTTCCTGACCTGCATACAGGTTTCTCAAGAGGCAGGTCAGGTGGTCTGGTATTTCCATCTCTTGCAGAATTTTCCACAGTGTATTGTGATCCACACAGTCCAAGGCTTTGGCATAGTCAATAAAGCAGAAATAGATGTTTTTCTGGAATTCTCTTGGTTTTTCGATGATCCAGCAGATGTTGGCAATTTGATCTCTGGTTCCTCTGTCTTTTCTAAAACCAGCTTGAACATCAGGGAGTTCACGGTTCACATATTGCTGAAGGCTGGCTTGGAGAATTTTGAGCATTACTTTACTAGCATGTGAGAGGAGTGCAACTGTGCAGTAGTTTGAGCATTCTTTGGCATTGCCTTTCTTTGGGATTGGAATGAAAACTGACCTTTTCCAGTCCTGTGGCCACTGCTGAGTTTTCCAAATTTGCTGGCATACTGAGCTCAGCACTTTCACAGCATCATCTTTCAGGATTTGAAACAGCTCAACTGGAATTCCATCACCTCCACTAGCTTTGTTCATAGTGATGCTTCCTAAGGCCCACTTGACTTCGAATTCCAGGATGTCTGGCTCTAGGTGAGTGTTAGTGATCACACCATTGTGACTATCTGGGTTGTGAAGATCTTTTTTGTACAGTTCTTCCGTGTATTCTTGCCACCTCTTCTTAATATCTTCTGCTCCTGTTAAGTTCTTGAGATTGTCAGGAAGTGACTAGATTTCTGTTACACGAGGGAAAGTAAGGTTGCAGAAATAACAATCACGAGGAAAAGTTTAAAGGCAGGTCATTGGGAATTCCCAGACAGTTCAGTGATTAGGACCCTTGGTTCCACTGCAGGAAGCATGAGTTTGGGGAACTAAGATCTTGCATGGTGCATAGCGTGTCCAAAAACATTAAAAAATAATAATAATAAAAGCAAGTCATTTTGTTAGTTGGTTATAGATGGGGCGTCATGAAGATGTGCAGTAGAGACAAGGCAATGACGGGAATAGAGGTTGGGGAAAAGAAAAGGTGAATTGTGTTAAATTCTTAGAAACCGATTAGTTGCAAATACAAGGATATGAGATAACTCCATTCTACTAATAGTTAATGGATTCTATCATTATAGGGAACACAGCAAGAGGAACTGTGTAAGAGAGAAACTGATCAATCTGTTAGGACATGTGGAATTTTGAACCCTATCAGTGTTGAGTCCTAGATCTACCATATACTAATTGCTTGATGTTGAACAAGTTACTTATTAAGCTAATGAGAGAGTTTGGTCCAATACCTGGATCACAGCAAGAGATCAACAATGTTAGCTATTTTTAACTATGATTATTATCATCGCCCTCATCATCACTATCATCCATGTGGAGAAGCCTGAAAAACCATTGGGAATCCATGTTCAGGCTTCCCTGGTGCCTCAGCAGTAAAGAATCCACCTGCAATGCAGGAGACATGGGTTCAATACCTGGGTCAGGAAGATCCCCTTGAAGAGGAAATGGCAACACACTCCAGTATTCTTGCCAGGAAAATCCCACGGACAGAGGAGCCTGGTGGTCTACAGTCCATGGGGTCACAAAGAGTAGGACATGACTGAGCAGCAGCAGCAGCAATCAGTGCTCATGAGAAAGATGAGGATGTGAAATGGGGATTTATACTCACATAGAGATTAGGACCGAGTTTAACAAGAGAGGAGAACCTGGCCAGAAGTTGGGTGTAGTTTCAGGAGAGGGCTGAGATCAAAGCTTTCACTTAAGGGATGAGGGGAGCAATAGTTGATGAGGTTCTCTGGGAGACCTGAGCCTTTTATCCCTCCACCCATGATCACTACATGACTGTATCAGATACATCCAGGCACAAGGTGGCAACATCACTGGATGCAGATCTACTCTACAAGGTTAAATGTCCCAACGGTTAAGCCCAACGTCGTTTATCTCACATTACAAGTGTTTAAGACTCAGGATTGTTCTTCATGAATCACAGCATCACAGGAAAACTCTCAATCATCTCATCTAATCATTTTTGTATTTTTCAGGAAAAGAAACTGAGCCCTCAAGTGATTTGCACAGGTCAAATGTCAGTAAATGACAAAGTCTAGACTTAGGTTGTCAAACATAATGCCACAAAGCCTACGGGGAGTGTATCAATTGTTTAAGAATATGGTAATACCTTAAAGGGCTCTCTCCATCTTCTACAGGAACACTTGCATTACTCAGGGTTTCTCAATCTCAGCCCCATTATTAACATTTTAGGCTGAACAACTCTTTGCTGTGGGGATCTGTCATCCTATTGTACAATGTTTAGAGCATCCTTTCTACTCACTAGATGCAAGTAGCATTCCCTTTAACTCAGTTGTGACAACCAAAAAACATCTACAAACATTACCACATGTTCTTTGGAGGATAAAATTGCCCCAGGTTGAGAATCATTTTATTGCTCATTTTATT
Organism: Budorcas taxicolor; assembly: GCF_023091745.1. Classification (NCBI taxonomy): domain Eukaryota; kingdom Metazoa; phylum Chordata; class Mammalia; order Artiodactyla; family Bovidae; genus Budorcas; species Budorcas taxicolor. The sequence goes on from NC_068914.1 coordinate 25,747,007, forward strand.
CCCATTAAGAAGTGATAAATTCACTCAAAGTCCAAAATTTTAAAATACACATTTAGAGTAATGAAATTGGAACTTGTTTCCTTTGGGCTGCTAGGTCGCTTCAGTCATGTCCAACCATGTGCGACCCCATAGATGGGTGCCCACCAGGCGCCCCCGTCCCCAGGATTCTCTAGGCAAGAATACTGGAGTGGGTTGCTACTTCCTTCTCCAATGCATGAAAGTGAAAAGTCAAAGTGAAGTCGCTCAGTCGTGTCCAACTCTTGGCGACTCCATGGACGGCAGCCTACCAGGCTCCTCCGTCCATGGGACTTTCCAGGCAAGAGTACTGGAGTGGGGTGCCATCCTTTGGGCTAGTGATCTTTGAAAGAATTTATCTGTCTCCCTCAGGAAAGGTAGAATTAGTGTTTGAGTGTTTGAAATCATAATAGCCATTGAATCAAACAATCACTCAAATGACTCAAATAAGGTCTCAGTAAAATACTCCAAATCATTATCAAAAATAATCATATGATTAAAGATGAAATACTATTTTAGGAAAAAAAGAGAATAAAGTACAAAAAAAGAGAATAAAGAATAAAAATTCATCTGTTAACAATCTACCAAATAAATGTTTAAATATCTAAATTTCTAATTTCTCTACACCTGCTTTTTCCCAAATACATTTTACAAAATTCTAGTTCCAAGAGATATCAATAGGCATTTTGCAGGAAAAGGATTTTAAATTTACACAAGCTTAGGAAATGCTGGGTTAGACAAAAGGTTAACACTTTCCTTTCCCATGCAACTCAGAGATTTACATAAATCTCTATAAAACACTCACAAGGTAAGTTGTTTCTCCATTTATTTAGCTACACGATGTTTCTGTTTGCAGTTTCTCAAGGGAGTAGTATAGTATTTCTTAGAACACGCTGGGAAACATGGCACTGGCCCCACTGCCTCACTAGCTTCTCTGGTCTCACTGACTGAGCTTCAGAGCTGCAAAGTCCACATGATGCAGAACTTCAAGGTGATATAATGCCAACCAGGCTTGCAGATAAGCTACTGACAATTTAGAGCCATTGTACCATAGAATTTCTTTCTGTCATGCACACACTCAATTTAATTTCTGATCCAGAAATTGCTATTAGACCTGAACCTGTTAGTTGAGTTTTTGAGGTTTGTTGTTTTTTTTTTATAGTAAACCATGGGAACTGATCTTGCCATATTAAACAAGAAAAAGGGGCTTATTAAAAATATTAATGCTAACTAATGCTACTATTAATGTAATTAATATTAATGCTAACCGAGGTAGTCAGCATTATGAAAGAAGCACTGAACACCACAGGCACCAGAAAGACAGGAATCGGGGAAACTCCCAGGGACCTGAGGAACAGTAATTCAGTGACAGCGGCCTTGGCTCCAGCCATCAGATGGCCCAATCCCAAGCCACTTTCTAGCTGACTTTTCTATCACCTCTAATGATCCAAACTTCCAGAAGAAGACCTTGATTGGCTTAGCTTGAGTCATGTCCCTACTAACAAAGCCCCACCCCCTAGTACCATGGGTGAGGTTTCACGATCTATATCCCACCAGGACAACAGAATGCAGGAGGAGCAATCCCCCATAACATGAATGCTGGACAGAGAAATGAGATGTCCTTTACATTCACGGGGCAGAAAAAGTAGGCATACACTATTTCGTTCCACTATTCCTATACCTTCTAGTCACTTCTTCACATTTCTTGCACACAGCACTGAAGCACTCTGAAAGGCCAGTCTTTCTTCTTCAATCACCTTCAGCAGACATGAGAACTTGTCTTTCAGAAAATTCAGAAAAGTCCTTTTGGGTTGAGTCCTTCTACCATAAAACCTGGTATTGTTAATGAATGACTCCCAAGGAAGAATCATTTAGTCTAATTATCAACTAAGCTCAATCATTCTTAATGGCCACCTAAAACAAGGACAGAAAATTTCAAGCAGGTGAGAAGGAAGGAGAATTAACAACAAATGTAACAAACTGATTCTTCCCAACCCCAAAATGACCCCAGTAAAGGCACTTAGCATATGCCCTTTCTCATACTGAGACCTATTGCCCATTGTTGTTGCTGTTGTTCAGTCGCTCAATGTGTCTGACTCTTTGAGACCCAACCCCATGGACTGTGGCAGACCAGGCTTCCCTGTCCTTCGCTACTTCTAAAATTCTTTTGATCATCAATTTCTGTGAGAACAGAAGGGAGTCTGTTTTATGATAATGCTTTCTGATCTCAAATTAAGACTATGCTCCTGCCTCTGGGGAAACTCCTTCTATCTGAGAAAATTTTTCTTTGAGCCACAGTTTTTTAAGTATTTATTATCAGTACACTTTATCTTGCTAAATAGAAAATGCAACACAAATGTTAGATTGTTAGTCAATTTTTATTTTTATTGTTTAAAAAATATTTTCTTGGGCAAGTTCTCATTTGGATTTAGTTATTTGCATCTTGCCTTTGCTGTAGCAAAAGTCTCAATTAATTTTACGGGAAAGAAGAAAAGTATGATTTCCACCCAAGATTCAAAACTGCATTCATATTTATGAAATATGGCCTTTTAGTCACCTGTTATCTAGGGTGAAAGGAAGTTTTACACTATCTTTATTTCTACATTTTTATTATGTGGAAGACAGAAATTCAAGTAAGAAATCACAATGCTTGAGAAAGAACAACAAGATGAGAAAAATGGCATTCAACATATCTCACAGTCACTCCTTCCAAAGAAGACATTTTATTCAATATTCAAACTCCACAGAAAACATCAAGTAGAACAGAACAATCACTCAGTGTTTGAAAGAAATACACCTCAAATGTTTCTCCTTTACCCCCACAGTACTACCAAACACAACCCCAGAGGTGTGGGTTTTCCACACATCAAGCAATTCTGTAACACAGCTGGGTACGCTACAACTCAATTCTGACCTTAATCAGGGTTAGCACAGACCCACATGTCAAGGACTCAGTCTCATTAGATTGTCCTCCACATCAAATACCAATCACAAGTACTAAGTCCCAAGGCTACCCACAACTTCTCTCTGGCTTCGCTTCAAATCAGAAGCTCCCATGACCTCCCTGCTTGGATCTGATCATTTGCTGGAATAGCTCACAAAAATCAAGGTAACACTTATGTTTACCAATTTACTATGTAATGAAGGATGTCATAAAAAATAAACAGCTGAGTAAGAGGTACATGGTGGCTCAGTAATAAAGAACCTGCCTGCCAACAGCAGAGATAAAAGAGACACAGATTCAATTGCTGGGTTGGGAAAATTCCCTGGAGGAAGAAATGGTAACCCACTCCAGTATTCTTGCTGAGAAAATCCCATGGACAGAGGGGCCTTGCAGACTACAGTCTGTGGGTTACAAAGAGTTGGACACGACTGAGCACACACATACGCGAGAGGTATATAGGCCGAGGACTGAAAGGGCACTGAGCACAGGAGCTTCTTCCTTTGTGAAGCTGAGGTGCACCACATTCCCAGTTCATGAATCTGTTCCACAACCTGAAAGCTCGCCAAACCGCATACTATTGGGATATTTTTTTTGGTCGTGCCACGCAGCATTCAGGATCCTAGTTCCCCCATCAGGCATCAAACCCATGCCTCCTACAGTGGAAGCCCAGAGTCTTACCACCAGGGAAGTCCACCACTGGGATTTTTATAGAGGATTCATCACATTAGGCATGATCAATTATTAGCTCCACTTCCAGCCACACTCCCCTTTCTTGCAAATTGAGGTTGGGTCGAAGATTCAAAGCTTCTAATCATGGCTTCATCTTTCTGGTAACCAGTCCCCATACAGGAGCCAACAAGAGTGAGTTCATTAGAACAAAAGACACTACTATCACCTAGGAAATTTCAAGGGATTTTGGAGCTCTGTGTCAGTAACTAAGGTCAAAGACTAAATGTTAGAACAAAAGAGTCTCCTGGCATCTCTATTTGCAAGGGTTTTAGGAGGTCTGTCAATCCTAAAGGAAATCAATCCTGAATCTTCATTGGAAGGACTGATGCTGAAGCTGAAGTTCCTATACTTTGGCCACCTGATGTGAAGAGCCAACTCACTGGAAAAGACCCTGATGCTGGGAAATATTGAGGGCAAGAGGAGAAGTGGGTGAGAGAGGATGAGATGTTTGGATGGCATCACCAACTCAATGAACATGAGTATCAGCAAGCTCCAGGAGATGGTAAAGGACAGGGAAGCCTGGCATGCTGCAGTCCAAGGGGTCACAAAGAGTCAGATACTACTAAGCAACTGAACAACTAGGAGGTCTGTGTCAGAAACTTGGAAATACATATATTTCTTATGATTGCATACACACGCAATTATAAACCATTTTATAGGATGCTGTTATTTTGGTTTTCCCTTACTTCTCCCCCCTGAAAAGAAGGAGCTACACTTTTCAAAAGGGGGTTCTGTGGAGAGAACATTCACCTCTGTGTCCAGTCCTGGGAAAGGAGAGAGATTCTAATTACTAATCCATCCACCCCCCATTTACTCAAAATGTTAGGAGAGGCAGAAGACAATATAACATAGAAATAAAAACTCTACCCACTCCCAAGCATCACCAACAATGCCTCAGGCACATATGAATCTACTGAGTAGTACATATCTGATGACAAGATTTGTAGGAGGCATTTCTCTTTGAAGTAAATTTGAAGAGATTTGTTTTTTAATCTGCTTTAAAATTCCTACTGGTAAATCTTAAGTGGCAAAATTTCAGAGTAGAAAGAGAGGTCATTTACATCCAAAGAGAAAGATTTGGTTTATTAGAACTAAAAAATTATAGCTCTACTGGGTACGAGTTTTAATTTGGCCGTCTGTCTAGGGCATTGTTATTCTGTACAATTACGGAATGAACCTGAATAAAGGAAGTCATCATCCATGGAGGGTTTCCTGTAGGTTGCTGTCTTTTTGGTACTTAGTAAGCATCATGTGATTTTGGCAATGGTGAAATCCACAGTAATTGGGTAAAATAGTTGGATCTGCCAGTAGAGGGAGTGCAAGTCAAATTAGCAATAGAAATCTTCAGAAATGGGAGGTTGTGGGAGGATTCTAGGAAGTTGCTTGCTAATTAGGGCTATAACAAAACACAGAGTTAAGGCAGATTTTTCATGATAAGGCTTCTGCTGGGCCCAAATGCCTGGAATAAAACATTAGTAGCCTATGGGAGTGGCTTAGAAGCCAATGGGAGTGGCAATTGACTGTGGGGCACAACAGATTTCATTTTATGTGTAACATAGTTTATTTAACCCTATATTTGCATCTCCTTCCCACTTCTTGTTTGGTTTTGTGTACATATGGTTGTTTGTTTTGCTGGCACACATTATGCCAGGATGTCTGTCCAAAATAAGAATTTTAGTTGACAAGTAGACTACCCATTTTTCCCATAGGAAATACATAAATAAATATATAAATCCTAGAACTCTTTGGCCTATAACCTCTCCCTCACTCTACCATACTATAGTATCTGATTAACCCTTGCAGATCTTGATAAAGATCTTCCGTTACCCAAATTGTCTAAGTCTCACTTTAAGTAATATTCCTGCAATATTTATTCTAATTCACCAGAATAGTTCCCTGGAGATACACTCCAACTTCAGCTTCATTTAAAACAAACAAACAAAAAACTTTGCCCCTCTCTCTCCACAAGATTATAGATCCATCTATTTGCAAGAGAGCTCTTCAAATTCTATAAAAGCTTTCTGCCAGTAAACAAGTCCTGGTATCTTAAAATAGTATTGTACATGAGGGAAGATGAGAATTATGCCAAATGCTACTTTTGAAAACACTGTCTTTTTCAAGCTGAGAAACTCTTAAGAAAAAAAAAATTGAGCTTTTTTGAAGTGTTGCAGTATTTCTTCATCTTTTGTCAAGCCATAGAAGCCTTTCAGAAGCTATGACTTGGAGCCTCCAAGTGTCTGAGGTTCAAACCTTAGTTTCGAATTTACTGTTTAAGTGACTTTGGGGAAATTATTCTAACTGGCTTAGTCTGTTTCTTTATAAAATGGAATAATAGCAATTACTCCTCAAAGTTGTTTGAAAGAGATAATATATATGTTATTTCTCTGGCAAACAGACAACACTCTATAAATGATTGTTATTCTTAATAAAGTGGAAAATGTTAGTCACTCAGTCATGTCCAGCTCTTTGGGACCCATGAACTGTAGCCAGCCGGGCTCCTCTGTCCATGGGATTGTCCACACAGGAATACTGCGGTGGGTAGCCATTCCCTTCTCCAGGGACTCTTCCTAACCCAGGGACTGAACCCAGGTTTCCTGCATTACAGGCAGATTCTTTACCATCTGAGCCACCAGGAAAGCCCTTCTTAATAAATGATGGCTAAATGTTAGGATCTTCATAGATAAAGATCCCCAATTCCTCTAAGACAAGGAATCTAGGCTAACATTTTTCTATTGTAAAACAGATAATAGGTCTTCTCTGCGAAGAGTCAGGCTGCCAGGAAAGCCAGAATTAGAAGTTGGACCACTTTTCCCTGAGTATTTAGAGGGCTGGCTTGAATAATGTCACCCTGTTAGAGACCTGAACAACTGTTTTCTAAAGGCAATAAACAATTAGGCTAAGGCAAGTGCATTATATTGGTGCTGAGGCTGGATAAATGAGAAAGACTAAGATGAACGAAGAGAAGAACCAATCCCAACAGAGAGAAAGAAGCAATACAAGGAAAGGAGTTTTTTTAATGCTTATGGGTATTCACAGAGAAACGAGAAAGGACACACACAGGCTTCTGTGAAGAAAGAGCAACCAGAGAACAGCAACAAATCCAAAAGAGGAATGCAGCTTACTCAATTCCATTAGTAATGTACCTGATCTTATGTTTTCCAATTTCTCCATCTCTTCTTTTCTTTTTGATGTTCTTTCTCAAGTTTTATCAAGCAAAGTAGATACACTTTTGTATACATATACATAAATAATATGTATAATATATATATTTCAGAAAACTTATGAATTTTTGCCTAACTAAAAAATTTATGACATTTTGATTCTACTTCTTTGACTTAGTATGAATAAAATGCTAGATTTCTAATTTTAAAAAATAAATATGCAACAAGCAAAAAAGGTTTACTGTACAGCACAGGGAACTATAGTCAATATCTTATAATAACCTATGTATATGAATAACTGAATCACCAAAAAAATGAATTCTACTTTTTGAAATTTAGTAATGTTTATCTTTTTGCCAGTTTTTCTAAATGTCCTATGGAAATCTAATAACAACATATGAGATACAAAATTTTAAATATATTTGTGTAGAATATAAGATTACTATAAATCTATTATAATTTAAATTATTAATGACATCAGAATGCTTCTATTCTTATTTTTTCTGCACTTCATAAAATATTCTCAGAGAAATGTTAATATGTCTCACTATACTTATATATTTTTTCCTTTTCCCTTATATTTCTTCTAGTTTTTGCTTTATGTATCTTTGTTTCTTTATTGCTAGGTGTCTAAAGGTTTATGATGTCTATCTTTTTTGTGAATAGTACCTTTTATCATTAAAAATATTCACCTTTGTTTCATTTGTCAGGGGAGTTTGTAATTTCCTCAGTTCTGTCTTGTCGCAACAAAAATTTGAAGTGACAGACAGACCAGCATTATAGCCCTCGGACAGACCAGTATTACAGCTCTCAGATAGACCAGTGTTACAGCTTCATGTTACAGCTCAGTTTTATTTAGAAAGTAAAGGAAAATAACATCCTCAAGGAGTGAGGGAATGCCAACCCAAAAGATGCGAAGAGAAGAGAGGCCCCTGGTCCAATTTTGGCTCCTCTTTTTATGTTTTTTCTCCTCCCCCTTGGGGCAATGGCACCCCACTCCAGTACTCTTGCCTGGAAAATCCCATGGATGGAGGAACCTCGTGGGCTGCAGTCCATGGGGTCGCTAAGAGTCAGATACGACTGAGCAACTTTACTTTCACTTTTCACTTTCATGCATTGGAGAAGGAAATGGCAACCCACTCCAGTGTTCTTGCCTGGAGAATCCCAGGGACGGGGGAGCCTGGTGGGCTGCCGTCTATGGGGTCGCACAGAGTCGGACACAACTGAAGCAACTTAGCAGCAACAGCAGCAGGAGTGCTGTTTGTTTTACCTGAGGTCCTCACTCCGGTTCTCAGACCTTCCTTTGTTCTATTTTCACGAGCTTTTCCCTTCCGTGTCTTTTAACCACCACCATTCTGGACTCCTTTTTTCTATTCTAACTACCTAACATTTAAAAAATTTTTTAATGAATGAATGAGTAAAAGAAGAATGTAACTGATCTGCGACTTCCCTCGTGGTCCAGTTGCTAAGACTCTGTGCTCCCAAAGGAGGGGCCTAGGTTTGATCCTTGGTCAGGGAACTAGATCTCGCATGCCAGAACTAAGAGTTCACATGCCACGCTAAAGATCCCGCCTGACACAACGAAGATCGAAGGTCCCATGAACCACAGCTAAGATCTGGCACAGCTAGATAAATAAAGTAAATAAATAATTTTTTTTTTTTAAAGAATGTACCTGATCTGAAAGACTGTCAGGGCTATTTCCCCCCAAAACAGAGCAAAAATACAAAATAAAAACTCATTACAATGAGGAGCAATTTGAGTAACAAGAGTTACAGAATCAGAGAACGTGAGCCCATAGAGGCTGGACTCTAGGAAGGCTCTAGTATTAGGATTGAAAGGACCCACCAAGAGCCATACAGGGTTAACAGAAAAAGACCCACACCCAGATACTCCAAACATTCAACTACTAAAGACAATAATTTTAGAGGCTTCCTTGGAGGTTTACCTTCAAAAGAAGAATTTCATTGACATCAGACTTCTTATCAGCATCACTGAATGTTAGAAGACAATGACAAATGTTTTTGAAGTTCTAAGAAAAACTGTTGAAACTTGAATTCCTTACTAAGCCAAACTATTAATCAAATGCAAGAGCATGATAAAGACATTTTCAGACATAAAAGACCTCAGAAAGTTTACTTCCTCTGAACCCATTCAAAACACATCCATGTGAGGACACACTACAACAAATCATTAAAGGAATCTAAAAGTGAGAAGAAACACTAACTCAAAGAGCTAACTCAAGGGAATACTGAAGGAATACTGTGCATCAGGAAGGATATGATTTGTTCCAGATTAGAACCGGAGGTCAGTTCTGTGAAGAATGTCACTAAGCTGAAGAAGAATTTCATTACACAAATGTATGAATAAGAATCAGAAATTCCTTAGAGATAAAATGAAAGCATTACATCTCTTTTATTAAACAAAAAAAAAAGAAAAGAAAAGCAATTTGAAATACCAGTAAAAAAACTAAAAAAGAAAGCCATTGTGCAAACATGATGCAAACTAAAATCTGACATATTTTAAGCAGTCAATTGGCTGTTAAAAAAAAAAAGGAAAAGAAAGAAAGAAAAATAAATAAATCCATTTGCCCTTAGCACACTGGCTTTTTGAGTGCCTTTCCTAGTTTTGCAGAAAGCATTTACTCCCAGTACTTCCATACTCATAAGTGTTGTTCCATGGCTTTAAAATTTTAGAGTCAATCTATAGTCAATAAATGAAAAGCGAGTATGCCTACAGAACAGAATATAAATATTATTAACCCCCATGAGATCAAAAGGAATGAAATAGCTGACAGAGGTCAAAAGTAAAGAGAAGTGTGTTACTAAGTATCTCATCTTATATCGTCTTTTATAGTGGAATCAAGAGATAATGTTTATAAATCAAAGATCTAAGTACATATTAAACATCTAAGGTAATGAGAGGGTAACAGGCAGAAAGGCCAGGGGTGTCCAAAAGGAGGAAATAGGCTGCAAGTGTCAGACATTTTTTAATCTCTCTCTTAAGCGGCAGGAGGAAACAAACTACTAGTGTTATATTTTTCCCTGTCTCTATACAAATTTAAAAAGAGGTTTCTTAAAATTCTGTGTTGCCATGAGGACACCTGGTTCTACCTGAACTTAACTTTTCTCAAACCTTGAGCTAAGCAATGAGTTTTTCTTATGGAAATGTTTTTCTTAAGCTATGTTAATGAACTACCTATTTACCCTAGACTCTGTCTTCAAGTCGGTTCCACCTAAGACTCAGAACCAACCTGACAAACCAGTATGTTTTACTCATACATTGTTCTCCTAATCTATGTTAATGAAACTCTATATTTACTTGGAAACCTGCCTTTCTTCAAGATTCATTTCAATCATTTTATGGCCCAGGATGACTCACCTGGTGCCAGTGTTATCTCAAAATGCATGTTGTGGGTGAGGGGCCTGGTGCCAATCTGAGTTTTGGGATATCTCCTTTCTATAAAGAACAGCTTGCTAGTAGCTATATAACATCCTGCTAAAGACTAGCAGAAGGGCACTCTTTCTGCCCTCTGATGTCTATGTCAGAAGCTTTCTCTATCTCTTTTATACTTTAATAAAACTTTATTACACAAAAGCTCTGAGTGATCAAGCCTCGTCACTGGCCACGGATTGAATTCTTCTCCTCCGGAGGCCAAGAATCCTGGTGTCTTTCGTGGTTCAGCAACAACCTTTCAGTAACCAGGAGAGGAATTAAAAATAATTATGTAACTAACACATTTGGGAAGTAAAAGAGTCATGAAAGTGGGAGTTGAACAAAAATCTCTGACAAATTTGCAAATTAAAGTACACTATTTATAGTTATTTAACACAGCTTTAAACACTAGGAAGAAAAAATGAAACCCTTAGCACTGATTATCTATGAGGATTGAGCCTGGGTACAGGACATGAGGAAGAATTTTACTCTTCATTTAAAATCTTCTGCAGTGGGTTTTTTTTTTTTTTAAGCACTTATATAACAAGATTCCTATTTAAGAGAAGAAAATGAAAAGACTGTGTGGTTGCCATGCTCCAGGATGGTCTCCAATAATCCCACTTTACAGTATTTATATGCTTGTAGGGTCTCCCTCCCACATTGTACCAAGGCTGTGTGTCCAAGAGTATGGGACATAAATGATGGTAGGTCACTTTAAAGTTTAATAAAAGACTATGGTTTCTGTCTTTGGTGCTCTCTTTCTCTAAATCTTTTTCTCAGATCACTCGCTCTGTAGGAAGCCACAATAAAAACCTGCATGACCCAGCAATCCTACTACTGGGCATATAACCTGACAAAAATCATAATTCAAAAAGACAGGGTTCATCACAGCACTATTTACAAAAGCCACGACATGGAAGCAACCTAAATATCCATCAACAGAAGAATGGACAAAGAGGATGTGGTAAATAAATACAATGGAATATTACTCAGCCATTAAAAAGGAACAAACCGGGGTCATTTGCAGAGACATGGGTGGACCTAGAGTCTGTCATACAGAGTGAAGTAAGCCAGAAAGAGGAAAACAAACATCAGATATGAATGCATATATTTGAAATCTAGAAAAATGGCACTGATGAACCTATTTGCAGGGCAGGAATAGAGACTCAGACATAGAGAATGGGCATGTGGGCACAGGGTAGGGAATGGAGGATGCGGCAAACTGGGAGAACAGGACTGACATACACACACGACCATGTGTCAAACAGGTGCTTTCACAGTGGCTCAGTGGTTAAAGAATCTGCCTGGAATGCAGGAGACATAGGAGATGCAGGTTCCATCCCTGGGTCAAGAAGATCCCCTGGAGAAGGAAATGACAACCCACTCCAGTATGAGTGGGTTGGAGAATCCCATGGACTGAGGAGTGGGCGGGCTACCAGTCCATAGGGTCACAAAGAGTTGGACACAGCTGAAGCAACTGAGCATGCACACAAGTGTACACATTACATGTGTATACTTCATTGTGCAACAGAAACCAACACAACACTGTAAAGCAATTATACTCCAAAAATACTCTTTATGGTGAGGCCCCCAGGGTGAGGGACTAAAGTCTCTGATAACAGCAACATGAATGAGATGGAAGCAGACCACCCCCAACCCTAATCAGCTTTCCATACACAGCAGCGCCAGCCGACAATTGACTGCAGCCTCATGAGTGACCCTGAACTAGCTAAGTCACACCCAAATTTCTGACTTTCAGGAACTGCACAAGATCATAAGTGTTTGTTGTTTTAAACTTCCAAGTTTTTGAGTAATTTTTCGTGTAGCAGTAGACAACTAATACAGACTACTAACCCTGAAGAAATAAAAGCAACTGAAGAAATCATCATCGCACGGATCCAAAGCTAAGATCAGCAGCTAAGAAACCTGGATTCTAACTTCAGAAAAACCCTGGCTAGCAATAACACTGAGATATTAACTGAGTGTTCTGTGATCAGAGTTGCATCCACTGCTTCAAACTCAGAGTAACCCAAACTGACCTCATCAGCTTGCCCTTCATCCATGGTTTCCTATTCCTCTTCACAAGCCCGCCATCCTTTCATGCATCCAAGCCTAATATGTCTTACCTGGCTTATCCCAAAGGAGAGCCAGAGACAATGGCTAACATTCAAGTAGTTTGTTTGGTAGTGGCATCCCGGAGTCAGAAGTGAAGGACAGGGGAGTGAAACAAGAAAGGAAACAGAACCAATTCAAAGATGTGATACTGAGTTGGCCAACACTACCAGCTTCTAGGTGTTCAGTAACCTTATCAAATGGGCTCCCCATAAAGAAAAGGGAAGAGAAGCATGTGTCAAGCGTTAGTCAACGCTTGCCCAACAGGGCTTTTTAACTCCCCAATACTCCTCTGTTTTGAATACTGAGTGCCAAGCAGGTTCTCAAGGGCACAGAACCCCTAGGGCAGGAAGCAAGAAATGTGGTTCTAGCCGAGAGTGTTGTCACGTTCAAAATGCATGAAGCTGCTCAAAACCTAAGAGGAACTCATTGCCACTGCTCTTTTTGGAATAAGGTGAAATAAGGTTGGAATAAGCCTTTTGCAAAAGCTACCCAACTAGAGTTTTCTAAGGATAGACACTTCTAATGGAGTAACTACCAATGTTACTTCTCTTGCATCAAACAATCCCAATCGTGGGCCAAGCAGAGCTCTTGCATCAGAAAGTAACAATTAGCTCTGCCTCCCAGCTCACCCCTGTAAAATGACCCAGAGATGGGATGGACTGGCCACCCAGGGGCCACGAGAAGAAGAATGATTTCCTGCGGGACCAGCCTGTCAGGCATCTGTACAGAATTCCAGCCATGTATCAAGGAATGTTTTCTACTTCCTCTGTGGCAAGGGGGGTGAGGTTGTTACACACTCTGGAGTCAAACAGGAGGCTACAGAGAATTCAGGTAAACTGGAAAATGACTTCCAATATTATTAACTATGACTTTCAAAAGCATTTCACTTCAAAAACATTTCCAAAAAATAATCTATTCCATAACCTCACATTGCATATTGTACCTTGCTTGGGGAAATTCATGCCCTTACATACTTTATAAATTAAAACAGGCAACTATGATGTAACCTTTTTAAAAGCTGAAGATGGATTATGAAAAAAAATTTCCTTGCAGACTTCTTGACTTGATTCCTGTTTATATCATAAACATGTTCACTGAATCTGAGGAAACTCGATTCCATTTTCAGATAGTTGTTCTGGATGGCTAATAAATACATGAAAAGATTCTCAACATCGCTCATTACTAGAGGAATGTAAATAAAAACTACAGTGAGGTATCATCTCACACTTATCAGAACAGCCATCATCAAAAATAATATACAAACAATAAATGCTGGAGAGGGTGTGAAGAAAAGGGAACCCTCTTGCACTCTTGGTAAGAATGTAAAATGATACAGCCACTATGGAGAACAGTATGGAGACTACTTTAAAAAGTACAACTAGAACTACCATAAGATCCAACAATCCCATTATTGGGCATACACCCTGAGAAAACCATAACTGAAAGATTTGCACGTACCCTAATGTTTGCTGCAGCACTATTTACAATAGCTAGGACATGGAAGATAGTGAAGGACAGGGAAGCCTTGCATGCTGCAGTTCATGGGGTCACAAAGAGTTGGACACAACTTAGCAACTGAACAACAAGGGCATGGAATCAACCTAGATTTAGCAAGATGAGTGGATAAAAAGTTCTGGTACATATATACAATGGTCAGCCATAAAAAGAAAACATTTGAGTCAGTCCTAATGAGGTGGATGAACCCAGAGCCTGTTCTACAGAGTGAAGTAGTCAGAAAGAGAAAAAATAATATTGTATATTAACACATATATATGGAATCTATAAATACGGTACTGATGAACCTATTCGCAGGGCAGCAATAGAGATGAAGACATAGAGAACAGACTTGTGGACCCAGCAGGGGAAGGAAAAAGTGGGACAACTTGAGAGAGTAGCATGGAAACATATACATTACCATATGTAAAACAGATAGCAAGTGGAAATTTGCTGTATGATGCAAGGAGCTCAGATCAGGTGCTCTGTGACAACCTAGAGGGGTAGGATAGGGTGGGGGTGGGAGCGAAGTTCAAGAGGGAGGGGACATGTGTATACCTATGGCTGATTCATGCTGATATATGACAGAGAGCAATGCAAAACTGTAAAGCAATTATCCTCCAATTAAAAATAAATAATGTTTAAGAAGATAGTTGTTTTGCATATACTACAAGCATAGTGTACCTTAATTATTTGCAATTATTTGCACTGTAAACTCAAATCTGTTCAATTAGCTTCATCATAAACAAAACAGTTGATGGGTAGAGGTTGTCTTGTTACACTGATGGAGAATCCCTGGAATGAATAACTAGTTCTTCCAACAACAAATTAACTTGGACTCCAAGCTGTCATTAATACTTATGTCACCCACTTCCTGAAGGGCTTCCCTGGTAACTCAGCTGGTAAAGAATTTGCCTGCAATGCAGGAGACCAGATCAATTCCTGGGTCAGGAAGATCCACTGGAGAGGAGATAGGCTACCCACTCCAGTATTCTTGGGCTTCCCTTGTGGCTCAGCTGGTAAAGAACCCACCTGCAATGCGGGAGACCTGGGTTTGATCCCTGGGTTGGGAAGATCCCCTGGAGAAGAGAACAGCAACCCACTCCAGTATTTTGGCCTGGAGAATTCCATGAACTATATAGTCCATGGGGTCCCAAAGAGTCAGATACCACTGAGTGACTTTCACTTCATTTCACTTCCTGAAAGAAGCCTGAGATTAAGATAACATAGAATCACAAAAAGATGACTTCAGAATACTAAAATAATAGTAATGTGGTAGGTATGTCTGTCTTTATACCACTCCTTCCTTAAGGGGTGTGTGTCTATGTGTGTGAATGTGTATGTATGTATGTATAAACATCTAGTCACATATACACATACGTGTACACACATGAGGTATATACACACATTTTACATATTTTATTTACTCCAGCCATTATCTTCATGGAAACCAAACTCCAACAGAACACGAAAGTTTACTTGCACATTTAATAAAGAGTTATTCAGGGACAGCTTGAACCACCAGAGGCGTTTTTCCCATAACCTTGTGTAGAACAGAATTTTTTCCTTTCTGAGAATAAGCTTCCTTAGAGACACAGACTTCCTTTCTGGGTAAATTTTGGCCCCTAAAAGTCCATAGAGGGAAAGCTTACATTATCAAGTTAAGTGGAAAATGCAGGGTACAAAACTGGATCGACAGCACTGGCCCAACTATATAAACATATTGAAAAAAAAAAAAACTGGAAAGAAATGCATCACAATGATAACAGTGCTCTCTTCTGGGTGAGTTTTTCTTCTTTCTGCATTTACAGTTTCCAAATCCTTATATAACAATCTTGTACTAATTTTATAGTTGTAAAAACTCAACTAAAAAAAAAATCCATGGAAATCTTGATTATAGAGAAACTCACTAAAAAGCCACATTGACAAGGCAGCAATGCCAAGGTTATTGCAAGGAACTATTTTTTTACCGTGGGATGGAAAATTGAAAATTTTTTGTAATACTTTGGTTTGGGAAACTTTAGCAGTAGAATCTGAAGCCTTATTTGAAAGATAAACAGAAAGAACAAGTGGGCTTTGAGCTACTGCAAAAGGTACTTTTCAGCAGTGATGATGTTATTTCACATTGGTGAAAGTGTTTATAAACATAAAGAGGTTTCATAGCATAAAGCACTGTAATGAGCCTTGGTTTGAGACCCAGAAAACCCCAGCATAAGCCTAGTCTCTGTCAATGAGAGGCTTTAATAGATTTAAAGGCATTTTGTAAACTGGAAAATGCTCTAAAAATGTCATTGTAAGTGATACTGCAATATAGGCAGAGAAGAGGCTCTGATTTTATTTACTGAATGAGTGAAACAGGTGTACAGAAATTACTGTCATTGCTAGCATTAATTGTAGTAGAAAAAAAAAAAACTTGTAACAACCTAAATATCTATCATCAGGAGAATGAAGAAGTTATGAAAATGACATGAACTAGTGCTACACAGACAAACAAGTATGAACCTCACAATCATAATTTTGAAGCAAAAAGTGTTATGGAATGAAATACACAAAGTATGGTATCATATTTTAAAACATCCAAACAATATTTTTCTCTCTACTGCCTATTCTGCCATCCCCGAAGGAAGGGTTTGGGACATAGCGGGGACCTCATGAAGACTTACTAGGTGAAGAACGTTAAGTCTCTGGGCAGGAATAGAGACACAGACACAGAGAACAAACTTGTAGACACAGTGGGGGAAGGAGACGGTGGGGCAAATTGAGAGAATAGCACTGATATAAATAACCTACCGTGTGTAAAACAGATAGCTAGTGGGAAGCTGTTGCACAGCACAGGGAGCTCAGCTTGGTGCTCTGCGATGACCTAGAGAGGTGTGTGGGGTTGAGGGCAGGTTCAAGGTGGAGGATTTATGTATATATACAGCTGATTCACTTCATTGTACAGCAGAAACACAACATTGTAAAGCAATTATATTCCAATTTAAACAGAAAGAAAATAATTTTAAAAGCTCCTATAAATAAAAATATTAAGTCTTTGCTTGCTAAATCACTTTAGTCGTGTCCGACTCTGTGCGACCCCATAGATGGTAGCCCACCAGGCTCCCCCGTCCCTGGGATTCTCCAGGCAAGAACACTGGAGTGGGTTGCCATTTCCTTCTCCAATGCATGAAAGTGAAAAGTGAAAGTGAAGTCGCTCAGTCGTGTCCGACTCTTCTCGACCCCATGGACTGCAGCCTACCAGGCTCCTCCGCCCATGGGATTTCCCAGGCAGGAGTACTGGAGTGGGGTGCCATTGCCTTCTCCGTAAGTCTTTGCTTAGAAGCATTTAATCGTTTATTAAGTCTTTGCTTTGGATGGTGTGACTGTAACAACAACAAAAATATCAACTCCGGATATTTCAAATAAAGAAAGATGAATGAAAGGACTTGTCATAGGGGTGAAGGCAGAGGTTAGGAAGCAGAGTTGTTAAGCACCAGAGGTTAGCAATGGTGAAGGACCTATTCCCTCCCATGAGACCTAGGAGAGCTAAAGCAGTTACAGAGAAGGGGCCGAGCAGGAGTTGTTACTGTGGAGGAATCCAGTTGCTGCCTGTGATACAATGTAAAAACAAGGACAATACGGAAAAAGAATTCCCCCACCTCTTCTTCCTGACCAGCTGGTGCTTTCTGTTGGCGAAACCCACTTGGAAGGCTGCAGGCAGGTGAACAAAGGAGATGCAATCTGAGAAGGTCAGCCTCCTGGGCATGAGGGCAGAGAGTGAGTGGAGCAGCAAATGGAAAGCAACCTACCCCGTGAGAGTTCCAGTCCTTTCACATCGGCTTAGAGCCTTAATACCAGCCAGCCAGTATCCACATCATAAGTAACACCCTTCTTCCGGTAGGAATAAAGGGAATCCTCTCATTAATAACACAGAGAATTTCCATCAAAGCACTTATTTCCTATGTCTACTGTGAATTATTCATGCTCCAACCTATCTTATCTTAACCTATCTTAAGACTATAAATAGAATAATGCTTTGGACTTGAAATAAAATATCTATTTTCTTCTATATTTTAATTTCGCCAATTCTAGTGAAAGCAGCTCCTTCAGATTGGTTTGCCAAGGTGAATATTTGTGAAAATATGAGTCTTTGGTTGTTACACTAAAGTCCTACCAAAGGCTCACATGTTTTCAGTTCAATACCACAAATATTTACTGAGCGGTCTACTACCTGTAAGGCATCACAGGGAATTCTAAAATGAATTACACATGGTCTCCATCCCTCCTCCTAAGGGAGAGTACATCCAGCATCTGAGGACATACATTATACATATTCTCATAAAGATTATTTCTTTATGACAAATGGTCTCGTAAAGATTAATTCTGGCAGGGCTTGGAGATGCCCTGAAGGAAGCAGAACTTATTAGACTCTGGAAAGATAAGCAGAACTTTGACCAGAGGAGTTCAGGAAGAATAAGGGGTTGGAGGGCTACTTCAAGTGGAAAGAAATCATTTTAGTTGAGCTACTTTCTCAGATCAAAGACATGTGTAACTACAAGTTTTAACTAGTTAAGACTCTGATAGAAAATAATAATAGTAACGGCAAGTATGAACCTCTGACAAATTTGAAATACAATATCTGGGTTAAATTAATAAATAAACACCTCCCCCCCATCAGAACCACAGCTACACCTCAGATTCAGAGTCTTTCATCTAAACTTTCTCAATGCCAGAGGCCTCTATTTAAGAAACAGTTTTGAACTGGTTTGAAACTTCTAAAAACTCTTCAGAAAAACCTTCTGCGACTTGAGCAAAAGGAGGAAACTGAATTTCATTTCAACTCTGTTCCAGAGGGCAAAACTAGGAAGATGGAGAGTGAGTATTGAATTTTCCTTGATGAGTGTCAATCCTGTCATAAGTATTTATGGGAGAGTGAAAATCATTAAAGTCAAAGGGGCCTATGGAGGATGGAGTCTCTTTTGATTTCACTTGAAAGTTACATTTTAAAGACAATCCCAAATGGGTGCTAAATGCAATAGCAGTGAGCATGTAATGTTTTTATAAAATGTCACTTGAGTCCTCAATCTTATGATTCTATGACTTAACCCCAGAAACCTGCCATTATTCAGGTACAACCCTCACCTGAATGGTAATAATTATTTTAATAATTCAAATAGCACTTACTATAAGCCACTGTTCTAAGTGTGGCTTAACAATCCATTTAATCACCCATTTAACAGAGGAGCAAACTGAGACCCACAGAAATAAATTGCCTTAAGTCACAAGGCTACTAGGGATGCCAGACAAAATACAGGATTCCCTGCTGAAATTGAATTTCAGGCAAACAACAAATAATGTTTATTATAATTATGTCCCATGCAATATTTGGGGCATACTTATACTAAGAAGTATTCATTGTTTATCTGAAATTCAAATTTAACTGGATGTTCTGTATTTGTACAGGGTATCCTGTGTTTTGCAATTCCTATTAATAATGGAGGAACTCAAAGAATAATTAAATAATATTGCATCAGGAAGCTTCCAAGCCCAAGAACTACCAGTATTTTTGTGGCATTGATTCCTTCTTGCCTATAATAAAGACACTAAATTTACTGAGTGTTTTCTTAATGCTCTATTATAATCATTAACATAGATGATCTCATTTAATCCTCACAAGGATTCCACTATTTTGTGTGTGTGTGTGTGTGTGTGTGTGTGTGTAGCAGAGTTTTATTACAGTGAAAAAAGAACAGAAAGTTTCTGTCATAGACATCAGAAGGGGGCAGAGGCTGCCCCACTTGCCAGTCTTAATAAGGTCTTATATACTTTTTCAGTTGGTTTTTCCAGTGGTCATGTACGGATGTGAGTTAGACTGTGAAGAAAGCTGAGCACTGAAGAACTGATGCTTTTGAACTGTGGTGTTGGAGAAGACTCTTGAGAGTCCCTTGGACTGCAAAGAGATCCAACCAGTCCATTCTGAAGGAGATCAGTCCTGGGTGTTCTTTGGAAGGAATGATGCTAAAGCTGAAACTCCAGTACTTTGGCCACCTCATGCGAAGAGTTGACTCATTGGAAAAGACTCTGATGCTGGGAGGGATTGGGGGCAGGAGTAAAAGGGGACGACAGAGAATGATATGGCTGGATGGCATCACTGACTCGATGGACGTGAGTCTGAGTGAACTCTGGGAGTTGGTGATGGACAGGGAGGCCTGGCGTGCTGCGATTCATGGGGTCGCAAAGAGTTGGACACGACTGAGCAACTGAACTGACTGAACAGAACTAACAATAGAAAGGTCTTACCAGACCCACTCCCATAACATACATCTTAGGAAAGCAGGATTAGGTAGAAGGTTCTTGTTAAGAAAGAGAAACATGTCCTCGAGCAAGATACATTGTTGTTATATAATCATTAGTACATACCCTTGAGCAAGAAGGATTCCACTATTATTAGTCTCATTTTATAGGTGAGAAGCTCAGAGAGACTGCACAACATACCTAGCTTCATGAAATGAGTAAGTGATGGAGCCTAACTCAAAGTGGAGTGTGTGAAGTGCACAGCCCAAGAGGTAAGGACAATTTCACGCTGCCTCGCAATGCAAACTCATCTGCTCTGTCCTGTTGGAATCATGATATGTCCAACAATTTGTCTCTCAGAGTTTCCAAAAGCAAACTAGGATGGGGGAAACACATGGGCACCCATGGCTGATTCATGTTGATGTATGGCAAAAACCATCACAATATTTTAAAGTAATTAGCCTCCAATGAAAATAAATTAATTAATTTAGAAATGAAAAAAAGGGGGGGAGCTAAATGTTTACCCTTAGCCCTTTTCAGTTCTAAACCAGAAGTTTCTACTAAAAGGATTCCTTGAAACCAGAGAACTCATGCTCATTCTCTGTACTCCCAAAGGGCCTGGCATTGATCTCAGAATACAGTTGGAGTGAGGAGCACGTAAGTGTAACTTAACATTACCTTTCGCAGCATGCATAATGCATCATAGTGTCTGAGTTTTATTTTTGGTCAATGACTTTCAAGGTCCAAATGACCTTCTCTGTGAGGCTCTCAAGGGTAGAGAATTGGAAATAGCAACACAAATGGTCTGGAATATCCTTCTAACAGTCCTCATTTAGTTACCACCTTGCTGAGTTAATTGAACTTGAGTAGCAGTCTAGGTTGCATCCTATAGAGGCTATGCAAGTTCAGCCCTGAAATCACTTAGATTACAAGTGCTTCTTCACAGTTACTAAATATACCTTTGTTATGGACTTTGTTATATCTTTGTCATTTTGTGTCCTCATCCCAAAATCCACTGAAGTTTAAGCCCCAGTATGATGGTATCTGGAGATGGGACTTTTGGGAGGCAATTGGATTTAGATGAAGTCATGAGACTTTATATGAAGAGGAAAAGACCAGAGCTCGCTCTCTCCACCAACTAAGGATGCAGGGAGAAGAAAGGTCACCTGCAAGCCAGGAACAGGACTCTCACCAAGAACCAAATCTGCCAGCACCTTGACCTCAGACTTCTCAGTCAGTCTCCAGAGTGTAAGAAATAAATGTGTGCTGTTGAAATCAGCCTTTCAATGGGGTATTTTGTTATAGAAGCTCAAGCTAATCAAAACACCTTCCACAGAAAGGTCATTAGCATGTATTAGGTGTTTGACTCAAAGAGGAATGTATAACTTAATCTACTCTGTTTTTAAATCTGACACTTAGAAAAGCTTTGGCTATTATCCTGCTTCCATTATTTGGCTCTTCAAAGAGGAGCTGGAGAAGTAGATGTCCAGGAAAAAGACAATCAGAGGAGCTGGCATAGAAGTTAAGAGTAGAGATTATTGAAGATGAGAGAGAAGAGAAAGTGAAGTTATCCCAGCCCTAACCCTAATGCATACTAGACTATGCGTTCATTTGCTAGAGTAATGTATGCTGGAGGCCAGGTAGTGTCCAGTGTCAGGCCTTCATCTGATTCCAACCCCAGACAGAAATGAGATTCCAAGCCTTCAGAAATGAGATTCAAAGAATAGACCCACCTCATCATGTCCATCATAGAACTTGGGCATAGACTTCAGAGTCAGTCTTACTGGGTTCAAGTCCCAGCACTGATATTACTGTGTGTCTGTCTGTCTGTCTGTCTGTCTGTCTGTCTGTCTGTCTGTGTGTTAGTAGCTCGGTAGTATCTGACTCTTTGCAACACCAAGGACTATAGCCCACCAGGCTTCTCTGTCTATGGAATTCCCCAGGCAAGAATACTGGAGTGGGTAGCCCTCTCTTCTACAGGAGATCTTCCTGACTTAGGGATCATATTTGGGTCTCCTGCATTGCAGGCAGATTCTTTACTGATTGAGCCACTGTGTATAGCAGTAGGCAAGTCACTTAACCTTCCAATAGGTCAGTTTCCTAATGACTAAATAGTGTTCATAACAGCACCTATTTTAGGGAGTTATTGAGAATATTTCATGATACTTTATTTATGTAAAATTTATTTATTTACTTAATTTATGTAAAGCACTTATAACAGTGCCTGAGCATACAGCAAACCCTCAATAAGTTCTAATGCTTATTTTCGCACTTTATTTCTATCATTATTATCCAGATTCTATGGTCTGCCCTCTACTAGGCTTCCCCGGTAGCACAGGGTAAAGAATCCATCTGCAATGCAGGAGACTCAGGTTTGATCCCTGGGTTGGGGAGATCCTCTGCAGAAGGGCATGGCAATCCACTCCAGTATTCTTGCCTGGAGAATCCCATGGACAGAGGAGCCTGGTGGGCTACAGTCCATGGAGTCTCAAAGAGTCAGACCCAACTGAAGCCACTAAGCATGCACGCACTTGTCAGAAATGACTAAGAATTTGTGTTCATTTCCTATTATGCTGTTACAAATTACCACAAACTTTGCAGCTTAAAATAGGTCAAATCCATTATCATATAGTTATTGAAGTCAGAATTCCTAAAATCAAGATGTAAGCTGGGCTGTATTCTTTCTGGAGGTTCTATGGGAGAGTCTGTTTCCTTGCCTTTTCCAGCTTCTAGAGATCACCCACATTCCTGGGCTGGTGGCCCCTTCCTTCACCTTCAAAGCCAGCAGCACAGCATCTTCAGATTATTCTCTCTCTCCCTCCCTCCCGTTTTCTTTGCCTTCTGCGTCCATAGTCACATCTCCTCCTCTAACACTGATCTCCCACCTCCCTCTTATAAAGATTATACTGGACCCACGCAGAGAACTCAGGAGCACATCCCCTTCTCAAGATCCTTAACTTTATGGCATTGACAAAGTCCTTGTGTCATGTAATGTAACATACTCCCAGTTTCTAGAGACTAGAATAAAGACATCTTTGGGGGAGGAGGGCAGGATATCTCTACCACAGATTTCTAATAGAAATCTTACTTTCCCCTTCTTTACATTAACATATCACTTTTTGTTTTTTTATCTTCCTAGCACCAGACTAAACATTTCCTCTCTTCTCCTGGAAGTTAGCCCCTCTACTTATTCACTAGATTCCATATAGTCTTCCCTTCTCCGGGACTCCCAATTACCTCATTTTCTAAGCTGTCCCTTTATAACGATCCCATCTCTCCTGCCTTGGAACACACATTTCTTTCCACCTTAAGCCTATGTATTTGATGCTGCTTCCCTTTGTTACTCCTGGTTTGCTCCTCCTTTTGCTATCTAACTCTTCAGTTAGAGTCAACACCCTTTTTCCTGAGAACTTCCTCCCCACCCTTCATCCTCATTTTTGTGTTAAGACCCTTTGGCCCTGCTGCTGCTGCTGCTGCTAAGTTGCGTCAGTCGTGTCCGGCCACAGCTTATTAGATGATGGGTGTCCATAATCACATCTGAACTCCTGACTTGAACTGAGGATACTCAAATCCAGGAGCTTTGGTTATGCACATACTGGAGTACTTAAAGAAATACTGTGGAGAGAAGAAAGAAGGAAGCTGATCATTGGCTGTCAAGTTCCTGCCCCAGACTCTCACACAGCCTGGCTGCAGAACCTAACCCCAGGTTCCATGCAATATTCCTCCATGCTCTCAATACATTTCCCTTTTATCGGCAATAACTAGATAAGACTGTGGTTTAAATCAGTTTCCTCTAGGGACTTCTCTGGAGGTCTAGTAGCTAAGATTCCATGCTCCCAGTGCAGGAGACCTGGCTTTGATCCCTGATCAAGGAACTAGATCCTACATGCCTCAATAAAAAGATCCCATGTGCCACAACTAAGACACAGCACAACCAAATAAATAATTTTTTTAAAAAATCAGTTTCCTTTCATTCATATCTATCCTTTCCTCATAGGCCAGCTTCTGTCCTACTAAAGTTCTTCCCCCCACCACAAACAGGTGAATCCCCAGCCCAGGTCCTGTCTTTTCTCAGTCTGCTATTCCTCATTTTCCACAAGTACGAATAGAATCTGACTGCCCAAGCTTCTTCACACTGTCCTCTGCTGGTTTCCATGACACCGTGCTTTCTAGATTCAGCCTCTTCCCATGTCTTCTCCCAGCCCCTTCTCTCTCCGCAGTGTCCAGTTCTTGACTGACCTTTGGCTCGGTCCCTGGGCTTCTCCTCTTCTTTGTATGCATGCATGCTAAGTCGCCTCAGTCATGTCCAACTCTTTGTGACCCTATGGGCTGTAGCCCGCCAGGCTCCTCTGTCCATGGGGTTCTCCAGGCAAGAATACTGGAGTGGGTTGCCATGCCCTCCTCCAGGGGACCTTCCCCACCCAAGGATTGAACCCGCGTCTCTTATGTCTCCTGCATCGGCAGGCGGGTTCCTTACCACTAGTGCCACCTAGTTTTCTATTGATTCTTTCTCTGAATGGCCTTACCAATACCTGTTGTGGGTTTTTGTTTGCTTGTTTTGCCGCAAGTTGCAACATGTGAGATCTTAGTTCCCCAAACAGGGACTGAACTCCCATCCCCTGTTTTGGAAGGCAGAGTCTTGACCACCGGTCCACCAAGGAAGTCCTTACCTACGATTTTTAACTCTATTCTGCAGCTCTTACTTGTCTGTGAGCCCTCTCAAATTCAACATGTACAAAGCAAAACTATCTCTGCATCCAAATTTTCCTCAGTTATCTGTCACTTTTTTGTTCTATAAACAAAAGACCTTGGGACTTATTTCTGAGTCTACTTTTCATCCCTTGAACAAAATCTGTACTGTTATCTTGCAGGTTTTCTCTTACAAACATCTCTAAGATTGGTTTCATCCTCCTCATTCCCAGTGCCATACCTTTGCCCTGGCATGAATTACTTCAACAGACTTTTAGCTGGTCTCTTATTTTCCACATTCTCTTAATCCTATTCATTCTGTACATTGCTGCAAAATCTCTCCTGCCTCCCTTGCATTGGACAAGTAAATCCCCTACTCAGAACTAACAGTGGATTCATCATCACTACTATCCACAAATATTTATTGCATTCTCGTTATGGATGCTTGATGTACAGATGCAAACCACCTTCCAGGAACATATAATACAATTATGGAAATTATGTAGGACCTAAGTTTTCAAAAGATGTAAAACCAAAGTAATATCAGGTATCAAATTAATGGTGCAAATAACAATGCCAAAAAATTCTATAGAGGATAAAATTACAAGGTTGGGGGAGTTAGAAGAAGGGGAGACATGACAGAGAGGCTTGGAGAAAAGTATTCTATAGAGAAAGCAGCTTGAGCAAAGATCAGAAACTCTCATGGCATTTTCAGGAAACATGAGGAGGCCAGGCAGGTGAAGACTGAGGGGGGAAGATATGCCACATAGACAAATTATAAGAGTCAAGCAGGCAGGAAGTTACCTAATTGGTTGGAGAAGAGGGACATTAGTCAAGAATGTGGGACTGAGACTCCCCTGCTGATCCGGTGGTTAAGAATCCACCTGCCAATGCAAGAGACACAGGTTCCATCCCTGATCCAGGAACTAAGATCCCACATGCTGCTGGGCAGCTAAGCCTGTGCACCACAGCTACTGAAGCCTGCGCACCCTAGAGCCCATGCTCCGAAACAACAGAAGCCACCACGATGAGAAGCCCATGCACCGCAACTAGAGAACAGCCCCTGCTCACTGCAACTGGAGAAAGCCAGCTCGCAGCAACAGTCTGTGTGCTGCACCAAAGGCTAGCGCGACCATAAATAAATAAAATACAACGTGGAACATTCTGTCTAGCATGAAAATGTCTGGTAGAGTGCCAGAGGATAGCACTGGGGATTTTGACGGAGAATCCAGAGTTTATTGGGAGCCACCGAAGGCTTTAAAAGAATCAAACAAAGCCATCAAAGAGGTTTTTCAGGACTCTGAGGATAAAGACCAGAGCCCACGTGCTAACATAGTGCTGAGCACATCCAAGGTACTGAATATTCAGTGATTCCTGTCAATGAGAAGTGATCCTCAGAGGGAGCACTAACATGGTGATAAAAAGGATCCTGATAGAAACCGAAGACTAAATAAGAAATGGCACTGGCAAAAAAATAAAAAATAAAAAGGGCTATGTTGGACCATATTCCTTATTTATAACTCATGACCATCCTTCAAGAAGTATAACGATGAGAGCACAAGTCTGTGGGCAGGAATATGTATAGTCATCATCATGTTCACTAGTTTTTAAATAATAACTGGGACCACCATAACTTACATGTACTTAATGCTCACTGTATACCAGACTAAGTGCTTTTTTACAGGCTGAACCGCTAGCTATTAAAGTATGAAAAGGGCTTCCCTGGAGGTCTAGGGGTTAAGACTTCCCCTTCCAGAATAAGAGGGTGCGGGTTAGATCCCTGGTGGAGGAGCTAAGATCCCACATGCCTCAGGGCCAAAAAACCAAAACATAAAACAGAAGCAGCGCTATAACAAATAAAGACTTTTAAGATGTCCACATCAAAAACTCTTATGTAAATGAATATTAAAATACTATCTCATCCATTATCAAGCAGCCATTATGCTGAGCACACTTAAGAGGCCCCCACTGCCCTGATTATCTGAGCTCCCCTTGCTAGAACTTCCCATGTCCCCTTTCTTCAAGAACTAAAAACATAAAAGGATGCTTCTAGGACCCTCTTCAGCACTGTGACCTGTGCCTCGTACAACTGGCCAATGCCCACATTCAATAGTTCGAAAATCAGTGCCGTATTCCATGCATTAGCCAATTTAACTCTTGTATCAGTCTTGTACTCTGGGAGAGGAGACTAAGGCTCAGAGATGCAGGAGACTCAACAAGGTCACAGCTCATAGTGACTGAGCACAGATCCTGACTCCAGTCTGAACTCCTGGTCCTCCTAGAAGGGCAGGTTTTATGCTGGAGATTTTGGGACCTCAGGCTGAAAAGACCAGCCACACTACGTACATCAACAGAGGAAATATCATTTCCAGAAACTTCCTGTTGTAATAGGATTCACCAAACTCTGTTAAGCACATCAGGCCCTTCAGTCTACAATCCACACTAAATTTTGTTAAGCCTGCTGGGTGAGCCGGCACTGCTAAGTTTATGCAGAGGGTAACATTTCCTTCGGTGGTGACATTTAGAGCGAACTGTTACATCTTCATCTTGTATAAAGACCCAAATTTTCTTCCATTCTTAAATTTAACTGATCTCATCCCAGATGCTATGGTTATTTGCCTTGAACTTCCAAAACACAAGTAAATGGCAATCCCATCTGTTACAGCCAGCTATGTGAAAAGGTCACCAGCCCTTCCCATTGTCTCTCTACTCCAAGTTAAAGAGTTATCAAAACAGAGAGATGTTTATTTAGTGTGAACTCTTGTGTTTCTTCCGGTGGTTAAAGGAGGGTCAGAAAACAGGACTCAACTTAGGTTGCCATAATGTATGACTCAGAAGTTAGAAAAAGAACAACAAAAGCCCAAGGAAAACAAGAAGGACTTACAAGAGGAAAAAGGCAGAAATTAAGGAATTAGAAAATCAGACTGATATGCCAATCCTTCTGTAAGAAGCCCAGTAGCTTCTACAGGAAAAAAAAATATACAGATCAATAAATATGTAGACAAATACTGTTTTTCATTGTTTTAAGGAGTCCATATAGAAAGTGCTCAATATATCATACCAGCATTTCAAAGAGCTCCAGAAGGCACTTGAGGAAATGCAGCCTTCATTCTTGCATTTTTAGACAGGTAACAATATATATGCACAGAGAAATGCCCAGAAGGATATCCAGAAGGATATTTGTCAAAATGTTAACAGTATTTATCTCTGGGTGACAGATTTGGAGGCCATTTTTCTCTCATCTTTATACTTTCCCATACTTCTTGAATTGTTTACAGTGAGCCTTTATCATTTTTATAGTCAGAATAAAACTTCTAAAGCCATTTTGATTTTTCTAACTGTCCCAAACATGATTCAATGTGAAATATAATACACTAGAAAAGCTACATCAAGTGCAAAACCAATCACAGTCGTATTTGCTTTGTGACAAAATAAGAAATCACACATTTTGTATGACAATGGAGAGTCAAAACACAGATCTCATGAAATTATCTACTATTCTTCTGTCAGATTAAACCCCAACACATGGGCGGCAGTGGGACCCCAGTGAATGAGTGAGTCCAGTGACCTGAGAAAGCCATCCAGAAGTTGACCTAGCCTCAGCTCTTAAATTTAGAAGCTGAGCTGGTAGAGCTCATACGCAGCCTTCATTTTAATGTCACTATATGTGCATGCTAAGTTGTTTCAGTCAAGTGCGACTCTTTGAGACCCTATGGACTGTAGGCCAGCAGGCTCCTCTGTCCATGGAATTCTCCAGGTAAGAATACCAGAGTACATTGCCATGCCCTCCTCCAGGGGATCTTCCTGACCCAGGAATCGAACCCAAGTCTCTTGCATCTCCTGCATTGGCGGGTGGGTTATTTACCACCTGCGCTACCTGGGAAGCCTTAATGTCACTATGCTGGCACCTAAAACAATGCCTAATGACCACTATTAATTTTATATAAAACATCTCCAGTAGAATTGAAGACTAACAGGTGAAGTTAAGGTAGTCTAAACAACCTGTAAATTAATAAGCTGGTGGTAAGTGGTTAAGACTCCATGCTCACAATGCAGGGGGCCTGAGTTCAATCCCTGATCCAGGAACTAAACCCCACATGACACAACTAAGAGTCTGCACACCACAAACAAAGATTGAAGATCCCACCCTCGAGCTGCAACTAAGACCAGGTGCAGTCAAATAACTGGATTTTTTAAATTAATAAGCAGACTAGGGAAAAATACTTCCTCTCAAAATTTTAAATGCATCTTTTTAGTCATGAATGGAAAGTGCAGCCATCTATACATTTGTATACATATATCCCTTCTGTGGAGGTCACAGGAAGGAGCATGCAACCCAAAAGTTGTCACACTCATTATGGAGACTGGTCTAAGAGGCAGGCACATAACCAATAGGACCAGTCAGTATCCCACCATTAAACTAGAGATAGGGAGACTCTGAGAGTCTCTAAGGATTATGCTAGCCAGCAGCTGCAGGGGCAGAGTAGGGGAGTCATCTCATCATCACTTGGAGATGTACATGAGAATAAATCCAAGGGAAAGCAATCAGAGTTAATAAACATAGAAAGACAATGTGGAGAAGTGCTTCAAGCACTACTCCAATCACTTAATGTGTATGAACTCACGAATTTTGGCAAACCTATTCCCATATTACCTACGATAAAAAAGGCACAGAGAATTGAATAATCACACCGCTAGTAAATAGCCCAGCCAGGATTAAGATGCAGGTCGCAGCCACAGTGCGGCAGTTGCCTCTCCAGCACTGGCTTACACTCAACCAGGTCCACACTGACATTTCTTGTCAGCTTTATGGCATGTGATTTCTGGTCTGCACGGTGATACAATTGGGTTATCGATCTGAGAAGGGCCTGTTTGTCCTCTGCCAGGTTTTAAGCAGCTGTCTCTACAGGGTTGGTAAGAGGTGCTCCCTGGTTGAGGTGGAACCGAGTATCTACGGCTGATGATCGCAGCTGTGGAGACCCAGGCACCACCATCCTTGTACACCTGACCTCACAGCTGAAATACAGTTACCAGCCTACCTGATGCTCAACACGCTGTAAGCCTCACACAGACAACAAAAGAAAAAGTAAACTGGAATTCAGCAAAATTAAAAACTTTTCTACAAAGGACACTATCAAGAGAGTGAAAAGACAGCCCATAGAATGAGAAAATATTTGTAAATAATTACATCTGATAAGGGATTACTATCAAGAATGCTTGAAGAACTCCTATAACTCAACAACAAAAATATAAGCAACCTGATCCAGAACAATGGGCAAAGGACTGGAGAGAACACTTCTCCAAAAAAGATAAAAAACGGCCAACAAGCACATGAAAAGATCTGAACATCACTAGTCTTAGGGAAATGCATATTAAAACCACAACGAGATACCATTCCATGCCCATTAGGATGGCTATTTATCAAAAAAAAAAAAAAAATGGAAAGGAAAATAACAAGTGTAGGTGAGGATATGGAGAAATTGGAATCCCTGTTTACTGCTGTTAGGAATATAAAACAGTGCAGTGGTGGAAAACAGTTTGGTGTTTAACTCAAAAAGTTAAAATAGAATTATCATATGACCCAACAATTTCACTTCTAGGTGGAAAGAATCAAAAGCTGGGACTCAAAGAGACACCTGTAGCTAATGTTCCTGTGTGTGCTCAGTTGCTCAGTTTTGTCCAACTCTTTGTGACCCCATGGACTGTAGCCCACCAGGCTCCTCTTTCCATGGAATTTTTCAGGCAAGAATACTGGAGTGGGTTGCCATTCCCTACTTCTGAGGATGTGCCCAGCCCAGGGATCAAACCCTCTACTCCTGTGTCTCCTGCATTGGCAGGTAGATTCTTTACCATGGTGCCACCTGGGGATATATAGATAAATATATACACATACACACAAAATAAAGTACTAATTAGCCTTAAAAAAAAGAATAAAATTCTGAAATAGGCTACAATACACATGAACCTTAAAAATATTGTGCTAAACAGAAAGAGACTTATAGACATATAAAACAAACTTACAGTTACAAAAAAGGAAAGTGAGGAGGGGGGAAGGATAAAGTAGGAGTATGCGATTAACAGATACAAACTACTATACAAAATGGATGAACAAGGATTCACTGTATCACACAGGGAACTATATTCGATATTTTGTAATAACCTCTAAAAGAAAAAGAATCTGACGCTATATACCTGAAACGAACACAATATTGTAAATCAACAATAGTTTAATAAAAATAAACAAATACTAATTAATAAAAGACATAAAGAAATAAAGACACGGATGTAGAGAACAAATATATGGACACCAAGAAGGAAAGGGGAGATGAGGACTGACAGATATACACTACTGATACTATGTATAAAATAGAGAATTAAGGAGAACATATTGTACAGCACAGGGAGCTCTACTTAATTCACTGTGGTGACCTGAATGGGAAAGAAGTCCAAAATGGAGGGGATATATGTATGTGTATGGCTGATTCATTGAGCTGTACAGCAGCAACTAGCACAATACTGTAAAGCAACTATACTCCAATCAAATTAATTTTAAAAGAAAAAAAAATTGGGTTAAGAGAAATAAGCCAACCACAAAAGGACAAATATTGTATGACTCCACTGAGATGAGGTGCCTAGACTAGTCAAATTCATGGATCCAGAAAGTAAAATAGGAGTTACCAAGGACTAAGGGGAGAGAAGAATAGGAAATTGTTATTTAATGGGCACAGAATTTCTGTGTGGGATGATGAAAAAGTTCTGAAGATGATTAACCATTACAAGCTACACAACATTGCATAAACTGTGAATGTACTTAATGCCACTGAATTGTACACTTAAAAATAGGTAAAATGTTAAATTTTGTCTCTGTTTTACCGCAATTAAAAATGAATTAATCCATAGAGAAAATCTCTGCCCATTCAAAATCAAATAGCAAAGTCTGAAAACGGTCAGAGGACTATATTGAATAAAATCTATTCATTTAGCCAAAAGGATAAAAGAAAAAAGGTTAGGCAACAAATGGTCAGCAAAAATTGGTAAATCTTCAGGAGACACAAACAAAGCTTTATAAAATTAAAAAAGCAAAGAGCTTAAAAAAACTCTCAGAAAGAACTAAATACAATAATGTTTGTCAACTAGACATATGTTCACAGAGATATGTGCCAGGATAATCAAATAAATGTTCAAATTTTTAACTACCAAAATAGTGGGATAATGAAGCTAAAACGCCCTGGTTTCACATGGGTCTTAATGCAGAATAGAGTCTGAAAATTTTAATTACAGCCAAAGCCTATCCAAGGAAACTGCATTGACCTTGGGAACTTCCCCTCCTTTCCAAAGGTCTAACACAAAAATTTTAAAATATAAGTCTGCCATAAAACTATCCATTAGAGACTAGTATATTTTAAATAAAATGAGCTGCACACTCCAGAACTGCAAAGCAAGGTCAGGGACTGCAAATTATTCTGCAATTCTCTGTGTCTTCAACTGGAGCATTTTGGATTCTCCCAAACCTTTACCTCGGTAAACGGGGGCCGGGGAGTCATAACACTACTGGAATATTGGTTTATTTAAGAGGAGACTAGATTCAACCCCGGGATGTGCCATTAAGTTACTGGGTGACATTGAGCAAGTTGCTCAATGTCTCTAAGCACCAATTTTCTTTGTATAAAATAGAGACTGGACAAAATAACCTCGGTAGGCTCTTTAGCACACTATGAGTCACAGTTATTCACAATAAAGTTTTTTATTCAATTTATTTAAACTAAAAAAAAGACAAAAAATAATATGAGTCATATTTTGTTCCATCTTTTCTCTTGGTGACATCTTTTCTCTTTTCCAAGTACATCAGCATCCAAATTAAAAGCTGCAGTGTTTCATAAACCTCTCATAAAAGTGTTACTCATTCAATCCCTCTGAACGTACTCTTTTTATCTCCCAAAGATGACTAGAGAAACCTCTCTTCATTTTATTTATTTGTACACATCACTTCAGTCTGTAAAGGATTTGCAACTATCTAATTTCATTTGCTTCTAAAATATTTCAAAATTATCTTGTAGGAATACTGTGCATAATCTTAAGACTAAATCTTTTCCCCCTCAAAAAAATGCATGCTTAAAAGTGTTTACTTGTTTTACTTTTTCGATTAAAACAGGAAAGTGACATATGGATAAAGAAGGATGCTAAATGAATGCAGATTTCATACGGATGATTTCCAGCCAACTGCTGCCCTTTCTCTCCTGGCTTGATGGCTAATCACCAAAATACATTTGAGAGCTGTTCTCTTTTCTCATATATTTCATTTGAGCATGAGTTCATTTGTGTTTCAAGTTGTCCCATTTGGGAAAACCTAGATCCTGTCAACAACAGCTTGAGAACAGAATAAGGAGTAGAAAGGCAAGAAAGAAGTCTTAAAAATTAAAATAATCTTTCTTCAGTCTGCATACAGAAAGAAACTGACTCTCAATGTGCAGTCAGTCTATGTAAGGAAGATTCTATTCTTCTTTTGTATTAAGTAATCTAACCATTTAATAACATTAATTAGTCTTCAGTCAGGGATGCAACATCAAAACGCCACAGTTGACCTCCTTCTACCGGTTCAACCACAAACAGTGGCTAAGTTGTTAGTACTGTCCTGGTCTGACATGAGCCTAGCAGACCTTCCATGTCTGGCCTTTTCTCAAAACAGATAGAAACTGGGTTTTGCAAAATGTTAAAAACAGAAGACCCCAGCTTTTAATTATACAGGCATCTATATTTATATCAGCATCTATTTTTTTTATGAAATTACTTAAATTACTATTACAATAACATTTTCAATAATGAAGGCTGCAAAGCTAGATCTATGGAAATGCTATACGTGAACCAATCTGGGCTCGAACCAAAGCGGAACTCAAGTGCCAAAATAAATCCCACTAATTTGATTCATTCATTTATTCATCAAACACAGATTGAGCAACATCTTTTTGCAACTATTCTAGGCATTGTGGGGGATCTATAAAGCTTACAGAAACACATCCCATGGCAGAGTATAAAAAGCACTTCTGGGGAGGCGTAAAGACAGTGTCCTGCTCCCCCTGAGAAAGTGAAAGTGTTAGTCACTTAGTCGTGTCTGACTCTTTGCGACCCCGTGGACTGTAGCCCACCAGACTCCTCTGTCCATGGGATTCTCCAGGCAAGAGTACTGGAGTAGGCGCCATTCCCTTCTCCAGGAGATTTTCCTAACCCAAGGAGATTGAACTCAGGTCTCCTACATTGCAGGCAGATTCTTTACCATCTGAGGCTGAGAAGCCCATTACAAAAATCCTGATAATCTGAGAAACAGAGGTGAGGTCACAGCTTCCTTCAGACTCTAACAGGCCTGGGCAGAGCAGACCTTCTGATACCTTTGACCCCAAGATGGACAACTGAGGACTTTGGCGTTCTCCCAGAGTGCCGTCAGTGTGGTTATATGGCTGGAGGGGAAAGCTGAGCTGACCTGGGACAGACAGAAACTCTGGGTATAGAGCTGTTCAGCCCTGGCCTCCCCTGGAATCCCATAAACTGAGAGAAATGAGATGCCTCAGGGAAGACATTATGAGAATAGAGAAGAATAGAAAGGCAAGAAAGAAGCCCTCCAAATGAAATGTATCTTTCCTCAGCCTAAATCAAGACAGGATAATCTGGCTCTCAAGAGCTCATTCCACCCAAAAAGCATAGAGAAGATGAAACACAAACTAACTCTGAACTAAACGAAAGAGGAGTAAGACTCTCAGGGGTGGGAAAAGAGGAAGGAATATCAAAAGGAGTCCAGAAAATCCTGGTTTGAACTGTGGGAAGATATACACATCAAAGGAAAAATGGAACAGCCCAAGCTGCTGATGAGTGACCAAGAGATTAAATGGCCTAAGGAACTGATGACAGCAAGCACAGCAGTGATATCATTGAGCACACAGGATCACTCATTCCCAAAGACGAGAAAAAACTCAACTCAGTCTGAAGCCAAGTTTTTACTTTAGAACTCACAAGTTGCTCTCGTAAAAAAAAATTCTTCCCTAGCGTTTCTTCTCCAGCCAGATCACATGTGTGCCTCACAGACACAGGAGAAAGGAGTGTCAGCAAGTACTGAGTGGCTTGAAAATCTAGCTTTTAGAACTCCTAAGTATAGAAGTCTCACACTCAAGAGAGGAAGATTAAAAGAAGTTGAGAGAGAAAGGGCTTGCCAATTGTCTATCTAGGTTGGGAATAGAAAGAATACTGAAGTCCTGGAAGAGCACAGAGAAGCCAGAAGCAGAAGTCTCAATGTTGGGCAGAATTAACATTGGCAGTGGAAGGCAGGGGCTTTCCAGGTGGCTCAGTGGTAAAGAATTCGCCTGCTAATGCAAGAGATAAAGGAGACGCAGCTTTGATCCCTGGGTTGGGAAGATCCCCTGGAGGAGGAAATGGCAACCCATTCCAGTATTCTTGCTTGAAAAATCCCACGAACAGAGAGGAGCCTGGCAAGCCACAATCCATGGGGTCACAAAGAGTTGGACACGATTGAGCACACACACACGCACCTACACAATGGAAGGTAAGGCTTTGAAACACCCTAAGACATAGCCTTCAAATGAAAGGAGTCAGATGCCTCCCCCCAACCCCCCAAATCTGCATTGCTCAGCTAGACACAGCAAATGGATCTGCAATCATCTCGTCTGGGAAAGCCATAATGGCAGTCTTCATGGGACACAATCACTTTACTGATGCTAGCTTTTTTGCATTGCCACGTGGCATATGGGATCTTAGTTCCTGGACCAGGAATCAAGCTTACATCCCCTGCACTGAAAGCATGGGATCTTAACCACTGAACCACCAGGAAGTCCCTACTGAAGCTAGCTTTGACCCAATTCCATCTTCCCCTGGGTTTCCAGTAAAATCATCTGAAACACTTGTCGAAACATAATTTTCAAAAAGCTAAAAACATGATTCTCATCCAAATATCAGATGAATGTGTGTCAAAGAGGTTATTCAATTTGTTAATTAATTAGGGAACCATTAAGATGGTAAAGCTCACTCAAAGAGCATTTTCAGGATCTAGATTTTCGTAAGTATTTGGAACATTAGAACAAGATCACTACGTTAAATACAAAACTGGCTAATGACCTAGAAGAACAAAAAGTAATAATCTTTGTGGCTATCTTTTCTATTGGACAGAAATTATTTGCCAAATCTATATGTTAACATGAGACTTCAATGAATAATAATGGTTAGGATGAACAGAGTATATTTTTCTGCCTACTCCTTGAGTGGATCTGCTAAACCATGTGCCTAGATGATGTTAAAAGGACATATTACCCATCTTTTTGTTTTATTTCCAATTTTTAAGTATTAACTCAATGCTTCATTTTGTAGTAGATAGTAGATAAATCTCATTTACCACAGAAACTAGAGAAGCCTCCTCTCATCAATTTTTTCAAAGTGGAGTGTCCATAAAAAATATTGACCTTGGCCTTGACTTCCTGGCAAGAGAAATTATATATGAGGAAAGAGAAGAAATTCCTGATATGAAAGGTCACTCAGATGGCAGTGGGAAAGAACTAATCCCTGCTAACCTTAGCCATCTGCCAGCCTGCCAGACCTCACTGATTACGTCACATGTAAATCTGGAATTCAGAAGGGGAAGGTGTTTACCCTTCTCTCTAGGCTGATGAACCACTGAGTACAGTTCCCTTAAGATGGAACTACTACAGTCAGAAATGTTAAGGCATCCTCTGCAGAAGCAGCACGTCTTAGGTTGATGAGCATAGAGAATATCCTTTGAAAGAAGTACCAAAAGTAGCTTCAAGGCTTCACTAGTGGCTCAGCAGTACAGAACTGCCTGCTAGTGTCGAAGAAACATGTTTGATCCCTGATCTGGGAAGATCCCACATGTGGTGAAGGAACAAAGCCCATGCACCAAAACTACTGAGCCTGTGCTCTGGAGCCTGCGAGCCACAACTACTGAGCCCACACACCATAACTACTGAAGCCTGCAACCCCATGCTCCAAAACAAGAGAGGCCACCACACGAATGTAAACTGGTACAGCCACTATGGAGAACAGTATGGGGGTTCCTTAAATAACTAAACATAGAGCTACCACATGACCCTGCAATGAAAGATACATGCACCCCAATGTTCATTGCCACACTGTTTACAAGAGCCAAGACATGGAAACAACCTAAATATTCATTGACAGAGGAATGGATAAGGAAGATGTACATATATACAACGGCATATTACCCAGCCATTTAAAAAATGAAATAATGCCATTTGCATCAACATAGAGGAACCTAGAGAGCAACATACTGAGTGAAGTAAGCCAGACAGAGAAGGAGAAATATATAGCATCCCTTATATGTGGAATCTGAAAAGAAATGATACAAACAAACTTACTTACAAAACAGAAAGACACTTACAGACTTAGAAAATGACCTGTGTTTGCCAGGGGGAAGGAATAGTTAGGGATTTTTGGAAGGTCGTGTACACAGTTCAGTTCAGTTACTCAGCCACGTCCGACTCTTTGTGACCCCATGGACTGCAGAACGCCAGGCTTCCCTGTCCATCACCAACTCCCAGAGCTTATTCAAACTCATCATGTCCATTGAGTCGGTGATGCCATCCAACCGTCTCATCCTCTGTCATCCCCTTCGCCTCTCAACCTTCAATCTTTCCCAGCATCACAGTCTTTTCAATGAGTCAGTTGTTCGAGTCAGGTGGCCAAAGTATTGGAGTTTCAGCTTCAGCGTCAGTCACCAACGAATATTCAGGACTGATTTCTTTTAGGATTGACTGTTTGGATCTCCTTGCAGTCCAAGGAACTCTTAAGAGTCTTTTCCAACACCACAGTTCAAAAGCATCAATTCTTCAGCACTCAGCTTTCCTTATAGTCCAATTCTCACATCTATGCATGACTACTGGAAAAACCATAGCTGTGACTAGCCAGATCTTTGTTTGCAAAGTAATGTCTCTGCTTTTTAATATGCTGTCTAGGTTGCTCACAGCTTTTCTTCCAAGGAGCAAGCATCTTTTAATTTCATGGCTGCAATCACCACCTGCAGCAATTTTGGAGCCCGCAAAAATAAATTCTGTCATTGTTTTCATTGTTTCCCCATCTATTTGCCATGTAGTGATGGACCAAATGTAATTATCTTAGTTTTCTGAATGTTGAGTTTTAACCCAACTTTTCCTCTCTCCTCTTTCACTTTCAACAAGAGGCTCTTTAGTTCTTCTTTGCTTTCTGCCATAAAGGTTTTGTCCTCTGCATATCTGAGATTATTCATCCAGCCCAGTATTTTACATGATGTACTCTGCATATATGTTAAATAAACAGGATGACAATATACAGCCTTGACATACTCCTTTCCCAATTTGGAACCAGTCTGTTGTTCTGTGTCCAGTTCTAACTGTTGCTTCTTGAACTGCATACAGATTTCTCAGGGGGCAGGTCAGATGGTCTGGTAGTCCCATCTCTTAAAGAATTTTTCAGTTTGTTGTGATCCACACAGTGAAAGGCTTTGTCATAGTCAATAAAGCAGATGTTTTTCTAGAACTCTCTTGCTTTTTCGATGATCCAGCAGATGTTGGTAATTTGATATCTGGTTTCTCTGGCTTTTCTAAATCCAGTGTGAACATCTGGAAGTTCACAGTTCAGGTACTGTTGAAGCCTGGCTTGGAGAATTTTGAGCATTACTTTGCTAGTATGTAAGATGAGTGAAATTGTGCGTAGTTTGAACATCGTTTGGCATTGCCTTTCTTTGGGATTGGAATGAAAACTGAATTTTTCCAGTCTTGTGGCCACTGATGAGTTTTCCAAATTTTCTGGCATATGGAATACAGCACTTTCACACCATCACCTTTTAGGATTTGAAATAGCTCAACTGGAATTCCATCACCTCTGCTAGCTTTGTTTGTAGTAATGCTTCCTAAGGCCCACTTGACTTCAAATTCCAGGATGTCGGGCTCTAGGTGGGTGATCACACCATCATGGTTATCTGGGTCGTGAAGATCACTTTTACATAGTTCTTCTGTGTATTCTTGCCACCTTTTCTTAATATCTTCCGCTTCTGTTAGGTCCATACCATTTCTGTCCTTTATTGTGCCCATCTTTGCATGAAATGTTCTCTTGGTATCTCTAATTTTCTTGAAGAGATCTCTAGTCTTTCCCATGTACACACTGCTATATTTAAAATGGATAATCAACAAAGACCTAATGTATAGCCCATGGAACTCTGCTCAATATTATGTGCCAGGCTATATGGAAGGGAGTTTCAGGGGAGAATGGATACATGCATACGTGCAGTTGAGTTCCTTCTGTGTTCA
This sequence comes from Budorcas taxicolor, assembly GCF_023091745.1. Lineage (NCBI taxonomy): Eukaryota > Metazoa > Chordata > Mammalia > Artiodactyla > Bovidae > Budorcas > Budorcas taxicolor. Next base: position 25,786,175 of record NC_068914.1, read on the forward strand.
CCTTAAACCACCACAACACTGTTAATCGGCCATACTGCAAAACAAAATGCTTTTAATGTTAAACAAAATTAAAATTAAGGAAAAAAAAGAGGCCACCACAATGAGAAGTCCAAGCACCACAACTACAGGGTAGTAGCCCTCCTCTCAACACAAGTAGAAAAGAGCCCACGAAACAGTGAATATTCAGCATAGACAAGAACAAATAAATACACTAATTTTTTTAATTATTAAAAAAAAAAAAGCTTCAAGTATCCCTGTAAGAGACCAAATGTTTGAAACAATTGTATCTCCAGAAGATGTCTGTCCAAGAAGATGCTCTCAACTCTCAATTCCACATAGAACCGGGAGTAATTAAACATCTCACCTAAAATGTACCCCAGAGAAAAGAATTCAGTATATTTCAGTGAATGTTCACCAAAACCAAAACATTTCCCTCCTTGACTCTTGGCTTTCATACCCTCTTCTGCATATGATTTTTAAAGTATTTTCTGTTAAGGACAAATAAAGGGTCAGTAAAAGACATTTTCACAGAAAGGCACAGAGCTGTACCCTAGGAACAAGGTTGAGACAGGCATGAAACTAAGTGGCCAGGGATACAGAACAGATTGAAGCTTCAAATTAATTTTACCAAAGGATTTGCCTGGTATCTATTCACTCCTGTACTGGGTTGCAGTGGTGGGATCTTGTGATCTCCTAAAAGTAAGAATCAAACCACAATGAGATACCACTTCATATCTACTAAGATAGTTATACTCAAAAAAAAATGAAAAACAACAAGCATGATGAGAATATAGAGAAATTGGAACCCTCATACATTGTTGGTGGGCATGTAAAGTGGTGCAGTGGTGGAAAATATGCAGTTTCTCAAAAAGTTAAACACAGAATTACCATAGCAATTTCACTCCTAGATATACACCCAAAAAGACTGAAAACAGGTATTCAAATACTTGTACACGTATGTTCACAGTAGCATTGTTCACAATAACTAAAAGATAGAAACAAGTATCTATCAGCTAATGAATGGATAGACAAATCATTGTACATACATACAATGAAAAGGAATAGTATTCAGCCATAAAAAGGAATGCAGTATTGATACATGCTATGGTGCTGATGAACTTCAAAAACATTTTGCCAAGTGAAAGAAGTCCGTCACAAAAGGTTACATGTATGATTCCATTTATATGAAATATTCATAAAATGTAAACCCACAGAGATAGAGAGCAGACTGATGGTTTCCAGGGACTAAGGGGAGGAAGGAATAGACAGTAACTACTTCATGGATGTAGGGTTTTATTTGCGGGCAAGGAAAATGTTCTGGAACTAGATAAAGGTATTAAATGTTTGTAAAACATTATGAATGTGCTAAATGCCGCTGAACTATATAGCTGAAAATGATTAATTTTATGTTATTTGAATTTCACCTCAATTTTTTTTTTTTTACTTTATTTTACTTTATAATACTGTATTGGTTTTGCCATACATTGTCATGTTTGGGATCGCATGTACACCTCAATTTTAAAAGGAGACAGGAAATATCAACAATTATAATAACAGCACAGATTTCAAACAGTAAGGAAGTCAGTTTATACAATGGTCTTCAAAATGTGAAAATGCCCAGAGTAAACTAGAGTTTGGACAGAAGAGGGAGCAAGAAACACACAGACATATAGAATTTACATTTTTTTTTAATTCTGAAAATACATAGATTTTTTTTCCAGTATCATGTCACTACTCTTCTCCTTGAATTGCAATATCTTCTAAAATTAGTAGAGAATTTTTAAAATGAATAAACACTTCAATACCGAGAAAGAAATATTGAGGACTCACATAATTTTCAGCATGATGGGCTGACCTGATAGATCATTCAGTCCAACTGCCCTTATTTTACAAATGGGAAACATAGACTCAGAGAAACAACCTACATGCCTCGCCCAAGGTCACACCACAGAACTGGAGCTAGCAGCAGCCTGGGGTTGTTTGGGGACTGTGCTTTCCAGGATAGAAGCTCCAACTGTGTTCTCTGTGGTTTTATTTTTTTCTCTTGAATCACATATCTAAAATGTTTCCAGGCCTGTAGCAAATCACTGTCAGACACCCCTTCCTCAGCTTTTCAGCATTCACGTCCAAGGAAAATCAGGTTAAAATTAACATCTCTAGCACAGGCTTACATGGTAAAGCCCCAAACATTCAGCCCGGCATGTGTCAGATGTTAGCAGAGCAAGCCAGCCCACTGTGGCCTTATTCCCAGGAAGGGGAAGTGGGGGTTAAGAGACTATGTACATGCCACCTACCTGTCAGCTATGGTCAACACATCTTTTTGAGAATCAGTCCAAAGGGCCTGAACTCCTCTCCCAGATGCTGCCATCCAGACCATTCTTCCAGCCCTCGCCTTCTATACTAGAGGGCTGATTAAGCAGTTTCCCCAAACAAAGACCATTCTCTCCCAAGCCAGCTGTCTAAATAAATTTTTGCATTTTTTTTTAACCCAATTGCATGCATGTCTTAGGACTTCTTTTGAATTTGCTGGTGTAATCCCTTCCTCCCCTTCCTACCCCAGTTACCAGGATGAGACACTTTCTTAATGGCCTCCACAAAAGCAGAATCTGCAGTGAACACCCTACATATATTTTGACTCAAGGTTATAACGCAGATAAAGAACAGTCACAGCCAGAACTAAACTTGAAAGCTCCCTACCCCGAGAGGGCAACCCCAAACTGGATACCAGCATCTCAAACATTACTATTTAATTTTGCTAACAGAGGCCATTTGTCTTCATTAAATTTTCAAATGTTCAGCTCCTGAAATACAATTTTCTTGTCAAATGCAAATTTATGTCAGTATCATTAGGAGCACTAATACAGCCCAATGTCATACCAGAATGGCTTCTCTCCCTCTAATTATTTAATTTTGAATAAAAGTGGGATTTTATTTTGGGATTAAGAGTGGGCTCTGGAGTTACCCACGTGGTCTTAGGTAACTGTATATAACCTCCTTTGACTTCAGTTGGTTCATCTCTAAAATGACATAACCATGAGCATCTACCTCTTAAAGCAACTTTGAGAAGACAGAATGTTTGCAGTGCATCTATGAGTGCCTGGCACATTCTAAGTGCTCAATAAATGTTATCTACTAATATCCTTCCCCAGAGAAGGCATGTTAATTACTCTTCAATCATGGAAAAGAGCCTGTCCAGAGCTAGGGGTAGACTATTGCTAATATTTAGGGCAACATATCTTCAGGAACAGCTCAAAGAATAATCCAGGAGTCCTCAACCTATGATCTAATGCCTGATGATCTGAGGTGGAGCTGATATAGTAATAATAGAAATAAAGTGCACAGTAAATATAATGCATTTAAATCATTCCAGAAACCATCCTCCCTCCCCCGGCCATGGAAAAATTGTCTTCCACAAAACTGGTCTCTGGTGCCCAAAAGGCTGGGGACTGGTGCACGAACCTGTCTATTCTGAACTTCCACAGGCTCCGAAAGGACTCCTGAGTTGGAGGGCCTGATCTACAGCCCTCTCCAGATCTTATTCCCTCTCCAACATGCCAGAACCCCTCTGCTTGTGTACCTCTAGCAATAGGAAACTCCCCTCTTCACCTTTTTTGGCTTCACACCTTCATGCCTTTTTTGGCTGCTTACTGTTTCTACTTCTGTCCTCTGGGTCCATGCAGCAGAAGGTGCTTAGTCCTTCAAACACGTAAAATTATCATGTTTCTGAAAATCCCCATGTTCCTAAAGTGTTATCCCAGGGCCTGATTGATAGCCCCTTCATAGGAACTCTTGCTTGTCAATACACTTCAGAACATCCAGTTTCTAGAAGGGAGGCTGCCCAGCTCTAAGGCAGCCAGGGTGGAAAGAGGATTGTAAAGAAAGCAAGGGGAACGTCTTCTTTACCCTTCTACCCATGAAATAAGCAATGAAGTAATATACGAAAAATATTCAGCATGGAGTTTGACACATTATATTCACTGAACACTCTGTTTCCTCTCTCCTCCCTTCCTAAAGTCATATGGAAAGCATAAATAAATAAGTTAGGTTCTGGGCTTCCCTTGTGGCTCAGCTGGTGAAAAATTTGTCTGCAATGTGGGAGACCTGGGTTTGATCCCTGGGTTGGGAAGATCCCCTGGAGAAGTGAAAGGCTACCCACTCCAGTATTCTGGCCTAGAGAATTCCACGGACTATACCCATGGGGTCGCAAAGAGTCAGACACAACTGAGTAACTTTCACTTTTACTTCAAGCTGGGTTCTAATTACATTGCTGGAGACTCAGGAAGATCTAGTAGCTTGCCCTCAATTACAGAGTGGTTGAGCAAGGATATGAACTCAGGCCACCTGATGTCAAGGCCCTTGTGTTTTCCTCCGCACCAGACATGTCTTCCACAGCCCATCATAACATGCTTAAGGACTCAGCTGCAACACAAACTACTCATTCACATTGAGCCTGCAGTCAGACTTTGATTGGGCTCCATCAAGCTACCATAGTCAAGAAAAATATCCCTCTAGACCAGGGCTCCGCAAAGTGTAATCTGTGGACCAAATTTCACCACTGCTTGTTTTTGTAAATGTAGACTTTTGGGAACATAGCCACGCCCATTTACTTTCATATTATGGCTGTTTTCACACTGCAATGGCAGAGTTGAATAGAGACTGTATGGTCTCCAAAATCTAAAATATTTATGAGGTAGCCCACTACAAAATAAAAGTTTGTCAACACTTCTCTAGACCCACACTGTATTGGCAATAGCTCATTGTCCCATAGATAATCCTAAAACCACGAGTGAGAGGAACAATGAAATCACAATGCTTTGAAATAGTATTTCTCTCAGTGGATATTTCTTAAATACATGTCTATGTGTTGGCACTTTTTCCATATTAACTATAATCCACTTTTCTAGGATTGGCTATACAATCACAGAACTACTGTAACACCTGTTTCAATCTTTGTTTCATGTGATAATTTCTCAAATTGCTGTAAGAGTAGCTTTGTGGAAAACAGTTTCCATTTTTCCAACTTCCAGGCAGGTTGCCTCTTCCCCCGTGTGTGGTTTTGGTAGGACTTTCAATCAAGGTGCCCTGCCCTCCTCTAACCAAAGATAGGCTTGAGACCCAAATGGCCCATTAGGACTCCTTTCCCAGAATTTCACACCTGTAATATCACAACTCATGGCCAGAAATTTAGTGAGAACTGATTTGTACCTGCAGCAGTGTCCTTCCAAGATTCCTGATTCCTGCTGCAAATTGTCCTTTCCAAGCCTGGTTCTTCAGATGTAAGCTCCACTTTAAACTAAATTGACCAGATCAGTGTGTCACTTGTAACCAGTCCCAGCTGATATAATTAGTTCATAAAAACCTGCAGGGTAGGAGAATTTGTCTCTAAGGAAACATATTCCTTCTAAACAAAATAAAACCAGAGGAGATAGGTCTTGATAAACCTATAAAACCTTAGAAGAGATTTTTAATTCAATTTTTGAATGCAGAAACATATAAGGAGATTATCATCATCATGTCAGATTTTAAGTTAGTACCAATACTCATCGTATAGTGAATTCCTGATGCCCATGTAATCTTACTTCTCTAGGAATAATAGCTCATTTCTTTGGGACAACATGGTACCTTTACTATTGAGCCTCAGCAGTTACCTCCCCAAAGTGTCCACTTGGGGACATTTGCCAGTTTGTGATGATAAAATCTTGGGTGAGGATTTTTATTGTCTTTAACATGTAACTGACAAGATAACAAAACATAACTCACCACATCTGATTCCTGACATTCACACCAGAGGGTGTTGGGGGATGCTAGGAACTAGGATGACCCAGGAGATCAGTGCAAACTGATCAATGCAGGGGTACCCACAGCCTCTGGTCTCAACACCAAGAAGTCTGCCAGGCAGTGAGAAAGCAGTGGGTATCCAAAAGACAGAAAAAAATGAAAATTTCCTCTGGAAATTCAATTCCTGCATGAATTGAACTGTAGAAGGACTCTGAAGATCATTTTGTTGTTGTTGTTCAGTTGCTAAGTCGTGTCTGACTCTTTGCAACCCCATGGACTACAACATGCCAGGCTTCCCTGTCCTTTGCTATCTCCCAGAGTTTGCTGAAACTCATGTCCATTGAGATGGTGATGCCATCCAACCATCTATTCCTCTGTCACCCCCTTCTCCTTCTGCCCTCAGTCTTTCCCAGCATCAGGGTCTTTTCAAATAAGTCAGCTTAAGACCATTTAATCCACTGACTATCTGAGGAAGGAATTCCCTTTCAAAAAAAAAATCCTGAAAATTGGGTGTCACAAGAGCAGTCCATAAAAATACCATCAATGACAGTGAACTCATTGCCTGTAAGGCAGCGCACTTCATTTTTAGACAGCACAAATTGTTAGCAACTTCTAACCACTCTGATTTGAATAAAATCACAAAAAAATACTCCTCCCTTTTTTCTGTGGTCGTCCTTCATACCTACATTGATCATAGTTTTCATAGCCCACTATACCTTCTCAACTCCTAACCCAATACCACATATGGTCCAAATCATTTTTCATGTGCCACGGATTAAATTTTTACTTTCCTGCCTGTAGAGGTCAACCGGGCCCTAGCAGGAAAGATATGGCACACCCAAATTTAGTAAAATATGGACAGATTAATGAAAGGACCATTTACAGAAGTGGGAGCAGAGGGTAGGGAAAGTAAAAGGGATTGTACAATACCCCAGGGTATTGAAGAAACAGGGAAAACAGTTAACAGAACCTGGATATGGAGCAAGCAAAGTAAAGAGGATTGCCTGGCAGGACCTGTGACCTTCAGCTTCAGATGGTAGCCTCATAGGAATGAGTTGGTAAAATAAACACTCTTCCCTACCTCTTCTCCTTGACTCTGATCTCCTGCCAGAGCATTCCATTGGGCAAACATAATTGGAAACTTGAGGGAAAGGGAGTCCATCAGTGCACTTTATACAAGGTTAGACCCTTGGAACATAGAGCAGAGAAGTGAGAAGAGGAGGAGGAGGAGCAAATGGATCTGAGGAGCAAATGGAAAATATCACAGGACATCTCATGTCATGTCTATTCAGCATGTGTGTGTGTGTGTGTGTGTGTGTGTGTGTGTGTGTGTGTGTTAGTAGCTCAGTCGTGTCTGATTCTTTGCAACCCCATGGACTGTAGCCCGCCAGCCTCCTCTGTCCATGGAATCCTCCAGGCAAAAATACTGGAGTGAGTAGCCATCCCCTTCTTCAGGGAATCTTCCTGACCCGGGGATGAAACCTGGGTCTCCTGCATTGTAGGTGGACTCTACCGTCTAAGCTACCAGGGAAGCCCACTCAGCATGTATACACTTTTTTAAAAAATCTTTATGTGTCTATTTGGCTTCATCGAGTCTTATTTGTGGCACAAGAGATCTTCATTGCCTCATGCGGCATCTTTCATTGCGGGACACAGGCTCTCCAGTTGTAGCACGAAGGCTTAGTTGGTCCGAGGCATGTGGGATCCTAGTTCCCCCACCAGGAATCAAATCCTTGTCCTCTGCATTGCATCACAGACTTTTAACCACTGAACCACCAGAGAAGTCCCATGCATTCACTTTATTCTGGTAACAGCACCTCAGTTTTCTTATGGGGAACCCCTTCCCTCCCATTCTCCTGTCACATGATTTAAGCCCATTTAATAGCAACTCTACCAGCAGGCGAGGTCCTGTGACTCAGGCCTGCCCAGTCAGCACCACACTCCTCTAACCACGGTAACTGGCTCAGAAATAAACATAAAACTCATTTAAGGGCAATGCAAAGCAAACTGCTGTTTTTCTGCAGGAGAGGCATGTTCTCCTTCCCCTTATATTGGAAGATATTAGCCTGGAGCTACTGGAAGCCACATGGCCCCCCAAGGGAAGAACCTGGATAAAGAGAAAGTCAACTCAGAGGAAAGCAGAGCCAAGAGAGAGAAAGACTCATTCCTGATAATGTTGTTTTGAGTTCTTATATCCAATTGTGCCTGAAATCTACCCTGTCCATTCAGGGTATTTAAATGATATTGAAGGGAGTCTCCTGGTTAGGAACCTGTGGTTAGGAACCTGTCTTATAATGCAGGGAATGTGAGTTCAGTCCCTGGTCTGGGAATGGAGATCTCATGTGTGCAGAGCAACTGGGCCCATGAGCCACACTGGACAGCCTGCTTTCCCCAGCATAAGACCTCACACGGTGCACCAACAATCCCATATACCACAAATGGGACCCAAGGCAGCCAAATAAATAAATAGACAAATATTAAAAATAATAATAATAAATGATATTGAAAAGACAAGATCCTGTAGTCTAAAGAGCACTGGTTCCATCACCTTCTAGCTAGGCAACATTGCCAAAACACTTCACTTTGTGATTTTCAAGTTCCTTGACTTTAAAACAGGAAATTTAAAAAAATAAAAAATTAAACAGGAAATTATAATGCCCTGCGACCCTCTTAGGCTTATTGTGAGTACCAAAAAAGATCACAGATTTAAAGGTCCCTTGTGAACTGCAAGGCATTGTGTAAATATCACAGATTCTCCTCCAGGTCATCCCCACCTTCAGATCCACCACCCTCAGGCCATTGGTAACGCACTGTTCCACAGTCAGGGGCACACAACATTCTAAAATTACTTCCCAGGCTGAGTAATGACATATTGGAAAGCAGCTGTCAAGAGCAATGGCAATCTCCACATTGCCAAATGGAAAGAAAGAACGAAGAAATCGACCAAATTGGCTTTATTTTAAAGAGACAGACTGGAATCAGCAACTAAGAAACAGAATCATGAGAAAAATTCTACTGAATTAAAAACTATGTCTGAAACAATGTCAGAACAGAGGAAGACAGAAACAGGCAAAAGTGAAGAAAAATAGTCCCTGCTCTGGGGCACTGTGATTCAAGCTGCAATAATCACAGCTGGGAAGCAACAGAGTCAAAATCAAAAACCACAGAACAGACAAGACAGAGCGCTTCCCTGAGGACAGAGAACTGTCGAAAGGGAAAGCCCATACGTTACAACCATAAAATACTGGGAAAGAATCAAGGCAGAGGCCAGCCAGTGGGGCGGTAAACCCAAGCTCAGAAAAACAGAAAGATATGGTCTCACGGCTGAAGCCAGCATGATGGTGAGCACAGAATCTGAGAGCACTTCACCCAGTGGCTAAACCCCATGTGGAAATTTCAAAACTGGAATGGGAAAAATGTGAAGCACAGCTAGGAAAATGTCTTACCACAGAGGCAAAAGAGAAAAACACATCTGCAAAGTGCTTCAGTGTGCTCCTCAGTAGCTCACCTCACAAACAGCAGGCTTGGATAAAGTGCTTGGCTGTGTGCTGGTCCAGCAATTTGATTCTATTGCAGACTGAAATTAAAGAGCAGAGGAAAAATTGATCATCAACATGCCAAGTGTGCCATAGTTTACCAATGGACTAAAAACTGAAAGATGGGTTAAGTCTGAAAGTAAAATCTCTCTCGTCCAACTGAAGAAGCAAAGTGCTCAAAGGAAATGTATTTCAAAAATGACTTTTAGCATCAAGCCAAGGACTGTGTTAAATTTTATGTGGGTTTTCCAGGTGGTACTAGTGGTAAAGAATCCGCCTGCCAGTGCAGGAAACATAAAAGATGTAAGTTTGATCCCTAGGTTGGGAAGATCCCCTTGAAAAGGGAATGGTAACCCACTCCAGTATTCTTGCCTGGAGAATCCCATGGACAGAGGAGACAGAAGCAACATAGTCCTTCCCCTATCCTCAACGCACCCCCAATCAAATAACAATCCCATTGAGAAGGAAAATCTCACTAGACCAAGACAGAACATAGGATGGAATACAGCAGCTGGAACAAACCAGACTTATATAGCTGTAAAGCAGGTGTCTGCTCAGTGAAAGCACCCCCCCCCAACCAAAAAAAAAAAAAAAACACAGACTCACATCACCATTTTCTTCCCTCGTTTAGAAGGAAATGAATAAATCAACTGGAAAAGATTTGTTGGTACTTTCCTCCCCATCCCAATCATCCCTCCCCAAACAGAGCATCATCCTGCCCCTCCCACATCCAGACTGTATTTCGAATCCTTTCCTTGATTCCTGTTACTACTACCCTTGTCTTGGCCACTGTCTTCTCTTGCCTGGACTGCCCAGATTACCTGCTTATTCCCATCCTCTGTCCCTTATAATCAGTCCTCTGCTCATGTAAGCTAGATCAAAACCCTGCCATGGCTGCCAAGACTACAATGAAATACCAACTCCTCCAAGACCCTGTACCTTCCAGCTTCTGACCACTCCTTTAGCTCATTTCATGCAACTCTCCACCTCACTCCATCCAGCCTCACTGACTGATCTGTTCTGTGAATGCGCCACACTCTTTGCCACCAAAATATTTTAGCATATACTTTTCTCTGTCTGTGATGCTGTTCCCTCCCACTCTTTACCTAACTCTTCTTCACCATGAAGTCTCAATTTAAAAGTTTCTCCTGGGAATTCCCTGGCAGTCCAGTGGCTAGGATTCCACACTTTCACTGCATAGGGCCCAAGTTCAATCCCTGGTCAGGGAACTAAGATCCCAAAAGTTGCATGGTGTGGCCAAAAATCAAACAAGTTCCTTCCCTCAGAGAAATCCCTCTACTGCTGCTACTGCTAAGTCGCTTCAGTCGTGTCCGACTCTGTGCGACCCCACAGACGGCAGCCCATCAGGCTCCCCCGTCCCTGGGATTTTCCAGGCAAGAACACTGGAGTGGGTTGCCATTTCCTTCTCCAATGCATGAAAGTGAAAAGTGAAAGTGAAGTCACTCAGTCGTGTCTGACTCCTAGCGACCCCATGGACTGCAGCCTACCAGGCTCCTCCATCCAAGGGATTATCCAGGCAAGGGTACTGGAGTGGGTTGCCGTTGCCTTCTCCGGAAATCCTTCTAAGCTCCCACCAAAAATTAGGCCTTAGAGCACCCTGTACTTTTCTTTACCATAGTTGGTAATTACACATATTTATTTTGTCTCTCACTCCTCACAATACTAAAAAGTTGGGAACTTCTCTGCTTGCTCCCTACTGTACACCCAGCTCCTAGAGTAGACCCTGGCACCCAGAAGGGGATCAGAAAATACTTGCTGAATGAAAAAATATTCTCTGCACTAACATGGTATACAAAAGTAGAAATTATGTCCTCTTTATTCAAAGTGCATCCAATCTAAAATACACAAAACAAACAAGCAGGATAAAATAGAAGATAATCACATGTAGGACAGACTATATGGAAAGTGTCATAGAGGTGTATAGGCACTCCACATAAGTTACAAAACAAAAAACACTAAGAAATTTCTATCTTCAGGGAAAACCCCCTGTGAAGTCACTAGTAATCACTATTTTCTACAAAGGCAGAACCAAAAATAAAACAAATAAATTAAAAAAAACAAAACCCACCTACCTGTCCATAAACAGAAACCAAAGAATCTCTACTTACTAACCTAGGATTGCAACCAGTGAAAAGTGAAAATGTTAGTTGCTCAGTCGTGTTCAGCTCTTTGCAACCCAATGGACTGTAGCCCACCAGGCTCCTCTGTCCATGGGATTTTCCAGGCCAGAATACTAGAGCGGGTTGCCATGCCCTTCAGAAGATCTTCCCCACCCAGGGATTGAACCTGGGTCTCCTGCATTGCAGGCAGATTCTTTACTGTCTGAGGCACCCGGAAACCAACCAATAGCTAACTGCACCAGCAGCACCAAAACTATGCTGACTGCCTGTGTAGTTCCCAAATTCGCATCACCTGAGAAGTACAGAAATATGGAAGAAAAAACTAAACCCCAAAACTGGTTCCACTTGAAGACATAGTGTTGGAAAGCATCACACCTATACTTAAACAAGGAACAAGCTAAAGAAACTGCAAAGTAACAATTTTTTATGAAATCAGAAAACTGAGGTCCCAGAACCAATAACCAACACAGAAGCTGAGGAAAGACAGGCATCCACAAGGAAGAAACAGGACCCAGGCCTTAAACTGGGACAAACACCTGACACCACAGAAGCCACTAAGGAGAATTTAGTTAGAAATGTTTAACAAATTACTGAAGGCCAAACATAGGCTCACTAAGGGCTACAGTAATAGAAGTTGGGTGAAGGGTGTATGGGAGCTTCCTAGACTATCTTTGCAACTCTTCTTTAAGTCCAAAACTATTTACAACAAAAATAACTGGGGACTCATGAGTGCTACTGAACGTGGACAGAGGCAAACTGAAAACATGTCTCCTGGGATGTCTCCTACCCCAGGCATGCATGGAACTCTCAAAAGAAACAGTGTCCATGAAGATGACGTCCCTCACCAAGAATATGGGCAAGGAAAAAAAAAAGGAACTCTAATGACTAAGTCAGTCCACAGACCCAACAAACAGAAGTTTTTCACCCCTGAAAAAGTATGTATTCAATTATTTTGCATTTCTAGAAATTAGAATTGAGGTTCACTTCACATTAATGAAAATAAATGCAGAATGAAGGCACTGGATGCATGGACACAAAAAAAAACAGAAAACCCATTGGTAAATTTAAGCAAGAATTGACTATAAAAATAATGAGGATGGGGGCATGAGGTATATGAGAACTCCAAGTACTTTCCACTCAATTTTGCCATGAACCTAAAATTGCTTTAAAAAAAGTTTACTTTTTAAAAAATAAATACATGATGATAACTTGTTTGTATGGAAAACAAAATGGAATTAAAATACTAGATAAAAATAGCACAGAAGATGGAAAAGCTACTCAAAGCAGACCACGGAAGAAATATTTAAAGGAAGTCAAAGAATTCTAAAATTATTCATCTTATTCAGGAAGAAGACAGAAATATTAATTTACTTTAGACATTGTTGAAAAATATATATGTGACTAACTGCTTCCTTTTAAAAATCAGCTTCAAGATGACAACACACACACTGATACAAACGGAAGAACTTCCGCTGGAAAAAACCTTAAAACTGAGCAACTTCTACACACGGGGCAAAGCAGAAGTCCACAGCAAGCGTGTGGGAAATGTTGGGACACAGGCCCACTGCCCTCCCCGCATCCCGCATTCGGCCAGAGACCCTCAGTCAGAAGGAAACAGCACCCAGAACACCTCTGAGGAGCAAAGGATTTGAATGAACCCCAGCCTATAAGAACTGCACCTGAAAGATGAGCCCCCAAAATGTCTAGCTTTGAAAATCAACTGGGGCTCATGTGCCAAAGACCCAGAAGACTGCAGGGACCTGAGCAAACCCGGGTTTGCCTGACCCGGGGCCCAGCACGGAGCACCCGCTGGGCACCCAGACTTTGTGTGGAGGAGGCGCCTCTGCTTGTCCCGGAACTTCAGCCTGAGGCGCAGGCCTCTGACTTGACACACATTCGGGGTCTTACTGGAGTGCTCCCTGCCAGGGAAGACTGGTGGCCAGATCTCTGTACCTGCTCTCCGCCTCGCCTCAGCCGGGCACCATGTTAGCGCCTCAAGATGCCCGCCGTCTCCCGGAAGCGAGCTCTTCACGCCTCCAGCTGCCCGGGTCGGTCTTCACAGCTGCCGCCAAATGAAGTCCGTTGATCACCTGGCTCTGTGGGCAATTGCCCGTTGGCCAAAAAAGCCAAAGCTTAGGAAGGTTGGAAACATGCCGTGTCTCAGAGCTCGTAATGGTGGACTCTGAAGAAAACTTGGGACTCCAGAACTCAGGCTTCCAGAAGTAAATGCTGTCTTCTTGTATTCGTCAGTTTGAGCGAAAAGCCCTGAAATGGGCATTTTCTTTAAGTCTGCAGTTCCTATCTTGGAGTGACTCCTCATTTACCCCAAGAGAATAATCTCAGGCATTTACAAGTACTGAGCTACAAAACAGTCCTGACAGTTTAAAAGCAGGATTAAAGATGATTTTTTTCTCAGCTTTTGCTGGTCCACATGTTCTATAAAAAGATAAATTACTTTCGGTTTTTTTAATATTTATTTTTATTTATTTGGCTGCAAGGGGTCTTAGTTGTAGCATGTGGGATCTAGTTCCCCAACCAATAATTGAACTCCAGCCCCCTGCACTGTAAGTACAGACTCTTAGCCACTGGACCACCAAGGAAGTCCCATTTTCATATTTTAAAAAGAGGTTTTTAATATTGGAAAGGAACTTAAGATGTTTAATATCCTTTCATGGTCTACCATCATGTGACTTTATTTATGGTAGGCAAATACTGGATTTTAAGGTACATTAAGTCTCAAGCTAACACAAGCCTGTTGAAAACATTAGAAATTAACATTTTTAAAGCTATTAGATTTTATAGTCATAATTATCCTGTCTTGTCTGTGTTGATGACAAAAACACAGACAAATTGCTGATGATGTTCCGTCCTACCCCCAGCCTGTTTTTTGCTTTGCAAACTTTCCTTCATCTTTCAAGTTCCACTCCACTCCCTGGTCCCTTGGTCTGGGCTTCCACAAAACAGGAGGCACATCTGAATCTTAACCTTAAATCTTAAAGTAACCCGATGTGTTACTTTACCTGATTCCCAATTAAACTAAAAGATCCTTGAGGACAGAAGCTAGTTCTATTTTTTTTTCCTGTCTTTTTTTTTTATTGATGTATAGTATACATTTCAGGTGTACAATATAATAATTCACTATTTTTAAAGTGAATATAGTTATGGGAAAATATTGGCTATATTCTCGGTGCTGTACCATATATCCTCATAGTTTGTAACTCTTAATCCTCTACCCCTAACTTGTCCTTATCTGGGAATCTGTTTCATTTTTTAAATTCTACACATAAGTGATATTATACAGTTATTTGTCTGTCACTGTCCAACTTATTTCACTAAGCAAATTACCCTCCAAGTCCATCTGTGTTGTTGCAAATGGCAAAATTTCATCCTTTTTATAGCTAACTAGTATTCCATTGTATATATGTATCACATCTTCCTTATCCATTCATCTGTTGATGGACATTTAGGTTGCTACCTATCTTGGCTATTGTAAATAATGCTTCTATGAACATTAGTAAGCATATATCATTTCAAATTAATGTTTTTGTTTTCAGATATATAACCAGGGATGGAATTGCTAGATCATATGGTAGTTCTGGGCTCCCCAGCTGGCTCAATGGTAAAGAATCTACCTACCACTGCAGGAGACACCAGAGACTCGAGTTCAATCCCTGGGTGGGGAAGATCCCCTGGAGGAGGAAATGGCAAGCCACTCCAGTATTCTTGCTGGGAAAATCCCCTGGATAGAAGAGCCTGAAGGGCTACAGTCCGTGGAGTTGCAAAAGAGTCAGACATGACAGCATGCACACGAGCACACACAGTAGTTCTATTTTTAGTTTTTTGAGACACTGCCATACTCTTTCCACAGTGGCTGCACCAATTTACATTCCCACCAACTGTGTACAAGAATTTCCATTTCTCCACATCCTCTCCAGCATTTGTTATTTGTGTTCTTTTTGATGATAGCCATTCTGATGTGTGAGGTGATACCTCATTTTCGTTTTGATTTGCATTTAGCAATTTTGAGCATCTTTTCATGTGCCCGTTAGCCATCTGTATGTCTTTAGAAAAATGTATATTCAGGTCTTCTGCCCATTTCTTAGTTGGGTTGTTTGTTTTTTGATGTTGAGTTTTATGAGTGGTTTATGTATTTTGAAGATTAACCACTTATTGGTTGTATCACTTGCAAATCTTTTCTTGCACTCAATAGGTTGCCTTCTCATTTTGATGATGGTTTCTTTTGCTGTGCAAAGGCTTTTAAGGTTTATCAGACCCCATTTGTTAATTTTTGCTTTTGTTTCCTTTGCCTTAGGAGACAGATCCAAAAACAATAGTACTACAATTTATGCAGAGGGTAAATCTTAATAGACTTTTTATTCCCAGGTACTAGCACAGCTTGTTTGTGAATGAAAAGGAATTAGACACTCATTATGAATCAATAGAAGGTAACTATTTCTTAATAAGACTTGGCACCCAATGTCAGTGTGGATTTTTTTCCCCACACCAAGCAGCTCCCCAACACCAGCGGGGTGTCCTATAGTTTAACTCAATCCTAACACTAACTACTGGGAGATAACATCAGATTCCTCAGATTAAGTGCTCAGTCCTATAAGACTGCTGCCACCACCACCCTACTTTAGATGCAAGTTCAGATTGTCACCTGTGCTTCTGACCAACTGGCTATAATCTGGATATTCCAGTAACCCCCTCTCTAGGTTCAGTTAATTTGCTAGAACAGTTCACAGAATTCAGAGAAATGTTTTACTTACTAGATTACCAATTTATTATAAAGGGGGGAATAGCCAGATGGAAGAGATACATAGTTGGGGCAAGGTACATGGGAAGGACACGGAGCTTCCATGCCCTCTCCAACCAAGCACATGATTCTCCCCAGAGCCCCCATGTTCACCAACTCAAAAGCATGCCAAATTCCACTCTTTGGGGGGTTTTTGGTGGCTTCATTACATCTTCATGATTGATTAAGTCATTGAAAATTGATGACTGAGCTCAATCTCCAGACCCTTTCTCCTCCTAGGAGAAAGTCGTGTCCGACTCTTTGCGACCCCACAGAGTGCAGCATGCCAGGCTTCCCTGTCCATCACCAACTCCCGCAGCTTGCTCAAACTCATGTCCATGTCCATGAGTTAAATAAGCAGGGTGACAATATACAGCCTTGATGTACTCCTTTCCCAATTTGGGACCAGTCCATTTTTCCATGTCCAGTTCTAATTGTTGCTTCTTGACCTTGAAAATACAGATTTCGCATACAGATTTCTCAGGAGGCAGGTAAGGTGGTCTCATATGCCCATCTCTTTAAGAATTGTCCACAGTTTCTCATGATCCACACAGTCAAAGGCTTTGGCATAGTCAATAAAGCAGAAATAAATGTTTTTCTGGAACTCTCTTGCTTTTTCAATGATCCAGTCGATGTTGGCAATTTGATCTCTGGTTCCTCTGCCTTTTCTAAATCCAGCTGGAACATCTGGAAGTTCATAGTTCAGGTACTGTTGAAGCTTGGCTTGAAGAATTTTGAGCCTTACTTTGCTAGTGTATGAGATGAGTGCAGTGGTATGGTAGTTTGAGCATTCTTTGGCATTGCCTTTCTTTGGGATTGGAGTGAAAACTGACCTTTTCCAGTCCTGTGGCCACTGCTGAGTTTTCCAAATTTGCTGCCATATGGACTGCCGCACTTTCACAGCATCATCTTTTAAGATTTGAAATAGCTCAACTGGGATTCCATCATCTCTACTAGCTTGTTCGTAGTGATGCTTCCTAAGGCCCACTTGACTTCGCATTCCAGAATGTCTGGCTCTAGGTGAGTGATCACACCATTGTGATTATCTGGGTCATGAAGATTGTTTTCATACATTTCTTCTGTGTATCCTTACCACCTCTTCTTAATACCTTCTGCTTCTGTTAGGTCCATGCCATTTCTGTTCTTTATTGTCCCCATCTTTGCATGAAATATTCCCTTCGTATCTCTGATTTTCTTGAAGAAATCTCTAGTCTTTCCCATTCTATTGTTTTCCTCTATTTCTTTGCATTGATCACTGAGGAAGGCCTTCCTATCTCTCCTTGCTATTCTTTGGAACTCTGCATTCAGATGGGTATATCTTTCCTTTTCTCCTTTCCTTTCTCCTTTCACCTTTCACTTCTCTTCTTTTCACAGCTATTTGTAAGGCCTCCCCAGACAGCCATTTTGCCTTTTTGCGTTTCTTTTTCTTGGGGACAGTCTTGATTACTGCCTCCTGTACAATGTCACAAACCTCCATCCATAGTTCTTCAGGCACTCTGTCTATCAGATCTAATCCCTTGAATCTTTGTCACTTCCATTGTATAACTGTAAGGGATTTGATTTAGGTAAAACCTGAATGGCCTAGTGGTTTTCCCTACTTTGTTCAGTCTAAGTCTGAATTTGGCAATAAGCAGTTCATGATCTGAGCCACAGTCAGCTCCTACTCTTGTTTTTGCTGACTGTATAGAGCTTCTCCATCTTTGGCTGCAAAGAATATAATCAATCTGATTTCAGTATTGACCGTCTGGTGATGTCCATGTGTAGAGTCTTCTCCTGTGTTGTTGGAAGAGGGTATTTACTATGACCAGTGTGTTCTCTTTGCACAACTCTGTTAGCCTTTGCCCTGCTTCATTTTGTACTCCAAGGCCAAATTTGCCTGTTACTCCAGGTATCGCTTGACTTCCTATTTTTGCATTCCAGTACCCTATGTTGAAAAGGACATCTTTTTTGGATGTTAGTTCTAGAAAATCTTGTAGGTCTTCATAGAACTGTTCAATTTCAGCTTCTTCAGCATTACTGGTTGGGGCATAGACTTGGATTACTGTGATATTGAATGGTTTGCCTTAGAAACAACAGAGATCATTCTGTTGTTCTTGAGATTACACCCAAGTACTTCATTTGGGACTCTTTTGTTGACTATGAAGGCTACTCCATTTTTTCTAAGGGATTCTTGCCCAGAGTAGTAGATATAATCGTCACTAATACAACAAAAAAGACACCTCACTAACACAACAAAAGACACTTTCATTGCTCTCTGCACAGGAAATTCCAAGGGTTTTAAGATTCCTGTGCCAGATTTCCCTGATGGCTCATTGGTAAAGAATCCGCCTGCCAAGCAGGAGATATGGGTTTGATCCCTGGGTAAGGAAATGGCAACCCACTCCAGTACTCTTGCCTAGGAAATCCCAGGACAGAGGAGGCTGGCGGGCTAGAGTCCATGCAAAAGAGTCAGACATGACTTAGCAACTAAACAACAGTGTCAGGTTTGGGACATGACTAATAAATGTTTATTATAAATAACATTATCACACTAGTCAGTCAGTTCAGTCGCTCAGTCATGTCCAATTCTTTGCAACCAATGAACTGCAGCATGCCAGGCCTCCCTGTCCATCACCACTCCTGGAGTTTATCCAAATTCATGTCCATCAAGTCGGTGATGCCATCCAACCATCTCATCCTCTGTTGTCCCCTTTTCCTCTTGCCCTCAATCTTTCCCATCATCAGGGTCTTCTCAGATGAGTTAGCTCTTCGCATCAGGTGGCCAATGTATTGGAGTTTCAGCTTCAACATCAGTCCTTCCAGTGAACACCCAGGATTGATCTCCTTTAGGATGGACTGGTTGTATCTCCTTGCAGGCCAAGGGACTCTCAAGACTCCTCCAATACCACAGTTGGAAAGCATCAATTCTTCAGCTCAGCTTTCTTTATATTCCAACGCTCACATCCATACATGACCACTGGAAAACCATAGCCTTGACTAGACAGAACTTTGTTGACAAAGTAATGTCTCTGCTTTTTAATATGCTGTCTAGTTTGGTCATAACTTATCTTCCAAGGAGTAAGTGTCTTTTAATTGCATAGCTGCAATCACATCTGCAGTGATTTTGGAGCCCCCCAAAAAATAAAGGCAGCCACTGTTTCCACTGTTTCCCCAGCAATCTGCCATGAAGTGATGGGATTGGTTGCCATGATCTTAGTTTTTGGAATGTTGAGCTTTAAGCCAACTTTTTCACTCTCCTCTTTCACTTTCATCAAGAGGCTCTTTAGTTCTTCTTCACTTTCTGCCATAAGGGTAGTGTCATCTGCGTATCTGAGGTGATTGATATTTCTCCCAGCAATCTTGACTCCAGCTTGTGCCTCTTCTAGTCCAGCATTTCTCATGATACACTCTGCATATAAGTTAAATAAGCAGGGTCACAATGTACAGCGTGACGTACCCCGTTTCCTATTTGGAACTAGTCTGTTGTTCCATGTCCAGTTCTAACTGTTGCTTCCTGACCTGCATACAGGTTTCTCAAGAGGCAGGTCAGGTGGTCTGGTATTCCTATCTCTTTCAGAATTTTCCACAGTTTATTGTGATCCATAGAGTCAAAGGCTTTGGCATAGTCAATAAAGCAGAAATAGATGTTTTCCTGGAATTCTCTTGCTTTTTCCATGATCCAGTGGATCTTGGCAATTTGATCTCTGGTTCCTCTGCCTTTTCTAAAACCAGCTTGAACATCTGGAAGCTCTTGGTTCACATATTGCTGAAGCCTGGCTTGGAGCATTTTGAGCATTAGTTTACTAGCATGTGAGATGAGTGCAATTGTGCGGTAGTTTGAGCATTCTTTGGCATTGCCTTTCTTTGAGATTGGAATGAAAACTGACCTTTTCCAGTCCTGTGGCCACTGCTGAGTTTTCCAGATTTGCTGGCATATTGAGTGCAGCACTTTCACAGCATCATCTTTCAGGATTTGAAACAGCTCAACTAGAATTCCATCACCTCCACTAGCTTTGTTCGTAGTGATGCTTCCTAAGGCCCACTTGACTTCGAATTCCAGGATGTCTGGCTCTAGGTGAGTGATCACACCATTGTGATTATCTCGGTCATGAAGAACTTTTTTGTACAGTTCTTCTGTGTATTCTTGCCACCTCTTCTTAATATCGTCTGCTTCTGTTAGGTCCATACCATTTCTGTCCTTTATCGAGCCCATCTTTGCATGAAATGTTCCCTTGGTATCTCTGATTTTCTTGAAGAGATCTCTAGTCTTTCCCATTCTGTTCTTTTCCTCTATTTCTCTACACTGATCACTGAGGAAGGCTTTCTTATCTCTCCTTGCTATTCTTTGGAACTCTGCATTCAAATGGGTATATCTTTCCTTTTCTCCTTTGCTTTTCACTTCTCTTTTCATAGCTATTTGTAAGGCCTCCTAAGCCAGCCATTTTGCTTTTTTGCATTTTTTTTTCCCTTGGGGATGGTCTTGATCCCTGTCTCCTGTACAGTGTCACAAACCTCTGTCCATAGTTCATCGGGCACTCTGTCTATCAGATCTAGTCCCTTAAATCTATTTCTCACTTCCACTGTATAATTATAAGGGATTTGATTTAAGTCATACCTGAATGGTCTAGTCGTTTTCCCCACTTTCTTCAATTTAAGTCTGAATTTGGCAATAAGGAGTTCATGATCTGAGCCACAGTCAGCTCCCGGTCTTGTTTTTGCTGACTGTATAGAGCTTCTCCATCTTTGGCTGCAAAGAATATAATCAATCTGATTTTGGTATTGATTATCTGGTGATGTCCATGTGTAGAGTCTTCTCCTGTGTTGTTGGAAGAGCGTGTTTACTATGACCAGTGTGTTCTCTTTGCACAACTCTGTTAGCCTTTGCCCTGCTTCATTTTGTACTCCAAGGCCAAATTTGCCTGTTACTCCAGGTGTTTCTTGACTTCCTACTTTTGCATTCCAGTCCCCTATAATGAAAAGGACACCTTTTTTGGATGTTAGTTCTAGAAGGTCTTGTAGGTCTTCATAGAACTGTTCAATTTCAGCTTCTTCAGCATTACTGGTTGGGGCATAGACTTGGATTACTGTGATATTGAATGGTTTGCCTTAGAAACAACAGAGATCATTCTGTTGTTCTTGAGATTACACCCTAGTACTTCATTTGAGACTCTTGTTGACTATGATGGCTACTCTATTTCTTCTAAGGGATTCCTGCCCACAGTAGTAGATATAATGGTCATCTGAATTCAATTCACCCATTCCAGCTCATCTTAGTTCACTGATTCCTAGAATGTCAATGATCACTCTTGCCATCTCCTGTTTGACCACTTCCAATATGCCTTGATTCATGGACCTAGCATTCCAGGTTCCTATACAATATTGCACTTTATAGCATTGGACCTTGCTTCTATCACCAGTCACATCCACAACTGGGTGTTGTTTTTGCTTTGGTTCCGTCTCTTCATTCTTTCTGGAGTTATTTCTCCACAGATCTCCAGTAACATATTGGGCACCTACTGACCTGGGGAGTTCATCTTTCAGTGTCCTATCTTTTTGCCTTTTCATACTGTTCATGGGGTTCTCAAGGCAAGAATACTGAAGTGGATTGCCATTCCCTTCTCAGTGGACCACATTCTGTCAGACCTCTCCACCATGACCCGTCCATCTTGGGTGGCCCCACATGGCATGGTTTAGTTTCATTGAGTTAGACAAGCTGTGGTCCATGTAATCAGATTGGCTAGTTGTCTGTGATGTGATTTCTGTCTGTCTGCCCTCTGATGCCCTCTCTCAGTGCCTACCATCTTACTTGGGTTTCTCTTACCTTGGACGTAGAGTTAAATATATTCACAGCCTAGAAGTTGAGAGTCGTATTTTATTCAGCTTGAATTTTTTGGACTTCAACCCTGGGAGGCAGCATCTCAAGTGACGCTTAAGAGAACTGCTCAGAGAAGGCAAGGAGAGCTGAAAAGGGAAAATGAAAGTCGTTCAGTTGTGTCTGACTCTTTGCAACCCCATGTCCATGGAATTCTCCAGGCCAGAATACTGGAGTGGGTAGCCTTTCCCCTCCCCAGGGGATCTTCCCAACCCAGAGATCAAACCCAGGTCTCCCACATTGCAGGCGGATTCTTTACTAGCTGAGCCACAAGGGAAGCACAAAAATACTGGAGTGGGTAGCCTATCCCTTCTCCTGTGGACCTTCCCAACCCAGAAATCGAACTGGAGTCTCCTCCATTGCAGGCAGATTCTTTACTATGGAGGGGTAGAGACAGGTTATATAGAAGTTTTGCAACAAAAGGCAGGTAGTCTGAATGTCACAAGATTATTGTGAATTAAATGAAAACCAGATAGCTCAAGTTAAACAATTTAGCACTTTTCTATTATGGGAAGATGCAAGATTCTGGGCTCACTGAAATCATTCCTTTGATATGCACCTCAGCTCTCTGGGGCCAATATCCTGTGTTTCACATCCTGAGTTTCCTGAATGCTCACTGGCTCACACTGGAGGTCTGCAATCACCAATGACTGTGGCATCCTTTGTTTACTGATACAGCAGGAAATATTCCATTTCTCACACTTAATAATTACCATTCCCACAAGCAAGATAAATGTTCTTAAATCTTCACGGTCAAATGTTTTAAGCTGTTGTGAATTTCAGATCATTTCTACATGAATTTCTTTTAAGTTCAAGGATAGGTTATTGACATTTCCTGAGCATACGGCAAATTCTAAGAATGCATGCAGCCACCATGGTTTTTTACCTAACTATAATATGGCTTAATATTGTTTTGAAAAATTTATCTGTATGTGTCCTAGTTGCATTCATTGTGCTAACAGAAATACCCTACATGAATTCTCTGTTTCCAAAGTTAATTTGGCAAACATCTGCTACAAGAAAATGGTCCAGATGGTTTTTGACATGTAGTGATAATAAATAAGTGGTCCTTTTCACATATTGCATGGATTTGCTGCAGTTTTCTATTAAAGGGATGTGGTTTATAAAAGTGGGGGAGGGAGTTAATTTCATGGCCACCCAAGGCACATGGAAACATATGTGAGTCATGTGTCTAAATGCCAGACTACTCTTTATAGATTCAAATGGGGTCACATTGCCAGAAATATCTCATATGTTACTGACCATGTCTCTTTCTGATATTTTAACATCACTTGCCACAAGCTTTACATGTATTAACCTTAATCTTTTCAACAGCCCTATAGAGTATCATCTCTATTTCTAGACATAGAAGTAGCCCATAATTATTAGTAAGCGGTAGAGCACTTAACACCAAATTCCATGTTCCTAGTACCCATACATATTCCACATCAGTTGTTTCTCCACTGCCAGGTTTCATTCCCAGTGGACAAGGCCTTCTCTGTGAGCAAACTTGCTTGAGGGCACCTTTTTATCCCCTCTGAAGCCCATTGTCAGTCTCCTCTCATCAGACAGAGTGGCACACTTGTACCCACCCTGAAAGCTCTCAGGTACAGGAGAACCATCCTGAAATGCAGAGACTGCCTCTTTCACCCAATCCAGTGGCCTTCTTAAACATCCAAATGGCAGTTCACCTCAATATCTCACAGAACATCTTCTGAAACACCTTCATCTCTGCCCATGATCCTTCTCTCCCTGTGCTGAACCAGAGGACTCAATCCGAGACAGATACTGCAGTTTGCGTCCCTACAGAGCAAAGGCTGATAACAGTTGATCAATGAGCTGGGTTAAGAGGCAGGCAAGCACTAAGTTATCATAGAAAATGAACCAGACAGAGAATGCTATATTTATCAAAATTCCTTCTGTGAAGAATGTGATATGTGGTTGAGAGGAATACACTCAAAAGTCACTTGGAATAGTAAGATCCCACAGGAGAGTGTAAAGGTGGCTGTTAAATACCCAGTAATGTTGCGTGGGGTAGTCTGTGAGTTAGACTTGAGTTATACTTGTTGGGGGAAGTAAGCAGGTTTGGAGCTAGAGGGGAAGTATTCTTAATAAGGAGCAAGAGCTGAGGGAGCTAGCTCTGCCTTTCCCACAAGGAGCGCTTAACCTTTCCACAACTGAACACACACTTATTAAGGAAAGGGAATTTGAAGAGGCACCAAACTGAGAGCCTGAGAATGCCATACAAGCTTTCCTCATTTCCAGGAGTTAGTTATGGCCTGGACTGCTACTATGATTCCTACCTTCCATATAACTGTTTCTAGAAATTTTTAACTTTCTTAAATGTAGTATTTAACTGTCAATATCTATGGCACCTCCTTTAAACAGAGCCCTAGGCTATTATTTCAAGAACACAAGAGAAACATTAGAGACTAGAAAGCTGTAAATGAAGGAAAAAACTATTACATACAAAACACAAATAGCATAAGTGCTTAACCTAAGTAACATTAAATAACTTAAATAACACTCATGAGCATTTAGTACATCTGATACTCTGCTGAGTGCTTTATACACACTATGTGTGCTGTGCTAAGTCACTTCAGTAATGTCTGACTCTTTGTGACCCTTTAGACTGAAGCCTGCCAGGCTCCTCTGTCCATGGGATTTCTCCAGGCAAGAATACTGGAGTAGATTGCCATGCCCTCCTCCAGGGGATCTTCCTGACCCAGGGATCGAACCAGCATCTCTCATGTCTCCTGCATTGGCAGGTGGGATCTTTACCACCAGCACCACCTGAAAAGCCTCATATATGCTCTATCTCATTTAATGCACACACATATACACAATACCATGAGGCAGATACTAGTATTATCTCCATCTAACAGGTGAGAAATCTAAGACAACGAGATGTTAAATAATTTACCCAAGGTCTTCCAGCTGACAAAAGGCAGAGCCGCTATAAGTCAGCATGTGAAGGAGATCCACCAAAAGGCTTGGGCAGAATTCAGTAGAAGAGCTGTCGAAAAGGGTCAAAGGGTGAAAGAAAGGCAGGAGGACAAGACATGCAGTGGAAACAGTTTGAATGAAGGTGCAGATGTCAGAATAAAGCTCCAGAATCTGATCTATGACCTGCAGGACAAATCCAGCCCACCATTTATTTTTTTGTAGCTTAGTTGTACAAATTAAATGGCTTTTGCCTTAAATTTAAGTGGTTAGAAGAGGGGGAGGATCAAAGCAAGAATAATATTTGTGGCCCAAGGAATCATATAAAATTCAAAAAATTTGTGTCCAAAAATTTTAGTGTCCAAAAGTTTTATCACACATAGGCACACCCATTCATTTATATATTGTTCATTACTGCTTAGTGCTACAACGGTAGTGTTGAATAGGTGTGACAGAGTGTGGTCCCCAAAGCCAAAGATATTTATTTTATCACGCTTTCTGGAAAAAATTGGCTGACCCATAGGCTAGAGCAGAGGTCATTCTCAAATACCAGAAGTTATGAAGTAGATTTTCACAAAGTGAAACTTACTCAATTTTAAGAAGAACCCTTTATCCTGAGGTGACATCCTTCCTACTTTTTTGTTGGAGTGATGTCTTTTCTGTTATTCAGTGACAATGAATGGTGGTTTGGTTCTGTTTAATCTCTTTATCTACCCTGGTTAATGGGGATAGAAGAAGCAAAGTCTTCTCTCCTCTTTCTTGCTCTTCCTTAGCTTCTTTTGGCATCTATCTACTCCACTCATTCACTCTCATTCTTCTCAGCTCCAACACCATGCCTCTTCTGCAAAGGCAGGGGCCTCAAAAAGAATTCACATTGCACAGAAACAGCAAAGGAGAGATATGTAGGTTTTCTGCCATCTGTGTTTCAAGGTAAATGTCTAGTTTTGTGCCTTATAAGACAGTTTCTCTTCTTGCCCAAAGCAGCAGCTCCTCTATTTTATCATTAGAACAGGGAGCTCATACCTATTCAATGTCACAAGCACTCAAGAAATGTCTGTGCTGAGTTTTTAGGAGTCGATTCTAAACGTATATGCCACAGGCTACAGAGTGATCCTGATGGAAATTTCCATCAAAGCAGACAGAAAGATTTCCTCCCAAAATCAAGCCAGAAATACATTCCTGGGCAAAATGATCACTCTTAACTCCGGGAATTGGTGATGGACAGGGAGGCCTGGTGTGCTGCGATTCATGGGGTCGCAAAGAGTCGGACACAATGGAGTGCTGAACTGACTGAACTGAGTAAGTTGTAGTTTAAAAAAAAATTTTATTGGAGTCTAATATACAGAGATCCAACCAGTTCATTCTGAAGGAGATCAGCCCTGGGATTTCTTTGGAAGGAATGATGCTAAAGTTGAAACTCCAGTACTTTGGCCACCTCATGCGAAGAGTTGACTCATTGGAAAAGACTCTGATGCTGGGAGGGATTGGCGGCAGGAGGAGAAGGGGACAACAGAGGATGAGATTGCTGGGTGGCATCACTGACTCGATGGACGTGAGTCTGAGTGAACTCCGGGAGTCGGTGATGGACAGGGAGGCCTGGCGTGCTGCAATTCATGGGTTCGCAAAGAGTCGGACACGACTGAGCAACTGAACTGAAACTAAAATATACAGAGAAGTACACAGATAATAAAAGAACAGCTCTACAGATTTTCAGAAATTGAACACATCCTTGTAACCAATATTCTGGATATTTCCAGCCCTTAGAATCCCTTTCTGCTCCATTTCAGGCACTGCCCCCAAAGAGATAAAAAACTATCCTGACTGCTAGCAGCATAGATCAGTTTTGCCTGTTTTTTGTATATAGTATATACTGTTTTATGATGGACTTCTTTCACTCCAGTGATGGGGCAACTGTGGGTGAAGGCGAGGAAAGAAATGGTCTACCTCAACAGGAAGGAAGGAGTATCTTATAATTTACAATGATTTGAATGACAGCACATGGTGATAATAAAAAAGAAAAACTGACTGTTAGTCAGTTTTATTATTGTTTTTAAATTCTCTACACACAATCCACATCTTTATTTCCCTATACCTGGGGTGAACCTTCCACCACTCATTTGTGCTAGTACACTTACAAACACAGGAAGTAGTGTTCCACTTACCATTATAAGATTCATCTGTGTGGCTGCCCATAGAGGCAGATCATTCATTTTCATCACTGTATAAGACATCATTGAGGGACTATACCAAGAGTTTGCTTATTTATCTATTTTTGATGGGCATTTAGGTAATTTCTAGTCTGGGGCTACTAAGCACAGTACTGCTCTGAACATTTTCATCTGTGTCTTCTGATGAACATATGGATGTATGATTTCTGTTGCATAAATACTGAGGAGTAAATTTTCTGGGGTCATAGGTATGCATGTGTTTGGGGTTTTTTTTTCCTTGTTTTTTATTCTTTGTATGTGCATGTGTTTAGCTTTAATATGTTGCCAAAGAGTCTGCCAAGTAGTTGTACCAATTTGCACTCCCCCCACCAATGTGTGAGCACTCCTGCTGCACCATATCCTTGCCAACACTTGATTATTTCTGTCTTTTCATTTTGGCCATTCTAGAAATTGTGTTGCATATACTCTCAATTATGAAATATTGGTGAATACCTGAAAGAGCAGAGATACCAATTTCTTCAGAGGGATCCACAAGGGGAAGGAAAATATCAAATTCAGTCAGGCATACAAAAACCTAAAACATCAGTTCTAAGTTATGTTAAGGGAATATAACCATCAGAAAGAGGGATACCTATAGAAATAAGTGATGTTAATTTAAAATACTTATTGAAGACATGTTGCTAGGGACTAAATTGTGTCCCCCACCTCACCCCACCAAAATGTATGTGCTGAAGCCTGAACTCCCAGTGTGATTATTCAGAGATAGGGCCTTTAAAGAAGGCAACTGGGGGACTTCCCTGGTGGTCCAGTGGTTAAGCCTCCATGCTCCCTGGGCAGGCACACAGACTCAATCCCTGGTCAAGGAATTAAGATCCCACATGCTGCCTGCTCTGGCTGGGGGGGAAAAAAAGGCAATAAGGGATAAATAAAGTCAGAATTCAGTAGGATTTGATGTCCTTATAAGAAAGAGGCACTTGAGCTATGTCTCTCCATACACACACAAAGGGAAGCACATGTGAGGACATAACAAAAGGCAGCCATCTACAAGCTAGCAAAAGAGGCTTCACCAAAAACAAACCTTGCTGGCACCTTGACCTTGGACTTCTAGCCTTCAAAACTATAAGAAAATAAATTTCTTTTCTTTAAGCCATCCAGTCCATGGTATGCTGTTATGGCCACCTAAACAAACACATGCTTTGCACCAAGCAGTAGACCAGGAACTGGGATATTTATGGTGAGAATTAGGCTCCTAAATTCGAGAAGCTTAGGTTGGCCGTGATGCCACTGGGACATGTAAAAGTAGCAACATTTGGAACAGTGTGTCTTGGACTTCTAATGTTGACAAAAGAACAGATGGAGGGGGACTTCCCTGGTGGTCCAGTGGCTAAGACTCCCCACTCCCAGTGCAGGGGCCCAGGTTAATCCCTGGTCAGGGAACTAGATCCCACGTGCCACAACTAAAGATCCCACATGCCACAGCTAAAGATCAAAGATCCTACACGCCACAACTATGACCCTGAGCCGCCACATAAATAAATGAGTAACCAATTTTTTAAGAGAGTAGATGGAGGACTCCCTTCCATAATTTGCTTCCAATCAGTGCTGTCTCTTTATTTTTTTCCAAGATAGTTTTGGAAGCCTACAAGCTTAATGCTAAGACACGTTGATCTGTTGTTCCCCAAGTAATAATTGTGTTTCATTGTTTCTATGATGTTTATTTTTCATATTATATCATCACTAAAATTGAGATATAGTTATTATTGATGGAGTCTTATCAATTAATGTCAGTCTGGATGGAAGTCAAGTTTTTCTAGAAAGGATTTGAGTTTGTCTTTGCTAGTCATATGGGTCGATACAAAACTGAGACCACTTTAAATTCTCTCCTTGAAATTTTTGCCCCATATAGGTAGAGCAAATTTAGACCACAAATCAAAATGAGAGCCTGTTTGTGGTTCCCATTTTCAGGGGAAATTTAGTTTTCTCCTTCCACCCAGCACCAGGTTTAAATATTTAAGGTTTCTGCCTGATCTCTTCTCGCATGCCTGCATGCTCAGTCACTCCGTCATGTCTGACTCTTTGTGACCCCATGGACTGTAGCCCACCAAGTTCCTCTGTCCATGGAATTTCCCAGGCAAGAATACTGGAATGGGTTGCCGTACCCTTCTCCAGGGCATCTTCCCAACCCAGGGATCAAACCCATGTCTCCTCTGTCTCCTGCATTGGCAGGCAGATCCTTTATCACTGAGCCACCTAGGAAGCCCTTTTCCATGAGAATGTAGCCTTTTGGATTTTCTGACTTTTGCTGCTGAAGGGGCTGAACTCCTTCCCTTACAGATTCTCCATCTTGGGTTTTTTCTCTTTCTTGAGAGTACATAAATCAGTGCCTTTCACAACAGAGGGGATTCCCTGGTAATAAAACAGGGAATCCCTGTTCTCCATTTTATCCAGTGCTGCCTTATACTATGTGCATTACATTACCAACCTGCTAACATACCTGTCCCAACCACTAGCCTCTAAGCCTGTGAAGGTGAAAATGAAACTGAAAACATCTGACTCGGCTCTGTACACCCAGATTCTAGCAATGTTCTTAGAACAAACTGGCAACTTAAAATGTGCACTGAAGAAATGAATCAGTATATGAATAACACATAGATCAATCCTCTCCGTAAGTCTTCAATGCAACTGAGAAAATCTTGCTAAGATATTTTAAAATCTACAGATATTAAAATTTGCATTTAAAAATATGTTTTATAAACATACTTTGTTGCTATATTAAATATTCACAATGTACTTCTAGATCAAAACAGTAGATATTATATTACTTTAAAATGATTTCTATATAAATAATATATCAAAATATTAATAGTTAATTGTAAAACATAGATTTCTAGATACATTTCATCTTCTATTTTCCCAGACTTTCTAAAATTCCTTCAGTGACTATGTAACAACACACATTACACATAATACATGTTCGTTTTCTAAAAAAATAAGTTTGAAAATTTGAGATAGGAATTGTGTGTTGTTTCCAACCTCTAAAAGGAAAATTGTTACTTTCCTTAATAAAATAGAACTTGGATCCCCCAACACTGGCAATGGAAAGAGACCCTCAATGTGGGAAGAAATAGCTAGACTGTGTTCCCAGACAGTCATTCTCAAGTAAGAAGAAGCAAAAATGTTTCTGAATCTCCAGACTGGTAAGTGTAATTTGAAAGTTTATTTCATATCTTAGTATAATATTATATTAGGCAGGGGAGGGCAGTGTGGGAGAACACACAATCTGTTTTCATAATAGAAACAACAGAAAATAAAGATCAACCAAATCTTCTTATCTGATGGAGCTATAATTTTAAAAGGTTAAGAAAGACAACACTAGTTTCCCAAGATTCACCTTCCCCTTGGAGTTGTTGTTGTTCAGTTGCTAAGTCATGTCTGACTTGTTGTGACCCCATGGACTGTAGCCCGCCAAGCTCCTCTGTCCATGGGATTTCCCAGGCAAGAATTCTGGAGTAGGCTGCCACTCCCTTTTCCAGGGGACCTTCCTGGATCGGGGATCAAACCCGTCTTCTGCATTGGCAGGAGGATACTCTACCACTGAGCCACCAGGGAAGTCCACTCCCCTTGGATATCTCTCAGTAAGTACTGCACTTACTACCAACCTGTCCTGAGCTACTCCTTAAACACTTTAGCCCAAACATGGACACATATCACTTTTGTGAGCATCAACAAGCCTGGCCCACTGAAACAAACCTTTACTAATGATGAAAGGGTGAAAAAATGAAATTCTCCATGGAGCTTAATTAAAGCTTTATAGTCAGCTTATAAAATAAGCTTTACTTTTTATAAATCACAGATCCCATCTCATCCTCATGAGAGTAGAAAGAGTAGATGTTTTATTCAGAAGTATACCCGTGCCTCAAAATGTGTCCACAAACCAAAGTTCCAAAGCCATGAAAAATATGCAAAGAAAGATAGCCGAAACTTCTGTAACCCAAATGTAAATGGAATCCAAAACAAATTAATATTTGAGTCTCACAAAGTTTGAAAATAAGTATATTTAGTAGTTGAATATGGAATACATTTCATCTTACGAAGCAAGAATTTGTAAGGCAACAACCAAAACAGAAAAAGCAAAGAGAAAGTAAGACAGAGTCCATTTAAAATCTTAGAAGTGAAAATAGAATCACTGAAATTAAAAATGCAGTAATCAGGAAAATACTAGTCCAGACACACTAAACAATTAGCGAATTGGAAGATACCAATGAAAAACTTATCCGTGATGCAGCACACAGAGACAGAGACTTCAAAATTATGAACTTTACTTAGTTAGAGCAATGAGAGATGAACTGAAGGACTTGGACTTATACAAGATATGATCTTCACTGGGAAAAATCGGAGATAATTTAAGAGAAGCAGAAGGAAAAACCAGGAGTGAGAAATCTGGCAGCATCCAGAAACTAGGTAAATGATGTACATCCTTCAAGCTGGCAATACCTGTATAGTACTGTTAGATATAAATACTATAGTATTTGGCTTCCCAGGTGGCTCAGTGGTAAAGGATCTGCCTGCCACGCAGGAGACACAGAGTCGATCCCCGGGTCAGGAAGATCCCCTGCAGAAGCAAACGGCAGCTCACGCCAGTAGTCTTGCCTGAGAAATTCCATGGATAGAGGAGCCTGGCAGGCTACAGTCCTTGGGGCTGCAAAAGAGTAGGACATGACTCTGTGACTAAACAACAATTATAGTATATAGGAGGCAAGTAGAAAGATTATAATTGCAGGAATAACAAAAGGAAAGAAAATCACTTAAATGTCCAGTAGAGGGAATTTTAAAATAAAATATATGCATGCAAGAAATATTGTAAAGGGGTGAAAGGGAAAATTAGAATTTCAGGTATCAACATGGATAAATTTCAGAAAACATGTTGAGCAGTGTGACAGAATGATGTTTATGTTAAAATACCGCTTCTACAAAGCTTAAGAAAATACCTACTGTATATCCTTTATGGATTCTACATACATAGTAATAAACGTTGAAATCTTAATGGCCAATGCAGTGATATTAGGAGGTGGGGCCTTTGAGAGGTGATTTGATCATGAAGGCTGAGCCCTCATAAATGAGCTTAGCCTTGTAAAAGGGGACAAGAGAGCTCCTTTGTCCCTTTCTGCTATATGAAGATAAGAAGTCTGCAACCCTGAAGCTGGCCTTCGCTTGACCATGCTTGGCACTTTGATCTCAGTCTTCCAGCTTCCAGTAACAAATTTCTGTTTTAAAAAGTCACATAGTCTGTAGTATTTTGTTATATTAATAGTATCCTGAATGGACTAAGACAAGTATTAAACACTTATGGTGTTGAAAAATATAAAATTCAGAATGATGATTACCATTTAGGTAGGCAGAGCTCAACTCTGGTGCTCTGTGATGACCTAAAGAGGTGGGGTCGGGGGTCCAAGAGGAAGGGGATATATATATACATATAAGTGACTGACTTCATTGTACAGCAGAAACTAACGCAATAATGTAAAGCAATCATACTCTAATTAGAAAAACTAAAAAAGCTTGATGACGGGTCTAGTAAGCAGCCATCAGTCAAGATGACTCCAGTGACCACTGGTGACTGCCTCCCATTATTCACACCTTCTTGTAGTCCCCTGCTACCTGGAACTGAGGCTGGTTTGTGTGGCCAGTAACATCTGGTAGAAGTTAAAGTTACTTCTGAGATTAGGGTCCAAAAAAAGACTGTGGCTTCCTTCACTCTTCCTCACTCCCACCCTCCCATCCCCTCCCCGCCACCATCCCACTTCTGAGTCTGGGAGAAGCAAGTCCTATGAGGGTTCTGAAGAAGGAATTCATAGGACCTGGACTCTATCTTAGGCCTGTTCATGCTGATCATGCTCGGCCACCTTTCCAATGGACTCTGAACTCTGTGTTTAGTGCCTATGAAAACAACAGAAGGATAAGACCCCCTCCACGCCTTCCTGGTAGCTCAGTGGTAAAGAATCTGCCTACTAATGCAGGGGACATGAGTTTGATCTCTGGTCCAGGAAGATCCCATATGTCTCAGAGCAACTAAGCCCGTGGGCAGTTAAAAAAAAAAAGTTCTCGTTGTAGAAACTGAGACTCTAGCAAACAGCCAGCCAGAAGCAGAAACCTGCCAACATGAGTGAGTGATCTTGAAGAAGATTTTCCAGCCCCAAGTGGGCCTGGAAATCTCAAGAGGGTTGAGATTACTGCAACCCCAGCATACAGCTTACCTGTACTTCTAAGAGACCCTGAGCCTGAACCATCCAGTAAAGCCACTCCCTGACTCCTGACCCACATAAACTCTGTAAGAAAACAGATATTTGCTGTTTAAGCTGCTGCATTTTGAGGCAACTTGTTATATAGCAATAGACCTTTAATACAGTTAAGTCAGTCAGTCATGGCCGACTCTTTGTGACCCCACGGACTATAGCCCACCAGGCTCCTCCGTCCATGAGATTCTCCAGGCAAGAGTACTGGAGTAGGTTGCCATTTCCTTCTCCACTGAATGTCTGCTGCTAAAGCACTTCAGTCGTGTCCAACTCTGTGTGACCCCGTAGACGGCAGCCCACCAGGCTCCCCTGTCCCTGGGATTCTCCAGGCAAGAACACTGGAGTGGGTTGCCATTTCCCTCTCCAATGCATGAAAGTGAAAAGTGAAAGTGAAGTCTCTCAGTTGTGTCCGACTCTTCGTGACCCCATGGACCCCAGCCTACCAAGCTCCTCCGTCCATGGGATTTTCCAGGCAAGAGTACTGGAGAGGGGTGCCATATACAGTGGGTTCCTAAATTTTCATTCTTTATGTCCTTCTGAGTGTCTGAAACATTCATAAAAATTTAAATATAAGTCATGAAGATTTTCCCCACGTTTAGCATCTTGAAGCTAAAGTAAAGAAATCTTTTAGCGCTGAGCACATTCAAACTATTTAGACACTGTTTCTAACTTGGATAAAAATTCTTACGGTCCCCGTCCCCCGAGAGCATCCTCATAAAATAAACCATGCTTTGGAAGTAAGAAATGAAATGAGTTACTCTGAAATCAAATTATTAAAATAGGCCACAGACTCAATGGCTGATGGTCTTTACCATCAATCAAACAGTGCCACCTGGGAGTGCAGGTTAATATTGATCTAGATACATCAATAAAGGAAGCTGCCAACAGAAGAGGAACGAAAAGGCAACATTGCTGCAGTGTTCCTTCCTGACACTAGATGGCAATAAGGTTTTATCATGCAGTTATATTTCAATTACACTGTTTAACCAGGGTAAACTTTTAATGTGCAGAACCCAAAAAAAGGGAAATTATTTCTTAATTATTATCCAGTTAGTTCTATTTTTGAATTATTATTTCCAAGTGTGAATTAAAAGAGTTACTTGTGTTGATCTCTGGTCTAAACCTGTTTTTGAAAGGAGGAGTTTAAATAAATGTATTTATTATTCACCTTAGAAAAATAATAGCTTAATAATACTAATAATGGTAATATTAGCATTCATTCAGCTCTCCCTCAGCATACCTGAAATTTTGGATAATATATGCAGAATTTAGGCAGAATGGAATCATAGTTTACTTTTGAAAGACTGGTGCTTATAAATCAAACTAGGAAAGTACTCCAGTAATTAATACAATAATACATTTCCCATTTCTTTCCTTCAGATTATTCTCTATTTTAAGAGACTCTATAGCACAGTAGTTAAGAGCACTGACCTTGGAACTAGACTGTGTAGGTTTAAATTTATCTCTATTTTGGATTATTTCTCAGTATCTATCTCATAAATAAATAACAAATGAACTAGTACATGCAAAGCACTAGAAATAATACTTGATGATTAGAAATGCTACTTAAATATTAACTATTATTATTAAACCACATAAGTCCCTGTATCTGAGGTACAAGTGCTATGGGAATATATAGTAAAAACTGAAACATAAAGTCTATCTAGGTCAGTTTCCCAATGCTACACAATCAACAGAATCAAAGTCCACAGATAAACTAGACAAACAGTTGGAATTGCACTTACTATTGACATAGAAGTTATGCTTCCAAAGAAATGGAAAAAACTAGGACTTAGAACATAAACCTTCTAAATCTTGAGCCAAAGAACTTTTCACAGCACAATGACAAATAACTCTTATTTATGGACTGAAGAAACTCCTAAAAGACAAGTATTTGGCACTATTGACTGCCAGCTAAATGACAGATGAAATTCTCAAATATTAACAGACACTTTCCTCCATCTACACTATTGTAGTTATCACCATTCTCCATTTCATGAGATGTTCTGCCTTAATTGTCTCAGAGAATGACACAGCAGAATCCAGAAAATTTTATAAGCTTAGGCCAAGCATTAAAGCAAAAAGGTTTAGAAAGAAACCTGACATGTTAGGACAAAGCTTCCTGTGTTGCCAGTTCTCAGAAAGATTTGTCTGATGGGGAAGAGTATGGAGATTTGAAAGAAAAACCGAGACACTAGTGTGCCCCTGAGATGAGCCCCTGCATCAGATTCTGCGTGTGTGCCACGTAGCTTCAATGGTGTCCAACTCTTTGCGACCCTATGGACTATATAGCCCACCATGTCTATTGGATTTCCCAGACAAGCATACTGAGTGGGTTGCCATGCCCTCCTCCAGAGGATCCTCCCAAGCTAGGGATCAAACCTGTGTCTCTTATGTTTCCTGCATTGGCGGGGGGGTTCTTTATCACTAGCGCCACCTGGGAAGCCCAAGTCTGATCTACTCCCATCCTAATCTGAGCCCTCTGCTTGAGGTCAGAAGGAGGAAAAATAAAATGCCTAACTTTGCTTAAGAATTCTGGAGCAGAAGACCCTGCCCCTTCTGCAGATGAAATCTGAGAGCTATAGGACTCTATACATTTCTGTGTTCAGTATGTATAGGAGTAGGTGGAAAATCTGCACGCTGTGTCTTAGTTCATGGTCCCCTCAGAGTCCCACTGAGTTCCCAAAGCCACAAAGTGGTATTGTGGCGGTAGAATGATGCATAAATGTAAGACAAGCCGAGAAACAGAGCTTCTCATGATGTAGTGGGTGAGGAAACATTAGCATGTTAGCAGAACACAGAGACCTACATGAGCCAGGTTCCATTCAGTACAGTTACTCAGCTGTGTCCAACTCTCTGCGACCCCATGGACTGTAGCACACCAGGCCTCCCGGTCTATCACCAACTCCCGGAGCTTACTCAAACTCATGTCCATCGAGCAGTGATGACATCCAACCATCTCATCCTCTCTCGTCCCCTTCTCCTGCTGCCCTCAATCTTTCCCAGCATCAGGGTCTTTTCAAAGAGTCAGTTCTTCACATCAGGTGGCCAAAGTAATGGAGTTTCAGCTTCAGCATCAGTCTTTTCAATGAATATTCAGGACTGATTTCCTTTAGGATGGACTGGTTAGATCTCCTTGCAGTCCAAGGGACTCTCAAGAGTCTTCTCCAACACCACAGTTCAAAAACATCAATTCTGTAGATAAGATAAGTGGTGGTCTCTATCATGGTTAGTAGCTCATGAAAGCTAGGGGGGATTTATACAGAGGGCAAGCTTACGCACCTTCCAATGCCATGATGCTACATAAACCCCTTCAATCTTAGATGCAACCCTCAGCAGGTAAGGGAGGCCTGAAATTTAACAAAATTTAGTTGCTCCCACTTGACGGAATAGAGACGTGAAACAGAAATTAAATTCAGCTATTGAAAAAACAAAGTTACTTTTCTATACACTTTAGTTTATGGATTGACATAACAGCTACTTGAATATGCTTGGAAAACGTAAAGCTGTAGTTTTTTTACAAAAGCTTGAGAACTTTTGATTTTGCAATTATTGTGGTATTATAACAATAACAATGAAAACATTGTTATATATGTTTTTAAATTTTCACTATTCAAAATAATTTATTTATTCATTTTGCCTCCAAAATCCTATGCAATTTATTTCCAAACTCCTTTCCACAGATGGATAAAACAGGTGTAGGCACATAATCAAGAGTAGTCATCTGCCGACTGGCCAGTGTGTTTCATATGATTTTAAACAAAGGCTCTGGCCCCATAGACAATGATGATAAATAAGCCAGTCAGATGATTCCTTTTGTGTATCTGAGCCATAAATAGACTGGAGAGAGTATGATAGAGCTAGTTAGAGAAGCAAAGAACTCACAGTCAGGTTATGAGCCAGCAGCAAAGGTCTCAAGGCACCATCAGGTAAATGGATGTGTGATATGAAATAGAAGTCACCATCAGTACTTGGGCTGCAGATTCACAAAACAATTGATGTGCTTCCCTACATTTTCTACCCTTCCTTATAGTTAGGTTGGAGCCATGTGTCTAGTTCTGGCCAGTGAAAGGTGAGCGGAAGTATCAGGTAACACCTCTCGGTCAAGGTTAATCAGTGAGACCCAGGAGGATCCCTCCTGTGTTTCCATCCCTTGTGCAGTGACTTTGGAAGCCACATGTTAATATAGCAGCACCACAAGATGATGGGCCTGGGGCCTCCAGGTGAAAGGAAATCCCTGCTGACTACATCACTTCGTGTTTACAAGAAAGACATTTTTTGTTGTGTAAAGCCCCTGAGGCTTCACAGTTGGTCTATTGTGGCAGCTAGTGGTTAGTTATCCAGACTAGCACAGCCGCCAAATATTACAGTGCTTCCCTATACTATAATTATCCTAGCAATAATAATTACACAGTTGCAACTTGTTGTTAAAAAGAACCAGTAAGTCTGGGACAGTTGTTTACAGCTGGTGTTTCTCCTAATCATGGCAGAGTTCATTCAGATTACACTTGCGCCATCTCATTTGGTAAATATTTCACATGTTACTCTGCTTATAGAAAGAAATCCTATTTACTTGTGTCCTTCAATTTATACTAAAAGTGAAAGCTTCAGACTACAAAATATATTTGTAAATTATGTCAGAAGCTATAAATTAATGGATCAAATCCAAGAGACCTACTGTATACATTAGAAATAAAGATAAAAAGCTTAAATACAAGGTAAGAAAATGGCACAAACTCTAGATGAGAAAAAAATGAAGTCCTTATGTTAATAGTTTACTAAGATCAAAGAAAAAAACTGAAAAGAGAATTATTATCTATCCATGAATAAGGAAATGCCTTTATATTTAGGTGCCACTTCAGTTATTTTACTTAGTAAGGTTACGGCATTTCAAGAAAAATCATTTTGTCTTGTTTCCCAATAAATTACTTTGTTCATATGTTACTTGCATAGTAGATGAATAATTGAATGTATTTCAAATACATTCTTCAAATTCAAATTTGCATTTCTTATACAATGAAAATAGCAAAAGTTAATCTAGCCACTTAGTGAATGTTCTATTGGCACAGTCTAATGGGATTAAATCCCATTTGCGTTTGATCCTCTCTCTCTCAAGATAAAAAGACTATGCCTAACTTTAACATGAAGAAAACAAAACTTCTCTCATTTACTTCTCTTTAGCAGACTTATTATTGCAATTGTTACAGTTTTATGGAACACATAGGTATCCAAATGACAGAAAACTAAAATGCATATTACCTTTGCAATACAAATCTTAACATATTCAATTATATACTAAAATGATATGCTTATTTATTAATACTATGCTAATAATAACAACACACAAGTCTACCATTATCACAGAGGCAAATTACAATTCTGAAGTTTGAATATGTCTTCCATTACACAGAATGTTTTCCCCAAAAACATGAAGTCAAATTTTTTTTTAACATGGAAGTAGGGCTCCAAAATCACTGCAGATGGTGACTGCAGCCATGAAATTAAAAGATGCTTACTCCTTGGAAGAAAAGTTATGACCAACCTAGATAGCATATTGAAAAGCAGAGACATTACTTTGCAGACTAAGGTCCGTCTAGTCAAGACTAAGGTTTTTCCAGTAGTCATGTATGGATGTGAGAGTTGGACTGTAAACAGAGCTGAGCACTGAAGAATTGATGCTTCTGAACTGCGGTGTTGGAGAAGACTCTTGAGAGTCCCTTGGATTGCAAGGAGATCCAACCAGTCCATCCTAAAGGAGATCTGTCCTGGGTATTCTTTAGAAGGAATGATGTTAAAGCTGAAACTCCAGTACTTTGGCCACCTCATGCGAAGAGTTGACTCATTGGAAAAGACTCTGATGCTGGGAGGGATTGGGGGGCAGGATTAAAAGGGGACGACAGAGGATGAGATGGCTGGATGGCATCACTGACTCAATGGACATGAGACTGAGTGAACTCCGGGAGTTGGTGAAGGACAGGGAGGCCTGGCGTGATGCGATTCATGGGGTCGCAAAGAATCAGACACAACTGAGCAACTGAACAGAACTGAACTGAGACATTAGAAATTATTTCTAACAAATTAAAAAAAAACAGAACCATTAACTCCCAGGCCAAAAATTGATTGACAGCCTGAATATGAGTAAAATTATTTTCCTGAATCTTATCCTCCAGTGTAACTTTTCTATATTGAAAAATATGATTGAACAACCTAAAGGTCTATCATTCAGATCTATAGTATTTTCTGTAGCTTACAACACGCTTTAAATGCACAGATTCTCTGAATAGCTTGTGACATAGAGACTACAGAAATTCTTATCTTCTCAAAGTCTATGAACCTGGCAAACTGACCCTCTTCAAGCTGAATTTACTCCACAGTCCTATTAGTCTATTTTGTGAGAACCGCAAGATTTTTTAAAATTAGTTGCCAATATTTAAATGTTTAGAAGTTTCATATCAAAATAAAGAACTGGCTGCCAGAGTGGCTCACAATCCCAAGTGGCAATCATTGGTTTGAGGTGACTTAGGATAAGGCTAATGCAAGAGACGTGGGTTCAATTTCTGGATTGGGAATATCCCCAGGAGAATGGAATGACAACCCACTCCCATATTCTTACCTAGAAAATTCCAAGGACAGAGGAGCCTGGTGGTCTACAGCCCAGTTCAGTTCAGTCACTTACTCATGTCCAACTCTTTGCGACCCCATGGACTGCAGAACGCCAGGCTTCCCTGTCCTTCACCAACTCCCAGAGTTTACTCAAACTCATGTCCATTAATTGGTGATGCCATCCAACCATCTCATCCTCTCTCGTCCCCTTCTCCTCCTGCCTTCAATCTTTCCCAGCATCAGAGTCTTTTCAAATGAGTCAGTTCTTCGCATCAGATGGCCAAAGCATTGGAGTTTCAGCTTCAACATCAGTCCTTCCAATGAAAATTCAGGACCGATTTCCTTTAGGATGGACTGGTTGGATCTCCTTGCAGTCCAAGTGATTCTCAAGTCTTCTCCAACACCAGAGTTCAAAAGCATCAATTCTTCAGGGCTCAGCTTTCTTTATAGTCCAACTCTCACATCCATACATGTCTACTGGAAAAACCATAGCTTTGACTAGATAGACCTTTGTTGGAAAGTAATGTCTCTGCTTTTTAATACACTGTCTAGGTCGGTCATAACTTTTCTTCCAAAGAGTAAGTGTCTTTTAATTTCATGGCTGCAGTCACCATCTGCAGTGATTTTGGAGCCCAAAAAAGAAAGTCTGTCACTGTTTCCACTGTTTCCCCATCTATTTGCCATGAAGTGATAGGACTGGATGCCATGATCTTAGTTTTCTGAATGTTGAGTTTTAAGCCAACCTTTTCACTCTCCTCTTTCACTTTCATCAAGAAGTTCTTTAGTTCTTCTTCGCTTTCTGCCATAAGGGTGGTGTCATCTGCATATTTGAGGTTATTGATATTTCTCCCAGCTATCTTGATTCTAGCTTGTAATTCATCCAGCCCAGCATTTTGCATGATGTACTCTGCATATAAGTTAAATAAGCAGGGTAACAATATACTGTCTTGACGGACTCTTTTCCCAATATGGAACCAGTGTGTTGTTCCATGCCCAGTTCTAACTGTTGCTTCCTGACCTGCATACAGATTTCTCAAGAGGCAAGTCAGGTGGTCTGGTATTCCCATCTCTTTCAGAATTTTCAAGTTTATTGTGATCCACAGAGTCAAAGGCTTTGGCATAGTCAATAAAGCAGAAATAGATATTTTTCTGAAACTCTCTTGCTTTTTCCATGATCCAATGGATCTTGGCAATTTGATCTCTGGTTCCTCTGCCTTTTCTAAATCCAGCTTGAACATCTGCAAGTTCACAGTTCTTGTACTGTTGAAGCCTGGCTTGGAGAATTTTGAGCATTACTTTACTAGCATGTGAGATGACAGCAATCATGCAGTAGTTTGAGCATTCTTTGGCATTGCCTTTCTTTGGGATTGAAATGAAAACTGACTTTTTCCAGTCCTGTGGCCACCGATGAGCTTTCCAAATTTGCTAGCATATTGAGTGCAGCACTTTCACAGCATCATCTCTTAGGATTTGAAATAGCTCAACGGGAATTCCATCACCTCCAGTACTTTGTTCATAGTGATGCTTCCTAAGGCCCACTTGGCTTTGCATTCCAGGATATTTGGCTCTAGGTGAGTTATCACACCATCATGATTATCTGGGTCATGAAGATCTTTTTTGTGTAGTTCTGTGTACTGTTGCCACCTCTTCTTAATATCTTCTGCTTCTCTTAGGTCCATACCATTTCTGTCTTTATTGAGCCCATCTTTGCATAAAATGTTCCCTTGGTATCTCTAACTTTCTTGAAGAGATCACTAGTCTTTCCCATTCTATTGTTTTCCTCTATTTCTTTGCATTGATCACTGAGGAAGGCTTTCTTATCTCTTCTTGCTATTCTTTGGAACTCTGCATTCAAATGGGTATATCTTGCCTTTTCCCCTTTACTTTTCGCTTCTCTTCTTTTCACAACTATTTGTAAGGCCTCCTCAGACAGCCATTTTGCTTTTTTGCATTTCTTTTTCCTTGGGGATGGTCTTGATCCCTGTCTCCTGTACAATGTCACAAACCTCCGTTCATAGTTCTTCAGGCACTCTATCAGATCGAATCCCTTAAATCTATTTCTCACTTCCACTGTATAATCATAAGGGATTTGATTTAGGTTGTACCTGAATGGTCTAGTAGTTTTCCCTACTTTCTTCTATTTAAGTCTGAATTTGGCGATAAGCAGTACATGATCTGAGCCAGGGTCAGCTCCCGGTCTTGTTTTTGCTGACTATAGAGCTTCTCCATCTCTGGCTGCAAAGAATATAATCAGTCTGATTTCAGTATTGACCATCTGGTGATGTCCATGTGTACAGTCTTCTCTTGTGTTGTTGGAAGAGGGTGTTCGCTATGACCGCTGTGTTCTCTTGGCAAAACTCTATTAGCCTTTGCCCTGCATTCATTCATGGGCTATAGCCCATGGGTCGCAAAGAGTCAGACACAAGTGAACGATTAACACTTTCTCTTTTCAGTCCTTTTTGAAGGGTCTTTCTCTTCAATTCATGACAACCCCCACCACTTTCTATTACTCCCTAAAACTGAGATACAGAGTCAGTTGCCATTTATCAGGTCCTATTGGGCTTTTCTCTTATAACATGACATTCCTGGTTCCTGGATCCAAGGAAAAAGGAGCCTGGTCACCTCAGTCACCCAAGGACCAGTGAAGATGCATTACTCATAGTTGAGGCTTGGGGCATTTGTTGGAATCCAGGTGGCAGAATTTGGAGATAACTTGATGGACATGCGTTTGGGTGAACTCCCGGTTTGGTGATGGACAGGGAGGCCTGGCGTGCTGCAATTCATGGGGTCGCAAAGAGTCGGACACGACTGAGCGACTGAACTGAACTGAACTAGAAGGTTCAGTATGAAAAAGACCTTTCCAGATCATCTCCAAATCTTCATTATACAG
Source organism: Budorcas taxicolor (assembly GCF_023091745.1). NCBI lineage: Eukaryota > Metazoa > Chordata > Mammalia > Artiodactyla > Bovidae > Budorcas > Budorcas taxicolor. The sequence continues at coordinate 25,829,173 of NC_068914.1, forward strand.
AAGACAAAACTGAGGTCTCAGGAGGCTAGGTGACTTGTTATACAGTGAACTTGCAGAAAACCCTAACTCTGAGCCAGCATCTCTTAACTCCAGGCTCCTTTCACTGGTGGGGGGGTGAGGGGGATTAAACAACTACCATACAGAGAAGGGGAGAGTAGGGACAAGATCTCCCTTCCTCCTCCCCCAGGCTGTGGCAAGCAGCCAAATGGAGCTTACTGCATATTTAATTTAAACCTTTGTCTGCCCTGGCAAGGACAAAGTACAATCTGTTTTATGTAAAAAGTCTTCCCTGAGGAAAGCCTCAGCCTCCAGCTGCGAAACTGATTGATGTTCTTAAAACCCCCAGGAACCTCTGCTGGGATCTGAGGTTGTGGTTTCTAAAAAAAGAGTTTGTAAAAGGGAAGCACTGAAAAACAAAAAAAATTTTCCCCTTTATTGTGTCTCTCACAATCTGGGAGAATTAGACAGAAACCGAGAGAGGAACAGGCAAATAAAGACTGTTCTAACAGCATATTTCAGAGCTCCACACGGGAGGGGAGGAGTTTAGGAGTTTAGGATGGCAGTGGGCTATGGGAGGACCAGCAGCTGATTTGCACAGCAAGGCCGCCCATTCTGATCCTAAAGACACAGACACATTCTGGAGATGATTTAGAGTCACTTGGCAAAAGACTGAAATCATGGAGGTTTTTCTTTGGAGTGTTTGTGAAATGTTCTGATAGAGATTAAAATCCACCTTATTTTGAGAATGTTGTGATATTCCTGGCTTCACTTTAGGAGACCCCGAGCTGAAGAGACACTTCTTGTGGAAACAAGGCCAGTTGTGAAGTCCAGTTTTTGAGCTGCCTTCTTGGTATGGTCCAAGGTTAGGGGAATATGCTGCCAGGTTTTTGCTTCATCCTTTGTGATCTCTACCCACTCTTGCAGCCCAATGCACAGGCAGCACCACAGAAGTGTACCACTGAGTCCACTTCAGAGAGGGCGAAACCACTATACAAAAGTTCTTAGACTGACCAAGCTTAACCTCAAAGGCCTGGCCCTTTCCTCTGGCCCCTAGGCCCGCCCAGAGCAGGCTGTATGTCAGGCTGGGAGAAGGGCATGGTTTAGGGAGCAAAGGCTTCTGGCTCAGGGGGCGGAACCACAGTTTGGAGACAGAACAAAGCCACAGCCAGGTCAGGGCTAAGGAGCTTGGGCTGGTCTTGGAATGGAGCCAGGACCCAGAAACCACTGCCGTGAGCCACCAGCTGGCTCTGGTCCTGGGAACACGAGCAGCTGTCATGCAGGCCAGACCAGACCTGCAGTCTGTCACCATGCCAATGGCTCCATTAGCCCTCCCAGTCTCTGCTCCCGGCAGGCTCACACCCAGTGGCCTGTGTACTTTGGCATCAGCCTACCTTTAGGTGTGTCCTGAGGTAACTGAATAAACTTTCAGAAAAGCCACATCACCTGCTGGGTCTTATCATTCTGGACAGTGCTTTGTTGTTCCAGAAACCCATAGAGGTCAAAGTGTATAACTACAAACATTTAAAGTGTGTTGACCTGATGAAAATGAAAGGGCCAATGATTTTCCTTAACTCTGTGTGGTCTAATTTAAGTGCCTGTCACTAGTACTTTAACTGGAACAACCCAGGCTCCATGACTGTGGAAACAGGAAGCCTTACCCCTATATGCCCAAGTGGTGGGGGCAAATCAGTGAAAGGCCACATTCACAGCTGTTTGGAGTACGTCCTGATACCTTGGGATTCAGTTGCAGTAATAAAGTTAACATCAACACAATCATATCAAGAAAAGGTCAGAGAAAGAGAAATCTTTGTTTTAAAAACTATAGTACTGTTCCTGGGGACATCCCTGGTGGTCCGGTGGCTAAGACTCTCACTCTGGATGCAGGAGACCTGGGTTTGATGCCTGGTCAGGGAACTAGATCCCACATACTGCAGCTAAAGATCCCTTGTGTTGCAACTAAAGACCCAGCGCAGTGTCAAAGGGATAATTACTTTAAAAAAAAAATTATTATAGTGTTCCTTTTCTACACTAGATCATATTATCATCTTCTGTGTCAATGGCTATTCTCCCAGGTCCCACTGACCATGTGAGAAGTTTTTCCGAGAGATTAAGCTTCACCTCTTCCTAATTTTGTCCAGTTCCAAACTTGTTTAGCCCTCTTCAGGCTTGGTTACAAATTGCAACGTTTTAACAGGCTGCACCTCCTCCATCTTTAGATTCTCTTATCACCAGGGAGAGGCCTGTACAACCTAGTAAACTTTAGCCATAAGGCAGCTCCCTAATGAGAATAAAGGGCAGAATAAAAGGAGAATAAAAGGCAGCATCCCACAGTGGGGCCAGCAGGATCCATCCCAGGGACAGAAGCCCAGTAGGGCTTAAGCTATAAGAACAAATAAGAACAAACTCTCGGTGCTCAGGAAACTCATAATCCAGGGGAGGCCACTGCTATGTTGCTTAACAAGGTGATAAGCTACAGTGTGTGCTGAGTGCTGTGGGGATGCAAAGGCAGCGATGATTAATTATGCTGGGTATGTGGATTAAAGATCTGGGAATGTTTCCCAGAGAGAGGAGTAGTTGAGCTGAAACCTTAAAGGATGAGCAAGCTTTGATGAGGAGGAAATTTAATGGGCAGACTGCACAGCAATATGCATTCCAGGAAGAGGCATAGTGCGCAAGTCTTCCCGGCACAGAGAAGCAATAATACAGGAAATGTTAGGAGTGAAGAAGGTCGTCTGGTACACTTGGAGTTTATGATATAACGTAAAAGTGACAAAAGAAAGACTGAAGGACTTCTCTGGTGGTCCAGTGGTTAAGAATCTGCCTGCCAATCCTGGGGACATGGGTTCCATACCTGGTACAGGGAGATCCCGCGTGCCACAGGGCAACTAAGGCCATGAACCGCAACTGCTGAGACCATGTGCCTAGGCAATGAGAAACCCATGCACTGCAGCTAGAGAAAGCCTGAGCAGCAACAAAGACCCAGCATAGCCAAAAATAAATTTAAAAAAAAGACTGAAGAGTTAGGTTAGGCCAGATGGTGACTGTCTTGGAAAACAAACTCATTGGACTTTACCCTGAACTGACTGGTAAAGCATGCAAAGGATTTTAAATGACTGGCTAGGTCAGGAGTTAAGGTTAGTAAGTGTGACAAGCAAAATTGTCTAGAAATAACTCTGGAAGGTGACCTTAAGCAGCCTAGACAGACCAACTACAGCAGGGGCCTCCTTCTTCTCCCATGGGATGGACTGCCCCAAACTCATAGGACTGATAGCTTCTTCCCCATCCCTAGTCAGGTAAACTACAGGCCTCCGTGCAGGCCTCAAAGATCCAGAGCTGCAAAATTGGCTTTCCTGGACAGCTGAAAATATCCAAACACCTAACTCAGATTGCTTAGTGCCCCTGAATCTGTTTGTACCCCCACCGATAAGTCACTCTCACTCTATCTGGAAAGCAACATGGAAGTAGGGCCCTGGGTTGAGAACATAAACCTACCACATCCCAACTGATGGATGAGAGGCTGAGATCATAGACTTCTGCTCTCCCTGTGGACACTTCCTCAGCAAACCTCCACAAGAAAGTCTTTCTAAATCACACCACCGGATGTTATAAAATGCTTTCTGACCATGGTGACCCACAAAGGCATCCACATTACATCAAAATGGGACTTCCTAGGAATGGAATAAGACATCTCCCCATTCACTGTCAGTTAGGACTCAAGTGGTAGCAGAAAACGTAACTGAAATTGGCTTTAACAGTTAAGGGGATTTTTGATTCAAATGACTGTTGGAGTGGATACAGAGTAGTTAACCCAGTGTTTCAATGTATTATCAGTGGCCTATTTCTGTCTGTCTCTGCTCTGCCTTCTCTAGGGTCAGCCTCATTGCAAGACTGACTCCCTAACAGTAGTAGGAAGGCTGCCAGTCACTATCAACTCATGAGCATTCACATCTAATGGTGAGAGGGGCTTGCAGATGAGCATTCCAACCCAGTGTCCTGAAATTCATCTTAACTGGATAAACTCATGTCATATATCTATGCTCACATCAATGCATGTATTCATTTAATAAATGTTGAGTACCTACTACTCACTAGCCACTTTTCTAGATTCTAGGACATGGAATAATGTTGAATAATTGATTGACTTAAGCCAATTGGTACCCACCACTAGAGCTAACAGTATGTCCTGCTTTCCCTACAACACATGCACAGTATAGGGGTGGACCTGAATACTTGGATAAAGACCTCTGAGCTACTAGGAAAATGAAAGGAGAGAATGGGTATTACTTAGGCAGCCAAAATACCCTTGCTACTGCAAGTGTGGTCCATGGACAAGAATCAGCTGGGAGCTGACTCTAAATGCAGGATCTCAGGTAGTACCCCAGTTCTGCTGCATCAGAATCTGCACTTTAACTAAACTCCCAGGTGATCATATGAACATACAACTTTGAGAAGCACTCATCTACAGGACAGATTTTTTTTTAAAAAACAAACATTGTTATGACTGGGGCTGTAGGGGAAAGAAGTAGGAGAAAAAACCAAATGGTCTCTGTAGCAGACACAAGTTGGGATGACTGCCAGCTCATAACAATTCTCCCAGTGAGAATTACGCAGCTTGCTCCTCTGTCAGAGATGATTCATCCAAGGGGAGATACACCTGTCAAGGTGGGCCAATTAATGGATTATTCTTCTGGGCATGTCAAACATGAACAATGAGAACAGGGTACAGAAGGCTGTTGGAGCAGAGGTGCAGGTTGGCAGAGCCCTAGCACATCCAGAAGTAACTTGCCTGAGGACCCCCAAAGTGCTCTGAGGCTTGGTTATATGGCAACTCCTTTGATTCAGCCATCATCTAGAATGTCCTCTTTTTTAGCTTAAGTTAGCCAAAAGGGATTTCTTTTGCTTCTCGTTGAAACAACTTTAACTTATACTGCTTTGACTTTATCAGTATAGTTATCTGCCAAGGGTAAGCTTTTGGTCTACCTTGAGGAAAAGACCAAAGTTGGTTCATTTCATTCTATGGTATCTGCGATGCATCAGTTGCTTTTCCCTTTCACTTTCAAAATTGACTCCCAATGTAAGATATAAATACTAAATTTCATTCACAATTGACATAAGCACAAAAAGCCCTTTTTATGGTATTTTTAAAAATTCTACACATTCTGTAAATGCTCATGGATTCTACAACAAAGTTGCCATTTTTGGCTTACTTTCTGTATATAAATTAATGTATCTTTCTGGAAAGATTAATCCATTGTCCTCTGTCATCTGACCATCTACTGTTAACTTTTTTCAGATGCAGCTGCCTTGTATAAACACATCTACCAAATGATTGAAGTGATGTTATACCAATTTTCCTCCTTTTGCATGCAAAATGTTTTTAATCAGATGTTGGCTAATAGCTAGGCTGTTTGGAAATCAACAATCCTAATAGATGGGAACAACAATTTAGACATTTAAAGCTTAATTACTCCTTCAGGCTCATCGTGAGAAAATCAAGGCTTTCTTTATTTGTCTGATTCAGTATTCCTTGGAGTATTTCTTCTTATTCTACAATATTCTCATTTTCTTCTATAAAAAAATGCTAACCCTAATACAACAAAACAAAGAGGAGGTCAGATCTTACAAGGAACAAACATGACATCACATAGGGAAGTGAGTCACTGTGCATCAGACTGGGAACTGAATCAGGACTAAACTGACTCACATCTTTCTGGGCCAAGAACCAATTCTAGTTATATCATGTTGGAAAATGACTCATTTATTACCTTTATTAGCTCCCCTCAACATCAAATCAACTGCGACTTAAGAGTTGATCTTATGAAACTCAAGTGGCCCTGTTTGAACCACTGCTCTCTGCTGGTACACAGAGGGGTTTTGTGTATGAAACTAACTGGCCGTTTGGCCACAAGGACCCATAAGCCTAGCCTCATCAACAGGGTGCTGCCCTTCTTCAAGCTGACCACATCTGAACATAACCTTTGTGGTCTCTAACCTTTGTGGACATGTTTTGTATCCTTTGTTGGTTGGTTGAAAATCTGTTATCACTCATGTATTTTTTTAAAGGTTTGCTGTAGAACATAATCTAGAAAGTCAAAGTTCAGCAATAACTAGCAGCACTCTTTTCTGTTTTGTAGTTACCTCTGCAACTAAACTGAATACAACAGAAAGTTGCATTGATAAAGTATTCCAGTTAAAATTGGAGAGGAAGCCAGAGGCAGTTAGAGCTCCAAAATCATGAGACAATTGCCAAAACAATCTTTAAAAGGTACCTTATGAACACCTGGACATCTACAATGAGCTCTTTTTTTTGATGTAGCCATTGTTTTTAGCAGAGTCCTCTGGCTAATATAACCACAAATGTGGCTATAGAAATTTCACAAGCATATTCAGAAGTTCTGACAATACTGCTGCCACTCTTCCATTTGACAACTGGCCAGGACAGAACATCAGCTGCCCACGTTAGAGTAGTCACTTAAAAGTCTCCAGTAATCACCACTTCTCGGTGTGTCCAGTGGATAAAACTCTGAGCTTCCATCGCAGGAAGCATGGGTTCAATCCCTGGTCAGGGAACTAGATCCCACATGCTGCAACTAAGACCTGGCATAGCCAAATAAATAACTAAATACTAAAAAATAATCACCACTTTTCCACAATCCCCACTATACTCTTTTGTCTTAAACAGGTTCAATTCTCATTACTTGCTTGATCCTTTACAGGCATTTGAGTTTTCAGTCCTTGATAACTAGATTTCTAACATTTTTTCTTAAAACTAAACTTAATACAAAGAAATAAAAAACTTTAAATAATGTCAACATTAAAAGCTTATTCACATTGCAGATTGGGTGATCTTATTTTTGATTTTTCAATCAGATCTTTCTTTATTAAACATGTATTGAGCATCTTATTTCTGCAAGACAATGTGCTAGACGCTATACATAAAAGATATTGCAAGATATTGGCCTTGCCCTCAAATTGCTTGTGATGTAATTCAACAGGTTATAGAAGCATGCTCTTTATACTTAAACTTTTATCTTTAAAAGCCTTAACATGAGGCTTGGCGATTATGTAACTTAACCAAAACAGCAGACAGTAGAGCTTATCTTCCCCATCTAGGGACAGTCACCTTTCAATCAAAAACACTGCAAAACCTAATATTTGAGTAGCATCATGTTATGAGATGTAAAATTCTATAGGACAAAGTTTTTGTCCTCAAGAAATCTAGGGAATTCCCTGGAGGTCCAGTGGTTGGGACTGTGTGCTCTCACTGCCGGGTACCAGGTTTGACCTCTGACTGGGGAAATAAGAGCCCACAAGTCACATGGTACAGCCAAAAAGAAAGAAAGAAATCTATATTTAGATTTGCAAAGACATGAACCAAATAATTCAAATATTTGGCAACATGTAGTGACACATGGAACAAAAACCCACCATAGCAGTCAGGGATCACTTCCTGTGCAGATGTTCAAAGGCCTGATCCCACCTCTGAGACTTGAGCAACTCTTCTGCAGACACTATCCTTGACTTAATTATTCTAACCCCAAACCAAAACTGTCAGCCAGCTGAAGAAGAGTTGAGGTTTTCCCCAGAAAACCTATATAATTCTGACTAGTGACCACAGGGAAAGTTTAAGCAAGGAAGTAGTGGTGGGTATGGGAGGAAAGAGAAAGATAAATAGAAAGTCCCAAAGAGAAGGGAGCTTAAGCAGGTTCTCCAAAAATCACAGACAGGCTCTAGATAACTTTCAGATTCTGTGATCCCTGCCCCCTTGGATTCGTAAACCTTCATGAAGGTTTTTTTCCCCCTCTATTGAGGTTCAAGAGAATTCAGTTAGGGTCAGATGGTGACCTTCAAGAGGGAGTCCTGAGATTATTCACTATATGATGCTTTCTCCTCTCCCTTCCCTGTGTTACCCAGCCTCTGTCCTACTCTGATCTGTACTGCAAGCAAAGAGGGATTTATCTCCACAGTTTGCTTTCCCGAGCTCCAGCATTACTGGCCGCCCTTAGCGACTGGCTAGTGGGAGGTACTGGCATGAGATCGTGGAGGAGATGGGGAGTAGGGGAAACCCGAGGCCACAGCTCCCCTAACTTGGACAGTTTCTCAAGTGACTGATGGGTCTCCTCTCTGGCTCCAGCTCCTGCTGGACAGGGCTGTCATGGTTCCAGCCTCTGCTAGATGACCCTGGTTTCTCAGGCTTACCTGTAACTCAGCCTCCTTCACTTCTGTCTCGTTAAAAAACCTGTTTCGCTCCAAGTTTCTCCCATGTAAACAATTTCTGTATTGAATTTCTTCTCTTATGAATACTTAAAAGTGGTTTCCGATTTCCTTGCTAGATCCTGATGGATGCATGTATAAGTAGAGGATTGATACATTAAAGTGGTAACTTGCCAAGAAATATAGCTACAATTTTCAAGAATAGAACACAGTTACTAAGACTTCCCTGCCCCCTCCCCAATATGTAGGAACTGCGTAAATGACTGACTGTTCAAAGAGAAGGTTTATCTCATTGAGTATCAGGAAAAACTGGGCCACCAGATGAGTAGGAACAATTTTGTATGAATCTATCACCCTTACAGTATGTTATGAGCACCAAGTACTCCACAGTTCATTGACTCATCATCCATGAGAAACTAAGGGTATGTAATGGGCAAGCTGTTCAGCCCACAAACTTGGCTGTGCCAAGAGTTCTTGCAATTCTCAAGTTCATTTAAATTAACAGAAGATTTAAAGAGGTAGTGAGAGAAGATAAAAGCGGAAATGTTTCTATTTTTTTCTAAAAAAAAGAGGAAGATATAGATGAAAGTCAGAAAGAGAAGGGGTGAAAGGAGCTAGCTGGTGGGGTCTTGTGGTCTGAACAGCAATGCACTCAGTCCCCTTCATGGAACAAAGGGACAAAAAAGAAATGAAAAAGTGGCCAAATGAGGAAGCAGGAAAAGTGATTGTTCCTCCTTAATTAGGTCACTCTCCTGGCTTCACAGTATAGGCAATATGCTCACATTTTGAAAAAAGAGATATCCTCAGACAAATAAAAATTCAAAAATGCATTTGATAGTAAATAAAAATGAGTCACTGTTTGACATCCTTTTTATGTCAAAATGTAAGTAGGTTCTCTCCTTTAATATACATAGTAAAGGATGGTTTCCATACTAAATTTCTTCTATCTCTTAAGATTATAACATGAAAAATTATACAAGTTATGCAAATACTAATTATGCATGTATTGAGTTTATCTGTATGTACAAAAATTATACAAATTATTCAACTATACAATTTCTAAGTAATCAAATCTTTTATGTCCCATCTTCCAGAGCCTGTTGTTTTTCAGAATTCATACACAAACCCTCCAAACAAAGATACTTTTAAACAAATTCAATTTATTAATAGAAATTGGGCTGAGATTCTTTATATTCCATATTCACCTGCATTGTTCCATTAAAAATGTAATAAAAATGCAGGCACGTGCTGCACATACTGAATTAGAAAAACAGCTGTGCTTTTTACATTGTTCTGCCCTAGAAAAAAGGCACCCAAGACAATCTGAGCAGCTGGTATCTCCTATATGGTGTGCTCATCACCACAAGTAAATAAAGTCAGTAAATTACTGGCAGAGTACAGGGGGCCACGATGAGCCTAGGAAATAACCCTTTCATCAAACTCTCTGCACATTGTATATTGCCCAAGCAAAAAGGAAATAATGAGGATCAATGGAGAATTAATATTTTAGTCAAAGAGAAATGGAGATGAATGCATACTATAAATTATTAACCAGCACTTGTACTCTATCTGCTTGGCACAGCATGAACAAGGCTTCTAAAGAAACAGGATACAGCTTGTACTTCCCTAGCAATATTTTCTTCAACCAATGAAGAATATTCATAAAGATGCACGTTTCAGAGACATTCAAGAGGGAAATTTATACTTGAATTTCTCTACCTTTCTGTAACAGAATGTAAGCAAAACACAAATATTTCTTTTTATATAAACATGTATGTGTGTTATGTTAAATGTCTGTAAATATTACTGTGCTATAGCAGGGAAACAAGTCTTGGGCTGAGAAGTAAGACCATCTGCTCTAGCCCTCTCTTGGCTATGACCAGTAGGGACACCTTAACCTCTCTGTTGGAAGAGGGCCTGGGCCTCAGTTTTCAAAAGCAGAGACATTTCTTTGCCGACTAAGGTCCGTCTAGTCAAGGCTATGGTTTTTCCATTAGTCATGTATGGATGTGAGAGTTGGACTGTGAAGATGGCTGAGCACCGAACAATTGATGCTTTTGAACTGTGGTGTTGGAGAAGACTCTTGAGAGTCCCTTGGACTGGAAAGAGATCCAACCAGTCCATTCTGAAGGAGATCAGCCCTGGGATTCTTTGGAAGGAATGATGCTAAAGCTGAAACTCCAGTACTTTGGCCACCTCATGCGAAGAGTTGACTCATTAGAGAAGACTTTGATGCTGGGAGGGATTGGGGGCAGGAGGAGAAGGGGACAACCGAGGATGAGATGGCTGGATGGCATCACTGACTTGATGGATGTGAGTCTGAGTGAACTCTGGGAGTTGGTGATGGACAGGGAGGCCTGGCATGCTGCAATTCATGGGGTCTCAAAGAGTCGGACACGACTGAGCGACTGAACTGACTGACTAACTGACAGTAAGGGGTTAGATCACAGATGACCTAAAGGGACCTTTTATCTTTACAGTTCTGATAACGGCTTCGAAATAAACAAATACTAGGAAAAACTAGGAGACAATTGCAACCAGAGATCCAGCATAAAAAAATTTTTTTAAATAAAAGAATTGTTCCCCTCTTTAACCCAATGAAATATATATACTGGCACAGGAGAAAATATATATGTATATGTAAAATCATATGCACACATAAGTTGCTATTCTTTAATAAAAAAAGAAAGTATAGGCTAGTCAACCAATAATTGTACACTTTCGGGAAGGAATTCTGTACTTGCATATCAGTAGCTTATCATGAAAGTTATACAAGAAATTATTACATAATTAGCATTCAAATTTTGAGAGGAATAATACCTAGAATATTGAGCAATCATAGACTTGAAGCTTTCTGGATATGTAATTCTACTAAACAAAAGACCAGGCAGTATAGGATTTCCCTAGTGGTCCAGCTCTCAATTCAGGGACCCTGGGTTCAATCCCTGGTCAGGGAACTAGAGCCCACATGCCTCAGCTAAGACCCAGTACAGCCAAATAAATACTAAAACAAAAAAAAAGACAAGGTAGTATTTGCTCTCCTGGAATGCAAAGTCAAGTGGGCCTTAGGAAGCATCACTACGAACAAAGCTAGCAGAGGTGATGGAATTCTAGTTGAGCTGTTTCAAATCCTGAAAGATGATGCTGTGAAAGTGCTGCACTCAATATGCCAGCACATTTGGAAAACTCAGCAGTGGCCTCAGGACTGGAAAAGGTCAGTTTTCATTCCAATCCCAAAGAAAGGCAATGCCAAAAAATGCTTAAACTACCGCACAATTGCACTCATCTCACATGCTAGTAAACTAATGCTCAAAATTCTCCAAGCCAGGCTTCAGCAATACGTGAACTGTGAACTTCTTGATGTTCAAGCTGGTTTTAGAAAAGGCAGAGGAACCAGAGATCAAATTTCCAACATCTGCTGGATCATGGAAAAAGCAAAAGAGTTCCAGAAAAACATCTATTTCTGCTTTATTGACTATGCCAAAGCCTTTGACTGTGTGGATCACAAGAAACGGTGGAAAATTCTGAAACAGATGGGAATACCAGACCACCTGACCTGCCTCTTGAGAAATCTGTATGCAGGTCAGGAAGCAACAGTTAGAACTGGACATGGAACAACAGACTGGTTCCAAATAGGAAAAGGAGTACATCAAGGCTGTATATTGTCACCCTGCTTATTGAACTTCTATGCAGAGTACATCATGAGAAACGCTGGACTGGAAGAAACACAAGCTGGAATCAAGATTGCCGGGAGAAATATCAATAACCTCAGATATGCAGATGACACCACCCTTATGGCAGAAAGTGAAGAGGAACTAAAAAGCCTCCTGATGAAAGTGAAAGCGGAGAGTGAAAAGTTGGCTTAAAGCTCAACATTCAGAAAAGTAAGATCATGGCATCTGGTCCCATCACTTCATGGGAAATAGATGGGGAAACAGTGGAAACAGTGTCAGACTTTATTTTGGGGGGGCTCCAAAATCACTGCAGATGGTGACTGCAGCCATGAAATTAAAAGATGCTTACTCCTTGGAAGAAAAGTTATGACCAACCTATATAGCATATTCAAAAGCAGAGATATTACTTTGCCGACTAAGGTCCATCTAGTCAAGGCTATGGTTTTTCCAGTGGTCAAATACGGATGTGAGAGTTGGACTGTCAAGAAGGCAGAGCACCAAAGAGTTGATGCTTTCGAACTGTGGTGTTGGAGAAGACTCTTGAGAGTCCCTTGGACTGCAAGGAGATCCAACCAGTCCATTCTGAAGGAGATCAGCCCTGGGATTTCTTTGGAAGGAATGATGCTAAAGCTGAAACTCCAGTACTTTGGCCACCTCATGCGAAGAGTTGACTCATTAGAGAAGACTTTGATGCTGGGAGGGATTGGGGGCAGGAGGAGAAGGGGACAACCGAGGATGAGATTGCTGGATGGCATCACTGACTTTTTGGACGTGACTCTGAGTGAACTCCGGGAGTTGGTGATGGACAGGGAGGCCTGGCGTGCTGCAATTCATGGGGTTGCAAAGAGTCGGACACGACTGAGCAACTGAACTGAACTGATAGGAGACCCTAAAATGAATGACTTGGAATCTGTTTGCAAAGAGTCATCACAGAAGAGAGGAGGGAGACCATAATACAAGTACAATAATACAAATCAAGTCTGGATTAGGTTCTTTATAAGAAGATGTTCATAAGCTAAAGGGAACCCAGAACCAGGGGAGAGGGAAACCATGGGGAGGGAAAGATCATTCTGGTCATTTAGGATTTTTCTCAGCAATTAAGAAGAAGCCTCCCAATCACTGTTGTGACAGAGGAAAAATAAATGTCAGAACTTAGAGGAATTTGGAGACCATCTATTCCTATCCTCCCATTTCATAGACCTAGAAGTTAAGGGCAGAAAGGGTCTGTCTCTTGCCCTGTGCTAAGTATTTGGCAGAGCTAGACTAGACGTGAAGTCTCCTAACTTGCAGTCTGGTCTGCTTTCCCTCACTGCTTCCCTTTTCTCTGTGTGAGTCCAAAACAAATTCTTCCCTGGCTGACTTATGGCAAATGGTCCTCCTGGGATGAATAGAATATACTGTTACCTCTCCTCCCTGAGAAGTTCCTCCCAAGTCATAAAGTTTTTCCCAAGCTGACTAATGCTTAGCTTGGTCAGAATTGTTTTAAAGTCATCATTCCAAATATCATCTCCCAGCTGAGCGATCTGGGAACCAAGTTATTCGTATCCACTGACTTTACCGTGCTGCTCCCAGAGTGGAAGAGCCAGCATGGCCTGTGTGATGTAGGTCAGTGACTCACCGACAAAGCATCGCGCAAGGGAATAGGATCTCTCTGAAGATCCTGTTTGATGTTGGATGGACTATAAATCTCTCTGTGTCTCAGTTTTCTTATCTGTTACAAATATTCATTTAAGTTTCTGAGACTGTGAAGATAAAAAATAATTGTTAACATTTTTTTAAACATTTGTTTTCATAGATCTATATTTGATTGTTCAAGCAGGAAGCAAATCTTTTAAATTATCTAGTTTATCTCCCCATTCCATAAGAGAAAAAAAAAAAGGATCAGAAATTTGATTTGATTTGTTCAGCATCACTCAGCTAGATGGTTCTAGAGTTAGGCTAAAAACAACCTTTTGACATGCATTTCAGTGCTTCAGGCTCCATGCCATATAGTTCAAAGTGCTTTATAAATGTGAAGATAGAACATGTGAAATAATCTACTCATCATGAGTCTTGTTAGGACACAAGATGGCAATCTCCTACAATGTCAAAACAGACTTACTCCCTGTTCCCCAAGTTAATTGTGTATCTTATAAATTATGTGGTAGGCCTTACCATATAATTTTGTATACAAAGACGGATTGGGAGTCATCCTCTACAACCTAGCAATTTTGAGATGATCAAGCTGGGTCATGAGAGAGGAAGCAAGCGGAGGAGGGGCTGACTGTACTAAAATAGTACTTTATGAGGCTGGAGGTTCACAGACCATGGGGAGAGCATTAGTCCTACCCCTCCCATGCCCCCTACAACAAAGGCAGTTAGGAGACCCAGTTCCACACATACTAAACTTCAGGTTACTTTTTGTTGATTTAATTCAGGCTCCTAACCATGGGACAGTACCTGGATGAAAATGACAGGGGTGGAGAAATAGATCCAAACCTTCGAGGTTCTAACTCTCCACTAGGACTGGTCATTATTTGGAACCTACTTACAGGCTGCTCCTCTCTCAATCTCTCAGCTATACTATTCTCCTGAGGAAAAAGTGCCACTCTACTAGTCTCCACTGCGCTTTGCAGAAAAATGATTTAAAAGCATATAACCAGAAGACTTCCCTAGTGGGAAGCACAGTCTCTTCTAATGCAGGAGACACAGGTTCGATCCCTGATCGAGAACTAAGATCTCACATGCTGCGTGGGGTGGCCCAAAGGAAAAAAAAAAATTAAAACAGTGTAACTGGAATGGATTCTGGAAGAAACCTCACTTGGAGCTCTGCTATTAGAGGAGGAGGCTGGAGAAAGAGGAAGGAGGGCAGGACAGTGGCTAGCTGTCAATGGAGTTTCTGGAAAGACTAGGCAAGTATAGGACTTAAAGCGCCTTGGAGGAATCAAACTATTTCCTTGTGTTAGACTGGGCTTAGAGGCCAGAGCTGCCTTTTAGACCACACTTCTCTGGACAAAACAACAGCAACACTTTAAAATAAGAGAAGAAGGATTCTTCTCAAAGAGAGGAGTCATTTCACAGACTTGAAATCAGACTGCACTGAAGCTCCGTCTGCAAAAATAATGGTTTTTCCTGACATTTTAAACAGCACAATTTAATGGTTCAATGTTGCATTTGACATTTAAGAAGTCATCCATCTCCAAGAAGCTTATTGGCAAATCTCAGTTCCCAGAATTAGCAAATGTAATGCGCACGTGAACACAGTCTACAAGACCCCAAAAGACTCTTGAAAAAAGGAAGCCCAGGACACTGAGAACTAGGTGTAACCTATGCTGAGCAGACCGGCCCCTACCCTCAGGGCCTGCCAGTCCACCTTCTGTAAACCACTGGTTTCTGTTAATCAGCCTCCTCGTGAACAGAAGGAAGAAAAATCATAGTCTCAGCTTAGTAAACTGTTGTAGTTAAGAAGATGGCTGCACTAGATAAAGAGATTTAAATCACTCAGTGCACACAACACAGAAGCAGGTATTTGGGAGTGACACTGCCTTGGTTGGAGTTGTGTCTGTTCTACAGGTTATAAACCTGGGACACACGACTTATCTCTATAACTTGGTGCTCTCATTTCTAAAATGAGGATAGTAATTATCTCATTGGGTTGTTAAGATGATTAAATGGGTTAATCTTTGTAATGTTCTTGGAACAGCTTGGCAGAGAAAATGCTGTGTAATTGTTTGTTAGAAAACAATAGGGGGCATGTTTATATCAACTTTTTTCAGATCATTTGTATACTGATTCTCACTGTATGTGAGCTAAGCCAATAAACGTATCACATTCCTCTTGGCCTCTGTGATTGCTACATGGCACATGGTCCCCAGCAGCCAATAGGTTGTGAGTCCATTTCTGGGATTCCTGGTTCTTTCCTATTGAACTTGAATCTGAGCAGATATAGAGTCTGGAGCTGCTGCCACCGTTGTTCAAATTTAAAGGCAGCCTCTGTTTGAGACTAACAGTGAAGCAGATCCATAATCGAGAAAATGGGTTCTGTTGACATTATTTGAGCTTCTAGATCATGCCATGCCTGAAATCAAACCTCCCCCATACCTCTTAAATATATGAACCAATAATGTTTCCCATTTTCTTAAATTAGTTAAGGCTTGGTTTTTCTGTTGTTGTTTTGTTTAAATCACTTACAACTGAGATTAAATCATACTGGTGCAATTACAATACATCTCATGGTGCAAAGTAGATATCATGGAAGAAAGAAAGATGCAGCCTCATAAGCATTTAAAATATCAAGTTCCATCTTTGTGAGTTTTACCAGGTTGCTTAACTTTTCCTGGCCTGTTTTTTCATCTAAAAATCAAGAAATTAAACCAAGTCATCTTTCACCTTCCAATTCTAAAATTTTATGACCATGCCTTAAATTAAGGCCTTCTTGGCTACCTTTAGGACTGCTTTTAGATTCACTTTTTCCATTCACTACAAGGCCAAGAAGAATCACTCCCCAAAAATGGTTTATTTGTTCTTTGGTTTGGGGTATTTTTAAGGCAGAGAGTGGAAGCCAGTGGAGGAGAGTCAATCTAGTGATGATTTACATGAGTTTTTAATAGCTCTGCCTTAATTCATACAACATAATTGGAATTTGAATTATGTACCTACTTTCACATAGGAAAGACGGGTTAGGTTAAAAAAACCTTTAAGGAACCATGTTGGTTCAGAAGTTAGCAGAAAGTTATGCAACTCCATAATTAATAACAGGGGCATGCAGAGGAAACTGTCCAGCCATCATTTGCCACAATATCCGTTCCTCTCGCCCTTTGCCCCACAAATGCTATGATCTCCCTGAATGATTGCTCCTTCATGTATACATTCGTATAAGTGGGGAGGGAAAAGTAAAGAACTGTGATACTCAGTGTAAAATATATTTACAAAATGAAAGCTGTTATGATAAATCCTATTAACTAGAGAATATTTAGCAACTATTCAGGACATAATTGATTGGAAAACGAGGGAAAGGGACAATTTCTGAGCAAGTTCATCCAAGAACTAATGATCACGTGCATGATTCATAAACAAGATCTTCAAATCATCCAACTTAATTTTAGATGTAATTCTAATAAGTTGATATCCTCATTTCTCAGGCCACCACAAAATAGAAACATTCACTTAATAAGGGAGGGAGGTAGCAGAAATGAACTCAACTGGCAGCCAACAGAAAGAGAGAAGGCAGAGAAACCATAAAACACCAACATAATTTAAAGTGAGAACCACAACAGTCCAAGGCGATTTACATACACCTCAATCACACTTTCTGGAGTATATTTTTGCTAAACAAACACAGAAGTATTGCTTACTACATGACAGGCACTGTTCTAACTGTTCTATATGTATTACCTCACCTAATCATTATAATAAACCAGTAGAGTACAAGGAAGTAAAATAACTTGCCCAAGGGTTAGGGTTAGGGTTAGGGTTAGGGTTAATTTGTTACTGGCAGAACCAAGATTCAACCCAGGCAGTTTAGCTGCTAACCACCACACCACACTGCCACACCTGCCACTACCAAACACTTCATTACTATTCACGACACCCACCATCAATAAAAGTAGAACAGATAACTAACATACCCTGTGAAGTAAAGCCAAAAAGTGAAAAATTCAGTGTAAAATATTTTCTTCCAAAGTAATACACCAAAACTACTAATCATAAAATTTAAATAATATTATTTGCCCTTTAAAAATAAAACCTTGAGATATCTGCAAAGTCCATTAGTCTGAATGTCTTCATTCCCTGTTAATGCCAGATAAGCAAACTAGCAATGTTATATTTCATATTCTTTACATTTAAGCAACAAACATGATCTTGAACTTCTATGTAGTAAAATTGGCTTACCCTGCTGCTGCTGCTGCTAAGTCACTTCAGTCGTGTCCAACTCTGTGCGACCCCATAGACGGCAGCCCACCAGGCTCCCCTGTCCCTGGGATTCTCCAGGCAAGAACACTGGAGTGGGTTGCCATTTCCTTCTCCAATGCATGAAAGTGAAAAGTGAAAGTGAAGTCGCTTAGTTGTGTCCGACCCTCAGCGACCCCATGGACTGCAGCTTTTCAGGCTGCTCCGTCCATGGGATTTTCCAGACAAGAGCACCTAGGAAGCCTCTAAACACAAAGACAAAAATCTAGAGCCAAAAGATAGATACTAAATTGCAATTACAGAAAAAGTTGCTGGGAGCTTAAAATTCAGACTCTACCTGGTAATGGGGTTTATGATCATTAGGAGTTTTTTTCTAGATAAAATATTAAACATATAATAGATAGTGAAAGTTAAGTGAGTCAAAGTCGCTCAATCGTGTCCGACTCTTTGCGACCCTATGGACTATACAATCCATGGAATTCTCCAGGCCAGAATACTGGAGTGGGTAGCCTTTCCCTTCTCCAGGGGATCTTCCCAAGCCAGGGATGGAACCTAGGTCTCCCACATTGCAGGCAGAGTCTTTACCAGCTGAGCTACAAGAATTAACTTAAATACTTAAATTTAGGCTATGAGAATAGAGATAAGATACAGAATAAGAGAAAAGTTTTGGTCTTAGTCATCCCTTTCTTTATGGAACAAATAACTTATTGGAAGTCTCTGGAACATTTTTGTTCACCTCGTCATATTTACCACCTCTTTTACCCTTGTATTAAATTTCACCCCTAAGCCACTAACTGTAGGGTTGGCTTTAGTCATTGTGTGTGTGTGTGTGTGTGTGTGTGTGTGTGTGTGTGAGACAGAGAAAGTGAGCTTACATTGCGTGTGGTCAAAGCAAGAACTATTTACTTTTTTAGAAGAAATATCAATAGTGTACATGCCAAGACAGCAGCCAAAGGAAGAGGAAGCCCAGTACTGGCTATAGAAGCAAGCCAGAGAAAGTAAAGCCAAAGATAGCTCTGGCTGAAAGAAGGAAAGAGGACAGACACAATGAAGCTGGAGGAGTGTCCGATGCTGAGAACATCTAACCTCTCATAATCATTGCATGTGGATTTCCTGTAAATTCAAGACTCAAACTCAACCTACATTCACGTGTGTCAATGGAGGACCTGATTATAAAAGTCCTGATTGTTTCCTTAAATTCACCTCTCCTTTATCAATAATTTTTAATTTACATGAGAAGGTTTATACTTCTTGTATTTGTTAAATTCATATTTCATACTATTTTCAGCATTTTTAGTGTTTACTTTTATAAGCTCATAGTATTTCCTGAGAAAGTGACTATTCCACAACTTTGAAATTTTAATCTCAAGTGCACAGGATTGAGTTAATTATATCTTTTATTTCATGGTACCCTAGAATCATTGGTCCATGCAAGACCCTTCTTTCCACCACCACCACACTCTTTCTTCCTTGATCTCCATGCCCAGTTCCAGCTCTCACTGCAGCACCTTGATGTATTTAATATGCATATTTGAATATCCACTTATCTTTGTCAAAAACTTACTGTTATTATGTGTTAAAAATACATGTTTTTTATTTCCATAAATGGTATTATTCTACAGAACTGATCATTCCTATATTTTTTTCACTCTATACTGTATTTTCAGATCTATCTGCATTGCAATATATACATATAGTTTGGCGCTTATAATAGTACCATCCCATGGTAATTATGCAACACAAATTACTTATTCATTCTCCCGACATGTTTCCCTAAGTTACTTCCAATTCCTCCCCACCCTATGAATAATGCTGAAATAAACATTCTCATATATCAGTCCTCTGTTTAAAAAAAATCAGACTGTTTCAGAGTTCTAACATTTTCATTTCGTAGCCAAGAACACTACATTGAAAGAAGCTAAGAATGTCATAGCCTGTATCCAAAGGAGAGAATTCAAGTTATAGAAAAGTAGTTGGTTACAAGGGCAGTAACAAGATTAGTTTAACTGTCAGACAGCATGCTCTGGTACACTTAACACACTGCTGCCCCCCACATCCTACAGGGATGCATTCCAAAATCCCCGGTGAACGCCTGAAACTGCAGGTAGTACCAAATCCTAGATACACCGTTTTTTTCCTACACAGTATATACATACCTGTGACAAAGTTTACTTTAAAAATTAGGCACAGTAAGAGATTAACAACACGAACAAATAATAAAATAGAACAATTACATCAACATACTACAATAAATGTTCTGTGAATGTGGTCTCTCAAAACATCTTATTGTACTATATTCACCCTTCTTGTGATCATGTGAGATGATAAAACACCTCTGTGATGAGATGCAGTAAAGTTGATGACGTAGGCACTGTGACATAGCATTAGGCTACTACTGACCTTCTGATGCTACAGCTAGAGGGTCATCTGCTTCTGGTGATCCTGGATCCTCGGGCCACACTTATGCCGACAGCTGGATGTCAGGACCAATCAATGAAGATCCCAGGCTGTACAAAGCAAGACCATAGGAGATTTCATCACACTACTCAGTATAGCATACAACCCAAAACTTTGCACTGTTTATTTTTGAAATTTTCCATTTAATATTTTCTGACCACAGTTGATGGGGGTGACTGAAACCGTGGAAAGCAAAGCGGTACATAAAGGAGGACGATAATATTTATGCTGTGGCTCAAATGGTAAAAGATCTGCCTGCAATGTAGGAGATCTGGGTTCGATCCCTAAGTCAGGAAAATCCCTTGGCTGAAGTCCAAGCTGAAGTCTGGCTTCCTACTCCAGTATTCTTGCCTGGAGAATCCCACAGACAGAGGAGCCTGGTGGGGTTGGCAAATAGCTGGACATGGGCATGACTGAGTGACTAACACTTTCACCTCACTTTTCACTGTATTTACCAGGAATATAAGATATATTCTTTTAAAAGTAAATATCTTTCATCCCACAGGTATTGAAAATGGGTGTTGAAGTGGCTTATTGTTAAACATGTAGTATTATATCCTAGAAACCATTAAGTTGTGAATATGTTAATATATTCTACTAACTGATAGAATAAAATCATAAGGTAAGAAGAAATATATTGACATTGGCACTCACTGGTACATCACAGGCTACAGTTATATAATGTATTTCAAACTACAGTGTTGAGAAATAACCCAAACTCTACCTCTGACCAGTTGTGTGGTTTGTTATTTTTGTTAAGAAAACTTCCAAAAGGATGTGAGTCTAGTATCTTTGGGGAAATGCTCTGTGGTTCTGAGCTCCATCATCTGGAAGTGGCCTCATTTATCATTTTGCATCTTATGCACCAGCCCCTCTTCACAGCATTTGTAACAGACTTATTTTTGGAATCATTGGTGAAAGGTTGGGGTGATAGAATGCAGATAGCTACATCTCCCTATAAGCCTCTGTTTCCTCATCTAAAAACAAAGCAGAGTCTGGCATGAGACAGACAATGAATAAGAGGTATCATTTTTCTGTATCCTATTTTGAGCTAAATTCCGTGCATTCCACTACGCATGATAACAAATGTGCTTTCAGTCTTTTGTTATGACATAAAAGCAAAATATAGATGCCTCTATTGTCTGTGATGTACTGCTTCTTACTTTGTTGATTACTCTTAAAATTAGTATAATAATGTGCATGGTATTGTGCAGAAGAGGCTTTTCCATGAAGCTGACAAAGCTACCAATGTTAGAGGTTGTGGAGTGTCCAAGTGGGGAAGGGAAGGCAGAGTGCTTGGAAATTACCATGTGTATTTCTGGTAAATTGCCTAAAGAGATTTTAGGAGAGAGGGATTGGAATCTCTAAATCTTCATTAAGTTATTGTGATATATTTTCTATTTTGAATGTGTGATTTTATATTTATAACTAATTTTATACTTAATTTTATATTCTGTGTCCTTGTCTAAAAGTGCTCACTCCCAATTGAATTACTTTAGACTCCACAAAACCTGGATTTGTCCTTGAATATATGTAGAACATTGTAATTTAAAAATATGAGAAAAGCAGATAGATAAATCTCAATTCACATAAAAAAGTTTTCTGGAGCAGAAAGGATCCCCTGAGTTCAGTCTTTGGACACATTGCTCTTCTTCTGTCTAGACTTGGCTTTCTTGTCTTAAAACATAGAGACTTAACTGATTCCAAAAATTGCTTCCGACCTAGAAAATCCTGACTTCACACCTGTCTTACTATACATTCAATGATATGTTCTAATAAATAATATTTTAAAGGAAGTCCATAGTGAATCCTCATTTTTAAGCAAGTCTTCAGTACTGTGAATAATTATATCCACCCACTAAGTATTTATTTTGTAAATGTAAATGAATGAATAAAGCTCTTAAAATAAAATGCACTAGTTATAGCACATCACCATAAAATTAAGTTGCTTTATAAGGGCAGGAAAGTTTCTTCTGGCTCTAGTTCAAACTGACCAAGATCAAATTACATGCCAATCTTCATTTATATCGCTACTCGAAATAACCCATTCTGAAAGAGGAAGAGGCATTTTTACAGTCTCAGTGAGGCCAACTAAAATCTCCATGTAAACCAAGTTGTTTTAAAAAGTGTGAACAAAATAGATGTGACATTTATGAGAAATCAATGAGGGTTGTTTCTCTTCTGAGCTCAGATAGTTGACAAGCTTTGAAAGACTTTAAAGGGAAAAAAAATTACAAACTAGTCCTCAAACACAAGGACACAAAAAGTAATAGGTTGGAGACATTCTTTTCCAGTGGTAAATTCCATAGCACACTGCTGCTTATTGGGCACAAGGGGTAGGTTGTTGTAAATATGGCAAGACAGGTATGATAAAGTCAGGAGTTCCTGACTTGGAAGGAACCTTAGGGAGTGAGTCAGATCTACATGTTTCAAGATGAAAAAGTTGAGGCCCAGACAGAGTGTGACCTACTCAAAGCCACATACCCAGATAAGGCAAAACAGAGGCCAGATGCTGTGACCACAAATCTTGCACGGTTTCTCCCTTACCAACCTGAGAATGCAGAATCCTTGAGTGCTTTCATGCTTCAGTGCCCAATTAGAAGCTATGGTACAAACCATAAAGCAGTGTTTGCTCTCCCCGGTATTAATTTTTATGATAAAGTTACAGTAATTAAGAGAGTAGGTATTGGGGTAAAATTAGACAGAGGCCTGTGGGACACATTGGTGTGCCTAGAATTAAGCCCATTGATATATAGAATCTTGGTGCAAGAAAGTGGTCGATCTGTGGTTTAGAGGGTAGCAATGGCCTTCAATAGTGCTCGAACAAATGGTTATCCATATGGAAAGAAAACTGGATCACTACTTCTTTTTTATAAGTATTTTTTGTTTAGAAATGAGCAATTTAAACAATTGAAGTATGGTTGATTTACAAACTACTTCAAACTATGTACACAAACACAGACACATACAGAAAACATGTCCATAAAATGTAAACAAAAATAAAACTTTAAAATGTTTAGGAGAAAAATAAGAGAATGGGTTATGACATTGGGTTAGAAAAGGATTTCTTAAATCACAAACCATAACAGAAAAGATTTATTAATTTGACATTTTAAAATATATCAAAATGCATAATATATTTATATGTACGTGCATGCTAAGTCACTTCAGTTGTGTCCCACTCTTTGCAATCCCATGGACTGTAGCCCGCCAGGCTCCTCTGTCCATGGGATTCTCCAGGCAAGGATACTGGAGTGGGTTGCCATTTCCTCCTCCAGGGGATCTTCCCCACCAGGAATCAAACCTGCATCTCTTATGTCTCATGCATTGGCCAGCAGGTTCTTTACTACTAGCGCCACCTGGGAAGCCCATATATTTATGTTTGTAAAAATTTAGTAAAGTATATCTTTAAGATTTGTGCACTTTGTTTGTGTCTATTATAATTTAATATTTTTAAATTTAACAAAAAAGAACACTATAATAGAAGAGAAAAGGAAGGCTATACTGTGGGCAAAGATATTTTCAATGCTTGTAGTCAACGGATTATTATTCAGAATACATAAGTTACTTCCTCAAATCCAAAGGAAAAGATGAATAAGCAAATAGAAAAATGTGCAAAAAGCATGGCTAGGCAAGTCATAGAGTAGGAATTTTGAATGGACATGAGAGAATGTTCAGCTTCAGCAGTTACATTTGCAAATGCAAATGAAGATAACAATTAGAAATCATTTTACCATATTTAATTATTAATAACAAACTTTAATAAGTCTGCTAGAACCAAGTATTAGTGAGAATGTAGAGTACCAGAAACATATATTGCTGGTCGGAGTAAAAATTGGTGAAAATTACTTAGGAAACTTTTGAAATATTCAAGTTATGCACAAACACTATAATCTAGCAATCTTTCTCTAAGCAAATACCAAAGAGAAACTCTTTTATACATTTATAGGGAGACATGTGCAAAAAATTATCATAGAAGCATTGTTTGTAACAACAAAAAAGTAAACAGGTGAAAAGTCCAGACAAAATACCAAATAAATAAGTTAAAGTACAATAAAGCAGTAGACTACTATATAACTGTGAAAATAAATGAACAAGAGCAATGTGTATCAACACAAATAAATTTTACAAAGACAATGTTGAATGGAAAAGGGGAATTTACAGAAGGATGCTTATAGTATGATTCTGGGTCCATAGTCTGGATTTATCGTCACTGAGATGTTATCAAAGCCCTTTGGGTAGACAGCAGGTCAGACCTTGAGTCCTGAGAAATCCTGGGCTCACCACAGTTGGGATATTTGGCAGGGCAGAGTATGGGCCAGGTACTGGACCTCAGGTGGGAATATGCTGCTTCTAATCCTACTTTGGCGAAACTTCAGCTCATAGGAACAGGTCCAAGTGGAACCTACATATGGGGTAAACAAATGTCCCCAGTTGACCCAAGCAGGAATAGAAGAGGCGGCATTTCCTCTATATGTGACCCAAGAAAGCCAAGTACAGATAAGCACAGGACCAGGCTCACCAGTCATTTTTAAGTTGAATAAATAATGACAGATATGCCCTTGAGTCACACAACTCTAGTATGGATTTTAAGCTTGACATACAGTTGTCATCCTGGGAACTCCCTTCACCATCACCCTGGGGAGTCCCTTCACCATTCCCCTGAGTTGCATATCCTGTATCTTCCTCTTTTTCCTCATTTGTTTTGGTGCAACATAACATCCCACAACTTCCTAAGAAATTATTTGGGGAGATAAATGCTCTGAGTCTGAAAATGTCTTGCCATGGCATTTGATTAATACTGGAGTGAGTAGTTATCTCTTCTCCGGGGGAATCTTCCTGACCCAGAGATCAAACCCGTGTCTCCTGCACTGAAGACAGACTCCTTACTATCTGAGCCACCAGGAAAGTTCTGATTGGGAGTTCTGAGAATGTGGATGAAGCTTCCCGGTAAGTGGGGAGGGGGCTTATTTCCCTAAACATGCAGTTATTCCGTTTAGTATTTTTCCTACGGAAAACATTCCAATCATTTCAATTTCTTACAGCTTCCTCCAGTCACATCATAATCAAGGAGATCTAAACTTACACATTGCTTAAAACAATCAACCAGATATTTTTATCTTAAAAAAAAATCTGTTCTTAAGTCACAAAATGGGAAAATCTTAGTTTTTCATGGTTGGTTCATTCAGACTAGCTCAGGCCTTCTCTTTCACGCTATCACTTAACTAATGAGATACATCTATCAGATACAGTTTGCCAAGAAAAGCCTGAGTTTTTCACTTGGTTTGTGCTACCGGTGTCACACGTTTTCACTGTTCCTACAGGTGTCGGCAATTTTATACTCAGACTTACTTTCTCACGGGTGATGTTTCAATATTGTCTCTGTTTTTCCACATCATCATGGGAACACACCATCTTAAGCATTCAGGAAGCCCACACCCCAAAAGGGATTCAATTGTGAAAGTTCATTCCATTTAAGCGACGTTACTTCCCTCTCTTTTTCTTTTGCAAACTTATGTGCACAATAGTGTATATAGCAACTACACGCTCATTGTAACACGTCAAGAATTGAGAACTCATCCAGATTTTTCAAATCAAAGAAAATAAAATCAGTTTTTATATCCCAGAGTTTTAAAATTCTACCTATTATGGACTTTGCTGGTGGTCCAATGGTTAAGACTCTGCGTTCCCGATGCAGAGGACTTGGGTTCGATCACTGGTCAGAGAACTAGATCTTCCACGCGGCAACGAAGATCCCGCATGCTGCAACTGAGACCCCATGCAGCCAAATAAATTAAAAAAAATAAAATTCTGCCAATAAATTCTATTCAAAATGCCTAGTAAATGCTGAGTTACTGGGAAAGTATTTCTGAATAAATGAATCTTCCAGATTATTTTCTTATTATCCTTTTTTTCCATAGAAAATTTTAAAAATTCACTTACGTTCACTTCAAGAATCTAAGCAGAATTTGTAAATGTACAAGTAAAAAGGAAATAGGGTAAGCATTTTAAAACTTAGCAGTAACACGGTCTGCAAACATGCGCCATTCTCTGTTGATTGTGTTGATGGGATCTTAAATATTGGAAAGTTTGAATTTAAACACTAGAATCTGAAACCAGAATACAAATAATTCTTAGATCCTTGATTTGTGATTTTAAATGTGAACATGAGATAATATTTGGTGGGGGCTTTTTTTTAACCTGTGCCTGGTGTGGTCCAGAACGTTCCTGCCGCAGTGGAGAGAGGAGGATAAACGGTTGGAAAGCAACTGCTTGCCATTAAATTTATCTGTTTTGCAAAACCATTAGAAACAGCTGAGAATTCAGCCTTGTGCCTTCTCTTAGTTCAGTCTCTCAGGTTCAACCCAATATCCCCAGCCTCCATCTTTCTCCTGGGAATGGAGAACAATATTCCTTTCATGAGAGCCTTATGTACATTTTGAGGAAAAACAAAAACCAGGGGGAAAAAATACATGTGTATCTACACAGAGTGGCTCCTGGCCTGTGTTTTTGTTCCTCTGGATCTCCATATTCTTGTAGGGGGTTAAGCCAAAAATAATAGCTAATCATTATGAAATATTTTCAATATCCTGAGCTCTTTACATACGCTGTCTTGTTTAATCTTTGCACACACCACAACACGGAGATCATTGTTATCCCTATTTTATTCTTGAAAAAAATTGATGCTTTGAGAAAGTAACTCTCCCAAGGTCACTCAGTCAGCAGATATTGAGCTAGAATCAAATCCTTGCCGCTTAATTCCTGAGTCATCACACTTATACCGTGTTCGACAGGGAAGGAGTTGCCTCGGTAGCAATCGCTAGAGAAGATTCCCGCAGTATCAGTTGCCTGCGTGCAAGCATGTGTGCATGCTCAGTTGTTCAGTTGTATCCAACCGTGCGGACCTATGGACTGTAGCGCGCCAGGCTCCTCAGTCCATGGGATTCTCCAGGCAAGAATACTGGAGTGGGTTGCCATGCCCTCTTCTAGGGGATCTTCCTGACCCAGGGATCAAACCTGCGTCTCCTGTGTCTCCGGCCATTGCAGGCAGATTCCTTACCACTGAACCACTGGAGAAGCCATCAGTGGCCTACTTTTCATTAAACTATAGATATTTCCACTGTTTTACTGCTGGGCACCATGCTGAGGCTAATCTGGATCCTCTATGAAAAAGTTTTCTTTTGAAAAGTAACTTTAGTGTATAAATCATAAAGATACGAGTATTTTTCTTTTTTTGAGTATTTTTCTTTTCAATCCACTTGATTGATGTATTAATTTTTATGCAATAATATGTACCATGTTCTATGCATTGGCTGATGATTTTCAGCAGAAGTATGTACCCATGTATACTCACCCCAGTCAAACTGTACAGTATTTCCATTATCTCAAGAAATTCCCTGGGCTTCCCTGGTGGCACAATGGGTAATAATCTGCCTGCCGATACAGGGGACACAGGTTCCACTCCTGATTCAGGAAGATCCCACATGCCAAGGAGCAACTAAGGCCGTGCACCACAGCGATTGAGCTTGTCCTCTAGAACCCCCAGGGGCCACAACTAATGACCCCATGTTCCGCAACTACTGAAGCCTACATGCCCTGGAGCCCAAGCGCCATAAAAAAGAGTAGCACTGCTCTCGCCACAACTAGAGAAAGCCCACGTGCAGCAACAAAAACCCAGGGCAGTCCAAAACAAATAAATAAATAAAGTTATTTTTTAAAAAACAGAAAAATTTTCTTTTACCCTTTTGCAGTCAATTCCTCCAAGAACCCCCACAAGTCAGCCTTAAGAAACCATTTATCTGCTTTTTACCATTATAGATTACTTTTGATGGTAATTGTTATTTACAAATGGAATCACACACTATGTACTCTTTTGTGTCTTACTAGTTTGGCATGTTTTTGAGATCCATCTGTTTTCTTGGTATGTATCAGTAGTTAATTCCTTTTTATTGCTCAATAGATTCCATTGAATGACAATATACAAAAATGTTCCATCCATTTATCTAATGATAAACATCTGGATGTTTATATTTGGGCCATCGTGAATAAAGCTGGTAGGGACATTCACGTATAAGTCCTGGACTGGAATTTCCTGAGTTGTATGATGAGTATATGAGTGTTTCAATTGCTCCAAATCCTTACCAACACTTGGTATTACATCTTTTTCATTTTAGCCATTCTACTGGCTGAGTAGTGATATTTTGTTTACATTTTCCTGATGACTAATAATAATAATAGCACTGGGCATCTTTTCTCCTGCTTATTGGCCAAACATATATCTGTTCCTTTTTTTAAGTAGAGTGCAGAGGTAGCAAACACCAGTAATATTTTCTTTACAAGTTAAAGAAAACAGAAGGAATGTTACTCCTACACTTTGTGTCTCTCTCTGAAACAGGTTGCATATGATTTCTTCAGTTGTAATCTGCTTTGTGAGGTGCAGGGCTGTTCTTCTAGGGGTGGGCAATAGCTGCTGCTCCCTGTCTCTGAAGCCCTGGTGCTCCATCACAGAGTGGATAGCCCCAAACTCTTTGAATTGAAATGAATTGTATTGAAGTAACTGTGCCCAAATTTTAGATGGAGTAGAAAAAATTGCATTGATTGTGGGAAAGATGGGGTTCTATTTTACCAAAATTTATTTACAATTATCCATTCTGATAAAAGCATCATTTTCTATGTGTTGCACTGTCCCTCATTTCATCATTAACTATTTAAAGTTCTTACACACCATGACAACACAGACTAATAGACTCTATTTGCTTCAAAATAAAGTCAGTTACAATCTATCAGCTTCTGTTATTTTCTGTTTTGCTTTTTACAGAGGTAACACTGGTTTGGGCTTCCCAGGTGATGCTATTGGTAAAGAACCTGCCTGCCAATGCAGGAGACACAAGAGATGCAGGTTCAGTCCCTGGGTTGGGAAGATCTTAAGCGAGATCAGCTGTGAATATTCACTGGAAGGACTGATGCTGGAGCTGAAGTTCCAGTATTTTGGTCATCTGATGTGAACAGATGACTCACTCGAAAAGTCCCCAGTGCTGGGAAAGATCAAGGGCAGAAAGAGACAAGGTCATCAGAGGATGAGATGGCTGGATGGCATCATTGATGCAATGAACATGAATTTTTGCAAACTCTTGGAGATGGTGAGGGATAGGGAGGCCTGGTGTGCTGCAGTCTGTGGGGTTGCAAAGGGTCAGATACAACTGGGTGACTGAACAATAACAACAACACTGGTTTGGGCTTCCCAGGGGGTGCTAGTGGTAAAGAATCTGCCTGCCAATGCAGGAGACACAAGAGATGCAGATTCAATCCCTGGGTTAGGAAGATCCCCTGGAGTAGGAAATGGCACCCACTCCAGTATTCTTGCCTGGAAATTCCATGGACAGAGGAGCTTGGTGCGCTACAGTCCGTGGAGCCAGGAAGAGTAGGACATGACTTAGCGACTAAACACAACATTGGTTTATCACATTATATAAGATTCATGTGTACAACATTAAAATTTGACTTTTGTAGACATAGCATGCTCATCACCAAAAGTTTAGTTTTCATCTGTCACCGTACAGTTGATCCCTTTTACCTATTTCACCTTCTCACTTCCACCTTAACCTCTGGTAACCACTAATCTCTTCTCTGTATACATGTGTTTCTTTTGCTTTGTTTCTTAAAATATTTCACACATGAGTAGAATCATACAGTGTTTATTTTTCTCCATCTTACTTATTTCACTTAGCATAATACCCTCAACTCTTGAGAGTCCCTTGGACTGCAAGGAGATCCAACCAGTCCATCCTAAAGGAGATCAGTCCTGGGTGTTCATTGCAAGGACTGATGTTGAAGCTGAAACTCCAATACTTTGGCCACCTGATACAAAGAGCTGACTCGTTTGAAAAGACCCTGATGCTGGGAAAGATTGAGAGGAGGAGGAGAAGGGGATGACAGAGGATGAGATGGTTGGATGGCATCACCGACTCAATGGACATGGGTTTGGGTGGACTCTGGGAGTTGGTGATGGACAGGGAAGCCTAGTGTACTGCAGTTCATGGGGTCGCAAAGAGTCGGACATGAGTGAGCAACTGAACTGAACTGAATACCCTCAAGATCCATCCATATTTTCACAATTGGCAATATTTTATTAATATCTTTTTATGGCTGAGAAGTATTACACTGAGTAGTATTGCAATATTACTCACTGTATATATACAGTGCAATATATATGTATTATATCTTTAACCATTCATCTATTGATGGACAGCTTGTTTTCACATCTTGGCTATTGTGAATAATGCTATGATGAACATAAGGATGCATGTATCTTTTTGAATTCAGTGTTTCCATATTCTTTGGAAAAGTTTCTGTTAGGTAAAAATATTCTACTTTAATTTTTCATGCCAGCTTCTGCTGGGCTCATTTTACAAATCGTTTGACCTTCTGTGAATAGTGCAGGATGGCCTAAAGTAGGAGTGTTTGTCAGTCGCTTATTAGTTTTCCTTAGCCTTCTCAATTCCCAGATACTCAGTGAATTCATGCCGCTTCTAGCCTCTTGACTAGACCTCATTTCTAACTAACCCCCTTAACCACAAAGCCCACACAGAAGAAATTAAATGGGATAGATTAATTTAAAAATCTTAACTGTCTAATATATTTATCCATCATCCCTACCGGATAACATTTGGTTTGGTTTTCTTTTAATGATAATAATAGATCTTTTATCTCAAAGGAGTAGATTGAAGTTCACAGGCCCAGTGGTAGAGCAAGATGATGGGTAGGAAAGTTATTGACTTGAGTCATCTTTTTCCATGTTTCAAATATAACATGGCTGCTCCAAGATATGGGCTTCCTTTGTGGCTCAGCTGGTATAGAATCTACCTGCAATCTGGGAGACCTGGGTTCAATCCCTGGGTTGGGAAGATGCCCTGGAGAAGGGAAAGGCTACCCACTCCAGTATTCTGGCCTGGAGAATTCCATGAACTGTATAGTCCATAGGGTTGCAAAGAGTCAGATATGACTGAGCGATACGCCATGTTCAAACTTTCCATGTTGCTCCTTGTTTTTAGAAAACAAAGAGCAACCTCAGGAAAGATACAAACTTTGGTTTACTCCGTGTGAATATTTTAACAACCTGCAAACAGCTGTGAAGGAGAAACCTTCAGAAGTATTTTATACATCTGCCAAGGTGGGCCTGTCATGCTGCCAAAACTTAACATTGCATAGAATTCATCTCACTGCAATTTTTCAAAAAATAAAACCAAAATTCATTTGAAATTGTTAGAGAAAACCTATATAAATTTTGGCCAAGAATAAAACATAATCTATAAACAATGTTATAAATAATCCTTCTTTTAAATATCTATTTTTATGTTATAAAAGCATGTTTTTACAGCAAGAGCATCTACTACAAAGGATACTAGGTTAAGAACCAAAAAATCCAGAGCCTTTGTGTTTAACTTTGTCACTAATTTTGCAACTCTGGACAAAGCATTCATTCTCCACATTGCAAGACTGGGATTATAATAAATGTTTCTCCTTCCTAAGAATAATAGGAAGATAAATATCTGCAACAGTGCCTTGAATTGTAATATAATCCTAAGGTATTAATATTTTAGGAAAGAAAGCCTAGAAATAAGTACCATATTGTCCTAACATTTTTATGATTTTAATTTGTTGAGATTATATGGTTTTTGTGGGACTTTTATTTGGCACTATGCAGGAGATAGGCAAAAAAGAAAAAAAAAACATGTGAAAATGCAGAAATAAGAGGAAACAAATGAGACAACTTTGACTAATGTATTATGCTAAAAATTACAGTGAGAAATGAAAGGGCTATTTCTAAAATCAGATAACTACAAGACATGAAATCCCCTTCCTGAGCTATTTCAAGCCAAAGCCCTATGAGAGAGAATGAAGCTAAACAAAGAACATGTGTCGTTAGAAAAATGAAGTAACAGAGAGCTCAAATAGCCAAATGGTCTCCACAATTAGAAATAAAGAAGGCATATTATCCAGGAAGAGGAACCCATTGTTGAGAAAGAGCATATCGCTGTGCCCAATTGTCAGGATGTTCTCCCCTGATTCTTTTTCAAACTTAAAGGCTAAGCATCAGAAGTTTCTGGTCCTTGATCTGAATCTGAAGATCCCTGGGGACTGGTCCTGCAGCTATTTACCCTGAGCTTCCCTGATAGCTCAGTTGGTAAAGAATCCACCTGCAATTCAGGAGACCCTGGTTCAATCCCTGGGTCGGGAAGATCCACTGAAGAAGGGATAGGCTACCCACTCCAGTATTCCTGGACTTTCCTTGTGGCTCAGCTGGTAAAGACTCTGCCTGCAATGTGGGAGACCTGGGTTTGATCTCTGGATTGGGAAGATCCCCTGGAGTAGGGAAAGGCTACCCACTCCAGTATTCTGGCCTGGAGAATTCCATGGACTGTATAGTCCATGGGGTCGCAAAGAGTCAGACGCGACTTTCAGTTTAACTGCTGAAAGGCTTCGCTCGTGGCTCAGACTGTAAAGAATCTACCCGCAGTGCAGGAGAAGGGAATGGCTACCCCCTCCAGTAATCTTGCCTGGAGAATTCCCTGGACAGAGGAACCTGGTGGACTACAGTCCATGGGGTTACAAAAGAGACAGATGGGACTAACACTTTAAATTTTTACTTGAACCTGAATCTTGACAGCAGTTTCATCTTCTCTCACTGAGGACAACTGCCTCCAAAGGCAACAACATCAATCTTTAGATTTCATATCTAATCAGTGAAAACCCACTTAAGCACATTTTAAGAGTATTAGCAGCAGCTATTGTTTATTTTTATATTTTTAATATTAGAAGATTCAGAACCTTGAGTCTGAAAGAAGTAAATGCCAAAATGACACAGAAGTTAATGAATGGTATGGATAAAATTAACTTTGTCCTTAACTTAATAGGATAAGAGATTATCTGTTGAAATGGGCAATGTGCACTTAGGGCAAACAAAGAGGATTTCTGTTTTGATCTGTTGGATCTGTTGGATCCACAGGCAGATCCACCTCTTACCACACAAATATAATTTTCTGATTGCTTGTCAAAATTGTCAGTTTCTTGAGAGCTTGGTCTTAATCACTGTTGTGTCCCTAGCAACTTGGCACAGTGTTCAGGCACAAGGAAGGTGCTTAATAAATCTTGAAAAGTGAAAATGAAAGTGGCTCAGTCATGTCAGACTCTTTTGATCCCATGGAATAGTCCATGGAATTCTCCAGGCCAGAATACTGGAGTGGGTTGCCATGCCCTTCTCCAGAGGATCTTCCCAACCCCGGAATCATACCAGGTCTCCTGCATTGCAGGTGGATTCTTTACCAGCTGAGCTTAGAGTCTGTAGTCTGTGATCCAGATACTAAGATTTCTTCTAGCATAGAGAGATTGTGCAATTACTGTCAAGTTCCAAGGATATCTGGAGGAAGGGAGAGGAACAAGTAAGTAACACATATTTCAGGCACTTCTGCTGTATTTGTTTTCTGTTTCCATAACAACAGTATTTGATCTCTCATAGATAGAGATGAGATAGAATGATATAGAAAAGCTAGAAAATAGCGGGATGCAACGTGCAATTGTGAGTGGCACATCAAACATTAGTTTCTTAATTTCTGAAGACAATGAAAGTTGGTCATCAGCTTATGTTATTTAATCAAAAATATAACTATGAAAACCACTCTTACCTACAATAATTACCCCAAATAATTTTCATATTAGAGATACTGTTTGTAATGTCAACCCAATGGTACAATATCACAGAGACTTGAATAATTTGGGGAAAACCTGAGATAGTTTAAAATATCATAAAAAGTAGATCTACACCCCCAAAAAAGAGCTCAAATATATATTATGCATAGACACAAATATATATGCATGCACACACACATATATAAACAATTCATAATCTAAATTGTGGTTAAAATGCCAGAGACAGAGAAACAAAACCAACTCTAGGAGTAGCGATAGTTAATGAATCCTAAGTCAGCGATTCTCAAAGAATGGTCACTGGACCAGCAGCATCACCATTACCTGAGAACTTGCTAGAAATGCACATTCACAGACTCCACCCCAGACCTACTGATTCAAATATTTGTGGGCTGGAAACCAACAATCTGTGCTTTAATAAGCCCTCCAATTATCAAATCAACACATTGTATGCCTTAAACTTGCACAACATTATATGTCAATTACATCTCTATTAAAAAAACAAAAAGTGAGTCCTCCAAGTGATTCTGATGCACTATAGTTTGGGGAAAACTGCCCTAATCTATACATACTCCTTATGCTTATTTAATCTATGAGGGAACATGGGCTCATGCATAACTCAACTAGAGGAGCCTGGGACAAGAAGCTTGTATCTCTAAGTCATTTGTACAGTGTTAGAAGAAAGTAAATCAACTTAAGAGGCAGAAAAATCTCTGATTCCTAAAATGAATGTTTTTTCAGGTGAGACAGAAAAAAATTGGTTAAAACTTCTTAAGCTTTCACGTACTTCATCTGTGATACAGCAATAATAATAATAATAATAATAATAATTTGCCGACTAAGGTCCATCTAGTCAAGGCTATGGTTTTTCCTGTGGTCATTTATGGATGTGAGAGTTGGACTGTGAAGAAGGCTGAGCGCCGAAGAGTTGATGCTTTTGAACTGTGATGTTGGAGAAGACTCGAGAGTCCCTTGGACTGCAAGGAGATCCAACCAGTCCATTCTGAAGGAGATCAACCCTGGGATTTCTTTGGAAGGAATGATGCTAAACCTAAAGCTCCAGTACTTTGGCCACCTCATGCGAAGAGTTGACTCATTGGAAAAGACTCTGATGCTGGGAGGGATTGGGGGCAAGAGGAGAAGGGGACGACCGAAGATGAGATGGCTGGATGGCATCACGGACTCAATGGAAGTGAGTCTGAATGAACTCCGGGAGATGGTGATGGACAGGGAGGCCTGGCGTGCTGCAATTCATGGGGTCGCAAAGAGTCGGACACGACTGAGCGACTGAAATGAACTGAACTGAATCAAGGCTATGATTTTTCCAGTGATCATGTATGGATGTGAGAGTTGGACTGTGAAGAAAGCTGAGCACCGAAGAATTGATGCTTTTGAACTGTGGTGTTGGAGAAGACTCTTGAGAAGCCCTTGGACTGCAAGGAGATCCAACCAGTCCATTCTAAAGGAGATCAGTCCTGGGTATTCATTGGAGGGACTGATGCTGAAGCTGAAACTCCAATATTTTGGCCACCTCATGCAAAGAGTTGACTTATGGGAAAAGACCCTGATGCTGGGAGGGACTGGGGGCAGGAGGAGAAGGGGATGACAGAAGATGAGATGGCTGGATGACATCACCGACTCGATGGACATGAGTTTGAGTGAACTCCGGGAGTTGGTGATGGATAGGGAGGCCTGGTGTGCAGCAATTCATGGGGTCGTAAAGGGTCAGACGCAACTGAGTGACTGAACTGAACTGAATCTCAAAGAGATTTTGGTGAGAAATAAATTAGATAATATATGAAACCCTCATTTTAGGAAGTAAGAGTCATGACATTTGCTCATAATTATTTTCTACAGCCTTTTGATCTTATGAGCAAAGATATTCTCTGTTGATATTCCACATTTATAGCTACAGGATATACATGAACTTTTAAATATAGGCTACTTGTAATTTTGGTTTCTTCTATGATATGTTTTTCCTCCAAGTTATGAAATTAAATGAGCTACCACTCTACTCAAGACAAAATTACTATGACCCATATTTTTGTATAAAGAAAAGAGATAGTACTGTGGAATTTTTCTAGGAAAGAATCTGATTGCAATTTTCCAAAAAAAAAAAATTTTCTCTAAAATTAGACTGATATATATCTTATGTTTTTTAGGTCACAGAAGTAGCTTTCCCTTATAAATTACTGTTCTACATCTATTTTATACAGCTGGCATTTTTGATGTATTACTTATTACAACCCAAGGGGCTTTATATAATAATTTCATAAACTACATATGTGTCCACTTTTAAAAAATAATTTTAGTTTTGCTATAAGATATTATAATACCATTATAAATAACTCTGAAGTTACAAAAACTATATTTAAAAGAGGAAAAAAATTAAAACCTATATTCCTACTAACCAGCAATAGGTGCTTTTATATGCACCAGAATTTTTATGTGCACACAATACACTCATACATATTCTAGCAGATAGGAGAATTTGATTTAAACACTTATAAGTATATTGTGAAATTATTTCCAGGTAATCATTTCTACTTCATCAGTTCACAGAACTCCACTGTATTCCATCTGATGGATGGATTAGATGGATGAATTAGGGATCAACCAATAACTTACTATTAGACATTTAGATTTCTCTGGTTATTTCATTTTTATAACCAATGATTCTGTGAAGACTGCATACTTCTGTAATTATCCTCTCAGAATATATTCTTAGAAGCAGAGTTCCTGGGATCAAAGAGAAGCACATTTTTAAGGCTTTTGATCCATATCCCAAATGGCCCTCACAGTAATATGATAGTAACTTTTACCCTCACCAGTAGCCTGTGAGTGCCAGCTTTCTAATGTCTTCTGCTTTGAGGAAAATAAAAAATCTTTTTATTCTAATATATCAAAAGTATGTCAAAATAGTGTTTCATTGTTATTTTAATTTGTGTTTATTGGATTATTAGTGAAACTGATCTCCTTCCCTTACAAGTAGCAGACACTGAGGCCCTCCCACATCTCTCAGGGTCCACTTCTACAGCCTCTGGTTGCTTACACCACCACCGAGAGTGTTGCTCTGGTTGCATAGCAATGGAAAGCTGTGCAGGACAAGTCGAAAGTGCTAGAGATTTAATACCCCTAGGAGCAACCTCAACCAGCTTGAGGGACAAACACCTCAATTGCATCTCTTACGTGGGAGAATTCAGGAGAATGTTCCCCATTCCTTCCCAGAGTTCCCCAGTGGGACGGAGCTCCAGTTACCCACAGAAGAAATTGCTCCATAACTTACATTTTGTTGGCGTCTTTCCCTTTCCAGTCTCACTTCTCCTCTTCCTCTCGGTGTTTTCTAGGATGATCTCCTGAATTAACTGCTTGAACTTGAATCTTCATCTCAGGTTC
Source organism: Budorcas taxicolor (assembly GCF_023091745.1). Classification (NCBI taxonomy): domain Eukaryota; kingdom Metazoa; phylum Chordata; class Mammalia; order Artiodactyla; family Bovidae; genus Budorcas; species Budorcas taxicolor. The sequence goes on from NC_068914.1 coordinate 25,866,507, forward strand.
TTCTTCTGGACTGGGGAACCCAACCCAGACAATATGAGTCTTTTCTTCTCCGATTTAGTCAACGTTCTGATCATCCATGCATTTCCCCCCATTTTGATATTTATTAGAGTTAGAATTGTCTATTCTAAATATTAAGAAGGAGGGGATATTTACAAAGGGCACCCCTGAGAGATCACAATGCAGGAGCTTAATGAATAATTACAGTTACCACCAGATTATCTTAATAAACATGTTAAGATTTAAAACATTACAGGTTATTAACAATAACTATTATGTTCAAAGCAATTATCCCATCTTTATTGGAGCTAAAGATTTTCTTGGTGATACAAGTGAATTAAAACATAGGAAAAGTGAAAAAACTAGCAAATATGGTAAGGAATATTTTAGCCAAGATGAACTAAATATATTGATTGAGTTGTATAAGAAAAACTACATTCAACAATGTAAGTGAAGTGAAGTTGCACAGTCGTGTCTGCCTCTTTGAGAGCCCATGGACTGTAGCCTACCATGCTCCTCCGTCCATGGAATTTTCCAGGCAAGAATACTGGAATGGGTTGCCATTTCTTTCTCCAGAGGATCTTCCCAACTCAGGGACCAAACCTGGGTCTCCCACATTGTAGTCAGATACTTTACCATCTGAGCCACAATGTAAATGTGCCCAAAATATATTGGCATCATTTTTGGGGGAGAGACTAGGATTTAGTAAGAAGTCTGCTGAGAAGGTTTAGAATGGAGAAACATTTTGGGTCAAATGACATTTTCTAGTATCTAAAATCAATATGTTGTTAATTAAAATACCAATCTCCCAAGAAGACTCTGACAGTAAACAATATTAAACTCAACTGGATCAGAGCCCAGAATGTCAGCCAGACTAGGAGTGCATACAGCTAGGCCAGAAACAAAAAACAAAACAAAACAATAAAAACAAACCAAACAAAAACCTTTAAAAGCAACTAATCATTTGGAATGGGGAAGGGCTAGAGAAAATAAAAGAAAATGGCCAGTTTTTGCATCCTGCTTTGGGGCCAAGATTGCAAGGAGATCCAATCAGTCCATCCTAAAGGAAATCAGTCCTGAATATTCATTGGAAGGACTGACACCGAAGCTGAAACTCCAGTACTTTGGCCACCTGATGTGAAGAATGGACTCATTTGAAAAGACCCTGATGCAGGGAAAGATTGAAGGTGGGAAGAGAAGGGGATGACTGAGGATGAGATGGTTGGATGGCATCACCAACATGATGGACATGAGTTTGAGTAAGCTTGAGGAGTTGGTGATAGACAGGGAAGCCTGGCGTGCTGCAGTCCATGGGGTCGCAAACAGTCGGACATGACTGAGCAACTGAACTGAACTGAACTGGGGCCAAGAATCAGAATTACTATAGCAGGATCTATGTAGAGGCCACAAGGACTCTCTAGACAACCTAACTTGCTTTATATGGACAATGAAAGTTTTTATAGAGGACACATAGAATACAAATCCACTGCACAAATTTACGTGCCTCTTCAGAACTGTGACTACCTCTGTATTTCATGCTACCTTCAGTTTGGAGAAGGAAATAGCACCCCACTCCAGTACCCTTGCCTGGAAAATCCCATGGACAGAGAACCCTGGTAGGCTACAGTCCATGGGGTCGCAAAGAGTTGGACACAACTGAGCGACTTCTCTTTCTTTCTTTCTTTCAGTGGAGTTAAATTTTAAAATGTGTGACTCAGTCATTTTAACGTATTTTATTGGGACAAATTGTAATGTTTTCCTGAACTTATCAAATACATTAAGGTTATGCATCTACATAATAGCAAAGACCCAGAAGAAATGTAGAAAATTCTGTTCAGATTAAAGTCAGTGTAAATGAGCTTCGTATTTAAGTGCTTGAAATACAGTAAAAAATAAATGCTACAAGAAAAAGAAAGAAGATAAAATGCTTGGGAATTCCCTCTTGGTCCAGAGCTTAGGGGTAGGAGTCAGCACTTTTACTGCCGTGGGCCCAGGTTTGATTCTTGGTAGGGGAAATGAGATTCTCCAAGTTGTTGCATAGTATGGCCACCCCCCCCCAAAAAGGATAAATGATAAATAATTTATCAGCTCTGTACCAGTGAGATTCAAAGAGCTGAGAAAATTCCCCTGAATATTTCTATCTCAAACTAAAGATTTATTTACTTAACCATATTTATTAGGCGCTCATCGAACCATTATCACAAAATAAAGACAACTTATTACATTGCCAGCCTCAGTATGTGTTTAATTCTCTAATGCAGTCAGCAGCTGTCAACTAAGTAAGCAAGCACAGAGGTGGCCTTGGGCAAACTCTGTTCCAGCACAACATAGTTTCAAATTAGTCAGAATGAGTCAGAACAGATTTGTTTTCTCTGTGATAACAAACCACCCCCAAATCTCAGTGGAATAACCCAACACAAGTTTATTTCTTGCTCATACCTCATGTTCCATATGAATCAAAAGCTCTGCCCCACATAGTCCCTGAAGGAATTGAGCAGATGAAAACTCCACCAGCTTATAGCTGCACCATCTGAAACATGGCCAGAAAGAAGCGGTGGAAGAAGTGGGGGAGACTGAAGAATCCCACATATGTTATTAACATTTCTGCTCCCATTTCATTAGCCAGAATTAATCCCATGGCTCTTTCCATCGACAAGGAACTTGAGAAATGCTGTGTCAGTTGCGCCTGGGAGAGAAAGATTTTTACCCCACACCTCAATAATCTGAACTTTGGGTGATTTCCTTGCACAACGTTAAGGACTGAAATAACATTGAAAGGCAAAGCTAAGGACACATAACAAAAGGCATGAGTCATGGCTCAGAGATCTTAAACCAAGGTCAAGAGTCAGCGAGGTAGGAGATTCAGAGTTATAAGGAAAGGAGGGAGCAAACATCAAAATCCTGAGAGTATCATAAATCTATTTTAGTAGATTTTGTTTTGACACAAAGTAACATTTTTCCCAGAGTATCTTAAATATGTCACTTGATATCTAACATCACCCTATCTACATTTCTCAAAGTATGGTCCTTGGATCATTAGGAACAGTTAAACCTGAAGGGTGTCATAGAAATATAGATTCCTAAGGCCTACCCAAAACCTTATGCATTAAAATTCTGAAGCTATTAGGTTCAGGAATCTGCTTTAAACAAGTATCCTCTAGGTAATTCTAATGCATTCTAAACTTTGCGAATCTCTGTTTTAGACTTTTGCCAGGATCCAGGGCAGGTGTAAGATTTGGGTTAAGTTTGAGCCCTGGGAAAGAGGAGAGTGAAAAAGTTGGCTTAAAGCTCAGCATTCAGAAAACGAAGATCATGGCATCTGGTCCCATCACTTCATGGCAAATAGATGGGGAAACAGTGAAAACAGTGTCAGACTTTATTTTTGGGGCTCCAAAATCACTGCAGATGGTGATTGCAGCCATGAAATTAAAAGACACTTACTCCTCGGAAGGAAAGTTATGACCAACCTAGATAGCATATTCAAAAGCAGAGACATTACTTTGCCAACAAAGGTCCATCTAGTCAAGGCTATGGTTTTTCCAGTGGTCATGTATGGATGTGAGAGTTGGACTGTGAAGAAAGCTGAGTGCCTAAAAATTGATGCTTTTGCACTGTGGTGTTGGAGAAGACTCTTGAGAAGCCCTTGGAAAGCAAGGAGATCCAACCAGTCCATTCTAAAGGAGATCAGTCCTGGGTGTTCTTTGGAAGGAATGATGCTAAAGCTGAAACTCCAATACTTTGGCCAACTCATGTGAAGAGTTGACTCATTGGAAAAGACTCTGATGCTGGGAGGGATTGGGGCAGGAGGAGAAGGGGACGACAGAGGATGAGATGGCTGGATGGCATCACCGACTCAATGGACATGAGTTTGAGTAAACTCCAGGAGTTGGTGATGGACAGGGAGGCCTGGTGTGCTGCAATTCATGGGGTTGCAAAGAGTTGGACATGACTGAGCGACTAAACTGAACTGAGCCCTGGGAGAATGCCTCTTCTTGTCGAAGTTACTCTAATTGCTCTACTAGGGTGGAGTCTGCCCTAGAACCAGAAGGTTCTGGGTAAGGTCAAGACTGTGTATTCAAGCTAAATGGCAACATTCATGGGTAAGGAAAATTGAGGAGCATGGAAAATAGATTGATTTTGAATTGCTGATGAATTTGGTTTGAGAAAGACTGGTTCAACACAGAGCAGTTTCAAGGACAAAAGAATTTGTAGGTAGGTTTGCCAACAGATTGACGATGGTGGGAATGGTGAAGAACTCAGAGATTCTGTTGTTAAGGTTTTGTAATGGTAGATGAAACAGATGACAGCCTTGGGATTTCCAAGCACATGCTACAAGACCTGTTCTTTAAACAGTCTGTGCTGAACAGGCGATAGAGAGCTGATGAATCCTGAACCCTCTTTGCTGAGAATGGAAGAGTAGATACAAGATGCTGTTATAGTTATTAGAAACTGTGAGATGATAGAAAAAAATGTATATATATATATATATATATATATAGGTCTCTGTTTCTGATTACTGACACAGGAACCTAAAACTCTTGTAATTTCCTAAGTGATAAAAGCACCAGGAGTCTCTTTTGTTCAAATATTTGATTGTGACCCTGGTTCCTAACACAAAGTTCCTATATCCCTTGAAATTTCCTGGTCGACAGCAGTGTCTTTTGTTCTAAAAAGTTGATTCTTGGCAGGCTCCTGAATAGAGACCAATCACCAGAAAGACAAAGCCATGATTAGAACCCATTCACAAGAAAGGGAAGAGGGGCAGAAAATGGAGTTAATGATCCATCATGCCTACATGAAGAAACCTTCATAAAAATCCCCAAAGTACAGGGTTTGGACAGCTTATGGTGAACGCATGAAGATGCTGGAAGAATGGTGTACCTGGAGTGAGCATAAAAGCTCCGAGACCCTTCCTGCTCACCTTGCCCTATGCATTTCTTACTTCTGGGTGTTCATCTGTATCCTTTATCAAATCCTTTTATAATAAACTGGTTTGATTGTTTTCCTGAATTCTATGAGCCTCTGTAGCAAATCAGTTGAACCCAACAAAGAGGTTGTGGGAATCTCCAACTTAGAGCCAATTGGTTAGAAGCACAAGTAACAACCAAAACAAACTGGCATTTCAGGTGTAGAGAAAGTTTGAGTCGCTCAGTGGTGTCCAGCTCTTTGCGACCCCATGGACTGCAGCCCACCAGGCTCTTCAGTCCATGGGAGTTCTCAGGGAAGAATACTAGAGTGGGTTGCCATTCCCTTCTGGGGGCAATTAAGGACTGAACCCTGAACCAGTAGGATCTGACACTATCTTCATGTAGATGGTGTTAAAATTGAGCTCAAGTGTAGGACACCTAGCTGATTTTGTGCTTTGTGTTAATAGAATTGTTTGGTGTGGGGGAGAAAACCCCACACATCTGGTGTCAGAAGTGGTGTGAGTATGGTTAGCAGTGTGAGAGTAAAGGAAAAGTACAGAAGAACTGGGTTTTTCCTAACACGGAAACTTTCCCTAAAGAGAAAAATCCACACCTGGTAATTATAAAATAGAGCTACTTACACACTTCGTGAGAGGGATAAGTGCAAGCAAAATGAACACACTGGAAAGCTTCAAAACTTCCACAACCTAAAATTAATGGTAAATCATGGGGTTAAAATTCACTGCTCTGAAATACTGAGAGGAAATTCTAGTATCCAAGAGCACAGTGGCTCTTGGTAAATAAGAGAATTGTATACCAAATGCCAACATGCAATGTTCCTCAAGGTAATCAATATTAGAAGCTAATGATATGCACCTCTCCCAAGTCTCAGTGGCCTAATAATAAAAAATTTCTATTTTCTCAATTCTAATACTATCTACTTGAAGATAGTGTCAGGTCTTACTGGTTCAGGGCTCAGTCCTCAATTGCCCTCAATTGACTGAAGTACAATTGACAAAATTGTAAGACATTTAAAGCGTATGTCATGGCGATTTGACATACCATCCTTCACATTGTGAAAGTATTCCCACAATCTATAATAGTTAAAAAAATTTCTTTCTTACATCCCTGCCCAGTACAATACAGATTGGACAGCTCTCCTTGGAGGCTGTCTTCTAGACAGGGTCTCAAAACCTAGGATACTTCTGCATTTTGGCTCTGCTATTTCTTAGTGCCTCCATGGACTCCTCTGCTGGACCATCTATTCAACCATTAAGTAAAGAGAGAAAGCAAAGAGAGTCAACCAGGATGTTTTGAAGATAAGTCTGGAAGAACTGTATATTTGCTTTCCTTCACTTTCCATTGGCCAGGATCTAGTCAAATAAAACCAACTCAGCTGCAAGCAGAATTGGGACATGAGTCTTCTTATTTATCCAGGAAGGGGAAAGGAGGCTGGTGAGCATCTGGCCCATTTCTGCCACTCAATGACTACTAATCCAGAATCTGCCTCTATCTTAATTAAAATCATACAACTTCCTAAAGTTTTTAAAGCATGTCTTACAGTGTAGTTCCTAAGATATTTTATTTAAAACCGCAGTAAATGTTTGAATGTTCTTATTGGAATAGCTAAGATTCTCAGTAAAACTTTTTTGAAATACAAAGCTCTCTGGTAGTGTGTGAATTAAAAAATAAATATTCAAAGTTCAGGTTGGCTAAGTTAACCATTTGACCCTAGAGTTTGGAGGGTAGCTAAGCCCTCATTCTTATGATATGACTTGTATGAGTCTATTTTTGAAAAAGCTATATGATAGAGCACAATATGAAGAATGTTTGGGCTTTAAATTTCAAATATTATTTATGAACTTCTGACATTTATAATCCCAGGTCCATTCTAATACTGTATGTCTCTGCACATTTATGGTAGACCCAGTAGAAAATCTATTAACAGCTGGTTTTGAACATTTCTGTGGTATCCCCTCCACATACATATACATTCTCATTGTGCTTTTTCTTCACATTCTAATTTTCAGTCCGAAAATCATTTGCATCTTGTTTAGCTGCCAACATTTCCTATAAATATTCCAGAGCAAGAAATTTCAACCCAAGATTTTACCATTAATTTTTGTGAACTGTGAATGTTTCAAAACTTTCTGGTAAATCCATTTTGTTTTCAAATCTCTCCCTCCCTTTCCTCCTCCCTCCTGTAGACTATGTAACAGCCGTTATATAATTACCCAGCAAGTAATTTTCTCTTTATTAAAAAAAATTTTCCAGTAGTTATGACAGCATTCTAAAGATTATATTACAGGAGGCAATCTAAATATGAAACAGATGAATAAGTATATCTTGGGCAAAATAACTTACAGATATGAGAAAGAAAATTAGAGGATGCATATGTTTGTGGTTGAGAAAGCATGTCTGTCCAAATGTATGGGAGAGGTTGGTATGAAGAAAGAACAGCTATACAGCAGGGTTTTGTCTGGTTGTTACATAAGCAACTGAGAATTCTGGGATGACCCTCAACCTCTTTGGCTGACAAATTATCCCTGACTAGATGATTGGAACTGGAAACAATTGATGCCAGGTGGGTGAAAGAGAAGGTTTATTTCATTTATTTTACCACCTCATTTATTTAGGAGGCAAGAGAGACCAAAAAAAAAAAAAAAAGAATCGGCATCAAATGAACATCGTTTTTCATTTGTTTGCAAAGCTATATGTGGATATTGGCATTGAAAACATCTCAAAAGTACGAGCAGCCTTTACACACAAAATTAATGTTAACCACAGATTAGAACCACTGTAGAATGCATTCATATTGCTATATTTCAAATAACAAGCAGAAAGAACAACTACATGTAGAAAAAAGTGGTTATGGAGGACCCCGATCATAAGGTCTTATATTACAGTGAAGAACAGTTGTTAATTATAAAGCTGTAACAGTCTTTCATATAACATAACAGTCTTTCATATAAAGCATCTTTTCTTTCCCTCTGGTTTTTCATTTTACATTTTCATCTAACTCATTGTATTAATAATTATTTAAAATCAAAATTTTCGTCTAAAATAGGCTCCCTTTATGCATCATCTTTATGAAGCAGCAGAGCCTTCCTAGGCTGGAAGGGCTGCTGACAAGTCATAATGTGGACCTTGCCATCTGACCACTTTTGGAGGGTAACCAAATCAAGACAGAAAATCTAATCTTACCAAAGACCACATAGGAATTTCTTGGCAAAGTCAGATGCGAAAACAGGGTTCATGAACTCTAAGGGCTGACATTTTTAACCACTGTCTTTACTTCTTATTTTGGGAACCTCTTTTGAATTAAAAAAGAAATGTAGAAAATTCTGGAATTGTTCTTGATTTTTCCATGATCAGTGCGATGGAGTGGTGGAAAGAGCTCTACACTAGAGTCAGAGACTCAGGACTCAAAAAAGGAAAACTTTATATGATGGGACATTTACATGAATCCTTTTACCCAATCACTCAGCTTCAAGAATCTTTAAATCATAACCTATCTTATTTCAACTACATCCACTGAATTCCTTCCTTCCATATAATTTTGAAGCAAATTCCAGACATCATACCATTTCATCTATAAATATTTCAGTATGTATCTCTAAAAGATGTGTCTTTTAAGAAGACATAACTGAAATAACATTATCACACCTAACACATGCATACATGCTCACTCTGTCATGTCCCATTCTTTGCGACCCTATGGACTGTAGCCTGCCAAGCTCCTCTGTCCTTGGGATTCTCCAGGCAAGAATATTGGAGTAGATTGCCATTTCCTTCTCTAATACCTGAAACATTTGATAATAATTATTTAATACTATCAAATATACAGTGTTCAACATTCCAACTGCCTCATAATAATTTTCAATAGCTTGTTTGAATCAAGATCCATATAGATTTCACTCATTATAATTCACTACATGTTTCTTATGTCTTTTAAATTTTTTTCTAGGCTTTCCCTCTATCTCTTTTTTCTCCCTTTGGTTTATAACTTATTTGTTGAAGAAACCAAGTCATTTGTCCTGTAGACACAGATTGAATTTTGTTTATTGTAACCTTATGGTATTGTTTAACATGTTCTTCCATTCTCTGTTTATAAATTGATAGTTGAGTTTAAAGTGAAGTGAAGTCGCTCAGTCGTCTCCGACTCTTTGCGACTCCATGGATTGTAGCCTACCAGGCTCCTCCGTCCCTGGGATTTTCCAGTTAACAGTACTGGAGTGGGTTGCCATTTCCTTCTCCAGATGATCTTCCTGACCCAGGGATCGAACCCAGTTCTCCTACACTGTAGGCAGACACTTTACCGTCTGAGCCACCAGGGAAGTTGAGTCTAACAGGTTTAAAAATTATTCAGATTAGGTTGTCTTTGGCAAGGGGTTTTGATGAACAGGATGTGTTTCCCATAGGAGACACTAATGTCTGTTTATCTCTTGTTTTATCATGCAAGTAGATATTGGCGATCAATAAGTAGATTCATTAAATCATTAAGGATTGCATAATGATGATATAATTCTATTGGTCCTTCATTTATTAGCCAAAATAAAAAATTTTCCCTCATTTACTATATAGTTTCCCAGAAGTACAGTTCATAAAGCAGAGGCAGGACAAACACTTAACTCTTTCTTTCTATTACTAGTTTTTAAAATAATGAATTGGTTGCTAGTTTTAGATGTTATAGGGGTTTGCCAGGTGGTGCTAGTGGTAAAGAACCTGCCTGCTAATGCAGCAGACTTAAGAGCTCAGAAAAACCTTGTCTGTTTGGATAGGTAAATTTAAGATTCACCAGCATATAACACTGAAGTCCTGCTAGTGCCCACTGAAGAAGGGTAGAACAAGAAGAGAGGTGCCACTAAGACGAATCTACCTCAGTATTCCTGCAAAGAAAGTGAAATCTGCAAGGGACACTGAGAAGGAAAGAGAAGTATGAAATAACATGGAACCAACTGATGAGAGAGTTGCTGAATACACAGAGAGGTCTAGGAAATTATCAACTAAAAAATAGCCAACCTCCCCCCCCCAACCCCGCCTCCAAGTTGTCCCAGAGCACCAGCTTTGGGAGCCCTGCTTCACGCATTGAACTTGCACTGGTCATCTATGTTATATACAGTAATGTATGTGTGTCATTGCCATTCTCTCAAATCATTCCACCCTCGCCTTCTCCCACTGAGTCCGAAAGTCTGTTCTTTACATTTGCGTCTCCTTTGCTGCCCTGCACATAGGATCTTCAGTACTGTCTTTATAAATTCCATATATGTGCATAAATATACAGTATTTGTATTTTTCTTTCTAACTTACTTTACTCTGTATAATAGGCTCCAGGTTCATCCATCTCATTAGAACTGACTCAAATGCATTCTTTTTTTATAGCTGAGTAATATTCCATTGTGTATATGTACCACAACTTCCTTATCCATTCATCTGCCAATGGGCATCTAGGTTACTTCCCTGTCCTAGCTACTGTAAATAGTGCTGCAATGAATGCTGGGGGTACATGCATCTATTTCAATTCTGGTTTCCTTGGGGTGTATGACCAGCAATGGGATTGCTGGGTCATATGGCAGTTCTATTCCCAGTTTTTTAAAGAATCTCCACACTGTTCTCCATAGTAGTTATACCAGTTTGCATTTCCACCAACAGTGTAAGAGGGTTCCCTTTTCTCCACACCTGCTCCAACATGTATTGTTCATAGACTTCTTGATGATGGTCATTCTGACCGGTGTGAGACGATAACCTCGACTTCCCTGGTGGCTCAGACGGTAAAGCATCTGTCTGCAATGCAGGAGACCTGGGTTCGATCCCTGGGTTGGGAAGATCCCCTGGAGAAGGAAATGGCAATCCACTCCAGGACTACTGCCTGGAAAATCCCATGGACAGAGGAGCCTGGTAGGCTATAGCCCATGGGGTCACAAAGAGTCAGACATGACTGAGCGACTTCACTTTCAATAGTGAATGTTGTTGAGCATCTTTTCATGTGTTTATTAGCCATCTGTATGTCTTCTTTGGAGAATGTCTGTTTAGGTCTTTTGCCCATTTTTTGAATGGGTTGTTCACTTTTCTGGTGTTGAGCTGCATGAGCTGCTTGTGTACCTTGAAGAATAATTCTTTTGTTGTTTCATAGTTGTTCATAGTTCATAGTTACAATAGTTGTTCATAGTTCAATAGTTGTTTTATTTGCTATTATTTTCTTTCGTTCTGAGGGCTGTCTTTTCACCTTGCTTACACATGTATGCTGCTGCTAAGTTGCTTCAGTCGTGTCCGACTCTGTGCGACCCCATAGACGGCAGCCCACCAGGCTCCCCCGTCCCTGGGATTCTCCAGGCAAGGACACTGGAGTGGGTTGCCATTTCTTTCTCCAATGCATGAAGGTGAAAAGAGAAAGTGAAGTCGCTCAGTCATGTCTGACTCTTAGCGACCCCATGGACTGCAGCCTACCAGGCTTCTCCATCCATGGGATTTTAGAGTACTGGAGTGAGGTGCCATTGCTGGCCAATTCATGTTGATGTATGGCAAAAACCATCACAATATTGTAAAGTAATTATCATCCAATTAAAATAAATAAATTAATTTTTTTTAAAGTAGCCACTGGGATTTTCAACTAGGTAGTCACTAGGGATCTTATCAAAGTCTTTTTCAGTGGATTGGTGAGGATAGGAACTACCTTTCAATGGATGTAGAGTGAATAACAGGTGGGAAAATTGAGACAGAAAGAAAACTACTCTTTTCAAAAAGTTTGCTAGGGTCTGGAAGCATCAAAACTCATTATTATAATAAAATATGTCTTATTTGTAACATAAAATTAACCAACCAATAAATATTAATTGTGAACTTATTATGTGTATCCATTGTGCCAAAATACTACTAGGGTAAAAAAGACATTCGTGACATAGTCCTTGCTTTGAAGGATATGACTGCCGAAAAGAAAGTATGCAAATTTATAAAAGCGTGTTTAAAAAGCAAGCTCTTCAGAAACACTAAGAAACCAGATTAAATAGGAATTTTAAAAATATATTGGCCTTTATTGCCCCTTTAAAATTGTACAGAAAATCCTCTTGCATGATTCTAAAAAACAAGAAAAATATATGTTGTTAAAAAGATAAATATAAAATACATCTGATGCATGAAACAAAAACAATTATCTGAGTCAATATACTTAGATTTCCTTTGAATAGAAATACAGCACAAGATTCTTGTGTCTATTCATTAAAAGATCAGGTTCAGTTCCCCTGAATATAGAAAAGATAATCACATTATCTCACCTGCCACAAGCAGGCTAATACATGTATATGAATTCAGTACAGTGTCTGTGAAGTATTACAATAAGCAAATTCATTATTAGCAGTCAAACATAATCAGCAGTGGCTGTCATTGTTACAACTTTCAATGAGGAGATTGCCTTTTTCCCCCCTTCCACTGACCTTCAATGAAGACTTTTCACAATTAACAAAAGTAACCTTGTAGTTCCAGAAGTGGTTTTTCACCATTCTGCTTTTGATCAGCTTTCTAATCAGAGCTTACTTCAGATTCAAGTGGAGAAAAAAACTGACCATGAAAAAGACCACTGGATTACAGGAGTAGGAGTGCTCCCCCTCAGCAGCACCCTGAACTGCAGAAGAAATCTTTTTGCTGCCTCTCATGGGAACACTTTGAAATCTAGGAACCATGTCTCAATACAGGCACATAAGAAGGAAATGATGGGCAGCACAGAGCCTATATATATATATACACATATACATATACACACACACACACATACCTACATAATAGATGGAGAAGGGCATGGCAACCCACTCCAGTCTTCTCGCCTGGAGAATTCCACCAACTGAGGAGCCTGGCGGGCTATAGTCCCATGGAGTGGCAGAGTCAGACACAACCGAGCAACTCAGCACAGCACATCAATATAGGAAGAGTCAGAACTGGATGGCATCGCCTCCTTCTTTAAGAAGGGGATTTTTTTTAAGATTGTCATTAATTCATTATTAATTAATTTTATTTTTAACTGTGCTGGGTCTTCGTTGCTGGATATGGGCTTTCTCTAGCTGCTGAGAGTGGGAGCTACTCTTTGTTGCAGCATGTGGGCTCTAGGCTTGCAGGCTTCAGTAGCTGAAGCCTGCAGCCTCAGTAGTTGTGGCATACAGGCTTAGTTGCCCCTTGGCATGTGGAATCTTCCCAGAGCAGGAGTCGAACCTGCATCCCTTTCGTTGGCAGGTGGATTCTTAACCACTGGACCGCCAGTGAAGTCCGAGGAGGTGATGTTTTGATTTACATTTAATTCTGTAATCCACAGTAAGGTTGCAAATAAGAGGTCAAGGATGAAAAGCAGCAGCAGGACTTAAGCAACACTGGTTACACCTGTCTTTTCCTTTTCTTCCTAAGACTCCGTCCTGGCCTTGAATTTTATAGGGTGGAGATAATGGATACTGCCCCATGCTTGAGTGCTGTGGCTCCCACTGAGAGGGTTCTCTATGTGTTCTGGCAGGTGGTTCACGGTTGAAGGAGGGTTAGAGAAGCCTTTTCCTTGTTTCCCACTCCTTAGGGGAAAAAAAGAGGCCTCAGTGGATGGCTCTGAGATTGGCCTCTACCAATGGCCCAGGGCCAGTGGCTCTGCACACAGAGAGTGGGTCAACTTGGGCAGCAAGGTAGGGCCTAAATAACCCTTTCAAATGTATTGGTGCAAAGAATTGCAGGTTTATCTGTGCATTATATAATAACCTTCTTTCCTCCAGTGCTTGAGAGCAGATGGCTATGTAAATAAATAAATTACAATCAAAACTGTTCCAATGTTATGACTGTAGAATTTGAGATAATTCCTTTAATCAGCCATCCAAAGAGTTGAGTCTCCTTTGCGTCCTGATCTAGAACTAGCTATGTTTCATCATGACTTTCAGAGTCCTTTGGTGATAAGAGATTTTCAGTATCAGTGAATATAAATTTAAGTTTTATTACTGAATTTTCTGGAGAGAAATTAACAAAAACCTCTGAGTCCCATTTATTTCACTGTGGAAATAAATGCTGACATTTAAGAATTGTTGAAGAATTGGGGAGAAAAATATAAAGTTATATTATTGTTTTAGTTTTAAGATAGAGATTTCAAAATAAGACAGCTTATTAGAATTCAAAAGGGAACTTCAAAACTCATATCCAAATCCACAACTTCTTTTTTTCATACAGCCAAATGCACATCTTCCTTTCACCTATATCAAGTACCTAGATAGGGAGCACTTCTACTTCTATAATTATTAAGGATTCAAAGATGAATATAGCCATAAAAAACTATAATGACTAATTTAAGATTGCTGATGAAAAACTTCTGTGAGTTCAAATGATACTATTAGAATAAGGAAACATTATTTTTGAATTAAGTTGATTGTACATTAAACCATTGTATTACCGAATTAGTTGGCTCTTGACAAAGCAGTTGAGCAATGATCAGATACTGTAGTGCAGCAAACAATGATTTATTCCACATCAGCAGTTGTAAATTCCAGCTATACATTAAAATCATGGAGAAGGAGGCATTTAAAAAATATTGACACCGAGGCCCTACCCCAGAGATTCTGATATAATTGGTCTTTTGAGGCTCTAAGATCACGTTTTTTTCAAAAGTATTCCTACCCTTCATTCCACATCCAGATATTTCCAGTATGCAATCAGGTTAAAAACTCCTGATCTAGGTTACTTATCTAGATGTATGATACTGCACTATTTATAATTGATATGAACAATAAAGAGTGATGGGTACATTTGTAAAATATTTCCTTTATGATAATTTATTCTAAATTACTATTCTCTGAAATTATTGGTTTAGAAAATTACAATTACTTAGCAAAGGTAAAATAACATCTACATAGTGTTTACAAGTAAGAAATATAGGTATTTGTATGGATGAAATATAACAGAGCCACAAGTTGACCTTTCTATTTTTCACCGAAGGTGTTCATAAATGCCTTGTAATGAAATAGAATTCTTCTATCCAGATACCTCATTAAGAATCAAAGTTAGGCGACTTTTCAAGGCTCATCCCATTTAGGATATGTGTGTGTGCTTCTCACTCAGTCGTATCCAACTCTTTGCCACCCCATGGACTGTACCCCATTTGTCCGTTTAGGATAGTGCTGGTTACAACACATGTCCCTAGATTCTCATCCTAGTGTTCTTTCAGATATTTCCTTGATTTTATTTTTTAGGAAGTAAACATTACTTTTGGGGACTAATAAAAGAAATCACAACTAATTACCAGAAATGTAAATAAACATTAGAGGGAGTTTATAGAATATTTGTGAAGACTGTGGACTCCCAAATCAGATAAGCCACAGCCTAAGCCTGACTTTAACATTCACCAGCTGAGAGATCTAAACATTTCTGAACCTCAGCTTCCTCATCAGAAAATTATAGACATTGTAATATAATAGCACTAGGTAGAAAAGGAGTAAAGGCAAATTTCTCTCCTGCTCACACGGCATTAGTTGTTTTCCAACACTAAGATCTAAGGAAAGGAGGGTAAACCCATGTTTTTGTTAAATGTGTTAACAAAAGTCAAACCATATACATACCTAATGATATATATGGAATTTATATAATGGCAAAAGAAAATCCAGTTTAAAAATGAGCATAGGACCTTAGTAGACAGTTTTTTAGATAAGACAGGCAAATGACCAACAGGTACATGAAAAAGTGCTCAGCATCATTAATCATGAGGGAAATGAAAATTAAAACCATAATGAAATATCACCTCACATCTGTCAGAATGGCTATTGTCAAAAAGACAAAGAGATAACGAATACTGAAGAGAATGTGGAGAAAAGGAAACCCTGGTGCATGCAGGAATGCAACCTGGTGCAGCCACCGTGGAAAACAGCATGAAAGTTCCTTAAAAAGTTAAAAATGGAAATACCATTTGATTCAACAATCTTTCTTTTGGGTGTATGTCCAAATAAGATGAAGTTATTATCTCAAAAAGATACCTATGCTCATGTGTTAACTGCAACAGTATTTACAATAACCAAGACATGAAAACAACCTGTGTGAAGGATGAATGAATAAAGAAAATGTGATCTGTATAGACAATGGGATATTGTGCTTAGTCAATCGGTCATGTCTGACTCTTTGTGACCCCATGGACTGTGGCCTGCTAACTCCACTATCCGTGGGGACTCTCCAGGCAAGAAAACTGGAGTGAGTTGCCATTTCCTTCTCTAATGAGATACTATTCAGCTATAAAGAAGAAGACAATCTTGCCATTTGCGACAACAGAGATGAACCTTGAGGGCACTATACAACCTGAAATAAGTCAGAGAAAGACAAGTACTGTATGATCTCACTTATATGTGGATTCAAAGCATTGAACTCAAAAACAGAGTAGAATGGTGGTTGCCCGAGGCTGGGGGTTGGGGAAAATACGGAAATGTTTGTCAAAGGGTGAAACTTCATGTTAGAAAAATTTCCAGGGATCTAATGTATAGAATGATGACTATAGTTAAAAATATGTGCCGTATATTTGAAAACTGCTTTGAGAGTAGAACTTTGATGTGTTCATCATAGTTCTATATAGTTCTAACATATAGAACTATCAAGTTCTAGGTAGCTCTCACTATAGAACTATAGTTCTCACTATAACAACAGCAAAATGTTTGTGAGGTAAAGGATGGGTTAACTAACCTTACTGTGATAAACATTTCCCAATATATATGTGTATCAGCTCATCACTTTAAGCTAACACAATGTTATAGGTCAATTATATTTCAACAAGGCTAGGGAAAAAACAAACAACAGAGTTCTATATAATGGCCCATTCTCTACACTTGATCGTTCACGTGCATTTCAAGGCTAGCATGCTATAATAGTGTATTATATAAGATAATATATGTGAATCATATGGAGCAATGCCTAGCATATGTTATGCACTCAACATAGAGTATTAGTTGCAACAATTATACATTACTTAATGTTGCTCAGTGAAGCAGATGGAATGGAAGTTTTTTGCTTGGAGAAGAATTGTTAATTGTGTTTGGATCCTAAATAGTTTGTATTATGTGGAACACTCTTCCATGGAGTTCAAACCACTTCATGTGTATAATGAGTAATACATATATATTGGCCATGCGGCACGTGGAATCTTAGTTCTCCGGCCGAGGATGGAGCCCATGCCCCATGCAGTCGAAGCTTGGTGTCTTAACCACTGGACCACCAGGGAAGGCCACATAATTATTAATATTATAAATCAATCAGGCAGTCAGCATGTATGTGTGCAACATCGCCATGGAAGAGGACAACATCTTAAGCCTCAAAAAATGTATAACTTAGTGAAGAGGAAGGGAAAGATGAGCCCTGCCAGCCAAGGGATGTACCAGGCTGATCAACTCATTGAATCTGTATTTGACATTTGTCTCCTCCATGTTACCCACTCTATTTTTCAGAGATGAACTAGGCAGCATTTGAAGAACTCAGAGAAATAGTATCTACAGGTTTATTTGACATATAATCTCCATTTATACTGTTTCTCTGCAGAAGGGGAATTGATTTAACCAAGAAAAAGAAATATTCTGATGCTCTTACGCTTCAAATAAACTGATTTTCTGCTGAATGAGTGTGCTCATGGGCCAAGGGTGAGCATTACAATCAGGAAATCAGCAAAGGACAAAACAACACCAGGCTAATTTTATAGGCTTTGTGTTTGATTAATAGCACTGTGAGAGATTTAAAGAATTTTAAAACTTGGATAAAAATGATGTCATCTACTTATAGAAAAAAATTACACTATAACATAGCTGGAGTAATATCAAGGTTACAGATGACAAAAGAGATATTCCAACCTAAAAAAGAAAATTCATCATATTAATCTTTCATAATTACCTTACTTTTGTGATCAAAGTTTGAAGCTATTCTATTTTGTGTTTGTGACATTTTTCTGCAAGTGATTATAACTGCCTACAGCTTCATTTGAGGCAGATGAAACTTTAAAATAAAACAGTGACTTTTGAGGACTTCCCTAGTGGTCTGGTGATTAAGAATCTGCCTTCCAATGCAGGAGACAAAGGTTTGATCCCTGGTCAAATGTAGGATCCCACAGGCCATGGGGCACCGCAAAATAGAGAAGCCTGCATGTCATATGGATGACCCAGCACAGCAGAAAAAAAAAAAAAGGAACTTTACTGTGTTCATTAATTCATTTAACAAATATTGATTGCAAGCCTACTATGAGCTGCACTATGCTATGAAAAGCAAAATAGAGTCTCTGCCCTCACAGACCTCCCAATCCAGTAGGGGGAAAGGGACAATAAACAAGTCAAAAACCTAATAAAAACAGAGATTATTAATGAAGTACAGCAAAGAAAGTACTTATGGACTGAGAGAGGGAATAATGTGGGGACTTTCTGCAGGTGGAGGAATTGGGGAAGTACCTTTTGAAAATGTAATACCTGAACTGAAACCCAAGGGATGAACAGCAACTCTCATTAAAACCCAGGAAAAGATTTATGCAGAGAGATCTACACACGCAAAGATCCTAACGCAGAATAAAGCTCTAATAACTGACAGAAGGGCAGATGAATAGCATGAAGACGTAAGGGAGACAATGGCATGAGAGTGAGGAATGGTTGAGGTATGTCAATTCTTCGGCGCTCAGCTTTCTTCACAGTCCAACTCTCACATCCATACAGGACTACTGGAAAAACCATAGCCTTGACTAGATGGACCTTTGTTGGCAAAGTAATGTCTCTGCTTTTTAATATGCTGTCTAGGTTGGTCATAGCTTTTCTTCCAAGGAATAAGTGTCTTTTTATTTCATGGCTGCAGTCACCATCTGTATTGATTTTGGAGCCCAAAAAATAAAGTCTGACACTGTTTCCACTGTTTCCCCATCTATTTCCCATGAAGTGATTTTTGAACTTTTGAACTGTGGTGTTGGAGAAGACCCTTGAGAGTCCCTTGGACTGCAAGGAGATCCAACCAGTCCATTCTGAAGATCAGCCCTAGGATTTCTTTGGAAGGAATGATGCTAAAGCTGAAACTCCAGTACTTTGGCCACCTCATGAGAAGAGTTGACTCATTGGAAAAGACTTTGATGCTGGGAGGGATTGGGGGCAGGAGGAGAAAGGGACGACCGAGGATGAGATGGCTGGATGGCATCACCGACTCAATGGACTTGAGTTTGGGTGAACTCCGGGAGTTGGTGATGGACAGGGAGGCCTGGTGTGCTGCGATTCATGGCGTCGCAAAGAGTCCGACATGACTGAGCGACTGAACTGAACTGAACTGAGGTATGTCACTTTTAGAGCTGTTGGCCATGGAAGGCACATGAATTTTTTTTTCTGATGACAGATGAGAGGTGTTTAGCAGAAGATGACACTTTCTGAGGTGTGTTTATTGCATACATTCATATACTTGATTTCATATTTTTTAAGAAAAAAATGTTTTTATTTTTGACTGTGCCTAGTCTCAGTTGTAGCATAAGGGAACTTGTTCCCTGACCAGGGATCAAACCCAGGCCCCCTGCATCGAGAGCTCAGAGTCTTAGCCACTGGACCACTAGGGAAGTCCCATTGATTCCATCTTTTACTAAGAAAAATCTAGGTTTCCTACAATAAGTGTAAAATATCAGAGTATCATCAACATTAGTATGAATCACATGTAAATAAGATTTCTTTCTTCACTTGATTTAATCCGTAACAACATGTGGAACCCCAAAGTCAGGCAGATGCTGCCCTACTGAATGAGAATAGAGATGTAGCACAGACGCTTCCACTAGACCGATCTAGGAAAAAGGCATTTGGACCTAGGTCTTTTCCAGACTGCCCTGGAAATGAACATGTAGACTGAGGTGACATCATTAAAGCACGTTGCCATATCGGAAAGCCACGCCATGGCTCCAAACCTTATGAAGTCACTCTTCCAAAGATCTTTCATTACTGGCATAGAAGGCTGTAGAGTCACAGAAACATATTATCTCAGAGTTAGAAAGAAACCTAGAACAGTGTTTTTCAAACAAAGATCACCTTGAGATCTTGTTAAAATGAAGATTTTGATTAAAGTGGGGCATGAAAGTTTGCATTTCCAATAAGCCCTCAAATGGACGTTTATACTCTGAGTAGAAAATCAAGTTAGTGTGTTCAGCTTCTCTTTATCCCATCCCCTTTATCGTCCAACCTAGAGTCCTCTAGGGTAAGCTGTATATCCTTGGGGATCTCACCAGGGAATACCCCACTGTATCAAACAGATATTGAGCATGTAGTGGGTGCTTAATACGTTTTTTGATGAATAGGTCAATGAACAGGTGAGAGGATTATGAACATGTATTAAGAAACATTGTATCAGCTGCTGATGAAAACCTTCCACTTTCAGGATTATCAACCAACCAAGCATTTTTGGGGACAGTTTTGACCATTAGAAATTCCTTATCTATATGGAATCAGCATCTCTCTCTCTATGATTGAGATTATCAGTCCTAGATTTGGCCCCTGGGGAAAACACACAGCAGCCTTCTTTTTTTGACACAACTGGGACTGGTAGTTGCATCAGTTCAGTTCAGTTCAGTCGCTCAGTTGTATCCGACTCTTTGCGACCCCATGAATCGCAGCACGCCAGGCCTCCCTGTCCATCACCAACTCCCGGAGTTTACTCACACTCATGTCCATCAAGTTGGTGATGCCATCCAGCCGTCTCATCCTCTGTCGTCCCCTTCTCCTCCTGCCCCCAATCCCTTCCAGCATCAGAGTCTTTTCCAATGAGTCAACTCTTCGCATGAGGTGGCCAAAGTATTGGAGCTTCAGCTTTAGCATCAGTCCTTCCAATGAACACTCAGGACTGATCTAATTAACAACAAAAAAATCATTTGGGGACTTCCCTGGTGGTCCAGTGGTTAAGACTGGATTCAGGTTCAATCCCTAGTTGGGGAACTAAGATTCAACATGTTGTACAGCATGACCAAAAAAAATCAATAAAAAAAGTCATTTGAAGCAAGAGGTCAAGTTTTGAAAAGATACATACATTAAACATTTTATTTTAACTTAAAACATATGCATTGACATTCATCAACCAATCTTCTGAGCAAATGCAAGCCTGGGGACATGGATCCTTTGATGATCTTTACCAGTATATGTTGTCTGTCAGCATAAACCACACCTATAATAACACACCATACACGTGTGTGTGAAACAGTGCTGGAATGAGTGGAGAGTACATTGAGGGAGAGAAATAAAAAACTGGCTTGGACTAGTCTGCAATGACATGGCTCACTCCTAAGAGAAGTATTGTGTTGGATGAGGTAGAGCAAAAGCTGCAGCGAGCAAAAAACACCTGGCAGAGTGGCCGCCCAGTCCTGGGGTAGAGCTCTCTTTTTACATGTATTAAGTCAAGGTGATTTGTTGCCTGGTTTGCTGAGGAAAGCATTGACAGTGTTCAGACTGTCCTACGCAAATCATAAATAGCAAATAATCAAAATATAAACATAATGTCAAAGCTCCTAAAAATCAGATATGGTTGTCACTTTTCCTTTCATCTAATAAGACATTTCAAGATGTACCAATTCACATAATGCTCAGATACTTCCTGATATATATTTTGAGACTCAAGATTCTTTATGTTCTCTAATAATTTAATCCTAAGATGCCTCTTTTCCTTGAATTTTTGATTACACTTTCCTTTTTTCTTTTCATTTTTTAATTTGAGTATAACTGCTTTAAATGTGTTAGCTTCTACTGTACAATGAAGTGAATCAGCTGTATGGATCCATATATGTCCTCCCTCTGGGACAACGCCTGCCCCCATTTTCCTTTTATAATTCTTCAAAAAGAGGTCACCTATCTAACCACTCAACCTAAAATTTAAAGACTGAAAAAACATTTTTGAGAATGTATTTGTTTTTTTAAATACAGTGATATATTTTATTTAACAGGCAGCACCTACCCCAAAATACTCATCTTCACAAGAAGAGTTTAATGATGGCTTACATTTGCACAGCACAGTGTGCTGTCACAGTCATTAGTTTGCTTAAGTCTCAGAGCAACTGTGGGAGGTTGGTGGTATCATTTCCGCTTTGAAAAGACAAAATGAAACTCAGAGGTGGTCAGTGTGTTGTAATATATATAGGGCACCCAGTGGGAAAGCAGCAGAAATTTGTCTAGGGCTGGCAGAAACCATCTTTGGGCCTTCTTTTAAATCTCCCAGTTGAATCAACCAAGGCCAAAAAGCAATAAACAGGGCTCCTGCCCTTTCACCTCATGGCTCTGTGATGCCCAAATTTTTTTACAAGTTCAAATAGTGTTGTTATAATATTTACTTGAGTAAATACTCTCTTGGGACTTCCCTGGTGGTCCAGTGGTTAAGAATCTGCCTGCCCATGCAGGGAACATAGGTTCAATTCCTGGTCCACGAACTAAGATCCCACATGCATGGGGCATCTAAGGTCACGCGCCACAACTATTGAAGCCCTCTCGATCTAGAGCTCACACGCTGCAACAAGAGAAGCCACCGCAAACGAGAAATCTGTGCACCGCAGCTAAAGAATAGCCCCCACTCAAAGCAACAAAAGAAAGTCCACACTCAGCAATGAAGATCCAGTGCAACCAAAAAAAAACTTCTTTAAGTGTGTTAAAGAGCTCCAAGATTAAAGTAAAGTTGAATTACTTGAGAAGTCTTTTTTTTTGTTGTTTTAGAATTTTAAAATATATCTGGAAGTAGTTCTAGACAATATTCACAGTGTTTTGAACTAGGATGGAAGATCTCTGATGTTGATTTAGCTTTGGGCATTGGCATCATTGAAGCATGGCATCATTATGGGTTTATGGTAAATAATCATCCCTTCATTTTGTAATAGCAGAATACACACTGAATTTAAAGGAGAGTTTAAAAGTAAAAGTTTAAAATTCAAAGGAGAGTTTAAAAGTAAACTATACTATACATCTTACTTAGATCAATGGATAAATAAGGGCCACAAACAGAAAAAAAAAAAAATTTTCAGCAACCCTGAATCATACTCTGATTTGGATAAGTCTTTGGTAACAACTTCAATGGCCTTTCTTAACACTCACACAGGAAAATTCATAATTTGGAAGGAAAAATGTAAGAGCATTCCAATGACTCATTTAGTGTAAGTTTGGTTTACATTTATTCCACCCAAGGGAAGTTTCATTATTAATATGGTCAAAAGAGCTGGTCCTAGCTTCAGGCTTTTTCTGTTTATAAAAAACGGAAAATGATCCTCATATTTTTAGTTATAAGAAAACTATAACCTCTAATTGTATATATATATAATCCATGGAGAGATAATTCAACCATCAATATCTTCTTTGAACTCCAAATAAAGAGTGAGACAAGAAAGGCCTGAAAAATTCATATTTCACCAGAAGCTTTTAGGTTCCTCTCTCAGTTACTATGAGGTTTCCCAGGCCCATAGTGGTAAAGAAGCTAGTGGTAAAGAACCCTCCTGCCAATATAGGAGACGTAAGAGACACAGGTTTGATTTCTGAGTTGGGAAAATCCGCTGGAGGAGGACATGGAAACCCACTCCAGTATTCTTGCCTGGAGAATCCCAGGGACAGAAGAGCCTGGCAGGCTGCAGTTCATCGAGTCGCACAGAGTTGGACATGACTGAAGCGACTTAGCAGCAGCAGCAGCAGCAGTTCAGTGACTACACATGTCACTTCCTCTGCAATGTGGACATACTTGAATTTTTCATGACTCATGTCACTGTCTTCTTGGTCAAAATGACCCTCTGACCCTGCAGCCCCCAAAACAACAAGCATAAAGTCACATGCCCTTAAATCTTTTTCTTTAAAGAACACGTGTTTATGCTTGGTAAGGTCTAGATTTGCCATCATTTTCATGTGGTTTTTTATTTGTCATACACACAGAGCTGTCTTTCTTTTTTTTTACTTAAAATGTTACAGATTGACTCCCACCCTGACTCACACGGATCACTCTACCAGCGGTTTCTATCCCCTGGGGGTTAAGGCTTAGTTTGTTTAAAAGGTTAATGCCCTGCAAAACACATCCATACATGACTTCTCACCAAACCCCACAATAAAAAACTAAGATGAATATTGTAATGTGTAAACTATAATTAAATATCATTAAACCTACTTCAGTGCTCCAAGATCACTGGTTTGCCTTACAGTGATCCTAACTAAACAGAATGAGACTATATGCCCATTTCCAAGTCTAACTGAGAGTACAAGGAAAAAGGTGATGTAGATATTGGTGGTACATCTTTCAGAGCTCTATGGTTAAAACTGGGAAGGAGGCAGGCTCTCTCTGATCTCAGACATCAGTTGCTCAGTGACATGGTGTTTGACTGATGGCTTCCTAGCATATCACACTCTTGGGAGAGTGGAAAATGGAAAGAAGACCCCAAGGGTGAGAATGAGGTCCCCAGTTAGAATACTCATGTTTCGTTCCATTAAAGATGACTTTGTTTAGA
Organism: Budorcas taxicolor; assembly: GCF_023091745.1. Classification (NCBI taxonomy): domain Eukaryota; kingdom Metazoa; phylum Chordata; class Mammalia; order Artiodactyla; family Bovidae; genus Budorcas; species Budorcas taxicolor. The sequence continues at coordinate 25,890,837 of NC_068914.1, forward strand.
GCTGTAGGCTCATGGTGATGATGGTGGTGGAGATGGAAAAGAGTGGAAGAATTTGACGTAGATTTTGGAGAAGAACTCATAAAATGTACTGAAGAATTGGATTTAGGGATTGAGGAAAAGGAGGATTCAAGGACATTCTTCAGGTTATTTGCCTGACCTGCTGAGTGGATGGTGATGGTGGGGTAGCATTTATTAAGAGGAGAATAATAGGATTTGAGTATTAGAGGGGTGGAAATGATGAGCTCGGTTTCAGACATGACATAATCAAGATAGCTATTTGCCTTCCAATTGGAGATTAGAGTTGGAATTTGGGTCTGGGGAGTCAGATATTCTGAGCATGTGGTCCTCTCAGCACCCCCTCAAAGCTTTTGACATAAGAGGTACCAATGGTAAGATGGCTCTAGCAGAGCTGAGCTATCAGATAGGAGAGAACCTTTTCTCTTACATGAGTGCTTGAGTATAGACACCACAGTTGATATTTCCCTTTGCTGGCTGAGCCTACATGCCTTTAAATCATACAATCGTTTTAACACTTGGCTTGGAATTCTGAGGGTGGATCAGCTCCATTTCAGAGGGTGGAGACGGCAACCAGACGAATCATTCGTGTGTGCCTGGGGTGCGTGATCAGTCACTCAAACTCTGTTGTGACCCCCTGGACCATAGCCCACCAGGCTCCTCTGTCCATGGAATTTTTCAGGCTAGAATACTGGAGTTGGTTGCCATTTCCTACTCAGGGATTGAACCCTTGTCTCTTGGGTCTCCTACATTGACCATCTGGGAAGCCCCTGATGGATCATTCAGCTCTCTCTGACTGAAACTCTCAGTGTAAACAGCCTAGGAGGATTTGGATTTTCCATGTCAAATCTCTTTGAACTATCATGGCATTTCTCTTCCTCTGGAGAAAGGTGAAGAGAGCTGTCAAACCTCTCTCACAGCCCATGTTTGATTTATGACAATGTAAATGACTGGAATTCACACATCAGCCATCAACTTCTCCAAGATCGTCTCTAATGAGCCTCACCTCCTTGAATTTACATCTTTGGGTAGTTTCCTCCCACACTGAATCAGGGCTGAGGACTGATCCACGTTACCAGTAGGCAAAGATGAGTGATTTCTAGAGCTAGGTCATGATGGCATTGAAGCTTCCACCTTGTTCTCTTGGGTTTCTCACTCTGGGGGAGCCAGTTGTCATACTCTGAGAACACTTAAGTGACCCTGGAGAGTTTACCGGGAAAGGAAATGAGGTCTCCCACCAACAATAAGCACCACCTTACCAGCCATTTGGAAGTGGGTCCCGCACCCTCAGTCAAGCCTTCTCAAGACTTCGGCTGACATCCCAGTACAACCTCTTGAGAGATACGGCAGGCCAGAACCACACGTCCAAACCGTTTAAGATTCCCTGACCTAGAGAAATTGTGAAAGACACCACACAACTATTGTTTTAAGTTTTGGAGTGACTTGTTATGCAGTAATAGATAACATCCGTTTTGTCCTTTAAAAAGATAGAGTTCTTATTGTTGTTTTGAGCACCCTTATGACTAGAACTTCCTATTTTGTGATGTTAAAAACATGGAAAATTAATTCACCTGTAACTTTTCCAGAAGAGAAAAAAACAATCAACTCACAAACTCTTAAATTCCAAGCTCCAAGCTAACAACCGATACAACAGAAGTTGTGATTGTTCGTGGATAAAGAATAACCTACATTTGTTTAATTGTGGTGTTTCAGGAACTCAGCCTGCGTAACACAACAAAGCACAAAAATATTTTGGATCTTTTGTTTTTATGTCACAAACAGTTCCAAGTTAAGAGGAAGGAACTTTGGTGTTTCCTTTACACCAAAGCAAACTAAGCTGTGCTATTTTATTTATCTGAGAATCGGAAGTTTTGTAATTTTGAATTCTGAATATCAATCAGAATTATTCATAGCAAATACGTCCTAGGATGTCCCTTCTAATTAAAACCTGCCAGAAAGTGTGTTTTTTTTTTTTTTTTTTTTTTGGAGACTTGTCCAGCTTTAACAGGAATCTGAACTAGCAGAATTTATTAAATCATAAACTCATTTTCTGTGCAAACATACTCCCAACTTAAAATGTTACACTCTGTTGTACTGCTCTGGCTCTGCTGTGTCCCTTCTTACCCCCAACATAGGGTTTAAATGGCTAAACACTGACACTCCTGTACCATTTTAATCAGTTTCTAGTTTCTTTTTCATCCATTATCTTATTTGAATCTTTAAACCACTCAGTTTTAAGTGGGAAGCTTATCGCATTTAACAGATAAGAAAACTGAGGCCCAGAGAGGTTATTTACTAGCTCATTTCCTTGAACTATTTACCAAATTACTTTACTTCTCTGAGAAATGAGTGGGTCAGACTGCTTTCTAAAGTCTCTTCCAGTTCTAAGACTACTTTATCCGCAGCAACTTTGGCAAGACCAAGTCAGTATGTGAGATACAGAAAGCACAAACATGGAATTAGATGATCTAGATTTTTGTTCTATGATTTGCTGGCCTTGAATAGTTGAAGGAATCATTTAAACTTCTGAATCTCAGTGGCCTTGTACATAAGCATGATGCTGAGTGGGGCCTTGTGGGGCATCTTTTGCCTGCCACTTCTTGTAGGCAAGACTCTGGCCTCCATGATCTTCCCTGAGTTCCAAAGAGCAGATTGGAACAGTTGCTAATCAAGGTTAGAACAGCCTGAGAGAAGATTAAAGGGACCAGAGAAGCTGGTCAAAATTAGGAGACTGGTGACTTCCTAGTGAGCAGCTAAGACTCTGCTCTCAATTCATGGGGGGGCCAGGTTTGATCCCTGGTCAGGGAAGTAGATCCCACATCGCACAACTAAATATCCCATATGCCCACAACTAAGACCTGATGCAGCCAAATAAATAAATAATGAAAAAGAAAAAAGATTAGAAGACAGACCACCTGAGACCCTGAACACACTAATCTTGTCAGCAACCCCACCCTTTTGAAATTGCCAAGAAAGAAGAATGTAACACTGTTACTGCCTTGATCCTTATCACATAGCCTGCCTGACTACACATTGCTGTTGTTCAGTCACTGCTGCTGCTGCTGCTGTTAAGTCGCTTCAGTCGTCTCCAACTCTGTGCGACCCCATAGACAGCAGCCCACCAGGCTCCCCCGTCCCTGGGATTCTCCAGGCAAGAACACTGGAGTGGGTTGCCATTTCCTTCTCCAATGCATGAAAGTGAAAAGTGAAAGTGAAGTCGCTCAGTCGTGCCCGACTCTCAGTAACCCCATGGACTGCAGCCTACCAGGCTCCCCCATCCATGGGATCTTCCAGGCAAGAGAACTGGAGTGGGGTGCCATTGCCTTCTCCACTGAGTGGTGTTCAACTCTGCAACCCATGGACTGCAGCACACCTGGCTTTCTTGTCCTTCAACATCTCCCGGAGTTTGCTCAAACTCATGTCCACTGAGTCGGTGATGCCGTCCAACCATCTCATCCTCTGTCGTCCTCTTCTCCTCCTGCCTTCAATCTTTCCCAGCATCAGGGTCTTTTCCAATGAGTCAGTCCTTCACATCAGGTGGCCAAATATTGGAGTTTCAGCTTTAGCATCAGTCCTTCCAAAGAATAATTAGGACCATTTCCTTTAGGATTGACTGGTTTGATCTCCTTGCAGTCCAAGGGACTCTCAAGAGTCTTCTATAACCCGCAGGTCAAAAGCGTCAATTTTTCAGTGGTCAGCTTTCTTTATGGTCCAACTCTCATATCCGTACATGACTAGTGGAAAAACTATAGCTTTGACTACACGGATCTTTGTTGGCAAAGTAATATCTCTGCTTTTTAATAGGCTGTCTAGGTAAATCATAGCTTTTCTTCCAAGGAGCAAGCATCTTTTAATTTCCTGGGTGCAGTTACTGTCTACACAAATTTTGGAGCCCAAGAAAATAAAATTTGTCACTGCTTCCACTTTATCCCTTTTTATTTGCCATGAAGTGATGGAACCGTATGTCATGATTTTAGTTTTTTGAATGTTGAGTTTTAAGCCAGCTTTTTCATTCTCCTCTATCACCCTCATCAAGAAGCTCTTTAGTTCTTCACTTCCTGCCATTAGAGTGGTATCATCTGCATACCAGTCTTGATTCCAGCTTCTGCTTCATCCAGCCCAGCGTTTCACATAATGTACTCTTCCCAGAAGTTAAATAAACATGGTAACAGTATACAGCCTTGTTGTGCTCCTTTCCCAATTTGGAACTAGTCCTTTGCTCCATGTCTAGTTCTAACCGTTGCTTCTTGACCTGCATACAGATTTCTCAGGAGGCAGGTAAGGTGGTTTGGTATTCCCAACACTTTAAGAATTTTCCAGTTTTTGTGATCCGCAGAGTCAAAGGCTTTAGCATAGTCAGTGAAGCAGAAGTAGATGTTTTTCTGGAATTCCCTCGCTTTTTCTATGAACCAATGAATATTGGCAATTTGATCTCTGGTTCCTCTGCCTTTTCTAAATCCAGCTTGTACATCTGGAAGTTCTTGGTTCATCTGGAACCTTATAAACTGTATAAGAAGGCTTGACTACATAGAGAGACTATTCCCCAGGGGTGGGCTTCCCAGGTGGCCCAGTAGTAAAGACATCACCTGCAGTGCAGGAGACACAGACTTGATCCCTGGGTCTGGAAGATCCCCTGGAGAAGGGAATGGCAACCCACTCCAGTATTCTTGCCTGGAGAATCCCATGGACAGAGGAGGCTCATGAGCTAGAGTCCATGGGGTCGCAAAGAGTCAGATGCAACTGAGTGTGTGTGTGGGTATGCATGTGTGCGCACACACACACACTCCCCAGGAGTGGGGCAGGGGGCATAGTTCCTGAGGCTCTAGCCTACTGTGTTCCCCCTTTGCCTGGCAAAGAAATAAAGTCAGTCTTTCCTTCTTCTCCATAACTCTGTCTCCATATTTTTGTTTGACATTGGTGCACAGAGAGCCAGCAAAAGGGAAGTTAACAAGATATACCTGATAGAATTATTTTGCAGGCCAAATAAAATATATCAGTTACTCACTGGGCTTTCTTTGTGGCTCAGATGGTAAAGAATCTGCCTATAATGCAGGAGACGGGGGTTCGATTTCTGAGTCAGGAAGATCCCCTGGAGAAGGAAATGGCAGCCCACTCCAGTATTCCTGCTGGAACTCAACCAGCAAGATACTGGAATTCAACTCACTGAGTATCCATGGAGAATTCCATGGACAGCGGAGCCTGGTGGGCTACAGTCCATGGTGTCACAAAAAGTTGGACATGACTGAGCCACTAACACAGCAAGTTACTCACTGGCTCTGAGAACTTGATCTTGTTATGCTCCCAGTGTCCCAGGGTCCCATGCATAAAATATGGAGAAGGGGCAGGAAGCAGGTTCACTTTTGGTAAAATACAGTGGATGCCCTGATGATTCCCCAAGCCCCGCTTCAGGGCTGCAGCCCTCATGCTCCAGCCGCCTGGGGCTCGTGGGCTAACAGTTCTCATCTTAGTCCCTCTAGAGGATTGCTTGTAGCTAAAAGCAGCTGCCCTACCCAAGGTCACATCTTCTTCCCAGGAAGCAGCTCATATGCAATGACTGTAATTTCAGGACTGTAAAGGACAAGCCCTCTTGCCTCAATTTGGTAAAAATATGAAGTGCTATCCCAACTCCAGAGCTCTGTGTGAGACTGGCCAAACCCTCTGTTCCACGCATCACAGTCCAACCTCTTTATCTGCCTAGTTTTGTTTCCTTCAATCCCCTGCGATGCTGTTGCTGAGAGCCCTCGCCCCCAGAAACTTCCTGCATGTAAATTTCTGTCTCAGAGTCTGTGTTCTGGAAACCCAACCATCCTGTTGTAACATGACAGTAATGAGATAACAGATAAGCAAGTGCTTTGAAAACTGTGTAGTTATCAGCAATGTTGGATAACATTTACCATAGCATAATGAGGGTTATCTAGAACATGCTGAACTGATGTGTATATTTTTTTTTATTCCTCCCATAAATTGTGTTCCTTTGCAGCCAGTCCACCATTGTGGCCCTAGGGAAGAGAAAGGGCAAAGGTCACCTTGCACAGAAGTAAGACGTGATGTAAGAGCAGAGCCTTCCAGTCCGAAAGGGAAGTTTAGGGAAAGCTTCAGTTTAGGGAGGGGAGATGAAAGGAGGAATTAGGAGAAGGAAGTTGGATGCAGGTGCCCATACACTGCCCCTTTTGGGGTGGAGTCTGTGTGAGGAGGTGATAGAAACATCCAGATAGATTTAGGCTAGACTGAGAACAGTGGGGTTTGTGGCTGCCTCCTCTGGGAATAGGCAGCAAGAAGTGTAAGACTTCTTCTACACTAAGAGAAAACTAAGGTGGAACTCCATTAGTTTTGTATGGCTTAGAAGCATTCGCAGAAACAGCCCCGTCCCTCAAGGCCTGCCTGTGGCTGGTGGTAAACAGCCAACACAGAAGCTCAAGTCCCCCCACTCCCCCACCGCTTCATCCCTAGGAGGACAGGCCCCTGAGGATAGAAACAGGCTAGCTAGCAGAAGCCCTGAGTTGGGCAGAGAAAGAAGGAACTCCAGAGCCTGCTAAATGTTTCTTAAGGAGAAATCTTTTTTGTTTGTTTTCTTCATTTTAAACAAGAAGCTTATTTAAACAACAAGACAATTGACTTGAATGGAAAACTATCTAGGATTCATTTCTTTTAGAGTAATTTAAGTGAAAGTTGCTCAGCCGTGTCCAACTCTTTGCAACCCCAGGGACTATACAGTCGCTGGAATTCTCCAGGCCAAAATATTGGAGAGGGTAGCCTTTCCCTTCTCCAGGGGATCTTCCCAACGCAGGAATCTATTCCAGGTCTCCCGCATAGCAGGTGGATTCTTTACCAGCCTAGTCACAAAGGAAGCCATTTATCCCTACTTAAAGATAGATCAACCTACATGTAACAGCTACGTACAAAAACTACAAAAAAGTAACAGCTAAATACAAAAAAGTTATAAAATTGTCCTTGGTTTTACAATGAAAAATAAAAAATTAAAATTCGCCAATCAAACAAGGTATGCAAGAATTTTTATGTTGTTCTTTTTCTGTTAAACAGTGAGAGTAAAATAACTTACTGGAATAGAAAAATAAGAGCTGATGGGCATGCCACTAATGGAGAAAAGAGGGTATTTTCACAGAATTGGTAATTTTCCCCAACCCATCTCCATTTGACGTCGATCAAAACATACCACTGGTGATTTCGTTTTTTTAAAAAAGCAATATGTTTGTGCACATACACCAGTTACTTTATGTACAATAAAGGAATGGGGAAGGGGAAAATAAAAGAATAGAGAAACTATACTGTAGTAGTCAGTATGTGGTGGAACCAAATTGTAGTTTTCTATCTGAGAATGTCTTCTTGGTCTGGAGGAACAGAGTTCTGGAGTAAAATAGCAGGTTCCCTTTTTAGTAGACACCGCCTGTCTGCGGCTGGAATACATCAGTTGTATCTTCATCTTCCTTCTCCAACTGTGCAGGTGTGTCTTTCTCATTGATTGGCTGCCGGTCAAATCGGAATCTGCTCTGCCTTATTGACAAACCCTGTCTTTCACAATAGGCCTTCATTAGTTTGCTGAGAGGTGTATGCCTCTTAATCTTAAACTGCACCACAGGACCATCCTGCCCCGCCACCTTCAAATTAATAGATCGTTGTTCTCAGTCTTGACTCGTTCCTTTCCGTCTGCCACGGCTAGCGCTGGAGTCTTCTCAGCAGCCGCTTCACAAAGGCTGCACCAGGTCCGCAGGGAACCAGCGCAAAAGCTGGGCCAGGAGCAAGAAGGAGGCGGCAACAAGGAGAAATCTTGATGTGGCAATGCCAGTCAGGAAAAGGGTTTGAAGAGTGCATCGTATTCAGGGAGGCAGAAAAAAAGAATCACTGCCTGGGACAGTGCAGAAATAAATGTTTTCTGTATAAAAATAATTATCAAAACATAGATTTATAAATAAATGCAAAGTGACATGTTTTGGTTTGTGATATCTTATGTTTTATATTTCAGAGATGTTTGTTTCACATCCTATTCCCTTTTTAATAGCATTAATGCTTTGGCCTTGCTGTGTTCCAGTATATAATGCATTGCTTATTTATAGCTGTGATAGCTTTAGTTTTCTGGAAACTCTGTCTGTTGTATATTGCCATCTGTTGTATTTGATGAGAAACAGTATAATATCTGTGATATTATATCTAAAGTTATGACTTTGGTGATATTTGTTATGACTTGCTGACACTTCCATTTAAACTCTAATTTTGAATTGTTTCTGCATAATAATGGTTAACCTGACATTGGGCTGAAAGATGATAGAATTTCAGGTAGCCTTTGTGAATGCTGACTTAGATTCATTATGTACATCAGAACTCTGTTTCTAAGAGCAGAGAAAAATTTTAATCTGCTTTTGTAACTAAAAAAACTTGATTCTTTAGTATAAATGAGCTGGTAGTTAATGTGAATCAGATTATGTTTTGTTTTAATATACTTTTGAAAACTTAGATTTTAAAAATGCTTACAGTTTGAGTCATTTGAATATAATTGGAACGTTAGTTGAGAATGTTATGCTTTGCTTTCTATAATTTATACCCTTAAATTGAAGGGTTAAGAAAATAATATCATCTGTGAAATGAAACATGGCTAACATACAGATTTTTTTTTCTAATTGAATGAAGTAAAATAATCTAATGCTTATCTAATGAACCATGAATCGTTCTCTAACAAGTCATTAGACAAGAGATGTCTTTCATTTAGAAATATATTAATATGTTCTCAAGGAATAAAGACTTCAGTTATTAAATAAAGACAAAATAGTTAAATGTCCCAATATTCAAAATTATAACTACACTTTTCTAAGATCATTTTTGTGTGATGTTATTTGCATTCTAAAAGCTTTATTCAGTTGAAGTGATGGTTTAAAATAAGTTTTAGAAAAGTTAGGATGGTGTTGTTTCTGTTGCTCTAATAAACCTCATATAAGGGTTTTCTTACTAATATGGATTCAATTTGATTTCATAGTTTCTTAAATTTTAGACTTTTAAAATTTAAATAAATTACACAAGCATTCACTATTTAGTAGCTTTGTGTGTGTGTGGATATGCTGATGCAGTTTTAATGAAGCTTAATGATTTTTAAAGATTAACTTTCTCTGCTATTGCTTTCAAGATCTAGGCTTGACAGTGATTTTTTTAAAAAACACACAGCACTTTCATCAACTGCTATGGACAGTCCATACTTGACAGGTTAGGAAAAAACAGTAATTTGTGATGCTAATATACCAATTTATTGATTAAAAAAGTTAGTGTTTTATTGGTATTTATAGAATCATAAAGGGCTTCACAGGTGGCTCAGTGGTAAAGAATCCACCTGCCAAGGAGGAAACAGAGGTTTGATCCCTGGGTCATGAAGATCCCCTGGAGGAGGGAATGACAACCTGCTCCCATATTCTTGTCTGAAAAATCCCATGGACAGAGGAGGCTGGTGGGCTACAGTCCATGGGATCACAAAGCATTGGACACGACTGAGAGAATGAGCACACACAACAGAATCATAAAATAATTTTTTGTTAAGTCCTTAATATAGGGCAAATTTTGTATAAAGTTTTAGGCCATGATGTGGAAACCAGCATATTATAATTGCCTTAAATTATCTTTCTCAGTGTAGCAGAACAAATGTTAAGAGTTAATTACATTATGATTTTTAGATTAATTAATTTATTATTTATTATTAAGCTATTTTATTCAAAACAAAGCAGGAAAATATATTGGAAAGAAGGTATGTTTACAGAAAGTTTTTTTCCCCCAGAGGGCTTTTTTAATGTGCTCTATTTCTGAAATGTAAACATACATTTTCAAAGCATACTTAAGTAACAGGACAATAAAACAAAGAAATGAAAAATTGCCGTAAACTTGAACAATCTGAGTGGTCTTGACATATATTTTTGGTTGAATATAAACTTCAGCGTAGTAATTATTGAAGTATAACTTTATTTAATATATGCCTGAGAATTTAAAAAATGCACATGTGTGCCAAGATAAAACATGGCCAGACAGTACTCCAAAATGTTAAGTTTTCTCCTTAAAAGTAATTGATTTTTATTTCCTTTTTTAGACTTTTATTATTTTCCAAAATCAGTGTTTTAATTTTTAAGTCAGGAAAAAAAACCCCAATAAACGCTAACGAAAGCTTGAGAGGACTGACTGTCTGAGTCTTTTGATAAAATTGTCTTTAATAAGAAGACTGATAAACAGGCCAGGGGATACAGTGGAACCCGACATGCCATGGTATAAACTGGGGAGAGCTGATGAAAGATTTGGATCTGGAAGATGAGTCTAAGTAGTGCATGAAGAATGAATTAGAAGGGAAGAAGTGACAGGTGCAAAGTCTACTCAGTGGGCAGTTACAAGAATTTGAAGTAAAAATGCTGAAGTCTTCGCTTATATTAAGACACAAACCTTGTGTTCCTTCTTAAATCCTTTGTCTCTTCTCTCTATCTGATAAGAGCCTCATCTGTGCCAAGTTGCTGCTCTACGTTTGAAACTGGATGAAGTATCACACCTTGAGCCTGGGATCTGCCCTCCTACAATCCACCATGTGGTCAGATGGTACAGCCTAGAAATTGGGGGCAGTTAGCTCTCTGAGAAGTAAACATTCACTAATGGCAAATGGAGCCAGGAGACGTGGCAGCAGGTACAATCCCCTCCTCTTTCTCTTGTGGAGAAGTCCCATGCCTGCTGAGTTGTTTTTGGTGGTTACCACAGTAACCAGTGTGGTAATACAGTGCATCTCATCAAATTACAACTTCCCTAGCCTCAGCCCTTCTTCCCCCTCACTCCACCATGCAGGGCTGGTCCCGCCTCGCTAGAATACCTTATGCTCTGCTTTCTACAGTAGCTGGGCTTAGCCGGGCTTTACCAACATCATCACAGGGGGAGTGAATAGAGAGGTGAACAAAAATTCAAGAGATATTTAGAGGGTAGTACTGACACAAGTTTGGTGGCTGATCTAATATGTTGGGAGCAAGGGTCAGGAGTGTATTTAAGTTGACTCCTAGATTTCTAACTTGGATAATCAAGTGGCCAGCCCTAACGCAATTCCTAGTATATATGAAGCCTTCAGTCACTATTGAAGGGATGAATATATGAATGATGGTACTATAACTAAGGTATAGACTACAGGAGGCATGTATCATATGTAATGTAATATGTATGTAATATCATATGTAATGTATCATATGTAATCTCAAGGAGATTTTAACAAACATTGGCAGGAGGGGTTTCCAATCCATCTTTTTCAAAAATAATACTTACTTATTTGTTTGGCTATTCCTGGTCTTAGTTATGACACTCATGGCCTTCAGTCTTCCTTGCAACATGCAGGATATATATATGTATGTAATTATATAAATAATATATATAATTATATGATATTATATATATATATATTTTTTAGTTGTAGCATGCGAACTTTAGTTGCAGCATGTGGGATAAAGTTTCCTGATGAGGGATGAAATCTGGGCCCCCTGCATTGGGAGTGTTGAGTCTTAGCCACTGGACCACCAGGGAAGTCCCCAGTTCTTTCTTAAGAGGCCTTGATGCAGATATGTGTGAATGAGGCCTTGGAAAGAGTGGTAAAATGTTGAGCCTGAAAAGGTATTGACATACTGTCTTCAATTCAAACAGATTTTGTTCTTGTTGAATCTGAATATGAATCTAGTCTGTTCCAAATAATACAGTAGAGTTTAAACCATCTCTGTTGTCCATGATTCACAAAGCAACCAGGCACAGTTAACATAGTGCTAAGTCCTAAACCTCTCATTTCTGAGCTATTTTCATGAAAACCACAGAAAAACAGAGCTAAAAAGCCTTCTAGAGATTATCTGGCCCAGTTTCCCTGGTTCAGGGATGACTTGGCACACACATTTAGGAAAAGCACTGGTATTTGTTTTTCTGTAGAGTTGACTGACACTCAGTTCCCAAATAACAATATTATGTTATAGAAAAGATGGCCAAGAAAAGCTTAAAAAACTAAAAAGTAAGGAACATCTTTTATTCAACTATAATAGAATGAGTGAACCCCTGAAGGTACAATTTCTTTTTTGCAAAGTTTGGGATATTTAGGCCTAATTGGAATTTATAGCTAAGCATAAATGCTAGAGTAGAAATGACTGTAAAATAATTACTGTGCTTGATGCTAAAATGAAAATTACTGGCCTAAAACCATAATGAAAATTCCAGTACTAATCAGAGTAGAGCAATACCTTATATTATAAGGTTATTGAGAAATAAGAAAGTCAAGTACGAACATTTGAGATGTTTTCTTAAAAAATATTCATATATAGCTAACTAGATTTCAAGCACTGCTCTAAGAATTTACAAATATTATTTATTTAATTCCTATAACAATCCTATTCAGGAGGCAGTATCACTGGCCCTTTTCACAGATGGGGAAACTGTGATTTCCCCAAAGGGTGAGTGATTTGCCCAAGGCCACACACTACTGTGGTGGATTCAAACTCTCTTCCCAACTGCCTTGCATTTGAGGGCCATGCAGTTCAGACAATCAGCTTATCTTTAAATACCTAAAAAGTGAAAGTGGCTCAGTAGTGTCCAACTCTTTGTGACATGGATTGTACAGTTCCTGGAATTCTCCACACCAGAATACTGGGGTGAGTAGCCTTTCCCTTCTCCAGGGGATCTTCCCAACCCAGGGATTGAACCCAGGTCTCCTGTATTACAGGCGGGTTCTTTACCAGCTGAGCCACAAGGGAAGCCCGAGAATACTGGACTGGGTAGCCTATCCCTTCTCCAGCGGATCTTCCGGACCCAGGAATTGAATAGGGGTCTCGTGCATTGCAGGTGGATTCTTTACCAACTGAGCTATCAGGGAAGCCCTTAAATGTCTAGCACAGCATATTGATCATATGACGAGAAGCACAGAGGAACTGAGAGTACAGATTCATGTCTTCCATCTCATGTTTATTTCAGTGCATGTACTTGCTGAGTTAAATGGTAAACAGAATTAACCACACTATTTACATTGGGTTTTTTTTTTTTTTTTTTTCTCTTTCTCCATCCCTCCTCCACCGGGTGAGTGTGGTCTGATTCACATACTTACATGCATATAGGTTTAACGTCCACTTAGTTAGGGTTCATCCTGGAGCAGGAGCCACTGAGGAAGAAAGTCATGAAGTTAGGGAGGCATGAAACTTTTTTAGGCTTATACTAATTGAGGGACACTTGATTGCCTCCCTGCTGTTCCAGGTATGAGACTCTTTTTATCTATCCATTTAACAAGTGTTTTATTAGGTGCCTTTTATAAGACATACTCTTTTAGATCGGAGATTACCTGACTGTATTATGAACAGCATCAACCAAGTCCCTATCTGCATGCATCATACACTCTAGAGATAACACAAACAATAAGTAAACAGGCAAGCATTTACGAGATTTGGTAAGAGATATGAAGGAAAATAAACTAGGGTAATTGGCTAGAGAAAAATTATGACTATGTTGCATCTATACTAGATGGGATAATCAAGAGGTCTTTTCTTAGGTGACATTTGAGCAGACACCCGAATGAGGTAAGGAGAAAAGCCATGCTAAGATTTAGGGTTAAAGACAATGGAAACAGTAAATGCAAAGATCTTGAAGCAGAAGCAGGTTTGACATTTTCTGAGGAACAGTGAGAAGACTGATGTGATTGGAGAAGGAATGAACAAAAAGAAAGTGACAGAGGATGAGGTAAGAGAATCAGACAAGAGCCAAATCACGTGGGCCATTGCTAGGAGTGTGGTTTTATTCCAAGTGTGATGGGAAACAATTAGAAGATTTTGAGCAGGAGGAGAGTGAGCATATTTCATTTTTACTTTAAAAGGATTGGTTCCTGGGTGAAAAATGAAATGTAGGGTGAAGCAGTGGAAGTGGGGAGAGGAGTTAGGAGCTTATTGCAGTAGGTTTGCTAAGAAATAATATCTGGACCGTTACTAGTGTAGCAGGTAGTAAGAAGGTATGGGGTTTGTGATGTATCCACATCTATAAATTAGGGCTGACAGGAGTGGCTGATAGATGGATGTAGAGTGTGAGGGAGAGGAATCCAGGGCGACGAGAAGGGAGGAGAGCTGCATTATTATTCGGAAAATGTTTCTCAAGGAAGTTGATGACAGAAAACTGCACAGGAGACATTTTGAGGGAAAGTGGGATTAGCGCCCTGACCACAAGGCCCACCATCCTCCTCCTCTCCTGGGGGACGTCCCTGCTAACATAACAGGAGGCCCACAAGAGGGCACACTTCTCTCATCCAGTCAGAATCATGGTCCCCTTCTGTTCCAGTTCCGTCCTCTGTTGAAAAGTCAGGTCAGTCACGGTCAGAGAAAGAAAAATCCGCCTTTTTTGCAGGTTGTGGAAAAACTAACTGAAGGAGCGATCCCACTGCCATTGCCTAACTCTTATTTTATTAATAAACAGAGCCTATTAACACATAATAACAGTCACCATAGAGTTTTTCCTATGCATTGCGCTTTATGTTAAGCACTTGATTTGCAGTATCTCATTAACCCTGAATCTTTACACCACCTCTATACTATAGGTACAGGTGACATTTTAGGAATGGAGAAACTGAGGCACCACGCACCAAGAGGTAGTGTGCGTGGGTAATTAAGTCACTTTGTTGTGTCCGACTCTTTGCTACCGTATGGACTGTAGCCCGGGTTGTTCAAGTAGGAATATTGGAGTGGGTTGCCCTTTCCTCCTCTCGGCTATCTTCCCCACACAGGGATTGAACCCCTGTCTCCTGTATTACAGGACTCTTCACCGGCTGAGCCATCAAGGAAGCCCATGAGGGAGAGTAACTTGCCACAAAGCAATGGAAGAGCACTGTACCCTGAACACTTAATATTTTGTAGGCTTTTGTTTATTCTCAGTCAGCAACTCTTGGGAGAGGAAACGCTAGAGCTGACTCAGTTTCAGCTGGTGACTAAGGTGGGACCAGAAGACCTGTTTTCGTACTTCGCTCGAAATAGGGGGAGGGAGATTTGCCTCAGGTTGAAGGCTGCGAATGGACATATTATTTTGGTAGAGACTCCTTAATGACTGAGGATGGCAGGTGGAAAAGGACCGACATCTTTTAAAATCATTCTCCTGTAGGTCGTGATTTTCTTTTCCTTTAGGATATTTCCTCCTCTGGTTTTAAAAATTGTCACAAAACATTTACGCAACGACCTGGGGTGTTATGACACCCTTAGGTCAAAATGTAAGGACAACCTGGATGAAGGACAATTTTTAAAAAAGAACACGGCCTGCCCTCGCCTTGGTTAAATAAATCAATGGAAACGATTTGTTCAAACTGGAGCATCCAACAGACGCAAGCTCTCTGAAACAGCCCGGACTCCTTGGCAAACACCGTTGCTTAGCGAGACGTCAAAACTCCTGCGTGCAAACAAACGCAAGAGGGGCTCAGACGCCGGCACGCAGCTCTGGTTTCGGAAAAACTCTATATAGAGGGACGTGTAGCTCCTCCCTCTCCTGGTTAGGGGTGGGTGAGGGGAGTGGGGAAGAGGAGCGATCTTCCTGGCTAACCTCAGCGGCGAGGACGCCTCTCTCCGTGCCGGGAGGGTGCAGAGCAGGTAGAGAGAGGCTAGTCGCTCCGCAGGAGAAAACGCCAGTCTTAGTGTCGGACCTGAGGCAAGGAGGAGGGGGAAACCCGCCCTCAGTCCCCAGCACAGTCAGCGCGCCCCTCCCCCCAGGAAACGCGCCCGCCGGCCCCGCCCTCCTCCGCCACCTCCTGGGCACTTGGGTTGTAAAATCCCTCGCAGTGGGGCCGACGCGGTGACGGGGCGGGGCGAGGCACTGGCGCGGCCCCAGCAGTTCCTCCCCCCACCGCCCCGCGCACTGGCGGTTCTCCGGGTCCCAACCCCAGCCTGCCTCCATCATACCAACGCCCCTCCCCCAGCCCCTCAGCGCGGCTCCAGCACCGGGAGCCCAGCCTGCGGCCTTAGCCACCCCACCAAACTCTAGCCTCCGCGGCCCGCCCTGCTCTTCCCCGCCGGGGGCGTCTCCCGAGTCTGGACCCCAGTTGTCTGGGCTACAGGGAGGAGCTGCAGCCGCGGTAGCCCCGCCTCTTGGGCTTTTGGACTACCCCAGCTCCTTGAACATCTGGGTGCTGGAGTTAACGTTCCAGGTGTGGCTTCTGGGCGGCCAGATGTGCGCACTCGCCCACCGCGGGCCGCTCGGGCCTGGCGGCCGGCGAGTCTGGGCGGACGCGTGGGAGGGGCTGGGAATTTTCCCTCGAAGCTGACTTAAAAGCCGTCGGAACCTCAGCCCCCTGGGCTCCCCGCCTAGGCCTCCAAACTCTCCCGAAAAGTACTGCCAAAAGGAAAAGTTTCCAACCCAGCCCCTGCCCCTCGGCCGTGCAGCCTTCGGAGCTTCTCAAACCGGCAAGGAAAATAGAGCAGTTCTATGGGATTCCCCCCGTGGACAGAGGAGCCTGGTGGGCTGCCGTCTATGGGGTCGCACAGAGTCGGACACGACTGAAGCGACTTAGCAGCAGCATGGGATTCCCCCCCAAAAAACCCTAATGTATTGACGACGCGATCCTGGTCTGGCCATGGGACGCCAGGTGCACAGCCAGGGAACTCCAGGTGCGGAAGAAGTTAACAGTAGGCTTGCATTTGGGGTTTGCCCTAAAGCGCTCTTTGACCGGTATGGATTCCATTTCCGAAGTTGAATGTCGTATTCCACCTGGTACAAGCAGTTCAGAGCAGAAGAAAAGCCAAGTGAACCCTGTGACTCAACTCCCTTGGAATGTGCCTGGAATAATAAGGGGGACTTGAAAGGTTTTTATGGCCGCGGGTAAAGCTGGTGGAGACCAGGCTCCTGCGCCCTCAGTTGGCGGACGGCCGAGGGAGGCAGTGTTGCCTTCTGCAGTGCTGCAACGCCTGCAAACCGGACAAAAATAGTCGGAGTATCTGGTTTAAATCAACCAAAAAGCATTTCTATCAGCTTAACCCACCGTCCGTCGGAACCGGCAGAACAGAACGAGCCAGATATAATCCCGGGACTCTTTTTAACACTCCAGTGAGAGATAAACCCAATCACACTTCACCTCTGGGATTTAAGTGTCCTAATGTAAAACTGTCGTTATTTTATAGATGTTGCAAATTAAACTTCCTTTTCTGAGGTTATGTGTGGGCATGTGCTCAAGCATTTACGTTTACTAGCAACGCTCTGAATGTGTGGCCTTTTTTGGGGGGTGGTGGTGGTAATTGATGTTGTTGAACCGTGCAGCCCTAGAATAGTAAAAAGTATTCGAGGCCAACATATGGGTTGCTTACACTACTAAATATTGATATAGAGTCGCATTTTCCTCCCTTCACGTCCTACTCAGATTCCAAAGGCAAGTTGGAACAAAAGGAAAACATGTCTGAGTTTAAAGAGAGGACTTGTGCCAAGAATTACAGTCACAGGGTAAATAACCTTGTTTTCTCCTTCATCAGTGGCAGCTACCAAACCCTGCTCTTGGAATGTGGCCAACAGTCTGTCTGGTGGAGGGTGCTGCTAATTAGAGAGAGACCATAAACCTCTCTGTCAAAGAGGGCATATGACCTTCCCTGCAAGTCTAAACAATAAAGCTGGCGAACTGCAGACTGCACTCTCTCGGGCTGCCCTGCGGATTCCCTAAATAGGAACAGGATGAAGGCCAGGCTTAAGAGGTTACCATAGCTCTGCTCTCACACTTTGAGGAATCGGTCACTCCACTTCCCAGTATAACTTGTTTCAATTACTCTCGACAATCTATTTAGAGGAGAGCAGCTTGCAGAGAGAACTCATTTGTCTAACCTAAATGAGGAAGCAATTATTATTTGCTGCAGTCTAATACGCTTTGAGACCGTCAGGTCAAATATCAACCAGATCTCATATAACTTTACTTTGCACTAGGGAAGATATATTTCCTTTTAAAGACAATTATGTATGCTTGCTTTTCTGAATCACCCCTTTTATTCTAATAAGTTTACAAAATTAAGGTTCCCCCCTCTTCAATATTCTTTTCTAATTTTAGGATCTGTTATTCTAAGGTAAACAACCACAGCCTCTTCTGTACGTTGCTTAATGTTAAATTACACTTTAAAAACTTTGGCTTTTTAAATGGGTTATCTTCTCAGTTCAGCTCAGTCGTGTCCGACTCTTCGCGACCCCTTCTCAATATAGCAAAATAAAGAGTTCCCCGAATCTTCCTTTCTTTGTCTAATTTCCCTCCCTGGGAGCCCCCTGCAAACTTTAATTTTATACGAGGTTTTGTAAACTAACAATGATTCAGTTCCACTTTCCTAGAACATAGGGAAACTTGCCTGCTGTATATCCCACTGTGCTCGCTTTCTACTGAAAAGACAATGAAATTCATCTCCTGTGTAAAAAGTCACTTGGCCCTTTTCTGTTTTATTAGTTAAAACCTAGGTTTATTAGTTAAAACACGAAAATTTTTGTTGTGAACAGAGCACATAAAAGGCTTTACAAGGTGTGGTTTGAAGAGAGAAAGTGGCGGAACAAATGCTGGTGGGAAGGTGAGGAAGGAAAGCACTTCCTGAGTGGATACGCCTCCCGGCTGAGCGACATCCTCTCTTCAGATCTCTTCCTGTTTGTCTCAGCCAATACTTGATAGTAAATGTGGTCTTTTTCCTATTCAATTCAAAAGCATCCTTTCTCTCCTTGCCGAAGTTACCCTAAGAGCCAAATCTACTATTAACTACGTTACTCAAAAAACTTCAATCCATTCTAATCTTCTGATAATCTGAAATTTTTAGCTAATGCAGAAATGGTAAGAACCATTTCTACCTTAGCTGTTTAAGTATTCTGTGGTAGCCAGAATAACCAAGTATAATGGAATTAACAACACAAGAATCTGAAGCTACAATCATTGTGCTTGGGTTTGATCACTGTTCAGTCTTGGTTTCCCTATCTGTAAAACAGACATACTTCCCAAAGTGTGGAAACAAATGATATATAAATCTTATTTATCACAATCTAACACACAGGGCATCACAAGCCTCATGAGGCATAATTTCCCTCTTTCAAATAAGCATGTGCTTCAACAGTCCCTTTCTTTGTAAGATAAACTAACAAAGTGCAAGACTTCGGAATTTTATATGTTGACTCTGACAAACAACTTTATATTTTAGGGTAAATAGTTTCCTTTGGAACTTAATTTTAAGGATACTATGATGGTTAATTTTATGTGTCAATGGATAACATCACTGCACTTGGACATTTGCTCAAGCATTGGTCTAGATGTTCCTGTGAAGGTTGAAGAACCTAAGCTACTCCATTTTGTTAACAGAAAAACTCCATTTTGTAAGGTTCCGGGAAAAGAGCCTTTGGAAATCCCCTGATCTCACCCCACCACCCACGAGCCAATCGGATCCCAGATCAGAATCTCCTGACTTAGCGTTCAGGAACTTGTGGTCTACCTAGGTAATAGGGACCAATCAGAAACCAACACACAACTCTTCGAAAGAAAGTGAACAATCAGACGTCCCCCTACCTAGAAATTCTTTTTTTCATGAACACTCCCTATATAAGCAATGTAATCCAAAACCCGGGGCTCCTCCTTATAGCCGCTGTGTTGGTAATGGTAGGAGCCCCAGCTTGAGCTTGGTAATAAAAACACTCTTGCTTTTGCATCGGATATCGGCTCTCTGGTGGTCACTGGGAGATTTCACGATTTGGGCATAACAAAGGTATTTTTTAGATGAGATTAACACTTAAATCAGTAGACCTCAAGTAAAGCATATAATCCCTCATAGTGTGGGTGGCCCTCATCCAGCTAGCTGAAGGCTTTCAGAGAGAATTCTACCTGCAGAATGCGTTTGGACTGGAGCTGCAACATCAACTCTTTCCTTGGTTTCTAGTCAGCCATCCTGCCCTGTAGATTTTGAACTTGCCAACCTCCACAATTACATGAACCAATCCCTTAAAATCTATTTTTTTGTGGGGGTTGTCCAAAAAATTAATTTGGGTTTTTCCGTAAGATCGTTCAGGAAAACCCAAAGGAACTTTTTGGCCAGCCCAATGCATACAGATATGCACACACATATTACTGTTACTGAAAGAGTTTGTGGGGTCTTGTTGCTTGCTGCCTGAAAGCCAGGAAACAGGTCAGGCTGGTGGAAAGGAAAGTTCGCTTTATTTCAGATGTGGGCAACTGGGTGGGTGGTGGACATTTGTCCAGAGGCCCACTTTTGCCCCCAACCCCTCCCTGACAAGCAGGGGATGAGAGCTTTTATAGAGGGGGGTGGGTGGGGTGGTGGTGGTGGGGGGTGGGGTGGTGGTGGTGGGGGGTGGGGTGGTGGTGGTGGGGGTGGGGGGGGAGCTACATGCAGAAACAGCACAGTCTTCTCTAACAGTCATCTTCAGATTGGTCATCGTTGGTCTGACCAGCATCATCTTGGTTGTTTTAGGTAGTTAATCTTCAGTTCCAGGGTCTGCTTGTTCCCATTTCTTTGTGGCCAGTTCTTGGAATTGTGGCAGCTCATGTCCTGGGTACAATCTAGTCATCATGTAGGTAACTTCTCCCACCTGGGGTTTCAGTGTCTCTAAGACAGCTCACAGAATATGGCTCAGAATATTATCTATAGCGCTTGAGAAAGAACTGAAGGTCCTTGGCCATGCTTAGTGACTACATTCTTACTATTTAGTCTCCTTTGACTGTTTTCCTTTGTTTCCACATTTCTCACTTCTCTGATTAAACTTATTCTTTGACTAAAGTTGTCCACAGACAAAAGGCAGGCAGAGGATGTGGTGGGGGGTGTAAGGACCATAGGCTCCTGCTCTGGGTCACTACAGGTTTCACTTCTCTGGAGAACTCTGATCAATAGATACCAACTGTTGACTCCTGGCACCACCATGATCTGTAACAGCACTCAAATTTAAAGTAACAAGTTAAGCCTAACATTTTTGAGGAAGAAAAAAATCTCCACCTTTATTTCAAACTCTTTCACAATACATTGAGATAGCACTGTCCAACACATAATAAATCAGTCAGATACTCTAACCTGACTTCACTGACTTTTCTCACTCACCTTTTCTAAATTTCAGCATTAAACAATGCTTAGAAAAGAAAAACTTCTCTTCCAAGGTTGACGTGCAAAACTGTCTGTTCCTGCTCCTTCTCTCTTCACAAACTTCTCTGTAATTCTCAAAGATACAGTTGAAAAGATGTGGAACTGTGACAGTTTATGGAACTCAAGGTTAAAAGTCACCTTGAAAAATTCGCAAGGCTACAAAAAATGTTAGTAAAGTTTTAAGAAATGCTGCCTTAAATAAAAGTTATGCCCTGAGTACTCCAGGTGAGAGATGATGATGACTTAAACTAGGGAAAATGAAGGGGAGGTGAGTTGAATGGTCACATTCAATATATATTTTGGAGAGACTCAAAATAACTTACTAATGTGTCAGATGTAAGAGGTAAGGGAAAGAAGAGAACCAAGAATTTAAAAAGCAAAAACTAAACACCAAAACCTGCTTTGAGAGAAACCAAAGTACTCAATAGCCTAAGACAAATTAAAGCATAAATAATACTCAATCCAAACATTTGGTAACAGTGAATTTGTTATTTTTAAAGCAAGAATTACTGTCCTTAAATTAACTGTTATGAGGCATTGTGCAGAAACATAACAGAGCTACCATTCACAACAGACACTCAAAGAATATTTATGAATGAAAAAAACTGTGCTAAAATTTGATTTGCACATAGTGCCAAAGCACCACATATATTTATTTTTATTCTTTCCCCTTGTCCTTAACTGGGATTGCCAGGTAAAGTAAGAGTACATAGGATACTTTTCCTGCTTTTTTGAACACAGTGTCTATCCTACACTTATGGACAGTTATCAATCTTGTGCTTTAAATTTTCAATTCAAAGCATCTTCTTATAAAAAGCAATTTTAAAAACACTACCAAAAAGAGACCATAAGGAGAGTGTTTCAAGGATAAAATATTGATGGGTAGGTAAAAGGGCAGAATGTTTTTCAGAGAACAATGAATCAGTCTGACATGAATTTTGTTCCATGAATCTCTTTTTCAAGAACAGTGAACTACTAAAAAGGAGAATAAAACTCTGACAAAAATGCTGTAATTTATATAGTCATTGTGTTCTTTGAATTTTTATTTAAATTTCTGACTTCTTTGGATCATCACAAGCATATATATTCTAATAAAAATGAAAATATAACTCCATTTGGAAATACTTGAGCACATCATAATGAAGTAACACAAAGAAACTTTCTTAAACACAGGCTTTCTCTCCAAAGCTTAAATGTGAGGCACACAGACATCTGATTTTAAAACAGATGGAACCCCAGAACATTTCCAGGATACATAAAATTGAATTTTGTGTTATATTTTGTGTCTGAGACAGCTAACAATATAAATCCACAACTAGGGTTTCTGAACTAGTTGTTTTTTCCCATCTTCTTTTTCTAACATCCAAATTTTAGTTATTTCTTTTGTAATTCTATGGATGAACATTCTAAAATGTATGATTTTTTTTCAGTTCGACACACATATATAGTTTTAGATTATTTTCTACTGTAAGTTTTTACAAGATATTGAATATAGCTCCCTGTACCATATAGTAAGTTCTTCTGCTTATCTATTTTATGCGTAGTAGTTTGTATCTGTTAATCCCATATTCCTAATTTATGTCCCCCCTTTCCCCTTTGGGAACCATAAATTTGTTTTCTATGTCTGTGAGTCTGCTTCTGTTTTGAATATAGACTCATTTGTATTATTTTTTGGATTCCACCTATGAGTGATACCATACAAGAAGCTTTTTCCCTTTTCCTCTAGATCCATCCATATTGTTGCAAATGGCAATATTTTGAAGCATGTATATGATTTGTATAATTTGCTCTATGATTTGTAATCTTAAGTGTGTGCATATATTGTCTATTATTTAATCAAGACACACTAAGTAATAAATAATATCATTTCATGGAACCTAACATACACGCTTGACACAGAAAAAAAATACAAGTTATCACTATCACTAGTAAAATGAGTTTATTTATATTAAAGTTTTCAAAAAACACATTTGTAAAATTATCCTCATACTGGGCCTAAAGATAGCTTTTCCAAAGAGATTAAAACTTGCAAAACTGCTTTCTCTTAACTATTAAAGTACATAGATTTAAAAGGTGTTATAAGAGAAAATGTTAATTCATGGTCAATGTTTAAAGGGTTAATATACATTAAATCTGTAGGAAACTACCAAAAGAATAATCTTAAAAACATTAAGAGATAAAAAGTTGTCCTTTCCTTTCAGAAAGCTTTATTCTTAAGTGATGTTTACTAAGAAACACACACTACATACCACAATAACCTTTTCAAAATTTACCAAATTGCTTTGTAAATGAATCAACTTACACAGAAGAAAACGTAGGAAATTGCTTTTCAGTACATATTAACTTATTTTCTTGATAAAAGAAAATCAAAATAAAAATTTAGCCCATTCCAATTAAAAATACAAACGATTAGTATTTAAGATAGTGTTGTATTATTTTTAATAACACAAAAGTTCAAGCATTCCAGAGTACAAACTGTTATTTCAAAAAAAAAAAAAAAAGAAAAACTCTTATCTAACCAATGTTTACAAGAAATTTGGAATATTTACATACCTTATAACACTGTAGAAATCTTTGGTGGTGACATATGGATTAAGTTCCCTGAAAACACTTTAATAATTTTATTCCATCAATCTGTATAGTCAAGTATTTAAAACTGGTAATGCTGGCAACATCATTTTCGATCCAAATCCACATACATATAGTGAAGTGTGTGGAGGGAATCTTACACAGGGATTATGTGGGTTTAAATAATTACTTAGCAATAAGGCTTATTTCTGGGTCATTTTTACACCAGAAAAAAAATGTAGTAAACTAAAGAACAGAACAATTCTTCCTTCTAAACAAACCCTGGAAATAGTTAATATTCATGAACAAGTTGAATGACAATAAACTGAGACACCAGGTCAGTTTCTGGATAAACTTTAATAGCTACCAAAATAGTGCCCTAAAGGCTTGTGCAGCATCTAATGCCCATACACCAAATGGTGGTGGTGGGAGCAAGGCACTGTGGTCTAGGGATAAACACACCTCTTTTATAAGCATTAGAGTTAAAAGCAGAGAAACAAAAAAATGACCTGTTCCACCTTAAAAGAAACAAAAACGTACAAGTTTATTATACAAAACTCAGATGAAAGCGTGCTAAAACACACAGAAGAGAAAAGAAGCAAAATGTAAGAAATGAAAGGACAGAAAGGAAATGATAGAACAGTGAAATGACATTGACTGTATATAAGGTTATAACAAATGTATCAGAGGAAGCCTTGAGATATGATTAAATAGAAAGATCTGCATTATCTCTTTGAAACTAGTGTTGCTCTTGGTTAAACGTCTTGACTCTAGAAGTATAGAGGGATAAATAATTCCTCCAATTTAGGACAGTATTTGTGAGTTTACCATAATTAAAGCATAGGCGTAATACTGAAAAGTGAAAGTGAAAGTGAAGTCGCTTAGTCGTGTCCGACTCTTTGCGACCCGGTGGACTATATCCCACCAGGCTCCTCAGTACATGGGATTTTCCAGGCAAGAGTACTGGAGTGGGTTGCCATTCCCTTCTTCAGGGCAGCTTCCCAACCCAGGGATCAAACCCGGGTCTCCTGCATTGCAGACAGACTGAAATTAGACTTAAATAAAATAAAGTGGTGCAAATCAGCCCCCAAAAGTAATGTTTTTGATACAAAGTCACTTACATGACTTTGTTAGGCAATTTGCGATGACACTGCCCTTGTGTAGGAAAGGCAAGCATGGCACATGAAGCATTTATATTGGGAAGTCAAGTGTTCCTAGGCAATCTATATTAAACTCCCTTCCAGAGTTTATAACCAGAATTCATAGGAATTTTGAATTAGTTAAGGTTAAAATAGATGAAGATACTCATAGAATTAAACTTTGGGGGAAAATAAATTTAATGACGTTTTAACATGGTATTACTTATTGAGAATGTGAGATAATCTGGAAGACATTTTAAGGCTTGTATGAAGAGAAATGTATGAATTATAGTAAGGTACTCCTGAGTAAACATTTTGTTCTTTACCAACACTCAGAGTGGGTCCTGAATATACACTTCCAGCTGGCTTCATTTCTTGAAAGGCAGAAAGGTCAAAGATCTCACAAATCTCTCTCTCTTTTTTTTTTTTTTCTTTTGGGTAAACAGAATAATCAAGTAAATTATATGAAAGAGTATAATCATACAGAATTGTATAATGATACAATTTTGATTACTGGTTACTAAAATCATCATCAGAAATATACTGACTTGGGGTTCATAATGCATAGTTATCTATGCCTAAAAAGCTTCAAAGTTTGGTAACTCAAAATCTCTTGGATTAAAAACATGGTATTTTTCTAAAATCTATTCTAATAACTTCTAATATGTAAGATTAACAACATTTGTATTTTGCATTGGCATGGATCTTCAGGAAATTATCTCAGCCAGAAGTGAAATGATTCAAATGGGTAGAGTCAATGCCAGATTTATAAATCAGCAGCCTGTGGCAGTGCCAAGCTTGTGAATAGATTGGCTGTTGGTTAATTTCATGAATTAGAAGATATCTACCTGCTATACTGGTCTCTGATTCCATTTCACAAAAGTTACCATTTTTAAAAGCTGAAAATGAAACCACTGTTAACAAAAACATGCGAAGTTCAGCTACAATGTAGAACTAAATATGGGAAGCTGGTAAATTTTAAAGAACTCATCTGTATGAAAGATACGTAGAAATAGTTGAAAGTGAACACTGAGCTCTATTTTTTATTATTAAAATTAAATGAATATAACTAATGAAACCCACAGGAAAAGAGATGATATAATTCAAGGCATAAATTTGACAAGTCAGAATATGACAAATGACAGTCAAGACAGTCAAGACAGTGTTAATAAAACTTAAATGTATAGTTGTAAAATAAGTAAACAATTCTCAAGTGTGCAAAACTAGTCAGGAATGAAAGTGCTATATAGATACCTGGTTTTCAAATAGTTGTCTTGAAAACTTTCAGTTGATGGTGGAAAAACTAGAAGTATTAACAAAGTAAAAATTTGAGGAGTATATAAAACATATTTTATCTTATATTATACCCTTGTTCTATCACTGCTGGATCAGAGGCCTATTAAATACTATCCTCATGTGATAGTTTCAACAGAAATGGAGGTAAACACAATACAAGATCACAAAGGCTGATGTCGCTTGAACCATCTTTCAAGTATACTGTGAATCTGTGTTTCACCTTATATCCCAGGCACTTAATGTTTTGAAGAATCTGACAACAGATAACACAATTTTCTTTTATTTCTGATCTATCTATCTATCTACTTTTGTGTAACTACCTTTAGTAGTCAAGATTTGGAAGTAGTTATTAAAGAAAAACTATTTAAATTGATGAAAGTAAACCCTATCACCACCATAATTTAAAGAATGGTTTTAATGGATAAATCCTGAATATATGATGTTAGAAAAACAAGTTGATGTATTAGCATAATTTGACGTGGGATACTTGATGTGCACATGGCTAAAAATACACTTGTGGTCTCTTCTTTACTTTGTATTTTAGTGACCCATACCGCACCTGAAAAGAGAAATGTGTTATCATTATGAATCAGATTTTGAAACTAGATAGGACTTCATAATCATCATCATAGTAATATTTTTTAAACTTCTCTGACATAAAGAATCAACTGTCCTCTAAGTGTGCACTCAAAAGACAGCACTATCTATATATTCCAAAATGTAGCTGGTATTGTTACATATATGCACAGATTATTAACACTAGTGATAAATAAAAACATAAAATGTTATTATTTATACTTTATTTGGTACATGTCCATGAACACTGCCCACAATGATCTGAGGCCTTCATTGAAATCCTCCACTGCTTTCTGGGCACAAAGACAATATATTATTATGAATAAACTTTTACTATTTAAATGCTACATAGATTCGGTTTAAAACAAAACCATGTACTTGATACTGTTAGCTGCTTTCTTTGTATATATGTGAAGGCTGGTACTGGGTACTCCCACTAATTGTCTGATTTTGCTACATGAGAATACTATTTTCCATTTATAGTGGAAGACTAGGAATTTATTATCATTTTCTAAATTGCCAGAGATCTTAATCCATCTGACAGGAATAAATAATTTTAAATATAACCTGTGCTGTATCATTCCAATCTTTCATTAAGGGATCATTAATATCCTAAATGAGCATGCAGCAGGGAAATCTCTTAACACTAATCATTAGGAAAACAGCTCTGCACTTGACTCACCTCTTTTCGGCCTTTCACGGTTTTCACAGATTTCATGCTTTGTGATCTTCGTAGCCCTTTGTGTGTTAACATCTCGTCATCTGAATATGGCCCTTCTGCTTCTTCGTCTGTTTTCTCATCCCCATCTCTCAGTGGGATTCCGTAACCTAGATGAGTTGTGAAAATCAGCATGTTTTGGTAAAATGATACCAGTCAGCACCGCCTCTTCACCCTGTCTGTCCACAGTTCTCGGCAGTCTGCGTTTGTCGGCTTACTCCTTTCTTTTTTTTCATTTGCAATGAGTTCCCTGCCCTTTGCTGTTGATCTTCACCCCCTTGCACTAGTCTAGATGAGGCTCATTTCTTCCAGGAAGTTTCCCCTGGCAATTCCTATTCTTACTAGGCATTTTTCAGAATAATTAAAAATATTTTTGAATAGGTTAACAGTTATCTTGCTCAAAAATCAAAGAATATAAATAGATACATAGTGAAAAGTCTCTTCCTGCCCTTTCTCCTTTTTGTGAATTCTAAACTACCTAAGCAATAATGTATTTTGGTCTGTCATTTGTACCTTTGACTTTAATTAGGAACTTAGGGTCCTTTTGTCAAGACCAGACATGGTAGAGTGCACTTAAGGAGTCATATAAGACCCAAAGGGAATAGAACTTTGGGCAAGATAAACTCACTGGGGGCAGGTGATAGAGAAGTTAAACCAACACTGTTGCAGCTGCTAAGATAAAATCCAGCCAGTCAGGCTACAGTAATTAGAAACACCACAGGCTATGATGACTGATGTTAGTTCAAAGAAAACAGCCAGCACCAGGAAGGTCAGTAAGAGCTCATGTGGGTGTGCTAGCAGGATGCTATGTGTAGCGAAGAGGACTTAACATTGACCAGCAGGCAAATAACCAGGCAGCCAAGCTGGTTATTGTCAGGAATTCTGAGAGCACCCTGAGAATGGGATGCAGGGACTAGAATACTCCCTCCCATTCCTGAAGAGTGGTTCTCAAAGCTTATTAAAATTTCAATAAACTTATGCTAATGCACAAACTTACCAGCACATATTAGAGTCACTCAGAGAACCCACTGATACACACATTGCTGGGCCTGGGGTTGGGATGAGAAATTACATTTCTAACAAGTTCCTGGGTGATGCTTACGGTGCTAGTTTGGGGCCTACACTTTGAGAACCACTGCTTGGATGGAGCAAGAGAGGGGCCTAAATCTAAGGCAACTGGGGAATAGTAAGTAGATTACAAAGACTGGGGTGAGGAAATTCCTTAGTGGTCCAATGGTTAGGATTCTGGGCTTTCACTGCCAAGGGCCCAGGTTCCATCCCTGGTCAGAGAACTAAGACCCGAGAACCACTGGATGAAGTCAAAAGACAAGAAAAAAAGACAGGAGTGAGTTTACAAGGCCCCATTATGTTTCAAATTCTACTTTACTAAAAGTAAGGAGCACAGCTACCTTCTTTGTATGGTCTCAGGCTCGGGGGGGGCAAAGATGGACTTCTTGCATCTGCTCTCACAGGACATGAATAACTTGAGCATCACTAAGCAAACTATGAAGAGTTGTGATTAAGCTTCCGGGTCTCATAATAAGATAAACATTTTAAATTACATATTAAGAGCAGCCCACCAGGCTCCTCTGTCCCTGGGGTTCTCCAGGCAAGAATATGGGGCTGGGTTGCCATTTCCTTCTCCATAATTATATATTAAGGAAGTCCAATTTTATGCTGCCAGACTTCTAGTCTAGAAATCAGGAAAGATTTGAAAGCAGAATCAGTCATTACATAGGCCAAGATCCTTTGCTTTCCCGCAGCAGTTGGAGGAAGGGTGTGCTAGGCACCAGTGAAAGTACATGCAAAGGCCCTGGCTCATGGGGAAGCATAACTCTGTGGAAGAGCTGTGAGGAGGCCAGTGTGGCCAGGAGAGGAAGTAGGGTCAGCAGTCCTGGGAAAAACTCCCTGGTGCAGTATTAAGTGGAAAAAATGTAAATGTAGAAACGAAGGAAAAACAAAAATGAAACCATAATATCTGTTGAAAGTGAGCTTTTAAGCGATTTTAAATTTCTTCCCTTTTTCTTTCTTAAAAAAATTGACAAATTTTTATTAAAAAATTTTTATTACTTCTATATAAACCAGAAAAAAATTGTTTTAGATTGCCATTTCTAGATTTTTCTCTATTGCTGTTGCTTATATAATATTCCCAATCCCAATATAATAAAACGAAGGTAAAACACAGAATAAGGAATCAAGGAAAGAATCAGAAAGGAAACGACTGTGATCAAAAAGTTCTCTAAGGTAAAAGATGAGGCAAACATGGCCCTTGCGATTTTAATTACCTCTCATTTTATATGATTAGGCATTGGAATTTCACTCAAAATGATAATTTTATATATATATATATATATACACACATCTTATTGTTGCCTAATTTCAACTAAAAATATCTTAGTTTTCTAATGATTGTTTCAGGAAAAGTGACAGATTGCACAAGTTTTAAAAATAATTTTTACATTTAAACTTGTTTATTTTTGGCTGTGCTGGGTCTTCACTGCTTTCTCTGGCTGCAGCAGAGCGGGGGCTAATCTCTAGTTGCGGTGCACAGGGCACACGGGCTTCTCATTGCAGTGGCTTCTCTTGCTGTGGCACATGAGCTTGGTTGACCCATGGCTTGTGGAATCTTCCCACAGCAAGGATCAAACCCATGTCCCCTGCCCTGGCAGGCAGATTCTTAGCTAACAGACCACCAGGGAAGTCCCCACAAGTATTTTTAAAATACTACTATGTGTGAGGCAGTATACTAAGTTATGGGGGATACAATGTTAAAAAGACATAACTGTCCTTTTCTATCATGAGAAATACACAGTCCAGTAGAGGAGACAGAGTCGACTGTAATGACTGCTATAAATAGAAGACAAGGACAAGGTGCTCCAGGAGCACACAGCAGACAGAAGTGGGTTGTGAGAGAAGACTGCTTGTAGGAGGTGGTGGCCAAGCCGAATTCTGAAAGGCTCGTGATTCTAGACACCCAGCACAGGAAGCAGTGGGATGCCAAGGCTGGGGAGCTAATACACCACATGCTGCTGAGTTAGGACTTCATCAAAGAACAAAGGGGAGAGGGCATTGAAGCAGTTTAAGCAGGAAGGTGACATGATTATGTTTTGGTTCTTTGTAAGAGTCTTCTTGTACTTTAGAGAATGAATCATAAGTGGATAAGACTGGAAGCAGGGAGGTTACTGCAGTACAACAAGTCAGAAATGATGGAGTCCAAGGATTGAGCAGGAAGTAGCCAAGCTTGGGATTTGTTAGGAGGTGAACAAGTTTGGAAAACTCAGCAGTGGCCACAGGACTGGAAAAGGTCAGTTTTCATTCCAATCCCAAAGAAAGGCAATGCCAAAGAATGCTCAAACTACCACACAGTTGCACTCATCTCACATGCTAGTAAACTAATGCTCAAAATTCTCCAAGCCAGGCTTCAGCAATACGTGAACCGTGAACTTCCTGATGTTCAAGCTGGTTTTAGAAAAGGCAGAGGAACCAGAGATCAAATTGCCAACATCCGCTAGATCATGGAAAAAGCAAGAGAGTTCCAGAAAAACATCTATTTCTGCTTTATTGACTATGCCAAAGCCTTGGACTGTGTGGATCACAATAAACTGTGGAAAATTCTGAAAGAGATGGGAATACCAGACCACCTGACCTGCCTCTTGAGAAACCTGTATGCAGGTCAGGAAGCAACAGTGAGAACTGGACATGGAACAACACACTGGTTCCAAATAGGAAAAGGAGTACGTCATGGCTATATATTGTTACCCTGCTTATTTAACTTCTATGCAGAGTACATCATGAGAAACGCTGGACTGGAAGAAACACAAGCTGGGATCAAGATTGCCGGGAGAAATATCAATCACCTCAGATATGCAGATGACACCAGCCTTATGGCAGAAAGTGAAGAGGAACTAAAAAGCCTCTTGATGAAAGTAAAAGAGGAGAGTGAAAAAGTTGGCTTAAAGCTCAACATTCAGAAAACGAGGATCATGGCATCTGGTCCCATCACTTCATGGGAAATAGATGGGGAAACAGTGTCAGACTTTATTTTTTGGGGCTCCAAAATCACTGCAGATGGTGACTGCAGCCATGAAATTAAAAGACGCTTACTCTTTGGAAGAAAAGTTATGACCAACCTAGACAGTATATTCAAAAGCAGAGACATTACTTTGCCGATTAAGGTCCGTCTAGTCAAGGCTATGGTTTTTTCAGTAGTCATGTATGGATGTGAGAGTTGGACTGTGAAGAAGGCTGAGCACCGAAGAACTGATGCTTTTGAACTGTGGAGTTGGAGAAGACTCTTGAGAGTCTCTTGGACTGCAAGGAGATCCAACCAGTCCATTCTGAAGGAGATCAACCCTGGGATTTCTTTGGAAGGAATGATGCTAAAGCTGAAACTCCAGTACTTTGGCCACCTCATGCGAAGAGTTGACTCATTGGAAAAGACTTTGATGCTGGGAGGGATTGGGGGCAGGAGGAGAAGGGGACGACAGAGGATGAGATGGCTGGATGGCATCACTGACTTGATGGACGTGACTCTGAGTGAACTCCGGGAGTTGGTGATGGACAGGGAGGCCTGGTGTGCTGCAATTCATGGGGTCGCAAAGAGTCGGACACGACTGAGCGACTGAACTGAACTGAACTGAACTGAAGGTGACCAGCTTAACTTAGCAAGTTATTAAGACTAAACTGCATCCCCAAAAAAGGAGTCAAATCAAATATCTTCACTAAAAACATGCATTTTCTATTTCACTTAAAAGTCTGAAAATAAGCATTATGAAAATTCTGACGTGCATGGTGGAAATAGTATTAATCAGAGTTGTCCAAGAATTTTAAAGTCTTTGGGAGAGGAGAAGACCCGAGATTATGAGGAAAGCCCAAATCTAGATGCCCTATCTGAACAGGAACCCAGCGAGTTGGCTGCACAGGTCTGCCAAGCCCAGGCAAGGTGAAGCTGGTGGGGTACTGCTGGCAAACAAAGGCGATGCTAAGGTCAGCCGTCTTCCATCATCAATCTAGACTGGACAAGGTCCTCAGAATGGTGCTGTCCATGCACATTCCTGAGGGGCAGTGACTAAGAACCTAAGAATGAGAAGTCTGTGTTGCCAGGGGCCCTGAGGCCTGAGGCTGCAGCTGTTTCGCCAGCTTCAACCCAGTGCTCTGTTACCATTTTAGGAAACGAGCAAATGCTTATGCAGACTGACCAGGTTTTATTCATAGCTTGCACATCTTAGAATTGGTATATTTAAAGTCTCTCCTCCCTCCCACCCCTTTAAAATAATAATAGCCAATACTGATCCAGCATTTAGCAAAGACCAGGCATGTTTGAAGCAGCTTCCACGTATTAATGTAAGTGCAGAAGCATGGAAGGTCTGACCTGGGAGAAGGAAGCCTTAGCTATTGTGCTGGAAGAAGCCCTGGATCCACGAGAAGAGAAATGAGTGAGCACCTTGCTACCTATTACTGTAAGAACTTGAGTGAGTCTTGCCTCTCTGGGCCTCAGTTTTCTTATCCGGTGAGGTGTTGAGGCAGGCAGGAGATGAACAGGTTACTATTAATACATGAATGCCAACCCTGAGCCAGTAGAGCTGTCTGGGGTGCTATGTTGAGTGCGATTCTGAGCCAGCATGGGAAGTGCTGCAATCCATTAGCAACGTCTGCCATGGGCACGAAGGGATGTCATCTACTGGCCTTCTTTGACTAAAGCATTTCTCAGGTCCCTTCCTGTTAGATTGTTTGAAGTCCTTGTTCCAGCCCAAGTGTCTCACTAAATGTAGTGTCTTTATAAAGTAAAAAGAGAGAGGATTAGATGAAAAACCTTGGATACTTCATTTCTGTCATTGAGTATGTGGTCTTTGACAAGTAATTTAATCTCCTTAGGTCTCAGTTTATTCATCTACAAAATAAGGATAAAAATACTTAACCTGCATAGTCATCTTCAGGGTTAAATAAATATATAAAGCATTGAAAACAAGACAAAACAACTCCCTTTATGTGCTGGTATATTGAAAATGAATATGAAGCACTTTTAACTAACACGAGAGTGGCAGCTTCTTTGCAGAAAAAATATTTCCACTTATGAGAATGTGGTGTTCTTTCTAAGGAGGTGAGCATCATGTTCAAGGTGTCTATTTTCTTACCAAAAAACATTTGGAGGCAGCTCTTTTCCCCATAGTGAGAACATGTGAACTAGGATAACTTCATCAAAGCAAGACTTCTCTTGATCAGCCAGCCTCAAACTGCTCAAAGCAAGCCATTTAGCTTTTAAGAGGGAACTACTTTTTCAAATAGTTGAATTTGTTTGTGTTCTGAGATAAATGTATTGATTACATGAACTAGTAAACAGACTTATGTAAATATAATTGTAAATGTAATTCCCACACTGAAAAACTTACCAACTTGCTTTCTTTCTTGAGGAATTTTAGAAGTAAATAAAATAGAAAAAAATTCAAGATATAAGAAAATGAATACCTTAATTAAAGGAGAAGAAGAGTTGTTTTATTTCGGATTTTAAGAGTAATGGGTTAATTTTTAAAAAATCACTAGAATCCTACAACTCAGAGCTAAATGCTGTTAGCATTTTCATAATACCTTTTCAGACTATCTTCTACATACATAATCTTAAAAATAAATTTACATATATTAATCCATTTCATCCGTCTATTGTGCCTCTATGGTACAGGATCATAACAAACACACTGTTTCATTATTGTTGTTTTTCCCTCTCAATCTGGATGTTTTCATGTCAGTAAGTATCAATATAAACTGACATTATTATTTTTCACTGCTAATAGCCTTTGCTTAACCATTCTCTTAGGAGTTTGGTTTGTTCCAATATTTTGTTACCATAAACATCAATAAAATGAACATTCATATATCTTTGTACCTATGTCTTTGAACACTTGCCTGATTATTTCTTTATGACTATTCCTAGAAGTTTCTTGCTGGTAGAGAATACATTTTGATAACTGTTACTAGACTGTCATCCAACAAGATTGTTATACATTAAACATTCATAAAAAGTGTATGAGAGTGTTTGTTTCCCAACTTTCTTGTTATTTTAGTTCACAGTTTAAAATTTAACAGAAGAACTAATTAGCACCTTGTTATCTTTAAATATTTTAGTCGCAGCATTTTAAATTTAATAGATGGATCCCATAAAAATGGTATCATAGATTTTCAAATTTATAATCCTGTTTTCATTTAAATAATTGGAATATAGTTCTTAACCAATTTTAAGGTATAATTATGAATCAGCTACTGACAAAGGACTTAGATTACTGGTCCAAGTCAGCAAAATATATATAGCAGATCCCATATTCAAAGTCAGTATACCTAATTTTTTTAAATGCCTATTAAGAAAATGCCTTATATTAGGAGCCACTTTTACATTATTAAAGTATTAAGGATGATGATTCAAGGTTCAAAGTTTACTCATTCTTAAAGGCATTAGTACCTTATTCAATGGCCAGCACTTATTACTTTTTAGATTATAGCCACCAATTTTTTAAAGTTATTCTAGGGAGAACTTAGGAGAAATTTCATTAGTTTTTCTTTATAAGAAGGAACTATTCTTTTCAAGTTGGTTTTAATTATAAAGAATGATTTTCGTGTACTTCAAAAGAAAACTTCTACTTGGAAAAAAATAAAAAGATCCAGTAGCCCTGTAG
Organism: Budorcas taxicolor; assembly: GCF_023091745.1. Classification (NCBI taxonomy): domain Eukaryota; kingdom Metazoa; phylum Chordata; class Mammalia; order Artiodactyla; family Bovidae; genus Budorcas; species Budorcas taxicolor. The sequence continues at coordinate 25,925,893 of NC_068914.1, forward strand.
TTTATGGACCTAATAAGACACTAATAAGAAATGTCCTGAAGATCTTAGTTCTCACTTGAGCCTTGAACTATAATTTTCTTACATGTGAAAAAAAAAAAGACTACAAGAACCATGTCTTTTTGTTTGTGTGCATGTTTCTAAGATCACAGTTTATTAAAGTTTTAGAACATATCAACCATGACATGCTTATAATTTATATTAGAACAAGTGGGTTTTTGGTCTATAATTCATAATTTCAAGACATTTTTCCATTGGAGTAATCTTATTTTCAAACTGCTCTTCTGTCACTGCTTAAAACTTTTCATCTTATGGTTCAATATCCTTATTTGTTCACAGCACTTACAGTAAAGAGGGTTTAAACTCTTCAGATGTCGCTACACAGTTTGAGTAACAAGAGTGGAGAGCACAGGTCAGAACTAGTGCTGGTGGTGGTAGATGACCACATTCACTGCGTCTAGAAATTCATGGCAGCACGTGGGGCTATTGCTGCTTTCTTAGTGGGATTCTCTCCAGAGTCAACAAAAGGCAAGCACTAGCCTTATTTAGAGAACAAAAACAGAAGCTTAAAGATAAGTTTTAGTTCAGTTCAGTCGCTCAGTCGTGTCTTACTCTTTGTGACCCCATGGACTGCAGCACGCCAGGCTTCCCTGTCCATCACCAACTCCCGGAGCTTAATCAAACTCACGTCCATCAAGTTGGTGATGCCAAACTAAAGATAAATTTAGTTTACCCAAATTCAGACAGCTGGTACCCATCTTGACTCAAGATCCCAATTATGACAGAATACGTGAAAACGAAACCAGCACACCTGCTGCTTCACCGGAGCCTGGTTTACTTTTCTTTTTTGTTTCTGGGAGAGGTTGGTACGGTCTTTGTCCCACAGGCTCATCACCTTGAATGGCTGTTAGGTCATGCATACTGAAACTTCGCAAACGTTCAGTTATTGCTCCTTGGCTCTGTTTAACAGAGAAGCGATAGATCCAAGAAAAAAGGTGCATTTTAAAATACTTAATATTTTTGCATTTTAACTTTCCCCCAACATTTTATCATGAAGCTGATTCATTTCATAATGAAACTTTCAGAGAAGTTGAAAGACTTCTACAGTGGATACCCATATATCATTTATATTTTGCTGGATCTGGTTTATCACTAATTTACCATCTATCCAACCATCAATCAATTTTTAATGCATTTCAAAGCAAGTTGTAGACATCAGTACATTTCAATCCCAAACATTTCTGCTTTAAATTTAACTTGAAAATGTAAAATAAATAAATAAATAAAGTATCATGAGCTTATCCTGACTATAAACATCATCCATAATACTGCTCTCTCCTAGAACTAGCACTTTGAGGCTTATATTTATGATTCATAAGAACTTTTTTAAAGTAAAAGAGATGCTGTTTCAAAGCTAAGTCAAGTTAGGAATGGTAATGGCTTTACCTAGAACACCACAAGAAAAAAATTTAAGAGCCAAAGAATCTTGAGTATGAAATGATATTCAGTTAATGAATTCACCATCTGGCAAAGCATATCTACTACTACAAAATTTGACTTAAAGCCTTAACAATATGGCACTTCACACTAGGCACAAGTGGGTATTTAAAGTTAACTAAAATTGAGAGAAAGAAGAAATTCAGCTTCTTAATTGCATGAGCTACATTTCAAATGCTCACCAGCCACATGTGGCTAGTGACAGTGCAGGTAGAGAGCATCTCCATCACTGCAGAATGCTCAATGCTTTTCATCATTGCACAGCTTTGAAAGGAACATTTCTGAACTTTTCAGACATAACTACATTTCCTCCCAAAGTATAAAGCTTTGTAAAGAGAAAAAAATAATTTCTAAATTTACCCACTTTGAAAATTTGCATAGCATACAGATGACTCATTTCTTATTTATAGATGGATTAAAAATATTCTTCTAAAGGTTTTTTATACTTATTATTTCTTCTTCCCACACATATGAATTTATGATTGCCTCTACTTATAATGGTACTGTAGAAACTCATCCATAATGGTTCATCTTTAAATTTCAAAGCCTAAGGCATTACAAACATCCCAATGTTACTGCTAATGTGTATTTTACATTGAAGAAAAATGTCTTGATTCATGAGTCTTAGATTAGCTCTCTTAGTGATATCCTATTATGTCAAACTTGAACACCATTTCCATATCCCACTTGAGCTTTGTAATTTCTACCATAGTCTTTGACTTATGAAAAAGCATAATTAAAGGGTCTAGTGAAAAGTGAAAGTGTTAGTCGCTCAGTCGTGTCTGACTCTTTGCGACCATAGACTGTAGCCTGCCAGGCTCCTCTGTCCATGGAATTCATCAGGCAAGAATACTGGAGTGGGCTGCCATTCCTTTCTCCAGGGGATCTTCCCGACCCAGGGACTGAACCAGGGTCTCCTGACTGCAGATGGATTCTTTACTGTCTGAGCCACTGAAAGGATCTATATTCTCAATAAAAGTAGTTGGATTCCACATATCTTTAAACATTCTTGACAAGGTTTAAGTTATTATACTCTCTTTTTATCAGACATCATTTATTTATTAAATAGAGGATGACAAAGGACTTCAGACACACACTGAAAGGAAGTGACCAGTGCTCATCTGAAACACATGCCTTGTTTTCAAAGAACTGTAATTTTCTCTGTTCCGATAATTGTAGTTCTCTGTCCTCTCAGCAATTCTTGACTTTTTTTTGCCATTGCCAAACAGATGGTAATACACATCCATAATATCCTATATTCTTAACCCCCAAACTCTCCCACTCAAGAAAGTACATCTCAGCATGCAAATAAGTCAAAGCGCTGTTGAATCAGTCTAGCTTTACATCATCCACAGACTTCAGTATCTTTAATGATTATCATCAACTAATTACTTAGGGTGTATCTCACAAATGAACTCACATTAACGTTAGTTCCGTGGCTGTGCTTTATATATCTTGCCTTCGGGGTAAGATTTTAAGAAAATAGAAGAGAGGGACAAATCTTAGGCTTCTTCTGTTCTCTGAGTATACCTGGTACCGGGGCTGATACTGAATATGTAATAAGTAAACTATTCTTTTTAAGCCTTTTTTTTTTCATTACTCATGACTGCTACAGAGTTCTCTATAGATAGCAGCATGTTTGAATATAAACACTGGAGTTTATATATGGAGGTTCAGTACCAAACCACAAGTATGGTCATGGGTATCTACTGGGGTAGATTACACCATTCACTAGGATGTTGCTTCAGGGTTACACAAAAGGTGGGCCAGGACCAACACCGAGATGTGTGTGATCTATATACAGTCAGGATTTTAATGCAGCTCTTGAGTCATCAGCCCTCTAGCCCTGGTATTATCAATCCTCAAAAAAAAAAAAGGCCAGCTACCATATAGGGAAAAGCAAAAAGAGGCTGTTACCTTCCTTGAGGACTCACAGCACTTCAACAGCCATTATCACTTTGAATAATCATTTCAAATCATTTCTTTTCACTGTATGTTTTCTAATGACCCCAGAATAGAAATAACATGGGAGGAAACTATTATACAACTGTGAACTTCAAAAATACTACATAAATTGTAAGTATCCAATGTGACCACTTTAAAGAAGAGATGTCACTATAAAATAATTGCATTTAAAGGCAGAGCTATTCCCTCTAATATATTCTGCACAAAAAGTCCATTAATAAGGGAATTATGTTTGCAATAAAATGTTAGGAGAAAATGTCTCCGCTTCACCTCAGAATTCTAAATCATGCAAAATATGGGTGCAAGTGTGCAGTATGGTTATAGTTAGACAGGGATAAATATTTAAAAAATTAAAACAGTATAATGTCTAGGCAGATGAGTGATTTCTATTTTTTTCAAAAATTTCTTTATATTACAAAATTAGTCATAGATGGTATAGTGAATTTTTTTTTAATTGAAGGATAATTGCTTTACAGTGTGTTGATTTCTGCTGTACAACAATGTGAATCAGCTATAAGTATACATATATCCCCTCCAACTTGAACCTCCCTTCTACCACCCCGCCATCCCAGAAGTCATCACAGATGGTATAATGAAGTTTTAATTGTTAACATAATATAAGAATTTCTGACCTATTTCTTCATTATCTTTCCAATATCTAAATCCCTTACTCCCATCATTAAAAGAAAATCTGTTTCTACATTTTGAGGGCACAAGCAGGAAATTATAGCCACTTATCAAAAACAATACTAAAAGGTATTTATATTTGTTTAAATTAATAATGCTTGATTTATTTTCTTGCACTTGGTTTATACACTATTAAGTTAAAAAGTATAAGAAAAATGAAGACAGGTTCTAGTCTGCGGAGGAAAATGTGTGTGGAAACAGCAGTCTTAGTAAGTTGGAAGGGAGTTACTAACCACAAGGTAATTCTATATCCTGCATTTAGATCCTATTCTCTACAGAATTATATATACACAGTGTATGTTAAATTTAGTCCTAAAAATCAAAGAGAAAATAACAGAAAGGTTATGATGAGAAAACAAAAGTCAAAGTAATTAAAAAGTATTCTGTAGAACATTTTACATCATTAGACGAAGCGTTCCTGTCTTCAGGGAGCTCAGAGGTCTCAGGGTTTGAATTTAGATAAGCCCAGAACATCTGTTTAAGAAACTAAGAATGTGGTAAGATTGGCTGGGTGGGAGGGCTGGGTTCAAGCTCTGCAAAGAATGCTTTGGCCCAGAAGCAGCTTCCCCAGCTGGCCCCACACAGAAGCTCACTGATACCTGAAAATATGCATGTCTATCCAAGCCTATGGATGGCATCTGTAAAAACGGACCATGATGTATGACTCATTCTAACCTCTTTATACCCAACCATTCTGCTTTGTTTAAATATTTTGTTTCCTGGTTAAACATTATATTAAAATTACTCTGTTGTTGTTTAGCCATTCAGTTGTGTCCACGGACTTTTGCAACTCTATGGACTGTAGGCTGTTAGGCCCCTCTGTCCATGGGATTTCCCAAGCAAGTATACTAGAGTAGGTTGCCATTTCCTACTCCAGGGGATCTTCCTGACCCAGGGATTGAACCTGCATCCCCAGTACTGCAGGTGGATTCTTTACCGCTGAGCCACCAGGGAAGCCTCATGGAGGAATTTACTGTGCTTATCATCACCTTTGTATAAAATCTTCAACCTATCCTCAGAATTTTTAAATTAAGAATTAAAAAATATAATCAGCAATGCTTTGTAATCTTATAAGCATACCAGCAATTCTTTGTGGAATAATTTTCAGGACACTGTTCAATAATGAGTAGTCATTAAGCTCTATTTCTTATTGATCCTTGACATACTACATTATAACTGAGAATAAGGATAGTCTGCAGTTTTTAGGGAAATGCCGTGTCCTTATATATATTTAACACAATCTGATCAAGCCAAGAATGGACTGCATTTTCATTAAGTGAGTACTATATTTTCATGGCTTTAAGATTAAAGCAATATATATTTGTTGAAGAATGTTTGTAACAGAGAAAAATGTAAAAGAGAAAGATGATCTATAACCCATCACGCAAATTACCTGTACATATTTACATATCCTTTAAGCCTTTTCTGACTTACCATACTTTCACAGCAGAGTTTCTCGACCTCAGCATTAGTGTGATTTTGGTCTAGATAATTTTTTTGTGTGTTGGGAAGCCATTCTGTAAGCAACATACTTGTCCTCTCCCTAAGATGCCAGTAGCAGCACCTCTGCCTCAGTTGGGACAACCCAAAATCTCTCCAGACATTACCAAAATTGCCCCCAGTTGAGAACCATCATTTTCGAGTAGAAGTTTTAGAAGTCAGTTTTTACCCCTTCATTTTACATGTAAGAACATGGATACTTGGAGAGATCAGTGCAGATGACTGCCCTAAATCTCATGGCTAATTAGTGACAGAATCAGGGCTAAAAAATGCTGACAACTCAACTGCTACAGAATTCAGCTTTCATTATAACATTGTGCTTGCCTAGACTGCAGAGAGAGAGAAAAAAAAAAGATCTTTCTTCTCCATTGTCTGAAGAAGGGCTCTCTTTTTTATACAGATGATACTAAGCAGCTGAATCTTCTCAAATTCTTTCACAAACAGAAAGCCATTAAAACAGACAGCAAGATGTCAGGATTTCTGACCTAACCGTCATTATTTACAGTCAATAAGATTTCAGAAATTTTAACTGTAAGGCTCTCATTTCTGTGATAATTGATTTCTTTAAAAAATAATATCTGCTAAAGAATTCACCAAGAAAAGGCTGCTAGAGAAAATCCTAAGAGGTGCTTAATACGACTAACAGTTCTCTTCTTCATCTGTCCTTCATTCAGCAGGAGTGTTGCTCGTGTGTACAAAAGCCGCTGGCATTTCTCATGTGAAAGCTATGGGACATTGAACATCCTCAGCAAAATCCTTGAAGCTCCTTCATATGTTTGTGCTTTGCTCAGCCAAAATAAACTTGTACACTGACCTTGTGAACAGATGCCGGGTAATGAGGTCACAGAACTGAGTAACATTTTCAGAAAATTGCTTTACAGTGTAATAAATGTTCTGATTAGATTCCTGGTTTCATCTTTAACATGCTCAGGCGGTTCAACTTGGGAAACCTAGCCAGGGGTATTGCCAGTCTTTAAAGGTCACACTGAGAGTTCAGTATTTTTAGTCTGAAAGATATTTTTAACAAACCATATATTGTAAAAAAAAAAAAAAGTTTAATAATTCTCAAGTCTTACTATTAGCTTTCCTGCAGTTTCTCCTTAAACTTGACCTATTTCCTATTTCGGTTTCAATTTATTCTTCAGCAGGAAATGTCTGGTTCAGTGAATCTTCCATCACAGTCAGTGCCTTTCCTTGACATCTCTAGAGATGAAACTAATTTTCCCTACCTTAAAGCAGGCACAGTAAAACTTGAGGCAAATAGTGTTAACATTATGCTGCGTTCAGCATATCTAATGACCATTTCTAATGAATAAAATCCAGTATGGTTGATGCCAACATTCCTCTGCTCATCGGGAGAATGATGAGGGTTGCCTCATCATAGCAAGTTCACTATACACAGTGAACTCAATAACAAAAGGATCACAAGATCAGAAGCAAAAAAGAGAGAGTTCCAAAGTGAATTCAAGTTACAGTGGGTTTGTTCTGCAGTGGTAACTTAGATAATTTTTATGCTGTTTCCTGCCTCTGAAGTGGGGAGGTGGTTTTAATTTGTTAAATGTATAAATAAAGACAAGCAATAGATCACAAAGAAGTTAGAGAAATATAGGTATGGGATCACTTTTATAATCTTTCTACAAAAAGGTGTTTCAGTAAGATAATGCTTATTTTATTTTTTATTTATTTATTTTTTGTCTGCACCCTGAGGCTTTGGGATATTAGGTCCCTGACCAGGGACTGAACTCTGGCCCTTGCAGTGAAAGCATGAAATCCTCACCACTGGATCATCAGGGAATTACTAGATAATGCTTTTTTTTAATCGTGGAGGGCAAAGGGTAGGCTCTAAGCAACCAAATATGAGATAAAATTTTCAGTTAGTGGATACAGATATTCAGCTTGACAGTAGTGGCCTGAAAGGGTAGAGACTGTATTTGTTTTGTTCATTGCTGCATCCCAAGCACCTACCATACAGCAGGCATTAAATACAAACCTAGACGGTCAATACATTAAATATCTGTTAAATAAACATACAGGATGTTAAATACCAATGGCAGCAAAGTATGTATAAAATAAAAATAAATGAAGGAATGAGGAAAGATAATCCTGTTGGGGTTTCTGGTTCCTCATGTAATGAGGTTGGAAGTAGTTAGTCAAAATAAAATAAATATCCCACAAAACAGTTATAAGTCTCACAGAGTAGGTAGGATTATAAGCCATATTTAAGTGTTGAAGTGAAGAGGGCAAATGAGATTTGTGTGCGTCTATGTTTCCTAAAAACAGTGCTCTAAAATAACTAAAAACTAAATTTCAACATCAAAAATTGTTTAGGAACCTAAACAATTTTTGATGTTGAAATTTAGTTTTTAGATTTTCACCACAGAGTCAAGTTGAATGTTGCTTTTAAGTATAGAAAATTCAGAAAGCATCTTCTTGGGGGTGTAAATAAATAACATGTACTTGATTTGTGATGCTAAATAATGCTAAATTTTATAACAAAGAAAGCAAGAAACTTTTGGTCCCCTCTCTCCATCGCCCTGCAGGCAACCGCTTTAAAACCTCTACTTTCTTACGCAGCAGACCAGGACTTGAGTTCTGCTCTGCTTCATTTTCTCCTCCCTGCCATCCTCACAAAGCAGAAGTTAAGTAAAAGGCTGATGGTTATTCGGAAAGTCACACTCAGAACTTTCTGAAGCTGAAACCTATTTTCTTTCCACATACTACACACCAAAACCAATAATGCCATGGGATTTAAAATCAACCACACTAATTACTACATGCAAAGAAATCCAAAAGCCATAATGCGAATTTTCACATAAGGCATTCCTTTGATAACTTGGCTTGCAAAACACAACACATGACATTAGTAATTGGCTAAGTAAAATCTTAAGTTTTAAGAACAGAAATTTTTCATGCCTTATTTTGAATAATCAGTTACCTCAAATTGGTTGAAGTATGGGTGCAGAAGTAAGCCAGAAATCCTACCAAGATATTGCCATGGAGAGAGAGAGGGAAAAAAACAGCAAAGACAGAGAAAGAAAGAATGGTCATCTTTACTAAAGGTTATTTACTCAAAACTATTTTAAGGTTATAAAGTAGGAAGATTATGACAAAATGACATTTTTCCAGTATGTTTTATTTACTATCTCTCATTCTGTCATCAATTAAGAGTTCAAAATATCCAACAATTATAGAAGACGTGTTAAAATATCTTTAAAATAGTCTACTTGTTGTTTTCTAATATTACAAAAATAAACAGAAGGTAAATTTGTGCCAAAATTTATAATGACCTGAAATAAAAAGCCACCCTACTTTGTTCACTGGCAATGTGACACTGGATTAAAAAAAGAGGTGAATAAAAAATTACCTTCACTGCTGCAGTGACGGCAGCAGTAGCTGCTAAATTTAAACCTTGCCGCCCAAAGTTTACCATAGTTTCATAGCCTCGTTCTTTTGCTTGGACAATATAATCGTCAATTTCCTGGGGAAAAAAAAAATCAAGTTCGTAGATATTAATTTTATTTAAAAAGAATGTCAAGAAGCTGAAAACTAGGACTTTCCCCCCTAATATAACAGTTTCACTCATTTTATAGCATGCAACATGTGATGATGAAACACATTTCTAACAAATGATTTGTGGAAATAATTTATACATCTTACCCTTTCCTTTGAAGAAAGTAGTGGATGAAGGAATTTTCTGTATATTAAACTTGCTCCTCTGGTATAAGGAGAGAGTAGCCATATGACAAAAGCAATCTTAAGCTCATAGTAGAGGGGGAACCTGAGAAGAAAATATTTGAAAAGGATGCTGGTGAAAATAAACTACAGACAATGAGGAAATCACACGCACAATTTTTTTTTAAAGTTCAGTCACTGTGTTACGCTTTCACAGGTAAGAAATTGTGATTAGGAAAACAAACTATGTTTGAACTGACAAATTAACTCACTAATTATACAGATCAGAGCAGCCTGTCCCCTCGCAGCGATTCACAACTTCTAGTTCAAAGTTGTTCCATTCATGTACAATTCAAAAAAAAAACACAACTGTTTACTTTTTGGCTGCACCTCCACAGATGTTGGATCTTAGACCAGGGATCAAACCTGCACCCCTTGCGTTGGAAGGAAGAGTCTTAACCACTGGACTGCCAAGGAAGTTCCAAGATTCTCTCTATAGGTAAAGACAGACAAGCTGCCCAACTAACTGGAGTAGTTCAGAGAGGTCATTCAGTTCAGGTTCAGTTCAGTTGCTCAGTCGTGTCCAACTCTTTGCGACCCCAGGGACTGCAGCATGCCAGGCCTCCCTGTCTATCACCAACTCCTGGAGTTCACTCAAACTGATGCCCATCGAGTCGGTGATGCCATTCAACCATCTCATCCTCTGTCATCCCCTTCTCCTCCTGCCTTCAATCTTTCCCAGCATCAGGGTCTTTTCAAATGAGTCAGTTCTTCACATCAGGTGGCCAAAGTATTGGGGAGTTTCAGCCTCAGCATCAGCCCTTCCAATGAATACCCAGGACTGATCTCCTTTAGGATGGACTGGTTGGATCTCCTTGCAGTCCAAGGGACTCTCAAGAATCTTCTCCAACACCACAGTTCAAAGCATCAATTCTCCTGTGCTCAGCTTTCTTTATAGTCCAACTCTCACATTCATACATGACCACTGGAAAAACCACAGCCTTGACTAGACGGATCTTTGTTGGCAGAGGTCATTAAAAGCATCTCAGCAGGACAGTAAGGTGTACCCACCCTGTCTGCAGAGCCTAGCTGCTGTGGCATTAGCAGGACACACCTCCCAAGCGTTAGGTGTGTTTTTAAGCATTTATAAGCTCCAAGTGTGCAATGTTACCTCATATGCACACATCCTTCTCTTAGAGCTCCCAGAAAACATCCCCTCCAATTTCATTTGGCCAGAATTGCAGCGCTTGACAGACCTAAATTGTTCACTTGAAAGGAGAATGGAATTGCCATTGTGGTAACCTGGAAATTAGGGTTATATACCCGTGCCCCTTCCCACTTGGGTTTTTCAGCATCTTCTCCCATAAGCTGACTACACTTCCTCAAGCAAGGAACGCGGGTTTAGTCATGTGACCTGCTCTGGGCAACAGAATGTGAGTGCAATATATGTTAAATGCAAAGAAAAGCTTTAAATGTCCTTTGACTCCCTCACTTCAACACCCCCCCAATCTCTTGCTTTCAAATTCTGCTTTCTGTCATGAGAATATCTGCTTCTTCAGGCTTGGTCCATGAACAAGAAGAATCTTAAAACTGAGCTGAGCTCAGCAAGGCTGGCAGCTGACCATTTGTCTTCATGTAGCCTGAGCAAGAAATGAATGTTTGTTTTTTAACCCATTGTGCTTTTAGGGTGCTTTGTTGCCGTAGCAAAAGTTAAGTAAAACAGCACAAGGGAACAAGCATCCTGTGGTCTACGCACTACTGAGAGACATGATAAAAAATCTGGGCTCTTCTGATGAGACAGGTGAGCAGGGGGCAGTGAGGACCGACTACTGTATGGATGGTGGAGGGTTTCTGCACAGTGCAGTTGCAGAGGAGTCTCTGGACTTTCCTCTCATGACAAGCTTTTTCTACCTTGTTTACTTTTTAATAGTGTATATATATACATTTGCAACCAGAAAAAAAGAGATGCATTTCAATAGAGAACATCGACACTTAAAGAAACCTAGCATGGTTTAGAATCTGTTCTGCCACTAAAAAACAAACAAACAAACAAACAAACAAACAAACAACCCTTCCCAAACCCCTTTACCAAAACATAACAGATAAATGAACTGTGGGACAGAAGGAGGAAGAGAAAGATGGATGCAGATACAGAGAAGTTGATACATAAAAGCTGGTTGTGAAGAACATTTAAGTCTCATGACTTCTATTTTTTCTGAGCCATCCAATGTGACCTAGTATGCTATGAGAATATGATGAGACTTACAAAGTCAGAAAGACATTTAAAGCAGAGAACAGAAAAGATTTGAAACAGAAACAGGAGGGAATGGAAGTAGCCACTGGCCAAAAAGCAAGTAAAAGGAATGGTGACTTTCAAATTGATACCTATATGAGCAACTGATTGATTTCTTTTCAGCTCAGTTGGTAGCCTGGGTAAAGAAGAAAAGAGGAGTGTGGTTGGGCTGATTTAAGTTGGGGGTTTGTGCAGTAAGGGTGGTTGAAGATAGTGGCGAGATAGTAAAAGTTTAGAGTTTGTAAAAATGACTTCTCCAAGTGATGGCAAGGTATAGTTGGAAATATATTACTGAAATATAGCACAAAGAGATTCAGGTTGTTCCACTAAGTATGACTTCTCAGCAAAATGTTCGATCCTTGAGGATAGAAACATGTTTCAATTCTGCCTCATGCTGTTTGGAATAGGGCAGCCAAGGAGCTGGTGTTGGGAGTGGGTGGTGGCCGTGTGGACTTGATGTCATCCAGTTTGAATGTTTGTGGATGAGAATTTTAAGGGTGGGAGGGAAGTGCTAAAACCAGAAGCTGTGGGCTTCAAAAGGGGAGTTTGCTTAGGAAATATTAATAAAGAAAAAATAGTGTGAAGTCATCAGAGTGTGGGAAAAAGATAATGACAACCAAGTTTTCTCTGTTCCGAGATCCTGGGACGTGTGCGGGAGAAGGGCGGGAGGAAGCAGCATGTGGGCGGGAGGATGGACTGCCTTTACGTGGGGGATTCCACAAGGAAGGAAATGTCCTTGTGGCGAAACCAGGTAAAGGAAAGGGTACAGTGGATTATTAGGTAGACTGAGGAAATTCATCTAGTTAGGGATGGACCTCCTTGGTGGTCCAGTGGTTAAGAATCCTCCTGGCACTGCAGGGGACACGAGTTTGATCCCTGTTTGGGGAACTAAGATCCCACATGCCACAGAGCAACTAAGCCCACGTGTCACAAGGAAAGATCCCCCGCGAGGCAGCAAAGATCTCACATGCTGCAACTAAGACACGGCATAGCTAAATAAATAAGTAGACATTTAAAAAATTTATTAAAAAAAAAAAATCTCTTCGTTTACAGCAAGAGCAGGATAAGAACGGAGGACACCAGGTAAGAGTCTACATTATGGATATTTCTCAGTGCTAGAACTTACCAAGCGACTGTTTGATCTGCCACTGTTTCAATTACAGTATACAGGGCAAAGACGATCCAGTACATCATCCATCGAACCTGCAAATGATAAAAATACTTATGAAATAACGGACCAGAATTATTTGCGACTCTGAAGAGTCGTCTATATCATATATAGTGAAAGTGAAAGTGAAGTCGCTCAGTCGTGTCCGACTCTTTGTGACCCTATGGACTGTAGCCTACCGGGCTCCTCTGTCCATGGGATTTTCCAGGCAATAGTACTGGAGTGGATTGCCATTTCCTTCTCCAATCATACATAGTATGTTGGATTAAATGAAGAAGGCGATGGTTTAATTCTCAACAGGTTTTATGTCTGACTTCCTCACGTCACCACATCAGTTGTCCTGGGATACAAGAATTGAAGGATAACAAACCTCTAGGCTTAATACAGTATAATGTAGGAACCTAAATGAAAACATAGGACATATTTTTCTTAACTGGAGGAAAATTCTTTAAAAGATCTTATTACATGCTTCTTTATGAAGACTATTAACTGTTTAATTATTATAGAAACCATATAGTATGATATGGACGCATTTAATCTTTATTAGTCTTTTAAATTTTGCATTCTTTATTTCTCAATATATCAGTCTTTGGAAACCAAAGACTGATCCTGGATTTGCTACATCCATAATGCTCATCACCCACTTTGAAAATCTAAGGTTAGTATCTTCTTCCTCCTTCCCTAAATGTAAGCCTGTAATCTTTTACATATCCTTTTCCTTCTTCTACTCTAATACTGTAAGAGTTGATGCAATAAACCAAGTATTTATGTTCCCTCAAAATTCATACTTTGAACTCCTAACTCCAAATGTGGGAGGTTATTAGATCATGAGTCCTCACGAATGTGACTGGTGACATGGCAAAAAGATGGCCATCTATCAACCAGGAAGAGGGCCCTCATCAAATGCAGAATCTACCTGCATTTTGATCTTAGAAGTCTTAGCCCCCTGAACGGTGAGAATAAATTTCTGTTGTTTATAGACTAGTCTGTCTATGTTATAGCACTCTGAATGGACTAAGAGAGTAATTCAGGATATTTTTACCTCTTTTCTGGACTAGAGCATCCTATAAGGTCCCTGAGACTCTGTGTCTTTGTAGCAATCCTTCTCACAGAATGGTGCCATATTCATTTTCCTTGAACTCATTCTCACAAATTTATTCCTTCCCACCTCCCTAAGCACACAGACTCTTTTATCACTCACATAGGTTGGATTTTGGGTAAGAGTTAAAATCTCTGCTTTCTCAATACTATAATTACAGGTAACACAAAAAATCATGCCGACTATAGGCCAGAGACTGTGCTAAGAGCATCACATGTATTAATTCACTTATCCCCCACAATGGCATTATGAAGCAGACTACATAAGTATGTAATTATAAGGAACTGGGAGTACAGAGAGGTATTCAAGTTCATTTAGCCAGAATTTGAATCCAGACTGCCTGACTCTCAAATTGGTGCTATTATCCAATTTGATCATGTACAGAAAGGAATGAGGAACTGCTGAACGTGAGGTCTAAGAATAACCACTACTTCCCTATTCTCATCACAATAAGATGACAAAAAAAAAAAATTAGGTCTCTATAATTAGTTTAAAAATTGACCTATTTAGTTATAATGCAGATGCTTCTTTGGGTATTTTATAAATATGAAACTATAATTCAGGTAGCTTTAACAGTTTTCTGTTTGGAAAAATCAATTAATAACAGCCATGAATAACTTTTGAAACAATGTGTTGTAACATATGAAGAGTAATTTACCTTGTGTGTGTGTGTGTGTGTGTGTGTGTACTGTTGGTCAGTCGTGTCTGACTCGTGACCCCACAGACTATAGCCCGCCAGGCTCCTCTGTTCATGGGATTTCCCAGGCAAGAATACTGGAGTGGGTTCCCATTTCCTTCTTTAGGAGATCTTCCCAACCCAGGGAGTGAACCCGTGTCTCCTGTGTCTCCTGCACTGCAGGCAGATACTTTACCACTGAACCACCTGGGAAGCCCAGTTTACTTCACTTAAGAGCTTAAAAAACTGCCCGAAGCAAATAGCACATTGCTGCTGCTGCTAAGTCGCTTCAGTCATGTCTGACTCTGCACGACCCCAGAGACAGCAGCCCACCAGGCTCCCCTGTCCCTGGGATTCTCCAGGCAAGAACACTGGAGTGGGTTGCCATTTCCTTCTCCAATGCATGAAAGTGAAAGGTGAAAGTGAAGTCGCTCAGTCGTGTCTGACTCTTAGAGACCCCATGGACTGCAGCCTACCACACTCCTCCATCCATGGGATTTTCCAGGCAAGAGTACTGGAGTGGGGTGCCACTTCTTTCTCCAAAATAGTACATTATCTACAATGAAACCGATTTATGATTATCATCTCAAATTAAAAAAAAAGACTAAATATTCCCTTCAGTTTTTCACTTTTCATGAGTTACTTTACTCCCTCACTGCTGCCAATTCCAAGCTTTTTGTCCCAGTATGGAGATTTTTTTCCAGGGTTAAAATCCTATGTGCTTTCTCTTGCTGCCCCCTTCTTTTAAAAGCAAAGTGAGGCTCTCACACAAATTCATTCATTTAGCCTTTCCAAATCAAACATTAATTTAGCACTTTTACCTTTCAACTGTATTCACAAGGTTATCCTCTAAAAAAGAAATGAAAGGGAAAAGTCTGGAAACAAAACAGTGCACTTTTATAAGGCTAGAAGGGACCCTGCAGGTGATCAAGTTTTTTTGAAGCTTTATTGAAAACAACTGTAAAACAATTACAAAAAAACACACACCCTGCTCTTGTTGGTCCTTCCATTCTACTCACTGTAGGACTCTTGAGGAGACTCTAAGAAATCCCAGTGCTCCATGGGGCATAGTTCAAAAATAAATAACACGGCAAACTCCTCTCCTTTTACTGAGGGCCAAAATAAGTAAGTTGTGCAAGAGGCTGAGCTGGGAAATGGGCACAGGGCCATAGTCTACAATGAAGCCTGAAAAAGGCAGATTTTCAAACAAGAGGTTGCTGTCAGATCAATCATTTCATTTCTCTCTCTCTCCCTCTTGCACTTAGCACAAGGATTTCAGTGTAAACCTTACCACCTTCTTTCCTGGGAAAGTGGCAGCTTAAGTTAACTGGTCTCTCTCATAGGAAGTTTAGGAAACTTTCAGAAAAATAAATGATTTAAGTCAATGCTTGTTATTTTTTCATTATTTTGTATTTTCATCATTTTACTATTTCATAACCCTCATTATGGCTGTGATCTTCCAAATGGATAAGAAAGAAAAACAACACTCCACAAAGAGTCATAATTTACCCAACAGAGTTGAATAGTATGGGTAGTTAATGTTTGGTGATACTCTCTGAAATACTAGTTCTCAAACAGACTTGAGCTGCTAGAGTCCCATACATTGCAAAAGCACTTTGACTTTAGTAAAGTCAAGTACTTACCCAGTTTTCAAATTCATTTTACTTATTTTTATTTGCTAATTTTTGGCTGCGCCAGTATTAGTTGTGCCATGTGGTCTCTCAGTAGCAGCCTGTGGGATCTAGTTCCTTGGCCAGGGATAGAACCTGTGCCCCTTGCATTGACAGCACCGAGTCTTAGCCACTGGATCATCAGAGAAGTTCCTCAAATTCATTTTAAAACCCACCAAATATATAAGTGCTTTCACATATATAATGTTTATCTCTCTAAAAAAAAGACTATATTTATTTAGGTTGTGAGAATATTAAATAATGCCAAAAATTTTAAAAGGAGAAAAGAAGAGAAAGAACGCTCTGTCCTTTTAGTTAAAAAACAGCAAACTATACAATTAATAGTGTATTCCTGGTCATTTTCCTGTGGTATTGGCTCAATTTTATATAAGCAAAACTCCATAGTTCTAATTTATCTTTAACGAATATATTCTTTGACAATCTGCTCTCATAAATTTCTGTATTTTTTTGTTTTCCTTATTAGAAATATGGACCTTAACAATAGTTGAATTGAGTTAATAATTAAATGAATGCAGTGAGTGTGTGTTATTCATGTGAGCAAGTATGAAGAAAGTTAACCTTGAGAAGATACTGCTTTCTTTTTCCTATTAATGGATTTGGTTGGGATTTTACACCAAATGATTACTCAGCAAACCTTTTTATTAAAACTATACCTCAAGGCTGCTCAGCCTACTCTTTAAGGTCTAGCCCAAAGAAAATAACAGAATGAAGTCAAGGTCAAAAAGAAGGGAAGAAAGAAAAGAGCAATACACAAAATGATAATTAAAAATATGTTACGGTAAAATATTCTTTAGATGGACAGAAAACATCAATAACAAAATGTAGTACTAAAACCAAAAAACTGGTAGGAAAACAATGCAAATTGATAATCTCATGACTGTATAAAACCAAATCTAATAGAAATAAATGCTATTAAAATGTTATGCAAATAAAAGTCAGTAACTTAACAGGCAGCTGTAATATATCATAATCCACCTTTAAAGTTACAGGAAAAAAAGTTTATGTTAAGAAAGTGGGAACAAATTCTATTTCTTTTCAGTTCAGAAACAATTGGTAAAATCAACAAACCAACGTTTAGATCTCTTCATGAGGACAATGAATAAGAAAGCTACTCAAAAAATCCACAGACAAATGGTGGAGAAGGCGTGGCGAGAAGGGAACCCTCCTACACTGTTGGTGGGAATCTAAATTGGTACAGCCACTATGGAGAACAGCATGGAGGTTCCTTAAAAAACTAAAAATAGAGCTACCATATGACCCCACAATCCCACTCCTGGCATATATCCAGAGAAAAATATGATCCGAAAGGATACACGCACCCCAGTGTTCACTGCTGCACTGCTTACAATAGCGAAGACACGGAAGCAAGTGAAATGTCCATCGACAGAGGAACGGATAAAGAAGACGAGCTACAAACACACTCGGCCATTGCAAAGAATGGAACGACGCCATCTGCAGCAACGCGGAGGGCCCTAGAGAGTGTCACACTGGGTGAAGCCAGTCAGAGAAGGAGAAATATCGGATGACATCCCTTACAGGTGGACTCTAGACAGAAATGATACAAATGAACTTATTTATAACACAGAAAGAGACTCACAGACTTAGAAAAAGAACTTATGGTTGCCGGGGGTGTGGGGGAAGGGATAACTAGGGAGTTTGGGAAGGTCATGTACACATTGCTATATTCAAAATGGATAACCAACAAGGACATATTGTATAGAAAAAAAAGGAAGAAGAAGAAGAAGAAAGCTTTTTCTTTACTCAACTCAAAAAGCTTTACTCAACTTTTTCTTAAACGTCTTTTTGACTCCAGGGAATTGAATTATCTAACAAGGTGGAGCTTATGAGCACTAACATGGATACACACACACACACATCCTACTTTTGGTTCATCTTTCAAATAAAACATAATTTAGATAATTCCTAAGGACTCAGGTGGGATCATCACATAGAATACTCATTGACACAGCTGTAATAAGCTCTGCCTACTTCACATCATGGGACTAGAAACAGGAACATAACAGCTTCTGTCCTCAAGGATTTAACATTTTACTGGAGAGAAAAACAAGTAAATAACAGTGATAAACAAAATGGTCTGCTGTTTTTACTGCATTAGATGCCCTAGTTCCCAGTATGAGTCAAGAGCACAAGCATTTGAGGAAAGTTTATTGAAGGGACTATTCATACAGTTGTGGAAGAAGTTCAAGAAAACCAATGAAGAATAGTGGTTCACCATTGAGCTAGCGATAGCAGGAACTGGCATTACTTGCCTGGTGTGAAGAAGGGTGGACAGGGACAGGTTTACTGGAATCCAAACAGGGTAACCATCAAGGCGTGGTCTCAGGGGGACACTCACAGCAACCCCTGGTGGCAGGGAGGAAGCTGGGAGAACCCTAATCTGACCGACCTCATGCTCAGCCAGCCTTCTGATTTTCTGCAAGAGTCTCTCATGAGCCAAACCCAAAGGGAAGTCAGAAATGATGCAACCTGTATGGATCAGCCTCCTGGGCCCTAAGCAAGGCAAAGAAAGGTGGGATGTGGAGGAGAAACTCCCCTGGAGGGGCAGGGGGTAGGTCCTAGCACTGTGCAGCCTCTCAACTCTTGGAAATACATTAGCAATAAAAATCATTCCTCACTACTTCCACAGACACCTCACCAGTCCAGAGGATGATCATCTCCTGTCCAGATTATTCTCACAGTGTCCTAAGTGATCATTCTGCTTTTCTGGGTCTTTTTGCATGTATCACTAAGAGTGTCTCCTTAGAGAGCAGGTCATTGTGTTATTGTTCAGTCACCAAGTCATGTTCAACTCTTTGTGAACCCATGACCTGCACACACCAGGCTTCCCTGTTCTTTACCACCTCCTGGAGTTTGCTCAGATTCATGTCTGTTGAGTCGATGGTGCCATCCAACCATTTCATTCTCTGTCGCCCCCTTCTCCTGTCCTCAATCTTCCCCAGCTTTATGGCCTTTTCTAGTGAGCTGGCTCGTCACATCAGGCGGCCAAACTATTGGAACTTCAGCTTCAGCATCCATCCTTCCCATGAATATTCAGGACTGATTTCCTTTAGGATTGACTGATTCGATGTTCTTGTTGTCCAAGGGACTCTCAAGAGTCTTCTCCAACACCACAGTTCAAAAGCATCAGTTATTCGGCACTCAGCCTTCCTCATGGCCCAACTCTCACATCCGGACATGACTATTGGACTACATGGTCATTCCTCTGCTGAAACTCCTCTGCTGGCCCCCATCAGAATTCTTACCTTGGCCTACTAGGCTCCAGCTGCCTCTCTGGCCTCATCTGCTCTGTCCCTCCTTCCCCTGTTCTGCTTCAGTCACATCAGGCCCTTTTACTATCCTTCCTGGGTGCAGAAATGTTTCTGCCTCAGGGCCTTAGTACTTGCTGTCTCACTGTCTGAAATGCTCTTCCTTCAGTTATCCATGTGGATAGCTTTCTCACTTCCCTCAGGTCTCTGCTCAAATATTTATCTGAGAGCCCTTTCTTCACTACCCTGTTTAAAATAACAGTGTCCTTCTAACTCCCTTATCATGACTTATTTTTCTCTTTAGCACGTATCACAGACACATCTAACAAATACTAAAATGCTTTTCTTGCCTTTCCTTACTAAAATGTAAATTCCAAGAGGACAAAGCTTTTATTTTGTTCTGCTCAACCCTCTGTATCTGCAGAGAAGGAGCTCAGTAAATATATGAATTGTTGAATGAATATGAAATCACCCAGAGCTTAGCGTGCTCCTTTCTGTAAAGACTGCAAACAGCTTAGATAAGAAGTAAAGACATGACAATTGAATATAAAGGAGTCTTTTGAGGCCTGGTTGAAAAAGAAAAATGGGGGGGAATAAAAAATAGCATGAGGCTAAATGAAAGCATGCTTATAGCCTCAAGGATTGAACATTTTACTGGAGAGATAATGAGATTCAAATTATGAGGAAGCAGGAATTCTTAATGGGAATGAGATCTTGTATGAGATAGATAAGAATAAGATGAGAAAGAAGAGTGAGATCAAGAAAGAAGCTGGGGTGTATCTTCCTCTGAGATAGAATCAAAAGGAGCGTGGCCATGTTGGGAAGAGGCTGAAGTGGTTCTATAGGTGAGGACCTCTGCCTTTACTCTGCAGTAGGAGGGCAGGTTATTTTTAACGCTGGGGATGGGTGGGAAGGAGAGTGGATTTCAAAAGAGTAGTAAAGGTTTATGAAATTTGTTTATATGGATGGAATAGGGATCTGCCTAGGGTAGAGATGGAATAGATTATGTGACCAGCGATGCCCTCGGCTTCTCTGGGTATCAGAGAGAGGTGGCTGCAATGAAAGGTCTGGGATGGTGAAACAGGACAGGGTGGAGGTGACAGCTTGCTGTTCATAAAAAGGCAAATAACAGAGGCTGGCTGGGGAGTCGCCCAGCCAGAGCTAGCGCTTCTCAGTCCATTTCTGAAAAAGGTAGGGCCACGTGACCAGTTCCCGCCAACAGAATATTAGCTGAGGCTTTTGAGAAGTGAGTGCGTCTCCCCACAGGCTCTTCTTTCGCCCTGTGGCTGGGAGGGCAGGGAGCAGAGTAACCTTGGAATCCTCATATTACAGATGGGCAGAGCCCCATTTCTTCTTACACGGTTGCTTGAGAAACATTTCTTGATGAAGTCAACACTAACCGGGACTGTTATGCTAAAGACAAATATGTCTTTATATTCCCTCTGCCACTGCATTTTTGTTTCAGCTTAAGAATCTGCCTCCAATGCAGGAGACACAAGAAATGTAGGTTTGATCCTTGGGTTGGGAAGATCCCCTGGAGTAGGAAATGGCAACCCACTCTAGGATTCTTGTATGGGAAATTCCATGGACAGAGGAGCCCGGCGCACTACAGTTCAAGGGTTGTAAAGAGTCAGACATGACTGAGTGAGCAACTTACCTGCTTACTTATAATTACAGAAGCTTAGCCTACCCTAATATAAAAGGTTACCCTATAACCTCTGTGGGGACTGAAACAGTCATGGTTCCAGAATTAGGTGGACATCAGTCAAAGTACTGTTGGCTGCAACCTGTGACACCGGTAATGCCCTGGTTGGCACTGATTGATGCTACTACCACAATGACCTGGAAATGGAGGAGTATCATTTTAAGAAACTCTGCCTGAGATAGCCCCAGGGGACTCTCAGAAATATTGAGGGGATTCTCCTGGTGGTCCAGTGGCTAAGACTCTGAGCTCCTAATGCAGGGGGCTCGAGTTTGATCCTTGCACAGAGAACTAGATCCCACATACTGCAATTAAGACCTGGGGTGGCCAAAAAAAAAAAAAAGTATTTGAGAAGAAACTGGAAGATAGGCAAGATTGATGTTCTCATGCAGCAGACTAGGGCAAAGCCAGAGAAATATTATTTTAAATTACTTTTATTATCCTTTGGCTAGTGCGGCCTTTACCTGTATAAATGTTATTGTCTGTAATGTCAGTACATGTGACTTACAGAAATCCCTTGGTACTTTCAGTAGGCCAAGAAATCAGATACAGACGCTCATTAGAAATATGCATAAAGTTTAAAATAATTGTATTCTGAGTGGTAAGCCAAAATATTCAGAGAGCAAAATGCATAAAAGTCAGTGGGAAGACTACATGAAAAACAGTTGTTCAATGGCCTATTTTGTTGACTTTGGTTTTGTTTTCCCAAGAGTATACCTAGTGATTATTACAGTACCTGGCACAAAATAAATGTTAAGAAATATTTATTAAATTATTAGTGACCTGGGCTAACTTATGAACAATAATATAATTTCCTTCTTTTTCCTAATTATTTTGTAATAAAGTTCTTTTGAAGTGGTCACAATAAAATGGCAATCATTTATCAATCTCGGGACACACTTTCCCTACCATATTTTTCATAACTAGAGAAATGTGATGAATGTTTTTAAAAAATAAAATATTTGCAAATAAAAATTATCCAAATGAAATGTTAAAATCATTTAAATATCAAAATAAATTTATTTTCTAAGAAAATATACTCATAGTTTGGCAAGTTCTTTCGAAAACAGAGTCATCTGTGATATAAAACCACAGTATCTAAAATTACATTCTGGTTTATATAGTGCATGGATTAGATTATCCTACTTAACAAGCCAGTACTTGCTTTATTACTCAAAATCCAGAAGGCTTTTGTAAGACTTAGCATTTCACAAACCCAGACAGTCATGTGATAGCGTTCTTGCTTTACTCTCTCAAAGGAATTAGGATATTTTAAGCCTGAGTGAATACTGTAAAATGAATGTACTCACAGGCTAAATTTACTATCAAAAGGCCATGCTCCATTTAATAGGTATGCATGTACCTATTCCTGATGCCAAAAGAAAAGTAGGCCTCATTTCATGGTTTTTAAATATTTTTCAACAAAACAAGTTTTTATGATTCAATATCCTGAGACAGAATTTGCAATGCAATTGATTTAGATCCCAGGATACCCAAATAAAGCAAATAAAAAGTAAACTATAACTAAAATAACCCTCCTGATTTCCATCACAGAAGCTGAGAGCAATGGACTGGTATATTTATACCGAGGAATATCCTGTTCTGATGTGAGGCTCATTGCTGTACATTCACAAGAGTTATGGAGAACTGTGGTGAGGGCATATTAACTCAAAGGCATCTTTCTCAAATTGTATCTTTACATAACTTATTCTTGCTATGCTATGAGCATTGTGGTATTATGATAACAATGACATTAACAATAATATATGTTAGATGATATTTGTTGTTCCGTCGCCTGGTCATGTCCGACTCTGAGACCCCATGGACTGCAGCAGGTCAGGCCTCCCTGTCCCTCACCATCTCCTGGAGTTTGCTCAAGTTCATGTCCATTGCTTCAGTGATACCATCCAGCCATCTCATCCTCTGTCGTCCCCTTCTCCTTCTGCCTTCAATCTTTCTCAGCATCAGGGCTTTTCCAATGAGTCAGCTGTTCCCATCAGGTGACCAAATTATTGGAGCCCTAGTTTCAGCATCAGTCCTTCCAATGAGTATTCAGGGTTGATTTCCTTTAAGACTGACTGGTTTGATCTCCTTGCACCACAGTTCAAAAGCATCAATTCTTTGGTGCTCTGCCCTGTTTAAGGTCCAGCTCTCACAACCGTACGTGACCACTGGGAAGACCAAAGCATTGACTACACAGGACCTTTGCCAGCAAAATGATGTCTTTGCTTTTTAACACACTGTCTAGGTTTGTCATAGCTTTCCTGCCAAGAAGCAATCATCTTCTAATCTCATGACTGCAGTCACCATCTGCAATGATTTTAGAGCCCAAGAAGCGGAAATCTGTCACTGCTTCCACCTTTTTCCTTCTATTTGCCATGAACTGATGGGGCTGGATGCTATGATCTTAGTTTTTTTAATACTGAGTTTTAAGCCAGCCTTTTCGCTCTCCTTCTTCACCCTCATCAAGAGGTTCTTTAGTGCCTCTAGCTCCTCTTCACTTTCTGCCATTAGAGTGGTATCATCCACATATCTGAAGTTGTTGATGTTTCTCCCACCAATCTTGATTCCAGCTTGTGATTCATCCAGACTGGCATTTTTCATGATGTGCTCAGTGTATTAGTTAAATAAACAGCGTGACAAAAGCAGCCCTGTGGTTTTGCACAATGACAAAAAAGATATGTTAACTTGACACATAGTACTCTGGGGCTATTACAAACAAAATGCTTTGACACAATATAGTTATAAACCTGGATGTCAAGGCATTCCTATGCAGAAGCAGCTTTCATGGGAAGGATGAGTAAAAGAAGACATATAAATGGATAATAAGTGATTACCAGCACAATATTTGATCCAGCTTACAACTAGTAATATTTTAATATACTATATATTATTCATTTGCCTTGTATGAATGACATTTTTTCATATCCAAAGGAAAGCCTTCCTAACTGCCTCCACCCCGTCCTAAGGTCATACATAATCTTTGTACATATTTAATCTACTTTCCCTTGCAGTGTATCTGTGTAAAGGTTTGTATAACGTCTGCCTCCGCCTTTTGACCAATGTTGTTGTTGTTCAGTTGCTAAGTCGTGTCCAACTCTTTGCCACCCCATGGACTGCAGCACGCCAGGCTCCCCTGTCCTCCTTTATCTCCTAGAGTTGGCTCAAATTTGTGTCGATTGAGTTGATGATGCTATCCAACCATCTCATCCTCTGTTGCCCCCCTTCTCCTCCTGCCTTCAATCTTTCTCAGCATCAGGGTCTTTTCCAATGAGTTGGCTCCACACATCAGGCAGCCAAAGTACTGGAGCTTCAGCTTCTGCATGTGACCTTCCAATGAATATTCAGGACTGATTTCCTTTAAGTTTGATTGCTTTGATCTCCTTGCAGTTCAAGGGACTCTCAAGAGTCTTCTTAACAACCAATAGGGACTGAAACTGTCTTGTTCATCATCATGTTCCTAGGACCCAGCCATCCCTGTACCTAATAAACCAAATACACAGGAAGGCTTTTACTGAACAGTTTCTTTAAGTTAAGGTCTGAATTGATGAAAAATTCAAACAAATAACTCTAGACTGCAAAGAGAAATTCATAACATATAACATAGTCTATTTTATCAAAGTTGTTTTCAAAGTTATCAGATATTAAACAACTTTCCAGTGTCTCTTAATTTCAGATTATTTGAATCATAGGCAATTAATGCTGGTTTTTCAGAAAAAATGAAAAACTACATATGCCTAATGATTTCAATTATAACCACACTAAGTAAATCCAGAGCATAAAATGCTAAAATATGCTTCACTGGGGGAGAAAAAAATCCTTGCCGAGGATTTTATTTCTGAGAAGAAATAAACACTGCTGAATTTCAGACCACCCAAAGAGAACTTTATTTTCTGACCATTAGTTATTCCCTCAAGTCAGCTCACCCAAAAGATTCATTCTACACCACATTTCAGAGACAACAGAGAGAACTTCTAATAGAGTTTTCTTTAGAAACAGGATCAAGTTGAAAAGGTTTCTCTTGTTTCAGTAACATTATGCAATAATTTGGTTATTTCATAATGATTTTTCCCCATTAAAAACAAAGAGGAACAAAATGTGAGAAATCAAATAGAAAAACGCCCTTTTTTATCCAACCCAGATGGCTCAATTATGGGATTTTTCCCAGAGCTGTGCCAAGTTAGAAGCATGCTTGAAAATAAGCTAGTTGAAGTTCAATCCACAGTGAATACAGACATTGGTTGAAATACTTTTTCCTTAAAAAAGAGGGAGCATGCATTGGGGTAAGTATGTTAGACTAGGATTGATTTGCATTTCCCTGGCTTTGGGGTGCTTCCTCCCTCACGGCCCTACTGTCTTAGCTTTCTATAGCTTGCCAGGAACTAGGATGTTTGGGAGTCAGTTATATTAATACTTTCAGATGCTGAACTTGCATCACGGTTTACCTGCAGTTTCCAGACATCACTGCCAAAGACCTCACAGAATATCCTGTTGTTTTGAGGAGGAAAGTCTCATATTATACAGATGTATTTGGTGTTAAAATGAATTAAAATGGGGCAGCCTGCAACTAGAAATGGACACTCTTTCACAAGATTACCTTGGTTTTCCCTCAGTGCTCTTGAGTCACAGAAGCCCCATGTATCTCATCCCTGATCCCATGTAAGTTTGAGGAACTTGAGAGAAGGAAAAAACACAGAAATGTTTAAAAGCTAGATGATAATTAATTTAAAAGGAGTGTTGAAAAGAAGATAAAGCAGGAACTGCTTATGGGAATTGTTCCCAGGAGCAGAATTTTGGAAAGAAGGACCTCTTAGTACAAAATAACTCTGCATCCACACTGGCTGATAATTCGCACTTCACTTTTTCAATTATTTGAAGTCTTATTGATTCATTTGGAATAATAAATATTTATAGAGATACAGTTCACTTTTCATAGAACCACACAGAATTTCTCGTGGATTTTAGCATGGGACAGAGCCTATGCAGACAGAAAGGAGTAAATTGGGTTAGATGGCTTTCCTAATTATCATGCTTCCACACTAAACTGTCATCTTACCTTCTTTATTCCCTTAGTGTTCCCAAAGTCTTGGGCCACTGCATTTCCAACCTGAGACATTCCCAATGGCTGGCACCACTTCTTAGGCACCTAGGTCCCCTAGTTTCTCATGAATCTTTACGCAGTCAATTCTACCTTGCTATTTCCACACGTGAACTAATATAGCCACTGAAAGGTATACTCTTTTTTCCAGATGACTGGCAAGATTATGACTAACACAGTAGATGAAAACTTTCCTTCTTCAAGTAAAAGATACCACTTTCTTTATACAAGTTGTAGCTTTATAGGCTCAATAATGTCACGGAGAAGGCAATGGCACCCCACTCCAGTACTCTTGCCTGGAAAATCCCGTGGATGGAGGAGCCTGGTAGGCTGCAGTCCATGGGGTCGCTAAGAGTTGGACAGGACTGAGCAACTTCCCTTTCACTTTTCACTTTCATGCACTGGAGAAGGAAATGGCAACCCACTCCAGCGTTCTTGCCTGGAGAATCTCGGGGACAGGGGAGCCTAGTGGGCTGCCATCTATGGGGTCGCACAGAGTCGGACATGACTGAAGAGACTTAGCAGCAGGAGCAGCAGCAGCAGCATATGTCCAACATACAATAATCATTCAAACAGTAAGAAGCAGCCTAAATACTACATGGGAAAACAGCATCTTCTAGAGAAGCAAAGACTGGAAGAAAAAAAAAAACCTCTAGGAATAATACATCTGTCATGACTGACAAGTGAATCTGTGCTATCAAATTATTTTCCTTCAAAAGCATGTGCAGTCAGCCTCACATACAGAACTGAGGTTCACATTTGAGTGAAGAGAGACAGGCAAGTTACAGGGCATGGGATACTTGGGGTATGGAGCGGATGGATGTGTACAGTGGGCAGGACAGTATGATCACCGTGAGTAACACAGTGAGGGGAACAAGAAGGTGGGAGGAACGGCACAGGAAGAAAGGCAGATGATTACAAAGAGAAACTTCACTGATGTAGAAATGTCCTGTATGGAAACTAGGAGAACACCCAACTCAAAACCCTTACCCCCCAATGGTATAATATGCTTAACTTCATTAAAACATTATTTTTTGGGACTTTCCAGTGGTTAAGTGGTCCAGTGGTTAAGACTGTGAGCTTCCACTGCAGGGGGCGCAGATTCGCTCCCTGGTCGAACTAAGATCCCATGTGCAACACGGTATGACCAGAAATTTTAATTTTGTTAATAATATATTCCAAGTTATTAGTCCATTTACATACAGATGTTTCTAAAACAGTCTGTTATTTTATGCCCATCTGCCTACATAAACTTAAAAAAGCACAATGTGGTAATTATTCACTTTTCAGAATACAGTAAGATACCTCTCTTAGTCAATGCTTTTCAGTTTGGCTGTGGATAAGAATTACTTGGGAATTAAAAGCAATTATGTAGATTCTGAGGCTCCATCATCTCGGGGAAGAGAGAGGGCAGCAAGGTGTCTCGAAGGCAAGCTCTATGAATTTGTAATGTGTAAGCAGAGTTGAGAACATGCACAAAATTCTTGCTACCTGAACTGCGGTGTGCAGACCAGCAGCACTGGCGGCATCTGGGCACCTGCTGGAAATGCGGAATCTCAAACCCAGGCCAGAACTACTTAATTAGAATCTGCATTTTAAACAAGATCCCAGGGAGATTCTAGTGTTCCTCTAAGTGCGACAAGGATTGCAGTGGGAGGTACCCGGTGTTTTTTCTGAAAATACCAGTTAGAAGGAGGTGGTATCTATCATTCATGAAGAAAATGTAAAAAGAGCCTCGGGTTTGGAAGCAAGATGAACTCAGTTTGATAATTTGTTCGCTATAAACAATTAAAATAAGCCCTTGTTTTCATAACACTGTTTGGGCACATCATCATTTTTTAAAATAAGAACCTCAAAAAATAGAAGGAACTGAGCTTTAGCCCACTTCTCAGAGGCATTGTTTATGGCTAGCAGTTGAAAAGACAAAAGCTTTGCGTAAAGTACCCAGGGTAGGGCAGCCTATAGGCTCTTCTGCCCAGAAGTCTCATGCAGGATGTCCCATCCTAGAGTCCAGAGCTATCTGGACACGGACCACTGGATGGAAACCCTCTCCCTGCCCAAGGTGGAAGTGCCCTTAAGAGTTTTCTCCCTAAGAGTATGTCTAAATCTGCTTCCTACAGAGAAAGGAAGAACATTGATGGGCAGGTTGAAATTATATTCAAACATCACATCATTGGCAAAGACGTTTCCAGTTGGCTCTAATAATTTATTCTGACAATCTTTTAAAGAAGAATATAATACAATAACATTGAAGTGTTAAACCTTTATTTAAAAGATGCTGTTGGAAACCTTTGAAAGTTAATATAATATTTTCAAATAAAATTACTTAACTCCATCTATTTCTGTGACTTTTCAAGACCTTTTGATGAATTTCTCAATTTTACCTGCAGAGTCTGAATCTGTAGTTTAAGAAAAGTGATCAGTCTATATAATTCTATATATTTTAAATTTTTATAGTTATTCAAACTATCTTCAATCTTTTTACAATCTATTATATTTCTGAAGTAACATACCACTCGTGAGCTTTTAAAATTACATGAGGTTTTCTGACAGATTTTATTTTTCTTACTTAGCTAAAGTCTTCAGGAACAGCTCTAGCTTTTATATTTTTAGGAGGACCTTTCACAGCGTGATGGCAATCTGGCTGACAATATGATGATTATAGCTGTAGCTGGTGAAGCACTATATTACTAAAGTTACATAATAGAAAGAAAGATGATGTACATATGTGAACACTCCAAAGGTAGATCCTGTATTGTGCAAAAGAGGAAACTTCTCTGCTTAAATAATGTAAACAGTAGCTAAAAAGGAAAGATCAGGGTTTCCCTGGTGGCTCAATGGTAAAACATCTGCTTGTAACGCAGGAGTCTGGGTTCAGTCCTTGGGTTGGGAAGATCCCCTTGGAGGAGGGAATGGCAACCCACTCCACTATTCTGTCTGGAGAATTCCATGGACAGAGGAGCCTGGCAGGCTACACTCCATGGGGTTGCAAAGAGTCGGATACTACTGAGCTATTAACGCTTTTTTTTTTACTTTTTCAGTATGTCTTACATTATTAGAAAACATTCCATCTTTAAATTAAAAAAAAATTTACTCTAAAATTTTAGAAAGAACTATGTTAGGCATTCATTTAAAGCCCCCCATTATTTAATTTTCTGTCACTTAAACCCTGTCCTATTTATTTTATCAATTTTTTTTCTACTCTCCTCTGTACTTTTTGTTAGATTTACTCAAGGAAACAACTCTTAGAAATATTGAAATTCTCTTGATTTTGTTTTTATTTTACTTCTGCATTTTTATTGCTTTATTTACCCTACTTTCTTTACAGATTCCGTTAATTCTGATATTTTTGTTACTTTGTGAATTGAATGCTTCATTTTTCTTCCTGCTTGTTCAAAATAAATAAATAGTTTACACTACTGCATTCGAAACTGTTAATATTCAATAATATAAATTGTAATAAATATATTGCTGTCATTTTTATTTTTGCATTTGCCTAGTACTGCACTTTTGAATTTCTCATGTACTCAATTATTATTTCTTTCTTTTGGAACTTATTGGGGGGTTTTCTTCAAAGCAGTGAGGCTATGGTTTGTGAACAGATGTGGGGGAGGCAGAATTGGCTGCTTCTGAACATGGTTTTCCTGCAGTACGGAGGATGGTGGCAGCTGAGTTTTTTGGTGTTTTTGGTTGCTGTAGCTTTTATGATTTTAAGCTGTTCCATCACTAGGGATTAGGGTGGAGGTGGCTAGGCCTCCCTCCAATTTACTATTTAACAACATTTCCTTTAATGGAAACAACAGTTTCTGTCCCTGATTTTTGAAATCTATTTCCATTGGCACTGCAGTTGGTAAAATTCTTCCTAGATATTAGCAAAAGCCTGACTTAGCCTCTTAGGTTTAAATGTTACTGGGAGAAATTTTTTCTTTGTGTATGTTTTATGAAGCATTTGCATTGGACAGCTGTGGTTGCTAGCTCCATCTTAGTGTGAAACTTGTGGGAATGCTTTCATTTTACTTTGTAAAGGTCAAGGAGTACTCTAATTCACATTATTAAATTTTAGCTGCCTTTTTTTTTTTGGCCTATCAGGGATCATGCCCAGGCCCCCTGCAATGGAAGCCCAGAGTCCTAACCACTGGACCTCCAGGGAAATATCTACATTTTTAAAGTTTAGAAGGAATTATGTTAGGCTTTTATTTAACCCCAATAATATAAATCTTAATTTAAATTTAACATTTGTTTCCTAAAGGGGATACACTGTAATGATCCTGAAGAAATTATTTTTAGAAGACATAGGAAGAGTATGTCACTTGATGATTACAATAGGACCCATTACTTCAGGCAGTGAAATTACATACTAACATGCATTATATATACAATAAGTAATCCCAACACAAAAAATTAAGTTTACAAAGCATACTCATCACCTACTCTAAGTAAATGTAAGTGGATTTACTTCGTTAAAGAATAATGACCAACACAATATTGTAAAGCAATTATCTTCCAATTAAAAAATTAATTTACATTAAAAAAGGTAAATGGTAGAATATTAAAATGTATATCCAAACAGCTGAAATAAAAAATATAAATAAATATTTAAAAAAATGAACTATCCCAAGCAATTCTTCTTAACTGTCCCAAACAGAAACTGATTTTATCACAACTTGACTTGTCAACAACTATAACTCAAGACAAGATACGTGTGTATTCATTGCATGTCAGCTAAAATTAAATTTTAAAATTGTTAAGGATTGAAAAAAATAATCTGTATTACTACTTCAAACCTATTTCCTATGTGAACACATTTTAAAAACCAATGTTAATGGTAAAACAAGTATTATCTGATATGACAATATAAATCAACCACAAGTATCCCATTCATAAAGTCAATTTGGAAATATGGGTAAATATAGTAGAATGAATGTGTGTGTGTGTTTAGTCGCTCAGTTGTGTCCAACTCTTTGCGATCCCAGAATACACACATTTAATTGTAACCCCACTACAAATCTCATTAAAATAACAGAAAAGTGATTTTTCAGAAAGACTTAAGTCAGGAAGAATATAGAAAAGAGCATCAACATTTTTGGACCCAGGAAAGAAATGGATGAGTAGTAACTGACCCAGAAGAGCTGAGAAAACTGAAGAGTAAGTGGACGGTGGGAAAAGTTGAGAAGCAACCCAAGTTTACACTGAAGAGCTTCCAAAAGGTTCAAAAATTGGTAACACAATTCTTGGCCAAAAAGGACAAATGAAGGATGGCTGTAGGGATACTGCGAGGACAGGTAGATCCTTGGATGGCCTCCCACTCCAGCGGTCTGGTGACACCCCTTGCTCCCCCTGAGGCTTATTCTCTGGAAAAAACGATGGTTGGATTTGCAAATCTCTGGCGCAGTTGAGTAGGGCCAACAGGGATTAAGTAACAGATAATAAATTGAGTATTTGAGGGCCCCAATCCTTGTTTTCCCATGAGAATGCCAGCAACCAAGTGCCTTTCAGAATGGAAGAGTTTTCTCTGGGAACAATCTGCCTGGCACAAAAGAAAACACCTGAAGATATAGACACTGATAATTTGAAATGACTGTGATGGGTTGAGATGTGTTCCCCAGAAAGATATGCTGAAGTCTGTTATAGACTGTGTTCCCCTAAAATTTGCTTGCTGAAGCGCTAACTAACCCCCAGAGTAATGGTATTGGGAGATAGAAACTTTAAGGAGGCGATGAAGATTCAAAAGGTCCTAAGGATGAGGTCCCACTTCAAAGGATGGGGCTCCACTTCAACAGATGGGTCCCCACTTCATTAGAAGAGTAAGAGACCCTAAAGAAATCTCTCTCCCTGCACACAGAAAGAAAAGGTCATATGAGGACACAGATAGAATGTCTGTAAGCTACAAAGAGGCCTCCCCCCAAACCAACCCTGATGGCACTTTCATCTTGAACTTGCAGCCAGAGAACTGTGAGAAAAAACTTTATGTGGCCTAAGCTATTCATTGTGTGGCATTTTGTTACAGTAGTCTGGCAAGAGTACTACAAAGTTCTAACCCTCAGAATGTGACCCCACTTGGAAACAGGGTCACTAAAGATATAATTGGTTAGGATGAGGTCATCTTGGGGTATGGTGAGCCCTTAATCCAATGTGACTGGTGTCTTTAAAAGGAGAAAAAAAAAGAGACTCAGAGACAAAGACACATGAGGGAGAACATCATGGGGATAACAGAGGCAGAGACTGAAGTGCTGCCCCTGAAAGGCAAGAATCACCAAAGACTGCTTCCTGCCAACCACTGGAAGGACTGCTTCCTGCCAACCACTGGAAGGACTGCTTCCTGCCAACCACTGGAAGCTAGGAACAGGCAAGAAAGGATTCTCGTCAACAGGTTTCAGAGGGAAAGTGGCCCTGCCCATAACTTGGCCCCAGAAGAGCGAGACAATAAAATTCTATTGTTTTAAGACACTCAGTTTGTGGCACTTCCTTATGGCAGTCCTAGGAACAAATAAAATGCCTAGTTAAATCCCCTTGTAGTGAATATCACAGTCAGCAAGCCTCTTCATGGGTTCAGGACTTTGAATCAGCTTTTCATTATAATATTCAAATATGAGTAGAGAACTGAGGATTACCTAACTTTTGAGAAAAATCATACATGAAAAACAGAGGCCGAAATGTAGAAAGAACACATCTAAAGAGCGATCATTCATATCCTCAGACAAAAGGGAAGCTATTTTAAACACAGTAGGAAGAGGACGCTATTGAAAAAGGGACATTCAGAGAATAAAAGAAGCCCTTGGAAATTAAACACAGGAGAGAAGATAAGATTGGGGAACTCTATCATCATAAAAGCAAAAAAAAAAAAAAAAAGAGTTGGGAAAGAGAAGAAAAAAGATCAGAAAATTTAGAGAATCAGTCCAAGTGGCTTTCTAACTGTATAAAAGGAACCCCAGATCAAAACAATTAGTGAAAATGAAGTGGAGAAAATCCTTAAAGAAATAATTTTAAACAAATTTCCCAGAGCTGAAGGACAAGGCATTCTTGGATTAAAAGGGATGACTGAAGGTTTAGCAAAATTGATTGTAACTGGCTTACACCAAGGCACGTCATCTTGAAATTTTTAAACTACAGGGACACAGAAAATTCCCACAAGCAGGTAAGATGCCAAACGTCAAATGTGCCAGATGTCTGCACAGCAACAAAATAAGTTAAAAGACAAAATTCTGAAGGAAAATACTTTTAGCCTACTTTCATCTCCAAAAAAAAAACACCAAAAAAAACCACACCTCTCAAAAAGCCTTCTTGGGAAGAAAGGCATGCATCAAAATGAGGAAGTAAAAGAAGAAAGAGGAAAACAGGAGATTAAGAAACCTGAGCATCTAAGAGTCAGTCTAGAATATCTAATGGATGAGAATGCACTGAGAGGAAATTCACACATCTATCACAGAGTTTGGGTCTAAATAAGCAAGGAGAACAGAGAATGCCAAATAAGCGAAACAAAACAAAACAAAACAGAAAAACAAGATAACAAATAACAAATTACTCTGAAGAAAAAGAATGGTCATGGCAGGTTACTGTAGACATCAGATGCAAATGGTGTTTCCATGCTGAAAACCTTATATAATAGGCACTCATTTAAATGCTTTGTTGCATTAACTCATATAATCCTCACAACCACCTGAGGAGGCAAGTACCACTACTGTACTTTTTTTCCAGATCAGGAAAGTGAGGCAAAAAAATAACCCATTCAAAGATAGAGCTAGTAAGGCACAGGGCCAAGGTGATAAGCCAAGGAACCTAGTTCTTTATCTCTAGACTCTATTGCTTTTTTCTAATTTAGCCTCAATAATGTAAATACTGAATAGTGATCCAACTCAAATTATATTCTAATGATACTGGAAATTATGCAAGTATATAGAGACATTGGGTAACTTATAAATCATCTCTAACAGAAGGAAGTCAACTGATGAGATACATCTGAAAAATTAAGAAACAGCCATACAAGCATGTATTTAGATGTATAAATAAATACTAATGGATTTGGATAAAAGAACTGAAAGTAGTTTCCTTGAAAGTTAGAAACAGAGATGAGGAAGGTGGGGAACTGTTGTTTTACATAATAAGCCTTGGACAACTGTCTGATTTTAAAAGTATAAATAAGTAAAGCTTTGATTAAAAACAAAAAGTAAATTAAAAGTAGATCACAATAAAAAATAAACAGGAATGCAGCCTGATAAAACTAATTTTCAAAAAATTAAAAAAAACCCTTTTGATGTATTGCAGAAACCAACACAATATTTTAAAGCAATTATCCTTCAATTAAAAATAGATAAAATTTTTAAAAATCCCTTTGTCAAATTTTCATACTTCACAAATTATTAAAACCCTTCAAACAAATAAGTGTTTTTAGTCCAAAATATGAAAAGATGCCTGGGGAACATGTTTGACAGCAAAGTTTCTTTACTACATTTTTCCCGTTTATAACTGGTAGACAAATTTCTAACAAACAGAACTAGTAGGCAACTTAAGATTTTACCAAATGACAAGCATGTGGCATATTTGTTCAGCTTCATATCACCCAAATATTCAGTCAAAAATTAGGTCACTTTCAAAAACTAAGTCAACAGGATTTTGGAGGGCCTTTCAGAAAGTAATCTCCCAGAGTTTCCCCTGTTCTTTGTTCTTGCTCACAGTAAATCTCAGGACCAAACGTC
The DNA here is from genome assembly GCF_023091745.1 of Budorcas taxicolor. Taxonomy (NCBI): domain Eukaryota; kingdom Metazoa; phylum Chordata; class Mammalia; order Artiodactyla; family Bovidae; genus Budorcas; species Budorcas taxicolor. The sequence continues at coordinate 25,960,897 of NC_068914.1, forward strand.
TGTGATTTCTAAGCACTGTTGCCCAGTCTTTTCATTGCCACTTTCCCCAACATTCTTAGAATAAGAACACTGGTTTCCTAGAAAAGCTACAGCAATTATACACAACTTGGAAGTAAACACTCCATTTTCAAGTCGTGAGACGGTCTAGGCTTGAAAAAAATTGCAAAACCATACTAATTCTTCAGTAAGTTTACATTTCAATTACTGCAAGACTGAAAGACTTTAAGTAGGCCATAGCTGCCACACTATACAGGAAATTATATCCTAGGAAAGCTCCGTTTTAAAAATAGGCAAAGGAAGAGAGGAAGATTGCCAGAATACACAGCTCTTTGCATTTGTTTTGATTTGAATACAGCATCTGTTTTATCAGGTGCAATTTACAATATTTGCAGCCTTAAAGACAATGGTAGCAGTTAGGGTGGGAAGAAGTAAATTAACCAAAAATGTTTGCTTTCTGAGAATAATTTTGAAGTAGATATCAGTAGAATTTAGGTATTAACCAAACATCACAGAATAACTGGACTTAGGGATAAGTCAGACTGGTCTGTGTACTCCTTAACGAGCAGAATCAAAGCTGAGAAACTACATCCATCCATTGAAGAAAGGGACATGTTCTTGTAAATACCATTTAAGATTTGTTAGATACTTAGAAGTCAACTCTTCTTCCTTCTTTACTCATTAAAAAAATATTGAGTACCTACTATGTAACTTGTACTGTTCTAGGTATAGGAATATAGCAATTAACAAAACTCTCTTTGGAGCTTATCTGGTGGGGAAAATAAACACAAATACATACAAAAAATATATTACAGATGGTATAAAAGGCTATTAAGAATATAACAGGGAAATTTTAAGAAAGTTACTTTTATTAAGAAACTACCAGATAAAAAACAGATTTGGATGGGATTACAAGAAAACTCTGTGAGAAGAGAGTTTTGATAAAATTGCTATAAATCAGGGGTAAAATTGGATGACTTAAGTTTAGGTGAAGTTCACTAAGAAAATGATACTCAAAATTTTTGTCACAAATAAATTTATGCTGGAAATATTTAAAGAACTGCCAAGACCATACAGAACTTTCAAAAACTCATTTTATCTTTAATCATTTTACAGTCGGTTTAGATGCTTATGGGTCCTGCCCTTGTACTGGTTAAGCTATTTCACTGCTCTACTTGGAAAATATCCATATTAGTGGGGTTTCTGAAGATCCACCTTGGAATTAATCACAGGCATATTTGCTGGTTGGTGCTGAAAGCTGTTTCATTTTTTTTGCTTTTCAAGTGAGAAAAATCCTCATTTATTTTCTAATCTGATACCTTTCCTCCTTAATGATTCATGTGACCCTGGGCAAGTTAATTCACTTCACTGAGCCTGTAATAGTCCAATATCCCTTACTACTTTATGGAATTGGAGTGAGGGCCACTGAGATATTGTATTAGGCAGAAGAATAACATCTCCCTCCTCCAAAGATGGCCCTGTCTTAATCCCTGGAACCTGCGAATATGTCAGGTTGAGTGTTAGAGGAGAAATCAGGCTGCACGTGGAATTCAGGTGGCTAATCGGCTGACCCTCAGATGGGGCGAGGAGCCTGGATTACTCAGGGGAGTCCAATGTAGTCACGAGTCTTTTTTAGGGGAAGAGGACTTCAGAACCTTCTTTTATCTCAGGAGAACTAGAGAGATACCAGCTTGAGGAGGTCTCAGTCCCATGTTTCTGGCTTTGAAGCTGGAGGAATACAGCCGTAAGCCAAGGAGTATGGGCCGCCTGTAGAGGCTAGCAAAGGTAAGGAAACTGATTTTCCCCTAGTTTCCCAAATGAATGAGGCCTGTGGATCCATTTCAGATTTCTGACTTCTGAGACTGGCTTTGGTTTAAGCCAGTAAATGTGTGGCAACTGTTGTAGTAGCAACTGGAAATAATAATACACACAAGTATTTTGAAATGGGTAGAAATTACGTAAACATTAAGATGTTATTTTTCTAGTATGATATCTCTGCTTAGTCTCTCCAGCAGACTTGATGGCAGACGCTTTGGTCCCCAGGAGGTCTTACAGCAGTGTCACACTTCCGTGTCAAAAGCAGATTCCTGCCTTTCTCATTTCAGTGCCTGTGCCTGACTGTTTTTCCGTTTCACTCTAGCTCTTGCTTAATTTGTGAAGCAGATTTGATTACCATGTAATCATCAAAACAACTCCAGCCACCTGCCTTTTTGCTTCCCCAGTTTCCCTTCAATCACTCATGATTCCGATATTCCCAAAGGGATGGTTAAAGACACTTGTTCCAGAGTCATAATACTGTAGCAAAATTATGTACAGATAATTCTTTCCTTGTTTTATGAGTTAATCTCTAAAAAGATGTCCAAGGTAATATGTGAAGTATATATCCAAATATGTGTGTATGTAGTAGGTGTGTATATATAAATATATAAGCACATGTCAAGTCTTAAAGTTTTTCCAACAGTTTGAATAAGAATGTTAATGGATTCTCTTCCATAGGTTAAATTCCTTTAATTTATGAAGCAGAATTAAAATTTGAGAATTAGACCATTCTTACTAACACCAAATTTATAGAATACTGCAGTAGTAAAATTTTGAGTGTTGTATTAAGGGAGTAAAAATCTATGTTTCTAAGTCCTTAAAAACATTAACAAAATTAAATTGACGCATAGTAAGAAATGTAATAATATTGTCATAATGGTTCTTAGGTCAATCCCTGAATAATACTGTTTTTCCTGCCCTTCTATCATTAATTTACACGTAAGGGCCTCTTTTCATTGTAATTTGTTATACTTTTCCCTAGTAGTTCAGATGGTAAAAAATCCACCTTCAATGCAGGAGGCCTGGGTTCAATCTCTGGGTTGGGGATATCCCCTGGAGAAGGAAGTGGCAACTCACTCCAGTATTCTCTCCTGGAGGATTCCATGGACAGAGGAGCCTGGTGGGCTACAGTCTGTGGGGTCGCAAAGAGTTGACCACAACTGAGCGACTAACACATACATACTTTTATATTTCCTTTTGCTATATTCTTATCTTTTATTAAGGAATGGCATTTGTGTGCCTGCTGACAAGGTCCTCATGAGAACTTCATTTTCAATTTGTAATTTTTTTCCAACAAAAACGTTGTACATTTGGGAGGGGAGTGAGAACACTTCACAGATATATACACAGAGACACTCAGGTATACCAGTTATTGTTTATTCTAGGTTTATAATACTTCACAGGTAAGAGCTGAGGAACATATCACCCTGTACTTCAAATATACAATAAAGTAGATTCAGAAAAAAAAAATCTTGTGTAATCACACTATCATAAACTTTTCAAATGAGGATTGTATCAGCCAGTACAGTTAATTAGTAGCAAGTTGAATACTCCTAGCATATATTTTTGTGGTGTTTAGAAATGAAGAGCAAGTCTTGTTTTTATCTTTCAAAGCAGAATTCCAATTAAAATATGACACCATAAGGCAAAGTGTTGTGTGTGTACTAGTGCAAGGTTGTGGAGTGTTACTGTTTTGCTTTAAATATAAAATTGACAATAATTTCAGATCTACTACATCTAATAATAAAAGTTTGGGTAGTATTTTGTATGTTTTTGGAATTTGACTTGATTTTTCTAGTGATTACTTTTAAAATTTATTTTTAAAAGTATTGGTCTATGACATAATGGAAATTATTAAAAACAACACAAAACCCAAAGTGGTCCTGTATCACAAGTAGCTTGAGAAGCACTTGTTAACTGAAGAAAAGTGCTTGTATCTAAAAACTAAAGTATGCCAGTACCATAAAACAATATTTAAAGAATTTATTACAATAAACATTTAAAAATTAATGAAAGTAAAATAAAAAACAACAGCTAAAAGATGGGGAAGAGGAAAGTGAAAGAGAAAAGAAAGATTGATGACTGAAGAGGAAATCATAGCATACCATGATTCAAGAAGAGAAAAAGACTGTAATGGTCAGTAGTCGTAAGATATTTAATCAATTAGAAGATGACAAATGCCTATGAAGGAAGGAAAAGATTCTGGGGCCATAGAGATATTCCACGTAAACCTATACATTTATAAGACTGAAAAACAGACAATTTCCCAACCTCTTATTTTACTGGAGGTTGACTAGAGATGCAATGACTCATTCGGGAATCATACTTGTTTAAATGCCAACTGACAGCAAACTATTTTTGAAACTTCACTTTGGAATTATATTCAAAATTAGTTTTAAAAAAAGACGAACTTCATCACATTTATGTAACATTTTTAACCCCAAACATTATTCCAGCTGTTTCTAAAATAATGTTTTTCTAGTATTGTATACAGTGGAAACATTCAACTAGAATTGATCACTCACAAAACTATACTTACATATTCCTTCACGTTTTTCGTTTTCACAGCTTTGTATGAATAATATGCAGGATAAAGCATTCCAAACACCAACCTAAAAGCAAAAAGTGCAAGAAGATGAATCAAACATAACAATGGTTTTAACAGCTCATGAAAATTTCACCTGATAGAAAAGTAGACAGTACATGGAAAATACATGACGGTGTAAATGTATACAAAACCTTGGTGTATAAACTAAAGCCACTCAGAAAAGCAAAGGAAAAAAATATTTTTTGAAAACAAAAGGATAGTTTCAATATTTTACACAGGCTTATAGGAACAAAAGATTTATTTTAAAAATGGCCATTTAAAATCTTTTATTCCACAAAAAATATTCTGTGGATCCCGAACATTTTGGAAAATGGAACTATTTGTGCAAAATTTGTGCAAAATTGCAGAAAGTAAAATAAAAATTGTCCTCAGCCTACGAGTCAGAAATTACCACAGGCAACACTTTACTGTATGCAAATCCCATTTTTTATCCATGGGATGCAAACCTAAAACAGACATAATGTTTCCATACACACACACAATTTGTGATAATGGAAAAAGTGGTCTTTCACTCTGATTTCTAATTATGACAGTGTTGTGAAACAATATTTGATATATTTACTATAATATATATTAAAATAACTCAAAGCACTTTATGACAATTACTAACAGGATTTAATTCTAACAGATAGCATTAAATTATTTCACTAGATCCAAGGAGTGTGTGTGTGTGTGTGTGTGTGTATAGACACAGAAATGACATGACACAGTACACATTGGCATTTTCACGTAATATATCATGGAATTTTTCTCTTCAAATATTAGTCTACAGTATTGATATCTTCACTACATTCCATATTGATATTTGCCTGGTTTATTTTAACAGTCCCATATTTATAGGCTTTTGGTTAATTTCCAGATTTCTGCTATTGTGCTGTACTTAGTCACTCAGTCATGTCTGACTCTTTGCGACCCGATAGACTGTAGCCTGCCAGGCTCCTCTGTCCACAGGGATTCTCCAGGCAAGGCTACTGGAGCCGGTTGCCAGCCCTCCTCCAGCGAATCTTCCCAACCTAGGGATCGAACCAGTGTCTCCTGTGGCTCCTGCATTGGCAGGCAAGTTCATTACCCCTAGTGCCATCTGGGAAGCCTTTCTTAAGGCACAGGAGGAGTTATTTCCTCAGGGAAAGAATTCTAAAAAGGAATTTTCTTCAAACTTTCTCTGTAGTCTAAATAATATTGTGACCACACTGTCAAAAATTGTATTTTTCTGTGGTCATAGTTTCATAGCCAAAATTTAGACCAGATAGTGCTCAAATTGGCCCTGATAACAAGGGCAGATTGGTCCCAGCAGGGATTGTCCCTCTGGGGAAGTAGGGGTCTTAGTTTGATCAGCCCCAGGATGTTGATTATAGGAAAAAGTCTTGGACATAAGGGAACTTCAGTCCACTTTCCTATCCTATGTCAATAAAGAGCTCATATTTTTAGGCCATTTTTCTTATCCTTGGATCACAGGTATAGATAGGTTGACCAGTCATTAAAAAACTTTTTTCCAAGAAGTTCCCAGGTGGGGTGTGGAAACTTAGAGGAAGTGCTTCCCATATTAGCTTGAGCAGCTTGTACCAGGTGTCTTCACACTATTGCACATAATAGAAAAAAAATTTCTGTGCACACAGATATTCACTTCTTGGTTGTGATGTTGCTGCTTCAAAAAGTATAGACATTTTTGCCTATTACTGAATATGCCCTGCAGAGATGGAGTTCTACTTTACATTCCTATACATTGCCAATCGTGTGTGTCATGATTTTTTAAAAAAGCTTGCCAGCTAAATAAGAGATACATCATCATCTCATATGTTTTAATAGTTAAAGTATGAGTTTTTTCCCAAGTGTTCACTGGTTTTCTGATACTTGAAGTGTATGATATTCTGTTGTCTACTTTCCTTTTTGGTTTATTTTAAAATAGAGTTTTAGACTAGTTTTATTTTTACAGAAAAGTTGAGAAGATAGTATAGATAGTTCCCAATAGCCTACACTGAGTTAGTCCTATTAATACTACCTTGTATCAGAGTATGGTATATTTGTCATAATTAATAAATCATTTAAACTATATTATTAACTAAAGTCCAGGCTTCCCTGGTGGCTCAGATGGTAAAGAATCTGCCTGCAATGTGGGAGACCTGGGTTTGATCCCTGAGTTAGGAAGATCCCCTGGAGAAGGGCATGGAAACCCATTCCAGTACTCTTGCCTGGAGAATTTCATGGACAGAGGAGCCTGTCCGTGGGTTATAGTCCATTGTGTTACAGAGTCAGACATGACTGAGTGACTTTCACAAAGTCTGTACTTTATTCAGATTTCTTACAGTTTTTACCTAGCATCCTTTTTCTGTCCCAGGATCCCATTAAAGATAGCATATTTATAGCTAGTTGTCTTCCCTCCTTAGGACTCTTGGCGGTAACAATTTCTCAGACTCCTTGGGAAATGATCTGGACAGTTTTGAGGAATACAGATCAACTACACTGTTGGAATACCAGACCACCTGACCTGCCTCTTAAGAAATCTGTATGCAGGTCAGGAAGCAACAGTTAGAACTGGACATGGAACCACAGACTGGTTCCAAATAGGAAAAGGAGTACATCAAGGCTGTATATTGTCACCCTGCTTATTTATGCAGAGTACATCATGAGAAACGCTGGGCTGGATGAAGCACAAGCTGGAATCAAGATTGCCAGGAAAAATATCAATAACCTCAGATATGCAGATGACTCCAGCCTTACGGCAGAAAGTGAAGAAGAACTAAAGAGCCTCTTGATGAAAGTAAAAGAGGAGAGTGAAAAAGTTGGCTTAAAGCTCAACATTCAGAAAACTAAGATCATGGCATCCAGTCCCATCACTTCATGGCAAATAAATTGGGGAAACAGTGGCAGACTTTATTTTTTGGGGGCTCCAAAATCACTGCAGATGGTGATTGCAGCCATGAAATTAAAAAAGACGCTTACTTCTTGGAAGGAAAGTTATGACCAACCTAGACAGCATATTAAAAAGCAGAGATATTACTTTGCCAACAAAGTAGTCAAGGCTATGGTTTTTCCAGTAGTCATGTATGAATGTGAGAGTTGGACTATAAAGAAAGCTGAGCTCCAAAAATTGATGCTTTTGAACTGTGATGTTGGAGAAGACTCTGCAGAGTCCCCTGGACTGCAGGGAAATCCAACCAGTCCATCCTAGAGGAAATCAGTCCTGAATATTCATTGGAAAGACTGATGTTGGAGCTGAAATGCCAATACTTTGATGTATTCTGATGGAAGAGCTGACTCATTTGAAAAGACCCTGATGCTGGGAATGACTGAAGGCAGGAGGAGAAGGGGATGACACAGGATGTGATGGTTGGATGGCATCACCAACTCAATGGACATGAGTTTGAGTGAACTCCGGGAGTTGGTGATGGACAGAGAGGCCTGGCGTGCTGCAGTCCATGGGGTCGCAAAGAGTTGGACACGACTGAGCGGCTGAACTGAACACTGTAGGAAACTGCTCGACAGGTATTTGCTGATGTTTTTCTCATGATTAGATACGGTATGGGTTTTGGTGAGGAAAATCACAGAAGCACAGTTCTATCACATCATATTATATCAAGGGCACATACTAGTAGCGTGACTTATCACTGTTTCGTCAGCCCTGAACACCAGGCTGAAGCAGTGTCTGTTCGATTTGCCATTGTAGGTTCCTCCCCGCCCTGCGATGCTTTCCATGCTGTAGTCTTGGGAAGGAAGTCACAATGCACAGGCCATGCTTGAGTGAGGAGCTGATTTCTACCTCCTTGAGGGTGGAGTAGCTATATAAATTATTTGGAATTCTTCTGCATGGGAGATTTGTCTATTATTCCCCAGCCATTTATTCAATAATTTATTTACATCAATATGTACTTGTATGTTTATTTTACACTTTTTAGGTTTTAATCTATTTGTTACTCCAAAGCTTTGAACGTTGGGAGATCTTTCAGTTAGTTCCTGCATCCCTTTGATATACCTCTATAATTGGGAGGGACTGTTTTTTTAAGCAATTACTAATTACTTTCTGGCACTATAAAATGGACCTGGCTCATACCATGTAATAATTCCTGTTGCATTCCTAGAATCAGCCACTTCTCCATGGAGCCTTGGTTTCCTTTATTGGACAGTGGTATTTAAGACTGTCTGGTATTTAAGATCTGAGTGCTAAGTGTGCTCATTGTTACTGGAGTGTAGGTGATTCAAGGGCCTTGTGTGTTTTGTATGTTAGCCAGTATTTTTCTAGGTTATTATCTTTTGATTTTGTTTATGAAGTTTGCTCAAATACATAATGTATTATGTTTGCCAGGGCTGCCATAACAAAATACCACAGGCTGGATGGTTAAAACAACAGATGTTTATCGTCTCATAGTTCTGATGGCTGGAAGTCCAAGGTCAAGGTGTGGGCTAGTTTAGTTTTTTCCTGAGGTCTTTCTCTTGGATTGCAGGTGGTCACATTCTCACTGTGTCCTCATATCATACCTTGGTCTCTGTGTGTGTCCTAATCCCTTCTTCTTCTTGTAAGAATACCAGTCATATTGGATTACGGCCCACTCTGAATACCTCATTTTAGCTTACTTGCCTCTTTAATCTTATCTCCAAATACAGTCACATTCTGAGATTATTGGACGTTAAGACTTCAACATACAAGTTTTGGGAGAGGGACACCATTCAGCCCATAACACATACTAATTTAAGGACTTTCAAATAAGTGTTTCCATTTAAATATGCATTCTTAGACTGAGAGCAAGTGAATATATCTTTATATGAGAGATACAGAGAAAGACAGATTTTTAGTGCATTTATAGTTTATCTGAGGGAGGGGGGATGGGCTATAAATCCCTGGTGAGTCATCCTTCAGAAAGCTGAACCACGCGTTCGGGGCTCATGTCACCAGGTCTGAGCAGTCTTCTCCTGCTCGGGATTTTATCCTCACCAACTGAAAGCCGCATCATTAATACTCTCCGTTATCTAATACTACTACCCTGTGAATGCTACCTCACCAGAAGCCAATTCCCAGACTCTGGCTATGAGACTTTTAGCTGTGCCACAGAGCCTAGGGCGTTTCAGTTTAACACGGGCACGTTACAAGGCACAGAGGCTTTCCACCTTAGTGGTTTCTAAGCAATCAGCTGACTTAGCACCTGAGGTGTAAACGAGAACACAGCTCTCAGGTCTGCTATGGGTTCATCCCCACTGCCAACCTAAGGTATAATCCCACCGTCAGCCACCGCAGATAAAGTTTACATACTCAAGTTAATCATTTCAGTCTACTTTGTATTTCCTTTCACAACTGGGACACAATCAACATATTATCTTCCATATTCTCATACAACCTAGTACTAGTAGCTGGGTTTAAATTCAACATGAACTTCTCCATCACTGTCAGTGTATGAATCTTTTATTTCTCCTTCCCCGGCTATATCACACATTCAATCTGTTACTCAGGTTTCTCCTCGGGGAGCACCCATGCATCCATTCTCTTTTATTTATATACCAGTGGCCAGTGATACATCTGGACTTGTGCCATCTCATCTGACTTACTCAGTGGTTTTCCCGACACCGCTTCTGGCTCCACTGCCAGATCAGTCTTCCTAACACACCTGCTGTACTGCCTTGCTTACAGACTTTAGTAGCTGGCCTCTTCACCTGCTTGCCAACCGGTCCATGTGGGGACTCATCAGAACGTAATTTGGAAAACCACTGCCTTATATGAATCATCTGTTCCAGCATGGTTTCCTTAATATGCCTCTTGTATTTCTACTTCAGTCCTGGAGTGTGTGCTTCCTGCCTGCAATGTCTCCTTCCCTCCTTATCCTCCCTTCCCTCCTCTCCTTTCTTTCATTTTTTTTTCCCTGGCTTAATTAACTTTTTCCCATCAGGATCCCACCTCTTCCAGAGACTTCTAAATTACTTTTATTGTGAATTTTAGAATTTGTTAGCATTACTCGTTTTTCCTTTAGCATACTCTATTTTAGATTGTTTGTATTAATGTATACATAACTGACTTTGAAAATAATTTTCTTACATATAGTAAGATTTGGTGCTATGCATACAGGTGTTTTGCCTTTATTTTTTTAACCTCTGTATTGAACAGAACCAGTCAAATGAACAAATATTATGTCCCTAACACCTAAATGTTGTAAAGAGTAGAAACCAATAATGTATTTCATTTGGAACATGGAAAAGATTAAATGTCTTAGTGAATAGTGGGACAATTTTTAAAGACCACCACTGTTCATATTATAATTTATTGCTCCAATGAGAATATATTGGATAATTTATTACTAACATTGTAATATTTTCTCAGTTATTTTTTGGGTTCATTTCCTTTAATATTGGGCTCTATTGTAGATGTTTGCAACCTGGGAGGTCACGCATAAAGCCAAACCATGAGGACATAGTGTACAAAAGCAAATAAAGTTTATTTTAGAAGGCCACCTACAAGATAAACTTACAGTTTAGAAAGGGAGTATTTACTACAAATAAAGTTGACCTATAAATATGAATATCATTTCAGTTACAGAGGCAGGAAGAAATAGTTGCTTATTTCCTCTTAATCTTATTTTTGCCTAAAGAGGCGAGAACTTTGCCAAAATACTCATAATACCCTTTCCTCCCATTAAGGTAAAGTTGCCTATATGAACACTGACTATGCTGAAAAACACTGCTTAAAAAAGGAAATAAAATTTATGGGAATGCAGTAGTGAGGATGGTTCTTGTATCATTTTTCATATATGAAAAATACTTGAAATAGCTATCTTCTGGACAGATGTTAAGACACAATCCAACTTCCACCAAAATTGTCTGAAAATTACATGTTCAAAGGGCAATCTAAGAAGCAATGAATAAGGGTGCGCTCAATACTAGAATTAATGTCATCAAAGCATAAAAGTTAAGGATCAATTCATATAAAAACTGGTTAAATACTTTTCTGATTAAGATTCTAAAAACGAAGTTATTGCAGAATTTTTGGAAGATATACAAAAGCACTAAAAAGACAATAAAAATCACCAAGAAATTCCATGACTGAATAAATCATCTTTCTTTTATAAATGTATTTGTTACAATTTTTACAAAACTTTTCACAAGCCTGATATATCAAAGTCTTTCAAACTTTTAAAAATGCATCAATAATATTTTAACAAAAAACTGATCAATTTAACATTTAAACAAATTACAAAAGCACTAATTCCAAGGATTTAAACTTCCTTTTTTATTACTCTTGTCATTCTTTTAAAAACACTGAAAGGGCTTCCTTGGTGGCTCAGTGGTAAAGAATCCGCCTGCCAATGCAGCAGACACGGGTTTGATCCCTGAATCCAGGAAGACTCCACATGCCGCAGAGCAACTAAGCCCGTGTGCCACAACTACTAAGCCTGTGCTCTAGAGCCCAGGAACCACGTGTCAGAACTGCTGAAGCCTGCATGGCCTAGAGTCCAGGCTCGGCACCAAGAGAAGCCGTCACAATGAGAAGCCCAGGCACTGCAATGAAGAGTAGCCTCTGCATGCCACAGCTAGAGAAAAGACCTAGCAACAAAGAACCAGCACAGCCAAAAATAAATAATTTAAAAAATGAAAAATAAAGCCACACACAATTAGAATAGTGTTAATACAACAAATCCCTCTATCAGCTAGTTTTTTAAAATTAAAGTATAGTAGATTTACAATGTTGTAATTGCTGTAGTAAATCAACTATACTTCAATTAAAAAAAATTGTCACCCTGCTTATTTAACTTATATGCGGAGTACATCATGAGAAACGCTAGGCTGGAAGAAGCACAAGCTGGAATCAAGACTGCCGGGAGAAATATCAATAACCTCAGATATGCAGAGGACACCACCCTTTTGGCAGAAAGTGAAGAGGAACTAAAAAGCCTCTTGATGAAAGTCAAAGAGGAGAGTGAAAAAGTTGGCTTAAAGCTCAACATTCAGAAAATGAAGATCATGGCATCTGGTCCCATCACTTCATGGGAAACAGATGGAGAAACAGTGGAAACAGAGCCAGACTTTATTTTGGGGGGCTCCAAAATCACTGCAGATGGTGACTGCAGCCATGAAATTAAAAGACACTTACTCCTTGGAAGAAAAGTTATGACCAACCTAGATAGCATATTCAAAAGCAGAGATATTACTTTGCCAACAAAGGTCCGTCTAGTCAAGGCTGTGGTTTTTCCAGTGGTCATGTATGGATGTGAGAGTTGGACTGTGAAGAAGGCTGAGCGCTGAAGAATTGATGCTTTTGAACTGTGGTGTTGGAGAAGACTTTTGAGAGTCCCTTGGACTGCAAGGAGATCCAACCAGTCCATTCTGAAGGAGATCAGCCCTGGGATTTCTTTGGAAGGAATGATGCTGAAGCTGAAACTCCAGTACTTTGGCCACCTCATGCAAAGAGTTGACTCATTGGAAAAGACTCTGATGCTGGGAGGGATTGGGGGCAGGAGGAGAATGGGACGACAGAGGATGAGATGGCTGGATGGCATCACTGACTCAATGGACGTGAGCCTGAGTGAACTCTGGGAGTTGGTGATGGACAGGGAGGCCTGGAGTGCTGCAATTCATGGGGTCGCAAAGAGTCGGACACGACTGAGTGACTGAACTGAACTGCATTGCTGTAGTATAGCAAAATGACTCAGTTATACAGATACATGTATTCTTTTTCATATCCCTTTACAATATGGTTTATCCAAGGATACTGAATACAGTTTACTGTGCTATAAGGTAGGCTCTTGTTTATCCATTCTATATATAATAGTTGGCATCTGCTAACCTATAACTCACAATCCATCCTTCCTCCACCCCTACCTCCTGGCAGCCACAGGTTTGTTCTCTCTGAGTCTGTTTCTGTTTCCTGGATGGGTTCATCTGTGTCATGTTTTAAATTCCATACATAAGCGATACCATATAGTATTTGTCTTTCTCTTTCTGACTTACTTCACTTAGTATGATAATCTCCAGTTGTACCCATGTTGTTGCAAATGATGCTATTTTGTTCTTTGTTATGGTTGAGTAGTATTCCCTTGTATATATGCACTACATCTTTATCCATTCATCTGTTGATGGACATGTAGGTTGTTTCCATGTCTTGGCTATTGTGAATACTGTTGCTATGAACATAGGGGTACATGCATCTTTTTGAATTATAGTTCTGTCTGGGTATATGCCCAGGAGTGGATTGCTGGATCATATGATAATTCTATTTTTAGCTTTCTGAGGAAGCTTCATACTGTTTTACATCATGGCTACACCAACTTACATTGCCACCAGCATTGAAGGAGGATGATTGCCTTTTCTCCATACCCTTTCCAGCACTTATTTGTAGACTTTTTAATGATGGCCATTCTGACAGGTGTGTAAGTTTGATTTTCATTTCTCTAATAATTAGTGGTGTTGAGCATCTTCTCATGTGCCTATTGGCCATATGTATGTCTTTGGAGGAATGTTTATTTAGGTCTTCTGCCCATTTTTTTGATTGGGTTGTTTTTTGTTGTTGTTGTTGAGTTACATGAGCTGTTTTTATATTTTGGAGATTAAGCCCTTGTCTGTTGCACTGTTTGCAAATATTTTCTCTGTCTGTAGGTTGTCTTTTCATTTTGTTTATGGTTTCCATTGCTGTGCAAAAGTTTGTAAGCTTGATTAGGTCCCACTTGTTTATTTTTGTTTTTATTTCTAGTGCCTTGGGAGACCTAAGAAAACATTGGTATGATTGTCAGAGAATATACCATGTAGTTTTAAAAATTAACAGTGATCCAGTCTTAACATTTTGGCATTATCTTTACAAGTTTATCTACAATCTTACAATATTATCTTAACATTTTAAAGACCAATATTAAAAAAAGTTCTAATTATGTTATAAAATATCATAATTTAAACATAATCAATTGACATCTTAGAGCACATAAATTTTTATCCTTAAAAGTCTTTTTATAATGACAACTAATAGCAATTATTTATCAACATTTTATATTAGGCAGGATATTAAACACTTTTGAGATATCATTTCAACTTAGTTCTCATATTAACACCTAGAGATAGGTGATATTTTCATACCTATTTTATAAATGCAAAAACTGAGCCTTATAGAAGTTTTAAAAAAATCCATTGTCAAATATCTTGTAAGTTTATTGGCTACATTCAAAGTCAGGCATTCTCACTGCAAAATCCACACTTAAACTGTTTATTTCCTAATGACATATTGTACAAGTGGAATAGCTAAGTCAAAGGGGCTGAGATTTTGAAGATCTTTGATATATATTGCCAAATTGCTCTTTGGAAAAGTAACATAATTTATATTCTTTTAAGGAATGTATAAAATACCCATTTAAGGACTATGTAATAACAAAAAAGTCAAACAAGTAAAATACAGTAGGAGATCCGGTAGGCATTTTTTCTAGTGGAGGAACCGTGTTTTTAAGATAATATATTGATTAGAACAATCACATGGTACATAAATTGATATTTAGAGGAAAACATCCCCAAATATTATAGTTAATGATGCTAACATTTAATTTCAGAACTATCTTAATTTTCCCTGAATTGTCTTTGTATTACAAGTTACTGCTCTAATAATAGAATTGTAACTGTAGTTTGTTAAAAGTAAGCATAACAAATAGCTTATTGCTGGTAATAAACCATATAACACCAATATGTAATATGACCATACTCATTGGCACCTGGGGTTGCTCAGTTGGCAAATTCTCCTTATTCCACTGCTTTCAGAATCATGCTCCCAAAAAAACAAAAAATGTTAATTATAGTGTTCTATCACATTAAAGGAGAAACTCAATGAGAAGAGAGATTAACTAAAATGGAATAGCTAATATTAAAGAAACAAAACATAGGATCGAAAATCAGAATGATGAAAGACAGATGTACCAGGCTCGTTATGGCGAGTCAGTCATAATTAACACGATACCATGTACAGTCTTAAAGAGCAATGCAAAATAAAACATTCCAGGCCCTCATCACAGAGTATAAACAAACCCCATCTGCCTGTAATTCACTTTACACTGAAGACTGAGACCAGTGAAATGAACATAAAATAGCCTGGCCTAAGGATAGTAAACGTGCGGAGGTCTCCCAGCTGTTCATTCCTGTGACCAAGAGAGAAACTGCTACGCATTCACTGCACTCTTTTCTGCCGACCCTGGTCTCGGAAACTTGTCAACACAGCACCAACATGAGTTCACAACAAAGGACAGACGCTAAGTGGATTTAACTTGCCCTTCCTTTTTGTTTTTGGCCATCCTTGTTTTAAACCTTTATTTCTCTAGGTGGTGTCATCCTAAATTTGGATCAAGCTCAACTACCAGGTTATGTTCTTAAACATCACACGTCTCTTCTTTGAGGGAAAGTCACTTCAATGGACTTATTATTACTTTTTAATAATACATTCTTGTTTCTTCTTGAGGTACAGTATAAGAAACTGCCCTATGAAACCCATGACTATAAATAACAGAGGAATAGTACTAACAGCATTGTGTATTATATTGGTATTCCTGTATATTAAATCTCATATGTGAGATTTACCTTGGAATTCAGCACTTAGCTTTCTTTGAAAAAATGATGCCCTACCTTCTATCTGATAAGAATTATATTGCTCCTTTTTTCCCTACCGACTAGTTGCCAGGAAGCCGATAACGCAAAATTTGTTGTTCAATCATGATGAGCCTTAGGATTGGCATATTTATACAGTACTTGTATTCAAAGGTTTTTATTTTCTATTTTGATTGCTATTTTTTCCTAGTCTTAATTAATTTTTCTTTATTTTCTAACATATACATTTGGCAAATGATTTCTCAGATAATTTGAAAAAACACAACAGAGCATAAACAAATAGTCAAAATGTACTGGTCACGACGACTAAGCACAGAATTCAGCTCTTGGTACCAGAGAACCAAAAAGGCATTGTTTAGTTTGGGTAGCTGAGTTTGGGAACCATGGGTGGTTCCCCAACTTAGCCACATGTTAAAATATTTTGGAGGGCTTCTTTTTAAATACTGTTTTTCTTGTTGTTTAAAATGTATAGGTAATCTAAAAAATAAAGTAGAAAATGTAAAGTAAAAAATCTCCCATTTTGAAACACTATTTCACCAAAGAAGCATGCAAACAATTTCCAGAATAGCTTATGGTCAACTAATTTGAATATAGAAAACACATGAATAGTCAAAATGGTAAATACTCAAACTTCTCATTTCCTAATTATCTTATTCAATTTTGCTATGCTCTTGAAGTTATTTATGGCTATTCTATGTGTACAGTGGAAATACTAAGTACTGTGGGTGTCTCGTCCCAGCTCCACGCTTGGTGACATCACACTGGTAGTGTGAAACAGGCTATTATTGTTGGGAGTATTTACATCATGGAAATTGGTAAATGTTATGAATCAGTCCCTTTGCTCCCATTGTTAAGCATTCCCAGCACTCCACTGCCTATATGTCTTTTAGCCAAGTGAAACTATAGTGTGCTTCTATCAGGAGGACAATGAAATACTATATGTAGAAAGAATTCACAGAATTTAGTGAAAACAAAAAGGCAGGCTATTCTGGCAACCAAGTTTATATTTATAAAAGGCTTCATGCAAGATAAAGAGGGCAAATGTATTTTGCCCTTTATCATAGTTCAATTCTGTTTGAAGATTAGGTCTCTAACATTAACACAGACTCTTGAGTTTTTAGAATAAAATCAGAATCTTAAACAAGAGGGAATTTTAGAAACAATCTATTTTATAACAGTAGTTTTCTGAATTTTTTCAAAGTAGTATTTTTCCCCTCAGAGGAAATCTTTCTTGGGATCATCAAAAAATAAGAGATGAATGCAAATAAATGAGGCAAATGCGTTAAGTTGTCCTAGAGAATTCAATTTAGTTTCACTGATTGTAGAATCCTCGGAGGAATCCTAAACCCTTAAACTATTTGAAAAGCTCTCTATAAATGGTTTGTTGCTGCTGCTGCTGCTAAGTTGCTTCAGTCGTGTCCGACTCCGTGCAACCCCATAGACAGCAGCCCAACAGGCTCCCCTGTCCCTGGGATTCTCCAGGCAAGAACACTTTAGAAGCTCCCAAATCTGTCCAGATACAAGGAACAACTGGGAATGAGAATCTTTGGAAGTGGGGCCAAAGAATCTGAATTTCTGAATTCTGCATCTTCAAGAAACTGAGGTGTGACGACATTAGGTTACTTTAGTTTTGGATTAAAGCTGATTATGATTAAGCAATATGCAGTTCATATGCTAAGGTCAAAGTGTATTTTTAAAAGTAATGTGAAAATGACTATAGGCTATCTTGACTATTCCCAAACTCCGTCCTTACTTAAACACTAAAATAAATGGTAAGAGATTATAAGGAGAAAGTTATATGAAGTGGTAAAAATTAGTAAATCCTTGAAAATAATAAATTTGTGCCTGTTTATGGCCAAATGATTACAGCTGGTACAGGGTCCAGTGATAACCCATGTATCTGTGTATATCCTTGCTAAATGAGTCATTATGCTACCGTTTAAACAGCCATCAAGTAGCAGAAGTTCATGCATGATTACCGCAAAATAATACATAACTTTGTATTATACAAATTTTAAGAAAAGATCTGTTGCTAAGAATTCTCTAGTAGAGAATTCCCACTTAGTAAAACACGTGGTCTTAAAGAAAGTATGAAAATTACAATCAGGAATAAAAAGCCCATGAGAAAAGCCCCAACCCTGAATACTTTAACCAGTGATACAAGTTTAAAACTGCCAAGGAGAAAAAAAAAACACAGTAAAAAAAAAAATTCCTTTGTAAGACTTTATACATGTTTTAATTATAGTCATCAAGAGCTATGAAGCTTGGAATTTTCATGTCGTCAGAGCTAAACTTCTAACTTTACTTCAGAGCTCTAATTTCTACTCTAAAAGGAAACCTAAAGATAACACTAAAGGGAAGAAATCAATCCACAGCAAATCAGACTAGTACTTCATCATCCTCTTCTCTCCCCTGGCCATCACCTCACCCTCCAACTACCAGGCCTACTGTGTGGTAGACCCAGGCTAAAGAAAAATATTCAAAAATAATGCTGAACTCAAAACAGAATATCCTAGAGAATCATCAGCTTTTGAGGCCCTCAAGGAACTAGGCTTCCTGTGGACAGTGCTGTATAGAATGCCATACATAACTAAAAGAAGACAACGTTTCCTAAAATCGACAGCATTCGCCAGTTTACCAGGTCTAATTTTTCCATTCTAATTGTCACTACAAATAAGAAACTCATACATAGGATAGGTATTATTGTTCTATCTCTATAGATAAGGCTCAGAAACCAATGATATTATGAATAAAGTACCCACCAAGTATCGAAGCCAAAGCAAAATATAGAACTTCCAATTTTAAAACCTGTGTTCTTTGCTCTATACCAAAAAACTCTGTAATTCATACAATGTGTAACCCCTAGCATATATCTTCAACATCAGTAGTTGAATGAAAATCAATGTTCAAAGTTATCTAAGTAATTGTGAATTGTGACCCACTAACGTATTACTGTCACATATAAAAAGATATCTGAGACCCATTTTCTAAAATTTTTATTAAAGTGTAGTTGATTTATAGTGTGCCAGTTTCTGCTGTACAGCAAAGTGATTCAGTTTTTTATATCCATACATACATGTATATAATTCTTTTTCATATTATTTTCCATTATGGTTTATTGTAAGATAGTGAATATAGTTAGTTCCCTGTTCTATATAGTAGGCCCTTATTTATATATTTTATTTTATAAACACTAGTTTGTATTTGCTAATCCCAAATTCCTAATTTACCCCTCCTCCCTTTTCCCTTTGGTAACCATTGGTCTGCGTGCCGGTTTCTGGTTTGTAAATGAGTTCACCCGTGTCATATTCTAGATTGCACATGTGAGTGATACAATATTTGTCTTTAACTGTCTGACTTACTTCACTCAGTACGGTAATCTGTTGGTTCATCCATGTTGGTGCAAATGGTATTACTTCATTCTTTTTTATGGCTGAGTAGTATTTCATTGTATATGTGTATCACATCTTCTTTATCCATTCACCTGTCAATGGACATTTAGGTTGCTTCCATGTCTTGGCTAATGTAAATACTGCTGTCATGAACAAAGGGGTGCATGTATCCTTTTGGATTATAGTTTTTTCTGGATACGTGCCCAGGAGTGAGACTGCCAGATCATACGGTAATTCTATTTCCAGTTTTCTAAGGAAACTTCACACTATTCTCCACAAATAGTAACTGTATGAATTTACATTCCAACCAACTGTGTAGGAGGGTTCCCTTTTCTCCACACCCTCTCGCCAGCATTTGTTATTTGTAGATATTTTAATGATGGCCATTCTGACCAGCGTGAGGGAATACCTCAGGGTAGTTTTGATTTGCATTTCTCTAATAATTAGCGACACTGAGCATCTTTTCATGTTCCTGTTGGGCATCTGTATGTCTTCTTTGGAGAAATGAGACCCATTTTTTGACTGTGTACAAAGTCTACAAAAGGAATATTGACATGTTTAATCAACATTCACATGCTCTACATTCCTATCAAAATTGTTAAGTGGCTATACTTGATGGAGTTAAGAATTACTCACATCATCTGACCAACCCCTGACTCTTGAATAACTCTCAGCTCAGAGAAACTATTTCTTTATTTAGCCCCTTAAACACAGGATCTGTTAAAACCCAAACTCAGCATTAGCCCCATCAACATTAAAGATAAGGAGAGTTTGGCTGTAATCTAAAGTTTAAAAAAGGCTTCTGGTGAAGAAAAATTGCACATAAACCACTTCTGAATATGTTGAGAAAACTTCCTCTCTTGAAGTACACGCCTCTACACAAATAAAAAGGAGATGAGTAAGAAAAGCCATAAACATGGGTTCTATCCTGACCTCCAAGTGAACTTCCCTGAATTGAACTCAGATTTAAAATTGCTGCCAAGTCCTCCCACTGCGCATTCATATCTGCTGTGCAATCCATACTGTAGTCATCTACAGTGCCCTCACAAACAAGCATAGCAACTCTCTCCTGGGCTCCAACCAGTCTAAAGTGAACTGAATTATTTTCCTTTCAAATAATCTGTTAATTTCTCTCCATTACACAAAAACAGATCGCACCGACGGCATACTTTGTGACAGGCACTGTATATTCCAGAAATAAGGATACCACTGTGAAGTCCCCATTGCTTTTTAATTAAAACTAAATGTGTGATGATTTGGAAATCAAAACAGTCTATTTTCATATTTCTTAAACCACTTCCTTCATTTCACTTGTTCACATCTAATAGGCCTGTTATTTCCAGTTCAATAATTTCTTTTTCTCATGCCACTCCTTAGAGCTAGAACAATCTTTCTATTTATGTTGAGAACTCTCCCTCTTTTCATAGGCATCCTGCGCGTTACTCTTTGTTTAATGAGGTTTAGAGAAGGTTTGGTCTCCTTATTTTGTTTAACAAATAATCAATAACAGAACTCATAAAAATCGAACCACCAGAACGTAAAAATTAAACATTGTGAAAGCATCTAAAGATAGTCTCTATGTTCTCTCGGAGGTGGTCAGCTGATGAGAGGATGTCTAAGTACTTTCTTTGTACAAGCAAATCAGACAGGAGGGAACTTTATACTATCCTGGGCAACTCATCAACAGAAAAAAGAAAGCAAACATGTGCCAGAAGAACTATACCACCGCCTCATTTAATCCTGACATCACTCATAGCAGGAAACCAGCCTGACAGTTTGGCACCAACAAGCTCTCTGGCTCTCAGGAAATGTCACTGTTTCAGGACAGCACTTTTGGATGATCCTACTCCCACTCTTGAGAAATGGTACAGAATCTACCAATTCTGACTTTATAGCTTTTTGCTCCCTAAAAAAAAATTACAAAAGTGATTAAACAAAGGACAGCTGATATGTCCATTGAAAAGAAAGGGTTGTTAAAATTCCTTGTCATGAGAGAACTGTTTTATGTTAAGGAGACAGAGAAAAAAACAATGCCAGTTAAATGCAATGTGTAATCCCTGATCGAAATCTGTTGTTATTTTTGTTCTGGTTGTTCTTTGTAAAACAACAATGCAGCTACATAAGGTATTATTAGAACAACTTGGGCAATTTGAATACAGACTGTACTTTAGCTGTTAATATCTTATCATTGTTATTTTCTTAGGTGATATTAATCATGTGGCTATACAAAAGAATGCACTTGTTTAGGAGACACAGTAATCAGGACTAAAATGTTATAATGTCTTCAATTTACTTTTTTAAAATACAAATTTAATTTTACTATAGATTTACAAAAAAATTATAATGATAGAACAGACAGTTCTCATGTACCATACATGTATAATATCATATATGAAATAAGTCACCAGCCCAGGTTCAATGCATGATACTGGATGCTTGGGGCTGGTATCTGGGATGACCCAGAGGGATGATACGGGGAGGGAGAAGGGAGGGGGGGGGTTCAGGATGAGGAACACGTGTAAGTAATTAACCTCCAATTAAAATAAATATATTTATATTAAAAAAATCTTACAGTAGTATGGTACATTTGCACAGTTAATGAACTATTAACAATATATTAATTAAAGTTCATATTTTACTCAGATTTGCTTAGTTTCTGAAATCCTATGGACAGAGGAGCCTGATGGGCAACAGTCCATGGGATCACAAAGAGTCAGACATGACTTAGCAACTAAACAATAAATTTTAGGATACCATCTGGAATCTCACTCCATTTGTGACATGACATTTAATCACCATGTCACCCCAAGCAACCCAAAAAGTTTCCCAAACCTTATTTTTTATGATTTGATAGTTCTGAAGATTGCTGGTCAAGTAATTTTTATAATGTCCCTCAACTGGTACCAGGGTAGGGGTTTGGGGAGGAATACCACAAAGATAATGTGTCGTTTTCCTGACATTATCAAGGGTACATATGATCAACCCTTATCACTGATGACAACCTGGATCATGTGGCTGTAGAAGAAATTATCAGGTAAGGTTACTAAACACTCCCTGCCAAAACACTGCCCCACTTCCCATACCATACCTTTTGGAAGGAAATGACTATATACAGCCTATATACTTAAGGAATGAAGAATTATGCTCCACCTCTATGAGGGCAGAGTATTTACATAAATTATTTGTGATTCTTCGGCATGGGAAATTTTTCTATTCTCTTCTATTCATTGATTAAACCATCATTTATATCAGTATGAACTCATGGATATTTATTATACATTTTGGGCTCTAACACAATAGTACTTTATTTTGTTGCTCAAATTGTTCTAGATTTGGTCACTGGGATCTCTTTTAGTTGACTTTTGTGTCCCTTTGATACACCCCCATCATTGTTTTCATTTTTATGTTTTTTGAACACTTTGTTATTGTGTGATACTAAAAGATGGTCAAGGTTCATCTTGTATATTTCTTGTCCCATTCCTAGAATTAGCTGTTTCTCCAAGGAGTGCTCCAATTAGCTATTTCTCCAAGAATACATTTCTTTTACTAGAGAAATATATCTGAAACCAAGATATAGGTGCTGGGTGTGCTCTTTACAACTGGAGTATTGTTGGTTCTAGGCCTTTTTTGGGTCTATTTTTTGTCTTAACTAATACTGATTTTGTTGATGAATTTTGCTAATATGAGTATGTTATACATTTGTGAACCTTTGTATTAAATGTCTGCATTTATATCAGATAAGCCTTTCTTATGCTGAGAGCAAGTAAATATTTGTATCTCTCTATATGTTTAGTTCATATGGAGTTTATTTTATTGGCGGGGGGATTTGGGGGGATGGGCTGTAAATTCCTGGTGACTTTCTTACCCTTCACAAAGCTGAACCATTGGTTTGGGACTCATGTCACCAGGTCAGAGGAATAACAAGTCTTCTGCTGGGGATTTTATCTTCACCACCAGGAAACCACATCGTTAACAGTCTCTGCCTTACCTAACAATACTATACCCTGAGAATGTTACTTCACCAGAAGCCAGTCCCCAGACTCTGGGTATGGGATTTTTAGCTGTGCCACAGAGCCTACGGTTTTTCAGGTTAACACAGGCATTCTACAAGGCACAGAGGCTTTCCAGCTTAGTGGTTTCTAAGGAAGCAGCTGACCTTAGGACCTGAAGTGTAAACAAGAACACAGCTCTCAGGTCTGCTATGGGTTCATCCTCACTGCCAACCTAAGGTATAATCCCACCATCAGTCACCGCAGTTAAAGTTTACATACTCAATTTAATCGCTTCAATCCACTTTGTATTTCCCTCTAGAATGTGGACTCAACATATTTTCCATATTCCCATATAATCTAGTACCACTGGATTTAAATTCAATGTGAGGTTCTTTTTTTAATGCTTTAAAAGTATCCGTTTTGGGACTTTTCTGGCGGTCCAGCAGTTAAGACTGTGCTTCCCACGGCAAGGGGTGTGGGTTCAATCCCTGGTCAAGGAACTAAGATCGTGCATGCCAAATACATGAACAAATAAAATACTTAAAAATACCCATTTTATTCATAAATTATAATTATGATGAAGATCTTCTGTAAAACTGAAGACTTTACAAGACCTTTCATGCTGAGTTGCCAATGAAGAAGTCCTGTTATGTTGACAGCCTGGACTGGCTCACCTCTCTGCATCTGTCCATATGTGGCAGCAAGACAGTATTTCTTTTCCTTCCTTTTTTTAAAAAAAAAAAACTTAATTCTTTCCCTTTATTTCTATTTTTAACTGATGAATAAATGATATTCAGTCCATGGGGTCATGAAGAGTCGGACATGACTTGGTGACTGAACAACATAAATGACATTTAACATAGTAATCTCAAATGCACGACATGACTTGATATTTGCATATACTGGAAAATGGTCACCACAATAAGTCTAGTTAACATCCGTCACTATACACAGTTACAAGAATTTTCTGTAAGAACATTTAAAACCTACTCTCTTAACAATTTTCAAATATGCAATACAGTATTGTAAACTATATCACCATGCTATGCATTACACCCTAGGATTTACTTATAACTGTACGTTCTGTACCTTTTGACCCTCCTTAACCGTTACTATCAGTGTATGGATCTTTGACTCCTCCTTCCCCTCCTACAACATCTATCTAATTTGTAACCCAGTAATGCTGGTTTTTCCTTGGTGAGCATCCACACATTCATCCTCTGCTTTTATTTTCAAACCAGTGGCTGAAGATACATTTATGTTCATGTCATCTCAACCTACCTACAGAATGGTTTCCCAACACAGCTTCTGGCTCCACTGTTAGATCAATCTTCCTAATTGTACTTCCTACACTCACTGTGGCTACCCTGGTGGATCAGACGGTAAAGTGTCTGCCTGCAGTGTGGGAGACCCGGGTTTGATTCCTGGGTCAGGAAGATCCCCTGGAGAAGGAAATGGCAATCCACTCCAGCACTGTTGCCTGGAAAATCCCATGGATGGAGGAGCCTGATAGGCTACAGTCCATGGGGTTGCAAAGAGTCAGACACAACTGAGCGACTTTACACTTACTGTACTGACTTACTTAAAGACTTCAATAGCTGGTCTCCTTGCCCTCTTGTGAACCAGCCCACGTGGGAGGTCAAGAGAGCATAACTTGAAAACCACTGCCTTATATAAACCATCTGCTTCAACATGGTGTCCTCAACGTGCCTCTTGTATTTCTACTTGTCCTGGAGTGTGTGCTTCTTGCCTGTAATGCCCCCCTCCCTCATCTTTCCTCTTTGCTACGTGGATCATGCAGCTTTCTCACCTTGTTTATCTGTAGCTGCCATTCCAACAGTGAGAAAAGTTTAGTGTTTGACTCCAGTATATAGTGATTTCAGAACTGTTAACCCATACCTTCATGGGATACAGTTTAAATGAAGTACAGTGGTAAATGCAGTTCTTTTTTACTTTAGCCTTATAGCTCCCAGTAATTTCCAAAGTTACTTAAATCCTCACCCTTTTCTTTCACTCCCTTCAATAAAGTTGTTCAATGTATTTGTAACATAGTTCTGTCATATTCTGCATTCCATCCTGTATTCTTCAATCTCCAAAATGCTTTTAAAAATTTTGCATATATTAAGATTCACTCTTGGTGCTGTAAAGTTTATGGGTTCTGACAGTGCAACTCACCAGGCTCCTCTGTCCATGAAATTCTCTAGGCAAGAATACTGGAGTGGGTAGCCATTCCCTTCTCCAGGGCATCTTCCCTACCCCAAGGAATGAACCTGAGTCTCCTGCATTACAGGCAGATTCTTTACCGTATAAGCCACCAGGGAAGCCTAATGTCATAAATCCACCATTATAGGGTCATAAGGAATAGTTCTATTACCCTATAAAAACCCTTGTGATTTGCCTATTTAACACCCCCAAACCCTGGCAACCACCGCAGTTTAAAATCTCTATAACTTTGGGACCTTCCTGGTTGTCCAGTGGTTAAGACTGTGCTTCCACTGCTGTTACCATTGCATAATATATGTATATGTGTGTGTGTGCGCATGTAAGTATGTGTGTATGCACATGTGTGTGTGTGTGTGTGTGTGTGTGTGTGTATGTGTGTGTCTATATAAATCAACTGTTACAAACTGTTAACAACAGATGATTCTAGGTCAAGGGTATTATAGATAGATGTTTATTATATTCTTAAATGTTCTGTAGCATTAACATTATTCAATAAAAAACAGTGAAATACATTTACAAAAGAAGGTAAGAAAGAATGAAAGCCATATTAACAGTATTTTCATTAAGTATTTTTTCCTCAAATGATTAAGTATGTATGTTTTTGCTTAAATACATCCCTTTGAAAATATGTAACTAGATTTGTTCTGTTATGCTACCTATAATCTGTCTTTAATTAGAACTGCTAGTCCATTAATGTTTATTGCAATTCTGATGCATTTAGGGTTTAAATCTTATTCTGTACTTTATATTTGTTCTACCTGTGCCTTTTCTTTTTCTTCTTTGGAGTGAATGTGGCCCAGTTCTTTATAGTTCTTTGGTTTCTAGTTTTATGCTATTATACGACTCATATTGGATGAATCCTCAGTAGCGTTTCCTGCCCCAACATGCCCCATGAGAACAGGAAAACCAAAACAAGCTCATCCGGTTTCAGGAAATGCCTGTGAGTGAAAGGTAGCTTTGGTGTTCCCTTTACCTTGCTGGGCTTTTGGCCTCTGAATAATGTACTTCCGAGTCAGTTTGGTGGTGTATTTTTAAAAAAACAGAAGGGATTTATTTTGATTTGTAGAGGAGATCACTATTAAACATTGTATTTCCCAGCCATTCCATATAACAATAGCATTTTCTTTACATAATACTGAATGGTTACAAAGGTTTTGATTATGTTGCCAACTGGTGTTTTATTTTCATTTTATTTATAAGAATATTCAGGGTCCTAATAGCTTTCATCAATAGTATATTTTGAAATGTTATTAAATATTTTATCTAGCATTTTTTCATGTTCTCAGTGGGAGTGCCCATCACAGTTACATTTTTGTCCACCAGACCACTGAAAATGAAACTCTAAATTGCTCTTTAAATTTTCAGAGGCTTTGTTCTAAAATGGACAGTCAGAACAGTCTATAAGAAGAAAGGAAATCAGTCTCTTAGGCATTTCTGGGGCCAGAGGACACAAGTTGAGATGTGGGAGTTGCCTATATGTGATGTGAATTATGTAAATCAGCCACCTAAACTACTGATTATACATGAGAGTTCCTAACATTATTTGATGCTTATGGTAAAAGAGCTTTTCTTAAAATTAGTCTTATATTCAGAAATAGATTTTTCCCCTTGAAATGTACAGCCATTCAAATTTTAGGCCAAATTTGAATGATGTCAATTTCTATTCAATCTTAAAAATTTAATAGCATAAAATAAAACATTAGGAAGCTTTAATTCTTCTTCCCAAAGATATATATAAAGAGGATGGAAATGTGGTTCAGCATTACATAATGTTGCCACCCACTCCAGAAACAGAAATGAGTGCCTAGCAACAGGAAAGGGTCATCTCAGGAGAGTGCTGATTGCTCATTGGAGCATTCTAAACACAGATGCTTTTCTATCCTTATCACTTCCAGTCCCTGCTAAACACATGCTGGTTACCTTGGATCCCAGTGCCATCTGATGAGGACCTTCCTCTTATGACAACCAATAACTGCCACACAGGGTAGCCTCTACCTTTAGGTTATATCTTAAAAAACAACTTTAAACATTAAAATATGCTTTTTGTGTGCATTTTCTTTCCCCGTAATCATGTTTCTTTCACGATAGGCTAGTGTCCTTGTCTGCATTTTTCTGACTGCCCCCTCTTATACCTGTAAGCTCTAGCAGGAAGGCTGAAGCATCTAATTTTTAAAAAAGAGGTTATGCATGAGTCTGCCTGACGTTACTCATGCTTATGGATACTTATGGTAGGAGAGCTTTCCTTAAAATAATAGTAGCAATCTCACGTTCAGGAATTTGTCCGTATTTTTCTTAGACATATAGCCAATCAAATTTTAGATTAAAGTTTGAACAGTCTCAATTCCTATTCAATCCTAAAGATCTACTGGTACAAAAGTAGTACAGGTAAAGATCCAGGAAGCTCTAGTTCTTTTTACGAAGATACACAAAGGGGACAGAAATAGTGGCTCTGCATCACATCACGTTGCCACCTTCCAGAAAGAGAAGTCAGAGCATCTTTTCCTAGGCTTCTTGGCTGTTTGCACGGGTCGCCCTCCCTGTTTTTGGTGTAAAGTCTCTTGTCCAGTTTTCTTTGTACATCTGAATATGAACCAATGTTCACTTTCATATGTTATGAATGTTCTCCTCTCACTTTGCCTTTTTTTAAACTGTCTTAATGATGTCTTTTGATTAACAAAAAGTATTTTAGTCTGTTTCAGTTTATCATTATTAGATATCTTTATGACTAACACTTTTTGTGCTCTGTTTAAGATTGAGTTTCCTTATTACAAAGTCACAAAGACATTTTTCTAAACTATGTTCTAGAAATCTTACTGTTTTACTTTTTCTGTTATCAGGTTGGAATTAATATTTTTGTGTCGGTCTGAGTTAGTGGTTATGTTTGTATTGATATATGGATATCCAGTTGGCATGGAAACACCACAGTATTGTAGATAATAACCTTTCCTCACTGCTCTGTAAGTACTACCTTTTGTCATAAAACAAGTATCCAAAATAGATGTATAGGACTTTTTTTTAGACCCTAAGCTCTTTCACTGGCCTATGTGTCCATCCTTGCTCTAATTCCACCTTGTCTTAATTGCTATACCTTTATAAACTTTATCTGTTCAACTCATCCTACTATTAATATCTGACTAAATGTGTCATTCTACTTGGTTCTTCTATTCTTTGCTCTTCTATTTCAGGACTGTCCACCCTTTGCATTTTCACATACATTTTAGGAATAACCTGTCAACTTTCTTCTCTTCTCTAGATATACTCAATCCCTAGGTAGACTCATCCAGTTTCATCAGTTTGAATATACACACTCTGTCAAACAAACCTCTGCATTTAATAATCTTCAAAACAAACCCAGAATCTGATGATTATTACCAACCTGGTCCCAGGCACCACCCGTCCTTCACAGGTTTATTAAGAGCCTCCTAACTGGTCTCCAAGCTTCCATTTTTGCCCCACTAGTAGATGCTCCATGATAGAGAGATCTTTTAAAATAAAATCTTGTTCCTCTGGTCAAAACTCATCTCATTCAAGAGTAAATTCTGGTTTTGTTGACAATGGTCTACATAACTGGCTGCACTGTTGCTCTGGCCCAGCCAAAGTGGCCTCTGATCAGCTACACTGATCAGCTACACTGATCAGCTGATCAGTGTACAGTCTGATCAGCTACACTGGCCTCTCGGCGCTGGGCAGCCCCAGTCTGGAGCTTGCACCTGGTCAACTCCCTTCCTGGGAAGCTCTTCCACAGTTTCTGTGGGCCTAATACCTTCACCTCCTTCAAGTCCTTGCTCAAATGCCAACTTCTCACAGAGGCTGTCCGACTCTGTGCAACCCCATAGATGGCAGCCCACCAGGCTCCCCTGTCCCTGGGAGTCTCCAGGCAAGAACACTGGAGTGGGTTGCCATTTCCTTCTCCAATGTATGAAAGTGAAAAGTGAAAGTGAAGTCACTCAGTCGTGTCCGACTTTTTGAGACCCCATGGACTGCATCCTACCAGGCTCCTCCGCCCATGGGGTTTTCCAGGCAAGAGTACTGGAGTGGGGTGCCATTGCCTTCTCCATTATGTACTCCGCAAAGAAGTTAAATAAGCAGGGTGACAATAGACAGCCTTGACATACTCCTTTTCCTATTTGGAACCAGTCTGTTGTTCCATGTCCAGTTCTAACTGTTGCTTCCTGACCTGCACACACGTTTCTTAACAGGCAAGTCAGGTGGTCTGGTATGCCTATCTCTTTCAGAATTTTCCACTTTCATGGCCTTAAAAAACTGCAGTGGCCACTTAGGATTAGAAAATTATAACAGCAGTAGCATTTTCTTTTGGTAGACTGAACGTCATCATCACTGAGTTAAACATTCATCAGCAATTTAAATTCTCCATTTGACACACAAAGTTATCTTTTAATCACAGTTTATTAAATCATAAAGTCAAAAAAGCAGTAACAAGTCTTCCTTCAGTAGCGGAAGTCTTAATGTCAAAATACATGCAAAAATGGCCATATTTCCCAAAGTCACGTTCATTTGGATTGGTGGTTGTTTTCCTCATGTTTGCTTCATCTCAGTTTTGTGGAGAGCATCTCCTCTCAATATATTTAAAATGTATTTGCTTCATTAAATTTTTGTTTTCATGGAATGTTTTTCTTATTGGTTGATCGCCAAAGATTTACCTTTTATGTTTTTCCTCTAGCGTTTTGTTTTAGATTCCAGAGCAACGTACTGAACTGTACTTTAAATACCACTGAGCTTTCCTCAGGGAAGAGGCACAAAAGAGGAGTTGGACAAATTCGAGTATTTTTTAAAAAACACACATACATATCAGCCACAGAAAAACAAGATTCACAAAATGAAACCCTTCCAAATATTGTTTGCTAGATATAGATAGCATCACAACAAATTGTGTGCCCATATTTGTCACTCAGAGAAAATCACTTCTAGAAAACACACTCTCTTCTCCACCCAAATGTTTAAACTTGATTAAGTAAAACTGTTTCTTGAGAAATTTAATCCTTAACAATCAAGACAACCTTTTCAGTAAACTGAAAGTTAGCTACTTTTACTAGTATGAGTCACGATCACCTAAAAACCGACAAATAGCCTATTCTCCTCTTAACTTAGAACCAATTTTACTTTCTTACTGACCAAACTGAGTCAACTTAATCAAATCATCCTAGAGCTTGAGTCAGTTTAAGAGAAAAGGAGAAAAATAAAGTGTGATTTGCATACAAGGAAAAAAGCTGTCGGTTAAATACTAAAGATGACACCTGCAAACTTTTTTATCCCACCACTACATTTAAGACTTTAGGTCCACTAGTACTGGAAAAAAAATTTGCAATGCACCAAAAAGCTTCTAATGCATGAAACAGCTTAAAACATTGTTGCAAATAAAAGAAGCTTGCCCTATCATCTTAACTTTAGAAAGGTTAAGGAAAGCCTGTGTTCTTTTTTGTGTAGAACAAACTTGA
This sequence comes from Budorcas taxicolor, assembly GCF_023091745.1. Taxonomy (NCBI): domain Eukaryota; kingdom Metazoa; phylum Chordata; class Mammalia; order Artiodactyla; family Bovidae; genus Budorcas; species Budorcas taxicolor. The sequence continues at coordinate 25,991,930 of NC_068914.1, forward strand.
GAGATAAAACTTTTTTGTTTTTAAAGTCACTAAGTTTTGGGGGTGGTTTGTTATGTAGCAATAGATAACTGGAAGCAGCAAGCAACTCCAGGCGGCCTTGGTGGCAGTGAGCACAGACTGGAAGTCAAGGGAGAATCATATCTGCCTGGTGCATGGCTGGGGGGCACTGGTGCGCATAAGACGACACAGAGGAAGGCAGCATCAGTTGGAGCAAGAGGACTGCAGGGCTGCAGTTGGTGGCTCTGACTATACGTGTAGCATCCTGTGCCCTTGAATGTGCCCGGACAGATGGAAGTGAGGAGCTGAGGTCTTACCTAAAGGAGATGGGTTAGGGTTAGTAATCTGTTAGACTTGGGGATCAAACTGTTAAAGCGACCTACTTTAGGTCCACGGGTTGGTGGACAGCATTATTTACAACAGCCAAGATACAGAATAAATGTTTACAAGCCATAACAAAAGATCAAATCGTGCCATATGTGACATCGATGGACCTTAAAGGCATTATGCTAAGTAACGACAAAGACAAACACCGTATGATTTCACTCATGTCAAATATAAAAAACAAAACCCCCAAAATAAACAAACAAATGAACAAAAAAAATAATGTAGATACAGAGCACAGTGCAGAGGTTACCAGAGGCGAAGAAAGGGGAGGGCGAAATGGCTAAAACAGGTCAACCATATGATGGAAATTAAATTTCTGGTGGTGAGCATGCTGAAGTATAGACAGAAGAAGAAATATAATGATGGAAACATGAAAGGTCGTAAATCAACGCTGCTTCAATTAAAAACCTGTTTTTAGTAGAAATGATTTATATTAATTATGCAAACATTACTAAAAAGAAGAAAGTAGAAATCTAAAACTCAGCCCCAGATCCACTGACCAGAAATAATTAGTGATAATGTCTGATAATCCAAACATCTTTCTGTACTATTATTAGAGAAAGAGTGACAGGAAAAGTATACAAAAGTGAAATCTTAAAATACATGAAATTTAATGTGAAAACCCTAAATTACATTTTGCTTAAATTTAACAGACAATAAAACTGAAGGAACAAATAAAATTTTAACTTAGAAATGTTGGGGCTACACTAATCCTTTAGGAACAGGATTAGGAAAGGCTAGCATTTCAACCCTATGAAAGGTTGCTATGAAAGATTAAATCTGCTTGGATGCTTCCTTCTCACCCTCTCCAGATTTTCATTACCTGTTTTTCTTTTTTAAAAAAACAGTCCATCGGGTCACAGAGTCAGACGCGACTGAGCGACTGAGCATGCGTACCTTTTTTTAAAAACCAAGATGTATACCATATTCTAATATATGATATTAATGCTATGGAAACTTTTAAAGGCAAGGAATGATTTCGATATGAGTTTCACTAAAAATAAATGAAGCTCCATACTGACAAATCTTACAGATGATCTTTTTAAGGCAGCATAGATGTGCATGCTGAGGCAAATGTGCAATTCAGTCAAGCTGACAAATGTGATATTTTGCTGTTTGGTAGACTTCATTCACATACTAACTGGAAATAGGAAATGCATTTCCAAGTTGAATTTCTTGAAGCACGACAGACAATGCTGTAATAAAATCCAGATATTCCTGCCACTGCATTCCTTTCCTCTAATACTTCTGTAACTCAATCTGAAAAGACCAGCTTTGGAAAGATTACTTTTTTATAGGCCACTAATGTTGCAGATATTTTCTAGGTACTCAGATTGTCAAAATCATCAAATCATTGAAAACTAATCTAAGGATATTTTACAATTTTTGTTTCCTTGTTCTAAAATGGCAATGGTATTCCAGTAGCTCAATTCTGTGTTTCCTGACACTATTTCTCAAAAAAATCACAATTAGGTTTTCTATCTCATAACCTCTACTATAATGGTTTTTGAACCTGGTTGCACATTCCAATCACTTGGGGAGCTTTAAGAAAATAAGGATATCCAACCCCACCCCAGATCCATTATTACAATCTTTGAGACTGGGCTCTGGGAAAGGTGTTTTAAAACTACTATAGTGCTTGGTGAGATCTTATTTTAACTGAAGAGTCTAAATCATCTATATAAAAAATAAATAAATAAATCATCTATATGAAAACAGATACTCAATTTATCATGTGTTCAGTTACAGTGAAAATAAATTTTTAAATATTTTAATTATATTGAAGTATAGTTGATTTAAAATGTTGTTAGTTTCAGGTGTACAGCAAAGTGATTCATTTATACATATACATATATTCATCTCTTCTGTCAATAGGTTCTTTGCTCATATCTTATTACATCATATCTCATATCATATCACAGAATATTGGGTAGGGTTCCCTGTGCTATATAGTATGTCCTTGTCGGCTATCTGTCTTACATATAGCAGTGTGCGTGTATTAGTGAAAATCATTTTATTAAGATTTTAAGAGGTGAGTTATCACTATCAACCACGTTTCTCAAATTTAATGATGTCATCAATTTTCAACATTTGTAAATCTGTTGAGTTGCTTTTCTGGTTCAAAGCTGTAATTTTAAAATACCCCATCATACAAAATTCCTTTTTAAAGAGTGAGTAATGTTAGGAAATTTTGTCCCTTTATTAAAGGATTAAATGCTAGCAAAACTCTGACTGACAAAACAATAATAGAACAAGAGTCCGGTTAGGAGTAAAAGGAATAAATGGTCACTTAGTTACGAGCCCATTTGCAGACTAACATGCTTTTTTTAAAAAAAAAATCTCAGTTTCCAAACCTTTTCTTGTTTATATTAGAAGTTCCATTTTATCCTATGAATTCCAGTCTTTCAAAAATGAATTATTTTATTGAAGTGTAATTGATTTGCAATTTGTTAAATTCTACTGTACAGCAAAGTGATTCACTTAAACACGTAATTCTTTTCCATATTCTCTTCCACTAGGGTTTATCACAGGATACTGAATACAGTTCCCTGCGCTATACAGCAGAACCTTGTTGCTTTCCAGTCATCTTTAACAAGAAACATTCCAAACTCACCCACTTCCTTTATTCTACCAGTATGCACTTGGGCTTTGGGCAGTACTCCTTTTCTTGTACAAGCTGATTGCTGATTCATTTTCTAATTTCCCCTTCTTAAACCATTCTTATGAAATCCTCCAAGATTCCTCAAAGAGGCTAACATTCTTCACATTTAAAACAAGTGTTAAACTAGCTGACAATCCTATTGATGTTTCTGGGTGACTACTGGGGTAGTGCAAGAATATGGATAATTTCTACAGTTAAATCTAGTAGATTTATTTGCTTTGCAATTTCAAACTAGAAATCTCCACATAATCTACATATCTACAAGCGAATGTCTCATAAGGTTCCTGAGGTGCTGTAAGGCTCTGAATGTCCTTCTCTATCGAACAAGTGAGCACAGCACATGAATGACAAAGGAGCAAGGGGACAGCCTAGCAAGCCAGATAAATCCTGGCCATCAGCGGGTGACAGATGTTTCAGCCAGATCACCACCAGAGCAATGCTGACCACATGGAAAACATACAACTCTAATATTTTCCATTTCCCCCTCTTCTATAAATAACGCTCAGGATGTATAAGGAATCAGAGCGACGCAATGGTAAAAAATGTGAATATTACATGTTAGCGCCCATAGATAAGTTCAAACCCACTCCAGATTCTAGGACTATTGTGTCTGCTGTGTGGTAGTGGAGAACGCCTCTAAAACACGTAACCAAAAGCTGTATTGTTCTCGTGTAGGGATAAGGGAACTTCAAGCAATGCAACATTTTTTGACCAGATAAACTATCAAAACAGAGAAGTAACATCACTAAGAACACAAAGCAGCAGCTGTTAAGAAAATTATTCTACATTTCGACATCAATACTCTTAGGTCTATCTTAATCTGGAAGTAGTTATGTGAAGCCATATTGATTGGCACATTTTTTTTTTAGACACCAAATTACTTTTTATAGCCATATATCAAATGGACAGACAAGAAAAATACTTTTATCTGAAAATAGTGTTGGGGGGGAACCTCTTAAGTCTACGTACCTACTTTTAGAAGCTCAAAAATCCTTTGAATATATAAGGAACTTGACATGTTCATTGGACTCATACCAATTTTGGAGGTGGGGGGGCAGGGAAGGACTAGATACAGCCTGCCTGGCGATTTCACAGAGGTTCTGGCCTTTTGTTCACATATTCTTCATGACAGGTGCAGTTCCCTCCCTCCCTCCATCTGGGGCCTGGCTTAGCACTGAAACTGGCCTCAACACCAGCCAGAAGCATATGGGCTGGGACAGGGGCAGAATCTCCTTTCTGTCGGTATCTGCTCTGTGTTGTCTTTAGCTTGTCTCTTTAGTTACCGTAGATACCTTGGTCCTGACTCACTGTAAGTATTATGCTATTTTTTTTTTGGCTGTGTCACGCAGCTTGTGGGATCTTAGTTCCTGGACCAGGAACTGAACTTGAGTCCTTCGCAGTGAAAGGGTGGAGCCCTAACCACTGGACCACCAGGGAATTCCCTTAGCATTTTAAAAAATGTAATAGTTGTTATAAAGACAATATATGACGTATAGTTCTAAGTTAGGAGCATAATGAAGCGAATCAGTCATTCAGCTTCAAGGTAGAATACCACCAACACAATTGTCCCAGAGTCCCTTTCTCTCAGGTTACTGAGTTAACCCTTATCCTAAAATTTGTGTTTATTATTCTCTTTTTTGAAAAACCGACTTGCCATATATGTATATATCTCTATATATTGTTTAGTTTTGGGCTTCTCAGGTGGCGCTAGTGGTAAAGAACCCGCCTGCCAATGCAGAGATGCTGGTTAGATCCTTGCGTTGGGAAGATTCCCTGGAGGAGGGCATGGCAACCCACTCCAGTATTCTTGCCTGGAAAATCCCCAAGAACGAAGGAGCCTGGCGGGCTACATTCCAAAGGGTCGAGAAGAATCAGATATGATTGAAGTGACTGAGCAGGGCACATGCTAGACACTTTAAAATGGTATCACACTAAAAGCAATCATATCTGGCTTTCCCCCCAAAAAAACACACTTTAGCTTTCCAAATATTCATCCATATTGATGCTTGTAATACGTATCTCATTCACTTTTCTTGCTGAGTAATATTCCATTATGTAAACAGACCAAGATTTATTTACCCATTCTCATGTCCATGTAAATTAGTATTCTTGGTAGGTTTTTAAAAAACTGTATTTATTTGGTTCTCTGGGTCTTAGCTGTGATACGATTAACACAAGATTTTTTAGTTGCAGCACACAAACTCTTAGTTGTGGCATTTGGAACCAAGTTTCCAGACCAGGAATTAAACCTGGGTCCCCTGCATTGGGAGCGTGGAGTCTTGGCCACTGGACCACCAGGGAAGTCCCTTTGGTAGATTTTTGCTTTAAGAACTTTCCTATAAATATCCTTGCAAATGTCTCCTGATTTCCATGCCAAATACTACCTAGTTGTAGAATTTCTGGTTATAGGGTATGATTAATACTATGACTTAGGGCCAAACTGTTTTCCAAAACAGTTGAAGCATCTTACTTTCTTACTGGCATCACAAATATAAGATCCCGTTGCACTACCCATCCTTGCTAACACCTGGTATTTTCAGACTTCTTAATTTTTGCAAGCTAGAAAGCATGAAATGGAATTCCAATGTGGTCTTAATTTACATTTCTTTGAAAACTAATGAGTTTTGTATGTTGCTTTCCCGGCTTTGCTACTGGTTCAATTGTACATCTTCCTTTTAGACTATTTCTTATTGATTTTAAAGAATTTCTACACCATCCCAATATCATACTTTGTGAGTTACATCTATTACAAAACTGTCTGCAATTTTTGCCTATGTTGGGCCATAATTCTAGTACAGGCTTCTTCCATCACACCTTCCTTCCCTGGCTTCAAGCTATTGAGAAATTTTAAAATAGCAATATTAGTTTCTAAACTGAGTTTTAAAAATTCCATATCCTGAGAAGTTTATTTAATATAATTAGCTGTTTTTTTTTCCCACATAGATTGGCAAAGACAAATTTATTTCCAATGCAGTGAAAATTCAGCTACCATTGCTGAGAATGTAAAATCAGTCTTTGCATTGGTGGTAGGGGAGGTGATGCAAGAGTGTAAGGGTGGTGATGCAAGAGTAAATTATTTTACAAAAGTCACTGAAATTATTATATGTAAATTCTATCCCCAAAAATGCTGATGTGAAATTTTAAAAGTAACAGATGGACATTATATTTCAGGGAGGTGGGATAGCCTGTTGGTTAAGGTCTGGTTCTAGAGTCAGACTGCCACTTAGCTCTGTCTCTTAGTATGTTATCACCTTGGGCAAGTTATCTCATGTCCTTAACCCTCACATTTCTCAAAGGCAAAATGAGGGTAATAGCAGCACCTATACTGTTATGTCATAAATGTTTTACTTTTCACATCTCAGCAAGTATCTGCTGATAGTTTATTTTTGAGTTTGCTGTGAAGTAAGGCTGTAGTCTTACGTGTACAGGAGGCAGTGATCAAGACCATCCCTATGAAAAACAAATGCAAAAAGGCAAAATGGCTGTCTGGGGAGGCCTTACAAATAGCTGAGAAAAAGAGGAGAAGCTAAAGGCAAAGGATAAAAGGAAAGATATACCCATCTGAATGCAGTTTCAAAGAACAGTAAGGAGAGATAAGAAAGCCTTCCTCAGTGATCAATGCAAAGAAATAGAGGAAAACAGTAGAATGGGAGAGATTAGAAATCTCTTCAAGAAAACTAGAGATACTCAGGGAATATTTCATGCAAAGATGGGCACAATAAAGAACAGAAACGGTATGGATCTAACAGAAGCAGAAGATATTAAGAAGACGTGGCAAGAATACACAGAACTGTACAAAAAAGAGCTTCACGACCAAGATAATCATGATGGTGTGATCACTCACCTAGAGCCAGACATCCTGGAATGCAAAGTCAAGTGGGCCTTAGGAAGCATCACTAAGAACAGAGCTAGTGGAGGTGATGAAATTCCAGTCGAGTTATTTCAAATCCTGAAAGATGATGCTGTGATAGTGCTGCACTCAATATGCCAGTAAATTTGCAGAACTCAGCAGTGACCACAGGACTGGAAAAGGTCAGTTTTCACTCGAATCCCAAAGAAAGGCAATGTCAAAGAATGCTCAAACTACCACACAACTGCACTCATCACATACGCTAGCAAAGTAATGCTCAAAATTCTCCAAGCCAGGCTTTAACAGTATGTGAACTGTGAACTTCCAGATGTTCAAGCTGGATTTACAAAAGGAAGAGGAAACAGAGATCAAATTGCCAACATTTGTTGGATCATTGAAAAAGCAAGAGAGCTCCAGAAAAACATCTACTTCTGCTTTATTGACTATGCCAAAGCCTTTGACTCTGTGGATCACAACAAATCATGGAAAATTCTGAAAGAGATGGGAATACCAGACCACCTGATCTGCCTCCTGAGTAATCTATATGTAGGTCAAGAAGCAACAGTTGGAACTGGACAGGGAACAACAGACTGGTTCCAAATCGGGAAAGGAGTACATCAAGGCTGTATATTGTCACCCTGCTTATTTAACTTATATGTGGAGTACATCATGCAAAATGCCAGGCTGGATGAAGCACAAGCTGGAATCAAGATTTCTGGGAAAAATATCAATAACCTCAGATATGCAGATGATACCATCCTTATGGCAGAAAGTGAAGAGGAACTAAAGAGCCTCTTGGTGAAAGTCAAAGAGGACGGTGAAAAAGCTGGCTTAAAACTCAACTTTCAGAAAACTAAGATCATGGCATCTGGTCCCATCACTTCATGGCAAATAGATGGGGAAACAATGGAAACTGTAACAGACTTTATTTTCTTGGGCTCCAAAGTCACTGCAGCCATGAAATTAAAAGATGCTTGCTCCTTGGAAGCAAAGTTATGACAAACCTAGACAGCATATTAAAAAGCAGACATATTACTTTGCCAACAAAGGTCCGGATATTCAAAGCTATGGTTCTTCCAGTAGTCATGTATGATGTGAGAGTTGGACTATAAAGAAAGCTGAGGGTTGAAGAATTGATGCTTTTGAACTGTGGTGTTGGAGAAGACTTGTGAGAGTCCCTTGGACTGTAAAGAGGTCCAACCAGTCCATCCTAAAGGAAATCAGTCCTGAATATTCACTGGAAGGACTGATGCTGAAGCTGAAACTCCAATACTTTGGTCACCTGATGTGAAGATCTGACTCATGTGAAAAGACCCTGATGCTGGGAAAGATTGAAGGCAGGCGGAGAAGGGGATGATAGAGGATGAGATGGTTGGATGACATCACTGACTCAATGGGCATGAGTTTGAGCAAGCTCTGGGAGTTGGTGATGGACAGGGAAGCCTGTTGTGCTGCAGTCCATGGAGGCACAAAGAGTTGGACACATCTGAGCGACTGAACTGAAGGCTGTAATCACATTCCTCTTTTCCCTGAGATAACCAAGCTGTCACAACACTAATTATCCTTCCTTGCCCAGTGATTTTGAATACTGTCATATCAGATTTCCTTATATGCCAGGTTAGTTTGTGGATTCTTGCTTGAGTTTCCTTAAGTGCTGTCAAGCACTGTACCAATACTACAGTGTCCCAATTACTACAACATTAAAATATATCTTGAAATGTAATACAACAAGTTTTCCTTCCTTGTTTTTTGTTGCTGTCTTACTGATTCCTGAGCTTCTGTTCTTCCCCCATGAACTATGGATTAGTCTATCAAGTTCCATGAAAGCAAAAACAGCAAATTCTTCCTGGACTTCCAGGGAATTCTATTTTGGAAGAATTAATAACCATCAACTAATATTGATTCATTAATAAGAGCTATCCATTTATTTAGATCCTTCATCTTTCAACCACATTTTATAACTTCATAGGTTTTTTCCATTGTTACCGTCCCTTTTAATAGAAAAAATAGAATCTTTTTACGTTTATTATCTTTATCTATATAGTTGAACCCATTTCTACTATCTTTTTTTGTCCATGTGTCTCTCACCTCCTGCCCTTTTTATTTTGGTCTTTTATAATCCTCTAACCTCCTTCTTTCTCTGTTGGTTTGGAGACTATAGATATTTATAGCCTTTTAAATTATTGTATCTCTGCACACAACAGAGACCATTCCATTTTCTCCTTACCACTATCGAGAGAGAGGGAAAAGGATTACAACCAGACAAAAAGGTGAGAAAAATATAAAAGTGAGGACAAGGGAAGTAATGACGGACTTTGAAGTTGGGGAGCCAAACGGAATTCTTCAAAGGAAGAAACGGAATGCTGTCCTTCCCCAAAGAGTTCCTCCTCTCAGCACAGTTTAGACTTGTTCTTGCTGTTCAGTCACTAAGTCAGGTCTGACTCTTTGCGACCCCAGGGACTGCAGCAAGCCAGGTCCTCTGTCCTCTACTATCTCCCGGAGCTTGCTCACATTCAAGTCCACTGAGTCAGGGATGCTATTTAACCATCTCATCCTCTGCCTCCCTCTTCTCCTTTACATATTTAAATAGGCAGTGACAATTTTAGCTTACAGGTTATATCATGTTCAGCATTTTCTTTGTACTTCTCAGTCATTCAAGGTAAGCAAGGTCTCTTTTTATTATAACTATTACTCTTAGAATGGCTTACCACCTATGTTTAAGTGATCTTTGTTTGAGATGAGTTATTTCAGTTTAAAGCACAGTAAGATTTGACACCTAAATCAAATTCCTTATGATTATACAGTGGAAGTGAGAAATAGATTTAAGGGCCTAGATCTGATAGATAGAGTGCCTGATGAACTATGGAATGAGGTTCCTGACACTGTACAGGAGACAGGGATCAAGACCATCCCCATGGAAAAGAAATGCAAAAAAGCACAATGGCTGTCTGGGGAGGCCTTACAAATAGCTGTGAAAAGAAGAGAAGCAAAAGGCAAAGGAGAAAAGGAAAGATATACCCATCTGAATGCAGAGTTCCAAAGAATAGCAAGAAGAGATAAGAAAGCCTTCCTCAGTGATCAATGCAAAGAAATAGAGGAAAAGAACAGAATGGGAAAGACTAGAGATCTCTTCAAGAAAACTAGAGATACTCAGGGAACATTTCATGCAAAGATGGGCTTGCAATAAAGGACAGAAATGGTATGGACCTAACAGAAGCAGAAGATATTAAGAGTGGCAAGAACACAGAGGAACTGTACAAAAAAGATCTTCACGACCCGGATAATCATGATGGTGTGATCACTCATCTAAAGCCAGACATCCTGGAATGTGAAGTCAAGTGGGCCTTAGAAAGCATCACTATGAACAAAGCTAGGGGAGGTGATGGAATTCCCGTTGAGCTATTTCAAATCCTGAAAGATGATGCTGTGAAAGAGCTGCACTCAATATGCCAGCAAATTTGGCCTACTCAGCAGTGGCCACAGGACTGGAAAAGGTCAGTTTTCACTCCAATCCCAAAGAAAGGCAATGCCAAAGAATGCTCAAACGACCGCACAACTGCACTCATCTCACATGCTAGTAAATTAATGCTCAAAATTCTCCAAGCCAGGCTTCAGCAATATATGAACCATGAACTTCCTGATGTTCAAGTTGGTTTTAGAAAAGGCAGAGAAACCAGAAATCAAATTGCCAACATCTGCTGGATCATGGAAAAAGCAAGAGAGTTCCAGAAAAACATCTACTTCTGCTTTATTGACTATGCCAAAGCCTCTGACTGTGTGGATCACAACAAACTGTGGCAAATTCTGCAAGAGATGGGAATACCAGACCACCTGACCTGCCTCTTGAGAAATCTGTAGGCAGGTCAGGAAGCAATAGTTAGAACTGGACAAGGAACAACAGATTGGTTCCAAATAGGAAAAGGAGTACATCAAGGCTGTATATTGTCACCCTGCTTATTTAACTTGTATGCAGAGTACATCAAGAGAAACACTGGGCTGGAAGAAACACAAGCTGGAATCAAGATTGCTGGGAGAAATATCAATCACCTCAGATATGTAGATGATACCATGCTTATGGCAGAAAGTGAAGAGGAGCTAAAAAGCCTCTTGATGAAAGTGAAAGAGAGTGAAAAAGTTGGCTTAAAGTTCAACATTCAGAAAACGAAGATCATGGCATCTGGTCCCATCACTTCATGGCAAATAGATGGGGAAACAGTGTCAGACTTTATTTTTTGGGCTTCTGAAATCACTGCAGATGGTGATTGCAGCCATGAAATTAAAAGACGCTTACTCCTTGGAAGGAAAGTTATGACCAACCTAGACAGCATATTCAAAAGCGGAGACATTACATCGTCAACAAAGGTCCGTCTAGTCAAGGCTATGGCTTTTCCAGTGGTCATGTATGGATGTGAGAGTTGGACTGTGAAGAAGGCTGAGCGCTGAAGAATTGATGCTTGTGAACTGTGGTGTTGGAGAAGACTCTTGAGGGTCCCTTGGACTGCAAGGAGATCCAACCAGTCCATTTTGAAGGAGATCAGCCCTGGGGTTTCTTTGGAAGGAATGATGCTAAAGCTGAAACTCCAGTACTTTGGCCACCCCATGAGAAGAGCTGACTCATTGGAAAAGACTCTGATGCTGGGAGGGACTGGGGGCAGGAGGAGAATGGGACGACAAGAGGGTGAGATGGTTGGATGGTATCACCAACTCGATCGACGTGAGTTTGAGTGAACTCTGGGAGTTGGTGATGGACAGGGAGGCCTGGCATGCTGCCATTCATGGGGTTGCAAAGAGTTGGACACGACTGAGCGACTGAACTGAATGTGGTGTATTACACTGATTTGCATATACTGAACCATCGTTATGAATTTGGGATGAATCCCACTTGGTCATAGTGTATGGTCTTTTTTATGTATTGTTGGATTTAGTTCGCTAATATTTTGTTTAGAACTTCTGAATCTATATTCATCAAGTATATTGGTTTGTAACTTTCTTTTTCTTTTTGGTGTTCTTTGGTTTTGGTACCAGCATGATAGTGTCTCCCCAGACTAAAGTCAGTTTATCCACTTTACTCTTTTGGTTGGGAGCCCTTAAGATTGGTGATTACAGTTTGATAATGAAAAAGTGTCATGTCAGCAGAAGCTTTAGCATGTAACTTATTCAGTGCTGTATCTAATCACGCTGTTTTATAAATGCCAAACAATGCTGCTTCTTAATTATTCTTTATTTTGTTGTAATACAAGGTTAATGTGTGTGTATGCTTAGTCGCTCAGTTGTGTCTAACTCTTTGCGACCCCATGCACTAGAGTCCATGGAATTCTCTAGGCCAGAATGCTGGAGTGGGTACCCTTTCCCTCCACCAGGGGATCTTCCCAACCCAGGGATTGAACCCAGGTCTCTTGCACTGCAGGCGGATTCTTTACCAGCTGAGCCACCAGGGAAGCCCAATACAAGGTTAATATGTTCATTTAAATATCTAGGTAGTTTTATTAAATAGAAAATGCTTCACAGTAATTTATCTATGATTCTCTCTAGGAAGCATACAAATAATATAATCAAGATCCATAACTAGCTTTCTATTCTTCCTTTCATGCTTTCTATTCATCCTTTCATGCTGAGACTAAAGTGTCAATGCTGAACAACACCAGGTGTCAGAGTTTTCCCTTACATTGATTAAAATTATTTTCCCTATAACATCGATTTATTGCTCTAGCCTTGCATTTCATAGTTAAAGTAGAAAAATCAGTATTCCTTCTCTCATGTGACAACTCAAATTATGTATAGACAGCTATTTTGTTAGATTTGTTTACCCCTACTTTTCTAATCCAATCCCTCAAATTATTCCTTGCCATATACTAGTTTTCCTGTGTTTATAAAAGAGATTGTTAACGGGTTGAATTGTGTCCCCCTTAAAAGATATGGTGACCTTATCTGGAGACAGAGTCTTTGCAGAGGTAATCTAGTTAAAATGAGGTAATTAGGGTGGGCTCTAATCCTATATGACTTGTATCCTTATAAAAATGGGAAATTTGGACACAGAAACAGGCACAAAAGGAGAATGCCAGATGAAGATGAAAGCAGAGATCAGGGTGGAAGCTAGGAGAGAGACATGCAACAAATTCTCTCTCCATCAGCCCGCAGAAGGAAGAACCCTGTTGACACAATGATGTTCTGTTATTTAAGCTATCCAGTTTGGTGGTACTTTGCTGTAAAAGTCCTAGGAAACTATATATAATACATTACTCAGAAATGTGACATAAAAGGTTAAGGAAATTTTCCACAGCTGAATACTTGGGTTTATTTATGGGTGAGAATAATTCTTTCAAGAAATGGTAAAATGGGCATATTATTACTTGAAAATTTTAATGCTCTCTGCATTGAAATATTTGAATACATTCTGAAATTAAATTCTGAATTACTGGCCAGCACAAGTCTATTGGGTTTAGATTTTTCTTATGACTTTTGTTTTCACGATTTTTCTTTTTTTATGTAGTTCCGCTTTTGCAGAGTTGATGAGACTGTTAATAGTAAAGAAAGCAACATGCTGGTAACCCTTGACTCTGCATTCAAATCCTAGTATGCCAACAACTTCAAGGCCAGGAAAACTGGAATTTGTAAACCACATTTCATTTATAAATTTAGAAAATAAGGACTATGAGAGTTGGTATGCAGAATAAGAGATTACAAAAATTATTTTCAAAGTGTGCTGCACCAACAATTGTCATCAATTTGGGGAAATTCTCTGTACATTCTGAAATAGAAATTAATTCTGAAATAGTATTAAAAATATGAGAATGATCAGCAACAGTATTTTATCTAGGAAATTCTTAAAAGATATCCCAAGATGCTTTATGAATTTCCATATCATTATGCCTTATACTTTCTCCCACAGAAGCAGGAAATAGTAAACAACAAAGCCATTTTCAGATGGGGATGCTGAGGGCATTGTGTCTTGCAGAGCATCACTCCAATAGAACCACACAACATCTGGAGATATTTTTGGCTGTTGTATCTGTGGGAGGTGCTACTGGCATCTTGTGAATAGAGGCCAGGGATGCTGCTAAACCTTCTACAATGCACAGGACAGCCCCCTACAAGAAAGAACTATCCAGTCCAAAATTTCAACCGTGCTAGCTTAAGAAACTCTGACATATTTAAAGGATCTTCCAGTGAAATATGGAGCAGGAAATGGCAACCCACTCCAGTTTTCTTGCCTGGAGAATCCCATGGACAGAGAAACCTGGTAGGCTACAGTCCATAGGGTCGCAAAGAGTGGACCACAACTGAGCGACTTCACTTTCACTTTCCAGTGAAATAGAAAATACTTTGAATATCAAGATAAAGAGCTGTATATTTTAACGTTAGCTAGTCTGATCTTTACTTAAAATACTCTCTAGCCATTGTTAAATAATTCCATTCCAACTGCAACCGTTGTCTCTGACCACAGTATCTTAGTACATTTCACCTGAATTTCAGTTATAGTGGCTTTTGTTAATTCCAACATACCTGAAGCTGGTAAATTTGCTTCAGTAATAGGGATAACTATGCTTAACCTATTAACAGACAGTTTTGTAAACATAAAGACACTATAATAATTTTTATCTTTAATTTGTCATTTAACTTCAACGAAAGCGGCAGTTTAAGGCAAATGCATGACCAATGACAGAAATAAGCTCATGTTCCTCTAACAGAGACTCAGCAGTAATCTTCTCCATGTGATGACCAAAACAGTAATATCATATTTACGATATTTAAGTTACCCATTTATACTATTATTATTGTAATATACTGGTTATTTGGGCTTCCCTGGTGGCTCAGCTCGTAAAGAATCTACCTGCAATGTGGGAGATCTGGGTTCAATCTCTGGGTTGGGAAGATCTTCTGGAAGAGGGCATGGCAACCCATTCCAGTATTCTTGCCTGGAGAATCCCCATGGACAGAGGAGCCTGGCGGGCTCTAGTTTACGAGGTCACAAAGAGTCGGCCATGACTGAATGACTAAGCACATATATTGTTTATTTAAACATTTAAATCTATACTAGAAAAAGAGAATATAAAAATCTCTGTGCTAAAATTATTTAAAAAAAAAAACACAGTGGAGGTCCAGTGGTTAAGACACTGTGTTTCCAATGCAGGTGGCACAGATTCGATCCCTGGTTGGGGAACTAAGATCCTAAATGCCATGTGGCAGGGACAAAATTAAAAAAAAAAAAATCCAGTGGAAAAAGAAATAGCTAATATAGCAGCAGTGACAAAAAGTGAACAAAAGCAAATTGTTTCTGAAATGAAGGCTGACAAAGGAATCTTGTTGGAAGTTTTGGCCTGTGCGATGAAAAGAAGACCCAAACGTTTAGGATGTGTTTTCTGTCTTAATTAAGGAAGACAGCAAAAATGACCTGTTGGAGGGCATTCACAGAAAATTACACGTTTAAGATATTTAGCTTTTCAAATTTCTTTGAAAATATCATTGCTCCTATTTTCCTTATTTCTCATTACCTAAAAGCAAAGTATCCTATTCTTTTAGACATCATTCAGGAACATTTAAGCTATTTACATGATGAACTCATCAAAACTGGTAAATAAAGTTATTATTAAAATCTACCTTAACTTAATTGAAAGAAATTATTTTAGCCATTGGAATTCCCTGGTAGCTCAGTGGTAAAGAAGCTGCCTGTAATGCAGTACACGTGGGTCAGGAAGAGCACCTAGAGAAGGAAATGGCAACCTACGCCAGTATTCTTGCCTGGGAAATCCCATGGACAGAGGAGCCTAGTGGGCTACGGTCCATAGGGTCGCAAAAGACTTGGACATGACTTAGCAAATAAACAACAACAGTCATTTTAGCTGCTATTGAGATTCTACCAAAAGGAAGAAAAATCACTAGTAAACTGTGACTGCCCTCAAAGTTCCCAATGATTTAAAAATTACTCAAGCTGTTTTTCATTAATCCTGTCATAAACTTAACAAATATACATACATACAAAGAGTAGAAGCAGGTTGCTTCTATAATAATACATTTCAGGAATGAAACAGGCTTGGACTAGAGTAATGTTAAGTAAAGGTGATGAGAATTGGCTGAATGCTGCATAGATCTTGAAGGAGTCAACGCGATTTACCGTAGTATTCAATGTAGAGAACAATAGAAAAAGAAAAATCAAGGATGATGCCAAGTTTTTTAGCCTGAACTAATGAAGCACTGAATTGTCAATAATTGAGCTGGGCAGGCTGCCAAAGTCAGATCAAAAAGGCAATTCAGGGGTTCAGTTTTGGATAGCTTAAGTTCAAGATGACTTCTGTTGGGTTGGTCAAAAAGTTTGTTTGGGTTTTTCTGTAATGTTTCACAGAACAAACTTTTTGGCCAACCCGACATGTTTCCATGCAGACTCAAGCAGTTAAAAATACATATGATCATGAGTTTAGCAGACCTCTGGGTTGAAGGTATAAATTAATGAGAGCCCTCAAAGGAGTGTGGATAGAAAAGAAAAAGGCTTAGCCTCTGGACACATCAATTTTAATAATTCAGGGCATGTGGAGGAATGTGGCAAGGCAGACCAAGTAGGGAGTAGCCAGTGTGTTAAGATGAAAACAATGCAAGCAAGGTTTCTGGGAATCTAAGTGAAGGAAGTATTTCAAGGAGAGAAAGAGCAATTGTATCAAAAGCGGCGGATAAGTCAGAAGAGGACCGACCCTTTTGGCCCTGTGGAGGCCACTGCCAACCTATGGAAGGATAATTTTAGTGGAAGAGTTGATGGCAGAGCCTAATTGGTATGGGTTCAAGAGCAACCCAAAGGATGAGTGGTGAAGGTGTATGCAGACTGTTCTTTTGAGTTTTTTGCTTTAATGAGAGGAAGAGAAATAGGCAAATGAGATGGAAAGTAGAGGAGATTGAGAGAGAGGTTTTTTTTTCCTTAAGATGGGAGCAATAATAGTATGTTTGCATACTGACAAGAAAGATAAAGTGGAAAGGGAAAACGGATGATGTTGGAAACAACCGCTGGAGTATGGTTTTTAAGGTATGTAATTTAGACTCTAAAGATACTCACTAAATACAATGGAAGAGGACCAATTAAAGAAAGAGAACTGAGGTTTTACTACTACTGCCAGATAACAAAATTATAGTAAAAGGAAAATTAAAATGTGTTAAGATGTAAAAAGGGAAATGCAGATTTATGGACTTTAAAGGGAAGTTTCTAAATTTATCTAAAAATTCTATATGAGAAAATAGTACTAATTAAATATTTGGAGTAAATATTTTATATTTAGAAGTGAAAAAATCACAAAATAAAAAATGAACAAGTTGAACTCTAAACTGCATTAAAACTATGAACTCTCTGGATAATTTAAAATATCTAAACAGAAGTATAGTTAGATTTTGAAACGCACTTGCATTATATAGGACTCAAGGTTAATTTATTAGGTAATGAAGAGTGAAAGAGGAGAGTGAAACAGTTGGCTTAAAGCTCAACATTCAGAAAACGAAGATCATGGCATCTGGTCCCATCACTTCATGGCAAATAGATGGGGAAACAGTGGAAACAGTGTCAGACTTTATTTTGGGGGGCTCCAAAATCACTGCAGATGGTGACTGCAGCCATGAAATTAAAAGACGCTTATTCCTTGGAAGGAAAGTTATGACCAACCTAGATAGCATGTTAAAAAGCAGAGACATTACTTTGCCAACAAAGGTTCATCTAGTCAAGGCTATGGTTTTTCCAGTGGTCATGTATGGATGTGAGAGTTGGACTGTGAAGAAAGCTGAGCACCGAAGAATTGATGCTTTTGAACTGTGGTGTTGCAGAAGACTCTCGAGGGTCCCTTGGACTGCAAGGAGATCAGTCCTGGGTGTTCTTTGGAAGGAATGATGCTAAAGCTGAAGCTCCAGTACTTTGGCCACCTCATGCGAAGAGTTGACTCATTGGAAAAGACTCTGATGCTGGGAGGGATTGGGGGTAGGAGGAAAAGGGGACGACGGAGGATGAGATGGCTGGATGGCATCACCGACTCGATGGACGTGACTTTGAACTGTGGGGGTTGATGGTGGACAGGGAGGCCTGGCATGCTGCAGTTCATGGGACTGCAGAGAGTCGGACACGACTGAGCGACTGGACTGAACTGAACTGAATCGAAGGAGTTCAGACAAACTAGTAAATTATTAAGTAGCCAAGAGATTAATGGGTAAAGTGCATAGATTATTTGTATATGACATAAATATTAGGACAAATATTAATGCTAATAAGAAAAATGCAGAAGAAAACAATGTTATATTCATTCAGTTCAGTTGCTCAGTTGTGTCCGACTCTTTTCGACCCCATGAATTGCAGGAAAACATAAAAAAAATTAAACCTTCCCAATCTGGCTACACTGTGATCGAGACAGTACTCACATCTTGCTGGTGGTAGTGTAAAGTATTAATAATTTTTTGGATACTAATTTGGAAATTGACATCAAAAGTCACAAAAATATTTATAACCTTTGACTCAGAAATACTCCTCTTGGATATTTACTTAAAAAGTATACATAAATGATGTCCAATTCAGCATTATAATTACATTATAGCATTACCCATGATAATGAAATACTAGAAATGATCTAAAAGGGTAATTAAAAGATCAAAGAATGGCTATGAAAATTATGAATAGTGGCCTGAGCAAATGGAAGATATAAGATTTCAGGGCAATGTAGGAGATGCTTATCATATAACAATAAACGGCAGTGTAAAAATTACTTTTACTATACTGTTAATTACCACTATGTAACCTACACAGAAAGACAAAGAAAAATGTAAACTGAAAATAAATGTTCAGTATGCTGAGACTGTAGGTGAATATGTTCTTTCTTGTTCTCATAATAACTACTAACATTACTGAATACTTACTATCTACCTGATGGAGGAGAATGAACATTATGTATGTGAACACATTTAATCCAATGGGGTAAGCAACAGTCAATACTAAATGGCACAGCTGATATTTGAATTCAGACAATCTGTGTTCAGTCCTGATCATAATGACCAGCTATGCTGTAGACACAAATCAGAAAAATGGGATTTCCCTCAACCTCTAAGAATCATGTTTTAGAAGGTTATGGGTATCACGTATTATATTACATATAATATCATCTGGTAGTCTCAGATTACTATCCCTTAATAATTGCTAACTAACCTTTCAATTTTGCCTGTAAAAATAAAGCAAGCTAATTTTAAACAGATTGGAAAAAAATGAAAATCCTTACAGCATCACAGAATGCTACAGCTATGCAAAACATTTTGGAGATTACCAGATCCTTCTACCTCTACAGAGTAAGAAACAGAGGTCTATAATCAGTGAGAACTGACTAAAGGTCATGTATCTGGTTAATACAACCAAAGCTAGTTCTAAATTCCAGGTTTTCAATGATAATATTAAAGACGACAGTCCAATGATATTTCTTGCTACACCATCTAACTTCTCTCCCTCATAAAAACAAAAAACTCTATCTATATACTAAGTTCAAGCGCATAACAAATGTCAGGCACAGTTCGTGTTTTTTAGTTAAATTAAATATTGACAACAGTTTTAAGTAGTAAATATTATAATCATTTCTAAGACGATGAAACACAGATTTAGTATGTTGCCCGGGTGTATTAACTGGCATCCAGGGCTGATTACCAAGTCGGTGCTCTTCCTAGTGAGGGTCTGCCACCGGGCTAGGGACAAAGTGCTCACGCACTCAGGGAGCTCAGGTTAAAGAGGGTCCTTGTGTTCCTTGTTCATTATCGCCCAAGGTTCATATTGCCCAAGATTCATATGGAGAGAACTCTCTGATCCTTCTTTAGGTTCAGGACTAGTTGGCTGTTCCTGAGGATTCGAAAGAATGCAGTAAATTCTATCTGCGAGTGTGAAAAGGTTTCCAACTTTGTATAAACCCTGGGGTTGATCCTTCATGTACTTACTCTTATGTGTGATCAAGGGAGTAGAAAACGTTCAGTGCTTAGAGAAAGGGAAACTGAGGAACAGAGGGACAAAATATAATGATGCTTATATTCCCTGGCAAGTGTGCTTTTTAATATGCTAATAGTTCAAGGGCTCAAGAGAGAAACTTCCTGACACTTGATAAATACATTCTCATGACCTTTTCTCCCTCACTATTATCTCCCTTTCCTTTGCCTTGCACTTTTAATTCTGTAAATTCTAGCACTGCAGGCTTTAATCCTCTCTCCAGTTAGGGAACTCCTTAAGGGGTCTCCCATCTTCAGAGTCTCACCATTCACAACCATCTCACCTAAGGCACAGAATCTTCTAAAGCAAATCCATGGCTGCCTAATAATAATTATCACTTCTCCGTGAATATTCCTTGAAAACGGGCCCCAGCCTACCTTTCCAGCTTTCTTTCTCCCCGGTCTCTAAGTCCTCAGTAACCCAGGCTTTCCCTTCTCGGTTCTTTGGCTCACAGTGACCAGTTTATCTGGAATCCTCTCCGTTTTCATCTTCGGCTGTCTACAGTTAGTCCGTCTTTGAAGGCCCATCTCAAATGTAATCTCCCTTGCTTTTTCTGATTCTCCAACCAGATGCAATCCTTTACTTGTCTAAACCCTATAGTTCTGGGTATAACTCTCAGCAGACTTCACCCTGTCCTGCAGGTATCTGGTATTGCAACCGTCAGTTCCATTAAGATTGGTCATACATTATTAACCCTTGTGTTCTAGATAGCACATAGAAGACATTCATACTCATAATTAATGATCAAAAACAAAAATCTGACTTTGATGAATGTAAATTAAATGAGTGCTTCACAATTTTCTGTCAAAGAACTGGTTAAAGGAACCCCGAGAATAAAAACAAAAACAAAACAACGTGACAATATCTTAACTGGATACTTGATTTTCCAGGCACTGACACAACAATTGATAGACATCTACTAGGTTAGGAAAGTTATGTCTGTGTTATGAAAACGTAGACTCAAAAGAAAGCCCCCAAAGGCAAACAAAACAAAACAAAACAAACCGTAAAAAACAAAACCTTAAGACATGTGTGGTATTATTTCTTGAATTTTAGTTTGGTACAGATGAATCCTCTGAAGCTTAAAATTAAAAACTATACCGAGGAAGAAAAAAACTGCATTCAGACCATCAAATGACACATCTTGAATGCTACTGTAGAGAAAGTTAAACAGGGCTACTAAGCAATTGATTCACTCTCAAAGAAAAAACAAAACAAACCCAAAAGAAACCAAAACACAAAACAACAGAAAAATTAGCTAATTCTGATTTAGAAATGAGCAATCTGGCAATGTTCTTTTTTTCCACATTATAAAGCTAATCGGAGAGGCCTGCCACCTGAAAACATTTCAGAAAGGTACAGAGATAATACTCCTACAGAGATCATGATTAATGAATACATGGGCCCCTGGCTATAACTACGTCACTGCTGTTTACTTCGTGACTTCCCGTGTTCCAGGTGGGGGTTAAGTCAGGAAGGATTGGAGGAAATCAGTTTAAATTGTAGTCCAACCTTTACAGAGTAAACCCCACAACTCAACTAATTTTTTTCTTATGGGCCTGTAACTTAGCGGTAAAAGCACAATGAAATGAATGGATAATCTGAACAAAGGCAACAGGCACCTGCAATCTCTCAATCCCTTTGCAAATATATCCACCACGACAGGGCCAAATTCTGGGATCCGTTCGAGCAGGCGAGTGTCACCATTCAATAATGAGATCCTTTCTCGATAAGCTGTAAATCTCGGGGCAACTGAGACCCTTCCTAGGGATCTGAGCTGGGAGCGGTCTCGGATTTTTAGACAAATCTCTCCTCCTACCACACGTGACCGAGAGGCAATCAGCGGCCCTGGGAGACCCGCAACGCACGATACAAAGGCTCGGCGCTGCCACGAAATCCTCAGGAGGATCGCCGAGCCTCCCGCGCTTAGCTTCTGCGGAGCCTGCGCAGGGCGCCGCCGCGAGGCGCGCCGCTCCCGGGCCCGCAGGGCGGTGCCGCGCAGCGCGGGGAGAGGGAGCAGGGAGCGCGCGCCGCCTGCCCTGCGCGCCTGCCCACCCAGCGCCGCGGGAGCAGGGCCGACGAGCCGCACGCAGTCCGGCCGCACCGCAGCAGCCGGGCCCTCGGCCGACGCAGGGAGCCCCGCAGCGACGTGGACTAGGGTGAGGAGGCCGAGGGCTCGCAGACCCCGGGCAGGCCCGAGGCTGGGCCAGCCCACCCCGCCCAGGCCCGGGCCCGGGCCTTCCCTTCTCCTCCCGGCCCCTGCCGCCACCCCCGGCCTCCCGGGCCTCGCGTGGGGGCGGAGGGGCGCCGTGAGCGACACTTACACCACGGCTCTGGAGATGATCCAGGACACCATCTTCCCGGGGGCTTGGACCCCACGTCGGGGGCGGGTGGGTGCCGAGGGTGGCGGACCAGGCGGCCAACGGCAGGCCGCGCGCCCTCCGGCTCCTCGCACTCCCCGGGGCCGCGCTGGCGCCCTCGGGAGCCGGGCCCGGTGTCTGCGCGCGGCGGCCGGAGCTGCGCGGCGGTCGGTCCCCCCCACCCTTCCCCGCCCGCCTGCGGAGCCGCCGCGGAGCCAGCCAGCCCCGCCCCTACGCTCCGCTGATAGGCGGCGGCGGCGCGTTGGCCGAGGCCAAGTCTGGGCTGCCCGGCTCCGGGGGCTGGGCTGCCGGGACCCCTGCCCGCGCCGGACGGCCTTGCGGCCTGGATCCTTGGCTCTAACCTCCCTGCTCTGCCTCCTTTGTCCAGAACGTCCACGAGGCGTAGACGGGAGAGGGTGGGAGAGGCTGAGGAAGGGGACTTGGGGGTGAGGGTTGTTGATATCTGTGTGAAAAACAAGATAGTCGTGGAAACTCTGTCTGACGGAATCCTTTTGGACCAGGCCCTAGATTCTGGAGAGGAGAAATTTGGAGATGCGTTTAGCTACATCGGTGTTCTCACTGTTCACCGAGGCCCTGGACATCATCAAAGTACCGCATTTTCAGGCAGAGGTCGGGAGAATCGTTGTACAGGCCTGTCAGGAGTCTCCTGGTTTGTGGTGCAATGCAGGGAGGGGTAGAGGAGGAAAGCCTTGGATTTCAAGTTTGCAGTAGTGAGTGTGTAGATACCACTGTTCTGGGCCTCTTACGACATCGTCCCATCACAACATCCGCAAAGCCTGTATTACAAACACACCTCTGACCTGCCAGATATTCAGAGTAAAAGTTGGGCTTAGGATTCCTGACCTGTCTTACTATTTATAGCTGTCTGTTTTTTGGGAAGTTGGGTTATTGCTCGCACCTTGCAGGTATCTTAATTTCAGGAGGTAGAATTTAAACTCTGATATTTTTGGTGGCAATACCGAATCGAGGAAGTGATCTTGAAATTTAATTCGCATCTTTTTTTTTTCCTGTTAAGATGGTAATAAAAGATAATTCTAGTGTTCAGATGGTACGAAGAATAAAGGATGAAACATGGGCTTCAAGCCTTTGATTAAAAGGTCTAGGAAATAGTTTATTTTGTGACCATACTGTAATTTATTTTTTTTGTTCCTCAGTTTCCCTGTAGTAAAAAGAGGTCAGTAATACTGCAGTTTACCTCTTGCCTTCCAAGAGTGACATGAAGTATGCTAAATACATTTTATAAAATTGTGCCACTTGTTTGAGAGAAAATTAAAAAACGAATAGGAGATTATCCTGAGTTTTTTTAAGGTCCCAGGTTCAGTACATTAGTAATGTTTTTGTTATGCAAGGAATGAAATCGGAAACTCCTTTTTACTCTTGGGTAGGCTTTGTACTCTTGGGTTGCAAAGAGTTGGATGTGACTGGACTGAACTGAGGCTCTTTTTGCTTATTTATGCATTTTAAGAACGTATATATTAATTTCAGGGATCTCAATGATGAAAATTTGCATTTGTCTGGAATCATTTTTGGCCATTATTCAGCATTATTTGAAAATCAGGTGTGCCACATAAACACCAGTTTTCTAAAAAGTTCTCTTGCCCAATAAAACTCAAAGTATTTGAATGGCATTCACATTCCTCCATGAACTGATCCTAAATGTTTTTACATTGTTAATTTTTCCTGCCCTTCCAGTCTCTAATGTATTTTTTCCCTTACCGTTCTTCTCTGAACCAAGCTATGTTTTCATGCTCCATGCCTATGCCTGGACTTGATGTTCTGATTTTCATAGTTATTCATTTTCTCCAGGCCCCCATAATTAATTACTTGAATTTCTGTTTAATGCCTGTCATTCTGCTTTATATTGTGGTTGTGTTTCACCTAGGTCTGACCTACTGAGTGGTCAAATGTTTAAGGGCAGGTGTGGTATATTAGTTATTTGTGTTTCCCTATTCTCTAGGATAAAGTAATTACCCAGTAAAAGTCCAAATAATGTTTTTTAAAACTTTTACAACTCAGAGCCTAGGTGAAAATTTATTCCTGTTTAGCACACTGGAAACTGAGGCTTAGAGAACTCAGTGTCAGCGACCACATAACTTAGAGGGGATAGAACGGGAACTCATATTTCCCGAGTGTTCTTTACGTTATACTTTGAGAGTTGAAATGTGTTTAAGGCAGTGGGTCCAGATGGAGGCTCCCTCCGGGGGGAGGTTGGGAGGTATTTTTTGGGGATTGTTGGAATGATTAAGGCTAACCACTAGCATTTGATGGGTGAGAGCCAGGGATGGTATATACTCTTTGAAGGTGCACAGGCTGTTCTAAACAAAGAATGTTCCCATGTTTTGCAAGGTTTAAGAACACACTGCCTGACATTTGTGTAATGTTTGTGCTTATCTGAACCTAGAACCTCTGTTTTATGTATAAGGCATGGTTTTAACCGCTACTGAATTTTCCAGTGTCTGTTTCTATATGCAACTTGTGAAAGAAAGATTTGTTTTGTTCACAATTTGATCAGGAGTTGTTTGCAGTTTTGGAAAATTGTGTCACAAAGTACTTTGTATTCATAGCTGTCATGGTTAGCTGGTAGTTACTCTTGTATGTTTTCTAGTTCAGTTTTGTTTCAGGATTAACATGCTGAAACACATACCTTACTTTAAATGATTTTCATTTCACTTTTCCATCTATATTTTATTTAGGATAGATACATGGGTTTGTTTGAAGTCTGTAGGGAGATTGTTTTTAATTTCATTTCTGGGTGCTAAAGCAGAAGCTGGAAAATATTTTATGAAAGGGGAACATCAAGCCTGATTTGGTTGAGAATTCTTAGTCTAAACAGACTGTTATTTCATCTGAGGAGTTGCCTTACATGAGAAGAACCCAGATTTTAGTAGTGGGTGTACTGGGCTGTGCCTTGATAGTTGAGATCTGGTAATAGATGGCCATTAGATTAGTGCTTCATGATGTAAGGCAAGGCTCGGAGACGTGGGAGAAAAGGAAATACATGACCTGCTGCCTTTTAAAGGGTGGTCTCTTGGCATACTTGAGACCATTTCTTGTTTAGAAGATGGAAAATTGTTTCTTTAAATACTAAACTTAATTGCTTTTTAAAAAGCATATTGTTAATATTCATTTGAGTGCTTCCTTCACTGTGTTCTGCAAAGACTCTTTTCTTTGGGTGTTGTGTTTAATCATGGTGGGATGCAGCATATTTAGGGCAAAGGACGTTCTATCAGGAGACCTATTTCTAATTGCCATTCCTGTGATGTTTGGCAAGTGTATCTATGTTTCCTGTTAAGTGAGGATAATATTATGGTAATCAAATGCAAGGGGTTTTAAAGAGTAAGGGTAATTAGACTATTAAAAAGAATTGATTTTTCTTCCAGTTCCTGGGAGATATGTGGAATATGTGTCTCCTACATGTTAAAGTAGCTGATTTGTAGGGGAAAAAAGAGTGGGAAGGTACCTCGGAGAGCAGGTAGTAAGAGAATTACAGAGTACAGAGATAATATCTAATCTATATAATTAATGAGTATACTAATGAAACTGAATACTAGGTCACCTTCCCATTTCTGTTGGAGGAGTATTTTCAAGTGCTTGAAAATATTTTTATGTATAGAAAGGGTAAAATCACTAACTTTTATAGTTTATTAAAAGTATAGTCTACCTTTAATAGTTGTTTAGAAAATGACATGAGGATCTAAAAGAGAATAACTTAAAAGACAAAAATCTGTTGTTTTTCCATCTGCGGCTAAATGAATTTTTTTATGTGTTAGCCAGTTTGCTTTATGGTATTATGGTTACAACAGGCCAGTTTTGGCATCTGAATCAAATTATAAAGAAATAATATTGAAAATGCCATAATTGGATTGCATTAGAACAGAAAGATTAGATTCTGAATTAAGTATTTGATAGTTACTAGCCAACATTTGATGAAGAAAGCAAAATGCATCTGCCAGTGGCTGGGTCTAGGGAATATCTGGGTCTAGGGAATGCACATATCTGAGGCTGTTACACATTTGAGGTGGTAGCATTGGTTGCAGTGATGAAGAGTTTAGATATATTTCAGGTATTTCAGCTGTTCATTTAAGTCATAGTTCCCAGGTTTGAAATCAAGGTAGATTTATGATTTCAGGTATTGCTCAGGTACATATTGGGTTGTTATGATGTAATTTACAGAGAACTGAAATATTTGGTAATTCTATTATGTCCACTAAGCAGAACATTAAACAATTTTTGTTGATAATTTTGAGTGGTGGCTCGAAGCACATGGAATAAAATTCGAAAGGGTGAACAATGCAAAGTTAATCTTCTTTTATCACTTGTCTTCAGCTGTCCACTTCCTTACGAGGCCTATCTCTATTGCTGGGTTTTTGTTTACTGAGAATCAAGTCTTGAATAAGAGTTGTATATAGGTATTTAAGATGAAAGTAGAATTTTACATCAGTTGGGACATGATGTAAAATTTAGTAAATGATTTTGTGACAGCCAGCTAGCCATTTAATAAAATCTGAAGAAAAAGTAATTCTTGATGGATAAGAACTGTAAATGTAAAATCCAAAAGTACCATTAGAGTATAAAAAGACAACACGTGAAGGTAATGTAATCTTGATAATGAAAAGGCCTGTCAATGCGTGCCATAAAATCAGAAACCAAAAGGGCAAATTTCATAAGATTTGATTGCTTAAGAATTTAAAACTCCTATGTCGTCAGAAACAATATAAACAAAATTTCAAGACAAATGACAAATTGGGGAAAAACATTCGTAAAACTAAAGGTTAACATTCTTAATATACAAAGCACTTGTTAAAAAACCATTAATTAAAAACATATCGCAAAACTCAGAATATCTGGTTTCCAGTCTGGCATGTAAGGAGGAGCTTAGGAGTTGCCACTCTGTTCTAACAAGTAAAAAGCTGGGCAAACTGAAAAAATTAACAGCTCTTTTTATATGCTTCAGAGAAATGAGGTCATAAACGTCCTCCCAAATTGGAGAGAGAGGCAGTACAGAGAATTAAAACTCACCAGAGTGGAAACCTCTGCAAGGATCAATGCTAGGGTAGAAAAGCCGACAGCTCTGAGAGTTAAAAGCTGCAGGAGAATCCGATCGTCACAGTTAATGTGGGAGAAAAGTTCCTCCCTGCTGGAAGTCGGCAGGGGAAGGAAAAAGAAACCATTTTGAAATACACCAAATACTCTTTGAAATACTCTAACAGTTTATACCCTCAGGAGAAACTATTTCACCTGAACCTAACCGAACAGGGGAAAGGGAAATACCCAACACCAAGCTAGCTCTAGCCTTCCACCAGGGCTTGCCTCCTTCCCTCTCCTTACCTTAGCTTGAAATTCCTTTATGTAATTACCACCACCATCCTTTAAAAAAAAAAATTATTCCTGGTTCTAAGAAAGCATGTGCTCCTTGCTAAAAATCACTTGAAGAAGCTCTTCATCTTTCCTTTTTTTCCAGATCCTTTGCGCTCTTCCTTCTCTCCTTCCCTAACACTTTCCTCCCTTACTGTATCCTGTTTTTGAGACTTACCTATTGTTACTTGTGACTGTAGTTCATAGATTTCCACCACTATGTAATATCCACTCTGTGTAGTATATACAGTATATTTTTCATTCCAAATAAGGATATTTTGGATGTTTAAATTTTTTTTTTTTGCTCCAACTGCTTATGTGAAGGTTTACCTAAGGAGTGTAATATGTACCGTTTAAAGCATATAAACATCATATTTTAAAAATTGTAGATATTTTTATGGTTGTCATCCTTCCTAGTAAGCTTCTTGAAAGCAGGAATTGATGTCTTCCACATCTCATCCTGCATTACCAGCCTTACATATAAGAATAAATGTTTGTTTCATTGAATTGAATTTTGTTCTTTATTGTTCATGCAGCATCCTCTTGAAAACTCAATATTCTATAAGCCTGAAATTTCAAAAGAGAACTATTAGGAACCAAAATACTTGGCCATGTTATAACATGTGAAAATTGCATTGAAAAAATAAATACGAATTAGCAGGTAACAAATGTCGAGAATTCTTATCTGACAGTTTTAAATTGGAACATTCTGAAAATATTAAGCTATTACTTTAGTTTCTCTTTCTAGTGATGGAAGTAATAACCCCTAGTTAGTTGTGTAGTATTTAACTAGTATTTATAAGAAACTTTTATTTCAGAGGTCTAGAATAATAAGAATAATGTAGTTAAAAACTCTAAAAGAGAAAACTGGTTATATTTTTAAACATTAGTGAATGTTTAGCTTTATGTTATAATTTTATTATAGGACTTACACTTTAAAAATTTTTTTATTTTATATTGGAGCATAGTTGGCTAACAACATTGTGATAGTTTCAGGTGTACAGCAAAGGACTTGTACTACTGTATTAAAAAAAAAAGCTGTTGCTTATAGGGTCATATTGATACCATGTTGAATAGTTTTTTTTTTTAAATATAAATGTATTTATTTTAATGGAGGCTAATTACTTTACAATATTGTAGTGGTTTTGCCATACATTGACATGAATCAGCCATTGGTATACACATGTTCCCCATCCTGAACCCCCCTCCCACCTTCCTCCCCGTCCTATCCCTCTGGGTCATCCCAGTGCACCAGCCCCGAGCACCCTGTCTCATGCACCGAAACTGGACTGGTGATTCATTTCACATATGATAATATACATGTTTCAATGCTGTTCTCCCAAATCATCCCACCCTCGCCTTCTCCCACAGAGTCCAAAAGACTGTTATATATCTGTGTCTCTTTTGCTGTCTCGCATTTAGGGTTATCGTTACCATCTTTCTAAATTCCATGTATATGTGTTAGTATACTGTATTGGTGTTTTTCTTTCTGGCTTATTTCACTCTGTATAATCTGCTCCAGTTTCATCCACCTTGATAAAGAAGCACTCTCATGCTTTTTATGCACCTATCTTGGGCCTGGGACATTGGTTTTAGTTCACAGTAAGTGTCGTACCAAGGAGCCTGGATTTTATAATCCCAGCTTTAGCTTGTTAAACTGACTTGCTCAGGTCTAATCATTTTATCTCACTGGACTTCTGTTTCCTCATCTACAAAACAAAGGTAAAGCTTTAGAATGCTTATTTTTATAGGGTTATTAAGGTAATCCTTTAGACTGCTTGTCTTTGTAAGGTTATTAAGAGACTTAAACAAGGACATGTAAGAAACCCCGTTGTAAACTGAACTTTATAATCGAGATATGAGATATTATTTTCAGTTTGGAAAAATTCAGAAATACTCAAGACCACTTTTTGCAGTAGGGGGAACACTGAATCTGGGGGAAGATACACTGTCATGTATGGGAAAAGGAATATGTGCAGATAGCCACAGCCCAGGATAATGTGCCAGGCAAAAATCTTTACTGATTTTGAAGTTCATAGGCCAGGAAGAGATTGGTCTGTTTGGGGGAAAGGACACTGATGCTTTGGAGGATGACAGGCTTCCCTGTGGCTCAGCTGGTAAAGAATCCGCCTGCAATGCGGGAGACCTGGGTTCAACCCCTGGGTTGCGAAGATCCCCTGGAGAAGGGAAAGGCTACCCACTGCAGTATTCTGGCCTGGAGAATTCCCTGGACTGTATAGTCCATGGCGTCGCAAAGAGCTGGACATGACTGAGCGACCTTCACACACCCACACTTCAGTAGAATCATGTACGAGTAGAAAAGAGAACATGGCAGAAAGTTCAGCGTAATGCTGGGAAACTCGTCGAAGTACTGTTTTAGAGAAACAGAGCCTGGGGAGCGCATCTGTCAAGGCCATACAGTCCTCTGGGCCGCGAGGAACCCTTCCAGGGATTTTAAGCAGGGGAGTATTGTTTTCAGATGAACCTTTGTGATCCTTCATCAGGGTGAAGGATAGATTTGATGAAATATTAGAGGCAGGGTGATCCATCCCGAGGCTATTCTATTAACGTGGAGAGAAAATGATCAGGGGTTTGATTTGAGGTTCACAAATTAGGTTTTTGAATAGAGTTCAGGAGGCAATGAATTTAAAAGGTGAAAAATAGCCTTTTTTCGACTAATGTTTTCCTGAAGGTTAGCATAGACTTCAGCTATGAATGTACTGATATGAAACAAACTACAGTATTATTTGTACCACTTTTAACTTTTCGTGGATAGAAATCACAGGTATTTTCATATCACATTACATTTTTGCAGGTGTCTTGAAATGTTACTTACCACACATCATTACCTTGAAACTATGGTAGGTCTGCTGTGTTCGGTTCAGTCTCTCAGTCGTGTCCAACTCTTTGCGACCCCGTGAACTGCAGCACGCCAGGCCTCCCTGTCCATCACCAGCTCCCGGAGCTTACTCAAACTCATGTCCATAGAGTCGGTGATGCGATCCAGCCATCTCATCCTCTGTCGTCCCCTTCTCCTCCTGCCTTCAATCTTTCCCAGCATCAGTGTCTTTTCAGATGGGTCCGCTCTTTGCATCAGGTGGTCCAAGTATTGGAGTTTCAGCTTCAGCATCAGTCCTTCCAGTGAATATTTAGGACTGATTTCCTTTAGGATGGACTGGTTGGGTCTCCTTGCAGTCCAAGGGACTCTCAAGAGTCTTCTCCAACACCACAGTTCAAAAGTATCAATTCTTTGGTGCTCTGCTTTCTTTATAGTCCAACTCTCGCATCCATACATGACTACTGGCAAAACTATAACTTTGACTGGGTGGACCTTTGTTGGCAAAGTAATGTCTCTGCTTTTTAATATGCTATCTAGGTTGGTCATCACCTTCTTCCAAGGAGCAAGCATCTTTTAATTTCATGGCTGCAGTCACCATCTGCAGTGATTTTGGAGCCCCCCAAAATAAAGTCTGACACTGTATCCACTGTTTCCACTTATTATTTACTGAGTTGATTAAAAAAGCACACACAGTGTTATCAAATCACATTTTCTTGTACTGTTTTGATAACTATATTTTAATACAGTTGGTTTCCTTTAATCCCGGTGGTAATGAAAAACAGCTGGTAGGTTGTGAGTGTGAGATTTGAAAGGAGGAAGACACTGGAGTGAGGGTGGAGTAGACATATTTCTGGGGTAGACGTATTTCATTGGTTAGGCAAAGAATCAGATGTTGTGAGATCCACCATAGATCGTTGAGGTCATTTAGTCCATTGTCTCCCCAAAGTTTCACACAAGAGATCGCTTAAATTGTTTTTACGTTATGAATCCATATTATAAAAATATTTTTCCTCCAAAATCTTTGATTATTAATGACTTGCTGCCCGCCTCCCCTGAGTTTTAAGCAGGCGGGCAGCTTCTTGCTGTGACTCTTGGGACTTGCTCGGGGCCTCCGCTCTGCCACTCTCTACCCCTTATTTCGCCGCTTGTAGGTTTGGTGTCTTCTACTTCACCCCTTCCCTGGTGGCTTCCCTGGTGGCTCAGAGGTTAAAGCGTCTGCCTCCAGTGTGGGAGACCTGGGTTCAATCCCTGGGTCGGGAAGACCCCCTGGAGAAGGAAATGGCAACCTGCTCCAGCATTCTTGCCTGGAGAATCCCATGGATGGAGGAGCCTGGTAGGCTACAGTCCACGGGGTCGCAAAGAGTCGGACATGACTGAGCGACTTCACTTCACTTCACTTTATCCCTGGGATTTCTTTGGAAGGAATGATGCTAAAGCTGAAGCTCCAGTACTTTGGCCACCTCATGTGAAGAGTTGACTCGTTGGAAAAGACTCTGATGCTGGGAGGGATTGGGGGCAGGAGGAGAAGGGGACGACCGAGGATGGGATGCCTGGATGGCATCACTGACTTGATGGATGTGAGTCTGAGTGAACTCCGGGAGTTGGTGATGGACAGGGAAGCCTGGCGTGCTGCGATTCATGGGGTCGCAAAGAGTCGGACACGACTGAACGACTGAACAGAACTGAACTTTATCCCAACCCTGCTGGCCTGGTCTCTGCCACTTCTTAGAAGTAGAACCTCCTGTTCCCTCGGGTTTTTTTTTTTTTTTTTTTAAACCTCCCCAGCAAGTTGGGAATTTCAAGAGTGACTGATGCCTTTCAGCACCTTATTCTTTTGTCCCCAAACTCGGTCTTGAGCCTTATGGTCAAGTGGGAAAGTTGAGGCCTGGGGGGCTTGGGCTGCAGCAGGAAGGTGGTGGGCTCTGGTCTCCGGAGACCCTGGGAGTTGGGAGAGGAGAGCGATGGTAGGGGGGCCGAGGTGGAGATGGGAAAATCTTTCACCAGTTCGCGTTTGGCACTATCATCTTAGACTGTTACCGTTTGCTAAATTGCAGGATGCAACTCTGCTGAAATAGTCTCTTTTCCCATTTTCTTTCCAAAGGAGTGATTGAGGGCAAGAGGAGAGGGGGGCGACAGAGGATGAGATGGTTGGATGGCATCGCCGCTTAATGGACGTGACTTTGAACAACCTCCGAGAGGTAGTGAAGGACAGTGAAGCCTAACGTGCTGCAGTTCATGGGGTTGCAGGGAGTGGGACATGACTTAGTGACCGAACAACAGCAAAGGAGCCAATTGAAATTTAGGCAGTTAGGATAGCTTTTTTGGTTTCAGTATTTCAAGACCCTGCAGATGGCAGTTAGAGAAAAATGTGGAAGTGCTTTAAAAAAAATAAAGGAGGATAATGTTAATTATATGACTTTAGAAAAAGGAAAGTAAGGCTGGAATGAGTTGATTATGTTAAAGTATTTAGACAGATGAGCTTCCCTGGTGGCTCAGAAGGTAAAGAATTTGCCCTCAGAGCGCAAGACTTGGTTTTGATCCCTGGGCCAGGAAGATGCCGTAGAGAAGGGAATGGCAACCCATTCCAGTATTCTTGCCTGGAGAATTCCTTGGACAGAGGAGCCTAGTTAGCTATCGGTTCAGTTCAGTCGCTCAGTCGTGTCTGACTCTTTGCGACCCCATGAATCGCAGCACGCCAGGCCTCCCTGTCCATCACCAACTCCCGGAGTTCACTCAGACTCACATCCATCGAGTCACTGATGCCATCCAGCCATCTCATCCTCTGTCGTCCCCTTCTCCTCCTGCTCCCAATCCCTCCCAGCATCAGAGTCTTTTCCAGTGAGTCAGCTCTTCACATGAGGTGGCCAAAGTACTGGAATTTCAGCTTTAGCATCATTCCTTCCAAAGAAATCCCAGGGTTGATCTCCTTCAGAATGGACTGGTTGGATCTCCTTGCAGTCCAAGGGACTCTCAAGAGTCTTCTCCAACACCACAGTTCAAAAGCATCAATTCTTCGGCACTCAGCCTTCTTCACAGTCCAACTCTCACATCCGTACATGACCACTGGAAAAACCATAGCCTTGACTTGACGGACCTTAGTCGGCAAAGTAATATCTCTGCTTTTGAATATGCTATCTAGGTTGGTCATAACTTTTCTTCCAAGGAGTAAGCATCTTTTAATTTCATGGCTGCAATCACCATCTGCAGTGATTTTGAAGCCCCCCAAAATAAACTGACACTGTTTCCATTGTTTCCCCATCTGTTTCCCATGAAGTGATGGGACCAGATGCCATGATCTTCGTTTTCTGAATGTTGAGCTTTAAGCCGACTTTTTCACTCTCCTCTTTCACTTTCATCAAGAGGCTTTTGAGTTCCTCTTCACTTCTTGCCAGAAGGGTGGTGTCATCTGCATATCTGAGGTGATTTGAGATTTCTCCCGGCAATCTTGATTCCAGCTTGTGTTTCTTCCAGTCCAGCGTTTCTCTTGATGTACTCTGCATACAAGTTAAATAAGCAGGGTGACAATATACAGCCTTGACACACTCCTTTTCCTATTTGGAACCAGTCTGTTGTTCCATGTCCAGTTCCAACTTTTGCTTCCTGACCTGCATATAGGTTTCTCAAGAGGCAGGTCAGGTGGTCTGGTATTCCCATCTCTTTCAGAATTTTCCACAGTTTATTGTGATCCACACAGTCCAAGGCTTTGGCATAGTCAATAAAGCAGAAATAGATGTTTTTCTGGAACTTTCTTGCTTTTTCCATGATCCAGCGGATGTTGGCAATTTGATCTCTGGTTCTTCTGCCTTTTCTAAAACCACCTTGAACATCCGAAAGTTCACAGTTCATGTATTGCTGAAGCCTGGCTTGGAGAATTTTGAGCATTAGTTTACTAGCATGTGAGATGAGTGCAATTGTGCGGTAGTTTGAGCATTCTTTGGCATTGCCTTTCTTTGGGATTGGAATGAAAACTGACCTTTTCCAGTCCTGTGGCCACTGCTGAGTTGTCCAAATTTGCTGGCGTATTGAGTGCAGCACTTTCACAGCATCATCTTTCAGGATTTGAAACAGCTCAACTGGAATTCCATCACCTCCACTAGCTTTGTGTGTAGTGATGATTTCTAAAGCCCACTTGACTTCACTTTCCAAGATGTCTGGCTCTAGATTAGTGATCACATCATCATGATTATCTTGGTTGTGAAGATCTTTTTTGTACAGTTCTTCTGTGTATTCTTGCCACCTCTTCTTAATATCTTCTGCTTCTGTTAGGTCCATACCATTTCTGTCCTTTATCGAGCCCATCTTTGCATGAAATGTTCCCTTTGTATCTCTAATTTTCTTAAAGAGATCTCTAGTCTTTCTCATTCTGTTCTTTTCCTCTATTTCTTTGCATTGATCGCTGAAGAAGGCTTTCTTATCTCTCCTTTCTATTCTTTGGAACTCTGCATTCAGATGCTTATATCTTTCCTTTTCTCCTTTGCTTTTCGCCTCTCTTCACAGCTATCTGTAAGGCCTCCCCAGACAGCCATTTAGCTTTTTTGCATTTCTTTTCCTTGGGGATGGTCTTGATCCCTGTCTCCTGTACAATGTCATGAACCTCATTCCATAGTTTATCAGGCACTCTATCAGATATAGGCCCTTAAATGTATTTCTCACTTCCACTGTATAATCATAAGGAATTTGATTTTGTAAGCAGAATTCTTAGAAGTAAAAGATTTGCTATTGGTTAAAACTAATTTTAATGCTTATCAGATAAGGGAATTGTTTCAAATGCTTGAAGCTCTCAGAAGCCCCCTGCTTCTTGTGTATGAGAGATTAAAGTCAGAGGTATGGTCATGACTGTGATGCTGATAAGCCATCTCTTACGCAGACGTGGTTGGCCCCATTTGGAAACTACTGCCCTCAGTCTCCTTTCTGTTTTTATTAGATTAGTGACTTGATACATTTTCAGAGTCATTTCATTTACTTATTTGAGGTATAACTGCCAGTATCGGACTCTTCTCAATTCCACTGCTTCTGTAGTATGTGCTTGTGATGTTCTCATCATGAAGACCATATCACTCGTTCTGTCTCTCTCTCCTCACATTGTGCTTTCTATTTTTAAAGATGTATTTTATGTTTTAGAAAACATTTATTTACTTGCCTCTTCTGGCTCTCAGTTATGGCATTCGGGATCTAGGTCCTTGACCCGGGATTGAACCCAGGCCCCCTGTAGCGGGAGCCCAGAGTCTTAGCCACTGGACCCCCAGAGAGGTCCCCACAGTGTGCCTTCTAACCCCAGTGCTGATAGTGTATTTTTAAAGGTCATTAAGCAGTGTGGCTTAACGATTAAAAGTGAGGATTTCATGCTGAATGGTGCGGCTTGGATTCTGACCTCATCAGCCTGACTCTGTGTGATCTGTGGTCAGATGCTTTGTGGTCTAGACTAGCTCCCTCCTATGGGCTTGTCAGAAATTAAATTAGCTAGTTTTGATGTAATATGCCTAATATGGGCCTGGCACAAAACAGGTACGTTTTTGTTTTAAATTAGTGTCAGACTCCGTGACAGCACCATTGCTTGCTTGTCTAGTTTCCTGGACTAGTTTGTAAAGTTGTTGAGAAAAGGAAGAAGGTGTGGCTGTTCTGTGTGTGTATCCGTCCCTCTTCCTATCCTCATACTCTGTATGCAGAGATGTCATTCTTGTATTGTTTGTTTCAGTTGTTTGAGACCTTGAAGGCCCAGGAGCTAGTAATTTTTATAATTATGTTTAGGCACAAGATTAGGAGCCTTATGTGTAGGAGTGAGTCACTCACTTCCGGATATGACCACTTTACTCAGAAGATGTGATGACTTTCTGCTTTTCTTCCCAACAATCGCCTAACTTTGTTATGGTTACTTTACTTCACTGTATAGGCAAAATTAGGTGCCACGATTTTATTTCCAAATTTGAGGATTTGCAAATGACTGAGAGATAACCTTTATGTATCTTAACGGCCCACTGTGCTCACTGACCATTTATTGACTGATTTATATTTTTCCAAAGTGAAGAACAGTTTGACTGTACCTATGTAGAGAACACTTCATAGTAATTGGTTGCTTTGACCTTGAACAAAGGTTTCTGGGTTACTTTGTTTTCTGAAGGCTTGTTTTTTGAATCCATATCATCCGAAAGTTACACTTAGAATCAGTTAAAAATCTTTT
Source organism: Budorcas taxicolor (assembly GCF_023091745.1). Lineage (NCBI taxonomy): Eukaryota > Metazoa > Chordata > Mammalia > Artiodactyla > Bovidae > Budorcas > Budorcas taxicolor. Next base: position 26,028,552 of record NC_068914.1, read on the forward strand.
TTACTCCAAGCTTGTATCCTGAATGTTTTCTGAAGTATGCTATTTATGTACTCTTTTCTAGGTACTTAGGGCTTTTTACTCAGGTTGTTACTCCAGTATGTTCTCCTAGTTTGTAAAGTAAACTTGTACAGCTTTAGAGCAGAAAATTGACTTATTTCATTTATAGTGATAGAACTTTTTAAAAACATCCACTTACAGACTTTTAAAAATAACAGCCTTAAAATTCACAATTGCATGTAACTTACCCTTATATTAAAGTGTACAGTTCTGTCGTTTTTAGCATATGTACAGAGCTATCCACCTTTTACAATTAGTTTTAAATCACCCTAATCATTCCCCAGAGAAACTCCATACATCTACATAAATGGAATCATACAATATGTGGTCTTTTTGACTGACTTTTTTGACTTAGCAAAATGTTTTCCAAATTCAACCATTTGTAGCATGCATCCATACTTAATTCATTTTATTGCTGAATAAAATTCTATTGTATGGATAGATAGCATTTTATTTAACTCATTGATCAATTAATGGACATTTGGATTGCTTCTACTTTTGGGACATTATGAATAATACTGCTGTAAACATACATGTACAAGTTTTTGTGTGGAAATATGTTTCAGTTCTCTTGAGTTTTTTTAATGAATTAAGTTCTAAAAGAAAAGAAGTTGCGGACTACTTTTACAAAAATCTTTTGTAGATATTTAAAAATCCTGTCTATCTCTTTTATTACCAAGTATTAGGTTTTGCTAGGTTTGCTGCACTGACAACTAACTTTAACATCTCAGTAGTTTACGGCAATATGGGTTTGTTTCTTGCTCAGGTTATGTTAGTTGCACCTGGCTAGGGATCTTCTTCAGTAATCATCTCATTTCCAGGATTCAGGCTGAAGGAATAAACTCTTGTTTGGGACATGCTTTTCTTCTGACTAAAGGAAAAAGAAACAGAACTGGTAGAAACATGCAGTGAAAGCATTTGTTCAGACCTGGCATACATTTCATTTCCACTCACGTTGGATTGGCTTAGTTGGGTGAGTCATATGGCAAAAGTGAAAATCAATCAGGAAAGTATAACCCAACTGTTGTAGGCAATGCAAGTCATATGGCATTGGGTGGGGATAAAAGGCCATCTTGCATGGAAGGAGGCACAGATGATTTGAAACAGAAATTCAGGTCGTCGCAACTCAGAAGGAAATAATGAAACTTATGGAGGAGAGATGAGAAAAATGGAAGTGAAGCTGGTGTAGCCCCAGGTCTTTTCAATTCAAGGGAATATCTCAGAACTTCACAAATAAAGGGACGTTTTAGCACTAAGGTCAGGGGATAGCCAGCTTCAAGCAATAGTATATGAAAGTGAACCAGAGACCCTTGGAAGTGGATGAGAGTAGGATTGAAGCAGAGATCCCATCATGAGTGATACAGAATAAATTACTAGCAGGTAACAGAAGACTCCTTCTGTGTAGTCTTTTGGCCAGTTCCATCCCCCTCATGACAGCCCCTTATAAAGGTCCAGGTTTGTTGAAAAATTAGTTTGTTTATCCTGTACAATTTCCCTCAGTCTTGATTTGACTAGTTGCGTACCTGTGATATCATTTAACTTGTTCCCTTGCCCCTGCATTTCCTATAGGCTGGTGGTTAGATTTAGAGGTTTGAGTTTTTTGGCTTGGCTACCTCATAAATTGTGTTGCGTATTTCCATTAAGGGGCGCATAATGTCTGTTGGTGGCCATTGATGGCTATTTGTATAGATCTGTTAATTCATTAGGAATTACAAAATGGTGATACTTTTTTAAATTAAATCTTTCTCATATTTAATGATTAAAACATTTTTGAGTAGAGAAATTTTCCTTGTCAACTATTTGTTACCCCAAAATGAAGTTTAATAAAAAAGGAAGGATAAAATGTTCAATTTTTTTCCCCTTGTTTATCAGTTTTCAAGCTAACAAATTGGTTCCTTAGGATCCTCCAATGATGATGAGTAAGTTAATTTTAGTATCCTTTGATGAATTTGTGGATTTACAAATATTTATTCTTTTAGCCCATTGCTCTCTAACAGATACTCAGATTGGCTGGTGAAAGACTCTTCAAGTTGGCTCTTACGTTTTCCTGACATGACCTTAATTGCCCTTGATTGCTTCTTTGCTTTTTGGAATGATAAGACACTCCAGAATCATGTAAGTGTCCTGATCCAGACCTGGAATCAGGCGTTTGTTTGAAGAAACTTGGTATTTGGAGACTACAGTCTGAGTGCTTGGTACTCACTGCTACTTGGTTTTTTAGTGAACAGTTCCAGGAAATGAGTTTCTGGTTTTCTTTAATACCTAGGCACTATGCTTGGCATTTAGATAAACAGATATAAAACATAGTCCCTGCTTTGTAAATGATTAAAGCATAGTGTTCGGTTCAGTCGCTCAGTTGTGTCCAACTCTTTGCGACCCCATGGACTGCAGGACGCCAGGCTTCCCTGTCCATCACCAACTCCTGGAGTTTACCCCAACTCATGTCCATTGAGTCGGTGATGCCATCCAACCATCTCATCCTCTGTCATCCCCTTCTCCTGCCCTCATTCTTCTTCTTCATTCAGCATCAGGGTCTTTTCCAGTGAGTCGATTCTTTGCATCAGGTGGCCAAAGTATTGGTGTTTCAGCTTCAACATCAGTCCTTTCAATGATTTGACAGGACTGATTTCCTTTAGGATGTTATAAGTACTAAAATATGTTGGGCTTTTGGTATAAAAGTTCATAGGAGGTCACTTCACGTAGAAGGAAGATGGGTCTCTAGGAAATCCTCCTCAAGGTAATGACATTTGATCTCAGCTTTGAGGAATAAAGTGAAGTGAAGGTATTATACTTTTGGAAACTGTCTGTTTAGAATATATATGTGGTGTGCCTTTATCTTTACACCAGTACGAGTCTCTGTTTCTTATTCTACAAATTTATAACACATCAGTATATATTTTGCTTCTTAAGATTTTCTCTGTCAATAACATTACTACAGGAAGCATTACTGTGTGTTTACTCTTGTGCATTTGACCTTGTATTTTAATAGGACAAAATTCCTAGAAGGGAAATGGCCATGTTTAAGAATGTATGTATGTCTGTCAGTCATGTCTGACTCATCTCCAGACTCATGGACTGTAGCCCGCCAGGCTCCTCTGTCCGTGGAGTTTTCCAGGCAAGAAATACTGGAGTGGGTAGCCATTCCCTCTCCTGGGTAACTTTCTGACTCAGGGATCAAACCTGTATCTCTTGAATTGCAGGCAGATTCTTTACCATCTGAGCCACCAGGGAAGCCCTGTGTTTAAGAGTGCTGCTGCTGCTAAGTCGTTCAGTTTTGTCCGACTCTGTGCGACCCCAGAGACGGCAGCCCACCAGGCTCCCCCGTCCCTGAGATTCTCCAGGCAAGAACACTGGAGTGGGTTGCCATTTCCTTTTCCAGTGCATGAAACTGAAAAGTGAAAGTGAAGTCGCTCAGTCATGTCTGACTCTTCTCGGCTCCATGGACTGTAGCCTACCAGGTTCCTCTGTCCATGGGATTTTCCAGGCAAGAGTACTGGAGTGGGGTGCCATTTCCTTCTCCAGTGTTTAAGAGTAGATATATGTTAAAAGCTGTTGTGGGTTCTACCAAATTGTCATCAGAAAAGTTGATAGCAATTCACAGCTTTTACCAGTGGTAGGCTAGTGACAATTTCTTCACACTCAATAGTGTGTCTTTTAAAACTGTTTTAATTTATTTTAGTGTCATATTGTGTTGATTCTTGCTCAGAATATCAGGAAGTTAATCTAAATATGTTTACCTCTTGAAAGTATGGAGTTAAAATGTGACATTTAAAATTTAATATATTTTCACTTTTGGAACCTAGAAATTCATTTTATAATGGAGCTTTGTAGTTCTTTACTATGGATTAATAATTATCTGTGTTTTGAAAAGTAATTGAAAGTCAGACTACCAAGAAATCATATACCCTGCTTCTGATCACTTGCAGGAAGAAAAAACTTCCTGATGTCACATTTCTCTTTTCTTTTTTTGAAATGTGATTTAGAGATATGGGTTAGAAAAAGAACATTTTTTAAGTAGTTTGGGAGATTTCTAATTCTATCAGACTTTTTCTACTCTTGTTTAACATTATTACCTCCATTTATGGTGGCCACTTGTGTGATCCATGAAAATGTTATTGTTCAATCCTTCAGACCCCATGGACTGCAGCGCTTCAGGCTTCCCTGTCCTTCATTATCTCCCATTTCAGTTCGGTCACTCAGTCATGTCCGACTCTTTGTGACCCCATGGACCATGGGGTATGAACCATGAACCATGGCCTAGCACACTAGGCCTCCCTGTCCATCACCAACTCCCAGAGTTTACCCCAACTCATGTCCATTGAGTTGGTGATGCCATCCAACCATCTCATCCCCTGTCATCCCCTTCTCCTGTCCTCAATCTTTCCCAACATCAGGGTCTTTTCAAATGAGTCAGCTCTTTGCATCAGGTGGCCAAAGTATTGGAGTTTCAGCTTCAACATCAGTCCTTCCAGTGAACACCCAGGACTTATCTCCTTTAGGATGGGCTGGTTACAGAGATTGCTCAGATTCATGTCCATTGAGTCAGTATGCTATCTAATTATCTCATCCTCTGCCACCCTCTTCTCCTTTTGCCTTCAATCTTTCTCAGCATCATGGTCTTTTCCAGTGGGTCACCTCTTTGCATCAGGTGGCCATCTGCTTTTATTGAAGGATAAGCCACAAATCAATTTATGTATGAAAGCAGAACATTTATGCTTTTTCCTTTTAGGTACTATTTAAATAATTTGTACTTTCTGAAATTATGTTTTGTTCCCTTCTACTTAAAAATAGTCTGTGAGTCCTACGTAGATATGTCTGAAGAAGTGAAGTGCAGTCGCTCAGTTGTGTCCGACTCTTTGCAATCCCATGGACTGTAGCCTATCAGGCTCCTTCGTCCATGGGATTTTCCAGGCAAGAGTGCTGGAGTGGATTGCCATTTCTTTCTCCAGGGGATCTTCCCGACCCAGGAATCGAACCCGGGTCTCCTGCATTGCAGGCAGACGCTTTACTGTCTGAGCCACCAGGGAAGCAGGAGATATCAGTCTAGATTTTAATGTTATTTAAATTTTCCTGTTATAAATGTATAATTTTATCAGGTTACCATACCCAGAGAACTTTCTTAAATTATCGATGGTGTTGAAAAAAGAAGATAAGGAAAAAAATAAGAAAAGAAGGGAGAGAAATTCGAAGAGAAATCCATACAATTTTAATCCATGGTTCTTTTTTCCTCCGTTAAATAAGGAAGCTAATACTTTTATCTGACACTGCTCTCGAAGATGCAGCTGTTTTCTAGACTTAGATTTTAGTTAGAATCACAGTTTTAAAACAAAGTGAAGACTTTAATTTTAGAGTTATTCAGGCAGTACTGTGGTGAGTTACTTGTCTGAGTTATTTTTAATTATTTAGATCCTCCCGCCCCCGGATTTTGGACTCAACCACTTCCAGCTTGGTGTATAAAAGTGTAATTTGTTTTGCTTTTTCTTACATTTTAAATGGTTATTTTCATTTACTAATTAGTGTTAAAAATGATCTTTTAACTTGTTATTGTAGATGAAAACCTCCCTTCTTGATTAACGTCATCAGACTTGGTATTTGAAGCAACCTTTTTATTTGGAAATTAAGGTTGCCTTTCAAAGAAAAAGTAATGATTACTTCACGTATTATTTAAAAATAAAATCTCTATTAGGGCAAGGAATTTCTGCTAAGTTGGATTTTTTTTTTTCTTTTTTATTTTAGAATAAGTTCTCTTTTGTGGTGACACATAGCTGTTTCTGAAGTTGGCAAGAAAACTTCCTCTGGGGACTCTCAAAGGGAGTGTTGTGGCAGCTCTCTGATTCAGCTGCTTAGAAAGCTCTCTGAAAGTTGCCTTATTTGTCTGGAAAGAGTCTGGAGCCCAAACCTGTTTTTTCCACCGAGGAGGATTGTAGCTCTAAGCTCTGTCGAAAACAACCATGGAAGATTCTGTGATGATAGTGTGAAATGCAGCAGTACCAAGGCATAAATTTAAATTGTGTACTCCAAAGCAAATTTTCAGACCCAGTTAAAAAAAAAAAGCGGGGGGAGGGGAGAGAGGGAAGCCTTTCCAGTATGGATAGGCCTTGGCAGTATTTATATTGATATCCAGGTGGCGCTAGTGGTAAAGAACCCGCCTGCCGTATAGGAGATACAGGTTTGGGAAGAGATGCTTGGGTTGGGAAGACCCCCTGGAGGAGGACATGGCAACCCACTCCAGGATTCTTGCCTGGAGAATCCCATGGACACGGGAGCCTGGCAGGCTGCAGTCCATGGGGCCGCAGAGTCAGACACAACTGAAGTGACTTAGCGCACACACATATTGATATCCACCTTCCTCAGAGACCTAGAAAAAGGAAAGGAAAAAAGGGAGCCTCTCCTTTTTTTACTAGAGAGTCCACAGCCAAGCTGAGTACAATGTGAGAGTCAGTATACAAGGAAAAGGAGGGTCAAGAGTATTGGTACAGATTCCTTCTTATTAAAAAATGAAGTTTCGGGTCTTTGTATAATGTGTTAAATGAATACTGATTATCTCATATTAAAAGATTACATATAAATATTGAAGTGCAGTATGAAATTATTTTGAATCAGGTTAAGTGTAATGGAGGAAAGAGTCATTAACTAAAAATAGTTGTAGGACTTCTGGGGCTCCAGTGGTTAAGACTTCCCACTTCAAATGCAGGGGACAGGGACACGGGTTTGATCCCTGATGGGGGAACTAAGATCCCGTGTTATGTGTGGTCTGACCTACCCCCCTCAAAGAAGTGACTGAACTATTAAAAATTTGAGGAAAAAGAGGAACAGTAATAGTAAAACAGATGAGAAAGGTAATAGAAAAGATGGACATGGAGAAGTTAAGGAAAAGAGTAATTCCAGTTTTCTCTGCCTAGGGACTCAGTTCCCTGCTAACACATCCACCCTCAGCTCTCACCGCTTCATTTCCTCTCTGTCCCCAAACCCCCCCCCCCCCCCCCCAGTGCCATTAAGTGTTCTGAGCTTCAGTCATACTGCACTGAATTTCTCTCATTTCTTCAAATGTGACAAGTTCTCCCAAGCTGTCCATTTTTTATGTTTACTTGAAGCCACTGATACTATTTGGCTTCACAAGTGAGTCAGTGGTAAAGAATTCGCCTGCCAATGCAAGAGACACAAGTTCCATTCCTGGGTTGGGAAGATCCTCTGGAGAAGGAAATGGCAACCTGCTGCAGTATTCTTGCCTGGAAAATTCCATGGACAGAGGAGCCTGGCAAGCCACAGTCAATGGGGCCACAGAGAATCAGACGTGTTGGAGTGCGTGCACGTACACACACACACAGGACTTTAATACTCTGTTGAATAGAAGTGATGAGAGTGGGTATCTTTGTCTTATTGCAGATTTTGCTGGGAAGGCTTTCAGCTTCTTACTGTTGAGTATTATGTTGACTGTGGGTTTGTCGTGAATAGCTCTTATTATGTTGAGATATGTTCCCTCTATACCCACTTTGGTAAGAGTTTTTCTCATGAATGGATGTTGAATTTATCAAATGCTTTTTCTACATCTATTGTGATGACCAAGTGGTTTTTGTCTTTTCTTTTGTTGATGTGGTGTATCCCATTGATTAATTTGTGTATACTGAATCATCCTTGTGACCCTGGAATGAATCCAGCTTGGTCATGGTATCTAATCTTTTTTATGTGTTGTTGGATTTGGTTTGCTAATATTTTGTTGAAGATTTTTGCATCTATATTCATGAAAGATATTGGCCTGTAGTTTTCTTATTTGATAGTGTCTTTGGTTTTCATCTGAGGGTGATGGAGGCTTCCTAGAGTGCCTTTGGTGGCTTCATAGAATGTGTTCCCCTCTCTTCAATCTTTAGAAAGAGTTTGGGAAGTATCAGTATAAGTTCTTTGTATATATTGTAGAATTCCTCTGGGAAGCATTTTAAGCTGTTCCAGAAACAATCACTTACTCTGGCGTTCTAGAGGGAGTTAATTATACTGCTTTATAACACTTGCTGTGTTATGCTTAGTTACATATATCATGTACATTTCTGCTTTTCTTTTTAGTTACATGAGGTGTAGATACCCTGTGATTTGGAATCACAGGATGATTTTTAACTGTCAGAAGGTAATTGTAGGGAAGCAGCTTAGCAGCTTTTCTCACCTATGACTTTCTCTATTGCTTGAGTGCTTTTTAAAAAGCAGAGACATTTCTTTGCTGATAAAGGTCTGTATAGTCAAAGCTATGGTTTTTCCAGTTGTCATGTATGGATGTGAAAGTTGGACTGTAAAGAAAGCTGAGCACCGAAGAATTGATGCATTTGAACTGTGATGTTGGAGAAAACTCTTGACAGTCCCTTGGATTGCAAAGAGATCAAACCTGTCAATCCTAAAGGACATCAGTCCAAAATATTCATTGATTGGTAGGACTGAAGCTGAAGCTCCAATACTTTGGCCACCTGATGCGAAGACTGACTGAGTAGAAAGACCCTGATGCTGGGAAAGATGTGAGGGCAGGAGGAGAAGGGGATGACAGAGGATGAGATGGTTGGATGGCATCACTGACTTGATAGACATGAGTTTGAGCAAGCTCTGGGAGATTGTGATGGATAGGGAAGCCTGGCTTGCTGCAGTCCATGGGTTTGCAAAGAGTGGGACATGACTGAGCGACTGAACTAAATTTTTTTATTATGTTGCCTTTATAATTTTTCAATCTACAGTATACCTAGAGTATTCATGTGGATTCTGTATGTACTGTCTGCCTTTTGTAGCCACAGGTTCTGCATCCATGGATTCAACCAACCTAGGATCAAAAATACTCAGAAAAAAAAATTGCAGAAAGTTCCCCAAAGCAAAATTTGAATATGCTGCAATGGCAACTATTTTTATAGCATTTGCTTTGTATTAGGCATTATAAGTAATCTAGACATGACTTAAAGTATATGAGAGGATGCATATAGGTTATATTCAAATATGATGACACTTTCTATGAGGGATTTGACTTGAGTATTTTTGGAGTTTGTTATCTGTGGGGTTCTGGAATCAGCCCTCTATGGAAAAAGGGGTGGCTGTATACCAAAGATACGCAGAAGGTTCTGAAGAAGTCTTTAGGGGAGTGAGGAGGAATGTTCTGAATTTTAAAAAAGTCTAAGGCACCTTTCCCGCAAAGTTTTACTTCGGTTTTCTTGTTGCTCCCTGCACTGCTGTCATTGTTCAAATCGTCAGTTTGTGAAAGTGGCCTCGTTTTTGTTAAAATTACTCCGTACATTTTTTCAGCGTTAATAGTTCACAGTACTTCAGGAAACTGTTAGCATTTAGGGGTGGGTCCGAAGAATTCTGAATGGATTAGCACTATGTTTATTTCTATAGAATTGAGCGAGATAACACAACTTAGAAGTTAGTGAGAAAGACAAAAAGAAATTGATATTAAAAATAGATATCATAGCTTTGGAAGGTGCTAGATCACCAGTTCATTTTCTGAGAAATTGTTAATGGAAAGAATCAAGAATTTATATTGTTTTTCCTGTGTAAACTGAGTTTCATGGTAACTACATAGTTATTTAAGGAAACTCCTTATTAGAAGAATTCCAGATAATAAATGCAGATGGGATAAAATGATAGTATTAGCGTATCACCTTTAGGCAACCCCTAAATAAATAATGGAGAATGGTCACTGGGTAAATCAGGCTGGCAACACTTGAATGTAATAATCAATTTGAACATCACTTTATAGGTGGGACAACCAGATTTTATGTGTGTTCTAATGTGATATATTAGGCAAGTGCGTGTATCACCTATAGTGTTCTTGCCAAATATTTGAAAATGAATCATGTCTCTAGATCTCACCAGTTCACAGGAAATATGGGGAACTGGCTGCTGCTGCTGCTGCTAAGTCACGTCAGTCGTGTCCGACTCTGTGCAACCCCATAGACAGCAGCCCACCAGGCTCCCTAGTCCCTGGGATTCTCCTGGCAAGAAGACTGGAGTGGGTTGCCATTTCCTTCTCCAATGCATGAAAGTGCAAAGTGAAAGTGAAGTTGCTCAGTCGTGTCCGACTTGTAGCGACCCCATGGACTGCAGCCTTCCAGGCTCCTTCATCCATGGGATTTTCCAGGCAAGAGTATTGGAGTGGGGTGCCATTGCCTGGTCCGTGGGGAAATGGAGGAATACTTTAATGCCATAAGGAAATAGTCACCTAAGTTTAGAATATGAGAAATTCTACAAGACAAATGACTTGTTACAGATTAAATGAGATTTGAAGAGATGTATCAGTCAGATACAGTGTGTGGTTCTTGTTTCTTTCCTGGTTTAGACAAACAAGTAGTAAAAGTTCCACTTGAAAGAGGATTGCAATTTGAACCTGAACTATGTATTAGATAATACTGAGAAATTATTGCTGATTTTGTCAGATGAGTTAATGGAATTATAGTGTCAGACTTTAAAGAAAAGTCTTTAACTGATGGTGGTATATTCTTTACTATGTATAGGTGAAAAGATATGGTATCTGCGATTTGCTCTAAAGTCCTCCAAGCCCCTCCGCCCCCAAAGAAAAAGAAATAAGAGGAAAGAGATATGCAATATTGTTAACTTGCATGACCATTCATTCTACAGTTATCTCCTTACTTACATACATGTTTGGAAATTTTCAGAACCAAAGGTTGAAAAGAATTAACCTAAAATTTGTGTGGCATAACGATTTCTAGCAGCCAACATAGAAAACTAGGTCAGTAACATAATTAATAGCACCTGTTAGAGAAGGAAATTGCAACCCGCTCCAGTATTCTTGCCTGGAGAATCCCACGGACAGAGGACCCTGGCAGGCTACAGTCCATGGGGTCACAAGGATCTGACACGACTTAGCAGCTAAACCACCACCACCATACAGTGAAATGGGCTTCCCTGGGGGCTCAGTTGGTAAAGAATCTGCCTGCAGTGTAGGAGATTCAGGTTCAGTCCCTCAGTCAGGAAGCTCTCCTGGAAAAGGAAATGGCAGCCCACTCCGGTATTCTTGCCTGGAAAATCCCATGGACAAGGGAGCCTGGGAGGCTACTGTCCATGAGGTCGTAGAGAGTCAGACACGACTTATTGACCAAACCACCGCCACCATACAGTAAAAACAAAGCAACTGCTTGGAAGAAGCACAACTCTTCCTAATATTTATAAAGAACACAAAGTTTTCCTTGACAGTGTTCTTGAGGACACTATGTAATGTAGTGTGAAAAGCATTTTAAACCCCATCGCTTCAGGAAATGAAATCAGTTTTTTATAGCATTCCGCAAAATGGCCAGTGGAATCCCATCCATGATTAATTCCAGTGAAATCAGCTTTGTGGGGAGCCAATATGCTAAATTCTAAGAGCCTTACTCCCCGGTAGAATTCATTAGAGATCTTCCCATCTTAATCCTTCCTCCCCTCCATTTCTGTAATGACTTCTTCCTCTAACCCTCTGTTGCAGATTAGTTAGTATAACAGATAAAAGAGAAATTTCGTTATAGCTGGAACTGTTGGCCAAAAGAATTTGACTGAATTTTGTTTTCTATGGTTTGTTTCCAAAAGAAGTATTTCTTCAAATGTCAAATGTCTTAAATGTTTAAAATACCATAGTCATCTATTTCCTTAGAGATTTTGATAATAACCCCTGTCTCCCAAGTTTTCGAGTAGCTAATGCATTATATGAAGCATCTGCAGGTAGTTCTCCATAAAAACACTTTGTGTGAAGCTTTCCCCAAGTATTGAGCAGCAGTGAATTGAGATTTTATTTGCTGGCAGCTCACTGAAATACAGATCCTCTGTGTTATGGATGGAGAAGGCAGTGGCACCCCACTCCAGTACTCTTGCCTGGAAAATCCCATGGACAGAGGAGCCTGGTAGGCTGCAGTCCATGGGGTCGCCAAGAGTCGGACACGACTGACCGACTTCACTTTCACTTTTCACTTTCATACATTGGAGAAGGAAATGGCAACCCACTCCAGTGTTCTTGCTTGGAGAATCCCAGGGACGGGGGAGCCTGGTGGGCTGCTGTCTATGGGGTCGCACAGAGTTGGACACGACTGACGTGACTTAGCAGTAGCAGTGTGTTATGGATTAAATCTGAACCATTGTTCAGTGAAGCTTGTGCTAAGGTTCACATTCTTTGGTGAAAATTGATGCCTAACAAGAATAGGACATTTCCTCCAATTCAAGATGAGCCATGGTTAAAGCCAAGATTCTTCAGAAAAGAATTTTAATTACTGGATTGCTTTTCTGTTAGCATGCGTTGCTTGCTCAGTCGTGTCTAACTCTCTTAACTCTATGGACTGTAGCCTTTTGGACTCTGTCCATAGAATTCTCCAGGCAAGAATACTGGAGTGGGTAGCTATTCCATTCTCCAGGGGATCTTCCAGACCCCAGGGATTGAACCTGGGTTCTCCAGAGAAGCCCACTTTTCTATTGCTGTATAATAAATTGCCACAGCAGCTTAAAATAACAGATGCATTATCACCAGTTTCCATGACCAGGAGTCTGGGTAAAGTTTAAGCCGAGTCCCCTGCTCAGGGACTGAGGAGGCTGCAAATCAGAAGGGTTGACTAGGGCTGAGCTATCACTGAGGCTCTGGATGTTCTTCCAAGTTCCAAGTCCACGAGTTCCTTGGCCAGATTAATTTCCTTCCACCTGTAGAACACAGGCCAACTCGCATTTTCATAGCTGGCGAGAAAGTCTTTGATGTCTGGGCCTTCTTTTAAAGGGCTTACCTTTTCAGGCCAACCTGGTAAGAATCTTCCTTTTGATTAAAGCCGCCATTAGGGACCTTAATTACATCCACAAAGTATTTTCACCTCTGCCATTTACAACAACATAATCGTGGCAGTGATATTCCATCACCTTTGCTATATTTCATTGGTTAAAAATAAGTTGCGAGTCCTACCCACACTCAGGGGAGAGATGGTTGTACAAGAACATGAGTCATTGAGGGTCATAGTAGAATTTTGCCTACCAGTGTTACACTGCCACCCACTATAAAAAGTTTAAAAAGCTTACTTACTGTTACGCAGACAATATTAATGGAGCTTGAAGCCCAACAGTTTAGTCACCCATAATCCTGCCAGCCGATGAATCAAAATGTTTCCCTTTGGCTGTGTGCAGACATCAATTTTATAAGGAACTTGTAGAGCAGAGAAGTAATTTTCTATTGCTTTCCATTTAGGGAAAACATTTATTATTTACATAATATTTATTATCTGCCACTTTTAAAGAATGAGATTGTCTTAGGTGACTATAGTACTGATTGTCTCAGGTTAATCAAGGTACACTTCACAAACAGTAAAAAATCATTGTTCTCTGTGTATAGTTCTAAGAATTCTGGTAAGCACATGTATATGTGTAACCACCATCACAATAAAGATGTAAAATATTATCTTGTGCCATTGATAAAACCAGCCTTCCCCCCACGTCCTAGACCTTGACAATTACTGGTCTGTTTCCTGTCCCTGTAGTTTTGCATTTTCAAGAATGTTGAATAAACGGGCTCCTACACTTTAGAGTCTTTTGGGTTTGGTTGTTTTCCGTTAGTATAATGCATCTGAGGTTGTATAGTAAAGGAATAACATTCCTGAGGCATCATAAACATACATGTTTTATCTTTGTCCCTGGTTCCTGGCCTGGAATTCCTAAAAACTCTTGAAAGGAACATACTCATAAACTTTTTTAAACCATGCCTGACTTTATGCACTCTTGGGCCCCTTGATAGCTTCAGGTTGGGGGCTGGTTGTCAGAGGAACCAACAATGTGATTAGAGGTTAGAACTTTTCGCTTCCGTCCCTGGACCTCCAAGGAGGGAGAGGGTTTGGAGATTGAGTTCAGTTATCAATGGCCCATGATTTCATGAATCACTTCTACTAATTAATAGTAGAGCCTGCATAAAGACCTTTAAACTGTGGGGCTCAGAGGGCGTCAGATTTGAGAAACATGTTCACTTGCTAATAAGGTGGCACACTCAGACTCTGTGGAGACAGAAGCTCCTATGCTCAGGACCCACTGGACCTTGCCCTCTGTGCCTTTTTATCTGACTAATTGCTTGTATCCTTTATAATAAACTGGTAAGTAAGTATTGTTTTCTCTGCAATTTTGTGACCCATTCTAACAGTTTAATGCACCTGAATGGAGTTTATGGGAGCCCCCTTGACCTTGTGGCCAAGCTGAACAGAAATATGGGTAACCTGGGGACCCAATACTTGGAACTGGCATTTGAAGTGAGGGCTGTATAGCCTGGGGGGAGTCTAATGCTGACTTGAGTAGTTAATGTCAGAATTGAAATGAATTCTAGGACACCTAATTGGTGTCTGGAGAGTTGGAGAATTAGTTGGTGTGAGGAAAAAAACTTACGGATTTGATGTCAGAAGGATTTTGACTAAAAATAGCTCACTTGTACCCAAAGCTGCCTAGGGGTTGACCTTGTTCAGCTCCTGGGAGGTAACCTTTAAGCCCTGGAATGTCCTGCTTAATAAGGGTGTCTTTGTTTACCTGGGGGCTTTGACCACCGTAGGTTGCTTATCCTGACAGTGTGGCTGTGTGTGGTATCAGCTTGACCTGTAGAGGAGCTGGAGACTAAAGTTAGCCATGCAGATAGTTAGCCCTACCTATGTGTCAGACCTCAGATAAAAATGCTAGACATTGAACCTCAGGTGAACTTACCTGGTTGCTCGTATTCGTACATATTATCATAAGCTCTTGGGAGAAATAAGTGCTGTGAACCCAACTCCACTGGGGGGGACAGCTGAAAGCTTGGTGTCTTCTGGACTCTGCCTTATGCCCCTCTTCGCTTTAATGATTTTAATTTGTATCCATTTGCTGTATTAAACTGTGACCCTGAGTAAAATGTCTTGTTTGAGTTTTATAACTCTCAGTTCAGTTCAGATCAGTAGCTCGGTCACATCCAACTCTTTGAGACCCCATGAACTACAGCACGCCAGGCCTCCATGTCCATCACCAACTCCCAGAGTTACTCAGACTCATCTCCATTGAGTCAGTGATGCCATCCAACCATCTCATCCTCTGTTGTTCCCTTCTCCTCCCGCTTCAATCTTGCCCAGCATCAGGGTCTTTTCCAGTGAGTCAGTTCTTCGCATCAGGTGACCAAACTATTGGCATTTCAGCTTTAGCATCAGTCCTTCCAATGAATATTCAGGACTGATTTCCTTTAGGATGGACTGGTTGGATCTCCTTGCAGTCCAAGGGACTCTCACAAGTCTTCTCTAACACCACAGTTCAAAAGCATCAATTCTTCAGCACTCAGCTTTCTTTATATTCCAACTCTCATATTCATACGTGACTACTGGAAAAACCATAGCTTTCACCAGACGGACCTTTGTGGGCAAAGTAATGTCTCTGATTTTTAATATTCTGTCTAGGTAGGTTGGTCATAACTTTTCTTCCAAGGAGCAAGCCTTTTTTAATTTCATGGCTGCAGTCACCATCTGCAGTGATTTTGGAGCCCCCCAAAATAAAGTCTGTCACTATTTCCACTGTTTCTCCATCTATTTGCCACGAAGTGATGGGACCAGATGCCATGATCTTAGTCTTCTGAATGTTGAGTTTAAGCCAACTTATTCACTCTCCTTTTTCACTTTCATCAAGAGGCTTCTTAGTTCTTCTTTGCTTTCTGCCATAAGGGTGGTGTCATCTGCGTATCTGAGATTATTCATATCTCTCCCAGCAATCTTGATTCCAGCTTGTGCTTCATCCAGTCTGCTATTTTTCATGATGTACTCTGCATATAAGTTAAATAAGCAGGGTGACAATATACAGCCTTGATGTACTCCTTTCCTGATTTAGAACCAGTCTGTTCCATGTCTAGTCCTAACTGTTGTTTCTTGACCTGCATACAGATTTCTCAGGAGGCAGGTCAGGTGGTCTGGTATTCCCATCTCGTGAAGAATTTTCCATGGTTTGTTGTGATCCACAGAGTCAAAGGTTTTGGTGTAGTCAATAAAGCAGAAGCAGATGTTTTTCTGGAACTCTCTTACTTTTTTGATGATCCAAAGGATGTTGGCAGTTTGATCTTTGGTTCTTCGGCCTTTTCTAAATCCAGCATGAACATCTGGAAGTTCACAGTTCATGTACTGTTGAAGCCTGGCTTAGAGAATTTTGAGCATTACTTTCCTAGAGTGTGAGATGAGTGAAACTGTGCCGTTGTTTGAGCATTCTTTGGCATTGCCTTTCTTTGGGATTGGAATGAAAACTGGCCTTTTCCAATTCTGTGGTCACTGCTGAGTTTTCCAAATTTACTGGCATATTGAGTGTGCACTTTCACAGCATCATCTTTTAGGATTTGAAGTGGCTCAGCTGGAATTCCATCACCTCCACTAGCTTTGTTCATAGTGATGCTTCCTAAGGCCCACTTGACTTCACATTCCAGGATGTCTGGCTCTACATGAGTGGTCACACCATCATTATCTGGGTCATGAAGATCTTTTTTATATAGTTCTTCTGTGTATTCTTGCCACCTCTTCTTAATATTTTCTGCTTCTGTTAGATCCATACCATTTCTGTTCTTCATTGTGCCCAGCTTTGCATGAAAAGTTCCCTTGGTATTTATTTTTCTTGAAGAGATCTCTAGTCTTTCCCATTCTATTGTTTTCCTCTATCTTTGCACTAATCACTGAGGAAAGCTTTCTTATCTCTTTGCTATTCTTGGGAACTCTGCATTCAAATGGGTGTATCTTTCCTTTTCTCCTTTACCTTTCCCTGCTTCCCTGATAGCTCAGTTCAGTTCAGTCACTCAGTCGTGACCGACTCTTTGCGACCCCATGAATCACAGCACACCAGGCCTCCCTGTCCATCACCATCTCCCGGAGTTTACTCAGACTCATGTCCATCGAGTCTGTGATGCCATCCAGCCATCTCATCCTCTGTCGTCCCCTTCTTCTCCTGCCCCCAATCCCTCCCAGCATCAGAGTCTTTTCCAATGAGTCAACTCTTCGCATGAGGTGGCCAAAGTACTGGAGTTTCAGCTTCAGCATCATTCCCTCCAAAGAAACCCCAGGGTTGATCTCCTTCAGAATGGACTGGTTGGATCTCCTTGCAAAATCCACCTGCAATGTGGGAGACCTGGGTTCGATCCCTGGGTTGGGAAGATCCCCCTGGAGAAGGGAAAGGCTACCCACTCCAGTATTCTGGCCTGGAGAATTCCATGGACTGTATAGTCTACAGGGTCGCAAAGAGTCAGACATGACTGAGTGACTTTCACTTCACTTACTCTCTTCTTTTCATAGCTGTTTGTAAGGCCTTCTCAGAAAACTGTTTTGCTTTTTTGCGTTTCTTTTTCTTGATCACTGCCTCTTGTACAGTGTCACAAACCTCTGTCCATAGTTTTTCAGGCACTCTATCAGATCTAATCCCATGAATCTCTTCATCACTTCCAGTGTATAGTCGTAAGGGATTTGATTTAGGTCATACCTGAATGGTCTAGCAGTTTTCCCTACTTTCTTCAATTTAAGTCTGAATTTGGCAGTAGGAGTTCATGATCTGAGCCACAGTCAGCTCTTGTTTTTGCTGACTGCATAGAGCTTCTCCATCTTTGGCTGCAAAGAATATAATCAATCTAATTTCAGTATTGACCATCTGGTGATGTCCATGTGCAGTCTTCTTTGTTTATTCTTTTGGGTATCAAATAATCCTTTATTTTTCTTTCTCCTTTGCCATTCTTACCTAACTAGGCACTCCACCGCACCACTGTTGATGTTGTCTATGATGTCATGAGGGTGGCGGCCATCAGCATTGCAGCCTACAGACTGGGAGGTCCCCAGGATCTCTTTAATGGTTCCAGAAGGTTTTCTAGCTAGAGACGGATGCCGCATCTGCCAGGCAGTGTTGACAATCTCATCAAAAGTGATGTTTCCACTGTGCTTAGTGTTTTTCTGCTTCTGTCTCTCAGTGGTTCCTTGAGGGCTTTGATGATCAGGGCAGAGGCAGAAGGTACCACCTCAGTCTGGGCCTGTCTGTTCTGAACCGTCAGTTTCACTGTAATCCTCAGACCCTTCCAATCACCAGTTGCCTTGGTGATGTCATCACCAACCTTTTTTAGAGACAGACCCAGGGGGCCCATCTTGGGGGCCAGGGCAGACGTGGCACTGAGTTCCCCACCGGTGCACCTCAGGTACACGACTTTGATCTTGTTGGGGTCGAACTTAGGCGGCATGGTGGAGGCGGCTGGTGTCGGATGAACCCGGATTCAGGACAACTGAAGAAAGATGCACCTTGACCTCCTCCGAGCCAAAAGCAGAGTCTTCTCTTGTGTTGTTGGAAGAGGGTGTTTGCAAGACCATTCTATTGTTTTCCTCTGTTTCTTTGCACTGATCACTGAGGAAATTGTTATTGGCAAAACTCTGTTAACCTTTGCTGTGCTTCATTCTGTACTCCAAGGCCAAATTTTCATGTTACTCCAGGTATTTCTTGACTTCCTACTTTTGTATTCCAGTCCCCTGTAATGAAAAGAACATCTTTTTGGGTGTTAGTTCTGAAAGTCTTGTAGGTCTTCATTGAACCGTTCAACTTCAGCTTTTTCAGCGTTACTGGTTGGGGCATAGACTTGTATTACTGTGATATTGAATGGTTTGCCTTGGAAACAAACAGAGATCATTCTGTTGTTTTTAAGATCGCATCCAACAACTGCATTTTGGACTCTTGTTGACTATGATGGCTACTCCTTTTCTTATAAGGGATTCCTGCCCACAGTAGTAGATATAATGGTTATCTGAGTTAAATTCACCCATTCCAGTCCATTTTAGTTCGCTGATGTCAACATTCACTCTTGCCATCTCCTGTTTGACCACTTCCAATTTGCCTTGATTCATGGACCTACCATTCCAGGTTCCCATAAGTCTTGTGAATCATTGAACCTGTAGATGCCTTGGGGACTCTGAACTGCAGAGATTCGTTCATATCATCTCATATATACTGCTAAGTGGCTTTGCAGAGTTTCTTCATTCTCCAGCTGAGCTGGTAGTTTCTAGCTTTTGGCAATTACAAATAAAACTGCTGTAAACATCTGAGAACAGATTTTTATGTGAACATAGATTTTTATTTCACAAATACCCAAGTGATAGTTGAATTATATGAAAAGTTTAACTTTATAAGAAACTACCAAACAAATTTGGAAAGTGGCTGTACCATTTTGTATTATTCCTCCCAGCTACTATTGGATGAAAGTTCTAATTGCTCCTCATCCTCCTCAATGTTTGGTAGTGTCAGTTTTCATTTTCTTTTAATTTTAACCATCTTAATAGATGTGTAATAATATGTCATTATAGTTTTTCTTTACATTTCCCTAATAACTAATGATATTGGGTGTCTTCACATACTTATTTGCCATTTGTATTATTATTATTTGTATATCTTACTTGATAAAGTATCTCTTCAAATTTTTTGCTCAGTAAGTTTTGTTTTTTAATTAAATTTTGAGAGTTCTCTAAATTTTATGGATACCAATCATTTATCATATGTGTGGCTTGTAGATAATTTCTACTAGTCTGTGACCTTAGGAATTTTTAATTTCACTAGTGTTTAATTTTGAATCTTATGGATTGTAAGAAATCTTTGGCTAAATCAGTGTGAAAATTGTCTGGTTTATTCTTAAAGATTTTTAGCTTTTCAGATATTTTAGGTTTATAGTTCATTTTGAATTAATTTTATTGATTTTAATATATGGTGTGATAGATGAAGGTTTTTTTTTTTTAATGTATGAACGTCTAATTGTTCTAACCCTGTTTGTTAAAGGGATTGTCCCTTCTCCATTGAACTACTTTTTTACCTTTGACAACCGATTAACTATGTACGTATGAGTCTGTTTTTGGACTCTCCATTTTGTTCAGTTCATTTGTTTACTCCTTTGCTCATGTCATGCTGAGTTTATTAATGGAGTTTTATAGCATACTCCTGAGGTAAGATACTGTGAATCTTATTTTCTCCTTTCAAAACTGTTTGAAAAAAAATTGCTTTGGTTGTTCTAGTTCCTTTACCTTATTGATTTTAGTATCAACTCATTGATTCTCAAAATCAAAATACTTGCTGATATTATCATTGTGATCACTTTGAATTTATGGGTCAACTTGGGGAGAATTGAGTCTTCTAATAAATGTGCATGGTGTATCATTTCAGTTATTGAGGTCTTCTTCCATTCATCAATACTTTCAGCATGAAGAGGTTGTAGCTATTTTATTACATTTATATGTGTTATGATCTTTTTAGGTGTTATTCTAAATAATACTGGTAGACAGTCATGCCACTTGCAAACAGAGGCAGGCTTATTTCTTCCCTTTCAATCTGTGTGCCTTTTATTTCTTTCTTCTTATTTTACTGTACTTTCTAGGTCTTTAAGTGTGTTATGTTGAACAGGAGTGGTGACAGCAGATTTCCTTTCTTTTTTCTGACTCTTTGGAAGAAACCAGATAGTCTTTTACTCTGAAATAGGATGTTAGGAATAATTTTATAGTAGATGCATTTTATCAGGTTGTGTAAGTACCCTTCTACCCCTGATTGGCTGAGAAGTTTTTCAGGAATGAGAGTTGGGTTTTCTCAAATGCGTATGTTTTGCATTTGTTGATGCTGTCATATTTTTTTCTTCAGTCTGTTGACTGGTGAATTATGCTGGTTGATCTTCTAATGCTGAGTCAAGTTGCATTCTTGGGATAAACCTGTATTTGCCTCTGGTTGTGGTGTGTTATCCTTTTTATTAGTTACTGAATTTGATTAGCTAATATTTTGTTGAGGATTTTTGCATATATGAGGGATAGTGAGTTTTCTTTTCTTGTAACTTCTTTGTCAGATTTTGGTTTGTAGAACCTCATGTTCATAAAATGAATTTGAAACTTTCCCACCTATTGGTGTAGATTTTTTTTTCCCCCACTCTTTTTTTTTAAATTCCTGGTTAGTTTTAGCACTGGTAATTTCTTGTGACCTATCTTCAAGGTAATTGATTCTTTTCTCAGCTCTGTTAAGTCTGAACCTATCAAAGACTTTAAAATTATTTTTAGTGCAGTTCTTGTTTTGACCATTTCAGGTTGACTCTTTTAGCATTTCTGTTCAACTCTTGTACTTTCTGTCTCGGACTTGCCATCTATTATGCATATTGTTTTTCTGCTCCATTTGAGCTTTTGTCATTATTCATAATTATTTTTAATTCCTTGGCTGATAGTCCCAACATATGAGTTACATGATTTGCTTGCTCTTCAGATTTTGTGTAATGTAGAATTTTTTTCAAAGGAGGGTAGGAAATTACTTTATTTGAAGGAATAGTACAGATGAAAGAACTTGGATGGATGTATTTGTATAAATTATAAAAAAGGTAATGATAACCCAGCATACATGCATTACCAGGCCTACACTTTTTGAACAAATGCCAGCTATCATTTGCATGATGATAAAGACTGAACTATATAGTATTTATGCCAAGAAGTAGGCATGGCTCTTGTTCTGTTAAATTGTTAGTATGGGGAGTTGAATCAGTCTTCTCTGAGGTTGATGATTTATGGGGTTTTTTTGTTGTTGTTGCTTTGGTTACCTTCAGTGTACTGTCAACTGTAAATACTTCTGTCATCACTTCATCCTTAAGGTGAGAGTTGATTTGCTGAACAGTTTAACTTAATGTTTTTACTCCACCTTTATCCTTAAGCCTTACTTGTACTTATGAGAGTCAGAGAGGTCCTCTCTGTCCTCTTTTGTTCCTCTTTTAGTAGAGTGGTGTTACGTGTTTCTGGGAGCTTGTTTGCCTTGTGGTAGGCTCAAGGCCCTGGGAACTATTTAGCCTTGTGGTGGTGGGTAACAGACCTTATTTTTCATCCTAGACCAATGTTAGTTTTAGACAGGCTCTGTGTTTTTCTCTTCTCAGTAATCCTGCTTTTCCCCTGAGTTGTTTGGGGCCAGGATGATTTCCTTTCCTTCCCTCAGGGGTAGATATGACCTTCTAATTTGAGGGAATTATAAAAATTTGAATCATAAAAACACCAGAAGAAAAGTACGAAGAATACTTAACGTATTTTCTAAGGATGGCTTAAGGTTGAAACAAAGATTTTGGCTTATTTGTATAAAAATTTTAAACTAGTGAACATCAAAAAGTGCAAGTGGGGAAAGAAAGATCCATGCACATTTAGCTGTAAAAGTAAATGAAACTTCTACATCTGTAAAAGTAAATGATTTTCAGATAATTTTTGTAATTAGAATAATTGAAAAATGGATTTTTAGCCATTATAAACAAAGAAGAATATAAAGGCATGCAAAGTAAAGGTTTCTAATATAAAGGTTATTTGTAGGGCAGAATGTCTCTTAAAAATTTCTCCATTTGAAGTTAGTTCTGCTAGATTATTTTAATATGATAGTTTTAAGGGCAAATTTGGAGAGAAGAGGAAGGAAGCATTTCTACAAGGCTTTAAAACTTTCATTGGGAAATTCTTTGGTCTGTATTATTAGTTTGCGTGTATTAATGATTAATATGTGTGTCTTCTGTGAGATCTTTTGAGAGAGAAACTTTCAGGCTAAAAACATTCGTTTTCCTAAGCAAGACTAATACATTCTATCAATCCTTTAAGGGCTTCCCAGATTGCACTAGTGGTAGAGAACGCATCTGCCAAAGCAGAAAACAAGAGAGACACAGGTTCAATCCCTGGGTTGGGAAGATCTCTTGGAGAAGAAAATGGCAACCCACTCCAGTATTCTTGCCTAGAGAATCACATGGACAGAGGGGCCTGGCAGGCTACAGTCCATAGGGTTGAAGAGAGTCAGACGTGACTGAAGCAACTTAGCACATTGGTCCTTTAATATTTTTTCAGGTTTGAACCTACCATGTATCAGGAGAGTGTACTCCGCTGCTTGCTGGATTATTCAGAAGCCTTAGAAGCAAATTCTTAGAAACTTAGTTGATGATGTTAGCCTCTACTTTTTCTGTACAGTTCCTAGAAAAGCAGAGGGGTTTGCCCAAAGTGTACAGTCGTTAGCAATAGTAGTAACACAGACTTGCTGGGCATTTGCGCTTTCATTACACTACATATGTGACCGCTTCCCTGGTGGCTCAGTGGCAACGAATCCACCTGCTAGTGCAGGAGATGCAGGAGACATGGGTTCAATCCCTGGCTCGAGAAAATCCCCTGGAATAGGAAATGGCAGCCCACTCCAGTATTCTTGCCTGGAAAATCCCATGGACTGAGGGATTACAGTCCATGGTGTCACAAAGAGTCTGACACAACTGAGCACACACACGTGTGTGACTACTAATTTTGTCTTTGTACATTTGATGTACAGAATATCCGTTTGTAAATGGCTCTGTGGCATGGGGATTGACCAGTTTTAACCTTAGTGTTTGCATACTTTGTGAAAAGAGAAGTTGGTTAGCTTTCTGAATATTTCTTTTGGCCGTTAATCGTAGGTAATATCAAAATGTGCCCTGGAGGAGCAGAATGTTTTGGGGATGTTGATTTGAATTTTAAGTCTGTAGTTAAAGTTTCTTTGAGGTCTCCTTTTTATGTGTGTCAATTGTGATTTATAGAGAAAATGATCTAGGGGCCCCCAAATACTGAGCCTTAGAATTGGAGCACTATTTTATACACTCTTTAATTGAGTAAGTAAATTATCTGTAATAGTGAAGCACACATGGAGGGAGAAGACAATGCTTTCCTTTATATGGAGTAATTTATTTTTATTGCATGTTTATGTTATGTAGCATTACATGTAAATCCCATTATATGTAATCAAGTGGCTTTTTCTAGAATATGCCAAAGAAAAAAATGACTACAAATTTCCCATATTTCACTGCTAGGCCTTGTTTGTTTTGGTTTTGTTTCTTTGAAGCCAAGTGCCATTAATTTAAGAAATATGCCTCAAAACTGTGTGTTCTTGATCATAAACTTTCATCTGGAAAGGAAAATCAGTGGCATATAGTTAGCATGCTGAGATTTTGAGTCATTACTTTTTAGCTTTAGGTTTTACTTTGAGTTTTCCTCATTTATAGCTTCAAATACAAGTGTAGATACTGTTTTACTTAACCAAGTTTCATGGATGTAAACAGCCATTCTTTGGGACTTTCAGTTTTGCTACTGCTTACTTGTGGCATAGTGAAGGCTTGTGAGGACAGATGTATAACCCTTTAGGAATGTAACCTGTTAACAAGCTAGTGTCAAGTTGAAGACTCAGACTACAAACTGCCGCCTAGCATATTTTAATGGTAGTTAATAGTGGACGCGTTTATGAGAGGGGTGATGAACATACAAAAGTGCTGTGGGGTACCCTGGGAAGACTTGCTGTATGCTCAGTGGCAGCTTTTCATTTATTTATTTTTCTTATAGTTCCTCATTCAGCAGATTAGGATATTTTCAGTGCTATTATGTTCATTCTTTCTAAATTAAAAAAAAATTATCATTAAAAATCAGATTTAGTCTTATTTTTAATAGAAAAATATTGAAAAGAAGTGGTAGGTCCTGTGCATCCAGAATATAAATTAGAAACTAGGTAACAAATGTGGAGGCCCAGTAGAGATTTCTTGTTTTCTCCTTCTTTCCTATCTTCTTACCTTCATTTCTTCTTTCTCCCTCTTGCTCCTTCCACATAGCATCAAGAAGACAAAGTTATATTGGTATGTACTTAGCATCAAGAGGACAAAGTTATATCAATATGTTGGCTCTGTCAAAGACTGTTCTCTTTGGAATACTAAGAATAGGCTGGTGTTTTGCATATATATTGCTTATAGGATCATTTGGGGATTTGCATTAAATTGGTACTTTAGTAACAATGTAAGCTCTTCTGGTGGATTGTAACTTTCTCTGTGTCTCTTTAGAAATTATCCCCAGGAACCACCTTGCTTTTCTGGTGAAGCTCAAGTTTTAGGAAGGCTTTGCATTGTACCTCCATGATGAAATAAGATAATATATGTAAGACATTGTTATAAAGGTGATGAATAACCCTATAGAAAGAACATGAACTCTTATTTATGAATATGGCTCTCAATTTAGAGATTGTAAGTTCTCTTAGCTGGGTTGGATTTATTAATAGAAAAAGGTATATTATATATATATATATATTGCTATTCATTAATTCAGTAACATATACTGAGTATTTAATATGCACAAGTCTTGGATGCTGGGAGTATTGTTATGAACAAGATAAACGATCCTTGCTTTTATGGAACTTACGGTTTGCCAGGGGAGACAAACATAAAACAACCATTTACACAATAAATGTTATATATACAGTTGTGATGAGTGCTAAGACAAATGGGAAAAGTTTTGAAAATCCATATTTGGTGGTTTGATAATCTTGGGATTAGATGGCTTCCTTGAGGAAGTGACATTTGAGTTACTTTATTATTATTGTAATGTGATTGAAGAATTCAGTTTAAATAAGTGCTTAAGGAAATACTGAAATAAGGGCTTTGGGGCATTTTTGGTGGTTCAGTAGTTAAGACTCTGCTTCCAGTGCAGAAGGCACGGGTTTCCATCCTTGGTCAGGGAACTAAGCTCCAGCATGTTGCATGATGTGGCAAAAAAAAATAAATAAATAAAATTAAGATTTAATAATAAACATGGTAACATAATTTTTTTTTTTTTACATAAATTTATGTTCTATTCTGGTCTTGGTATACCATTTGCAGAATTCACTTGAAATTGTTGACTGTCTTCATTGGCTTCCACAGTTCTTGGATGTACTTCTATGAGTCTAAGACTTCATAACCCACTCCAGTCTTTACATTTGACAATAAATAAAAACTTCCAAGTTATAATGGATTTGAAATTTTTTGTTAAAATGCACTAAACTTACCTTGTATGCCATTCCAGTAATACTACCTTAATTAAACCAACCAAGGTATTTCTATTGTACATCTTTCTTAGACTGAACTTCTTACAGGATAGAGGCCCTATCTCCAGAACCTTGCAGGATGTGAGACACATAATAAGTGTAAAATAAGCAAATCTATTATGGATAATCTGGGTTAAATAAGGATGAAACAGTTTGGTAGCTGACTTTCCTGTTTCTTTTAACTTACTTTTTAGCGTAATACAGGGGCTTGGATTTAACAAAGTCTGGTTTTGAATACCAGTTCCTTAATGTGTAATCTTAGGCAAATAAACTTCTGTAAACCACATCTTCTTCATCTTAAAATCATGGGACTTCCCTAGTGGTCCAGTGGTTAAGATTCTGCACTTTCACTGCTGGTGGCTGGGGAACTAATACCCATATGCCTTGAGGCGAGGCTAAAAAAAGAATGAGCTGAATAAAATAAAATGAAATTGCTTGTATAAAGTGCTTAGCACAGTGTCTAACATATCATAACTGTTCCAAAAATGGTGGCTAATACTATTACAAGATACAGATCTTCCTCTTAAAATGGGGTAACTTCTAGCTGAACCCATCAGAAGTTGAAAATATCCTAAGTTGAAGATGCGTTTAAAACACCTGATCTACTGAATATCCTAGCTTAAGTTTACCTACATTCAGTATGCTTAGAATACTTCCATAAGCCTGGGCAAAGTCATCTAAAACATAGCATATTTTATAATAAGATGTTGCATATCTCATGTAATTTATTGAATCCTGTACTGAAAGTGGAAAGCAGAATGGTTGTATGAGTATAGAAAGGTTTTAAGTGTACATCACCTGTTAACCTTTGTGTTTGTTGCCTGGCTTGGGCAGCTTCCTGCCAAGGCCCAGCATCAGGAGGGAGTATTGTACTGCTCTTAGCCTGGGAAAATACTAAAATTCAGAATTCAAAATAAAGTTTCTACTGAATACATATTGTTTTCACACTGTCCTAAAGTCAAAAAATCTTAGGTTGAACCATTCTTGAGTTGGGGACCATCTGTGTATGCACTGAACTTTTTTATCTGTTTTATCTATGATGTTTAAAACAGACACATGTAGTGACCCAGGATACTGGTATATGTTAGAGCAGCTAATTGGCCCTTTCTATAATTAAACTGAGTCAGAAAGTAAGAAGTTAATAACTAGTTGGCTGTTTTGAAATGAAACTTGATGAACTTTTATTGATAAGTGGATAACTGTGGCCCATATTGTAATGAAGCCATTATCTTCCTTTATAAGTCAGTTTTTAAAAAATAATAAACCAATAAATTTTTGTGGCTTTTTAAAACACCAAATAATCCTACAGTGCACTTGGATGTAGGAAATTTGCCTGAATTGATACATATGTGTGTATGGATATATTTGTAAACATATTTGGATTGGGGAATGGAAAGAGTAGAAGCTGTAGTCTATAAATTTTCAGCTTCTGTTAACTTATTTTAAATACTTCTCTGTTACTGTCTTTGCCTATATAATGAAGTTCAGTTCAGTTCAGTCAGTCAGTCACGTCCGACTCTTTGCAACCCCATGAACTGCAGCACGCCAGGCCTCCCTGTCCATCACCAACTCCCAGAGTCCACCCAAATCCATGTCCATTGAGTTGGTGATGCCATCCAATCATCTCATCCTCTGTCGTCCCCTTCTCCTACCCTCAATCTTTCCCAGCATCAGGGTCTTTTCAAATGAGTCAGCTCCTATCAGGTGGCCAAAGTATTGGAGTTTTAGCTTCAACATCAGTCCTTCCGATGAACACCTAGGACTGATATAATAAAGTACTGCTGCTGCTGCTAAGTCACTTCAGTTGTGTCTGACTCTGTGCGACCCCATAGACGGCAGCCTACCAGGCTCCCCTGTCCCCAGGATTCTCCAAGCAAGAACACTGGAGTGGGTTACCATTTCCTTCTCCAGTGCATAAAAGTGAAAGTGAAGTCACTCAGTCGTGCCTGACCCTCAGCGACCCCATGGACTGCAGCCTTCCAGGCTCCTCCATCCATGAGGTTTTCCAGGCAAGAGTACTGGAGTGGGGTGTCATTGCCTTCTCCGAATGAAGTACTATAACTTATAATTTTAGCACTATTAATATAACTCTTTACATTTCACAATGTTGACATTTTCTGACTTATCTTTATGAAAGTAAAGGATGTAAGGGAATTTAATTTCAGATTTGGCTTTACATTTATTTTTATTCAGTGTTACACTTTACACTTTTGATTTGATTTGATTATGTTTACACTTATGATTTGCTGGCAAAAATAAATACAGTTGAATTTTTTTTAACAACTTGGGGGTTAGGGATGCCGACCCTCAGTACAGTGGAAGATCCGGAGTACTTTGCATTTGGCCCTTGGTGTCAGAGGTTCTGCATTTGTGGATTCAAATGGACATACTTATTGAAAAAACCGGTGTGTGAGTGACTCCACAGTTCAGTTCAGGGTCAGCTGTACTGCCTGAAACAAAGCAAAATATATATTAAGGCCTTTTAATTTTACATTAAAAAAATGAATTTCAAGTTTTTCCATAAGCAAAAATATACACAAATTAGTGGTTTATTGTTTTTGTTGTTGTTAAACCCTAGGTACTAATTGTAGTCAAACGATTCATAGACTAGCATATGGAATATAGTACATAAGATGTTTGGATTGAAAATGTTAATGAAGATATATGACCATCTGAAAAACTTTGTTTCTGCGTTTGGAACATTTTGACTTTGATTTGCATGCTTTTCAGAACACTTAAAAGGACAGCATTCTACATGTCTAGGGGGTTCCTCGGAGAAGGCAATGGCACCCCACTCCAATACTCTTGCCTCAAAAATCCCATGGAGGGAGGAGCCTGGTAGGCTGTGGTCCATGGGGTCGCTAAGAGTCTGACACGACTGAGCGACTTCACTTTCACGCATTGGAGAAGGAAATGGCAACCCACTCCAGTGTTCTTGCCTGGAGAATCCCAGGGACGGGGGAGCCTGGTGGGCTGCCGTCTGTGGGGTTGCACAGAGTCGGACACGACTGAAATGACTTAGCAGCAACAGCAGCAGGGGTTTCCTAGGGGTCCATTTATAGGAGTTTACCTACAAAATTAAAGTCAGCTGGCACCTTTATGTAGGGTAACCTTACAATCTCTCTTTCTAAAAGTGAGTGATACTTGTGATAATAGTGTTATTTGCAGCTTTTCTCAAACGACTTTATTTATATTTTCTCACTTGCTCCTAGAATATCACTGAGATTAAGAAGCAGGCAGTTTCAGTTAAGCATCTGTGTCATGCCAAAGATCACAAAGCAAGTCATTGATAATTTGGTATCTGAATATCAATCTTCTTATTTTTTCCCCTCTTTGCACGTTAGATTATTTTCACCAGGTTATTTTACTGGTTCCTTAATCCATTTGAGATTTTAGAAATCTTAGCCTGTAAGGTGATTTGCTAAGTATTATACAGTACACACTGAAAGAGTGGACTTGGAAGTTAAAGATTGCACAATAAAATTATTCTCTCAACTTGCCAGTATGCATTTCTAGACATGGTTTTCCTTTGTTTGTTTATTACAGTTCTACATTTGGCCTTTAGATTAGCAGAATTAGACCATGATGATTAAAATCTGGAAAGAACTTTCTTGTAATTTAGGTTTTTAACCTATTAGCAGTGGCCATGTATTTTCCATTTCAAAAACAGCTTAGATTTTGTAAGAAAGTGGATAAAAGCCTTATGTCTATTTAAAATATTCAGACTTCTAAATTCCTTTAAAAAGGTAACTTTTCGTGGAGGTTTAGAAAAATCTTTAAGAAAATGAAATTTAGAGTAGATTTTTATTGTGCTAGAAGAATTTTGGGAGCTGATGTAATCAGTAGTGGCCCTGGAAATAAAACCCACAACTGGGATTTTAAAAATTATCTTTAATAAAAGTATGTCAGAAGATTTCTCACTGACATCAGTATGGATGCTTGCTTTAGAATTCAACGATGGGATCAAAGGAGTAATTATTCCAAGTTGGAGATGTGTGCTGGGATGGATTACAATGTGCTGGGATGGATTACAACGTCCTGTTGTGATTGGACGGGAAGTAAACATAATTTATTTTCCTGAACTATGATTGGCTAAAACCCTTTTCTTTCCACGTTATTTTTCTAACAACTGAATTCGGAGCCTTTCCAAACGGTTTTTATTGTCAGACCAACGAGTTTGGGGTATGTACTAGTATTAAAAGTACTCAGATGCATGGAGAAACTGTTCTTGAATTTTAAGAATGGTGACAAAAGCCCTCAACGGGGTGTCTGGCTTTCTTAAAACAAAGCAGTAGCGAGGTGTAAATCTCTGAATAGCTCAAACCCGAATTGAGTGTTAGGGCTTCCCTTGTGGCTCAGCTGGTAAAGAATCCGCCTGCAATGTGGGAAACCTGGGTTCGATCCTGGGGTTGGATTCTGGCCTGGAGAATTCCATTGTATAGCCCATAGGGTCGCAAAGAGTCGGACACCATGGAACGTGTAGTGAGTGTCGCCCCAGACAGGAAATACGAAAGGATGACAGTGTTTCCTTCATTTTAATTTAAAGACGTGTACTGTGTTTCTGCACTGACTGAGTTCTGTGGGCTTAGTTTTCAGTTGAAAGTGTTGCTCTGTGTTGCTGCTGGGACTGCGGGACTGCTAATTCAGGCAGAATTCGGGCTAACTCAGACTGCAGGGCGCCATTTGTTCTGCGGGGAAAAAATATCACTCTGGAGATGCGGCTGTTAATCTGGAGTTTGTTTTGCGACCCAGAGTGGAACCAGCACACTTCACTTTCACCTCACTCAACCCCCCACCCCAACCTCCCGCTTCTCAGGGAGCGACGAGTAGAGAGGTGGACCCCAAACACTACGTTTCTGAAGGACTACATTCCCTTCTCCCGCCCCTACTTTTTTTTCTAAATCCAGTCTGGTCCCGCAGCCGCCGCGTCGGGCACTACTTTCCGTCTGCGGTGGTTCCTCCGACCCTCTCCCGCGGCTCCCTCCCCCAGCCCGCGCCGGCGGAAGGAGACGCGCGGCGCGCTCGCAACCACGCTAGTGGATGGGGAGGCGGAGTAGTACTGGCCGCGGCGCGGTGGCGGCAGCGGCCGGAGCTGCTTTGGGGTCTCAGACGGCGTGTGGAAATTTGAAAATTTCTTTCTTTCATTTGTGGAACTGTAGCTAGAGGCTGCAGGTCGGAGAGTCCAGGGCATCGTTGAGGACTGAGTGACTGAGGTCGCTGTGCCCTTCTGGGCAGAGAGTCCGGTGCGCCCCCGAGTCTGCGCTCGCTCGCGGGGCCGCCGCCTTTCCCGGGTCCGCTGTCTTCAGCATGGACAGCCGGTAGGAGCGGGGTTTCGTTGATTCCTTGGCAGCCGAGGAGGCGGCGGCTGCTTTGGCAGTGACGGCTATGGCGGTGGAGACGCGGCCGGAGCTGGTGGGGAAGCGGTTCCTGTGCCTGGCGCTTGGCGAAGAGGCGCGGCTGGAGCGCGGGGAGAGCGGACGCTGCTGGCGGGGCTGGCGAGCGGGGGTTATCCGAGCGGTGTCACACAGGGACAGCCGCGATCCCGACCTGGCGGTAAGAGCGCGACCACCCCTCAGTCTCCAGCCCGCGGCCGCACCCCCACTCGTGGTCCCGCCGCCGCACTGTGTGGGGTTACTTCTGGCACCTGGTTCAGCGGGCCAACTGGCGGTCACGCCCCTCTCCTGCGCTCTTGGGCGGGTTTGCCCACATACCCTGCCGGGGTCGCCACCTCCTCACGAGTAGCTTCTGTGGAGACGGTGATCCGGCGGGACTCCCCGGCACCCGCCAGGGCCTTTCGGCCACTGTCCGGGTGGGGTCCGGCCGCGGCTTTCCCTTCGGTGCCCCGGCGGCCGCGGAGACCTTACGGAAAGGCGGGGCTGCGAGCCCGGCGCCGCGCGTGCAGGTGGGGGTGGGGGCGGGCCGCTCGTGGCGGTGAGGGGCCAGCTTCACCAGCGTCTGTTTGCAAAACTCTTAATAGTGCAGAGGGTTTGGAGATTTAAAACTTACCCTTAAGGTCGCTGAAGGGGAGGGAGGAAAGAAAAGAGGTGTTTGGTTTTCCAGCCTGTCTTGAGATTCGTACGTATTTTCGAGGCAAAGGCCTTGGCAGTGGCAGGTGTCCTGATTAAACCTTATTTATACAGTAGATGCTTGGTTTTCTAACCGGAAATGAAGAAAGTGGAAAATTTCGGTTTGGAGGGTCGTGGAAATGAATATCTCCCTCCCTCCCGCCCTTCTTTCCTTGGGATTGTTGTTTTTCCATAGTTTTTGTTGTTGTTGTTAGAAGGGAATAGTTCTTTGAAGTCATCCGTTCCTGGGTTTTATATGACTTTCAGTGAAACGAGGTATTGTCAGTTAAAACGTTTAATACCCCGCGAAACCTTAAAGTGGCTTTTTCTTTGCTTGCTTTTCCTTACATGTGACACTGCCAATAGTTTCTTTCAGTCGTGTAGAAATGTGCAAGATTCTGAGACGGGATACGCTGTTAGTGTTCCAGTAACATTTTCGCTAGGGGACGGGTTGGAGTTAAGGAGCCAAGTACAGGCAGGACATTGATAGGTTTTGAAAGATTGATTTATGAATACATAATCCATGAAGTTTATTGGTAATACCCTGGGGTATTTTTCACTGAATATTTAAAATTTGGGAACTTTTATCTTTTTATGTGCAGGTTTACAATTCCGAAATTTCTTTAGTATGTATATGTGTACATACCTAATATTTTTGTTGGAGGGTTTGAGTCTGTTTTCCTTAAGTCCAGTTTGATGAATGTAGTCAGTGATATGGTTTCTTGCTGCCTGTATTAGTGTCGGCTTGACGTTGCAAAGCATGTTTGCAGAATAGAGGTAATTTTGGAGATTCTGGTTGGTCATTCTCATTGAAAAAAAAAACAGTCAGCTTTTTAAAAAAAACAACCCAAACATTTCTTAACGGTGCTGCAGACTGGCAGTTCAGTGTATTTGTGTAAAAAGCGTGTGTTGATTTTATTTTTCTTTCTTTTACTCTGATATGTAATTGTCTTGATTTTATGTGGAAGATAGATTATGGGTTAGCCTTTTTAAATGGTTTCAAAACAAACATGGAATGATATTTTGTCTTCCGCAAATTTTTAGTAGATACATGAGAATTGGGAGATATGGTTTTAAATATGAGTATCACTGGTGACAGCCAATTTATCAAAGTTAAATATATTAAACACTTATATGAGAATTTAAATGATATAAAGAGAGGGGAGTTTTCAAATACTGTGTTTGAAAAGGCAAGGTTAATAGATTTGGTATTTAAAAATGAAAAGTATATGTGGATGGAGGAAATTGGCTGGAAAGACCAGGAAGGAGTTTTCTCAGATGATGAAAATGTTTTGTATCTTAATTGTTGATTACATGTGTGCATACATATATTAAAACTCATTGAATTGTGCACTTAATAATAACTGTGCATTTCATTTCTGCAAATTTTCCCTCAGAAATGTGTTTTGAACTATACTGTAACTGTGTGAACCTTTGACAGTTTTCCTTTAACCGTCTTAAAAAAATGTACAGTATAATCTGAGTTTCTAGCCTGAAACCTACAGATACAGAGTTATTTTCAAACTTTATTATATTCATATCTCTTTCCATTCATGTTACCTAAGTTAAATGAAACTTGAGACAGTTTAGCATCACCAAAATGTAATTCGAATGGTACATTTTTGTGACTGCAGAATGAATCAAGGCCAAAGGAGCTTGATCAGTTATATGAAAAATACTATTAAATAGGCTGTTTTGGTTTTTTGTTATTGCATGTCTGTATAATTTAAAACTTAACAGGGTCGTTAGTAATCTCAGCTGTGCATGTGTTTTATGACACATGATTTGGGAGGATAATTAGTTTAGGGGATGATTATCATTTAGTCACTGAGTTGTGCCGAACTCTTCTGACTCCATGGACTGTAGACCACCAGGCTCCTCTGTCTGTGGGATTAACCAGGCAAGAATATTGGAGTGGGTTGCCATTTCCTTCAGGAGATCTTCTGGACCCAGGAATCGAAACCAGGTCTCCTGCATTGCAGGCAGGTTCTTTACCAACTGAGCCATAACAGAAGCCCAATATTTATTCATTTGGCTTCACTGGGTCTTAGTTAAGTCGCTCAGGATCTTTGATTTTTGCTAGGGCCAAAAAAAAAAAAAAAAGATCTTCACGACCAAGATAATCACGATAGTGTGATCACTCACCTAGAGCCAGATATCTACATCAAGGCTGTATATTGTCACCTTGCTTATTTAACTTCTATGCAGAGTACATCATGAGAAACACTGGGCTGGAAGAAGCACAAGCTGGAATCAAGATTGCCGGGAGAAATATCAATC
Source organism: Budorcas taxicolor (assembly GCF_023091745.1). Classification (NCBI taxonomy): domain Eukaryota; kingdom Metazoa; phylum Chordata; class Mammalia; order Artiodactyla; family Bovidae; genus Budorcas; species Budorcas taxicolor. The sequence goes on from NC_068914.1 coordinate 26,062,760, forward strand.
ACCTCAGATATGTAGATGACACCACCCTTATGCCAGAAAGTGAAGAGGACCTAAAAAGCCTCTTGATGAAAGTGAAAGAGGAGAGTGAAAAAGTTGACTTAAAGCTCAACATTCAGAAAACGAAGATCATGGCATCCGGTCCCATCACTTCATGGGAAATAGATGGGGAAACAGTGGAAACAGTGTCAGACTTTATTTTGGGGGGCTTCAAAATCACTGCAGATGGTGACTGCAGCCATGAAATTAAAAGACCCTTACTCCCTTGGAAGGAAAGTTATGACCAACTTAGATAGCATATTCAAAAGCAGAGACATTACTTTGCCAACAAAGGTCCGTCTAGTCAAGGCTATGGTTTTTCCAGTAGTCACGTATGGATGTGAAAGTTGGACTGTGAAGAAGGCTGAGTGCCGAAGAATTGATGCTTTTGAACTGTGGTGTTGGAGAAGACTCTTGAGAGTCCCTTGGACTGCAAGGAGATCCAACCAGTCCATTCTAAAGGAGATCAGTCCTGGGTGTTCTTTGGAAAGACTGATGCTAAAGCTGAAACTCCAGTACTTTGGCCACCTCATGTGAAGAGTTGACTCACTGAAAAAGACCCTTATGCTGGGAGGGACTGGGAGTAGGAGGAGAAGGGGACGACAGAGGATGAGATGGCTGGATGGCATCACTGACTCGATGGACATGATTTGGGTGAACTCCGGGAGTTGGTGATGGACAGGGAGGCCTGGCGTGCTGCGATTCATGGGGTCACAGAGTCGGACACCACTGAGAGAATGAACTGAACTGAACTGAAGGCATGTAGGTTCTTTAGTTTCAGCGTGTAGGATCTGGTTCCCTGACCAGGGGTCAAAACCAGGCTTCCTGCCTTGGGAGCACAGAGTTTTAGCCACTGGACCACCAGGGAAGTTTAGGGGATACTATGTCTCAAAAGTTAATCAGTTTCTCTTATTTTTGGTCTTACGTGTGAAGAATTTCCATGTGCATTAGTTTCCTGTGGAGCTTCCTCTGTGGCTCAAATGGTAAAGAATCCATCTGCAGTGCGAGAGACCTGGATTCTTTCCCTGGGTTGGGAAGATCCCCTGCAGAAGGGAACGGCTACCCACTCCAGTATTTTGGCCTGGAGAATTCCATAGACTGTATAGTCCATGGGGTCACAAAGAGTCAGACACTGCTGAGCGACTTTCACTTTAATTTCGTGTACTACTGTTAACTAGTTATCACAGCCTGTTTGATTTAAACCACTAGTCTTCAGCCTTTTTTTGGCACCAGAGACTGGTTTTGTAGAATTTTTTCCATGGGAGTGAGGTGGGGGTGGTTTTGGGATGATTCAAGCACATTACATTTATTGTGCACTTCATTTCTATTTTGTGGCAATCTCAGGATATTCTCTGTTGACATTAGGGTTAAGGTCCGAGCTCCTATGAGAATCTAATGGTGCTGCTGATCTGACAGGAGGTGGAACTCAGACGTTATTCCTAGTGATAGGGAGCAGCTGTAAATGCAGATGAAGCTTCATGCTGGCCAGCCTGCTATGCCTCCTCGTTCCTAACAGGGTTGGGACCTCTGCCCGATTTAAGCAATATAAATGAATTATATTTTAATGGTTCTGGAGATGACAAGTCTAACTTGCGGGTTTCCGTAGGCCGAAATCAAGGTGTGATTAGAACTTGCTCTTTTCTGGAGGCTCTGAGGGAGATGATTTCTTTTCCTTTTCTAGTTTGTAGAAGCAGCCCACATTCCTTGGCTCATGGTCCTCTTCCTCTTTAAAATCCAGCAATTTGTCTTTCTGTTTTTCTCTAGTTACATCACTCTCTTGACTCTGCTGTTTCCCTTTAAATACTTTTAAGTACCCTTGTGGTCATATTGGGCCTACCCAGATAATCCAAGATAATCTCCACATCTGCTAATTAACAACCTTAATTCCATTTCTATTCTCTTTTGCCATGGAAGTTTAACATAGTTACAGGTTTCATGTATTCAGTTTAGTTCAGTTCAGTCGCTCAGTCGTGTCCGACTCTTTGCGACCCCATGAATCGCAGCACGCCAGGCCTCCCTGTCTATCACCAACTCCCTGAGTTCACTCAGACTCACATCCATCGAGTCAGTGATGCCATCCAGCCATCTCATCCTCTGTCGTCCCCTTCTCCTCCTGCCCCCAATCCTTTCCAGCATCAGAGTCTTTTCCAATGAGTCAACTCTTCACATGAGGTGGCCAAAGTACTGGAGTTTCATAGCATCATTCCTTCCAAAGAAATCCCAGGGCTGATCTCCTTCAGAATGGACTGGTTGGATCTCCTTGCAGTCCAAGGGACTCTCAAGAGTCTTCATGTATTAGGACATGAATATTTTGGGGGTGGCATTCTGCCCAACACACCATGGTAGCATAAAAAACCTCTTACATTACAAACATATGATTTGATACAAATCCATTGAGGCCAAAATGTTTATGGTGCAGGTTTTAATGATTATCTGATCTCTTAAGTAAATGAGTAAATTTGTAGAAGTTTTACACAGCTGCCCTTGGATAATTTCACATATTCTGTTGGTTACGTTTAAGAAATGTTTTGAAAAATCTGGGATATTTTGGAATTATATTAACCAACAAAAGACTTTATCTGAACTCTTTTTATTCAGGAGGGCCAAGCTACTGATGAAGTAAAATAGGTTTTGAGCCCTCAGCATGTTTTTTTTTTTTTAAGCTCCATTGTTGTAGAAAGTTTCTTGCTTTGTTATGCATGTTGAACATTTATGACTGCCAAATGTATCAGGTTTTTTCCAGGACACAGAAGGAACCAAAAATCATAGCATTGTGTTTTGCAGACCAAACATTTAAGTTTGTACACAGGGGAATTGTCTCATGATCACTTAGTGAGGAGTAAGTGACCTTCAAACACTGATTTTAAACTATTCTAAACTGTGTGCTGGGCTTCCCACATGACCCAGAGGTGAAGAATCTGCCTGTCAGGGCATGAGACATGGGTTCAGTTTATGGGTGCAGAAGATACGCTGGAGAAGGAAATGCAGCCCATCCAGTATTCTTGCCTCGGAAATTCCATGGAGAGAGGAGCCTGGTGGGCTGCAGTCCATGGGATCGTGAAAGAGTGGGACACAACAGTGACTAAAAACAACAAATGGTGTGAATTGTATGTTTCTGTGTAAAATTAAAGAAACTTTTGTTTCCGTCCTTTTCACCTGTGATAGAACATTCTGGCACATATTTTGATGCCATTAATTTAAAACAGAATGTTGTCATTCAGTTCAGTCGCTCAGTCATTTCCGACTCTGTGCAACACATTGGGATGTAGCACACCAGACTTCCCTGTCCTTCACCAACTCCTGGAGCTTGCTAAAACTCATGTCCATCGAGTCAGTCTCGCCATCTCATACTCCAACCATCTCATACTCTGTCGTCCCCTTCTCCTCCTGCCTTCGATCTTTTTCAGCATCAGGGTCTTTTCTAATGACTCAGTTCTTTGCTTCAGGTGGTCAAAATATTGGAGTTTCAGCTTCAGCATCAGTCCTTCCAGTGCATATTCAGGACTGATCTCCTTTAGGATGGACTGGTTGGATCTCCTTGCAGTCCAAGGGACTCTCAAGAGTCTTCTCTGACACTATAGTTCAAAAGCATCAATTCTTTGGCTCTCAGCTTTCTTTATAGTCCAACTCTCACATCTATACATGACTACTGGAAAAACCATAGCTTTGTCTAGATGGACCTTTGTTGGCAAAGTAATATCTCAGCTTTCAATATGCTGTCTACGTTGGTCATAGCTTTTCTTCCAAGGAGCAAGCGTCTTTTAATTTCATGGCTGCAGTCTTGATATGCAGTGATTTTGGAGCCCAAGAAAATAAAGTCTTGTCACTGTTTCCATCTATTTCCATCTATTGCCACTGTTTCCCCATTTATTTGCCATGAAGTGATGGGACCGGATGCCATGGTCTTAGTTTTTGGAATGTTGAATTTTATGCCAGCTTTTCACTCTCCTTTTTCACTTTCATCAAAAGGCTCTTTAGTTCTTCTTCACTTTCTGCCAGAAGGGTCATGTCATCCGCGTATCTGAGGTTATAGATATTTCTCCCGGCAGTCTTGATTCCAGCTTGTGCTTCATCCAGCCCAGCGTTTCTCATGATGTACTCTGCATATAAGTCAAATAAGCAGGGTGACAAGATACAGCCCTGATGTACTCCTTTGCTCGTTTGGAACCGCCTGTTGTTCCGTGTCCTGTTCTAACTGTTGCTTCTTGATTTGTATACACATTTCTCAGGAGGCACGTAAGGTGGTCTGGTATTCCCATCTCTTTAAGAATTTACCACAGTTTGTTGTGATCCACTCTGGCAAAGGCTTTGACATAGTCAATAAAGCAGATGTTTTTCTGGAATTCTCTTGCTTTTTCTATGACCCAAGGATGTTGGCAATTTGATTTCTCGTTCCTCTGCCTTTTCTAAATCCAGCTTGAACATTTGAAAGTTCTCGGTTCATGTAGTGTTGAAGTCTTGTTTGGAGAATTTTGAGCATTACTTTGCTAGAGTATGAGATGAGTGTAATTGTGTGGTAGTTTGAGCATTCTTTGGCATTGCCTTTTTTGGGGATTGGAATGAAAACTGACCTTTTCCAGTCCTCTGGTCACTGCTGAGTTTTCCAAATTTGCTGGTGTATTGAGTGCAGCACTTTAACATCATCATCTTTTAGGACTTGTAGCTAAGTTGGCATTCTATCACCTCCACTAGCTTTGTTTGTAGTGATGCTTCCTAAGGCCCACTTGACTTCAGACTCCAGGATGTCTGGCTCTAAGTGAGTAATCACACCGTTGGTGTTATCTGGGTCATGAAGATCTTTTTTGTTTAGTTCTTCTGTGTATTCTTGCCACCTCTTCTTAGTATTTTCTGCTTCTGTTAGGTCTGTACCATTTCTGTCCTTTATTGTGCCCATCTTTGCATGAAATGTTCCCTTGGTATCTCTGATTTTCTTGAAGAGATCTCCAGTCTTTCTCTTAGCTTCATATAGGGATGATAACTGCATTTGAAAGTAAAAATATCTAGATTTTTCAACTGAATTGAAAGTATATAGGCCATTTTCCAAAGTTTGTAGGTTAAATGTATTACTTTTTGGCGATTGTAAGTTATGTGCAGAGAATATCTTCATCTTTGAAACTCATATTTTCTTTCTACTTTACAGTACAGTAGAAGTGTTCAGTAAATGTTCTGCTGCTGCTGCTAAGTCGCGTCAGTCGTGTCCGACTCTGTGTGACCCCATAGACGGCAGCCCGCCAGGCTCCCCCATCCCTGGGATTCTCCAGGAAAGAATACTAGATCAGGTTGCCACTTCCTTCTCCAGTGCATGAAAGTGAAAAGTCAAAGTGAAGTCCCTCAGTTGTGTCTTGACTCTTAGCGATCTCATGGACTGCAGCCTATCAGGCTCCTCAGTCCATGGGATTTTCCAGGCAAGAGAACTGGAGGGGGGTGCCATTGCCTTCTCCAAGTAAATGTTCTACCGAATGGCAAATAAATACTGAATGGCAAATAAATTAGTTGAGTATCATAAATTTCTTGTTCTTACCAACGATCTCAATTGTCAAGTATTTCCTCTTAGTTTTGAATCTCCTTTTTTATGTGAAACTGTGTACCTAAGTGGTTACTTGCCCTGTTCATCATCCTGTGGTTTGACTAAAGAGTAGGCGATGGTATTCCTAAACCAATCAGGGAGTTAACTCCTGGTTACATTGATGGATATACGCCTTAAATAAGCCCTGTCAGAATGAAGCCAAGGAGTACTGTGTAGGTGTTAGTCTGGAATTGCCGCAGCTGTTTTCCTATTTTAAGGTAAGCCAGTTTGAGAACAAAGTTAAAATATAGAGGCTAGCAGTATTGAAAAGACACCAAAAAAATATGACTTGATCACACTGTTTTTCTGAAACCTAAATATCATTATTGAGTTTTTCACTTAGAAAACTTTTCATTACGAAGAATGACTTTATTTCTATTTTTGTTGGTGTTTCTTTTCTTTGGTACCAAAAGCACCATAACTGATAGGTGTGGTAATATTTCTTTGCCTCTTTTATTTTGTTTTGAAAGCATTTGAAATACAGCCTTTTTTTAATACTCATGTGTTATTTAAGGTTGAGACATTAGATTTTTGTTTTATGACTTTGAATAATTTCAGGTGTTATTTTCAAGAAGGGCGATATGTTCTACTCTTGTGTCTAGATGTATCTCAGAACTTTAAAAAAATTAATGTATATAAAAGATAAATACCTAGTTTTCTTAGTAATTTAAAATTAATACCTAAAATTTTATGTCAGGAAGTGTGCCATTATTAAAGAGAAACCTCAGCAAGTGGTAAAAGTAATATTTTAGAAAATAGAAAGAAATAGCAACCTTTACTTTTTAGGGTATATACCGTAAATGTTGTATTTTTCCACTCTGTCATTGTTAGGCAGGTTTTTTAATGGTGGCAATTTGGTGGTACCAAACACTGCTGATTTCATGTTTCAAGATTTGACAGTAATTAATTTCTGCCTAATACTCTGGAAACATTTTTTTCAATGTGGATTTTTAATAAATGTGTTTTATTTGATGTAAAATTATTAATCTGACAAATTGGTATGGATTGTATACTTTATCCTTTAAGACTGAAAGTGAAATTGAAGTCGCTCAGTCGTGTCCTACTCTTTGCAACCCATGGGACCAATGGACTGTAGCCCACCAAGCTCCTCCGTCCGTGGGATTCTCCAGGCAGGAATACTGGAGTGGGTTGCCATTTGCTTCTCCAGGGTATCTTCCCGACCCAGGGATTGAACCCAGGTCTCCCACATTGCAGGTAGATGCTTTAACCTCTGCACCACCAGGGAAGCCCATCCTTTAAGATTAATGCTTACTAAATATTGAAATGCTTAAGATGTTGGAACATTCTCTGAAATTATCTAATTGGATAGAATCTTTTCATGTAGAATTTGTAGTCATTTTGTATTTTAGCTATTTTAAGAAATTACAGTAGTAAACTCAAAATGTTTTTTTGTCTTATTATATAGAACCTATTGATCTGATTATAGGATACTTGGTTAATTAAGAGAAAGCAGTTTATTATTCATTTACTGTTTGGTTGGACTCGGTGCCAAAATTCTAATGTTGCAGCATGGTCTAGACCTGTTCCCTGGATGCAGCCAGTTGAAGCTGTGAGTCATACAGAATTTGAGGAGGGTAGATAAGTGCTTATATCGTTGAATAAAAAGTGTGAGTACAGTTATTTCTCCCTTTTGGGGTTTACTGGCTAGTAGGCTTCTTCGGAATTAATAAAGTTTGGAATACGGATTTCACGTGTAGTATTTCATCTGTATTTGTTCAAGTCAGCCAAACAAAATAGATCTTAGTAGAACATATTTTGAAATTCATTTGAATAAATAGGAATTAAATGTATAAGTATACATAATAATGCATAACTGATGACAAAGAAAGATTTCTTAAAATGTTTAAGCACTTGATTTATAGTTTGGGCCTCAGTTTTCTCATTTATTCCATTTAGTGAATGAAATTGGTCTAGAGTTCAGAGTTTTTCCTATTCTATAGTTCTAGAAGTGTGATGTTGATATAGTTTCTTTTTAAAACCTGTACTGTCTTGGAATAGTGTCTATTAAGCAGAAATAAATTTTAGGTCTGTCCCAATAGCTTTATTTACAAGTTAGTGAAACATTTCATAATAACATCTATTGTGTTACCTTATTACAGAGACGACAATTGTATGTAAATAATGTAATTTCTGTGCAGTATTTCTCTTGGATAATAAAAAATGAAGTCATAGGATTTGGATTTTTATGATCAAATAAATTGAAATAGAATAAAGAAATATCTAAAGGCTACAGTATTGGAACTTAAAATAATTTAGTATATTTCTTCATGTACCTGGATGTTTTGATCATGTACATGTAATTCTTGGTGAAGATATCCTGTAGTTCAGATTGATTAAAATAAGTAAAAAAATTATTTCTTTCAATGAACATAGTACTTCACACTTTCAAAGCTTAAAAAGGAAAAAGTGCCCTTCCAGCGCTATGATAAATAGCCTCCCTGAACCGTTGCTTTCTTGATTTTTGCAGTCCTGTGCTTCAAATCCTTTTGGGAGGTTCTTTTTTTTAGTCACTTAGTGACTTTAGTTATTTTAGTTCCTCCCATCTTCTTAATTTAGCATTAAAGGGTCAGTCCTTTGCTGCCTGTTTATTTTTGTGTTTCAAATCTTAATCCCTTTATTATTTATATTGGTATCGCTTAGTTGGTAAAGAATCTGCTTGCAATGCAGGAGACCCTGGTTCGATTCCTGTGTTGGGAGCGTCCACTGGAGAAGGGTTAGGCTACCCACTCCAGTATTCTTGAGCTTCCCTTGTGGCTCAGCTGGTAAAGAATCTGCCTGCAGTGTGGGAGACCTGGGTTTGATCCCTGGGTTGGGAAGACCCCCTGGAGAAGGGAACAGCTACCCACTCCAGTATTTTGGCCTAGAGAATTCCATGGACTGTATAGTCCATTGAGTCGCAAATATTCGGACATGACTGAGTGACTTACACATGGCAGGTGTTTGAATTTTAAATTTAACATCTTCATTTCTGATGTCTTCTAGTATTTGCTATATTGTTATATTTTAAAAGTGCATTGTAAATTTAGAAGATTTCCTGTCTCATGCCAGAGAAGGTAGAAACAGTAGAACATGAAGTAGAAACTAAGTCAGCATTTGTAGAATAGAGTTTAGAATTTTTCAAGGCTAGGAGAGGTGTGAAAATGACTATCACTTGTTGTTCAGTCCCTTAGTCGTGTCCAACTCTTTACGACCCCATGGACTGCAGCATACCAGGCTTCCCTGTCCTTCACTATCTCCCAGAGTTTGCTCAAACTCATGTCCATTGAGTCAGTGATGCTATCCAACCATCTCATCCTTTGTCGCCCCCTTCTCCTCCTGCCCTCAGTCTTTCCCAGAATTTAAGGAGCTGAAAAATCTGATTCATCTGTCAAAATTAGATAGTTAAAGTTTCAGAAAACATCTTTAGACACAGAGGAATATTGAAAAGGGACTGTATGTTTCTGTTAATTTATGGATAAAGTTATATGCATTGCTATTTAGTGCAAAATGGCTTTATGTTTATACCTTACATTGAATCTTAGCATCAAGTTAGCACAGAAAGATAGGGTATTGAAACTCTGAAACAGTTAAAATTGGCAAACTTTTCCAATGTTTTGAATGGCACCATATTATTATTTTGGTCTGTCTTTACCTTTAAAACTACTTTGATCAAACTGTGTGTGTGTAGATACATATAGATCATGCTTTAGAGTGTTTTGCCTATTCCCTTTATTTTTGATGTGTTCAGTCCCAAGTTGTGTCTGACTCTTTGCGACCCTGTGAACTGCAGCACGCCAGGCTTCCCTGTCCTTCACTGTCTCCCTTAGTTTGCTCAAACTCATGTCCATTAAGTCAGTGTAGCCAGCCAACCATCTCATCCTCTGTCGCCGCCTTCTTCTCTTGCCCTGTCTTCCCAGCATCAGGGTCTTTTCCAGTGAGTCAGCTCTTCACATCAGGTGGCCAAAGTATTGGAGCTTCAGCATCAGACCTTCCAAGGAATATTCAAGACTGATTTCCTTTAGGATTGACTGGTTGGATCTCCTCGCTGTCTAAGGGACTCTCAAGAGTCTTCTCCAACACCACAGTTCAAAAGCGTCCATTTTTTGGCACTCAGTCTTTATGGTCCAGCTGTCATATCCATACATGACCACTGGAAAAACCCACAGCTTTCACTATATGAACCTTTGTTGGCAAAGTGATGTCTCTGCTTTTTAATACACTGTCTAGGTTTGTCATAGCTTTTCTTCCAAGGAGCAAGAGTCATAATTTCATGGCCACAGTCATGATCTGCGATGATTTTGGAGCCCAAGAAAATGAAATCTGACATTGTTTCCACATATTCCCCATCTGTTTGCCATGAGTGATGGGACTGGATGCCATAATCTTCATTTTTTGAATGTCAAGTTTTAAACCAGCTTTTTCTGTCTCCTCGCTTTCATCAAGAGGCTCTTTAGTTCTTCTTCACTTTCTGCCATTAAAGTGTTACCATCTGAGGTTGTCAGTATTTCTCATGGCAGTCTTGATTCCAGCTTGTGATTCATCCAGCCCAGCATTTCACATGACATATTCTGCATATAAGTTAAATAAGCAGGGTGACAGTATACTGCTTTGACATACTCCTTTCCCAATTTTGCACCCATCCATTGTTCTGTGTCCAGTTCTAACTGTTGCTTCTTGACCTGACTACCGGTTTCTCAGGAGAAAGGTAAGGTCGTCTGGTATTCCCATCTCTTGAAGAAATTTCCATGGTTTGTTGTGATCCACACAGTCAAAGGCTTTAGCTCAGTCAATGATGCAGAAGTAGATTTTTTTTGGAATCCCCTTGCTTTTTCTGTGATGCAAGGGATGTGGTCAGTTTGATCTCTGGTTCCTCTGCCTTTTCTAAATTCAGCTTGTACATCTGGAAGGTCTGAGTGACTAAGCACAGCACAGAAGCTATAGGAGAAAAGAAGGAAATCCTAGGGTACTGAGTCTTCAAACTGTTCCTTTAGAACAGCGATCTTACCAGCTTTGTTTGATAATGATTTCTCAAATGAACTGAATTCTTTACTTCAGGGAGAAACTTCCTGGCAAAAAATTCTATAATTGATGGTTTGTACATTGAAAATTAAGTAGTGTACAGCTGTTGTTAAAGAAAATGATTCTTATAACAAATAAGAGCTTTCTTAGTAATTAAAGATTAAAGATGTAATTATAAAGTGACTCCTGATGAGGATATTCCTATAAAAGATTAAACTAATTTGGTCCAGATATGTAAGTTTTATTGATCATGAAGCAGAAAAATCTGAGATATGTTGCTAAAGCCAGTGATTCTCAACCTTTTTTATACTGTATTCATTGCAGTCTTACAATGGATACAGTTAAGCTTTAATGTGTGAAAATCGTGGAGGGAGCTTCATATTTTAAATGCTGTTTTTTATACATCATATGTAAATATTTTGATCTGCATTTTACTAAAATCTCCATTTTATTAAAATTATTTTTATTAGGTGCCAAAGCAACATAAAAATATATATCTAGAATAATTATACTCCCACCCCTGTATCCATCATCTCAGTTACCCTCCCACTCTTTCATAACCTTTATTTATTAATTGAAGTGTCTTTCCAGAATTAACTTAAAAGATAGGAGTAAGCATACATCATTTCATTCCTCCCACGTCATACATGATCAACTTGAGCATCACTAAAAGGAAAACACACGTAAGTCTACTGATAAGATATAGTAGGAAGTATACAGCTCAACCGATGAAATATTTATACTAAAAATTGCTGAATTTGGATATATTCAAACATCTACATCCAATAGCTAATTTACAGGACATATGAGGGTAGAGGAGCATGTCACACAACACTACGAGGATGGAGTTAGCTAGACCCAGGATGTGGGAGATTCCCAGAGTAGGGCTATGCTGTTGAACATTGTGGCCACTTACTTTGTGTGACAGATTAAGTTGATTAAAGTTTAATAAAATAGAAAATCAGTTCCTCATTCACTGTCGCCAATTTCCTGTTCTCAGTTGTCACATCTTACTGGTGGCCATGATTTTAGACAGTGCAACTAAGAAAATTTCCATCATTTCAGAAAGATCTATTGGATACACTATTCTAGACTAAGCATTAAAAGAATAGGCAACTTATTCAGCTTAGTAGAAGGGAAAAAGTTAGAATGATAAAAATAAGACGATAAGAGAGACAAACGTAAGAAAGGCAAGACAAAGCACAAAATACGAGGTTTAATGTAAATCCGGATATATCAGTAATTACATGAAGTATAATTGACTGAATGTTTCTATTATAAGGCAGGTTATCAAACCTGGAGGTGAGAACCCACAGAATACACTTATTTGCTGTTTATTAAAAAATCCATCTAAAGCATAAGAATACTTAAGTGAAAATCTTTCAGTTGTGTCTGACTCTTTGCGACCCCGTGGACTATATACAGTCCATGGAATTCTGCAGGCTAGAATACTGGAGTGGGTAGCCTTTCCCTTCTCCAGGAAATCTTTCCAATCCAGGGATCGAACCCAGGTCTCCCACATTGCACGTGGATTCTTGACTAGCTGAGCCACAAGGGAAGCCCAAGAATACTGAAGTGGGTAGCTTATCACTTCTCCAGAGGATCTTCCCGACCGACCCAGGAATCGAACCAGGGTTTCCTGCATTGCATGTGGATTTGTTACTAACTGAGCTGTCAGGGAAGCCGAAGAATACCTAAAGGTGGTTGTAAAAAGATGGGGAAGAAAAAACTTCCATGCAGATACTAATTAAAGATCGTTGATGTGGCTTTCCAGGTGGAGCTAGTAGTAAAGAACTTTTCTGCCAGTGCAGGAGATGTTAGAAATGCAGGTTCATCCCTGGTACTGGAAGATCCCCTGGAGAAGGAAATGGCAACCCACTCTAGGATTCTTGCCTGGAGAATCCCATGGACAGAGGAGCCTGGTGGGCTATAGTCCATAGGGTCGCAAAGAGTCAGGCTTAACTGAAGTGACTTAGCATGCATGCATGATTTAATGACAGTGTTTAAGAAAAGAGGCATTATTTGGGATGAAGAGGCTTTCTTTACCATGACAGGAGTTTTATTCAGCAAGAAGATATAATATTAGTTTTCTAAGTACCTGTGACATGACTTCAAGTACATAAAGCTGAAATAGAACTGTTAGAGAAAATAGACAAATTTATAATCATAGTGGGAAATTAAATAGCTGATAGAACTAGCAGTAAAATGTCAGTAATAAATAGAAGATTTAGAATAATAATTACTTGCTTTGACCATTTCACAAGGTCGTTGTGTGAATGAGATAGCATACTCAATAAATAGACTGTCATTCAATATGAGCAAATATTTAATATGAATATGTACTGAAATATTTTTATTCAAAAAATATTTGAGCACCTTCTAATGACAGGTAGTGTTTTTAAGACGTGTTTTGTAAGGTATAGAGCCTTAATCACATGTAAATATTGTTGGGCATGATTGCCAATTTTAAGTGCTTAATGAATTATAGGCAGTTTTTATCTAGGTGGATCCATAGAAGTGATACAAATTTTAAGGATGCATTTATTGAGTAAACAAGATATTTTGGTCCCTGAAGAGTGACTGGCATAATATAGTAGAATAGGTATAAAATGATTTTGGTAGAAAGAATTCCATGAGGAGGAACTTTCCTGGCAGTCTAGTGGTTAAGACCTTGCTCTTCCCCTACAGGGGTCATGGGGTGCATCCCTGGCAGGTGCGCCAAGATCCGGCATGACCCCGTTGCCCCCCCAAAATGAATGATCTGAGGAAAAGCAAAGGACTTGGCTTCAGAGAGGGTTCATATCGAAATAACAATAATAAAAATAATTTGAAAATTAGGGCCAAATTGTAATAGCAGACTAAGAAATTTGTGCTGTGCTTAGAGATTGGTTGGTGGTTGGCTGAAATGAATATTTTAGTACTTGGGCCATTTCCCTAGGTATCTTGGGGGCTTGGTTCTAGGGCCCCCTCAGATAACAAAATCCAAGGGTGCTCAAGACCTTTTCTTAAAATGGCATAATTCATTTGGCTCTTCATATTTGAACATGTAGGGCCATAACTATATTTTGAAGGTTGAAGAGCCTTTAATTTTGGTAGCTGAAAAAGCATACTGATTTCCTTACAGACCTGTTTACGGCTGCAGTTTATGGGAACACTGGTTTTCCCACACTCATCGCTATTGACCACTGTCAGTCATAATTTTTGCCTAATTTACCCAAAGAATTGTACCTTACTTTGATTCCCATTTATGTGTTTTTGAGTTTCATGTATTTATTTGCCTTATTTAAAAAATATATAAATAGCTTGGTCATATTTTGGCCCCTTTTGTGGTTTGTTTTTCTGATTTATAGGTAGTCTTTTTATATTTAAGGTATATGTTCCTTTTTTACATGTGATGTAATTTTTTTCCTAATTACTTGTTATTTTTAAACATTTTTAATATGTTTCTCCTATGACTTTGCTTATCATTTATAGGATGAATAAGTTTTTTTTTTACTGACTTCATAATACTGTGTCTTAAAAAGTACTCTAACCCCAGATTATATTTTAAAACATTAACTACCCCCCACTCCACACTGATATGAAATGTCTCCTTTCTCTTTGCTGTATTTTGATATTTAGGAATCTTTATGGACCTTTTTCTATAGGCCATGTATCTGTTTTTTTGTAATGCAGGATTAGAGTATTTTAATAATTGCTGTTTTATAGAATCTTAACAATAGGGAAGGCAGACTTCTTTAACTTTCAGAAATATATTGGGAATTCTTGCATGTAAATTTTTTTCCTTTTTTTTTTATTGTGATAAAATATATGCCCAGCAGAAAACTTACCATTTCAGCCATTTTTGAGTATACAGTTTAATGGTATAAAGTTCTTCACATTCTTGTGCAGTCACCACTGTCCACTGTCATAACTAATAGGTCTTCCCCCAAAGAAACTCTGTATTCATTAGTAACTCAGTTCCCTCCTACACAAGCTCCTCATGACCTCTAACCTATTGTTTGTCTCGGAATTTGCTCGATTTCATATAAGTAGAGTCATACAATATGTGAATTTTATTGTCTTATTTAAGTTACTGTAGTGTTTTTTAAGATTCATCCATCTTGTGGCAAAAATCAGAACTTCATTTTTCTGCCCAAATAACATTCTCTTGCATGTACATACCATGAAAAATTATATTGAATCTGTAAGTCTGTTTGAGTAGAATTGCTACCCTAACAGTATTAAGTTTTCCAGTATGTGAACACAGTATTTCTTTCATTTGTGTCTTTAGTTTTTTCCAGCAGCGTTTTGTATTTTTTAGTGTACAAGTTTTTGCCTCCTTGGTTACGTTAATTGCTTACGTATTGTATTATTTTTGTATTTAGTAAATACACACACACACACACACAGATATATATATATATATATATATATATATATATGTATATATAGTGAATGGAATTTTCTTAATTTCCCTTTCAGATTGCTTATTGTTAGTATATGGAAGTATAACTGATTTTTACATGTTGATTCTGTATTCTGCCACTGCTAACTTTTTTTTTCCTAATGGTTATTTTCTCCTGTGTTTCTGAAATTTTTATAGTTTTCTCCATATAATGTCATGTCATCTGCAAACAGTATTTCTTCTTTCCAGTTTGAATGTCTTTTTAATTTCTTGTCTGATTTTCTATTTAGAACTTCCAACACCATATTTAATAGACATGCTAAGAGCAAGCATATTTGTCTTAAACTTTAGTAGTTTTTTTACTGTTGAGTATGATTTTGACTATGGAATTTTCATGTATGGCCTTTATTATGTTGAGGTAGTTTCATTTTATTCCTAGTTTGTTGTGCACTTTTTATCATGAAAGGATATTGTATTTTGTCAAATGTGTTTTTTCTATCAACAGAGATGATCATTTTTACTCCTTTCATTTTTGTAATCTGATATATTGCATTGATTTTTTATTTTTTTTGGGTATATCGAACCATCTTTGCATTCCAGGAGTAAATCCAACTTGGTTATGTGTATAATACGTTGTGTATTTAATTAAAAATTAATTTTGTAACTCCTTTCAATTTTCTCTCACAAATATTCTAGTATAATTTTGCTTGAGATTGTATACAGATTTATAGACATTCAGGAGGAAGGAGTATCTTTCCATTATTGTGTCTGAATTTCAAATAGCATGCAGTATCCAGCTATTAATTTTTTTTTTTTAAGTTCTGCAGTAATTTTCTTCTATGCAGGTCTTGTGGGTTTTTTTTAGGTTCATTTTTAGACACTTTGTATTTTGATTTTAAATGCATGTGGGTATACCTGAATCCTTAATACATAAGTGACTTTATATTTGTCTCCCCCAAAATGATTTCTGTATTAAAAATAATGTTCCCTTTCTTTTCCCTTGTGTGTATTTTTAGCTCATGTAATGACTTTTTAGTTCTTTTCATTAATGGGCTTAACAAATTATAGTAAAGCTTATCTATAAGATAACTCTCACAAAGAAGAAGTGAAATGATAATGTTACTAAGCATGTTAAATCTTTTGCTTAAATTTTCAGTAGTCTGTTGACTGTTTTGTTTCCTTAAACTGTTTTTCATTTTATAATTGTAATCAGTAGAAATCTAAATTTTATTTTATAGAGCTTTACTTTTAGGTTATATATGTAGCAATTTATTTTCAAGTAAAATTGTAACATTTCTGTGTTCACAAACACAGGTAAAAAATTTGGTGGTAATTATTTACTGTTCAAAGAGGTACATATCAGAGTTCTTAATATTAAGGTGTATTTAAGTTATTTCCTAAGTTATCAATCCTTTTTAATACTATTCTTTTTCAAAATGTCATATTTATGACATATAATTACAGTCTACTAATGTGTATGTATATGTATATACATATATATATGTACACCCACACATATACACATTCTCTATAGGGATTTTATTTTTAATAAAATAAGTCTTCTGCAGTAGACTCCATTCTCAATTGATTTCTCACCTATGTTACATTTTAGAGAACTGTTCTATTTTTACTTCTTAAGAGTACTACTATAGTGAAGGTTGAAACTTGGAGAATAGGAAACTGACTGTATATACACTATAATTTTTTAATGTGTTTTTTTCCAACTTTTTGATGTTTTGAACCTTGGTAGGGTTTAGGAAATAGTAGATCAGAATTTCCATTTTAAACAAAAAATGGCTGTACTTTTCGGCATTCTTGACTTAGACAGTTACCTGCGAAATTAAAAAATGTATGAGAAAAATGTTCAGCATTATTAATTTCAAAAATGCAAAGAATTCAATTGATGGTAGGTACATTCAGTTCAGTTCAGTTCAGTCGCTCAGTCATGTCCGACTCTTTGCGACCCCATGAATCGCAGCACGCCAGGCCTCCCTGTCCATCACCAACTCCTGGAGTTCACTCAGACTCACATCCATCGAGTGCGTGATGCCATCCAGCCATCTCATCCTCTGTCGTCCCCTACTTCTGCCCCCAATCCCTCCCAGCATCAGAGTCTTTTGCCTAGTCTTTTTTTCGTTGCTATTTTTTACACAAGAGAGAGAGAAAATAATCCAGATTTTTGCAAAACTTTTTCTTAAACTTTGTTCTGAGAAAGTTTTTCTTTTTTTAAAACAGTTTTGACTGGCAAAATGAACAATTAATGAACAGTCAATTTAAAAATTCTGAACTCGTTGCTCTTGTTCAGTTACTAAGTTGTGTCTGACTCTGCGACCCCATGGACTGTAGCACGCCAGACTCCTCTACCCTCTACTATCTCCTGAAATTTGCTCAAATTCATGTCCATTGAGTCGGTGATGCTATCTAACCATTGCATCGTCTGCTGCTCCCTTCTTTTGCCTTCAGTCATTCCAGCATCAGTCTTTTCCAGTTTGTGGGTCATTTACATCAGGTAGCCAAAGTATTGGAGAAGGCAGTGGCACCCCACTGCAGTGCTCTTGCCTGGAAAATCCCATGGTCGGAGGAGCCTGGTAGGCTGCAGTCCATGGGGTCGCTAAGAGTTGGACACGACTGAGCGACTTCACTTTGACTTTTCACTTTCATGCATTGGAGGAAGAAATGGCAACCCACTCCAGTATTCTTGCCTAGAGAATCCCAGGGATGGGGGAGCCTGGTGGACTGCCGTCTATGGGGTTGCACAGAATCGGACACGGCTGAAGCGACTTAGCAGCAGCAGCAGCCAAAGTATTGGAGCTTCAGCATCAGTCTTTCCAGTGAATATTCAGGGTTGACTTCCTTTCAGATTGGTTTGATCTTGCTTTCCAAGAGCCAGCCCCACAGTACCAAAGCATCATTTTTGGCACTCAGCCTTCTTTATGGTCCAACTCTAACATCCGTACCTGACTACTAGAAAAACCATAGCTTTGACTATACAAACCCTTTTTTGGCAAAGCAATGTCTCTGCTTTTTAATATACTATCTAGGTTTGTCATAGCTTTCCTTCCAAGGAGCCAAGTGTCTTAATTTCATGGCTACAGTCACTGTCTACAGTGATTTTGGAGCCTGAGATCTTTTATCTTAGTATCTTCTAAATGGAAATGATCTTTTTCTATTGTAATAAAACATTAAACCCAAGTTTCTTTTTAGATTACTATTTTTCCTTTCTACCTTCTCCCATACCTCAGAATTATGGACAGTGTACTTACACTGCTGATTCTTTTTAGTTATTAATGTCACAGAGTTACAGAAAGAAAGACTTAATCTCTT
Source organism: Budorcas taxicolor (assembly GCF_023091745.1). Taxonomy (NCBI): domain Eukaryota; kingdom Metazoa; phylum Chordata; class Mammalia; order Artiodactyla; family Bovidae; genus Budorcas; species Budorcas taxicolor. The sequence goes on from NC_068914.1 coordinate 26,081,092, forward strand.
CAGAGCATAAGCTATTACCTTTGTTACTTCTGTCTTTTTAAATAATGTGGAATGTTATGATTCATGTTAGAGTGCCCTTTTACATTAGAAAGAAAATGTACAGGCTCAATGAAGTTTGACTGCTCACTTAATGCAAAGGAAATGAAAGAGTTTGGAAATATGTTGATTTTGATTATAGGACGAAAGGGGCAATGTAATCTAAATCCAGTACTATTTCCTACCCTTTAAAACTTATTTTTTCTTCCTCTGTTCTACAGTCTTCTATATATACCCTAGGCTGTTTTCTGTTGGAAAAGGGGTTTCTGAGAAGCTCTGCAGAAATAATAAGGAAACATGAGGAAGAACTGAGTTGAGGTCAGGGAAGCTATAAACCTTTGAGTGCTTTTGTGATGTGCTATGCTCTGTGGGAGGCTCTGAAAAAGGTCAAGCTTGAGAAACTTGCTTCTGAAGAATGTGTCTGTTAACACTTCATGTACCCTGATTTTGTTGAGTCTATTGAAGATTTTTATTTGAAAGTTGATTGTATCTTGTGTTTCTCCTTTTATAAAATGGTTACATTTTGTATCTGAAAGTAAAAGAAACTACTTGCTCAGTGTGTCTGACTCTTTGCAACCCCATGGACTGTAGCCCGCCAGGCTCCTCTGTCCATGGAATTCTCCAGGCAAGAATACTAGAGTGGGACCTTTCTGACCAGGGATTGAACATGCAGGGTCTCCTGCACTGCACAGATTTCTTTACCATCTGAGCTACCAGAGAAATTATACCAATTCCATACACATAACTAAAATGTTAATAACAACATAGAAACTGTGTCACAAATGAAGAAATTTATTGGTGATTAGAAGGAAATTGGAATCCCTGCTTTGCAAAATAGTCTGTTTTGTATCTTTTACCCCATGACTTATAAGGCTTTTGATACTATTCTCAGTTTGAGGGTAATATCCTCAGTGGTACTATCTCTTGAATCCACTGTAGCAGGTTTTTAACCTCATTATTCCAGGGAAACTGCTATAATCAAAGTCACCAGTGACTTGCTCTTTTCTAAATCAAATGTCATTTTTCACGCTTCATCTTACTTGACCTATTTCTAGTATTTAACATGACTAATCATCCTCTTTTTCATTATATTTTGTTCACTTTGTTTTTAGGAGATTATATTCATCTGATTTTTCTCTTGCTTCACTTGCCTCTCCTTTGAGGGCTCTTGTGCTAATTTTCCTTGTTTCTACTGCAGTCAGTTCTTGGACCTCTTTTCTACCTAAACTTTTGTCCTTGGGAGATAGACCATCTGCATGCTGAGGATTCCCACATTCATATCCTAGTTTGGACCTTACCTCCACACCCCAGACTCAAATTGAAACACTCCCTTCATTGTTTCCCTTCAGTATCTAATGAGTGTCTCAAAAGTAACATGTCCACATTGCTGCGAGTTTGCACCATCCAGTGAATGGCAACTCCACCTTTATAATTCAGTTCCTTGGAAGTCATCCTTGACAACCTTATCTCACATCCCATAATCAAAGTATCAGCAGAATATTTTTGGTGCTGCCTTTAGAATACATCCAAAATTCCAATACATCTCACCTCTTTCATTATTGTCACTCTAGGTCCAGGCCATCATCATCTTTTGCCTAGATACTCCAGTAGTTTGTAACTAGTTACAGTAGCCAGCTAACTAGTTACTAGCAAAAGTAGATACCTAACTAGCCTTCTGTATTTTCTTACCCATGTAAATACCTACAGCAGATAATCAGATTATGTCACTAATCAAATGCTTCCAGAGGCATTCACACTGGTTTAGAGTTAAGAACTGAAGGCCGTATGTGGCCTGAAGGCTCTACATTTTATGTTATTCCCCATCAGCCAAGTTTGAGCTCATCATCTATTACTCTCTGATTTATGTGTTTTTTTCCAGCCACATCATTGGCCTCTTTGTTGTTCCTTGAACGTTCTAGGTGTTTTCCTTCCTTGTGGCCTTTGCACTTGCTTCTCTGCCTAGAATGCTCCTCTGGAAGGTGTCCACATGACTCGTTTCCCCAGGTAGGTCTGTTGGAATCAGTATGCTTGCTGATTCTGGTCTCCTCTGGCCACCTTATCTAAAAGTGCCTGCCTGGCTGCCTTCCTCAGTATATTCTCTTTCCTCTCGTGCTCTGCTTATCTGTAATTTTATTTGGACTAAACCTTTTCTTTATTTTTCTGCGTTAGAATTAAGCTTCATGAAATGGTTTTTTGCTATCTTGGTAATGGCTGTTTTCTAAGCATCTAGAACATCACTTAGCAGCTAATGAGTGCTTTATATATATATGTATATATTTAGTTAAAATTAATGAAATGTTCCACAAGTTTCTGAAATGTAGCTCTAATTCTTGAAGATAACAGTACTTCATAATGAAAAACCTAATAAAGTCAGTAAAAGAGAACTTTCCAATATGCAAATAGGAAATCAGAACATTCTTTGGTCAATTTTTGTTAGGTACTACCTCTCAGTAAATTTATTGAATTAAGAAACACCAAATACCTATATGTGGTTAGCATTGTAGGCTAATTCAAAATTTAAGAAATAAGCCCACTCTTAACAATTCATACTTCTAATGGAGGGGGATGACTAACATTCAACTGTTAATTTATACTATAGTGTACAGTTGTGGTATAATAAATAAATACCTGGTTTATGTGATTGCTTCCTGGCACAGAGCTTCTAAAGTCTTTGGAATATCCTGAGTGATAAAGGTGATGAGGAGACTTCCCTGGTGGCTCATTGTGGGGGGAGAGGGGGAATCTGCCTGCCAATGCAGGAGACGCTGGTTTGACCGCTGGGTCAGGAAGATCCCCTGGAGAAAGAAATAGCAAACCCAGTCCAGTATTCTTGTCTGTGAATTCCCATGGACAGAGAAGCTTGGTGGGCTACAGTTCATGGGGTCACAAAAGAGCTGGACATGACTTTGTGACTAAACAGCATCAAAGGATGATGAGAGCGTCTGCTGTTCTAATGAGGTGACTCCTCTGAGTCCCTAGGTAGGGTTAGGTTGGAAGCTGGTCACTGAAAGAGTTAGCCTTGATTAGAAGATTGGAACTTTCAACCCCCAGCATTTGGGGAAGTGAGAGGGGTTGAAGTTTGAGTTAATCACCAGTGGTCACAATTATGCTCTTATATTGAAATCTTCATTAAAAACTCCTAAGCTGAAGTTTGGAGAGCTTCTGAGTTGGTGAATACATCAAGATGATGGGAGAAGTATGAAAAGCTTGATCTCCTATTCATCTTGATGTATTCTTCTCTTGCATCTGGCTTTTGGTCAGTTATATTCTTTTTTAATAAACCAGTTGTAATGCTGAGTCAAGTGCTTTCCTGAGTTTTGTGAGTAGTTCTAGGAAATTAGTGAACCTGAGAAAGGGGGTCATGGGAATCCCCAATATTTAGTTGGTCAGTTAGAAGTACTGGTATCTCATATATTTGACTGGTGACTGAAGCAATGACTGTCTCGTGGAACTGAGCCCTCCAACCTGTGGAGTTTGATGTTAACTCCCTGTAGTTAGTGTCAGAATTGAATTGAATTGTAGGATTTGTTGTTGTTTAGTAACCATGTGCAACTATTTTGTAACCCTGTGGACGCTAACCCGCTAGGCTCCTCTGTTCATGGGGTTTTCCAAGCAAGAACACTGGAGTGGATTGCCATTTGCTTCCCCAGGGGATCTTCTCAACCCAGGAATTGAATCTACATCCTTGCATTGGCAGGTGGATTATTTACCACTGAGCCACTAGGAAAGCCCAAATGATAGGATACCCACTTGGTATTGGATTGTTGGAGAAGTCATTTTAGAATTATACCATGAAATTGATATCAGGAGGGGAAAAGCCATTAGACAATTAAGGATTAGTTATGTGGCGATGTTAAGTGTTACAGAAATTAAGAGATGGGGCATTATGAGAGTGTGCTATTATTACACTTTTTATGATAAGGCTTCATGGAGGAGCTGGACTATAAAGGCTAGTCATTGAATGAAGAGACTACATACCAGAGAGGGAAATAATATGAATATTACCTTGGAAATAAGAGTAAGTTTGGTATGGAAATAGTTCACTCAATTTTATTCCATTTTTTCTTTAGAGTCTTCCTTTCGTTTTCTAGTTGGTTATATTTTAAGCTATGGTGAATCTGTTTTATGCACACTAACATACACCTAACATTCTGAGTTGCTAAAAGTTTCAGGGAGTATAATGAACCAAGTCTCTCTTTTTTAAGAAATTTTAAATTTAATGGTTCAAAAGAGCAAATATGTGTGGAGAATACACCCACCCACACACACAGGCACAGTTGTCTGTATTTTGCATGTGCATTAATGTAATTAACTATGCTGCTGCTGCTGCTGCTGCTAAGTCGCTTTAGTCGTGTCCGACTCTGTGCGACCCCATAGATGGCAGCCCACCAGGCTCCCCCGTCCCTGGGATTCTCCAGGCAGGAACACTGGAGTGGGTCGCCATTTCCTTCACCAGTGCATGAAAGTGAAAAGTGAAAGTGAAGTCGCTCAGTCATGTCTGACTCTGTGTGACCCCATGGACTGTAGCCCACCAGGCTCCTCCATCCATGGGATTTTCCAGGCAAGAGTACTGGCGTGGGGTGCCATCACCTTCTCCAGTAATTAACCATGTTATAAGTTAATTGGTATCCTAGGTTTGTTAAGAGTGGCATATCCAATTGTTACATGGCCAATATGAGGATAGAATTAGGAAGAACTCTGTGGTAGGTCCAAACATTTACTTTTTTCTCCCAGGACTCTGCTTCTGAACTCATGTATTAGGATTTTTAACAAATAATGGGAAAACTTAGCTTTGCACTAGATTAGCCTCCCTGAATCTTTGGGAGATATTTTTGGTTGCTTGTCCACATCGTTTTACTGAGTATGACTATTTCTTGTTGATCTCATCAGTTATTATTGTGTATGTGTATCTTAGTAATATATGGCCTCAGAATAGTGCTTATTAACAAATAGTAGGTGCTACATACATATTCTTAAATGTATAAAATATTGGCAATATTTATTTCCTTACCTCTCCATGCTTCAAGAACACCAGTAATATATCAATGAGAAGAGAAATGAGACAAACAAAACAACGGAAATGTTTATTGAAGGTGACTAAATCCATAAAATAACTGAGGCCAAAGAACTTGAAGAGATTAAGTACTGAGAATAAAGTTGAGTGTAATAACACAAAAGGGGCAAAAGTTTGATTTTTTTCTCCACTATCACCATATATTGGAATTAACTTTTTGAGTCACCAGCTGGCTGCTATGTGATTTTATTGAAAAATTAGGTGATGCTTGGTAAAGAAAAGCTGAAAAGAGAGCTTTTACGTGAAATACAAGACTAGAGAGAGAAGAGAATGTGAAACAAGAAGATTGAGAGGGCTTAAAACTATCTAAGGCAATAGGAAGGGAAGAATGATTGGCTTATAGTGGAGATAGTTCTACTTACACAGCGCTTGCTCTGCACCAGGCATTATCTTTGTGCATGGCATGTGGGATCTTAGTTCCTGACCAGGACTGAATCTGCACCCCCTGCAGTGAATGTGCAGAGTCCTAATCACTGGACCATGAGGGAAAATTCCAGCAGGCGTTATTATCTTAATGCTGAACAGTTTACAAGTGTTGAAGTATATCATCCTCATAAAAACTTTTCAAATTAGTCACTGCTGTTATTGCCATTGAAAAAATGTGGCACCTTAGGAATACTCAGTCTTAGGAAATTGCTTGAAGTCTTACGTATTGTAAGTGATGACTGTGTTTGAAGCCAGGTCCTGTGACTACAGTTTACTTTTTTTGTGTTATTCTGCTTCTTAGTCATGATTCCTCCAAGGAGATACTTCTTGACCACGGCCACTTTTCCTCCTCTCAGGATGAGTTAGGTGACTTGGGGAAGATCTTATTAATAATTGCTACTTGTGTGTATGTGTCTGTGAAAAATGATGACTTTTTCTTGGTTTTCTGAGATATGTAAGAAATAGTTCACTTAAGTGTTACAGGAATTAAGTTATATAAAGCACTTATCTTAGTGCCTTTATTCCCTTTACTAAATCTGATTATTCAAGTAACTGTTCAGGAGACTTCAGTGTAATAAAGGATGATAATTTAAGAAAGATACCTGGAATCAAAAGATCCAGGAATAGAATGGTAAAAATCTGGTGGTAGTTTTCTTAGAGTTAGTTGCTCACTGGGTTTCTAAATGGTAGTCTGTACAAACTGTGTGAAAGCTGCATCTACTATTACTTGGTGGGTACTTAGAAAATGCATTTTAATTTTAATAATAAAGTAGAAACTTCTACAAAAAAGTGTAAGTCGAATCATATGAGGTATTACAAAGGCAAATGTGAATTCTTGGATAATTATTTGTAATTGTCTGCTTATACTTTCTTACTGCTTTAAATAACATTGCTTTAATTGGCTGTAGATACCTTTCAGGTCTCATCAATAAATTCTGATTCTTTCTTGATAATCTGTCCACATTTCTCTTTGTACTGTGTTGATTAATGTTGCTTTCATATTTCACTGTGAAATGACTGCATTTTATTCCCTTCCTTTGCTTGTGCGTAGATGGAAATAGTACCATCATCCTTGTGGTTTGTTAAAAAAAACTTCTTTATTTTTAATTTGGCTACTTCTTAAGTATCAAGTATTTTTAATGCTTTTTAACACTTCTCCCCCATTTAATCTCTGAAAGCCTGACATTTCAGTTGGATACTGAGGTTGCTTCTTTTTATGTTTTTTCATATTGAAGTATTGTTGATTTACAGTATTGTTAGTTTTAAGATTATATTCCATTATAGGTTATTACAATCTGTTGGGTATAATTCTCTGTGCTATTCAGGAAGTCCTTCTTGCTTATCTACTCTTATGTGTAGCAGTTTGTATCTGTTTATCCCTAACATAATCAAGAAAATAAACACATCTTCTTGTGTTTTGTATACATTTGTGCACACACAAAAAATATTATTCAGCCATAGAAAAACAAATGAAATTTTGCCATTTACAGCAATGTGGATGGACCTAGAGAATATTATGCTTAGTGAAATATGTCAGAGAAAGAGTTATACTATATATCATTTATATGTGGAATCTAAAAACTAAAAGGGATATATAGCACAACAGAAATAGACTCACAGATACAGAGAACAGACTGGATTAAAAGTAGGGAGAGAGATGGCAGACACATGATATGCTTATGGAATTTAAAGATACAAACTTGTGTATTTAAAATTTATCAATAACAAGAATATACTGTATGTATATAGCACAGGGAGTTATAGCCATTATCTTGTAATGACTTTTATTTTATTTTTTTTTTCAGGATGAATGAATTCAATTTTATTTGTAATAATTCACTACCAACTATTCACTATTCAACTAGTGTTATTTCTTTCTTTTTTTTTTTTTTTTAAATTTTAAAATCTTTAATTCTTACATGCGTTCCCAAACAGGAACCCCCCTCCCACCTCCCTCCCCATAACATCTCTCTGGGTCATCACCGTGCACCAGCCCCAAGCATGCTGTATCCTGCGTCAGACATAGACTGGCAATTCGATTCTTACATGATAGTATACATGTTAGAATGCCATTCTCCCAAATCATCCCACCCTCTCCCTCTCCCTCTGAGTCCAAAAGTCCGTTATACACATCTGTGTCTTGTTGGCTGTCTTGCATACAGGGTCGTCATTGCCATCTTTCTAAATTCCATATATATGTGTTAGTATACTGTATTGGTGTTTTTCTTTCTGGCTTACTTCACTCTGTATAATCGGCTCCAGTTTCATCCATCTCATCAGAACTGATTCAAATGAATTCTTTTTAATGGCTGAGTAATACTCCATTGTGTATATGTACCACAGCTTTCTTATCCATTCATCTGCTGATGGACATCTAGGTTGTTTCCATGTCCTGGCTATTATAAACAGTGCTGCGATGAACATTGGGGTACATGTGTCTCTTTCAATTCTGGTTTCCTCGGTGTGTATGCCCAGCAGTGGGATTGCTGGGTCATAAGGCAGTTCTATTTGCAATTTTTTAAGGAATCTCCACACTGTTCTCCATAGTGGCTGTACTAGTTTGCATTCCCACCAACAGTGTAGGAGGGTTCCCTTTTCTCCACACCCTCTCCAGCATTTATTGCTTGCAGATTTTTGGATTGCAGCCATTCTGACTGGTGTGAAGTGGTACCTCATTGTGGTTTTGATTTGCATTTCTCTAATAATGAGTGATGTTGAGCATCTTTTCATGTGTTTGTTAGCCATCCGTATGTCTTCTCTGGAGAAATGTCTATTTAATTCTTTGGCCCATTTTTTGATTGGGTCGTTTATTTTTCTGGAATTGAGCTGCATAAGTTGCTTGTATATTTTTGAGAGTAGTTGTTTGTCAGTTGCTTTATTTGCTATTATTTTCTCCCATTCAGAAGGCTGTCTTTTCACCTTGCTTATAGTTTCCTTTGTTGTGCAGAAGCTTTTAATTTTAATTAGATCCCATTTGTTTATTTTTGCTTCTATTTCCAGAATTCTGGGAGGTGGATCATAGAGGATCCTGCTGTGATTTATGTCTGAGAGTGTTTTGCCTATGTTCTCCTCTAGGAGTTTTATAGTTTCTGGTCTTACATTTAAATCTTTAATCCATTTTGAGTTTATTTTTGTGTGTGGTGTTAGAAAGTGATCTAGTTTCATTCTTTTACAAGTGGTTGACCAGTTTTCCCAGCACCACTTGTTAAAGAGATTGTCTTTACTCCATTGTGTATTCTTGCCTCCTTTGTCAAAGATAAGGTGTCCATATGTGTGTGGATTTATCTCTGGGCTTTCTATTTTGTTCCATTGATCTATATTTCTGTCTTTGTGCCAGTACCATACTGTCTTGATGACTGTGGCTTTGTAGTAGAGCCTGAAGTCAGGCAAGTTGATTCCTCCAGTTCCATTCTTCTTTCTCAAGATTGCTTTGGCAATTCGAGGTTTTTTGTATTTCCATACAAATCTTGAAATTATTTGTTCGAGTTCTGTGAAAAATATGGCTGGTAGCTTGATAGGGATTGCATTGAATTTGTAAATTGCTTTGGGTAGTATACTCATTTTCACTATATTGATTCTTCCAATCCATGAACATGGTATATTTCTCCATCTATTAGTGTCCTCTTTGATTTCTTTCATCAGTGTTTTATAGTTTTCTATATATAGGTCTTTAGTTTCTTTGGGTAGATATATTCCTAAGTATTTTATTCTTTTCGTTGCAACGGTGAATGGAATTGTTTCCTCAATTGTTTGTTCTACTTTCTCATTATTAGTGTATAGGAATGCAAGGGATTTCTGTGTGTTGATTTTATATCCTGCCACTTTACTATATTCATTGATTAGCTCTAGTAATTTTCTGGTGGAGTCTTTAGGGTTTTCTATGTAGAGGATCATGTCATCTGCAAACAGTGAGAGTTTTACTTCTTTTCCAATTTGGATTCCTTTTATTTCTTTTTCTGCTCTGATTGCTGTGGCCAAAACTTCCAGAACTATGTTGAATAGTAGCAGTAAAAGTGGGCACCCTTGTCTTGTTCCTGACTTTAGGGGAAATGCTTTCAATTTTTCACCATTGAGGATAATGTTTGCTGTGGGTTTGTCATATATAGCTTTTATTATGTTGAGGTATGTTCCTTCTGTTCCTGCTTTCTGGAGAGTTTTTATCATAAATGGATGTTGAATTTTGTCAAAGGCCTTCTCTGCATCTATTGAGATAATCATATGGTTTTTATTTTTCAATTTGTTAATGTGGTGAATTACATTGATTGATTTGCAGATATTGAAGAATCCTTGCATCCCTGGGATAAAGCCCACTTGGTCATGGTGTATGATCTTTTTAATGTGTTGTTGGATTCTGATTGCTAGAATTTTGTTGAGGATTTTTGCATCTATGTTCATCAGTGATACTGGCCTGTAGTTTTCTTTTTTTGTGACATCTTTGTCAGGTTTTGGTATTAGGGTGATGGTGGCCTCATAGAATGAGTTTGGAAGTTTACCTTCCTCTGCAATTTTCTGGAAGAGTTTGAGTAGGATAGGTGTTAGCTCTTCTCTAAATTTTTGGTAGACTTCAGCTGTGAAGCCGTCTGGACCTGGGCTTTTGTTTGCTGGAAGATTTCTGATTACAGTTTCAATTTCCGTGCTTGTGATGGGTCTGTTAAGATTTTCTATTTCTTCCTGGTTCAGTTTTGGAAAATTGTACTTTTCTAAGAATTTGTCCATTTCTTCCACGTTGTCCATTTTATTGGCATACAACTGCTGATAGTAGTCTCTTATGATCCTTTGTATTTCTGTGTTGTCTGTTGTGATCTCTCCATTTTCATTTCTAATTTTATTGATTTGATTTTTCTCTCTTTGCTTCTTGATGAGTCTGGCTAATGGTTTGTCAATTTTATTTATCTTTTCAAAGAACCAGCTTTTGGCTTTGTTGATTTTTGCTATGGTCTCTTTTGTTTCTTTTGCATTTATTTCTGCCCTAATTTTTAAGATTTCTTTCCTTCTACTAACTCTGGGGCTCTCCAATTCTTCCTTTTCTAGTTGCTTTAGGTGTAGAGTTAGGTTATTGACTTTTTTCTTGTTTCTTGAGGTATGCCTGTATTGCGATGAACTTTCCTCTTAGCACTGCTTTTATAGTGTCCCACAGGTTTTGGGTTGTTGTGTTTTCATTTTCATTAGTTTCTATGCATATTTTGATTTCTTTTTTGATTTCTTCTGTGATTTGTTGGTTATTCAGAAGTGTGTTGTTCAACCTCCATATGTTGGAATTTTTAATAGTTTTTCTCCTGTAATTGAGATCTAATCTTAATGCATTATGATCAGAAAAGATGCTTGGAATGATTTAGATTTTTTTTAATTTATTAAGTTTAGATTTATGGCCCAGGATGTGATCTGTCCTGGAGAATGTTCCATGAGCAGTTGAAAAAAAGGTGAAATTCATTGTTTTGGGGTGAAATGTCCTATAGATATCAATTAGGTCTAACTGATCTAATGTATCATTTAAAGTTTGTGTTTCTTTGTTAATTTTCTGTTTAGTTGATCTGTCCATAGGTGTGAGTGAGGTATTAAAGTCTCCCACTATTATTGTGTTATTGTTGATTTCCCCTTTCATACTTGTTAGCATTTGTCTTACATATTGCAGTGCTCCTATATTGGGTGCATATATATTTATAATTGTTATATCTTCTTCTTGGATTGATCCTTTGATCATTATGTAGTGGCCTTCTTTGTCTCTTTTCACAGCCTTTGTTTTAAAGTCTGTTTTCTCGGATATGAGTATTGCCACTCCTGCTTTCTTTTGGTCTCTATTTGCATGGAATATCTTTTTCCAGCCCTTCACTTTCAGTCTGTATGTGTCCCTTGTTTTGAGGTGGGTCTCTTGTAAGCAGCATATAGAGGGGTCTTGTTTTTGTATCCATTTGGCCAGTCTTTGTCTTTTGGTTGGGGCATTCAACCCATTTACTTTTAAGGTAATTATTGATAAGTATGATCCCGTTACCATTTACTTTATTGTTTTGGGTTCGGGTTTATACACCCTTTTTGTGTTTCCTGTCTAGAGAATATCCTTTAGAATTTGTTGGAGAGCTGGTTTGGTGGTGCTGAATTCTCTCAGCTTTTGCTTGTCTGTAAAGCTTTTGATTTCTCCTTCGTATTTGAATGAGATCCTTGCTGGGTACAGTAATCTGGGCTGTAGGTTATTGTCTTTCATCACTTTAAGTATGTCTTGCCATTCCCTCCTGGCCTGAAGAGTTTCTATTGAAAGATCAGCTGTTATCCTTATGGGAATCCCCTTGTGTGTTATTTGTTGTTTTTCCCTTGCTGCTTTTAATATTTGTTCTTTGTGTTTGATCTTTGTTAATTTGATTAATATGTGTCTTGGGGTGTTTCACCTTGGGTTTATCCTATTTGGAACTCTCCGTGTTTCTTGGACTTGGGTGATTATTTCCTTCCCCATTTTAGGGAAGTTTTCAACTATTGTCTCCTCAAGGATTTTCTCATGGTCTTTCTTTTTGTCTTCTTCTTCTGGGACTCCTATAATTCGAATGTTGGAGCATTTCATATTGTCCTGGAGGTCTCTGAGATTGTCCTCATTTCTTTTAATTCGTTTTTCTTGTTTCCTCTCTGATTCATTTATTTCTACCATTCTATCTTCTATTTCACTAATTCTATCTTCTGCCTCCGTTATTCTACTATTTGTTGCCTCCAGAGTGTTTCTGATCTCATTTATTGCGTTATTGATTATATATTGACTTTTTTATTTCTTCTAGGTCCTTGTTAAACCTTTCTTGCATCTTCTCAATCCTTGTCTCTAGGCTATTTATCTGTGATTCCATTTTGATTTCAAGATTTTGGATCATTTTCACTATCAATATTCGGAATTCCTTCTCAGGTAGATTCCCTACTTCTTTCTCTTTTGTTTGGTTTGGTGGGCAACTCTCCTGTTCCTTTACCTGCTGAGTATTCCTCTGTCTCTTCATCTTGGTTATATTGCTGCGTTTGGGGTGGCCTTTTTATATTCTGGTAGTTTGTGGAGTTCTCTTTATTATGGAGCTTCCTCACTGTGGGTGGGGTTCTATCAGTGGCTTGTCAAGGTTTCCTGGTTAGGGAGGCTTGTGTTAGAGTTCTGGTGGGTGGAGCTGGGTTTCTTCTCTCTGGAGTGCAGTGGAGTGACCAGTAATGGGTTATGAGACATCAAGGGCTTTGGAATAATTTTGAGCTGCCTGTATATTGAAGCTCAGGGGAGTGTTCCTGTGTTGCTGGAGAATTTGCGTGGTATGTCTTGTTTTGGAACTTGTTGGCCCTTGGGTGGAGCTTGGTTTCAGTGTAGGTATGAAGGCATTTGATGAGCTCCTATTGCTTAATGTTCCCTGAATTCAAGAGTTCTCTAATGTTTTCAGGCTTTGGATTTAAGCCTCTTGCTTCTGGTTTTCAGTTTTATTTTTACAGTAGCCTCTAGACTTCTCCATCTATACAGCACCGATGATAAAACAACTAGGTTAAAGATGAAAAGTTTCTCCACCTTGAGGGACACCCAGAGAAGTTCACTGAGTTACAAGGAGAAGAGAAGATGGAGGGGGTAGTTAGAGGTAACTGGAATGAGATGCGGTGAGATCAAAAGAGGAGAGAGCAAGCTAGCCAGTAGTAGTCACTTCCTTATGTGCGCTCTATAGTCTGGACCGCTCAGAGGTATTTACGGAGTTATACGGGGAGGAGGAGAGGGAGGAAGTAGACAGAGGTGGCCAGGAGGATAAGAGAGAGGAATGAGAAGGAGAGAGACAAATCCTGCCAGTAACCAGTTCCTTAGGTGTTCTCTACCGTCTGGAACACACAGAGATTCACAGAGTTGGATAGAGAAGAGATGGGGGAGAAAAGAGACAGAGGCCACCTGGTGGAGAAAAAGGAGAGTCCAAAGGAGGAGAGAGTGGTCAAGCCAGTAATCTCGCTCTCAGGTAAACTTGGGTAGTGAAGTTTGGGTTTTTAAATGTACAAAATTGACAACAAAAACGTAAGAGCAAAGATTAAAAATCTAGAGTAGAGGTTGGATTTTCAAAAATACAATATTAAAGAAAAGAAGCAGAAGGAAAAAGGAAGAAAGAAAAAAAAAACAAAAACAAGAATTATTAAAAAAACAAAAACAAAAACAAAAAAAACCCAGCAACAACCATCCAAAGACTATATATGGTGTTTGCCTTAAAAAAAAAGTCTGTTTTTTTTTAAAAAATAGTGATAGTACGTTATAGAAATAAAAATTAGAGGAGAAATAGAAGACTTAACAATTAAAAAAAAGTTAGAAAAAAGAAAAAAAAGAAAAAAAAAAGGAATGATTTTAAAAATAGTAAAAATATACCTGGCCCTTCTCTGATGATGTGGGCCATGTGGGATCACTTCCAAGGTGGTTCCCCTGTTTGTAATGACTTTTAATGGAGTATAATCTGTAAAAATACTGAATCACTATACTGCACACCCAAAACTATTATAATATTGTATGTTAACCCCATACTTTAGTTAAGAAAAAAGTAAACACCTCATAATCCCCAAAATTGCTTTGAAATCTCTTTGTAAATCTCTATGCTCACCCCCTAATACTAGGAACTATTCACTGCTTTTTCTCACTATAGACAGGTTTGCATTTTCTGGAATTTTGCTTGAATATAATCATGAAGCTCAGCAAAATTATTTTGTGATACATCTATATTGTTAACATGGATCAATAGTTCATTTAAAGTTAATGTGGAAATATTATTTTATTTCTCTTGGGAAAAAAATACCTAGCATTAGAGTGTCTGGGTCATATGGTATTTAATGTGTTTAAGACAATACCAGACTTCTGAACGTACCAACACAATTGATACCAGCAGTGCATAAGAATTCTAGTTGTTCTGTAGACTCACCAACATTTGACAGAGCCTTTTAAAATTTTAGACATCCTCATTGGTTGCTTGGAGGTAAGTCATTGTGATGTTGTTTTAAAGATCTTTTTTAGTAGTGAAATACACATAGCATAAAATCTGTCAATCACTATTTTTAAGTGTACAGTTTAGTGCCATTAAATATTTTTATTATGTGTGCTGCCATAATGATCATCCATCTGCATAACTCTTCATTTTATAAAACTGAGATTCTGTGACTATTACAGAGTAAGTCCTCATACTTCCTTTCTCTCCAACCCCTGAAAACCATCAGCCAAACATTATATGTGTATATCACATTTTGCTATTCATTCTTCTGTCAGTGGACAGTCGGGTTGCTTCCATGTTTTAGCTATTGTGAATAATGCTGCTATGAATATGGGTGTATATATCTCTTTTTGAGACCATGATATCCATTCTTTTGGGTGTGTACCCCAAAATGCAGCTCATAGAATTCTGTTTTTACTGCTTTGAGGAATTGCCAAAATATTTAACACTGTTAACATGGCTGTAGCGTTTTACATTCCTGAGTGTGCAAGGTTTCTAGTTTTTCCACATTCTCACCAATGATTGTTTGCTGTTTTTTAGATATTAGTCATCCTAATGTGTGTGAAATAGTATGTCCTTGTGATTTTGATTTGTGTTTCCATAATGAATAGTGATATTGAGCATCTTTTCATGTGTTTATTGGCCGTTTGTACATCTATTTTGGATAAAATGTCTTTTTAGTCCACTGTGCATATTTTTTAAAAGAAGCTTATGTATTTTTGACTGTGCTGGTTCTTCACTGCTACACGGGCTTTTCTCCAGTTGCAGTGAGCTCCTCTCTTGCTGCAGTACGCGGGCTTCTCATTGTGGCGGCTTTTCTTGGTGCGGAGCATAGGCTCTAGGGCATGAGAGCTGCAGTAGTTGTGGTACGGGGGCTCAGTAGTTGCAGCTCCTGGGCTCCAGAGCACGGGCACAGTGACTGTGATGACGGGCTTAGTTGCTCCACGACATATGGTAGCTTCCTGAGTTAGGGACCGAACCTGTGTCTCGTGCACTGGCAGGTGGATTTCTTACCACTGAGCCACCAGAGAAGCCCCATGCTCATTTTTGAATTCGGTCGTTTGTTTTCTGCTGCTCTGGGTCTTCATTGCTGTGCACAAGCTCTCTCTAATTGTGGCAGTTGGGGGCTGCTCTTGGTTGCTGTGTGCAGCAGCCTTCTGATTGTAATTGCTTCTCTTGCTGCAGAGCACCAGCTCTAGGTGTGCGGGCTCAGTACATGTGGTACGTGGGCTTACTTGCACCACAACATATGGGATCTTCCCAGACCTGGGATCAAACCTATGTCCCCTGCATTGTCAAGTGGTTCCTTAACTACTGAACCACCAGGGAAGCCCATGTTGATTTTATAATGTTGAGTTTTAGGGTTTACTGTATATTCTAGAAATTAACCCCTTATCAGATATGTGATATAAAAACATTTTCTTTCATTTGGTGGTTTACATTTTTACTCTTATCAGTAGTCTCTTTTGATGCACAAAATTTTGTAATTTTTACTAAGTCCAATTTGTATTTTATTTTTCTTACTTTTGCCTTAGTAATCACATCCAAGAAATCGTCCAAGCTGATGCCATGAAGCTTTTGTCTTACGTTTTTGTCAAAGAGTTTATTGTTCTTAGATCTTGCGTGTGAGTCCTTGATCCATTTTGAATTACTATTTGTAAAATATGTAAGGGTCAGGTCTATTATTTTGCATGTGACTGTCCAGTTTCTCAAGCATCATTTGTTAAGAAAAAAAAAAAAAAGACCATCCTTTCTCCCTTGAATGTTATTGACACCATTTAAAACTTCTTTTACCATATATGCAAGGTTTTACTTCTGGGATCTCTATTCCATTAGTCTTTATGTCTTTCTTTATGCCAGTATCACACCATTTTGATTACTGTAGCTTTGTAGTGAGTTTTGAAATTAGGGAGTTTAAGTCTTACAACTTTCTCTTTCAAGATTAGTTTGGCTTCTGAGGATCCCTTTAGGTACTCTATGAATTTTTAGGATTGCTTTTTTTCTATTTCTGCAAGAGAGAGTATTTGAGATTTTTTGAATAGAGATTGCATTGAATCTGCACTTTCGATGGTATTTATATCTTTACAATATTAAGTTTTCTAACTGAACATCTGATGTATTTCCTCTTATTGCTGTTTTTTTCAACTTCTTTCAACATTGTTTTATAGTTTTTATTGTGAAAGTCTGTCTCCTTTTGGTTACATTAATTCCAAAGTACTCTTTTCTTTTTTTTTTTTGCTGTTGCAAATGAAATACCTCCTTTGAAGTGCCTATTTCTGATCTTTGAGAACAAGCTTTTAGCCTTTCATCACTGAATATGCTATTCACCGAGTTTTTCATATATGGCTTTTATTATGCTGAGGTAGTTTGTATCTATTCCTGTTTTATTGAGTATTTTTATTGTGAAAGGATGTTGAAGTTTTCAGATACTGCAACAGTCAATCACCTGCATTAATCAAGGTGATCCTGTGGGACCTTTTCCTTCCATTCTATTAATGTGGTAGTTTATTACATCAACCAATTTTTGTATGTTGAACCATCCTTGGATTCTTTGAATAAATCTCACTTCGTGTATGATCCTTTAATGTATTGTTGAATTCAGTTTGCTAGTTGTTTGTTGAGGAGTTTTTCTATCCTCATTCATGAGGGATATTGGTCTATAGTTTTCTTATAGTGTCTTGATTTGGCTTTAATGTCTGAGTAATGCTGGCCTGCTTAAAATAAGCTCAGAGATTGTCCTTTCTCTTCAGCTTTTTGGGAAAGTTTGAGAAGGGTTCGTTTTAGTCCTTAAAATACTTAGAATTCACCAGTGAAGCCATCAGGTCCAGAACTTTTTGTTGAGAGATTTTTGACTGTTCATTCAGTCCTCTTCACTTAGAGGTCTGTTTGCAGTTTCTTTCTTTCCCCTCTTGATATAGTTTTGATAGGTTTTGTGTTGTCCTTTTTATTTAGGTTATCTAATTTGTGAAATGACAGTTGTTCTGTAGAATGCTCTCATAATTCTTCTGTCTCTGAAGAGTTGGCAGTGGTCTTCTGTTTCCATTTCTCATTTTAGTAATGTGAGTTTTCTCTTTTTCTTACTATTTCTAGCTGAAGGTGTGTCAATTTTGTTGATCTTTTTGAAAAACCACCTTTTGGTTTCATTGATTTTTCGCTGTCTTTCTACTATCATTTGTTGTTGTTCAGTTGATAAGTTGTGTCCAACTCTTTGTGACCCCATTAACTGCAGCATGCCAGGCTCTCTGTCCTCAGCTATCTCGCAATTTGCTCAAATGCATGTCCATTGAGTCCATGGTGCTATCTAACTATCTCATCTGCTCCCTGCCACCTTCTCCTTTTGCTTTCAATCTTTCCTGGCATCAGGGTCTTTTCCAATGAATCTTAGATTGTCCAGTCTCCTGATTTTGATAAGCATCTGTGGTCCCTTTAATCTTGACTTAGATGGTTTCCTAGCTGCTCTTCTTTTGATTAGTAACTGTTCTGCTCTTTGGAAATTAGAAGTCGTAAAAGGGGGAGTCTTGCCTACAAGGAATGGGGGACAAAAAGCCCTCCCCACAGGACACTGCTTGGAATCACTTTTATCCTCTTTTGAAATTCACCTAATTTATGTCATGTGCCTTGCCTTCTGAGACATGTTTCAATTATCTTCATCATTGCTATGAAGCTAGAAAATGATAATTATTATTGTGATTTTTATGAATGATATAACTGCATTCATTATTAGTAAATACCATCTGTTATAGTCAAGCCCCTAGTGGCTTAGTTGGTAAAGAATCCATCTGCAATGAGTCACTAAGTTGTGTCTGACTCTTTGTGGCCCCATGGACTGGAGCCCACTAGGCTCCTCAGTCCATGGTATTTTTCAGGAAAGAATACTGGAGCGGGTTGTCATTTGTTTCTACAGGGGATCTTCCCCACCTAGAGATGGACCCTGGGTCTCCTGCACTGAAGGTGGATTCTTTACCAACTGAGCCACCAGGGAAGCCCCATGACATTGTATCACCGAGAAGGATGGGGAATTTAGGAAAGGCTGTTGCTTTCCTTAACAAAGGTAGCGTTCTTACGGTAAGAAAACAGGGTTAGATAGATACTGGATATACAATTTATAAAGTTCATGCCTCAGAAACCACCTCTTACAACTGTAAAGTGGACCATTTTTATTTTTATAAAAAGTGAAAGTCAGTCACTCAGTCATGTCCGACTCTTTGCCGTCCCATGGAATGTAGCCCACCAGGCTTCTCTGTCCATGGAATTCTCCAGGCAAGAATACGGGAGTGGGTTGCCATTCCCTTCCCCAAGGGATCTTCTTGACCCAGGGATTATGCCTGGATCGCCTGTATTTCAGGTAGATTCTTTACCTCTGATCCTCCAGGGAAGCCAGCAATGCTGATTCTAAAGTCATATACTATAATATGTCATTGACAGATGATTTAGTGCATTGATCCTGCCTTTATTCTTAATCTCTGGTTTTTATTCTTAACTTTCTCAATTAATATTTGATCTTTTAAAATGAGATACAGTGATAATCCTTTTGAAATGCTTTGTGGAAGGGTTGAGAAGTGATTGACGTTTTGTCATTCAGCATATAATTTATCTAACTAAAATCGTTTTTTCATTCATGTTCTGTCATGAAGCTAATAGGTATATTTGATTTTTAAAGCGTAATTCCTGAATTTGCACATTTGATTACTATAGGCTTTATGGCATTTCAAAATAAGAGTATACCTATTTTAAAAACAGTAATGGCTTTGTTTTGATGTAGTGCAAATAATATTTCTTGTAAGGGATTCTTGCCCACAGTAGTAGATACAATGGTCATTTGAAATAAATTCTCCCATTCTTGTCCATTCTCGTTCACTAATTCCTAAGATATTGATGCTCAGTCTTTTCATTCCTGCTTGATCACTTCCAATTTACCTTGATTCGTGGACCTACTATTCCAGGTTCCTATGCAATATTGTTCTTTATAGTATCAGACTTTTCTTTCAGCACCAGACACATCCACAACTGAGCATTGTCTTTGCTTTGGCCCAGCCTCTTCATTTTTTATGCAGTTATTTCTCTGTTATTCCCCAGTTGCATACTGGACACCTTCTGACCTAGGGGGCTCATCTTCTAGTGTCATATCTCTTTGGCTTTTCATACTCTTCATGGAGCTCTTGAAGCAAGAATACTGGGTTGGTTTGCCACTCCCACCTCCAGTCGACAAAAGTGATAGTTAACAAAAGAGTCCAAAATGCGATAATCGGGTGCAATCTGAAAAATGACAGAATGGTCTCAGCTTACTTCTGAGGCAAACCATTTAACATCATGATAATCCAAGTCTTTGCCCCAGCCATTATGCTGAAGAAGCTGAAGTTGAATGGTTCTATGAAGACTTATGAGACCTTCTAGAACTAACACCAAAAACAGATGTCCTCTTCATCATAGGGGACTGGAATGCAAAAGTAGGAAGTCAAGAGATACCTGGAGTAACAGGCAAGTTTGGCCTTGGAGTACAAAATGAAGCAGGGAAAAGGCTAACAGTTTTGCCAGGAGAACGCATTGGTCATAGCAAATACCTTCTTCCAACGACACAAGAGCCGACTTTACACATGGACGTCACTAGATGGTTAATACTGAAATCCCAGATTGATTATATTCTGTAGAGCTGTAGATGGAGAAGCTCTGTACAGTCAGCACAAATAGAACCTGGAACTGACTGTGGCTCAGATCATGAGCTCCTTACTGCAAAATTCAGGCTTAAATTGAAAAATAGGGAAAACCACTAGGGCATTCAGGTATGACCTAAATCAAATCCCGTAGGTTTATACAGTGGCTGTTGCTGCTGCTAAGTCACTTCAGTCGTGTCCGACTCTGTGCGACCCCATAGACGGCAGCCTACCAGGCTCCCCCATCCCTGGGATTCACCAGGCAAGAACACTGGAGTGGGTTGCCATTTCCTTCTCCAATGCATGAAAGTGAAAAGTGAAAGTGAAGTTACTCAGTCGTATCCAACTCGTAGCAACCCCATGGACTGCAGCCTACCAGGCTCCTCCATCCATGGGATTTTCCAGGCAAGAGCACTGGAGTGGCATGCCATTGCCTTCTCTGTTATACAGTGGAGGTGACGAATAGATTGAAGGGATTGGATCTGATAAACAGAGTGCCTGAAGAACTATGGACAGAAGTTCATAACATTGTACAGGAAGTGATGACTGAAACCATCCTGAAGAAAAAGAAATGCAAGGCAAATGGTTGTCTGACAAGGCTTTACAAATAACTGAGAAAAGAAGAGAAGCTAAAAGCAAGGGAGAAAGAGGAAGATATACCCAAGTGATTCAGAGTTCAGAGAATACTAAGGAGAGAGAAAAAAGCCTTCTTAAGTGAACAGTGCAAAGAAATAGAGGAAAACAATAGAATGGAAAAACTAGAGATCTCTTTAAGAAAATTAGAGATACGAAGGGAACATTTCATGCAAAGATGGGCTTGATAAAGGACAGAAATGATATGGACCTAACAGAAGCAGAAGATACTAAGAAGAGGTGGCAAGAATACACGGAAGAACTGTACAAAAAAGATCGTCACAACCCAGATAGTCATGATGATGTGATCACTAATCTAGAGCCTGACATCTTGGAATGTGAAGTCAAGTGGGCTTTAGAAATCATCACTACAAACAAAGCTAGTGGAGGTGATGGAATTCCAGTTGAGCTGTTTCAAATCCTGGAAGATCATGCTGTGAAAGTGCTGCACTCAGTATGTCAACAAACTTGGGGAACTGAGCAGTGGCAACAAGACAGGAAAAGGTCAGTTTTCATCCCAGTCCCAAAGAAGGGCAATGCCAGTGAATTTCAGACTACCTTACAATTGCCCTCATTCACATGCTAGCACGGTAATGCTCAAAATCCTTCCAGCTAGGCTTCAGCAGTACATGAACAGAACGTCCAGATACAAACTGGATTTAGAAAAAGCAGAAGAACCAGAGACCAGATTGCCAACATCTGTTGGATCATAGAGAAAGCAAGAGAGTTTCAGAAAAACATCCGCTTCATTGACTACACTAAAGCCTTTGATTGTGTGGATCATGACAAACTCTGGAAAATCCTTAAAGAGGTGGGAACACCAGACCCCCTTACCTGTCTGCTAAGAAACCTGTATGCTGATCAAGAAGCAACAGAATTAGCATAGAACTACTTAGTTCCAAATTGGGAAAGGAGTACGACAAGGCTGTATATTAGCACCTGCTTGTTTAACCTATATGCAGAGTACATCGTGTGATATTTGGATTGGATGAATCATAAGCTGAAATTAGGATTGCCGGGAGAAACATCAGCAACCTCAGCTATGCAGATGACACCACCCTTTTGGCAGAAAGCAAAGAGGAACTAAAGAAGCCTCTTGATGAAGATGAAAGAGGAGAGTAAAAGAGCTGGCTTAAAAGTCATCACTCAAAAAAGTAAGATCATAGCAACTGGTCCCATCCCTTCATGGCAAATAAAAGGGGAAAAAGTGGACACAGCGACAGATTGTATTTTCTTGAGCTCCAAAATGACTGGGGATGGTGACTGCAGCTGCGAATTTAAAAGGCACTTGCTAATTGGAAAGAAAACTATGAAAAACCTAGACAGCACGTTGAAAAGCAGAGACATCACTTTGCTGATGAAGGTCTGTGTAGTCAAAGCTATGATTTTTCCAGTAATCACGTATCTGTGTGAGAATTGGACCATAAAGGAGGCTGATTGCTGACGAACTGATGCTTTTGAATTGTTCAGTTCAGTCGCTAAGTCGTGTCCAGCTGCTTGCGACCCGATGGACTGTAGCACCCCAGGCTTCCCTGTCCATCACCAACTCCTGGAGCTTACTTCAACTCACGTCCATCGAGTCGGTGATGCCATCTAACTATCTCATCCTCAGTTGTCCGCTTCTCTTCCAGCTTTCAGTCTTTTCGCAGCATCAGGGTCTTTTCCAGTAAATCAGTTCTTTGCATCAGGTGGCTGAAGTATTGCAGTTTCAGCTTCAACATCAGTCCTGCCAGTGGATATTCAGGACTGATTTCTTGTAGGATGGACTGGTTGGGTCTCCTTGCAATCCCAAGGGACTCTCAAGAGCCTTCTCCAACACCACAGTTCAAAAGCAACAATTCTTTGGTGCTCAGCTTTCTTTATAGTCCAACTCTCACATCCATACATGACTACTGGAAAAACCATAGCTTTGATGAGACTTTGTTGGCAAAGTAATGTCTCTGCTTTTTAATATACTTTCTAGGTTTGCCTATAACTTTCTTTCCAAAGAGCAAGCGTGTTTTAATTTCATGGCTGCAGTCACCACCTGCAGTGATTTTGGAGCCCTCAAAAATAAAGTTTGTCACTGTTTCCATTGTTTTCCCATCTATTTGCCATGAAGTGATGGGACTGGATGCCATGATCTTAGTTTTCTGAATGTTGAGTTTTAAGCCAACTTTTTCACTCTCCTTTCACTTTCATCAGGAAGCTCTTTAGTTCTTCGCTTTCTGCCATAAGGGTGGTGTCATCTGCATATCTGGGGTTATTGATACTTTTCTTGGCAATCTTGATTCTAGCCTGTGCTTCATCCAGTCCAGCATTTCTCATGATGTACTCTCTATATAAGTTAAATAAGCAGGATGATAATATATAGCCTTGACATACTCCTTTCCCGATTTGGAACCAATCTGTTGTTCCATTTCCAGTTCTAACTGTTGCTTCTTGACCTGCATACAGATTTCTCAGGAGGCAGGTCAGGTGGTCTGGTATTCCCCTCTCTTTAAGAATTTTCCACAGTTTGTTGTGATACACAGAGTCAGAGGTTTTGGGATAGTCAATAAAGCAGAAGTAAATGTTTTTCTGGAACTCTCTTGCTTTTTCCATGATCCAGCGGATGTTGGTTCCTCTGCCTTTTCTAAATCTAGCTTAAACGTCTGGAAGTTTATGGTCATGTACTGCTGAAGCCTGGCCTGGAAAATTTTGAGCATTACTTTCCTAGCGTGTGAGATGAGTGCAGCTGTGTGGTGGTTTGAGCATTCTTTGGCATTGCCTTTCTTTGGGATTGGAATGAAAACTGACCTTTTCCAGTTGTGGCCACTGCTGAGTTTTCTAAATTTGTTGACATATTGAGTGCAGCACTTTCAGAGCATCATCTTTCAGGATTTGAAATAGGTCAACTGGAATTCCATCACCTCCACAAGCTTTGTTCGTAGTGAGGCTTCCTAAGGCCCACTTGATTCTGCATTCTGGGATATCTGGTTCTAGGTGAGTGATGATGCCATCGGCATTATCTGGGTCATGAAGATCTTTTTTGTTTAGTTCTTCCATGTATTTTTGCCCCCTATTCTTAGTATCTTCTGCTTCTGTTAGGTCTATAGCATTTCTATCCTTTATTGTGCCAATCTTTGCATGAAATGTTCCATTGTTATCATATCTCTTATTTTCTTGAAGAGATCTCTAGTCTTTCCTATTCTGTTGTTTCCCTTGATTTCTTTGCATTGATCAATGAGGAAGGTTTTCTTATCTCTCTTTGCTGTTCTTTGGAACTCTGCCTTCAAATGGGTGTCTCTTTCCTTCTCCTTTGTCTTTCCCGTCTTTTCTCAACTATTTGTAAGGCCTCCTCAGACAACCATTTTGCCTTTTTGCATTTCTTTTTCTTGGGGATGGTCTTGTTCACTGCCTCCTGTACAATGTCATGAACCTCTGTCCATAGTTCTTCAGGCACTCTTGTCTATCAGATCTAATCCCTTGAATCCATTTGTCATTTTCACTATATAGTCATAAGAGATTTTATTTTCGTTGTACCTGAATGGTCTAATGGTTTTCCCTACTTTCTTCAATTTAAGTCTGGATTTGGCTATAAGGAGTTCATGATGTGACCCACAGTCACTCAAGGCTTTTGAACTGTGGTGCAGGAGAAAACTTGTGAGTCCCTTGGATTACCTGGAGATCAAACCAGTGAATCCTAGAGGAAATCAAGCCTGAATATTCATTAGAATGACTGATGCTGAGACTCTAGTACAGTATGTCCCCCTGAAGGGAAGAGCCGACTCACTGGAAAAGACCCTGAACGTGGGAGAGATTGAGGGCAGGAGAAGGGAAGGACAGAGGATGAGATGATTAGATGGCATCACCGACTCAATGGACATGAGTTTGAGCAAGCTCCAGGAGACAGTGAAGGACCTGGAGTCCTTTTGCGCTGTAGTCCATGGAGTTGCAGAGTTGCACACAACTTAGCTACTAAACAAAAACAACAACACATACAATAAAATTCACTCCTTTAAAGTACAAAATTCATTGGTATTTTAGTGTCAAGTTTGGGCAACAATGAACCCAAGCTATTTTTATCACCCACAAAGGAAACTCTAGACCCATTTAGCAACCGTTTCTCCTTACCTCCTGTCTCCCCTTGAACCCCCAACCTGTTGTAATCAGTCATGTACTTACTGTCTGTATGGATATCTGTTCTAGACGTTTCATATAAGCAAAAGCAAATGATACTTGGCTTTTTCATATGTTATCTTTCATTTAGCAGAATATTTTCAAGAATTTGACATCTTTTAGCATTTTAATACAAATTCCTTATCAAAGATTGATTATAAATGCATTCTCCTTCTGGTGCTTTTCAGTTTGTTGATAATGTTCTCTGAAGCAGAAAGTTCTGTTAGTCTTGGTAAGTCTTACCTATTTTTATTGTTGTTACTGTGCTTTTGGTGTTTTATCTCGAAACCATTGCCTAATCCAGGGTCACAAAGATTTTTCTCTGAAGAATTTTATAGTTTTATGTCTTATATTTAAATCTCTAAATTATTTTCAGTAAACTTGTGTATGTAGTGTAAGGTGAGTTCAGTTCAGTTGCTCAGTTGTGTCCGACTCTTTGCGACCCCATGAATTGCAGCATATCAGGCCTCCCTGTCCATCACCAACTCCCAAAGTTCACTCAGACTCACCGCCATCCAACATCTCATCCTCTGTCGTCCCCTTCTCTTCCTGCCCCCAATCCCTCCCAGCATCAGGGTCTTTTCTAGTGAGTCAGCTCTTCTCACCAGGTGGCCAAAGTATTGGAGTTTCAGCTTCAGCATCAGTCCTTCCAATGAACACCCAGGAGTGATCTCCTTTAGGATGGACTGGTTGGATCTCCTTGCAGTCCAAGGGACTCTCAAGAGTCTTCTGCAACACCACAGTTCAAAAGCATCAATTCTGTAAGAATCCAACTTGATTCTTTTTCTATTTGGAAATCCATTTTCCCCCCTCTCTGTTTGTTTAACCAACTATTCACTCCCCAGTTAAATTGTTCTGGTACCCTAACTTTTTTCAAAACTACTTTGTAAGTAGTTATTCATGAAGAAACATTTTTATTCTTAGTGTTGATTCTGGATATTTAGAAGTGGGATTGAGTTTTTAATTCTGAGATGAGGTAATGTTTATCTGTTTTCAAAGACTAATAAGTAACTCCTAATAGAAATCTTGAGTATGTTTGTGAATATGTATATGACCTCACGGAGAAGAAATTGAGAATGGGTGAATTTATATACTGTTGAGGAAGTCACAGCTGGGGGTATTAGAGTCATAGATATTAGTCTTAATTTTAGAAATTTAATGCTGTAATAATTAAGAGGTCCAGTGATGAGACACACACTGTTTTTGTGTGTGTGTGTTTTCATTTGTGATTGTCTTTAGTCATCATATTAATTTGAAATACCAGGGTCCTACAAAAAATGATGTATGAAAGAAAACAAGTATATTCTTTTCTAATTCTATGATGCTTTTTTTTAAATTGAAATACAGTTAATTTATTATGGTAGTTTTAGGTGTACAACATTTGTTTTCTTATTGCAGATTATATTGTATTATAGGTTATTAAGATATTGGGTATTATGTTCTGTGCTATATAGTAAATCCTTGTTGTTTATTTCTTTTATGTGTAGTGGTTTATATCTGTTAATCCCTTACTGCTAATTTGTTCCTCCCCATTATCTCTCCCTTTTGGTAATTTTCTCTTTTGTGATTCTGTTTTGTACATGGATTTCTTTGCATTATTTTTTAGATTGTACATGTACGTGGTATCACATAGTATTAATATTTGTTTTTCTTTTATGATTTAAAAAGGCATAATAATGGACAGGGAGGCCTGGTGTGCTGCGATTCATGGGGTCGCAAAGAGTCGGACACAACTGAGCAACTGAATGGAACTGAATAGTCTCCATGTTCATGCTTGTCACTGTATATGGCTATATTTCCTTTACTTTTATTGCTGAATAATAGTTAATTGTGCATGTGTGTATATGTGTGTATACGCACACATACACTTATATATCCCACATGTTTCTAAGCTAATCACATCTTGATTGCCCCTTGACAGGTTTCCGTGTTTTGGCTGTTGTAAATTGTGCTGCTTATAAACGTTGGGGTGCATGTGTCTTTTTTAATTAGCCTGCTCATGTTTTTCTGGGTATATACCCAGGAGTGGAATTGTTGGATCTCGTAGGAGCTCTGTTTTTAGTTCATGAGACACCTCCATAGTGTTTTCTACAGTGACTGCACCAGTTTCCAACACCATCAGCAGTGTACTTGGTTCCCTTTTCTCCACACCCTTTCGCGTATAATGCTACAGTATTTAGGCTTGACATTCTTTAAAGCTGTCTTTTTTGTTTTTCGTCATCCTTTGGATCATGACTGGTAGCATTTTGAGATGCTGTTTTTTCCATAGGTTTTGGTCTCTGAGTAAGAAAGATGAACAACAGCCTTCTGTCAACAGTAATGGACAAAGAGCATGAAAAAGAAATTTTATTTTAAGCTGCAGAGGTTTTCTGGATCTTTGTTACAGTTCTGTCACCTAGCCTATTCTGGCAAAGACTTTTTTTTTCCTTTTTAGACTTTGAGGTTTCCATTAACAGTTCAGTTCAGTTCAGTTGCTTGGTCGTGTCCAACTCTTTCCGACCCCATGAATTGCAGCATGTCAGGCCTCCCTGTCTATCACCATCTCCCGGAGTTCACTCAAACTCCCGTCCATCGAGTCAGCGATGCCATCCAGCCATCTCATCCTCTGTCGTTCCCTTCTCCTCCTGCCCCCGATCCCTCCCAGCATCAGAGTCTTTTCCAATGAGTCAACTCTTCACATGAGGTGGCCAAAGTACTGGAGTTTCAGCTTCAGCATCATTCCTTCCAAAGAACATCCAGGACTGATCTCCTTTAGAATGGACTGGTTGGATCTTCTTGCAGTCCAAGGGACTCTCAAGAGTTTTCTGCAACACCACAGTTCAAAAGCATCAATTCTTCGGCACTCAGCTTTCTTCACAGTCCAACTCTCATATCCATACATGACCACTGGAAAAACCATATCCTTGACTAGACGGACCTTAGTCGGCAAAGTAATGTCTCTGCTTTTGAATATGCTATCTAGGTTGGTCATAACTTTCCTTCCAAGGAGTAATCATGTTTTAATTTCCTGGCTGCAGTCACCGTCTGCAGTGATTTTGGAGCCCAAGAAAATAAAGTCTTAATTTCAAGTACTAAAGTACTGTAGTACTTTAAGTACTAAAATAAAAGCTAAGGATAAGAAAAAGTTAAAATGTATTTTAGTCACCAGTTGTTTTTTTTTTTTTGAGTTTTAGTTTCTTAACCTTATTGTCTCCCTTTCTTTTTTTGCATTGTTCTCAATTTCCTTTCATGTTTTGTTTCCGGAGTATCTGATGAGGTGTGTATGTTTAAAAACACAACAATGACAACTACAACAACTATGATCAGTTGTAACCTTAGAGAATAGTTTTATTCCAACACATATCTTTGCTTACAGTCAAGGCAGAATTTCTTGTCTATTTCCAAACCTTGCCTTTGTACAGGAAAAATTTGGTTCCTCATTATGGAGTAAATTCTAAACACTAGAGCTTTAAAAATACTCAGTTTTTTTTTTTTTTTTTTTTAATGACACACTGTTCCTACTTTTCAGTGTGTGGTGAATACTTCGTAATGAAATAATCTTCAATCTGTTTGAAATCATTTATAAGATTTATCTATTTGTTTTTTTAATTAGTTTTGATGCACATTAACTTAGGGAATAAAACATCCTTTACTAGAGTTCTGTAATCATTGAAATCACAGTTAGAGCTACATGTAAAACATTTTCTTTGTACTACTTTCCCTTTCTCTGCTGGTAACCATTAGTTTCTTCTCTATATCTATGAGTCTGTTTTTTTTTTTAAATATGTTCACCAGTTTGTTTCATTTTTTAAATTTCACATAGAAGTGATAACATCTAGTATTTGTATTTCTGTCTTATTTCACTTAGCATAATACCCTCCAAGCCTGTACAAGTTACAAACAGCAAAATTGTCATTCTTTTTATTGACTGAGTAGTTTTCCAGTGTGTGTGTGTGTAGATATCTATAAACTATGCATTTATCTGTTGATGGGTCCTTTGATTACTTCTTATCTTGGCAATTGTAAGTAATTCTGCTGTGAACATTGGTAATTTTTCAAATATTATATATATCCAGGAGGGGAATTGCTGGGTCATTTGGTAGTTCCATTTAGTTTTTTTGAGAAACCTCCGTTCTGATTTCCACAGTGGCTACACCAATTTGCATTCCCACCAGCACTGTAGAGGGTTCCTTTTTCTCCGCTTCCTCACCAGATTTGTTACTTGCGGTCTTTTGATTATAGCCAATCTGGAGGGTGTGAGGTAATATCTCATTGTGGTTTAAATTTGCATTTCTATGATGATTGACAGAATTGAACACCTTGATATGTGCCTGTTGTTCATGTGTTTGTATTCTTCGTAAAAATATTTATTCAGGTCTTCTGCCCAATTTTTAATCAGGTTGTTTATTTTTTTATTTTGAGTTGATGAGCTTTTAATATATATTTTCAGTATAAACCTTTACCAGTCGTACAACTAACAAATATTTTCTCCCATCCAGTAGATTATCTTTTAGTTTTGTCCACAGTTTCCTTTGCTGTGTGAAAGTTTTTAAGTCTGATTAGATCTCATTTGTTTATTTTTGCTTTTAGTATCTTTGCTTGAGAATGATTGAAAAAAAATATTGCCACAGTTCATGTCAGAGTGTTTTATTTATTTTCTTCTAGGAGTTTTATGGTTTCTGGTCTTGTATTTAGATCTTTTAATTCATTCTGAGGTACTTTTTGTGTATGATATGAGAAAATATTCTAAAGGTAGCTGTCCAGTTTTCCCAGCACCACTTATTAAAGAGACTGAATTCTCCATGGCATATGCTTGCCTCCTTTGTTGACTGTTATTGACTGTAAGTGTGTGAGTTTATTTCCGGGGTCTCTGTTTTCTTACATTGATACGCGTGTCTGCTTTTGTGCTGGTATTGCACTGTTTTGATTACTGAGTCTTTGTAGTATAGTCTGAAGTCTGCCAGCACGATTCCCCCACTCATGGTCTTCTTTCTCAAGATTGTTTTGGCTATTCAGAGTCTTTGTATTTCCATACAGATTTTAATATTTGATCTGGCTGTGTGGAAAAAATGGTATTGTTAACTTTGATAGGGACTGTGTTGAATTGTAGGTTTGCTTGCCTAATGTGGTCATTTTAACAGTTCTATTCCAAGAACACAGTAATCACATCTTTTTGTATCATCTTTAATTTCTTTTATCAGTGTGTTACAGTTTTTCTAGTATAGGTCTTTTGCATCCTTTGATAGGTTTATTCCTACATATCCTTTTTGATGCATTGGTAAATGGGATTATTTTTATGATTTATCTCTAATTGTTTATTGTTATTATAATTATTCATGATTTTTCATAGAAATGCAACATATTTCTGCATATTGACCTTGTATCCTGCAACTTAAGAAATTCTTTCATGTACCTAATAGTTTTCTGGCAATGTCTTTAGGATTTTCTGTGTGTAGTATCTGAATACTACAGTTCTTAATAGTTTGCACTCTTTTTATTTCTTTACGATTGCTGTTGCTATGACTTTAATACTATATTAAATAAAAGTTTTAAGAGTAGGTATCCTTATCTCATTCTGGAACTTAGAGGAGATGCTTTCAGCTTTTCCCTGTTGAGTATGTTAGTTCTGGGCTCATCATATGTTACATTTATTATGTTGAGGTTTGTTCCCTCTGTGCCTTCTTTCTGGAGAGTTTTTCTCATAAATGGGTGTTGAATTTTGACCAAAGTTTTTTCTGCATCTATCAAGATGATCATATGATAACTTTTCTTTATTAATGTGATATATTGCATTGAGTTGTGGATATTAAAAAATCCTTGCATCCCTGGGATAAATCCCACTTGATAATGGTGCATGATCCTTTTAGTGTATTGTTGGATTTGCTTTCTTTTACCAGGTTAAGGACGTTTTAGGCTTTTAGTTTTTCAAACATGCTTCAACCCCTTTCCCTCGTTTCTCTCTGGGACCCTATAACAAGAATGTTAGTGAACGAGATACTGCCCTAGAGGCCTCTTAAACTGTCCTCTTTGCTTTTCATTCTTTGTTCTTTCTTGTTCAGAATCAGTGATTCCCACAACTCTACCTTTTAGCTTGCTGATGGGTTCCTCTCTATTATTTGCAGAGGTCCCCACCATCTAGGATCTCATGATCTCTGATGATCTGAGGTGGGGCTGATGTAATAATAGTAGAAATAAAGTACACAGTAAATGTAATGCACTTGAGTTATCCCAAAACCATTCCCCCCCTCCCCAAATCCTTGGAAAAATTGTCTTCCACAAACCAGTCCCTGGTGTCAAGGTTGATGACCCCTGGAGTCTAGTGTATTTCTCATTTCAGTTACTGTATTCTTCATCTTTGGTTGTCCTGTACATTTTCTATCCCTTTGTTAAAATTTTCTAGCTTCTTGCTCTGTGCAGTCAGTCTTCACTTGAATTCTTTGTTCATGGTCACTATCTTGAACTTAATTCTTCTGGGACTTTTCTTTATCCTTTGCCTGGAACATGTTCATCTGTTGTATCATTTTGCCTGATACAAAATTCTTTTAAAATTTTAAATGTATCCGGTAGATTATTTTTTGGGGCCTTGGAGAAGTAGCCTCATCTATATATGTACACTGAGAATGCTTCTGGTGATACTGACTACTATTCTTTGGTAACCTGTGCTTTGTTACTTGTTTAAATTGATCAAGTCATAGAGTAAAGAATGTGTTCAAGATGACTTGGGTCAAAAATTTTTTCAAAGTAGTTGACATCAGTCTCTATGATCATATAAAAATCAGAATGTTTCTGTGACAAATTTGGTTTTAATGATATATCTTCTTGTAAACTCAGTCATCCCCTAATGTGAATTAGTTGCAAAATGAATCACTCAATTAAGTTGCTGCTATTAAAATTTTCACACTCATTAAAAAATCATTGCTATAAATATTTTTGTTACATTAAAATTATTCCTAAACATTTGGATATTCAGCCCTTCTGTGGAGTGTGAAATTAAAAAGTCAGTTACAAATTTTTAACTAAATTGTAGAGTTTTATGTACAAAATTTATGATTTTAAATATATGAATTCTGTGATGAGAAAAGGATAGACATTGCTGCAAGTTATTAATTACAAAGCTAAGGTTCTGTTTCTCTTCTTATGTAAAATAGTGTTCTTTGTTTAGCTTCTAATAGTGCTAGGAGAACTGTGTAGTTCTATTGATTGGTTCCATGCATTAGAAATCTGACCTTTAACAGATGTTTGAGAAATTGCCAGCACAGACAGCATCAGCCAACTAGACAGTTTCCCCTTGTTACTTGACAGTCCTTTAGTGGTTTAGTAACATACCAAAGAAATTTAAACTTTTTTTTAATAATGCCAAAATCATTCTAAAATATTAAAAGCACTTTGGAAAATATTGATAAAATGAGATATGTCATTTTTCCCTAATCAAGGATTACAGTTAAAGTAGTTTTAAAATGTGATTGTTTATTTTAGAAAACAACAACAAAACAAGAAAATCCTGTATGTTGAATGAATGGTATTTTACTTTATTGAAAAATTTCCTTATGAAATTGTCATTCAGGATTAAAGCGTTTTTTATTGCCTTGGTCTTTTTTTTTCTTGTGCAGTGTAAAAACTATTTTAGTGTTCTTATTTGATTGTAAATACTGTTCAAAAGTATAGAATTTTTACGTAGAGATTAAATGTATCACTGAACGCTTACCATATCTGGAGCTCATAACTAGGAGCAGGATGCTGCATAAATGTATGTTAAAGCTTGTTTTCTGAAGGACAGTCTCTTTTTAGAGGATGTAAGAGATTCAGCTGTGTAGTTGAGGGGTGTTCAGCATGAACACTCTAAGCTCTGTTTCCTTCAGTCACATCCTTTGAATGTGTAAGAAGGAGGAAAAGGAGTATCATAATGTTTGAGAATCAAGTGTTAATTTTGTAGTACTACCAGTTGCCAGACTAGATCTTTTCCTTGCAGGTGTTGCTATTCCATAGAATATTATACTTGCTTTTCATTGTGTCAGATGTGGGTAAAAGATTTTATTTTAAGGAAAATTTAAGAAATATAATGTTATATTTAATTCTACTTTTGGCTTTGTAACAACTATGTATGCCGTAAGATTATATATTGAGCTAGTTCTTAAAAGGATTGCAGTTGATAATGAATTGGTATAGCTTATATTTCACCTTAAAAAAGGTTTTAGAGCTATCAGGTGGTCTAAGAATAACCACATTAAAACTTTTAAAAATCTTAACATCTATGCTATAGTTTTGTTGAATCCATATGAACCAAACTTAATGGCCTGTATCAATTATACTTCAGGAAAAGCCAATTTTATACATTTGTACATAAAATCTTTAAAGAAAACTATGGGTAATGATTTCTTCAGTAATGTTATCAAATTACAGTAACTTTTTAATTACTGTGTCTCCTAATACAGTAATTAGTAAATTAGTAAATCAGTGTCTCCTAATAAAAGTCACATAAGAAATTTCTTAGGTTGAAAAAGTTATTAATAAGCTGGGACTTTTAAAAAATATGTATATGGATAGGACACTAAAAATTCTAGGTAAAATTCGAAGTTCTCAGCTTTTCAGGCCATGAGCCACCCATCTCCTTGCAATAAACCTTTCTGTGCTGCTGCTGCAAAGGTAAAACAATTATATGTGAAATTCTAATGGAGTTTATCTTTACTGTGCCTGTGATATTACATATACTAAAGTTTTAGTGAGGTAACTATATGTAGAAAAATTATCTTCTTCAGTAAATAATGATATTTTTATTATTCAGCCCACACTGCTACATTTACTCATTTTCTTTTTTTTAAATTTAATTTCTTTATTTATTTTTGACTGCTGGGTCTTTGTTGCTGCTTGAGCTTTCTCTAGTTGGAGTGAGCAGGGGCTACTCTAGCTGTGGTGCACGAGCTTCTCATTGTGGTGGTTTTTCTTGTTGGAGAGCGTGGGCTCAAGAGCACAGGTTCAGTAGTTGCAGCGCACGGGCTTAGTTGCTGTGCAGCATGTGGGTTCTTCCTGGATCAGGGATTGAACCTGTGTCTCCTGCATTGGCAGGTGGATTCTCCACCACTGAGCCACCAGGGAAGCTCTGTTCATTTTCAAAACCAGTAAAATGGAGTTGGATCTTAAAAAGAGGGCATTAGATTGTAGTGTGGGCAGCAGTAGGAGAAAGGCATCTAATCAAATTCACTCCTAAAGCCTTTTGGGGAAAACTAAGCTGTTATTTTTCAATTTATCCAATATAGCTTGCTTGCTTTCTTTCAGTGTCAGAATAATTCTTTTTTTATTCGATAAAGTGTTCTGCATTTCTGTCTTTCTTTTACCTCAGAATACTAGCATCACAATCTTCTTTTGGTGAGGATGCTTATGAGAGCCATGAAGAAACTGTGAGAATGGTTTGAGCACCTTCCCTTTTGTGATCTGGTTAAATTTGATCTTTAAATTGGAATTTGTAAATCAGAAAATACAGCACATAGAGTCATGTGCTCCTTGAAACAAAACTCAGTAAGAAAGTTAAGTAGATAAGGTTTTCTCAATAATCAATAATTTTAGAAGAACATAGAATATTCAGCTAACATTGTAAGAAGTCTAAATACCTTTGTAGAAGTGTGAACCTTTCAGTATTTATTGTTCACTGTTTACTCAGGTTCCCTCTCCATTGATGTGGTTAGAATCAATCTTTATTTTTTTCCTATTGATCTGGGATTTATCAGTGTTGGTCTTTTTTTTTTCCTTTTCCTTCTCAACCCAGGGATCGAACCCCACATTACATGTCGGATTCTTTTCCAGCTGAGCCACCAGGAAAGCCCAAAATGTCATTTTTAAATTTGCTAATTTTCATCACAAAATATTTGTGACTTTCTTGCATTCAGCCTTTAATCTGACTAGAAGGAGAAAAGTTTAGTTACTTGGCAAAAGTTAAAAGAACTTATTTAGATGTCTTAGCATTTATTGCTCTCTTGCATGGGTGCACACACATACAGCACATATGCAGAGACTCTGCCATTGTCTTACCTCCTGATTTCTTTATCTCCTATCAAAAGAGAGAAACTTTTTTCAACAGAAGGCAGCTATGAAGGGCATTTTTCCCACCAGAAAGGAGTTTAACCAACTGTTTTACTAAATTAATCTTAAGATTTCCTCCTTTCCAGTAGTTGCCACTACTTCATAAAATTTTCCTACAAGGTGAAATTGTGTCTATTTTGTTACTCTCAGGATACCATTCTAATAAATCTATACATATTAATATAGAATGTCATATTTTTAAGATGTTATTGTTAGTATAAGCAGAAGTAAGTTTATTTCATCACTCATATATATAAAAGGCAAAACACAAGTAAATAATCTATTTTGGTATTGAGCTCCAGACTTGTTAAAGTCCAAACAATTGTATGTGAAAGTGAAAGTCACTCAGTCGTGTCCGACTCTTTGCGACCCCGTGGTCTATACAGTCCATGGAATTCTCCAGGCCAGAATACTGGAGTGGGTAGCCTTTCCCTTCTCCAGGGGATCTTCCCAACTCAGGGATCGAACCCAGGTCTCCCACATTGCAGATGGATTCTTTACCGGCTGAGCCACAAGGGAAGCCCAAGAATACTAGAATGGGTAGCCTATCCCTTCTCCAGGGGATCTCCCTGACTCAGAAATTGAACTGGGGTCTCGTGCATTGCAGGCAGATTCTTTACCACCTGAGCTATCTATGAATCAGCTATTGAAGAGTGCTCATCTTTGATCTATTTTCTCATTATCTTTTGAAGATAAAGCCATATATTGAAAAATGATATTAACTATTTGAAAATGGTATTTCTTTTAGTCTGTCTGATTAAATGACTTAGGTTTTTTTTTTTTTAAATAGTTTTTTATTTTTTTAATTTTAAAATCTTTAATTCTTACATGTGTTCCCAAACATGAACCCCCCTCCCACCTCCCTCCCCATAACATCTCTGTGGGTCATCCCCATGCACCAGCCCCAAGCATGCTGTATCCTGCGTCAGACATAGATGACTTAGGTTTTAAGATAGCTCTGAACTAGTCATTTTTCAATATTTTATTTAGCAACTATTTTATGATTGTTTTGATGTATATGCTGTATTGTGGTCTTATCGTTATTTCTTTTATTTAAACCATATCATAGTCAAAGAATATATTCTGTTCTTCTTCCTGAACCCAGTTTTCACCACTGCTCAGCGTGCCAGTGTACTGACACCGGGCCGTGGTAAAGGAAACTTTAGTGTTTATTTCAGGGCACCAAGCAAGGAGAAACAAGCAGCTTACGCGCAAAACACCTGAACTTGCCAATGGTTTTCTTTTCAAGTAAGGGTTTTTTTTAAAATTATTTTTTTGGCTGTATTGGGTCTTAGTTGCCACATGTGGGATCCTTGTTGCGTCACGCAGGATCATTTGCAGCGCGTGGACTCTCGGTGTGGCGTGCAGGCTCAGTAATTGTGCACGTAGGCACCAGAGCACGCTGGCTTCAGTGGCTATAGCATGCAGGCCCTCGAGCTGTGGCCCATGGAGTCTGGAGTGCGCAGGCTCAGTAGTTGTGGCACATGGGCTCTCTAATTGTGTCACACAGGCTCCAGTGTGTGGGGACTTTCAGAAGTTGCAGTGCCTGGGCTCTTTAGTTCTGTCGCGTGTTCTCTGGAATCTGCGGGCTCAGTAGTTGTGGCTGATGGGGAGTTAGCATAGCAGATTTAGTAGTTAGCACAGTAGTTAACACAGCTCTAAACTTACCTTCAGATGAAATCACAGATTAAGTATTTGTACTTCATTGTCTTAGCCTGTTACAGAAAGTGATTCTGAAGTGTATATATATACGCACCACTTGTAGGACTTCAAATTAAATGGCTGTATTTATTGTATCAGTGCAATTGTCAACATATTTTTATCTTACATAGTAAGATACTGGCTTATTTAACTCATTATCTTTTGCTTTGGCTCCTAGAAAGCGCTAGTCTCTCTGACAACTGTGAATGCCATTAGGTAACCAACATGTGTGTGCTCAGTTATACCTCTGGCTAATTTGGAAAACTCAGCAGTGGCCACAGGACTGGAAAAGGTCAGTTTTCATTCCAATCCCAAAGAAAGGCAATGCCAAACAGTGCTCAAACTACTGCACAATTGGACACATCTCATAGCTAGCAAAATAATGCTCAAAATTCTCCAAGTGAATCTTCAACAGTACATGAACCATGAACTTCCAGATGTTCAAGCTGAATTTAGAAAAGGCAGAAGAATCAGAGATCTAATTGCCAACATCCCTTTGGTCATAGAAAAAAACAGGAGAATTCCAGAAAAACATCTACTTGTCCTTCATTGACTATGCTAAAACCTTTGACTGTATAGATCACAACAAACTGTGGAAAATTCTTACAAGAGATGGGAATACCAGACCACCTTACTTGCCTCCTGAGAAGTCTGTATGCAAGTCAAGACACAGCAGTTAGAACCGGACATGGAACAACGGACTGGTTCCATATTGGGAAAGGAGTATGTCAAGGCTGTATATTGTCATCCTGCTTATTTAACTTATATACAGAGTACATCGTGAGAAATGTCAGACTGGATGAAGCACAAGCTGGAATCAAGATTGCCAGAAGAAATATCAGTCACCTCAGATATGCAGATGACACCACCCTTATGGCAGAAAGTGAAGAGGGATTAAAGAACCTCTTGATGAAAGTGAGAGAGGAGAGTGAAAAGTTGGCTTAGAACTCAACATTCGAAAAACTAAGATCATGGCATCTCATCCCATCACTTCATGGCAAATAGATCGGAAAACAGTGGAAATTGACAGATTTTATTTTTTTGGTCTCCGCAGTCACTGCAGATGATGACTCAGCCATGAAATTAAAAGACGCTTGCTCCTTGGAAGAAAAGTTATGACCAACCTAGACAGCATATTGAAAAGCAGAGACATTACTTTGCCAACAAAGGTCCGGATAGTCAAATCTATGGTTTTCCAGTAGTCATGGTGAGAGTTGGACCATAAGGAAAGCTGAGTGCCAAAGAATGGATGCTTTTGAATTGTGGTGTTGGAGAAGACTCTTGAGAACCCCATGGAATGCGAGGAGATCAAATCAGTCCATCCTAAAGGAAATCAGTCCTGAATATTCATTGGAAGGACCAATGCTGAAGCTCTAATACTACAGCCACCTGATGGCGAAGAACGGACTCTTTAGAAAATACCCTGATGCTGGGAAAGATTGATGGCAGGAGGAGAAGGGGGCAACAGAAGATGAGATGGTTGGATGGCAGTACCAACTTGATGGACAGGAGTTTGAGCAAACTCCAGGAGCTGGTGATGGATAGGGAACCCTGGCATGCTGCAGTCAGTGGGGTCACAAAGAATTGGACAGGACTGAGCAAATGAACTGAACTGAATTGAATTGTGAGGGAGCAGAGGCAGGAGAAAAAGGAAATAAAGTTTTGGATAGAGAAGTTAATCACAAACTCAGCAGGGTAACTCAATTTTTTGAAGACTCAGTCTTATTCTTTGATCTTTAAAGAAAAATACGTTTTTTATCTATTCATGTAACTACTATCAAGATCAAAATACAATGTACCCCTTGCTGATGCCAGTGCTGAATTGAATCTCAGAGAAAGGCTTTTAAGTCAAATAGAAAAGAAGAGCTTTATTGCTTTGTCAGGCTAAGGGAATGTCATAGTGGGCTAATGCCCTCAAAACTGTGTGTTCCAACCTGGGGTTGGGGGTTGGTGAGGAGTTTTGTACCAGTGGCTCAAGGGCTGATAAGGATAGAGGTATGTGAAGGGCCTTCATTCCTTTAGCCTCAGGTGGTCTCTTGGGATGGATTTCTATGCCTCTCAAGGTTATCACATTGTCACCTTCTCTCTGGAATGAAAAATGCTTCATTCTCCTCTGGTTCTGGCAAGTTCTATTTCTACAGGCTAATGCTTTGGCCACCTGATGCGAATAGCCGAGTCACTGGAAAAGACCTTGATGCTGGGAAAGATTGAAGGCAGGAGAAAAGGGTGACAGAAGATGAGATGGTTGGATGGCATTGATGCAGTGGACGTGAACTTGGGCAAACTCCAGGAGGTGGTGAGGGACAGGGAAGCGTGGCCTGGAGTGGTGAAGAATTGGACACCACTTGGTGGCTGGACAACAACTTGTACAAGTGACACTAGTAAAGAACCCGTCTCCAAAGCAGGTTAGAGTTAAGAGACTCAAGTTCTTTCCCTGAATTAGGAAGGTCCCCTGGAGGAGCGCATGGCAACCCACTGTACTATTCTTGCCTGGAGAATCCCATGGACAATTGCAGAGAGTCGGACACGATTGGAGTGACTTAGCACGCATGTACAGTCTACAGAAGAGCTCAAAGATCCTATTATGTGTATACCTTGAGGTGGAACCAGGACCCTGCCCGTAGACTGCACTATTGTTTCTGGACTGTCCCTTGTCTCTGCATCTTTTGCAGCTATTTGAAGCTGCTCTTTGGAACTCAGGAAGGGTCATGGAGGTTGAAACCTAGTCTCTACAAACGTGACATGGGAGAAACAGAACTTCTATGCTCAGGAGCCCCACAGGGTCCTGTGTGGTTTCACTCACAGTTTTATTGCTTTCTCTATTTCATTAATGTGGTTTGTTATAATAGATAGTGTTTTGATTTATTAATGTAGCCCTAGGGAACTAATAAATTCATTAATGTTATTGGATCTACCAGAAATTTATTCTTTTTATTGGCATAAAATATTTCATTGTACAAATGTATCACAGTTGAGCTCTTCTCCAAATTGCAGGTAGCTGGGTTGTTTCCAGATTTTTTGGCTTTTGAATAAAGTTGTATTCACTTGGAAATTTTGCCTATTTTCAGATATGTGTAATAGTATTTTTCTTTAATTTTAATTTACATTTCATTGAATAATTTGTTGAGTACTTTTTCATATGCTTATTGGCTGTTTGGGTATATATATCTTTTTTTGTGTCCCTGACCAAGTGTTATGTAATTGGGTATATATATCTTTTTTGGTGTCCCTGACCAAGTGTTATGTAATTGGAATTCTTGCTTATTCTTTTTGATTGGTAGGAGGTTCCTTTATGTATTCTGTATATATGTGGTTAACAACAGGATTTGGGACTAGAGTGAGGCAAGGGCGATACTCATTCCAAATTTAAAGAACACCTCTTTTGGGGTTGAGTTCCCCTCTGCTGCTAGATTGCTTTTCCCCAAAGCATTCCTGTGCTTCACTTTCTAATTCAAGATTCTGTTTAAATTCAAGATTCTATTCATTTGAAAGATCATATCTAAAATATCACCCCAGTCTTCTGTCATTGTATTACCCTAAATACCTGTTTTTCTTCATAACACTTATTACCAACTGACATATACTTACGTGTATAGGTTACTTTTGGTTTATTGCTCTCTGAAACAAATTATGCTCTGTAAGAGTTGGGGCTTTCTTTTTGTCCCCGCATACCAACTACTAGAACAGTGTTTGGCATATAACAAAGTTGCAATAGGTATTTATTAAATATTCATAAAATAATGAAATTGAGAAGAGCCAGTCTCTGAAAAGAAAAGTGAGTTCCATTTTAGACATGCTAAATATGTATATGCGATTGATACAGATAAGAGATTGAACTAGTCAGGGATTGGCAAATACTTCCTTTAAAGGACCAAATACTAAACATTTTATGCTTTGTGAGCCTTATGGACTGTGTTCCAACCAACTCTGATACCAGAATGAGAAAGGATCTGTCAACAGTGCATACATCAGTGAGGGTAGCTGTGTTTCAATAAAAATTTACGTACAGAAGTAGGTAACTGGTTTGTACGACCTGTTTGCTGACCCTTGGAAGATGTAATGGAGAGCTATAAATATGAAATGTAGAAGCTTGATCTTGATTCAGAATGTATTCATGTATATTTTGCATTATTAAAGTGAGATGATGAAAGGAACTGTTCTAAGAAAGATAATCTGGTGGTATTAGGTTAGCTGGAGAGGAATTGTGACTGGAGGTATTACTGACCTCAGGTTCAGCTGCTAACTGCTCAGAAGCCAATATTGGAGAGACAGGCCTTGGTTGCAAATGAAAGACTTTATCCGGGAGGCCAGCAACCTAGGGAGATGGCAGACTCTAGTCCAAAAATCTGCTCTGAAGATTCTGCTCAACAATGCAAGTTTTTAAAGCAGGAGTTACTGGGATGGGAGGGTGGGAGGTGAAATCAGATCTCAGTTACCTTCCACTGCTTGATTGGTAGTGTGGTGACAGGGTGGTGTTCCTGGCGTCTTGTGCTCAATTTGAAGATAGTGTCCTCCACCTGGGTTGGGACCTTGTTTCTGCAGAAGAACCCTAAGGCATTATGATGTATATTCCTTGAGGAATCAGGACCCTGCTTTACTGCTGCGCTTGCTTCTTGATTGCTCCTCCTTTGTTTCTGGGCTTTTCTCATAGCTCAGTTGGTAAAGAATCCACCTGCAATGCAGGAGACCCCAGTTTGATTCCTGGGTTGGGAAGATCTGCTGGAGAAGGGATAGGCTACCTACTCCCGTATTCTTGGACTTCCCTTGTGGCTCAGCTGGTAAAAAATTCGCCTGCAATGCGGGAGACCTGGTTTCAATCCCTGGGTTGGGAAGATCCCTTGGAGAAGGGAAAGGCTACCCACTCCAGTATTCTGGCCTGGAGAATTCCATGGACTGTATAGGGGGTCCGTGGGGTCACAAAGAGTTGCACATGACTGAGCAGCTTTTCAGAATCCCTTCCCTGATGAGCAGTTGTTTGAATCTGCCATTTGGAAATCAGGGAAAGTCAAGGAGTCTGAATGAAGATATTTTCTACAAACTGGAAACAAAGACATGGAAGGGATTTGTATCTAGAAGGGCCCCACAGGCTCTTGTTCAGTAAAAACAGTTACGAAACAGACTTTATATAAAGCTTACTTTATATGAGGCACTGCACTTCCTTTGCCCCTCTCTTTTTCTCAGATTATGTTCCTGAATTCTGTGTCTTGGCTTATTCTTTGTCTTAGCTTATTCTGTGTATCCTCCAGTAATTTCTCTGAAAAGGGCTGCCTGTTTGGATAGATTTTAATGGCTAGTTCATCTGAAAGTATCTGTATTCTACCCTCAAACTTGACTCATGTCTGACTGGGTATAAAATTCTGAATTAAAGAAGGGACATTCTTCCTTAGAGTTTTGAAAGCACTGATATATCTTCCAGATTCTGATGTTGCTTTGGAAAAGTCATATAATTCTGCTTTTTTATTCTTTTATAAGATAGAAGCATGTGGGATCTTCTCTTTTGTTTGTGCTTAGAAATTTCACCACAACATTTCTATATGTACATCTCTTTTCATCTGTGTGCTTGGCTCTCCAGGAGTTGCTTTTCAGTATGAGATCTTGGAGTTTCAATTCCAGGAAATTTTCTTGAGTTGTTGCTTTAATTCTGTCTTTTCTGAATTCTTTTCTTTACCTCTTTTCTGGAAATTTTGTACTGGGATATGGGACCATACTGGTCCTCTTCGTACCGTATCTTTTCTTTACTATTCTCTTTTTGTTCCAGTTAGTAGGAAAAGTTTTCAACTACATATTCTTTTCATTTCTGCTCTTTATTTCGTTAAACATTCTGTTCCCTGAATGGTTATTTTAAAATTCTTTTATAATCCTCTTTCTGTGTTTTTTATGTTGTTTCTATTATATTATTGAGACTATTAATATTAGCTTTTGTGTGTTTTTTGCTTATTTTCTTCTCCCTTCAAAGTCTTATTTTTTTGCTTTTTTCTCTGTGTAATCCAGTGTCTGGGTTTTGTATTTCATGTTTCCTCCACATAAAATATTTTATGTTTCTGTTTGACTACTCATACTTAGTAAGATAGATCTTAAAAAGCACTTCGGGAGCTTTTAGCATGTGGGCAGGATTTGTTGACTGTAGTCTTACCTGCTTAGAGATCAGACCATGTCCTTGGGGAACACCTGATGACTATATATTTGAATGTCTTTTATCTTAAACTGGTCAGGTTTCCCAGAGAAACAAATTAGTGTTT
The DNA here is from genome assembly GCF_023091745.1 of Budorcas taxicolor. NCBI lineage: Eukaryota > Metazoa > Chordata > Mammalia > Artiodactyla > Bovidae > Budorcas > Budorcas taxicolor. The sequence goes on from NC_068914.1 coordinate 26,123,993, forward strand.
TCCCTGGCTCTCAAAAGTTGAACCCTTTGAGGTAAAAAGACTGAGTGTGGGAGGGAAGGGATTGGTTCTCAACATCTCATTACGTATAGTTTCACTTTGTCATCCTATTTCAGTAACGATTTCAGCTCTGATTGAGAGACCCTCTGATAATCTGTGTCTAGGGGGGGAGACTCTTTTTCTGCCAAAGTGGGAGAGGAGGCAGTTGCTAGGCTAGTGCCAGGGAGAGATCAGTGGGTCTGGCTGTTGCTTAAATAGATGAATTCTTTCGATTAGGCCTGCTTTACCCTCAGCCAGTTTTTGACTTTGGGGGCTTCTCTGCTGTAAGTTGGAGTGTTTATCACCTTCCCCAAATTCTTACTTTAGCTTAATCTTTCATTTCATGAAACCTGCTACCATTGCTATTGCTGTTATTTTAGTATTAGTTGATTCTATTTTGCAATCGAGTTTTTTTTGAAACTTATCATCCAACATGTTATTTTTCTTAAATTTGAATCCTGTGGAGTCATCTATCTTGATTAAAGTATGAAGACAGAGCCCCGTGGATTACTTTTGAAGACATTCAGTTTTACTTTAGTTCTTGGTTAATATTATAAATTATGTACTTATTATCAATGATCCTATATTTTAAAATTTTATTCCTAAAGATTTTCAGAATCTTTCCCTATAATATTTTAATTAAAAACATCTAGTGTTACCCTAGTCTACCTGAAAAGAAAAAATATACTGATAAATAAGTTTAGGATAACTTGTGGTGGAAAAGAAGTATGCTCCACGGATAGCCTTTTAATTTTTTTAGTGCTTATAAGTAAAAGTGAAAGTGAAGTCACTCAGTCGTGTCCAACTCTTTACGACCCGTGGACTGTAGCCCACCAAGCTCCTCCGTCCATGGGATTCTCCAGGCAAGAATACTGGTGCTTATAAACCATCTTCAAACAGAAGTTTTTGTATTTTGGATGCAGATCATTAATGGATTGTCAAAAATCTTTTAAACTCAAAGGGTGTATGTTTTTGTTTTTAACATAATTTTCTTAAAAATTTTTTTCTTTTCAAAATTAGTGTTTTAGAAATTGTTTTCTTACATTGTTTTACAGGTTATACACGTTAGAGGTGCAGCCTAATTCAGGTTCTGTAGAGAAAACATAATTTTAAAAGTGGTTAGGTATTCTCTCACTGTCTTCTTTACTCATTTCAACTTCATTTACTTTTTAACTATGTTTCTTCTACCTTTTCCAGTTTTCTACTCAATTCTCCTTGGTGGAGAAGATGGATGCAAAAGAGAAGGTGTGAGTAGTTCTTTATTCTCTCTGCATCTGTTAACATTACATCATCTTTTCCATGCAATATTCTTGTTTCTTCCTAGTTCATCTCTTATGCAGCCAGTGGACCCGTTTGGTTTTCCTTTGTATCATTTATAAAATTTAGCTTATTCTGATGTACTATTCTTAGGAAGTTTGTGTTAATTTTATAAACATTTTTAGTTACATTTCCCTCCTTCCATTATTTATATATGTCCTTTTAAAATCTGGTAGCTGAAAATTATATGTAGTCATACTATTTCACTCACTCATTACCTTCATTAATTCAATCCACTAAAATTATTTAAGTTCCTAAAGTGTATCAGGCCCTGGGAAATAAAATATTGGTAAAATAGTACTTTTCTTAGTAGAGTTCATATTTTCATAGGGAATATCGTCTCCCATTTCTCATTAGAATTATCCACATCTGTATAATTAAAAAGTAAGTTTTGCTCTTTGGTCTCTCAGTCACATTGTGAATAGTATTTCGTTTTGAAACTGTGTGTACTATTATAATAGTAGCGCTCATGTTTGAATTCTAGCTCTACCAAATGTTGACTGTGTAATGTTGGATAACTCATATAACCTTTCTGTCTTAAAGTTTTCATTTATAAAATGTACTTAATATCTACTTTATAGAGTTGAATTGAAAGAATTTAGATGTTAAAAAAGAATTGAGAAATGTACGTACATGTATTATGTGAACTTAAATTTGAACTGCTTTATAATGGTGTTTTTAATACAGATTGCTATCTAAATATTTATTGCAGTCCTTTTGAAATATGATTGTAAATCTCCTTGAGAGCAAGAATTATGTTGTATAGACTTTTACCTGTTGCAGATGGTAAATAGCAATGACTTACAGTTTCAAATTGAATTGCCTAAATTTGTTGATTATTTCTTCTCGCTAATCCATTGTTGATAATAATCAATACCCATATGTTTTAACATTAAGATATTATTTTAAAAAAATTCTCCATATGGCCAATTTCCATTATATACTTGTAAATATTATTGCCTCTGATTGTTCTCCTTCCCAAATTTCCATAATGTCACCCTTCAGTTCAGTTCAGTCACTCAGTTGTGTCCGACTTTGTGACCCCATGGACTGCAGCACATCATGCTTCCCTATCCATCGCCAACTCTGAGAGCTTGCTGAAATTCATGTCCATTGAGTTGGTGATGCCATCCAGCCATCTCATCCTCTGTCGTTCCCTTCTCCTCCTTCCTTCAGTCCCTCCCACCTCCAATACTTTGACCACCTGATGCGAAGAACTGACTCATTGGAAAAGACCGTGATGCTGGGAAAGGAAAGATATCACCCTTAGGTTTGTGGATTTCTGGATGTCTTGCATCTCTGCTACTCAGTAATCCTCCTTCTTTGCCTGTTTTTGAAAGATAAAGACATGTTGCTGTTTTCTGATAACAAATTTCCTTTTATATATGAAAAGAATTTTACTTTTTATGTTAAAATACTAAATACAGGTTAAATATTAATGTGATTTAACCATTGTATAATTAAAAAAACATTAAAAATATTAGTGTGTCTGTGTCTTCTCCCATCCCCTTTCCCACTCTTACTTTTAAGTGAAACCGGCCTATTTCTCTGATGGTTCTTCTTAATATTAAATTCATCTTAATTTTCCTGAATAACTATTTTATGGATCATGTCTAACATTTCAGTGCAATGAAGTCTTGATCATGGTGATAAATCTCTAGCCAAACATTTTCTTGTTTGTCTTTATGAAGTACATCATGCTTTAAGGACAAAAAGAGAAGCCAAAATGTGTCAGTTACTTTGAATCCTTTTCTTGCAATATCATGTATAATCTTTACCATAACCCTCTATAGTATCCATTATTACTTCTATCTTGCTAATTTGAAAAGTGAGGCTCAATGAATTTTTGCCAAAGTCTCAGTGTTCTTGATTCCAAAGAATATTCTGTGTACACTGTAATATGTGACCTGGAAAGTAGTGATGCAGAACATTGAACATCACTCCATATCTTCCATGAAATCACTTCTGTAACTTCATCATCCGAATTTAAGATCTCCCTTTTTCCATTGTTGATCTTGCTCAATTATACTTACCTAGAATGTATTTTGGATGCATGTTTCTAAGGTTTTAAAAGGTTCATGCAACTTGGATAGGAAATAGGGATTTGGGAGTAGTAGGTAAAACTTGTTTTACCCTGGGCCAGTCTGTTGGGTTTCCTGGTGACACTTTTATTTCCACCTCTTTGACATTGACCTTTTTTTCTTTAAATCTTCCCTAATTGCTCAGGTGGTAGAGAATCCACCTGTAATGCAGGAGACCCCAGTTCAATTCCTGGGTAGGAAAGATCCATTGGAGAAGAGATAGGCTACCCAATCCAGTATTCTGGTCTTCCAGGGTGGCTCAGCTGGTAAAAAATCCGCCTGCAATGCGGAGACCTGGGTTCGATCTCTGAGTTGGGAAGATCCCCTGGAGAAGGGAAAGGTTACCCACTCCAGTATTCTGGCATAGAGAACTCCATGGACTGTGTAGTTCATGGGGTTGCAAAGAGTTGGAGAGGACTGAGCAACTTTCACTTTTGCTTTCACTTACACAAGCAGATAAATAGTATCTTCTGTGTCGTGGTGGCTAGTATCAGTTCAGTTCAGTCGCTCAAGTCATGTCTGACTTTTTGCGACCCCATGGACCACAGCATGCCAGGCCTTCCTGTCCATCACCAACTACCAGAGTCCACCCAAACCCATGTCCATTGAGTCAGTGATGCCATCTAAACCATCTCATCCTCTGCCGTCCCCTTCTCCTCCGGCCTTCAATCTTTCCCAGCATCAGGGTCTTTTCAAATGAATCAGCTAATCCGCATCAGGTAGCCAGACTATTGGGGTTTCAGCTTCAACATCAGTCCTTCCAGTGAACACCCAGGACTGATCTCCTTTAGGATGGACTGGTTGGATCGCCTTGTAGTCCAAGGGACTCTCAAGAGTCTTCTCCAACACCACAGTTTAAAATCATCAATTCTTCAGGGCTCAGCTTTCTTTATAGTCCAGCTCTCACATCCATACATGACCACTGGAAAAACCATAGTCTTGACTGGACAGACCTTTGTTGACAGAGTAATGTCTCTGCTTTTTAATATGCTGTCTACGTTGGTCATAACTTTGCTTCCAAGGAGTAAGCATCTTTTAATTTCATGGCTGCAGTTGCCATCTGCAGTGATTTTGGAGCCCCCCAAAATAAAGTCTGTCACTGTTTCCATCTATTTGCCATGAAGTGATGGGACCAGATGCCATGATCTTAGTTTTCTGAATGTTGAGTTTGAAGCCAAATTTTTCACTCTCCTCTTTCACTTTCATCAAGAGGCTCTTTATTTCTTCGCTTCTGTCATTAGTGTGGTGTCATCTGCGTATCTGAGGTTATTGATGTTTCTCCCGGCAATCTTGATTCCAGCTTGTGCTTCTTCCAGTCCAGCGTTTCTGATGGTGTACTCTGCATATAAGTTAAATAAGCAGGGTGACAATATGCAGCCTTGACTTCTTTCCTGATTTGGAACCAGTCTGTTCCATGTTCAGTTCTAACTGTTTCTTCCTGACCTGAATACAGGTTTCTCAAGAGTCAGGTCATGTGGTCTGGTATTCCCCCCCCTTGAAGAATTTCCCACAGTTTGTTGTGATCCACACAGTCAAATGCTTTGGTATAGTCAATGAATCAAGGCAAATTGGAAGTGGTCAAACAGGAGATTGCAAGAGTGAACATCGACATTTTAGGAATCAGTAAACTAAAATGGACTGGAATGGGTGAATTTAACTCAGATGACCATTATATTTACCACTTGGGCAAGAAGCCCTTAGAAGAACTAGAATAGCCATCATAGTCAAAAGAGTCCAAAATGCAGTATTTGGATGAATCTCAAAAATGACAGAATGATTTCTGCTCGTTTCCAAGGCAAACCATTCAATATCACAGTAACTCAAGCCTGTGCCCTGACCAGTAATGCTGAAGAAGCTGAAGTAGAACGGTTCTGTGAAGACCTACAAGACCTTCTAGAATTAACACCCAAAAAAGATGTCCTTTTCATTATAGGGCCAGTATACATACTATGACATAACAATAAGATATAGAAACATTTATAAAGTGTTGTTATTTGTCTACCCTGTATTCATAGTTTATGTGCATTTCTGCTTTTAGTTTTTTAACATAGGAATTAACCATAAACTGTCCAATCATAGGGAACAAGGACAGAAGGAATATCTGTAGGGTTCTGTGAACATGTTTGTTTTTTAGATATGACTTTGCAACTATGTAAATGTTTTACATTATTTTAAAACAAGTTTGAATCATTAAGGAAAGATCCTAAAAATGAAAGCAAAATGAAACAGATTTTTTCATTACGTAGTGTTGGTATTATCCCTAGATTGTTATATATGTATCCTGCAGCCAAGCAAATGAGTTTATATTGATGTCTTTGTATAACAGAATCTTCAATATGGGAGAAACGAGTTAGGAACAAGAGTCATGCCATTTACAAAACCATGTAGACTTTTATATAGGAGTATCAATATAAAGATATCCTAACTCTGACTAGTATACTTGACCAGTTCAGGAGTAATGAGAACTCCTAGAACCCAGACTTTTGTCTCTGAATGCCATTTCCTGCTGAAGTTTTAGGGTTCCTTGGGTATATGATTGATTTCAGGTCTGAGATAGGAGTTGGACAAATTAATGCCCTGGTGTAGAAGCAAGGAAGCTATCTCCAAGACTAGTATGGTCAGAAACTAATTGAAGAGGCTGTCACTGCCCAAGGATGAGAAATTTGAAAGCAATAGAAGTAATAGCTGCAGTGATTGGAAGCATTACTACATTTATTTAAATCCAAGAGTTTTAAATGATGATTCCTCCCCTGAAACACTCTCATTTAATATTATGCGGGATTATGCTACTGACTCACTGCAGTCTGTTTTCCACGACCTTCCCTGTCTGAGCATTCTATATCCTTGGATTCATCCAGCGAATAATTGAAAATAGTTGGGGTGGGGAATGAGGAGAATTTTAGAAAGCTCCAAAAGTGGGTCTTGAATTGCCTATCACTGATAACTTTACATAGCACTTACATTGTATTTGCAACTATTTTCATAACATTTATAATGTGTTAGATTTTATACATAATTTAGAGATGATTTAAAGATAATGGGAGGTGCATAGCTTGTATGCAAGTACTGTGCCATTTCATATTTTTTAATTAATTATTTTGCTGCTCCAGGTCTTAACTTGCGGCACCTGGGATCTTTTAGTTGTGACATGAGAACTCTTCCCTAGTGGCTAAGCGATGAAGAATCCAGCTGCTGTGCAGGAGACTGGGATTTGATCCTTGGGTCAGGAAGATTCCCTGGAGAAGGAATTGCCAATCCACTCCAGTAGTCTTGCCTGGGAAATCCCATAGATGGAGGAACCTGGCAGGCTACAGTCCATGGGTTCACAAAGAGTTGGACACGACTTACCGACTAAATGACAGAAACACCAGCGCGAACCCTTGGTTGCAGCTTGTGGGATCTAGTACTCTGACCAGAGGACACAAGTTCTATCCCTGGTCCTAGAATATCCTACGTGCCACAGGGCAGCTAAGCCTGTGTCACAATTACTAAAGCCCTAGTGCCCTAGAGTCTGCGCTCTGCAGCAAGAAGCCACCACAAGGAGAAGTTCAAGCACTGCAACTAGAGCAGCCTCCTCTTAACTAGAGAAAGCCCGTGTGCAGCAATAAAGAGCCGGCGCAGCCAACAATAAATCATCAATTAAGAGAGGAAAACAGTTTTTTTTAATAGGATTTGATAGGAAGAAAAATTCATTCCATGAGTTTGTTGAAAATTGCAGACATTGAAATCCAGTTTTGTAAATTTTTCAGCTGAAAAAATGGAAATGCAGTAAGTATACCACTTGTTGGGTTCTTCTTTTTGGCTGAACATAGGGAAATACTTAGGTGTATCTCAAGGCATACCGAATAGTCTGTGCTCCGGTGCCCCCTTGTGCCTATGATAAAAAGCTATCACTTGTTTTCCAAAAAATTTGGGGTAACCCTTTCTAAGAGCTCCTGGAAACAAAACATTTGCAAGTTTATAAATATGTTTGCCTATCTTAAACTTACTGGGACCTGAAATTTATGTCCTTCTTAATTTTAGGGCATGCTCTTGTCTTTCTGTGCAAGTTGTTACATTACCAGTTTTATGGCATTTTTATTACCAGTTACGTGTGTTTAATTTCAGTTTGTTAGTGTTTCCATAGCTCTTTCATTTCCCTCTCCCTCCCCACCCCCGTTTCCACACTTGCCTTTTCAAAGCAAAAAAATGGGAATGGTGGAGGTAGGTATGTCAGAGGACTTACATTCTTTCTCTTTCTCAAGGAAGAAGCATCCTGGGGTCAACTTGTACCATGATAATGTATAATTGCAGACATTTCTGGCCCATTAGGATATTTGATTGCCATCTCATTCTTCTGTTCTTTACCCCAAAAGGCATTTGAAGCTTTGTACTATAATACCAGTCAGAATATTTCCATAACATCATTCCTTTGGGAGAAGGACTCAAATTGTAAGGAATCTGCCTGCAATGCAGGAGACCCAGGTTTGGTTCCTGGGTTGGGATTTTCCCCTGAAGAAGGAAATGGCAACCCACTTCAGTATTCTTGGCTGGAGACCTCCATGGACAGAGGGGCCTGGTGGGCTGCAGTGCATGAGATCCAAAAGAATGGGACACAACTGAGGGACTAACACTTTACTTTCACTTTGGGAGAAGAGAGTGACATAGTCGTCCACCTTGCTCTTTCCTTCTTTACCTTTTTAGCTAAATTTTCTTCCTTTTTTTTTTAAGGTTTACGTTTTTTGGTGAAACAGTTGTTTGAATTAGGACAAGGTGTAGTAGGGTAACTGTTGAACAGTGTAATTACTGTCCCACAGAATTTCCTTTTGTTACCACTCCTTTGTAGTTAAATCTTCAAATCTTCCACCTTCTTTAACCTTGGACAACTAATAATCAATTCTCAGTCCTTGTTTTGTGTCACCCCCGCTGCCCCGATGTTCTGTGAATAGAACCATACAATATGTAGCCTTTTGAGTCAGGTTTCTTTCAGTTACCCTAATCCATTTGAGATTTATCCATATTTTTGCAGGTTTGGTTTTTCATTCCCTATTTGTGTTGTCTATTAAAAATAACACTGCCCTAAACATTTCTATACAGGTTTCTGTGGAAGTACAAGTTTCATTCCACAAGACTGAAATTCTAGTTCTGCTGTTAGGTATGTAATGGTATCTCATTACATTTTTTATTTGGTTTCTCCAGTGATTGATGATTTTGAGTATCTTTTCATTTAGCTTATTTGTCATTTGTATATTGTCTTTTGTGAAGTATCGGTTCAAGTCTTTGCCACAAAGACTTTGTTTTTTGGTTTTTTTTTTTCCAGAAAGTTTTAGGTTTATATTTGTAGCCTGTTTTGGCTTAAGTTTTATATGTACTGTGGGATATGGATTGAAGGGTTTTTGAGGAGGGGTTGGTTTTATTTTGTTTGCATGTGAGTGATCAGTTACCCCAGCATAATTTGTTAAAAAGACTATTTCCCTTGATTGTGTTTGTACATTTATTCAAAAATCAGTTGTCAGTTCTGTATGGATCTGTTTCTGGACTCTCTTTTCTTTTTTTTTAAATATAAATTTATTTATTTTAATTGGAGGCTAATTCACAATATTGTATTGGTTTTGCCATATATCAACATGAATTTGCCACGGGTGTACATGTGTTCCCCATCCTGAACCCCCCTCCTACCTCCGTCCCCATACCATCCCTCTTTCTTACATTGACTTATGTATATGTCTTTTGGCAGTACCACAGTGTCTTGTTTACTATAGCTTTATAGCAAGTCTTAAAACCAAGCAGTGTGAGTCATCCAGCTTTTTTCTTTTTAGAAATTGTTTCATCTGATCTACATCTTTTGCCTCTCATATAAACATAAGAGTCTGCAAAAATCCTGATTTAAAAATGCCCAGATAATCACGATGGTGTGATCACTCACCTAGAGCCAGACATCTTGCAATGTGAAGTCAAATGGGCCTTAAGAAGGCATCACTACGAAGAGAGCTAGTGGAGGTGATGGAATTCCAGTTGAGCTATTTCAAATCCTAAAAGATGATGCTGTGTAACTGCTTCACTCAATATGCCAGCAGATGTGGAAAACTCGACAGTGGTCACAGGACTGGAAAAGGTCAGTTTTCATTTCAATCCCAAAGAAAGGCAATGGCAAAGAATGCTCAGACTGTAGCACAATTTCACTCATCTCACACGCTAGGAAAGTAATGCTCAAAATTCTCCAAGCCAGGCTTCAGCAATACGTGAACCATGAATGTCCAGATGTTCAAGCTGGATTAGAGGAACCAAAGATCCAATTGCCAACATATGTTGGATTATCAAAAAAACCAAGAGAGTTCCAATAAAATGTTTACTTCTGCTTTATTGACTACAGCAAACTGTGAAAAATTCTTAAGGAGAGGGGAATACCAGACCACTTGACCTGCCTCCTGAGAAACCTGAATGCAGGTCAGGAAGCAACAGTTAGAACTGGACATGGAACAACAGACTGATTTCAAATTGGGAAAAGAGTACGTCAAGGCTGTATATTGTCACCCTGCTTATTTAACTTCTATGCAGAGTACATCATGAGAAAGGCTGGACTGGATGAAGCACAAGCTGGAATCAAGATTGCCGGGAGAAGTATCAGTAACCTCAGATATGCAGATGACACCACACTTACGGCAGAAAATGAAGAGGAACTAAAAAGTCTCTTGATGAAAGTGAAAGAGGAGAGTGAAAAAATTGGCTTAAAGCTCAACATTCAGAAAATGAAGATCATGGCATCGGTCCCATCACTTCATGGGAAATAGATGGGCAAACAGTGGAAACGGTAACATTTATTTTGAGGTCTCCGAAATCACTGCAGATGGTGACTGCAGCTGTGAAATTAAAAGATGCTTGCTCCTTGGAAGAAAAGTTATGACCAACCTAGATAGCATATTAAAAAGCAGAGACATTATTTTGCCAACAAAGGTCTGTCTAGTCAAGGCTATGGTTTGTCCAGTAGTTACGTATGGATGTGAGAGTGACTGTTAAAGAAAGCTGAGCGCCGAAGAATTGATGGTTTTGAACTGTGGTGTTGGAGAAGACTCTTGAGAGTCCCTTGAACTGCGAGGAGATCTAGCCAGTCCATCCTAAAGGAAATCAATCCTGAATATTCATTGGAAGGACTGATGCTTAAGCTGAAACTACAATACTTCAGCTATCTGATACGAAGAACTGACTCATTTGAAAAGACCGTGATGCTTGGAAAGATTGAAGGCGGGAGGAGAAGGGGATGATAGAGGATGAGGTGGTTGAATGGTAACACTGACTGGATGGACATGAGTTTGAGTAAGCCCCAGGAGTTGGTGATGGACGAGAAAGCCTGGCATGCTGCAGTCCATAGGGTCGCAAAGAGTTGGACATGACTGAGCAACTGAACTGAACTGAAATGGGAGCCGTAGCTCTTTGGGTTACTATGAAGATTGAATTAATATATAATATACATCAGTGAATAATATTGTGAATAGGGCTTCCCTAGTGGCTCAGACAGTAAAGAATCTGCTCACAATGCAGGAGACCTGGGTCTGATCCGTGGGTCAAGATGATCCCCGGGTCAAGATGATCCCGTGGAGAAGGAAATGGCAGTCCACTCCAGTACTCTTGTCTGGAGAATCCATGGACAGAGAAGCCTGATGGGCTACATTCATGGGGTCACAAAGAGTTGGACACGACTCAGCAACTAACACTTTTCTGTCAGGGATATAGGTATTTTTAGTCAGAATGTGCATACAGTCTCAAAGGTGAAGATTACTTGTTTTGTGAGAAGAGGGATTCCTCATGTATATTTTTCTCATAAATTTTATAATTCATACTTTCATCTGCCAGATGGAACTATCCTTTATAACTGAATTAAGGTAAAGTCTTAATGGTAATTGTGTTTTTTAGATGTGACTCAGTAAATTCGTATTTAAACATATTGATAGCCACAATATCCTTGAGGGAAAAAGAAAAGTATAATTATAAATTTATTGCAAAAAATTAATTGTGGGGAGTTCCAAAAGTACAGCAGATTGGCTTTACATGTTTATGTGTGTGTGTGCACGCACATGTGCACACTCAGTTGCTCAGTCATGTCCGACTCTCTGCAGAAGACCCACTAGTAGATTTTCTAGCCCTGTTAGGCAGATGTCCTAACAGATGTTCTAGATCCCTGGAAATCAGCAAAGGTGTAGTCCAGATTTTGATCTTTGCTTGGTAGGTTATCGTCTTTAGTTTTACAGAAGATACTGCAGATAGCTCTATTCTTGAAAACACATTTGGCGGCCCAGGAAATTTAAATGGTTTCAGAATCAATTTAATATCAAAGGAACTGAGGCCTAAGGAAGTCCAAATGATCTCCATAACCTAAGTGTCAAGAACCTGTGATGATAATTGTATTGGTATACGGCATCTATAGGTGAGACAACCTAATAATGATTTTGCTGTGACCCTTTGTAATGACACCTGCCCTGCTTTAATACAGGTATCAGCCAATGATAGGAATGAAACATAACTAGGTCATTCTCCTATGCTAGAGTAATTCTTTTATCTAAAATGTTTTACAAGGATAGTAGGCCCTAGCTTTCAGTTAAAAAATAAAAAGACTTGGAATCTTACAGTTTTCTTTCTGCAGTAGAAAAAATATATATCTACCTCAAAATGAGTGCACAATTTTAGTATGAGTATACTTATTCTGATAGTGAATATTCTGGTATCATTATTTAAAAATTGTTAGTTTTAATTATAATTTTTGATGACTTAACTGCTTACGGGCCATTGATGTCTCAAAAGCTAGGTGGCTGAAATTTCTTTCCCCAGTGCTCTTCAGAGCACTCTACACTGGCACTGTCTTTTAGGTTGATAGGAAAAGCCTTGTATAATTATTCATATAAAAATTCTGATACTGAATACTGTGTTAGTTGACTGGAAGTATAGAACTATGAAAGAAGGACTGAATAACGTTTTGTAATACACTAGTAGTGAATTTTAACAGTGATTAAAAGCAGCTTTTCATTCTGGTGGTCTTTTTTTTATTATTGAATATATATATATATATATATATATATATTTATTTTTTTTTTGTATGAATGCACCACAACTTATTTATCTGTTCGCCTATTGAAAGACACTTTGGTTGATTACTTCGAAATTTTGGCAATTATGAATAAAGCTGGTATACCAATGTTATAGAATTTAAGTGTTAAATGCATTAGCCATTTCCATGAGAGTTTTCTAAAATGTATTTTTGCATGATCTTAGACTATTCTGAATATAAATTTAGACATTTCCTGTGTCACTCATTAAATAGATATTACAAACTAGTAGAGGGGACAGGAATTAAATATACACATTTGATTTGCGTCACATGGTACACAAAGTATACAGTAAATGATAAAGATTTTTAAAGTGCTTTGCATGTATTTTTCAATTAAATGTCTATTTAATATTGAATTGTAATACGGTAATACTGTTTTTTGACCGATTAATGAGTCCACGTGTGTTTTCTAAAGTCTTTATGAAACTTTTTATGGTTTTTAGAATGCTGTGAAAGCATGTCTTCAAGGACTCTTCTTGTTTTGCCTTTATAATCTGCTTTGGACTTGGAAACTAGATAATATAGTTTATTATTATCTGTATACTAGTGTCAGTAAGCTTTGACCTGCGATGAGAAGGTTTACCTTTGGGTAAAGTGCATTTACTTTTAGGGAATGTATGAGCCTTTTAGCTCATTTTTTAGTTCTTTTGTATTTCAGATGGATAGCAATACTACTGCCCTACAGGAAAATAATATATTTAGGACACTGTACATTTTCACTCAAATATATTTGTTTCTGCCTTTCAAGACACACTTTTTTCTATTACTTAGTTTTCTTCATTGATCAAATATGTGGCATGTTTCTTTATCATAATTAGTTAAATATTTTATTAACAAATGTGAACAGTTTGATTGACAAACAGAAGCATATTTTAATTTTACAGACTGTTACTAGGGCCCCAGGGCTGATTTCTTTATAAATAGTGTAAAAAAGGACATTCATCACTACCTTAACATTGTTACAACAAGTCTATATTTCTATAGTAACTTTCTTAAAAATCTGTTTCAGAAAATGGAGGAAACTAATGATACCAGAAAAGTGAAAGCAGAGGTGGCTCTCAGTACTGTGAAGAGAAGGAATAGAAGGACTTGGGTTTTTTAATTCAAAGTGTCAAAGAGATGTGTTTTACCTCTGGCCAACTCTTTGAGAAGCTACTTACCTGGAAAGACAAATCTTTAAGAAAGAACATTAGTGATGATTTTGAGTCACCTCAGCAATCTGATGGACTAATTGCCTGTTACATTGTCTTCTGGGGCCCAGTTAATGAAATTCCACATGCTTATAGACAGGAACATAGTATAGTCTCTGTTACAGACTAGGAGGAAAGACCCAGTTTTTTATTATATTGCGAGAAGAAGGAACACACCATCTTTCAGGTTGAACAGAAAGCTCTGAAAGGAGTCACTGGATTTGGAGTTGGTAGCAATAATCAGTTCAGTTCAGTCGCTCAGTTGTGTCTGACTGTTTGTGACCCCATGGATCACAGCACGCCAGGCCTCCCTGTCCAACCCCTGAAGTTTACCCAAACTCATGTCCATTGAGTCAGTGATGCCATCCAACCATCTCATCCTCTGTTGTCCCCTTCTCCTCCTGCCTTCACTCTTTCCCAGTATCAGTTCAGTTCAGTTCAGTCCCTCAGTTGTGTCCAACTCTTTGTGACCCCATGAATTGCAGCATGCCAGGCCTCCCTGTCCATCACCAACTCCAGTATCAGGGTCTCTTCAGATGAGTCAGCTCTTGGCATCAGATGGCCAAAGTATTGGAGTTTCAGTCAACATCAGTCCTTCCAGTGAACACTCAGAACTGATCTCCTTTAGGATGGACTGGTTGGATCTCCTTGGAGTCCAAGGGATTCTCAAGAGTCTTCTCCAACACCAGAGTTCAAAAGCATCAATTCTTCGACGCTTAGTAGTGACAGGAAAAATTTGAGAATAGCTTGCCAGTTAGGTCATAGATAGTAGAAAACTGCCAGCATAAATTTTCAAAAGATAAATCTCTAGGAGTTTTGTGGAGCTCTAGGATTGAGTGTAAGACCCTAATAATCAAATACCAAGGGAAAAAAAATCAAAAGCTATCATACTTAGAAATGATTGATATTTATGTTAACTCAAGATTTCCAACTTACTTTAAAAGGTACTCCTAGAATTGGAGTGGTATGGGAGCTTCTGCATATATTTGCCTTCTTTTCTGTAAAACATTATATTTAATATAATTTCTAATCATATCTCAAAAGACAAAAACCAGAATTTGAGTCTTTTTCTAAACAAATTATGTTGTGAATTTATTAATACACCTTAGTGTAGTACTCAGGACTTTTGCATTTAACTTGGATTTTTCTTCATTATATTTTTGGTTGCTATCCTTCTCCTTTAAACTCGGGTTACGTACTCATGGATTCAGTTTTGTAAACTACTCCCAGAAATTCGTTTTCTGTTAACACCTCTAAGAGCTGTCTACATTAATTCATTACTGTGCTTTAAAAGCAATCTCAGAATTTGTGTTCCTGGAAAGCTTCCCCCACCTTGTTTAGTAAAGCTCCTCGCTCTTTACTCATCTTTTGTATTGTCTAGAAATTACTGTGGTCTCTAGAATGCCTCCATATGCTAAAAAAGAACTGCTCTGATAGTTTTCCTTCTTTTTAGCCATTCAGTACTTTAAAAGAGAGCTCTAAGCTTAGCCCATTTTCAATTGTGTATCATTTGAGTAATTGTCCAAAAGCTGTAAGTTGCTTACGTTCTGTTTCCTTTTTTGTAAAACCTTACCCGTTGCATGGTAAGCACTCAGATTTTAGCTGGTGCTGTCTTTCCTAATGTTATGGATTCAGTGTTTCTGTCCTCCCCAAACTCATATGTCCTAACTCTCAGTGTGAAGGTATTTGGAGATGATGGTCTTTGGGAGATAATTGGGGCTAGGTGAAGTCATGAGGCTGGGACCCTCATGATTGGATTAGTTGCCTCCTAACAAGAGACTGTCTGTGCTCCCACAAAGAAGAGGTCATGTGAGCACACACTGAGAAAGCAGCCTGTCTGCAGTCAAGGGGAGGGTCCTTCTCTTAAGTAAACCTTGCTGTTTTCAGTCTTCTAGCCTCTGGAACTGTAAGAAAATTAAGTTTCTCTTCTTTTTTGGTATTTTGTTAAGGCAGCACATGCAGATTAAGACAATCATCATCATCAGTGATACTGTATTAAATACTATACCTAATCTTTCCAACCTGCCCCCCTTCCCTGATAGTTCAGTTGGTAAAGAATCTGTCTGCAATGCAGGAGACCCCGGTTTGATTCCTGAGTTGGAAAGATCCCCTGGAGAAGGGATAGGCTACCCACTCCAGTATTCTTGGCCTTCCTTGGTGGCTCAGCTGGTAAAGAATTCACCCACAATGCAGGAGACCTGGGTTCGATCCCTGAGTTGGGAAGATCCCCTGGAGAAGGGAAAGGCTACCCACTCCAGTACTCTTGCCTGCAGAATTCCAAGTCCTTGGGATCTCAAAGAGTCGGACGTGACAGGGTGACTCACTTCACTTCACTTCACTTCAGTCTTTACAAAAGATAGTAGTAGTTATGTCTCCTGCATTGGCAGGCAGGTTCTTTACCACTAGCCACCTGAGAAGCCAAGTAGTATACATACCGAATTTTATAATAAGGAACTTAGATGACATGATAGGAATGTAGTTCTTTTTTATTGAATGTAGAGAAGAGTAATTGAAACTTAAGCATCTTTGAATACTTTGCAATTCTTGATGCATCTTGTTCACCAAGTAGTAAGATTATTTAGGTAACTTAATTCATAGAGAAATGAGCAATATAAATATTGAAAGCAAGCTTAGTCTCACTTTATTAAATAGTATAGATACTGAAAGCAAGCTTGGTCTCTTGTTTTACTGTTTGCTATCTTTTTTGACCCTTTTTCTTATTTTGCTCCGTAGGGCTCCAACTTGTAGACTTAATGTGGAAAGTCTTAAGGCCATTTGAAGTGTTTGGTTCTTCTGCTTTTTATGCCACAAAGGAGTCAGCTACGTGGACAGCTCTCTCTAGTCAGTGATTTTACCACATGCTGTGTGGATCAGCTTGTAGGGACTATGCTTGTGCTGCTATATGACTTAAACCTCTTATAAGACATTTTAGTGTTTTCATTAACTCCATTAACTAACTGCTTGACATTAGGCAACTAATTTCTCTGGATCTGTTCCCACTTTTGAAAAAGTTGCTCACAGTAGTGCCTACTTACAGGGTATATATCATCAAATGGCTTAATATCTGCACGTGCTGCTGCTGTTGTTTAGTTGGTGAGTATTGTCTGACTCTTCAGGACCCCATGGACTGTAGCCTGCCAGGCCCCTCTTTCCATGGGATTTCCTAGGCAGAAATACTAGAGTGGGTTGCCATTTCCTTCTCCAGGGCATCCTTCTGACCCAGGGATTGAACCCCTGTCTCCTGCTTGTGGATTCTGTACCACTGAGCCACCTGTGGAGCCCCCTAATATATGCACATAGTAGGCCCTGTTCAAGTGCTACCTGTTTTTGTTGTTGTTACTGATATTGCTATTATTTCCATTACCAATAATACTTGTTAACTGTGATAGAGATTTGAATACCCCTTTGGAGATGAATGATTATCTGTGATCCCCAGACTATTGCAGAATTTTCAGAACCTAGATTCATATATCACAAAGCATATTTAATTTTACTTGTTATGATTGTCATTCTAGTAAGATACTATTTTGGTGTGAATTTGTATTCTACTCCTCTATGGAAGTGTCCTTACGAGTTTGATTTTAGTTGACCTTAGCAAATTTAATGTAACTACACAGAATATATGCTGTCTAGGTTGGTCATAACTTTTCTTCCAAGGAGTAAGCATCTTTTAATTTCATGGCTGCAGTTACCATCTGCAGTGATTTTGGAGCCCCAAAAAATAAAGTCTGACACCGTTTCCACTGTTTCCCCATCTATTTCCCATGAAGTGATGGGACCAGATGCCATGATCTTCGTTTTCTGAATGTTGACCTTTAAACCAACTTTTTCGCTCTCCTCTTTCACTTTCATCAAGAGGCTTTTTAGCTCCTCTTCACTTTCTGCCAGAAGGGTGGTGTCATCTGCATATCTGAGGTGATTGAGATTTCTCCCGGCAGTCTTGATTCCAGCTTGTGCTTCTTCCAGTCCAGCGTTTCTCATGATGTACTCTGCATAGAAGTTAAATAAGCAGGGTGACAGTATACAGCCTTGATGTACTCCTTTTCCTGTTTGGACCAGTCTGTTGCATGTCCAGTTCCAACTGTTGCTTCCTGACCTGCATACAGATTTCTCAAGGGGCAGGTCAGGTGGTCTGGTATTCCCATCTCTTGCAGAATTTTCCACAGTTTATTGTGATCCACACAAAGGCTAGAGAGCATATTCAAAAGCAGAGACAATACTTTGCCAACAAAGGTCCGTCTAGTCAAGGCTGTGGTTTTTCCTCTGGTCATGTATGGATGTGAGAGTTGGACTGTAAAAAGGCTGAGTGCCGAAGAATTGATGCTTTTGAACTGTGGTGTTGGAGAAGACTCTTGAGAGTCCCTTGGATTGCAAGGAGATCCAACCAGTCCATTCTGAAGGAGATCAACCCTGGGATTTCTTGGAAGGAATGATGCTGAAGCTGAAACTCCAATACTTTGGCCACCTCATGCGAAGAGCTGACTCATTGGAAAACATTCTGATGCTGGGAGTGATTGGGGGCAGGAGGAGAAGGGGACGACAGAGGATGAGATGGCTGGATGGCATCACTGACTCGATGGACAGGGGTCCTGGCATGCTGCGAATCATGGGGTTGCAAAGAGTAGGCACGACTGAGCGACTGAGCTGAACACAGAATATAATACTTGTTTGTTAAAAAGTTGGGTGGCTCAGATGGTAAAGTGTCTGCCTGTAATGTGGGCAGACCCTGGTTCAATCCCTGGATCGGGAACATCCCCTGGAGAAGGAAATGGCAACCCACTCCAGTACTCTTGCCTGGAAAATCCCACGGATGGAGAAGCCTGGTAGGCTACAGTCCATGGGGTCGCAAAGAGTCAGACACGACTGAGCGACTTCACTTTACTTTACTTCACAATGATGACTGTAATAAAAGAGAAAATAGCAGAAACCTCTTACATTATTTCAAACCAGTTATTCCTTGGATTATGCCAGACTATTTTTCAGGTCTAATTCCAAATTCAGTTAATTATTTTTTAAGATCAACCTGTTTCTTTAAAATAATTCTTATATGTGTTGATTATTCCTCAACATATTCTGTTTGTTTAAGCTTGGGCTAGTTCACGTGAATGCCTATTAATTTTGACCATTGAACTAAAAAGCCTCTTGATGAAAGTGAAAGAGGAGAGTGAAAAAGTTGGCTTAAAGCTCAACATTCAGAAAACGAAGATCATGGCATCTGGTCCCATCACTTCATGGCAAATAGATGGGGAAACAGTGGAAACAGTGTCAGACTTTATCTTTTTGGGCTCCAAAATCATTGCATATGGTGACTGCAGCCATGAATTTAAAAGACGCTTACTCCTTGGAAGAAAAGTTATGACCAACCTAGATAGCATATTAAAAAGCAGAGACATTACTTTGCCAACAAAGGTCCATTTATTCAAGGCTATGGTTTTTCCTGTGGTCATGTATGGATGTGAGAGTTGGACTGTGAAGAAAGCTGAGTGCCAAAGAATTGATGCTTTTGAACTGGGGTGTTGGAGAAGACTCTTGAGAGTCCCTTGGACTGCAAGGAGATCGAACCAGTCCATTCTAAAGAAGATCAGCCCCGGGTGTTCTTTGGAAGGAATGATGCTGAAGCTGAAACTCCAATACTTTGGCCCCCTCATGCGAAGACTTGACTCATTGGAAAAGACTCTGATGCTGGGAGTGATTGGGGGCAGGAGGAGAAGGGGACGACCGAGGATGAGATGGCTGGATGGCATCACGGACTCAATGGACGTGAGTTTGAGTGAACTCCGGGAGATGGTGATAGACAGGGAGGCGTGCCGTGCTGCGATTCATGGGGTCTCAAAGAGTCGGACACGTCTGAGCAAGTGAACTGAACTGACGACTGAGCAACTGAACTGAACTGATGCTGAATACATGTCTTGAAATCAAGTGAGCAGAATCCACTTGCTACTTTAAAACAATCAAGCCATGTAGTAGAAAAGAGACATTCTGTATATAAATAGTAACTGTGTTTGAAGAGTTCAGAGGTTAGGTTAATTTTAATGGGCAAAACAGCAGAAACTGAATTGCATGATTGCTATTTATGTTTTTGTTTTCTTGCCAATGATTGCTTTAACAGTTTGACAGCTTTCCTTTTAGGGATTTCCTATTAAACATATGTAAAACTGAGAATCTTTGCATATTGATATCTGTTGTAGAAAGCACAGATTAAAAGAAAAACATTACAGTTTTTTAGCTATCCAGTGAGCACTTCTTAGAATTCACTGTTATAGTATCTTGAGCTAATAAAATATTTGTTGTTGTTCATTTGTTAGCACGTCCAACTGGCGTCAGTGATTGGGGCATAGACTTGGATTACTATGATGATAAACGGTTTGCCTCATAAATGAACTGAGATCTTTCTGTCTTTTTTGAGGTTGCATCCAAGTACTGCATTTCGGGCTTTTTTGTTGATTATGAGGGCTACTCCATTTCTTCTAAAGAGATTCTTGCCAATAGTCGTAGATAGAATTGTCTTCTGAGTTAAATTCGCCCGTCCCATCCATATTGGTTCACTGATTCCTAAGGTGTCCGTGTTTACTCTTGCCATCTCCTGCTTGACCACATCCAGTTTCCCTTGATTCAGGTTCCTATGGAGTACTGTTCTTTATGACACTGAACTTTACTTTCACCACCAGACACGTACACAACCGAGTGTTATTTCCCCTTTGGCCCAGCCGGTTCATTCTTTCTGGAGCTGTTAGTAATTGGCCCCCACTGTTCCCCAGGTAGCATATTGGACATCTTCCAACCTGGTTCAGGTATGGGGGTCTCCTCTTCTAGTGTCACACCTTTTTGCCTTTTTATACTCTTCACGGGGTTCTTGTGGGAAGAATACTGGAGTGGATTCCCGTTTCCAACTGCAGTGGATCACGTTTTGTCAGAACTCTTCACTATGACCATTCCATCTTGGGTGACCTTGCATGACATGGTTCATAGCTTCATTGAGTTACACCAGCCCCTTATCGTACATGAGGGGCAGTAAAGTATTTTCCGCATATTTACTCTCACATAGTGATTGTTTTTGATAGTTATTTGTTTAGCCTTTTTCTCTCATCATACTTACTACATGGTAAATTGTTGCGATGTACGCATGGCTGTTAACTCTTGGTGTATATCTCTAATTTCTGAAGTTCCAGTGTGCATCTTGATTGGCTCTAATATGAAATCTGGTATTTACTGTGTGAGATCTTCACCCTTTCCTTCTATCTACAGAATTGTGAAACCAGTGACTCACCAGTAATAGATCAGCTGTATTCATGTTGCCTTTAGTGCCTTTTTTTTTTAGTGTTGTAGTGTTTCTTCCCCAAAATTTGTCATTTATTTGTGTTTATAATATGCTTTGCACAGTGGTGGATATTCAGAAAATTTAACAAGGACCGTACTTTGCCAGGCACTAGAGATGCAAAAAAAGATGAAGGTATACTAATCCTTGCCCTCAGAGATCTTGTATTTTAGCTAGTAAGACAGGGAACTAAGTAGATAGAAGGATCTAATAGGGATGAATGAGGAGGGAGTTAATACAAAGTAGTGTGATAATTAAAAGAATTTACTAAGCACAGCGCAATGCGTTAATTAAATAAAAGTATTAACAGTGTTTTAGATAGGTTTATAGATTGAAAGAAATTATGCCTCTCTAAGCCTCTTCCCATTTACATACCCATACTTTGTAAGGCTAATAAGTTTGTTACTGATCAAGTTAGCAAGGTACAAAATCTTACCTGTGTTGGTATAGGTAATCTAACATTGGCATCGTGTATCCCTTGCTGTGTATACCAAGAAAGCAAAACCCTGACTGCCCTTTATCTGGACCATTTCTCAGGGTTGTCTTTGCAGTGAGTGGCAAGGAGGGATGAGACAGACTTTCCCCCAAAAAGAGCATGCTTGCTTCCACTTAAAGTACAAAGTGGAAGTCTATTCCATGGTCATTGTTCTTCTTTCTGTGTATACAGGTGTTCATCCTGGGCCCTTCACTTCCTTCCCATGGGAGTTGGGAGGCCTGAGGCACCAACATAAGTAGCATGCTGATACTCTGTTTTAAGTAATAAGTAGCTTTTGCTCTAAGTAATGAAGTCTTAGGAGTCTTGTGTCCTTTGCCAGAATCCATGAAACAGTAGTAAGCTAGCTTGTTAGCATGTGTGCGTGGGCACACACACACACAAAACTGTCTACCTGTTTACCTACCTATCTGTCTACAGTAAACTCTCAAATCCTTCACTGTTGTTGATACTATGGAGGTAAATTGGCTTTCCAGCAAAGAAGGAAGATGTCTGATTTCAGTTTCCTTTTGTCCCCAGGTGCTAGCAGATTCCTAAAAAGCACCATAACACTGTCTATTCAAGATAAGTATGAGTTTAGAAAGTTCACTTCTAGATGAATTTTTAATTTTACATCAAGGACTTTTCATTGGGAAGAATTTACATTGAGTATATGGCCTTTTACATTAAAAATACACCATCAATCTTTAGGTTCTTGACTGAAATATTTTGTTCAGTTGCTCAGTCATGTCCGATTCTTTGCAACCCCATGAATTGCAGCATGCCAGCCCTCTCTGTCCATCACCAACTCCCAGAGTTCACTCAGACTCATGTCTGTCAAGTCGGTGATGGCATCCAGCCATCTAATTCTCTGTTGTCCCCTTCTCCTCCCACCCCCAATCTCTCCCATCATCAGGGTCTTTCCAATGAGTCAACTCTTCGCAACAGGTGGCCAAAGTTTTGAGTTTCAGCTTAAGCATCAGTCCTTCCAATGAACACCCAGGACTGATCTCCTTTAGGATGGACAGGTTGGACCTCCTTGCATCCAAGGAACTCTCAAGCATCTTCTCCAACACCACAGTTCAAAAGCATCAATTCTTCATCACTCAGCTTTCTTCACAGTCCAACTCTCACATCCATATATGACCACTGGAAAAACCATAGCCTTGACTAGATAGACCTTTGCTGGCAAAGTAATATCTCTGCTTTTGAATATACTATCTAGGTTGGTCATAACTTTCCTTCCAAAGAGTAAGCATCTTTTAATTTCATTGGTGCAATCACCATCTGCAATAATTTTGGAGTCTGACACTGTTTCCACTGTTTCCCCATCTATTTCCCATGAAGTGATGGGGCCAGATCCCTTGATCTTCGTTTTCTGAATGTTGAGCTTTAAGACAACTTTTCCACTCTTCTCTTTCTCTTTTAATCAAGACGCTTTTAAATTCCTCTTCACTTTCTGCCAGAGGGTGGTGTCATCTGCATATCTGAGGTTATTGATATTTCTCCCAGCCATCTTGATTCCAGCTTGTGCTTCTTCCAGCCCAGGGTTTCTCATGATGTACTCTGCGTATAAGTTAAATACGCAGGGTGACAATATACAGCCTTGATATACTCCTTTTCCTATTTGGAACCAGTCTGTTGTTCCATGTCCAGTTCTAACTGTTGCTTCCTGACCTGGATATAGGTTTCTCAAGAGGCAGGTCAGGTGGTCTGGTATTCCCATCTCTTTCAGAATTTTGCAGTTTGTCATGATCCACACAGTCAAAGGCTTTGGCATAGTCAATAAGGCAAAAGTAGATGTTTTTCTGGAACTCTCTTGCTTTTTCCATGATCCAGCGGATGTTGGCAATTTGATCTCTGGTTCCTGTGCCTTTTCTAACTCCAGCTTGAACATCTGGGAGTTCATGGTTCACGTATTGCTGAAGCCTGGCTTGGAGAATTTTGAGCATTACGTTACTAGTGTGTGAGATGAGTGCAATTGTGCGGTAGTTTGAGCATTCTTTGGCATTGCCTTTCTTTGGGATTGGAATGAAAACTGACCTTTTCCAGTCCCTGCTGACTTTTCCAAATTTGCTGGCATATTGAGTGCAGCATTTTCACAGCATCATCTTTCTGGATTTGAAGTAGCTCAACTGGAATTCCATCACCTCCACTAGCTTTGTTCGTAGTGATGGTTCCTAAGGCCCACTTGACTTCACATTCCAGGATGTCTGGCTCTAGGTGAGTGGTCATACCATCGTGATTATCTTGGTTGTGAAGATCTTTTTTGTACAGTTCTTCTATGTATTCTTGCCACGTCTTCTTAATATCTTCTGCTTCTGTTAGGTCCATATCATTTCTGTCCTTTATTGAGCCCATCTTTGCATGAAATGTTCCCTTGGTATCCCTTATTTTCTTGAAGAGATCTCTAGTCTTTCCCATTCTGTTCTTTTCCTCTATTTCTTTGCACTGATCACTGAGGAAGGCTTTCTTATCTCTTCTTGCCATTCTCTTGAAATCTGCATTCAGATGCTTATATCTTTCCTTTTCTCCTTTGCCTTTTGCTTCTCTTCTTTTCACAGCTATTTGTAAGGCTTCCCCAGACAGCCATTTTTCTTTTTTTGCATTTCTTTTCCATGGGGATGGTCTTGATCCCTGTCTCCTGTACAGTGTCACAAACCTCATTCCATAGTTCATCAGGCACTCTATCTATCAGATTTAGGCCCTTAAATCTATTTCTCACTTCCACTGTATAATCATAAGCGATTTGATTTAGGTCATACCTGAATGGTCTAGTGGTTTTCCCTACTTTCTTCAATTTAAGTCTGAATTTGGCAATAAGGAGTTCATGATCTGAGCCACAGTTAGCTCCCGGTCTTGTTTTTGTTGACTGTATAGAGCTTCTCCATCTTTGGCTGTAAAGAATATAATCAATCTGATTTTGGTGTTGACCATCTGGTGATGTCCATGTGTAGAGTCTTCTCTTGTGTTGTTGGAAGAGGGTGTTGGCTATGAATAGTGCATTCTCTTTGCAAAACTGTTATTAGTCTTTACCGTGCTTCATTCCATATTCCAAGGCCAAATTTGCCTGTTACTCCAGGTGTTTCTTGACTTCCTACTTTTGCATTCCAGTCCCCTATAATGAAAAGGACGTCTTTTTTGGGTGTTAGTTCTAAAAGGTCTTGTAGGTCTTCATAGAACCGTTCCACTTCAGCTTCTTCAGCGTTACTGGTTGGGGCATAGGCTTGGATTACCGTGATATTGAATGGCTTGACTTGGAAATGAATAGAGATAATTCTGTCGTTTTTGAGATTGCATCCAAGTACTGCATTTCGGACTCTTTTGTTGACCATGATGGCTACTCCATTTCTTCTGAGGGATTCCTGCCTGCAGTAGTAGGTATAATGGTTATCTGAGTTAAATTCACGCATTCCAGTCCATTTTAGTTTGCCCATTCCTAGAATGTTGACGTTTACTCTTGCCATCTCATGTTTGACCACTTCCAATTTGCCTTGATTCATGGCCCTGACATTCCACATCCTTATGCAATATTGCTGTTTACAGCATTGGGCCTTGCTTCTGTCACCAGTCACATCCACAACTAGGTATATCATATTTTTATCCATGTGTGTATGTATTGTTTATAAGGGGAAAGTAAAAAGAGTGCTAAGGTTTTCCTGAACCTTTTCTCAACTTCAGTTTCCTGGTGTTTCCCAAAACCCTTTTATGCAGAATTGAGTAACTGAGAATCTTGAAAGATTTAAAGTAGTGGAGAAAGTAATATCATTTGAAATATTCACATAACATCAGATGGCCTCAGCATAACCTCTAAGGATACATTTTTAGAAGACAACAGAGCTTCTTCTATGAGTTTGTGTGGGTAAACATGAACAGAGATTATATTCTTAAACAGTGTATTTCTCTCTTTCCCAATTCTTATACATAAACGTAGCTAACTAGCTTAGTAATGGGCAGGGGCAGAGGTATCTCAAGTGAAACATACGTTTTACCAGTTTACCTCCATGTTTAAATTCCATGATTCCGAGAGTATGAGGTTTGTAATAGTTGGTAAGCACTTTGTATGTATGCAGCACTGATGTGGACCCTGAAACAGTTCTACCCTCAGTGAGTTTGTACCCATTATTGGATTATATGCTGATAAAACTGTATGAAAAATAACTGCTTGTAGATGGTCACAGTTAAGCTTGAATAGAGGTAGGCGTTATAAACATCTTCCAAGAAGTTGAACGAAGCCAGAAGAACAAACAGAATTTAAGTGGAAAGAAACACTTCAGGTGTAAGGGAGCAAAAGATGGCTAGAAGAAAAACATACGAATAAGACTGCCCCCAGCATAACTAATACTCTTGTAGGGAAGACAGCTCTATGTAACAGATGTATGAATGAAAAAGAATGAGGGTGGGAAAAGAAGAGTTGAATGATTGCATGACTTAGAATAAAATAGCTTCGGTTTCCCAAATATAACATTCTTGTCTTGTTCCTGTTTTGGTGGAAAAGCTTTCCAGTCTTTCAGCATTGAGTATGATCCAGCTGTGGGGTTTTTATTTTCATTATTATTTTCATTAAGTTGAGATAGTTTCCCTCTAGTCCTGTTTGAGTATTTGTGTAGTGACAGAGTGATCAGTTTGTCAAGTGCTTTTTCTTTGTCAGTTGAAATGATCATGTCGTTCTCTTCATTCTGTTTATCTGGTATGTTACATTAGTTGATTTTTCATATGTTGACCATCCTTATACTGCCTTCTGTCTTTGTACTGAAAAGTTTTGTTGGAAAAAAGCCAAACTCATTTGTTTACGTTCTGTCTATGGCTGTTTTGATACTAGAAAGTCAGAGATACGTAGTTAAGACAGACGTCATATGGTTTGCAAAGCCTAAAATAATTACTGTTTGGTCCTTAGAAAGCATTTCCTGAGTTCTGCCTCTAGAATCATCAGTATCAACATAGTTCATTAGTAGATACTTGCCAATCTGTACTGAAGAATATTATGTAAATTGCTTTTCTTAGCAAACTTACTGTTTATCTTCTTGTATACAATAAGTGTTATAATTTGTTTAAAGAGATAAATAATGATTTTTAAGAGAACTGTTAATTTGAATAATGAATTTGTTAATGGCTTTTGTAATTTAAATTCATGGCTTAAATTTTAAAATATTACACTCTCCATTGCTTATGAGTTTTGTTTTCTTTTCCTAGGTGTATGTGGAATTTGATGATCTTGAGTGGGATAAACGAGAGTGGGTTAAAGTTTATGAAGATTTTTCAACCTTCTTGGTGGAATACCACTTAATCTGGGCCAGAAGGATCGACCCTAGCCAGACTCAGGGATCAAAGAGCAAACAGATTCAGTGGCCTGCCTTGGTAAGATCTGTATACCTTATGTCATTAATAATTTTCAGTTGTTTATTTTAAAAGAATTAAGAGCTAAATATAAGTTTAGAGTTTTCTTAGTGATTATAGATGAATATTTCTGAGTAATGGCTTCTCCCCACCAATGCAAGAAGCATGGAGAAACCTTGAGTGAGGAGAAACCTCGATCCTTAGGTTGAGAGGATGCCCTGGAGAAGGAAATGCCAACCCACTCCAATATTCTTGCCTGGAAAACCCCATGGACAGAAGAGCCTGGCAGGCTGCAGTCCATGGCATCACAAAAAGTTGGACACAACTTAGCCACTAGACAAAAGCAACAAAGCTCTGAAGTAGCTGGCAGATATTTCAAAATACTACTTCCATTTTCTCAAACAATTTTATGTCTTTTTGTTAGTACTCTTTCAGCATATTTCATCCACAAATAGTTCATTCTGTTCTTTAGGAGAAACATGAATTGATGACTGCTGAGGGATAGTTGACTGATTTGTATGCGATGTGAAAGAATTTTGCTGAATGACACTTTGTGGGATACTTTTTATAAATCATTAAGTAGCATATCGTTTTCTTAGTTTGTTAAATTTTGTCAAAATTGAGTGAATCATTGTGGATAATATCTGATATTTATGGAAGGATTACATTTGACCCTTGAACAACATGGATTTAAACTGTGTGAGTCAACTTGTATGTGGATTTTTTTCTAATAAATATGTATTCCTATGCTATACTATTTGCAGTTGGTTGACTCTACAAATGGGGGACCACAGACATGGAGAATGAATTGAAAAGTTATATACACATACTGTAAACTGGTTTGTGGCTTGAGTTGTAACCCCCATGTTGTTTAAGGGTCAATTGTGGATTTTAAGGTAGTAAGAAAAAATTACTTCATATCAGGAGATATTCCATTTAAGAAAACAATAGATTGCAGTGAATTCTCATCATTAATTCTGTGGGGGAAAAGTCTCTTTAACCATTATTATCCCTGTTTTCTGGAAGAGTATTCAGCATTTAATAATTATTCAGTTTGAATGAAATAATTATATTAATATCAAAGAAATATGTTAACGGCATTGAAACATTACTTTAGGTGTTTGGTATATATATATTATCAAGGTAGGTACTTTTAGAAATTTTTCAACATAAATTAACTACATAGAAGGATAGTTTAATTTGCTGGTAATTGAAGTACTTTAAATTTTCTGTTTTAGTTAACCCTTTAAAAGTGTAGGAGGTAAGTGGATAAAAAGCAAAGATTGGGAGGGAAGGAGAGAGAATAAAATGAATTAAAGGCATTTTAAAAAGAGAATATAATATGGAAAGATGAAAGGTAATATTTATGAGCTATAGTTTTGATAGGATAGTTCGAATATTCTAGGAAAATAAAGAAGATAATATTATTCAAGACAGATTTTTAAAAAATATTTGTTGAATGAGTGTTTTATTGTTTAGTCGCTAAGTCATGACTGACTCTTTGCAACCCCATGGACTGCAGTGCACCAAGCTTCCCTGTCCTTCACTATCACTTAGAGTTTGATCAGACTCATGTCCATTGAGTTGATGATGTCTTCCAACTGTCTCATACTCTGTGTTTTGGATTGTTAATATGAAGTTTTTTAAACCATCACTAGTATGCTTTCTAATTTTATAAACAACTCAAAAATTGGATGAAATCTGTAATTACCACATATATGTGAATTTTGAATGAAAAGTTTCAAAAGCAGTAATACTAATAATACCAAAAAGTATCCCCTGGGAACATAGTTAAAGAATAGACAGAACTTTAGAAAAATCTTTGCCTTTTCTTAGAGACAGTTAAAATTAAGGTGAATTCCTAATGTATATTTATAAATTACTCATTTGGGAGAAAGTTTCTATTGGGAAGTACTATTTAATAATAATTTTATCACATTCTACAAATTTGTTTCTGTTAAATCTTTTAACCCCACAAAACTATTTAAATAAACACCAAACTTTTAAATATTCAACTTATTTTTTAAATAAAAAGTACTGGAGAAGGAACTGGCAACCCACTCTAGTGTTCTTGCCTGGAGACTCCCATGGACAGAGGAGCCTGGTGGGCTACAGTCCATGATCACAGAGAGTCAGACGCAAGAGAGTGACTAACACTGTCACACACTGTAAAAAACTTGGAAAGTGCTAAAGAGTGTCAACTAGAAAATGGTAATCATTCTGTTTCTGCCTCCCAGGAATATTTCTAACTTAATTCTTTGACATATTTTCTTAAAAAGTATATGTCTCTGCTTTCTTGTTTTTCAAGCATAGAATTAAATTGTTTTTTGGAATTGTGGTGTAATGTGCTTAACATAGAATTTTCCATTTTACTAATTTTTAAGTATAAAGTTCAGTGGTATTAACTACATTCTCACTGTACTTCAGTGTACAGAAATTATTCCATCTTACAAAACTGAAACTATATCCATTAAACATTATCCCCCATTCCCTCCTTTTCTCAGACCCTAGGAACCATCATTTTACTTTGGGTCTTCATGACTTTGACTATGCTATACCTTACATAAGTGGAATCTTACAGCAGTTGTCTTTTTGTGACTGACTGATTTCACTTAGCATGTCTGCAGTGTTCATCTGTGTTGTAACCTGTGTTAGAATTTCCTTCCTTTGTGTTATAAGGCTGAATGGTATTTCATTGTACGTATATACTATATCTTGTTTAGTGACTTGTCTGTTGGTGTATACTTGTATTGCTTCCACCGCTTGGCTATTGTGAAGAATGCTGCTGTGCTCTTAGGGTTATGTATATCTCTTGGAGACCGTGCTTTCACTTCTTTGGGGTAAATATTCAGAAGTGTAATTGCTGGATTATATGGTAATTCTGTCTTTTATTTTGCAGCTACTGTCAGAGCAGCCATATTACTTTACATTCTAGCCAACTCTTGCTCCTGTCAGGTTTTCGATAATAGTCATCCTAATGAGTTTGAGGTGATAATCTTCTTGTTTTGATTTGCATTTCCCTAATGATTAGTGATGTTGAACATCTTTTCATATGCTTATTGGGCATTTGTATATCTGCTGAAAAATGATTCTTCAAATTTTTTGCCCATTTTTGAATTGGACTGTTTGTTTCTGTGTTACTGAATTTTAGGGGTTCTCTGTAGTATTCTGGATTTTGATTTCTTCTTAGATTTGATCTGCAACATATTTTCTACCATTCTGTAGGTTGTCTTTTCACATGGGTGATAGTGTCTTTCTATGAACAAAATTTTAAAATTTTCAGTAAGTTAAATTTGTCCACTGTTTGTTTTCTTATCTTTGCCTTTGGTGTTATATCCAAGAAATCACTGCCAATTTCATTGTCATGAAGTTTTTGTCATATGTTTTTTAAGAATTTGAATGTTTTAAGTCTTATGTGTAGTCTGTTGATCCATCTTGAGTTAATTTTTGTAAGTGCATTAGATAAGGCTCACAACCTGTTAGTGAATATTCCACTTCCTGCCATTATTTGTTAAAAACACGGTCCTTTCTCCATTGAATATTCTTGACGCTATTCTCAAACCTTTTTTTGCCTTACACATAAGATTTTATTTCTGGTCTTTATTCAGTTTCTTTGTTATGTATATCTCTCTTTATGCCAGTACCACACTGCTTTGATTTCTGTTAGTTTATAGAAAGTTTTGAAATCAGGAAGTGTAAGTTCCTCAACTTTGTTTATTTTGAAGATTGTTTTAGCTGTTTGGTGTCCCTGGGGATTCCATTTCAGATTCAGGATGGGTCTGTTTCTGCAAGAAATGTGGGGGTTTTCATGGGAATTGCATTGAATGTGTGGATCACTTTGGACAGTATTGATCTCTTAATAATCCTTACAGTCCATGAACACATATCTTTCCATTTATTTTCTGTGTCTTTTTAATTCTATTAGCCCGTGTTTTATGGGCTTCCCTGGTAATTCAGATGGTAAAGAATCTGCCTGCAATGAGGAGACCTAGGAGATGTGGGTTCTGTCCCTGGGTCCAGAATATCCCCTGGAGAAGGAAATGGCCACCCACTCCAGTATTCTTGCCTGGAGAATTCCATGGACAAAGGAGTCCGGTGGGCTACAGTCCATGGGTCGCAAAGAGTTGGACACTACTGAGCGACTAACACACTGCGGTGTTTTGTAGTTTTCAGTGTACCAGTGTTTTCCCTCTATGGTTAATTCCTACGTAATTCAGCTTTTTCAATGCTATTGTAAATGGAATTGTTTTGTTAATTTTATTTTCATATTTTTCATTACTAGCGTACAGAAATGTAGTTGACTTTCATGTGCTGATTTTATATCTTTCTTCTTAGCTAACAGATTAATTGTGAAAACCTGGAAAATTTTCCAGAGCAAGACAAGGATGATACTTAGACAACGGGGGAAAAAACGATCTAAGTTTGGAAAATAAGTAGTAAAAGTTTTGTTTGGCAATGGTATGACTTTGTGTGGTCATACCATGCACAAATGTGAGCGCTAATAAATGAGGGACTTCCTGCACTGTCCAGTGGTTAACTCTTTGCCTTCCAGTACAAAGGGTGTGGATTAAATTCCTGGTCAGGGAGCTAAGATCCTGCATGCCTAAGGCCAAAAATAAGTAAATAAAACCAAAACGCAAAGCAATATTGTAACAAATTCAATAAAAACTTGAAAAATGGTCCACATAAAAACTTAAAAAAAGAAAAAACTAACGAATTCAGCAGACCAGCAGGATACAAAATCAAGGCTTTCTTTTAATCATTAGTTTTAGCTGCTACTGCTAAGTCACTTCAGTCGTGTCCGACTCTGTGTGACCCCATAGATGGCAGCTGAGGCTTCATTAAAATAGTAGGTTCTGAAATTAAAATGTAGGTCCAGGGTTTTCTATTAGTTAATGTTTCATTCTGTTTATTTCTCCTCAGTTTTTAATGGCTGCATAATATTGTATCCTATGATGATCCATTTACCTAGTGTTTGGTAATTTCAGTTTAGTTCAGTCACTCAGTCCTGTGTGACTATTTGAGACCCCATGAAACGTAGCACGCCAGGCCTCCGTGTCCATCACCAACTCCCGGAGTTCACCCAAACTTGTGTCCATAGAATCGGTGATGCCATCCAACCATCTCATCCTCTGTCGTCCCCAATCCCCTCCTGCCTTCAATCTTTCCCAGCATCAGGGTCTTTTCAGATGAGTCAGTTTTTTGCATCAGGTGGCCAGAGTATTGGTGTTTCAGCTTCAGCATCAGTCCTTCCAATGAGTATTCAGGACTGATTTCCTTTAGGATGGACTGGTTGGATCTCCTTGCAGTCCAAGGGACTCTCAAGAGTCTTCTCCAACACCACAGTTCAAAAGCATCAATTCTTCAACACTCAGCTTTCTCTGTAGTCCAGCTCTCACATCCATACATGACTACTGGAACAACCATAGCCTTGATTAGACGGACCTTTGTCTGCACAGTAATGTGTCTGCTTTTTAATATGCTGTCTAGGTTGGTCTTAGCTTTTCTTCCAAGGAGCAAGTGTCTTTTAACTTCATGGCCGCAATCACCATCTGTAGTGATTTTGGAGCCCCCCAAAATAAAGTCTGTCACTGTTTCCATTGTTTCCCCATCTATTTGCCATGAAGTGACAGGACCAGATGCCATGATGTTCGTTTTCTGAATGTTGAGCTTTAAGCCAGCTTTTTTCACTCTGCTTTCACTTCCATCAAGAGGCTGTTTAGTTCTTCACTTTCTGCCATAAGGGTGGTGTCATCTGCGTATCTGAGGTTATTGATATTTCTCCCAGCAATCTTGATTCCAGCTTGTGCTTCTTCCAGCCCAGTGTTTCTCATGATGTACTCTGCATATAAGTTAAATAAGCAGGGTGACAATACACAGCCTTGACGTACTCCTTTTCCTATTTGGAACCAGTCTTGTTCCATGTGCAGTTCTAACTGTTGCTTCCTGACCTGCATCCAGGTTTCTCAGGAAGCAGGTTGCCTGGTATGCCCATCTCTTTCAGAATTTTCCACAGTTTATTGTGATCTCCACAGTCAAAGGCTTTGGCATAGTCAATAAAGCATAAATAGATATTTTTCTGGAACTCTCTTGCTTTTTTGATGATCCAAAGGTTGTTGGCAATTTGATCTCTGATTCCTCTGCTTTTTTAAAAATCAGCTTGAACATCTGAAAGTTCACGGTTCACGTACTGCTGAAGCCTGGCTTGTAGAATTTTGAGCATTACTTTCCTAGTGTGTGAGATGAGTGCAATTGTGCGGTAGTTTGAGCATTCTTTGGCATTGCCTTTCTTTGGGACTGGAATGAAAACTGACCTTTTCCAGTCCTGTCAGCACTCCTGAGTTTTCCAAATTTGCTGGCATATGGAGTGAAGCACTTTCACAGCATCATCTTTCAGGATTTTGAAATAGCTCAACTTGAATTCCATCACCTCCACTAGCTTTGTTTGTAGTGATGCTTTCTAAGGCCCACTTGACTTCACATTCCAGGATGTCTGGCTCTAGGTGAGTGATCACCCCATCCTGATTATCTGGGTCGTGAAGATCTTTTTTGTACAGTTCTTCTATGTATTCTTGCCACCTCTTCTTAATATCTTCTGCTTCTGTTAGGTCCATACCATTTCTGTCCTTTATTGAGCCCATCTTTGCATGAAATGTTCCCTTGGTATCTCTTATTTTCTTGAAGAGATCTCTAGTCTTTCCCATTCTGTTGTTTTCCTCTATTTCTTCGCACTGATCGCTGAGGAATGCTTTCTTATCTCTTCTTGCTATTCTTTGGAACTCTGCATTCAGATGCTTATATCTTTCCTTTTCTCCTTTGCGTTCTACTTCTCTCCTTTTCACAGCTATTTGGTAATTAGTTTGGTGATTTAGTTTTTTCTGAATTTTTGTTACTAGAAAAAAGTGTAATCAGTGTCATTGTTATAAATATATAAATCTTTATCTGAATCCGATTATTTCAAAATTTAGGTTCAAAGTAATAGAATCTAAAGGGTATGAACCTGAAAACAAAATCTAAAATATCCTGATACTCTACACAAATTATTTGAAAGTTATATGTAGCTTCCATTGTCCCCAGTAAATGAGTGTTCTCATCCCTCCCTGAATCTTAAGCCTCCAATTCCTTCCCTATAAGCATTGATTACTTGTTTTCAGAACATCTTGTTTTAAAACTCAAAGAAACATTTTAAAGGGGGGGATTTTTACAATTCAGGAACAAATTGTGTTTTTTTTTTGTATCTTCTAATTTGGTATTTTAAAATACGATTTTATTGTTTTAATTTGCATTTCTTTAATAGGATGAATATTTTTTTTCATATTTATCAGCAACTTGCATTCTTCTGAACTGTATTTTCAATTACATATTAGAGTTTTGTGTTTTTCTAATATGTTTTGTGTTTTTTTAAATATGACATTTAAAATATTATTACAGATATATTTTTTTGTGGTTTGCTCAGCTCATTTTAGGAAAGTGTTTTTGAATTGTATGTTTATTATATTTAAAGAAAGTCTGTCTAATGTAATGTCATTCTTAATTTAGATAGGAAGTGTCTTCCTTTCTGTTTCCTTTATTTTTTCCAGGGAGCTGTAAAAATTAATAGAACAAATAATAAAAATCAGAATGGATGGTATAGCCTAGAAAATAATGATTTTTAACTTTTAAGACTTTGTAAACATTCATTTATGTGTAATATAGGTGACTAAAATTCTGTTATTTGTTCACTAAAACTTATTTTGGGAGATCTACAACCAGTAGGTACGAATTTCTGAATTTTAGAATTCATATAGCATAATAAAATACTATGCATACACATTGGAGTTGTTTTAGGGAAACGTGAGGGGGCCATAGGATGAAACTTAGTGGAGCGTAGTCTCGTCTCTGATTCTCTATAGGTTTAATGTTTGTGATTGTTGGCACAAGATCGTTGCTTTCTTGTTCTTCTGCACCTAAACATATTTGTGTTATCTTCTTTCCAGTTGTTTTCACACCTTGTGTGGTACCTGTTAAATATTACATATTGGTTGTATTATCTAGTTTACTCCTTATTCTAAGAAATCAGTAGAAACCAGCAAATATACCGGCTGGTTTTTGGAATGATGACTTAAAAGAAAAATCCTGTTATCTCATTAACCTATTCTAAAGTTTACATTAAAATTTTTATAGGAAAACTTCAAAAGTGGTATAGTATAATAATACCTAGGTCACTTCTCTGGAAGTGTCTCTTGTCTCTTTCATCTTTCTTCCCAAGATCTAATAGCATCACATGTATTGAAGCACCGCATATATAACATACTGAAGTGGTGTCTTTCTTTCTGCTTGGTCCTGTACGATCGGGGTACCACCTGAGGCCATTCTGATGATGGAAGCCAGGGTAGCTTACATTTTTATGTAAGTTACGTAATATGTTGTTAAATTTATTTTATTTTTTAATGCAATAAAATACTCACGAAATCCCATTTATCTGCACCAGGGAAGGAAAGTGTTGCATTCATAATTGAAATCAACGAGTTGCCTACCTAACTGGGTTAGGGCCCTGGCTCCATCTCCTTTAGGAAAACCTTCTGTGGGGAGTGGGGCTTTGACCCTAACCTAGCTGGGCTGTAACACTGCTGCATTTTCTAAGGGGCTGAGTTTTCTGCTACTTTCTGCTGCCCCAGCCTTCCAGACTTCCCCATCCAGAATTAATTTCAGTATCTTGTGCTCTTTCAGAACATGGTTTTTGTAACTCTGTTTTAACAACCGGCACATTCTACTTTGTATTATACCTATTTGTTTACATGTCTGTCTTTCTCTAATAGATTGTAAGTTCTTTGAGGACAGGATCGTGTCATGGTCATCTTTGTATCATCCTAGGGCTCTGGCAGAGTGCCTTACCCATGTTAAGACAGTGAGTAAATGCTTAAAGTGATGAACTTACTCTATCCCAACTAGTGAAGAAGAACCCCACTAGGAGTTACAGCAAATTTCCTGCCTGTTACTTTATGCTAAGATCAAACTATAAGAGAGCATCATCAGCCAGTTATGGTAATGTCAGCTACAAGTGTTGAACATGGCAAGTAGTTAAAAATAAAGAGCAAAAATGTTTAGAATAAATACCCTTGTTCTAATCAAATTAAATGTGATTCCTTAAGTTTTCATAGGGAGAAATGAAATATCTTCACTGTCAACTAAATTTTCCAGTCTAAAATGATTATCTGAATTTCTGGAATGAGTTTTAAGAAGCTCTGACTTCTCTTTTTTTCCAGTGCAACTCTTCCTTCACTAAATAGGTTATTCTGGATTGGCTTCACCAGGAATTGTGATCGGATCATAAGCATGTAAACCTTCATCAGTATATTTCCTTTTGGTTATTTTGCCTAATGAAAATGCTTTTTACTTGCTCTCTATTTGAAAAAAACCCTCTCAAGGTAGAATAGAGTTCACCTGTCTTTGGGACACACTTGGCATTTATATTCAGCTCTTACGTTGCCAGACTTGGTTAGATTATGACTTTAACCAAATTTTGTTGAAATGTGAAGATATGCCATATTCTGTGAATTGAGCTTTGACATAAATTTGTTCTGAGGGTTTTTTCATATTGATTGTTGGCGTTTTCAGAATTAGAATTCTTAGTTTTACAGTTCTTTGTACTTAGTAAATAAGGAAATAATATACTTTAGGATTATTATTTATCCAGAAGATAAAGCATTTTATGAGATTTAATTATATATAGTAAAGGATTAAACTTTTTAAATGAAAAGGTCTAATACTAAAAAGGATTCCAGTGAATAAACATGTCTTTCATTTCTTGTGTGTCATCAAATGACATTATTTGGGGGGAAGGTATTAAGTTGCAAGAACCATAAAGAAGTTTCTACTCTTTGATTGATTAATTCTTCTCAGGAAATTATCCTTATAATATAATTATTAAGAAGTAAAAAAAATTTTAATAAGCAATTATTTTAGTTCATCCATTGTCTATCAGATACCTAGGATGAGTCAGACAGTCATGCAGATGGAAGAATTAAAGACATAATGTTACATGCAGAAAGTTGTTCATTAAGTCCTATTAGAAAAGAAAAAAGGAAACAAATGTCTGAAAATTTGTGAGTGGTGTTGAATTAATATTCTGAGAGATTAGTTAGTTCAGTCATTCAGTCGTGTCCAACTCTTTGCGAACCTATGGCTTGCAGAACGCCAGGCTTCCCTGTCCATCACCAACTCCCAGAGCTTGCTCAAACTCATGTCCATCAAGTCGGTGATGCCATCCAACCATCTCATTCTTTGTCATCACCTTCTTCTCCCACATTTAGTCTTTCCCAACTACACGGTCTTTTCCAATGAGTCAGTTCTTCGCATCAGGTGGCCGAAGTATTGGTGTTTCAGCTTCAGCATCAGTCCTTCCAACGAATATTTAGGACTGATTTCCTTTAGGATGGACTGGTTGGATCTCCTTTCAGTCCAAGGGACTCTCAAGAGTCTTCTCCAACACCATAATTCAGAAGCATCAATTCTTCGGCACTCAGCTTTCTTTACAGTCCAGCCCTCACATCCATACGTGACCACTGGAAAAACCTAGCTTTGACTAGATGGACTTTTGTCTGCAAAGTAATGTGTCTGCTTTTTAATATACTGTTAGGTTGGTCATAGCTTTTTTTCCAAGGAGTAAGCATCTTTTAATTAACTTAATGGCTGCAATCACTGCCTGCAGTGATTTTTGGAGTCCCCCAAAATAAAGTCTGTCACTGTTTCCATTGTTTCCCCATCTATTTGCTATGAAGTGATGGGACTGGGTGCCATGATGTTCGTTTTCTGAATGTTGAGCTTTTAAGCCATCTTTTTCACTCTCCTCTTTGACTTTCATCAAGAGGCTCTTTAGTGCTTCTTCAGTTTCTGCCGTAAGGGTGGTGTCATCTGCATATTTGAGGTTATTGATATTTCTCCCGGCAGTCTTGATTCAAGCTTGTGCTTCATCCAGCCCAGCATTTTGCATGATGTAGTCTGCATATAAGTTAAATAAGCAGGGGGACAATATACAGCCTTGACGTACTCCTTTTCCTACTTGGAACCAGTCTGTTGTTCCATGTGCAGTTCTAACTGTTGCTTCTTGACCTGCATACAGGTTTCTCAGGAGGCAGATTGCGTGGTCTTGCATTCCCATCTCTTGAAGAATTTTCCACAGCTTGTTGTGATCTACACAGTCAAAGGCTTTGGTATAATCCATAAAGCAGAAGTAGATGTTTTTCTGGAATTCTTGCTTTTTCAATGATCCAACGAATGTTGGCAATTTGATCTCTGGTTCCTTTTCCTTTTCTATATCCAGCTTGAACATCTGGAATTTCATGGTTAACATACTGTTGAAGCCTGGCTTAGAGAATTTTGAGAATTAACTTTGCTAGTGTGTTAGATTAGTGCAATTGTGCAGTAGTTTGAACATTCTTTGGCATTGCCCTTCTTTGGGATTGGAAGATAATCTGAGAGATTATGCAGCTTTAAGATTATAATTATGAATACTTTAGAGAAACATGAACAAATAAAATTTAAGTAGAATCATCTTGATTATAGTGGTGTTAAAACTATCAATATATATTAGAAAGTATTATAAAGTAATTAAAATCATCCTTCAAAATGGAAGTTTAATGCCTAAGGATAATTTCTTTTTAATGAAAACAACTGTTGTTTCCCAAGAAAGTAGAAATTCTAATGTAATCAGTTTATCTGGCAGTTTAATTTTGGAAATAGTTTTCTTCAAATGAGTTAGTTTATTAGTTTGTTTTAAGTTTCTGTTGATATATTTTGATATCTACTTTTTATATTAATGCAGCATTTTTAGTATCTATTTTTAACAGTTCAAAGAATTAAAGACTTCCTGTTAAAATTAACAATTCAAACAATGACCAAGTAAAATATAATAAGTATCATATTTAAGATTTGTTTTTAATTCTGTCTGAATTACTGTTTGCCCAGAAGGTTACATGGCATGATATGACCTTAGGGATCTTCTAAAATAGATTTCGAGAGTGCAGTTGGCTGAAAAAGACTATAGAAGCCTAGCAGCCATGTAGGAAGGGAGTGTATTAAAGAACATAAGCCTTGATGTTGGACTTCCTGTTTCAAACCTCTGTTGTGCACTTTACTCTTAATATCTGGATGAACTTAAATAATTTATTCTCCTTATGTCTCACTACCTGCATAATAATAGTATTTACTATGTAGAGTTGTAAAGGTTAAGCAACAAAATTTATACATAAAAACCTTAGAGCAACAAGGTTCTACTTTATAGCACATGGAATTATGTTTACCTTATACTTTACAGTGTGGTAAGGTGTAATAGAGAATTTTGTATGCACACACACATGTTTATATATGAAAGTGTTGGTTGATCAGTAGTGTTCAACTCTAATCAGTCTGTATGGCAGAGGAATTTGCTATGCTGCTAACAGAATTGACTCTTGTGCAGTATATCAGATACTATTATGAACAGGCTTAGTTACAATTGGCCCTTACCCATTTTATTGGAATTCTTAAGTCAGTTTGAAACAGTCACTCTGTGTCACTCAGTTCACAAGCTTGTATTAAGACTATTTATCATTGTGTGGGATTGGATATTATCGAAAATAAGGCTCACTTCTCTCTTACAGGCAGTACACAAAGAGTAATGAGAATATATTAATTACATTAATATTAGAAGTATATTTTAAGATATGTCTTATTGTGATCAGTCACAGGGCAAGGGCAGTCATAGTTCATTGGTATAAATTGCAAGTGCCGCAGAGGAACTTCAGTAGGTTTAGAGGTCTATAGGAATCCCATGGGTATGCTGTTGGAACCTTAGCAATTAAGATGGAGGGCCATTTTCCCGAGGCTATTTTGACTTCAGTCTGTCGGACGGCCCTTTTGTGTCAGAGTACAAGTTCTTTCCCAGTCCTGGTGCCTGCCTGGCATTATTTGTTGAGTCTGCCTGACTCATTTCATTAAAAGCTCATTTTTATAGGCTGATTGCCATCTCTTGGTTTCCTCCTGGAAGAGAGACCCTCTAATCTGCTTGTTCTAGTTAGTAAATTTTTTCTTCCCGAGCTTGACCAGCTTAACGTTCAGGCTTAACATTCTTTTTCTTTTTAGCTGTTACAGTTAATAATAGTCAAGGAATTGGATAGTTAGCTTATTTTAAAAATTATACATTTCTTTATGTATTCAATGTGCCAGATCTCTACGAGTTAGAGTCATCCTTCCTAAATTCCACTGATAACCTTTAGCTCTATTAACTGATCATTGTCTGGCTACAGTTGTATACCATGAATGGTCCTTCGTCACCCATGAATTAAAAGGTTTATCATCCCCTACCCTCTCATTCTTTTTCTTCCCAGACTACACAGTTGAGGTAGTTAGCATTTGTCATGCAAATCCCACTTCTGACATCAACTGCACTAAGCTCAGTTAACGGTACAGTTTTGAACAAACAGTCTTTACAAGACTGCTCTTACTTACACCGCTGCAAATTCAAGGGTGTTTGAAAACTATCCTCAGGTTCAGTAATTTGCTAGGGGGACTCAGAACTTACTGAAAACTGTTATGTACTAGCCCATAGTTTGTTGCAGAGAAAAGGTATAAATGAAAATCTGGCAAAGGTACAGAGTCCCATGGAGCTCCTTATCATCTCTCTGTGGAATCATGAAGAGCATTATCTCCTCTTGACCACATTGTATAAAAATATGCATGGGTAGTTGTAAAACAGGGAAAGCTAAGGCAAGCCTTTGGTTTTGATTGTTTTTACTGGGACTTGATAACAAACTGTTCACATGGCTGACTTAGTCTGTAGCCCCTCCCAGAGGGTCAGACTAATACTTTTTAATTATCACTTCCTTTGGAGGTCACACTGATAATGTGTGGCTCAAGGTCCCATCATAGGTCATAGTGGATTATTCTCTGGATAAAATTTATTTTTCAGTTGCTCAATTATGTCCGACTCTTTGCCACCCCATCATCTGTAGCACACCAGGCTTCCCTATTCTTCACCATCTCCCTAAGTTTGCTCAAACACGTCCATTGAGTCCATGATGCTATCCAACCGTCTCATCCTCTGTTGCCCCCATCTCCTCCTGCTCTTGATCTTTCCCAGCATCAGGGTCTTTTCCAGTGAGTCAACTCTTCACATCAGGTGGCCAGAGTATTGGAGGAGCTTTCAGCACTAGTCCTTCTGGTTAATAATCAGGGTTGATTTCCTGGTTGACTGGTTTGATCTCCTTACTGTCCAAGGGACTCTCTGCATTCAGTTGAGTGTGTCTTTCTTTTTTTCTTTCGCCTTTCACTTCTCTTCTTTTCTAAGCTATTTGTAAGACCTCCTCAGGCAACCACCTTGCTTTCTTGCAGTTCTTTTTCTTGTGGATGGTTTTGGTCACCACCACCTGTACAGTGATATGATCTCCATCAGTAGTTCTTCAGGTACTCTTGTCTATCAGATCTAATCCCTTAAATCTATTCATCACCTCCCCTGTATAATCATAAGGGATTTGATTTAGTTCATACCTTTATAGGAGAAGGCAATGGCAACCCACTCCAATACTCTTGCCTGCAAAATCCCATGGACGACGGAGCCTGGTGGGCTGCCATCTATGGGGTCGCACAGAGTCAGACATGACTGAAGCAACTTAGCAGCAGCAGCAGCATACCTTTGTGGTCTAGTGGTTTTTCCTGCTTTCTTCAGTTTAAGCCTGAATTTTGCAATAAATTCTTGATCTGAACCATAGTCACTTCCATGTCTTGTTTTTTGCTGGCTGTATAGAGCTTCTCTATCTTCTTCTGCAAATAATATAATCAGTCTGACTTCAGTGTTGACCATCTAGTGTTGTCCATGTGTAGAGTCATCTCTTGTGTTGTTGGAAGAGGGTGTTTTGGTATGACCAGTGGATTCTCTTGCAAAACTCTGTTAGACTTTGCCCTGCTTCATTTTGTACTCGAAAGCCAAACTTTCCTATTAATCCCGGTATCTCTTGACTTCCTCCTTTTGCATTCAAGTCCCCTATGATGAAAAGGACATCTGGGTGGTTTTTTTTTTAAATTTTTTTTTGGTGTTCTGGAAGGTGTTGTAAATATTCACAGAACCAGTCAGCATCAGTTTCTTCAGCATCAGTAATCGGTGCGTAGATTACTGTGATGTTGAATGTTTAATAATTTATTAAAAACCTTTATATCCTAAAATTATTTTGGAATCATTCTCTTGATAATTTGACCTTCCCATTATAAGTATTTGCCCGTATCTGTTTGTCTTTTGTAACGTTGGAATTGCTTGGGGTTTTTATTTTATTGCTATATAATTTAAAGCAGCCAAAAGCAAGTAGCCATATAAAATATAGATAGATATTGTTGATTATATTTTCTTCTTGTCCAGAAGTATGATTGTCTGTTTACCATGTGTTCTCATTTGAGAAATTATTTTCAGCTCTTGAATGGAAAAACTCTACTTTGGTGTTGAGTTTTAGATGTTTGCCTCTTTACAAAAGTAGCTTCCCTTCACTGTATATTTTTTTAGTTTATAAATGGTCACAAGTAACTTAAAATGCAACAGCATTATATATATATATGTTACATGATAATTTCATTCATTCAATATGTATTTTAAAGTTTGCTACATGCTAAGCATTATGTAAGTACTATAAATCCAACAAGTATGGTCCTTGCTGTCTGACGCATAATTATTTAAACACACCTGTGAAGAGTTATATGAAAAATGCAGATTTCTCTTGATTCTGTTTTAAAGTATATTTATTTTACTTACTGTTTGAAAACATATGATGTAAGTTTTACTTTTTTACATGTAATAGTATAAGTAATAATAACATCATTTGATTTTTGAGGTCTTAGAAACTTCCAGAAATTTTGTCAGTGTTTTTACATTATCCTTTTGAGGTAGATATGTTTATTATCCCTATTTTATAGATAAGTAAACTTGAGACATGGTATGATTAACTGTTGAAAGAAGTAACTGTCTATTGAAAAGTTCAAATAATTATGTAGAAGTGATAATCTTTTCTCATTCACTTTCATATATTTCCTATAGGTATCTCTAGTTAACAGATTGTCCTTTTAGAATTTCCCACTTTTCTTCCTCCCTTCTTGGTAAATGGGCTCCAAAAGTCTTATTTTCAAATTAAATAGATAGGTTACTGTGAATATACTGCTTTATGAATTGTGTGATTTTGATATCTTAAGGTCATTAAGTTGCAATAGTTAATGTGAACTATGAAAGATTGGCAAGCCATTGTGACATCTAAACTGGGTAAGCCCAAAGATGGTTGTGCTAATCTTGGGGCTCCCCTGTGGATTTCAAAGAATATAAGATGATTTCTAAGGTCTTTTTTAATGTTCAGGAGAATTTGAAGGTAAGGCATATCAAAATAATTCACTTTCACAGTTGAAGAAAAGGGGGACTGACCTTTTTGTGTGCAGAAATAATTATAGATTTAGAATTTTTTTTTTTGTCATTTTGAATGTATGTCTCCTACGTTTGATTTAGTAATGCCAGGAAGTCTCTGGTATATGCTCCTCCACCTGGTATTATGGCATATGGTGTGTGTGCAGACAAATCTTATCTTTTATAATCTCTGAGGTAGGGTCAGTAATATATAGTTAGTAGTGGTATATATGGATTTGAATAAAGTCTTTTGCAGTCCTTATGATGTAGCACTGTAATGTACAGATACATAGTGTAGCCCTGATACTTTTTAAATTTAAAATAAATGCTATTTATGTTTTTTTTTTTCTCATTGGAGTATGTGGAGTCCATTTAAATACAGCTTATCTGAAGAACATTAATTTTGGAACACCAGATAAATTTTGTTTTAGAAAAGCAGTGATGCATATGCTCTTCTATTTCAGCTAAATTATGGTGTTGCTGGGCTTTAAGTCAGCTTGCTTTAAAATTTCATCACTGTGTAGTACAAATAAAGCTGAGTCTGCTCTACTCCTAACTTGGTATGTAATTCACTCAGTGTCTTTGTGACACCATAGACTATAGCTGGCCAGGGTCCTCTGTCCATGGAATTCTTCATGCGAGAATATGAAACGGGTTGCCATTTCTTTCTCCAAGGGATCTTCCCAACCCAGGGATCGAACCTGGGTGTCCTGCATTGTAGGCAGATTCTTTACCATCTGAGCCACCACACCAGGGAAGCCCACTAACTTGGCATCCCTCTCATTATTACGTATTATCAAAAGTTAACGCACATGAGCATACACTATCTTTTTTGAATAAGTAGCTAGAGAAGAAATCACAAAACAGAACAGAGCTTCAACAAAATCTTTCCGTCTTTGTCTTAAACCAAGAGCTACTCTCATACAACTGTCCCTCAAAAAACTTTTTGCCTGCTGCTCAACCTTTGACCTTTCTTCATCCACAGACTGCCTGAATCTTTCTTTTCCAGACAGAGCTTTATACCCTTTCGTTGTTTCAAGGTTTTTATAAATGGTGTGAAAGCACTAGGGATCTTTTTGGTAATGGAACAATTCTATATAATGGTTGTGGTGGTAGTTACATGAATCTGAACATAAGATAAAATTGAATAGAATGCATGAATCTGGACATAGGATAAAACTGAATAGATTGCATGCGTGTACACATACACAGGTATGAGTACATGTGAACTTGGAGAAATAGGATTTGTAGTTTGTACCAATATCAGTTTCCTGGTTTTGACATTATGTTATAGTTCTATCAGATGTTACTTGTTATAAGAAAGTAGATGACTTTTGGTTTTAGGCAGTTTCCTATGAAGCTATAATTATTTCAAAATAAAAAGAAAAAAGTAGGTCACAACACATGTGAGAGAAATTTGAGAAACACTTTCATGCTTTTTATTTTTTAAACAAAATTTCCCTTCTCAGCAAAGTTCTATAAGGCGTTTGTATTTTTAATTAAAGCAGATTAAATTTTTGAAAATTAATATAAATGTACTAATACAAATTGCTAAAAGATTAGGAAATGATAAAAATTGTAGAATAAACTAAGGAAATTGAAAATTCAAG
This sequence comes from Budorcas taxicolor, assembly GCF_023091745.1. NCBI lineage: Eukaryota > Metazoa > Chordata > Mammalia > Artiodactyla > Bovidae > Budorcas > Budorcas taxicolor. The sequence continues at coordinate 26,168,820 of NC_068914.1, forward strand.
TAGAATATGCTCTGGACAATAAAGGTAGTCGAAAGCAAATGTAAAAGTTAACTAAAATAGTAAACTTATTTTTAGAAATAGGGGAAAGTGCAATATATGAGCCTATATAAAAGTCCCTGTCCATCATGTTCATCTCAATTGTAATACATAAAATAACAGCTTAACATTATTAATTTCAGAGGTCTAAAAATCAAAGATAACTGGTGACAGCCTTTCTCTTTTCTCTCACTTACTAAAAGAGGGAAGTTCACTGTTGGGACAGTGAATTCATAATGACCTTCTTTACATAATTTATTGTACTTGTGATTAACTTGTACTTAATGTTTACAGTTAAGTACGTGATTACTGTAAAAATGTTATTTTGATAATGGTTTTAGAAATAATTCCCAGTGTTCTTTGATTCTCAAAAAAAGTCAGTCAGTTACAAATATATTTTCCAAATGAAAATCTAATTTTCACCTGCTTTCCTTAGAAGTCTTAAGTGTCTTCTAATCTTAAATAAAAGAGCAAACATCCATTTAGCAAACATGCCAGATTTTGCATGATCTTGCCCTTCTCACCACACATCTCCATCCCCTGTTGCCCTATTGTTCTTCATAGCCCATTCATGTAATTTTCTTTGAATTCCTAAAAAACAGCATATTTTCTCCTGCCTTGGCACTTTGGCTTATCTCAGCTTTAGAACACTTTCCCAAATAATTTGATTTATAACTTACATATTACCTCATTTCTTCATGGAAGGGCTCTATACTCATGGTCTAAACTAAGAAAAGTACTTAGTAAATTTTTGTAATGTCTTTTATCAATCACAGTTATAATTTTTACATTTTAATTTTATATATTTTATGTGATTATGTGATGAATGTCAGTCTGCTGCTAGAATATGTAACTCATGGGGGCAGGGCTATGCTTTCTTGTTCAACTTTGCCATCCCTCTCCTTTGTTAGTGAAACAGTGAATTAGACTTAAAGTACAATTGATCACAGTCTCCTTTTCATTTATTTTTTACTGTTTTATTGATTTGTCTCTGTGCTGTATTTCCTCTGACGTGTCTTGTAGTTTGCTTACTCTTTTCCGTGATATTTAATAACCCTTTAACCATCCATTGCTCTTATCAGAAATTTTCAACAAAGGGGACTTCTTGGTGGTCCAGTGGTTATGATGCCTTGCTTCCAATGCAGGGATGCAGAAGAATGTGGGTTCGAACCCTGGTTGGGGAACTGAGATCCCACATGCGTATAGTGAAGCCAAAAAATAAATAATTAAAAAAATTTTTTTCAACTAGTCTCTTTTCTTGTACCTAGAAGTTCTGATTGTTTTCTAATTCTGCTTGCCTTTTTTGTAAATAGTAAAAAACATTCTGTTTTCTACACATTTCAAGCTTTTATTTTTTTAAACATTCACAACTTCTAATTATTCTGTGTTAAACTATCTGTTAATTCTCATGTCTTAAAGTTTTTCCTGTTTGCTGTCCATGATACCTTCTGCTTAGTTAATTTTTAACTCTCCACACCCCCTTTACAGGCTAAGATGGTTGGGGGATTTTGTGAGAATATTGTGAGGCCTAGAATGAAGGTAGAGAGGACTGGCTGTTCAGTCTGCCTCATACCTGGAGTAGCACCATCGTGATGGTCTTCAATCACTTTAAAGACTGAGGGTCGTGTTGGAGACTTCTGACAAAACGTGGTCCACTGGAGAAGGGAATGGAAAACCACTTCAGTATTCTTTCCTTGAGAACCCTGTGAACAATAAGAAAAGGCAAAAAGCTAGAACGCTGAAAGATGAACTCCCCAGGTTGGTAGGTGCCCAGTATGTTACTGGAGATCAGTGGAGAAATAACTCCAGAAAGAAAGAAGAGACTGAGCCAAAGCAAAAACAGTACCCAGTTATGGATGTGACTAGTGATGAAAGTGAGAGAGGAGAGTGAAAAAGTTGGCTTAAAGCTCAACATTCAGAAAACGAAGATCATGGCATCTGGTCCCATCACTCCATGGGAAATAGATGGGGAAACAGTGGAAACAGTGTCAGACTTTATTTCTGGGGGCTCCAAAATCACTGCAGATGGTGACTGCAGCCATGAAATTAAAAGACGCTTACTCCTTGGAAGAAAAGTTATGACCAACATAGACAGCATATTCAAAAGCAGAGACGTTACTTTGCCGACTAAGGTCTGTCTAGTCAAGGCTATGGTTTTTCCAGTAGTCATATATGGATGTGAGAGTTGGACTGTGAAGAAGGCTGAACACTGAAGAATGATGCTTTTGAACTGTGGTATTGGAGAAGACTCTTGAGAGTCCCTTGGACTGCAAGGAGATCCAACCAGTCTGTTCTGAAGGAGATCAGCCCTGCGATTTTTTTGGAAGGAATGATGCTAAAGCTGAAGCTCCAGTACTTTGGCTACCTCATGCGAAGAGTTGACTCACTGGAAAAGACTCTGATGCTGGGAGGGATTTGGGGCAGGAGGAGAAGGGGACGACCCAGGATGAGATGGCTGGATGGCATCACTGACTTGATGGACGTGAGTCTGAGTGAACCCCGGGAGTTGGTGATGGACAGGGAGGCCTGGTGTGCTGCGATTCATGGGTTTGCAAATAGTCGGACACGACTGAGCAACTGAACTGAACTGAACTGAGTGATGGAAGTAAAGTCCAATGCTATAAAGAGCATTATTGCATAGGAACCTGGAATGTTAGGTGCATGAATCAAGGCAAATTGGAAGTGGTCCAAAATCACTGCAGATGGTGATTGCAGCCATGAAATTAAAAGACGCTTACTCCTTGGAAGGAAAGTTATGACCAACCTAGACAGCATATTATAAAGCAGAGACATTACTTTGCCAACAAAGGTCCATCTAGTCAAGGCTATGATTTTTCCAGTGGTAATGTATGGGTGTGAGAGTTGGACTATAAAGAAAGCTGAGCGCCGAAGAATTGATGCTTTTGAACTGTGGTGTTGGAGAAGACTCTTGAGAGTCCCTTGGACTACAAGGAGATCCAACCAGTCCATCCTGCTGCTGCTGCTAAGTCACTTGAGTTGTGTCCAACTCTGTGCGACCCCATCGACCACAGCCCAGCAGGCCCCCCCATCCCTGGGATTCTCCAGGCAAGAACACTGGAGTGGGTTGCCATTTCCTTCTCCAATGCATGAAAGTGAAAAGTGAAAGTGAAGTTGCTCAGTCACTTGTCTGACTCTTAGTGACCCCATGGACTACACCCAACCAGGCTCCTCCGTCTGTGGGATTCTCCAGGCAAGAGTGCTGAAGTGAGGTGCCATTGCCTTCTCCGACCAGTCCATCCTGGAAGAGATCAATCCTGGGTGTTCATTGGAAGGACTGATATTGAAGCTGAAGCTCTAATATTTTGGCCACCTGATGCGAGGAGCTGACTCATCTGAAAAGACCGTGATGCTGGGAAAGATTGAGGCAGGAGGAGAAGGGGACAACAAAGGATGAGATGGTTTGATGGCATCACCGACTCAATGGACATGGGTTTGGGTGGACTCCGGGAGTTGTTGATAGACAGGGAGGCCTGGCGTGCTGCGGTTCATGGGGTCACAAAGAGTTGAACATGACTGAGTGACTGGACTAAACTGAAACAGCAGATGGCGAGAGTGAACATCGACATTTTAGGAATCAGCGAACTAAAATGGACTGGATGGCTGAATTTAACTCAGATAGCCATTATATCTACTACTCTGGGCAAGAATCCCATAGAAGAAATGGAGTAGCCATCATGGTCAACAAAAGAGTCTGAAATGCAGTACTTGGATGCAGTCTCAAAAATGACAGAATGATCTCTGTTTGTATCCAAGGCAAACCATTCAATATCACAGTAATCTAAGCCTGTGCCCCAACCAGTAACACTGAAGAAGCTAAAGTTGAACGGTTCTACGAAGACCTAAAACACCTTCCAGAACTAACATGCAAATAGTTGTCCTTTTCATTATAGGGGGCTGGAATGCAAAAGTAGGGAGTCAAATACCTGGAGTAACGGGCAAACTGGCCTTGGAGTAAAGAATGAAGCAGGGCAAAGGCTAATAGAGTTTTGCCAAAAGAACACACTGGTCACAGCAAACACCCTCTTCCAACAACACAAGAGAAGACTCTACACATGAACAACACCAGATGGTCAGTACCGAAATCAGATTGATTATATTCTTTACAGCCAAAGATGGAGAACCTCTATACAGTCAGCAAAAACAAGACCAGGAGCTGACTGTGTCTCAGATCATGTACTCCTTATTGCCAAATTCAGACTTAAATTGAAGAAAGTGGGGAAAACCACTAGACCATTCAGGTATGACCTAAATCAAATCTCTTACGATTATACAGTGGAAGTGACAAATAGATTCAAGGGATTAGATCTGATAGAGTGCCTGAAGAATGATGGATGGAGGTGCATCACATTGTACAGGAGGCAGTGATTAAGACCATCCCCAAGAAAAAGAAATGCAAAAAGGCAAAATGGTTGTCTGAAGAGGCCTTACAAATAGCTTTGAAAAGAATGGAAAGGCAAAGGAGAAAAGGAACGATATACCCATTTGAATGCAGAGTTCCAGAGAATAGCAGGGAGAGATAAGAAAAGCTTCCTTAATGATCAGTGCAAGGAAATAGAGGAAAACAATAGAATGGAAAAGACTAGAGATCTATTCAAGAAAGTTAGCGATATGAAGGGAACATTTCATGTGAAGATGGGCACAATAAAGGATAGAAACGGTATGGATGTAACAGAAGCAGACGATATTAAGATGTGGCAGGAATACACAGAGGAACTATACAAAAAAGATCTTCATGACCCAGATAATCACGATGGTGTGATCACTCACCTAGAGCTAGACATCCTGGAATAGGCCTTAGGAAGCATCCCTACAAACAAAGCTAGTGGAGGTGATGGAATTCCGACTGAGCTATTTCAAATCCTGAAAGATGATGCTGTGAAAGTGCTTCAGTCAATATGCCAGTATATATTTGAAAAACTCAACAGGGGCCACAGGACTGGAAAGGTCAGTTTTCATTCCAATCCCAAATAAAGGCAGTGCCAAAGAATGCTTAAATGACGGCACAATTGCACTCATCTAACACGCTAGTAAAGTAATGTTCAAAATTCTCCAAGCCAGAGATCAGCAGTACGTAAACTGTGAACTTCCAGATGTTCAAGCTGGTTTTAGAAAAGGCAGAGGAACCAGAGATCAAACTGCCAACATCCTTTGGATCATCGAAATAGCAAGAGATTTCCAGAAAAACATGTACTTCTGTTTTATTGACTATTGACAAAACCTTTGACTGCGTGGATCACAACAAACTGGAAAATTCTTCAAGAGATGGGAATACCTGACCTGCCTCCTAAGAAATCTGTATGCAGGTCAAGAAACAATAGTTAGAACTTGACATGGAACAACAGACTAAATTGGAAAGGAGTATGTCAAGGCTGTATATTGTCACCCTGCTTATTTAACATATATGCAGAGTACATCATGAGAAAGACTGGATGAAACACAAGCTGGAATCAAGATTATTGTGCGAAATATCAATAACCTCAGATATGCAGATGATACCACAGAAAGCGAAGAACTAAAGCCTCTTGATGAAAGTGAAAAAGGAAAGTGGAAAAGTTGGCTTAAAACTCAACATTCAGAAAACTAAGATCATGGCATCTGGTCCCATCACTTCATAATAAATAGATGGGGAAAGAGTGGCAGCAGTGCCAGACTTTTATTTTTTGGGTCTCTCCACAATCACTGCAGATGGTGACTTCAGCCATGAAATTAAAAGATGCTTTATCCTTGAAAGAAAAGTTATGACCAACCTAAACAGCATATTTAAAAGCAGACACATTGCTTTGCCGACAAAGGTTCATCTAGTCAAAGCTTTGGTTTTTCCAGTGGTCATGTTTGGATTTTAGAGTTGGACTGTAAAGAAAGCTGAGCCCCGAAGAATTGATGCTTTTGAACTGTGGTGTTGGAGAAAACTGTTGAGAATCCCTTGGACTGCAAGGAGATCCAACCAGTCCATCCTAAAGGAAATGCAGTCCTGAATATTGGAAGGACTGATGCTGAAGCTCAGACTGCAATCCTTTGGCCACCTGTTGGGAAATACTGACTCATTTGCAAAGACCCTGATATTGGGAAAGATTGAAGGCAGGAGGAGACGGGAACAACAGAGGATGAGATGTTGATGGCATCACTGACTTGATGGACATGAATTTGAGTAAGCGCCCAGAGTTGGAGATAGACAGGGAAACCTGGAGTATTGCAGTCCATGGGGTTGCAGAGTCAGACATGACTGAGCAACTGAACTGATCTGATGGTCTTAGATCACTTTAAATTTAAGCTTAAAATTTTTTTTGTATTACTAAGTTAATGTGAATGAGTCCATGTGAGGGCTGATTCATGGTTACAACTTCAAAGAAATTCTTTTCAAGTTCTATTTGCTCACTACCAACTCAGCTTTCTTTGTAGACCCACTAAGGTAGAAAGAGTAGGGTAGTTTTCTCTTATGGCAGGGTTTGGTTTGCTGGCCTACTTTGTGGTTCCAGGTTTGTGCCGCTAAGTCTCTTGCTGCCCTTCTGTCTTTGAGCAGACTGTGGCTTTTGCGTTGTTATTACTTCTCCAGAATCTCTGTAAACTTCAGCTCAAGTTGCACCCATTCAGCTAGTGCCCTCAGAGTAAGTCTATATGCATGTCCTTTTTTTAATATGAAGATTTGGAAGCAGGTGAAATTAATATATTTTTAGGAAATGCTAACCTAAAATTAGTTTTTTACTGATTTACTGCATACTTTCAAATTATTCATATGCAGATTGTAATTGATTGTGAGTTTGACAGTCCTTTCCTCATATAGATCTCAATTCATGTCATATGTTGGCGTTGCTACTATACTGAACTTAATATGACATTGAAAATGAAAAACAGTTGTTTTAAATAATTGTTGACATATTAATCACAAGTAACATGGTAGAATGATTTTCAAGTTAATAGTAAGGTTTTAAACTACATGAAAAAGAAACATAAGAAAGCACTTACTATGTACTTTTAAAAATAACAGGAAAGATTGAAGTGTGCATTTGTGAAATAACTTTCAAACAAGTAGGGAGTTCTTTTCAGATAAATAGTTTAAAATATTTTTATTCCTTTTGCATAATTTTATAGGTACAAATTTTTATGACATTACCAGATGCTTATGATACTGAAGTAATAAATATGTTCCTTTTTAGTTACAAGCTAGATTGCTTATAATGTTAAGGATTTTTAAAACCCTAAAGCTTTAAATAGTATGTTTTTTTAGAAACTCTTTGCTTACCATCAATTCTTATTGCTTGAAATATGTTATTATTCTAGTGAATTTAGGGTGTTACTAGATTTATTACTTTTCCCTCCTACCTCCCACAATAGTATATTCTATCTATACCTGTTTATGCTAAGCACTTCCGAAAAATACTATACAGTTCAACATCTCTGTTCTTTTGTTCATGCTTTTTACTCACCTGTAAGCACTTTTTTATCTATTTCTGGTCATTAAATCCCTACAAATCCAGAGTGATTCATATTTGTCCCTCATTTCAAGAATTCCATTGATTGTAATTAGAGAATCCTCTTTGTAAATACATAGAAGTCTTTTATTAGAATATTCAACATTTCTGTAAGTCCTTGCAGTCTAATTATTTCTGTATATGCTTGCTTTCCATATTTTTCTATCAGCATTTTGAGGATGATAGTTAAAGATGTTTTATTTGTATTTTTAATTTCTCTTTCCCCAAGAGATTCCCTTAGAGGTATCTCTATGTCCAAGATACTAGAAGATAATATCTTGAACATCAATGATATATAGTATGTGACAACACAGCATTATTGATAACTTTTTACTTCGTGTGTGTGTGTTAGTTACTCAGTAGTGTTTGCCTCTCTCTGACCCCATGGACTGTATGTAGCCTGCCAGGCTCCTCTGTCAATGGAATTCTCCAGGCAAGAGTACTGGAGTGGGTTGCCAGTCCCTTCTCCAGGGGATCTTCCTGACCCAGGAATCCAACCCAGGTCTCCTGCATTGCAGGCAGATTCTTTACCATCTGAACCACCAAGGTACTTTTTACTTCATACCAGGTACTTTTTAAAATATCATCTAATTAAATCATTAGAGCTTTTTATCATCTACATTTTGCAGATGAGATAACTGAAGCTATAGATGTAAGCAACTTGTCTGTGGACCTGCAGCTTGTGATTGACAGACATGGGACTAAAACATAGCCTGTCTACTACACTCAGGGTCCTTATATTTTACCTAGTAAACTATTTGTAGAAATGAATCATACTTATGGATTATATAGAGCATCTTATTAGTCATGTTGTTAACTCTGGACTAGTCTTAGTTTAAATAACTAATACGTCTCCATAGTCTTCATGGTGTGGGATGATGACATAAATTCTCATTGCTGACCCATTGACACCTGCTTTAGTTTGTCTTTTGGTGGAAATACCAACACTGTTTTTGGTACTTTGATGACACTTGAATATTTTCTTAACATTATCATTGGTTAGCAATCTTTTGGGTTGCTTTGCTTTAAAAATGGATAATACTTAGTGTTCAGTTCAGTTCAGTTCAGTTCAGTTGCTCAGTCGTGTCTGACCCTTTGCGACCCCATGAATCGCAGCACGCCAGGCCTCCCTGTCCATCACCATCTCCCGGAGTTCACTCAGACTCACGTCCATCGAGTCCTTGATGCCATCCAGCCATCTCATCCTGGGTCGTCCCCTTCTCCTCCTGCCCCCAATCTCTCCCAGCATCAGAGTCTTTTCCAGTGAGTCAACTCTTCGCATGAGGTGTCCAAAGTACTGGAGCTTCAGCTTTAGCATCATTCCTTCCAAAAAAATCCCAGGGTTGATCTCCTTTAGAATGGGCTGGTTGGATCTCCTTGCAGTCCAAGGGACTCTCAAGAGTCTTCACCAACACTACAGTTCAAAAGCATCAATTCTTCAGCACTCAGCCTTCTTCACAGTCCAACTCTCACATCCATACATGACCACAGGAAAAACCATAGCCTTAACTAGACGGACCTTAGTCGGCAAAGTAATGTCTCTGCTTTTGAATATACTATCTAGGTTGGTCATAACTTTTCTTCCAAGGAGTAAGCGTCTTTTAATTTCATGGCTGCAGTCACCATCTGCAGTGATTTTGGAGCCCCCCAAAAATAAAGTCTGACACTGTTTCTATTGTTTCCCCATCTATTTCCCATGAAGTGATGGGACCAGATGCCATGATCTTAGTTTTCTGAATGTTGACCTTTAAACCAACTTTTTCGCTCTCCTCTTTCACTTTCATCAAGAGGCTTTTTAGCTCCTCTTCACTTTCTGCCATAAGGGTGGTGTCATCTGCATATCTGAGGTGATTGATATTTCTCCCGGCAATCTTGATTCCAGCTTGTGCTTCTTCCAGCCCAGGGTTTCTCATGATGTACTCTGCATATAAGTTAAATAAGCAGGGTGACAATATACAGCCTTGATGTACTCCTTTTCCTATTTGGAACCAGTCTTGTTCCATGTCCAGTTCTAACTGTTGCTTCCTGACCTGCATACAGATTTCTCAGGAGGCAGGTCAGGTGGTCTGATATTCCCATCTCTTTCAGAATTTTCCACAGTTCATTGTGATCCACACAGTCAAAGGCTTTGGCATAGTCAATAAAGCAGAATTAGATGTTTTTCTGGAACTCTCTTGCTTTTTCCATGATCCAACAGATGTTGGCAGTTTGATCTCTGGTTCCTCTGCCTTTTCTAAAACCAGCTTTAACATCAGGGAGTTCACGGTTCACGTATTGCTGAAGTCTGGCTTGGAGAATTTTGAGCATTACTTTACTAGCATGTGAGATGAGTGCAATTGTGCAGTAGTTTGAGCATTCTTTGGCATTGCCTTTTTTTGGGACTGAAATGAAAACTGACCTTTTCCAGTCCTGTGGCCACTGCTGAGTTTTCCAAATTTGCTGGCATATTGAGTGCAGTACTTTCACAGCATCATCTTTCAGGATTTGAAACAGCTCAACTGGAATTCCATCACCTCCACTAGCTTTGTTCCTAGTGATGCTTAGTATTAGGTCTTAATTTTCTTTTTTATAGACTGTTACATGTTTGTTTTTACTATGGTAATTTCATGATAAATGCTTTGGGCTTGTATTAACATATAGTTTTCTTATGAAAGATTTTTTTTCTGCACAGAAAAATACACATTTTGAAGGTAACAAGAATCCAGGCCACATTTTAGCCTAGAGAATAAAATGTTTTCTGTTTCTATCCCCTCTTAGAATTCGGAAGTAGAAAAAAATTGCATGGCACAGTTTCTGGTTTTCAGTGTTCCTGCAACTGTCATGCTGGTTTATACCAGGAGGAAGTGAGAAATTGTTATAATATTGTCCATTTATGGAATATATTTTCTTTATTCAGTTCTATGTTTTTAGTCACTTCACCTAAATAGCTACTGGGCTGAAAATGGAGGTTCTTGACTTTAATTAGGTTACTTGTTTATTCACATATTAGTTGTGGTCAGGTTTAAGCTTTAGCCTTGGAGTTGCCATACTTTTTACAGAGGCCATTTGAGATCTCACTGAGGTTAATGTTTTACTGAAGATCGGTAAGCAACCTCTGCTAACTCCCATGAAATCTCATTTCTCATTTACAGTCGTATAAATCATTAACATTTTCTTAATATGGTTTTACATTAGTACTGCTGACAGCCTTGAAACCTAAATCTGTGACTGTGTATAACATTTAAATGAGGCCTTTTATTAGGCTTATATTTGTCTTTATCATTAGTAGTTTAAATGTAATGATAATTTAAAATAACTTCATATTATCTCATTAAGTGAAAGCAAGTTGTGCTGTTCTACATATAGCTTTGTATTATTTTTTTCAAAGTAAGTATAAGATACAGAAGAGAAGTCAATACATGTGTTTGTGTCTACTTATATACTCTTAGAGGAACTCCAGAAGGGTGCATAAGAAATCAGTAATTCTGGTTACCATCATGATACGGTGTATTTCAAATGGGTCTGTTTGTTTGAAGAATGGATATACAGATATAGGAAAGGAGGGGCAAAGGGATGAAATTTCCTCTGCATATTGTTTTATGTATTTTGAGAACCATTGGAATATATGGTCTATTAAATTTTTTTTTCAATCATCTCATTGACCTCTATGCCTTTTTGTAACTGAAGTTAAGGAAACTCGTTTCCTTTGTTTTTGATTGAATGTTCTTATATGGGGGGGCGGTGGGGAAACCCTTGAATCAGAAATTAGATTATATATATGTATATATATACACACACATTGTATAAAAATGTTTTTCATTGTTTACCTTTTTCCATACTGTGGAGTCATAGAAGTTTATTGAAAATGTCACCCTTCAGGGGCCAACTTTACTTTTGACATGGAAATACAGTTTGAATGCCATATCATATAGAAGCACCTAAATCAAGACATTTTTAAACTTTCTTTTCCCCAAAACTGAAGTTCTCATTAGCCAATGAATTTTGAACTAATTTTTAAAATAATATTTTAATAGAGCTAAATTATGGTGTGAAGGAGAAGGGGTAGTTTACTGTGACACTGATTTTCTAAGGTAATTTAAAATAGTAGCAAAATAGGAGGAAATACGGGTTTCCATGGTGTTTCAGATGGTAAAGCATCCGCCTGCAGTGTGGGAGACCTGGGTCCGATCCCTGGGTTGGAAAGTTCCCCAGAGGAGGGCATGGCAGCTCACTCCAGTATTCCTGCCTGGAGAATCCCCATGAGCAGAGAAGCCTTAATGGGCTATAGTCCCTGGGGTCACAAAGAGTCAGACATAACTGAAGTGACTTAGCAGCAGCAGCTGGATCAGACCATTCCTGTTCTAGGTTACTTATCAGACCAGTGCAAAAATTGATTTCAGACATGGTAGTGATGTTAAATATAAGGTCATAGAAAAATATCTGGGAGCTCAGAAAATACTGTATTCTTGAAGTATTTAGTTGATCAAACAAAAAATGTAGTTTTTCTTTTTAAGATTTAAGATATAAAAACACTAATTACATTTGATAATCTGCCTGTAAGATATATGGGAAGCCCCAAAATGTCACATACATTTATATTATTTTTTAACTGTGCTGAAAATTACCTTCTTTGTTGAAGATAACAGTTTTTCTGAAAACTGCCTTTTTCCCTTCAGTATCAGAAAACCTGAATGGCTTTCTTTTGTATTGCAGCATCCTTCTTTCTCCTAGTCTTTGATGATCAGATCAAGGATGGACACCTATCCTGTATAGTGGTAAACTTAGAGTAATGTGAGTGGTCCTCTTTGAATAGGAACACATACAACTTTTAGTTTTTCTCTAGTATGAAGCTTCAAACTTCAAGAAAGAAGCAACAGTGAGAGATGAAGAGAACCGTTACGGTTCTTGACAGCTTCCTAGATATACTCTGTGAGACCCACATCTTTTGTTCCTTTTTGGATTCTGAGATATCTGTGTAATCTTATAATTATTTTATCGTCAAGTTATTTTTCTGCTATTTGTGATTAGAAGTACTCTTTGTTGTTTACATTTCAGAATTTGTGATTTTGTAAGCATTGCTACTACATAGACACATTCCATTTCGCAAGTGACTAGCCTGAAGAAACAAACTGGTTCTTAGGCCATTTGAATCAAATACACAGAAAGTCACAGTACTTCAAAATGAAGGTGACTGATTATAGTCTCTTAAGTTTGTAAGATCAACAGAGAATTGAACAAATTTAAAATAGCCCATTTTTTAAAGACTCAAAGTTATCTCCTATCCAGGTTAAGTCAGGTCTCCTTACTTAGTACCTCAGTGGCACTCAGTATTAATCTCTTTAATATTGCAGTTATCTAAGGGTATGGAAATTATTTTTTCTGTAGCTTCTTCAAAAAATAACCATAACTAGGTTATATGTGTAATGCACAGCAAGCTTTTTTTCTAAAGCAAAACCTTTTGTTCCCCCCTTTTATACTTGTAGATTTGCTTTCTGTGCCTAGACCCTACTTGTAAAAATTTTGTCTTTTAAAAACAGTCCCAACCTGATCCCTAGTACAGTCTTCACATCTTTCAGCCTCCAGTCCTCATATATTCTCTTCTTTTCCTTTATATTTACTCTGCCTTTTTCACTTAAAATCATCCTGTCCTTTATGTAGGTGGTCAAGGAAAGATTGAGAAGTTGATGAGTCCCAAATTGTTAGGAAGGAGTTGAGAAAGGTATAGAAGTTAGTTACTGGAGAACCATTGTGCGTTAACTCCCCCCCCCCCCCCCCAACCTCATTTCACTGTTGTATGCAAATTAGACATCATCATCATTGTCCTGTGAGTCTGGCACAGTATGTATTCTTCGATCAACTCTTTGCCCATTAAAAAATTTTTTTTAAATATTAAAAACTCATGTTTTAATAATTTAGAGTGAAAAAAGCTGCATGTTAGTACAAAGTAGAGTTTTACCTTATACTTGTCACCCAGTTTCCTCATTGTTAAAAATTTGCATGACCATGATATAATTGTCAAAACCAAAAAATGACACTACCGTTAAATTGAGACCTTATTTAGAGTTCATCAGTGTTTACATCAGTGTCCTCTTTGTGTTTTAGGATCAGTCCACATTGCATTTGGTTGTCAAGTTTCTCTAGTTTCCTTTAGTTTGTGACCATTTCTCAGTGCTATGGACTGAACGCTAGCATCTCCCCAAGTTCATATTTTGTAATAGCTGCAGAGTGATGATAGGAGGTGAAGCTTTGGGGAGGTGATGAGGCTAAACTCTGCCCTCATGAATGGGATTAGTGCCCTTATAAACGCAGCCCTAGAAAGCTCCTTTTCCGTTTTACTACTTAAGGACATAGTGAAAAGACACCATCTATGAGCCGGAAAGCAGCCCCTCACCAGACATTGATCTGCTCAAGCCTTGATCATGGATTCCCCAACCGTCTAAACTGTGGGAAATAATTTTTTTTTTTAAGCTCCGAAGTTATGGTATGTCTGTTATATCATACTGAATAAACTAAGGCACTTCTGCCCAGATCTAGGTCACAGAGGTTTTCTTTTAAAAGATTTATGCTTTTTAATTTTATATTTAGGTCTACAATAGAACGTGGTTTCCGTTCATGGTACAAGGGAAAGGTAGAAATTCTTTTGTTCTTGAGAAATGAATATCCAATTGTACCAACACCATTTGTTGAAAAGACTTATTTTTCCATTGAATTGCTTTGGCATCTCTATTGAAAATCACTTGATATATGTGTTGCTTTATTTTTGACTTCTATTTCTATTTCATTAATAGTAAATGTCTTGATTTGAAGCAATAGTATGAACTCTTTGTTCTATTCAATAATCTTACATACACTGGCTTACCACATTTCCCTTTTTGTTCCATTATCGCCTCACAGGCCTAACTCATTTCTGTCTAATTACCTTTTACTCTCCATGTTAACTACATCCTGCCTAGTCAGAATAGCCATCATCAAAAAGTCTACAAACAATGCATGCTAGAGAGGGTGTGGAGAGAAAGGAGCCCTCCTGCTTGCTGTACTTGAGTGCTCAGTCATGTCTGACTGTTTGCAACCCCATGGATTATAACCTGCCAGGCTCCTCTGCCCATGGAGTTTTCCAGGCAAGAGTACTCGGTTGGGTTGCCATTTCCTACTCCAGACAATCTTCCTGACCCAGCCTGTACTGCTGGTGGAAATATAAATTGATACAGCTACTATGGAAAATGTGTGGAGATTCCATAAAAAAGTAAAAATAGAGCTACCATATGATCCAGCAGTCCTACTCCTGAGTATTTTCTCTGATATATCCAGAGAAAACCATAATTTGAAACGATAAATGCATGTCAACGTTCATTGCAACACTACTTAAAATAGCCAAAAATGGAAGCAACCAAAATGTCCATTGACAGAGGAATGCATAAAGAAGAGGTGGGGTGTGTGTGTGTGTGTGTGTGTGTGTGTGTGTGTGTGTGTATACATGTAATGGAATATTATTCAGCCATAAAAAATAAAAATATGCAGATAAACTATACTTCAATATAAAACAACAGTTAAATTTTAAAGTAAAGTAATGCTGTATTCAGCAACGTGGATGGACCTAGAGATTATCATACAAGTGCCGTAAGTCAGACAGAGAAAGACAATATTGTGTGATATCAGTTATAATTGAAATCTAAAAAAAATGATACAAATGAATTTACTTAAAAAGGAGAAACAGACTCACAGACTTAGAAAACAAACTTATGATAACCATCCCAAAGAAAAAGAAATGCAGAAAGGCAAAATGGTTGTCTGAGAAGACTTTACAAATAGCTGAAATAAAGAAGAGAAGTGAAAGGCAAGGGAGAAAGGGAAGGTTATACCCAACTGAATGCAGAATTCCAGAGAATAGAAATGCGAGATAAAAAAGCCTTCTTAAGTGAACAAAGCAAAGAAATAGAGGAAAACAATAGAATGGGAAAGACTAGAGATTTCTACTAGAAAATTGGAGATACCAAGGGAACATTTCATGCAAAGGTAGGCTCAATAAAGGACAGAAATGGCAAGGAGCTAACAGAAGCAGAAGAGATTAAGAAGAGGTAGCAAGAATACACAGAAGAATTGTACAGAAAAAGTTTTAATGACCCAAATAACCATGAAGGTGTGATCATTCACCTAGAGCCAGACATCCTGGAGTGTGAAGTTAAGTGGGCCATAGGAAGCATTACTACAAACAAAGCTAGTGGAGGTGTTGAAATTCCAGCTGAGCTATTTCAAATCCTAAAAGATAATGCTGTTAGTGTGCTGCACTCAGTATGTCAGCAAATTTGGAAAATTCATCAGTGGCCACAGGACTGGAAAAGGTCAGTTTTCATTCCAATCCCAAAGAATGGCAATGCCAAAGAATGTTCAAACTACCACACAACTGCACTCATTTCACATGCTAGCAAGGTAGTGCTCAAAAGCCTTCAACCTAGGCTTCAGCAGTACATGAACTGAAAACTTGCAGATGTACAAGCTGGATTTAGAAAAGCCAGATGAACCAGAGATCAAATTGCCAGCATCCGTTGGATCGTAGAAAAAGGAAGGGAATTTAAGAAAAACATCTACTCTGCTTCATTGACTATGCCAAAACCTTTAACTGTTTGGGTCACAACAAACTGTGTAAAATTCTTCCAGATCTAGATGAGAATACCAGACTACTTTGCCTGCCTCCTGAGAAACCTGTATGCAGGTCAAGAAGCAACAATTAGAACCAGACATGAAACAACTGACTGGTTCAAAATTTGGAAAGGAGTACTTCAAGGCTGTATATTGTCACCCTGCTCATGAATAAATTGTCTTTGGGGCTACATGATTGCTCCTCTTTCTCTGAGCTGTCTGGCATTCATCTGGGCACAGAGACTGGGTGTCCTGAATTTGTTGCATGTCTGCCTTTCTTTTCAGTGGAGTCCCTGTAGTACTTCTGCAGTCTAAGGATGAGTTTCTTTATACTTTCTAGGCTAGAAGAAACTAGTGGAATTAGAATCCACCTACAGACAGGACCTGAGGCTCAGAGAGGGAAAGAGACTTACCCGGGGAAACACAGAAAGAAACCTAGTTTCTCCTAATAGTATGACATCTTATTCAGCAATAGTAAATTCAGTATCATTGCTGAATAGTGCTGAATTATCGACGAACAGTGAGGAAATACAGTTGTGTATTTGGATTTCACCAGTTTTTTTTAATGTGCTTTGTGTGTGTACGTGTTGTATACAGTTCAATCACTTTTCAGATTTATGTGACCACCACCACAATCAAGATACGGAATAGTTCCATCACATGGATCCCTCAGGAGATACCCTTTTGTAGTACCCAGTCCCTGAAAACCACTAATCTTTTTCTATCTCTATAATTTTGTTACTTCAAAAATATTATCTCAGTGGAATCATACTCTATCCATCTGAAAAGGGATGGAATTTTTCACTAAGCACAAGTTCCTTATTTTTTGTGTGCATCAGTAAGTTTCTTTTTATTGCTGAGTAACATTTCCAAGGTATAGATGTACCAGTTTGTTTCATCTTCACCTGTTGAAGGACAGTAGCATTATTTCCAGTTTTTTGCTATTAGGAATAAAGGTGCTATGAACATTCATCAACAGTTTTCTGTTTTGACGTTAGTTTCCCCCCCCCCCCCCCCCCCCCCGGAATAAATGCCACCTGAAAGTTTATTTTACTAGGTCATGTGGCAAGTACATGTTTAGTTTATAAAAAACTGCCATTTTCTTTTCCATAGTGAGCATACCATTTTATTTTCATCAGTAATATATGAATGATCCAGTTTCTTTGTATATCCTTGCCAGCATTTGGTGTAATCACTATTATATTAGTCATTCAGTTATTTGTGAAATAATACCTTGCTGTAGTTTTAGTCTGTAATTCTCTAATGGCTAATGATGTTGATTTCATGTGCTTATTTGCCATCTGTATTTCCTCTTCAGTTAAATATCTGACCATGACTTGCTGTCCATTTTACAGTTTGATTATGTTTGGTAGTTTTTTCATTCATTTTGTTTTTAGCTGCCATACACTCGTTTTTGTTTTTTTTTTTCTCTTTGTTTCACCTAAAATTGACTGTATATGCTGTGAGATAGTTGTTAAATGTTTACTTTCTTATTTTATTTGTGTGATTGGTTGCCTCAGGAAAGACTCGGTCCTTTTTCTGTCAGTCTTTAATAATGCCTGCTTTTGACATTTGTTTCCATGTATGTTTAGCTTATTTGGAGGATTTATCTTTTCTATCCTCCCCCGCTCCATATTCCTATTCTGGTAGCACATAGTGTGATTAGTATTTCTTTATTTATTTGAGGATTTGTTGTTGTTGTTGTTGTTGTTGTTGTCTTCTTCTTTGGGTTTTTAACTTAAAAAAATGTTTTTTCTTGTGTGTTTGTTAGAATGGCTTGAAATCTGGTGGGGCAAGCCAAGCCAACCATGTTATTGTTCTTCAGGAATATAGTGCTACTTCTTGTCCTTTTGTTCTCCCATATATATTTAGAATCTTGTCAGGTAGAGAAAGTAATTTGAATCAACTCTACTATTGAGAGCCACTGGAAAAGCTGAATAAAAATTAAATAATCTTTAGGACATCATATAGAGTCCAAAGGGCTTCCCTTGTAGCTCAGTCGGTAAAGAATCTGCCTGCAGTGCAGGAGACCTGGGTTCGATCCCTGGGTTGGGAAGATCCCCTGGAGAAAGAAATGGCAACCCACTCCAGTATCCTTGCCTGGAAAATCTCATGGACAGAGGAACCTGGTGGATTGCAGTCCATGGGGTCGCAAAGAGTCGAGCACAACTGAGCGACTAACACACAACTAACACATATAGAGTCCAAAGCTGTGAAAAATTACAGGGTTAAAGCTCTAAGGGGAAAAGAAAGCTAGTATACTGAGACTGACATTTGGGCTTTCTTTATCCCCTATGGTGTGCAGATTCTAGAAAAGACCACCAAGAGGCTGAGAAGCTAAGTAGTTAATCTTGTCACACTTAGTGGACTAGGAAGATAAAAGTTTGAGTTCATGACCTCTAAGAAGAAAACTTTTTGCTTAAATCTCTTAGATTTTATGTTAAAACCTGAAGAAACTATACTCTAAATCAATGTTCCTCAATTTCAGCACTGTTGACACTGTGGATGAGACAATTCTTTGTTGTGGGAAACTGTCTTGTACATTGAAAGATGTTTAGCTACATCCCTCTCTCTATTCAGTAGACACCTGTACCAGCCCCTTCTTGTATTTTCATTGTGATGATGGAAAATGTTTCCATATATTGCCAAATGTTCTCTGGTGAACAAAGTCACCCCCTTTTAAGAAGTACTAAGTAGTACACTGAATTAGACCAGGCTTTATAGGAATTAAAGCCCAGTGTTCAGTCATCTCCATCACTGGTTTACAGTGATCTGAGCTTTATGCTGCTTTATCCTTTGCTTTAAGCTGCTTGTTAAAAAGAAATGTTATTCTATCCCGGGGAAGATAATATTACCAGAAGCTTTAAATTATCTTTACTTTCTCTGTATAGTATCCGACAAAACCAGTTAGAAGATCTCTGTGCAGCTTAAAAGGATTCAGGGATGAAAAACCAAATAAAACCAATGTACAGTAGAAACAGATGAATAGAATATCTACATAATGGTATAATGAAGACTCAAACTGTAAAATAAAGACATATTCAAGAAAATTAGACATTTCATTCTGTGCTGTTTTCTGCATGTATTTATGTATTTTTAAATACGTTTCAGTGATTTTTAAATTTAGAAAAATATTTTTTGTCTTCATTCATTGGACTGTCACTGAAGTGGTAAATAGATGTGATTTCAGACTTAAAATTTATCCATATTATATTTGTCTCTGCTGGTTAAGGAAGTTTTCATATTTTGTCTGATTCTTTTTATTATAAATAGATACTGAATTTTATGGAATACTGCATCTGATGATCATATTTTTCTCTACTTTTGCACTACATTGAAAAACAAAGTTTTTTATATACTACAAAGATGTTTCATACAGTACTAAGATTTTTCTTGCATTGTTCTCACTCCTAGATGAACACCAGTTTTGGATTCTGTATCCAGGTTGGTTATGTTACAGATTTTATTATCAAGGTCGAAGCTACTTAGAACGACAGTTTCTGATAGCAATATTCAGAGGCACTTTGTCAGACTGCTCTGTCTGACCTTATCCTCTGTGAGGTAGTGTCTCCATTTTTCTAGGTCAGTTCTTTCTGTGAAGGACCAGAACTTCCTAGCTAGGAAACAAATTAAAAAACAAAATAAATCACAATTTAAAACAAAATTGCCTGAATGTACTCATAGGACATGTAGTTACAGATTATATTAACTTGTGTTCATTACTATTTTAATTCAAAACATGGGATTGATAAAATTTGATTATTGATATATTAAAGTGAAGGCCAAGTTAGATGTATTTTCGTAAATCTAAAAAGAATTAAGTCTCAATTAAAAAACCCACAAACTTGTTTCAACACAAATTTATATTAGGAAAGACTAGCAAAGGCCATGTTGTTGTGTTTCTCCTTTATTAATCAAAACTTTTTATGCCAATAAATCAGATTTAATAGTGCTAAAAAAGTGTTACATGCCAAAGGATGATAGAATATGTCTGTTACCACCTTTGAGTTAGTGTTTAATGTATTCTGTGACAGTAGTCTCCCCTCCCTCCCCCAGCCCCGGAGTTTAGTCAGTACAGTCTTTGAAGGTTATTTAAGGGTGCCATGTATCATTCAAGTTACTCCTTTGCTTTTTAGCAGCACTCAGAATAATCTTGGATTTTAGTACATTTTATTTCTTTAGTTGTCTTGAGAAACAACGTAGTGATTTCATTTTGGCATTTGATTTAAGGAAATATGTTTATACTTAGAAGTAAATTTTGTGGAAAAAAGTTTTGAGTGTTTAAATATCCAAAATTTAACAGAAATGAGCAAGGTGAAGTGAGCCTTGTACTTCATTTGCAGGCACTGAAAAAAATCTTAAGACAAAATAGCAAGTGTTCATATGAAGAGATTGTTAAAAGGCATTTCCTTATTTTTGTAGCAGGATAACTGTGGTTATTGCTTTTAGGTTTCTGCCTCATAATTCGTAACTACTGGATCGTAACTATTTAAATATGTGGGAAAATTTTGCAGGGCAGTCATGATGGTAGTAGCATTTTTACTCAAATTTTTTCTTTGGGAGAAATTTCTGCTGCTGCTGCTGTCACTTCAGTCGTGTCCGACTCTGTGCGATCCCATAGAGGGCAGCCCACCAAGCTCCCCGTCCCTGGGATTCTCCAGGCAAGAACACTGGAATGGGTTGCCATTTCCTTCTCCAATCCAGGGAAGTGAAAAGTGAAAGTGAAGTTGCTCAGTCGTGCCGGACCCTCAGCGACCCCATGGACTACAGGCTTCCAGGCTCCTCCGTCCGTGGGATTTTCCAGGCAAGAGTACTGGAGTGGGGTGCCATTGCCTTCTCCGATTCATGTTATGTCTTACATTTAAATAATGTCTCATTTAAAATAAATTAATATATTTTAAGGTTAATAGTTTTCATAATCTATAGATAGAGTAGATGGAAGGAAATCTGTAGATCTATAGAGGGACTAGACAGCATATTATTACATTATAGAGAAGGAAACGGCAACCCACTCCAGTACTCTTGCCTGGAGAATTCCGTGGACAGAAGAGCCTGGTGGGCTACTGTCCGTGGGGTTGCACAGAGTCAAACACGTCTGAAGCAATTTAGCATAGCATAGATAGAATATGCTAAGAATACTAAATCTTGTGAAATAGAATTAAAATATAATGGTTTCTACATAATTGCGTATTTAAATTTCTTAAATATAACCAAAACCAGTGCCTCAGATTGAGTAGAGAGTCTTCCTTTTAGCAGAGTTAAAATACATAAACTATATTAAACTTTTTGATATGACTATCAGACATTAAGATTATGTTAGATGCTAGCACATGTTATGTACTTGGAATAGAAGGAAACAAAGTTATTTATCAGTGTTCTCAAGAAATACACTGTCTGGGAAGGAAAACACTTAGTTTTAAAAAAATTATTCCCATATTTGTGCATTTATATATATGTGTGTTGACTTTCAATTTTGTTAACAAAATTATATCTAATATAAATGAGCTATGACATTAAGCCCTTACTGGTACTTTGGAAATAAACCCAACACTTCACACATGTCCACAAATATAATATTATTTTATTTATTTATGAAAATATCTGTATATCTATTTATAATAATTTGGGGGGCTAGAATCCTTCTTTCTTGAAAATACTTTGTCTTTTTTGGGAGTGGGGGCATCCTGAGCAACTTGTGGGATCTTAGTTTCCCTACCAGGGATTGAGCCTGAGCCCTCAGCAATGAAAGCACAGAGTCCTAACCACTGGACCACCAGGGAATTCTTGGAATATTTTGTTCTTTTAGCATGAAAAATTTCAAATATACATAAATTCGAGAGTTATCAGTGTACTGCCAATTTTTTCCCAGGACTCTCAGATCATTCTGTTGGTTAGTGTTTCAACGTTTTAAACTTTCTCTTTTTATTGAGTAATCACTGCATATAAATTTAATCAAAGAAAGTTTAAAATCCTGAAAATCTCTCCTCTTTCTAAAATGCACTTAACTACCATCTGACTTGTTTGTTTCTTGCTGTTTCCTTTCCGC
The DNA here is from genome assembly GCF_023091745.1 of Budorcas taxicolor. NCBI lineage: Eukaryota > Metazoa > Chordata > Mammalia > Artiodactyla > Bovidae > Budorcas > Budorcas taxicolor. The sequence goes on from NC_068914.1 coordinate 26,191,008, forward strand.
TCATGCATATACATATTAGGACTGTGGTCTCCATAGGCAGGAATTTTGTTGATATACTGATGTATCTATCTCCTTTGCTAATACCAGTGCCTGGCACATATCAGGGTCTCCAGAAACATTTGTTCAGTGAATGAGTGTGTCTAAATAAGAACCTTCTTTTCCATTGGGCTTCTCTGTCTATATCTTGTAGTCAATCTAAAATAATTTTATGGTGTTTTATGTGTACTAATCTGGTCTCCATCACTACTGGAAGCTCCTTGGATTGTGGGCCATATTTTGTGCTACTCCCTCCCTTAAAGAGTCTTAGCATGCTCTTCACTGAGATAAGACATGAGTTTGAGTTATGGGCTCAGACATTTACTTAGTTTTGTGAAATTTGATTATTTTTCTGAACCTTGATTTCTCAAGCTATTACATATTAAAATGGTATTTGTTATAAGGATAAACTAGATAGTGTTGAGTACATTCAAGATAAATTATTTATAAATTGAGAGAATGCATAATGTGGTCCGTGGTGTGAATAAGCTTAATAAGATTTAGCCATTGTCATTGTTTAGATGATGAAAGTATTGATTAATTTTTGTTTTATTGTTATTTACAGTCATTTTCAAGAAGAAAAAAAGCCAGGTCTCTTGTACCTGTCATCTCATTTTATATCACATTTAAGTATATTAAGAATATATGAGAGTTGGTTCTTAGTTTTCTGTTACCTTTCTTGCACTCAGTGTTATTCCTGTTTTCTGAATGAATAGCCATTATTTACCAACTTGCACTTGCAGACACATTAGTATTATCTCTAGGCTCAATTAGTTTGTTGTAGCCATTGAGCTTTCCCTGTATTTTTGACTAGGCGCTTACCTTTCATGACTCTGAATGAAACGTTTCTTGGCTTTTCTCTCTTACTTAATGTCTCAGCCCGGCCCTGCTTGGCTTTTGGCTAGGTAACCATTTCTGTCCTATGCTCTCCTCTCTCTATTCTTTGCCCAGTAGTGTCTAATTTTCATTTATATGGGAATTTTTCATACATCAGGTTTTTTTAACAAATTGGAATATAATTGTTTTACACTGTGTGTGAATCAGTTATGAAAGTGAAAAAGAAAGAAAGTTTGCTCAGTCATGTGTGACTCTTTGCGACCCCATGAGCTATACAGTCCATGGAATTCTCCAGGCCAGAATACTGGAGTGGTAGCATTTCCCTTCTCCAGGGGATCTTCCCAGCCTAGGGATTGAATCCAGGTCTCCCCAATGGCAGGCAGATTCTTTACCAGCTGAGCCACAATGAGAAACCCAAGAGTACTAGAGTGGGTAGCCTATCCCTTCTCGAGCAGATCTTTCCAACCCAGGAATTGAACCAGGGTCTCCTTCATTGCAGGTGGATTCTTTACCAACTGAGCTATCAGGGAAGCCCTGTGTGAATCAGTTATATATATATATATATATATATACACACACACACACACACACACACATACATCCCCTCTCTCTTGGGACTGTCCCACCCAACCCCGCTTCCCAACCCTCTGGGTCATCACAGAGCACCAAGCTGAGCTCCCTGTGCTAAACAGCATCTTCCAACTGGCTATCTGTTTTCAACATGGTGGTGTATGTATGTCAGTGCTGCTCTCTAAATTCAGCATACGCTCTCCTTCCTGCCATTTCCACAAGTCCATTATCCATGTTTACATCTCTGTTCCTGCCCTGTGAATAGATTCAGCAGTACCATTTTCCTAGATTCCATATATATGTGTTAATATACAATATTTGTTTTTCTCTTTCTGACTTCACTCGGTGTGTCAGACTCTTAGGTGTATCCACATCACTACAAATGACCCACTTTCATTCCTTTTTATGACCGAGTAACATTCCACTGTATATATGTACTATATCTGTATCTGTTGATGGACTTTTAGATTGCTTCCATGTCCTGGCTATTGTAAATAATGCTGCAATGAACACTGGGGTACATGTGTCTTTTTGAGCTGTTTTTCCAGGGTATATGCCCAGGAGTGAGATTGCTGGGTCATATGGGTAGTTTTATTTTTAGTTTTTTAAGGAACCTTCATACTGTTGTGCATAGCGGTTGTATCAATTTACGTATCTACCAATAGTGCAAGTGGATTTCCTTTTCTCCATACCCTCTGTAACATTTATTGTTTATAGGCCTTTTTTGATGATGGTCATTCTGACCTGTGTTAGATGATAACTCATCGTAGTTTTTATTTGCAGTTCTCTACTAATAAGTGAGTTTGAGCATCTTTTCATGTGGCATCATGTTGTTGGCTGTCTGTATATCTTCTGTGGATAAATGTCGGTTCGCCCATTGTTTCATTGCGCTGTGTATTTGATACTGAGCTGCATGAGCTGCTTGTATATTTTGGAAAGTTATCCTGTGTCATTTGCTTCGTTTGCAGACATTTTCTCCCATTCTGAGACTTGTCTGTCTAGCCTTACATTTAGATCTTTAATCCATTTTGAGTTTATTTTTGTGTATGGTGTTAGGAAGTGTTCTAATTTCACTCTTTTACATGTAGCTGTCCAGCTTTCCCATCACCACTTACTGAAGAGGCTGTCTTTCTTCATTGCATATTCTTGCCTCCTTTGTCAAAGACACAGTGACCATAGGTCTATGGGTTTCTCTGTGGGCTTTCTATTCCATTGATCTATGTTTCTTTTTTGTGCTAGAACGCTACTGTCTTCATTAGTGTAGGTTTGTAGTATAGGGAGCCTGATTCCTCCAGCTCCGTTTTTCTTTCTCAAGATTGCTTTGGCTATTCAAGGTACACTGTGTTTCCATACAAATTGTAAAATTTTTCGTTCTAGTTATGTGAAAAATGGCCTTGGTAATTTGATAGGCATTGCATTGAGTCTGTGGATTGCTTTCTGCAGTACAGTCATTTTCACATTATTGATTCTCCCAACCTAAGAACATGATATATCTCCATCTGTTTGTGTCCTCTTTCGTCAGTATCTTATAGTTTTCTGCACACAGGTCTTTTTCTCCTTAGGTAGGTTGTTAATTTCTATGTATTGTTTTTGTTGTAGTGGTAAGTGGGGTTGTTTCCTTAATTTTTCTTTCTCATTTTCTGTTGCTGCTGCTGCTAAGTCGTGTCATTCGTGTCCAACTCTATGCGACCCCATAGACAGCAGCCCACCAGGCTCCTCTGTCCCTGGGATTCTCCAGGCAAGAATACTGGAGTGGGTTGCCTTTTTTTTTGTTGTTAGTGGATAGGAATACAAGAGATTTCTGTTCTGTGTATTAATTTTGTACCCTGAAATGTTACTAAATTAATTGATTAGCTAGTTTTTTGGTGGTATATTTTGGATTTTCTGTGTGTAGTAAGTATCATGTCATCTGCAAACACTGACAGTTTTACTTCTTCTTTTCCAATTTGGATTTCTTTTATTTCTTTTTGTTCTTGATTGCCATGGCTAGGACTTCCAAAACTATATTGAATTAATAGTGACAAGAGTGGGCACCCATGTCTTCTTCCTGATCTTAAAGAAAATGCTTTCATTTTTTTCACCATTGAGAATAATGTCTTGTTGGTTTGTCATATATGGGCTTTGTTTTGTTGAGGTGTGCATGTTACTCACTCAGTCATGTCCGACTCTTTGTGACCCTGTGGACTGTAGCCTGCCAGGTTCCTCTGTCCATGGAATTCTGCAGGCAAGAAGACTGGAGTGAGTAGCCATTCCTTTCTCCATGGGATCTTCCTCACCCAGGGATCAAACTCAGGTCTCCTGCATTGCAGGCAGACTGTTGACTGACTGAGCCACCAGGGAAGCCCCTATGTTGAGGTAAGTTTCCTCTATGCCCACTTTCTGAAGTTTTTATCATAAAGGGATATTGAATTTTGTAGAATGCTTTTTCTGCATCTTTGGAGATTATTGTCATACGGTTTTTATCCTTCAGTTTGTTTGTATGGTATATCATACTGATTGATTGGTGTTTATTGAGGAATGCTTTCATCCCTGGGATCAATCCCACTTGATTATAGTGTGTGGTCCTTTTAATGTGTTGTTTGATTGCTTGCTAATAATATTTTGAGGATTTTTATGACTGTTCATCAGTGATACTGGCATTAGTTTTATTTTCTTATGCTATCTTGTCTGGTTTTAGTATCAGGGTGATGGTGGCCTTGAGTTTGGAAGTGTTCCTCCCTCTGCAGTTTTTTGGAAGAGCTTGAGAAGGATAGGTGTTAAGTTCAGTTCAGTCGCTCAGCTGTGTCTGACTCTTGGCCACCCCGTGGACTGTAGCACGCCAGGCTTCCCTGTCCATCACCAACTCCCAAGATTGCTAAAACTCATGTCCATCCCATCCAACCATTTCATCCTCTCTTGTCCCCTTTTCCTCCTGCCTTGAATCTTGCCCAGCATTAGGGTCTTTTCCAGTGAGTGAGTTCTTCGTATCAGATGGCCAAAGTACTGAAGCTTCAGCTTCAGCACCAGTCCTTCCAATGAATATTCAGGACTGATTTCCTTTAGGATGGACTGGTTGGATCTCCTTGCTTTCCAAGGGACTCTCAAGAGGCTTCTCCAGCACCACAGTTCAAAAGCATCAATTCTTCGGCACTCAGCTTTCTTTATAGTCCAACTCTCACATCCCTACATGACTACTGGAAAAACCATAGCTTTGACTAGATGTACCTTTGTCTGCAAAGTAATGTGTCTGCTTTTTAATATGCTGTCTAGGTTGGTTGTAGCTTTCATCCAAGAAGCAAGTGTCTTTTATTTTCATGGTTGCAGTCACTATCCACAGTGATTTTGGAATCCAAGAAAATAAAGTCTGTCACTGTTTCCATTGTTTCCCCATCTGTTTGCCTTGAAGTGATCGGACTGGATGCCATGATCTTTGTTTTCTGAATGTTGAGTTTTAAGCCAACATTTTCACTTTCCTCTTTCACTTTCATGACATTGCTTGTGAAGTAATCAGTCCCTGGGCTCTTGTTTGTTGGGAAATTTTTAATCATAGTTTCAATTTAAGTGCTTGTGATTGGTCTGTACATATCTTCTGTTTCTTCATGGGTCAGTTGTGGAAAGTTGTACTGTTCTGAGAATTTGTCCATTTCTTCCATGTTGTTCATTTTACTGTCATATAGTTGCTCTCATGATGTCATATAGTTGCTCTCATGATGTCATATAGTTGCTCTCATGATGATTTGTATTTCTGTGGTGTCAGTTGCAACTTCTCCTTTTTCATTTCTAGTTTTATTGATATGAGTCTTCTGTCTTTTTTTGTTGATGAGTCTGGTTATTGGTTTATTTGTTTTGTTTGTTTATCTTTTCAAAGAACCAGGTTTTAGTTTTTTTGATCTTTGCCATCGTTTTAATTCTTTTTCATTTAGTTTTGCTCTGATCTTTATGATTTCTTTCCTTCTGGTAACATTGGGAGTTTTTGTTGTTGTTGTTTCTTGAGGTAGAATTGTATTACTATAAAGAACATACATTGAGTTAGTTTTCTTCTGGTGCCTGGAACTTTCTACCTTAGATATTTTCTGCCTCAGTGTTCTAAGCCCAGTAGGGCCACAGAGACTATGGTCTGGCATTCTTCCATATGCTTTCCTTGAGTGAGTTTTCCTGGAAGAAAATGAGGACGCAGGCCAAAACAGTAAGACATTCCACAGAAAAGAAAAGTAATATACTGATTACAGATTTCATTTGTAATAGAAATACAAAAATAGACAAATGGAGACTATGGAATTATTATGAAACATATGTACACATTCTTAAAAATTTCAAGAAAGATATGAACAGTGCAAAACAAAAAATTCAAGAGAAAATAATTCAGTTTAAACAGCTAAAATTGAATACAAAAATAAGATAAATAATAGAATGATCTGTTAGAAGAATGAAATAGTTAATTGGAAGATTACAGTGAGATGATCTCACAGAAAAAAGCAGGAAAGGTTATGAATAGAGAATATGTAAGGAAAGATTGAGAGATATTGAAAAAAATAAGGGTACTAATTTTCAGATGAAAGGACTCTCAGGAAAGGGAAAAAAAAAAGTAGAGGAGAATATATTTGAAGGAATAAAGAGGATAGGCTTTCCCAAATTAGAGACAGGGAAAAAGTGCAAGGAGGAAAGGTGGGATGAGTATTTTTAGATTAAAAAAGTTCCATAGAAGAGTCAAAGGAGAGATCAGTAAAAACCCACAACACAAGATTAAATGTAAAACTGTCAAACAGGAAGAAAGATCTAAAACTTCTCAGAAGATGGGAGAGAAGTCCCATTAAATGAAGAATTAAATAATAATCACATTTTAACAGCAATTCTGAATACGAATAGGAAATGCCTTCATATTTACAAAAGTTTGAAAAGAACTTGAAATTTTTCATCTAGTCAAACTGCCATTCAAATATAAAGGCAAAATAAAAAATGTTAGTATGCATGTTAAGTCTCTAAAGGTCTGCTATATAGACTTTCACTTTAAAAATAGCTCTAGGGCTTCCCTGATGGCTCAGTGGTAAAGAGTCTGCCTGGCATTGCAGGAGACACAGATTCGATCCCTGATCCGGGAAAATCTCACATTTTGTGGGGCGAAAAAGCCGAGGGACCTCAGCCATTGAGCCTGTGCTCTAGACTCCAGGAACTGCAGCTGCTGAGTCCACGTGCCGCCGCTGCTGACGTCTGCACACCATAGAGCCAGTGCTCCGTGGCAGGAGAAGCCACCGCAAGGAGAAGCCTGCACACTGCAACCGAGACAGCCCTTGCTCTCTGTAGCTGAGAAAAACCATTGCAGCAATGAAGACCCAGCACAGCCAAAGATAAATAAATGAATAATTTTAAAAAAATGAAAATAGATTTAAATGAAGCATTGAAATGAACAGGCAAAATTTTAAAACTGAAAGAGATACATGAAGTAAAGGTAATAAAATACTTCAGTTACTTTTTTTTCCCCCTAAACAAATGTAGCTGAGACCAAAGAATAGAGAAAATACTAATCCAGAATTAAAAGTTTATATCAGTACTTTCCAAACTGTGTTGAAGGAACTTTAATTGTTTTAATTTTTCAGACCTAACTTTCATACATTTTAAAAAATCATAAACATTGATGTCTTAGCAAAGTCACACTGGTATAACAATTTTTACACATGTATTCTCATCTCCTGTACTTTGTAGACAAGAAATAGATACTTTCAAAAGGCAAACTGTTGATAGGAAGGAAAATTGCAGAAAAGACTTGAAAATCTACTATAAATGCAGTCATTGTATACAGGGACTTATGTAAAACATGAACATGGCAGAAATATAAAATATAAAAACCCAAGTGAATATTTAGTGATGAAAAAAAGTGCAGTTACTGAAATGAAAAGTTAATATTAGATGCAGCAAAAGAAAAGATCAGTGATCGTAAGGTAATAATATAACTATTCCAAATGAGGGACAAAGAAAACTGGAGGGGAAGGACACAGGAAAGTCTTGGTGGCCTATTGGATTATATCAGACATTCTGACATATCCATGATTATTGTTCCACCAAGGAGGCAGCTAACAAAAATATTTGATGAAATGATGTCCCAAAACTTTTGATACTGGGAAGAGCATTATAAATCGGCAGACTCAAGAAGCTCAGAGTAACACAAACAAAACAAACACACCAAAAAGGAAAACAGTTACATACCAAGGTATGTCATAATCAAATCCCTGAGAAAGAGAAAATGCTCAAAGTAGCAAGTGAATATAGGGCTTCCCTGGTAGCACAGCTGGTAAAGAATCCACCTGCAATGCATGAGACCCCAGTTCAGTTCCTGGGTCGGGAAGAATCCAGTATTCTTGGGCTTCCCTAGTGGCTGAGATGGTAAAGAGTCCACCTGCAGTGCAGGAGACCTGGGTTTGATACCTGGGTAGGGAAGATCCTCTGGAGGAGGACATGGTAACTTTGCCTGGAGAATCTCCATGAATAGAGACCAGCAGGATACAGTCCATGGGATTGCAAAGCGTTGGACATGACTGAGGACCTAAGCACAACACCGCACGTGAATAAAGACAAGTTACCGTCAGGTGAACAAATGGACTTCTTGCCAGACGGTTTTCAGTCCACAGAGTAGTGGAATGGCATTTTTTAAGTGCTGAAAGAAAACACTAAACCTACAATTATTTGTGCAGAAAACAAAAACTTCTGAATAAAGAAAAATGAAAAGACTTATCTAATCAAACAGATGCTAAGTGAATTTGTTACTAGCAGACATGAAGTTCAAAAGTGTTAAGGGCCTTTTGGCAGAAGAACAATGATATTGCGTGAAAACTTGAATCTGCAGAACAATGGTACCGCGTGAAAACTTGAATCTACACAAGAGGACTGAAGCCTGAAATAAATTATTAATTTTTCGAAAACACAGATTTTTTTTTTTTTTAAAGCTTTTCATGTGTGTGGTTTTTGGGTATTTTGGAGAGTTTTTTAGTTTCTTTAAATGGCCATTGACTTATTTGTTTGTTCACTAAATTTAGTTTAAAAATCATAAAACATTTTTTTACAAAAGAGTGCATTGCTTTCTGCACACTTCTCTGAATAGATGCCAGGAATATATGGATTATTCCCATTTAGGTTATTAGATGTCTAAGCTGGATTTAGAAAAGGAAGAGGAACCAAAGATCAAATTGCCAACATTCACTGGATCATAGAGAAGACAAAGGAATTCCAGAAAAACATCTATTTATGTTTCATCGACTATGCTAAAGCCATTGAGTCTGGATTGTAACAAACTGTGGAAAGTTCTTAAAGAGATGGAGATACCAGACCATCTTACCTGTCTCCTAAGAAACCTATTTGTGTGTCAGGAAGCAACAGAACCCTGTATGGAACAACTGATTGGTTCAGTATTGAGAAAGGAATATGACCTGGCTGTCCGCTGTCACCCTGTTTGTTTAATCTATAGGCTGAGCACATCATGAGAAAGACCGGACTGGATGAGTTACAAGTTGGACTCAAGATAGGCGGGAGTGACATCAACAACCTCAGGGACAGGGGTGATCCTCTCTAATGGCAGAAAGTAAAGAGGGACTTAAGAGCCTGTTGATGAGGGTGAAGGAGGAGAGTGAAACAGTCAGCTTAAAACTCAATATTAAAAAAAACACCTAAGATCGTGGCATCCGGCCTCATTACATCATGGCAGATAGAAGGGAAAAAGGTGGACGTAGTGACAGATTGCCTCTTGGGCTCTCAAGTCACTATGGATGGTGACTGCAGCTATGAAATCAGAAGACGATTGCTTCTTGGCAGGAAAGCAATGACAAACCTAGACAGTGTCTTGAAAAGCAGCGACATTACTTTGCCGACAAAGGTCATATGGTTGTGAGAGCTGGACTGTAAAGAGGGCAGAAGGCCAAAGAATTGATACCTTCTATCTCTGGTGGTACAGAAGACTCTGGAGAGTCTCTTGGACAGCAGGGAGATCAAATCAGTCAATCTTAAGGGAAATCAACCCTGAATATTCATTGGAAGGTCAGAAGCTGATGCTCTAATACTTTGGCCACCTGTTGTGACCAGCTGACCCTTTGGAAAAGTCCCTGATGCTGGAAAAGATTGAGGGCAGAAAGAGAAGAGGGTGTCAGAGAATGAGATGGCTGGATGGCATCACTGATGCAATGGACATGAACTTGGGCAAACTTCAGGGGATGTTAAGGGACAGGGATAGCGTGTTGCACTCCATGGGTTGCAGAGTCAAGACATGACTGGGTGACTGAACAACAACAACTAGGTTATTAGAGTATATTGAGCAGAGTTCCCTGTGCTATATATGTAATAGGTTCAGCCACTGACTGATTAAAGCAAAAATCTGTCAGTTTGCTAACAGGTAAAATTAAGGTGTATCATGACATTAGTATAAAGAACAGGAGGGAGGAATAAAAGTGTACTGTTGAAAGAATTCTGCTTTATAAATGAAATGATACATTATTTGAATGTAGACTATAATAAGTTAATGATGCTCATTGTAAACCCTAGAGCAGTCATTGGAAACAGTGAAGAGATACAGTAAATAAGTCTTTAGTAAAAATAAAAACATAAGCTAAAATAATCCCAGGAGGGGAAAAAGACAATAAACGGACAAATACAAATCAAATTGCCAGATGGTAGATTTAAAACTAAACAAATCAGTATTTAAAAGAACTGTAAATTTCCCAAGCACCCCAATTAAATGGCAAAGACTATTAAATGGGAGCTAAAGCAAATCCCAGCTATATGCCATCTAGGAGTAAAGCACATTAAATATAAAATAAAAGACACTCAGATATTAAGAAGTAAAAGTATGGAGATGGAAAAGCTCTTCAAGCACCAGTTAAAATAGAAGTGAACTGGCTATGTTAATATCAGATAAATTGCACTTGAAAACAAGGAATAGGTACACTATAAACTTAAAACTTTTCTAGCCAGAAATTATGGGTCAGTAACAGTTACCTGGAAAATGTGTCAATTTATAGAGATTTAATGCTCTTGAGAGTCCCTTGGACTACAAGGAGATCCAACCAGTCCATTCTGAAGATCTGCCGTGGGATTTCTTTGGAACGAATGATGCTAAAGCTGAAACTCCAGTACTTTGGCCACCTGATGTGAAGAGTTGACTCATTGGAAAAGACTGTGATGCTGGGAGGGATTGGGGGCAGGAGGAGAAGGGGACGACCGAGGATGAGATGGCTGGATGGCATCACGGACTCGATGGACGTGAGTCTGAGTGAACTCCGGGAGTTGGTGATGGACAGGGAGGCCTGGCGTGCTGCGATTCATGGGGTCGCAAAGAGTCAGACACGACTACAGACTGAACTGAACTGAACTGAATGCACTACTAAGTGAGTCAAAAAGCAAAGTCACAAGGAAATTAAGAAAATATTTTCAGCTGAGTAAAAATGAAAACAATAACATTGGTGAGATGCAGCTAAAATGTTGCACTTAACAGAAAAGTTATACCTTGAAATCCTTATATGAGAAAGGAAGAAAGGATCAAAATCAGTGATTGAAGAAACTAGAACTTGAGAATCTGAAAAAAGAAGAGAAAATTAAATTCACAGTAGGAAAGGAAATAGAGAAATTAGTGAAATAAAACAGTATCAATGAAATCATGAGCTGGTTCTTTGAAAAGATTAATAAACTTGATAAGCCTCAAGCCTGACCGAAGGTAGAATATATACATTGCTATGTATAAGAAATGCAGAGAGATTTTCACTACAGATCTACATCATTAGGAGGATAAAGAGACTATAATGGAAAACTTTATATTTAAAAATGTGATTATTTTCTTGAAATGAGCAAATTCCTTGAGACACAAACTCCAGAGCTTACTGAGAAAGAAATGGATTACTTGAATTAGCTCTCTATGTATTAAAAAAAAATTAATTTATGATGAGGTACTTTTGCAGAAAGTAAACTATTTGCACTAATGAATCTCACTGGTGAATTCTATCACACATATTTAAAGAAGAAATAATACCAGACCTACACATAAACAATAAAATGATGTCAGTTCTGTATTATATTCATTTATAGATACAATGCAAATTTGGTCATACATATAGTAGAGTTCTTTTTGAAGTTGATAAAGTAAATTTTATTTGGAAAAATGAAGACTAAAAATAATGTACATTTTGAAAGAAGATCCAGCTGTAGGTGTTCATTTTTTTCTATGAATTAAAAGGATGTCTGTTAAGCTCCAGCAGTTAAAACAGTGTGACATTTGATATCAGAATAGACAAATTGACCAATGCAATAAAATATCTGCCTGCTAAACAAAACTGAGCATGCTTTGAAATTTTGATTTGTGACAGAGATAAAGCATCAGAAAAGGAGGGACTTTACTATGTATACAGCTGGGGGAGAATGATAGCCTATGGAAAAAGATGAAATTGACTCTTTCCCAAATAAATATAGACATACACACACACAGTCATTGAATGGGTTCACAAGGACCTGAGGAGTACACTTTTCAGTATCAAAAAAATCGGGTAATTGAGTATATTAAGTAATTTCTATAAATTAATAGCACACAAGAACATTAATGGGGGATGAGGAAAAAGGGCAGATAAATTAGCAGACATTACATAGAAATGATTTCTTAAAACAGTCCTGAATATTCGTTGGAACGACTGATGCTGAAGCTGAAACTCCGGTACTTTGGCCACCTGGTGCAAAGAACTGACTCATTGGAAAAGATTCTGATGCTGGGTAAGATTGAAGGCAGGAAGAGATGAGGACAACAGAGGATGAGATGGTTGGATGGCATCACCGACTCAATGGACCTGCGTTTGAGCAAGCTCCAGGAGTTGGTGATGGACAGAGAAGCCTGGCGTGCTGCAGTCCAAGGGGTCATAAAGAGTTGGACACGACTGAGCAACTGAACTGAACTGACTGACATGGAAATGGAAATACTGCGTGATTAATAATCACAGGGCTGGAAAATACCAGTTTTTGTTCCAGTCCTAAAGAAGGGCAATGCCAAAGAAATATTCAGACTACTGCACAATTGCACTCATTTCAAATGCTAGCAAAGAAAAGCTCAAAATTCTCCAAGCTAGGCTTCAACAGTAGATGAACTGAGAAATTCCAGATGTTCAAGCTGGATTTAGAAAAGGCAGAGGAACCAGAGATCAAATTGCTACCATCCATTGGATCATAGAAAAAACAAGAATTCCAGAAAAACATCTGCTTCATTGACAATGCTAAAGCCTTCGACTATGTGGATCACAACAAGCTCTAGAAAATTCTTCAAGAGATGGGAACACCAGGCCACCTGACCTGCCTCCTGAGAAACCTGTATGCAGGTCAGGAAGCAACAGTTCAGACTAGGCATGGAACAACTGACTGGTTCCAAATTGGGAAAGGAATACGTCGAGGCTGTATATTGTTACCTTGTTTATTTAACTTATATGCAGAGTACATTGTGTGAAATGCCAGGTTGGATGAAGCACAAGCTGGAATCAAGATTGCTGAGAGATATATCAGTAACCTCAGATAGGCGGATGACACCACCTTTATGGCAGAAAGTGAAGAGGAACTAAAGAGCCTCTTGAAAGTGAGAGAGGAAAGTGAAAAAGCTCACTTTAAAACTCAGCATTCAAAAAACTAAGATCATGGCATCCAGTCCCATCACTTCATCTCAAATAGTTGGGTAAACAGTGGAAACAGTGACAGACTTTATTTTCTTGTGCTCCAAAATCACTGGCGATCATGACTGCAGTGATGAAATTAAGACGCTTGCTCCTTGGACGAAAAGCTATGACAAACCTAGACAGCATATTAAAAAGCTGAGACTTTACTTTGCTGACAAAGGTCCATGTAGTCAAAGGTATGGTTTTTCCAGTAGTCATGTATTGATGTGAGAGTTGAACCATAAAGAAGGCTGAATTGACGCTTTTGAACTGAGTTGGAGAAGACTCTTAAGTCCTTTGGATTGCAGGGAGATCAAATCAGTCAGTCCTAAAGGGAATCAGTCCTGAATATTTATTGGAAGGACTGATGCAGAAGCTGAAGCTCCAATACTTTGGCCACCTGATGCGAAAAGAGCAGACTCATTAGAAAAGACTGATGCTGTGAAAGATAGAAGCCAGGAGGAAAAAGGGATAACAGCGGAAGAAATGGTTGAATGGCATCACTGAGTTAGTGGACATGAGTGTGAGCAAGCTCCGGGCGATGGTGAAGGATAGGGAAGCTTGGTGTGCTGCAGTTCCATGGGTTTGCAGAGTCAGACATGCCTGAGCGACTGGAAAACAACAGCAATAATCACATCATCTTCATAAGGAAGATGTGTTTTATTTTTTATTTATTATTTGGCTGCATCGAGTCTCTGTTATGGCATACAGAACTTGACTGCAGCGTGTGTGCTTCTCTCTTACTTGTGGAGTGTGGGCTTAGTTGCCCAATAGCATGTGGTGTTTCAGTTATCTCACCAGGAATTGAACCCATGTCCCCTGCATTGCAGGACAGTTCTTAACCACTGGACCAGCAGGAAAGTCCCAGAAATATTTTAAATGTGACATTTACAGGTGTTTGGAAGAGTCCACATAGTTGGGATATCTAACTTTCCTGGTGGGTATGTAGAATGATGGACTAATTTGATAAAATTGCTTGGTATTCTAAAATTACTCATATAGCTTTTGTGAATCAGTCCTTGTGTTTATTACATTAAAAATAAAATAACATGGGCTTCACTGGTGGTCCAGTGGTTAAGAATCCACCTTGTAATACAAGGGACACCTGTTCAATCCCTGGTCCAGGATATCCTATTCACTGTGGAATAACTAAGCCCGTGCACCACAATTACTGGGCCGGTGCTCTAGAGTGCAAGAACTGCAACTGCTGAAACCTTTGTGCCTAGAACCCGTGGTTAGCAAAAAGAGAAGCTACTGCAATGAGAAGCCTGTGAGCCACAACTATAGAAAGCCTGCACACAGCAATGAAGACCCACCAGAGGCAAAAAATAAATAAAATAACAATAAATGTTTATAGTTTAGCTTTATGTGCCAGAGAAAAGGCACATTATCAGAATCTGATTTTTGTGTTTAGACTGCAGTCATGGAATGAAAAGACGCGTGCTCTCTAGAAGAAAAGCTATTAGAAACCTAGACAGTTTATTAAAAAGCAGAGACATATACTTTGCTGATAGAGGTCCGTATAGTCAAAGCTATGATCTTTTCCAGTAGTCACATATGGATGTGAGAGTTGTCATAAAGATGGCTAATGCTGAAGAATTGATGCTTTCAGTTGTGATGGTGGAGAAGAGTCTTGGGAGTCCCTTGGATTGCATGGAGATCAAACGAGTCAATCATGAAGGAAATCAACCATGAATATTCATTGGGAGGACTGATGCTGAAACTGAAGCTTCAGTACTTTGGCCACCTGATATGAAGAGCCAGCTCATTGGAACAGACCCTGATGCTGGGAAAGATAGAAGGCAGGAGAAGGGGATGACAGAGGACATAGTGGTTGGATGGCATCACTGACTGAATGGACAAGAGTTTGAGCAAGCTCCGAGAGATGGTGAAAAACAGGGAAGCCTGGCATGCTGCAGTCCATAGAGTTGCAAAGAGTCGGACACGACTGAGCGACTGTACAACAATGATAGTTGTCAAAAAAGCTCATTTACAGAAGCAAACCTAATTCCACACACACTCCCCAACCTTATGGCCCTAGAGAATTTTTAAAAATACCTTTCATTCATTGATTGATTCATTCATTTGGCTGCTTAGGGCCTTAGTGAGACATGCAGGATCTTTTGTGCAGAACGCAGGCTCTTCCTCATGGTGCACGGATTTCCCTCTAGTTGTGGCAGGCAGGCTCCAGAGTGTGGGCCCCAGGCTCGTGGCACACAGGGTCTCTTCCTGTGTTGAGTGGTCTCCAGAATGTGAGGGCTCGGTAGTTGCCGTGCACAGGCATAGTTGCCCGATGGCATATTGAATCTTAGATCCCTGAGAAGGGATCACATCCACATTCCTTGCATTGGAAGACGGGTCCTTAACTACTGGACCATCAGGACTGTCTTTCTGAAGAATTTTATATTCATTTTTTCCTTAACCTCTTTATCATCGTTATGTTTCTTTTATAAATGCATTGTGTTCAGAGGCCTTACCTACCTTTTCTCTTTGCCATGTCCTCAACAAGTAGTAAAATTGGCAGTTCAAACACCATGCCAGTTTTAATACCAGAAGTTTATCTGTACTCATTGCAGCTTCCAAACCAAGAGTATACTTATGCTAACAGCATGAGAGAAAGAGCTGGATTTAAAAGCAGTTAGAAAACACCATCTTCATTATACTCAATTTAGTAGAAAATATTCTTGGCTTTCCTTTCTGAAGTCTTGAGTTTCTTCAGTTTTGATTTTTTAAGTCATTCTGAAATGTTATGAGGTAGAAAAGTTGGTGTGCAAAAAGTGTTGCCTTAAGATTTTTAAAAAAACATCATTGACATGGCAAAGTACACTTAAGACAAAAGCCATGTAAAGTCTAGCTGCCTTGATAACAATAGTTAAGGAGTAACTATAGTCCCCAGAGACACTATAAAGAACTATTGTCAGTTGCAATTGAATCAAGAAATTTGGGTGCTGTAAACATTCCACAGCCAATTCAGAGAAGATTGAGATTCATGTGAGATTAATAATAAAGATGATGATGACAGTGATATTGATGACAATGACAGGTAACATCAGGTATTCCAAGTATTGTTCTAAGTGTTTTCATTCATTCAACAGATACTCATTCAATACTACTACTTGGGTGTAAGGCACTGTTCTATATTTTGAGGATTCAGTGTGATAGAAAAGCAAAAGCTTTCATCCTAACGGAGAGGCAGATAACCAGCATACTGGTAGATATACAACCTGTCAAATTGTCTAAAGTGCTATGGAGAAAAGGAAAAGAAAGGAAACTAATGTGTCAAGTGGAATTTTTGTTGTTTGTTTTTATTTAATTTGTTTATTAGGTAGCTTCAGGAAAGAAATTAACAATTGGCAGAACCCCAAGAATCCTAAATTTGGTTTGGTGCTCTATTTTTGTTTTTGTGGTTTTTATGAAAATTACTCTGTTTGAACTAAAAGATAAAAGCAAAAATAATTCACCTTTCTGTTCTCTGTATCTGTGCAGTAACATAGGGTAGTACATATCTTTTCAAATTAGTGTTTTCATTTTCTTTGGTTAAATACTCAGAAGTGGAATTGCTAGATTATATGGTAGTTCTATATTTAATTTTTTGAAGACCATCCATACTTTTTTCCACAGTAACTGCACTGATTACATTCCCCAACAGTGCAGAAGGGATCCCTTTTCCCACATTCTCACCATTACTTGTTATTCATGTACCTGTTGGCCATCTGCACGTCTGCTTTGGGAGAGTGTTTACTTAGATCCTCTGCTCCTTTATCTTTGGGGTTTTTTTGGGTTTTTGCTACTAAGTTGTATGGGTTCTTTATATAGTTTGGATACCAGCCCTTTATCACATATATAACTTGCAGTTATTTCTTCCATTCACTAGTTTGCTTTTTTCATTTTATTGTCAGTTTCCTTTGCTGTGAAAAAGGTTTTATAAAAAATATATTTATTTTGAATTGAAGGATAATTGCTTTATAATGTGGTGGTGTTTTCTGCCATATATCAACATGAATCAGCCATAGGTATACCTATGTCTCCTCCCTCTTGAACCTCCCACCCCATGTGAAGAAGCTTTTTAGTTTGACGTAGTCCCACTTGTTTAATTTTACTTTTGTTATTTTTCATAGCAAATTTAGAAAATCATCACCAAGACCTGCATTAAGGAGGTTACTGCCACCTATGTATTTTTCTAGGAGTTTTATGGTTTCACATCTTATATTCAGGTCTTTATTATCCATTGCAAGGTGTTTTGTTTTTTAATGGTAAAAGTTAGTGTTCCAGTTTCTTTCATCATTTTGCATGTGCCTGTCTACTTTTTCCAACTCTGTTTATTGAAGAGACTTCCCTTTTCTCTTTGTATTTTGGCTACTTTGCTATAAATTAATTGACCATGTACACAGGAGTTTTATTTCTTGGCTTTTTTATTATATCCCACTGATCCATTTGCCTGCTTTTTTAATACCAATACCATACTGTTTTAATTGTTGCAGCTTTGTTCATTGCAGGTTGCTTTGGGTATTCAGGGTCTTTTCCGATTCCGTAGATATTTTAGGATTATTTGTTCTATTTTGTGAAAAATAGGATTAGAGTGTGTATATTGCTTTAGGTAATGTGTACATTTTTAACCACGTTAATTCTTACAACCCAGGAGCACAGAATATCTGTTACATTTGTGTGTTTTTCAGTTTCTTTTGTTTATGTTTTGTAGTTTACAGTATAAATTTTACACTTCCTTAAATTTATTCTTAGGTATTGTATTCTTTTTGATTCAGTTGTAAATAAGATTATTTAATTTGTTTTTCTTACAGTTCATTATTAATGTAAAGGAACACAGCAGAGTTTTGTGTCTTGATCTAGTATCTTCCAGCTTTACTGAATTCATTTATTAGTCCTAACAATTTTCTGATGGAGGCCTTAGGTAAGAATTATATAATACCATGTCATGTGTAAGTTGTCATAGTTTTACTTCCTCTTTTCCAGTTTGAATGCCTTTTCTTTTTCTTGCCTGATTGCTCTAGCTAGGACCTCTAATACTATGTTAGTAAAAGTGGCATGCATTGGCATCTTTGTCTTATTCCTAATCTTTGAAGAAAAGCTTCCACAGATTTTATCCCTTGAGTATTATGTTGGCTATCAACTTAGCACATATGGTGTTTATTGTGTTGACATATATTCCCTTTATACCTGCTTAGTTGAGAGTTTTTAATCATAAATGTATGTTGAATTTCATCAAACGCTTTTACTGCATCTTGAGATAATCATATAGTTTCTGTCCTTAATTTTTAACATGGTATGTCGCATTGGCAGATTTGTAGATATTTAATCATCTTTGTATCCCTTGAATAAATTCCGCTTGATAGTGAGGTATGATCCTTTTAATGTATTATTGGATTTAGTTCGTTAGTATTTTGTTGAGGATTTTTACATCTGTGGTCATCAGGGTTATTGGTGTGTAACTGTGTGTGTGTGTGTGTGTGTGTGTGTGTGTGTGTGTGAAGGAGATCCATGTCTGTTTTCAGTATCAAGGTAATGCTGGCCCTCTATAATGGGTTTGGAAGAGTTCCTCTCTCTTCTGTTTTATGGAAGAGTTTGAGAAGGATTCGTATTAATTTCCTTTAAATGTTTGGTAGAATTCACCAGAGAACCCCTCTGGTGGGGGGAGGATTTTTTAAAGGAAGTGACTATAGCAGAAGAATTAAATCTAAGGAGGGTGAGAGAAAAGAGAAAATCCAGGAATTGAGAGTATTATGACGTATCATACAAGGCATTTATAAAACTCTTAATGGTAAATTTTCTACTTTACATTTACACTTCTTACAACTTTTAAAATATATATCTCATAAACTTTGGGGTGTTTTTTCTTCTTTTTAAAATCTTACACTTCTTATGTACCTGTTTCAGTTAATAGAAGATATTTTTATTTAGCTTTTTTCAGTTTTTTTCTTCAAGGAATCCTTTGGCTCAGATTAGGTTAACTCTTCACATTTCTTAGAGTTTTGATATTATCAGACACACAAATAAATAGTTTAATGTTTAGATTACCTGGATTAAATCAATGAGAGATTGGAAATATTCATTATTATGAGCAATTGTGCTTGCTTTTTATCTTGATAAGAATTAAACTTAACATGGTTTTTAATAGATGTACGGCTTAATAGTTATATTTTTTAAAACAGCAAGAAAAATGATGTATTAAAAGCAAAGTAAATGAGAATAGCCTAATGTTCCCCTATGTTCATACTGTGCAGCATTATCTTAACACTTTGTAGGGCTTTTATGTTTGAAAGTAGAGTACTTCTATAAAAAGTTGCAAATGACAGTTTCTCAGTTGTGTCTGACTCTTTTTTGACCCCATGCACTGTAGCTTGCCAGGCTCCTCTGTCCATGGAATTCTCTAGGTCAGAATACTGGAGTGGGTAGCTGTTCCCTTCTCCAGGGGATCTTCCCAATCCAGGGATTGAACCCAGGTTTCCTGCATTGAAGGTGAATTCTTTACCAACCGAGCCACCAGGGAAGCCCTCATATACCTCTCCTTATATAGCTTTTCTCACTCTCCCTACGCAATAGCCCCCTAAATTTGTAGTTTCTTATTCTCGTATGTGCTACTATATTGTTATTTTGCATATAGACATCCATAAACAATATGTGGTTTTGTCCTGTATGTTTTAAACTTGATATACTGTATATATAATGTGTTTTTTAAAAACTTTATTAAATGAATGTGATTTGTTTTTGTTAAATGAGTGTAGTATGCTTTTTTCAATTTAACTTTTTTGTGGTTTAATAGTTTTAATTCATTTAGATTAACTTATGTATAGTATTCAGATATATTTTTGTCAAATATATTATCCATACTTCTGTTAACAGCTTTTAGGTTGTTTCTTTTTTTGTTGTTGTTAAAAGCAATAGTTTTTGTTTTTAACCATGCAAAATGTAGGAATCCTAGTTCCCCCAGGGATCTAACCCACTCACCCTGCATTGGAAGCATGGGGTCTTAACCGCTCGACTGTCAGGGAAGTTAGAAACAGTGCTGTAGTAATGTTTTTGTACATATGTCCATGGTGTACAGTGACACCTTTTTGAAGGTGTATTTTTGGAACTAGAAATACTGCATTTAGGGCACACTTACTTAACTTATTAGGTATTGCCCAGTTGCTCTCCAGGACCATTGTCTCCATGTATTTTCTCATCAGCTTTATGTTTTTTTCACATCTTCATCAACATTGAGTATGTGTCTTTGTAATTGCAGCTAATGGTATAAAGTAGTGTCTCACTGTTGTTTTCATTTGTTCTTTGACTTTTTCTTTCTTCAGTCACTTGTTCAGTATGTACACGTCTCCCACCTCATGGCTCAGATGGTAAAGAATCCGCCTTCAGTGCAGGAACCCCAAGGTTAATCCCTGGGTTGGGAAGATCCCCTGGAGAAGGGAATGGCTACCCACTCCAGTATTGTTTCCTGGAGAATTCCATGGGCAGAGGAGCCTGGCCGGCTACAGTCCATGGGGTTGCAAAGAGTTGGACTTGACTTCACAGTCTGTTTTTCAATAGAAGCTTGTTTCTTTTAAAAGACTGCTTTGTAGGATTTCTTTGTATTTCTAGACACTAATCCTTTAATGGTTTTATATTACATATGTCATCTTCAGCAGCTCATTTTTTCACATTTTTTCAATTCATAATGAGTAAAAATGTTATAGTTTAGGGCAGTCAAGCATTTTGAAGTTAAATAATGCAATTTATAATTAGGGTTCCTATCGCCTTACATCTTGCTCACCTGTCCCAGAAGCTATTTAAATCATGAACAAGTTTACTACCCTTTTCCCTGTTAGAGGCATTGTAATTGAAAATCTTTGCTCTAGTGTTTTACTAATAAGTGATATTAGCCCTGGATTTTGCATAGATGTCATTTATTAGTTAATGAATTTCTTGTTTTTTATATTACTTAAAGAATGTTTTTTCTTGTTCATAAATGATTATTGAATTTCATCAGATTCTATTTCTGCATCTCATGAGATACTTATGTTTTTTTCTCTTATAATATGTCCTTTTTTACCCTATAATATGTTAATATGGTGAATTACATTCATAAAACAGTCTTTGAAGTCTTTGAAGAAGCCTAGTTTGAACATTTCTACATTAATTTAACAGAAAAGTGTTTTTTTTAAATCTGACTTATATTGTTGCTAGTTCAAGAAATACAAACCTATTAAAATTATGAAATATACTATGAAAATCATATATAAAATGTGTTTACATAAAATTTTATTTTGTATGAATTTACATAATAAAATGACTTACTCTTTAGCTGCCATTCAAGTGAAAAAGTGGAACATTATCAGTGTTCATCAATGTTCCCCTTCCCAGTTATCTTTCCTCCTTGCCTATCCCAAAACATTTAACTAGTGTGATGATTTTTATCATTCCTTTGCTTTTATTTATAGTTTTATAACCAAAGTATGTATCCATAAACAGTCACTGTTTATTTTCAAAAACTGAGTAACAAAAACAGGCTTAACTCTGTATGGAGAATGTGTTATTGCCACTGTTTGATGAAGGCTTCCAGTAGAAAATATTAGAACAGTTTCTAGGTCACTGTGAGGCTTCAGAGTTTCTTTGGGGGAAGGTCATAAGGACTCACTCATAAAGTGAATAGTGATGAGTCATGATGAATTCTCTTTACTGCCATTAAGGGATGTAGCAAACCTTTATTATACACTGGTTACAAGGTGCCTCACTAGAGTATAGTCAGCGAGAATAGGCTACTGTCTTCCTTCAAAGTTCTGAATTCACTGTGGTTTACCTCTGATTCTCAGGAGTAAGTTGAAACATGAAATGCATGTTCTCAGTTAATGTATATGAAGCACAGAAGAAAGCATGAGCTTCATTATCATATGGTCAAAGCCAGCCAATTTTATATATATAGACTTCATCTCGGGTTCAGTCCTCAAGCTACAAAAGAAGTTACAGAAGCAAAGAGCTTATTGGTAATAGATCTCTGTATACCTGTTTTTTGAATCACAGTGTCACATTGAGGATTGGTTACCATTTAGGTCTGTTGTGTGTGTGTGTGCTCAGTCGCATCTGACTCTGCGACCACATGGACTGTAGCCTTGGAAGAAAAGTTATGACCAACCTAGACAGCATATTAAAAAGCAGAGACACTATTTTGCCAACAAAGATCGTCTAGTCAAGGCTGTGGTTTTTCTAGTAGTCATGTATGGATGTGAAAGTTGAACTATAAAGAAAGCTGAGTGCCAAAGGATTGATGCTTTTGAATTGTGATGTTGAAGAAGACTCTTAAGAGTCCCTTGGACTGCAAGGAGATCCAACCAGTCCATCCTAAAGGAAATCAGTCCTGAATATTCATTGGAAGGACTGATGTTGAAGCTGAAACTCCAGTACTTTGGCCACCTGATGCTAAGAACTGATTCATTGGAAAAGACCCTGATACTGGGAAAGATTATAAAGCAGGAGGAGAAGGGTACGACAGAGAATGAGATGGTTGGATGGCACCAATGACTCATTGGACATGAGTTTGGGTAGACTCCAGGAGTTGGTGATGGACAGGGAGGCCTGGTGTGTTGCAGTCCATAGGGTCACAAAGAGTCAGACATGACTGAGCAACTGAACTAAACTGGACTGTAGCCTGCCATGCTCCTCTGTCCATGGCATTTTCCAGGCAAGGATACTGGAGTGGGTTGCATTTCCCACTCCAGGGACTCGTCCCAACCCAAGGATCGAACCCGGCTCTCTTGTGTCTCTTGCCTTGTCAGACTGATTCTTTACCACTGGCACCATCTGGGGAGTCAGGTTCTGTTACACAACTGTAACCTTGGACTCTATACCTTTTCTGTATTTATAGAGGGTACTTTCTTCCCTGTTATGTGTTGGCTCATTTGTTTCTTATATCCTTGTCTTTCTTCACTCTGTCAAGAGTAGAGTACATCATGAATACCTCCTTGAGATAGAGTGCTTGAAAGTTTTTTTGGTTCCTTGGTAATAGTTTAGACATTTAATTCTAGCTTAGAAATTTTTTTTTCCACTATTTTGAAAATGCAGCATTACATTTAAAAGCTTTCAAGGTAGTTGTTGAGAAGCCTTGAGGACCAACTGTTTCCTGGATCCATTATATGTCACCATTTTTTTTCCTGGAACCTTGTGGAATCTTCACCTTATCCCCTAAGTTTCTGAAATTTTATTGTGATATTTCTGTATATGAGACTATTTTCATCCTTTGGGTTTAAGGCCCTTTTAATCTGACAGTTTACTTCCTCAGCCCAAAGATTTTCTTAGTTTTATTTATTTTTGTTTTTCCCCCTTTGATTAAAACTTTCCCTCCATTTTTTCTGTTCTCTCCTAAAATGGATGCTGGTTCTTCATTTTTCTTCCGGTTCTTTAATTTTCTGTCCTGCTTTCTATTTCTCTGTGTATTTTGTTCTACTACCAGTTTCTAATTTTCTAGGAAGTAGATTGCCTCAACTTTGCTTTTAAGGTTTTTACTATTTTTTTTTAATAGCATCTTGTTTGGGTTCCATGAATGAAATATCTTATTCCGAGAATGTAAATTTTGGTCACTAATGTTTTGTTAGCTCTTCATAGTCTCTGTTTCCTACAGGTAACTCTTTTCTATTTGTCTGTTTATTTACGGAGTCTATGTTTTAAGTTAGAGGCTTTCTACAAATACCAAGCAATTGCTGGCTGACTGCTCATGGTAGAGGAGTAAATTATTGTCAGGTGTTGATTGGAAGTTCCAAGGGCATGGATGGGATTTGTCTGTTTTGAACTTTGCTGAATGATGATCTGGAAAAGTAATTGAGAGTCAGATGCAGTAGTAGCATTTTGACTTGTCATTTCTCAAATTGGTTGCTTTCCCCAGGAAAGACATGAGTCTCCTGTCAGGTAACTGTCGATAATGACTCTGGGTACCAAACAGGGAAGAGGCTGAAGTCTCTGCCTTTAGATTATTAGTGTGTGTGTATATGTATATATGTATGTGTATATACATACACACATATATATATGTGTAGTCACTTAATTTTTTCTATTTTCATTTGTATATGGTGATTAAACCTTCTTCGCATTTTACTCTTAGCCTTCTGAAGTATTTCATTCTAAAGAATTTCTCTAATTTATTTTTTAGTAGAATTTCGGGATGGACTGAAATGCTTGTATATACTTTGCTAACTTAACCCAAGAAACCTTAACCTGCTTTTTAATGGTCCTACTTATTTCTACATGTAAGTTATTTATGATACAACATTTAAATATCCTGAAATATGTGATATCTAGGTGTTCCATGCATGCTTTTTTAAGTAAATCATTGAGTAAAAAGTATTAACTATTTTTATGAATGTCAACATTCATGCCTCTTTTTTGAAGTAAAGGAACTAGGTGAAAAGAAAGCAGATATAAGGAAAATTCAGACAAATTTGTCATATTACTGTGGTGGCAACCACTATAAAATATTGAAATAAAGAAATTTTGTATTTAATACCTTCTTTTCAGATATAAGCACTAAGAAGCATCAGGAAAATCTATTTTAATCAAATTGCTTATAGTGGTGTAAGGTTTGCATAAAAGTATAGCAGTATGCCTTTGAGAAAGACTTTATATGTTTGGTTAACTCAGGGGTATGTAAGACAAAAAGAAGAAAAAGAAAATGACTGGCCAGACTGAACTAGGAGTCTGAAAAAATATGTTGGAAAGTAGCTGTGTTTCTTATGGTAGTAAAACCACCCACAAAATTTACCTATTTACTGTGGTGTTTACGTGAATGTTTGGAAAACAAAAAAGTGTTTCTGTGATCTTGATGATAAGTCTGGTGTTACTATTAGGTTATAGATGGTTAAAATTCTTCTATAGCTTAATGGTGGTGGTACTTGAAGTCACTGCATTTGAATACATACTTTCTAAATATTCTGAACTCTGATGATTTAGAAAAATCACAGAATAAGTAAGTCAGGGTATACTTTTTAAAAGAATTTCTAGTTTCCTCTCACATACTGCTAGTCCTTTCAAAGTTTGGGGATTTAAAATGCAGAAAAAGATCCAAAAAAATATTCTGAAAGTCAAGGCAGAAATTCATCATTAATGCGTTAGTGTATTTTTTTTTAGTATGTATTTTACTATTTACTGTTAAGAGACATCTAACAGTTTTTATTTATAACTATTTATTGTTATAATCTCTTGATTTAAACTTATAGCAAATGTAAGTATCCATCACCTGAAAATGTGTTGCTTTGCATATCAAAATTCAACCACTCAGATAGCCTTAGTCTAGTTTCAGAAAAATAAAGGCCAATAAGCAAATTATTGTCTGACCAAGTCCTTTTTCCTTTGCACCACATAACTTTTTACCCCTAAAGCCCTATTTGAGTAGAGGCAAGAAGTGTTTAGTGTGAATTTTACTCAGGATATGATGACTCAATCTGAGATTTTGCTCAGAAGGCAAACTTCTGTGGTGATAACATGCTTTGCTCACTTTTTTTTTTTCAATATAGTTTTCCTGCAGTTTCTCTAGAACTTTTTTTGTGAAGTATGTTAAATGATGAAACACCTGCTGTATTAGTTTGCTGCAGCTGCCATAACAAAGTGCCAGAGACTGAGCGCCTTTAGCAATAGAAAGTAATTTTCTCATGGTTCTGGAGGCTAGAAATCAAAGATGAGGTGTCAGCAGAGTTGGTTTCTTCTGAGGCCTATGAGAGAAGTATCTGTCCGCAGTCTCCTTCCCTTATAGATAGCTGCCTTCTTCCTGTGTCTTTATATTATCTCTCTTCTTCATTCATGTGTTCTTAAGCATCACCAGTCATACTGGATCATGTCCCACCCTAATGACTTCATTTTTTTAACTTAATTACTTCTGCAAAAATCCTTTCTCCAAATATGGTCACATTCAGAAGTACTAGAAATTAGGACTTCAGCATAAGAATATTTTAGATGGGCTACAGTTCAGCCCACAACACATGGTATTACAAAAGTTTGTCTTTTTTAAAGTAGAGGATTTATCTGCCCAAGATATGAAATCATTTATTAAAATGTGTAGTTATAAACAGTGAGAGCTTTATTTCCCTGTTATCAGAAACATAACTTTGAAAAGGAAGCAGTAAAAAAAAATAAAGAAAAAGAAAAGAAAGCAGTAATGAAATCTCAGCACTAGTTCTGAAAGAGCTAACTAGTCATCCAGTTAGAGGCATATTGAGGTTCACACTTCTGTTATATAAACCCTAACCATAAAATAGATTTCACTTTCAGTTCAGTTCAGTCTCTCAGTCGTGTCCGACTCTTTGTGACCCCATGAATCGCAGCACGCCAGGCCTCGCTGTCCATCACCAACTCCCAGAATTCACTCATACTCACATCCCTCGAGTCGGTGATGCCATCCAGCTATCTCATCCTGTCGTCCCCTTCTCCTCCTGCCCCCAATCCCTCCCAGCGTCGGAGTCTTTCCCAGTGAGTCAACTCTTCGCATGAGGAGGCCAAAATATTGGAGTTTCAACTTCAGCATGCAATGAACACCCAGCACTGATCACCTTTAGGATGGACTGGTTGGATATCCTTGCAGTCAGTCCAAGGGACTCAAGAGTCTTCTCCAACACCACAGCTCAAAAGCATCAATTCTTCGGCGCTCAGATTTCACTTTACAAATGCTTAAATAGATGATGTTTATGCTTAGTGTGCCCAGTCATGTTTAACTCTTTGCCATCCCATGGATTGTAGCCTGTCAGGCTCCTTGGTCCATGGAATTCTCCAGGCAGGAATACTGGAGTGGGTTGCCATTTCCTACTCCAGGGTATCTTCTTGACCTAGGTGTTAAACCTGCATCTCTTGTGTCTCCTGCATTGACAGGTATTTTTACCACTGCATCACCTCCGCTTAACTTTACCTGTAACCCTTTGTCTGTAGGTAACCCTAGTCATTCTTAGTTAGGTGTGCTAAGTAGCTAATGTTTATTTATTAATTGGAGTATAGCAAAAGCTATTCCTAATGTGTTTGAATCTTAACTTTGGCTGTAGTTTAACTTTTTAAAACATTTTTGTTTTTGCCTGTTTTAAGTGAATAGCTAGGTCAATATAAAAATGTTTTAAAAGGGGACTTCCCTGGTGGTCTAGTGATTAAGATATTGTGCCTCCAATGTAGGGAATAGGGTTCCATACCTGGTGTGGGGATTAAGATGCCATGTGCCCTGTGTTCCCACCAAAAGGTAAAATTTTTCTAAGTCTTAAAAGACATCAGTTTGAAATAAAATATGTTACTTCTATTTACCAATTATTTATATTATATATATTTCACAGTGGAGTACACTGCCAAGTCTGTTTGAAGAGCCTCTGCCAATAGACCTTTTATACAGATGAAAAGTGAATAAAAGCAACTGATGTCTATGATCTGAGTTTTTCTAATTTAACCCAGTCTAGGGCTCAGTGTTTTTACTATACAGACTTTATCATAGTTGGTATTCTTATGGCAGATGCTTCCAATAATAAATGTTGCTTTTGCAGTGTAGACAAAAGAATCTTAGAATTATTCCTGCCAACCTAAAAAGTAAGAGTTTACTTGTTAACATGGATATTCACGTAAAGCATGATACTTTTATTTATACTTGAGTACTTTTCCATTTTGAAGTTTAACAGGCAGCTGGGTGGTTGTTTTTGTGTTTTAAATTCCTGGCTCTGAATCCTAAGTCCTCATTCCCTCAGAGGTAGCCCAGCAATCTGGGGACGCCTGTGTCTGAAAAGAGACAGCCTTATGCCCAAACTTCTGTTATGAACTTCTGATATCCAATATGAGTTATTTTGATTGCATTCCTGACAATGACAAAGGAAGTAGCTAACTATCATTCATATTTGGTGATTTGAAATTTTCATCAATTTGGCCTTTTTTTCCCTTTTGAGTTCATAACAATTAAAGAGATTTTATTTATACCACCCATATGAAGGACGGGATTCCCTGGTAGCTCAGCTGGTAAAGAATCTGCAGTGCAGGAAACCCTGGTTTGGTTCCTGGGTCAGGAAGATCCCCTGGAGAAGGGAATGGCTACCCATTCCAGTATTCTGGCCTGGAGAATTCCATGGATATGTCCATGGGGTTGCAAAGAGTTGGACACGACTGAGTGACTTTCACTTTGACTTTCATATGAAGGATATTCTAACAGATGCTGCTAGGAATACAGTGAGTAAGGCAAATTTCTTGCCCTGACAAGCACACTGAAAGAAAGTGAAAGTAGCTCAGTTGTGTCCGACTCTTTGTGACCCCATGGACTATACATGGTCCATGGAATTCTCCAGGCCAGAATACTGGAGTGGGTAGCCTTTCCCTTCCCCAGGGGATCTTCCTAACCCTGGGATCGAACCCAGGTCTCCCACATTGCAGGCGGATTCGTTACCAGCTGAGCCACAAGGGAAACCTGACCAAGCACGGTAATTACTGTAATTCAAGATAGAGTAAGACTGATGCCGTAAGAATGTATTGTTTCTTTTATCAGTTACAAGACAAAGTGGCTTCTCAGAGGTATCCTGGCTCTTCCCTCTGAAAGTGTTTGGTTGATATCAGAAAAAGTCTCAGTAAAAAATAAGAATATTTTATAATATAATAATAAATAGAATCTTTGTAATTTTTGGCTCAATAAAGTCAGATAACAGGTTCTTGTTGACTGCTTTATTTGGACACAGCACTGTTTTCTACTCTGCTAAATCATGAAGAAATAGTAAACATGTAGTTATAATATGTTGTGTAGATTGCTTTTTACTTTTCCTCCAGTCTTAGCTATCTGAAGATAACATACAACTTGCTGGCTCTTTAAAAAGGTTCTCCTGCAAGAGAAAGCTATAATGAGACATCATTTTTCAAATACCAAGTTAACAAAGATCAATATTGTTGATAACATTTTTTTTAAAAAGATTGTGGGGAAGCTGCCAGTCTTTCATTAATAGTATATTTTGGTATAATCTTTATGGCGTAGAGTTCTAGTTATATACCAACTCAGATATTTTTCTTTTAGAAATTTATCCTACAGTCTACATGCGTTTTTGGGAAATGACTTTAACTACAAGGCTTATTCTTGTGTGTCATAGCATGGAAACAGCATAAATAGCTATTAAGTCAAGTATGATACATCCATCCAGTAGAGTAGGATATAGCCAACCATTAAAAAGAATTATATCGCTCTGTATATAGAGACAGGGAATTGATTCATTTCAGAATATAGTGAAGTTTTTTTTGTTTTTGTTTTTTTTAATGAAGAACAATGTATAGAATTTTGGGCAAAAATGTGTTTTGTCCATGGCCTATATATGTACATATGTGCATGCTTAAATATACATACAGTATCTCTGGGAAAAAATAAAAATTTGTTAAAATTTATTTGGGCTAAGAAATCAGATGTGCTTACTGGGATAAAATGGTAACTGGTGTTTCCCTGAATATATTTTAACTTTGTACTTTGTGTTTCTGAGAGACAGTGATTCTCAAGCATTTTCCCTTATTGCCTTTCCTGTAGTATATACTTTAGTAGGTATTGAGGAAATCTGCTGAGGCTTTTAAATTGAATATAAAGTGTTTATTATAGTTTTCTTAATGATTTTTCTCTTGAGTCTCAACTTTCACCGTGAAAGCAATGATAATTTATTTTAGATGATCTGCCTTTAAGATTCAGAGGAGGAAATAGTTACCAAAGATATTTATTCATGTAAAAAAGATGGTGTTATAAAACTATCCTTTCTTTGACAGATTTTTTTTTTTTTTGCTTCTCCAAATGGTAATATTTCCTGAAGTGGTAAATTTGAAAGATGGGCAAAAATTTTTTTTGTCTAGGCACAGATAGCCTTCCTTTCCCTTTGGTACAAATACATCATTGGTAGTTTTATTGTTCTTCTGATAACTGTGCTGACTTATTATTTTAGAGGGTAGTTTGTGGCCCTGAAACCAAACATGTAATGCTATATGTGAGATAGACTCCCTAACCTTGGCTTCATGAGAACTATAATTAACAGAGCTCTCTGACCAGACTGAATTATGAATTAACATGCTACCTTACACACTTGGTTGTATGTTATATTCACTGAAGTGTGATAATTGCCTAGTGGAATAGCCATTTAAGTAATACGTTTGTTGTAAATGTATTATACTTCTGCGTTTCTTTAGAAAATGCAGATTATCAGCAGTTCTAATTAAATATACCCATTAACTCAGACATTCCACTTCTAAGTATTTAACAGTCCACATATATTTGTTAGGAATAACTTAAAGGATCATCATTGTTACTATAAATGAGATAATTTGAAGACTTAATCATCTGAAAACAGAAAATTCAAAAAGGCTGGGTTCTATGAGAAGCTGTCTCTTTGTTTCTTATAGAGATGACTTTTGCTGACAGTCTTGAAATTTGAAAATAGGACAAGGAGGAATTCCCTGGTTGGAACTCTGGACTTTCACTACCAAGGACCAGGATGTTCAGTCCTGGTTGGGGAACTCTAAGGTCCTGCAAGCTGCACAGTGTGGCCAAAAAGAGAAAATAGGATAAGGGCATTCGTGTAGAGCTTCTTGGAATTCATATGAGTTGGTGGAAGTTGGTTATCTGCAATTACGATTTTGCTGAAGGGAAGATTATAAATTAATGTTATTGTACAGAAACTATAGGCAACAATAATACAGTGGATATTTGTTTATAGGGCATTTGAAACAGGTGAACTTTTTTCTCTTGAAAAATATCCATTGTAAAATAGACTTTGCAATATGCTATAGTAGGAAATCCAGTTTTAGTATTTAAATATGTAATAATTCAAATATCATCTTGATTTCTAAATGTTTTCATAGTACATAGTTTCTTGAGTGGTTCTTAGCACTATAAACTTTATAATGTTTATTCAATATATAAACTGTTAATAATTTTAAGACATGATAATTCTTTTAAGTGCTGTGGTAAGTATACTCCAAATATATAAATGTTTGGAAGTAATATGCTTTGCGTTAAAATGTGTTCCCCCAGAAGATATTTTGAAGCCCTGACCTCTTGACACCTGTGAATGTGACCTAGTTGAACACAGCATCTTTGTAGATGCAATCAAATTAAGATGAGGTTATTAGATAGCAGGCTATAATCCAGTAAGACTAGTGTTGTTATAAGAATAGAGAAAATGGACACAGGTTGAGAGATGATGGAGACTGATTGGAGTGATGCACAAAAATTGCCAGAAAACCACCAGAAGCTAGAAGAAAGCAAGGAAAAACTCCGTTAGAGTTTTCAGAGATAATATGACCCATAAACAACTTCTTTTCAGACTTCTCATTTCCAGAACTATGAAACAGCAAATTTCTGTTGCTTAAAGCCACTTCATTCAGCAGCTGTAGGGAAATGTATAAAACACAAGTTAATTTTTTTTTTTAGTTTATGTTTTTGTAATTTATATCACATATTCTAGTAAGTCTTACTTTTAACCTTTTTTCTCACCTTTTCCTAGTTCCGTTTTTCCTTTGTCTGTTTCTTCCTACAGCCTCATTCTTTTCTCTAGCTGAAGCTATAGAAGTCCTTTCATCTACACTTACCTGTCAGGTATATAAGATGAACCCTTTATTCTTCAGAATGTCTAGTCTGTAATATGTGGGCATGATGAAACACTGAATTATGCACCAAAGATATAGCTGAACTTGTCATCATGATCCCTAATGGTCCTTGGGGGCTGGGGGAAACAGCTGTAGTTTTAGAGAAATATAATGGACTTTAAAAAGTCATCTTGTCCATGGTGGGGGGTGTCCATGAGGGAGGTTAAAGAGGGAGGGAGTATATGTATACATATGATTCCCATTGCTGTACTCCAGAAACCAACACAACATTGAAAAGCAGTTATCCTTCAATTAAAAATAAATTTAAAAAAATCATCTTGTCCAACCTTTCCATTTTGCAGATAGAAAATTTTAACTGTCTCATCTCTTCCCTTTTTTTTAATGATTTTATTTATTTTTAAATTTAATATTTGATAATTAATCTTTGGCTGCACTGGGTCTTTGTTTTGCTGTGCGCTGGGTCTGCACAGGCTTTCTCTAGTTACAGTGAGGGTCACTCTTCATTGCGGTGTGCGGGCTTCTCGTTGCAGAGCACTGGCTTAGTAGTTGTGGCTCACAGGCTCTAGAGGGCTTGTGCTCGGTGGTTGTGGCACACGAATTAGTTGCCCCATGGCATGTGGAATCTTCCCAGACCAAGGATAGAACCCCATGTCCCCTGCATTGGCAGGCAGATTCTTAACCACTATACCACCAGGGACGTCCAAAAGTCAACGTTTTTTTTTCTTTGGTGCAGGAGCTTAGTTGCTCTGAGGCATGTCAAATCTTCCTGAATCAAGAATCTCAAATCTGTGTCTCCTGCGTTGCCAGGCTGATTCTTTACCACTGAGTCACCAGGGAAGCCTAAGCTTTTTGTTTGTTTGTTTGTTTTTAATTTCGAAGCATTTTTGTTTTTTTTTTTTTAAATTTTTTAGCCACACTGTACAGCACATGGAATCTTAGTTCCCCCACCAGGGGTTGAACGCATACCCCCTGCATTGGGAGCTCAGAGTCTTACCACTGAACCACTGGGGAAGCCCCTCATCCCTTCCTTTTAGAATGCTCTCATTCTCTGAAACAATCTGGTTGAGTTTTCATATCCTTTCCAGTGGGCTTTGGAAAACCAAAATGTGAATGAAGAAACAGGTGACTTAAATGTTGGCGTTATTTTTTGTATGTTAAAGTGTACTTTTTTCACCTAATATATATGGGTTGTTTGTTTGTTTGTTTGTTTGTTTTCAAGATTACTAATATGGCTTCAACTTTTCTGAACGGATAACTTCGTGCCATATTCATAGCTAAAGTTCTAGTTCTAATCAACCAAACTGTTTTTCCCACTACATTCAGGAATGACTTAAAAATACAGTGATAGTTAAATTTTTATATCAGAGGCAATCTTTCAGAAATGAGACAGTTGGGTAAGCTTCATTCAGGCTTGAATTACAGTGCTGTTAGCTTTGATTTCAATGTTAGTGAATCAACAGTATATTTAGATAAAGTGTCTTTAAGCAGAAGCACACATCGAAGAAGGTTATATATTGATAGGTTGATGAAAATGTTGTTACCAGAGGCTCCAGGAATCTACCTCTCTATTTCTATTAGGGGCTCTGACTCAGTATTTGGTCATTTGCAGAGACTGTGTAGAACTGTATAGACTATACAGTCTCTGAAAATAACAACTTTATGTACTGAACTCTATATAACTCTGTATAACTACTGAAAATAACAACTCTATATACAACTGTATTATTTGACTGAAATATTTAAAAACTTGTCCTCTGACACATTGGAAGTAAATTGTAGGTATTTTTGCATGTAAAGAAGTTCTTGCTTGTAAAATTTTCAAAATTAAGTTTGTAATTTATGCAAGCTACCTCTTTCTTGATCAGAATGCTAACTAGTGAACCTATATGGAATCCAAGCAAGAAAGGAACCCATGAGGAAAGAACTCACGAGCTTGAAGCACTTAAATTCTTATTCATGTTTTCAATTTATAATATTTATAGCTTCTCTCAGAATTTTTCTAAATACTACAGTTTTGCAAGATTTCTTTCTCTTCAAGGGAGAATCCCTAAAGTGGATTTCCCTTTTCAACTAGGTGACCTCAAGATGGTTTGTTACACTGTCTTACATAGTAACCGCATACAGCCTTTAACAGTTTAGTTCTGCATTTTCAATAGCACCTTTTAAAAATTAATTTTCTAAGATCTGTTGGAAAGTGTTTTCCCTAAGGACTATCGATTTTTAAATGTTCTTTACAGATACTTCATGATGGTATTTGTTGCACAAATTCTTTGTTCGATACTATGGAAAATACAGAGATGAATATGAAGAGATCTTTGACCTAGAGCTCAAAGTTTTGTGGAGATAAATACCTGCATAAATACATTATCGATTAGGGACTTTCCTGGCAGTCCCTTGGTTAAGATTCTGTGCTTCTGCTGTAAGGGACATGGGTTCGATCCCTGGTCAGAGAACAAAGATCCCACATACCAGGCAGTGCAGCCAGTAAGTAAATAAGCAATTAAAGCTATTTTATTGTGT
Organism: Budorcas taxicolor; assembly: GCF_023091745.1. Taxonomy (NCBI): domain Eukaryota; kingdom Metazoa; phylum Chordata; class Mammalia; order Artiodactyla; family Bovidae; genus Budorcas; species Budorcas taxicolor. The sequence goes on from NC_068914.1 coordinate 26,225,150, forward strand.
TACAGTAGAAGTCTAAATAAACATCATTGATTATGAGGTAGGAAAGCATTAATTTTGACTGGCAGTATCTGAAATGTCATAGAAAAATGTATGTTTGAACTATGCCTGGAAAGGATTGAGTGAATTTTAACGTGGATATGGAAAAATACCTTAAGCCAATAGAGGCAAATAAATGAGAAAGAACAGAGAATGTTTCAGGATATAAGATATGCATAATTAGGGAAAGGCACTAGTGGAAAATGAGGCAAAAAGGGAAGTTCATCTGCATGATGAAGAAGATTGGACACCTTTTGTAAGTAATACCAAGTGATTTGAATAAGGGAATGATTCAGTCAGATTTGTTGTAGGATCATTTGCAAGAGATTATGTTGGATTGTGAAACTGGGATGACTTGAAAATTTTATACTGAGGCCCTATTTTAATGACAGGGAGTGCAATGATATTGTAAACTGTTTTCCAAAAGCAAGACAAAAATATGTTAACTATTGTCATCTCTGTTTTAGAACCCAAGAGAGTGGTAACAGTGGACATCAGTGATGACAAAACAGGAGAGGTCTTCACTTTAGAATATGGCTAGAAAAGTAATGATTATTGTTTATCCACCCCACTAAACTAAAAATTCTGTGAGAGCAGGTGTTTGATTCTACACAGTGCTTATTCTCCAGGTACTTGTTGGTTGATCTGATGGCTAGATGGATGAATATAATAGAGTGGCCAAGTTTTATTTTAGTTAAGGTTTGGTGGCAAAGCGAGCATTTCATTAAAAGGTCAAGAGTGTCCTTTTCTTCTTTAGGGTTAGTTCTGAAATAACAATAGCTGAATTCATTATTTTTGTTAGGAGGATTGGACTGTGTAATCATACCAGAAAACATAGTTGGCTAGATTGGAGGTGGGTTATGGCCCTGAAGAAGAGATTAAGAATAGTAGGTCGTCTTATATCATGTTAATAATGATGGGCTATGAAGTGGATTTGGCATTAGAATGTTTGTGGAATATTAGTATGATCTAATGACATTTGTCCTGTCTTAATTACTCCCATAGACTTAAATAGATCCTAGTGGTCATCTAGTCTGTGGGAATGACCACTGGAATGACTTTAAAACAATTTTTTAAAAACAAGCTTGTGGGAATGGAATTAAAATATAGAATGGAAATAGAAATATTTTATGTCTGTATATATCTCTCTTCTATCCCACAAAAATAGAGAAAAGAAACTGAAATGTTAGGTTAAAAGATTATTTTTTTTTATAGACAAAAGGGTAGCAAAAGTACTGTACTGATCAGGTTTTTCTTACTGAGTAACTAATAGCATTTGGAAATGGTCCCACAGATTAACAAATAACATATGTAGTATTCTTTCTCAAGATTAGTTATCTCCCACCAAAAAGAAAACTTCACATTGATTCTCTTACCTCATCAAAACTTATTTTCATGAGTTCATTAATTAAATTCCCTTAACCGACCTCATTTATTCATTTTTGTCTTTTTATTGCTAAATGAATTTCAATATAAATAATTTTCTATTAAGAGCAAAATTGCCAGCATTTTGTAACATTGCCTATGTTAATCTTTTTCCATAAGTATCTCTGAGGAATCATAAAACATTAGAGATGGACAGATCCTATTGGTCTTGCCCTATAGTATTACCCCAAGAGCTTTTTCCCAACCCATTTTACATATTTTCCAGTGTTTTTAGCAATTTCAGAAATTTTTTGTATTACCAAGTTCCCCAGCAGTCAAATTTGTACTTTTAGACCTTTCTTTAAGGATATTTACCTATTTTTGGCTAGAAGTTGCTTTCACTGTTTTCTAGAACATTCATGTGTAATTTATGTATTTTCAAAGTGTTATCCTGTTTATCATCTCTTTATTTGAAAAAGGCTCCATTGTACATATTGGAGCTTTTTGGGGTGGGGGGGCGGTATTCTTCCTTTGGCTGAGCGCCGAAGAATTGATGCTTTTGAACTGGGGTGTTAGAGAAGACTCTTGAGAGTCCCTTGGACTGTAAGGAGATCCAACCAGTCCATTCTGAAGGAGATCAGCCCTGGGATTTCTTTGGAAGGAATGATGCTAAAGCTGAAACTCCAGTACTTTGGCCACCTCATGTGAAGAGTTGACTCACTGGAAAAGACTCTGATGCTGGGAGGGATTGGGGGCAGGAGGAGAAGGGGACAACTGAGGATGAGATGGCTGGATGGCATCACCGACTCGATGGACGTGAGTCTGAGTGAACTCCAGGAGTTGGTGATGGACAGGGAGGCCTGGCGTGCTGTGATTCCTGGGGTCGCAAAGAGTCGGACACGACTGAGTGATTGAACAGAACAGAAGAGATTCTTTCCTTTTAGGTATTTTTCTGTGATTTAAATAATTTATTAAGTTATTTAAATTTTGTAAGTAAAAGTCATCTTAGAATTTTTGTTCTGTAATCAGGTTTCTGAATAATGAATTAATTTCCTAAAAATGTCATAATTTAAAAGTATCTGTGATATCTGCATTTATATACATACATACAATACCTTATTATAATAAATACAATTGTAATGAAAGCTTTGTTTTTAACAATGTATTTTTTAAAAAGAGTCCACCAATAACCCACTGACTTTAATATTGACTGCCATAATACTCAGAAAGGAATTTACGCAGTCCCTTGGAGCTTAATTGCAATGGTATTTAACTTAAAATATATACAAATAAACTATAAATATGTAAATACCATCCATCAAATTATACTAGTCACTTCATGAAAACAAGTCACTCACTGCTCATTGTCGTAATTTATAAGACTGCAGATTACTGCTGCAATTGCAAAAAAGAGAAAAGAAATATTCCCAATGCTTTTTACTATCAGTCAGTCATTTGTGGGGGGCTTTCCAGGTGGCTCAGAGGTAAAGAATCCACCTTCCAATTCGGATGACTCGGGTTTGATCCCTGTGGAAGGGAATCACAAACCACTCCAGTATTCTTGCCTGGAAAATCCCATTTACAGAGGAACCTGGTGGGTTATACTCCATGTGATCACAGGACTTAGTCAGACAGGACTAAGCGATTGAGCATGCATATGTGGATACACACACACATTTCTTCTAGTTTAATTAATGTTTCCAGTTATGTATTCATGCTTTTTTCTTTACTTCAGATCTTAAATCATTTTTATCACGTGCCTAGCAAAATGAATAATTGTAAATTAAATTACCAGTTTTCCAAGACAGATAAATTTCAGTTTCTCGTAGAAAATTCTTACAGGAATAAATCATAGGAAAACCTTTTTATATAACTACCAAAAAATTTGGGCTTCAGTTTCCTGAGAAGTACAGTGATTTAAACTTCACTAGTTCTGAGTTTTGGCACCCCACTCCAGTACTCTTGCCTGGAAAATCCCGTGGATGGAGGAGCCTGGTAGGCTGCAGTCCATGGGGTCGCTAAGAGTCGGACACTACTGAGCGACTTCACTGTCAATTTTCACTTTCATGCATTGGAGCAGGAAATGGCAACCCACTCCAGTGTTCTTGCCTGGAGAATCCCAGGGACGGGAGAGCCTGGTCGGCTGCCCTCTATGGGGTCGCACAGAGTCGGACACGACTGAAGCGACTTAGCAGCAGCAGCAGTTCTGAGTTTTTTGGTAAGTGAGCCAAAGTTTATTATATATTAAAATATAGAAATAACAAAGGTATTAAATCAATTTAAATATACATAGCAAAAATAAGGAGATTAAAAGAATGAGAAGACAGACCATAGACTAGGAGAAAGGTATTTGCAAAAGAAAAGACATGTCTGACAAAAGACTGTGCTGTTGAACCCAAGTTCATGTGTCCTATGCACAGTGAGGCCAAACAAACCGAAATGTCAGAGTTTGGAACAGAGGAAGATTTATTGCAGGGAAAACAAGGAGAACAGGCTGTTCATGCTCAGAAGGACCAGATGAACTCTCCTCTGGCTTTCATGGAAGAGTTTTTAAAGACAGCATTTGGGCTGAGAGCTCCAGGGTACATGACTATTTTTGATTGATTGCTGGTAAGGTAACAGGGTGGTGATTCAGGGATCTTAGTCATCAGCCTTCTTGTTGTAACCAGTCTAGGGGCTACATGATTGCTGTCAACTTGTAATCACATCCTCCACCTGGGCAGGGATCTTAGATCCTGTAGAACTACTTAAAGATATGCATCAGATAGTTAGGTATATCCCTTGAGGAGGAACTGGGACTCTGTTTTGTTGCTGAACCATTGTTTCTTACATGCTTTTTTTGTTTGTTTCTGCATTCTCTCACTTCCCTAATTATTAACTGCTTTAACTGTTCTTCAGAACTCAGAAAGGTCTAGGAGACTAAAGACTTACTTTGCACACAAAAAGGGAGAACACAGAATAGCTTTTATACCCAGAAGGGCCTCACAGGGTCCTGCTACTTTTCAACACCACCCTTTTATTTGATACTATTCAGTCTAGAGGGGAAAAGGTGTCGGGCAAGAAAGGCAGTGAAGTTTTGGATAGAGAAAGAGGTTAATCATACGCTGTGCAGGGGAATTCCGTTTTAAGGGTGCTTGGCTTCAACTTTTGTCCAAAATATACAAAGAACTCCTGAAACTCAACAATAAGAAAACTGGTTAAGAAATGAGTAAAAGAAGCTCATCAAAGAAGCTTTAGAGATGGCAAATATGCATGTGAAAATATGTTGAACATCAGATGTCATTCAGTTCAATTAAATTGCTCTGTCGTGTCCGACTCTGCAACCCCATGAATCGCAGCACGCCAGGCCTCCCTGTCCATCACCAACCCCCGGAGTTCACCCAAACTCATTTCCATCGAGTCGGTGATGCCATCCACCCATCTCATCCTCTGTCATCCCCATCTCCTCTTGCCCCCAATTCCTCCCAGCATCAGGGTCTTTTCCAATGAGTCAACCCTTCGCATGAGGTGACCAAAGTATTGGAGTTTCAGCTTTAGCATCAGTCCTTTCAAAGAACACGCAGGATTGATCTTGTTTAGAATGGACTGATTGGATCTCCTTGCAGTCCAAGGGACTCTTAAGAGTCTTCTCCAACACCACAGTTCCAAAGCATCGATTCTTCGGCACTCAGCTTTCTTCATAGTCCAAATCTCACATCCATACATGACCACTGGAAAAACCATACTCTTGACTAGACAGACCTTTGTTGGCAAAGTAATGTCTCTGCTTTTCAATATGCTATCTAGGTTGGTCATAACTTTCCTTCCAAGGAGTAAGCATCTTTTAGTTTCATGGCTATAATCACCATCTGCAGTGATTTTGGAGCCCAAAGGAATAAAGTCTGACACTGTTTCCACTGTTTCCCCATCTATTTCCCATGAAGTGATGGGACCGGATGCCATGATCTTCATTTTCTGAATGTTGAGCTTCAAGCTAACTTTTTCACTCTCCACTTTCACTTTCGAGAGGTTTTTTAGTTCCTCTTCACTTTCTGCCATTAGGGTGGTGTATTCTGCATATCTGAGGTTATTGATGTTTCTCCCAGCCATCTTGATTTCAGCTTGTGCTTCTTCCAGCCCAGCGTTTCTCATGAGGTACTCTGCATATGAGTTAAATAAGCAGGGTGACAATATACAGCCTTGATGCACTCCTTTTCCTATTTGGAACCAGTCTGTTGTTCCATGTCCAGTTCTAACTGTTGCTTCCTGACCTGCATATGGCTTTCTCAAGAGGCAGGTCAGGTGGTCTGGTATTCCCATCTCTTTCAGAATTTTCCAGTTGATTGTGATCCACACAGTCAAGGCTTTGGCATAGTCAATAAAGCAGAAATAGATGTTTTTCTGGAACTCTCTTGCTTTTTCCATGATCCAGCAGATGTTGGCAATTTGATCTCTGTTCCTTTGCCTTTTCTAAAACCAGCTTGAACATCTGGAAGTTCACGGTTCACGTATTGCTGAAGCTTGGCTTGGAGAATATTGAGCATTACTTTACTAGCATGTGAGATGAGTGCAATTGTGTGGTAGTTTGAGCATTCTTTGGCATTGCCTTTCTTTGGGATTGGAATGAAAACTGACCTTTTCCAGTCCTGTGGCCACTGCTGAGTTTTCCCAGTTTGCTGGCATATTGAGTGCAGCACTTTCACAGCATCATCTTTCAGGATCTGAAATAGCTCAACTTGAATTCCATCACCTCCACTAGCTTTGTTCGTAGTGATGCTTTCTAAGGCCCACTTGACTTCACTTTCCAGGATGTCTGGCTCTAGGTAAGTGATCACTGCGTCGTGATTATCTGGGTCGTGAAGATCTTTTTTGTACAGTTCTGTGTATTCTTGCCACCTCTTCTTGATATCTTCTGCTTCTGTCAGGTCCAGACCATTTCTGTCCTTTATTGAGCCCATCTTTGCATGAAATGTTCCCTTGGTATCTCTAATTTTCTTGAAGAGATCTCTAGTCTTTCCCATTCTGTTGTTTTCCTCTATTTCTTTGCATTGATCGCTGAGAAAGGCTTTCTTATCTCCCGTTGGTATTTGGAACTCTGCATTCAGATGCTTATATCTTTCCTTTTCTCCTTTGCCTTTTGCATCTTTTCTTTTCTCAACTATTTGTATGGTCTCCACAGACAGCCATTTTGCCTTTTTGCATTGATGGTCTTGATCCCTGCCTCCTCTACCATGTCAGGAGCCTCAGTCCATTGTTCTCCATGCACTCTATCAGGTCTAATCCCCTGAATCTATTTGTCACTCCCACTGCATAATCATAAGGGATTTGATTTAGGTCATACGTGAATGGACTAGTGGTTTTCCCTGCTTTCTTCAGTTTAAATCTAATTTTGGCAGTAAGGATTTCATGATCTGAGCCACAAGTCAGCTCCTGGTCTTGTTTTTGCCGACTGTTTAGAGCTTCTCCATCTTTGGCTGCAGAGAATATAATCAATCAGATTTCATTATTGAACATATGGTGATGTCCATGTGTAGGATCTTCTCTTGTGGTGGTGGTCTTTTTTTTTATCTTTTACATTTTGGCAGAAGACACATAAGATCATGATAGGTATCCCCAATGAATGCCTATTTTAAAGGTGACATAGCTATCAATACATAGATGAGATAATCTGAGCTCAGTGAATCATTCGACTCCTTGGTGTTTCCTTGTCTTCAGTTTCTCCATATCCCCTTGATGTTCTCCCAGTGTCCAAAATGCCACGCACAATTCTTTCACCCTGTTGTAATTGTATCTTAGGAACTTGTACATCCCATTTTTTCCTGTTGTCTAGAGAAGAATTAGATATTATACAGACAAATACAACATACACACATTTATAGCAATTTATTATGCCATATACATGCTACCCATAAATTAAATTCTTAAGTAACAATGATTTTAGCAGGTGATACTCTTTTGATAAACACTGAAAACTCTTGCTCTTCTTTAATATTTAAAATTTTGAAATATCTTTCACAATCAGAGCTCTTTCGTATTTTGAAGTGTGTCCACAACCTTTTATGTTGTAGTGTCCTATATAAATGAATACCCTCTACATGGAGGAATGCTTTGTTTCTGAGATATTACTACTCCATAAGATAGCTCATCCCATTCTGCTTAGCTAAAATTGATACAAAGCTTTTCCTGACATTGAACCAGCTAGACATAACTTCCATATATTGAACCTACTTTATCCTCTGGGCACTGTTTCTTAAAGTCTTCTGGGTCAGGGACTCCTTAGAAAATCTGATAGATTGTATCAAGAAGTCTTTTCCCAAGGGGGAAATTTTTCTAACATTCATAAATTTTTAACAATTTGAAGGATTTGGGGGACCGTTGAAGGGTTTAAAAATAAACAAAAACAGGTTTAGATCCTCAGCTATCGAACAAGATAATGTCACTTTTTTCTTGTATGTTAAAGCATAATAATGACCTTAGGCTAAACATTTCTGGTTCCTTTAACTAGTCTAACATACCTTGATTTTAGACAGACTTTTGCTATCCATGTCACCTACTTTTATCTTTTTTAATATCGATATCTTTCTGAATGGGATTACTTTAATCTTCATTTGAAATGATCTCAATCACTGGAACTGTAATTCATATACTTAGAACACTGTAATAGCAAGTTTAGCATTCACATCACAGTACATTCTTGCCTTATACAGAGTTTCTGTTTAGCTTCACCTTTGCATCATCCACAAATTTCTAAGACAGTGCTTAACACAGTGTTGATATTACAGTGACTATTTGTGGAATGAATAAAACTTTTAATCCTTTTTTGCATCAAAAGGGGCCAAACAAGTTTTACTGCATAGTATAGTAATGTATGCCTGTGAGGGATGGGATGGGAGTGTGTGTTGCATCATACTTAAGTAGTGGCTTTTTGGAACCTAAACTGTGGATTTAACGTTTACTCTTGTTAATTTTGTTGTACAAGAGCAGTTAGTTCCTTTATTATCTAGATTAGAGGTCAAGGAAAACAAACAAAAATTCTTACTGTTGGTATATAATGTGCGCAGTAGATGTGTAGCACGTTATAGGGGCTGTGCACACGTTTGATAACTGAATGAATAATTGTCATCCATTTATGTTAATAATAACTAAGGCATGTAATTTGAGAGCTTGATTCAGTTCGTAAACGCATTATGTTTTTTCTAATTGAAGTATAATTGATTCACAATGTTGTGTTACTTTTTGCTGCACAGCAATGTGATTTAGCATACATATGCATTCTGTTCTATATTCTTCTCCATTAGGGTTCGTCACAAGACACTGAGTATAGTTACGTGTGCTGTATGGTAGGACCTTGTTGTCCATTCGTTTTGTGTGTGCCGCAGGTCTTCTCTCTCTGTCTGTGAACCTGTTTTGTAGATAGGTCCATCTGTGTCATATTCAGGTTCCACATATAACTGTTACCATTCTAAAGGTGAGTACCTTACAGTGTATCTTCATGTTTATTTTCTAGTTGTCAGGATAAAGCACTTAACCTTAATGTGCCCTATCTCCCCCACCCCCCAAATCGCTATCATTGACCAAACATGATACAAGATTGTGAGGTTATCTGGGGCCATCACCTCTGTGGACTGAAAAAAATACATTTCATTTCACACCTCTTTGGATCACAATCTTAAGCCAACTAATTCCTGGTTCATAGTTCATGTTACCTGGGAAATTATTTTGCTCCTTCACAGCCAGTTTTAATCAGCTTGGAAATCTTTTTTGTTGAATGATTAACTGTACTTCTGGCTCTTTGTATCTGCCCTTGAACTTCCTCTGTTTCTCCTATTGAGTAGAAAGTAAGGAACAGTAATGATTGGATTACTTGTATTTTTTAAGCATCAAGAAAAAGCCACTATTCTGGTTACATTGTTTACTCTTTGGGCTCCATTCCTTCTTTTCCTTTAATCTAGGGATGTAGCATTGTCGCTTTCTGAGCCTGCTTCTTTGACTGCTGTGGTATCTTTAGGAATCCAAGGCATCTTTAAACAGGTATCTCTGCATAATACAAAAGAGCTTATCCCCCACCAGCCCTCTCTCTCTCTCTTTAGTTGCTAAGTTGTGTTTGACTCTTGGAACCCCATGGACTGTAGCCTGCCAGGCTCCTCTGTGCATGAGATTCTCCAGGCAAGAATACTGGAGTGGACTGCCATTTCCTTCTAGATGATTTGAATTTGAGAACCTGGTGTGTGAAATTGATCTCTACATGATTCTCATATCACCAGACTGATAATGAACAGCTTTTCCAATGTAAAGCTATTGAAAAGCTATTTAAAGACCCTGTGCTTTCTGAGAGAGTAGAAGGTTGAGTTATTGAAGTGATAATGAAATTGGTCTGTCAAGAGACTTTCTGAGCCCTGAACTGGGGCACTTTATCTTGAGATATGATCACTCTAGGCTAGATGTGGTCAGCCAACATTCATGGATCCATGAAGCAGTGATTCTCAAAGCTGACTGAACCTCAGATTTAACTCAAATAGCATTTTAAAACTGCGGATTCCTAGGCCTGTTGTGTGTTCTTTTATTTGAGGTATAGCCACAAGGCGAGACACAGGAGCCACAGGAAAACAGAGTTTGTTTTACTCAGAGGTCCTGGAGAGATGAGTCACTGTGTGCCGCAGGGAGGAAGCTCAAGCAGCAGATGGGGCGCCTAAAGAGTGCACGAGGACCTGCAGGCTAGTGTCCTTCTTGGGGATGTAGGGGGAGGTCAGTTGGATTACCCAAGTAGAAGAGCCAAGAAGATTTCATTGGTGCCTTTGAATGTTACTAGGTCATGGTCAGAGGAAGGCAGGAAAGGGAAATTGTGGCAGAAGCCAACCTTATCATCCAGGTATACTTGTCATACCTTTTCATCCACCCTGCTCACCTGGCAGGGTGCTTACATGTTGATATGCTGAGGCAGTGGGGTAAAGGTTTTAAAAATGGAGTTTTAAAAATATTTACAATAAAGTGCCACATCCTCAGAGTTTTTAATTGAGTATATGATCAGGGTTAAAGCTTACAAATGCATTTTCTTGGAAGTCTCAGATGATCTTGGAAATCCCTGATACTATGATGCAAAATTCTAGGTTGTTGTGTTTCTTTGGACCTATAGCTTTCATCAGACTAAGAGAGTACACTGACCCCAAAGAGGTTACATTAAGAGCACTTCCTTGATCCAGTGGCCCTCAGACTTTAAGGTGCTCCAGAGTTACCCACCACTTGTTAAAAACAGGTTGCTAGGCTCTCCAGCCAGGAATTTTGATCCTGGTAGTGGTGGAGCCTGAGAATCTTCATTTTAAACTAGATGGTTGGCACTGTCCATGGAGCTAGATGGTGGAGGGCGGTCCTTTGAGAACCACTGTTTCAGGACTTGGCTGACACCACTCTGCCTTCAGCATTAAGCTCTGGAAGTAAAGTATATTCTTCAGGATTCTTCACCAATTAATGTAGTAATAAACTTAATGAAGCATACTGAAGCTCAGTCTAGCTCACTAATATAAGAGAATGGTAAAGAAAACTCCCTCCTTTCTGACAAAGCAAGTGGCAGTGGAAAGTATGTAGGTGTTTTTAGTTGTTGTTCAGTCACCCCGTCATGTCCGACTCTTTGTGACCCCATAGACTGCAGCACACCAGACCGCCCTGTCCCTTACCATCTCCCGGAGTTTGCCCAAGTTCATCTTCATTGCATAGGTGGTGCCGTCCAGCCATCTCAGTCTCGAATGCCCTCTTCTCCTGCCCTCAACCTTTCCTAGCATCCGAGTTTTCCACTTGAGTCGTCTGCTTGCATCAGATCACCAAAATACTGGAGCTTCAGCTTCAGCATCGGTCCTTCCAGTGAATACTCAGAGTTGATCTCCCTTAAGATTGACTGGTTTGAAATCCTTGCTATCCAAGGGACTTTCAGGAGTTTTCTCCAGCACCACAGTTCGAAGGAATCAATTCTTTGGCCTTCTGCCTTCTTTACGGTCCAGCTCTTACAACCATACGTGACCACTTGGAAGATCATAGCCTTTACTATAGTGACCTTTGTCTGCAGAGTAATGTCTCTGCTTTTCAGCAACTGTCTAGGTTTGTCATCGCTTTCCTGCTGAGAAGCAGTCGTCTTCTGATTTCATGGCTGCAGTCACCGTCTGCAGTGATTCTGGAGCCTTAATATTTAGTCTTTAAGCCAGCTCTTCCACTCTCCTCCTTCATCCTCATCAAGAAACTCTTTAGTTCTTCTTCACTTTCTGTCATTAGAGTGGTATCATACGCATATCTGAGGTGGTGGTTGTTTCTCCCCCCTATCTTGATTCTGGCTTGTAACTCATCCAGCCCTGGCATTTCTCATGATGTGTTCAGCATGTAGGTTAAACAAACAGGGTGACAGCAGATAGCTCTATCATACTCCTTTCTCTATCTTGAACCAGTCAGTTCTTCCATACAGGGTTCTAACTGTTGCTTCTTGACCCCCATACAGGTTTCTCAGGAGACAGATACGGATGGTCTGGGATTCCCATCTCTTTTAAGAGATTTGCTTTATATCAGTCAGTTCAGTTCAGTTGCTCAGTGGTCTTTGTGACCTCGTGGACTGCCGCACACCAGGCTTCCCTTGTCCATCACCAACTCCCAGAGCTTACTCAGACTCACATCCACCGGGTCAGTGATGCCATCCAACCATCTCATCCTCTGTCATCCTCTTCTCCGTCTGCCTTCAGTTTTTCCCAGCATTGGGGTCTTTTCCAATGAGTCAGTTCTTTGCATCAGGTGGCCAAAGTATTGGGAGTTTCAGCTTCAGCATGAGTCCTTCCAGTGAATATTCAGGACTGATTTCCTTTAGGATTGACATATATATTGCTTTATATATTATAGTATAAAATAAGCTAGTTCATCCCCTCCCCCTTTTCATCTCCTAACCAGTGACCATTATTTTCTCTATATATGTGGCTCTGCTTTTTTTTTTTTCTGTTCACCGTGCTAAGTCGCTTCAGTTGTGTCTGACCCTGTGCCACCCCATGGACTGCAGCCTGCCAGGCTCCTCAGTCTGTGGGGTTCTCCAGGCAAGACTACTGGAGTGGCTTGCCATTTCCTTCTCCATTATATTCGCTAGTTTGTTGTTATTTTAGCACTTGCTTCCTTATGTAGTGTTTCTTCCCATTAGAGTAGAAAAATTCATAGTTCCATGACCATTTAAATGGTTTGATTTTTTTTTAACTAAATAATGTAACTTTATAAGTGTGCTCATGTTATCCAAGGCCAAGGTAGAATACACTCAAAGTTAAAATATAAAATATAGTTTGATGTAAATATACTGGGAAGTAGGAAAGATCATCCTAAGGATTCTGGAATTAGGAAAACTTGTTCCACTTTAAAAAACTCCTAAAAGCAGGTGGTGAGTAGTCAATGTAGAGAAGCTATCTCTGAGGAGAAAGCAACTTCTCAGGGAGTTTTGAAAGTGGTAAAACACCGCTAAATCCATGGGAGTCCCAAAGAAGTTTATTTGCCCAGACTGCTTACAGGCTGCTGAAACTTTTAAGGAAACTAAGATCCTGTAAGGAATCTTTATTATCTATGAAGAGTCTAATTGTGATAATTTCCTTTCTGTATAGAGATAAACTTAAGCAAAAAGCTTCTGTGCATCACTAATGGGTCTTACCTTTTTCCCTTCCCACTTAGCCTTGGGACTTTGGTTGCCTCATCCTCTTAGAGGAAGATGTCCTTAATGGAATAGGAACTGATCTAAATTAAGAAAACAGAGCTTTAGAAGGGAGGGAGTTTGTTTAAAGGATGTATAGCAAAATTACATTATATATTAACCTGAAATTAGATAATGGGTATTCCTTTTCTCTGGGAGGATTTTTGTTTTGTTTTTGTGGGGTTTTTTGCAATATAACTTTCAGTTGTCCTGTAATATATTAGAAGGGAAGGGAAGTTCATTTTGAGTGACTCATAATTTGATAGTAATTCAAAGAAAATACTTAAATGCCAGAGTCTTTAAGTTCTCTGTTCTGTTGTAGTCTTTTTACTTGGTATTGTAGTTAGTGTTTTGTTATTTCAGGGCTGTCAAAATGTTGACATAAGTTATCAATACTTAATGAAATATGCTTGAAATTTTTATAACTTTGATATTAGCATATTTTGAATCTAAATACTGTTTAGCATATATGATAATTATCACCTAAAATGTATTAATTTTTAAAATAACCAAAATAGTTAATGTATTATGCTTAATGGAGATTGTGAATTCCCCTTGTTAGTTGAAAAATTCAGCTTCCAGATTGTTGCTAACATCATCAGTGTTTTTAACAAACAAGGATATAATGGAGAAATAATTGTAGAGGACTTGTGCTGCACAAGTAACAGATGTTTGCCATACAGAAGTTCTCAAAACCAAGTAGATACCATATTAAAGTTTCCAAGAGTACAAGCAGTGAAATGATTAAGAAAAATGAGAAAAAATATTTTTAAATGTTTTCTTTAGCTTAACTTTGAATTTCTTCTGTGATTTTCTGGTTATTAACATTTTAACACATGTTTTGCATTTATGGTTGAGTTGACTTAATTTTGTAATATTTTTTATTCTCACAAAATTACATTTACTTTTTCATCATAAGAGATAAAAGGATCTGTGGAGTACAGAAATTTCTGTGTCATGAAAGTCTCCGACATAGTTTTATTTTTACCAAGCAGAGCAAGTCTTGGTTAATTTAGTCTGAAATGGGAAATGTTACTTTTTACTTTGCATTCTGCCACCTTAAGTCAATAAGGTGAACATGAACATTCAGCAGTACTCTTTTTATGCTTTTTTACATGCAAAAGTAGCAGTAGCAGCGTTTATGAAAAGTTTGATTTAGTTTTGTTCATCTTCAATTTGCTCTTAAACCTTAAGCTGCTTAAAGAATACAGTATTAGAATCTTAGAATTTGAAAATGTCTTTGATATTTCATGAACAACCCTTTGCCAAAGCCAGAAATGGGATCCTTCAGTGACAAGCTTGTCAAGTTAGTTTTCATCCAGATTCTTGATTGCTTCTAGTTATTGGAAGTTCACTACTTCATAAGTCTATGTTGGTTTGATAGTGTTTAATTATTGAAAATTTGTACATTCTTTGCGTTGAGCTAGAATTGGCTTCCTGGAAATTTTGCTTATAAGCTTCTTTCTTTTCAAATTATCCAACCCTTTAAATAATTGTATATAATTAAATAGTTTGTTCATTCTTTCAAATGATTCTAATAATCCATGATTTTAAAGTGTCGAACATCTTAGTTTGTAGTTGTTCCTCTTTTATGTCCCAAATTGAACAAGATATTCCGACATTGTTTGACCAATGTAAAGTCTAAAGGGACCAGTACCTCCCTTGGTCTGGGTACTTTGTGTCAAAATTTTGATTTACCCCCCACTCTGTCCTTTCTTTTTAAAAATACATAACTTCTCTTGGCTTAGTGTCTTGAAATCCTCCAGGACTCTTTTCACATGAATTTCTAGGAATCTGGATCTCTCTTACATTCTACCTGTGTAGTTGATTTTTTTTTTTTAATTTAAAAATAGAACCTAAATTTTTGACTATTAAATTTGAGAGTAATCCTTATTCCACTTTTCTTGATCATTTTAAAATCTAGGTCTTAATTGCATTTTTGGTAAGATTTATTTTGGAATAATTCTGTCATATATTAATTTGTAAATAAAGGTAGCCTTCAAGTGATAGTGTATAAGATGAAAGATGAAGCGATTGTATATGTTAAAAGTAATACTATTATTCAGTACTGTTTAACTAGATGTAAATATACCAAGAACCATCATGTAGCCCACATTTCATTGATTTACCTACGGTAGAGTTTCTTCATAAAAGTAACCTTTGTTTTTACTAAAAGACAGATTACTCTCAGTGAATATATTTGGCTCTTAGTAATCACTTTGTGGGTTTGGTTTTTTTTTTTTCTTTTCTCTTCCATGGTTCTAATTGTCCATCTTGGAGTTTTGCTGAAGTTCATTTGCTAGTATGTATTTTTTTTCTGAATAGCTCCTTTATTTACAAATATTAATAATATAAATAGATAACTTATCTCTAATATCTTGATAATGTTATTTTTTTCTCCAAAGATTGCCAGTAATGGCTCTGCGTTTGTATCTGTCAATTTAATATGCTAACATGTAATTTACCTGAACCCATATAAACTTGGAATTTTGGTTGTTTAACAAAAGAAGGATGATTATCCTCTGATTTTTGTAATAGTGGAAAAGTGAAGAAGGCCTAAATCTCCCAACACTGAGAAAAGGTGTAATGAAAACTTAATGTTTGCTTAAGTATTTATTAGTTAGATATTTTAAATGATGGCAATGTCATAGCATGAAGAGAGCGCTAAGTGGAAAATTGCCTGGCAGTCTAGTGGTTAGGGCTCCCTGTGCTTTCACTGCAGGGGCCTGGGTTCAGTCCCTGGTTGGGGAACTGTCATCCCAAAAGCTGTGTTGTGGACCAAAAAAGAAAGAGAAAAAGAGTACTCAGTGAAATGAGCAACTTATAAAGCATATGTTCCTTAAAACTTGGTAACAAATATACATACTTGTGAAAAAAAGGCCAAAAGGACACATGCTTAACTGACTGAGTTCATGCTTAGAACTATGAGATCCTTTTCTACACTCAATTCTTTTGTTTTCCAAATTATTCTCTAATCTCAACAAACTGGGGAAAATTCTGAAAGAGATGGGAATACCAGATCACCTGACCTGCCTCCTGAGAAAACCGTGGAGGTCAAGAAGCAACAATTAGAACTGGACATGGAACAACAGACTGGTTCCAAATATGGAAAGGAGTACGTCAAGGCTGCATGTTGTCACCCTGCTTATTTAACTTATATGCAGAGTACCTCATGCCAAATGCCAGGCTGGATGAAGCACAAGCTGAAATCAAGATTGCCAGGAAAAATATCAATAACCTCAGATGTCCAGATGACATCACCCTTAGGGCAGAAAGTGAGGAGGAACTAAAGAACCTCTTGATGAAAATGAAAGAGGAAGTAAAAAGAGGACATTGAAAAAGCTGGCGTATAACTCAACATTCAGAAAACTAAGATCATGGCATCTGGTCCCATCACTTCATGGTAAATAGATGGGGAAACAATGGAAACAGTGACAGACTTTATTTTCTTGGGCTCCATAATCACTGCAGATAGTGACTGCAGCCATGAAATTAAAAGATGCTTGCTCCTTGGAAGAAAAGCTGCTACTGCTGCTAAGTCACTTCAGTCGTGTCCGACTCTGTGTGCCCCCATAGACAGCAGCCTACCAGACTCCCCCGTCCCTGGGATTCTCCAGGCAAGAACACTGGAGTGGGTTTCCATTTCCTTCTCCAATGCATGAAAGTGAAAAGCTATGTATGACCAGTCTAAACAGCATATTAAAAAGCTGAGACATAACTTTGCCAACAAAGGTCCATCTAGTCTAAGCTGATTTTTTCAGTAGTCATGTGTGGATATGTGAGTGGACTATAAAGAAAGCTGAGCGCCGAAGAATTGATGCTTTTGAACTGTGTTGTTAGAGAAGACTCTTAAGAGTCCCTTGGACTGCAAGATCAAACCAGTCAATCCTAAAGGAAATCAACCCTGCATATTCATTGACAGGACTGATGCTGAAGCTGAAGCTTCAGTACTTTGGCCACCTGATGCAGAGAACTGACTCATTGGAAAAGACCTTGATGCTGGGGAAGATTGAAGCCAGAAGAAGGTGACGACAGAGGATGAGATAGTTGGATGGCATCACTGACTCGATGGACATGAGTTTTAGCAAGCTCCTGGAGTTGATGATGGACAGGGAGGACTGGTGCGCTGCAGTCAGTGGGGTCACAAAGAGTCAGATGCAACTGAACGACTGAACTGAACTGACAATAATTATATTATTTATAAGGAAAACTAATTTTTTCTAGCAACAGGATCCAATATGTGTTTTGTATGGTTTAGTTTAATTTTAATTCCTAGTTTACACTTTCTACATTTAAATATTTTTTTCTTGACAGACATACTAGTGACTAATTAAACTGAAAAACTATTAATATCAGTGTTTTCTCATTGTCTGAAATGCTGTTTTTCAGAAAGAAAGTGAAAGTGAAATTGCTCAGTCGTTTCCGACTCTTTGGAGACCCCATGGACTGTAGCCTACCAGGCTCCTCCTTCCGTGGGATTTTCCAGGCAAGAGTACTGGAGTGAATTGCCATTTCGTTCTCCAGGGGATCTTCCCAACCCAGGGATCGAACCCGGGTCTCCCGCATTGTAGACAGACGCTTTACCGTCTGAGCCACCTGTTTTTCAGATGTTATCTTTAAAAGCTCCTTTATGTTGAATTGTTTACCTAGTTCTTTATGATAGGTGCTTGTTCTTTTTGATAACTGAAATAAGTGTCTTCGATTTCCTCCATTTTACGTTCAAAGTTTAAAGCTTTATTCAGCAGATCGCAAGACACTTTGCTCTCTGCTACCTCATGTCAACAAGCATGAAGAAAACATGGTTCTTTTACACCGTATTACATAGTAAAAGTCATTCATTCAGTTATGAATTCAGAAATCTTGTTTCTAGTTGCAGCGTTTCTACAAGTATTTTGATAAAAGTCATTTAATCTCCCTGAATGTCCATTTCTTCATCTGTAAAAATGAGAACCTTAGTCACTAAAGTTCCATTTCTGTTTTAACAGCTGTTTTTCTTGTATTTGATTTCCTCATTTTCATTTTACCCCCTCTGATTTGAAAATCCACCTTTATTTTACCCTAAATTCCCATACTTACCTGAAACTATTTTGGGACTTTTTAAACAATCCATTGATTATTATTTATGTGTGTTGTGTTCCAGTTTCACCTTGTTGTATTAATTAAAGCATTAAAAATGTGTTGTATCTTTTATGGCTGGTTCCATTTCATTGATTTGTATTTATTCTTTTCTTTCTTTCTAGAACTTGTCTGATTATATTTTCCATAAATTTGATGTGTTTGCTTCCAAAATGTTCTTGATATTTTTATCAGTCATATTAAAATTATGGAATAGTTTTTTTTTTTAACATTATTGACAGAGGTTTAAAGGAAAAATATCAGGTATTCAGAATATTATAATATAAGCAAGGGAACCAAAGTAAATCATCAAACATCACTGTATTAATGAATTTGGAGGCAACTATTTCTAAAATTGTAGTGAGAATATTTCTAGTGGTTTTGAAAGAAGCGTGAAAACTTAGCATTTAATTCTAGTTATTTTTGGTTTTATGTGGTTACAGGGTATATCTGTGTCCTCCAGTAGTATATAAAATATAAAAAATATAAAATATAAAAAATATAAAAGCTATAAAATACAGGTTAGAGTAAGATGAAAATTTAGGTCTAAAAATCTATTGCTATAAGTTTTAATTTTATTTCTGGCTGCACTGGATCTTCATTGCTTCACACAGGCTCTCTTCAGCTGCGGCGAGTGGCAGCGCCTCTGATGGGGAGGTGCCACGTGCTTCTCCTTGCGGGTGGCTTCTCTTGGTCTAGGTGCCGGGGTTTCAGCAGTTGCAGCGCTCAGTAGTTGTGGTCCATGGGCTTGGTTGTCCCATGGCATGTGGAATCTTCCCAGACCAGGGATTGGGTCCATGTCACCTGCATTTGACAGGTGGATTCTTGACCATTTGACCCTCAGGGAAGTCCTGGAATTATTTATTAATGGAAAGAAAAATTAGTTACCTTAATGGCATACACCCATGAAGTTGTAGAGGAGGAGGAGGACAGTCAGACCTCCCTACTTGTGTGTTCTGCATATGAGGAGTCAATCAACCATGGATGAAAAATTTCAGAAGAAGAAATACCAAAAGATTCTCAAAAGCAAAACTTGAATTTTCCTTGTGCCTATCAACAATTTTGGGGACTTTCCCGGTGGTTCAGACAGTAAAGAATCTGCCTGCAAGATAGGAGACCCCAGGTTCGATTCCTGGGTTGGGAAGATCCCCTGGAGAAAGGAATGGCAGCCCACTTCTGTATTCTTGCCTGGAGAATTACTTGGACAGAGGAGGCTGGCAGGCTTACAGTCTATTTGGTTGCAAAGAGTTGGACATGACTGGGCCACTAAAGCTGTCAACTATTTACATAGTATTTATGTTATATTAGGTATTATAAGTAATCTAGAGATGAGTTAAAGTATATGGGAGGGTTATATGCAAATACTATTCTATTTCATGTAAGAAACTTGAGCCTTGAAAGATTTTGATATCCTCCTAGACCCTGAAACCAATTCCTTGCCATTACAGAGGAATGATTGTAAGTAAAACCTCATGATATTGGGAAGAAAAAAGATTGATCAGGGAGATTCTTAAAGAGAAGCCATAGATAGGACAAACAGATAAAACTACTACTCCGGTTAGAATATGTGCTTTATTAGTACTCAGAAGGACTAGAAGGAAAGGATAAAAGGACACTGAATTCAGCCATAATGCTTATTGAAACACAGGGACTGTTTGCATAGTGCTTTTGTGTTCTCAGCAGTGATTTTTCTTAGTCAACTACATGTCATAAAAATTATGATAAATATTTACAGAGTTAAATGAACACATTCTGTTGTTGCATAACTTTCCTCTTACGACTGGGGCACTTTACCCAGGATGTAGTGAAGAAGGGAGGGAAAGGTGCACTAATTTAAGACATCGCACAAATATTGGTTGATTGAATGTCCTGCATGCTTAGGGGAGAAAAGAGAGTTTAAAAATCAGTGTTAGGTCTGTATCATCTGGAAATCCTGGAACTTCATGGTCTGTTGAAGTATACCATGCTACACTGCGTTTGCAGTGCCTGGAATATCTACATAGATATATTAATGTGAAGATGTTAGTCATTAGGGTAATAAACCACAATGCAACAGTTATGCATTTGATTATATATTTTATAGATTAATAGGACAATAGGACATATTGAAAAGTATTTTCCTCAATCTAATCAGCTTCAGATGAGGCCATATCAAGTTCAAATCATTTTTAAATTACTATTGTTTTTCTTATTTTCCTATCCTTGTGTCTGAAAAAGTACTTAAAATGCTAAAGCACTGAAACTTAGAGGTTTTTGGTGTTTTGTACAGTCTGTATACTTGGAGAAATCCACTTGTTTGTTTAGATTTCTGTATCTGTAAAGATGAGGGGTTTCTTTCATGGTTCAAAATAAATGGTACCAAAATGCTAGTTTAACTCTTAATTATATGTATAAAGGTTCTACAATTATTGGAAGGAACAGATTTTCTTCGGATAGCCATACAGTATTGCCTTCCTTTTAGCCTCTGTTTACTTTCTCACCTCTGTTGATTTATTCAGCTTGTAACCTAGAAACCAGCTAAAAAGGAAGGAAGTCAGAGATGTGTATTTCTGGGCAGTAACTGGAGTAGTTTCCTCTTCCTCTAGCCTGGTTTAGCTGCCAGAAAAGACCTTTTACCCAACCGAAAAAAAAAAAAGAAAAAAAAATTTTAACTCTTCAACTTCCTTCCTTCATGCATTAAGGAAGGTATAAGCCGCAAGAAGAGCCAGTTTGAAGAATTAAAATGCTGCTCTCCTCAAATTTGTGTTTTTTGCCGTCTGAAAGGTGATATTTAATAACATCTCTTACAAGTTGTAAGAACGAGAGAATTTAAGGAGACATGTTGTAAAAGCTAAGCAACTTACGCTTGCTACCAAATGCTTTCTCAGTATTGTTACTTCAGTATTTTTATTTGTTAGAAATTTGTCAGTGTACCAGACCGAACATACATTTATGTATTTATAAAAATATTTGGGTTACTTGCTTAACCATGTCCAACTCTTCGCAACCCTATGGACTGTAGCCTACTAGACTCCTCTGCCCATGAGATTCCCGAAGCAGAACTACTGTAGTTGGTTGCAATTCCCTTCTCCAGGGGATCTTCGTGACCGAGGGATTGAACCCTGGTCTCTTGCATTGCAGGTGGATTCTTTACCATCTGAGCCACCAACGAAGCCCTATAAAAATATTTATCAAGCCCAATTTAAACATTAGGAAGATACTTAAGGTTTTCAGCTAGTTGCACTTGTAACCTTTATTTATTTCCATTAAGAATCGACTATGTCACAAAGAGTCAGACAGGACTTAGCAACTAAACAACAAAAATGTAGTATTTATGGTAATGGAAAAATATCTAACTTTAATGTAACCGTGATGTATGAAATAAAAATGAGTGGTTTTTCGGTACTGATGTTATTTTAATTTTATAAAATTATTAAATTGTGTATCACTAGCAATATATAAATACTGTGGCAGTTGTTAAGTATAGTTCTTAAGGCTACTTGATTTTGTAGGGCACATAGTACTTGAGGAACAAACATTTTTTTAAGTTAATAACAACATAGTCAAATCTGAAATTTATGCGAGATTATAAAATGCATCTTGTGAAATATTTAACTCATTCTCTAATATACAGTAAACTGTGGAAAAGTAGTATGCCCTGTTTTAAAATTTGATAGTTTATAATATAATGTAATAACTTGAATCAAATATTTGCTGTTTGTTTTGGGCTCAGAATAAGGCTGCCATATTACTCCAGTTGTTTTTTTTTGTAAACTTAGATTACACTGAATTCTTTCAATTCCATACATGTTTTATGATCACATCTTAAGTAATTATGAAATGAAATACTCGTATTCTATATTAGATTTAATATTCATTTGACTCATTATTAAAAAGTACTTTGTTCTTAAGTTACATTTCATTTCTATCACTGTTCTAAAACTGAGTTTTACTAATATTTGTAGAATAATCACTATTCCTCTCTTTCATCTTTAAAACAAAAATGGATTGAGATTTTCATAAGTACAATGCATAATAGACTAAATTTAAAATATCTTTTTTTCTGGTAGTTAACGTAATGTTTTTTATGAAATGAAGCTGATACATCTGGAATAGATTTAAAGGGACAGGGCACTGGCTGGGAATTGGAAGTTTTTCTCTTAAGACGATTTGATAAATTGGTTGTGTGGTATTAAAATCAGTGTAAATTTTTAGATTTATTGAAATTGCAATACCTAACATTGGGACAAATATAAAATAAAAGGCCATTCACACACATCATTAAAAATAGGTGAATGTTTTCTTGTACTGGGAGATATCTGACATTCTTTCTTCATATTCAGTGTGTTTATTATACATACAGCACAGATCTCAGTTCAGACTAATCATGTGTCAGGTGCTGAATAGCCATCTGTAGCTATTAAAGGTTTTTATAACTATGAACTATTTAAATTATTCTTAAAAATAATAAAAATGTTTCAGGAATATTTTTTAATCTGCCAAAATAAATATTACCAGTTAGTTTTTGAGTAAAGTGTTGGTGTGGTTGTTGGTTATGTCATTTGATTTCACTTAGATTATTACCCCAGAAATGTTTTAAACTGTTTCCCCCCCTGTGTTTTTTAAAATATCAGTGTATTTCCAATGAAAAATGAGTAAAAGTAAATTCTTTACTTGAAAACACACTAGAGAGTATTCTTCATAGGTTTAAAGCTACCTTTTACTTTTGCCCAGCTGAGAGATATTTACATCTTACTTGTTTTTTGCACTTTCTCACCTTGGTGAATCTGTAAGGCAGAAACTTTGCATTTGCCTTCTGAAGGAGACAGTAAACTTGAGCTCTCAGTCTCGCCACTAGTCTGTCTTTGTCTGTTGTTAAAATTATGAGCCAGTCTCTATGGCGCAGCCAAATGAGTAATCACCAGTAATGTGACTCGTGCTGGAAGTGACTCCATCAGCACCTGTGACGGAGGATTAGTTACAGTTTACAGAGCACCGCCTCTTCCCTTCTCTCAGTGTGCCCTAAGCCAAGTAGTCGTTCTCATTTGGGTGTCTGCGCTGTTGGAAGCTACTGCAGTGTGTTTCCACACAGACAGAGTACAGTGGGAAAAGGCTTTCTCTAGCTGATGGATGGCTGTTCTCTCTATCTGGAGTATCTTACTGGTTATGTAAGCGACCTCGGGAGAAATTATCCTGACCCAGATCGGAGGATGCAGCAGAGCTTCAGCTGCAGGATTTCTTGGTCGTTAACACCACAGTGCTGATGACAAAGAGCGAGTTGTAATCCTCGTCACTGCCAGGACTGAGCCAGAGCAGACAGAAGATCGTCATTTGCTCGTCGGAGACTTGTTAGGTTACAGCCTCTGCTTCGTTCTGTGGTCTTGGCTTTTCTTACTATACAATGACGACGCTGCAAGTGAGCTCAGAAATGCTTGGTTTGAGAGCCCTTTGCCTGTGATTTTTGAAGACTTAAGAATTATTGAGGCTAGATTAAAAAAAAAAAATACTGCTCAAGAACAAAATGGAAATGTCAGCTATACTTCTTGACCTTTAAAGCCTTGTCGTGGATATCAGAGATTTAAAGATACTTTAAAATTCTCAAGAACAAAGTACGGTTTGTATTTTTCTGCTTCCTTTTTCTTTTGTCTTAATTTACATTTGGTTTTGCTTCTCGATTTTAGGAATTAAGGTCACTGTCTTTTTCAGGTCCATCTTTCGTGGTCTTAGTTTTTTAGAATTTTTAATGATTTCATTTGTTTAGAGAGAGATTTATTGTGTCGGTAGTAATTTTCTAACGCTGTACGATAAAAAAACAAGCTCAGTTGTTTAAAGTATTATAGCAGAAATGTTTTGGGTTAGGGTTTTAGAATATAATGTTTCAAGGGAAGTAGGGGTATTTGTTTTGTGAGGGTTTTTTCTGTCTGTATGCTTGTCCCCACCCCCAACTTGTTTTCTAACAGTATCGTGTTTTTCAATAGACCTGCTTGGGTGGGAATTTGGACTTTGTTCTTTCGAGTCACTCCAATCTTTTTTTTTTTTTAAGACTAAACCTTGACTTCTAAAATGTATCTTAGATTGTTTTCTGCTTTAGTATTTCGAGATTTATATCAGATTTTTGTAGTTTATGAGCCTAATTTTTTTCACTTGGAAAAGAAATTGTTAAATGTTAACTGGAGATTGTTAGAAACTTGGACTGTAGACATAAACCTTGTGAATTTCCAGTCAGATGTTAAATGGTGAGCTTTTAACATGGTTTGTTTGAGCAGCTGAGTTATGTTTGAGAACTGTAGCTGATTTATTTTAAAAATGTTTTTCGAGGAGGGCTCATCTGTTCGCCTCTTCCTCATGTGAATGGAATGTGGTGCAGCATGGAGCCCCAAACAGGATACAGTTGTTCTAAGCATTCTTCCTATAGCGTGGTAGGCCCTAGTAGAAATGCAGGCTCTCTACTAAGTATTTATTTGACTTTATACTATTTTTAAAGTGCAGTTAACAAAGACAAAGGACCTTAAACTCTCAGTCCATTAATGAAATTGAAAAAGTGTTTTGTTTAGTTGGCAGTTTTAATTTGGATTTTCAAAGACTTCTTTCAGCGTTAGAATGAAGTCATTTTGTGATTAGGGTCACATTCTACTGTGACTTGCATCTGATGGTAGCTTGTAGCTTCCCCTTAGGCTGTGGAAGTTCCTCATAGAATGGTATATCTTTAGAGTCTTGAATTACTTAGCTATGCATGAGTTCTAGTTTCTTTGCATTCCAGTGCACCTAGACCCGTGAAATACTACAGATTCATCCAAAATCTGTAGGATTCATTCACTTTTATTTAAATATTTGTTTCTATTTTTAAGCTAATGTCTTTAAAGTGGATTTTTTGACTTGGATACAAAAATTATTAATGGTTACATCATTGATTTGCCACTTTAGGGAATTAGCATGTATTTTAACTCAGTTTTATATGTTGTTAGTCTTTAATTTTTCAGTAAAGTAGGAACAGTCACACATTTTTAGGGTTGCTTGTTTAATACATATTGAAACATTTCTTTAACAAGTACTATAAAAGTATTTATCGGCACTTGGGAACATATTTGTAGTTTAAGAGTAATTGCACATTTGCAAGTCCTTGTCCTATTTGCTATTTAAGAAGCATGGTGTACTTTTGACTTCCATTTGTACATGGTTATTATAAATACTCATGCATCAGAAACAGACCATTATAAACTAGTCTTTTAACATTTCTGATAGCTAGATTCTACCAGTGGCTTTCAGTTCGATACCCTAAAATGAGAATTTTTTTTTATTTTAGCCTGGAAACTAAATTTTTTTCCTCAAGTAATTAAAATTATGATAAATTGGCCTATTGAAATTTACCCTTAGATCTCTGACTTACCTTAAAAAGCAGAGTCCTGAGAGGTTCTCTTCACAGGAATGTTTTTCATATTATAAAATGACTAGGTCTCATAGGAAATGCAAACCACCTGTATTATTTGCGTAAGAAAGAGGCACTCGGAGTGGAGAAGTTGACTTTTTTTTCCCCAGTCCTCCTTAATTGAATCGGTACAATAGGCATTTAGGTAGTACCTTTTGTGGGCCTTTTTTTAACCTTCCCAAGTTGACCTGATTTGGTACTGTTTAGAAAAAAATAAGAGCATTTGATAAAGTTCAGGGATTTAAAGTTCTCTTGAGAAGCTGCCAGTGTTTTCTAATTTTATTGCTAAAAATTAAACATTTAATTTGAGAATGTTAGATATTTCTCGTAAAGAATTTAGTTATGGTAAATGGAAAGTGTCAGATGGCCACAGAAGCAGGAGATAGCTAAATAATAGGGAAATACCTGTTTTGAAAATGTAACTTCCCACACAAAAAAAATACTTTTGATACATAAAAGGTTAGCCCTAGAACATGGGAAGGAGGATATTACTGTGATTAGGTTTTCTAATCATAAATACTGAAAGTAAATTGGAAATGTAAGATAATTTTTTTATGTTCATTTATGAACAAATACATTTATTAGTTCATGAAGTAAATAGTATAGGAATAAGGCATGTTTAAAATGCTTATTTATTCTCTTGTGTTTTCAGCTTTTTCAAAACACAGACTCCTGATGAAAGCTTTAAAGATAATTTCTTAAATAGAGAAGTTAACTGTTTAAGAGCCATTCTGAATTAAAAATCTTGAAAGGTTTTTCAGCTGAGTGTTTAGTTGTGATTAGCAAGATGTTAGATTTTTTGAAGACATAAATAAGAAGAGGGAATTACAATGGCTTTGTATCTCCTGGAGATTTCTACTGTCTGCAGAAATCTTTGGTTTACATCCAAACGGTCGCACAAGTTGCTTGTAACAAGAAAGATTTCCCTTTATGATACAAGTACTTCAGAAACTGAGTTGCTTTTTTATTTCATTTTCCAAACTTAGATTCTTTAATAGTAAAGTCACTATGTTTTTAAAACAGTAGAATATTGTTTTCATTTGTAAGTTTTAAAACACTATCATGGATATAATATCCTTGGCCTTTATTCAAATTGCTTCTACTTTGGAAATAATTAGGATAGTCATAAAAAGTGCATACCTAGTACCTTTATTTCCTTCCTTCCTTTTCCTCTCTTGCCTCCTTCACTCCCACCTCCTACTCAAAATACCAGTAAATTCATTTATGTAAAAGTTGTCTTCAAATGACTATGGATTTGCTCAGTTCATCCCTCCACCACCGCATGCCCCCTTGTTTTGTTTTGTTTTGTTTTATAATAGTGAAAATCTGGAGAGAGTTTACTGGAAGGTGATTGTGAGTTCTGTGTAATAGTTTTTACCTCCCTCTTCTTTTCCTGCGCCCTTCCCCCAGTACTGCTGTTACTGAAGCAGCTGGATTTTTATTTGTGCTTGGGGCAGGGGCGGGGGTAAGTAGTACATGGGTGGAGTTAAAAGACCAGATGCATCCTGATCATTTAAAATCCTTGATGTGAGTGAGCTACACATGTAAATAAACTACACATGTAAATCATAACTAGTCTGTTTTATACAGAATAATACTTAACAATATTTTAAAAGAGTTGGGATAATAACCTCTCCTATCCAGTTTGCTTTTTTGGGAACAATTTCTCTTTCTTTAGATCAGGAATTTTTATACATATGTATATTTGATTATATCCTTTTCAACAACTGGGATGTATTAATAGACTGGGATTTTTTTCAAATGATTTCTTAAAATCTACTTAATTTCTTTTTAATAATAGAAAATACTCCAGATAAAAGCATCACTTTAGATTATGAAAACTGATATTAATTGGTAGCCTAAAATCATTATAATGATGACTTTAATACATTGTGTTTATATATACCCCTTCACATTTTGAGGATAAAACCCAGAAAATAACCATTAGAATTTTTTTTTCTCTTCCAGACTTTCAAACCCCTGGTTGAAAAAAGTGTACCCAGTTCAATCACTGCAGTAGAATTCCTTGTAGATAAACAACTGGATTTTTTAACTGAAGATAGTGCCTTTCAGCCCTACCAGGTAAGAAATTTCAGGTCACTTTAAAAAATTACCTCTTCATTAAGGTTCGTTGATATTCAGATATTCGTTTGAATATTTAAGTCTAACTTTCTAGCTAACATCAAGGTATATAAGAAACTTAATGCATTTGATAAAGTTTGATTATAGGATAAATGATTGATTTATCCAGTCAGTACACACAGAGAACTTACTTATGAGCCAGGCAGCATCCTGTGGCTGTGCAAGCACAAGTGAGCAAAATAAAAGTCCCTGCCATTCAAATGATGTTCATTGTTAGATAATAACTGGTTAGATATTAGTATAAATTATCTTTGTCTCCAGCTCTAAAGGTTAAGATTTGGGTCAATTCATGTAATTAAATGAGATTAGTATTTACTATATACATGCATATCAGTTTAGCATAATAGTAGTTCATTTTCTTTTTAAATGGTAATTTTCCTTTTAGATTGTCATAAGTTGAATTGTGCAGTTTCTAGATTTTAATTCCCAGTTGTTGCAATTTAAATACAAAACTTAATTGGAAAAACGTTTTCTAGCTGGTTTTTAGATTTAAATCATGTAAAGAAACTCATATCAAAAGTAGGAAGCTAAATGTTTTTAAAATCTCTAGTTATGTTTTATCAGTTAATTTTTTAAAGGTAAAGGTTAAAATGCACAGCAGTTTGTTTTCTTTGTATATTTGAATTTTAGATTAAATTATATCAGTATTTTATAGGTTTCTTTTCCTTAAATGTTTAAGATAACATAGTAAATACATTGAAAGAAAGTACTGGACTAGTTTGACTTGATTTTTAAAATGAAGCTGAAAGTCCATATTCCTGTTTCATTTCAGAATAGTTACTGATTTCAAAAGTAAAATATAGAGGCATTGTTTCCATGGAAAGAACAAGAGCTTGAGTTAATGAGTAGTGGTTGGCTGTATGTGAGGTTATAATACTTAGGGAATTAGTTAGGTTCTTCTTTTATTAGATCTCCCAAAAGTAGATGATAATTCCCTTAGTTAAATGTTATTTTTTTCTTTGAAGTCTGCATGGATGTGCTTTTGTCTTTACACATTATTTTTCATAGTTCATTAAATGGCCTCATTTCTGTACTGTGATTATGGTATTTACAGCTAAAAATTTATAACAAGTTATAGTTTAATATTGGAGGTGTTAGAGCTTTTCCCTCGGGTTTTATTTTGTTTTGGTTATAGTTGTGATTGCCATTTTGCTTGCTTATAGTCTTACTATAATTTGTCTCATTGCTAACAGTCTTTTAGTGGGAATTAGACTAGGTGAAATCAAAGGAACCTTCCAACTTAGCGTTTTAATTCTGTGGCTTCTGATTAGCACTATAGAAGTTACAGCTTGGGTTTGATTTAGAGAACTGAAATCATTATGTAGAAATTACTTTTAAAAATAAACTCTTGCCAGGTGGCCTAAAACTCTACAACATGTTTATTAAAATTGTAATGATTGAAAGAATGTACTAACATATTACACAGGGGTTTTTGTACACATTTTAAAACTGTTTTAGATTCTGACAATTTTATTATTTTTATTAGAAATAAAAGCTTGAGAGCTTAAGTCTGGTTTGATTTGTTGATTTGTATGATTATCTTTGTTGGCTGTGTATCTTCCTTTTGCTAGTATAGGTAAGTTGCTCTCTGGCCTAGAAGGATATATCTTCCAAAGGTGATATTATTCACTTGACATTTTAACCGTTTGTGTTTCATAAATTATGTGAATTTTAGTTTTAAGGAATTACACTAAAAGCACTTGATTTAGGATCCAGCATACCTTAATTTTAGTGTTTCTTAAGTGTTTTTGAAGGAACAAATGATATACAATAAAGCTTATTGTAGCATTTTAATTTCTGTATTTCATGTTTTAAAAACAGGTTTAAAATATAAAAATACTTACTCCAGTATGTACATTATAGGCACCTACTGTAATATTTTCAATGAAAATTTACTCCAGAGACTGAAGATGGCTCAGTCTAGGTTTTCAAAGTTATTTATTTAAATGAATTTATGAAATATATAGTCCACATAAGGAAAGACTTTTAGAGTTCATGTAATTAGAGTAACTTTATCCCAGAATGCTTTTCTCTAACCAGTTGTCCAAACAGTACATTAAATTCCTTGGCATGTTAAACATGGCAGCTGTTCCTGGCATAGATTTTGTAAATAGTGCCTTGACATATCTTAACCTTAGGGTAACCTTATGTAAGTCAAAGGGAGTTAGGGGAAAATTAAGTTTTTTAAATGGTCTCCCTGTCTTTTCTCACTTATTTAAATTTCAAGAGGCAGTTTCTTCTGAATCTGGGTGTTAATTATCCATTGTAGAGTTCTTAAGTAGGGCAGGTTAAAACTTTGGAAATGGCTTTTCTGTATTAGGTGATGAGTAAGTATGCTTAAGTTTTGTTTGAAAAATTCCAAATGATGCTTCACTGTGAATCTATTTAAATAGTTTTATAGTGGGAATTCCTGTTCACCATCTTTTTCCTTGAGTTCTCATCTCAGCATTTTATTCTGTAGTAGAATGCTCCCGTAAGTTAGCTTTTAGTTGTACAGCCCTATTTAATATATCACAATAATATATATTGTAAGATAATGATTAGAAAACTGATGACTCAAAATTAATACAGGTCTTTTCAGATGACTCACTTTTAGGTTATTGGTTTGAATCCTACATTTATCTCTCTGAATAATTTCAGTGTATTGAGTATCAGATGGCATGTATTAACTTAGTTGATTTGGTCATTTTTTAAAGTAACTTGTGGTTGGTTAATCAGGGTGCAACCATCACTGATCATAGTTTTCAATATTTTGGAAAGAATACTGAATGAGGAGAGAAATCAACGTCTTATATACAGTATAATGAAGGCATGTTAATACATTTTTGAAGCAGTGTACCATGGTATTGTTAATTCTGTGTTTTCCTTCCTTTTGCACAGAAATGAGTTTCTGCTTCCTCCTTTCAGACTTCCTGATCAGGCCTGCTGCAGTTAACTTTCTTTGAAGTAGAGGGGGAAGGGAAAAAGAGAGGAAGTAGGAGGAAACTCTTTAGATTCTACTATGTCTTTCAGCTGGCTGGGAAGGAGGAGGGAAAAATTATTTGTTTTTAAAGATACTTTTTATAGTTTTGGGTTTTTTTTTTTAAATTAATATGATTTCCAGTATGATTGCCTTTGGAGGATGAGTAGTTTTTAAAACTTTCCACTAAAATTTGAAGTTTTGATCAAACGTAAAACAAGTTTGATAATGAAATATGAACATTGAACTTTTAGCATGATTTTGAAATCATCTTGTCCTGGATTTTGGCTTCTGGCCATGCACACACCTGCAATAAAGGAATAATAATACAAAGGGCACTAGTGAAAACCATTCAAGATTTGAAGCAGAATATGCTTGCTTTTAATTACTCCCTATGTCTATCTTTATATATTAAAATTCATTGTAGTAATGAGGTGAGGTATTTTCCCTAGAATAAAGTAGAATCATCCTAGACCTGAAGGAATAATCCTATTTGAAGTTCTTAGTCATTCTAATCTGCTAAAAGTTCAGAGATAAGACTACTAATACTTTATTTTCTGTTATCACAAAATACAGGCATTGAACACTTTACTAAGTATTTGATATGGTACTATTGGGCTGTGAATCGCTGGTTGAAGGGAATGCGTGGAGCAAACCTAAGTATTTTCTTCGTTCTTAGACTAAAGATTGATTAAAGACTTGAGCAAAGTCTTAGAATATTTTGTTAATGAAAGTGTCTGAACTGTGTCAGCTCTGTTTATCATTACTGTAGTCCTTCAGTGAGAAAGTTGTTCTTTGTCAGAGTTGGTTTTGAACCACAATTTTTCCATTATTGATTATATAAATTCATTGTCCACAGTTTCAGAATATCCCTAAGTTAGTTGTTGCTCAACACATCTGGTTTACTAAAAATAGCTTGAATGATTGCCCAGGATAAGTTACCAGTAGTTTAAAGAGTGGAATGTACCAGACACATGTATTTTTCCTTCTTATATTTTTGTTATTTGGAACTGAGATGAATTTGAGGGAGGTGAAATTTAGCCTCCAGACAGCGTAGGTGAACAATTAACTAGTTCTTTGGTTGTCACCAACCAAATGTTATATTTTGTTAAGTATTTGACATAAGTGAGCAACTGACAAGTTTGAAAGTCTTGGTGGTGGTAATTTGACTTATATGCAGATTTATTCCCCAGGGTACTGTAATGATATTGCTAATAGTTTAGAGAAGGGAATAAACAGAACTTTATTGTTAATATTGCTTTGGTGGGTGGAGAAAAGACTTAACTTTTTCACACTTTTCTTTACTCTCATTTCAATTTGTAGTATAAATATATTACTTTAGAGCATTCTTAAACTAACATTCCTGTAGAGGAAATGAAAATTTGACCTAGTACAGAATTTATTCCTAGTCCCAGAATTCCTCTCAGATTTGTTCTTTCTGGTGTCAAATTACTGCTCCCTCATAATTTTACTAAAAGAAAAAAAAAAAAACAGACTTTCAGAAACTGCCTAGCGAACTATTGTTTTATTTTTATGATAGAAATTAGTGGGAGTTTTGTTATTGTTTTTATAATGATAACTAAACTTTTTATTGAGAAACAGATATTCATAAGAAACACCTATTAGGATAAGGGAGTGGCGTGCACTCACATTCCTACCTTCAAGAATGAGGGCCTCTGCCCTTGAGTTGAGATGGGAGAAACAGGCCCAGAGTAGGAGAGAGAGGGCCTGGAGCTCTTTGTGTCCTACTTACTGTTAGCTCACTTGATGTTTTTTTTGTGTTGTTTTTCCCAGAAAGGAGTCTTTAAAAGGCAATTTTATGCTCAGACTCTATTTCTCTTTGACTTACCCTTAAAGAATTTCAATGTCTAGCCTTAGAATATCCCAACTGACTTCACTCGTTCAGTAGTTGCTTAAATTACGTGGTTGCCTACTCACAGCATCCTGCTCTGGTGCTCGATGGTGTTCAGAAGTTGCTGACGGGGCTTCTCTGGCAATCCATGATTGAAGCTTTTATTGCTTCCACTGCAGGAGGCACAGGTTCAGTCCCTGATTAGGGAACTGAGAGGCCACATGTCACACAGTGTAGCAAAAAAAAAAGGTTGATGTAAGTTATAGTCCTTATTTTTTTCAAGACCTTGATAAGCCATGATGAGAACTTAGATTTTAAAAAATTCCTTGAAATAGATTTGATTTATTCAAATCAAAGGAGCCAAAAAAATACATAGTGAAGACTTCAGGAACACAGAAGAAAGGAGAAGTCAACAGAGACTGAAATGGTATAAAGAAATCTCACGAAGAGGATGAAACTTGAGGTTTCATTTGAATGGAGAGGGAAGTGAAAAGTTGGGAGAGTGAGGCAGACGTTTGGCAGAAAGGATTGCATGATCAGTGATGAGTTAGGTTTAGGGGTCAGTAGAATATCAGTCTAGCTAGAGAAGAGAGTTTGGTTTTAAATATAGACATCGTACCAGAGAAATAAGTATTGTGGGGTCAGATAAAAGAGGAAAAGGATTGCTAAGTACAGTTACTAAGTGACTTCTATCTTGTAGGCCCTATGAATCATTGGAAGCTTCGAAGCAAGAGAATAACAAAACCAAAATTTTCTACAGCCAAATGTTATATTTTGTCAAATTAAGTATTAACAATGACATCTGGTTATTGTACTATATCAGAAGGAGCTAACTGATTGGATCTTTTGTTTTAGAGAATCACCCTAGCTATGATTTTGAAGTCAATTCATGCAAATATTGTGTCAAATCCTAGCTTTACCATTTGCTAGCATGTGACACTGGAAAAGCCTAAAGCAGGCTATATACTTGGTTTCCTCATCTATAATATACTGTCCACCTCAGATTAAATGAGTGACACAGTTAAGAGCTTATTACTATATGGAAACCACTCAATAGAAGGTTGCTGCTATTTAGACATGCCCTAATTTCCCTTTTTGTAGATGGTGTCTTAAACCTTTGTGGTAGATATTTGAAACTCCTTTCTCTTCTTACCATATGCAACCATTGGACATTTCTCTGCCACCATCTGCGCCTCTCTCTTTTAACAGTCTGTTTTCTTTGTCTTCTCTGGAACTCTCAACCACTCTTTCTGCAGCTGGTATTAGATAAACTCTTTTGGTGTTGGTACAAGCCGTGGTCACTGCATAACAGAACATGTCTTTGGAGTAGTGTTTCTTTTTCCCTCCCTCTATTTTAAAAGTGTATAGGTAAGATTCCCAAGTGATGCCTGAACTCCTATTTTAAGAAAATGATGTTAGAAAAGATGCAGAAATTGTGGTATTACTCTCCACAACAAACACATCCTTATATTTTTTTCCCTAGGGAAGGTCATAAGCTCTACTTGCTGCTGATAGATATTTTTAATCTCAAAAAATATGAAGTGATATTCAGAAAGTTAAAGAATTATTTTTCTTTACTTGACTGTGAACAGACATTTGTGACCAACATTGACCTAATCAAACTAATCTCTGGCTAATGGATTTTAGTCTTAGGGATAAGAAGCATTCAACCTAAATCTAGGTTTATCTCAAAAGAGAGAAAACTAGTAAACCAGGCAATACCAGATGCAAATCAAAATTATACAAAATGGGAATAACAGGACTGTTTGGATTAGTTGCACTTATTCTGAGAGCTTTCTATTCTTTATTTTTCTATATCAGTTTCTGAATTATATTTGACAGAGTTGAGCACGTTCTCCATTAGGCCATAAGTTTGTGTATATATTTCCCTTTTCCATTTCACTTTGCCTTCATATTATCATTTGGTTGAAATTTAGAGGTGCCTTGTTGCCATAATGTCAGTGAAATGAGAACTGTGAGATTGTAGGATATACAGTGTGCCAAGACTATAAAAATACAGGGTCATAGCCATAGCTGTGAACTGATTGCGGGTGTAATAATGGCTTGGTAGAATCAGCATCTGTGGGCAGGCGTTGGCCTGGGGGTGGTCTAGGAGATGAGGCCAGAGCAGGAAGCTGCTATTGTGTAGTACTTGGCTTTATTCCATTTCTAGTCAAAAGTGACAGCTTGCAATAGCAGAGCCAAGCTGAAGCCTAGAAAGTAGAATGGACAATAAGAAAAGCGGAACCAGAAGCTAAAACAGAATCATTGTACTTCCTTTTTAAGCAAGCTTTTTAAACATTTTAAATTGGTACATCATGTTTTAATATTCAGTAATTTTGCCCTCCATTCTGTATAAGTGCTGCTTTTATCTCCCACTTGCCTGGTTTTATGTTGCCATAATTGTGAAACATTAGGTCCCATGAATCAGGTATGCCAATATGTATTGTCTGCTGCTATTAAAAGAGAGTTCTTCATTTTTAAAAATTAGTTGCAAAACTTGGCGTGTTGAAAATGTATTCATGAAGTTCAGGAACATGTTATTTTGACTGAAATTTGGCCCGCATATGAGCTGTTCTGCAATATTCAGATTAAAAACATTTATAAGTCACGGTCTGCAAAAGTTCTCTCCTGGTCCCAAATCTGCTATGATCATATGCTGAAAAATCTGCCAGTCTCTTTTTAATTTTTTGTGACTGCTGTTATGAATTTAAAGTATGTGAAATTATGCTTGTAGACATCAGATTCCAAAGATTCTAAGCCATCAATCAGTTAGTTATCATTGAGAAGAATTTCTGCCAGTCAAAATAGGTAGATGCTGTTTGTTTATTCCTTTTGCCCAACCCCAGATTCTTACTAAAGCACAGCCACTTTATTTAAAATACCAATTAAAATTTAATTTCTCAGTGTGCTGTTAATATATTTATAAGGTTCAACATTTTCCAGAATATTTACATGTGCATTGCTTTATTCGTTCTGATGTTTACCTTATGAGGAAAACAGATGGTATTATTTTATTATATATAATGCTTTCCTGAAAGCATTGTATATATTATATATATTACATAATATATATACATAATATATTATATATATTACATATATTAATTTAATCCACATAACTCTTTGAGAAGTACCTATTAACGTACAGTGAATAGGCAGCAGAAATGGAAAACCATATAAACTAGTTTTATTTTTAAAGAGATGGGACTATTAAAAAGATACAACAGGAAATATCATGGATATCCATTGCAGAAAAGTACAGCTGAACCTTATTTGGAATGGAATTAGGAACTAGAAGGTCAGAAACTCAAGTCACGTATTCCTTCCCCCATGCCTCAGTCTTCTTTCTGCGGACAGGTTTCTTCTGCTTAATCATAGGTTTTGCTTCTCATAATACTAGTTGCCATGTGACTTTTGTGTGTTAGTTTCGATTCTCCCACACCCCCTCCTTTGCAGGACTTTTAAAATCTAATATTTGTGTTTCTTGGTAAAATTGAGGGTAGGGATGTAGGAGAATAAACGGCTGAAGAGAGAAAAAGGAAGAAAGATGAGGAAGGGAGAGAATCTAGGATAGCAGTTTTTATAGGCGAAGAAACTGAGGTTTAGGGAAGTTGTGATTTGGCATCTAGGTTTGCATAGCTAGTGGTAGCCTAAACAGAACTTGAACCAAAAACTTCAGATTCCAAGACGTTATTTCTACTGTGCCACCCTTCCTTTGTGAGCCATCACATGGGAAGCGTCTCTTATTTGCACATCATCCTTTTGTTTGGCACTTGGCTGTTTTCCTTAGGGTTGCCATCTTTCCTGTATATGAGGGTAAAGTTTTCCTTAACCGTATTGCCTGCACAGTCTCCTAGACCTTTGGCATACTGGCATCATGCTGCGCCCCAGAGCTGTGCGCCGGGTTCAGGCCCCCTGTTCCCTGCAGGAATCCAAGCAGATGAAGATGGTCTGCCCCCTCCCAGTTTCCTCGGCTGCCTAGTTTTCTCTGTTATGCTCAAAGATTTGTTCAGAGTTAAAACTAAAAAGCAATACTTTAAAACAAAGCCCTTTTAGCCTCTTGTTAAAAGGATTATCTCTAAAAATCCAAGTCTTTCTAGGCTTCAGACTCAAGGCAAAACAATACTAGCCCTTAGTCAATAAATAATGATTGGGGGCTTTTTATTCATATGTTTGAGGACCTTCTGTGTTATATGCAAGAACACAAATGCACTGCCTTCGTACATCTTACAATCTAATGGTGGAAGTGCACAGAAAAACACAAATGTAAATATAGGCAAAATACAGAAAAAGTAGCAGACACCAGAGAGGCATAAGGAATCTACCCTGGTTGTGGGAGGAAAAAGAGAGAGGATACTGCTATTCTTAGATTAGGTGACCCCCTAAATTGTCTCAGGATGAATTTAAATTAGCTAAGCCACTAAGAGAGCAGGTCTGAATAAATGCTTGAAATATAGTGAATAAGCATAATGTTTGTTGGATGGTCCACTTGTATTAACTCTGATCATACCTTTCCCATGAAGGTGGAATGGTTGACTAGTCAGAAATTTTTTAACCGTTTTTTAGTTGGGTCAGCCACCTGATTGGCTGCACCCTCATTGTCCTTTTGGAGTAGAGGGATAACAGGCATTTGTTTTAAAAAAAGGTAACAGTAAAACTTAACATTTTAAACATTTAAGTGTGCAGTTCAGCGGAATCGAATATATTCACAGTATTATACAACCATCACCACTATGCAGATTCTGAACTTTATCAGCATCCCAAATAGAAACTCTTCATTCATTAAACAGTAACTCCCTATTTCCCAGTAGCCTGCTCTTCCCAGCCCCTGGTTACCTCTTGGTTCTCTTTTTTTGGTCTATATTATTATTATTTTGCCTCTTCTAGATATCTCATATAAGTGTATTCATACAGTTTGTCCTTTTGTGACTGGCTTATTTCACTTAATGTAATGTCTTCAGAATTCACCTATGTAACATGTGTCAGCATTTCATTGCTTTTCATAGATGAATAATACTCCATAGTACGTATTTACCACATTTTGGCTATCCATTCGTATGTTGATGGACTTTTGGGTTGTTTCTACCTTTTTACTATTACGAATAATGCTGCTGTGAACATTGGTGTACAAATATTTGTTTGAGTTCCACCTTTCACTTCTTGTGGGTATATACCTAAGAATGGGATTGCTAGAGCATATGAAAGTTTGTTTTACTTTTTGAGAAACAGCCAAACTGTTTTCCACAGTTCAGTTCAGATGCTCAGTCGTGTCCGACTCTTTGTGACCCCATGGACCGCAGCACGCCCAAACTCCCTGTCCATCACCAGCTCCTGGAGTTTACCCAAACTCATGTTCATTGAGTTAGTGATGCCATCCAACCATCTCATTTTCTATTGTCCCCTTCTCCTCCCGCCTTCAATCTTTCTGAGCATCAGGTTCTTTTCAAATGAGTCAGCTCCTTGCATCAGGTGGCCAAAGTATTAGAGTTTCAACTTCAACATCAGCCCTTCCAATAGACACCCAGGACTGATCTCCTTTAGGATGGACTGGTTGGATCTCCTTGCCATCCAAGGGACTCTCAGGACTCTTCTCTAACACCACAGGTCAAAGTTTTCCATAGGCTCTGCACTGTTTTACATTCTTAACAACAAGGATCCAATTTCTCTGTGAGAACACTTGTTGTTTTTCATTTTCTAAATAATAGCTATTCATTGCCTATGCTTTCAGTATCGTATTTGAGAAATTGTTACCAACGCCAACATCATAAAAAATGGCCTTTAAGAGTTTTGTAGTTTTAGCTCTTACATATAAGTCATTGATTCATTTTTAAATAAATTTTTAGATAGTATAAGGGAAAAATCTAATTTAGTTCTTGTGGATATCCAAATTTCCAAGGCTCATCTGTCCTGTTCCCATTGAATAGTCTTGTCACCCTTATTGGAAATCTGTTGACCATTTATTCTAAAATTTATATCTGGGCTCTATTCTATTGCTTTGATATTTATGTCTGTATTGATTGCTTGAGATAATCTTTTTTTTCCCCACTTTTCTACAACTGCGTAATTTGTCCAAATGAGTGTTAACTCTAAAGATAAATTATTTTAAAGTATACTGTTTTGTGTTGTAACTACTGACATTTTCTGAAGCATCTGTCAGTGTTAGGAGTATGATTCTTGTCATTAAATTATTAGGCATAGACATGCCTTTTAGATAAGCAATGTTTTTAAGATGCAAGAGAAAAAGATCCAGTGATTATTGAATTGTAACAATCAGTCATTCATTTATTGCTTTGTGCCAGTTTCTTTGCTAGCTATAGAGATTTAAAGACAGATAAAATACTTGGTTATCTTTCAGGCCAGGAGGAGAGACTTAAATATGATTACAGAAATGTGCTATAAGTTCTAAAGTAGAGGTATGTTTATAGTGTTCTGTACTATAGAATCACCTGATGTAGTAATAATATCAGTTATTTGCCTGTTTCTCTTTTTTTGGTTTTACTTTTTCTCAGAAAGCAAGGGTTTAGAAGATGGGAAAGAGATAAGGAAAGCTAATAGTATTACATAGTAGTTGTTGTTCAGTCAGTAAATCATGTCCAACTTTTTGCAACCCCATGGACTGCAGCATGCCAGGCTTTCCTGTCCTTCACTTTCTCCCAGAGTGTGCTCAAACTCATGTCCATTGAGTTGATGATACCATCAGCCATCTCATCATCTGGCACCACCTTCTCTTCCTGCCCTCAATCTTTCCCAGCATCAGTCTTTTCCAATGAGTCAGCTCTTTGCATCAGGTGGCCAAGGTATTATAGCTTCAGCATCAGTCCTTCCAGTGAATATTCAGGACTGATTTCCTTTAGGATGGACTGGTTGGATCTCCTTGTAGTCCAGGGACTCTCAAGAGTCTTCTCCAACACCAGAGTTGAGAAGCATCAGTTCTTTGGTGCTCAGCTTTCTTATGGTCCAACTCTCACATCGATACATGGCTACTGGAAAAACCATAGCTTTGACTGTACAGGGGTATGTTAGGATTCTCCAGGGAGACAACACCATAGAGTGTGGGGCTGTATACAAGTGTATGTAGAGAGAAAAGGAGTAGAAGAAGTTTTAAGGAAATTGACTAACCCTCTTTTTGGGTGTTGGGAACTCTGAAATACACAGGACATGCCAACAGTGGAAATTCTAGCAGGAGTTGATGCTGATTCTAAAGGCAGTCTGAAGGCACAGGCTTTTTCCTCTTTGGAGGACCTCATTATTCTGAAGGCCTTCGACTAATAGAAAGAACCCCTGCCACATTATGGAGGTTAGTCTGCTTTACTCAGTCTTCTGATTGAAAAATACCTTCATAGCAACATCTAGTGGAGAAGGCAATGGCACCCCACTCCAGTACTCTTGCCTGGAAAATCCCATGGATGGAGGAGCCTGGTGGGCTGCGGTCCATGGGGTCGCTGAGAGTCGGACACGACTGAGCGACTTCACTTTCACTTTTCACCTTCATGCGTTGGAGAAGGAAATGGCAACCCACTCCAGTGTTCTTGCCTGGGGAATCCCGGGGATAGGGGAGCCTGGTGGGCTGCCGTCTATGGGGTCGCGCAGAGTTGGACACGACTGAAGCGACTTAGCAGCGGCGGCAGCAACATCTAGACTGGTGTTTGACCAAACAGCTGGGCACCATAGTCTACCCAAGTTGATATGTGTAATTAACAGTCACTGGTACTATTGATATTTGGTTCTTTGTTTTATAGTGAATTTTAGGATGGTAGGTATCTTTGGCTTTCAACAGTTAAATGTCTTTACCACCTCTTTCTAGTTATTATGTTAATAGAAAAGAAACTATCCCCACACATTACCAGTGCCCTTTCCCACTTTACTTAGAGCTATTGGACTGTAAATTAAGACAACTGGAAAGGTGGAGGCCTTCCAAGTAATCTTTTCAAGGCACTTAGAAATGCTTAGCAAACATTGGCCTGCCATATTCTGAGCACCCTAATAATGAGAAAGTATCATTTCTTTCTCAATGTTTGCCTCCTCTTGAGTTCCAATGCTGTGCCATTTTGGCCCTGGATATTCATGATCCCATACCAGTTCAGTCTCATGCCAGGCCAAATTCTCGTATCACTCACGCATTCTCTTGAGACCTCTGGAGCTCTCCTAATAATTTCATAAATGTTATTAATTATAAGTGGTTAATATCTTTCTATCACATTTATACTTAAATAGGGATACCTATATATCACAAATTTGTTGGTATGTAAAATAATAAGGCATTTAAAAATAATGTGTATATCCAGTGCTTCTTTAGATGTTCTTTGCCTCTACAAAGAAATGACATGTTTACTGTTTCCCTTTTATAACCCTCTCCCCTCTGCCATGTATAGAGTAGACATTTTTGGAAATAGAAAACTCTGTGTATGAGTAAGGCCTGGATATATATGACCTCCTCATGTAGAATCTTCAAGCTTGAAGGCCATTAAGATGTTACATACAGGCATTCCAGAATGCAGTACCCGAAACATTTCAGAAGGATGAGGCTTCATGTTGTTCCTCCCACATTCACTCTTACTTTCAAGAAATTAAGTTCCATTGTATGATAACAGT
Source organism: Budorcas taxicolor (assembly GCF_023091745.1). Taxonomy (NCBI): domain Eukaryota; kingdom Metazoa; phylum Chordata; class Mammalia; order Artiodactyla; family Bovidae; genus Budorcas; species Budorcas taxicolor. Next base: position 26,266,293 of record NC_068914.1, read on the forward strand.
TCCTTCCAATGCTTAGCAAAGCCCATTGTTGAGAAATTTTCTTACAAGTTAGATACCTATAGATCGTACAGATATAGGTATGCTGCTGCTGAGTCGCTTCAGTCGTGTCCAACTCTGTGTGACCCCATAGACGGCAGCCCACCAGGCTCCACCGTCTCTGGGATTCTCCAGGCAAGAACACTGGAGTGGGTTGCCATTTCCTTCTCCAACGCATGAAAGTGAGAAGTGAAAGTGAAGTCACTGAGTCGTGTCCAACTCTCAGCGACCCCATGGACTGCAGCCTACCAGGCTCCTCTGTCCATGGGATTTTCCAGGCAAGAGTACTGGAGTAGGGTGCTGTTGCCTTCTCCTGTGCGACCCCATAAATGGCTGCCCACTAGGCTTTCCCGTCCCTGGGATTCTCAGGCAAGAATGCTGGAGTGGTTTGCCATTTCCTTCTCCAAGATATAGGTATATATACCATATATATCATATGATCTACATATGACACAGGACATACAGATCAGTTAGGCACACTTATCAATTGAAAGCGTCTGACTGGCATGTTTTTAAAATTGCAAAGGACTGTGAAGCTCCTCTCTGGCTGTGGTATATAGTTCACTGCTTTAATGATGGTCCCTACCACCGCTGTAAAGGAGCAGGCTGAACTACTGCTTAGGTTTTATTTGTCTTGATCAGTCCAAGGTATCTCTTCTCCATTCTGTCTTGTTCCATGATAGATATAAAAACACATTTTTACTTAAATTTTTTATGAGTTCAGTTTGAACGATGACACAACTTGGTAGCTCTGCCTTTTGCTCTAGACTTTGAAAGGACTTAAGAGTGTCTGATTTAGTGCCAATATTATTAAAGATCAAAAATAATTGACAGGTTAATCAAATGAAAATATGTATAAAGAAGAGTAAAAGTCAGCACACAACAGTTTAAAGAAGAAATTGCTAAATTTATTGAGGTTATATTTTAGGATATCTAATAATATATCTAGTAATATATACAAATAGCTGTGAAAAGAAGGGAAGCAAAAAGCAAAGGAGAGAGGAAAGATATAATCATTAGAATGCAGAGTTCCAAAGAATACCAAGGAGAGATAAGAAAGCCTTCCTCAGTGATCAGTGCAAAGAAATAGAAGAATACAATAGAATGGAAAGACTAGAGATCTCTTCAAGAAAATTAGAGATACAAAGGGAACATTTCGTGCAAAGATGGGCTCAATAAGGAATAGAAATGGTATGGACCTAACAGAAGCAGAAGATATTAAGGAGAGGTAGCAAGAATACACAGAAGAACTGTATAAAAAAGATCATCACAACCCAGATAATCACAATGGTGTGATCACTCACCTAGAGCCAGACATCCTGGAATGTGAAGTCACGTGGGTCTTAGAAAGCATCACTATGAACAAAGCTAGTGGAGGTGGTGGAATTCCAGTGAGCTCTTTCAAATCCTAAAAGATGATGCTGTGAAAGTGCTACACTCAATATGCCAGCAAATCTGGAAAACTCGGCAGTGGCCACAGCACTGGAAAAGGTCAGTTTTCATTCCAGCCCCAAAGAAAGGCAGTGCCAAAGAATGCTCAAACTACCGCACAATTGCACTCATCTCACATGCTAGCAAATTAATGCTCAAAATTCTCCAAGCCAGGCTTCAACAGTACATGAACCGTGAACTTCCAGATGTTCAAGCTGGATTTAGAAAAGGCAGAGGAACCAGAGATCAAATTGCCAACATCCACTGGATCATGGAAAAAGCAAGAGAGTTCCAGGAAAACATCTACTTCTGCTTTATTGACTATGCCAAAGCTTTTGACTGTGTGTATCACCATAAACTGTGGAAAAATTCTTAAAGAAATGGGAATACTAGACCACCTGACATCCCTCCTGAGAAACCTGTATGCAGGTCAGGAAGCAACAGTTAGAACTGGACATGTTCCAGACTGGTTCCAAATAGGAAAAGGAGTACGTCAAGGCTGTATATTGTCACCCTGCTTATTTGACTTTAATGCAGAGTACATCATGAGAAACGCTGGGCTGGATGAAGCACAAGCTTGAATCAAGATTGCTGGGAGAAATATCAGTAACCTCAGATATGCAGATGACACCACCCTTATGGCAGAAAGCGAAGAACTAAAGAGCCTCTTGATGAAAGTGAAAGAGGAGAGTGAAAAAGTTGGCTGAAAGCTCAACATTCAGAAAAGTAAGATCACGGCCTCTGGTCCCATCACTTCATGGCAAATAGATGGGCAACAGTGGAAACAGTGGCAGACTTTTGTGGGGGGGCTCCAGAATCACTGCAGATGGTGACTGCAGCCATGAAATTAAAAGACGCTTACTCCTGGAAGAAAAGCTATGACCAACCTAGATAGCATATTAAAAAGCAGACATGTTACTTTGCCAGCAGAGGTCCGTCTAGTCAAGGCTATGGCTTTTCCAGTGGTCATGTATGGATGTGAGGGCTGGATTATAAAGAAAGCTGAGCGCCAAAGAATTGATGCTTTTGAACTGTGGTGTTAGAGAAGACTCTTGAGAGTCCCTTGGACTGCAAGGAGATCCAACCAGTCCATCCTAAAGGAAATCAGTCCTGAATATTCATTGGAAGGACTGATGCTAAAGCTGATGCTCCAATACTTTGACCACCTGATGTGAAGAACCTACTTATTTGAAAAGACCCTGATGCTGGAAACGATTGAAGGTGGGAGGAGACGGGGACAGCAGAGGATGAGATGGTTGGATGGCATAACCGACTCAATGGACATAAGTTTGGTTAAACTCTGGGAGTTGGTGATGGACAGGGAAGCTTGGCATGCTGTAATCCATGGGATCCCAAAGAGTCACAAAGAGCTACTGAACTGAACTGAGTAATACATCTAAGTACACATATATAAAATTTATAATTTTAGGGAATTTTGGCTCTTCCTATGGAAACAAAAGTTTCCATCTGTTAAAATACCAGAATGTGGTGGTAGAACAAAGCTAACTTCTTGACTCATCCCAGCTCTGCTGTTTAATGTCTGAAATATTAGGCAAAGTGTATAACCACTTAACAGTCTTTCATTTTTCATCTTGAGAATTTGCTGTATAGTACCTGTTTCATCATAGTATTGATATTGTCTGTGAGATATGTATAAGAAAAAAGTTTGTACACTAGAAAAATTTTTGTGATAAAGTAAATGTGGTAGTTCAGAAAATAAATAGGGCTGGTTGGGTAAATCTTGGTTCATGAGGCATAACATTTACCTTCAAGAAGCCTATTCAAAGTAATTATTTTTTAAACCCTGAGCACAAAATAGATGTCATTCACATACCTTACAACCTTTCCAGTGGTCACATAATTGGCAGTGGTCAACCTAATTGGTGAATTTCCTACATTCTCTAAGTTTTCTTTATTTCCAGCCAAAATATCTGTCATGTGACATATTATTTCAGTCATACTTAACCACCTTAGCTGCCTTATGCCTTTGTCTTCTGTCACATCTACCTTTTAATTTCTTATTTTGGAGTAGTATTTTTATTTTCTCCATGTTTATACCAGTGAAAATATGCTGTCCATTATTGGTAGCCATTAGTGACGTGTGGCTATTTAAATTTAAATGAAGCAAATTTTTTTTTAAATTTTAATTAATTTATTTATTGGCTGCTCCATGTGGACTCTTCGCTCCCTGACCAGGGATCGCACCCATGGCCCCTCCATTAGGAGCATGAAGTCTTAACCACTGGACTGCTAGGGAAGTGTCAAACAAAAGTAAATTTAATACTCATTTCCTCAGCCATGCTAGCCACATTTCAAGGGTTCAGATAGCCACATGGAGGACAGTGCAGGTATATAACATTTATCTCATTGCAGAAATCTCCTCTTGAAAGCCTCGCCCTGAGTGTTCACCATGGAAGGAGAAAATGATACCAGTGGATTTTGGTGTCATTGTGTTGTCTCCAGTCTCAGCTGAGCTGCTGGTGCCATTTGACCGCCTTTTCTATGTCCCCTTTGAGCTTCGTTTCCTAAAGCAGTTATTCCAAGGTGTCACTACTCTATTCAGCTTCTTCCTTTTTCCCTTAGTAGATGACCTTGCTCCTGCAGCACAGATGAATTTGAGGTTATAAGCAGGACGCCCTTAACTTCCTGCCCTTACACCTATTTATATACCTTTGCTTACCTCCTTTTCTCTTATCTCAAGAGATGTGTCTCCTTGTTCCATGACTAATTCAAGTTTACAAATACTTTGGGGGCATCTGCTATGTCATAGGCACATTTCTAGGTACTTAAGGTGTAGCCGGAGAAGGGAATGGCAACCCACTCCAGTACTCTTGCCTGGAAAATCCCATGGACAGAGGAGCCTGGAGGGCTATAGTCCACGGGGTTGCAAGAGTCAGACACAACTTAGTGACTAAACCACCACTACCAGAGGATGAAGTAAGAAAGATAATAAAATTAGATTTAAGTGGGGCTTTTGGGGGCTTTTATAAAGACTATTTTTTGTTCTGATTAAAATTGGAGTAGAAACCTTGAGAGGATTTTTGTTCAGAACACAGAAGTAGAATAGTAAGATGGATTCCCATGTACCTGTCTTCCAGCTGTGACAGTTACTAATTCATGGCCAGTATTGTTTGTGTTACGGCTCCTCATGTATAATCCCACGTATTAGGATTCATCACCAAATGTCTTGCTTTATGTGTGTCTATACATAAATAAATTGAAAAGTGTCTATGTAATTAATTCTAACTATTTACATTAGTCATATTCTAAAAAGTTACAAGTTCTCATCTTTAGAAATGATAGAATTAGAATGTCACATGTTTATTCATTTGCTTTGTTGTACATTGTGCAGCTTACCACCCTCAAAGCACTAACATTACCACCAACAGTAAAATTACAGAAAACAGTCTGAATTTTTGGTTGCAGATCTTTTTATCTTTAGGATATATCCCACTAGGGGTATACTCATTTAATTTTTCATGTGTATTATTGTCTTGAAATTTCTTCCTCTCTATGCCTTGTATTTTAAAATTCATATACAACCCTGTCCTTGTGCTCTGAAATCCATCTTCACATATACATTGTGTTCATTTACCTTATCTTAAACCTATTCCTCTTTTTCTTCTCATCATATAAATAAATTCAGTTATCTGCATCCTAATATAAAATATAAAGGTTCTCTGATCACACCCATTCTTAACTCCTTTAGCTACATCGCTGGACTTAAAATCTTTTTATATTTTCTAACCTCCCAGTAGCATCTCCAGTTATTGCAGCCTGATTTCTAGTTCCACATCCACAAAACTAATGTTACTGTTAAGATCACTAATAACCTCTTAATAAAAAATAGATTATTTTAGTCCTCATTCCTCTCCTACTGGACCTTTGCATTTAGCACTGTGAATCACTGTCTTGTATATACTTTTATTAACTGCTTCAAAGATTTCTGTAGTTTTAATGTTGGGTCATTTTCCATGGTCTTGCTTTTTTGTGTCTTCTCCTTTCACTACTCAGTCTAAGCAGTGTCATATTTCCAGTTGCTTTCACTATCGTTTAAAAACTCTATCTTCTGAATCTGTACCTCTAGTCCAGACCTCCTTGCTACACTGTCATTCATTTAACAGTTATATTTTTTAGCTTCTTCTAAATGTCCAGCATTGTTTAAACATAAATTCCTGTCCCTTTGGAGCTTAAATTCCAGAAAGGGCACAGTAGAAAATAAAAATAATAATAAGTAGTACAGTGTGATAGGACTTCCTGGTGGCTCAGATGGTAAAGCATCTGTCTACGATGCAGGAGACCTGGGTTCGATCCCTGGGTCGGGAAGATCCCCTAGAGAAGGAAATGGCAACCCACGCCAGTATTATTGCCTGGAAAATCCCATGGAAGGAGGAGCCTGGTAGGCTACAGTCCATGGGGTTGCAAAGAGTCGGACATGACTGAGCAGGTTCACTTCACTTCACAGTGTGATAGCTTAATTATTGCCACGATAAAAGAAGTAAAGCAGAGTAAGCGCTATTGAGGATGGAGTAGGGGGAGGCAGGCTAGAGTACTGTGGTCACGGTGGATGTCATTGAGAAGGTGAAACCTGTATTTGCTGCTGTCCCTAGGCAACCCACTCCAGTATTCTTGCCTGGAGAATCCCATGGATGGAGGAGCTTGATGGGCTACAGTCCATGGAGGTCGCAAAGAGTCGGACACGACTGAGCGACTTCACTTTCACTTTCACTACAGTGTTAAAGTTTCAGCACTCAAACCTTGTCTTTCCTAATCATTTTGTATACTGGCTAATGGCGTAACAGTATCTACCCCATTTTGTCACTCAAATCAACACCTGAGAATGTTTTAGGTTCCTCTCTCGCCCTTACTTATTGGCTCCAAAAATTGCTGATTTTCTGCTTTAATATTGTATTTGTCCACAACATCCTCATCTCTGTTGTAAAGCATCCGTGCTCATTTGGCTGGACTAGTACGGAGCTCTCTGAATAGGGTCCTTCAGTCTTCCTGCTCGCTTACTCCGTTCAATCCATCTCATTGTACTTTGAGTTCTCCATATGGGCCATACTGTTGCATCTGTGTCTCTGTCTGCACTTGCCTTTCACGTGTCCTAAGAGCCCCTCTTTTCTGCTCTATCATATCCTGATAGGTGCCATTGTGTTTTTGAAATTTCAACTCAGAAGAATCTAGGTATTCATGCTTTTCTCAAGTCCCAACTGAAGTGCCTCTTTTTCTGGGGTATCTTTCCTGATATACCTAACAAGACTGTCTTTCCCCACCATCTTTATCTCACCTCTGTGTTATATGTAAAACCATTTAATCTGTTTTGCAGTGATGTGTCTATTAGTCTCTGTTCCTGCAGGCTGTAATGTCATTTTACAGGCTGTAAGAGTCACAGGGGCAGAAATTTGGTATTCAGAAACCTTGTTGAATGAAATGTATTTCTAATATGTTTTACTCACTCTCCAGCACTTAGTGTTTCAAACATAATTCCAACAAATTATCTAATCTGATTTCCTCTACCATAGCATATGAAATATCAAAAACAAAATTTTTAAAAGTATGATGATGATAGATTGGGAGCTTGATAGCACAAAAGGTTACAGGGGAAATTAAAATGTAGTTACAACTCAAATTTTGTCTTTCTAGAACAGTTTGGTATAGAAGCAACAGTTCTTTATATCAGTCAATAATTAGACTATATCATAACAGTAATCAATAATGATGAAAATTGCATTATTGAAAAGCTGAGATTTTATTTAGTATGTTATTAAATGAAGGAACTCTAGAAATACTTGCAGAATTAGTGGGATTTTGATAAATTTTCTTACTTCTGTAATGTTTAAAAACTGCCCTTCTTTTTATAATCATTTAACACGCCTCACTCATTTTCTGTTCTCTTTTTTCCTGATAAGATTTTCTGAGCACATTAAACTTACCCTTTCAGAATAGCAAAACAATGACCTGGCAATTGTGATAAGGTACAGTTATGCATACTACCTTGCTTAGCAGTCCTAGGTAATTAAGATGTTCTTTTATTATGAGACTTTGGAGTTGTGATTTTAACTCCCTCCTTTTTTCTGAATAACTTGACACATTTGTCATGTATTTGTATTTGCATCATATTTTCATAGACTTAATGAGGGAACAGATACTTAACTTGGGGTCATATGATAAAAGTCTAATTAAGTCACTTGGCAAATCCAACAAGACCATCAAGTTACAGGACTTGATTATTTCAGTTTGGACTAGATATGTTGTTATATTCATCCTATCTAAGAGAATTATTATATAATCTTAAATTTATAGGTTTGTCCTTTCCATAACAGTATATTGGAAATGGTGAAAATCAGCCCTGGAATGTGTGTGGTACGGTGTTAATTTTGAAATTAAACCTTCTCTAGCTTCTCTCTAGTGCGGAAGTGGGAGCTACTCTCTAGCTGTGGTGCGGCGGCTCCCAGGCTCTACAGAGCTCAGGCTCAGTGGTCGTGGCTCACAGGCTTAGGTGCTACAAGGCATGTGGGATGTTCCCAGACGAGATCAATCCGTGTCTCCCGCACTGGCGGGTGAATTCTTTTACCACTGAGCCACCAGAGAAGCCCTGCGTTTTATAGCTTAAAAATAAATGTTCACTCTGTATGATCAAAATAGTCATTGACTACGAATTACTTTTAGTGGATCACTTTCCAAAAAATGATACAAGCATGTAAGTTTATTTCCTCCTCAGGTTGCGCTCCCTCTCTCTTCGCAAGATAGAGTGAGACTGCCATCCGTGGAGGGCTCATCAAGAGGAAGAGAGTTGCTTTTTTTTGGTTTTATTTTCTTAAACTTAGGCTGTTCTGAAGGAATATTTTCAGTTACTATTTTGGAAAACATTAAACAGTTCCCAGGCCTTCCTGAGTTTGTTCAGTTGTAAGTTTGAGGAAACTGCAGTTAGTAAATTGTGGTTGGCAGATGCTGTAAGCAGGTGACTCAGTAGGTTGAACTCAGGATGACTCAACTGTGTAAAAACCATGCTGATAAATAACTTGAAAGAAAAATTGCCTTCCAGACTTCTGAACTGCCATAAAAAGTTCAAAACTATTATAAAAGGTACCACAAAGAATATTAACATGTGGTTTAGAAGGAAACACATTTTCCTTCAAGTGGTTTTAAAAGTTTTACTTAATTGTACTGATTTTTGCTCTGTGGTAATTCTGAGAGGAGAGGACACTTAGCAAGTTGTAGTTGAAAATGCAGAAATATTATAAGTCTTAACAAAGTTTTCTCAAGAGAATACTTTTTAAAAGGTCAGCTTCATTCAGTTTGGAGATGAGCAGAGAAACCCAAATGGTAGTTGTTTTAAATTAATTATAATAATAAAATATATAATTATAATAAATTAATATAATAAACTAATCTAGTTGGCTTTTTCTTTAACTTTGATATAACTGAACAAATAAAAATAAAGCAAGTAGGTGCTTTATTAAGAATTGATGCAAGAGGGGACTTCCCTGATGGTCCAGTGGCTAAGACGCCAGACACCCAATGGAGGGGACCTAGGTTTGATCCCTAGACCAAATGCTGCAACTAAGACCCAGCACAGCCAAATAAATACATTTTAAACAAAAACAAAAATCCCTAAGAATTGGTGTAATACGACATGATATTAATATAGTATATCCCATTCTAAAATCCCATCTGAGATCTGATAAGTTACTTATACCTGATAAATGAGAGTTTATTGTTTATGATAACTATTCCAAATTTTGGAATACTATATTCCTGTGAACTGACTTTAGCAAACATCATTTTCTGTATATAACAAAATAATTTGGTTAATTGGATTTCTTTTTACTTTTGTCGTCATGACACTAATATCCTAAGGAAGATACTGAAAACCCAGCAGAGAGTATTCACATTCTTTATTCTGCCAGTTCATGGTTTGGACAATGGATTTGTAGAAATGGTTTTGACATTATGCAGACTCTTGCTAATGTGCCTTCCAGCCATGTGATTTGGGGTAACTTAATGCTTGAATTTGTTTCATCTGTAAAATGGAGATAATAATACCAGACTAGCAAGGAATTTGTTAGGATTAAATGATGTTAATATTTGTGAAGTATTAATCTCATCTGTCAATCAAAATTTAAGATTTTTTTAAAATTGCTTATACTGTTAAGTGAATATGCTTATTAAATAGATACTTTTTAAAGGCTGAGAAAAAATTCGTCCCATTAATCATATACAGTCAATTTAGGATATGCTGCTGCTGCTGCTAAGTCACTTTAGTCGTGTCCGACTCTGTGCGACCCCATAGACGGCAGCCCACCAGGCTTCCCCGTCCCTGGGATTCTCCAGGCAAGAACACTGGAGTGGGTTGCCATTTCCTTCTCCAATGCATGCAAGCATGCTAAGTCACTTCAGTCATGTCCAACTCTGTGCAACCCTATGAGCAGCAGCCCACCAGGCTCCTCTGTTCATGGGATTCTCTAGGCAAGAATACTGGAGTGGGTTGCCATTTCCTTTTCCTAATTTAGGATATATTTAAGCTATATTGAAACTGGAGGATACACTAATCTAAATTAACCAAAATCAACCAGGGATTATGAAATTATATATAGATAGGACTTAATTATCTGTTGTTTATATACAAAATTATAATATTGTCTTTAAAAATTATGTGGCGAAGTTTTTAAATTAATTTTTTTCTGTCATTAGCTTCATACTGTTGTCACTCATTTTGAGTTTATAATTATAATTTATATGAGTATCTGATCAACTGAGAAAACTTTTCTGTTTTAAAATACCTAGACTCTCCATATACATGCATTAATTTGATTTGTTATTCATTTATTTCCTTAGATTACTAAAAAGTTAAATGTTGGGTAGAAGAGTATGTAGTTGAAGATACTAAAACTATGGAAAACCTTATATTGTACAGTGAGGAAGATTTTGAGAAAGCATGGGAGTAGATTGTTCAAAGCTTATGCAAATTTTTTAAGAGTACTAGCACATAGAATAATAGTCATGTAAAAATGGTATACTTTAAAATGACAAATTTCTAATAAAGTTAGGCATATACAGTACTTTAAGGGTAAGAGGAAGTTTGCTTGATATTAAGAATGTGTAAGGAAGACTTGAGATTGCTGGATTATGGAGTCGAAAGCAGAATAAAAGAAGATACAATTCAGTTCAGTTACTCAGTCATGACCAACTCTTCAAGACCCCGTGGACTGCAGCACTCTAGGCTTCCCTGTCCATCACCAACATCACCTGGAGCTTGCTCAAACTCACGTCCATCGAGTCGGTGATGCCATTCAACCATCTCATCCCCAGTCGTCCCCTTTTCCTGCCTTCAATCTTTCCCAGCATCAGGGTCTTTTCCAGTGAGTCAGTTCTTTGCATCAGGTGGCCAAAGTATTCGAGTTTCAGCATCAGTCCTTGAAATGAAAATTCAGGACTGATTTCCTTTTGGATAGACTACTTGGATATCCTTGCAGTCCAAGAGACTCCAAGAGTCTTCTCCAACACCACAGTTCAAAAGCGTCAGTTCTTTAGTGCTCAGCTTTCTTTACGGTCCAACTCTCACATCCATACCTGACTACTGGAAAAACCATAGCTTTGACTAGATGGACCTTTGTTTGCAAAATAATGTCTCTGCTTTTTAATATGCTGTCAGGATTGGTATAGCTTTTCTCCCAAGGAGTAAGCGTCTTTTAATTTCATGGCTGCAGTCACCATCTGCAGTGATTCTGGAGCCCCAAAAAATAAAATCGGTCACTGTTTCCATTGTTGCCCCATCTATTTGCCATGAAGTGATGGGACCAGATGCTATGATTTTAGTTTTCTGAATGTTGCGTTTTAAGCCAATTTTTTCCCTCTCCTCTTTCACTTTCATCAAGAGGCCCTTTAGTTCTTCATTGCTTTCTACCATAAGGGTGGTGTCATCTGCACATCTGAGGTTATTGATATTTCTCCCAGCAATATTGATTTCAGCTTGTGCTTCATCCAGCCTGGCATTTCGCATGATGTACTCTGCATATAAGTTAAATAGGCAGGGTGACAATATACAGCCTTGACGTACTCCTTTCCCAATTTGAAACCAGTCTGTTGTTCCATGTCCAGTTCTAACTGTTGCTTCTTGACCTGCATACAGATTTCTCAGGAGGCAGGTTAGGTGGTCTGGTATTCCCATTTCTTTAAGAATTTTCCACAGTTTGTGGTGATCCACACAATCAAAGGCTTTGGCGTAGTCAATAAAGCAGAAGTAGGTATTTTTCTGGAACTCAGTTGCTTTTTCGATGATCCAGCAGATGTTGGCAATTTGATCTCTGGTTCCTCTGCCTTTTCTAAATCCAGCTTGAACATCTGGAAGTTCACGGTTCACATACTGTTGAAGCCTGGCTTGGAGAATTTTGAGCATTACTTTACTAGCATGTGAGATGAGTGCAATTGTGTGGTAGTTTGAGCATTCTTTGGCGTTGCCTTTCTTTGGGATTGGAATGAAGACTGACCTTTTCCAGTCCTGTGGCCACTGCTGAGTTTTCCAAATTTGCTGGCATATTGAGTGCAGCACTTTCACAGCATCATCTTTTAGGATTTGAAATAGCTCCACTCAAGGAACGAACATTACCTCTTTGGCATACTGACATCATTAACCTATTTTCCCACAATTTCTTGGGAGCTGAAATGAATTGCAGAAACATTCATTATTTCAGATAGGATGTGTAGTCCACATGCCTTTCAGAAAAAGTTGTTTCCTCTCCCATGAATGGTGTCGTAAATTTTTTACATTTTCCAGTCTGATTGACAGAAAAACTGGAACACACTTAATTGGTAATTCTTGAATGAGTAAGAGAGAACTTTTTTTTCTTCCAGAGGTTTTTTATAGTGTGTACAAGTAATGAGTCCAGTACTCTTCACTCTAAAAACATTGATGTGTGGTTTATATGCAGTGAATCAGATAGATCCTAAATAAACTATAACAATTTAAATTTTGCCTAAAACTTAAACTTTTAACAGTGATTAACAATCTGGAAATTTTTAGATTTTATCATATAATATGTTGTGAAGAAGTCACCAAAATTGGCAATACAAGATTTAGAATTATGTTAGAAAGATTTGGGGCTTTGCTTGTGGTTCAGCTGGTAAAGAATCCACCTGCAATGTGTGAGACCTGGATTTAGTTCCTGGGGTGGGAAGATCCCCTGGAGAGGGAAAGGCTACCCACTCCAGTATTGTGGCTTAGAGAATTCCATGGACTGTGTGTGTATAGTCCATGGGGCCGCAAAGAGTCAGACATTTTAGAAACAGTATAGCATTCACCTTATGTAATAGAAAATGTCAGGTAAAATATTGAAACATGTTGGTCATTTCTCCCAGTAGTATTTGGAGACAATTTTGTGACAGTGTGGTGATGTGTTTTCTTCCTCTTAACCCTAATCGCTTTCTTTTCAGAGTTGTCACATGGTCAGCCCTTGGAGGAAGTAGAGAAGCAAAGAAATTAAGATATATTTGTCTCCTGTTTGGATCTTCCTCTCCCCTGTTTTTTGCTTGTTTGTTTGTTTGTTTTGAATGAGTGACTGTGTTCCTTCAGTTCAGTTCAGTTCAGTCGCTCAGTCGTGTCCCGACTCTTTGCGACCCCAGGAATCGCAGCACGCCAGGCCTCCCTGTCCATCACCATCTCCCGGAGTTCACTCAGACTCACGTCCATCGAGTCCATGATGCCATCCAGCCATCTCACCCTCTGTCGTCCCCTTCTCCTCCTGTCCCCAATCCCTCCCAGCATCAGACTGTTTTCCAATGAGTCAACTCTTCTCATAAGGTGGCCAAAGTACTGAAGCTTCAGCTTCAGCATCATTCCTTCCAAAGAAATCCCCGGGCTGATCTCCTTCAGAATAGACTGGTTGGATCTCCTTGCAGTCCAAGGGACTCTCAAGAGTCTTCTCCAACACCACCGTTCAAAACATCAATTCTTCGGCACTCAGCCTTCTTCACAGTCCAACTCTCACAACCATACATGACCACAGGAAAAACCATAGCCTTGACTAGATGGACCTTAGTCGGCAAAGTAATGTCTCTGCTTTTGAATATACTATCTAGATTGGTCATAACTTTTCTTCCAAGGAGTAAGCATCATTTAATTTCATGGCTGCAGTCACCATCTTCAGTGATTTTGGAGCCCAAAAAAATAAAGTCTGACACTGTTTCTACTGTTTCCCCATCTATTTTCCATGAAGTGATGGGACCAGATGCCTTAGGAGACAGGATAAATGAGATTATATTAAATTATCTTATGGAGAAAACACTCATTTTGCAGTCTTAAGATATATGAACCATAGGATACATTTTGGAAAATTTCTTCTTTTCAATACATGTTCCTGTTTTTACCCTACTCTGGAGTCCAGAGAAGTGCATAGTACTGACCTCTGTATATAATTCTTATTGACCCAAAGGATTAAATCTTATTTTTCAAAATGGATAACTTTTCTACACTGAAATTAAGTATTATATTCAGAGAGTGCAGGAATGTACCCAGGAAATTGTTTTACTTGTGAAAGACTTAAAAAATGACTTATCTTAAAATATTCTTTCCTTAATAACGAAAGGATTTTGGTTATTGGTTTGTTTTTCTATGCTTATGAATATGCAGACATTTATGGAAACAGTTTGCAGTCTATTTGCCATTGAACTGCATTGCCTTGATGAGAAGTTTTAAATTTTTGTTTATACTAGTACTTTATGCAGAGAAGGCAATGGCATCCCACTCCAGTACTCTTGCCTGGAAAATCCCATGGATGGAGGCCTGGTGGGCTGCAGACCATGGGGTCGCTAAGAGTCGGGCACAACTGAGCAACTTCATTTTCACTTTCATGCACTGGAGAAGGAAATGGCAACCCACTCCAGTATGCTTGCCTGGAGAATCCCCGGGACAGGGGAGCCTGGTAGGCTGCCATCTCTGGGGTCGCACAGAGTTGGACACGACTGAAGCGACTTAGCAGCCAGCAGTACTTTATGTGTTCTTTTAAATCCTGGTTAGGCATAGTGACCGCAGGTCAAATCAAACCTCCTTCCTGTTTTTTTATAAGGCCTTTCACATTTTTAAATAGTTGGAAAAATACTGAAAAGAATGTCATGACACTGATCAATCTGTGAAATTCTAATTTCATATGATGCCAGTAAGTAAACCTTATTGAAATGCAGCCATGCCCATTCAGTTATATATTGTTTATGGTATTGTTTGGCTGCTTTGGGCCCTATAGTAGCAGAGTTGAGTCGTTGAGACAGGGACGGTATAATCTGCAAAGCCTAATATTTACTCTTGGCCCTTAAGGGGAAAAGTTTGCCTACTCTTGCTTTAGATCAGGAAAATATTTGGAAGCCCTCAGTGGTAGCTGCATTTAATAAAATTGCAGATGGTTAGACAGTTGTGCTTTTTGAAGACCTCTGTAGTAACTCTTAGACTTAATAGGTTTCCAGTTTCAGTAGAGGCTTATTAACCAATTGGGTTCTTTTTTAAGTTATACAGGAACTGGCAATAATAGGAGTTGGTGTCACTCCTGACCTATATGAACCTATCGTTCATGTTATTCACTGTTGGCTAGCAACCTCAGGGATCTTAGGACAAGCATTTGCAGTTTTGCTGAAGCATGAATTTAAATTATGACTGTGGCAAATGATGTTGCAAAGCATGTTCAATCACCCAATCTGACATTCAAGATACAGTTTCTTTTATGATTACTCTTATAAAATATAATCAAGTATGATTTTTATAGGGGGATTTATGTAATATAATTGGATTTAAGATGTCATCACAAAGGTCAGGGACTTTATTGCAAGAGGAAAAAAATTTCTGTTACTAAGGCACACTCACTGTAAGTTTGAAAGCAGGCCTTAGGTCATTCTCCATTGAAAATTGTCCAAAGGGAGAGAAGTTACTCCAGTTTTATATTTCTTAGTCTTCAATTTGTAGATATGGTGTATCACAGTGATTGATTTGCAGATATTGAAAAATCCTTGCATCCCTGGGATGAATCCCACTAGAGATCAATGGTGTATGGGCTTTTTAATGTAGTGTTGAATACAATTTGCCAGTATTTTGTTGAGGATTTTTGCATCTATGTTCATCAGTGATATTGGCCTGTAGTTTTCTTTTTTGTGTGTTATCTTTCTCTGGTTTTGGTATCAAGGCAATGGGAGCTTCTTAAAATGAGGAAGTTTTCCTTCCTCTGTAATTTTTTGGAACAGTTTCAGAAGGATAGGTTTTAACTCTTCTCTAAATGTTTGATAAAAATTTGCCACTGAAGCTATCAGGTCCTGGACTTTTGTTTGTTGGGAGATTTTTAATCACAGTTTCAATTTCAGTGCTTGTGATTGGCGTATTTATATTTTCTGTTTCTTCCTGGTTCAATCTTGGGAGACTGTACCTTTCTAAGAATTTGTCCCTGTATTTCTTGTATCCTAAAATGAAAATCATCAGTTAAGACTTTAGAGCAAATCTCTTAAAATTGTTAAGCCAGTCAGCTCAGTCATCTTGATAGAAACTAACAGCTGGTATACTGTTACCTATTTCATGCCTCTGCTGGCTCTTTGGTCAGTATTTAAATCTAGAGGATGTGTAACATAAAGAAAATATTGGTTGAAATAGTAAGGAGCACTGTTATGGTATGACAAACCGTTTCTTTATTATCTTAGAAAATGTGTTATATATACTTTGAGCACTGTCATGTTATTGCTGTTTTTTAAACCTAGCCAGGCATATATGAATATTTTAGTGCTATGATCTTAGCTTTCACATTAGTAAAATTTTTATTGTTTCCCTTTGAACTGGAATGAAGCAGAGAATTGCACAAAAATTACGTTGGTGCAGTAGTCTTACTGTCAGAGTAGAGATTCCAACCTGATTTTAGCTGTTATATTTTGAGGAATGACGCTTTTTAATTTCATCATATTCTTCTGTATTCATGAGGAATACATCTGTGTTTCGATCATCTCATTGTAATTCAGGGTAATGTTTACCTAAAAATACAGCATTTGAGAATTTGTAGATCATGATTACGTCACATTGCCAAAGTGATTGTCTTCTCCTTCTTTTATCCTTTCTTATTATAAGATGTCATGAATTTAACATCCTAAGTCTTTTCTGTTTGGTGAGTGTTAGACTATTTTTATATGCAGAAATTCACATGGCCAATATAAGGTTGTATAGAAAGATAACTTCCACCTAATGTTGAATTCTTTGTTTTTAATCCATTCTGACTTAAGATATTATCTTTCACCTCTTCCGTATAATGAAAGAAATGTGTCAGGTTTTGAATGGCAGTGACAGTAAATAGTCTTATTTATGCCTTTTTGTTATACTAGTTCATGAGAAAACAAAATAAGTGAAGAGGCTGCGGTTTAGAGTCACAGAACTGGATTCAAGTGCTAGCTCTCTCCATCACATCCTGACTATAACCATGGACCTCTCTGTGTGTAACATGTAAAGGGGTATAATAATCTCAGCTCTACAAAAATTCATAGGTTTGGAAAGCATCCATAGTATCTGCCATAGTAAATGCACAGTCTTGTTAGCTATTTTTTTTTATTATTTACATTAAGGTGTCACTAATACTCAATTAAAGCTAACTTCTGTCTTTTCAAAAGGAGGAAAGTAACAGCACACA
The DNA here is from genome assembly GCF_023091745.1 of Budorcas taxicolor. Lineage (NCBI taxonomy): Eukaryota > Metazoa > Chordata > Mammalia > Artiodactyla > Bovidae > Budorcas > Budorcas taxicolor. Next base: position 26,283,404 of record NC_068914.1, read on the forward strand.
AGTGAGCACTAAATAAATAGTCCAGAACTTCACTTAAGGCATTGTTTAGAACTTTCCCGTATTTTCTATATAAATTTCTGGTACAACAGCTCTTGCTGCACTGATCTTCTTTTTTCCCATTAGTCATTTGCTGGAGGTTGTAACTTGTGTAATTAATACATTGGATGGAGTTTATGAAGAAGATTCACAGAGAGTGCTATTCCTTCACTATCTGGGGAGAGGAGATTAATGAATGCATGTTATTTTAGTTATATAATATGAAATTGTTGGGGGGGTAATTGCAGTTAATGAAAAGCTTAAGGCACAGCTGAATTTGTTAGTTGCATTCTGTCAAAGATAGTGAATATTTATTAGTAATCTATGATTGTGATGCCCTTCTCTGTGAGTCTGCATTATAGCCTTGTATCTCATTTTTTCTTTTTATACTCGCAACAGTAGGTCAATAAATGGGGGGAGAAACTTCATTTGGCAACCTGCTAAAACACTTACAAGTTTTGATCTTTTATTCTTTTGTGAGCCTCTGGTAATGATGACTACAGTTCTACAGAAATGCCTCTTCTTGGGGTGGGGGAAGATTTCAGTTTCTCACTCTTAGCATTAAGACTGACTGCCTCCCATTGTCATTATTTACTGAGCATTTACAGTGTACTAAGCACAGTAGACAACAGAGAGAAAACACTGTCCCTGCTCTGAAGGAGCTTACATTCAGTTCAGTTCAGTCACTCAGTCGTGTCCAAGTCTTTGCCCCGTCGACTGCAGCACACCAGGCTTCCCTGTCCATCACCAACTCCTGGAGCTTGCTCAGACTCCTATAGAGTCGATGATGCCATCCAACCATCTCATCCTCTGTTGTCCCCTTCTCCTGCCTTCAGTCTTTCCCAGCAGATGGTGTTTTCCAGTGAGTCAGTTCTTCACATCAGATGGCGAGCTTTGGGTATAATTTAGCCCCATCATTATTTAAAGAGAGGAAAGGAAAGGATTTTAAAGGCAAAGACAATGACATACCATTCAGGATAGGTAGGGTCCATAGGGAGCTAAACATAATCTCATCAGCTCCAGAGCTGCTACAGGGAATAGGAGAAGGGAAATTGTGGGATGCAAGTGAAGGAAGCAGGGTGTCCTTAGGCATTGAATGGAGTCAGAAAGATCATGTGGCCTTTTCCCCAGATACATTCCCATCAAGTAGGAATGGTTGGTGACAAGACAGAAGGTGAAAAAAAAGGTAATCATGTGCATCTGAGGATCAAAACTAAAACCAGGCTATAAGAATTTTAAGAACAATGAAAATGCCTCTAACTTACAAAGCACTATATGTAGAGAAAGATTCCAGCAACAATATGACTGTCATAGTCAGGCGTTGTATTGGGATAATTTTCATGGGTTTTAATTAATTTCATGATTAACTCATAAATATGTAAATGGCATGTCAGTACCATGGTTAAGGTAGAATTGAATGAGTTAAGACTAGTTTCTGAAAATTTTTAAAATTATAAAAACTAACTCGTTAATATGAAAAGAGGTATTTAGTAACCCTGCTTTAAACGGTGAGGAAATTGATACATAGAAATTTGAACTTATATAAGGTTATTCGAGTACGTAGACTGATACTGCTGCTGCTGCTGCTAAGTCGCTTCAGTCGTGTCCGACCCTGTGTGACCCCAGAGACGGCAGCCCACCAGGCTCCCCCATCCCTGGGATTCTCCAGGCAAGAACATTGGAGTGGGTTGCCATTTCCTTCTCCGATGCATGAAAATGAAAAGTGAAAGCGAAGTCACTCAGTGGTGTCCGACTCTTCACGACCCCATGGACTGCAGCCTACCAGGCTCCTCCGTCCATGGGATTCTCCAGGCAAGAGTACTGGAGTGGGTTGCCATTGCCTTCTCCAGACTGATACTATCAACTTTTAATAGTATACTTTTTTCCCCTATAATTGAATGGGTTATTGAGATGATAACTGCTGTCTAATGATTTTGGAAATGTAGCTCTTTTTTTCAGTCTGTTGAATTAAAAAAGGTTTAGTCACTGAGTTGTGACCGACATTTTTGCAACCCCATGGAGGGTCTTCTGTCCAAGGGATTTTCCAGGCAAGAATACTGCAGTGAGTTGCCATTTCCTTCTCCAGGGCATCCAGCCTGAGTCTTCTTCATTGTCAGATGGATTCTTTACAGCTGAGCCACTAGGGAAGCCTAACCTGTTGAATAAATAAAACATAAATAAATATTGAGCAAAACTTACATGTCGATAGTTTTAATTATAAAAATTTCTGTATAGGAAACTGATTTTATAAATCCTACCTATACTTGTCTACAAAGTATTGGCAGTGCTGCTTTAATAGCAGTTTATGCTATTACCCTCCCCAAAATATAAAGGCTTGGCAGCAGTACCCTAAAAGTAAATTTCATGTAAGTCAGCTGTGATACCCTTGTAATTGTGTGAATTTTCTATGTACTCATCGTCTTCATGCCAGTTAAATGTCTAGACTAGGAGTAAGAAGAACGATTATGATAAAGATAGGCGTTGAAACTAGAGAAGACTCAAGCTGTGGAAACATAAAACTGTAACTCAAACGTTTGAAGGACCATCATGTAGGAAAACGATTAGGCTTGTGTTTGACTCCAGGGAGTTAAGTTTGGATCTGTGTATGGAAGATTAAGTGAGAAATAACCTGGTATCTGTCGGAACTGTCTGGAAGTGGTAATTGTTTTTCTTGGGAAACAGAAAGTTTCCTGTGTTTTGTCTGTCATGGACTTCACTGTCACCTCGTGTGCATTAAGAGGGTTAGAGTCTAAACTCCCCGTGATAGTTTCTGCTACTCAAGTAATGAGATTCACTCAATGTGCAGTGTATTATTAAAGTGGAATGGAGAAAAGGGAGTGTTAGGAAGTTTCTTTACAAAAAGGAAGACAGGTCATGGGCTGGGTTTCCCCCATCACCCCCTTGACAGATTTTACCTACTTTTTTGTGTAACATCTTTCCACTCCAGTATTTGCGTCTGCTGTGAAGCAGCACTTTTGTATATTTTCCCAGGAGAGCAGAGGTGATAAGTGTAAAAGTCTTATAGTTTTGTTTGTTGGTGTTCACTGCTGCTAAGTCGCTTCAGTTGTGTCCGACTCTGTGCGACCCCAGAGACGGCAGCCCACCAGGCTCCTCCATCCCTGGAATTCTCCAGGCAAGAACACTGGAGTGGGTTGCCATTGCCTTCTCCAATGCATGAAAGTGAAAAGTGAAAGTGAAGTCGCTCAGTCGTGTCTGACTCTTTGCGACCCCATGGACTGCAGCCTACCAGGCTCCTCCACCCATGGGATTTTCTAGGCAAGAGTACTGGAGTGGGGTGCCATTGGTGTTCACTAGGTATAAACACAATATCAGTCTTTACCACAATATTATTCGAGAAATGCAGAGTGGTCCCTTAAAGCAGTGATGAAGTGAGAAGAAAAGTGCTTTACTTGGATAAACTTTAAAGCATGAAGTATGTAACCTGCTTGATTAGGGATACTTTGTACTTTTCAGCCCTTTTTGGCTTTTCCAAATTGCCAGATTATTTTTATTCACCAGGTAGAATTTTCTTCTTGAAGCACCTTTCTGGTCACTGGTCTCTGCGATCTGCTGGCCCACCTTGGAAAGGGCCGCTCTGGCCACTGGTCTCCGCGATCTGCTGGCCCACCTTGGAAAGGGCCGCTCTGGTCTCCGCGATCTGCTGGTCCACCTTGTAAAGGGCCGCCAAAGTGACAGTGCTGCTCTGCTGTTCTTCCCAGCTCTCCTCTAGGGCTCCTGCCACTGACCTCAAATGCAGGAGCAGCAGAGGTGCTTTGAGAGAGAACAGGATGTCAGAGTCCATCGGGGGACCAGCAGATTGTGGGAAACCATGTGACTGTGTGATTCGCATCTCCAAGGAGAGAGCCGGTCGTTTCTGGGTCTAGATCCACCCTGTTATGAGGATAATATCATCAGTAACGAAATTTAAATGGCCTGGATGCTTTGACACTGGCTTGAAAAAATAAAACTTTTATCAGTGCAGTTACTGGTCAGATGAGTTTGAGTAGATCTAGATTTGATGGTGTTTAAATCAAGACAGTGACTTGTCTTGTCAAATAATGACTTGTTTAATGTTTTAGGCTTGAAAAAAATAAAACTTATCAGTGAAGTTACTGGTCAGATGAGTTTGAGTAGAACTGAATTTGATGATGTTTCAATCAAGACAGTGGCTTGTCAAATAATGACTTGTTTAAAACTAATGTTTTAGGTATAGTGGGGAGAGGACAACTCATCTATGTATGTATGTATTGCTTCCCAAAATATTCAACTTGATTTGTTTGCTACCAACCTTAGATGACCGGAAGCTATTTGGTTTGTATATTGCTTCTAACAGTGAAACCCTTAAAAAGGTGATTTATATAAAGCTGACAGTAGAGAACACATTAGTAAATTTCAAATTTTGCCTTAAGGCATTCTTGTCAAAGATCAAATCTTACCATGGATTTATTTATTAGGCTCTGTTGTTATGTTATTGCTAATGAACTATAACGAATTTTCATTTTTGCATACATTTAGATAAAGGAATTTTCTTCAGCCCTTAGAACACATAGGAGGGAAGGTTGGTAACATTAATGTTAGGACAGCGTAACATGGACCTTTCTCTTAATCTATAATTCTAGGACGACATAGACAGCCTAAACCCAGTTCTCAGGGACAACCCGCAACTTCAGGAAGAAGTGAAAGTCTGGGTAAAGGAACAAAAGGTTCAGGAGATTTTTATGCAAGGTAACTGTTTTGAGTTATGCATTAATTTTTTTGTTTTTTGAACTGGGCAATTTCTCATTTGCTTTTGGTTGTTTAGTTATATGCAGTATAAATAGAAGACCCAGTCTAATATTTTCAATTACATACAGGCCACAGAAAATAATAGCAAAATCAGAATAATTTCAATAGGAAGTTGATAACTTCGCTAGTTTACAATTTGAGCTAAATGCCTGGAATAAAATTATGACCACACAGGTGTTTTGTTGATAGGAAAATTTCCATATTACAGAACACTCTAGGTGTGTCCTTCCTGGAGAAGGAAGCATTGTTTTCTGTGGAGGATTGCCCAGAGCCACAGTTAATTTCCTTTGAAGAATGCTGTTGGTATCTGATAAAAATGGCTTATTTCAGTTTGCCTTCCTCAGCAAAGACCACAATACTAGTCTTAGTTTTGTTTCCTTTTTTTTAGTAAGATATAAGCTTGTCTTCAATTGAGATTTTATGATTCTCAATGATTTCTTTTCCTGTCAGTGAAACCATGTATTGAAAACATAAGCTTCTGTGAAATTGAACTAAAACTGGAATAATATGACATGCAGTATCAATATTTGGTTGATTGTTTTTAAAAGGTAATCTTGTTAAATTCCCATGTTTATCTCAGCCTCAGCTTCCATGCCATTTAATTTAAGCATTAATAGAGATAATCTCAGAGTTGTGGCTTCCTTTCGTTGAATGTTTTTTTTGATAGCAAATCATCTACATATACATTCTTCTTAGGCTAAATATTTTTTAAACTCTTAATATGGAGAATTTGAAACATATACAGAAATAGGCACTTAAAAGTTCACTGAAATATTCTCTCTCAGCCCCAATGACTATAAAATGAAATCTTGATAGATTCTGCCCCATCTATACTGTTATTTATTTCCATCAATTTTAAGACATTGCTGTGTTCTATTTTTAAACAGACACCATACTATTATTGTGCTGAAAATTAATAGTTCCTCAAATAATGATTACTCAGGTTCAAGTTTCCATTTGTCTCATAAATGTCTTCATTGATTTTTCACAGACTTGATTTTTATTTTATTTATTTTTAATCCGGGACCCAAAAAATGTCCACAAATTGACTGGTTGATATGACCTGTCTCTCTTTTTTTTCTTCCTTTCTTTCTTTGCGCTTTATTGAAGATGCCAGGTTACTATTTTTTTAAGTAACCCTTTTTCCTTGTCATATTCTTAGAGATGAAATGATTAAGGCAATAGTCCATTCCATTCTAAGCAGAATTATTTGAGGCTGACTCCAGATTGTGTTTGGTGGTAGAACAAGACCCTTAAGGTAGTGTCCTGATGGGAGTTGAAAATTGGCGTATTTGGAGTTTTCTGTAAGCTTTTTCAATATTCCATTCAGAAAAACTAATTTGGAGTCTATTTCTTCCATAGTTAGAAATTTTAAGGCTATAGTTTGTATAACTGATTATAGGTATGAATATGTTTAATTTACAAGTAATATGGAATACTTTCTACAGATCTGTTAATTTGATATATTTAGACTGTTGCTGGCATAGTTTTTTAAAAACTGGCAAACATTAAACCATTCATTGATGTGCTGAATGTCCTAACTCTAAGAGAAAAGGCATCAACTTAGGAATCAGAAAAATAAATTCAGTCCTAGCTCTTTCACTTAAAAATTTATTTAACTTATCAACCTCACTTTCTTAATGTTTATAAACAGGAAAATACCTCAGAGTTGGAAAAGATTAAATAAGCATTTGTAAATTGTGAAAGCATTTTGCCAATTGTTAGTGTATAATACTATCATTAATAAAGTGTACCAGTTTCCCTCCCTTACAATTCTTTTTAAACTTTCAAATATCTGATATCATTTTAGTACCTGTGAATTAAAGACATTTTTATCTCCATTGTGTTGACATATTTAAATATATACAGATATGCATATATCTTTTATTATTTAATCATTGCCTATTTTCTGAAAGATACCTATATATATACATGTAGATATTGTTGTCTTACAATGTGAATTTAATCCAAAAGTACACCAGTATGGCATTTTACTGTCATACTTATAAGTTCAGTGAAGAGTTTCTGCATGTTTTAAGACTTTGGCAGCTTTTCCAAACTGTTGCAGGAATCAAAATTTGTAATTGCTTATGGTAAAAGTTTTAGCAGCTAAAAGGCTCATACATCAAGTTCCACATTACCTTTTCATTTCATCCATGAAGCCGTGTATGATGTGTGGTTTTGTATTTTTTAAGGTCCTTACTCCTTGAATGGATACAGAGTGAGAGTATATAGACAAGACTCTGCCACCCAGTGGTTCACTGGCATAATTACTCATCATGATCTCTTCACTCGCACCATGATCGTTATGAATGATCAGGTAAATAATCCAGATTTGGAAAAGAAACTGTTTACAATTCACATGCTCCATTCCCCCCCCACCCCCAGTGGATCAACAGATTGATACTATTTTCCATCCCTAGGTTTTTTGCATTCCTACAATCCTAGAAAGTTCTCATCTATATGATGTTACATAGAGTTCACTTGACGTTACAGCAAGATAGTGATGCCAAATTTATCTCAGCACCAAGAAAATCAGTCCCTAAAATGGAGGCATCAGACTCTTAATTGTTTAGTCTCTTTTTTGTTCATCCTTAAGTCAGGTAAAACTTTCTTAAAGTCTTAGCTTTTCTGTCTCTCCAGTAATAAAAGATATTTCCCAAGTGGTTTCTTTTCACAAATGAAAACTTAAATGTACTCTAAAGTTCTTTTTACATTCACTTTCAGAGTAGTTTTACTCCTTTAAGTTTTATAGTGAATATGGAGAATGTTAAGGATATGAATTTCATAGGGAGTTTTAAGCAACAGTCTGAAATTAAATTCTTAATTTCAGATCTTTTAAAGCTGTACTGTATTTACCCCCCAGAAAATAGATACTTGCATCTTCCTGACTGAATGGATTGTGGAGGGTATCTGACTAAATAAGAACTCCCTCTATAAACAATGCAGATGCTTTGGTTAAAATTTTCATCAAAATGCTAAATGTATAATTTATTTCCTTAAAAGCTAACAAACGTTGACCTCTCACTGAAGCACAAAATTGCCTTTAGTTTTTAAAATAGTTCTCTCTTTAGCCTCAAGATTACTATTCATTTATACAATTTTTGTCCTTTTCTGCTTCCCATGCTCTATTTTCTCTTTTGGCCACGCTGCACAGCTTGCAGGATCTAGTTCTCTGACCAGGGATTGAACCCAGGCTGGCAGTAAAAGCATGGAGTCTTATCCATTGGCATGTCAGGGAATTCCCATCATGCTTTACCTTCCTGTTATATTTTACAGCTGTTTTCTGAAAATTATTTTTTATTTTTGAAATATATATTATGACTTGGCAATATATTCTTGAATACCTCTAATCCTTGTTTTTCAAGGTATACCTGCAATAGATGTGTTTGCTTTTTAAGTTTTGGTTAGAACATGAAACAGTTACCTTCATAACATTTGGGAGATAATTTTATCTTTAATGATTAAAGATGATTTATTGTAGTCTGACAGTGTCTTACAAATTAGGTATCTCAAACTGATTTCTAAACATCTTTACTCAGTAAAGAAATTGTACCTATCATTATATTGGCTAGCTGATTGGATTTAATTTTGTTCTTGTTTTGTGTCATGGATTAGGTACTAGAACCACAGAATGTCGATCCTTCTATGGTTCAAATGACCTTTCTAGATGATGTTGTTCACTCTTTGTTAAAAGGTGAAAATATTGGCATTACATCACGGCGAAGGTCTCGTGCCAGTCAAAATAGCAACACTGTTCACGTATGTATGTTGTTAGTGATGGATTATGGTAAAATATTTTCCCTTGAATTACTTAGGATCAGGTAGTAAATAGTCATTATCAATTATTTTTAGGGTCATTATACACGTGCCCAAGCAAATAGTCCCAGACCAGCAATGAACTCCCAAACTGCTGTACCAAAACAGAATTCACACCAGCAACAAAGAAATATTCGTCCAAATAAGAGGAAGGGCTCAGATAGCAGTATACCAGATGAAGAGAAGATGAAGGAGGAAAAGTATGATTATATAGCACGAGGAGGTAGGACCCACCAACTTTTAAAGGCATGGGAACAAATAAAAATTCATTTAAAATATGCTTTATTTAATATTGATATGAAAGGTAAAACTGTTTTTTTTTAATCTCCTAGAAAATCCTAAAGGTAAAAAACAGGTGATGAACAAAAGAAGGAAAGCTGAGGAGGATGAAAAGAAACTAAATATGAAAAGACTTCGAACCGACAATGTTTCAGACTTTTCTGAGAGTAGTGACTCAGAAAATTCAAATAAGAGAATAATAAATAATTCCTCAGAGCAGAAGCCAGAGAATGATTTGAAAAATAAAAACACTTCAAAGATAAATGGAGAAGAAGGAAAATCTCAGAATAATGAGAAGGCAGGAGAAGAGACACTAATAGATAGCCAGCATCCCTGGGATCAAATACAGGAAGATAAAAAACATGAAGAAACAGAGAAACAGAAGTCTGTTGACTTTCAGCGTCAAGAAAAAATGATTATCCATTCATCAGAACAGGCCACACTTTCTGATCATAATTCTAGTGATTTACTTCTTCAGGAACGTAATACAGAGAAGACACACACAATGGAATTATTACCAAAGGAGAAGTTTGTATCCAGACCGCCCACTCCAAAATGTGTTATTGATATTACAAATGACACTAACACAGAAAAGGTGGCTCAGGAAACCTCAAGTAGTACCTTTGGCCTTCAAACACTTCAGAAAATGGATCCTAATGTTAGTGATTCAAAACATTCAATTGCAAATGCAAAATACTTGGAAACAGGAAACCAAGATTCTGACCAGAACTGGGTCAGTGATGTAGTTAAAGTAGATTTAACCCAATCAAATGTAAGGAATGCTCCTTCAGGAAATGAAAACTTGAGTGTGGAAAAGGAGAAAAATCAGTATGTCTCTTACTTATCTTCTCTAAGTGCTGTTTCTGTCACAGAAGATAAGCTGCATAAGCGAAGCCCACCCCCAGAAACCATAAAATCTAAACTTAATACTTCAGTAGATGCTCACAAGACAAAATCCAACCCCTCACCTGAAGTTGTTAAGCCTAAAGTCAACCATTCCCCTGATTCTGTGAAGTCTAAAGCCACTTACGCAAACAGCCAAGCTGCTGGTGAAAGAAGACCAGCAAATAAGATAGAGCATGAGTTATCAAGATGCAGTTTCCACCCGGTTCCTACTAGAGGCAGTACATTAGAAACTACAAAAAGCCCTCTAATCATTGATAAAAACGAACATTTTACAGTTTACAGAGATCCTGCACTTATTGGGTCAGATACAGGAGCTAATCACATTTCACCTTTTTTAAGCCAGCATCCTTTTCCTCTTCATTCTTCATCCCATAGAACATGTTTAAATCCAGGTACCCATCATCCTGCCTTAACTCCTGCACCTCACTTACTGGCTGGATCATCCAGTCAAACTGCATTACCTACGATTAACACTCATCCTCTGACTAGTGGTCCACACCATTCTGTTCATCACCCTCATTTACTTCCTGCTGTGTTACCCGGAGTGCCTGCTGCCTCCTTACTTGGTGGCCACCCACGACTAGAGACTGCTCATGCCAGCAGCTTGAGCCACTTAGCGTTAGCACACCAGCAACAGCAGCAGTTGTTACAGCACCAGTCACCTCATCTTCTTGGACAAGCCCATCCATCTGCTTCATATAATCAGCTTGGACTTTATCCAATTATTTGGCAATATCCAAATGGAACACATGCATACTCAGGACTTGGTCTGCCTTCTAAGTGGGTTCACCCAGAAAATGCGGTTAATGCTGAACCTTCGTTAAGGAGGGTAAGTTAAGCTGTGGTTTACCATATGTCTCATATTTATTAATCAACATATACACAGGTGCTTTTTTCAGTATCCCGTTAATTTTTTTTTAGATTTCTTACTACAAAAATGTGCTAGAATTTTATATATATATAATTTTACTCATTTATGGCTGTACTGGGTCTTCGTTGCTGCATGGACTTTTGTGGAGAGCAGGGGCTACTTTGTAGTTGCGGTGTGCGGGCTCCTCATTCCAGTGGCTTCTCTTGTTGTGAAGCACAGGCTCTAAGGGTGCTCAGGCTTCAGTAGTTGTGGCTCCCAGACTCTACAGCACAGGCTCAATAGCTGTGGTGAAAATCAAAGTCACTCAGTCCTGTCCAACTCTCTGCGACCGCATGGACTATATAGTCCATGGAATTCTCCAGGTCAGAATACTGGAGTGGGTAGCCTTTCCTTTCTCCAGAGGATCTTCCCAACCTGGAGATTGAAACCAGGTCTCCCGCATTGCAGGCTGATTCTTTCCCAGCTGAGCCACCAGGGAAGCCCAGTAGTTGTGGTGCACGGGCTTAATTGCTCCTTAGCATGTGGGATCTTCCTGGACCAGGGATCAAACCCCTGTCTCCTGCGTTGGCAGGTGAATTCTTTACCACTGAGTCATCAGAGAAACCCATGCTACAATATTTTAAACAGTTATTTTTCTAATGATTATGGAAGTTTTGATGCTTAGTAACTTTGGAGCTGAAATCTCAGAAAATCCTGTTTATTTTTTTTTTAAGCCAATTGAAAGAGGTAAACTTAAGTTGTTTCTAAAATTCCTATAATGAAAAATGAGTGTTTTCACAACTGATTGTGGTATATACCCATAGTTGTTTTGCTCAGGTAAATTCCTAGAAGTGAAACTTCAGGATTTAAAATTTATATAAAATTATAAGGCTTTTGGCATGTATAACCAAGTAATTCTTAAGAGAAAAATTATTATATTTCCCAGCTGATATGTCACTGATGTATACTACAAGCTATGCCTGTCTAAGCCCCTTGTTCTCTTAAGGCTGCTAACATCGGAGTTTCCTGATATTTGGGTGTGAAGATGGGGCTGATGTTCTCTCTACCTGACAGAGTATTTCTGAAGATGGTGGTGCGGGGCTCTTATTCCTTCATGGGCTGTGTGGTTTTTGTAACCAAATTAATTTTCATGCTAAGAAATGGTTGTTGAGGGCATTACCAACCCCACTCTAAAAAATGGGAGATTGGGGATCACTGCTAAACTCCAAGAGACAACTTAATCATTTGTGTAGACCAGGATGCACTTTAAGTATCCTCTAGAATCTTGTAAAACACATTTTAAAAATTTACTTTTATTGTGATAAAAGCCACACATTAAATTTATTTAACCATTTTAAAGTGTGCGGTTTAGTAGTGTTAAGTATATTGCCATTGCTATTCAACAGATCTCTGGAACTATTTCCTCTTCCAAAACTGAAACTCTGCCCATGAAACATTAATTCCCTTTCCCCCTAGTTCTTAACACCCACCTTTACTTTCTATTTCTATGATTGTCTGTTTTATATACTTCATATAAAGTGAACTCATATAGTATTTCATGTAGCATAATGTTGTCAAAGTTCATCCTTGTTATAGCATGTAATAAGATTTCCTTTTTAAGCTGTGCAGTATTCTTTTTTATGTATATTTAGGTATATACCAATAACTCTTGTTATCTGTATAACTTCTGATTTCTGGATCTTGTAGAATTGAAACCTTTTATACATATATTTGAATGATCATGTGTGTGTATATATATACATTTTTTTTTCTTATATGAGGTTTATGGTGTATATTTTTAGTCTAAGAAATTTTATAGCAGCATATCTTTGGTGTGATATATTGTTTTCACATTCTCATTTTGAGATGTCAAATTTATTCACTTTGTTAAAACCAAAGGATTATATTTTCCCAATATCAGACTCAATACAGTATAACTCAACAAAGCATGTTCTGGAAGAGTTTCAGTGAGTCATAGTATAGAAACAGTCTTGAAGCATGTAATTAGATAGTTGTAAGTCTCAACATAGACATCAGTGTCACCAGATACTACGAGAAAGGCTGCCTGTTAATATTAAAAATGAGTTTTGTTGTACCTCCACACTTCCAAGTTTAATGGCTACAGTGAAATGGAGTATAAACGGGCCTTGCAAATATAATTTTTGTGCCCAGTCTAAATGAATTATGACATTGGAAAAACTACTTTTGACAACAAAAATTGGCAAATAAACCAGATGAAATCTGGTGAAATGTATTTTAGCAACATGTTTTCTTTGTCTACTAGTAGCAACATGGTCTCTTGGTGTTACAACGTTAGGAAATCGTAAAACCTAGGTTCTCTGTACGTCATTTGTAAGGTAAAGGCACTGGCTTCAAGATCTGCAGTCTGTAAATAACAACACATTTCTGGAAATAATTTTTTTGCCGGCACCTCCTGGCATGTGAGATATTAGTTTCCCAACCAAGGATCAAACCCGTCTCCCCTGCAGTGGAAGCACAGATAACCACTGGACCACCAGGGAATCCCCTGGACAAAACTGTTTTAATGCTGATTAACTTTCTTCATCATATGAAAAAATCCAAATAACTATGGTAGTTGTCTCAATACTTCTCATAAAATATATTTACTGAAAGTCACATACTTCATAAATACACTGTAAAGTCCTACTGTGATACTGTATTTAGCTTTTTCTAGTAACTGAAGGATTTTTTTTTTTTATAGAATTCTCCCAGTCCTTGGTTACATCAACCTACCCCTGTGACCTCAGCAGATGGTATTGGATTACTTAGTCACATTCCTGTCAGACCTTCCAGTGCAGAACCTCATCGGCCTCTTAAAATCACAGCACATTCCAGTCCACCATTGACAAAATGTTTAGTAGATCACCATAAAGAGTAAGTTCACCAATGCTTAAAACATATCTTTTATAGTTTTTCTTAATTGTTTATAAATAGGTATTTTTAACAAATGTCTTAAAACTAGGCTTAATAATTATTATTCTGGTTTTATATCCCTTCTAATTTTCTTAATATTATAGCACTTGCAAAGTCATGTTTCACTCTTATTATACAATAGTATTGCATAGAAGCTATACTTGTATCATACAAGAAAAAGTGTTTACAGAAACCTTCGTGTATTTTCTTTACAGAGAATTGGAGAGGAAAGCTTTCATTGAACCATTGCGTTCTGTTGCATCCACATCAGCCAAAACTGACCTGGATCTAAACAGGTCACAGACTGGAAAAGATGGTCACTTGCATAGGCATTTTGTGGATCCTGTATTGAATCAATTACAGAGACCACCCCAGGAAACTGGAGAGAGATTAAACAAATATAAGGAGGAGCACCGTCGAATTCTTCAAGAAAGTATTGATGTTGCTCCCTTTACGACTAAAATCAAGGGTCTTGAGTGTGATAGAGATAATTATTCCAGGGTAGCATCGTCATCTTCTAGCCCTAAGAGCCATCTCATCAAACAAGACAAGGATATAGAATCAGATCTTTATAAAATGAAGCACTCAGTGCCTCACAGTTTGCCTCAAAGTAACTATTTCACTACATTGTCTAATAGTGTAGTCAATGAGCCACCAAGGTCATACCCATCCAAAGAGATTTCAAATATTTACACTGAAAAACAGAGTAATACGCTTGCAACAGCAGCTAATCCTCAAACTCTGACTTCGTTTATATCGTCTCTTTCAAAGCCTCCACCTTTGATAAAACATCAGCCAGAAAGTGAAGGTTTAGTAGGCAAGGTACCAGAACATCTTTCCCATCAAATTGCTTCTCATTCAGTAACAACTTTCAGAAATGACTGTAGGAGTCCTACTCATTTGACAGTTTCTTCTACAAATACACTCCGGAGTATGCCTGCTTTACATAGAGCACCAGTATTTCACCCGCCAATCCATCAAAGCCTGGAAAGAAAGGAAAGCAGCTATAGTAGCCTTTCCCCTCCAACGTTAACTCCAGTGATGCCTGTAAATGCTGGTGGAAAAGTTCAAGAATCACAAAAGCCTCCAACACTGATTCCTGAGCCAAAAGATACTCAGGCAAGTTTTAAGAGTTCTTCTGAACAGAGTTTGACAGAAATGTGGAAATCTAATAATAACCTCAGCAAAGAGAAAGCTGAATGGCATGTAGAGAAAAGCAGCGGAAAGGCACAGGCTGCCACGGCATCTGTCATCGTGCGTCCACCTTCTAGTACGAAGCTTGACAGTGTGCCAGCAGTACAGTTAGCTCCCAGAGATCGAGCTAGTGAGAGATCTTCACTTGGGGCAAATCAAACAGATTGCCTCAAACCAGCAGAAGCTGGAGAGAGTGGAAGAATCATTCTGCCAAGTGTGAATTCAGACAGTGCTCACATAAAATCCGAAAAAAACTCTCAGGCTGTCTCACAGGGCAGTGTTCCCAGTTCAGTCATGTCTGCTGTAAATACAGTGTGTAATACCAAAACGGATACATTCACATCTGCTGCCACTACCCCCAGTGTTTCCAGCTGGGGTGGTTCAGAAATAATTTACTCATTATCAAATACCATTTTGGCCTCTAAATCCTTAGAATGTACCTCTTCAAAAAGCGTCAGTCGCTCAGTGGCTCAAACACAAGAATGCACGGTCAGCATCACAGCTCCAGTTACACCAGCCAGTAGTAAGACAGGAAGTGCTGTTCAGCCCAACTCTGGGTTTTCAGGCACAACTGATTTTATTCATTTAAAGAAGCACAAGGCAGCATTGGCTGCAGCTCAATATAAAAGTAGTAATGTCAGTGAGACTGAGCCTAATGCTGCGAAAAATCAGACATCTTCAGCCTCCCATCTCTTAGATAGCACTGTAGTCTGTAGTACAATAAACAAAGCAGACTCTGTAGGAAATGGGCAAGCGTCCCAGACAAGTCAACCAAACTACCATACTAAACTGAAAAAAGCCTGGCTTACGAGACATTCAGAAGAAGACAAAAATACCAATAAGACGGAAAATTCAGGGAGTTCTGTATCAGAAATTATTAAGCCATGTTCTGTCAATTTAATAGCCTCTACATCTAATGATCTACAAAATAGTGTAGATAGTAAGATCATAGTTGATAAATATGTAAAAGATGATAAAGTAAATAGAAGAAAAGCCAAACGAACTTATGAATCTGGCTCCGAAAGTGGAGATTCAGACGAAAGTGAAAGCAAATCAGAGCAAAGGACTAAAAGGCAACCTAAGCCAACTTACAAAAAGAAGCAAAATGATCTTCAAAAGAGAAAAGGTGAAATGGAAGAAGATTTAAAACCCAATGGGATTCTCAGCAGGAGTGCCAAAGAGAAAAGTAAATTGAAGTTGCAGAGCAACAATAATAGTGGTAAGTAAATTAATTATTTTTTATCTCAAGTAAAATGGGCTATATGTTCTTGCAATGTTCTCTAAGAATTAGAGAACTTAAAGGCATCTTCGATTTCATTCATTTGCCCTAGTGTAATGTGCTCACTGACTTCATTTCTACATTTCACAGGTACCCTGTAAGAGGAAATGAGAGAAGGTCTGTTTCTTTTTCAAGAGGCTTGTGGAAAATATGTTTTTACATAGCACTCATGTTGGCAAAAACCCACTGTGTACTTCAGTAGTTGTTCAGAATTTTGACCATCTCTATACACTGAAACTGGCTTTCGAATACACGCATACCTTGTTTTACTGTGCTTTGCAGATACTGCCTTTTTTTTTTTTTTAATAACAAATAGAAGGTTTGTGGTAACTCTGTGTAAGGAGAGTGTTGGCACCATTTTTCCAGTGTTTACTAACGTCATGTCTGTCATATTTTGGTAATTCACACTTTTCCATTGTTATTATACTTGTTTTGGTGATCTGAAAAGGTGGTTACTATTGTAAAAAGATTATAAATCACTGAAGGCTGAGATGATGGTTAGCCTTTTTTTTTTAGCAGTAAACTATTTTTAAATTAAGGTATGTGTATTTTTTAGACATAATGCTGTCGCACACTCTAGACTTTCTTACAGTGTAACTTTTATATGCACTGGGAAAGAGGAAAATTTGTGTACTTTTGGTGGTGGCCTGAAACTGAACCCACACTATCCCTGAGGTATGACTGTATTAGATATTTGCCTATAACAAGATAATAGTTGAAAAAAGAATTCATTTTCACAGAAACTTCCTTAAAGTCTCACTTGTAGAAGAGAACTACAGAATAGTGTGGATATGGTCCATATCTCACCCTTCTGTCATCTGGAGACAAAATTGAAAACCTAATGAAATTAACTTCTATTTAACTAATAATGTTACTCACTCAAATAGTCCATAGCAGTGGGTAAAAGTTGAAGAAAAACAGGGGTTTTGTGGTTTTGTGTATTCATTTCTGTATTCAAGAAGAATTTCCATAATTAGTAAAAGTTTCAAAACTTGTTTGTGGCTACAGGGAAGAATACATGATCAGTTCAGTTCAGTCGCTCAGTCGTGTCCGACTCTTTGCGACCCCATGAATTGCAGCATGCCAGGCCTCCCTGTCCATCACCATCTCCCAGAGTTCACTCAGACTCACGTCCATCGAGTCCGTGATGCCATCCAGCCATCTCATCCTCAGTTGTCCCCTTCTCCTCCTGCCCCCAATCCCTCCCAGCATCAGAGTCTTTTCCAATGAGTCAACTCTTCGCATGAGGTGGCCAAAGTACTGGAGTTTCAGCTTTAGCATCATTTCTTCCTAAGAAATCCCAGGATTGATCTCCTTCAGAATGGACTGGTTGGATCTCCTTGCAGTCCAAGGGACTCTCAGGAGTCTTCTCCAACACTACAGTTCAAAAGCATCAATTCTTCAGCACTCAGCCTTCTTCACAGTCCAACTCTCACATCCATACATGACCACAGGAAAAACCATAGCCTTGACTAGACGGACCTTAGTCGGCAAAGTAATGTCTCTGCTTTTAAATATACTATCTAGGTTGGTTATAACTTTTCTTCCAAGGAGTAAGCGTCTTTTAATTTCCTGGCTGCAATCACCATCTGCAGTGATTTTGGAGCCCGAAAAAAAACTGTTTCCACTGTTTCCCCATCTATTTCCCATGAAGTGGTGGGACCAGATGCCATGATCTTCATTTTCTGAATGTTGAGCTTTAAGCCAACTTTTTCGCTCTCCTCTTTCACTTTCATCAAGAGGCTTTTTAGCTCCTCTTCACTTTCTGCCATAAGGGTGGTATCATCTGCATATCTGAGGTTATTGATATTTCTCCCGGCAAGCTTGATTCCAGCTTGTGCTTCTTCCAGCCCAGTGTTTCTCATGATGTACTCTGCATAGAAGTTAAATAAGCAGGCTGACAATATAGAGCCTTGACGTACTCCTTTTCCTATTTGGAACCAGTCTGTTTTTGACTCTAGAAGTAGTTTTTCTCAGTTTGCTTATTTTTTTAGGTATGTTGCACAATGCAGAAAGAGGTTCATAGTTCCACTATCTGTGTATTCATCCACATGCAGTATATGAAATATTTGTGACAATGTGGACATCCAGAAGTACTTTGCATAAACATTTGGATGCTTAAAGGCTCTTATTTGGGCCTTTTCTGTGAATGAGGTCTTTCCCATATGCCTGTGTGGGAGCCAGAGGCAGTGAAGGAGAGAAAAGCAGGAGGATGGAATCATAGGAAAGGACAATCAGCAGTGAAAGAACGAAGGAAACCAAGCTCAGCTAGAGACAGAGGCTGACAGACTGAAATGCCAGCATAAGAAGAAAGAAAGGGAGGGAGATTGACAAAAGAGAATACAGGATGCATGCCATTCATTTGAGAAGTGGAACATATACCCTGTTGCTTTTTCTCTCTGCAGTGTTCTGCTTACTTCCCTAATGAATTCGAGAGGCTTAGTGTGGTCAATAAGTGTGATTTCTCTTTTGTTTCACAAAACATTTCTTTAAGTGTTGAGTATTCAGATACTGTAGTTAAACTTACAGAAAACAGAGATAGGAATCTTCCAGCTTTTAATGCTTATGATATTGTTATAAACTTAAATTTATAAAATTAACTTTTAATGAAGTATATATTCTGTTTTCATTTGGAGACAGTGACTATACATGTTTCCAAGTAAGTTTTAAGACAAACTGGAATCAGCACTTCCCCCTCCCCAAGTTGTAAGGCTTAGTTAAATCTCCCCTAAGGTAAATAACATTTAGCATAACACAGACTACTTTAAGTCCCATTTTTCCCAAGTCCAAAATAATATTAAGTGACTATTAAACACCACCTGTTAATTATGGGGAGAGTTGATTGGATTTTGTTCTGGGCTCTCTAGAAAAGTTCTTTAAATTGGGAGTTCATAAATTCTAAACCTGAGTGGGTTATTTACCTCATGGATTAAATCTTTGTCCTTTTCATGTTCATTGCAGTTATCATCAATCATAGTCAACTGAAAAAAGAGTGAGGTCTGTACATAGTGTAATATGATTGCATGGATTATTATACATATGTAATTATTACACAAACATAGTGTGGTTTTTTTTAGTACATTCTAAAGCCAGGTATAATAGAATTTGCTTTATCTGCTATTTTGAAATATCTTCATGTCTGTGGCCTTTTGTTACTGATAATTAAAAGTTATCTGCTTTTCCTTGACTAATTTTTTAGATAATATTATTTTGTGTACTGAAATTATCCATCAAATTTAAATTTAAGTCTTGTGATACACAAAAACAGTGGTTTAACTGTTACCCAAGTTCATTTCTATACCTCAAAAAAATATTTTGTGGGTGATGGCATGTATCACAGATTAAAGGTTAGTGTGTATTTTTCTTATTTTCTTCTCCCTTAGTTTTCTGTTGCTAGAGCAGTTGCTTTAAGGATTTGCTGAAAATTAGAAAACTAAGGTTGAATCTCGTATAAAGGAAGAATAAATATCCATTGAGTTAGATATTTTTTTGTTGACCAAGTGTCTCAGTCTCAAACTTTTAGATTTTAGATGGCACCAATAAATTATATACGTAGAATTGAAAATGGAGTTTTATTTTATTTACTATTCAAATAATATTACAGTAAAATATATAGACAGATTTCAGCATAGTCACAATTGGCCTAGGCTAGAAGCAAAAGATATAATATCAAAAACAGACTCTATATGACCTTATAAATTATCTTTATAATTCATTCATTTACTTTAAAAAATGGTCTACGTGTTCATTTCTGTCACAGAATTGAGAGTTGCTTTGAAATGAATGTCTCATTCTTTTTTTATAATACTATATTTAAATTGTTCACAGTAGTATGGTTATCCATATTTCAAATGGGTGTTCCATTGTCTGGAATGTAAAGGTATATTGGTTAATAGTCCTTTTTCAGTTTAAGTAGGAAGATTTCACTTAGTTTATTCTGATATAATAAAGTAGTAAATAAATGCGGAGAAGGAAATGGCAACCCTCTCCAGTACTCTTGACTAGAGAATCCCGTGAACAGAGGAGCCTGGTGGGCTGCCGTCCATAGGGTCAGCATGCTTGCATATATTGGAGAAGGAAATGGCAACCCCCTCCAGTGTTCTTGCCTGGAGAATCCCAGGGACGGAGGAGCCTGGTGGGCTGCCATCTGTGGGTCACACAGAGTCAGACACAACTGAAGCTACTTAGCAGCAGGAGTAAATAAATGATTGGAAGTAGTATACCAAAAAGTATCAGCACTATTCTGTTGTTCACTCTGATTTCTAGAAGCTCTAAATTTTTTTATATAGTTCATCAGAGAAACCTGTCTTACACACAATGGAAGAAATAACAAGCCTTTTACCAAGCCTTCTGAAAACATTTTTTATTCCATAAGTGGTATTTGTTTGCCCACGTATGTGTTTCTCTAGTGGATTAAGCCAAATGGCTCCTTGCCTTTTGTTAGTGACAGAACATGTAATTGTAAAGAACCAGGAGCAGTCATAAAAGGGCTTGATACTGGCGCCTGTTTGAAATGGGCCACCCTGGAGTTTAAACCCCGTGTTAAGATGTATGTGATCTTGCTGCAGTTGTACTGTGCATGCTATCAACAGGTGATAGTAAGCACTCAGGACAACAGTTCTGCTATATGCTTCTGCAAAAACTATATAATCTCAGGAGAACACTTGAACTGACTCTGATCCACAAAATGGGCATGAGTAGTAAACACGATGGTAGGAAATAGTTTATTCTTTCACCATGATAGAAATAACAAACTGTAAATCTCAAGTCTAGCGTATAACTGGATTAATATGGGCAATATGAGCATGCTTACAGGAGTCAACAAATATTTGCTTGTCCCAAAATGTAAAGCTTCTAAGTGAATATATTTTTAAAAATGGAAGAGGCTGCATTTAATTTAGATATGATGTTATGAGTTCTTGCTGCTCCATCAGTTCAGTCATGTCCGACTCTTTGCGACCCCATGAATTGCAGCATGCCAGGCCTCCCTGTCCATTACCAACTCCCAGAGTTCACTCAGACTCAAGTCCATCGAGTTGGTGATGCCATCCAGCCATCTCATCCTCTGTCGTCCCCTTCTCCTCCTGCCCCCAATCCCTCCCAGCATCAGGGTCTTTTCCAATGAGTCAACTCTTTGCATGAGGTGGCCAAAGTATTGGGGAGTTTCAGCTTCAGCATCAGTCCTTCCAGTGAACACCCAGGACTGATCACCTTTAGGATGGACTGGTTGGATCTCCTTGCAGTCCAAGGGACTCTCAAGAGTCTTCTCCAACACCATAGTTCAAAAGCATCAATTCTTTGGCGCTCAGCTTTCTTCACAGTCCAACTCTCATATCCATACATGACTACTGGAAAAACCATAGCCCTGACTAGACGGACCTTTGTTGACAAAGTAATGTCTCTGCTTTTGAATATGCTATCTAGGTTGGTCATAACTTGCCTTCCAAGGAGTAACCGTCTTTTAATTTCATGGCTGCAGTCACCATCTACAGTGATCTTGGAGCCCCCAAAAACAAAATCTGACACTGTTTCCCCGTCTATTTCCCATGAAGTGCTGGGACCGGATGCCGTGATCTTCGTTTTCTGAATGTTGAGCTTTAAACCAACTCTTTCACTCTCCTCTTTCACTTTCATCAAGAGGCTTTTTAGTTCCTCTTCACTTTCTGCCATAAGGGTGGTGTCATCTGCATATCTGAGGTTATTGATATTTCTCCCGGCAATCTTGATTCCAGCTTGTGTTTCTTCCAGCCCAGCGTTTCTCATGATGTACTCTGCATAGAAGTTAAATAAGCAGGGTGACAGTATACAGCCTTGACGTACTCCTTTTCCTATTTGGAACCAGTCTGTTGTTCCATGTCCAGTTCTAACTGTTGCTTCCTGACCTGCATATAGGTTTCTCAAGAGGCAGGTCAGGTGGTCTGGTATCTCTTTGAGAGTTTTCCACAGTTTATTGTGATTGCTGCTCTATAGCTGACTGATCACTTGAGCCAGTGTTATAACAACAGTTAAGTTCAAGTTAATAAATGTGATTGAGCAATGATGCAGAGTACAGTAAATAATTTTTTCCCTGTAAATATTACACAGTATAGTGCATTTGAGTTTTGTTTTTCTTTAGACTTCCCTGATGCCTTTTCTTTATACCATCAATAAAAACAGCCAGTTTAATATTTTTTTCTTTCACATCCTTCAAACCCTTTTATTTTTCTAAAAGATACTTCTTCTATCAATATATTGATATCAAATGGAGGGCGTTATAATAAGGGAGAGATATTAGGAGAAGAATCTTAGCCCTCTTTCCACAAATATATTGTGATAAAATCAGCATTTGTCTTGGTTCACACTTACCTTGCAGAATCAGATTAAATATTTCAAAACTACATAAATACATTGAAACTAGCCTATAATTTCTAGAAGTATTAACTTTAGGTTCTTCATGTGCATTTTGAAGGAGAGTCTTCTGACATATACCAAATTTATGTGTAGAAGAACTACATTTTTAGCTCTAGGTTACCATTGAAAATGAACCTTTCTCATGTTTGCTTCTAAATAGATACAAATATTGAACCTAGGAAGATTTCAATCAGCTGGAAATTTCACTTAGCTGTGCATTTCAATCATACTGAAGTTAAGAGTTCATTCGATGAGTAGAATAATAAAAATCCTGCTGTTGATTTTTTAGTTATAATGAATACCTAGGACTGTAATCTTTTTTTTTTACAATCTTAATATATGGTCATAATTGTATGATTGGCGTGAAATTTTTTTTTTTGCCTTCATTCCAAGTGATCTTTTTAATTGACTTGAATATTAAGGAGTTTACCTTTGTGAAAAGATACATCTTGCTAATACTTCCTACTGGTTTTACAGCTGGCATCCCTCGTTCAGTATTGAAGGACTGGCGTAAAGTCAAGAAGCTGAAGCAAACTGGGGAATCCTTTTTACAGGATGACTCCTGCTGTGAGATAGGGCCTAATTTGCAAAAGTGCCGAGAATGTAGACTTATTCGGAGTAAAAAGGGAGAAGAACCAACTCACTCACCAGTGTTTTGTAGATTTTACTACTTTAGACGGTAAGTTGAAAATTTGTGATGGGAGGAAAATATGTTAATAGATTTTGGAAGTTATACTGTCATTCTAAGGGTCTTTTGAAGATGGGAATGAGGCTTTGAGCCTGTGTTTCTGAAGCATCATAAAAGCATTGTAAAAAGATACTAAATTTAGTCTTGTGTGCCAATTTAACAATAGTTAAATCTTAGACTAAACTCATATTCTCACTGCTAGTGTTCATAGGGCCTTCCTCTTCTGAGAGATTTATTCTTCCTTAAGGAGAAAATGTTAGTATTTTTTCCCTAAATGATAGTAAACAGCAGTTTATTTGTATAAAACAAAATAATGTCACATTTGTATTTACATTAGCCACAATAGCAGATAGTCTATAAATCTATGTACTCTAAGCATTATAAAATGACTAGAAAGATTTGTTAGTAGCATTCCACATTTCACAGGTTGTGGTAAACAAAAGCAACTTAATAGTTACTAACTTACATTCTACTGTAATATTAGTATTACTAAATCATACTTTAATACCAAAAGTATTACATTTGTAAGAGTTTAATGAATAGCTGGGTAATCCCACCAGTAGAGACTAGTTGATGCCTCAGATTCCAGAATCAATCATTCCTGGATTTCAGTTCCAGCTCCATCCCTTAGTTCTTTATTAACTGTGGTAGGATTATAGCTAAGCCTGTCTCATCTGCATAATAAGAATGATAGTGGTACCTGCCTCAGAGATTTCATGAAAGTGGAATGAGATAAAGTACACAAAGTCCTTAGCATAGTCCCAAGCTTGTATGAAGTGCTCCTCTGATGTTATCTGCAATTATTTTTCCAAATCGTCATCATCATCTTCTTAAGAAGTTAAGAAGCACTTTTCTCTGGCAAATAAAGGTACTGTAGCACAGTGGAGATCCCAAAAATATGTGTTGGTAGGAACAGAATATCTCTCCATGGTTTTTCTAGACAGCAGTCCCCAAAGGACAAACAACTTTAAAGAATTGTTACAGAAGGTAGTCCACATGGAATTGCAGAGAAGATGGGTAGAAGTCAGGAGAATAGGTTTGAAGAGATCAGAAAACCTTTGTGAAGGGCTCCCCTGGTGGCTCAGTGGTAAAGAATCTCCCTGCCAATGCAAGAGACACGGGTTTGATCCCACGTGCTGCCGAGCAGCCGCAGCTGTGGAACCTGTGCCACAGAGCCCAGGAGCGCTAGAGCCCATGCTTCACGAGAGAAGCCACCAGAGGGAAGGTCACGCACCACCAGAGTAGCCACCAGCTGTCACAACCAGAGAGGAAGCCCACACACCACCGCTAGAGTAGCCACCAATTGTCACAACCAGAGGGAAGGCCACGCACCACCACCAGAGTAGCCACCAGCTGTCACAACCAGAGAGGAAGCCCACGCACCACCGCTAGAGTAGCCACCAGCTGTCACAACCAGCGGAAGGCCACGCAGCATGGAGCACCAGCACAGCCAAAAAGAAACGCATTGCCAAAAAACCTTGGGAAAGTTTTAAGGAAAGGTAAATGCAACACAAGCGGAAATAATAAGAATTGTAATGAAAGGAGAAAGTTACTTTTTTAAGAAAAAGAGGGAAAGGTAATAAAATGACAGGAAAAAGTGGTAAACGAATGTTGCTGGTATTGGTCCGTTTGAAAAATACAGAATGATTTGTAATGTAGTACTGATACCCTCTTTGAGAATTGAGTGAGAACAAAAATAACTGAAAAATAACCATCAGCCTGCAGGAAAATGGCAGTTTTGCCTTCTATTTACCCTAAATGGAACCTGAATTGAGTGGGTGCATAAATTGGACAGCAGAAGCTAAGAGAAGGAAGTACTAATGGATTTCCTAATACACTATTTCAGTCTTGTTCCTCCAAATCACTTTAATAAAGTGTCATTTTAATTAATGAAGAAAATGTACTTTTTAATTTCTCAGTCTTCAGGTAATTTAGAGCATTTTCAACTGTAGAGGTTGCTACTTTAGATTATGTATAAAGTAACTGCATTGCTCAAGGCAGCTTTTGGCCAGTATTTAACTCTTGTCATCATGAACCACTTAGATAGTTTTCATTTGATTAGAGTTAAGTAGTTAAGTGATAGGAAAGATCTTATTTCTTGAAACAACTTGAAATTGATCCCACTTTTTGCCATTTGTAAGCACTATGGGAGTCAGAAGTTGGTTAAATTTGTTAGTAAAGTTTGTGTATGTGAAGAACCACCCTATTTTCATGTTTTTTAATTGTAAATGTAGTTTATATTTTTATAATACAAAGATATAAATTCACTGTATAACTTTTTAAGCCTGGACTTGTGTCTTGTTAGTTAATGCTTTTATGTTTTAATGTTTCAGATTGTCATTTAGTAAAAATGGAGTGGTTAGAATAGATGGTTTCTCTACTCCTGACCAGTACGATGATGAAGCTATGAGTTTATGGACACATGAAAATTATGACGATGATGAACTAGACATAGAAACGTCAAAATACATCTTGGATATAATAGGTGATAAGTTCTGTCAGTTGGTGACATCTGAAAAAACAGCTTTGTCCTGGGTGAAAAAGGATGGTAAGAAAGTTAAATACTTAGAACATGCGACTATGCACATTTCGTTTTAAGAATTTCTCTTTGGGGTATGTTTCATCCATGGGAGAAGTCCTTAATCTTACCTTACCTATGCTTGTTTACTTTTAATTTGATAATGACACTTTTTTATCTGCAAATACACCCAAATGTATTTAGTTAATGTCTTTTCCACTTGAGGTTGAATTGAATGATTAGCAGTTTGAAATGACAATAACATTTTGGTAAAAATTGAGCACAATAAAGACTCTTTGAATGTGAGATTGGGAAATTTCAGCATTTGCCATATAAAGACATACTCCATCCCAGTTATTTAAGCTTTTTGTTCAACACAGTCTTTGCAGTTAGATAAATTTATATTTGAATCTCAACTTTGTTCCTTGTTTAACTGTATGAATGTGAAATGGGAATGATCACTACCTCATAGGTTTGTTTATGAAGTATTTTGTTCACTAAGGAAAGCACCTAACATAGCAGGTGCTCCAAACATTGGCTTCTTTTCCTTCGCATCCCTTAAGTCAGTAGCTCGTCCCCCAGGGGACATTTTGTATCTGAAAGGTGCCAAACTGAATGAAATAAAAGGTGCCTTTCTTTGCTAACTGAAAAGTGCTGGGGGTGTAGAGAATTAGCATCTTAATAGGTGGAAGCCATAGATGATACTCAACATCCTACTCTGCACAGGTTAGTCCCCCACAAAAGAGAATTATTCACGCAAATGTCAAGGGTGCCAAGATTGAGGAAGCCCTCCATTAGATGTAAGTCTTCTGAAGAGAATTTCTAATTACATCAAGAAATCTGCTCTTGATCGTTAATAAATCCTTTGAAATCCTTGGTTTAATGGTTTTTGTGCATTTCTGTGAAAATTGTATGGAAAAGAGCATGTTTGCCTTTAAATTTTTATTTCTCTGTATTTCAGCCAAAATTGCCTGGAAAAGAGCAGTGAGAGGAGTCCGGGAGATGTGTGATGCCTGTGAAGCAACATTGTTTAACATTCACTGGGTCTGCCAGAAATGCGGATTTGTGGTCTGCTTAGATTGTTACAAGGCAAAGGAAAGGAAGAGTTCTAGAGGTTAGTTACAGCTTCATCTAAATTGAAATTTTTTTTTATTGAGATAGTTTTCTTTAGGACCACTGATCTGGAAAATTAGATGAATTAGAGGCTTTTTTCCTTGCCTTCCTTAATTACGAATATAATAGAAATTTTGTGAAGTTTATTTTTTTTTGAAGTTAACCACAGCTTGTTGAAACAGTTAGATTTTCTAAAATAAAACTATCTATACCTTTTTAGTCTGATTAGTAGATCCACTCTCTCAGGTAGATATTTTCTTAATGTAGCCCAAATTTAGGTTAGGCTTTGTTGCATTCAGAGTCCACTGTGTCAGAGCCTGAACTCCCTTAGAGGACCTATTAATTACATAGTCAAGCAACGAAGTCACAATTGAATACTTGCTAGAGTGAATTGATTTTTCTAAAAGTTGGTCCATAAAGCTTAAATCAAAATGTTTAAGAATATGCTGCCACTAGCACTGTTTATCCCTAGTTAGAAAATGAAAAAGTCTTTTTTATATGTTAAATGAATTTTTTAAAATTCTAGAAAAAATAAAATGGCACAAAAACAGTGTCCTTCCTGCTGGAAGATATTAGAAAGTTTAAAAAGAAAGTAATTTTACCTTTTTATCCTGCTGTACAAGTGTTTTAGATAAAGTTTATCCAAGACAATTAAGGAAGTAGCTACTTAAATACTAGTAACCTGAAGGTTTTGGGGGGTCTAAGGAAATGGCAACCCACTCCAGTGTTCTTGCCTGGAGAATCCCAGGGACGGGGGAGCCTGGTGGGCTGCCGTCTGTGGGGTCACACAGAGTCAGACACGACTGAAGCGACT
The DNA here is from genome assembly GCF_023091745.1 of Budorcas taxicolor. Taxonomy (NCBI): domain Eukaryota; kingdom Metazoa; phylum Chordata; class Mammalia; order Artiodactyla; family Bovidae; genus Budorcas; species Budorcas taxicolor. The sequence continues at coordinate 26,311,009 of NC_068914.1, forward strand.
TCACAGGAGCAGCAGCAGTCTTAAATGAGAGGATTCAAATTGTGCAAGTATTAGAAGAAAAATCACATTTAATGGTAGACTATTCAGTATCTAAAAGCAGTGAATGTGATTTTCGTTGCAGGCAGCTCTTTTTCAAAGTGGTGTGTCAGACAGATGAACTGTGATTTAGCCATCAGTGGCTTTTCCAGTGATAGGACTACTAAAGCCTCACCCTTTTTCTTACATACCCAGCGCTTACCACAGAGCCCTAAGCAAGTGGGGGAGCTCCACAGCTAGTTGTTTCTGTGGTCTGCACCTTGCACCCATGTACAGCTACAGTAAGGAACGCACTGACGGCCGTTAAGTATCTTCAGAACCTTAAGAATCTCTTTGAATATTTTTGGTTGAGAGAAGAACTAGCTGCACTGTTATAAAACTCCATTCCTTTTTACTGGTCCCATGTTACTTTCATTTTTCCTTTGCCAAATTAAAAAGAAATTAATGTATTTTTTATATTGTATGCATATATAAGCATGACTCCTTTCTTAAACAAGATAAGTTGTGTATATATAATAAACCTAAGTTGTGTTGCTGTCAGATACCATAGTACTATTAATTTTGAAAGTACAGTCTGTCGGTCAACCATAGATTTTTAAAGTACAATCTATATGCCTTGAGTTGTATTGTCTTATAAATATATGAATATATATTTGTTTTATTTATATATCTCCTTATTTCACTGATAAATATTGCAGTAAGCTCACACTGACTAGGTTATAGCTATATAGTGGTAACTAACCTAAATATCTAAAATACAAGTAGAGAACATTTAGAAGTTATTATGTAGGTTTTGTAGGGAAATTCAACACTTTTAAAATCAGTTTTTGTCTGGATTTGAATTTTATTTCCTCTGAAACTTTTTGTAAAATAGTTCTGGATTTTTTAATGTTGAATTTAATGGGCTTTTTAACATTTGTTGAAGCTCTTACAGCCATATCATAAGTAGTTATCTATATCATTAGTCTTATACAACAAGATCTTGGGATCAATGTGCTAAACTTTTTCCTGTGTATGATATGCCTCATGCTCTGTGTGAATACACTGACTACTCCAGGCATGGAGCCTTGTTGCAGTAATAGCTATTAAATGCTGTCTATCAAGTTGAAGCTTTTTACATGTCTTGTGACGGTTTATGTCTTTGACACATTAAAAAAAATGAGTTGGCAGTAGCCTCAAACTGAAAAGTCTAAGGTACCAAGATCAGGCCTAAAGCCTGTTTGTCACAAATAGCTAAGAGTAAAAAATTAGCTACAGGAAAGATCGAGGTGACTAATACATTAATGAGACTAAAGAACAGTCATTTTAGAAAAGGCTAGTAACATTTCATATGTTTTGTATCTTGTTTCTATAAAATTCTCAGAATAGTGGAAATGTTTGGTTATTTTTCTTTTAAGAAGCATATGAAGCCTACCATTGACATTTTATATAATTGTTAGGCTCTTCATATATACCATCAATTTTATAATTACAAAACCATGATTGATATAAAAGTGCACATGTTATAATCTTACAGATAAAGAATTGTATGCTTGGATGAAGTGTGTGAAGGGACAGCCTCATGATCACAAACATTTGATGCCAACTCAAATTATCCCTGGTTCTGGTAAGTATAAATACACATTAATGACTTAGTGTAACAGCTCTTCATTGTTCCAGGTTACTTAGAAGTAGGTAGTAGTAGTAGAATGAAGAAATAAGGTTTATCTAATCTTAAACTGTTCTTTTTCTGTTCTTAGAATCCTCTGTGTAATAGTTAGCAGGATAAGCCCAAACCCAGTGATGAAGAAAGCCATAGAGGAACTATTTTAGGTGGAGAAAACTAGGAGTTCTTCAGTTGTCCAGTGGTTAGAGCTCCATGCTTCCACTACATGGGAGCTCGAGTTTGATCCCTGGTTGGGGAACTGAGATCCTGCAAGCTGTGCAGCTTGGCTGAGAAAGTGGGGTTGAGGGGAACCAGAATGTAATGAAAAAGAGTATAGTAGATTTATTTATTACAGATTATTCTGCTCCCCCCCTTTTTTTTTTTTTGATCATACTCGTTTTCCATTATAGAGGTAAAAGAGGAAAGAATAGAGAACATGAATTTGGTTGAATGATCTAACCTGAAATAGATAGGAGGGATGAAGGAAAAATGGAAGAAAAGTGAAAAGACACAAGAAAAACAAAAAATTTTTATAATCTTAACAACTAATGATAACCTTTTAATTAACCATTATATTTTGTAGTTTTGACAGATCTTTTGGATGCGATGCACACTCTTAGAGAAAAATATGGTATTAAATCCCATTGTCATTGTACTAACAAACAGAATATACAAGTTGGAAATTTTTCTCCTATGAATGGTGTGTCTCAAGTGAGTGAAAATTCTCTATTCAAGTAAACTGCATGGTTAAAGGAATCAACTTTGATATTTGAAATCCACTTTAGGACTTAATGTTTTGTAAATCATGTTTCCTATGTTACTATATAAATGTAACCTCTACTTTTAACTCTGAATAATTGAAGAGATAGTATTTTTAAAATTCAACTGTTCTACCTTTGTAGGTTTTACAGAGTGTTCTTAATCACAGTAATAAAATTTCTCTGTGCATGCCTGAGTCTCAGCAGCAGAGCACCCCTCAGAAGCCTGAAAGTAATGGCAGCAGCAGTCCAGGGAGCGATGTGAGCACAGACAGCAAGTTAGCTCCTCCAGAATCCCAGTCACCCCTGCACTGGTTAGCAGATCTTGCAGAGCAAAAGGCCAGAGAGGAAAAAAAAGGTAAATCTGAGTGATTGTCTGGTAGAAGATCTGTAATCAACAGAGGACTATGATACATTAATGTACTACTGTCCACTTAGAACACTTTAGTTTTGTCTTTTGTTTGCATTGTGGCTTAGGGTCAGTAAAACATGTTTCTTACTGGGAACTCAACTTCCTATGATCGTATCAAAGCTAGGTACAGAATCATCTGTAGATGAGCACATCAATAAAGCCACCAGCACAATAGATTTGTAATTTATCTACACTTTGTCCCTGTCTTAGCTATAGCATTTTTCACTTGTGACAGGTGCAAACTCACTTTCATGTCTAAAATATTGAGGAAGGCCTTCTCATATTCAAACTATTTGACTCCTAAAGGATCTAACCCATCCTCTGGTGTGTGCCCAGATACTTAAATCACTAGTGCTTTCATCTCTCACTGTAATTGTATGATCCCTTTGTCTGTACTTTAATAGCATGTTTAATTTTATTTGCATTTTTTAAAATGTTTTATTTTAGAAAACAAAGAATTTGCCCTTGAAAAGCAAATTAAAGAAGAGAGAGAACAAGATGATCCTGATTCTCCAAATAGTAGAACATCACCTCCTGTATCCCAGAATAATGAGCAAGGTTCAACATTACGAGATTTGCTGACCACAACTGCTGGCAAGCTACGCGTGGGTTCTACAGATGCTGGCATTGCCTTTGCACCAGTTTATTCAATGGGAACCCCTGTGAGTGAGAAGCTAGATTTTTGAATTTCATATGGAATTCTAAATTTAAGAATTTAGATTTGGGGTCTTTGCTGTGAACTACATGATAAATAGATGCAGATGCAATCAAATATACCAAATTACTGTGCATGTTCCTATCTGCGTTATAATTCTGGTAACTTAAAATCCAGAGATTTTCTTTTCCAGGTGAAAAGAGTTGAGCGAAGGGACATTTTGATTCCAAAACCGCCCTAAGATACTCCTTCAAAATTTGAAAAGCATGTATCTAATTGCGGGGGAGGGGGAGGGATGGATGCAAATATAAGTTTTCTTACTTAAAATATATAGACGTCAATTTTTGCTTTTTCACCAGAAAGAAAATAAAAACAGAATAATTGCCTAAGCAGACACAAATTTTTAGCAGCTTTTAAAAGTTGGGAGAGTCTTCCTAATCTCTATTCCCTCTACCCTGATCCTAAAACGTTATAAAAGTAAGAAAGACCACACTTCAGGTTTCTGCAGATCCCACAGTTTTTCCCATGGAGACCACTCAACTTCTGCTTCCCACTGTAAGGAGCAGTGTAGGCACTAGAGATCCAAATCCATTGGCTGGATTCTTGAAGCCAGATACATTGTTTGTGGTGGTGTTTGCTATGTTAATGGAAAATTAAAGCAGAGATTTCCAAATGTAATCGTTTCTGCTTAAAATATTTATTTTTTTCTTATTAGAGTGGTAAAAGTGGAAGGACTATGCCAAACATTCTTGATGACATAATTGCTTCAGTTGTTGAAAACAAAATTCCACCAAATAAAGCCTCTAAGATAAATGTAAAATCAGAGTTCAAAGAAGAACCCAAAGAGAGCAGAAAATGTGCCATGGATGAAAACAATAAATTGTACAGTGATATACCACATTCCTGGGTCTGCGAGAAGCACATTCTGTGGCTTAAGGATTATAAAAATACTAATAATTGGAAGCTTTTCAAAGAGTGTTGGAAATATGGACGAGTGAGTATTTTAAGCTGATTTAGTATGCTCTGGGTGGGACTGAAGCTGGTTGAGTAGGAAAAATGGTTTTCTCCTTAGGACTAAAGAGAAAAGGGAAAGATAATCTTGACACTTTTGGGTTGGAAGATATCAAAAGTTATCAGAATGATTATTTCTGAATTTTGATTTTGGGGCCAGATTTTTATTGATTAATAGGGAAGCACTGATTATTTGATGTTATAGTTTCAGTTTGCTAGTGAGCAGACTTCTAATAAAGTCATGTATTTACAAAGTTTGGTATCGCCTTCCTTTCTTTACATTTGTCTTTTAGTCCAGTTAACAGATTCATATCTGCTATTATAATGTTAATACTGAAAGCATTTTTCTTGAACTGATAAGTGTAGATGTTTTTGCCTTTGACTATAAGACATTTATTTATAAGTTCATCAAATCTTAAATGAGAAACTCCATTATTTAATTCTGCTCAAATAAAAGTGACTTTCTGTTTGACCAGTTTTGACATAATAATGTTTGATACACGTTTCAGGTGGTGATTTACTACATTAGTGCATAAACTAGGGATTTGTATGACTTAGTGTCCTGTTCAGGTTTTTCCTTGCATTCTGGAAAACATCATTGCTGTTTTACTTCATTTTTTTCATTCAGTAGATAGTTATTGAGCACCTAGTAAAATCTAGTCTCTGTGCTTGGCCAATAAGAATATAAAAATAAATAAGTTATATAAAAATGACTAAGAACCATTTTAGTACAGTGATTCTTAATCTTTTTAGGTCACTAGTCCTTTGCAAAATCTGATGATAGCTTGGTCCCTCACCCCAGAAAAAATATATACACAGTATTTAATACATATTTTTTTGGTTGGCTCTGCCTTGAATCCCTGATGCCATTGCTAGGTCGCAATTTAGACAGCTTAAGTTTGTGTAGGCTTAAACAGCCTCGTAAGTAAATATTTTTAAAAATATGTTAAATGTGCTAAGAATTTTGTCTCAGGTACTGTGGAAACCTGAAAGAGTGAATGGCTGAGCTAGAGGACTAGTTCAAAAGGGCTGGTTGTCTAAACTGATGTTGTCTCAGGGATTTTTAGATGGGTGGGAGGTTAGAAATAAACAGGATCAGGTGTTCGAGGAACTGTTCCGTAGCCTTGATTACCTGACATAAGAGTTTTGTGGGGTAATGTTGGGGAAATGAGGTGTTTAGTTATAATTCTGAGGGACCTTTATATCATGCTAAAGAGTCGAACTTTATCCTATAGATGACAGATTTAATTGAATCAAAGTAATCAGGTTGACTTTTTAAAAATTGGAATATAGTTGATGTACAGTGTTATATGTCATAGGTGTACAATACAGTGTTCACATTTTTTTAAAGGTTATACTCTGTTTGTGATTGTTATAAAATATTGGCTGTATTTCATGTGTAGTACAGATCAACATAGAATAACACAGCAAAGCAGATTAGAAGTTGAATTGGAAGGGAATAAGACTAGAAGCAAGGGGTCAAATTACAAAGGCTTTCAGTATTTCAGGAAGATGATGATGATAGTAGCCTAAGAATTCTGCTTGAAAATATTCTAATATATTTTTAAAATTTTACTTTTCCCAAGCTGCTGGTTACTGTAATAAGGAATGTTATAAGGCTGGATAGAAGTATTACTGAATAGACATAATAAGGTCTGGAAATTAATATGTGAATGATCAGCCATAGTTAATTATCTGATAGCTGACCTGTTTTAATAGTTGGATATATTATTAGCCCATTGAAAGGAATTTTAATGTTGCAGTTACCCAAGTTGTTAACTTCTTATTCTTAGTGTAGTGTTTGTTTTATGTTTTTGACATATCTTTTGTGATAACAACCCTAGCTTGAGGTTATTCTTTGACATATCTTTTGTGATAACAACCTTAGCTTGAGGTTATTCTGCACTTATGGCGCCTCATACTTTATGTGTTTTAAGAGTATGTAAAACAATATCTTTTACAAGAGACTCTTTAAGTCACAACTTTGTGTTTTCTTTTTACTTCATTTATAATAAAGGATTAAAAAAAAACCTAAAAATAATGCATCAGATTGCCTTAGAGATCTTTTTTTGACATTGGCATTGAAGTTTTAAAACCTCAAATTGGTTTCTGGGTTAGAGAGTCTGGAGGGACTTGGAATTCATGTGATTTCAAAGAACCAATTGACTTTCAGGGAATCAGTCATAGATTTTAAATTTATTGTTGTTGTGCTTGGTTGTTAATATTTTTATTTGTCATTATCTTTGTAGAGGTAAAGAATATGTGTGTGTTCTAAGTGATATAAAATCAAAATGGATATAATTTGTTTTAATCCAAAAGACTATATATTTAGAAATCTTATTACATATGTACAAGGCTATGTTTTTTCTATAGAAATGAATCTGTAAAGAAAACATGAAAACATTATAAATTGCTTAAAAATGAAAATTTTAATGTAGCCTTTCAGACTCTTTCCTGAAAAATACTACATATTACAATTATTGTTTTCAAAAATGACAGTGTACTCTGCCAGTACATGGCATTCTCTTATCACTTTTTCCCTTTGAAAATATATTGTGAACATCTTTCCAGGTCAGGAACGATTTTTACAAGCTGCTTTAATTCTCACAGTTTGTCATTAATTAGTCCATAAATTCAACTGTTTTCTGTGTGTTGTGTATAAAATCAAATTTTTGAAGTGTCCATGTATATCTTTTAACTTTTAATTATCTATCGTTTATAAGCCTGCAGTGGTTTCTGGCGTGCATAAGAAAATGAACATTAGCTTGTGGAAGGCGGACTCAATTAGTCTCGATTTTGGAGACCACCAAGCTGATCTCCTCAACTGCAAAGACAGCATTATTTCAAATGCCAATGTTAAGGAATTCTGGGATGGTTTTGAGGAAGTTTCAAGTATGTTGTTTTTGTTGTCGTTTGTTTTACTGTTTTCTTAAACCTGTCTTCCCAAAATGATAAATTGGAAATACATTGTTTAGATCTTTGAAACATTTGTATCATTTGTTTTCTAGTAAAAAGAAACAAGTACTTGGAATCAAGAGACTGGGTCCTATTCCTGTCTCTGTCCCTCATTTCCTTTGATGATAGAGAAGTCATTTGGAAATAGCCTGGTGAGCCAGTGGTTAGGAGTCAGGCTTTCACTGCTATGGTCCAGGTTCAGTCCCTGGTGGGTGAACTCAGGGGGCTCAGTGACTGCCCCCGCCAAAAAAAGTCATTCTGTTTCTTTATGCTGTATTCAGTATATTAATATTCCTGGGGAATATTTTTGGCAACCAACCCCAAAAACTTTTGAAACTTGGATTAAATACTTTGTGTAAAACATTTTGAAAAATTAAAAATGTAAGATTATAATTTTAACCTTAGTAACAGTTGTAAAGAGGTTTTTAAGTACCTACTGTATGACAATAGAGGTATTCATTCATTTTATGTTTTTTTTTCCTCTTCAAACATTAATAAGAATAAAAAGACAAAAATTATCTTTTTAATAATCAATTGCATTCTTATAGAACGGCAAAAAACAAAAAGTGGAGAAACAGTTGTTTTAAAATTGAAAGATTGCCCTTCAGGAGAAGACTTCAAGACTATGATGCCAGCAAGGTATATTTTTTTATACTTGGCTATTTTGACTCTTGACTTTTGAGGTTGAGCTGAGATTATCCAAGGAGTGAGATAATGAACTACAGATGTGAGCTTTAAGTAGTATCTTCCTCAATTAAAAGGAAGTAAGAAAAAAAATTACAGAACTGAATCTCTGTGGTCTCAGCAGGGGAATGTGAATGTCTTTGCTAGGGCAGTAAAGAAGAGAATGCTCTGTCAGAGAACAGGAGGCCCTGATTGGAACCTCCCTTCTCTTGGTGCTCTCAGTTTGCTGTGTTTAGGGAAGCAGAATTGCAGTTTTAGTCAGAATTACTTCTATTCTTTGCTTATCTGTATATTATGCATTCATTTAAACTTTGAATGAAGCCAAGAAAAGTTTTAACTGTTAGAGGCCTAATGGAAAGTGTAACAACTTGAACATTATATATTTGAAAATACTTAAGAATGTAAATCTTTATTTTAAAAAAGTCAATGTCGTTATTCAGATATGAAGATCTTTTAAAAAGCCTGCCATTGCCAGAATATTGTAATCCAGAAGGAAAATTCAACCTGGCCTCTCATTTACCGGGATTTTTTGTGCGCCCTGATCTAGGACCCAGGTTGTGCAGTGCTTATGGTGAGTATATATTTGCATTTCTATCAGCTTGAAGTATGTGGAATTTTAAATAACTTCTGATCAAAGATAAATTGTCTAATCATTTTTAGATTCTACTAAATCTGTTCCATTAATAATTCTTTCAAATATTTTTTGAAGCAGACCAGTGGTATATTAGGTATTAATAGCCAGGAGTATAAAAATATAGTTACATTTTCTATTAACTTGACTTTTATGGCATATTTCATGGATATTTGATATTTTGTGGGCAGGTGTTAGAATAAGGAGACTAAAGCTCAAATTAAAACTAACAGACTTTCCTCATAGAGTTGATTTTGGAAGGAATATGTAGGGTATATAAAGTATGATATTAAGTAAAGTTTCATTTTGTACACAGGGGTAGCTGCTGCTAAAGATCACGATATAGGAACAACAAATCTGCATGTTGAAGTGTCTGACGTTGTGAATATTCTCGTCTATGTCGGCATAGCGAAAGGAAATGGCATTCTCTCAAAAGCAGGTAAAGAAGCTTTAAGAATAGTGGTGTTTTGGAAAAACAGTTGAATAACCACACCCAGTAGTACTATCCAGAATGTCAGCCTCTGAGTTAACATCAAAGATTACCCCCAAAATCGCAGTGTATTTAGAGATATTTAATACCCATTTTGAGCTATGATTATTTTACCTGGCTTTTTTTTTTTTTTTTTAAACACAAAGGATTTTCAATTTTAAAAGTGAGTTAAATTCACTTTGAGGACTTCCCTGGTGGCTCAGTTGGTAAAGAATCTGCCTGCAATGCAGGAGACCTGGGTTTGATCCCTAGATCTGGAAGATCCCCCTGGAAAAGGAAATGGCAACCTCCTCCAGTACTCTTGGCCTGGGAAATCCCTTGGGCAGAGGAGACTGTCAGGCTACAGTCCATGGAGTCAGAAGAGTCGGATATAACTCAGCGACTGCACCACCACCACCAGAAAAAGAATTAGGTTTATTTTTGGCTGTGCTGGGTCTTTGTTATGTCAGGCTTCTCATTGTGCTGGCATCTCTTGTGGAGCACACTCTAGGGCTCAGGCTCAGAAGTTGGCTGCATGGGCTTAGTTGCCCTGTAACATGTGGAATCTTCCTGGAGCGGGGGTCAAACCTGTGGCCCCCTACACTGACAGGTGGACTCTCAACCACTGGACCACCAGGGAAGTCTTAAAAGTGAATATTTTTTATTTACTCCTTTCATATTATTATTGAGTGTATGAAAATAAATGGTAAGCTCACTTAAAAACATTTAGTAAAGAATAGAAACTAGGTCTTTGTTCTGAAGACGATGAAGACATGTTCATAACTCAAGCATGCTTTTTTCCCTTCTGGTACCAAAGAGAAAGGGGCCTTTTTCCTTAAGTAGAAATAAATTTTCTATCCGGTGTATAGATTTTAGATCCTGCGCTCTGGGTGTCTTTTTGAAACCTTGTTCCATCTACCCATCTATCATTCCCTTCGTTACAGACATTGATCCTCAAACTTTTCTTTTTACACTGGCTTCTTTTCTGAGAGTAGGAGCAAACTTTAGACTTCTCCACCTTTCTCACAGAACCTTCTTCGGATCTTGTCTCCTGGCCGCTGTCCTGTTACTCCTGCCCTCATGCATTCTTCGCCGTGTCTGTCACCTCCCTTTCACGTTTCAGTTCAGTGCAGGTTGGCCCCTGCCTGCTGCCCTGCTGAGATTACTGTTGCTATGGCTCTCACCGACAGTCATGGTTTACTACAGTGGTTTCTTTCTGGTCCTTTTATTATTTAAACCATCTGTAATAAATGATGCTGTTAATCACTGCCTCGTCTTCAAATACTGACTGTGGCTTCAGTAACACTACACCTTTCATTCTTCGTATAATGGAATCACAGACTTTTCTAGCATTATAGACTCTATTCCCATTCTGGTGTATGTGCACTTCCTGTGAAATTCTATACATGATTTCCAGCCACTACTTAGTTCAACAGTTTTTTCTGGAACCCAGAATGTATCTGCAGCTTAGTGGCGAGGTGCTCAGGACCTGGAGGTTTATTACAGTGTTCACTCTGATCATGTATATTTAACAGCCTCTGTAATACACAAGGTGGCTCAGTGGAAAGCATCTGCGTGCCAGTGCAGAAGACTCGGGTTCAGTTCCTGAGTTAGGAAGATCCCCTGGAGAAGGAAGTGGCAACCCATCCCAGTATTCTTGCCTGGAGAATCCCATGAAGAGAGGAGCCTGATGAGCTACAGTCCATGGGGTCAAAAAGAGTGGGACACAACTTAGCCGCTGAGTACACACACACAATATACAAGCTAAATTCCTCCTAAACTATAGAAACTCATAGTTTCTCAGCTAATTTAACTGTTACAATCAGTAAAAACTCTTACCTCCCCCACTCCCAAGAATTTGAAAGTCAAGCAAGCCTGAGTTATAGTCTGAGCTCTAGCACAGAAATGTGTGTCCTTTGGTGCCAGGTTACTTAGCTTTTCAAAGCCTGTTGTGCCACAGAGTTAGAGTTACCCCTTTTAATCTGTGGGTTTCACATGTGTGGATTCAACCAACCAAGGATAGCAAATAATTGAGGAAAGAGAAAATTCTAGTAAGTCTCAAAAAGTAAAACTTGAATTTGGCTAACACAACATTGTGCCCCAATAAAAAAATAAAAATATGCTGTACTCCAAAAGTTGCTAATTCCGCCACCCAAACAATGAAAAAGGAACCTGCTGTGTCCAGCAATTGTTTGCATGGTTTTCATATTGTATTTACAGTCATTTACATGGCATTTACACTATATTAGGTATTATACATGGTCTAAAAGTATACAGCGTGAGGGACGGTAAAACACTTCACCCGTTTGAACATCTGTGGAATTTGGTATCTGCCATGGGAGGGGTGGAGGGCCCTGGGACCCTCCCTTGCAGATACTAAGGAAAATCGTTTGCACCTCATTGTGCTTGGTTCAAATTGTCCCCTGTAGCACTCAGTCTACAATACAGAGGTTATTGTAGGTCATACAACCTGCTCTTCTCCCCTGGTTTTCCTTCATGTCCTTAAATGCTAGAACTTTTTCATCTTCCTAATTCATCTCCCATCCCTCTTTTTCATACCATAATATTCGGTCTTTTGAGAAAAGTTCATTAGCACTGTAATTTTTGGACTTTTTTAATCTGCCAGTTCTCATTGTTGGTCACTGTATAAAGGAATGTTTTGGTGCCTGCTTAGAGCACATGCTTTCTCCTCCACCTGCGATGGCTCCCCGACTTCTATGTCTCCCTAACAAATTCCCGTATTCATTCAGATTGCTCAAAACAGATCAGATCAAGGTCTTTATCAAAGTGTAAACCTTTCTGCTCCAACAGTCATCTTTGTCCTTGTGATTTCACTGTCATAAAGTAGGAAACGTGATGTATTCTTTGTAGTAGCTTTTAAAAATTCACAGAGCAGGAACAATTTTCTTTATCTTTGTCGTTTAAAGATAACATTTGACAGGGGACTTCCCTGGTGGTCCAGTGGTTAAGACTTCATGCTTCGAATGCAGGGGATGTTGGTTTGCTTTCTAGTTGGGGAACTAAGGTCCCACATGTCTGCTATACAGTGAGGCCAAAAATAAAAACTAAAAAAAAAATTTGAGGACTATGCTAGTCTTTCTGCATCCTTTTAACTTGTATGATTGCACTTGTAATATTCTTGTTTACCTACACTTATTAATAGCCTCTTTTTTCCAGGAAGTCTTAACTAATCCCCAGCATTCTAGGACAGTGTTTGGTATATTGTAAACATCTAATGTTTGACTTCAAAAAATCTTTGCAGCTAACTTTAAAAAAGATTTCACTATCATAAATTATTAAACATTTGATGTATTCTTTGTGTTAAGCAATAGATTTCCTTTTCTGTTAAAACATTTCTTTAAAATGTTCATTGTAGTGAAATCAGCAGTTTGAAAATGATGACATTCCTATACTTCACTCAAAGATTAACATTTGTTTATACATACATATATATGCACAGTTTTTAATTTGTCAACATATTAGCAGAATGGTCTGATCCATCCTCAATCATAGCACCTGAAGGATTAGCATGTGATTAATCAGTAATAGTAAATGAGACATATCGCTCTGCCATTCATTAGTCATGGTAATGAACAAATCCTTTCTCCTCACTGAACCTTTTTGCTCAGCTGTAAAATAGAGATTATGATCCTTGCCTAATAGTGGTCAGGAAAGTCCTTGGAAGTTATGAAATGCTGTGAGTGTATAACGTTATGACCATAGTTTGGGACAAGAAGAAAAAAGGTGGTCAAGTTTGAGTAAAGGTCCTTGAGTTTTTATCTCCTGTCCTTGGTTTATGGAAAGCAAATGAACTGGGAAATGTTATTATCCCCAGGTACCCAGGTCAGTGTTCTCTGCTCTTGCAGTTATCACAGTTTTCATGTATAACTGAGTTTATCTCCTGTTTAAGAGTCCAGTCTAGTCAGGCACTGTGCTTCTCTGAGAGGTCAATCTTAGGCCGCTTGACTTTCTGGTAGTCTTTATTGACTAGTATGAAAATATTCTGCGTTTTAGGAATACTCAAGAAATTTGAGGAAGAAGATTTGGATGACATTTTAAGAAAACGATTGAAGGACTCAAGTGAAATACCAGGTGCTCTGTGGCATATTTATGCTGGGAAAGATGTTGACAAGATACGGGAATTTCTTCAGAAGGTACAATTTTAGGTTCCATACATAGTTTAATCTCTTCACCTTGAACGAAGACTTAATTTTTAATGTAACCTCATTGGCATTCAGCAGGGTGAGATGATGAAATAATTTTTACTTAGGAGGACGGAATTTTTCGTTATTGAAAATCAAAAGCTCCTTTTCTCTTGAGAAATTTGAATGGCAGTTTCTTCTCAGTTACTAGTATTCTTTATCTCCGTAAAGAACCTGTTAATGAGTCACATGTTACCCTTGGTGAAAAGTAGTGACTGGAATTATAGAATATAAAGTTTAATATGTCATAGAAATGTGAAAAAAGCAGATTTTTTTTTTAATGTTGTTATTTTTGGCTATTGACCGAAGGAGTAATTCTCCTCTGTCATATCTGGTTGCTCTGTGATACTTGAATAGGTTGACATTTTGAGTAATTGTGCATTAAATTGTTAAAAAGTGACACATTGATCTGAAATTAGTTTAGACCATTTTCTCAATATTTTCTGAATTTTGTGATGATAAGGATTTCTTTTAAGGGACCATAATTGCTGGTTTTCGTATTCTTTCTGAATGAACTAAGGGTTGTCTTTGGTCCGTATAAAGTGAAGGAGCTATGGCCCTGTAACCCTTATCTTATCCCAGAACCACCTACCAGTCTTAATTTATTATAAATTATGCTTTTTAAAGCAGAAGATTTCACTTGTTAGTCAAAAGGTTCCTTGAAATTCATTTCTCAAGGGTTAGAAGGTTAGCAATATAAGGTATTTATCTTTGTACCTACCTTAAAAAAAGAATAGCATCAAAAAATATCTGTGAAGTTCATATATACTAATGGTTTGGATTTTGGAAGAAAGCTACTAAACTAACCTTTCCCCCATCTTTGTGCTATACTCTTAAAATTACTGGAAGGAGCCAAATGGATGAAAACCTCATTGTCAACGAATTGCCTGCCAGTTCAGTGGTTAGGGCTCTGTGCTTCCAGTGCTCGGGGGATGAGTCCAGTTCCCCTGGTCAGAGAACTAAGATCCCTGCAAACTTCGTAGTGTAGCCAAAAAAACTGGGAAAAATAACTGATCATTATTACTATTTTTAAAAAAGAGAAAACTTCATAGTGAAAGGAGATGAGAAAGGAGTATAATTTACTTTTTTAACATTACATCAGTCTGCATCAGTTTCATATCCTTTTGCTTTTCCAATTGTAGAACATGATTTTCTTTAACTTAAGCTTAATCATCATTCCAGAAGATTCTGAGAACAAAGACTTACTGTAAAGAACATTGAAATGTAGCTGAACAGGATTTACCATTTCCTTTACTTAAATTGGGGTATATATTTTAATTGTAATCCATATTTCAGATTTCAAAAGAACAAGGCCTTGAAGTTCTACCAGAACATGATCCAATACGTGACCAGAGTTGGTATGTGAACAAAAAGCTTCGTCAAAGACTGCTTGAGGAGTATGGAGTCAAAACCTGCACTCTTATTCAGTTCCTCGGTGATGCCATCGTCTTACCAGCAGGAGCACTTCATCAGGTACATAAAGTTACTTGTAGCACATTGTTACTGAACCAGAAAGAACTTGTCCTGAGTTAAATATAGATCAAAGAAGATGAGAGGAGGAGAATGACCTACACTAGCATGCCTTCATTAAGAAAACTGCTTTTCAGTGCTTGGTGAGACCTGATATAATTAAATGCGTTGAAACTGTAAATTGTATTCATATGAACCAGATTTCCATTGTTGTGTTGTTTCTAATTTAGTGGGCTGAAGTCTAATTTTAAAGACTTTTTAGGGAAAAAAAGAAAGTTACTATATATATTCAGTTCTCAATAGTTGAGAGTTAATAGCAGAAGGGGAGAGTATCTGGTCTTAGAGATGATACATTTTCTAAGGCACCAAATATGAATAGAATGAATTATTGGATAGACCATTCCATAATTCAGGCTTTCACCATGCTTCCTTCTTATTTTTTGCTAACACGACTTCCTTCCTTTAGTTTGCTAACATAACAGTAGCATGTCCAAAGAAAGATGGTACATAATTTTTATAGCTATTGATTCACAAAACTTAAAACTAAACACCTAGTTTTTGTTTCTGGGGCTTGGCCTTGTGGCACCCGGAAGAATGGCGCAGAATAGACAGTGATGTGGAAGGTTTGGATTAAAAGCATGTATTGGGGTTTCTATAAATAGACTGAAGCTACCAGAGAGCAGTTTAGCCCTCATAGTAACAAGAGTGCAAAGGCAACCTGGGAATCCAGAAAGCTGGCTTGTCTCAGAGTTGGGCAAAGGTGTATTGAGATGTATTTGATGTGTGTCTTTTGACCAAGGAAAGCTTCCACATTTTATATACCAATGCCTGCATAATATTTATGACACTGTTATAATAGCCACAAATACTCCTTAAGTGATAAGGAGTATTTAAGATGTCAAGTTTAGGGTTAGATTTATCATTCTTAAATAGCATTTATGGTAGTAAGATATAATCATCATTATATCTTTTTCTCTACAGTGACATCCTAGAGAAAAAATTACACTTATACATTTTTTTTTCTCGAGGATGTTAAATTGTTTTTATTTTCCCATGGGCTTAATAGAATAATTTCAAGGATGTGTCATTTATGATTCATGTTTAATTGGGATGCACCCCGCATATCATTCTTGGCCTTCTAACCTCTTACCAGAAAACAGATAGTAAAGTGCAAGTCGCTCAGTCGTGTCTAACTCTTTGTGACCCCATGGACTGTAGCCTGCCAAGCTCCTCTGTCAATGGAATTCTCCAGGCCAGAATACTGGAGTGGGTAGCCATTTCCCTTCTCTAGGAGATCTTCCCAACCCAGGGACTGAACCCACATCTGTTGCATTGCAGGTAGATTATTGACTGTCTGAGCCATCAGGGAAGCCTAGAAAATAGCTAGTCTTTATCCAAATGTAAAATGCCCTGAAAGGAGCAGTCTGTTTAAGAGGATAGTACAGTAAATATTTTTGCAACTATAAGTAATTGTTTAACAACACAAAACAGGTTCCCTTGAAAATCCTTATTCACATACTCAGCTTATCCAAAATTCATTTTCTTTAAAGCCAAACTGGATAGTGCATTTTTTAAAGGTGTAATTTATATATAGTATATGTACTCTTTTTTTACTATACAGTTCTGTGAATTTTCACAAATGTGTAATTAGGTAATAAAGAACATTGCCATCGCTTCAAAAAATTCCCTCCTCCTACATCCTCTCAAACTTTTTAAAAGTTTTTTATTGGAGTGTAGTTGATTTATAATGTTAGTTTCGGGTAAACGGCAAAGTGAATCAGTTATACATATATTGACTCTTTTTTACATTCTTTTCTCATGTGGGTCATTATAGAGTATTGAGTAGAGTTTGCTGTGCTATACAGTAGATCCTTACTACCTGCTTCATATGTAGTAGTGTGTATATGGAGAAGGTACTGGCACCCCACTCCAGTACTCCTGCCTGGAAACTCCCATGGATGGAGGAGCCTGGTAGGCTGCAGTCCTTGGGGTCGCTAAGAGTCGGATGTGACTGAGTGACTTCACGTTCACTTTTCACTTTCATGCATTGGAGAAGGAAATGGCAGCCCGCTCCAGTGTTCTTGCCTGGAGAATCCCAGGGACGGGGGAGCCTGGTGGGCTGCCGTCTATGGGGTCACACAGAGTTGGACATGACTGACGTGACTTAGCAGCAGCAGCAGCAGCAGTGTGTATATATCGACCATAGTTTCCCAATTCACCCCTTCTCTTTCCCCCGGTAACCATAAGTTTTCTACCTCTGCAACTCATTTCTTTTTTGTATATAAGTTTATTTGTACCATTTTCTTAGATTACACATATAAGTGATAACAGTATTTGTGTTTCTCTTAACATCACCCAGTATGATAATCTAGGTCCACCCGTGTTACTGCAAGTTAGTTTGGTTTTTTGTATTTTTTTATGGCTGAGTAGTATTCCGTTTTACATGCATGCCGCATCTTTACCCATTCCTCTGTTGGTGGACATCTAGGTGGTTTCCATGTCCTGGCTGTTGTAAACTGTGCTGCAGTGAACACTGCGGTGCGTGTATCTTTTCAAATTATGGTTTTCTTTGGATATATGCACAGGAGTGGGATTGCTGGGTCACACGATAGTTCTCTTTTCAGTATTTTAAGGAACGTCCATACTGCCCCAGTTTACATTCCCATCAACAGTATAGGACTGTTCCTTTTCTCCACATCCTCCCCAGCCTTTGCTTGTACATTTTTTTGATGGTGGCCATCCTGACCAGTGTGAGGTGGTACCTCATTGTAGTTTTGATTGCATTTCTCCAGTGATTAGTGATGTTGAGCATTTTTTCATGTGCCTTTTGGCCATCTGTATATCTTTGGAGAAATGTCTGTTTAGGTCAATCCCCAGATGGCAACTGGCCATTATTTTTCATTATTGGCCTGCATGAACTGTTTGTGTACTTTGGAGATTAATCCCTTGTCAGTCGCTTTGTTTGCAAATATTTTCTCCAGTCCTCAGGGTCCTGTTTTTGTTTTGTTGATGATTTCCTTTGCTATGCAAAAGCTTTTAAGTTTAATGAGGTCCCATTTATTTATATTTTCATTACTATAGGAGGTAAATAGAAGATCTTGCCGTGATTTATGTCAGAGAGTGGTCTGCCTATGTTTTCCTCTAAGAGTTTTATAGTATCCAGCCTTACATTTAGGTCTTTAATCCATTTTGTGTTTAATTTTGTATATGGTGTTAGGGAGGGTTCTGGTTTCATTTGTTTACATATAACTGTCCAGTTTTCCCAGTACCACTCATTGAAGAGACTCTTTTCTCCGTTGTATATTCTTGCCTTTGTCATAGATTAGGTGACCATAGGTGTGTGGGTTTCTCTCTGGACTTTCTATCATGTTCCGCTTATCTCTCCCCCACTTTCACTCTCTTCTCCTCCCTGACATTCCTGTAACCACTTACTATTTTCTTTCCCTGTAGCCCTGCCTTTATAAGAAAGTCATATGATTGGAATCATATAATATGTAGCCTTTGAGTGTGACTTTTCTTAGTCACTATAATGCATTGGAGTTTCATCCATGTTGTTGTATCAGTAGTTGCTTCTTGTTATTACCGGGCAGTTTTTCATTGCTTAAATGTGTCACTTGGTTTTGTAATCCATTCACCAATTGAACATTTGTGTTATTTTCAGTTTGGATTAGTAACAAAGGCACTAGAAGCCACATTCACATAAGGGTTTTTGTATGAACATAGATTTTATTTCAGTTGGGTAAATACCAACCAGGTCACAGGAAAAGTGTATGATTTCAGTCCAGTTCAGTTCAGTCGCTCAGTCATGTCCGACTCTTTGCGACCCCATGAATCACAGCACGCCAGGCCTGCTTGTTCATCACCATCTCCCGGAGTTCACTCAGACTCACGTCCATCGAGTCAGTGATGCCATCCAGCCATCTCATCCTCGATCGTCCCCTTCTTCTCCTGCCCCCAATCCCTCCCAGCATCAGAGTCTTTTCCAGTGAGTCAACTCTTCTCATGAGGTGGCCAAAGTACTGGAGTTTCAGTTTTAGCATCATTCCTTCCAAAGAAATCCCAGGGTTGATCTCCTTCAGAATGGACTGGTTGGATCTCCTTGCAGTCCAAGGGACTCTCAGGAGTCTTCTCCAACACCACAATTCCAAAGCATCAATTCTTCGGCACTCAGCTTTCTTCACAGTCCAACTCTCACATCCATACATGACCACAGGAAAAACCATAGCCTTGACTAGACGGACCTTAGTCGGCAAAGTAATGTCTCTGCTTTTGAATATACTATCTAGGTTGGTCATAACTTTTCTTCCAAGGAGTAAGCGTCTTTTAATTTCATGGCTGCAGTCACCATCTGCAGTGATTTTGGAGCCCCCAAAAATAAAGTCTGACACTGTTTCCCATCTATTTCCCATGAAGCGATGGGACCAGATGCCATGATCTTCGTTTTCTGAATGTTGAGCTTTAAGCCAACTTTTTCGCTCTCCTCTTTCACTTTCATCAAGAGGCTTTTTAGTTCCTCTTAACTTTCTGCCATAAGGGTGGTGTCATCTGCATATCTGAGGTTATTGATTTTTCTCCCGGCAATCTTAATTCCAGCTTGTGTTTCTTCCAGTCCAGCGTTTCTCATGATGTACTCTGCATAGAAGTTAAATAAGCAGGGTGACAATATAGAGCCTTGACGTACTCCTTTTCCTATTTGGAACCAGTCTGTTGTTCCATGTCCAGTTCTAACTGTTGCCTCCTGACCTGCATACAGATTTCTCAGGAGGCAGGTCAGGTGGTCTGGTATTCACATCTCTTTCAGAATTTTCCAGTTTGTGGTGGTCCACACAATCAAAGGCTTTGGCATAGTCAATAAAGCAGAAATAGATGTTTTTCTGGAACTCTCTTGCTTTTTCCATGATCCAGCGGATGTTGCCAATTTGATCTCTGGTTCCTCTGCCTATTCTGAAACCAGCTTGAACATCAGGGAGTTCATGGTTCACGTATTGCGGAAGCCTGGCTTGGAGAATTTTGAGCATTACTTTACTAGTGTGTGAGATGAGTACAGTTGTGCGGTAGTTTGAGCATTCTTTGGCATTGCCTTTCTTTGGGATTGGAATGAAAACTGACCTTTTCCAGTCCTGTGGCCACTGCTGAGTTTTCCAAATTTGCTGGCATATTGAGTGCAGCACTTTCACAGCATCATCTTTCAGGATTTGAAACAGCTCAACTGGAATTGCATCACCTCCACTGGCTTTGTTTGTAGTGATGCTTTCTAAGGCCCACTTTACTTCACTTTCCAAGATGTCTGGCTCAAGATTAGTGATCACATCATCATGATTATCCGGGTCGTGAAGATCTTTTTTGTACAGTTCTTCCGTGTATTCTTGCCATTTCTTCTTAATCTCTTCTGCTTCTGTTAGGTCCATACCATTTCTGTCCTTAATTGAGCCCATCTTTGCATGAAATGTTCCCTTGGTATCTCTAATTTTCTTGAAGAGATCTCTAGTCTTTCCCATTCTGTTCGTTTCCTCTATTTCTTTGCATTGATCGCTGAGGAAGGAAGGCTTTCTTATTTCTTCTTGCTATTCTTTGCAACTCTGCATTCAGATGCTTATATCTTTCCTTTTCTCCTTGGCTTTTCGCCTCTCTTCTTTTCACAGCTATTTGTGAGGCCTCCCCAGACAGCCATTTTGCTTTTTTGCATTTCTTTTCCATGGAGATGGTCTTGATCCCTGTCTCCTGTACAATGTCACGAACCTCATTCCATAGTTCATCAGGCACTCTATCTATCAGAACTAGGCCCTTCAATCTATTTCTCACTTCCACTGTATAATCATAAGGGATTTGATTTAGGTCATACCTGAATGGTGTAGCAATTTTCCTTACTTTCTTCAATTTAAGTCTGAATTTGGTAATAAGGAGTTCATAATCTGAGCCACAATCAGCTCCTGGTCTTGTTTTTGTTGACTGTATAGAGCTTCTCCATCTTTGGCTGCAAAGAATATAATCAGTCTGATTTCGATGTTGACCATCTGGTGATGTCCATGTGTGGAGTCTTCTCTTGTGTTGTTGGAAGAGGGTGTTTGCTATGACCAGTGCATTTTCTTGGCAAAACTCTATTACCCTGCTTCATTCTGCATTCCAGGGCCAAATTGGCCTGTTACTCCAGGTGTTTCTTGACTTCCTACTTTTGCATTCCAGTCCCCTATAATGAAAAGGACATCTCTTTTGGGTGTTAGTTCTAAAAGGTCTTGTAGGTCTTCATAGAACCATTCAACTTCAGCTTCTTCAGCGTTACTGATTGGGGCATAGACTTGGATAACTGATATTGAATGGTTTGCCTTGGAGACGAACAGAGATCATTCTGTCGTTTTTGAGATTGCATCCAAGTACTGCATTTCGGACTCTTTTGTTGACCATGATGGCTACTCCATTTCTTCTGAGGGATTCCTGCCCGCAGTAGTAGATATAATGGTCATCTGAGTTAAATTCACCCATTCCAGTCCATTTTAGTTCGCTGATTCCTAGAATATCAACGTTCACCCTTGCCATCTCTTGTTTGACCACTTCCAATTTGCCTTGATTCATGGACCTGACATTCCAGGTTCCTATGCAGTATTGCTCTTTACAGCATAGGACCTTGCTTCTATCACCAGTCACATCCACAACTGGGTATTGTTTTTGCTTTGGCTCCATCCCTTCATTCTTTCTGGAGTTATTTCTCCACTGATCTCCAGTAGCATATTGGGCACCTAATGACCTGGGGAGTTCCTCTTTTGGTATCCTATCATTTTGCCTTTTCATACTGTTCATGGGGTTCTCAAGGCAAGAATACTGAAGTGGTTTGCCATTCCCTTCTCCACTGGACCACATTCTGTCAGACCTCTCTACAATGGCCCGCCCGACTTGGGTTGCCCTGCAGGCATGGCTTGGTTTCATTGAGTTAGACAAGGCTGTGGTCCTAGTGTGATTAGATTGACTAGTTTTCTGTGAGTATGGTTTCAGCGTGTCTGCCCTCTGATGCCCTCTTGCAACACCTACCATCTTACTTGGGTTTCTCTTACCTTGGGCGCAGGGTATCTCTTCACGGCTGCTCCAGCAAAGCACAGCAGCTGCTCCTTACCTTGGATGAGGGGTATCTTCTTACCGCCGCAGTTCCTGACCTTCAACGTGGGATAGCTCCTCTAGGCCCTCCTGAGCCTGCGTAGCCACCGCTCCTCGGGATGCTCCTCCCAGCCGCCGGCCCTGGCCTCGCGTGTGGGTGGCTCCTCCCAGCTGCCACCTCTGGCCTCGGGCGCGAGGTGGCTCCTCACAGTGCAGGAAGGGCCGAGAGGAGCTACGCCGCATCCGAGGTCAGTGGCGGCCGGGAAGAGCTACCCTGCGTCCAAGGTCAGGGGCGGCGGCCGAGAGGAGACACCCCGCGTCCGAGGTCAGGGGTGGCGGCCGGGAGGAGCTATCCTGCGTTGGAGGTCAGGGGCGGCCAGGAGAAGCCACCTCGCACCTGAGGCCAGGGGCTGTGACCCTGAGGAGCCACCCCGAGCCCAAGGCCAAGGGCAGCAGCTGGGAGGAGTGTATGATTTACTTGATAAGATACTGCGAATCTGGTGGTTATACCATTTTCCATTCTCCAAAGCAGTACATGTGAGTTCCATTTCCTCTATTTACTGGTAGTTTTGTTTTTAAGCATTTGAATGTATGCATTTTTATCTTATTATGGCTTTAATTTACATTTTCTTAATATCTAAATAAGTTGAACATCTTTTTATGTGCTTACTTGCCATCTGTAAATCTGGTAAATGTTGTGTTTAAATATTTGTCCATTTTTTTCAAAATGCATAAACTGGAATATATTAAAATTAAGAGTTTCTGTTCATTAAAAAGCACTATTAAGAGAGTGAAAATGTAATCCAAAGAGTAGGAGAAGTGTTTGCAGTGCGTTTATATATACATTTTTGTAATTGGGTTCTTTTTCCTTACTGTGTTGGAGGTGTCTACCTGCTCTACGTAAGAGTCCTGTATCTGATACGTGCTTTTTTTTACATATCTTCTCCCAGTCTGCAGCTTACTTATCCTTCCATTTTCTTAATAGTGTCTTCCAAAGAGTGCTTTTTGATGAAGTTCAATTTATCAAATTTTTTCTTTATTTATACTTTTATTGTATCTGCAGAATTTTTGGCTAGGTCAAGATCAAAAAAACTGTCTCTTAAATTTTCTTCTAGAAGTTTTATAGTTGTTAGTCTTACATTTAGGTCTGTTATCTACTTTTTAGTTAATGTTTGTACATAGTGCTTGTGAACTGAGGTGGTTTTTTCATGTGGACATTCAGTTCAGTACTGTTAAGGAAAAAGTGAAAGTAGCTCAGTCGTGTCCAACTCTTTGCGACCCCATGGACTTAGTCCATGGAATTCTCCAGGCCAGAATATTGGAGTGAGTAGCCTTTCCCTTCTCCAGGGGGTCTTCCTAACCCAGGGATCGAACCCAGGTCTCCCGCATTGCAGGTGGATTCTTTACCAGCTGAGCCACAGGGAAGCCCAAGAGTACGGGAATGGGTAGCCTGTCCCTTCTCCAGCGGATCTTCCCGACCCAGGAATCAAACTGGGGTCTCCTGCATCACAGGTGGATTCTTTACCAGCTGAGCTAGGGAAGCCCAGCTATTTTTAAATCTTTTTTTTTCTTTTGAAAATGTAATCCATCCGATTTTAAAACACTCAAACAGTACACAAGGGTCATGGTGAAAATTACGTCTTTTTCTCACCTTTGCCCTCAGTTCCTCTACCCTAGAAGCACTCACTGTTAGCAGAGAACCATAGAGAGTCCATGAGTGTAAAAGTCTCTCTACTGCTTGTACTTTCTTTAGGGGGAGAGAGGGAAGAGAATAGTCTTTTTTTCTTCAAAATAGTGGGCAGAATAATCCTGTTTAAAGTTCAGAAGTCACTGCGCTTTAGCATCTCTGCGCACGTGTATCTGATCTGTATATACACACACACTCCTACTCAAGGTGCTGTGCTTAAATAGACTGAAGCAGCATCTGTGACCTAAACTGGCAAATTCTATTTTGAGCTCTGCCACTAAATTGTTGAGTGTTCCAAAACAAAAGCTATCTACTGCATATTTTGGCATAAAATTGCAAGCATTTCTGCCTTCCTTCCTTTACATGGTGTGATGATGGCAGTGCAGTTATTTGCACTCTGTTGAAAGGGTGTTGGCCATGACTCACAAGTGGTGGTAATGTGGTTTTTCCAGAGAATTAAAAGGAAGTACAAACTCCATTCACAGTGTAACTTGGACTTAAGATGCATGATTATTTACAACTTATTTAGTCCTTAGAACTAAGTCCTGAAAACTTTTCATTGATGGCTTCAACACTTCCACCAAACCACAGATAGCCCTTAAAAATAATCCCAGAGCTTAAGTCAGTGCTTCTCACACTATAGCATACACCAGAATTCCTGGAGCGCTTGATATAACACATAATGCTAGACCTTAAGCCCGGAGTGGGTCTGAGGAAAGACCTGAAATTCTACATTTCTAACAAGTTTCCAGGTGACTCTGATGTTACTGTCTGGGAACCATGCTTTAAGAACTGCACAAATAGAAAGCCCTGGCAAACCCAAGGCATCTATCAATCAGGAAGCTTTCAACCAAATGATAGCACATGAATTGACAGTCCACCAGTGCTAGGGAAGAATCAACATACTTTTCTTTGTCAGCAGTGAACACTTTGGAAGACCTGGGGCTAGGGGAGGGAGGGAGGCAGGTGACTCAGCAGGGGCATTCAGATGTATATCTTGGCAAGCTGAGGGAAAGTGTCATAGCCCCCCTCCTTATATTCTAAGAACTACTCTAGAATTGCAGGCTTAAAAATCTTCTGTTGGCAAACATGGCTGAGTCTGTGAAACCCCTGTGTTTGTATATCCTTGGACAAAGCAGATGGATCGTGACCTCCAGGATTTACTTTGTCTCAGCTCTAGTATCCTGAGGTTTAGAGTAGCTTTTAGTTCTAAACAGCAACAGTTTTTTTGTTTTGTTTTCTAAATTAACACAGAATCTTTACTGGTAATGTTTTCCTTAATTGCTTAATTGATTTGTGTTTGGTCATTCACAGTAAGTTAATAATATTCCTAAGTTGTAAATTATCTGCATTCTTATGACTAAAAGGACTTAGACAAAAATCAGTGTTAAGATAATAACTTTCCTACCATGAAAACAAAAGTTACATTTTCTAAACATTACCTACTTATGATTACAACTGATCCTTGAAGGCAAGTATGAATTAAGATAATCTACCAAGGAAGTGAAATGTAAAATGACTCACAAGATGGCCCAGAAAGGGGTAAGTGAAATGGGAAGTTCAAATATGTTCTGCTTTAAAACTAAACCTTGCCTCTTAACCCTAAAGTCTTTAAGCAATTTATAAATATCAATTTGAGGTCATCAGGAAACAGTCATCGTCTAAGAGTGCTTTTAAAACAACCATAAACTGGCTAAGACCAACAGAATCAACTTTTTCAGAGCTCTAGAATCTACTTCAAAACTTAACATTGGACAGGGGCCTGCTTAATGAAGAAAAGGGTATGCGGTTTTTGGTCTTTAAGGAAATCTCTAACATCTTAGATAACCCAACACAGACATCAGTGACCAGACCCCAAAACAACAGTCTTTGCGAAAGTAGTTTGGAAAGATCATAAAACAAATGGACGGCTACAACCCATGTCAGCCAACAGCAGCACTCTTCGGCGGGGGTAGAATCTGATTGTAGCTACTGCATTATAATGTTTAGATGCCCAGTTTTCAACCAGAAGTCCCCAGCCGTACACAGAAACAGTAAAGGATGGCCCCTTCACAGGGGAAAAATAGCTCAACAGAAACTGTTCGGAGGAAGGCCAGACATCAGACTGACTTGTCATAGACTTCAAGTCAGTTATCTTAAATATGCTCAAAGGGCTAAAGGACTATGAAAAGGGTGGGGTGGGGACGGCAAATGATGTATGAACAAAACTTAGAATATTGATGAAGTTATTTTTTTTTTAAAGTTTCACATGCTAGAAGTTAAAGGCTCAGACTTCAGAAAAACTGACTTTACTCCCCACAGCTTGTTCAGCTGAATATAAGATGGGACAGGGCATTTGGAGACTGTGTATGTTGGCATGACTGAGTTAATGCAGATTGTAAAGCATCTCTGCTACACAAGAGATCACGGGAGCTGAGTTCCTGTTGACTTGCCATTTATTGGCTGATTTACCTTGGAACAGGCGCTGATCTCTTGTCCGTAGTTTCCTGCTCTGTGAAATAGAGCATCTGTTCTGCAGACACATAATAAAGACCCACTGGGACTGTACTGCGATGCTGACAATGTGAGGCATCCACTATGTGCATCCTCCAGAGGGACCAACACCCTAATGACTGCATGAAGAAAATGTTAAATATATGTGTGCCATCACGTTACCAGTAGAGGCACAGTGCTTGAGTTAAAGAATAGACATCCGCAGCTGTTCAGATGGTCATTACACCCAGAGGAGAAATTCCAGCCCCTTTGGAATTTGATCACTCTTATCAGATTTTTTCCCACTTACTATCTCCCCCCTCACAGTTCTCTCAGTTAAATTTATTTTCATATTTTAAAAAATGAGAATAAATGTAAATGCTTAGTTTTTCAGTTATTTCTCCTTTCCCAGGAATTTGATGATATCCTTTAACATCACTGGAGTTACAGCATAGAAATAATCCAGATTGGATAAGCTTGATCCTTTCTCTGTCAAGCAGTTCTAAAGAAATTGTAAAGTGCAGAGTCAGTTTGTACATGCTGAACAAATAACACATGATATTGACTGGCTTCTTGTGAAACCATTTAGTCAAGAGAAAAAGAACTAGTAGAAAGACGGTTGTATCGATAACACAAGAGACTGAAGGATATCTTTAATTGGTTGATTTGAAAGAAAGGCACACAAAAAAAATCCTAGGAGAGTTCTAAAACTGTGTGGTCAGAAGATCTTTCTGGAACTAGTTTTCATCACATTTCCTCACAAATAATCAAAGTTAAGTTTTACACCAGAGAGTAGATTAAAGGAAATGACACTTAACAGTGAAATGACCAAACGCTGAAAGTCAAAGGAGCAACACCAGACATCCAGATTAACTGCACTGATTGGGAAAACATACCTTCCATACAGCGGGGTTCGTTTTTTTTAAGTTCCAATAAAACTTTATTTATGGACACTGAAATTCAAATTTCATACAATTTTCATGTCACAAATTCCACCCCCCCCCCTCCAATCCTTTAAAAGTGTAAAAACCTTCTCAGCTTACTTGCCATACACCAAGTGGTGGACCAGATTTGGCCTGCTGGACATAGTTTGCCTGTCTCTGATCTAAATAATCTATTATTACTACTTCTATATTAACAGTAATAGTATAGGAGTACTTACATATAACCTAGCTACACTCTTCAACTAAGGATAACTGTAAAATGATTAGTGCTTTCCTAGCTAGCATGCTTGCCTGGAAAATCCCATGGATGGAGGAGCCTGGTAGGCAGCAGTCCATGGGGTCACTAAGAATCGGATACGACTGAGCAACTTCACTTTCACTTTTCACTTTCATACATTGGAGGAGGAGATGGCAACCCACTCCAGTGTTCTTGCCTGGGGTGCCGTCTATGGGTCGCACAGAGTCGAACACAACTGAAGTGACTTAGCAGCAGCAGTTAGCATGCAATTACACTTTCAAAAACTGTTTTCCCAAGACAATATTTAAACATATTTATCTAATAAAAGATTAGATATATATGATAAAATTATAAAACAAATTATATTTAGTGGGCTAATTTAAATTTTAATTTGATAATTCCCAATTCATAGGACTCTGTTAGTCGCTCAGTCGTGTCTGACTCTTTGCGACCCCATGGACTGTAGCCCGCTAGGCACCTCTGCCCATAGGATTCTTCAGGCAAGAATCCTGGAGCGGGTTGCCATTCCGTTCTCCACAGCGGTTTGTTTTTGTTGTTCTTAATTAACACCCAAAAATCTACCTTGACAAAATTGATAATTAGGATCCAGTTATCAGCCTCTCTGAAGGATTCCTGGAAGAGTTCTTTTTCTTGCATCATTTAAAAATATCCTATTTACATGAAGTCACGTTACATGAAACTGTTCAGTGGTAAACTTTCTCATAAAGCGTCGTGTTCCACTTTGAAATGCATTTGATGTTTTGGAGAAAATAAGTTCTTTGGTGAATTGTCTCTTGTTAAGAGACCACTTTGCATCTCTTTATTCCCACCTCCTGAAACTTCTGTTTTACTGTTTGGGGAATAGGTACAGAATTTTCACAGCTGTATTCAGGTAACTGAAGACTTTGTGTCTCCAGAACATCTCATGCAGTCATTTCATTTAACACAAGAACTAAGACTTCTGAAGGAAGAAATCAATTACGATGATAAGCTACAGGTAAGAGATGAGTTTTCTAACTGCTTCCTGTTCTGCAGGCTTTTCATGTTCAGAATTATGAAACATGCATAACAGCTTAGGCTGTCATGCCTGGTTTGTCACAGTACCAACCAAACCAGTATTTAATTGTGTGACTCATTTTAACTGGCTTAAGTTTGTTTTAAAACTCCTGACGCAGTTTTCATTTGTTACTTTATCTCCTGCTGAAGTGATTAGAAATACAACATCTCTTTCAGGTTAAAAATATCTTGTATCATGCAGTCAAGGAAATGGTGAGAGCTTTGAAGATACATGAAGATGAAGTAGAGGCTATGGAAGAAAATTAGGTGTGGTCCAGTTTAATGTTTTTAGACCATTGAACTGGAATTACTTACTCTTAGACAATGATATGTATGTACACTGACTTCAGTTTCATAAAACCATCAGTGCCAAGAAATTCTCTATGTAGTAATCACTTGTTACTGACACCACAGCAGTATAGCGTAAGTCACAGGTCCTGTGATTCAATATTAAAACAAGCTAAATTTTAAAAGCAGCAATTCGTAGCTGTTTTTGTATTATAGTGTATATGATGTTTGTGAAAATGCCAGATTTAAAATGATGTATTTATTTTTGGAAAAAAAAGATACAAAATTCTATGCTATATTGTTGATCAAGTGTAAATGTGACCTTGTACAGTTTACTAAAATAACTGATATTTTTCACTACATTGAGACAGTTACTGTGAGAATAGGACACAAACACCAGCTATTGCCTGCATTTGGGAAATTGCTGAATCGCACAGCATACATGTCATAATCAGAAAATTACTGCCAAATAATTGTAAAATTTGTAAAATATAAAGTATATAAAGTAGATACTACAGACACTTCAATATTTTGTTGAAGCTATTGACTGTACAATTAAACATTTTCAAAAGGTGTAATTTATTTAAAATTGTCTCATTTTGGTAAAATTTATGTGAACTTTTAAAGCTAAATATTAAACTTAATATGCTATGTAAATATATACATATATACATTTAATGATGTATTTTTTTAAAACATTGGCTTGCTTTTATTTGTTAAAGTGCAAGTGTTACATATGGCTTTGTAAAGTTGAGAGGGGTTTTACATTTTCCATTAAAAGGACTTTATCAAAACTGGGCTAGTGTAAGTGTCCTCCCTCTTGCTGTCTGTATTCGGGGGCTTCATCGTCATCAAGGCTACTTACAGCATCTTCCTGCGGTACATTGTCCTCTCCCGGAAGCAGGTGAGTGCCTCGAGTTTCTTGTCCTTTGGCCCAGCTGATGAATACGGAAAACTCCAACATGTCGTGAACAAATTTATTTCACAGAGGAACTCATACATTTTATATGTCATAATTATGAGATTATACAATTTCAAGTGTTTTTCACTACAGAGATACTTGCTAACATACAGTCGGGGTGTGAGGAAACAAGGAGGCAGGCAGGGAAGAGCCTGAAGTCACTCAACCTGGATTAAATATGAGTTCTGTTACTTACTATGCAACCTTGGTAGCTGCATTAATTTGGAGTCTTGGCTTTAATAGCTGACGACTATTTATTATTATCAGATGGCAAATAAATAGATGGAGAAACAGTGGAAACAGTGTCAGACTTTATTTTGGGGGGCTCCAAAATCACTGCAGATGGTGACTGCAGCCAGGAAATTTAAAAGACGCTTACTCCTTGGAAGAAAAGTTATGACCAACCTAGACAGCATATTCAAAAGCAGAGACATTACTTTACTTTGCCAACAAAGGTCCATCTAGTCAAGGCTATGGTTTTTCCAATAGTCATGTATGGATGTGTAAGTTGGACTGTGAAGAAGGCTGAGTGCTGAAGAATTGATGCTTTAGAACAGTGGTGTTGGAGAAGACTCTTGAGAGTCCCTTGGACTGCATGGAGATCCAGCCAGTCCATCCTAAAGGAGATCGGTCCTGGGTGTTCTTTGGAAGGAATGATGCTAAAGCTGAAACTCCAAAACTTTGGCCACCTCATGCGAAGAGCTGACTCATTGGAAAAGACTCTGATGCTGGGAGGGATTGGGGGCAGGAGGAGAGGGGGATGACAGAGGATGAGATGGCTGGATGGCATCACCGACTCGGTGGACATGAGTCTGAGTGAACTCCGGGAGATGGTGCTGGACAGGGAGGCCTGGCATGCTGCAATTCATGCAAAGGGGTCACGTGTTGGGGTCGCAAAGAGTCAGACATGACTGAGCAACTGAACTGATTTGCTTGAAGCTTACTATCCTAACCTTTTGAGTTTTACTGAAAAAAATGCAGCCCTCCACTGACACCTGCAGGATGTTGAAGGCATGATCTTTTCTTAGCTGAAAGCACATCATTTAAAATGAAAAAAACAGTAGCCTAAGTTATGACCTTGTAGGTGGGTGAGTGGCTAGTTTTTACTCTGTTGCTCATGTCCACCATTTTAGGCTATGTCACTCTCTGCTCCAGGAAAGTTTCAGCCAGGATGTGAGCAGTTACATTTCACATTAATACTGCCTGGCACAGGGGTTAATGGTATGGATGATAACTGCAGGGCCAGTGGTTTAAAGATAGAGATCAAGGAGCTGATGACTACAGCCTTTGTAAGTTTATTATATTTTAATACCATTTTTCAAAAAGTGCCTCAACTCCTTAAATGCTATCTTTTGCTTAATGTTTTCGTATATTCCATCAGATTTAGTTTAGATGTGAAATTAATTTCAAGCCCAAGACACTAATTCCAGAGTAGACTATCCTGCTGGCCCCCTGAAGTCAGCCGGGAGCCCAGTCTTTGCTGAGTTTCTTCCAAAAGGTTTTTGCTTCTCTTGCTGTTGCTTGAGCCACTTGTCAACCAAACTACAATCCCTACACAAAGGCTGAACCTGGTCGAGCCTGGCAGTGGAAGTTGGGGACATTCTAACTTGCCTTCTAGCCCCTTTCCCTGGACACATTAGCTGAGACATCAAACATACTTTCAACAATGACTTACAAAATCAGTAAACTCAAATTCTAAAGGAGCAGAGGGGTTGGAGCTGCTTCTAGGACTGCCATTTTAAGAGG
The DNA here is from genome assembly GCF_023091745.1 of Budorcas taxicolor. Taxonomy (NCBI): domain Eukaryota; kingdom Metazoa; phylum Chordata; class Mammalia; order Artiodactyla; family Bovidae; genus Budorcas; species Budorcas taxicolor. Next base: position 26,342,415 of record NC_068914.1, read on the forward strand.
TGAATATCACAAATCCCCATGGAAGATAGAAGTTCAATAGACACCTTCCAGGGTGTGTCACAGGCAAGGGAGTGTAGTCTCTTCTCCCCTATTCTATAGTTAACACCTGGAGACACTGATCGCCAGGTGCTTTTCTTAATCAGCCGAAACTTTAGCCAGCCTAAGATGTCAGTGGTTCATTTGGAAATTAGTAACCGCAGATGACATATATGGGAACTTTTCACCAAAATTTTCTAATAAATATAACATTATTTAGAAACAAATGTTGAACAAAACATTGTTAGTAAACTTATTCCAGATGGAAAGGGAAAAAGCCAGCCTACAACATTTCCACCTTATAACCTTTTACTAAAGGAGACAGAATCCCATTATAATAGCCAATTCCTAAAAATCATAGCACCGTGCAAGAAGTCCCATAAAAACCATGGGACTTAAAGGGGTGGGGGGGGATAGAATGTGGGCATAACATTCACAACCTTTATCAGAATTACATTTTTAAAAGGCAGTACTGGTTTTACATGTGTTAAATGTTTAAGAAACAGACTAACACTGCAAGTATGGCACTTTACCTTGAAGACCGGAGGCTTGCTTTGGAAGTGGGCATCAGAAGGGTTGCAGCTTGTGATGGAGATACTGTCAAGAGGTAGAAGGAGGTTATCTGAAACTAGAGGGAACGTTTTAGCACCAGATGTAGACGGGTGTGACGGTGATAGTTCAGGTGCCACACTCTTCAGTATGGTTTTTCCTGCAGTCAGAATTCCCACTTAAACATGTTCAAATTGTTCCCTATATATTAATCATGCTTGGGTAAATCTGCATTTTTGAAACAGCTGAAGTGACTGTACAACAAAAGATTATTTGAATCAAAGCTTTCAAAATCCAGTGAAGCTACGGAATTTCAGAAACAAATTCTAGGACTAATAGTAAAAAAGTTGAAACATCTGTTAATTGGTTACCATGTGACTTATTCACCCTGTCACACACCCTCCCTGAGGAGAAATTAAAGTTGCAATGGTAAAAAAAAAAAAAATTAAGTTGCAATGGTAAGCTCCCTTAAATTGAGCCTGGAGACATATGGTTATGTGTTTTAAAAAAAAAAAAAATGTACAAGCTCCAGAAATTAGAATCTCGAGTCAGGGATCCGCCCTGGTCAGTGGATCTCTGAGGCACTACGTAGGACCTACTGTACTCCACTTTCACGTATGGCACTTGAGTTAGGGAGTCCAGATTTTGGTCTTGGCATTCCATTCACATCTTTTCAACCAGTTATCAGTTCCATTACTGTCTAAACTCTGGGGGGAAGGGTTTATTAAGAGGTAAGACAGGGATGAACACTTAAAAGTCATCCTGAAATTACTTTTTAAAACCACAGGAATTAAAAAACTGCATCATCTGTGTTTTCCTGATTTGTCAAGATACTCGAGTACCAACCAGTATAAAGGATTGAGGGTAAGGGGATGACCGCTGTTGGTTTACTTCCCACAAGTCTTTCCTTTGTATTATTCTGCTTTACAGAGCATAGATCATGTGTTATATAAAAACTGGTATGTTAGTTGGGAAAAACCAAACAGTATGTAATGCTAAATATTTCTAGTAGCTTTATAATCCCACAAGTAGATTTACTGTTTACTTATTTTACTATTACTGAGCTGTGTTCCCTGACGACTCAGTGGGCAAAGGTTCTGCCTGCAGTGCAGGAAACTGGTTTGACTTCTAGGTCTGGGAAATGCCCTGGAGAGCATGGCAACCCGCTCTAGTTTTCTTGACCGGAGAATCCCCATGGACAGAGGAGCTTGGTGGGCTGTGGTCCAAAGGGTAGCAAAGTCAGACACAACTGTGCAACTGAACACAACCATGGAAAGGCAATGCTATTTTTCAGCTGGGCTGAAAAATTACACCAAAGTCCAAGTCCCTGTCTTGAACTGTGATCCTATTCATTCTTTTGCCAGTTTTGTGCCAAATGAGTCTATGTTTTACATTTTTTTAAATTCAAGTACTATATTCAACCTGAAAGACCAAAGCAAATGTCCTTCTAGAATTCACCACAAGACTCAAGTATTGGTTATTTAAATAAAATTGGTCTGTGACCCTATTACTGCCTCCACACAACTTTTAGTTTTTATTCACCCTGAAACTAAAGAATTTTGCAGCAGTGATTAGCATGTTTCAGATACCTGGGCCCTTCCCCGAACACAGGCGTTTTCTCATAAGAACAGGGAAATAATATGATCTGAAGCCCATAAAAAGCCTGTTGGTAGCAACGGAGGCCCTGGGACTTTGTACTCTCAGTACCAAGACTTATTTGGAGAATCAACTTCCAGGAAGATAGGCCTGAAAGTCATCTGGCTCCTCAAATCTCTACAGCCTCCCTTTCCTAACCTCTTTCTCAAAACTCTTTTACCTCTGGAAACCCCTGATGAAGTCATTAAGTATGTAAACTGTACAGTATCCTTTTTCTCCCTGGACTTGTACTTTCAAGACAAATCTCATTTGTGTCTTGAGTCTTCCACCTCTCATCCTTCTGCCATACTGAGAAAACACTACCTCTTTCCCCCGCCCCCCTAATTTAATGTCTACCACACAGAGGACCATAAAAACTGGCCCCAGCTTACCAGGACCCTTTTGGCTACTGAGCAAATCCTAGCCTTGACAACATAACCCAAGTATTTTCCATTCCTCAAGACCAGGACCTGACCCTGGCCCCCTCACTCCTAGGAAATGGACAAGGACAATCCGTTGGAGCTGCCCAATATTTCCTCACGTGCCTTGCCATGACCTCATTCTGACCAAGATTACTCTGTTCCTCCTCCCCATTTCTTAACTGCGCCTTTGTTCTTTACCTAGGAAGCCATCTCCCCATCTTCTGACCACATCACTACTTTCATGAAGGCAATATTTATAATTTTGTAGTACTAGTGGACAGTGGTATTCACTAAATATATGGTGCCTATATTCATATTGCACACCTTTAACTTTTTTGGCTTATTCATAAATGCAAAACCACTTTTGACAGAATGATTTACTAGGCACCAACTAATGATTTCGTGTTCATCTGCAACCCACCACAAACTCCAAGGGAACAAGAATCAGTTTCTCACCATCCACTAGATGGCACCATTGGTCGGTGACAGGACAGGCTTCCAGCTGGGACAAGGTGGACAAATACTGAGTCTTGCCACTCGTTCTGGCAGAGATCTTCATTTAGGCTACGCTAGGATTATGACAAAGTATGATGAAGATTACTGTCTAGAATGATTCAGTAAATAATAATAGCTGTTACTATTATCACAGGTCACGTCTTTTCAGATAGGTTGTAAATACACCCTGTAGCAGACTGCCTCACTCTGGGTTTGTTCATCTTTTAAAACAACACTTCAATCACAACTCCTCAAAGACGAAAAAGGGAACTACAGAAAGTGGACATTACGATTTCTACAAGTGATTTTAAGGATGAGCTCCGCTTTCAGCGGGTGGTCTCCAACTTCCTGGGGAACAGTAGTGGGGGTGCAGTGGGGAGTATGCGCCTGAGAGGAACTTGAGTGACCAGGCCGCTGGGCCACGGTAGGAAAATGACCCAAGCGTGGCCCAGGAAAAGTGGCCCAGAACTGCTAGTCTAGACCTCTCTCCTCGGCTCTGCTGCCAACCTGGTATGCAAGTTTACATAACTCCCACCTTCAGGGCCTCAATTTCTTTTAGAAAATAGGTCTTAAAGATCCTAAAAATCTTAACATCACATAAAAAATGGTTCCAGCCAAAGCAATCTTGAAAAAAGAACAAAAGCCAAAAGGTATCATGCTCCCTGACTTCTGAACTACATTACCGAACTACAGTAATTGAAATAGTAGAGTACCGCACAAAAACAGAGCAATGCAACAAAATAGCCCAGAAACCAACTCACACACACACGGCCAACTAAGCTCCTCAATAAGTGCTGCTGGGAAAACTGGACAGTGAACATGTAAAAGAATGAAATTGGAACATTCCCCAACATAAAAGTAAACTCAAAAGGGATAAAACATCCTAACGTTAAGACCAGAAATCATAAAACTCTTAGAAGAAAACAGGCAGAACACTCATAAATCACAACTTTTTTTTTTTTAATCTGTCTCCTCAGGAAAAGGAAACAAAGGCAAAAATAAACAAGTGAGACCAAAATGAACAAAAGTTCGTCCAACAAAGGAAACCACTGACAGACAACTGACTGAATAGGAGAAAATACTTGTGTTATGACTAATATAGGTTAGTATCTGAACTATATAAACATCATTAATTAAATGTGGACAGTAAATTTAAAGACATTTTTCCAAAGAAGACAGATGGCCAACAGACACATGAAAAGACGCTCAACATTGCTAGTGAGAGAAATGCAAATCAAAACCACAATGAGATATGACCTCACGTGTCAGTATGGCTGTAAAATGTAGTATTACTTGGCCTTAAGGAAGAAAAAAAATTCTGCCATTTGCATTAATACGGATGGACCAGTAGGGTACTATGCTTAGTGAAATACATCAGAAGGACAAATCCTGTATATTATCACCTTAAAAGATGATTGTAACAAAAACAGACTCACAAATAGAAAACAAACTACTGGTTACCACTGAGGACATGGAAGTGAGGGGGGCCAAGACTGGGATACGGGGTTAAGAGTTACAAAGTACTGTGAATAAAATAAATAAGCTGCAAGGATATACTGAACAGGGAATACAGCTGATATTTTGATTTTAAATGAGTAAAACTTATAAAAATAACAAATCACTATATGTACACCTGAAACTAATAAAACCCAACTACAGTTTTTTTAAAAGTATCTATACAGTGTTAAAAGCAGAAAGATAGTGTTTTAATGTTTTGAATTAACTTATCTAGAGACAAAGTATTTTCATTATTTCAATAACCTTGTGTTAAAACACTAGGGATAGACAATGGCTTCAAGAATGATTTTTAAAGTTATCTTATTTCCTTATAAGCATGGTTTCTGAATTCAGTATGGACTTACCTGTGGTTACATGACATTATACTGTTACTCCACACTTTCTCAAAGAAATGTTTTTGTTGACATTCTGTGAAAAGCTGAGAGTAAGAATTTAGAACTGCTTTCTAATGCCCAGTTATCTGGGTTCAAAAGCAGAGGCCACCACTGAGTAAGGACGGACAGGAGTGTACTCCACTCCCAGTACATGCATAATTCAATTTCATTTAGTGGAAGAAAGCTTTCCCTAAATCCCTTTCAGGGCCTTAAGCTACACAGAGAGAAGAGAGCACCTACAAACCCCGGCTAGGAGATGGGCCACGTGCCTTGTGGAATAGTGTTTTAAGCACCCACTCTGATAGTTCAGTTGGTAAAGAATCTGTCTGCAATGCAGGAGACCCTGGTTCGGGAAGATCCCCTGAAGGGAAAGGCAACCCACTCCAGTACTCTGGCCTGGAGAATTCCATGGACTGTGTAGTCCATGGGGTAGCTAAATCAGACACCACCTGAGCGACTTTCACTCACTCCATGGAGACAGTTAGGTTGCTGCAAACGTACCAAGTCATCTGGTCAAAAGGGATATACTGGGTTGGCCAAAAAATTCCTTCGGTTTTTAAGTAAAAATAAGAGACACACTTTTTGTTTTCACCAGGAACTTTATTGAACAATGTCAATCACCATTTTGTTCCACTACCTTCTGCCAATTTTCAGGCAACTTCATAATCCCATCTTCCCAATACTTTATCCTTTTAAGCAAAGGAAGCTGTTCCAGGTACCTTAACAGTCTTCCAGGGAATTGCCATTTTTTTCCATTGAGAGAATTTTGTAAAGACCCAAATACGTGGAAATCCGGAGGTGCAATGTCTGGTGAGTACAGTGGATGAATCAGAACTTCCCAGTCAAGCAGTCACCGTTTTGCCTGATCATCAAAGAAACGTGAGCTGATGGCAGATGACGCGCTGTCTGTTGACTAATTCCAGACACTATTTGTCGAGCACTACTTTCCCTTGGTCTAACTGGAAGCAGTATGCTTGTTGGAATTGTTTGGTTTTCCAGAGGAGCTCATAATAGAGGACTGACTCCCTTCCAATCCCACCATATCTACATCACCACCTTCTTTAGATGAAGACTGGCCTGAATTAAGTGTGGTTGGTGGTGGTTCATTTCACTTGCCCCATGATCTCTGCTGTTTTACCTCATGGAACAGTATCCACTTTTCATTGTCACATTGCCCATTCCTGTTCTAAAAATGAATGTTTTCATTAGAGGATCGTGTGCAGAAGTACGGTCAGGGTTTCTTTTGCTTAACTTATGTAGAACTCAAACATCAAAGGGAATAACAGAATCAAACTGGTGCAACTGATTTTCAAATTTGAGTTGGATATTTTGAAATATGTTGGCTATCTCCTGCATGGTATAATGGTGATTGTTCTCAATGTCTCGATTTGATCGCTATCAACTTCAACTGGTCTACCCGACTGTGGAGCATCATTCAGCAAGAATCACCAACTTCACAAACCTCTTGACACATTCCATCAGTCAGAACACCTCCATACACTGCACAAATCTTTTTTTGCATTTCAGTTGCATTTTTACCTCTCTTGAAATAATAAAGCATAATATGTCAAAAATATTTTCTTCCATTCTCAAAGTGAAAGTGAAGTCGCTCAGTCGTGCCAGACTCTTTACGACCCCATGGACAGTAGCCTGCACCAAGCTCCTCCGTCCATGGGATTTTCCAGGCAAGAGTACTGGAGTGGGTTGCCATTTCCTTCTCCAGGGAAATCTGGGAGACCCAGGGATCGAACCCAGGTCTCCCGCACTGTAGGCACACGCTTTACCATCTGAGCCACCAGGGAAGTCCTCCATTCTCAAAATTGCTACATAGAAATTGACCAATTTTGGTAACTTTTTAAAAGTGCACACTGATGTACAGTTGTCACAATACAATCTAAACTGTTTTGAGTGATGTTAAAGACAACTAAGTGCTACCAGAACCAGCTTATGGAAAAAAACAAATGAACCTTTTGGCCAACCCAATACATTCTACTGATAGACTCAAACACAAAACCTAAAAACAAGATGAAACAGGAGTACTAAAAAGTGTGAATGAATGCTTCAAAGACAATGGAAAAGTAAAGTTAGTCTACTTAACATGTATGTTAGTGGAAATGCACAGAACAGGGTCTTGTGGAATACATGTCAAACTGCTGAAAGTAATGGGGTAGGGGCGGGGGGTGGGGGGGGAAGGGAGATGGTAGAGGAAGAAAGGGAGGGTGTCTTACAAAGTGTTCACATCAAAACATAACATCTCATTTTTAAAAGTAAAATGGGCTAATAACAGTGTCATCACTGGCACAATCTTTCAAATCTCAACTTTTATAAGGAAAGTTAGGCAAGCAAGGTATTCCGAGTCTAGGATACTACAACACTGAGATGGACAATCAACAGAGAACAGAACTCTGATCCTATTTTAAGAAGCTAAGTTTATTTTTGGTCTCACCTGCCCCACGATGGGCACCCGAGAAAAGGGACCTCTGCGTGGCCACTTCGTCTCACCATCCTTCTGCTGGCTTCATCACTAGCCTGTGGGCCCAGCCCTGTCCCCTCAGCCCAGCTGTCCCCGTCCCCTCAGGAGATGCCATTCACCCATATTTTTGCCTCTCCCCCAGTGTACGCCTTAAACACACCCAGTGGCTTACACCCTTCTCTTTCACTTACACCTTCCTCCTCTCCCCGCTCCTGGAACATCACTGGACTCTGCAGAGGAGAAGATCCGGGTAGCGCTCTGCTACCTCTGCTCTGCACTGGAGCACGGCTGCCTCCAGCCTCAACACTGTCCCTGCCTGCCAGCCCACGAAGGCCAGGTACACAGAGGCTCAGCGACTTCCTTGTTCTCTTCCACCATAGCTGTAGAGGTAGCTGACTACAAAACATGAAGGAAATCTCTAATGTATCAAAGTAATTGTTTGACAGAATGTCTTCAAATTCATGTTCAAAATTTCCATTTCCAACACAGAAGCTGAACAAAACTTGCTTTTAACAAAGGTATAAAATACAATTACTTTATTGATTTATTACAATCAAATACTGCCGACTAGCATTACTTCACTCGTGCATCATTAAAAACAAAAGGATATTTCCTTGATATTTTCAAATGATGCATTACACAATAAACAAAAAAAGTTAGAACTTAAAATGCACCCTGATTAATAATGTAAACTGGTAATTAAAAAAAGCATAACTAATAATTTGGTTCCTTTCTTCATAAATGGAAATTTAAATATCTCTCCTGATAGTCTTGAGGTTATCATTATGTTACGAGTAGTGCAAAGTGTGGCACAGTTTCTTCTAGAAAGGTGTGTCTTACACACCTTACTGGACAAAGGAAACGTGCATGACAAGACGCGTACAGTCAATGCATGATGGAAAGCATGTTTCAAATCCAAGGCAGCCCCCTAGGCAACCATATTATTCAGGTTTCGCATTATCGTTTATGGCATTACAGATTAATTACACATAACATACTTCTATAAATTTTAACCCTGAAGATAAAAATAAACGTTGCTTGAAAAAAATTATTCCAGGTAGCCATTTGGTTTGTATCAGGAGAAAGTGAACCTCCAACAGTTTCGTATCTGCCAGGTCTGGAATCACTCACTGGAGTCAGTAAATGAGACGCGCGACATGCTCCGTGGTGGCTGTGCCGAGTCCTGCCAAGCCTCTTCTCTGCAGTGTGCCTGGCACAGCATCTGCGGGACTACCCTTGCACGCGGCTTTCCCTTCTTCATTGTCGCTAGATTATCTGTATTACCATATTTTTTCCTCTCTTTACCTCTTCTATGGCCTTCCCTTTTAATTATTCATAAATCCTTTCAGAAAATCCTCAGAGAGCTCCATGAGGGGAAGTTCTGGAGATGGGAAATCCAAGGGAGGAAGATTGGGTATTGGAATATCCTTGGCTTTCCCAGTGTTTGAGGCAAACTTCTGCCAGGTTGAAGAGGCTGTTGCAGTTTCTGAATGTGGTGGCAAGCTCCATAACTCTGACTTTTCTACAAAATCAGCATCTACATCAAGCTCCTTTTCTATTGGGCCTTTTAGAAGTCTGGCCTTTTCCGCCTTTAGCTGTTTATTCTCTCTCCGTAATCTTTCATTCTCAGCCACGAGGAATTCCACATGCCTCTTCAAATCTGCAATTTTGGTGGCCTGTTCCTCTATAATTGTTTTATCATCTTTTGGGGCTTTGCTTCCAATGCGTGGCTCTGCTGGCTCCCTCTTCTGCTGAAGTAAAAATAGTAGTGTGTCTGGATCCCTGTCAAAGACCCCCTGAATTTCAGGCAAGTGTTTCTCTGTGGAAAGGCTGTACTTCTGAGAGAGCAGGGGGCTCTGACCGTCTGCATCCTCAGCCGAGGGTCTGTGAGATGCCTGAAGCTGGGCAGCTGCTTCCTTGTCTGTGCTCTGCTGGGCTTTCAGTCTCTCCTCCCGCTTTGCCCTCTTCCATCTCTCCTGGATGAGGAGGAGCTGTTTCATGTGGCTATCCCTTTGCAGTTCCAGTGATAAGTGAGCCTATTACACAGAAAGAAAGGTACAACTTAACATTTTTTTAAACTCTCTTTAGTAATATCCAGTAAATGCTATTCTAGTATCTTCCTTTCTGAATAAGCCAGTATCACTTGAATTTTTAAAATTTATATTATGTTTGTAATTCCATAGAATGCCAAACATTTTCCAAAATAATAAATAGTCTTTCTAGGTAAGCTACCATCTTTATTCATAAACAAAACACTGTTTAAGAAGTCAGAGTAAGTCCTATTCCAATTCCAAATCAACACACTGAATCGTATCTTTTTTGAATGTGCCTCAGCCCTCTGCAATGCTATTTGTACTCAGCTTAAAATCAGAAAATTTCCAGTTTGGACTTCTATTCTACAACTAGCTAAAGTCCTTCTATCAGCAAGGGTTCCATGCATTGTCTATATTACATTGTTAACACAAGAAGTTCTGACAGGCAAAAGCAACTGCCCAGAATGGAACACAACTTCTACAGAACTGGTATTTTTGCCCCTGTCACTGAGATCCCTCAGATCTCCTTAAGTCAATTAGATTTACCAAATAACTCCTCTGTATCTGCCACTTTTATTAGCAGGAAATCACCTTTGGTTGAAGATTTAGCTTTGTATAAAGGCATTTTAAAACCCTCGGCAGGCCCTCCCCAAACACAGAAGACAATGTAAAGCCACTAGTGAAATAAAAGTGCCAGAACCGCTTAGGAGTTCAGGAAAAGACAGGTGTGGATTTAAATGGTCTTTGACAGGCAAAGGAAAGACCAAGTGGTTTCCCCTTGGCCAGGCCAGCTTGCTTACTGTGAGCTAAGTATCAGAAAAGGCATTAAGAGGGGTCTCTCAAAGACACACATGCCAATCTAAGGTCTATGAGAAAACCCTAGGGAAAAAAGGACAAGCAGTGTCTGCATGCCATCAGCAGCAATTTAGTCTTGGTTTTTATTTTATATTGGAGTACAGTCGATTTACAAAGTTGCATTAGTCTCAGGTGTACAGTAAAGTGAACCAGTTACAAATAAACATGTATCTGCTCTTCCAGATTCTTTCCCATAAAGGTCATCATAGAGTATTGAGCAGAGGTCCCTGTGCTGTGAAGTAGGTCTTTGTTGATTATCTATTTTATATACAGTAGTATGTGTATGTCAATTCATTTAATTTCCTTTCAGAAAAACTAATCTCTTCCCCATTTTATGTATTTTTGACTGCAGTGTTTTGGGAGGAGCCATATTTCCCTTCAAGAACTTTATTTTATACACAATTCAAGTCTCCACAAGAAAACCTTTCTAACCCTTGTGGGAAATATTAAAAGTGTCTCACCTGCTCAGACTGTGTTAGCTTCATGGCTTCAGAAAGATATGCTGGTTTTAAAAAAAAGAAAGGGCACATTAATATATGTCATCATTTTGTTATTAAAAGATCCAAGCACGAGTTTTAATACTCTTCCTGTGACAAAGAGAACTGGTCTTAGAAGCAATTCTGCTACACAGTTATCCTATTTCTGAAAAGGATTTTTTATTTTTTATTTTATTTATTTATTTTTTGAAAAGGATTTTTTAAAAAAGGATTCTTAACTTCCTCAAAGAGGGGATCTGTGATAATCAAATGGAGATTGATTCATACTTCACCTGGAGGAGCTGGTTCTTTTAAATCACTGTAGATTTCACAGTTAAGGAAGTAAAGATGACATTATCAGAAAAACAGAATTAGGGAAGATTAAAATCATATAAAAACCTATCAAAATCCTATTATGCTCATAGAAATATCAAGATATTAACTATCCATTACTTTTTACCCACATGAATACCTAGACTATCATTTTGGCCTCCTACAAAACCACTTTATTGAATTGTTTCTAAGTTATATCATCAGCCTACTATGAATTTGGTAGTTAAAAGTCCAAAGAACTCACCGACATTTATAATAAGCAGCTGCAGACAGAATTATGAAGTTTATGAAAATGAGCTAACTGCTGGAAACCATGGAGCCATGTTTCCCTTCAAGAGCTCATGATGCATTTGTGAACTATACTCCCAGCCCTTTCCCACTTAATCTTTCTGTGGAGTTTATATTTTGTTGTATTCCTCTGTAAGCCCTTTTATAGCTTGTCTGGAACAAGATGGAGTATAAATAACAAGTATTATTAGCAACAGTAAAAATTAACAAGTAGTAACGGGCCTCCCTGGTGGCTCAGAGGTTAAAGCGTCTACCTGGAATGAGGGAGACCCAGGTTCGATCCCTGGGTCGGGAAGATCCCCTGGAGAAAGAAACGGCAACCCACTCCAGTACTCTAGCCTGGAGAATCCCATGGAGGGAGGAGCCCGGTAGACTACAGTCCATGGGGTCGAAAAGAGTCGGACACGACTGTGTAACTTCACTTTCACTTTTCACTTTCAGTATTAGTAACAAGTTGTGTCCAATTAATCCTCATTTTTTATCTCTTCCTCACTATAAACTTTTTGGCATCTCTCACACATTAAGCTCCTTCTTGCCTTTTTGCTGACACTACAGGCACTGCTTTCTGTCTATTCTTAATCCAAATATTTTAATGATTTTCTAAGTTCGTGACTTGGAACTATTGTCTGCCAGGTTCTATCACAGTCTTTAAGACAGACTAACTGGATGCTCCCTCTCCGTCAGAAAACAGAGTTGGTTATACAGCCTTTGTTCCACCCATATTAAATTTTTTTTCTCAACATTCTTTTACTCCTATGTTAAGTCTGTATAACTGCATACAGACCATTTCTTTTCCTTTTCTTCAGGTTTAAGTCTGTTGAGACATTCTATTCCTTACTGTGAAAGTGTGGATAAATTTCCCTAGACATCCCTCCCATTCCCTCTGCATACATCTGTCTCCCTGTATGAACTCCAGTTTGCTTTACATTGTTTCTCAACAAACGAAAGTTTCACAAAACTATGCTTACTTAACCCAAATGGAATACCTCCCTTTGTAGAATCCTGAAACTATAACATGACAGAAGACACCCAAGGACACTGAGTTCCCAAAGAGCAGAGAACTCAGCAAGAGTCACACTGTCATTTGAAAGATTTACCCAATGTCATTTTAAAATCTGAGCCTTTAAAAGTTACTTTAAAAGAAAAAAAAATTATTAAAAAAAATTATTTTAATTAGAGGATAAAGACAATATTGTGGTGGTGGTTTTTAATCTGTTTGCATGGTAATGAATTTGCCCCACAGCCACAACAGGAACAAGTGCCCGCCATGACAAAAATGTCAGGAGAGAATACTCATCTCAGAAAATCTAACAGTGTGGTTAAACTCCTTCCTTCAACCATGATACAAGGCTAGTATTTAAAGTAAATACTAAGCAGATGATGAGGAAAAGGAATTAAGAATATCTGAAGAATCTATTACTTTTTAACAACATCATCCAACCAGTCCATCCTGAAGGAGATCAGCCCTGGGATTTCTTTGGAAGGACTGATGCTAAAGCTGAAGCTCCAGTACTTTGGCCACCTCATGCGAAGAGTTGACTCATTGGAAAAGACTCTGATGCTGGCAGGGGTTGGGGGCAGGAGGAGAAGGGGACGACAGAGGATGAGATGGCTGGATGGCATCACTGACTCGATGGACGTGAGTCTGAGTGAACCCCAGGAGTTGGTGCTGGACAGGGAGGCCTGGCGTGCTGCGATTCATGGGGTCGCAGAGTCGGACACGACTGAGCGGCTGGACTGAACTGAACTGCTACTCTATCAGGAACCTGTCGAGCTGCCACAGCCTATCTGCACACACACAGCACTGACTGCACAACCAAGACTGCTGTGCTCCGGGTCAGTTCTGTGACACCGCAGCCTCAGGAGAGGGTTCAGGTCGAGGTCTACTTCCAGGTATAAACACACACTCTCAAGTCTGCTCACCTTCCGAAAAGCTCACTTTGAGTTCTAAACATTGTTAATGGCTGTTACCAACTTCCCATTTAAGCTTTTGCCCTTTTTGCTGTCTGTGAAAGAAAAGAAATCCACGTAGAGACTGGGCTGCATAAGACTGACAAGGGAGAGCTGCAGCAACCCAGTTACAGCTGCTGACCAAGGATTAGAGCAGTACAGTCCTCTAACAGTGTGAGTTCTTGGTAGTTTATAGCTTCTTCAACATTTTTTTCAATAGAGTGTGGTAAAAATAAGTACTCCTCCTCCTCCTCCCTACCCCCTCTCAGACTGAAGGTTTTCTTTCTGAGTTTGGTATCTCAGCTGATCAAGTAACCTCTACACATTCACAAAGCACTATCAGAACACTACCCTGCACAGAGGATATGAGTCCTTAGCGCTGTAGTCTCAGGGTCTCCCCTGCTCTTCAAAGGAGGCCCCTTCTTCTGCTAGTGAATTCTCTCACTTCAGGCTTTTGCTCCCAACATTCCTCAGATGAGGACCTTCCCCTGCTGTGCCTCTAACATGATTTCCAAACACTAAGCTGCTTACTCTCAGGATATATTTACATCCACAGCTCCCAAAACAGCTCTGTTCAAGCCCAGACGTTAAGTCAATTTAGAACACACTGAGTTCATTCGGTCCACATTAATTCTCAAAGTAGCATCACATTCACAACTCTACTCTGAAACACAACACAAAGCTATTTTCAAACAAGTCAAAACTCCACATCAAATCAGCTGGCTGGGATTAAGTAACCACACTTAAAGTTGTACCTCCAAAATTAGAGCTAATGGAATCCAACAAACTGCCTTTATCTTTTCTACCCCTGACAAAGTCACAGAATTTAGATAAAGAGAAAGGGGGACAGGTGTTTAAAGCCCAGCATTAATTTTAAGTCTTCCAATGGAAACAGGAATATAGACTAGGAATGAAAGACACTTCCCTCCCAAGCAGGAAGGGAAGATCCCACGTGCTGCTGAGCACCTAAGCCTGCAAGCCGCACGACTGAGCCCAGGCTGTGCGCGCAGCTGCTGAAGCCCGTGTGCCCTCGACCCTGTGCTCTGCGGCAGGAGGAGCCACCACCACGAGCAGCTGGGGCACCGCAACAAAGGCCCAGGACAGCCAACAGTAAAAGCGACGAACAAATCTTAAACAACAACAACAACATTTATACCTTTTATATACTCAGAATATCCTACCAATCAGAGACACTGCTTTGGGAAAGCAAGTGTTCTCCTTTCTTGCTCCAAGTAATAAATCCTTCCTTCTCTGGGGGAAAAAAGAATATTCTGCCAATCAACACACAATCCACACTGTGAGGCACGGCCAAGTAGTTATAATAATGAATTTAAAACCACAAAGATTTATGGGATACATACAATGTGCTCAGCCCTACAGCTGAAGGATACACTTCAGTGGCAAAACTAACTCTTCAAACCTAAGACTTGAAATTTTCTCTCAAAATTACTGACTTTAGGCGAAAATCACTGACATAGAAGGACTTTTCTAAACCAGTCTCCACTGTGCTGTCTATATTTCAGCAGTAAGGCAACATAGAAGATTCTGCCAGGAAAAAACAGGACACTGATTATGGTACTGACCTCAGGGAAAGGAGGTGCCTTTCTCTAGCAGGAAGACTACAGGGCCTGCTCGAAGAATGGTGGCCACCCCGACTTAGGATGTACCACTCCCACTCCTAAGCTTTCAGGTTCGTTACTCGGCCAACAGAAACCAGTCTGTACAGAACAGACCCTGGAGAGCTATTTCTGAGTTCAACACATACTAACTTTTATGACTGGGATAAAATAAGGTGTTTGAAAGGAATCCAGTAATTCTAAATGTCATACCTAAAGAAGGTCATCAGCGGCATGATACTATAGGCATGAATGTATAGATGAAACATTCAGAAGGGAGCTAAAGAAAGACCACAGGAACGGGTTTTGATGGGTTTTCCATTATCAGCACCTTAGGAAACAGAAACTCAGTGAAAATTAATTGGCTGGAATTAGTTATTAATTCCAGAACCCAAAATGGCTAAATATTTGAAATCCAAACTCCTCTATAACAACTAAGATGAACTGACAGACAGACACTTACTGCAATCACTTCTGTCTCTGGGGAATCTTCCAGCTCAGAAAGTTGTGTCCAGGCATCATTTACCAATGAGGCAAATCCAATTTCCATGATTTAGAAAGACTAGGCTAAGAGGAGCTGGAAAACCTAACACACTAACTTGAAGCTATGTTCCAGTGGGTCAGTACTCAGTGTGGCGTATATGCAGGGCAAGAACACACCATTACTCTTGTGACTTTCATCCTAAATACTGTGTTGAGAGGCACTAGAAAAAAGAAACTGCCAAGCAGTTTCAGACTCAATACTACTTAAAAAGAATACTCACCTGCAGCCTTTTTGTGACAAGAAATAGCCTCTTCGTATTTCCCTGCAGCTAACAAACGATCTGCTCGTCTGCTCTGTTGATGGGCCTAGAAGAAAAACATTCCTGAGTTCTTTACTTAAAATAAAAAAAAAGAAAAAACACAACTTTTAAGACAGTAACGCTGTTTGTTGCCACATGTGCCAAACCATTACAACTCTATCTAAAACTGGGGAAATCTAATGTGTAGTATCTGAAAGGACTGGTAACTTCCTTCAACTCTACTAATAAATTATCAAGGTTAATACCAGGCACTAACTCCTTCAAGGTGCTCACATTCGTCAAAGATTAACCAAGAGTTAAAATCAGATTGTTACTCAAAACGTATACTTTCTTGTCTTTTAATTCATTCTTTCAACATTTAAGTTACTGTTTACATTACATCTTAAAGATTAAAAATTCATACATTATACAGTTGAGGAATTAATGATACCAATATTTAATGTTATGGTGGATATTTTTTCAGGTACAACTCACCCAAACAACAAACTCATAAGTACTGAACGCATACTTGGATTAACTACGTAGTCACTTGTCTCCTTACATCTGTGTTACATTTAAGAATTATTACAATTCTCTGAAATGTGTTTCACCTCTTATAAAAGGGAGCTCCCTAGACTCATAGCGGTCACATATCTTACATTAAGTTATATAGTTAGCAGGCAAGGAGAAAGAAACTGAAGTCTTCCAACTAGGCTAATGTTTTCCTCACTAACAAACTCAGAGATAATTTAACAAAGCTAGTCAAAGTGGAAAAAGCACTATACACGTATGTTCATAGCAGCATTATTCACAGCAGTCAAAAAGAGGAAGTAACCTAAGCATCAATAGAAAAATGAACAAAATGTTGTATATATGTACCGTGTAAAATCAGCCTGAAGAGAGAGGAAACTGACCCATGCTGTAAACATGGATGAACTTTAAGGACCTGAAGCTAATAATGAAATATAGCATGAGCCACTTAAAGAAAAACAAACACTGTATGATCCCACTTATGAGGTATCTGTGCTCAGTCTTTCAGTCATGTCTTGACTCTCTGCGACCCCACAGACTATAGCCCACCAGGCTCCTCTGTCCATGGGATTCTCCAGGCAAGAGTACTGGAGTGGGCTGCCATGCCCTTCTCCAGGGATCCTCCAGCCCAGGGACTGAACCCTCATCTCCTGTGTCGGCAGGCTGATTCTTTACCACTGAGATATCTGGGAAGCCCAAAGACATATTTAAAGTAGTCAAATTCATAAAGCCTGAAAGTAGAATGGTGGTTGCCAGAGACCGGGGGAAAGAAAGGTGGGACGAGTTTCATTTTTACAAGATGAAAAAGTTCTGGACATCTGCTGCACAAAAATGTGAATATTCTTAACACTACTGAACTGTACATTTAAAAATTACAGACGGCAAATTTGGGCGATCTCTGATGGTCTAGTGGTTAGAATCGGTGCTTCCACTGCCACAGCCCAGGTTCAATCCCTGATCAGGGAACTGAGATCCCATAAGCCACATGGTGTGGTCAAAAATTTTTTTAATTAAAAAAAAAATCAGAGATGGAAAATTGTATGTCTTCTGTACTTTACCTTAGTGTTTTTAACAGCAAAAATAAAATCTGTGTCAGGTGTAAAATGATTCATCTTGAATGCTTTTCAAAAAATGTGCCACTGATGCTTCATAAGAACATTTCAGAGGATCACTTTTGTAACTGAGATTAGAAATATTCTGAGCATGCTTACAAATCATGCTCAGTGGAAAACAGGCGAAGAAGGGCACAGTCCACTTCAGGCAATGCATGCTGTCTACATTTCTCCTGTCTCTACTTCAGTAAGGAAGAGGAACACTTAGAAACAAGGTCATTCTTCCAGTTGTTTCAGAGGCTTCTTACTCTTCAAACAGTAAACAAACTTTTTCTCTAAGTTTCAATTCATTCCTAAAAAAGGGGGGGCAGGTAACAAGAAATGACTATGGGCTGAAAATAATTTCAACCATGGAGTCTTGGACTGAAGAAAGAACACATGTTCTGAACACAGGAATATTACATAGTATCCAGAAATGATAGAGATCTTTGGGAAGAGAACGTACATGATGAAGAAAACTAAGTTACGACCAACATGATTTCTCCAAGAAATGTATTCTGAGTATAGCTTAAACAAGTGACACTCCGGTTCTAGGTAGGGGGAAAAAATGAAAGAACCAAAGGCTTTACCTTTCTAGGCTTTGAAAGAAGCCCTCTAGAAGAGACAGTGTTCTCTTGAAATCCAAAAGTACTTTCTAACTAGAATGGCACAGCGCAGGCAAAGCTCTACCAAGAACCTGGGGCACTGGGGACAAGTCCTCACTCTCCCACTGCTAAGTCGCATCAGTCATGTCCAACTCTGTGTGACCCCATAGATGGCAGCCCATCAGGCTCCTCTGTCCCTGGGATTCTTCAGGCGAGAACACTGGAGTGGGTTGCCACTTCCTTCTCCAATGCATGAAAGTGAAAAGTGAAAGGAAGTCACTTAGTCGTGTCCGACTCTTAGCGACCCCACGGACTGCAGCCCACCAGGCTCCTCTGTCCATGGGAGTTTCCAGGCAAGAGTACTGGAGTGGGGTGCCAGTGCCTTCTCCGCACTCTCCCACTAAAACCAGCCATATTATCTGGGCCTTCAGGGTCTGTTTCCTCACTTGTAAAATGACGGAGTTAGACCACATCTGTGCTTCTTAAGTTTTAACTGAATCTGAATGCCCTGCGAAATACATGTAGACGACTCTTCAGTAGGACCTCAGATTCCACCAGTAAAGCTAGACCCACAGGTTCCCAGATGCACCTGAGAAGCAGGGATGAGATGCTCTCTGTGGTTACCTCATTCTAACGCTGTGTCTTTAGTTTCTGTCCAATGACATCAATCCCTTTCTACCTTGGACCGTATTTATGAAGCTCCCTAGTTAAACTTCAAGTTTCACAAAAAGAATATTTTTTCTTTCTCATATCCTTTTTCATCATGGTTTATTACAGGATATTGAATATACTTCCCTGTGTTATACAGTTGGTCCTTGTTGGTTATCTTCTTTATATACTGTAGGCTATGTCTGCTAATCCCAAGTTGCCCCACCCCATTTCCCCTTTGCTAACCATGAATTTTCTGTGAGACTGTCTGTTTCACAGAAAAATTTATTTGTGTCATATTTTTAAATACCACATATAAGTGACCTCATATGGTATTTCCTTCTCTGACTTACTTCACTTGTTATGATAACCTCCAGGCCCATCCATGTTGCTACAAATGGCATTATTTCATTTTTTTTGTGGCTGAGTAATATTCCATGTGTACATATGACACAACACCTTTATCCATTCACCCGTCCATGAACCTGTTTCCATGTGTGGGGTACTGTAATAGTGCTGCTATGAAAATAGGTGTATATGTATCTTTTAAACTGGAGTTGTGTCTGGATATATGCATGGGAGCGAGACTGCTGGATCGTATGTACAGCTATTTTTCGTTTAAGGGACTCCAACACTGTTTTTCACAGCAGCTGTACCAACTTACATTCCCACCAACAGTGTAGAATTCCTTTTCCCACAC
This sequence comes from Budorcas taxicolor, assembly GCF_023091745.1. Lineage (NCBI taxonomy): Eukaryota > Metazoa > Chordata > Mammalia > Artiodactyla > Bovidae > Budorcas > Budorcas taxicolor. The sequence goes on from NC_068914.1 coordinate 26,361,825, forward strand.
TCTCTCCAGCATTTTTAATTTGTAGAATTTTTTTAGTGATGGTCATTCTGACTGATGTGAGGTGGTATCTCATTGTAGTTTTGATTTGAATTTCTCTAATAATTAGTAATGTTGAACATCTTTTCATGTGCCTACTGGCCATCTGTATATCTTCTTTGAAGAAATGTGTGTTTGGGTCTTCTGCCCATTTTTAATCAAGTTGTTTATTTTTTTGTTATGAGCTGTTAGAATATTTTGGAAATTAAGCCCTTGTCAGTCAGATAGCTTGCAAATATTTTCTCCCATTCTGTAGGCTGTTTTTCTGTTTATGGCTTCCTTTGCCATGCAAAGCTTCTAAGTTTGATTAGATCCCGTTTGTTTATTTCTATTGCCTTGGGAGACTACCCTAGGAAAACATCGCCATGATTTATGTCACAGAATGTTTTGCCTATGTTCTTTTCTAGGAATTCAATGTTGTCATGTCAAGTCTTTAAGCCATTGTGAGTTTATTTCTGTCTATGGTATGAAATAAACTTTTTCTTTTTTTTCATTTCAAAACCAGAGAAACCAAAAGTTCTCAAGTGGTAAGACCAGGATCTCATGGCTCTTCCAACTCCCCTAAAACTTCTCCATGTAAAATTCAATCTCTGATCACTCTGCCAATTCAGGAGTTACATCTCATTTTAAAACGCACACCTAGTTATCTGGCACGTGAGCAATCAAATTCCCTATTAAAATACAAGTCCTACACCAAATTCTTGTTAGACATCCAGCAAATGCTGACTGTTGAGGTTTTCAAATCTCAACTTGAGCATTTATTAGACACTGGAACTTGGCTTTAACTTCCTGCCCAAGTTTTCTCATCTTTAAGATGAGAATGTTGTGAAAATTAAATGAGTTGAAAGACAATAAAAGGGACTTGCCTGGTGGTCCAGTAGTTTAAAATCTGCCTTCCAATGCAGGGAAGGTGGGTTCCATCCCTAGTCAGGGAACCAAGATTCCACATGCCATGGGGCAACTAAGCCCACCCACTGCAACTACTTAGCCCACACTCTGGAGCCCATATATCACAACTAGAGAGCCCACACACCGCAGGCACCAAGCCCACGTGCCACAGCCAGAGAGCAGCTGGGCCCCTGCGCCCCGATGAAGAGCCTGTGTGCCACAACTAAGGCCCAACACAGTCAAATAAATACTATTTTTAAAAAGAATTTAAAAGCATCAGAGCTATCTACCACCATAAAATGTATGATGTGGTAGAAGAGACTAAAACTGCATTCTCTTTCAACTAAAGATACTGCACAAAACTTACTTTCATGTAGTTCTTATTTTTAAAACAATTTTTAAAGATCTTTCCTAAAGCAAAGATTATATGGTCATTTATTTATATCTGTTTTGTTATATACAGAACATTCTATCCGAAAGCAACAAAATACACATTCTTCAAGTGCTCAAAGAACATCCTCCAGGATAGATAATAGTGTTAGACCACAAAACAAGTCTTAATAAACCTAAAAAGACTGAAATTATTTCAAGGCATCTTTTCCAGCCACTACGGAAACTAATTACAAGAAGAAATAAATTATAAGAAGAAAACTGGAAAAACTGTAACTATGTGGAGATTAAATAGCATGCCACTGAACAATGAATAAGTCAAAGGAGAAATCAGAAGAGAAATAAAAAATACTTTGAGACAAATGAAAATGGAAATAAAACATACTAAAACTTATGAGATGCAGCAAAAGCAATTCTAAGAGGGAAGTTCATATGGATAAAAGCCTACCTTGCAGAACCAGAAAAATCTCCAATAATCTAACTTTACACCTCAAGGAACTAGGAAAAAAAATGATGCCCAAGGTTAGTAGAAGAAAGGAAATAACAAAGATCAGAGCAGAAACAGACAAAATAGAGATTAAAAAAAAAAAAAAAAAACAGAAAAGATCAGTAAAACCAAGAGCTAGTTCTTTGAAAAGATTAACAAAATTGACAAACCTATAGCTATACTCAACAAGTATACTGAAGTGAAGAGCCGACTCATTGGAAAAGGCCCTGATGCTGGGCAAGACTGAAGGCAGGAGGAGAAGGGGGCAACAGAGGATGAGATGGTTGGACGGCATCACTGACTCAACGGACATGAGTTTGAGCAAACTTTGGGAGATGGTGGAGGACAGGAAAACCCGGCATGCTGCTGTCCATGGGGTCACAAAGAGTTGGCCATAACTGAACAGCAATACTCAAAGAAGAAAAAAAGAGAAGATTCAAGTAAAATTTTAAAATGAGGGAATTTCCTGGTGGTCCAGTAGTTAGGACTCACTGCTTTCACTGCTGTGGCCTGGATTCAATTCCTAGTTGGGGAATTAAGATCCCACAAGCCATATAATGTGGCCAACTCCCCCACCCCCACTTCCCCAAACAAACAAAAAACAAAAATGAAAGATGTTACAACAGATAACACAGAAATACAAAGGATCATAAAAGACTATTATGAACAATTATCAATATATGCCAACAAACTGGGCAACCTAGAAAAAAATGGATGAATTCCTAGGGAAAAAAGCTTTGGAAAAAAAAAAACCAGAAAACCTGAACAGACCAATAAGAGGCATACCTCTAAGATATTTCAAGTTCAGTTCCAGGCCACTGCAATAAAGCGAATGCCAGAGTAAAACAAGTTACACAATTTTTTTGGTTTCCCAATGCATGTAAAAGTTATGTTTACACTACATGTGCAATAGTATTATGTCCTTAAAAAAAAGGATATTTCCTTAATTTAAATATAATACATTTAGAATAACAATGCCAATAAGACACAGGGTAGACACAAACCTTCAACTTGTCTTTAAAAAAAAAAAAAAATCAACAACATCTGCAAGTGCAATAAAGTGAAGCACAGTAAAATGAGGTAACCACAAACCTCACACAAAATAACTCCAGGACCAGATGCCTTCACTGGTGAATTCTACCAAAAATTCAAACAAGAATTAATACCAATCCTTCTCAAACTCTTCCCAAAAAACAGAAGAGTAGGGAATCCTTCCCTACTCTACTTATCTTACAAGGCCAGCATCACCCTGATACCAAAACAGACACGGACACCAAAAGAAAAAAAAAAAAGCTAGAGGCCAACATACCCGATGAACAGATACAAAAATCCTTGGCAGAATACTAGCAAATCAAGTGGGATTTATTCCAGGGATACAAGGACAGTTCAACAAATCAAATTTACCCTAAAATCAATGTGATGACACCTTAACAAAAGGAAGACTAAACATGATATGAGCATTTCAACAGGATAAAAAGCATCTGACAAAAATCAACACCCACTCATGATGAAAACTCTTAACAAAATGAATATAGAGAAAATATACCTCAACATTATAAAAACCATGTATGACAGGCCTATGGCTAACATAATACTCAACACTGAAAAGCCCAAAGCTTTTCCTCTGAGATCAGGAACAAGACAAAGATGTCCATTCTAGCTGCTTTCAGTCAGCACAGTATTGCAAGTCCCTCCTAGCCACAGCAATTAGATGAGAGTAAGACATCCAAGGCAGGAAGAAAGAAGTAAAATTGTTCACTATTTATGAATAACAAGATATTATATACCAAAAGCTCTAAAGATTCCACCCAAAATCTTAGAATCAATGAATGTAGTATGAAGTTGTAAGATAAAAAATCAATACACAGGAACTTCCCTCGTGGTCAGTGGCTAAGACTCCACATTCCTGATGTAGGGGGCCCAGGATGGAGCCCTGGTCAGGGAACTAGATCCCACATGCCATGACCAAGAGTTCTCATGCTGCAGCTAAGATTCTGCATGCCATAACTGAAGACTGAAAATCCCTAGTACCACAACTAAGACCCGGCACAGTCAAATATTCTACAAAATCAATACACATATTTCTGTTGCATTTCTATACTCTAAAAATATATAAGAGAAATTAAGAAAACAATCCCATTTACAACTGCATCGAAAGCAATAAGTACTTAGGAGTAAATTTAACCAAAGAGGTTAAAGACCTGTACACAAAAACTATTAAGCCACTGATGGAATGGATTTAAAGAATAGTTAAAATGCCCATACTACAATACACGGATTCAGTGCAACCTGTCAAAATTCCAATGGTACTTTTCACAGAAATCGAACAATCCTAACAGTTGCACAGAAATACAAAAACTCCCAAATACCCAAAGCAATACAAAGAACAAAGCTGCAGGAATCAGGCTCTTTGATTTCAAACTATCTTACAAAGCTATGTGTGTGCTTAGTCGCTCAGTCGTGTCTGACTGTTTACGACCTCGTGGACTGTAGCCCACCAGACTCCTCTGTCCATGGGGTTCTCCAGGCAAGAACACCAGAGTGAGTTACCATGCCCTCCTCCAGGGGATCTTCCCAATCCAAGGACTGAACCCAGGTCTCCCACAATAAGGGCAGATTCTTCACCGTCTGAGCCAGCGGGGAAGCCCTACAAAGCTACAGTAGTCAAAACACTATGATAGCATAAAAGACACAAAGATCAATGGAACAGGATAGCCTAGAAATAAATCCATGAATAAACGGTCAATTAACAAGTGTCTAACGAGCCAAGAATATACAACAGGGAAAGGACAGTTTCTTCCATAAATGATAATGGGAAAACAGGATAGCCACGTGCTAAAGAATGCAATTGGACCACTACCTTACACAACACACAACAGTTAACTTAAAGTGGATTAAAGAACATAAGACCTGAAACTCCACAAAGAAAACTCAGGCAGAAAGCTCTCTGACATAATTCTTGGTCGTGATAATTTATTAACTGACAGCAAAAGCAACAAAAGCCAAGAGTGGGACTACATCAAACTAAAAAGCTTATGCACAGCAGAGGAAATCAAAATGAAAAGGCAACCTACCAAATGGGAGAAAATATTTGCAAATCTTATATCTGATGAGGGGTTAGTATCCAAAATAACAAAGAATTCATACAATATAAAAATAAAAAGCAAAACAATCTGATTAAACCACAGCAATTTTCTCTTCGAGAAAATCAGAGATACCAAGGGAACATCTCAAGCCAAGATGGGCACGACAAAGGACAGAAATGGTATGGACCTAACAGAAGCAGAAGATATTAAGAAGAGGGGGCAAGAATACACAAAAGAACTTTACAAAAAAGATCATAATGACCCAGATAACCACAATGGTGTGATCACTCACCTAGAGCCAGACATCCTGGAATGTGAAGTCAGGTGGGCCTTAGGAAGCATTAGTATGAACAAAGCTAGTGGAGGTGATGGAATTCCAGTTGAGCTCTTTCAAATCCTAAAACATGCTGCTGTTAGATGATGCTGGCACTCAAAATGCCAGCAAATTTGGAAAACTCAGCAGTGGCCACAGGACTGGAAAAGGTCAGGTTTCATTCCAATTCCAAAGAAAGGCAATGCCAAAGGATGTTCAAACTACCACACAATTGCACTCATCTCACACGCTAGCAAAGTAATGCTCAAAATTCTCCAAGCCAGGCTTCAACAGTGAGCTTTCAGATGTTCAAGGTGGATTTAGAAAAGGCATAGTAACCAAAGATCAAACTGCCAACATCCACTGGATCACTGGAAAAGCAAGAGAGTTCCAGAAAAACATCTACTTCTCCTTTATTGACCATGCTAAAGCCTTTGACTGTGTGGATCACAACAACCTGTGGAGAATTCTTGAAGAGCAGGGAATGCCAGAACAACTTACCTGCCTCCTGAGAAATCTGTATGCAGGTCAAGAAGCAACAGATAGAACTGGACCACGGAACAAGAGACTGGTTCCAAATCGGGAAAGGAGCACATCAAGGCTGTATACTGTCACCCTGCTTATTTAACTTCTATGCAGAGTACATCATGAGAAATGCTGGGCTGGAGGAAGCACAAGCTGGAATCAAGACTGCCAGGAGAAATACCAATAACCTCAGATATGCAGATGACACCACCCTTATGGCAGAAAGTGAAGAAGAACTAAAGAGCCTCTTGATGAAAGTGAAAGAGGAGAGTGAAAAAGTTGGCTTAAAACTCCACATTCGGAAAACTAAGATCACGGCATCTGGTCCCATCAATTCATGGCAAAAAGATGGGGAAAACAGTGACAGACTTTATTTTGGGGGGCTCCAAAAATCACTGCAGATGGTAACTGCAGACATGAAATTAAAGGACCCTTGCTCTTTGGAAGAAAAGTTATGACCAACCTAGATAGCATATTAAAAAGTAGACACATTACTTTGCCAACAAAGGTCCATCTAGTCAAAGCTATGGTTTTTCCAGTAGTCATGTATGGATTTGAGAGTGTGACTATAAAGAAAGCTGAGCGCCAAAGAATTGATGCTTTTGAACTGTGGTGTGGAGAAGACTCTTGAGAATCCCTTGGACTGCAAGGAGATCCAACCAGTTCATCCTAAAGGAAACCAGTCCTGAATATTCATTGGAAGGACTTATGCTGAAGCTCAAACTCCAATACTTTGGCCACTAATGCAAAGAACTGACTCCTTGGTAAGACCCTGATGCTGGGAAAGATTGAAGGTGGGAGAAGCGGATGACAAAGGATGATATGGTTGGATGGCATCACCAACTTGATGGACATGATTTTGAGTAAGCTCCAGGAGTTAGTGATGGACAGGGAAGCCTGCCGTGCTGCAGTCCATTGGGTTGCAAAAGTCGGATACAACTGAGCAATTGAACTGAAACTACAGGCAGAGAATCTCAGTAGACATTTTTGTTTTCTTTTTTTTTTTTTCCCCAGAAAAATACCCAAAAGTGGAACTGCAAGATAGTATGGTAATTCTACTTTTAATTTTTCAAGGGACCTTTTTCCACAGTGGCTGCACCAATGTATGAATACAGTCCCAACAACAGTGCACAAGGGTTCCCATTTCTCCAATTCTGGCCAACACTTGTTACTTCGTATCTTTTAAAGAGTCACCATTCTAACAGGGAGGATTTCCTCTATGGCTCAGACAGTAAATAATCTTGCAATGTGCAAGACCTGGGTTCAGTCCCTGGTTTGGGAAGATCCACTGGAGAAGGGAACAGCTACCCAGTCCAGTATTCTGGCCTACAGAATTCCATGGACAGAGGAGCCTGGTAGGCTACAGTCCATGGGGTCGCAAGAGTCAAGACACAACTTGGCAACTAAACCACGACCATTCCAACAGGTGAGAGATGATATCTCGGGGTTTTGATTTATTTGCATTTCCCTTATTAGTGATGTTGAGCATCTTTTCGTGTACCTGTTGGCCATCCGTATGTCTTCTTTGGAAAAATGTCTATTCAAATCCTCTGCCTGTTGTTTAATCAGATTTTTTTTTTTTGCTATTTTGGATACTAACTCATCATACATAATTTGCAAATATTTTCTCCCATTTAGTAGGTTGCCTTTTCATTTTGCTGCTGTGCATAAGTTTTTTAGTTTGATGTAGCCCCAAAGGATTATAACCTTCTTGATACTCTTTGTTGCTCCAGTTCTTATTTTCTTTGCTTTTCTATCAGCAATTGTGGTAAGCTGCTTATATGGCTCCCAATGACTTCTCCCTCCTAGGATTCACAACCTTATGTAATCGTCCTTCCTCAAATGTGGGTTGGACCTAGTGATTTACATCTAAGAAATTGAATACAATCAAGGTGATGGAGGGTCACTTCCATGGCTAGGTAACCAAAGATTGTCACTTGCATCTTGGTAGTGCTCTCTCTCCCTTGCTTACTTTAGTGCAGCCAACAGTCATGTTGTTCGCTGCCCCAAGGAAACACTCACCTGCAAGGTTATGAGGTGGCCTGCCAACAGCCAGCAAGGAACTGAAGTCCTCAATCCAAAACCCCTCAAGGAATGAAATCTTGCCCTCAACCCTGTGAGTGAACTTGGAAGCAGCTCCTGCCTCAGCAGAGCCTTCAAACCATACCGCACCCCTAGCTGACCCTCACCTTGACTGCAGCCTTGTAAAAGACCCTGAAGCAAAGAACCCAGCAAAGTCATGCCTTTATCCCCAACACACAGAAACTGTGGGGAAACAAATGTGTGTTTTAAGCTGCTACGTTTTGGGATAACTTATCTCTAGGTAACTGGCTCAACTGGTAAAGAATCCACCTGCAATGCAGGAGACCTGGGTTCAACCCCTGGGTTAGTAAGATCTCCTGGAGAAGGGAAAGGCTACCCACTCCAGAATCCTGGAGAATTCCATGGATTCTATAGTCCATGAGTGCATGGGGTCACAAAGAGTCGGAAATGGCAGTGACTTTCACTTAAGTATTCACTTAAGGTAACTAATATTTTAATAGTATGGTATCTGTTATTTGTAAGCTGCCTCAAACTTTATTTGGAAATAGATGTTTAAATATGGAAACCAGTGACTGGCCAATCCTTACATGGCTGGGATATCCTGTCACTGAATATTGGGAATATTAGCTTTTGTGATACCACAATCTCGTATTAAAATAATTTCTGGCACTTAGGGTTTACAATACACTGATCTGAGAATCCTGTGGAAATTCTCATGGAAATTTGTACCTCTGATCCAGATAGGATGGAATAGCTGGCATTGGTTTACCCTCCAATTGTAAACAACTACAAAACTGGGTGAAGTATAAAGAAACAACAGTTTATAGATGGCTGAGAAAAAAAACTAACAGAAGGATCCATTTTTAAGAAATGGGAAATGTACAAGGTGAAACCTGCATTCCCCTTGGCATTCTGAGTGCATTTTCCAAAACAGAGTATAGAAAATAAAGCCCAAGAAGGCAGTATCTCATTGGCCAAAGTTCAGTCACTCAGTTGTGTCCAACTCTGTGTGACCCCTTGAACAGCAGCATGCCAGGCTTCCCTGTCCTTCACTATCTCCGTGAGTTTGCTCAAACTCATATGCATTGAGTCGGTGATACCATCCAACCATCTCCTCCTCTGCTGCCCTTGATCTCTCCTAGCATCAGGGTCTTTTCCAATGAGTAGGCTCTTCACATCAGGTGGCCGAAGTACTGGAACTTCAGCCTCAGCACCAGTCATTCCAATCAATATTCAGGGCTGATTTCCTTTAGAATTTTGATCTCCTTGCTGTCCAAGGAACTCTCAAGAGTCTTCTCAAGCACCACAATTCGAAGCCATCAATTTCTCGGTGCTCAGCCTTCTATAGTATGGTCCACCTCTCACATCCATACGTGACTATTGGAAAAACCATAGCTTTGACTATCCCGATGTTTGTTGGCAAAGTGATGTCTCTGCTTTTTAATATGCTGTCTAGATTTGTCATAGCTTTTCTTCCCAGGAGCATGCATCTTTTAATGTTCGTGACTGCAGTCACCATCTGCAGTGATCTTGGAGCCCAAGAAAATGAAATCTGACACTGTTTCCACTTTTCCCCATCTATTTGCCATGAAGTGATGGGACCGGATGCCATGATCTCTGTTTTTTGAATGTTGAGTAATAAGCCAGCTTTTTCACTCTCCTCTTTCACCTTCATCAAGAGGCTCTTTAGTTCCTCCTTGCTTTCTGCCATAAGGGTGGTGTCATCTGCAAATCTGAGTTTATTGATATTTCTCCCAGCAATCTTGATTCCACCTTGTGCTTCAATCCAGCCCAGCATTTCGCATGATGTACTCTGCATATAATTCAAATAAGCAGGTGACAATATACAGCCTTGACGTACTCCTTTCCCAATTTGGAACCAGTTGGTTGTTCCATGTCTAGTTCTAACTGTTGCTTCCTGACCAGCATATAGGTTTCTCAGGAGGCAGGTAAGGTGGTCTGGTAGTCCCATCTTTTCCACAGTTCGTTGTGACCCACACAGTCAAAGGCTTAGCATAATCAATGAAGCAGAAGTAGACGTTTTCTGGAATTCCCTTGCTTTTTCTATGATCCAACCGATGTTGGCAATTTGATTTCTGGTTCCTCTGCCTTTCCTAAATATAGCTTGTACATCTGTAAGTTCTCAGTACCTACTGTTGAAGCCAAGCTTGAAGGATTAAGGAGATGGAAACTGGAAGGAAAAGCTAGATTTTGAGGAGTCCAGGGTTAGAGGGAAGTGCAATGGAGACACCCTACAAGTATGCATCAAAGACTCTCTCAGATTCTTGGCTAACATCTAAGCTGTACATGAACAGGCCCCAACTCCAGGAAGCTGAGCAGAAATTCTTAGCAATGAATTCAGAAGCCATACAGTGTTGGGAAGACAGGTTGCAGTTTGGGTCGAGAGAAAGTATTACCTTTGGTGAACACTTGGGACTCTTGAGTTGAGACCTCAAAAGTCCAGCCCTGTGAGTAAGGCCACACTCTAGGCATCATGGGTAAAACTGAAACAGACCAACCATGGTAAAGCCTAAAATCAAGCCTGGACTGAATCAAGATGATCCACTAGCATTTTAACTGTCAGCCAGAAGAACAAGCTACTAACAACATTCTTTGGAGGAAAAAAACAAATTCAGAATCTCCATAACACATCATCCATTAACGTGTAATATACAATAAAGTTACCAGCACATCAAGCAGAAAAATGGCACTAACAGAAAACAACAGAAACAGAACCAGAGATTACCCAGGTATTGGAATAGCAAGGAACTCTAACTATGCTTAAGATGCTAAAGAAAACAGAGAAAGAGAACATAACAGATGAAAACTACAGAATGGGATAAAAGTTCTGTAAGAACAGGGACTTCGTCAAATCTTTGATGTCCAGATTACCTGATAAGACAGTGACCGCTCATGCGTTTGATGGGTCAATGAACAGTTAGTCAGATGGAAGGACGAAAGAGGTTATGTTGAGGGTTGGTGACAAAACCAAAGATTCTTAAATGCCAAACGAGCATTAATGTATTTCATAGAAAATACCAAAATAAAACTTTGCATCAAAATCTAAAATAAACAACTATACATATGTATATACACCTATACTGAGCACAAGAAAACCAGTCAGTGGTACATTTACTTCATTCACTATTTCATCCATCCAGTCTTGAGGACATTTTAACCAGCAGTTTCCTACTCCCTCCTGAGTAAACATGAAAGCACAACACCACAAAATGTTCTAAAGCCTTTATAAAAAGTGGAACAGCTTTAGATGTGGTAACACCTTACTACACGCACGTGTGCTCGGTCAAGTCCAGTGCTTTCACGACCCCATGGGCCCTAGCCCACCAGGCTCCTCTGTCCATGGGATTATCCTGACAAGAATACTAGAGTGGGTTGCCATTTCCTGCTCCAGGGGATCTTCCTAACTCAGGGATCGAACTCCCATCTCTGATGGCTCCTGCACTGGCAGGCAGGTTCTTTACCACTGAGGCACCTGGGAAGCCCCCTTATTCCATGTGCCCCATACAAATTCCTCCCTTGCTGAATTTTCCTCAGAAACAGCCGACACTTTTCACATGCCTGCCCCCCTCCCCCACCGTGAACCCTGTGAACTGTTCTTCCTATACAATCAATATGATCCCCATGGAACTTGCTGTATTTATAAATTACCTCGTCCCCTAGACATCTAAAGAAACCATTCCAGCATATTCTAACTTAGGACCAGAGGGTACGTCAGGAAAGTTTTGATTGGTTATAACTAGCCAGGTGGAAAATGTAGATTTGGCATCTGGAGGGAGAAGTAAAGCAATAAAGTCTGATGAGGCAGAGCAGAAAAACCTGATTATCTTGAGTCCCTGGTCCCATAAGCCCTTAGACTAACCTACATTGTAGTCTTGCCCTTCCTGCACCTTCGTTTTGCATGTTTCATTTTTTGGGGGGAAGGGGAGAGGGGAGGCATGCTGTATGGCATGCAGGATTTTAGTTCCCCAACCAGGTACTGAATCCGTGCACTAGACAGTAGAAGCTCAGTCTTAACATCTGGACCTTCAGGTGCCTTACACCTACCTTTTGATTTCAATAAATTATCCCTTTTGATTTAAGCTAATTTGAAATGGATTTCTATCACCTGTGACCAACAAAACTCCTAACTACAGCTAGACTACCAAGTGACTGCCCTCACCAAGAACTACATGCTCACTGCCTTGAAACTACAGGTTCATACTGTGTTCTTTCCCAAAGGAAAAAAAAGTATCACTTTCTATTAAATTTCCATTTATTTATTTGTGTCCTTGGGGAAACTGTAAGTAAAGATGAAAAGAAAAGGAATACCATTACCAAACACAATAAACTGGCAGAGGAAAATCTAATGTACTCTTGAACCCTGCGGTAATGTCCTCAATGGAGGGCAAAGGAGAAAAGTCATTCACTCTCCATTTCCAAATCAATTTACTATGAGTCTACTATGATGCTTCTAGAGTAGCATCCCCTAACTGTAAGTACTACACCGACTGTGTAACTGATACAATGAACTGTACTCAGGATAACTGCTCAGCTGTTAGAGAGGTCCAGGAAGACCTTTTTGATTCTAAGTCCGTTTCCCCACAGGCCGTCTGCTGCATCTCTCTCCTTCCTCAAGATTTCAGTTTACCTTGCCGCCCCATGCCCACCCCTTTTTTAAGAACTGCCATCATCTGCTGTGAAGACAAATTACAGGATGAAAACCAACAGTGAGTCCTGAAATCAATCCATGGGTCATAACCAGCATTTAAAAAACTCTAATAGTAAATATTAGAGTGCATCATATATAACACTACACAGACTCAGCTGGTAAAGAATCCGCCTGCAACGCAGGAGACCTCAGTTCGATTCCTGGGTCAGGAAGATCCCCTGGAAAGAGGGATAGGCTACCCACTCCAGTATTCTTGGACTTCCCTGGTAGCTCAGACAATAAAAGAATCCACCTGCAATGCAGAAGACCTGGGTTCAATCCCTGGGCTGGGAATATCCCCTGAAGGAGGGCATGGCAACCCAGTCCAGTACTCTTGCCTGGTGAATCCCCGACAGAGGAGCCTGGAGGGCTACAGTCCATGGGGTTGCAAAGAGACACGACTGAGACGAGCGCAACAGAGTATATCACATACAATACTATATACACATACACAGCACTCGATGTTTCAAGTTTTCTACATTTTTGTCTTATTTTGGGTTAAATTTATGAATGGCCCTGCATTTTGCACATCCATAAGGAATCAAGCTCTGAAGTAATATACACCTAGGTATGTGTGTATTGTCATTAAGTAAAAATTTCTTATTGTGGATCACAGTTAAATGGGCAAACATGATCTAATAGAAAGATGAGATACTGTATTTAGAATCTTCCTTTCAAATCCAACTATCACCACTTATTCTGCAGTTCCAAGATTTCATCTGTAAAATGTTAAACATCTCATACAGCTACTGAGGAAACAAAACAATAATATTTATTAGTGCCTGCTGCCAACCCCAGGACTCTGTAATTACTGGGTGAATCTTAGTGCTTTACTGCCATCCCTCAGAGTGCTTCCACCAAGCTTAGCCTAGCCTGTGACAAGATGAAATTTTCCTTGATATTTTTCAGGGAAAGATTTTATTTTTATTGTCAATATAATTAACATGGGATAGTTACAAAGACCCCATACGTACAAGGCCATCCTTTGGACCATACCTGATACCTTTATTTAGATGAGAAGAGTTGAGCACTCTAAAGAGCACTTCAGCTTCTCAACATATTCTCAGCACTCTTAAAAGGGCCAAACACAAAGAACACAACTGTGGTCACACAGTGACATGGACTCTGTCCTTAGAGTTTGGAGAGTAGGTAAGTGAAGCATGAGCAACACAGGCATATGTAAATTGAAGTCTGACATCATTCCCAAATAGACCAAAAACAAAGAACTAGAAATTTTCTCACATAAGTTTTGACATTTGCTGCTAGCACTTGCATCACCAAAATTAAGTGTAAGGAAAGAAATGCCTAAATATACACTAAGTAATTTTATAAGTTACAATTTTCCATATTGAAAATTGACGGAAAAAAAAAAGCCAACTTATTCAGAGCCCAAAGATTAGTTATTCCCCCCACCAATGTAAATACAATTCATCCTATTTTCCTTTTGACCAACTTCAAAAACCAGAAAATTAGAACACAGTATTCATACTATATATTAAAATGACAATTTCAAGCTGGTCTCTTCCATATCTTAAAAATCACTGTGAGGAAATAGGCCTACAAATTCATACTGCAAATCTAACATAAAAGAAGAAATACTAAAGCAGAGAAGGGCTTCCCAGGTGGCGCCAGTGGTAAAGAACCTGCTTGCCAAAGCAGGAGACATAGAAACGCGGGATTGATCCCTGGGTTGGGAAATTCCCATAGAGAAGGGCATGACAACCTACTCTGGTATTCTTTCTGCCTAGAGAATCCCAGGGACAGAGAAGCTTGGTGGTCCATAGCGTCAGACACGACTAAAGCGACTTAGCACCATGCACTAGAGCAAAGCCACTCGATATTGACAAAGAATCTGTAATTCAGTATAGACAAGGACCATATTGAAATGAATATTTTAAGTATATTAAGACAGAAGAATTACTAGAAAGAAGTCATGATATCAACATAAGGTAGCTCCATAATGTATTTGAGTCACTAATCTACTTAATTTGTCTAGGCTTATTTATCTGTAAAGCTGGGAAGCAATTATTATTTAATTTCAAGGATGCTCTCAGGACACATGATTATAAACCTAGGTACTGTAATAAGTCCTTATGCAATCAGTTTGGAATACACTATGATGTCATTAGAAAAAGCTTGTATAGACTAATGGGATGCTCAAAGGCACTCAAAATTATAGCATTGAGAAGTGTTTCTCATGTTGAGTCTGCTGGATACTACAATGAATATTGGCTGGCATAAAAGAATGTGTTTGTCTTAAAAAAAAAATTCAGTCTTCTAATGAAAATATTAATTTGCAAAGATACATGCAACCCAATGTCCCCAGCAGCATTATTTACAATTGCCAAGATACAGAAGCCACCAACATACCCATCAACAGATGAATAGAAAGGGGTGTGATGTATGTGTATATGTATATATAGATATGTTTATCAGCACATACACACCACACACAAATAATGGAATACTACTCGGCCATAAAAAAAAGAATGAGATGTCGCCATTTGCAACAACATGGATGGACTTGGAGGGCATAAGTGAAATAAGTCAGGTAGAGAAAGACAAATACCATATGACATCACTTACATGTGAAATCTAAAGAAAAAAATGAATGTATTAATATATTCAATAATAAAAAAACAGACTTGGATACAGAAAACACACTAGTGGTTACCTGTAGGGAAAAGGAAGGAGGATAGGGCAAGACAGGATAGGGAACTAAGGGGTACAAACTACACATAAAACATATAAGCTACAGGATATAGTACAACAGAAAATGAAAAAATCTGTCTTTTAAAACTGAGTGACAACAAATTCAGAGGCCAGACACTGATACTTGGCACAGTTAAAATGATTCAAGTAAACGTTAATTTCTGTTCTATTGTTCTCTTCCATTAAACAGCTAGACCTAAAACTTAAATCTTTCAAATCTCAAATGGCTTAAGAATTCAAGATGCCAAATTTCTGATACTTGTCCACATAAACTGTATGGCTGGATTATGGATTTATGCTAGACTCTAAGACTACTCAAAATTCTCTTCTATAAAAAGGCAATACCACTGCCAAGTCAACTAATTTTCCCTAAACTGGTGATTCTGCTGCTCCATCTAAACTGTCACCCAGTTCCAGTCTTTTCATAAGCTACCACACACTAGTGGGGCATCTGGCTGGCGTTATGCTGAAGCAAGCAGCCAAATAAAGTGAAGTTAACTGGAAATGAACCAATGGTCATTTTGCAAGGACACTTGAACTTTGAAGCACTTTGTGAACTGCTGGTTATTTCTAATAATGTTCCTGTGAAGTTTCAGTACTGAGCCATCCATTATATTTCACTGCCAAGTATATGTCACCTTAAAACCAAGAAAAGTGCAAGACATTTCCCTGGTTTGAAAAAAAAAAAAAAAATCACAAATCTAGTCTGGTTCTTTTTAAGTGTAAACAGCTCTTACCAATGGGGGCAGGGCTCAACAATAAAACTGGAAAGCACTTCTCATAGCAGCTAACCTGGCACCAGCCATCTGGGAACCATAGCTTTAGGTCTTAGAATCTTAAACTTTTTAAGCTCACCAAGTCCAAGTGAGATTTTTAAACTAAGAATTTTGGTCTGATTATTGTAATAACTAACTCTTACACTTCATTACATACCGGGTACTGTTCTAGGCTCCTTACTTTTGTTTACTCTCTTAATCCTCATAACAAACCACAAAGAGTGAGATCAACTAATTTGCCCAAGGTCATATGGTTATTAAGCAACAAAGCTAGAATTCAAATCCAAGCAGTTTAGGTCCCGAATCTATACTTTAAATCCACCAGGCTGTACTGCTTCTCTACAGAATGGTTTGATTCCTGCCCAGAGCTCTCCCACCACACGTGTCCTCAGGGTTCCAACGTGAGAAACTAATAATTATCCATATGTTCTTTTTTCCAAACCCACTATCATAGTTGAACTGAAAAAAGTTACCTTGTCTGTCTACAACTTTAAGTAATCTAACTTTTGTATCCAAAATAGACCTCTCTGGAAAACCAAAAGATACAGTGGCCAGGCGGAAAAAAAACTCCTGTTTGTTTTAAAATCGCTACACCTGAGGTGCCTAAAAACATAATAAGGAGCTATCAATGCTTTTTCTGAGAAAGGTAAACATCTACCATACTTTCCTGATACCTTAAGTGATGAAACTGAGCTAAAAACAGGCACAGCTCTGTCTTTTCCCTCCAGCTGTCTCTAATTTAGTTGAGAAAGGAAAGTCTCAGTTTATGCATGTGAACACAGGGGAGAAATGGGTGAAGGGAAACAGGGGTGAGAGATTATGATTTCTCCACAGTGGGGACGCTCAGACTTCAGACCCTGTGTTAGAAGTTAGAACCAGTATTACACACCATTTCTCAGTGTCTCTCCAGGCTGCAAAGAAGTGGTTACGTGGCGCTTGGAGGCATTTCCTCCGGTCTGGAGAGGTGGCAGCCCTCGTTGGTGGGAGCCCCCTCGCCCAGGGCCCTGGGGTAAGGGGCGCCTGAAGGCGGCGGGAACAGGAGGCAGGAGCTTCCCAGGGATCCCCGAGGGGCCCTCTGCGGTTGCTTGGCTGGAGCCGCGGTAGGGCCGAGCCTGTCTGCACCCCCCAGATTTTAGGATCACCCGCTCCAAACCAGCTTCCCGGCCTCCAGTCAGGTGCATGCCGAGATGGGGTCCTGAGGCAAAGGTGCCCGAGAGCCGACGCAACCCTCTGTGGGCCACTCACCAGGTTGAGGGGTCCTTCCATTACTTCCATAGACCCCGGGGTAAGCGGCGGCCTGAGGAAGGGGAGCGACGGATCCCGGGCACATGGAGGGGAACAGCTGGAGAGCGCGAACGCAGCGGCGGCAACCGTGGCCCCACTCCGCGCCCCCAGAGCCAGCAGCGGGCGCAGAAGAAGCAACAACCCCACCACTTCCTCCTCCGGCGCCGCGTCGCGGGCCCGCCTCCTACGCCACGGCCACGCACACGTCAAGACGTCACGCGCAGCTGGTTCAAGGTGGGAGTGAGGACAGGGAGTGGGTGGGGCTCAAGGAAGGCGGGGCACAAGGAAGGCGGGGCACGGACAGACTTTCTCGCGGTCCGTCTTTCCTCTCGCGAGAAGCATAGCTACAGCTTCTTGAATACTCATAGGTCACCTGCAGAGGTACAGCCCTGTAGAATTTAAAGTGGCAGACTTCTACTATCGGTCTCCTACATACTTCCAGCGTAACTTCTCACAAATTCACTCAGTATCGCCAGATCCTCCCTTGCTCTCAGGCTTCGGGCTTGGTTGTTGCACCTGATTTTTTTCCCCCTGCAGAAGTGAGATTTGAGCGATGGTGGCTCAGCGGCAAAGTATTTACCTGCACTGCAGGAACCACCAGACCAGGGACAGAACACGGGTTTGATCCCTGGGTCGTGAATATCTCCTGGAGAAAGGCATGGCAACCCACTCCAGTATTCTGGAAAGTCCCATGGACAAAGGAGCCTGGTGGGCTACAGTCCATGGGGTCGCAAAGAGTCGGACACGACTTAGCCACTTAATCACCAGACCACGCACTGGCTTAGACTCTGTTGGAGGAAGACAAACGATTCAGGGCTGTGCCCTCAGTTCATTTCAGTTGCTCAGTCGTGTCCGACTCTTTGCGACCCCATGAATCGCAGCACGCCAGGCCTCCCTGTCCATCACCATCTCCCGGAGTTCACTCAGACTCACGTCCATCGAGTCCGTAATGCCATCCAGCCATCTCATCCTCGGTCGTCCCCTTCTCCTCCTGCCCCCAATCCCTCCCAGCATCGAAGTCTTTTCCAATGAGTCAACTCTTCGCATGAGGTGGCCAAAGTTTTGGAGTTTCAGCTTTAGCATCATTCCTTCCAAAGAAACCCCAGGACTGATCTCCTTCAGAATGGATTGGTTGGATCTCCTTGCAGTCCAAGGGACTCTCAAGAGTCTTCTCCAACACCACAGTTCAAAAGCATCAGTTCTTCAGCGCTCAGCCTTCTTCACAGTCCAACTCTCTCAACCACACATGACCACAGGAAAAACCATAGCCTTGACTAGACGGACCTTAGTCGGCAAAGTAATGTCCCTGCTTTTGAATATGCTATCTAGGTTGGTCATAACTTTTCTTCCAAGGAGTGAGTGCCTTTTAATTTCATGGCTGCAATCACCATCTGCAGTGATTTTGGAGCCCCCAAAAATAAAGTCTGGCACGGTTTCCACTGTGTCCCCATCTATTTCCCATGAAGTGATGGGACCAGATGCCATGATCTTCGTTTTCTGAATGTTGAGCTTTAAGCCAACTTTCTCCACTTTCACTTTCATCAAGAGGCTTTTTAGCTCCTCTTCACTTTCTGCCATAAGGGTGGTATCATCTGCATATCTGAGGTTATTGATATTTCTCCCTGGAATCTTGATTCCAGCTTGTGTTTCTTCCAGTCCAGCGTTTCTCATGATGTACTCTGCATATAAGTTAAACAAGCAGGGTGACAATATACAGACTTGGCATACTCCTTTCCCTATTTGGAACCAGTCTGTTGTTCCATGTCCAGTTCTAACTGTTGCTTCCTGACCTGCATACAGGTTTCTCAAGAGGCAGGTCAAGTGGTCTGGTATTCCCATCTCTTTCAGAATTTTCCACAGTTTATTGTGATCCACACAGTCAAAGGCTTTGGCATAGCCAATAAAACAGAAATAGATGTTTTTCTGGAACTCTCTTGCTTTTTCCATGATCCAGCAGATGTTGTCAATTTGATCTCTGGTTCCTCTGCTTTTTCTAAAGCTTGAACATCAGAAGTTCATGGTTCACATATTGCTGAAGCCTGGCTTGGAGAATTTTGAGCATTACTTTACTAGCATGTAAGATGAATGCAATTGTGCGGTAGTTTGAGCATTCTTTGGCATTGCCTTTCTTTGGGATTGGAATGAAAACTGACCTTTTCCAGTCCTGTGGCCACTGCTGAGTTTTCCAAATTTGTTGGCATATTGAGCTCAGCACTTTGGCAGCATCATCTTTCAGGATTTGAAATAGCTCTACTGGAATTCCATCACCTCCACCTGCTTTGTTTCTAGTGATGCTTTCTAAAGCCCACTTGACTTCACATTCCAGGATGTCTGGCTCTAGATGAGTGATCACACCATTGTGATTATCCGGGTCATGAAGATCTTTTCTGTACAGTTCTTCTGTGTATTCTTGCCACCTCTTCTTAATCTCTTCTGCTTCTGTTAGGTCCATACCATTTCTGTCCTTTATTGAGCCCATCTTTGCATGAAATGTTCCCTTGGTATCTCTAATTTTCTTAAAGAGATCTCTAGTCTTTCCCATTCTGTTGTTTTCCACTATTTCTTTGCATTGATTGCTGAAGAAGGCTTTCTTATCTCTTCTTGCTATTCTTTGGAACTCTGCATTCAGATGCTTATATCTTTCCTTTTCTCCTTTGTTTTTCGCCTCTCTTCTTTTCACAGCTATTTGTAAGGCCTCTCCAGACAGCCATTTTGCTTTTTTGCATTTCTTTTCCATGGGGATGGTCTTGATCCCTGTCTCCTCTACAATGTCACGAACCTCATTCCATAGTTCATCAGGCACTCTATTAGATCTAGGCCCTTAAATCTATTTCTCACTTCCACTGTATAATCATAAGGGATTTGATTTAGGTCATACCTGAATGGTAAGGAGCAGCGGCTGCACTTTGTTGGAGCAGCCGTGAAGAGATACCCCATGCCCAAGGTAAGAGAAACCCAAGTAAGATGGTAGGTGTTGTAAGAGGGCATCAGAGGGCAGACACACTGAAACCATACTCACAGAAAACTAGTCAATCTAATCACGCTAGGACCACAGCCTTGTCTAACTCAATGAAACTAAGCCATGCCTGTGGGGCCACCCAAGACAGGCGAGTCATGGTGGAGAGGTCTGACAGAATGTGGTCCAGTGGAGAAGGGAATGGCAAACCACTTCAGTATTCTTGCCTTGAGAACCCCATGAACAGTATGAAAAGGCAAAATGACAGGATACCAAAAGAGGAACTCCCCAGGTCAGTAGGTGCCCAACACACTACTGGAGATCAGTAGAGAAATAACTCCAGAAAGAATGAAGGGATGGAGCCAAAGCAAAAACAATACCCAGCTGTGGATGTGACTGGTGATAGAAGCAAGATCCGATGCGGTAAAGAGCAATATTGCATAGGAACCTGGAATGCCAGGTCTATGAATCAAGGCAAATTGGAAGTGGTCAAACAAGAGATGGCAAGAGTGTGAACGTCAACATTCTAGGAATCAGCGAACTGAAATGGACTGGAATGGGTGAATTTAACTCAGATGACCATTATATCTACTATTGTGGGCAGGAATCCCTCAGAAGAAATGGAGTAGCCATCATGGTCAACAAAAGAGTCCAAAATGCAGTACTTGGATGCAATCTCAAAAATGACAGAATTATCTCTGTTTGTTTCCAAGGCAAACCATTCAATATCACAGTAATCCAAGTCTATGCCCAAACCAGTAACGCTGAAGAAGGTGAAGTTGAACGGTTCTATGAAGACCTACAAGACCTTTTAGAACTAACACCCAAAAGAGATGTCCTTTTCATTATAGGGGACTGGAATGCAAAAGTAGGAAGTTAAGAAACACCTGGAGTAACATGCAACTTTGGCCTTGGAATGCAGAATGAAGCAGGGCAAAGACTAATAGAATTTTGCCAAGAAAATGCACTGGTCATAGCAAATACCCTCTTCCAACAACACAAGAGAAGTCTCTACACATGGACATCATCAGATGGGTAACACCGAAATCAGATTGATTATATTCTTTGCAGCCAAAGATGGAGAAGCTCTATACAGTCAACAAAAAACAAGACCAGGAGCTGACTGTGGCTCAGATCATGAACCTTATTACAAAATTCAGACTTAAATTGAAAAAAGTAGGGAAAACCGCTAGACCATTCAGGTATGACCTAAATTATGTGCCCTCAAGTTGCTAACAAATCAATAAGAAAATAATATGGGTCTCAAGTAACCATATACTATATATACCATAACCATATACCATTTATTCAACAATTTTGTGTCAGACCACTACAGTAAGTTCTTTCTATTCAGAAATTCACTGGTAAAAAAATGTGATTTATGCTGTAAAATAAACCGTTGTGATAGAGGCACCATGAATTCTGCCACTCAAATCCTTTCAAAAGCCTTGTGAGCTTGGAAATTAACCTGGTGGTCCAGTAGTTAGGACTCCAGGCTTTCACTGTGGAGGGCACAGGTTCTGTCTCTGGTCCGGTAGCTAAGATCCTACAGCCCCATGGCAAAAAAAAAAAAAAAAGCCTTGTGGTCTTGGGAGAGGACACCAGCTTGGCCTATAGGTTGATCGCAGCCTTATGAGATCTTGAGCAGAGAACCCATCAAAGCTGTTTCTGAATTCCTGATCCATGGAATTTGTGAGGTAATAAATGTGTGTTGCTTTAAGCCACTAAGTTTGTGGTAATTTATTATAAGGCCAAGAAAACTATTAAGACCCCTGAATGCTTGCTAAGTCGCTTCAGTCATGTCCAACTCTTTGCAACCCTGTGGATCATAGGCTGTCAGGGTCCTTTACACATGGGATTTTCTAGGCAAGAACATTGGAGTGGGTTACCAGTGCCCTCCTCCAGGAGATCTTCCAGACCCACAGATTGAACCTGTGTCTCTTGTGTCTCCTGCATTGGCAGGCGGATTTTTTTTACCACTAGCACCACCTGGGAAGCCCATTAAGACCCCTGCTGCTGCTAAGTCGCTTCAGTCATGTCCGACTCTGTGTGATACCATAGATGGGAGCCCACCAGCCTCCCTCGTCCCTGGGATTCTCCAGGGAAGAACACTGCAGTAGATTGCCATTTCCTTTCTCAATGCATGAAGGTGAAAAGTGAAAGTGAAGTCGCTCAGTTGTGTCCGACCCGCAGCGACCCCATGGACTGCAGCCTACCAGGCTCCTCCGCCCATGGGATTTTCCAGGCAAGAGTACTGGAGTGGGGTGCCACTGCCTTCTCCAATTAAGACCCCTACAAGGTGGTAAAATCCACAGGCAGAGCTTTCTTGTTTTTATTTTTGTTTTTCTGGCCATGCCATCTGGGCAGGAAGTGGTCAGGGAGTGGTCCCTGGCTTCACTTTCTCAACCCAAGAGAAGCCATTTTTGGCTGGAACCAGGAGCCTGCCCCGGGACTGCTCTATTGTTTCTTGACTTCTCCTTTTTTACTACGTTCCTTCCCTTTCCTGTTTATCGGCCTATTAGAATGTGCCCTTTGGAACCCAGGGAAGACTGAGGAGGCTGAATGAAGCTTATTTCCTGCAAACAAGAAACATGGAAAGGATTTGTACCCAGTAGGTATAAACAGGGTCCTGCTCTGTTTATACAAGAGTAGTGAGAAAGGGTAAGAATATGTCTAACTCTGAAGAACCAATCTCTTTTCCTACACATAAGATAAAAATTTAAGTAATAAAAACAATGGCTAAACTTCAGAGAAAGCCAGTTTGCTGGCACAGTTAGCACATAAGTGGATAACACTCTTTCCTGTACTAATTAGGTATAAAGACTCATCTTCTTTCTTTGTCATTCCTTGATATGAAAGGAACTGCCAAATCATTCCCCCATTTCCAAATGTGTCATAAGCAAAGGGGGAAGACTGCCTTTAACTTTAAGTGGAAATGACCTGTAGTTTTAAAACTGAGCATGGTATGGAATGGGAGAAGGAAATGGCAACCCACTCTAGTATTCTTGCCTGGAGAATTCTATGGACAGAGGAGCCTGGTGGGCTACAGTCCATGGGGTCACAAAGAGTTGGACACGACAAAGTGACTAACGCTACACTATGGTATGGAGTAGAGGGGTAAGTTGATTCATCTGCTTCTTGAAGATTTAAATTTTTCTTAAAACTTTATCCCCATTTCCCAATAGCAATGGTTTAACCTTGTATAACACTCTGCAGGTTTCCAAGCATTTATATGTATAGGTGGGAGCTCATTCAGTTCCAACAGATTCAAATTAGTGGCTTACCCAATGTCATAAAATTAGTAAATAGCCAAGTTAGTTTTTGAATCTAGGTCTATCTGGCCATAAGCCCAGTACTCTTTCCACTACGAGCAGCTAAATATCTGCTGGAGTGACATCCTGAGTTGGTAATGGCAGAAATAGACTCTTCGGGTAACCCACTGTAATTACACAGGCTATTTTAGGTTTTCCTAAGTTCACAGTCCTGAGTACCAAGAGATTCGAGCTAAAAAGAGAGTTGCTATTGTTAGTGGCTCTATTCTCTGGGGCAGTTGCCAAGAACTATTCACCAGACTGGGCAAGAACAGCCCATGTGAGGGAGAGGCAGGGTGGCCACGAGATTGTAGTCTCTAACCCCCTGGACTCTGAGCCAAGCTGTCCAGTTGCTTCGGCCTGAGCCAAGATGAAGAGAGCCAAGTTAGGCAGGAGTCCGACATTCTATTCAACAAAGTTCAACGGAGGGGAGGCCAAGGAAAGTAGAATTTTGGTGCACGTTTCTTACCAGTAAACTGATACTAGGGAAAAGTCCATCGAATAAAGGCAGAAAGGCAATGATTTAACCAGTTCTGCATTAGATGTTTCTCAAATAAGGGAGCAGGAGAGAATCCTCCAGAATCCCCAGTGTCCTTGAACCATGCATCTGCTGTACACCAGTAGGACTGCCTTAATTCTATCTGTAAAAAATAATTCATCTATTGATCTGTGCTGGGTCAGGCACAAAAGAAACAGTTTTCACATATATTTTATTTTCATATTTGTCAGAACACCGAGGCCTCTACAATCAAAGCTCTTGAGACATTATATTCACCATCTGCAATTACACAGACCTTTAATTTCCAGCTCTACCCCTTGCTTTGACGCTCAGATGCAAAATCCTGGTCTATCTGGATTTTGTTTCAAACAGAATAGCCACATACTGAGAAAGAGTCAAAGGAATCGTGAGCTATTAGAAGATGGAGTTTGATTACTTTTAAAATAAATGTTGATAAGAGAAGACTTAGAAACTGAGTGGTAGGAAAGAAATGAATGAAGTCATAGGCAGAAGTTCAAAGATTGTTTTTCCTTAAGTTTTCTAGGAGAAATTTGACTCTGCTGCTGCTGCTGCTGCTAAGTTGCTTCAGTTGTGTCCGACTCTGTGCGACCCCATAGAGGGCAGCCCACCAGGCACCCCCGTCTCTGGGACTCTCTAGGCAAGAATACTGGAGTGGGTTGCCGTTTCCTTCTCCAATGTATGAAAGTGAAAAGTGAAAGTGAAGTCGCTCAGTCGTGTCCGACTCTTCGAGACCCCATGGACTGCAGCCTTCCAGACTCCTCCGTCCATGGGATTTTCCAGGCAAGAGTACTGGAGTGGGGTGCCATTGCCTTCTCCGAATTTCCCTCTAGCGTCCTTTAAAAACATTTTCTAGGACTTCCCTGGTTCAGTGGTTAGGAATCTGTTTGCCAGTGCAAGGAACACAGGTTTGATCCTTGGTTCAGGAAGGTTCCACATGCCCCAGGGCAACTAAGCCCATGCGCCACAGCTACTGAACCTGTACTCTAGAGCCCCTGCTCTGCAACAAGAAAAGCCACACACCACACTGAGAAGCCTGCACACCTCAACTGGAGAGCAACCCCCACTCGCTAGTTAGAGAAAGCCCATGTTCCATGCTCCCTACTGCCATGCCACCTAAGCAACACAAGCACAGGAGATCTCTGACTGACCATCCAGCAAAGACCTGTGAGGGCTTCAGGGAAGACAGGGTTCATAGCAAAGCAGCACAGAAAAAAGTAAACATTTTAATTGAATTTTTTTGAATTCAATCTAATTGAATTTTTTACCTCTTTGGCTGTATTTCTTACTTCGGCAATTGTCTTTTTCACAAGTCTTTATACTTTCTACCCTTCAGGAAACTGATAAACCCTTGGGCAAAATCTGTCTTGAAACTGTGTAAGCCCGAATTTCCAAAACAAACAAAAGAAAGAAGGGTGGGAAGAAGCTAGGGAGGGGAGAAGGAGGAAGGAGGGAGGGAGAAGGTGGGAGAGAGACAGTGAGAAGGAAAGGAAGAAAAAGAAAAGGAAGTGAGGGAGGGAGGAAGAAAGGGAGAAAAGAGAGAGAAAGAAAGGAGAGAAAATCTTAAGACACTTTCTACACTTTATCCTGACCTGTTTACATCATATGCTGTCGACATTCAGCCCAGAAGCAACTGTGGGAAAAATGACGCAACCTCAGATGTTTAGGACGTCAGGACTGCAGCCAGAGAATTTTCACAGCATACATGGAGCCTAGCCAGACTTCAGCTTTGGCTAGACACTTAGAGATGATTCCACGCTGAATTCTCTCTTGCCAGTACTAGAATCCGCAGGACTCTGATTGACTCTTCCACAGTTTGACTGCCATGTTCATCACACTCTTCCAGTTTACATTTTGAGGGAAAGGGGAAAAGTAATTAGAGAAATAGACCAGTTAGATAATTTGAGGCCACAATATTGAAATAAAGAATTTTCTTGAGTTCACTGCACCACCTGGGAAGCCCAATTACTTTAGTATTCTTCTCTAAAAAAATTAGAACATTTTTCTCTGCTATAATACCTTAATTGTACATTACACAATTAACATTCATTCCTTAACATCCACCTATACAATAGTCAAACTTTCCCAATTATTTTCAAAAAGCAAAATTGTAGCAAGTCAAGACCCAATTAAAGTCCACAACTTACATGCAACTGCTATGTCTATTAGTCTCTTAATTGCTTATCTTGATTAAGATAACTCCTGATTCTCCATTTTATTTCATGACATTTACCTATGGAAGAAACTTGGTCAGTTATCCACACTTCTAGCTGATATTTGATCATTGATTATTTTGTATTTTAAAATCATTGATAAGATAAAATATTATGTATCCTCTCATCAATATTTATTTACAACAAGGCTTAGAGTAAGTAAAATAAGGAATATCAAATTTTGAGTTAAAACCATGAATCCTGTGCCATTCCCTGGTAGCTCAGCTGATAAAGAATCTGCCTGCAATGCAGGAGACCTCGGTTCAGTTCCTGGGTCAGGAAGATTCCCTGGAGAAGGGATAAGCTACCCACTCCAGTATTCTTGGGCTTCCCTGGTAGCTCAGACGGTAAATGGTAAAGAATCTGCCCGCAATGAGGGAGATCTGGGTTCAATCCCTGGGTTGGGAAGATCCCCTGGAGGAGGGCATGGCAGCCCACTCCAGTATTCTTGCCTGGTGAACCCTCATGGACAGAGGAGCCTGGTGGGCTACAGTCCACAGGGTCGAAAAAGTCAGACATGACTAAGCACAGCACTTTTTGTTGCAAATAGCAGAAATCAGTCCTGACTAGATTAAATGAACAATTTAATTGAAATTTGTTACTTATGAATTATATTTTCCTGCATATAAAATCTCAGAATAAAAATAGCTTAAGTAGAAGTCTATAAAAGAAGTCTAGAGGAGGTCAGTCCAGGTCTGGCATGGCAGATTCACAGCAGGGGCCCACTCTCTCTCTCCACTGCAGTGCAGTTATGTGGTTTTCATCTCAAGGTTGCAATCAAGTTACACTCCCATCTTGCCATCCAATCCCATCATTTTATGGCAAATAAAAGGGGAAAAAGTGGAAAGAGTGACAGCTTTTATTTTCTTGAGCTCCAAAAACACTGCAGATGGTGAGTGCAGCCATGAAATTCAAAGACAATTGTTCCCTAGAAGGAAAACTATGACAAATCTACACAGCATATTAAAAAGCAGAGACATCACTTTGCCAGCAAAGGACCATCTAGTCAGTAGCTGTGACTACTGGATTTTCCACTAGTCATATACAGGTGTGAGAGCTTGACCAGAAAGAAGACTGTTGTTCAGTTGCTAAGTTGTGTCCAACTCTTTGTGACCCCATGGACTAGACCATTCCAGGCTTCCCTGTCATTCACTATCTCCTGGAGTTTGCTCAAACTCACAGCCATTGAGTTGGTGATGCGATCCAACCATCTTATCTTCTGTCAGCCTCTTCTCCTCTTACCCTCAATCTTTTCCCAGCATCAGTGTCTTTTCCAATAAGCTGGCTCTTAGCATCATGTGACCAAAGTATTGGAGCTTCAGTTTCAGCATCAGACCTTCCAATGAAGGTTCAGGTTTGATTTCCTTTAGGATTGACTGGTTTATCTCTTTGCAGTCCAAGGCACTCTCAAGAGTCTTTTCCAGCACCACAATTCAAAAGCATCAATTCTTCTGTGCTCAGCTTTCTTTTAAGTCCAGCTTTCACATCCATACATGACAACAGGAAAAACCATAACTTTGACTATAAGGATCTTTGTCAGCAAAGTGATGTCTCTGCTTTTTAATATGCTGTCTAGATTTGTCATAGCTTTTCTTCCAAGGAGCAAGTGTCTTTTAATTTCGTGGCTGCAGTCACAGTCTGCAGGGATTTTGGAGTCCAAGAAAATAAAATCTGTCACTGCTTCCACTTTTTCCTCATAAATTTGCCACAAAGTGATGGGAGCAGATGTCATGATCTTTGTTTTTTGAATGTTTAGTTTTAGGCCAGCTTTTTTACTCTCCTCTTTCACCCTCATCAAGAGGCCCTTTAGTTCCTCCTCGTTTTCTACCTTTAGAGTGGTATCATCCGCATATTTGTCCAGGGAGATCAAACCAGTCAATCTTAAGGGAAATTAACCCTGAACACATGTTGGAAGGACTGATGCTGAAGCTGAAACTCCAGTATTTTGGTCATCTGATGTGAACAGCTGACTGACTGGAAAAGTCCCTGAGGCTTGGAAAGACTGAGGGCAGAAGGAGAAGAGGGTGTCAGAGGATGAGATGGCTAGATGGCATTACTGATGCAATGAACATAAACTTGGGCAAACTTTGGGAGATGGTGAGGGACAGAGAGACCTGGTGTGCTACAGTCTGTGGGTCCGCAAACAGTCGGACATGACAGGGCCACTGAACAACAGCAACAGTATCTGCATATTTGAGGTTGTTGATATTTCTCTTGGCAATCTTGATTCCAGCTTGTGTTTCATCCGGCCCAGCATTTCACATGACGTACTCTGCATAGAAGTTAAATAAGCAGGGTGACAATATACAGCCTTGACGTACTCCTGTTGTTTCATGTCCAGTTCTAACTGTTGCTTCTTGACCTGCATACAGGTTTCTCAGGAGGCAGGTAAGGTGGTCTGGTATTTCTATCTCTTGAAGAATTTTCCACAGTTTGCTGTGATCCACACAATCAAAGGCTTTAGTGTAGTCAATGAAGCAGATGTTTTTCTGGAATTCACTTGCTTTTTCTATAATCCACCAGATATTGGCAATCTGATCTCTGGTTCCTCTGCCTCTTTGAAATCCAGCTTGTACATCTGAAAGTTCTTGGTTCATGTACTGTTGAAGCTTGAAGGATTTTGAAGATTACCTTGCTACATGTGATTTGAGTGCAACTGTACAGTAGTTTGAACATTCTTTGGAGCTGTCTTTCTTTGAGATTAGAAAGAAAACGGACCTTTTCCAGTCTGTGGCTATTGCTGAATTTCCCAAATTTGCTGGCATATTGAGTGCAGCACTTTAACAGCATCTTCTTTTAGGATTTGAAATAGCTCAGCTGGAATTTCATCACCTCCACTCATTTATTTATAGTGGTGCTTCTCTAGGCCCACTTGACTTCACACTCCAGGATATCTGGCTCTAGATGAGTGACCATCTAGGTTATACTATGACCACTGTGGTTATCTGGGTCATTAAGACCTTTTTTGCATAGTTCTTCTGCGTATTCTTGCCACCCCATCTTAATATCTTCTGTTTCTGTTAGGTCCTTGCCAGTTCTGTTCTTTACTGTGCCCATCTTTGCATGAAAATTTCCCTTGATATCTCCAATTTTCTTGAACAGATCTCTACCTAGTGTTTCCCATTCTACTGTTTTCCTATTTCTTTGCATTGTTCACTTAAGAAAGCTTTCTTGTTTCTCCTTGCAATTCTCTGGAACTCTGCTTTCAGTTGAGTATATTTCCCCTTTATTCCTTTGCTTTTCACTTTTCTTCAGCTATTTGTAAGGGTTTCTCAGACAACCATTTTGCCTTTGTGCATTTTTTTTCCTTTAGGATGGTTTTGATCACCACCTCCTATACAATGTTAAGAACCTCCATCTATAGTTCTTCAGGCACTCTGTCTATCAGATCTAATGCCTTGAATATTCATCACTTCCACTGTATAATTGTAAGGGATTTTATTTAGGTCATATTTGAATGGCCTAGTGGTTTCCCCTGCTTTCTTCAATTTAAGTCTGAATTTTGCAATAGGGAGTTCATGACCTGAGCCACAGTCAGCTCTAGGTCTTTTTTTTTTTGCTGGCTGTATAAAGCTTCTCCTTCTTCGACTGCAAAGAATATAATCAATCTGATTTTGGTATTGATGATTTTTGTATTGATGATACTGATCTGGTGATGTCCACGAGTAGTCATCTCTTGTGTTGTTGGAAGAGGGTGTTTGCTATGGCCAATATGTTCTCTTGGCAAAACTCTGTTAGCCTTTGCCCTGTCTTTTTGTACTCTAAGTCCAAACATGCCTGCTACTCCATGTATCTCCTGACTTCCTACTTTTGCATTCCAGTCCTCTATGATGACAAGGACATCCATTTTTTGGTGTTAGTTCTAGAAGATGTTTAGGTCTTCATAGAACCAGTCAACTTAAGCTTCTTCAGCACTAGTGGTTGGGGCATAGACTTGAATTACTGTGATGTTGAATGGTTTGCCTTGGAAACAAACCGAGATTCTTCTGTCATTTTTGAGATTGCACTGAAGCACTGCATTTTGAACTCTTTTGTTGACTAAGCTTATCTCCTGTCCTCATCCATCAGAGGACAGACAGGAGAAGCAAGAACTACAATCCCACAACCACTAGAATAAAACCCACAATCACAGAAAGCTAACCAAAACGATCACACAGATCACAGCCTCGTGTAACTCAATGAAGCTCTGAGCCATGCAGTGCAGGGACACCCAAGATGGATAGGTCATGGTGGAGGGCTGTGACTAAACGTGGTCCACTGGTGAAAGGAATGGCAATCCACTTCTGTATCCTTGCCTGGAGAACCCTATGAACAGTATGAAAAGGCAAAAAAGATGACACTGGAAGATGAGCCCCCCAGGTTGGTAGATATCCATATGCTACTGGAGAAGAATGGAGAAATATTTCCAGAAAGAATGAGGAGGCTGGGCCAAAGCAGAAACGATGCTTGGTTGTGGATGCATCTGGTGGAGAAAGTAAAGTCTGATGCTGTAAAGAACAATATTGCAAAGAAAGCTGGAATGGTAGGTCCACAGTTCAAGGTAAATTGGACATTGTCAGGAAGGAAATGGCAAGAGTGAACATTGACAAAGGGAATCAGTGAACTAAAATGGACAGGAATGGGTAAATTTAATTCAGATGACCATTATATCTACTACTGTTGGCAAGAATCCCCTGAAAGAAGTGGAGTAGGCCTCCTAATCAACAAAGAAGGCTGAGAGCCAAAGAATTGATACTTTCAAATTGTAGTGCTGGGAAGACTCTTGAGAGTCCCTGGGAGTGCAAAGAAATCAAACCAGTCAATCCTAAAGGAAATCAAACCTGAATATTCAATATAAGGACTGATGCTGAAGCTCCAATACTTTGGCCACTTGATGCAAAGAGCTGACTCATTGGAAAATACGTTGATGCTGGGAAAGATTGAGGGCAGGAGGAGAAGGGGGTGACAGAGGATAAGATGATTAGAGAGCATCACTGACTCAATGGACATGAATTTGAGCAAACTCTGGGAGATAGTAGAGGATAGAGGAGCCTGGCCTGCTACCTCTCTATGGGGTCACACAGAGTCAGACACAACTTAGCGACTGAACAACAGCAACAACAAAGTCCTGCTCGTACCCTAATCTTGACAGAGACCCCACCTTTGAACCGCTGTTTAGAAAACCTCATCAAATTCTTCTGAGTTGAGACACACAGTTTTTCTAGGCAGAAGCCTGTGTGTCTCCCTTTGCCTGGCAAGGTAATAAAGCTATCCTTTTCTATTTCACCTAAAACTCTACAAGATTTGATTCTGCACTGGTGTACAGAGAGGGTGAGCTGAGTAGTACATCCTTAGGGACCATTCTCATGAACAATTTACACTTTTCCCTTTTCTTATGGACCTCAGTGCCAGATCTGAAATAATTACAATCCTTGGTTCATGTCCAGCTGCCAACAACAGTCCATGTAGGCCATTTTCATTTATTTGTAACTTTTTACAATATAATCCATGAACCTACCAGAACTCCAAAACAAAGCTCATATGAACATTCTTGTGCATGCTTTCTGGAGCACATTATGCATTCATTTCTGCTGAACACATATCTAGAACCAGAATTGCTGGGTCATGTGTTATGCAAATAAGCAACCTTAGTAGATATTGCCGTTTTTCCAAAATGCTTAAACTAATTTGCACTACCACCAGCACTGAATGAAAGTGTGACTTGCTCTAATTGTCAGTACTCTCTATTTGTTGTGTTTTCAATTTTCACAATCCTATGGGTATGTAGATTATCTTATTCTTTAACTCCTTAAAAGTTGCCTTGTGCTCTGATTACTTTATACTAGCAAAGGATATGCTCCTGAAAATGTCGCCAGCAATTCCCTTCTCTTTCTTTGGCTGTATTGCACAGCTTGGAGGATCTTCGTTCCCCCACCTTGGATTGAACCCAGGCTCTCATAAGTGAGAGTAAGGGTTCTTAACTATTGGGCCACAGTGGGATTTGAGATGTCCCTGTTAACTTCTTGATCACCAAATCTAATGACCTTACTTCAAACCTTGCCCTTCATCTCTAAGTAACATCTGACACCACTGACTACCACTTTTTTCTTGAAACTATATTCCTTTGATTTCCATGATATTGCATTATCCTAGAAGATATGTATTTATCCACAATATCAAAATCCAGTATACCCTGTAAGAAACAGAAAGGTTTTATTCTATCCATTTGGTGGTAAAAACCTACCCTGAACTATTATGAGACTAATCATGGTTCTTCTTTATCCCACTTAATGTTAAATTGACATAATTCACTAAAGATGAATTAGTACGTGTATTTATTATGAGACACTTGGGCTTTCCAGGTGGCAATAGTGGTAAAGAACCTGCCTGCTAATGCAGGAGACATAAAACACTTGGGTTCGATCCCAGGGTCAGGAAGATCCTCTGGAGGAGGAAATGGCAACCCACTCTAGTATTCTTGCCTGGAGAATCCCATGGACAGAGCATCCTGGCAGGCTACAGTCTTTAGGATTGCAAAGAGTTGGACACAACTGCAACAACTTAGCATGCAGCACACACTGAAACAGGAGGGAAGGGGGCAGGGCAGAACCTTTGAGAGAATTACCTAGCCTGAGGACATGACATAAACTGATTAGAACCAAACCGGTCCAAAATGGCAGATAAGTCGACTTCCACTAGACCTTGAGCCTCAGTACATATTCATTGTAACACAATGGTAAGCTAAATGATACACCCACAGGCACCATGACAGTTCCAAAGCCAAACATCAAAGACCACAAAGTTGATGGTAGCCCAGTTCCTGGAAATCCCCTCTTCCCTAAAATAGTTGGAATAATCCTCCCACTCATTGCATGCATGCATGCTAAGTTGCTTCATTCATTCATTCATTTCATTCAGTCGCTCAGTCGTGTCCGACTCTTTGCGACCCCATGAATTGCAGCACGCCAGGCCTCCCTGTCCATCACCAACTCCCGGAGTTCACTCAGACTCACATCCATCAAGTCAGTGATGCCATCTTATCCTCTGTCGTCCCCTTCTCCTCCTGCCCTCAATCCCTCCCAGCATCAGAGTCTTTTCCAATGAGTCAACTCTTCACATGAGGTGGCCAAAGTGCTGGAGTTTCAGCTTTAGCATCATTCCTTCCAAAGAAATCCCAGGACTGATCTCCTTCAGAATGGACTAGTTGGATCTCCTTGCAGTCCAAGGGACTCTCAAGAGTCTTCTCCAACACCACAGTTCAAAAGCATCAATTCTTCAGCGCTCAGCCTTCTCCACAGTCCAACTCTCACATCCACACATGACCACAGGAAAAACCATAGCCTTGACTAGACGGACCTTTGTTGGCAAAGTAATGTCTCTGCTTTTCAACATGCTATCTAGATTCATCATAACTTTTCTTCCAAGGAGTGAGCGTCTTTTAATTTCATGGCTGCAGTCACCATCTGCAGTGATTTTGGAGCCCCCAAAAATAAAGTCTGACACTGTTTCTACTGTTTCCCCATCTATTTCCCATGAAGTGATGGGACCAGATGCCATGATCTTCATTTTCTGAATGTTGAGCTTTAAGCCAACTTTTTCACTCTCCTCTTTCACTTTCATCAAGAGGCTTTTTAGTTCTTCTTCACTTTCTGCCATAAGGGTGGTGTCATCTGCATATCTGAGGTTATTGATATTTCTCCTGGCAATCTTGATTCCAGCTTGTGTTTCTTCCAGTCCAGCGTTCCTCACGATGTACTCTGCATATAAGTTATATAAGCAGGGTGACAATATACAGCCTTGACGTACTCCTTTTCCTATTTGGAACCAGTCTGTTGTTCCATGTCCAGTTCTAACTGTTGCCTTCTGACCTGCATACAGGTTTCTCAAGAGGCAGGTCAGGTGGCCTGGTATTCCCATCTCTTGAAGAATTTTCCACAGTTTATTGTGATCCACACAGTCAAAGGCTTTGGCATAGTCAATAAAGCAGAAATAGATGTTTTTCTGGAACTCTCTTGCTTTTTCCATGACCCAGCGGATGTTGGCAATTTGATCTCTGGTTCCTCTGCCTTTTCTAAAACCAGCTTGAACATAAGTTGCTTCAGTAGTGCCCAACTCTTTGCAACTCTATGGACCACAAGCCCCACCAGGCTCCTCTGTCCATGGGATTCTCCAGGCAAGAATACTGGAATGGATAGTCATTCCCTTCTCCAGGGGATCTTCTTGACCCAGGGATCAAATCCAGATCTCTCACATTACAGACAGATTCTTTATCATCTGAGCCACCAGAGAAGCCCGTCTGACTCTCAGAAGTTTGGGTAAAACTTTGAGGGCTACAGTAGAAAAGGCATAGCCCTTGCAGTCAGATAAACTTGGGTGTGAAAAAACAATTTACTCAACCTCTTGAAACTTCAGAGTTTTTTTTTCCACACGCCCCCACCCCCATCTCTTCTCTAAAACATGGATTGAAATGACTAGCTGATAAAGCTGTGAATAGCTTTACTTTTATAAGTAACCCACCTAAAACTCAATATATTGAAAACTGAGCTCACCATCCTCCCCTCTCCCTGAACATCTGCTTCTCTGTTTCCTATCTCAGGGCATGGCACTAACTTCCCACCCATTTGCTCAACTCAGAAACTTAAGCAACATCCTTGGTTTTTTCCTCCTTTCCCAGTCCAATAGCAAGTCCTCTCAATCCTATATCCTGCTGCTGCTGCTGCTAAGTCGCCTCAGTCGTGTCCAACTCTGTGCAACCCCAGAGATGGCACCCCACCAGGCTCCTCTGTCCCTGGGATTCTCCACGCAAGAACACTGGAGTGGGTTGCCATTTCCTTCTCCAATGCATGAAAGTGAAAAGTGAAAGTGAAGTCGCTCAGTCGTGTCCGACTCCTAGCGACCCCATGGACTGCAGCCTACCAGGCTCTTCCATCCATGGGATTTTGAGACTTTCTCAATTCTTTATACTTCTCTCCATTCCCACTACCATACTGTCTATTTGATTTTAATAGCCCCCACACTATCTCCAGTCTTCTCTAATATCCATATGACAAGAGGAAGAAACACCAGGTGTGCACACACAGAGAAAAAGACATGTGAGGACACAGTGAAAATGCAGCCATTTGCAAGCCAAAAAGAGAGGCCTCAGGAGAATCCAGTTCTGCCAACCTTGATCTTGAACTCCCAACCTCTAGAACTGTGAGAAAGTAAATTTTTGTTGTTAAGTTCTATAGTATTCTGTTATGGCAGTCCTAGCGAATTAATATATAATCCTTCCTCTATCTTCTCACATCATGCTATAATTCTTCCATCAGAATCTTCAACATGTTACATTGTAAAAATCTACTTTATTCTCCATTTCTTCTTTTAGAGTGAAGTACTCCCAAGAGCAGGTATTTGTCTTTCTTCTTCATTACTGCAGCCCTAGATCCTCACAAAGTAGCTAGCACATCGCAGGCGCTCGATCACTACTTTTTTTTTTTTTTTTAGTATTTATTTATTTGGCTGTGCCAGATATTATTTTCAGCATGTGAGGTCTTTGATCTTGGTTTCAGCCTATGGGATCCTTAGTTGTGACATGTGGGATCTAGTTCCCTGACCAGGGATCAAACCTGGGCCCCCCTGCATTGGGAATTTAGAGTCTTAGCCACTGGACCACCATAGAAGTCCCCAAATAAATATTTCTGAATGAACAAATTAATAAAATGACATATTTAAATGTTCTTGCATGGTTAACAATGGATATTAACAGTCCACAATTGTGGTTTACATGTTTTCATTTCTTCTGTTCTTAATTGCTTCTCCCTATCACAAACTCCTTTAGTTGTTGTTGATGTTTAGTCACTAAGTTGTGTCTGATTCTTTTGCAACCCCATGGACTGTAGCCCACCAGGCTCCTCTGTCCATGGGATTTCCCAGGTGGGAATACTGGAGTGGGTTGCCATTTCCCAGGGATCAAACTCACATCTCCTACACTGGCAGGCGAATTCTTTACCACTGAGCCGTCAGAGATGCCCTATGCTCCTTTTCCCATTCAGTAAATGTAACTGCAGGTTGATACAACTATTTAAATTTAGACATGCCCAAGCACACCTAAGATGTTATAGGACAGACTCACCATTTCTGTGTTTGAGGGGCTATGTGGTCTCCTGGGGAGAAGGCGATGGCACCCCACTCTAGTATTCTTGCCTGGAAAATCCCATGGACAGAGGAGCCTGGTAGGCTGCAGTCCTTGGGGTCGCTAAGAGTCGGACACGACTGAGCGACTTCACTTTCATTTTTCACTTTCCACTTTCATGCATTGGCGAAGGAAATGGCAACCCACTCCAGTGTTCTTGCGTGGAGAATCCCAGGGACGGGGGAGTCTGGTGGGCTGCCGTCTATGGGGTCGCACAGAGTCGGACATGACTGAAGTGACTCAGCAGCAGCAGCAGCAGTGGTCTCCTGGAAATCTAGTCATAATACATTTGACGTTGAAGTAACAAGCCTTTGTGGTCTGTGCAAAGAAGTGACCCAAAGTGTGGTGAAGCATCTGTTACTAGGAGAGTCTACCAACCTATATTACATTCTAATATAAGCTAGCTCCAAAAAGGGAGTGTATTAATTTGCTAGGGCGCTCATAATGAAGTACTATAGACTCCGTGACTTAAAACAGCAAAAATTTATTTTCTTTGAATTCTGGAGGCCAGAAATCCAAAATCAAGGTGTTGGCAAGACTGGTTTCTTCTGAGGCCTAGCTCCTTGACTTCACATTGTCAGCTATAAATTAGCACTTGCCAAGAGCCAGCAACTGTACAACAATTCTGCCTATGCTGCTGCAGCTGCTGACCTTTGACACACCCTGGAGGGAATTCAGGGTGGAGACTTATGCATTCTGTGCGCCAGGGAAACAGGTAGAACAGGTCTTTAGATAGTCAGATATTTTCAGTAACTGATTTCTTGATCTCTATCCTTGCATCTCCTCATATCTAGAAAAGAATAGTGGCATCAGCTCCTCATGACTAGCAAAAAACCTTTTGTAAAGTAAGCACTTGATTCCCTGAACTCCCCCTTCACCAAAATCTTATATATTGACCTTCTCCCACTGTCTCTTTGGAGCAGTCTCTGAGACCTGTCTGAGGTGCTATTTCCTGGGCTACAGTCCTCATTTTGCCTCAAATAAAACTTAACTTGCGACTCTCACATTGTGCATCACTTTTTAGTTGACAACATGGTCTTACTTTTATATATATCTCTGTTCTGAATTTCCTCTTAAAAGGACAAGAGTCATATTGGATTAGGGTCCACCCATAGGACTTCATTTTACCTTAATTATCTCTTTAAAGACCCCCTATCCTCTTATCCTTATCAATCAGAGGGAAGACAGAATGAAAACTACAATCACAGAAAACTAACCAAACTGATCACATGGATCATAGCTCTGTAGAACTCAATAAAACTATGAGCCATGCTGGGTAGAGCCACTAAAGATGGGCAGGTCATGGTGGAGATTTCTGACAGAATGTGGTCCACTGGAGAAAAGAATGGCAAGCCACTTCAGCACTCTTGCCTTGAGAACCCCATGAATAGTTCAGTTCAGTTCAGTTCAGTCGCTCAGTCGTGTCAGACTCTTTGCGACCCCATGAATCGCAGCACACCAGGCCTCCCTGTCCATCACCAACTCCCGGAGTTCACTCAGACTCACATCCATCGAGTCCGTGATGCCATCCAGCCATCTCATCCTATGTCGTCCCCTTCTCCTCCTGCCCCCAATCCCTCCCAGCATCAGAGTCTTTTCCAATGAGTCAACTCTTCACATGAGGTGGCCAAAGTACTGGAGCTTCAGCTTTAGCATCATTCCTTCCAAAGAAATCGCAGGGCTGATCTCCTTCAGAATGGACTAGTTGGATCTCCTTGCAGTCCAAGGGACTCTCAAGAGTCTTCTCCAACACCACAGTTCAAAAGCATCAATTCTTCGGCGCTCAGCCTTCTTCACAGTCCAACTCTCACATCCATACATGACCACAGGAAAAACCATAGCCTTGACTAGACGGACCTTAGTCGGCAAAGTAATGTCTCTGCTTTTGAATATACTATCTAGATTGGTCATAACTTTTCTTCCAAGGAGTAAGTGTCTTTTAATTTCATGGCTGCAGTCACCATCTGCAGTGATTTTGGAGCCCAGAAAAATAAAGTCTGACACTGTTTCTACTGTTTCCCCATCTATTTCCCATGAAGTGATGGGACCAGATGCCATGATCTTCGTTTTCTTAATGTTGAGCTTTATGCCAACTTTTTCACTCTCCTCTTTCACTTTCTTCAAGAAGCTTTTTAGTTCCTCTTCACTTTCTGCCATAAGGGTGGTGTCATCTGCATATCTGAGGTGATTGATATTTCTCCCGGCAATCTTGATTCCAGCTTGTGTTTCTTCCAGTCCAGCATTTCTCATGATGTACTCTGCAGAGAAGTTAAATAAGCAGGGTGACAATATACAGCCCTGATGTACTCCTTTTCCTATTTGGAACCAGTCTGTTGTTCCATATCCAGTTCTAACTGTTGCTTCCTGACCTGCATACAGATTTCTCAAGAGGCAGGTTAGGTGAATAGTAGGAAAAGGCAAAAAGATATGACCCTGAAAGATGAACCCCCAAGGTCGGTAGGTACAAAATATGCTACTGGAGAAGAGAGGAGAAATAGAACCAGAAGAAATGAAGAGGTTGAGCCAAAGAAGAAACAATGCCCAGTTGTGAGTGTGTCTGGTGAACGTAAAGTCCAATGATGTAAAGAATATTGCATAGAAATCTGGAATGTTAGGCCCATGAATCAAGGTAAATTGGAAGTGGTCCAACAGGACATGGAAAGAGTGAACATCAGCATTTTAGGCATCAGTGAATTAAAATGGACAGGAATGGGAGAATTTATTTCAGATAACTGTTATATATATTACTGTGGGAAAGAATCCCTTAGAAGAAATGAATTAGCTTTCATAGTCAACAAAAGAGTCTGAAATGCAGTATTTGGGTGCAACCTCAAAAACAACAGAGGATCTTGGTTCATTTCCAAGGAAAACCACTCAGTATCACAATAATCCAAGTCTATGCCCCAACCACTAATGCCAAAGAAGCTGAAGTTGAACCATTCTGTGAAGACCTACAAGACCTTCTAGAACTAACACCAAAAAAGAGATGTCCTTTTCATCACAGGGGACTAGAATGCAAAAGTAGGAAGTCAAGAAATACTTGGAGTAACAGGCACTTTGGACTTAGTGTACAAAATGAAGAAGGGCAAAGGCTAACAGCATTGCCAACAGAACACACTGGTCATAGCAAACATCCTCATCTAATAACATATGAGATGACTCTACATATGGACATCACCAGATGGTGATACCAAGATCAGACTGATTATATTCTTTCCAACTGAAAATGGAGAAGCTCTATACAGCCAGTGAAAACAAGACCAGGAGCTGATTGTGTGTCAGGTCATGAACTCCTTACTGCAAAATTCAGACTTCAATTGAAGAAAATAGGGAAAACCACTGGCCATTCAAGTAAGACCTAAATCAAATCCCTTATGATTATATGGTAGAAATGATGGATATTCAAGGCATTAGATCTGGTAGACAGAGTGCCTGAAGAACTATGGACAGAGGTTTGTAACACTGTATAGGAGGCAGTGATCAAAACCATCCCTAAGAAAAAGAAATGCACAAAGGCAAAACAGTTATCTGAGGAGGCCTTACAAACAGCTGAGAAAAGAAGAGAAACAAAAGGCAAAGGAGAAAATGAAAGATATCTCCATCTGAATGCAGAGTTCCAAAGAATAGTAAGGAGAGGTAAGAAAGCCTTCCTCACTGATCACTGCAAAGAAATAGAGGAAGACAACAGAAAGGGAAAGACTCGAGATCTCTTCAATAAAATCAGAGATATCAAGGGAACATTTCATGTAAAGATGGGCTCAATAAAGGACAGAAATGGTATGGACCTAACAGAAGCAGAAGATATTAAGAAGAGGTAGCAATAATATACAGAAGAACTATATAAAAAAGATTGTAATGACCCAGATAACCACAATGGTCTGATCACTCACCTAGAGCCAGACATCCTGGAGTGTAAAGTCAAATGGACCTTAGGAAAGATCACTATGAACAAAGCTAGTGGAGGTGATGGAATTCCAGCTGAGGTATTTCAAATCCTAAAGGAAGGAGCTGTTAAAGTGCTGCATTCAATATGCCAGCAAATTTGGAAAACTCAGCAGTGGCTACAGGACTGACTGGAGAAGGTCAATTTTCATTCCAATCCCAAAGAAAGGCAATGCCAAAGAATGTTCTAACAACCATACAATTGCACGCTTTTCACATGTTAGCAAAGTAATGCTCAAAATTCTCCAATCTAGGTTTCAACAGTATGTGAACCGAGAACTTCCATATGTTCAAGCTGGATTTAGAAAAGACAAAGGAACCAGAGATCAAACTGTCAACATCTGTTGGATTATAGAAAAAGCAACAGAATTACAGAGAAACATCTACTTCTGCTTCATTGACTACGCTAAGGCCTTTGACTGTGTGGATCACAGCAAACTGTGGAAATTTCATTGAGAGATGGGAATACCAGAGCACCTTACCTGCTTCCTGAGAAACCTGTATGCAGGTCAAGAAGAAAGTTAGAACTGAACATGGAACAATAGACTGGTTTGAAATTGGGAAAGGAGTATGTGAAGGCTGTATATTGTCACCCTGCTTATTTAACATATGTGCAGAATATACATGAGAAATGCCACAGTGGATGAAGCACAACCAGAATCAAGATTGTTGGGAGAAATAACAATAATCTCAGATATGCAGATGATACCACCCTTATGGCAGAAAGCAAAGAGGAAAAAGCTGGCTTAAAACTCAACATTCAAAAAATGAAGATCATGGCATCCAGCCACATCACTTCATGTTAAATAGATGGGGAAACAATGGAAACAGTAACAGACTTTCTTTTCTTGTATTCCAAAATCACTGCAGATGCATGAAATTGAAAGATGACTGTAGCCATGAAATTAAAAGATGCTTGCTCCTAGGAAGAAATGCTATGAAAAACCTAGATAGTGTATTAAAAAGCAAAGACATTACTTTGCCAACCAGACATTACTCTGTTAGTTAAAGCTATGGTTTTTCCAGTAGTCATGTATAGATGTGAGAGATGGACCATCAGGAAGGCTGAGCGCTAAAGAATTGATGCTTTTGAACTGTGGTATTGGAAAAGACTCTTGAGAGTCCCTTGGACTGCAAGGAGATGAATCCTGAATATTCATTGGAAGCACTGATGCTGAATACTTTGGCCACCTGATGCAAAGAGCCACCTCATTAGAAAAGACCCTGATGCTGGGAAAGATTGAAGGCAGGAGGAGAAGGGAACAACAGAGGACGAGATGGTTGGATGGCATACCAACTCAATGGACATGTTTGAGCAAGCTCTGGCAGATGATGAAAGGCAAGGAAGCCTCGCCGTGCTGCAGTCCACAGGGTCACAAAGAGTCAGACATGACTGAGCGACTGAACAACAGCAACAGGAAACTAAGATCCTGCGTGGCATGGCTTAAAAAAAAAAAAATCTACTTAAAATTATTCCTTTATCCTCAACCTACTTCCTGACCTGGATATTCATTCCATTTGTACTCCTGACACAAAAGAGTTGACCAGCTCTAGCTCCTGGCTTTCCTAGTTCAGCTCATAACTCCACCATTCTTTCACCTTTGACCCTTCCTTTTCCTCACTTCCAAAATCCAAAAAAATTACCAATCATGAAGATTTTGCCTTTATAATTTTTCTCAAGGATACCTTCCTTTATTCATGATTCCTCACCTACAAAATGGCTCCCCAATTTTTCTTGACATGCCAACTAATTCCTCATGTTAGTTAATAATAATTACGATATAAATGATGATGATGATTATGATGACCTGGCTTTGGCCACAATTAGCCCCACTCCCTCAGCTTCAATAAAACAAACAGCTTTAGTAATGACTGAGCTCACAAAGGGGCTTCCAAGGTGGCTCTAGCAGTAAAGAACCCACCTCCAATGCAGGCAGACATAAATAACGTGGATTTGATCCCTGGGTCAGGAAGATCCCCTAGAGACGGTATTGGCAACCCATTCCAGTATTCTTGCCTGGAGAATCCCATGGAGAGAGGAGCCTGGCAGGCTACAGTCCATAGGGTCACAAAGAGTTGGACATGACTGAAGTGACTTAGCATACATGTACATGAGCTCACAGCAGGACCTGAGAAAAACGGATGAATTTGGGACAGTCAGGCAGTGAGGTACTATATAGTGATTGAAAACGAATAGCAGTCATACATGTTATCATGCACGAATTTCAACTAAGCTTTAGTGAAAAAAAAAAAAAAGCAAGTCACAGAAGAACATGTGCGGCATAGTTCCACTTACCAACCACATCGTAAACGAGAACAAACAATGTGTTGTTTCAAACAGCGGTCCCTAACCTTTCTGGCACCAGGGACCAGTTTCATGGAAGATAATTTTGCCATGAACTGGGGGCTACAGGGAATGGTTTCAGGGTGAAACTATTACATTTACTGTGTACTTTATTTCTATTATTACTACATTGTGCAACGCACCATAATGCAGAATCAGTGGGCACCCTGAGCTTGTTTTCCTACAACTAGATGGTCCCATCTGGGGGTGATGGGAGGCCAGGACACCAGAAGTGTGTTGCTTATATCCAGTCTACTCCATAATCTTGTTTTTGTTGCTGTCACTGCAGAAGATCCTTCTTCACAAAGATAGAATGTTGGAAATAGAAGCAGGCTTTTCAGTGCTCTTGTGGCAATCTTGGGATACTCCGCCTTGACTTTAATCCAGAATGTATGGAGATTTGAAGTTGTCTGAAACATACTTTTAAGGCCACCATCATTTGTGATCTCAAGAAGTTGATCTTCTAGCACAGACAAAACTGATTCACCTGGTTTATTCACCAATGGATCTCAGAGCCATTCTTTACCAGTTTGAGGGTCTTTCGTGGTTGGAAAGTAATGCTCAAATTCTTTTGAAAGCTGAGATAGATAATCATGCATCAGCTGGGATAAGGAAGACTCTAGATCAGTTTCTTTCAAAATCTCTGCTAATGTTTGAAACATGTCAAAAATCCCAATATTCACTCATTGCCCCCATAATTTCAGTTTGGCTTTGAACGCAGCCACTTTATCTGCCAACTTTCAAACAGTTGTTCTTCCCTGCAGTAACAGATTGAGTCTGTCGAGCCGGTTGACTATGTCACACAAGTAAGTAAGTTTTGTGATCCATTCTGTGTCACTGAAATGTGCTGCCAGTGGTAACTGCTTTGCTAAATCTTTGGAGCAGCTCTCATAACTCAGAAACTCTGGCCAGTGATCTACCATCTGGCAGATCTACCATCTGATATGCAGAAGTGAAAGCCATTTCACTTCTGCGTATAAGAGAGGATGTGTGTAGGACTTCCCTGGTGGTCCAGCTGTTGAG
The DNA here is from genome assembly GCF_023091745.1 of Budorcas taxicolor. NCBI lineage: Eukaryota > Metazoa > Chordata > Mammalia > Artiodactyla > Bovidae > Budorcas > Budorcas taxicolor. The sequence goes on from NC_068914.1 coordinate 26,405,532, forward strand.
AATCCACTTGCTAATGTTGGGGACATGGGTTTGGTCCCTTGCTGGAGAAGACTCCACATGCTGAGGAGCCTGTACACTGCAACTACTGAAACCCATGCTCTAGAGCCTTGCTCCACAACAAGAGAAGCCACCGCAATGAGAAGCACATGTACTGCAAAGAAGAATAGCCCCCATGAGCAACAAAGACCCAGCGCAGCCAAAAATAAATAATTTTAAGAAAGAGAGATGTGTGTGCTGTATCCATCTCCTCACAGACCTGGTCGAACAGACATGAGTTAAGGGCACATACTTTAATCAACATTCTGCAAAATATTAAGTTCAGGAGACATTTTTCAGCTGGCCAGCATTTTTCTATGAATGACACACTGCATAGACTCACATTCAGAAGCGACCCCTTTGACCCAAGTAGTAAAACCAGAAAATCGTCCAGTCATAGAAAACACTCCATCCATGCATATACTGAAACAAATAACCAGTTTAGTCCTCCTAATACGCAATCATTCAAAGACTTGAATAGTTCTGTATCTGTGGTGTTGGTTGGCAACAAAAGTGCATATAACATATCCTCCTGAAAAATATATCACACAAAAGCAAGCATTGTTGCCTTGTTGTCAACATCAGTAGAGTCGTCAACCTGGATTGCATACTACAGTGACTCCTTACTCCTCTCTAACAATTATACCTCAATATCCTCTGCCATTTCGTCAATTCATCTAGCTATGGCATTAGCTGAAAGAGGAATCTTTTAAACTGAAGCTTCTCCTAAAAGTGCATGACAAATGTCCTTAGCAGCAGGCAGGATCAACTCTTCACCAACAGTAAAGGGTTTCTTCACTTTAACAATGTGGTTAGCCACTAAGAATGATGCTCTCTGTGCAGACACATTTGATAAAGGGATGGCCTTCAATAATTGCTTCTGTTCTCTGTGTTCATGCTTCTGTCTTTTGAAAAATTCCAAAGGCTTATCTTTTAATGCAGGGTGTCCATGTGACACTGCAGTTCTGAAGGTTTCATGGCTTCACTGGATAGCTGGTCTCCATATACTGTACAAAGCAGGCTGGATGTGAATCACCTGTTGCAGTGAATGCATAATTTAAGTAGGACTTTTGATATTTTCTTTCAAATTCAGCTTTCTTTTTCTTGATAGTCTTCTGCTGTCTCATCATTGGGTCCTTCCCGCTTTTCAAAGAAGCTCTCCAGTAATGTTCGTTTTTTTTACTCATTTTGGTAAGGGTTAGCTTTGGGGCTTACAAAAACTGTGACTGAGACAACTGCACAGTGTGGGAAAGAGGCACAGATGGAAGTGGCACATAAAATAATGGGTGGGCCACATGCAGACTAGAATAAGTGTCAAATTCAGACTCAGAGCCTGTCACCAGATGCAGCTTAACTGTCACTTGCCACTCACTGGTAGGGTTTTGGTATGAGTCTGTAAGCGATCAAATAGAGCTGAAGCTTTGCCTGCTTGGCCTTGCCTGCTATGCTGCCCAATTCCAAACAGGCTAGGGACCAGGCCTGGGGGTTGAGGACCCCTGATTTAGGGTACATTTTTGGTAAAACAGAAGAGGAAACAAAGGAATGATAAACTCAAAGTTTAGAACAAGGACTGTTTCTAAGGTGGGAAGGAGGGAGAGTGACAGGGGGTCATGACAATGTGGGCAACTGTTCTCTGTCTAAGCAGGGTGGTGGACCTGGGTGCTTACTGTTGTATTGTTTCCCATTTTACCATCTCTGAAATCAGGTGATCACAGAACCACTGTCAGCCAAGTGGCAGTTGTGATAATGTTGTATTACTTTAAAAATACTTTAACAGGTATGAGGACTCACCGTCCTGCTGGGTCATTCCTTGTCCTGAATAGGAATGCAAAACTCCGCCCCTCTTCCTTTCTTTCCCTCCTTTTTTTTTTGGACTGCCTGTATGGCATGTGGGATTTCAATTCTGTGACCAGGGATTTCATTAGTCATGTATGGATGTGAGAGTTGTGAAAGGTTGTTGTTGTTGAATCACGACGCTGGGATTCTTGGCCCTCCGGAGAAGAAGAATTCAATCCGGGGCCAGAGATGAGGCTTGATCGCTCAGAGCTTTTGTGTAATAAAGTTTTATCAAAGTATAAAGGAGATAGAGAAAGCTTCTGACATAGGCATCAGAAGGGGGCAGAAAGAGTACCCACTTGTTAGTATAGGCAATGAAGTTATATACTCTCCAGTGAATCCAAAGAATGTCTGGAGGTTGTAAAGACCTCACCAGACCTACTCCCATAATTTACATTTTAAGATAACAGAATTAGCCAGAAGGTTTAATCCAGAGACTGTCCTCAGGCAGAATACATTGTTGTTATATAATCCTTGTAAAGAGCAGGTCTACTCCCATACAGAATTAGCCAGAAGGTTTAATCCAGAGACTGTCCTCAGGCATAATCCATTGTTGTTATATAATCCTAAGGAATGTAGAGAAGGAAAAAAAGTTTGTCCTTTCCTCCTCCTTGAGAATTCCAGACCCCTCTCTCCTTGGGGACCCCTAGACTTCTTATCAACCTGCCTAGGAAATGACACTCTCAGTTGGACTATAAAGAAAGCTGAGCACTGAAGAATCGATGTTTTTGAACTGTGGTGTTGGAGAAGACTCTTGAGAGTCCCTTGGACTGCAAGGAGATCCAACCAGTCCATTCTAAAGGAAATCAGTATTTCCTTCCAATGCATTGGAAGGACTTCAACATTCATTGAGGTTGAAGCTGAAACTCTAATACTTTGGCCACCTGATGCGAAGAACTGACTCATTAGAAAAGACCCTAATGCTGGAAAAGATCGAAGGCGGGAGAAGAAGGGGATGACACAGGATGAGATGGCTGGATGGTATCACCAACTCAATGAACATGAGTTTGGGCAAACTCCGGGAGTTGGTGATGGACAGGGAGGCCTGGCATGCTGCAGTCCATGGGGTCACAAAGAGTCAGGCACGACTGAGTGACTTAACTGAACTGATCAGGGATTTAACCTGTACCCCCGGAAGTGGAAGCATAGAGTCCTAATCACTGGACTGCTAGGGAAGTCCCTCTCATTTTCAACTTTATAATGTATAAAAGGTAGGACTGCCTTTAACTTTAAAGAGAAACTGCAGAGTACATTATACAAAATCCTGGGGTGGATGACTCATAAGCTGGAATAAAGACTGCCAGGAGAAATATCAACAACCTCAGATATGCAGGTGATAGCACTCTAACGGCAGAAAGCGAAGAACTGAAGAGTTTCTTGGTGAGGGTGAAAGAGGAGAGTGAAAAGCTGGCTTAACATTCAACATTCAAAAAACTGAGATCATGTCATCCAGTGCCATCACTTCTTGCAAATAGATGGGGAAAAAGTGGAAACAGTGGCAGATGTTATTTTGGGGGGGGCTCTAATATCACTGCAGATGATGAGTGCAGCTATAAAATTAAAATATGCTTGCTCCTTGAAAGGAAAGCTATGACAAACTTAGACAGTGTGTTAAAAAGCAGAGACATCACTTTGCCAACAAAAGTCCAAACAGTCAAAGCTATAGTTTTTCCACTAGTCATGTATGGATGTGAGAGTTGGATCATAAAGACGGCTATGTGCTGAAGAATTGATGCTTTGAACTGTGGTGCTGGAGAAGACTCTTGAAGAGTCCCTTGGACAGCAAGGAGATCAAACCAGTCAATCCTAAAGGAAATCAACCCTGAGTATTCATTGAAAGGACCAATGGTGAAGCTGAAGCTCCAATACTTTGGCCACCTGATGCAAAGAGCCCATTCATTGAAAAAGACCCTGTTGCTGGGAAAGATTGAAAGCAGGGGGAAAAGCAAGCAACAGAGGATGAGATGGTTGGATGGCATCACCAACTCACTGGACATGAATCTGAGAAAACTCTGGGAGATAGTGAAGGACAGGGAAGCCTGTGCTGTGATCCATGGGGTCGCAAGAGTTGAACACGACTTAGCAACTGAAAAACAACAACAACCATAGATTTAGTTGTTTAAGACCGAGCATGGTGTTGAGTGGACTGTAAATACCATCTTGGTTCAAATGCAGAAACTTTGACCCTAGATGCTGTTTTAACTACCTCTAAATTAGAGATACCAAGGGAACATTTCATGCAAAGATGGGCTCGATAAAGGACAGAAATGGTATGGACCTAACAGAAGCAGAAGATATTAAGAAGAGGTGGCAAGAATACACAGAACTGTACAAAAAAGATCTTCACGACCCAGATAATCATGATGATGTGATCACTAATCTCGAGCCAGACATCTTGGAATGTGAAGTCAAGTGGGCCTTAGAAAGCATCACTATGAACAAAGCTAGTGGAGGTGATGGAATTCCAGTAGAGCTGTTTCAAATCCTGAAAGATGATGCTGTGAAAGTGCTGCACTCAATATGCCAACAAATTTGGAAAACTCAGCAGTGGCCACAGGACTGGAAAAGGTCAGTTTTCATTCCAATCCCAAAGAAAGGCAATGCCAAAGAATGCTCAAACTATCGCACAATTGCACTCATCTCACATGCTAGTAAAGTAATGCTCAAAATTCTCCAAGCCAGGCTTCAGCAATATGTGAACCGTGAACTCCCTGATGTTCAAGCTGGTTTTAGAAAAGGCAGAGGAACCAGAGATCAAATTGCCAACATCTGCTGGATCATGGAAAAAGCAAGAGAGTTCCAGAAAAACATCTATTTCTGCTTTATTGACTATGCCAAAGCCTTTGACTGTGTGGATCACAAGAAACTGGAAAATTCTGAAACAGATGTGAATACCAGACCACCTGACCTGCCTCTTGAGAAATCTGTATGCAGGTCAGGAAGCAACAGTTAGAACTGGACATGGAACAACAGACTGGTTCCAAATAGGAAAAGGAGTACGTCAAGGCTGTATATTGTCACCCTGCTTATTTAATTATATGCAGAGTATATCATGAGAAATGCTGGACTGGAAGAAACACAAGCTGGAATCAAGATTGCTGGGAGAAATATCAATAACCTCAGATATGCAGATGACACCACCCTTATGGCAGAAAGTGAAGAGGAGCTAAAAAGCCTCTTGATGAAAGTGAGAGAGGAGAGCGAAAAAGTTGGCATAAAGCTCAACATTCAGAAAACGAGGATCATGGCATCTGGTCCTATCACTTCATGGAAAATAGATGGGGAAACAGTAGAAACAGTGTCAGACTTTATTTTTCTGGGCTCCAAAATCACTGCAGATGGTGATTGCAGCCATGAAATTAAAAGACACTTACTCCTTGGAAGAAAAGTTATGACCAATCTAGATAGTATATTCAAAAGCAGAGACATTACTTTGCCGACTAAGGTCCGTGGTCATGTATGGATGTGAGAGTTGGACTGTGAAGAAGGCTGAGCACCGAAGAATTGATGCTTTTGAACTGTGGTGTTGGAGAAGCCTCTTGAGAGTCCCTTGGACTGCATGGAGATCCAACCAGTCCATTCTGAAGGAGATCAGCCCTAGGATTTCTTTGGAAGGAATGATGCTGAAGCTGAAGCTTCAGTACTTTGGCCACCTCATGCAAAGAGTTGACTCATTGGAAAAGACTTTGGTGCTGGGAGGGATTGGGGGCAGGAGGAGAAGGGGACGACAGAGGATGAGATGGCTGGATGGCATCACGGACTGGATGGATGTGAGTCTGAGTGAACTCCGGGAGATGGTGATGGACAGGGAGGCCTGGCGTGCTGCGATTCATGGGGTTGCAAAGAGTCAGACACGACTGAGTGACTGAACTGAACTGAACTGATTATTCCCCATAGTGGTCCACCTAATACTTTGTATGCAGTGGTTAAGACCTAAGACCCCAGTGCAGGGGACCCAGCTTTGATCCCTGGTCAGGCAACTAGATCCCACGTGCCACCACTAAGGGCATGCATGCTGCAACTAAAGATCTCATGTGCCACAACTAAGACCTGGCACAACCAGATAAATTTTTTAAAAAATAAATTCTCAGAAAAATGAATAAATTTTAATATAGCAATGATGTTAAACAATTAAATGAAAGCTAAGATGTGTATTTAAAGGTCTGTACCTCTACTTTCATGTTAAGCATTTTCAAAGCAGAATATATCCACTCCCAGGGTACCTCATGGTGGGCTGAGGATCCTCAGAACAGAAGGATACTACAACATTCATAGTCCTGAACTGTCAATATTACCTGTGAGTAAGTCACTGACAACATTATTTTACTTGAATCTCAAACTGTAAAAAACAAATTGATTTGCTTCAACTCTTGTACACAAACCAAGATTAGATTAATATTCAATATCAAACTCCAAAATAGTCTCTAAATATTCAGAAACAATTGAATGGTTTTGGTTCTGTAACTCCAGCAGAATTAAGTGACTTTCCCTTGCTTCTTGTCATTTTCTTATTTTCTATTTAATAGTAGTTAAAGGAGACTTATTCTTGGCAACAGGCAATAACTAAGGCATCTCTGGAATACAGCTAGAAAGTGCCAAAGCATTCAGGGCTTAGAAGACAGAATTTTACACTTACCTCCAGATGAAATTACTCATACACCTCCAGAGATACAGATATGGTACAGATAAGACTGAGAACAGAAGTTGTATCTCACAACTTGAAGCATGTATCATCCTCCTGGATGCCATGTGTTTGGTGCACTTTGAGTTAATTTGTTTCGTAAATTCCCCAATTATCTTTTGAATAGAATGACTGAATTTGTTGGTTGTGAATATTTAAGCTGTCCCCCAATTTTAGGCCAGTTTTGGGCATGTCTTCATCATTTAATATGATAAAGCTTGAGCCTCTCTCTCTCATTCATAATAAACCCTTTAGTAATAAACCCTTTGATTGTCTCATTTTGTTCCAAATTGAATAAACACAACATATTAAGCAGTTAAAACATACCTGGGATCTCTGTTCCCTGTTACTCACCTGCCTTGCCCTGAGTGATAACTAAGGTCAAAATATTACTTCCAAAGCTGTAGTTCTCCAAACTCCAAATCTGAAGAAACTCAAGTTCTTTCCAAATAGTGCTAGGAGTTCCCAGTGTCTCAAGTACGTCCAGTGCCCTGAGTCTGAAAAACAAAACTTGGCCTAAAGATCTTTAAAACCTTGAGAAGACTAGAAGCCAAAAAACATTATAATTTCAAAGTTTTGAGTGATTCTCTATGTTGGAAATTAGAGAAACCTAATTCACTCCTGTGGCCAAATACCTCCTGATCTGGAACAAGCAACCCTTCCAACAGCTTGTTAGTCTTAAAGTGAGAAATAAGAATCTTTGTTGCTACAGAGACATTTTGAGGGACTTCAGATCTATAGCTATAAAATTGCTTTGGGGTTGACAGTGGTTTTAAGATTTTTCTGCAGGGAATAGTGAGCTACATCTGAGAGACTGGGACTTCCTTTTAGCTGAGAGGCTAGGAGGACACCAGGTCAGCCATCTATATTCCTGTTGATACTATCCTTCCGTAAGTACCTTCTGTTGTTTATGTTTCAAAGCAGTAATATTCTCCCTTTCTTCCCTCTTCAGACCTCCTGCACACCACATTATTGTTCAGTCGCTGAGTCATGTCCAACTTCCTGCACCCCCATGGACTGAGGCAAGCAAGGCTTCCCTGTCCTTCACTCTCTCCCGGAGTTTGCTCAAACTCATGCCCACTGAGTTGGTGAGACATCTAACCATCTCATCCTCTGTTGCTCCCTCTTCCTGCTCTCAATCTTTCCCAGCATCAGGGTCTTTTTCAATGAATTGGCTTTTCACATCAGGGGATCGAAGTTCAGCATCAGTCCTTCCAATGAATATTCAGGGTTGCATACCAGACCTTACTCTTAGATTATCTATATTTTCTGGGTCTTAGTTTTGGCCCTTGGGACCTTACAAATCCTTAGTTGAAGCAGGTGGGATCTGGGAGTTGCCCCCTCACCCCTCCTTTTTCTTTTGATGGCTTAGGTATATTTTATTGGTTGACTTTACCTCACCTTTACTCTTAATTGATGACCTTGCTTCAATCTTTCCCAGAAAAATAAAATAATGAGATATTTGGGAATGATTCCTTTAAATCTCTTTAATGCACTTCCCTGGTGGCTCAGACAGTAAGGAATCTGCCTGCAATGCAGGAAATCTGAGTTTGATCCCTGGGTTTGTCAGATCCCCTGGAGAAGGAAATGGCAACCCACTCCAGTATTCTTGTCTGGAAAGACAGAAGAGCCTGGCAGGCTACAGTTCCTGGGGTCACAAAGAGTTGGACACTGCTGAGCGACTTCACTTTCACTTTTCCGTGTCCACAGATCCTAACCATCATATGACAATCCTTACCTAATCCTAACCAAGCCCTTATCCCACCCTATGTTGAAAGACCTGCCTTAAACCAGTCTCCAAAACCTCCTAAATCCTGGCTTTACCCTCCCTACTTTGAGACACTTAAGACTATGAAGTGGTACTCTCTCTTATCACAGTAGGAATAAATTTATCTCATCAACCAGCACTGGTTTCTTTCTCCCCTCAGGCATGCGGCTCCTGCAATTAACTTCTCTCTTCTGCACTATTATTGGGCTTCCCTGGTGGCTCAGAGGGTAAAGAATCTGTCTGCAATGCAGGAGACCTGGGTTCAATCCCTGAGTTGGGAGGATTCCCTAGAGAAGGGAATGGCAACCCACTTCAGTATCCTAGCCTGGATAATTCCATGGACAGAGGAGCCTGGCATGCTGCCGTCCATGAGGCTGCAAAGAGCTGGACATGACTGAGCAACTAAGCACACATTTAGCCTGCGTTATTATTCTCTTTCTCTCGGGTCAGAATACAAATTTACCCTCACAGAGCTTAACACTTCACCCTTAAACAACCTCTCTTCACCATTCAGCTTTCAGCCACTTTACTGCTTCCCATGATAGCAACATTTCTTTAAAAATAATGTCTTAAAAAATAATACTTCTGTGTGTGTGCGTGTGCTTAGTCGCTCAGTTGTGTCTGACTCTGTGACGGCATGGACTGCAGCACACCAGGATCCTCTGTTCATGGAATTCTCCAGGCAAGGATACTGAAGTAGGTTGCTATTCCCTTCTCCAGAGGATCTTCCCAACTCAGGGATTAAACACAGTTTCCTGCATTGCAGGCATCCTTTACCAACTGAGCCACCAGGGAATACATTGATACGCTTTAAAAATTCCAAAGGCTGATTCCCACTGCTGAAGACATCTTGTAAGTGCTTGGAGAAATACACTCAAGGAACCATACAGCAGTAGTGCCAGAGTATTCACACTATCTCTACCTTTCACCAAACAACATATCCTGGAAATCTTTCTGTATCCGTACAAAAAGATCATAGTCACATTTTTTGTAATATTTCATCTCACTTTTCTAACTTCTCATTCTCTCTTTAACCTATTCCAATAAGGTGGCACCTTCATAGATAGAATCCTTGTCATGGTGAAGGAGCTGGCATAACTCCAGTGAAGCTGTGAGCCATGCTGTGCAGGGCAACCCAGGATGGACGGGTTGTAGTGAAGAGTTCTGACAAAATGTGGTCCACGGGAGGAGGAAATGGCAATCTACTCCAATATTCTTGCTACGAGAACCCCATGAACAGTATGAAAAGGCAAAAAGGTATGATACCAGAAGGTGAGCCCCCTTCTGGAAGGTGTAGGAAGGTGTCCAGTATGCCACTGGGGAAGAGCAGAGGGCAATTACTCATAGCTCCAGAAAGAATGAAGCAGGTGGGCCAAAGTGGAAATGACGCTCAGTTGTGGATGTGTCTAATGGAGAAAGTAAAGTTTGATGCTGTAAAGAACAATATTGCATAGGAACATGGAATGTCAGGTCCATGAATCAAGGTAAATTGGACATGGTCAAGCAGGAGATGGCAAGAATGAACACTGACATCTTTGGAATCAGTGAACTAAAATGGATGAGAATGGGCAAATTTAATTCAGATGACCATTATATCTACTACTGTGGGCAAGAATCCCTTAAAAGAAATGGAACAGCCTTCACAGTCAACAAAAAAAAAGAGTTTGAAATGGAGTACTTGGGTGAAATCTCAAAAATGACAGAAGGATCTTAGTTTATTCCCAAGGCAAGCCATTCAACATCACGGAAATCCAAGTCTATGCCCCAACCACTGATGCCAAAGAAATTGAAGTTGACTGGCTCTATGAAGACCTACAATACCTTCGAGAACTAACACCAAAAAAGTGATGTGCCTTTCACCACAGGGGATTGCAATGCAGAAGTAGGAAGCCAAGAGATACTGTGAATAACAGTCAAGATTGGCCTTGGAGTACAAGATGAATCAGGGCAAAGGCTAACAGTTTTGTCAAGAGAACATAGCAGTTACAGCAAACACCCTTTTCCAACAACACAAGAGATGATTCTACAAATGGACATCATTAAATGATCAGTATAAAAATCAGATTGATTATGTCCTTTGCAGCCAAAGATGGAGAAGCTCTATACAGTTAGTAAAAACAAGACCTGGAGCTCACTGCAGCTCAGAACATGATCTCCTTATTGCAAAATTTAGTCTTAAGTTGAAAGTAGGGAAAAGCACTAGGCCATTCAAATCTTAAATCAAATACCTTATGAATATATAGTGAAAGTGAAAGTATTAGTTACTCAGTCATGTCTGACTCTTTACAACCCCCATGGACTGTAGCCCAGCAGGCTCCTCTGTTCATGGGATTTTACAGGCAAGAAAACTGGAGTGGGCTGCCATTTCCTTCTCCAGGGGATCTTCTGACCCAGGGATTGAATCTGGATTTGCTGCACTGCAGGCAGATTCTTGACTGTCTGAGCTACCAGGGAAGCCCTTATACAGTGGAGGTGATGAACAGATTCAAGGAATTAGAGCTGGTAGACAGAGTGCCTGAAGAACTATGGACACAGGTTAGTAACACTGTACAGAAGGCAGTGTCCCAAACCATCCCAAAGCAAAGGAATGCAAAGTAGTCTGAGGAGGCTTTGCAAATAGCTGAGGAAAGAAGACAGCAAAAGGCAAAGGAGAAGAGAAAGATATACCCAACTGAATGCAGAGTTCCAGAGAACAGCAATGAGAGATAAGAAAGCCCTTTTAAATGAATAATGCAAAGAAATAGAGAAAAACAATAGAATGGGTAAAGCTAGAAATCTCTTCAAGAAAATTAGAGATACCAAGGGAACACTTCATGCCAGGATGGGCATGATAAAGAACAAAAATGGTAAAGATCAAACAGAAGCAAAAGAAATTAGGAAGTGGCAGTTCAGTTCAGTTCAGTCGCTCAGTTGTGTCCGACTCTTTGCGACCCCATGAATCGCAGCACGCCAGGCCTCCCTGTCCATCACCAACTCCCGGAGTTCACTCAGACTCACGTCCATCAAGTCAGTGATGCTATTCAGCGATCTCATCCTCTGTCGTCCCCTTCTCCTCCTGCCCCCAATCCCTCCCAGCATCAAAGTCTTTTCCAATGAGTCAACTCTTTGCATGAAGTGGCCAAAGTACTGGAGTTTCAGCTTTAGCATCATTCCTTCCAAAGAAATCCCAGGGTTGATCTCCTTCAGAATGGACTGGTTGGATCTCCATGCAGTCCAAGGGACTCTCAAGAGTCTTCTCCAACACCACAGTTCAAAAGCATCAATTCTTCGGCACTCAGCCTTCTTCACAGTCCAACCCTCATATCCATACAATGCCATGATCTTCGTTTTCTGAATGTTGAGCTTTAGGCCAACTTTTTCACTCTCCACTTTCACTTTCATCAAGAAGCTTTTTAGCTCCTGTTCACTTTCTGCCATAAGGGTGGTGTCATCTGCATATCTGAGCTTATTGATAATTCTCCCGGCAATCTTGATTCCAGCTTGTGCTTCTTCTAGTCCAGCGTTTCTCATGATGTACTCTGCGTATAAGTTAAATAAGCAGGGTGACAATATACAGCCTTGACGTACTCCTTTTCCTATTTGGAACCAGTCTGTTGTTCCATGTCCAGTTCTAACTGTTGCTTCCTGACCTGCATACAGATTTCTCAAGAGGCAGGTCAGGTGCTCTGGTATTCACATCTCTTTCAGAATTTTCCACAGTTTATTGTAATCCACATAGTCAAAGGCTTTGGCATAGTCAATACAGCAGAAATATGTTTTTCTGGAACTCTCTTGCTTTTTCCATGATCCAGCGGATGTTGGCAATTTGATCTCTGGTTCCTCTGCCTTTTTGAAAACCAGCTTGAACATCAGGAAGTTCACAGTTCACGTATTGCTGAAGCCTGGCTTGGAGAATTTTGAGCATTACTTTACTAGCATGTGAGATGAGTGCAATTGTGTGGTAGTTTGAGCATTCTTTGGCATTGCCTTTCTTTGGGATTGGAATGAAAACTGACCTTTTCCAGTCCTGTGGCCACTGCTGAGTTTTCCAAATTTGCTGGCATATTGAGTGCAGCACTTTCACAGCATCATCTTTCAGGATTTGAAATAGCTCAACTGGAATTCCATCACCTCCACTAGCTTTGTTCATAGTGATGCTTTTAAGGCCCACTTGACTTCACATTCCAGGATGTCTGGCTCTAGATGATGACACCATCATGGTTATCTGGGTCGTGAAGATCTTTTTTGTACAGTTTTTCTGTGTATTCTTGCCACCTCTTCTTAATATCTTCTGCTTCTGTTAGGTCCATACCATTTCTGTCCTTTATCAAGCCTATCTTTGCATGAAATGTTCCCTTGGAATCTCTAATTTTCTTAAAGAGATCTCTAATCTTTCCCATTCTGTTCTTTTCCTCTATTTCTTTGCATTGATCGCTGAAGAAGGCTTTCTTATCTCTTCTTGCTATTCTTTGGAATTCTGCATTCAGAGGCTTATAATCTTTCCTTTTCTCCTTGGCTTTTTGCTTCTCTTCTTTTCACAGCTATTTGTAAGGCTTCCCCTGACAGCCATTTTGCTTTTTTGCATTTCTTTTCCATGGGGATGGTCTTGATCCCTGTCTCCTGTACAATGTCATGAACCTCATTCCATAGTTCATCAGGCACTCTATCTATCAGATCTAGGCCCTTCAATCTATTTCTCACTTCCACTGTATAATCATAAGGAATTTGATTTAGGTCATACCTGAATGGTCTAGTGGTTTTCCCTACTTTCTTCAATTTAAGTCTGAATTTGGTAATAAGGAGTTCATGATCTGAGCCACAGTCAGCTCCTGGTCTTGCTTTTGTTGACTGTATGGAGCTTCTCCATCTTTGGCTGCAAAGAATATAATCAATCTGATTTTGGTGTTGACCATCTGGTGATGTCCATGTGTAGGGTCTTCTCTTGTATTGTTGGAAGAGGGTATTTGCTATGACCAGTGCATTTTCTTGGCAAAACTCTATTAGTCTTTGCCCTGCTTCATTCCACATTCCAAGGGCAAATTTGCCTGTTACTCCAGGTATTTCTTGACCCCCTACTTTTGCATTCCAGTCCCCTATAATGAAAAGGACATCTTTTTTGGGTGTTAGTTCTAAAAGGTCTTGTAGGTCTTCATAGAGCTGTTCAACTTCAGCTTCTTCAGCATTACTGGTTGGGGCATAGACTTAGATTACTGGCCGAGAGCTACCCCGCATCCGAGGCCATGGGCGACGGCCAAGAGGAGCTACCCCACGTCCGAGGCCAGGGATGGCGGCTGGGAGGAGCAACCCCACGCCCAAGGAGTGGTGGCTGTGCAGGCACAAGAGGGCCTAGAGGAGCCATCCCACGTTGAAGGTCAGGAAGGGCGGTGGGAGGAGATACCCCTCATCCAAGGTAAGGAGCAGCAGCTGTGCTTTGCTGGAGCAGCCATGAAGAGATACCCCACACCCAAGGTAAGAGAAACCCAAGTAAGATGGTAGGTGTTGCAAGAGGGCATCAGACAGCAGACACACTGAAACCATACTCACAGATAACTAGTCATTCTAATCACACTAGGACCACAGCCTTGTCTAACTCAATGAAACTAAGCCATGCCCGCAGGGCAACCAAAGACGGGCGGGTCATGGTGGAGAGGTCTGACAGAATGTGGTCCACTGGAGAAGGGAATGGCAAACCACTTCAGTATTCTTGCCTTGAGAACTCCATGAACAGTATGAAAAGGCAAAATGGTAGGATACTGAAAGAGGTACTCCCAAGGTCAGTAGGTGCCCAATATGCTACTGGAGATCAGTGGAGAAATAACTCCAGAAAGAATGAAGGGATGGAGCCAAAGCAAAAACAATACCCAGCTGTGGATGCGACTGGTGACAGAAGCAAGGTCCAATGCTGTAAAGAGCAATATTGCACAGGAACCTGGAATGTCAGGTCTATGAATCAAGGCAAATTGCAAGTGGTCAAACAGGAGATGCCAAGAGTGAACGTCGACATGCTAGGAATCAGCGAACTAAAATGGACTGGAATGGGTGAATTTAACTCAGATGATCATTTTATCTACTACTGTGGGCAGGAATCCCTCAGAAGAAATGGGGTGGCCATCATGGTCAACAAAAGAGTCCGAAATGCAGTACTTGGATGCAATCTCAAAAACGACAGAATGATCTCTGTTCGTTTCCAAGGCAAACCATTCAGTATCACAGTAGTCCAAGTCTATGCCCCAACCAGTAATGCTGAAGAAGAAGTGGCAAGAATACACAAAAGAACTGTACAAAAAAGGCCTAATGACCTGGTTAACCATGATGATATAGTCGCTCACCTAGAGCCAGACATTCAGAAGTATGAAGTCAAGTGGGCCTTAGGAAGCATTACTGCAAACAAAGCTAGTGAAAGTGATGGAATTCCAGCTGAGCTATTTCAAATCCTGAAAGATGATGCTGTGGAAGTGCTGCACTCAATATGCCAGCAAATTTGGAATACTCAGTAGTGGCCATAGGACTGGAAAAGGTCAGTTTTCATTTCAATCCCGAAGAATGGCAATGCTAAAGGATGTTCAAACTACCACACAATTGCACTCATGTCACATGCTAGCAAGGTTATGCTCAAAATCCTTCAAGCTTGGCATCAGCAGTACATGAACCAAGAACTTCCAGATGTACAAGATGGATTTTGAAGAGGCAGCAGAACCAGTGATCAAATTGCCAACATTCTTTGGATCACCAAGAAATCAAAGGAGTTCCAGAAACACATCTACTTCTGCTTCATTGACTACACTAAAGCCTTTGACTATGTGGATCACAACAAACTGTGGAAAATTCTTCTAGAGATGGGAATACCAGACCACCTGACCTGTCTTCTGAGAAACCTGTATGTGGATCAAGAAGCAACAGTTAGAACTGGACATGGAACAGTGGACTGGTTCAAAATTGGGAAAGGAGTATGTAAAGGTTGTATATTGTCACCCTGCTTATTTAACTTCTATGCAGAGTATATCATGAGAAACACTGAGCTGGATGAATCACAGGCTGGAATCAAGATCGCTGGGAGAAATATCAACAATTTCAGATATGCAGATGATACCACTCTCATGACAAAAAGTGAAGAGGAACTAAAGACCCTCTTGATGAGGGTGGAAGAGGAGAGTGAAAAAACTGGCTTTAAATTCAGCATTTAAAAAACTAAGATCTTGGCATCCAGTCCAAAAACTTCATGGCAAATAGAGTGGGAAAAAGTGGAAACAGTGACAGATTTTATTTTCTGGGACTCCAAAGTCATTGCAAACAATAACTGCAGCCATGAAATTAAAAGATATTTGCTTTTTGGAAGGAAAGCTATGACAAACCTAGAGAGTATCTTAAAAAGCAGAGACATCACTTTGCTGACAAAGATCCATATGGTCAAAGCTATCATTTTCCCAGCAGACATGTACAGATATGAGAGTTAGACCATAAAGAAGCCTGAACACGGAAGAATTAATGCTTTTGAATTGTGGTACTGGACTCTTGAAAATCCCCTGGACTGCAAGGAGATCAAACTAGTCAATCCTAAAGGAAATCAACCCTGAATATTCATTAAAAAGATAGATGCTGAAAGTGAAGCTCAGATACTTTGGTCACCTGATATGAAGAGCTGACTCATTGGAAAAGATCCTGATGCTGGGAAAGATTGAAAGCAAAAGGAAAAGGGGGCAACAGAGGATAAGATGGTTAGATAGCATCAACGACTCAATGGACATTAATTTGAACAATTCTGGAATATAGTAGAGGGCAGAGGAGCCTGGTGTGCTGTGATCCGTGAGATCACAAAGAGTTTGAGATGACTTAGGGACTGAACAACAACAAGGTGGCTTCTGTTACTTCCAGCAAAATTGGAACAGGAAGGAAGGGGTCAGGGCACAAATTTAAAGAATGCCATAGTCCAGGGACACAACATAAACTGATTAGAACCAAATAGGTCCAAGACAGCAGACGTCGACTGCCACTAGACCTTCAGCCTCAGTATACACTCACTGTAATACATCAGTAAGTTAAATGATACACCCACAGCCACCATGACAATTTCAAGGCCAACCATAAAGACCAAAAGGTGGGCAAGTAGCTCAATTCCTGGAAATCTCTGCCCTTTCCCCCAAAAGAATTAGAATAATCCTCCCACTCATTAGCCTATGAAACTACCAAGAACATAAAAACTAACCATGCTGTATTTTGGGGCCTCTCTTGCCTTCTGAGACGGACCACAGGCAGATAAGCCAGCAATCTGGAGAGACAGTGGACTCATGGCCTAAGATCAACTCCAAGTTTCTGCTCAGTTGTGACAGTTTTTAAAAGGAAAAGGTGGCTGGCAGAGCAAGTGTGTGTGCAGGGGGATCTTAGTGAATCATCGATGCAGGAGGTTGGATTCTGAGTCATTCTCCATTGCATGCAGGTTTGACTAACTCTCCAGATGTTTTCTGGCCTGTGAGATCTGCCTATAGGATTGCTATGGGACTATAGACAGTAAAGAGATAATCATTTTTTAACTACTTAATTCTTCACTCATACTTCTTTTTATCTGGGAGAAGAATCAACAAGATAGGCAAGGCATAGGTACATTGAGGAAAGTGTTATGCCCAAGTCGCGAAATCTCCCAATGACCACCAGGGAGCCGATATCCGATGCAAAAGCATGAGAGTTTTTATTACCAAGTTCAAGCTGGGGCTCCCACCGATACCGACGCAGCAGCTATAGGGAGGAGCCCCGAGCTCTGGGTTTCATTGTTTATATAGGGTATTCTCACGTGAAAAATTTGAAAAACAGGAGTTTCTAGGTTAGGAGACGTCTAACTGGTTACCTTCTGTGGAAGGGTTAGGTGTTGGGTTCTGATTGGTTCCCATTTCCCGGGCTTGCCATGGGTTCTGACTGGTCCCAGGGTGGTGGGGTGAGGTTAAGGGATTTCCAAAAAGCTCTTTTCTGGGAATTTTTACAAAATGGAGTCTTCTTTAACAAAATGGAGTAGCTTAGGTCCTTCAGAGAGCATGTCAAGATTTAATTTAAATTGTTTAGTGATATTATTCCTACAATTAGGTTTTTTCAAGATTAGTAAAGAACAGAAATGGGCAAACAAGAAAGAGCAAAAGAGTTGCTTTCAATTCCCTACTGTCCAACATAATTTTATTTCTATGGGATTAGAGGTGAAGGTTCATCTTCTATAACTTTTTCATGCTGACATAGGGCACCATATTCTTAGGAAATGTCAACATGCTGTTGTTCAGTCGCTAAGTCATGTCCGACTCTTAGCGACTCCGTGGACTGCAGCCTGCCAGGTTCGTCTGTCCTTTACTGTCTCCTGGAGTTTGCTCAAATTCACATCCATTGAATCCATGGAGTAACATCTCTTTGCTGACAATTTTAGTTGCCCCCTTACAAATAGGGCAAAGCAAGCTACCATTATTTTGATGCCCCTCAATTATTATGAGCAATAAATTAATCCCAATCGCTTGAGGCCAGTTCTTAGAACTGTGCCAGCCACAGATTTAGTACTGCTCAAGATGAAGCAGTTTATGTCACGACTGCAGTCTGGTCATTGCGCAGTTAACGTCTTTCCTCTGGCATAAAACAACTCAAGAATGTGCATCAGACATGGAGTCTGTGACTCTATTGTCCTAATCATTAAGTGCTTGGTTTTGTTCCTGAGTGGCCCTAGAGTGTTCTCCTCAGTTCCATATACATTAAAAAAGCACTGTGCTGGGACTTCCCCGGTGGTCCTGTGGTTAAGAATCTGTCTGCCAAATGCAGGGGTCATGGGTTCGATCCCTGGTCTGAGAAGATCCCACACACTGTGGGGCAACTAAGCCGGTGAGCTACAACTGCTGAAACCCTCATGCCTAGAGCCTGTGCTCCACGACCACGGAAGCCACCACAGTGAGAAACCCAAGCAGCACAATGAGGAGCAGCCGGTACTCACCACAACTGGAGAAAGCCCACATGTGGCAACGGAGACCCTATTTGCAGCCGGAAATGAATACATACAATTTTTTTAAAAAGCACTGTGCTTTTGGAACTTCCCTGGCAGTCCAATGGTTAAGACTCTCTGCTTCCAAAGCAGGGGACCTGGGTTCGATCCCTGGCCTGTGGACTAAGATCGCACATGCCATGTGGTGAGGTGAAACAAAAAAAAGAATTTATCAGAATTCCTGTGTTTGTAGGGTAGGAACCTGATCTACTACAGTGAAAACACAAGTGTGAAGTTGCACGTTTTATGCATCCTGACTTCACTGGATTGCATTTTAGTACAATTGCTACATCTTGTCCTTCAAAATCTGGTGGTTCCATTTGAGATGGCACCAAAATTGATGCCAAGAGAGTCAAATGATCTGAAGAAACTAGTGTTCCAGACCCAAAACTCCTACACTTTTTCATCAGCAAGTCAATGTATCAGACTAAAAGGAGTTTGACTTCACAACTACTCTGTTCTACACAATGTAGCAGCAATTTAAAACACATTGGAATTGCTCCTGTGTAGATCCAACCAGTCCATTCTGAAGGAGATCAGCCCTGGGATTTCTTTGGAAGGAATGATGCTAAAACTGAAACTCCAGTACTTTGGCCACCTCATGAGAAGAGTTGACTCATTGGAAAAGACTCTGATGCTGGGAGGGATTGGGGGCAGGAGGAGAAGGGGACGACAGAAGATGAGATGGCTGGTTGGCATCACTGACTCGATGGACGTTGAGTCTGGGTGAACTCCGGGAGTTGGTGATGGACAGGGAGGCCTGGCATGCTGTGATTCATGGGGTCGCAAAGAGTTGGACACGACTGAGTGACTGAACTGAACTGAACTGATGCTTAATATCCTAATTTTAGATTGTTTTTGTATTAATGATCATTTCACTGTTTAACTATAATGATGAGGAGGTATCCTTATGGAATCTAAAAACATGAAGAAGATACATAGAAGCTTGAAAATGCCAAAAATATTTATTACATCACAACAGAAACTAAACACTCTTGTAATCAAAATCATGAAGATTAGGGAAAAGATTCATGACAGCCAAAAGAAGTATCTAAAGTGATTATAGGAATCAAGGCACTTTTAAACAAGAAATAGAAGACAGAAGAAGAAAAATGAAAGGAAAATCTATGTATATTCAATAGAACCAAAGAAGGTCAGAAGGTACCTCACTTTGATGAATTCACTGATTTTGATAATTGCCATAATCTTTCACTGTGGCCTATTTAAGGAGCAATAATTTCATTCAATATTGAATAATCAAAGAGTTCATCCTGCCCCCAATTTTGACCTACTAATCATATCAACAGAGAATTAAAGAGATCATGGCAAAACATACACTTCTCAAACAGATACATTTACAAAATATTTTTAAATGATCAAACTGCTATGAGAATCTGAGTAGCCTCTTTGAAAACTAAAGGTTGTATTTATAATTTTGTTTGTAAATTGTTTTCAACAAGACAGACATTACATCAGATGGCTTTTTGGACTGGATAAATATATTAAGAAGTTTCAAAAGCCAAGTACATTCCACAGAACACCAGTAGGCCATGTTTACTTGAACTACATGGAAGTCTAATAAAAATGCACTAGGCCAATTTTTAAAAAAGTAAACAGGAAAAACATTCTGAATTATCTTGAAATCCCATGAAGTTCAGCAGCAGCTATTAAATTTTTAAATAAAAATGGCTTCAGAGATCACAGGGAAAAAATTGTGGTCTTTAAAGAAAGGCAATTTCATGGAAATCATTGATCTGATTGCTAAATTCTATTCTTTTTTTGCATAAGGACTTGGAAAAAAAAGTCAAAATAAAAGAACAAATGTGACTTATCTGAAATCACATTAAAATTAATCAAAATAATGAAAAGTATTCAAAATTAAGTAGTGAAATAAGACAGATATCTAATATCCACTAGTTAGAGTCTATACTGGAGTGATGAACGCTGATCAGATGGTGATTATCGTATTCTACATTAACAACAGAAACATCTGTGAACAATTTTTAACTTTTCTCTAACTGAAAACCACCTATTTGTGCCTTTATTCAATAAATGTGATTTTCCATTGAACAGTGTTCATGGTCAGTTATGCTATCACATAACTGTTAGGAAAGATGAGAGCAAAGGCTACCAGCATTCTTTTACAATGTTAATCACATCGAGTTTTCTTAATTTTGGTAGAGAAAAATCTTCCATAATAGAACCTGAAGTTAGTGACTATTTCAGCATTTTGTAACAGTTATATTCCCCTTTTGGGTTTCTCTCACATATGGAGCATTTGAAACAAACATGCCAACTTGGACTTTTCTTTAAGAAAGCTAAATATAATGAGATGATCTGCCTGTTTTAAAGATGTTCTAAGCCTTGCAATATGGATACAACAATGTTTTGATGATTCCAAAACATATTCTTCAAGGACTCAGAAAGCCTAACAAAACCAGATGCAAGAAGTTTATTCAAAAGTTGGTGAAATTAGACTATGTTGTTTTAATTGCAATTTGGAAAAGTAATTTGGAATACTTCAAAAAAGCAAGTGAGAACTTACAGACTTCTGATCTGGACTTATATGAAGGGTATTTCTTAGGGTCATTTAAAATTTATTTACATATTAAATAATGGAGGAAAGATAATGGAATGTGAGACAAAAGGAAACAAAAGTGATAAATTAATTATTCTGAAACTGAGAAGTAAATTGTAACAAAAAGCCAGATGATCATACTAAAAGCAGTTACTTATTAGAAGAAAGATATGCTTTGACTGGAAGCAATGAATAAACTTGTGGACTGTTTGGTGGGAAAAGATTTCAATTTCTTGCTAATTTACATGGAAAAACTGATACTGATGAAACTAACATAAAACTTTTAATATGACACTACAATGACATTGATGACAACTGGTTAATGAGTCTGGTCAACTCAAAACATGTCTGAGGTGTCTGTCGCAGAAGAAAACTTAAAACGCCCTAATATCTTAACAGCATGTGAAAAAAACTTGATAGAGGTTTTCCTAAGTTGACATCAGTCCTAAAAATTTACATGACATTATGAATTACTACTTGTAAGGCTGAAACTTTTAAAAATAACATTAACCAGTCAATCTTATATAAATTATGTGTGAGGTAGATTGTCTCATCTATTAATTTCATTTTAGAATCATAAACACTTATATTTGTTGTGAATAGAGGCTACTGGGTTTTATAAGATTAAAAAATACTAAGTTTGTCCAAAGTAGCTTCCCAGTTTCTCTTCCTATCGCATCATGTTGTTTTATTTTCTTCATAGCAATTATCACTAGCTAATAGCTTCATGTTAACAGATTGGTTTAATTGTTCTCTGCTTACCTGCTCTAAAATGCAATTCTTGTAGGAGTAGTAACTTTATTTGCCTTATGTATGTTTTACTCAGTGTCTAGAATAGTGTCAGGCACAGAATTGGCCTCATTCACTGGCAATCAGATGGATGGATGGGTGGATGGACGATGGGTGGATGGATGGATGCATGGATGGGTGAGTGAATGGCTGAATGAATGAAGAGGATGGTGATAGTGCCTGCTTCCTGTTTGCCCCTTATATTGAATTTGAGTCTCACTTGTTTAAGAATTGATGATCAGATACTGACAGAAAGGCTAAATGAAATTCTGATCATGGGCTGAACAACTTTAGTGAGAGATTTAGCAGATTCTGGATGCAGACAGAGCTGTGGGGGGCTCAGGTGAGAAGATGTGGCATGGAATGGAAGAGGAGACATTCTCCTTCACTCCGTATCCCTCTCAGTGCTCCTCTGGCATCCTGATAGACAGTGGCTTTGGTGGCTTCCAAAAATGCCTGGCAAGGCTTCTGCAGTTTTAGAAGCAGCCAGTGATGCTTGCAAGTTGGAGCTGGAGAAGGAGCTGGTACCTAGAACTACCAGCTGGGTTGTAGGCACTTGTGAGGCTCCCCTTTGGGGATTTTCAAAATTACTTGTGTTGTGAGCAGGTGAGTGCTGTTTGAATAGATAGGGACTGGATGGTTGTATTTAGAGGCATGGCCATTTGGACACCAAAATTAATTTCGACCTCTGTTTAAGTTTATAGGCTGATGGGGCAAGCAAGTTTCAGATTATATATATATTACCTCATTTTAAATCATCTAGATCTTTGATCTAATCTGCCAATACAGTTCTGTAAGAATCAGTATTGAGCTACATAACAATTGTGTTGTCTCGTTCTCTTGTTCTTAATTTGGAGCCACCATACATAGCTGTAAGTGTGAAGGGCCCACAGTTGAGGGATTCTGTGGGAGTTGAAATCCAGTCTTTGCTTCACTTGCCAAATATGCCCTAGCATGGGCTTCTTCCGCCTGGGGAAGTACTTTTTCTTAATCAACACACAAATACACTCTGCTCACTGAGACTTGGGACTGTGGTTCACCTAAAAGGACATTTTTTTAAAAAATTTGAATGAAGTATGTGTGTACGAACTACCAGAATCCCTGCCATAATTTTTCCGTTGGTTTCCTCCTTTTTGCCTTGGGATCTCTGAAATGATGTCTCTAGGCTCAGCCAAGGCCAAAGTGGCAACTATACCACCAGCACCTGCTAAAAAGAGCTAGTATACTGTAGAAAAGCTTTGAATGAACTTCAGAGCCAGAGGACATGGGTCCAAAATCTAGTATTGCCACAGAACAAAAGATTTAAAAAACCTGTAAGAATACAGAACACCTACAAACCTTCATTTTTCATGTCATAGAAAATGACAATTCTGTGTGAACTCCTGGGTAAACTAACAATGTAGACCTGGCCAAAGGACCAAGCCAGAGTCTGCAGGTCCTAAGAGCCAAGGAGGGGTGGGGAGGGTGGGGCTGGGGCGGGGGTGGTCAATAGTTCTATTTGCCTGCAACCCTTTTTGGCAAACCTGTGGAAAAGCCCTTCAAGGAGAAGAGGTCAGTAACTGAGAAGGATTTCATGGGGGAGATGAAGGTAGAACTTGGTTTTGAAAGGTGATTGTTTGGAAGGACGTATTGATGGGAAAAGACCTTCCAGCAGAGGAAATGATACAAACCAGGGCAGAGAAGTGGTAAGTAAGGTCTGTGAGCTGTGGGGAGTGGTGGAGACAGTGAAAGATGACTGCAGAGGGTCTACGTTTAAATATAGTGGGATTTTTGCAGACTAGACCCAGAATGGGGAAATTACAGAAACTACCATGTTAAGGCTCAGCAAGAAGGAGGTATATTTTTTAAAAGTCCATGTTGGAGAAGGTGAGGAAACAGACAATTCCTGCTGGTTTGGTATAACCTCTTTGGGGGAACTTTAGCAGCTTCTACCAAAAGTGTAAGTTCCCAAGCTCTTGATCCAGAATCTCACTTCAAGGAATGTATTCTGTAAATGTAGGTCTATACTTTTTTTGTTTTCTGTTTGGCTGCACTGTGTGGCATGCGGGATCTCAGTTCTCCAACCAGGGATCAAACCTGTGCCCCCTGCAGTGGTAGCATGGAATCTTAACCGCTGCACCACCAGGGAAGTCCCATTCTATAGTTTGCATATGGGTATACACAAGGTTCCCTGGAGGCTCAGACGGTAAAGCATTTGCCTACAATGCAGGAGACCCAGGTTCAATCCCTGGGTTGGGAAGATCTCCTGGAGAAGGAAATGGCAACCCACTCCATTATTCTTGCCTGGATAATCCCATGGACAGAGGAACCTGGTAGGCTACAGTCCATGGGGTCACAGGGTCAGACACGACTGAGTGACTACACTTTCACTTTAATACACAAGGTTACTCACTGTAGCATTTTTGTAACAACAAGGGATGAAAATAAGATTTGGAAACAACCTGAATATTCATGATTAAGGGCTCACTGGATAAATTAAAGTACATCCATACAATGGAATACTATAAAGCTACAAAAAGAGAGTTCTATGTACTTCGTGCTTTCAAATATATATTTAATGGAAAAAGCAAGGTACAGAATGCAATGTTTAGAATGCTGATGCAAGTGTAAAAATCAAGGGAAAGAAGATGTGTGTGTCTATGTATTTATATGTATAAAATAAAGAGTACATTAAAAAACATAACAGTTGCTTCTGAGTCAGGAAGCTGGTTGCTAAGAAACGGAGTGGGAGGAAAACTTTTTATAGTATATCTTATTCTTCTACCCCAAATTTGAACTCATGTGTATTATGTATTTAGGAATAAAACTCAAGTTGAGAAAATCCATTAGACTACTTAAAACAAAAAATAGTATCCATGATCCTAGATATTCTAGGCATGCAAGATACTAAGAGACAGAAGTTTTTATTAGTTTTATTTCTTTTAAAATTGGGCCCTTGTTTCTTCTACAAGTCTTCTGGATTCCTATTTTTATATTAACTATTCTAGCAATGGTCACTTAGTTCACTTTAGTTCAGAATCTCTTAATAGCATCTGCACTTAATCAACCATCCAAAAACATTTGATTGTGCTTATTTTTCACATGTATTTTAATGAATTGTATCATTCAAGCCCAAGACCGAAACACATTATGTAAAGACTTCAAAATTATTCATATCATTCAGTTCTTTTTTATGTAGGTGCTCAATAAAGATCAAACAATAATGCCATCCCCATGTGTATTAGCAAATATCCTCCTGATTTTGGTGGAATGAACAAATCTATTCATTGTTTACCTCTTTGAAAAAGAATTGAAAATTGCCAAATGCACTTTTCCCTCAGTTCCAAGTCTATGTCCAACCACACCCTGTCTGGACATAAAAATGCAGCCTCATACTCAAGTTTGTTATTGCTAAGTGCTTCCAGACACTGGTAAGCAACTTCTTCCTGTCCCCTGATCCCTATCCTAAAAACAGAGAAGAAATTTAGGCAGAAAGCTCAAGTATTTTAAATCAATAATTGGGACAATAAAGCAGATGTTCCTGAAGTAATACCCTTGATCGATATTCTAATCTCTCTGCAACAAAGGAAAAAAGAAAATTTCTCTTAAAATACCTTCACAGAAGGGCCTTGGTTACTTTACAATCTTTCTCAAAAGAGTGCTAGATACAGAGTGCATTCTTGTAATAAATACTGCTTGAAATATTTAGATTTCTCTCTGGGCCATGGGATTTTGTGTTAAAAACAGTTGTTCTTGTTATAGTTGTAGCTATACATTAAACAGACTAGTACATTTGCTAGAAGTGCATGTTGCTGCACACCCAGACTGTGCAAGTCTAGGATCCTAAGGCAGTAAAGCACTGTCTCCATTAGCCAGCTACAAACTGGAAAGAATACTGGGGGGGCAAATGGGCCAAAGAGAGTAAGATAGGTCACCTCTTCTTTCTAACTAAGGGCAGACAAATCTGGGGCTTTTGGTTAAGGCAAAGGAGAATTTTCAATGGCATTAAAATAACTGTGGTTTTTTTTTCTTGCCATGCAGCATGGCTTGTGGGATTTTACTTCCTAGAATGCTTTGCTTTAGTTGTGTCTGAATCTGTGTGACACCATGGGTTATAGCCGACCCGGCTCCTGTGTCTTGGGATTCTCCAGGCAAGAATACTGGAGTGAGCTGCCATTTCCCACACCAGGGGATCTTCCCTCCACCAGGGATCCAACCCATGTTTCTTGTGCCTGCTGAATTGGCAGGTGAGTTCTTTACCATTAGCTCTACCTTACTTCTCAGACTGGGGATCAAACCTGTGGCCCTGCAGTGGAAGCGTGCATCCTAACCACTGTATCTCCCTAAAACAAATTTTTAAAGTTTACATAATCCATAGGTACAGGTACCATTAAGTAATAGGAAAGGACAATAAGGCGTCAGAATAAACGCAGCAAAGATTTTCTGCCTTCCTTGACTATTACCAACCACAATAGAGATTTTCAATGATTTTTCTTTTTTAGCCGATGACATTCATTCTTATCTATTGTATCAGGAATGTCGCTTAACATAATCTTATGGAGCTAAGGTAGCTCATTAAGCATAGTGAAAAAATTATGCTGGTATGTGCTGAGGATCTGATTTCGCAGCGTTCATTACCAGAGTCCCAATTCCCAAACGCTTCCTCCTCCCACCAGGCATCCTGAATAAACACTGTGTAAACAGAGTATTTACTATCCTGTCACCATGCAGTTTATGCATGTGTCCTCTAGGTGTCTTCAGTGACCAGCTTTCGAGGAGATTTTCATGCCATGGGCCAGCTGGCATAGCAAGAGCTCAGCTTACTAGAATACGTTCTCATGGCTTCTTTAGAACATTTTGATTATCTAGAATAAAATTCTGTATTTTGGATTCCACATCTGTCTTTTGTGCAATAAATACTTCCAGACATTAAAAATTTTTTCAAGTTCATCTTTACTAGCTATTAAAAAATGTTTTTGCTTTCATCTTAGGTAAATACTGACCTCACATTTCTACAACGTGACTACTCAGGAAATACTCTCTCCTGATGTAAGTGGTTTAAATTAAGTTGAAGCACATTTCCTGGGAAGGGGAGGTGAGGAGATAAAATGTATAATTATTTTCTGTTTTCCTTTGTTATTACAGGTTTGTACTTAGGGAAAATTCTAAAAATATATTGAGGGGGAAGATGGTGTTGTTCTTGAAACCTAAGAAGAGTTTGAAGAGGTGGCCGAGATCTGGGATTTGACACTGATAAACGTGGGTGGGGTCAACGTTCCTTGGGCTAAGGAGTTTTTGTTGCAAGCCAGATGATCTATTGACTGTTTCCAAGACTCTATGCCACTTAGTATAAGACACTGAGTGAGGACCCAGCAGAGGCTTACAACATTTAAAAATGACACTTCCAAGTAACTGTTCTTCAAATATTTTTCAAAAACTTTTATGTTCAAATAAGTAAGCAGGAAAATTGATTTGCAATGATAATTAGAAGACAACAATATAGTATCCCATGGAATCATTTCCTCTTATTCCTTTGTTCTTAGAGCTACAGATTATCACAATTTTTCTCTTGTTAAGCTTTTTATTTGGAAACAGTTTCAAACTTACAAAAAGTTGCAAAAGTTAAGAGCATTATAAGGAACACTCCTAGACCTTTCATTTATATAACATTATGCTATTTGCTTTGTCATCTCTGCTCCTCAATATCTATCTCTGTCACTGTTTCTGTTTTCTGTCTCTCTTGTTTTCCTGAACTGTTTAAAGGCATCCTGCAAATATTACGGCCCTTTACACCTAAATCCTTCAGTGTGTATTTCATAAAACTGACTGAAAGATGGCCATTTATGTCTTAAATTCACATATCCATATTCAAATGTTATCTGTAATCTAGTAATGTCATTTTGTAGCATTTTTTCCTTTCCTGTGGATCTATTCTAGGGTTAGGTATTATATTTAGTTGTCAAGTCTCTCTAACTTCCATTAATCTGGAGCAAATCACACAAACATTCTTTGTCTTTTATGATACCAATTTTTTTTTTTCTCTGCACTATGTGCAGCATGTGAAATCTCAGTCCCTGATCAAGTCTTGAATCCAAGCCCCCTGCAGTGGAAGCTCAGAGTCCTAAGCACTGGACTTCCAGGGAATTCACAAGACTGATATTTTTTGAAGAATGTATTTACCACCACCACCCCCCTTAAAATTCATTATATAATTACTTTTTCTCTCTCTTGCAACTAATAGGACTATGCAAATGTTCCTATGTCATCAAAATTTTCTCCCAAAAGTTAACATTCAATGACAATTCCCTCTTGCTTTGATTTTAATCATGACAGCTGCAAAAGGATAATTGTCGAACTCCAGCACCACATTTGTGTCTACTATTTGGTCTTCTGCATTCTACTATAAGCAGAAGACCTCACTTTTCATGCCCACCTAGCTATCGATCTATCGTTATATATCACCACTATTATCTATGTGTTTTGGGAATGGGTATATTAATTTTATTTATTCACTGGCTTAAAATTCATGATTGATGCTGGGACACCAATGCTCAGACTGTCCCAGATTTGGTCAGCAGGAGCCCATTCAAATTGGTTCTTGTGCCTTTGTAACATGTCCTCATCATTGGTTTAAGCATCTTCTTACTTTCTGGCACAGAAGAATATCCCAGGCTCTTTTGCCCCTATCCTATCCTGTCCCTGAAATCAGACATTTCTCTGAGAATCCCTGATTGCTCTTAGTGAGGAATGGCATTAGAGACCAAGATCTAGGTATGCTTATTGCTACTGGGGGCAGGGGCGAAATCTTCGCCTCTTGGCCCTTTAATGTATAACACTAACAAACACTGGGATTTCCCTGTGGTCCAGTAGCTAAGACTTCACGCTCACAAGGCAGGGATCCTGGGTTTGATCCCTGGTCAGGGAACTAGATCCCACAACTAAGAGTCTGAAAGTCTCAGCTAAAAGAACTTGCATGCCACAACTAAGACCTGGATCAGCCAAATAAATAAATATTAAAAAAGAAGAAATACAAACATGTACATATGCATATACACACAGATCTGTGTGCATATGTGTATTTATAATATGTATGTATATATACATACATATTTTAGAATATTTTAGAAATCATAGCTCACACCAATACCCCCAATTCAATTACAGTTCCAAAGGATTATTTCTGTCCTTCTCTCATTTTATATTTGTAAGTTCCTTCTTCCATAATAAGAACCATGGCTTTCAACAATATCAACCCATTTACTCATTTTCAAAGCACTTTTTTTCAATCTTTCATATATGGCTCCAAACAGAAAACAGTTTGAATAAAACTGTAAAAAACTGGAAAACTCTAAGTTTTTCTTTCAACATTAAGGATTTTGTAAATCTGTAGCACTAGTTCTTATGTGATCTCATAAAAATTGGAAATGGGTTGAATGGGACGAGCACTTTGAGTTATATATAATGACAAGTAGCCAGCTGTCTTGCACTGCAGAGTATAGGGTGGGATTTTAAACACCCTGTCCCATGTGACTCAGAGACCTTCAACATGTTTTCTGTTACAATTTGGGACTGAAAGAAGACAGAAGAAACCAAAACAAGAAGGAAGCCAGGAGCCTGTGTTGAGAGAATTGGTACTTGAAGGTGGTTCCAAGAATGAACACACCTGGGTGGAATCCCTGCAAGTCAGCTTTAGAACTATTCCTAGATAAGCATGCAGCTCAGTCTAAGTTGGGTTTTTTAGTATTGGGTCATAGAAGATTCAGAGAAGGCAATGGCACCCCACTCCAGTACTCTTGCCTCGGAAATCCCATGGACAGAGGAGTCTGGTAGGCTGCAGTCCATGGGGTTGCTAAGAGTCGGACACGACTGAGCGACTTCACTTTCACTTTTCACTTTCATGCATTGGAGAAGGAAATGGCAACCCACTCCAGTGTTCTTGCCTGGGAAATCCCATGGACAGAGGAGCCTGGTAGGCTGCAGTCCATGGGGTCGCACAGAGTTGGACATGACTGAAGTGACTTAGCAGCAGCGGCGGCAGCATAGAAGATTTCTTAAAAAGAAAAGGCTATTTCATTATTGAAGGTGAATTATAGTATTTTTACCTTCCTAAACTTTTAAAATGAAAATAGATTGGTTTTAGTTTAGAATAGTTTGGGGAAAACCTCTCTGAAGGTTGATAGTTGACAAATTACACCCCATGTCCTTTCTGGCAGTCCAGTGGCTAAGACTCCATGCTCCCAATACAGAGAGCCTGGGATTCAATCCCTCATCAAGGAACTAGATTCCATGTACAGCAACTATGAGTTTGAATGCCACAACTAAAGAACCCACATGCCACGTGGAGACAAGATCCTGCGCACAGCAACCAGCATAGCCAAATAAATATTTAAAAAAAGATTCTGTCATCCTATGAATGAAGAGATAAAGATATAAATTACAAAGTTTTGCAAAAGGGCAGACATTTCCTTTACAGAGAATTACTGCCAAACTTTCATCTATAACTACTGAAGTCCTCTGATGTTTCTGTTCTTAAATATCTTTTGATTCCCTAGCTACTTCCCATGTTGCAGGCACTGAAATTCTGATTCTAGCAGTTCTAAACTTGGTGCCAGGTAGGTCCTAGAAATGTCTTCTTTTGATGCTCACCCCCTTTCTATGTACCCACCTCTTTTTCTCTTCTGAAGTCTTTCCTATTTTTCTAATGCCTTTTCTTCCACTCATTCCCCATGTATCAACTTGCATCTGCCAAGACTGACAGAGTTCCCCAGTGTGGAATTCATTGATTCTTAAATTTTACAAGACTTACCTTGATACTGAAGATCCACATCCCAGACTCCTCAGGAAGATACTGCCTTTTGGATTCGTGAGGACTGGGCTCCTTTTGCTTCAACATAAAATAGTTGGTGAATTTGAGACAATGAATGAGAACTAAAGGCCATCCCACCAAGCTCCACCAAGCGTCTTATAGAAAGAATTATCATTCATCCAACCATCCATTCTTTATTGGGCACACAGTATGGGCAAAGCAGATTTGGACAATAACTAGTAAATAAGTAAGTACACAAGTAAATGAATTAAAAAGAAGAGAATAGAAATCTGTGATAAATCTTTCGAAGGAAATAAATAGGGTGATAAGTATAACTGGGGTAAAGATTTCATTTCTTAGTCCTTACAGAAGGAAAAAAAAAAAAAAGGTAAAGGTGGGGATTATAGACTGGCAAGGAGGGCCTCCATCATCTGACCCTGCTCTAAAGTTATTTCCTACCACTGTTTCAGTGCCCTTTTCTGATCAGACATGTCTCATTGTCCTAAGAAAGACCCTTTTAACCCTGTCTCTGTGCTACAACACTTCTTGATCTCCTGTCCTTACTTCTTAGCCCTGATGTCATTCTAGATTCCATTCCTTCATCTCTATGCTTATTCCCTGTCAAAGTTCTCCATGACTGCTCCACTTCTTTCTCCTTTCTCTTAATTCTATAGCCCTTGAAACTTCAGCACACAATTTAAATTCTATATTATCTTCATGTATTTAATATTATCTCAACTACTCTATGTTTGTCCCTCTGACCTATTGTTAGGTCTTAAAGTCAGGGACAATATTTCATATTTGCTTTTATGCTCAGCAACTGTTGGGCAGGGAACGAGTGTTCAGACCTAGATGAAAGTTTTAAGCATACTGGTTAATACTGATTGGTTGAGGAGCCTATTGGGCTGTTGCGGATTTGTAGAAGAGCTATTTTATGGCCAGCAGGGCCTTGCTGTACATTTCAAATTACGTGATATAGGTGGCTGCCCTTCTTTCTACACATGAGGCTGGCAAGAGGCTGACTTACTTTCTTCTAAAAAACCTTCTTCTAAAATGCAGCACTTCTAAAATGCAGCCAATGACTTCTTCACTCACTTCCTGGCAGGCTGTAGACCAAAACTCCAGACAAGCCACAATTTTAAAATTTAATTGTATCAGTAGGAGAAGGCAATGGCACCCCACTCCAGTACTCTTGTCTGGAAAATCCCATGGACGGAGGCTGCAGTCCATGGGGTCGCTAGGAGTCGGACACGACTGAGGGACTTCACTTTCACTTTTAGCTTTCATGCATTGGAGAAGGAAATGGCAACCCACTCCAGTGTTCTTGCCTGGAGAATCCCAGGGATGGGGGAGTCTGGTGGGCTGCCATCTATGGGGTCGCACAGAGTCGGACACGACTGAAGCGACTTAGCAGCAGCAGCAGTCCTCACTATTCTGCCTTTCCCCCTCCCTCTATGAGATAATTCAGATCTCTACAGCATAGATGGCTTATATAAAAATGCAGTTATTTTCGAGAAGTTGAGAGACAAGGAGAAACTTGCTTACTACTTTGTTTTACTGTGAAAAGAAGTAACATTATCTGAAATAGGAGCCTATACAAGCAAAGCAATACGTTTGCATAGATCATAACATTTGGGTAACATAGATATATTTTTTAAATTAATTTTTTCTTGAAGTATGGTTAATTAAAAATGTTGTGTTAGTTTCCTCTGTACAGCAAAGGGACTAAGTTGTACATACACATACCTTCACTCTTTATTAGATTCTATTTCCATATAGGTCATTACAGAGTATTGGGTTAGATATCGTTGACTAAAGCAGACATCAGCTATTTGAAAGACAGCATTTTAAGTGGCATGGACTGATGACTCGGGTTTTTACATTCTTTATTGAGTGGAAGCATTATTTGCATTATATTTTAAGGATACGTTAGAAAGCAATACCTATATAACACTTGCATTGTATCAACTTTTCCTAACTGTTCACTCATTCACTCACAAAGCCTTCCATGATGGCTCCAATTACTTATTCTTTCCCTTAATTCTCTAGCACTTGAAACTTGTCACTGTTTTAATTATATATACTGTCATATTTTATTTGATATAAATTATCTTAAATTTGACAAATATAGTCTTAGTGTATTCCGTATTGCCTCATAGAATCCGGGTGGCTCAGACAATAAAGAATCTGCCCACGGTATGGGAGACCTGGGTTTGATCCCTGGATCAAAAGATCCCCTTGGAGAAGGGAATGGCTATCCAATCCAGTATCCTGGCCTGGGAAATCCCATGGAAAGAGGAACCAGGTGGGCTACAGTCCATGGGGTCACAAAGAGTCAGACACAACTGAGCGACTAACATGTTCACAGAATCCGTTTATTTCTGGGGTTTTATATAGTTTCATTCCTTGTCCAAATGAGAATATTTTGGTTCTGCGTTTCTGAACATAGTTGTGATGGGTTATGATACAAAATTAGGTGAACACATGTCCTGCTCAAGTGAGATCCTGCTCAGTTAAGTTTCCTTACAGTAAATATTAAGGCACTACATATTGATTCTGTACTTACTTTCAGACAACTGGTGTTTCATCTCATTCTACAGAAAACAAAACAAAAAAACAAGGCAAGGATAAGTGATTAAATGCCAGGGCAATAAGAGTGAAACGTTACAGATTTTCTGCGGTTACGATTGAAAGCATTCTGAGACAGTGCCTGATGTATTAGAGGTTTGTTTGCTTCCTTCTTGAAAAAGAGCTTGGGTATGAATGGACCCAATAGTGGAAGGGGCTCCTGCAAAACCAGTGTCTCCAGCATGGAATTTGAGTGGGCGAGAAATGCTTAATTGCTATTTACCTGCCGAATGCTGCCTTTGACACACATGATGAGCCAGCGTCATTTGACTGTCACCTCCTTAGGAGGCAGGATTCTTCAGCCCACACTCTGCTCAGCACTGAACTCTTCTCTGTGCATGCTTTGTGTCTGTGTTTTTTGCTCAGACTGTGCATTTTGAGGAAAGCACCAACCCAAGGCAGGCTCCTCGGTTTTGTCATTGTAGGGAGACCAGCAGAGCCTCCCACACAGCAATGTGCTCAAAGAGAGGCAGGGATGCCGAATCCTTTGAAGAAGCATTTCTTAAACAAAAGGGATTCCCCTATGTGCTGGTGTGCCTCGCAAGTCTTTCTTTCCCACCATATCAGGCAGAACTCACAGATGGATGGCTGTCTATTTGTACTTATTAGGCCATATGTTGCCAAATAATTAAGTAAGTAAGTAAGTAGGTCTTAGATGTTTGGGGTCTGGCTTCAGCTCATTTAAAAGTTCAAGATGCAAAGATGCCAAGTGCAGATTTATCAACAGACTAAATGTATTGTCTAAATAAAATAGACCAGCACCCAATATAATAGCCCTGGCTAGTGCATGGATTATGTCTGTACTTAGTTGCTCAGTCGTGTCTGACTCTTTGTGACCCTTTGGATTACAGCCTGCCAGTCTCCTCTGTCCATGGGATTTTTCAGGCAAGAATACTGGAGTGGGTTGCCATTTCCTCCTCCAGGGGATCTTCCCGACTCAGGGATTGAACCCATGTCTCCTGAGCCTCCTGTATGCAGGCAGATTCTTAACCAGTTGAGCCATCAGGAAAGCCCCACTAGTGCATGGATTATTATTATTAATAGTTAATTCAGATATTCCACAGGTCAAATTTTATTCTCTGAAATGTGACAGAATGGCATAGTCAAAGCAAGAAATTACACACAGGATGCTTTCTACCTACTGAGTATCCTCCGTAACCCTCAGCAGAACCCCACCTCTGAAGAACTGCACTGCTGACGTCTTCCTGCTAGGGATGGACCTGAGCCACTAGATCAGTATCAAAATTAACTCACTCTCAGCACAGCTTCCTGGGAAGGGGATAGCACCTGGCCAGGCCAGACCTCTGGGCCCACAACAATCCTACGATCCGTGAAGTCCACTAAATCAAGTCGCATGGGGGGTGCCATGCTAGGAAAAGTCGTGTTTCTTGTGGCATTGCTTGGCGTGTCTACCCATGTTCTCTTGGCTCCCCTCTCCCGGCAGAGGCTCCGCTGTGCAGCCTGAAACAATAAGAGGCCCAGCCCTGGTCCCACAGCAACTCCCACCCACTGTGCAAGGTGCTGGGTGAGAGTCCCCAGGGCCTGGGCGGAAGTTCTGGCTGCCCTGGCAGGCCCAAACACGAGCTCAGGAGAAGGTACACATCCCAGGGGCTTTCCGCCAGCTGTCTAAACTGGTTCAGTTATCCAACTCTTTATCTTCTCTATTTGTTTTTCTTTCCCTGCTTTGGGCCACATATTCTTCACCTTGACATCCAACTCACCTGCAAATTCAAAATTTCCTTGCTTACGTAGCCCCCGTCACAGTAGCTTTAGGCTCCCACACAGTTTAACAAATTAGTGATGTGCTTTTTTCCATTCTCGGAAAATTCTCTATTTCCTACTGTGTTCCTTACTTCTTTTTTCCCCACTATGAACTCTTTTGATCCATAGATTTTTTTTTTTTTTACAAGTGATGGTAGATACCGAGTGGAGCAGTGCACTGGCTGCCCTGTTGTTCATTCATTAGTTTTTAAAAATACCTATGTACTGGGATTTCCCTGGTGTCCCAGTGGCTAGTACTCTGTGCGTGCCCAATGCAGGGGCCTGAGTCTGATTCTTGGTCAGGAATCTAGGTCCTACACACTGCAACAAAGATCGAAGATATTGTGTGCCACAACTAAGACCTGGTGTGGCCAATAAATAAATTAAAAACAAATTTTTAAGTTTGTGCTAAAAAAGATCTACCTACTTTTGAAACATAAAGATCTCCTTTAACTTAATCCTAAGCCATACTATCCATGAAATCACAGGTTTTATGTTTTCTAACATAATTCTCTTTTGGGGGGGTCTAATATAATTTTTAATAAGTAACTGCAAAATTAAAAGAAGAAATAAAATTATAAAAATGAAATAAAAGGTGCTAATTCATGAAGGTTGCATGGGACACCTTCACTTCCCTTCCCATCTCCCACCCAGGTAATTGGAGGTGTCTTCCAAACCCTAGACCAGACTGGTATCAGATAAGAGGAAGTCACTGTACAATTCTCACTATTCTGTTCCTCCTCCTCCTTTTTGGGCCCAATTGCTGATTTAGGATCACAAAAACAATCGTTCGTGGGATTGCTATTGGTAGACCATAGGAAAGGAGACACAGCCAAGACAGCTTGGTGTTACGTGACAATCCACCAGCTCAGGGAGGAGGTAACATGCCCAACGGTGGTGAGGAAACCGCAACTTCTGCCGGAGATAAGGACCAGAACTTACTGTGAATTCCCCTGGGTCAAATGAAAGGCAAAAGATGGGGAGAATTGTGAGAAAAGTAAGACATCATCTTTATCTAAATATAGCATAACATAGACTCAGTGAGTGATACTAACATTAAGGAAGTTTTTGGAGTTCTTGGCAGGGCAAGCTATTCCTGTAATTTGATTTGTGCTGAACATCTCAGCACGTGGGAGACTGGATCAATCTGCCTGTCCTTGCATTTTTACACCACCTTTTACCAGAGAACCCAGGTGCTCAGACTGCACCCATTTGGATGGCTTGCCCCCTCCCAAAACCTGGCAGGGGCCCATGCCAAACATGACAGCAATGTTTGAGCAAGAGATACTCCACCCCTGCCCAGGTTCTGTTCTTCTACTCCTGCCTCCATCAGCTAAAAGCAATTAGCCCCCTCGTGGGATCAGTTAAACAATCAGGTCAGCTTCAGATAATGAGATCATGGACTCCAATAAGAAAAGGAGCCTGAGATTAGCTCTTAAACACTATTCATAACCCTGTCTGGTGGCCTCTGCACTTTTATTTATCACTGACTGATGCTGGAAAGAAAACCTTGGGCAGGGATGACATGCCTGCCTGGCCCAGGGGTGTGGGGAAACACAGATGAGGTGTGTTCCTTTTATCATATTGCCCAAAGGCTGGGGAAGGAGGCATAGCTGGCCACCTGAATGACAGGCAGTATACCCTGGTTGGAGGGTTCCCTCCATTGGCTCGGGGCACAATCTGGCACTACATCCTCAGCTTCAATCATGATATTTTAGTTTCTAAAAGTATTTGTCTACTTTTGAAACATAAATATGTACTTTAGCCTTATCCTAAGGAACAATATGATGAACTCACAGGTTTGATGTTTTCTAACTGACTTTTGAGAGTCCCTTGGACAGCAAAGAGATCAAACCAGTCAATCCCAAAGGAAATAAACCCTGAATATTCATTGGAAGGACTGATGCTGAGGCTGAAGGTCCAATACTTTGCCCATCTGATGTGAAGAGCAAACTCATTGGAAAAGATCCTGATGCTGGGAAAGATTAAGGGCAGGAGGAGAAGGGAGCGACAGAGGATGAGATGGTTGGATGGCATCACTGACTCAATGGACATGAGTTTGAACAACTCTGGAAGATGGTGAAGGTCAGAGAAGCCTGGGTGCTTCAGTTCATGGGGTTACAAAGAGTTGGACATGACTTAGCAACTGAACAACAACATACTTTTGAATATGTAACTTCTAAAGCAAAAAATAATGCAAACGGAGGCTTCCCTGGTGGTCCAGTGGTTCAAAATATGTGTTCCAATGGAGGGGACATGGGTTTGATCACTGGTGGGGGAACTAAGATCCCACATGCTATGGGACAACCATGCCCATGAGTCACAACGAGAGATCCAGAGTGCCACAACTAAGACCCAATGCAACCAGATAAATAAGGCTCTCTGTCCATGGGATTCTCCAGGCAAGAGTACTGGAGTGGGTTGCCATTCCCTTCTCCAGAGGATCTTCCCAACCCAGGTATCAAACCTGGGTCTCCAGCATTGCAGGCAGATTCTTTACTGTCTGAGCCACCAGGGAAACCCAGATAAATAAATATTAAAAAAATAAAGTAAAAATGAAATGTGCTAATTCATGAAGCACCTAAAATTATCTGGAGTACTACTTTTTAGGAAAATTGAGTCAGGTATGTTGGCCTTGGAGGATAGGACAGATTATCTTGTGTCGACGTGAAGAGGCTGACATTGAGTCGATTCCAGATTGTTCTAAATGAGGCTCAAGATTCCATTCTTCATGGGAGGGAGGAGGAGGAAGGGGAGGAGGGAAGGAAGTAGGGGAAGGAGAAAGAAAAGGAGAAGTAGAAGTTTGGAAATTAGAAGGCTAGGTGTGGTAGAGGGCTTCCCTAGTGGCTCAGATGGTAAAGAATCTGCCTGCAATGGGGGAGACCTGGGTTCCATCCCTGGGTTGGGAAGATCCCCTGGAAGAGGGCATGGCAACCCACTCCAGTATTCTTGCCTCAAGAATCCCCATGGACAGAAGAGCCTGGCGGACTAAGCACAATTGAGCATCAGACACAATTGAGCGACTAAGCACAGCACAGGAATGGTAGAAAATGAATCTCAGTTTAGGAGGCTAAGGAGAGAAGAAATTTTCATTATCACAGAGACTAATATGGGCTTCCCAGGTGGTGCTAGTGGTAAAGACCTGCCTGCCAATGCAGGTGGACATAACAGACGTAGGTTCAATCCCTGGGTGGGGAAGATTCCCTGGAAAAGAGCATGGCAACCCACTCCAGCGTTCTTGCCTGGGGAATCCCATGGACAGAGGAGCCTGTCGGGCTATAGTTCATAGTGTTGCACAGAGTTGGACACGACTGAAGTGACAGCACACACACACACAGACCAATACTTTAGGCCTGCAGCACTAACCCCAACCAACCAAATTTCAAACGTCCAGCAATGTCATGGGTAAACCAGGTTAGATAATCCTGAACTAACACAAATCTCCAAAGTCCTAGTAGCTTAATACACTCTACTTTTACACTTAATACACTTTTACTTTTTAGTACTTAATACACTCTTTAATTTTTTTTATTTTTTATTTTTTTTAATTTTTATTTTTACTTTATTTTACTTTACAATACTGTATTGGTTTTGCCATACATTGACATGAGTCCACCACAGATGTACATGAGTTCCCAAACATGAACCCCCCTCCCACCTCCCACCCCATATCATCTCTCTGGATCATCCCCATGCACCAGCCCCAAGCATCCTGTATCCTGCATCAAACATAGACTGGTGATTCGTTTCTTACATGATAGTATACATATTTCAATGCCATTCTCCCAAATCATCCCACCCTCTCCCTCTCCTTCAGAGTCCAAAAGTCCGCTCTACACATCTGTGT
Organism: Budorcas taxicolor; assembly: GCF_023091745.1. Lineage (NCBI taxonomy): Eukaryota > Metazoa > Chordata > Mammalia > Artiodactyla > Bovidae > Budorcas > Budorcas taxicolor. Next base: position 26,444,220 of record NC_068914.1, read on the forward strand.
CTCTTTTGCTGTCTCGCATACAGGGTCATCATTACCATCTTTTTAAATTCCATATATATGTGTTAGTATACTGTATTGGTGTTTTTCTTTCTGGCTTACTTCACTCTGTATAATCGGCTCCAGTTTCACCCATCTCATTAGAACTGATTCAAACGTATTCTTTTTAACGGCTGAGTAATACTCCATTGTGTATATGTACCACCGCTTTCTTATCCATTCATCTGCTGATGGACATCTAGGTTGTTTCCATGTCCTGGCTATTATAAACAGTGCTGCAATGAACATTGGGGTACATGTGTCTCTATTCTGGTTTCCTCGGTGTGTATGCCCAGCGGTGGGATTGCTGGGTCATAAGGCAGTCCTATTTGCAATTTTTTAAGGAATCTCCACACTGTTCTCCATAGTGGCTGTACTAGTTTGCATTCCCACCAACAGTGCAAGAGGGTTCCCTTTTCTCCACACCCTCTCCAGTATTTATTGCTTGCAGACTTTTGGATCACAGCCATTCTGACTGGTGTGAAGTGGTACCTCATTGTGGTCTTTATTTGCATTTCTCTGATAATGAGTGGTGTTGAGCATCTTTTCATGTGTTTGTTAGCCATCCATATGTCTTCTTTGGAGAAATGTCTATTTAGTTCTTTGGCCCATTTTTTGATTGGGTCGTTTATTTTTCTGGAATTGAGCTGCATAAGTTGCTTGTATATCTTTGAGATTAGTTGTTTGTCAGTTGTTTCATTTGCTGTTATTTTCTCCCATTCAGAAGGCTGTCTTTTCACCTTGCTTATATTTTCCTTTGTTGTGCAGAAGCTTTTAATTTTAATTAGATCCCATTTGTTTATTTTTGCTTTTATTTCCAGAATTCTGGGAGGTGGATTATAGAGGATCCTGCTGTGATTTATGTGAGAGAGTGTTTTGCCTATGTTCTCCTCTAGGAGTTTTATAGTTTCTGGTCTTACGTTTAGATCTTTAATCCATTTTGAGTTTATTTTTGTGTGTGGTGTTAGAAAGTGATCTAGTTTCATTCTTTTACAAGTGGTTGACCAGTTTTCCCAGCACCACTTGTTAAAGAGATTGTCTTTACTCCATTGTATATTCTTGCCTCCTTTGTTGAAGATAAGGTGTCCATATGTGTGTGGATTTATCTCTGGGCTTTCTATTTTGTTCCATTGATCTATATTTCTGTCTTTGTGCCAGTACCATACTGTCTTGATGACTGTGGCTTTGTAGTAGAGCCTGAAGTCAGGCAAGTTGATTCCTCCAGTTCAATTTTTCTTTCTCAAGATTGCTTTGGCTATTTGAAGTTTTTGTATTTCCATACAAATCTTGAAATTATTTGTTCTAGCTCTGTGAAAAATACCACTGGTAGCTTGATAGGGATTGCATTGAATCTGTAGATTGCTTTGGGGAGTATACTCATTTTCACTATGTTGATTCTTCCGATCCATGAACATGGTATATTTCTCCATAGTACTTAATACACTTTTACTTTTCCCTCACAGGAAGATTGTTGTAGGTGAATTGGGTCCTTTGAGGCATCCTTCTTCCAAGGGAGACTCGAAGATCCAATCTTGTGGCTTCATGACCTCAGTATATGGTTGCCAGAGTGACCACAGCAGAAGAAGAGCACGTGGAGAGTCTCATGGGACCTATCACTGCCTGAGCCTCAAAGTGACCTGTGTGGGTCACATGGCCCTGCACACAGCAGCAAGATGGGCTGGGACATGTTTCCTCTGGGAGTCCAGAAAAATGAGGAGAACAGCATGAGTGCTGGAAATCTTGGTGCTGTGCTGTGCTAAGTTGCTTCAGTCATGTCTGACTCTTTGTGACCCCATGGATTGTAGCCCGCCAGGTTCCTCTGTCCATGGGATTCTCCAGGCAAGAACACTAGAGTGCATTGCCATTCCCTTCTCCAGGGTCTGGAAATTTCTAAGTAAGAACAATATAACTTTGGACTGACAGTCTGTCTTGGCACCAGTTAATGTGTTTCTTCATACATAACACCTGTACTGGGAGGTCCACTTTGTGGCTTTGTTGTGAGGTTAGACAAGATGTTACATATAAAGTGCCCAAGAATTTCATGACTAGAAAAGCCCACTGGGGTCCCTGGCAAAAGTAAGATGGAATCTAGGTGTTAAGATAAGGACTAGCCTCTTCTTTTGTGTTTAGTCTGGTTTCACTTGCCTTTAGGGGCATATGTACATAGGCCTTGCACCTAACACTTTGGATTAGAGTTCCCAGCACAGAACCATGGTGCCTGACACTTCAGCTTGGCAGACCATGTGCAGAGATGCTGCCCCTGGCTCTGCAATCTGGAGCAGAGAATGTCTTACTCTCAAGCCATCCAAGTAAGGAGATGGGAGAAAAAGAAGTCTTACATCCACCTCCCTGAAGGCAAAGAGCTCCGGATATTTATGGGTTAAAGCTCAGATATGCAGAGTGTGAGGAAAGGTGACTGGAGGTAAGAAAAGGGTGACGTGAACATCATTAGGATAGAGTTTTTGGCCTTCTGATGTCAAAAGGTCATGGATCTTGGACATTTGCACATGCCCAGTTGGAGAGTTGGTGGTCCCAACAGTCTCAACCTGCTTGAACTCAAATTGGACACAGGTGACCCCTAGTTCCTAAAAACAACTTGGGCAAACATCTTATTGTCTAGGCTATGAAACCCTTGGGGAACGTGCAAGTTTTTGAAAAAACAATAAACACAGGTTTGATCAGTAAATGCAGGTTACAGTTCATTATTTACTAAGCAAGTTATAGTTTAATGGATCCAACTGATGACCACCCCCAAGTTTCATGTTTGTCACCCAACTAATGAAAGATCTCATTTTCTTCTCTCCCGCAAGGCTGAAGGAGCTGGTATTAGGCTCTAAGCTCTATTTAAAATGCAACAATAGGGACTTCCCTGGTGGTTCAGTGGCTAAGAGTCCATGCTCCCAATGAGGGGGGCCTGGGTTCAATCCCTGGTCAGGCAACTAGATCCCATATGTCACAACTGAGAGTTTGCATGCTGCAACTAAGACCTGGTGGAGTCAAACTAATAAGTAGATATTTTAAAAAAATAATAAAATGAAATAAAGCTTACAATTTAAAAATATTGTGGTATAAGTACATAATATTAAATTTAACATCTTAATTTTATTCAAGTGTTTGTGCATGTTAAGTCACTTCAGTTGTGTCTGACTCTTGGTGACCCCATGGACAGTAGCCTGCCAGGCTCCTCCATCCATGGAATTTTCCAGGCAGGAATACTGGAGTGGGCTGCCATACCATCCTCCAGGAGATTTTCCTGACCCAGGGATTGATTGAATTCACATCTCTTACGTCTCCTGCATTGGCAGGCAGGTTCTTTACCACTAGTGCCACTTGAGAAGAACTCAGGAATGTTAAATACAGTCACATTGTTGTGTAACAGACCTCCAGAACTTTTTCATCTTGTGAAACTGACAATGTATACCCACTGAACAACTACTCCTCATTCCCCATTCCCCTAGCCCGTGAAAACCACATTCCAGTTTCTATTAGCAGACTGCATTAGGTACCTTGTATAAGTGAAATGACAAATTTTACTTAAAAATCATGATTAGAAAATAACAAATCCCCATGAATAATGAATGGAGCCCTCTTCCAGTGCAAACACAATATTTGAAACTGAGGAAAGGAATTACAGGATCTGTGACACTGGTAGACTTGATGGATCTAATGTCTCCTCTGGTGGCTATAAAGCAATTAACAAAACACAACTGTGGAAGTTGAGATCCTTATATTTCCTCATAAAATTTACTTCTTATGCTTAATCTGTTACTCTCAGTAGTGAAGTTTGAGAGTCATCAATATGACAGTACAGCAATATTGCCTCATCAGTCATGATTTACTTAATGTTTTCTGAATTTAGTAATATTTGATTAAAATTTAATGTGAACATATCATATCATGCCATATATATTATTGCATCCATTAATCAGGTAACTATAGTAATGAAATGCCGGAAGGTTGGATGAAAAAAGAGCCAAAGTCTTGATATATGTTTGACATAATTCCATGAGTGATTAACCAAAAAAGAAAAAAAGTCAGTCATACAAAGCTTCATTAATATATATTGCTTTTACAATCATCTATGTATCATCAGATATTTTTAACCTTTGTTAAGCTTGATTTTTTAATTTACTTAAAGACACTAAATATTAATAACTATGAAAGATATACATTGTTCCATTGAATCACAAGTTGACAGAATGATTCATAGTTTATTCTAATTATTTTTGGATAATGATGTGTGTTAAAACATTATCTAAGTTATTTAATCAGTTTGTCATCAGGGAAATGGCACATATTTAACATGTGGCTGTGTAAAATACTAATTTAAATATCATATTTCTGTCATTTTAAACTTCCATGTCATTGACCATAGCCAGTAATCAGTATGATACATAATTTATGTCTAACATAGGATGTGTTTCATGTGCAAAAATTCTCCTTTTCCTATTAAACACTGAATTAATCATAGATTGTTTCTTTTAATACTGCCATTTAAATCAACCAACAAATAAAGGACCAATTAGTGTATAAACACCTATCTGCAAGATAGTTTAATTTTGACTCAACAGAAGAATGTTGCCTATAAAACACAATTATCCTCTAAATTGTTCCCTTTTAAAAATCCTGTCAGGTTGCACTCCATTCATTCATTCATTCATCACATTTTTTTACTGAACAGTTCTCATGACAAGCATGGTGCTAGGTTATGGGATACAAAAATAAAATAATATGGTCCCTGGTTCCTAGCAGCTCAGAATCTAGTAATGAGTAGAAGCTTACACAAATGCAAGCAGGGGTGGGTTCCCAAGTGGAGTCTGAACAAAGTACATGGACACTGAGAAGAGTGTTAGAGCCAGCCTGGGGTGTCTGGAAAGGACTCTCGGCGGGTAGCTGCCTTAAACGGAGGCAGAGGTGTAAATAACAGTTTCCCAGACACACACATGGGGATGGGAATATGGATTAAAGGTGATTCTAGAAAGCATGACAGCAGGTGCAAAGGCTCAGAGACATGCAAAAACATTTTCCAGGAAGAAGAAAAATTCACAAACCTGCCTTTACCTTGTTCAGTTCAGTCGCTCAGCTGTGTCTGACTCTTTGCGACCCCATGAATCGCAGCATGCCAGGCCTCCCTGTCCATCACCAACTCCCGGAGTTTACCCAAACTCATGTCCATCGAGTCGGTGATGCCATCCAGTCATCTCATCCTCTGTCGTCCCCTTCTCCTGCCCCCAATCCCTCCCAGCATCAGAGTCTTTTCCAATGAGTCAACTCTTCGCATGAGGTGGCCAAAGTATTGGAGTTTCATCAGCTTCAGCATCAGTCCTTCCAATGAACACCCAGAACTGATCTCCTTTAGGATGGACTGCTTGGATCTCCTTGCAGTCCAAGGGACTCTCAAGAGTCTTCTCCAACACCACAGTTCAAAAGTATCAATTCTTCGGCGCTCAGCTTTCTTCACAGTCCAACTCTCACATCCACACATGACCACTGGAAAAACCGTAGCCTTGACTAAATGGACCTTTGCTGGCAAAGTAATTTCTCTGCTTTTCAATATGCTATCTAGGTTGGTCATAACTTTCCATCCAAGGAGTAAGCATCTTTTAATTTCATGGCTGCAATCACCATCGGCAGTGATTTTGGAGCCCAGAAAAATAAAGTCTGACACTGTTTCCACTGTTTCCCCATCTATTTCCCATGAAGTGATAGGACCAGATGCCATGATCTTCGTTTTCTGAATGTTGAGCTTTAAGCCAACTTTTTCGCTCTCCTCTTTCACTTTCATCAAGAGGCTTTTTAGCTCCTTTTCACTTTCTGCCAGAAGGGTGGTGTCATCTGCATATCTGAGCTTATTGATGTTTCTCCCGGCACTCTTGATTCCAGCTTGTGCTTCTTCCAGCCCAGCATTTCTCATGATGTACTCTGTATATAAGTTAAATAAGCAGGGTGACAATATACAGCCTTGGCATACTCCTTTTCCTATTTGGAACCAGTCTGTTGTTCCATGTCTAGTTCTAACTGTTGCTTCCTGACCTGCATATACCGTGTTAATATATACTAAAAAGAGAGAGATGCCAAGACTGCTTCAGGACACTTGCATGCCAAACTATGACTTCATCCCAAGCTTTATGGTGAGGCTGCTGTTATTTGACCTACCTTGTACAGGCATGGTTTTATAACTGTGGACCTAAACAGGAAGACTGGAGAAGGAAACGGCTACCCACTCCAGTATTCTTGCCTAGAAAATTCCACGGACAGAGTAGCCTGGTGGGTTATAGTGTTCCCTGGGGTTGCCAACAGTCAGACACAAATGAGTACACACACAGGAATATGGGGCAACAGGCAGAGGTCACACTCATGCAACTTAAACTAACAGACGTGACGACCTTTCTCTAAAGAATTGTGACTCATACAATTCTTTAACTAAAATTAGAAACTAACCAAAAAAGTTTAATTTAAATCTTTCCCTTAAATATTCAAAAAGAGTAATTGTAGACGGAATCCGGGAGCCTAGGACTATGATATATGTTATAGCTGAATTCAACCTTAGTAGGGAATGTACTATAAGAAAATAGATGTTAACGAGGGCTTAAGAAAACAGTAATTGGAATGTTAGGTGTTGGAAATGGAATCATTTCTAGGATAAGACTGATTCAGGATGAGGAGTAATAGAAATAGAAAAAAGGAACATGATACCCGGAAGGAAAGATCAAACCTGCCTGTCTTATGTATCTGAAATGCTTGACCCTGTCTTTGGGAGTGAGAAGTTGCTCCCAGTTGGAATGAATACTGCTCATGGATGAATGAGTCTGGTCCATGGTGAGGTCAACATCATTTTCAGTGACTTGTTGCAACATTCATGATTAATGTTGATTTATTACTCAATCATTGTGTTATGTAAATAGGCGGCAGTTTTTGTGTGTGTGTCTTGGTGTGATGCTGGTTTAATTGAGTTTGGGGAAGGGGGGAGGAGGTGGGAGGTTCCAGGGTTAGGGTTAATACTGTTAGCTTCTTCCTCAGTAGCAAACTCTTCTCAAGATGGATGAAACAGCCAAACCATTATTGGAATTCCACATGGAAAGGAAGCGTTTTATTATTATAGCAGCGTTATGACAGTAACAGAGAAGGATCTATAAACTAAAGAAAGTTAGTTATAAAGGTTACCATGAGTCAAAAACTGCAACAAAGCATACGTGAATTTGCTGACTCCTTAACGAAGCTCAGGTTTTATTATTTTACTGAATGGTGAGATTATTTAGTTCAACAGAGATACACAGACACAGACCCCCCCATACTAGGACACTTCAAATCAGAAGAGAACTTAAACATTTTCCAAAATGATTGATGTTTATGCCAAATAAAAATGAGAAACCCCATATTTATTATAAGACTTCTATAGTAAAAATGGAATTGTTTCATAAGCAGAAAATTTTACTTAAATCCAAATTGAAGCAGTATTCTATTTAAGTATATAGTTCACTACTTAGAAGGTCCTATTGGGGATTTGAAACTCAAAGTGGAAACAACTTTCATATCCCTGAAGAAAACACTCATCTCTAGGAGTTGCTTGGTACTAAGAACTACAAATGATGAGAAAAAGCATCTCTACCCTAGGATTTTAAGATTCTGAATCGATACCTGAGTTTCTAATGACTGAGGAATCTTTACTACCAATCTTCCTTGCCCCTGCGGAGCTGCTGATACGGAGTGTGGGAGGTGAGTAGGACAAAGCCTCTTCAATTGTGATCAGATAGCTGTTCACAGAAAGGTCTTCCCAGAGTTTGCTGTATAGAAAGCACAACCCACACATCATCATTATTCATTCTTCCAGCTTAAGAGGCTTGTTTTTCACAGATGTGCCCTTCCTGTTTGGCATTTGTAACTGTGGACTGTTGTTCAGTTGAAGAAAATGCGTCATCTAAATATAAACTGAGATTTGGAGCTGATTCATGAACACCTTTTGTTAAGTGAAACATAGAGAGCAGTATCGTTGCTCAGAGTGAGGTATGCAGCCCGGCAAAATTTTACTAGTGTGCTACACCAGGCATAAAAGAGACCAACCAGTGGAATCAAGGGAGCCTTTCTCTCAGTAAGAGTAAAATATGAGGGATAAGAAACATCCCGGAGAAGATTAATAAACAATACGCTGTAGCTTCCGTTTTCTTGTGTACACACTCTATATTTCTCTTGAAGCTTTTCCCATAGAGATAGGTGCATTATTTTTAAGGCGATTCTCGGATTTATTCTTTGAAGCAAATTAAACTTCCTTCTGCGCTTTGATTCAGACATTTGTTTTAGGGCATGTTGTATCTACTGAGGCAGTAGAAGGAGGGAGTTACTGACTCAGTCAAAATGATAGAAGAGAATCTTGTAATTACAGGGACTATGTTCATTCATTTAACATTTATTGAGCACCTATAGTTAGCTAGGCGGTGTGTGCAATAAATGTTTGTGGAATTGATCTCTTGCCACTTCCACAGCACGTCAAACTTCCTGGGTCAGATGGTTAAAATATAATAGGACTCCAGAAAATTTGGTCTGAAAAGTCAGAGTGTAAAAGCTTGTGAGTACTAGAAATCATGAAGATGGTAACAACACCACAAGGAATACAATTTTTTTATCAGGCTGATCATTTGCTCAAAGTTGGCCTATTAGCTACCATCAGACAAAGAGGGATCATTCTAATAAAGAATACATATTTGGGGACTTCCCTGGTGGTCCAGTGGCTAAGACTCTGAGCTCCTGACACATGGGGCCTGGGTTTGATCCCCGGCCAGGAAACGAGATTTGACATGGTACAACTAGAGTTCACATGCTATGAAAGAAAAGACCTGGAACAGCCAAACAAACAAAACCAAGTAAAACAATTATTTTAAATTTTAAAAAAAGAGCACCTATTTTCTCTCTGATGTCTTTTACTGTTTCCACAGTGAAACATTATCATCTAATTTCATATCTGCATTTCACCAACAGGGAGGAAGCAAACACTGCCACCTCATTTTCTAACCAATGTTTTATCGAAATGGTCTAGTTTGGTCAAAGTTCTGGGTCTGATTTCCAGCTACTTCTCAACTCTGTCCTTGGACATCTCGCATCTTTGAACCTCAGTTTCCTCAATAAAAAAAAAATAGACTAATATACATGGAATGAGATAATGATTATAAAAGTACTTTTAAAACTGTAAAGCCCTATGAAAATGTACAGTACAGTAAGTTTTAAAAGGGTAGCTCAAAGCCAAAGGCAGGGAACAAATTTCGGTTAGGTAAAATTACTTTGTTGAATAGAACTTAATCCTATCTCCCTTAAATAGAATCTTCTGAATGCTAAATTCCTAGATAAAATTTATTACTGGTTAGTGTCTAAAAATCTACCTCAAAATGTAGTGGTTATCCATATCAAAATGCAAGTATATCTAAGGTGGCTACTAGTCACTTACCCCTTAGTATAACTGAGAAGAGATTAAGAAGCTCATTTTAAAATGTGAAAATGAAGTATGTGAGCACTGCCTGTCTGAAGAAGGTTGAACACTGCTAATAGGATGCTGAGGTGTTGGAAAACTTGTCCACATTCAAACTGTAATTCTGAAGTCTCTGAAACCACAGGATTTAAAAAAATAATTCATTTAGTTAAAAAAAAAGAAAAAACCTACCGCAGGACTTCCCTGGTGATCCAGTGACTAAGACTCTGTTTTCCCAATGCAGGGGGACTGGGTTCAATCCCTGGTCAGGGAACTAGACCCCACATGCTGGAGCTAAGACCCAGCACAGCCAAATAAATAAAGCAAAATTAAAATAAAATCCTGCCCTGAATGACTGTGAAACCGTTTAGATTCCTTATTTTTCCCACTCAGTGTAATTGAGTGTTGATATGCTTTGCTGAAGAATATTAATGGGTTTGATTTGGGGGTGGTTTTCCCTAGGCCCTACTGGGGATGTTATGTAGCATATAATATACAAACAAAATCTGACAAAGTTTAAATTCTGAAAAACACCTGTTCCTGGTGATTTCACTGAACCTATACAAATATTTTGCACCACCCAGCTTACTTTTCACATTATTCTAACTCAGCTGAGTCCTTTTATGAGCTTGCCTATTAGCAAGAGAAATAAGCCAAACTGCACATAAATTAATAGCCCAAGAAGAAATCTAAAGAACATGATTAGCTTCTGAATTGCCCTACATTCACCACTTGTACCTATTTGTTCTTCTGGTCTTTTCATTAGACACCCTCAGCTTTCTGTATTCTCTACTGCCTGTGTGTTCTAACTGACGGTACTTTTACCTTCTTAACTTTGGTTAATCTCTGGATTCTGTTTATTTCTGTCACAGAATCATGCCTAGCGTGATTGTGCCTGCCTGGATCGACAGCTTCATAATGACAGTGCCATTAGAGGGCTCATTGGCTTCTAATCCTGATGCAGTGGACTAGTAAGTGGTCCTTACGGGGAGCTGCCTGGCCCTGCAATTTGTTCCCTAACATCACGAATCAGCAGGTATGGTCACTGAAGTAGTACTTAGTGGTCTAAAGGCTTTGCTTCCCAAAGTGTGATCCCTGGCCACAGTGAGCTTCTCCTTGGAGTCTGTGAGAAACGCAGAATCTCAGACCCCAACCCAGACCTTTTGAACCAGAATCTGTTATTTCAATAAGATCCCAAGCTATGTTCATTCACATTAACTCTGTGGAGCTCTGCTCTAGGCCCACGTCCCCACCATGCCTAGCACGACTGCAGGCTGCTCCCTGTGAAAATTAATTTCTACTGAGAAGGTTACAAATATTTGGAACTGGAAGCTTAAAGTAAAATAAATTTCTGCATTAAATTTTACAGGAATTTCTCTCTCATTGCCTTTGTCTCAGCTTCATTAGGCAAATAAAACCTTAAAGAAAACTGACTTCTTCTAAGAGTCCTTAGTTTTTCAATATAAACTACTCTTTTGCTCATTTTTGAACAGGACTGTATTTCTCATGATATTACACACACTTGTAGTACTTGATGAAGATCAGTAACTAGCTTTTGCCTTTTAATAATCAGGTCCCCAAAACTTTCATGTATATAAAACATTTTACCTGTTCTTAAGAAAGATTTAAGAAGGCATATATACATCCCTCCCTTTCCCCTGCTTTTTAGTTATACTTTGCCTAGAAGTAATTATAACAATTATTTTGAAATAATAATTTATTTTATAAAATTGACTCTCCCTGATTTACAAAGCACATTAATTAAAAACTCTCACCTTAAAAACAATCAATATAGGACTTCCCTGGTGGCTCAGTGGTAAAGAATCTGCCTGCTAGTGCAGGAGACACTGGTTTGATGATCTCTGATCTGGGAATATCCCACATGCCCCAGAGCAACTAAGTCCGTGCACCACAACTACTGAGACTGTGCTCTAGTGCTTGGGAGCCGCAACTACTGAAGCCCACGCAACCTCAGAGCCTGAGCTCCGCAACAAGAGAAGCCTCTGCAATGAGAAGCCTGAGCATGGCAACTGGAGAAAAAAGCCCAAGCCCTTGGGGAAATGAAGACCCAGCACAGCCAAAAATATCTAAATAAAAATTTTAAAAAATTAATATAGGGACTTCCCTGGTGGTCCAGTGGCTAAAGTTCCACGCTCCCAATGCAAGGAGGGGGCTCAGGTTCAATCCTTAGTCATGAAACTAGGTCCCACATGCCACAGCTAAAGATCCTGGCTGCCCCAACTAAGACCTGGTGCAGTCAGATAAATATTTAAAGTAATAATAAGACATTTTCTCACAACCGTTAGTTTTTAAACCCCTAAATATATTGTTTTTTCAGCACTTACTACAGACCCTTTTGCTGCCTAGATGGCTGCTGCCTAGATAGCATATTTCGTAAGCAAGTCATCAAGTCCCAGTTCATCAACTGTTCATTTTAATTTATGGATACAGTCTTGGGTTGGTGATGTGGAAGCACAGCGGTACAAAAGCTCCAGGGCCTTCCTTCATGGAACTGAGTGTGCAGCATGCACTAAAATGATGGTATTATGAAGAGAATATAATAATTGCATAAAAGCATAAGCAGGCCACCAGGAGACTTTGGAGAAGGTTTGAGTATGGGGGTGAGCACAGAGAAAGCCTTTACTAAATATGAACTTTTACCACACAAACTCTTGCTTTTAAAAAAAAGAAATGGAATTAGATGCTGAACAGAAAAATTTTATAGTCATTTTACTCTCTGAAATAACTGTAAAAACAAGAGTAAAGAAATGTGACTGACAAAGAATGATTAGGAACCCAGTTTCCCGTCTGGGTATAGGACATGTTTGTGTGTCCTCCTCTCTTTCGTTTCCCTGTACACACCTCCTTCTCTCTGACTAGTTTAGATGGTGCTCATCTTTGCTGCACCCATGTGTCTCTGCCCAAGCGGAGTGTGACTAGCAATTTAGCACTGCTCACCTGATCTGGTCATTTCACTTTCCCATGGCTTTTTTTCCCCTTCAATATTTCCTCTTTTGGGACTTCCCTGGTGGTCCAGTGGCTAAGATTCCACACTGCCACTGCAGAGGGCCTGGGTTTGATCCCTGGTCAGGGAACTATTAATAGATCCCACATGCTGCAACCAAAAGTTTCAGAGTACCTTGGCTAAGACTTGGTGCAGCCAAATAAATGATAAATATTTTTAAAAATTTCCTCTCTTCTTTGAGGGAAAGTTTTAGCCTTTTGCTTCATGTCAGTACATCTAATAAAGTTAGAATTGTGGAGGGAGGTGAAATTTAAGCCCAGAAGATTAGCTGCTTATAATGTAGCAGCTTTAATAAAAGATGTAGTACAGAAGAAATTTTATGGAGTATTAATCTAATTCACTGATTCACTTATTCTCTGATTGCAATTAATCCTCCTATCACTGTGATTTACCTATTTTTTACAGATCATTGGAAGTTTCATTGTTGGTATTTTTATCTTATTAAACATTTTATTCAATTTATTCAAACCAAAAAATAAGTTCACACATTTCTCCTACCCCATCCCTAACCTTCCCCGTGCCTTACCCTCATCTCATGCCACCACCAAACTGTTCTATCACATAGCTTGCTTTTTTTGTTTTTTGGCTTTCCACATATAAGAGAGATCATAATAGTGTTTATCTTTCACTATTTGACTTATTTCACTTACTCTTATTTTTTATTTTTATTATTTGGCTGTGCCACATGGTTTGCAGAATCTCAGTTTCCCGACCTGGGATTGAACCCAGACCGCGGTAGTGAAAGCTCTGAATCCAATCCCTAGGCCACCAGGGAACTCCCTTACACTTGTTTTTAAATAATTTTTCCACTTACTTTTTAATAATGAAAAGATAATAAATCCAACAACCTCTTTTAACCCTCTGGCCAAAGCATTTTCCTCAAATCCAGTGCCTATGTACTTGCTATTTTTTCTGTTTTTGCCTTCTATTCTATTTCTCCTCCAAGAGGAGACAGAAAAGAACTGTTAAGTAGTTCCTTTATTTCCATGATACCAAATATCCCAACACCCGACCAGCCAACGGCTTTCCTGACTAGCTTGAGCAGTTGGGACCCATGAGGACACAGACTTCTGCCACAGGGCGACTTCCTCCTGGCCTCTTTGCTGCATTTGGAAGGCAGAGGCTCCTTGTAGCATAGTGCCAGTGCTGGTCTTCAAAGATGGGGCTTTTGACTTTCAAGAGGGAAGAAGATGAAAAGAAAGGAAGTGCAGGCGTGGGTGGACTCCGAAGACCCACAGGATGAGGCCAAAGGCCATTGACCTATGACAACTTCAAATGGGGCAATTATGAAAATAAGAGTTTTCAGTCTTTCATAGTTGCTAAAGACCTGTGATACGTGTTACATTTATCATATAAGGCAACACAATAACTTTACTCGCCAGAATAGTAACTCACCTTTGTCCCTCTAGCATGAATAAAGGAGTTAGGAAGCCTGACTTCGGGCTTAATATCTGCAATTGCCTGGTCAACATTAACTTCCCTGTCCATTCCTCTTGTTTCTATCTTTTATTATATACAAGTGATGACTCCTGAGGATATACCTAGATGGCTTTTTTAACCCCCTGGCAAAGTATGCTCTTCAAATCCAATGCAATACACTATGCTTGACAGTGAAGTATGAAAATCAAGTAATATAGAAGGGAAGCAGAACACTTCACCAGTGAGGCTCAGGGACACTGCTTCATTTATCATGGAATTCTTGAATGACTGGTATTCATACAAGCACCTTGGTTTTACTAGTCACAGAAAAATAGACGCATTAAAATATATGTTGAGGCTAATTCTAAAATGTAGTTGTTTATATGATACAAGAAAATACATGTACAAAACTGTAAAGTAAAATACCTAAATCACTGCATTTTTAAACACTTCAAATGAAAACAGATTTGGGAATGTAAAATGTGTATTTCCACAAATCATGAGAAATCCAAAGTGTAAACTGTGTAACTAGAAATTGGGGGTTCAAAATAAAACAGATCCTCACCAAAAACTCAACCTATTTGTTTTTGGCTGTGCAGTATAATTACATATTTAAACACTTCAGAATCTCGCCTAACAATTGAACATTCAGAGCGGAAGCACAGAAACCACACTGGAGCTAATACAGAGTTCCTTTCTCCTTGTAGAAAAGCTTGTCCGGTCAGGCAGTGTGGGAAATTTTACAAGGCTCACACTCTCTTCTTATTCTAAAGAGAAGTAAATGGCTTGAGTGCCCTTGGGCATTCTTCGGGAGGAGTGTGGTCACGGACTTTCAAAAAGCGGGCTTTTCTGTTAATCCTCTTCCAGTCTGTAAATACATGACTCCCCCTGTTTCCTCAGAATAAATGCTGAGCTAAAGGGCTGTTTAAGGAGAAGTGCTTCAGTCATATAAAAAGAAAAACAAAACAAAACAAAACAACGACAAACCAAAAAATTATGTAAGGCCCTCAGTAAACATAGTGAGGTTGTGGGGCTCCTAGACAAGTCACTAAACCTTTCTGCATCTCAGTTTCTCCAACCATGAAATGGAGATAATAACACATGTCCTTCTACCTCACAAATAATTCTCTTATAGGATACTATTTGCCTGAGGGACCAAGAGATCTCCTAGGAAAGAAAGGAGGGCCCTTCCAAAATGAATGCTTGTGTGTTCACTCAGTCCACAAACCCCTGTTGTATTGAGGGCCTTCTATATGGCAGGTGCTTGGACAGTTCTGGGGACATAACAGTGGGATGATACCCTGGACTCTAGCTGAGCTAAGTGGAGACAAGACAGAATGTCCTTTGGCCTGGGCTGTATTAACCCGTGCCTGATTCACTGGGGAAGGGGCCATGATTCAAAAGTAACTATGGCTGTCTGAAAAGTATCCCAGTGGCCAGTGGGAATCTTATTATAGGATTCATGTGACAGAGTATGACTTCCAAGTTCAGGAGCATTAGTGTTCCACCCATGGCAGAGATATCAGCTCTCAATGGGGCCTTTGGGGCTTTCTGGATCCTCACCTATGGCCATTGGAGCTGGAGCAAGAGAGGAGGTGTTCTGGTTTGGGCTGCTCCCACAAACACCGTAGACTAAGTGACTTAAACAATAGACATATATCGCTTACAGTTCTGGAAACTGAAAGTCTAAGATCAAGGTGTAAGCAGATTTGGTTCCTGACACTGACCCTTTTCCTGGCTCGCAGACCACTTCCTCACTGAGTTCTCACATGTGGAGGTGACAGAGGGAGAGAACTGATCTCTCTTCCTCTTCTTCTAAGGGTACCACTCCCATCATGGGGGTCTGACCCTCAAGGCATCACCTAAAATTAAGGCATCACCTTAATTACCTCCTAAAGGCCTCACCTCCAAATACCATCACTTTGGTGATTCGAGCTGCAACATATGGATTTTGGGAGGACTTTAGTCCATAGCAGGAGGGAAACTGTACGTGACCCTCAGAGCTAAGAGCTTGTGAGAGCCTCTTGGGAACTCCCAGAAATCACGGTGGGTGAATTTTCCGGTGAGGGCTAGTGGTACAAAAATAATGGATGAGCTCAAAACTGGAGAAATACCATTTCTGCTGTTATGGTGACTAACAAGTATTACTACTATTAGTACCTCTGATACTACTGCTATCACCATTACTAGTGCTACTACAATTATTACTGTTATTTTTTTCTCTTTAGGCACAGGGAAATTCATTCTCTATAGCAGAGAACCACCACTGTAAAAAATAAGAGAGCCAAAAATCAAACTAATGTATACGAAATTGACTTCTAGAATTCTATCAGATATACCGTTGGAAATGATACATCAAACGCAGTACTTTCCTGGTTGATATTCTTAATTGTGATCTTTTAAAAAAACAACAAACCATTACTCTTAGACAAAATTAATCTATGGTTTTTCCTATTTATCCTTTTTTGGTATATTTACCACAACATACGTTTTAATCTAGGTAAGGAACATTGTTTCAGTCTATTTTTTGGTTTGAGTGTAAATGGCTCTCTATAAAATCTGGAGGGTATCACTGATGATTTGGCCATGAAATTCTCTTGGTGGGTGTGGTTTGAGGCGTAATTAGAACTCATGCCTCTGTAGAGGAAAGCAGAGATATGCTGTTTATAGGTAAAGTTATATGAGACACAATGATAACCATCCAGAAGTGCAGAAATTTTTGATAACAAGCTGTGCTTGGAATTTAAACATTTTTAAGAAGGGAAAATCAGTATTTATTATCCATATACCAAATCACAGTGATTCCCTCAAAACCTGCCTGTTCAATTTTTTTTTTCCGGCTGTGCTGGGTCTTAGTTGCAGCATGTGAGATCTAGTTCCCTGACCAGGGACTGAACCCAGCCAGGTCCCTTGCATTCAAAGTTCAATCTTAACCACTGGACCACCAGGGAAGTGCCTGCCTCTTAAATTTTACGTGATTACAGTTTCCACAAACCCATATTTTGTAAAATCATTGTAGTTGGGTTACATGAAGCCAGATGTACCTCTAATTGATATTGTCTCCACCAAGGCATGACCATATTCCTGTAGTGCCGTTAAGGCTTTTACCATACCATACTGGAACCAGGGATTTTACTGCTTATCTCTTCCATTGGACAGGGAACTCCTTGAATCCAAAGATTATCACTACTTCATCTCTGGCAACCTAGCAGCTCCTGGCAAAAAGCTGGAGTTATAAGAACATTGGGTGAATGAATGTTCCTTTACATGTTCTATTACCACATATATTCTATTGGATCTCACTGCAATTAAAGTGTTCTGAATGAGTGATACTTAAGAGATAAAATAGATGTGGTATCAATCCTCAGCAAATTTAAGAAAACTGAAATCATATCAAGCATCTTTTCTGACCACAATGTTATAAGATTAGAAATGAATTTCAGGAAAAAAACTGTAAAAAAGAACCAAAAACATGTGGAGGCTAAATAATACTGAAATCAAAGAGGAAATTAAAAAATAGAGACAAATGAAATGAAAACATGATATCCAAAACCTATGAGATGCAGCAAAAGCAGTTCTAACAGGGAAGTTTATAGCAATACAATCCTCCCTCAAGAAACAAGAAAAATCTCAAACAACCTCTGTTTATACCTTAAGCAACTAGAGAAAGAAAAACAAACAAAACCCAGAGAGACCCAGAATAGTCAAAGCAACCTTAAGAAAAAACAGTGGAGCTAGAGGAATCAGGCTCCTGACTTCAGAATATACTACAAAGCTATAGTCATAAAAACAGTATGGTACTGGCACAAAAGCAGAAATACAGATCAATAGAATAGGACAGAGATAAACCCATGTATATATAGCCACCTAATCTATGACAAAGGAGGCAAGTATATACAATGGAGAAAAGACAGTCTCTTCAACAAGCAATGCTTGGAAAATTGGACAGCTACATGTAAAAGAATGGACACACCCTAACACCATACACAAAAATAAACTCAAAATGGATTAAAAAGCTAAATGTAAGGCCTAACACTATAAAATTCTTAGAGGAAAATATAGGCAGAGTACTCTCTGACATAAATAGCAGCAAAATCTTATTTGATCCATTTCCTAGAATAATTAAAGTAAAAACAAAAGTAAACAAATGGGACCTAATTAAAATTTAAAACTTTGCACAGCAAAGGAAACCATCAATGAAACAGTCCTCACAATAAGAGAAAATATTTGCAAATGAAGGAACTGAAATGAATTAATCTCTAAAATATGCAAACAACTTATGCACCTCAATGTCAAAAAACAAAAGCTCAATTGAAAAAATGGGCTGAAGATTTAAACAGACATTTCTCCAAAGAAGATATACAGATGATTAAAAAGCACATGAAAAGATGCTCAACTTCACTAATTATCAGACAAATGCAAATAAAAACTACAGTGAGGTACCACTCCAAGCCAGTCAGAATGGCCATCATCAAAATGTCTATAAACAACAAATGCTGGAGATGGTAATGGAATCCTTCTACACTGTCAGTAGAAATGTAAACTGGTATAGTTACTATGGAGACAGTATGGAAGTTCCTTAAAAAAAACAAAAAATAGAGCTATCATATGATCCAGCAATCCCATTCCTCCATGTATCCAGTTCAGTTCAATTCAGTTCAGTCTCTCAGTCGTGTCTGACTCTTTGAGACCCCATGAATCACAGCACGCCAGGCCTCCCTGTCCATCACCAACTCCTGGAGTTCACTCAAACTCATGTCCATCAAGTTGGTAATGCCATCCAGCCATCTCATCATCTGTTGTCGTCCCCCCCCCCCCCTCCCCTCAATCCCTCCAAGCATCAGGGTCTTTTCCAGTGAGTCACTTTTCACATGAGGTGGCCAAAGTACTGGAGTTTCAGCTTCAGCATCAGTCCTTTCCAATGAACACCCAGGACTGATCTCCTTTAAGATGGACTGCTTGGATCTCCTTGCAGTCCAAGGGACTCTCAAGAGTCTTCTCCAACACCACAGTTCAAAAGCATCAATTCTTCGGTGCTCAGCTTTGACCACAGTCCAACTCTCACATCCACACATGACCACAGGAAAAACCATAGCCTTGACTAGACAGACCTTTGTTGGCAAAGTAATGTCTTTGCTTTTGAATATGCTATCTAGCTTGGTCATAACTTTCCTTCCAAAGAGTAAGCGTCTTTTAATTTCATGGCTGCAGTCACCATCTGCAGTGATTTTGGAGCCCCCCAAAATAAAGTCTGACACTGTTTCCACTGTTTCCCCATCTATTTCCCATGAAGTGATGGGACCAGATGCCATGATCTTCATTTTCTGAACGTTGAGCTTTAAGCCAACTTTTTCACTCTCCTCTTTCACTTTCATCAAGAGGCTTTTTAGTTCCTCTTCACTTTCTGCCATAAGGGTGGTGTCATCTGCATATCTGAGCTTACTGATATTTCTCCTGGCAATCTTGATTCCAGCTTGTGCTTCTTCCAGCCCAGAGATTCTCATGATGTACTCTGCATAGAAGTTAAATAAGCAGGGTGACAATATACAGCCTTGGCGTACTCCTTTTCCTATTTGGAACCAATCTGTTGTTCCATGTCCAGTTCTAACTGTTGCCTCCTGACCTGCATACAGATTTCTCAAGAGGCAGGTCAGGTGGTCTGGTATTCCCATCTCTTTCCGAATTTCCACAGTTTATTGTGATCCACACAGTCAAAGGCTTTGACATAGCCAATAAAGCAAAAATAGAGATTTTTCTGGAACTCTCTGAGAACCATAATTTTAAAAGATACATGCACCCCAATGTTCACTGCAGCACCATTTACAATATTCAGGACATGGAAGCTACCTAAGCAACCTAAATGTTGATCTACAGAAGAATGGATAAAGAAGATATGGTACATATATACAATGGAATATTATTAAGCCACAAAAAAGAACAAAATATACCATTTGTAGCAACATGAATGGACCTAGAGCTTGCCATACTGAGTGAAGTAAGACAGAGAAAGACAAATATCATATGATATCACTTATATATGGAATCTAAAAAAAAGCTATAGATGAATTTATCCTCAAGACAGAAATAGAGTTACAGATGTGGAAAATAAATGTATGGTTATCAGGGAGTAAAGGTGGGGAAAGGATAAATTGGAAGACTGGGGTTGACATATACATATATAAAAGAGATACCTAATAAGGACCTACTATATAGCACAGGAAACTCTAGTCAGTACTCCAGTAATATAATGGCCTGTATGAGAAAAGAATGTAAAAATGAGAAGATATATGATTTTGTATAACAGATCACTTTGCTGTACACCTGAAAGTAACACAACATTGTAAATCAACTACACCTCAATAAAAATTTAAAAAAAAAAATAGATCTGGTGATTCACTGACATGGAGAGAAAGAGAGAGAGATCCCCTGATCTAGGATGACTCCCAAGTGTGTATATTAAGCAATTATTAATGTATTGCATGGCAATCATCTAGATAAAATACATGAGGTGAGCAGTATTTTGGGGAAAAGCAATGGAACTTATAATTCTCATTGACAGATAAGTGAGGATTAGAGAATTAAAGATCAAACAACCAAAAAGTGATAGAGCTAGGATTCAAATCCAGGAAGCTGCACAACTGTCCTGACATCCATTATTAAAACATTTCTTAACCTTAGGCCCTGCCTTCCTGCCTGGGAGGAGCCATGCATTTCAGCCAATGCATCACTATTGGAAAGACTAAAATTCTGTCCCTTAATGTGAGCATCTGTGAGCACAATTAGAAGGTGCACTCAGGACACATCCAGGCACATCAGTATCATTAGTGTTAAGTCTTTTCACATATCATCAACTCTTTTCTCCAAAGAAAACATAGAGAAATTATTCCTAAGTATATAAATAAAGAAAGCTGTATTTCCAGGTTGAAATATCCCACGTGTGTGTGTGTGTGTGTGTGTGTGTGTGTACACTTGTTGCTCAATTTTCATTTATACCGTGAAATTTTCTTAATTAATTTTATGGGAGAGGATTTCACATTACAGGCTAAGAAGTTCCTATGGAGCTCCTCAAACTAAAGGCAACCCAAAGAACTTTATCAGCAACATTCATCATTTTGTTGTTTTTAATCTGTAAACTAAGAATGTTACTTAATACTTAATTCTCAGTGAGCTTATACATTTAATATGCTCAGAACAGTGTCTGGCACATAGTAGGAACTTCATAAATATTAGTTATTATAATTGACAATAGTATTTATTCCTCTCTCCACAGCTATTTTTTGGATCTACTTACAGGATTTTTAACTCAAAATCCTTCTGTGTTTAAAAATACCCTTTTCAGGAAAATAAAGTTTCAAAATAATCATTTTTAAAATTGACAATAGGGAAAGAAGTTTTAAAATTATTAACATTGAATTGAAAAAATGTTTTTCTCTCATCATGTTTAAGGTAAATTTTCTTTAATAAGAAATCAAAATTTCAGGCATAAGCCAACTGCATGCCATAATTGAATAAAATTCACTTCAAATTTATATGTAACAATGTACATTTCTTTAACAGGCTGTGACTCATATATTTGCTTAAACAATTGAAAACTTTACAAAATCTTGTATTTAAGATATTACTTTTTAATATCCTTGCATTAAAATGAACATGATGACTTTTTAATATTACTAGAAAGCACCCTATCCCCAGTTGTAAAGATATATTTCTTGTGTGATTTTATTATATGCTTAATAATAGTACCTGTGAGCTCAGATTTCTTTTGAATAAAATTGATTGGAAACAATATCTACCCTAAAGCATCTTTAATGTCATTATAGATGGGTAGGAGTAAATTAAGCGGTATTTAGGCACCAAAGTCTTTAATTTCATTGCATTCGAGTAGGAGTTAGACATTATGAGGTCCAATTAAAAAAGTCGCTAATGTTTTTACATCTGAGTAGGAGTAAATTAAACAAAATCACTCCTGAGCTGCTAATATCATTTTAATTGAATGTCATTCAGTTCCTAACTGCTGTTACAACACCACTGATAATGAGCTATTTCTAAAAGCATCTGAGACTCCAGGGCTGTGGCTGCTGAAAATAAAGTTACAGGTTAGGAGATGACAGGGCGAGCACTGGGATGTGGAAAAAGAAGCTAGCAACGTGATGAGAGAGGTGACACCCTCTTTGGTGACATGACCTTCAGGTATTACAACTACTGGATCAAAGAACCTGAAACCTGCTGGCTGCAAGTTGGGCTGTTATTCCTGGGCGACCAGCATTGGAAAACTACATCCTCCTTGATGATAAGATTTGTCGACTCTGAAAGCTAAAGCACTAATCCCATTTATTTAGCCACTATGAATTATTCATAGAGTTGGATTCAAAGGAGAATTTGAAGTTGAAACAATAGTTAAGAAAGACATTCTAAAAAAAAAAGTAACTTTAAGGCAGTCAAAGAAATGCAAGTCTTAAATAAAGTTTCTTCTCTACTTGAGGTTATTATTTGAGACTATGAAAGACTTTAACAGTCGGAAGAGGAAAAAAATTTAAAGGAAATTCAGTTTGGTAAATAAGCTATTTAGTATTATTACTATTATTATCTACATTAAAGTTTATAATGTGTTGACTGGGGAATTAAAAGATTTATGAATGAAGAAAAAAGATTAATGAAAATTGCTATAAACCTTTTATAAAATTTTAAAATTATCAAAGAATGCTTACATACATTGCATTTTTACATACATTTATACACTTAAACATGCGTTTATATATATGTGGCTCAGATCATGAACTCCTTATTGCCAAATTCAGACTTAAATTGAAGAAAGTAGGGAAAACCACTAGACCACTCAGGTATGACCTAAATCAAATCCCTTATGATTATACAGTGGAAGTGAGAAATAGATTTAAGGGAATAGATCTGATAGACAGAGTGCCTGATGAACTATGGATGGAGGGTTGTGACACTGTACACAAGACAGGGATCAAGACCATCCCCATGGAAAAGAAATGCAAAAAAGCAAAATGGCTGTCTGAGGAGGCCTTACAAATAGCTGTGAAAAGAAGAGAGGCGAAAAGCAGAGGAGAAAAGGAAAGATATATCCATCTGAATGCAGAGTTCCAAAGAGTAGCAATGAGAGATAAGATAGCCTTCCTCAGTGATCAATGCAAAGAAATACAGGAAAAGAACAGAATGGGAAAGATTAGAGATCTCTTCAAGAAAATTAGAGATACCAGGGGAACATTTCCTGCAAAGATGGGCTTGATAAAGGACAGAAATGGTATGGACCTAACAGAAGCAGAAGATATTAAGAAGAGGTGGCAAGAATACACAGAACTGTACAAAAAAGATCTTCACAACCAAGATAATCACGATGGTGTGATCACTCACCTAGAGCCAGATATTCTGGAATGTGAAGTCAAGTGGGCCTTAGAAAGCATCACTATGAACAAAGCTAGTGGAGGTGATGGAATTCCAGTAGAGCTATTTCAGATCCTGAAAGATGATGCTGTGAAAGTGCTGCACTTAATATGCCAGCAAATTTGGAAAACTCAGCAGGGCCACAGGACTGGAAAAGGTCAGTTTTCATTTCAATCCCAAAGAAAGGCAATGCCAAAGAATGCTCAAACTACCACACAATTGCACTCATCTCACACGCTAGTAAAGTAATGCTCAAAATTCTCCAAGCCAGGCTTCAGCAATACGTGAACCGTGAACTTCCTGATGTTCAAGCTGGTTTTAGAAAAGGCAGAGGAACCAGAGATCAAATTGCCTACATCTGCTGGATCATGGAAAAAGCAAGAGAGTTCCAGAAAAACATCTATTTCTGTTTTATTGACTATGCCAAAGCCTTTGACTGTGTGGATCACAATAAACTGTGGAAAATTCTGAAAGAGATAGGAATGCCAGACCACCTGATCTGCCTCTTGAGAAATCTGTATGCAGGTCAGGAAGCAACAGTTAAACTGGACATGGAACAACAGATTGGTTCCAAATAGGAAAAGGAGTAGGCCAAGGCTGTATATGGTCACCCTGCTTATTTAACTTATATACAGAGTACATCATGAGAAACGCTGGACTGGAAGAAGCACAAGCTGGAATCAAGATTGCCGGGAGAAATATCAATAAGCTCAGATATGCAGATGACACCACCCTTCTGGCAGAAAGTGAAGAGGAGCTAAAAAGCCTCTTGATGAAAGTGAAAGTGGAGAGTGAAAAAGTTGGCTTAAAGCTCAACATTCAGAAAATGAAGATCGTGGCATCTGGTCCCATCACTTCATGGGAAATAGATGGGGAAACAGTGGATACATTGTCAGAATTTATTTTGGGGGGCTCCAAAATCACTGCAGATGGTGACTGCAGCCATGAAATTAAAAGATGCTTACTCCTTGGAAGGAAAGTTATGACCAACCTAGATAGCATATTCAAAAGCAGAGACATTACTTTGCCAACAAAGGTCCATCTAGTCAACGCTATGGTTTTACCTGTGGTCATGTATGGATGTGAGAGTTGGACTGTGAAGAAAGCTGAGCGCTGAAGAATTGACACTTTTGAACTGTGGTGTTGGAGAAGACTCTTGAGAGTCCCTTGGACTGCAAGCAGATCCAACCAGTCCATCCTAAAGGAGATCAGCCCTGGGATTTCTTTGGAAGGACTGATGCTGAAGCTGAAACTCCAGTACTTTGGCCACCTCATGCGAAGAGTTGACTCATTGGAAAAGACTCTGATGCTGGGAGGGATTGGGGGCAGGAGGAGAAGGGGAAGACAGAGGATGAGATGGATGGATGGTATCACCGACTGGATGGGCATGTCTTTGGGTAAACTCCGGGAGTTGGTGATGGACAGGGAGGCCTGGCAAGCTATGATTCATGGGGTCTCAAAGAGTCAGACACGACTGAGTGGCTTAACAATGTAAATAATACTGAACTGAAAAGTCAAAAGCTTATAACATGAAACACCTGTTCCCTATCCCTCTCCTTTCAAAATAATGATTTTTCACTTGGTTATTTCTTTCACCATTTTCTTCCATATTTCTAAATATTAACCTTACAGTGCTGTTTCTTCAAAGTTAGAAATGGGCTACTGACTTTAAATCATGCAAGATGAGGAATTCACACTCTTGCTCACTTCTCTACACTCTTCTTTCTAATATACAAAAGTTTTCTTTTTTTTAATTAACTTATTTTAATTGGAGGCTGTACACCAATGGCTGATTCATGTCAATGCATGGCAAAACCACTACAATGTTGTAAAGTAAACGAGTTTTCTTAATCCATATTTGGTGTTTGATTTTTGTAACAATGTAAATAATACATGTAGTATAGTAATTTTGCATTTCCTTTTTAAATACAATTTTACTATTCCTGGAATGAATAACAGCCTTTAAAATACATGCTTAGTTTTCTAAGAATCTCTTATTAGTTACTTTAATAATAATTATCCATTCTTCCTCTCTTTCACAATAGCAAAATTAGCAGAGTTTTAGCTGGTGATATTACTGCTGATATTGGAAATAAACTGTGGATTTTCCAGCTTCCCTTATTGAGAGACCATATGCTTCATTCTGCCCAGTAGTCTGTAAATGGACATGCTATATAACATATGGGGACTTTTGCTTAAGAAACAATTTGTATGTGTTCTTTGTCCCTTTTTGGAAACTTCCTCCATTCAGTTACCTAAAACAAGAATGCCAATTTAAACTAGGAGGATAAGGATAAGCCCCTGCCAAGGGATACCAAGAACGGAGGGCCACTGAGGTAATTACAGAGTAGCTTTTAATATTTCAAGATTTTTCAGTGTGAGGAAAATG
Organism: Budorcas taxicolor; assembly: GCF_023091745.1. Taxonomy (NCBI): domain Eukaryota; kingdom Metazoa; phylum Chordata; class Mammalia; order Artiodactyla; family Bovidae; genus Budorcas; species Budorcas taxicolor. The sequence goes on from NC_068914.1 coordinate 26,469,954, forward strand.
TCTATCCTGTGTAATTCCTTCACTTTATTCTTTGCAATTTTTTACTAAGAATTCATATAAAATTCAACATTTTAATGTTAAATCCAGTGGTTTTTAGTATATTTACAAGGTTATGAGGACTATTCACTAATGAATTCTGGATCATTTCCATCATCCCCAAATGAAACCCCATGCCTATTAGCAGGCCTTCCCAACCTTCTCTCCCCCCATCCCTGGCAAATACTTAATTTGCTTTCTGTCTCTGTGGACTGACTGATTCTGCACATTCCATACCAGTGGAACCATACAACATTTGCCCTTTTGTGCCTGGATTCTCTCATACATAGCACAGTGTTTCCAAGGTTCATCCCTGTTGCGTGTATCACTGCTTCGTTTCTTTCTACGACTGAGCAGTGTTCCATTATATGGATAAATGTGGTCTATCCAGCAGAAGAGATTTGTATTTATCCCCCCCTTTTTGCTATTATAAATAATTCAGCTATGAACATCGATATATGTGCTTATCTGTGAACATATGTTTCAATTCTCTCAAGTACATACCTAGGGGTGGAATTGCTGGCTTATTTGATAATTTTATGTTTCACTTTTTGAGAATCTTTCAAACTGTTTTTTATAGTAGCTGAATCATTTTATATTCTCATTGCAATGTTTGAGAATTCCATCTAATGAATTTTTCATTTCAGGTAGTATAATTTTAAACTCTAGAATTTCTATTTGTTTCCTTTTAAATAATTTCTACCTCTTTATTAATATTCTCCATTATGTTAGGTATCATTCTTATTCTAAAGAACTATCTTTCCTAGAGTTCTTTAAATATGAGTCCCTTTAGCCTTTCACATATACTTAAAATAGCTGATTTAAAGTCTCTGTTTAGTACATCCAATGTTTGAGTTTTCTCAGAGATAATTTTTGATTGCTTTTTTAGGTTGTTGTTTAGAGTCATATTTCTTTCTCTTTTAAAATATTTATGTATTTAATTTGGCTGCACCAGGTCTTTGTTGCAGCATGTGGGATCTAGTTCCTGACCAGGGATGGAACCCTGCATTGGCAGAGCAGAGTCTTAGCCACTGTATTACCAGGGAAGTCCCCTAGGGCCATATTTCTTGTATCTTTGAATGCCTTGTACATATATATATACACGCATATACACATATATATATATATATCTGTCCTAAAGGAGATCAGTCCTGAGTGTTCATTGGAAGCACTGGTGTTGAAGCTGAAACTCCAATACTTTGGCCACCTGATTCGAAGAACTGACTCATTTGAAAGGATCCTGATGTTGGGAAAGATTGAAGGCAGGAGTCGAAGGGGACGACAGAGGATGAGATGGTTGGATGGCATCACCGACTCAATGGACATGAGTTTGGGTAAACTCCAGGAGTTGGTGATAGACAGGGAGGCCTGGTGTGCTGCAGTCCATGGGGTTACAAAGAGTCGGATATGACTGAGCGATTGAACTGAACTGATTTATACACATATGTTAATGAAAACTAGAAACTGAATAATTTCCAGAGTGGCAACTCTGGAAATCATCTTCTGCTTCCCTTTCGAGATCTTTTGCTGCTGCTTATAGTTGTTTGTTTAGTGACTTTACCAAACCAATTTTATAAAGTCTATATTCTTTGCCATGTGAAGTCACTGTAATGTTTGTTCCATTAGATTGAAAGTGAAGTGAAAGTGTTAGTTGCTCAGTCGTGTCCAACTCTTTGTGATGTCCATGGACTATAGCCCACCAGCCTCGTCTATGGAATTTTTCAGGCAAGAATACTGGAGTGGGTAGCCATTTCCTTCTCTGGGAGATCTTTCCTGACCCATGGATCGAACCAGGGTCTCTTGCATTGCAGGCAGATTCTTTACTGTCTGAGCCATCAGGGAAGCCCTCCATTAGATTAGTGATTGATTAACAATTAGAGTTTTTCTTAAATGCTTAGAATTGAAAATTCTCTCAGTCCTCACAAGGGCTCAGGGTATGTGTATTATGGCATGCCTTCAACATTCAGCCAGGTAATTTACAACTCTGCCTTAGCCTTTACTTCCTGTTTATCTATAGGCTTGAGCTCAGCGAGAGGTAAGAGCTTAGGGTCTTCTCTGGTCTTTTCCTGAGCATGTGGATAACCCTGTTATGCACATAACCTTCTAGATTTCCAGAAGTATTCTGGAGCTTTTCAAAGGTCTTAGGAAAATCTCATTCCCCAGCCTTACTCCTAAGATTTTGGGGTAATCTACTGTTTGTGCTGTTATTCATTGGCTCAGGTAGCAATAACTAAAACACTTGTCTATAAATGTTTTAGACAAATGCCCCCTGAGTAGCAGCTTTAGCACTGAGTTTCCAATCAGGCAAAATGAAGCTAAGCCTTTTGAGTGAGTCTCCCAAGGAGCCACCAGACAGATCAGACCAAGGACAATTCTTCATACGTGAAGACTGTTTGCTGCTTGTGTTAAATGGGAACATGGTCTATTATTTTCAAGGCTACTACTGAGTTAGGGAGTGGTGTGTGGATTTAGGGTAAGTTAAAATACCACAGGGTATTCTTTGGCGGTCCAGAGGTTAAAATTCAGTGATTTCACTACCATGGGCACAGGTTCAATCCTTGGTCAGGGAATTAAGATTCTCTAAGCTGCATGGCATAGACAAAAAAAATTTTTTTTAAACTTAAACAATTATTATGCCACAAAGCTCACTGTGATTGCCAAGATACAGTTGTTTTTCTTGAAAATCAGAAGGTTTCCCCATGCCTCCTCCCAGTCAATTCCTCTCTTCCTTCCACCCAGAAGCAATTGCTGCTCTGACTTATAAAACCAGAAGTTAATTTTGCCTCTTCTAAAAATTCACATAACTGGAATCATATCAGGTACATTTTAAACTTAAGCATTTTAAGATTCACAAGCAGTTCTACAAAATAATAACAGTGACCTTGTTCTGATAAAACATGGTCCACTGGAAAAGGGAATGGAAAACCACTTCAGTATTCCTGCCTTGAGGACCCCATGAACAAGATGAAAAGGCAAAAAGATATGACACTGAAAGATGAACCCTCCAGGTTGGTAGTTGCCCAACATGCTACTGGAGATAAGTGGAGAAATAACTCCAGAAGAATGAAGAGAAGGAGCCAAAGTGAAAACAATGCCCAGCTGCGGATGTGACTGGCGATGGAAATAAAGTCTGGTGCTGTAAAAAACAACATTGCATAGGAACCTGCAATGTTAGGTCCATAAAACATGGTAAATTGGAAGTGGCCAAACAGGAAATGGTAAGAGTGAACATTGACATTTCAGGAATCAGTGAACTAAAATGGACCTGAATGGGAGAATTTCATTGAGATGACCATTGTATCTACTACTGTGAGCAAGAATCCCTTAGAAGAAATGGAGTAGACCTCATAGTCAACCAAAAAGTCTGAAATGCAGTACTTGAGTGCAGTCTCAAAAACAACAGAATGATCTCTGTTCAATTCCCATGGTAAGTCATTCAATACCACAGTAATGCAAGCCTATACCCCAACCACTAATGCCAAAGAAGCTAAAGTTGAATGGTTCTATGAAGGCCTACAAGACTTTCTAGAACTAATACCCAAAAAAGTTGTACTTTTCATCACAGGAGGCTGGAATGCAAAAGTAGGAAGTCAAGAGATACCAGGAATAACAGGCAAGTTTGGCCTCGGAGTACAAAATGAAGCAGGGCAAAGGCTAGCAGAGTTTTGCCAGGAGAATGCACTGGTCATAGCAAACATCCTCTTCCAACAACACATGAGAAGAGTCTACACATGGATATCACCAGATGGTCAATATCGAAATCAGACTGATTTTATTCTTTGCAGCCAAAGATAGAGAAGCTCTATACAGTCAGCAAAAACAAGACCAGGAGCTGACTGTGGCTCAGATCATGAAATCCTTATTGCAAAATTCAGGTTTAAATTGAAGAAAGTAGGGAAAACCACTAGACCATTCAGGTATGACCTAAATCAAATCCTTTATGATTACACAGTGGAAGTGACAAATAGATACAAGGGATTAGATCTGATAATCCATAGTTCTTCATCCTTTTGAGCTAATGCTCAAAATTCTCCAAGGTAGGCTTCTACAATGTGTGAACCAAGAACTTACGAGAACTAAGGATCTGATAATCCTTAGTTCTTCATCCATAGTCTGAAGAACTATGGATGGAGGTTTGTGACATCGTACAGGAAACAAGGATCAAGACCATCCCCAAGAAAATGAAATGCAAAAAGGAAAAATAGTTTTCTGAGGATAACTGAGAAAAGAACAGAAATGAAAGGCAAAGGAGAAACAAAAGATATACCCATCTGAATGAAGAGTTTTAAAGAATAGCAAGGAAAGATAAGAAAGCCTTCTCAGTGATCAATGAGAAGAAATAGAGGAAAACAATAGAATGGGAAAGACTAGGGATCTCTTTAAGAAAATTAGAGAGTCCGTGGGAACATTTCATGCAAAGATGGGCACAATAAAGGACAGAAATGGTATGGACCTAACAGAAGCAGAGGATATTAAAAAGAGGTGGAAAAAATACATAGCAGAACTATAAAAAAAAATCTCATTGACCCAGATAACCACGATGGTGTGACCACTCACCTAGAGCCAGACATCCAGTAGTCTGAAGTCAAGTGGGCCTTAGGAAGCATCACTACAAACAAACCTAGTGGAGGTGATGGAATTCTAGCTGAGCTATTTCAAATCTTAAAAGATGATGTTGTTAAAGTTCTGCACTCAATATGACAACAAATTTGGAAAACTCAGCAGTGGCCACAGGACTGGAAAAGGTCAGTTTTCATTCCAATCCCAAAGAAGGGCAATGCCAAAGAATGTTCAAACTACCACACAATTGCACTCATCCCACACACTACCAAGCTAATGCTCAAAATTCTCCAAGGTAGGCTTCAACAATGCGTTAACCGAGAACTTCCACATGTTCAAGCTGGATTTAGAAAAGGCAGAGGAACCAGAGATCAAATTGCCAACATCTGTTGGATCATCGAAGAAGCAAGAGAGTTCCAGAAAAACATCTGCTTTATTGCCTGTGTCAAAGCCTTTGACTGTGTGGATCACATTAGACTGTGGAGAATTCTTCCAGAGATGGGAATACCAGACTACCTGACCTGCCTCCTGAGAAATCTGTATGCAGGTCAAGAAGCAACAGTTAGAACTGGACCATGGAACAACAGACTGGTTCCAAACAAGGAAAGGAGTACGCCAAGGCTGTATATTGTCACCTTGCTTATTTAACTTATATGCAGAGTGAAAGTGAATGTGAAAGTCACTCAGTTGTGTCCAACTCTTTGCGACCTCATGGACTATAGAGTCCATGGAGTTCTCTAGGCCAGAATACTGGAGTGGGTAGCCTTTTCCTTTTATGTAACATCTTGTAAAACTAAAGTATAACAGTTTATACTATTTATACTATACTAGTTTATAATTACACTATAATATCACAAAAAAGATATGACATGGATCTAGTCAAGATATAAAAATTGCTGTAACGACAGGAATCTCTCATGTTGTCTCTTTATAAGCACATCCACCTCCCTTCTGTCCCTTCCCCATTTTGAACCTCTGAAAACAACTTTTTTCTCCATCACTATAATTTTGTCATTTCAAGAATGTTGTATAAAATGAAAACACACTTAATGTAACCTTTCAAGGTTGACTATTTTATTTACAAAGATAATTCTCTGGGGATTCATTCAGAATGGTGTGTACATCAATTGTTTATTCTTTCAAATTGCTGGTATGGATGTACCACTTTTTTTTTTTTTTTTGGACATTTTAACATTGAGATATAGGAATTCCTGGCACTCCAGTTGCTAGGATTTTGCACTTTCATTGCCAAGGCTGCAGGTTTGATCCCTGGTCAGGGAACTAAGATTCTGACTTTTAATGTTGTTGCTGATACTAATCTGAGTCCTGATTTCTTTAACTTAAAAGACCTTTTCTTTATTAATGAAGTTTGAAATTTTATAATGTTACGTTTTTAGTCTTTTATCATTTATTCCTATTGAGGGTTTTTTTGGTCTTTTTTTCTGATCAATTTTTAAAGCTCTTTTTGTACAAAGGATATGAACTCTTTGCCACATATATTGCCATTGTTTTCACCAAGATATTCCTTGTCTCTGGAGGTTTTTCATCTGTTTGCCATATAGATTCTTTAAAATTTTATGTAACTACATTTCTCAGTTGTTTATTATATGCATTTCTCTTTTCCTTATGAATGACTCCAAGGTCTGAACTTACACAAACATTTTTCTATTTTCATTGTTTAATTTTTGAGTATGGCTTCTCTGGTGGCTCAGAGGGTAAAGTGTCTGCCTGCAGTGCAGGAGACCTGGGTTCAATCCCTGGGTGGGGAAGATCCCCTGGAGAAGGAAATGGCAACCCACTCCAGTATTCTTGCCTGGAGAATCCCAAGAACAGAGAACCCTGGCCGGCTACAGTCCATGGGGTCACAAAGAGTTGGACACGACTGAGCAACTTCACTTTATAACTTCAGCTTGCTTGGAATTTATTTTGGTGTATGAAAGATATATCGCTCTAATTTTGTTGTTGTTGTTGATTCCCCCCAGATGGATAACTAGCAAAATTTACTGACCAAATAATTTCCCTAAAGAAACTTATCTCTTATTTTATTAAAAATAAATGTTCTTTCTCCCCATTGATTTAATGTTTCTCCTGTGTGATATATTTAGTGCCTATTTACTTTACCTATTTTATGCTCAGAGAAGGCAATGGCATCCCACTCCAGTACTCTTGCCTGGAAAATCCCATGGACGGAGGATTCTGGTAGGCTGCAGTCCATGGGGTCTCGAAGAGTCAGACACGACTGAGTGACCTCACTTTCACTTTTCACTTTCATGCACTGGAGAAGGAGATGGCAACCCACTCCAGTGTTCTTGCCTGGAGAATCCCAGGGATGGCAGAGCCTGATGGGCTGCTGTCTATGGGGCTGCACAGAGTCTGCCACGACTGAAGCGACTTAGCAGCAGCAGCAGCATTTTATGCTACTGGTCTTTTCTATTTTTGACATCTAAACATAATATTTAGTCATTATAATTAAAAATATTTAGTTTACTTCTTTTCAAAACTTGTTCTCATCTGTTTATTCTTCTAGACACTTTCTATTTTTCTTGTCAGGCATAAAACTATCCTGTTGGGATTTTTATTGGATTTGCATAGCAATTATAATTAACAACTTCATAATATTAGACTTTCTCATCCAGGAATATGGGCTCCCCTGCTGGTTCAGATGATAAAGAATCCACCTGCAATGCAGGAGACCAGTTTCGATCCCTGGGTCAGGAATATTCCCTGGAGAAGGGAATGGCTACCCACTCCAGTATTCTTGCTCGGAGGATTTCCATGGACAGAAGAACCTGGTAGGCTACAGTTGACAGGGTCGCAAAGAGTCAAACACGACTGAGAGAGTAACACACACACATCCAGGAATATGCCACATTTTTTAATTAAAGCTTGTTTCATTACTAGCCTTCAGCAATGTACTTTTCTTCATATTGTACACAAATATTTTCATTAAAACATTTTTAAGCAACTGATTTCCTATTTGGGAAAAATAAATTAGATCCTTACCTCACATTACATATCCCTAATAAATTTCAAATAAATTAAATAGCTGTATGTAGATATAAAACGATAAAAACGACTAGCAAAAGATTAAAGCAAATATTTATCCAAACCTAGAATAGGCAAAGATTTTCTAAACCTATAAGTAATGCAGTAACACGCAAAGTAAGCATCTATAACTTGAATTAAATACAAATTTAAAACTTTTGAATATCATTAAAAATTGATGACAAATGAAATCCTGTGGAAAAATATTGATACAAATATAAAGAACAAGTGACAAACAGGGCCTAACTAAACTTAAAAGCTTCTGCCATGCAAAGGAAACCATAAACAAAGCATAAAGACAAACAACAGAATGGGAGAAAATACTTACAAAGTGACCAACAGGGGATTAATCTTCAAAATATACAAACAGCTTATTCAGCTCTAAAAAAAAAAGAACCCAATTAAAAAAATAAGCTGAAGATCTAACTAGACATTTCTGCAAAGAAAACATATAGATGGCTAAAAAGCATATAAAAAGATGCTCAACATCACTAATTATTAGACAAATGCAAATCAATACTACAATGAGGTACCACCACCTCACACTGGTTGGAATGGTCATGATCAAAAAGCCTACAAACAATAAATGCTAGAGAGGGTGTGGAGAAAAGAGAACCTTCCTAGACGTTGGTGGGAATGTAACTTTTATAACCACCACGGAGAACAGTATGGAGGTTCCTTAAAAAACTAAAAATAGAGCTACCCTATTATCCAACAATCCTACTTCTGAGTAAATATCCAGAGAAAACTGTAATCCAAAAGGATACATGCACCCCGGTGTTCACTGCAGCACTATTTACAACAGCCGAGACATGAAAGAAACCTATGTGTCCATCAACAGAGGAATGGATAAAGATGTGGTACATATCTACAGTGGAAAGTTACTCAGCCATAAAGAATGAAATAATGTCATTTGCAGCAACACGGACGGACCTAGAGATTATTATACTAAGTGAAGTCAGACAGAGCAAGACAAATACCATATGATATCACTTATTTGTGGAATCTACTTTAAAATAGAAATCAACAAGTCTTATAGACCTGTTTATAAGATAGAAACAGACTTACAGATATCCAAAACAAACTTCTAATTACCAAAGTGGAAACCTGGGGAGAGGTGATTGTTGTTTAGTCTCTAAGTTGTGTCCTGCTCTTTGCAACCCTATGGGTTGTAGGCCACAAGGCTCCTCTGTCCGTGGGATTTCCCAGGCAAGAATATTGGATGGGGTTACCATTTCCTTCTCCAGGGGATCTTCCTGACTCAGGGACTGAACCCAACTCTCTTGCATTGACAGGCAGATCCTTTACAACTGGCCCCCCGGTGGGGGGAGGGATAAATCAGGAATTTACGATGAACACAGACACATTATACAAGATAGATAACCAACAAGGACCTATTTGTATAGCATAGGAAATAGTACTCAGTATTCTGTGATAACCTATATGAGAAAAGAATCTAAAGAAAAATGAATATTTGTATATATATATATATATAACTGAATCACTTTGCACCTGAAACTAACACTGTAAATCAACTTTACTCCAATAAAATTTAAATATAAAAATAAATAAATAAATGTATTTCTTCAAAATGGAAAAAAAAAGGAACAAATGACAAGTGTCCTTTGGTAGATCAGGTTATTGTTCCCAGTTCTGCTCTGTGCTTTGTTCTCAGTTACACCCTTTCTGTAATAAGATTACATGTTATGCATTTTTCCCTGTACTTGGCTGATCCTCCAAGTAAAATAGGTGGAGTAATTTCCTGGCTCTACTGGTATAAGTAAGGCCACGTGGATTCACCACCTGACTTGCTCTGGCCGATAGTAGGTTAGCAGACATGAGAAAAATAGAGGCTTTTCATAGACCTGCATGGTTTGGTCTGACCTCATACTTCGGCCATCTGTCTTGGGCGTAAGCATGTTCTGAGACTACACTGGTCTGAGTAAGAGATATGGAACACACCTGGACCCATGTAAGCCTGAAGCAGAGCCTCCCCAGCCAATCTGTGGGCCCACATAGGAGAAATGGGTGTTTGTAGTTTAATCCTCTAGGTTTTCATTGTTTAGAACATTACAATGGAAACAATAAAGTCATCAATAAAGACTTTCACAAATCAATCAAGGAAATACTCAAAACCTCAATTGAAAATGAGTGAAAAACAAGAAATAGGTTAATCTTCCTCTTGTTCTCTTTCTCTAGTGCTCTCTCACTCTTATTTGCTTTCTCAGACACAAAACACAAAAATGCCAATAAACACATGCAAAAGTAGTCAATCATACTAAAAACATTCCGATTAAAATATCAACAATATGCTCCTCAACTTCTCAACTTCCTATTGAAGTACTCTAGGTGGAACTATTGTTTCCTCTTTCCTGTGGTAACAAATCAACTGGTCTTTCCTGACTCAACTCTCCATATTTCAATAAGAGGGTACTTTTCAAAATTCAAATTCAATCATGCCAAGCTCCCCAGTTATCTCTTGGCCCTTATCTCTAACCACTTTCACAGTCCTCCATTTTCTTCAGTGCATGTATCTGTTTGTTTGTAATTATATTTTAATTTGTTATAATTATTTATTCAATATCTATCTCTTATATCAAATTATGTACTCCAAGAACCAGAGACTGGATCTGCTTTTGCTTGCCAGTTATACCTAGATAGACACTTGATAAATATTTGCCTAATTAACTGATGAACATTATTACTTTATAATTAATTGAGAATGATAAAACAAAGTTAACACCCAGTGTTGACAAACCTGTAATAAAACAAGTACTCTTCAAAAATGCTGCTAGCAATTTAAAATTAGTATTATTCTTTTGGAGGGAAGTTTTATAACATATACCAGGTTTATAGCTTTTAATACCCTTCGATCCAGTTATTTTACTTCTAGGAGCTTAATCTCTTTTAATAATCAAAGAAGCACTCAGGACTATGGATGGTGAAACAATATATTCAGTTCAGTTCAGTCGCTCAGTCATGTCCGACTCTTTGTAACCCCATGAACCGCAGCATGCCAGGCCTGCCTGTCCATCATCAACTCCTGGAGTCCACCCAAACCCATGTCCATTGAGTCGGCGATGCCATCCCACCATATTATCCTCTGTCGTCCCCTTCTCCTGCCCTCAATCTTTCCCAGCGTCAGGGTCTTTTCAAATGAGTCAGCTCTTCACATCAGGTGGCCAAAGTACTGGAGTTTCAGCTTCAACATCAGTCCTACCAATGAACACCCAGGACTGATCTCCTTTAGAATGGACTGGTTGGATCTCCTTGCAGTCCAAGGGACTCTCAAGAGTGTTCTCCAACACCACAGTTTAAAAGCATCAATTCTTCGGCTCTCAGCTTTCTTTACAGTCCAACTCTCACATCCATACATGACCACAGTAAAAACCATAGCCTTGACTAGACGGACCTTTGTTGACAAACTAATGTCTCTGCTTTTTAATATGCTGTCTAGGTTGGTCATAACTTTTCTTCCAAGGAGTAAGAGTCTTTTAATTTCATGGCTGCAATCACCATCTGCAGTGATTTTGGAGCCCAGAAAAATAAAGTCAGCCACTGTTTCCCCATCTATTTGCCATGAAGTGATGGGACCGGATGACATGATCTTGTTTCACGATGCCATGAAACAATATATATTATCCCTAAATTAAGAGAAACCTAAAGTTTACCAATAAATGATTAAGTAAATTATGGTATTACCACCTGATGAAAGATTATGTATTCATGGAAAATTGCTCATAATACTGTTTAGTGCAACCAAAATGGAAAATAGAAAATATTTACAAGTATGTATACTAGACAAAAACAAATCAAATGCATATTCATACATAAAAATCATGAAATTTTAATAAGATTAAATTTAATGACAAATTTTGCTTTTGCTATATTTATGCTTTTTATTGATTTACACATTTTCTTTAACAAAAGCCTATAGTTTTACTTCCTTGTTAGCTTTTCAATGCTTTCAAGTAGTCTTTTTTCGTTATTTTGTTCTTTTCTAGTTGTCCTCAGAAAAATGGGTGGCCCAAATTGCATCATTAGAACCCAAAGGTTGAAAAATTAATATTTGTGTTTTTTAGATACATAACTTTTCTATTTAAAATCCTGCAACATTATTAATGTTCAATTTTTAAATTTACTCTATTCAAAACAACACTTTCATGTTATAAAGTTACTATAAGACCATTCATTAGATGACAGTTTTGGTTATCTCTCTGTCTTAAGGCTGTATTTGGTCACCTTAATTGTCCTTATTCATTTCTAAATTTTCACTAGTCATTTATAGATGTTTTTATAATGACTAAATCTACCCATTTGAAGTAGCTAAAATAATTAGATAGAATTTTATTTACAAATTTCTGGTCACCCTATTCAGTAGCTGCTGCTACTGCTAAGTTGCTTCAGTCATGTCCAACTCTGTGCAACCCCATAGATGGCAGCCCACCAGGCTCCTCTGTCCACAGGATTCTCCAGGCAAGAATACTGGATTGGGTTGCCGTTTCCTTCTCCCATTCAGTAGCTACACTTATCCATTTTATAATAAAGGCTAGGTTTAAAAATTGGCTTAAAAGACTATCAGATATGAAATCATATCCACAATATATTTACTTAAATGACAACCATAACAAAAACCAACATCAACAACCAGTGAACAAAATAAACCCAAGAATATTGGCAAAACAGAACTTTTCCTTAGGCCAGATTCAGTGATCTTATCATTATTCCTAGTTTGCTGAGCATTGTTTTTCTTTGTGTGTTTGTCATAGCCTAGCCTACAAACTCCATTCCTGATACTAGATAAGTATAGATTACTATGCACAAGTGCATCAAACACTTTCTATAGACTATTTTTTTCTTCCAGCCTTGGATGAACCATTAAGTAGATCTCACAACTTTTATTTCTTTAAACAATTTGATCAACCTACTAAGGGATGGCCTATGGACAGCAGCAATCTGTTAGAGGAGGCCGAAAAGTTAATAATCACTACATGGACTTCACGCCAGGGTTGTCTTTAGTAAGTTCTAAGGAAACAGAGGAAATGGCAACCCACTCCAGTATTCTTGCCTGAAGAGTCCTATGGACAGAGAAGCCTGGTGGGCTACAGTCCATAGGGTCGCAAAGAGTCGGATGTGACTGAGAGACATACACAAGGGAACAGAAAGGTTATCCCTCAGAAGGTCGATTCAAGTTCAGGCTATGCTTTTAGACATCCCAGTGTCTACCATAAAAACCTGTCACATGCTAAATCCTGCCACCCTGCTACCCTTAGAAACAGATCCCTGGAGCATGACTGTATAAAAACCATAGACATGACCTATTCCAGTTGCCCCCAATCTAAGAAGTAAGCCTCTCACAAACACTAAAGAGGAATGTTTCACAAGTGGGAGCAGTTTTAGGAGAGGGAAAAATCCTGCTGGGATATGCAGTAACCTCCCAGACCCAAGTCATAGAAACCAGAAGCCTATCCCAGGGACTTCTGCCCAAAAGATGGAGCTGATAGCTCTCATCTGAGCCTTAGAGATCAGGACAGGGAAGATCTTGCATGTTAGGCTGACTGTGGAGAATAAATAGATGAAACATGATTGAAGCATACTGAAGTTCTTAGAAACAGTACAGAGTCTAGAAAAGGTGATGGTGATTTATCATGAAAAGTGAAAGTGTTAGTCGCTTAGTTGTGTCTGATTCTGTGACCCCATGGACTGTAGCCTGCCAGGTTCCTTTGTCCATAGAATTCTCCAGGCAAGAATACTGGAGTGGGTTGCCATGCCCTTTTCCAGGAGATCTTCCTGACCCAGGGATCGAATACAGGTCTCCCACATTGCAGGCAGATTCTTTACCATTCGAGCCACCAGGGAAGCCTAAGTGATTTACGATAAAGTGACTTATCATCAGTTCAGTTCAGTTCAGTCGCTCAGTCGTGTCCAACTCTTTGCGACTCCATGAATCGCAGCACGCCAGGCCTCCCTGTCCATCACCAACTTCCAGAGTTCACTCAGAGTCACGTCCATCGAGTTGGTGATGCCATCCAGCCATCTCATCCTCTGTCGTCCCCTTCTCCTCCTGCCCCCAATCCCTCCCAGCGTCAGTCTTCTCCAATGAGTCAACTCTTTGCATGAGGTGGCCAAAGTACTGGAGTTTCAGCTTTAGCATCATTCCTTCCAAAGAAATCCCCAGGTTGATCTCCTTTAGAATGGACTGGTTGGATCTCCTTGCAGTCCAAGGGACTCTCAAGAGTCTTCTCCAATACCACAGTTCAAAAGCATCAATTCTTCGGTGCTCAGCCTTCTTCACAGTCCAACTTTCACATCCATACATGACTACTGGAAAAACCATAGCCTTGACTAGATGGACCTTTGTTGGCAAAGCAATGTCTCTGCTTTTCAACACACTATCTAGGTTGGTCATAACTTTTCTTCCAAGGAGTAAGCGTCTTTTAATTTCATGGCTGCAGTCACCATCTGCAGTGATTTTGGAGCCCCCAAAAATAAAGTCTGACACTGTTTCCCCATCTATTTGCCATGGAGTGATGGGACCAGATGCCATGATCTTCGTTTTCTGAATGTTGCGCTTTAAGCCAACTTTTTCACTCTCCTCTTTTACTTTCATCAAGAGGCTTTTTAGTTTCTCTTCACTTTCTGCCAGAAGGGTGGTGTCATCTGCATATCTGAGCTTATTGATATTTCTCCTGGCAATCTTGATTCCAGCTTGTGTTTCTTCCAGTCCAGCATTTCTCATGATAAGTTAAATAAGCATATAAGTTAAATAAGCAGGGTGACAATATAGAGCCTTGACGCACTCCTTTTCCTATTTGGAACCAGTCTGTTGTTCCATGTCCAGTTCTAACTGTTGCTTCCTGACCTGCATACAGATTTCTCAAGAGGCAGGTTAGGTGGTCTGGTATTCACATCTCTTTCAGAATTTTCCACAGTTTATTGTGATCCACACAGTCAAAGGCTTTGGCATAGTCAATAAAGCAGAAATAGATGTTTTTCTGGAACTCTCTTGCTTTTTCCATGATCCACCGGATGTAGGCAATTTGATCTCTGGTTCCTCTGCCTTTTCTAAAACCAGCTTGAACATCAGGGAGTTCACGGTTCACATATTGCTGAAGCCTGGCTTGGAGAATTTTGAGCATTACTTTACTAGCATGTGAGATGAGTGCAATTGTGCGGTAGTTTGAGCATTCTTTGGCATTGCCTTTCTTTGGGATTGGAATGAAAACTGACCTTTTCCAGTCCTGTGCCACTGCTGAGTTTTCCAAATTTGCTGGCATATTGAGTGCAGCACTTTCACAGCATCATAGGGAACACTAAAAGGCGAATGCAGAGACAATAAAGGGAAACAAGAAGGTGGACACAACTGCCAAGAGGGTGACCCTGGAACAGTAATTAGGCAACTATCCCTTACATCTTGAAGACCAGATCCTTAATAATTGAGTAATTATTCCCCAGTCTACACAAAGGAAGACTTAGACAAGGCCTGAAAATGGGGCTTCAATAGAGATCTAGGAGGCCATGAAAGTGAAAGTCGCTTAGTCATGTCTGACTCCTTGTGATCCCGTGGACTATACAGTCCATGGATTTCTCCAGGCCAGAATACTGGAGTGGGTAGCCATGAGTGGATATTTAATGAACATGGGAAATACTGTGCCCCAGCTTCAGCTTGTCAAGCCATGAGGAAGGCTCATCGAGAAATTCACTGTGGGAGCTGTGACCTACTGATAACTTTTAGGAACCTAAAGGACTTGTTTGAGATATCTATCTTAAAATATTTCTGTGATATAAGAGCTGTATTTATTTGTTTATCCTCCTGGTCCCAGAGTGTTTACTTACTAAGAGATAATGTGATTTGAGTGCTTTATTGACGAGAGTCATCTTACCTATGTTCTATGACAATTCAAGGACGGTATTCAGAATAAATTTCCAATGCATGTGTTAAAAACAAAAAGAGGAAAGAAACTCACTGTGGGAGGGAAGCCCTATTTAATTGATTAGTTGAGGTCATGGTAACTCTTGGCATGAAAAGTAACAACCCCAACATGAGAAACCCCCACATAAAGGCCCATTCATACTAAAGGGACATATCCTGAGAGGACTGGCAAATTGATTACACTGTCATACTGAGAGCATGGGCAACTTCAGGAATCTCCTGGTGCTAGTGGACATTTTTCCAGGTGGATAGAAGCATTTCCCACTAGAACTGAGATGGCAGCTGAAGTGGCTGAAGCATTACTAAATGAACTAATCCCCAGGTTTGCCCTTATAAGATCCCTAGAAAGAGATAATGGTCCAGCCTTTGTGTATCAAGTCACTAAGGGGATAATGAGTGCCCTGGGCCTATTCTGGACCTTGCACTCCGTCTGGAGACCCCAATTATTAGGGAAAGTATAGAGATCCAGTCAGACCTTGAAATAAGCCTCTTGTTTAAGGAAACTCTGCATCAGGAAACTCAGGAAAACTGGATTAAGTTGCTTTTGATTGCCCTGGTCTGCATGCAGTTAGCCCCAAGAAGTTAAAGCTAAGTGCTTTCTGACTCGTGTACAGTAGACCCATTCCCCATGCCTGAGAGAAGAGACACTTAACCCCCTTGAAATGGAACAATTCAGTATGCCTCCAGGTAGGAGAAATCATGAAAACTCTGAGGGAATATGCTAACTTTGGGCAATCAGCATCAACTTGCCCTCCATATCCCTTCCAGCCAGGAGAATGGGTGAACCTAAGAACCTGGAAGACCCCCCTACAAGACCAGCTCACTCCTAAGTGGAGCAGATCCCACTTGGTGATCTGAACCACCCACTCTGCTCTGAAGCTGCAAAGGGTTGCCTCATGGGTGCTTCGCACTCAAGTGAAGAGCATCCCAACCTCCCGAGAGACAACCTGGAGCAAGGAACCCCCTTGACTACCCTCTCTTCCCTCAAGCTTCTCTTCTGAAAAACAACTAAAGTGTTCACCAGGGAGATTCAGGCCACAGCAGTGAGCCTCCACGTCAGGGCACACTTTCCCCTATGGACAAAAGACCTAGAAACCTGCATTTTTAGAAAAAAATTGACACATGACCAATATTCTCTGGCTAATATTTGAAACGTGAATCTTAAATCGTCCAGTGTCCGTTGTCTCCAGAAAGTTAGAGAAACAGTGGTCGCTCAGCAATACACTGAGAGCTGAGTCTCATATAAAGGCAGCTGGGAGAAGCTCTGCTCCTCTACTTGGCTATGACAACCACCCAAATCTGCAGAAAACAGTTACAAAGATAGACCTGCACTCCCTCAGTGCCCCTCAAGGATGAGAAGTAGAACAAGAGACAGAGGAGGGATTTGTCACTGGTGAAGCTTATGAATAATTCCTGGGGGTATAAAAACAGAACCTGGGTCATAAAGTCTAACCTTTTCTTCTTTTCCATTGTGCTTCCTCCAGGTTCACTTGCTCATAGGGTGCCACAAGCAGAGACCTTGCTCCCCAGCGCTTCAGACGAGATTTCCTAGCGTGAAATGGCGGGGCTGACACCTCAGCTCTGCGGGCACGTAGAGACGCTGCACCAGCACTCAATTCAAGATGGCGGTGGCAAGTTCACTTGCAGACGCCTCCTGGCACTGAGATCTGGAGCCCGAGCAGCACAGCTGCGCCCGACCTGCAAGAGCTCCACCCCCTGCTGCCGCTGAGAATCCAGTAAAACAGTTGCGTTGACAGCCTGTCGAGAGCCTACTCTCTAGAGCAGGAGCTTGCATCTCTCCATACTTTGATTAAAGAATTAAGCTTTTATTTGCTTCTGAAACAAACTGAAGTCTTGTTCTGTTGGCTATAATGACACTGGGCAGAAGGATCTTTGCTGGGGACCAACTCAGGAGAGTTGGTAACAGGGAACCACACAGTTCTTTGCTTCTACATCTCCAGGAAACATGCTGAGCTTTCTCAGTGGTAAAGAAACTCCCTTTCTCACTTGATTTAACTGAAGCACAAGCTGCTTCATCCTTTGCCTCATTGAGAGGAGGAAAGAATGCATAGCACATTAACAATTCTCCAAATAAATCCTTTCTTCCTTTACAACTTAAATTTTTTTAATCTCCTTTGGTGAAGTGGTGGGTTAGGGGTCCACAAAGTATTTTTAGCTACTGCTTTGTCAAATCCTTCCTGGATGGTCTAGCTTTAATTAGGAATGCTATGAACTTTGGCACTTATTGGCCGTGGGGCTTTATCCAAAATGAAGGCAAAAATTGTGCCATGTGAACATCTTATTGCATTGACTACTGAATGCATTCCGACACAGTGAAAAGGAAAATACTGCAACTTATAAAAACTAACTGCATCTACTACTTTTCTTTATCTTACCAGGGAAATATCGTAGTTCATCTCAGGGAAGATGAATTTTTTTTTTTTTTTTTTACTCAACAAAATAAGCTAAGGGATATCTTTCATTTGAAAAGGTGATTCTGGCAGTTCTGCAAGAAGGTGAAACAAAGAGAGGGCTGATGTGTTGTGCTCAATAAGTGTGAGGGATTCTTGAATTTTCCAGGGAAGAGGAGCAAAGGGGGCCTGGAAAAGCAACTCAGTGGGGAACTTAGTTGAGTGGTTTGATAGGAGAGAGGGCTCAGAAGCCTATTGGGAGGTCATGGCCTAAGGAGAAAGGATGATTAATGACAGAAATTTTACAAGGATGCCTAATATTAACTGTTGAAGTGTTTAGCCCCAAGCTTTTATTACAAGTAGGCTATACATACTGACCTTGTGTTAGAGGTGTCTTTAGGAAGTTAAAGTAAAAAGGGCCTTATGCAATGTTTGGGATGATGTTAAACACAGGAAACAAGCAGACCAATTGGGAGCAGGAAATTTAAATCAGAACTGACCATGAGAGGTGAGTCTTGGGAAAGGCACTGATCTTTCCATTATATGGGATCAAGGGTTGGGGCACTTAAAATTTTTTCATTATAGAAGTTTTGAAAAACACTCAAACACAGCAATAAGATCTTGGTTACCTTTCACTCAGTTAAAAAAAAAAACAATTGTGGCTTTTTTGGTTTGTTTTTTAAGGAAAAAGTGAATTCATAAGGATAAAGGATTTGTGGAGGGGGGAACATGAAGGGCTCATCTGAGTTATAGTTTCAAAATGGGAGATTGGGAGGCTACCATAAGGTTCTGTGAGTAGTGGTAGAATCAGTTCCCTTACATATCAATACCTTTTCTATGGGAGACATATTATATTTTAAAGAATTTTTTCCCAAGAAGTAACATCAATTTCCCGTAATTCTCACTCAGTGCTAACAATTTATTGGAGAAAGATGTGTCTTTGTCCATTTTGTCAGATGTATTTATCAGTGTATGCATGCATTTGGTAAGGGACTGCATAGAGTATATTATTAGTTAGGAGTTTTTCAGTATCCCAAAAGACGTTTAAAGCGACAAAAACCACATTTCCTATTTTGCATTTCAAGAAGTCCAGAGGCAGAGTAGTTCCAGGGCTGATTCAGTGGTTTTGAATGTCAACAAAGACCCAGGCTCTTTCCATTGTTTCACTGTGCCTGGTCAGTGTTTTGATTTCCCTTGTCTTGTCCCCTTATGTTTGCAAGATAGCTCTTGTAGATCCAGACATCACATCCTCACATGGCAGTATCCACAGGAAGAGAGAGCAAGTATTTTTACTTTCTTGCATTTTATTAGTGAAGATAATGATTCATAGACATCACCACATGATCCAAATGGCTTTTCATTGTCACCCATACCACCATGTTGCTAAATTCAGTAGTTGATTCTAACTTATAGACCTATAGCTTTCATTTGGCACAGAGGATCCAACTCTCCTTCCTGAAGCATTTTCTTCACTTGGTTTTCTATTCTCGTTCACTTCTTATCTTGGGTTGGACCCCTCCCCTAAGTTCTGGATTTGTATATCCAACCACTGCTTAGGATGTCCTCCTGGATGTTTAACAGCCCTCTCAAATTAACCTGTCTCAAACACAAGTTCTAATTCCTATCTCAACTTCCATGTCCACCTCCTGCCATGTAACCTGCTCCACCTCATCATGATTAATAAAAATTCTGTCATCTTGATACCACTTCATTATTTTTCTGTAAAGATTTTTAAAAGATCCTCTTCTTTTTTTTTTTTTCCACATGAAATTTTAAAATTTAGAATTACTTATTTAGGGTTTAAAGTGCTCTTTGGGAATATTTCTCAGAACTTACATTCAATATATAACATAATTTGTAGAAAATGAACATCCTTACAATAACAAGTCTTCCATATCCCATTCAGGAACACAATATAGCTCCTAATCGGAATAAATTCCATTTTGATGGTCAAATTATTTGTCAAATAAAGATTTCTTAATACAAATACTGCCTTTTTGTGTATTTATGATTGAAATTGTTAGCAGAGAATATAACATCCACTATCTTTTAGCAGAGCTCTAAAAAGAAATCTACCATAATAATGAATATTACTGTATTTTTAAAAAAGAAAGCAAGTAGTCAATGAATAAATTTTGCTTCTTTTATGTTTATTTATTATTTTCTCATAACTTCAGTAGTTTTTCATTAATTTTTTACTCTTTCTATTTTATGTCTATATCCAGATATAATTCCATATCTTATATAATCATTCCATATGGAACCATTCTGGAATATTCTTTTTCTTCCATTTCCATTTCTGGTGCCATTAATCCAATTCAAGCACCTGTTTTATGCAAGCTATCACTGTAGTTTCCTAGTTGGCCCCTCATTTTCTTTCAGCCCATATTTGTCCTACATGCTACTGACATGTTGATCTTTACATACTAATTTTACTGAAGAGTCCCTTCTCATTAGCCTTCAGTCATTCTACAGCATTCAGTCCTAGTATTCAGTCTCCATGGTCCAGCATTAAGAATAAAGACAATACACCGAAGATGGAGGTGTAGAAAAGGGAGAAGAACCTCAGTCCTTTATGATATTATTAAGCCCCAGATCCATTTAGCCTCAGACCTGCAACAAATCTAGACTTCTTGGTATACGAGATAACAGTATTCCTTACTGTCTAAACCAAATCGAGTTGGGATTTTCTGATGTAGGCAGCAACAGTCATCCTGAATGATATAGGGCCTTACACTAGGGCTGGTGAGCTGTGTAGGACATCAGAGATTACATAGAAAGAGCCTGCATAGTAGGTTCCCAGATTGAGTTAAGCACAGCTAGTAATCAAACTATGGGCTAGGAGGGCAATAAGAGGATGCACAGAATGTTTGAATAGCTCTAACAAGGAAGGGTCCCCATATCTCACTGTCCAGGACTGGGTCATGGGTGTGAGGAACAGGATGATCATGAATGCAGTAGTTCTAGGGGGGCAACTGCAATGGCCACCGCATTTGTCTTTAATTGAATGGATAGACATACATATTGTTTTGTTGAATTCTTGCTTTCAAGAATCTTAACATGTCTGATTCATAATTTCATAGGCCTTTAAAACCAGTAGCTTAGTGCTGTTGTACCCATATACGGTTGTTCATTTACGTGAACCCAACAGAATCCAGCAAAATACAAAACTGAGCAAACTCCCTTCCTCAAATATCCTGCTTTATCGATCTGGTATAAGGCCAAGGAATCTGTTTTAAAAAACACTTCTCAAGATTTGGCAATTACTTCTTTGGATGTTATCTAGTCTAGTCATTTTTTTTTTTTCTTCTGCTAATGAGAGAAACCGGAAACATGAGAGGTTTAAGCGACAGGAGTGTTTTCCCCATATTTCAGGTGGGGTAAATAGGTACAAGTGAACATATCATTCAGCTTACAGATCTAGAGCTTTCTTTATTGACACTTTCTCTAGTGTCAGAGTCATCCTTGGAAAACTCCATAATGGATTCAATTCAATTCAAGAACAACACACACACACACAGATTTTTCTTACCTTTTCCTTTTTCTCCTACAAAGGAGAGAGTAAACAATATGAGACTAATTGCTTAATTAAGGGATCTGGTTAGACAGAATCTAATTAAGGGAGATTTTATTTAAGTCAGAGCAATAATGACAAGATTTCTGCTACAAAGGAAGAACTTTAGCGAGTGAGCAAATTGCTTTTACCTCTACATGTTGAATTTACCTCCGCAGTTTCCTCTTAGTTCTTCAAGAAGGAAATATAAACATTTTGCCAACTTAAAATCTCATACTCACTTATGTGTAGCTAAAGTCATTTGATGGTCACACTTAATTGTGTAAACAGTTTCTCTTTTTTAACCCTCCCAAATCATTGGCAGTGTTTAAGAAAAGGAATTCTGTAAACCTTCCTGTGATATTTACATTATTTTCTGATTTTTAATTCTCCTTTCCTTCACAGTAAAAGATTGTTTAAACTTATCAAAATCACTTTGATTTTACACCTACGGTCGGGATCCTAACATCTCGATTTTCGACACTTATAAATGCTTTAATAGATACATGGACAGTAATTTAGTTTGACTTAAATGTAATAATCAAGCCCATTTATCTAGGCTGACAAGATTTCATTTCCTAATGATCTTTTATTGTAAATTTATTTGATTTCCTTTAATATATTATCTCATTTCTCATCGCCTTTCCTTCAGAAAAATATGAATAATTTTGTATGGAATTATGAAGACTTGGCCTTGAGCTGACAGCTCTGAGAGGCACTGAATATCTCCACCCTTTTAAACAAATTACATAGTTTGATAACAAAGTCCCAAGAAGAAGGGAACATTAGTTTATCAAGAAGTTATTCTAAAAGACACTGAGAATGGTATTTTCAGGGGTTCTTGTTTTCTTTGCAAGAATGGGAACCAAAAGGGACTTCCTTAGTGATCCAGGGGCTAAGACTGCACCCCCCCAATACAGGGAACCTTCATTCCATCCCTGTTCAAGGAACTATATCCCACATGCTGCAGCTAAGAATTCACAGCACAACTAAAAGATCCTTCATACTGCAACAAATATCGAAGATCTTGTGTGGCACAACTAAGAAGGGTGCAGTCAAAAAAAGAAAAATCATGGGCACCAAAATAATGAGGCCAATCTGACTCTAGTTCTACATTTTCAACTGCCTACTTGAGCTCTGAGTATCCCATAGTCAATGCTCAACCTTTGGTTATAAAACCAGACTTAGCTTCTTTTCTCCAAAATGCCCCCCCTCCTACATTTTTATTTCTATTAATGATATCACCATCCATTCAGTCAGTCAAGCTGAAAATGTGCAAGACAGTTTAGAGACCTCCCACTTTCCAAAACACTCAACCTATCCCAATGTCTTGACTCCCATAAATTCTAAATAGTTCTCAAAACTGTCCCCATTTCTTCTTTCTTTCTGCTACTGTCCTCATGATTCTTGTCTGTACAATCATTACAGCTTCCTACTCGGTGTCTCTGCCTCTAGTCTCATCCCATCCATGCCAGTACACAGGTCATCCTTATGAAAAAACCACTCTGACTTAACTCCTTATCTGCATAGTCTTCATTAGCTCCCTATTGTCTGCAGAACTAACTCCATAGTCTTCAGCAAGGCATATGCAGTCCTTCAGGATCTGCTTCCATCTGAGTTATCCAACTTCATCTTTTGCCACTCTTCCCCATATCTCCCCTCTTACCTCAAACTCCTCTCCATCTTTTGGGGTGCACCACGTGGTATGTAGGACCTTAGTTCCCCAGCCAGGGATCAAACTGTGTCCTCTGCATTGGAAGCACTGAGGCTTAACACCTAGACCACCAGGGAAGTCCCTCTTCTCCATCTTTAAAGAGTAAACTTGAGTATAACTTCCTCTGATGATGCCCCAACACAAGCAACTTCAGTCCCCACTGTACGTCTATATCCTGTGCATGCCTCTAAGATACTATTTACTAATTGCTGTAATTATTCAGTCATTTCTCTCCCTTACTGGTCAATATGACCCTAAAAAGGAAACACTGTATTCTATTTGTTTCCTCAGTTCCTAGTGCGATGTTTGGCATAATAATTACATAATGGATACTCATTGAATGAGGAGCTGAATGACTGAATAAACTCCAAAAGGCTGTTTAAATTACTTCCTTTTGCAGGATGTCTTATTGTTGTCTCTGTGAAGCACAACTGAAATTTGCTATTTATTATAATCATATTTGTTGAAATGGCATTTGATCTGTGTGTCACAATTCCATAGTAGAAAGAAATGCCAATATAAGATGTAATTTAGAAACCTGTAGTTGTGATATAAATGTAGGCTGTTCACAATTTTAATAATTTTTAAAAACCTTGTTGCAAAATTATATTTTCTTTTTCCTCCTAGCCCCACCCCTTCTATAAACACCCTATACATGTTTGTTTATGTTGTAGAGAAGCCTTCCATATTAGCTTCCCTCCATCAGCTTTATTGAGATATAATTGACAAATAATATTGTGTAAACTTAGGGTATACAATGTGATGATTTGATATACATATATATATATATTATGAAATGGTTACCACAATAAGGTTAACACATCTATCATCTCACAGAGTTACGTGTGTGTGTGTGTGAGAGAGAGAGAGAGATGAGGACATTAAAGATCTACTCTCCTAGAAAATTTCAAGTATACAATACAGTTTTGTTAACTATCTTTCTGGGTTTTGCAACAATCTTTAATTCTTCAGAATCAGGTTGGTAAGCATCCCTTCCATTAACTACCAGGATGTGAAGCAATTTGGATAAACCCATGCCATTAAAATGCTTTAGGTTTTTCTGGAATGGAAAGAGAGCACCATGAACATCTGCCTATTTACTTATATCCCATCCGGTTTTCTGGGAACTTCCCTGGTGCCTCAGACAGAAAGAATCTGCCTGAAATGCAGGAGACCCGGGTTCGATCCCTGTGTTGGGAAGATCCCCTGGAGAAGGGAACGGCTACTCATTCTTGCCTGGAGAAACCTATGGACAGAGGAGCCTGGCAGGCTACTACAGTCCATGGGATCACAATGAATAGGACACAACTGAGTGACCAACACTTTCACTTCCATCTTGTTTTAAATGGGTTAAAAACAGTTGATAATTTTACTTACTTATTTGCCACATAGCTTATAGGATCTTAGTTCCCCCTTCAGGGATCAAATCAGGCCCTGGCAGTGAGACAGCTGAGTCCTAACCACTGGACCACCAGGGAATTCCCAAGAGTTGATAGTTTTAAAATATAGTATGTACTCAGACTTCCCTGGTGGTATAATGGGTAAGAATTCACCTGCTACTATTTACAATATCTAGGACATATCTAGATATCCTTTGGCAGATGAATGGATAAGGAAGTTGTGGTACATATACACAATGGAATATTACTTAGCTATAAAATGGAACACATTTGAGTCAGTTCTAATGAGGTGCATGAACCTAGAGCCTATTATACAGAGTGAAGTAAATCAGAAAGAGAAAGACAAATACAGGATATTAATGCATATATATGGAATCTAGAAAGATTGTACCGATGATCCTATGTGCAGGGCAGCAAAGAAGACACAGATGTAAAGAACACACTTTTGGATTCAGTGGGATAAGGAGAGGATGGGATGATTTGAGAAAATAGCATTGAAACATACATTACAATATGTAAAATAGATAGCCAGTATGTTTGATGTGTAAATATAAAGCAGGGCACCCAAAGCTGGTGCTCTGTGACCACCTGGAGGGATAAGGTGGGGAGTGAGGTACGAGGGGGGTTCAGGATGGAGGGGACACATGTCTACCCTTGGCCAATTCATACTGACGTATGGCAAAAATCATCACAATATTGTAAAGTAATTATCCTCTAATTAAAATAAATAAATTTAAAAAAAAAAGAATTTGCCTGCTGATTCAGGGGACATGGATTCGATCCCTGGTCTGGGAAGATCCCTCCTGCTGCGCAATAACTAAGCCTGTGTGCCACAACTACTGAGCCCCCATGCTAGGGCCCTCAAACTGCAGCGATTAAAGCCCCTTGCCTAGAGCCTGTGCTCCACAACAAGAGAAGCCACCACAGGGAGAAGTCCAAACACCACAACCAAGAGCAGCCCCCGCTGTCTGCAACTGGAGAAAGACTGTCCACGGCAACAACCCAGTGCAGCCAAACAAATAAAATCTAGTGTATACTTGCACTGAAGTAAAGGGGAGAATCCCCTGGACTTGGAAGTAGTTTCTTTAAAATATAGGACAAACATGGAAAAAGCCAAAAAGCTACTGGCCACTCATTAGGAACACTTTAATATCATTTACAATTATACTGTAATCTTTTAAAAGGTCGATGTCCATATCCACCTATCATTTAACTGAGTTTGGGGATTACATGATACCCACTTAAGAACTGAGTAGGCAAGTTAAGAGATTTCTAATAATGGTACATAAAGTATTTTCTTTTGGTTCTCATCCTTTCAGGTTGCTTTAAGGAAACCTTAAATATGAAAAACCAATAACAAAACTAGTTTAAGCATCATATACTTGAGAGATCTTAAAGGTTCCATATGTAGTTGTTTTTTAATTAAAATTTTATTTTTTTTCCAGTGGCAACTTGAATGTAAAATAGTTCAAGTTATTCATAGAAGGGCATTGAATGCTATAAAAGCCTGGGAAATAATCAATATGACAATAAAATTATTTTTTCTTCTTTAGAAACAAATCAACTGTTTCAAACAAAAAAAGGATAGGGGACTTACCTGGTGGTCCAGTGGTTAAGACTCCTCACTTACACTGCAAAGGGTGTGGGTTCCATACCTACTTGGGGAACTAATATCCTGCAGGCCACATGTTATGGTTTAAGAAAAAGCATTTTTATTGTCATAGTAATCAAGGCCATTCACAGACTAGCCCAAAGTGACCTTCCTTGAATGTCATTGCCATCTCTGCTCCTTGGTTGTCCAGCTAGACTGTAAGCTTCTTAGAATTCTTTCCCCCCCTTTTAGTCACACGTAGCTCAGTTGGTAAAGAATCTGCCTGCAATGTAGGAAACTGTGGTTCGATTCCTGGGTCGGGATATCCCCTGGAGAAGGAAGTGGCAACCCACTCCAGTATTCTTGGCTGGAGAATCCCATGAACAGAGAAGCCCAGTAGGCTACTGTCCATGGGGTAGCAAGAGTTGGACATGATTTAGCTACTAAACCAAAATATATCTGAAATGCACTAATAATTACTTCACAGCCTGATGATTTTTCATATTTCCTCCCAGGTCAAGACACAGAACATTTCCAACACCCCAGAATGTGCCCTTGGGCCTCTTCTTAGTAAACACTCGACCCTTCTACAGGTAACCACACTTCTGATTTCTTTCTTTTTTTTTTTTTTTTCTTTTTTGAGAGGAGAATAAAGTTTATTAGAGTAGGAGATGATGTTAGAACAGCAGGCCAGCTCAAGGAAGAGAGGAACCTTCTGATTTCTATCACTATAGATTTATTTGGCTTGCTCTTGAACTTCACGCAGATAGAATCATGTGGTACATATTCTTTGGTGTCTGACTTTTTTCTCCCAACATTATATCTTTGAATTCATCCAAGTTAAATAAGCGAGATGACAATATACAGCCTTGACATACTCCTTTCCTGATTTGGAACCAGTCTATTGTTCCATGGTTCAGTTCTAACTGTTGCTTCTTAACCTGCATACAGATTTCTCAGGAGGCAGGTCAGGTGGTTTGGTATTCCCATCTCTGGAAGAATTCTCCACAGTCTGATGTGATCCGCAGTCAAAGGCTTTGGCACAGGCAATAAAGCAGATGTTTTTTCTGGAACTTGCTTTTTCGATGATCCAGTGGATGTTGGCAATTTGATCTCTGGGTCCTCTGTCTTTCCTAAATCTAGCTTGAACATCTGGAAGTTCACGGTTCACGTATTGCTGAAGCCTGGCTTGGAGAATTTTGAGCATTACTTTACTAGCATGTGAGATGAGTTCAATTGTGCGGTAGTTTGAGCATTCTTTGGCATTGCCTTTCTTTGGGATCGGACTGAAGACTGACCATTCCAGTCCTGTGGCCACTGCTGAGTTTTCCGAATTTGCTGGCATAATGAGCTCAGCACTTTCACAGCATTATCTTTCAGGATTTGAAACAGCTCAACTGGAATTCCATCACCTCCGCTAGCTTTATTCGTAGTGATGGTTCCTAAGGCCCACTTGACTTCATATTCCAGGATGTCTGGCTCCAGGTGAGTGATCACACCATCATGATAATCTGGGTTGTGAAGATCTTTTTTGTGTAGTTCTTCTGTGTATTTTTGCCACCTCTTAATATCTTCTGTTTCTCTTAGGTCCATACCGTTTCTGTCCTTTATTGTGCCCATCTTTGCATGAAATGTTCCTTTGGTATCTCTAATTTTCTTGAAGAGATCTGTAGACTTTCCCATTCTATTGTTTTCCTCTACTTCTTTCCATTGATTACTGAGGAAGGCTTTATCTCTCCTTGATATTCTTTGGAACTCTGCATTCAAATGGGTATATTTTTCCTTTTCTCCTTTGCCTTTTGCTTCTCTTCTTTTCATAGCTGTGTATAAGGCCTCCTAAGACAACCATTTTGCCTTTTTGCATTTCTTTTTCTTGGGGATGGTCTTGATCCCTGTCTCCTGTATAATGTCACAAACCTCCATCCATTGTTCTTCAGGCACTCTATCAGATCTAATCCCTTGAATCTATTTGTCACCTCCATTATATAATCATAAGGGATTTGATTTAGGTCATACCTGAATGGTCTAGTGGTTTTCCCTACTTTCTTCAATTTCAGTCTGAATTGGGCAATAAGGAGTTCATGATCTGAGCCACAGTCAGCTCCCAGTCTTGTTTTAGCTGACTGTATAGAACTTTTCCATCTTTGGCTGCAGAGAATACAATCAATCTGGTTTTGGTATTGACCATCTGGTGATGTCCGTGTATAGAGTCTTTTCTTGTGTTGTTGAAAGAGGATGTTTGCCGTAACCAGTGCATTCTCTTGGCAAAACTCTATTAGCCTTTGCCCTGCTTCATTCTGTACTCCAAGGCCAAACTTGTCTATTACTCCACCTATTTCTTGACTTCCCACTTTTGCATTCCAAGTCCCCTGTAATGAAAAGGACATCTTTTTTGGGTGTTAGTTCTAGAAGATCTTGTAGGTCTTCATAGAACTGTTCAACTTCAGCTTCTTCAGCATTAGTGGTTGGGGCATAGGCTTGCATTACTGTGATATTGAATGATTTACCTTGGGAATTGAACAGAGATCATTCTGTCATTTTTGAGATTGCATCTAAGTACTGCATTTTGGACTCTTTTTTTGACTATGATGGCTTCTCCATTTCTTCTAATGGATTCTTGCCCACAGTAGTAGATATAATGGTCATCTGAGTTAAATTCATCCATTCCAGTCTATTTTCGTTCTCTGATTCCTAAAATGTCAGTGTTCTGTATATTATCAAATGTGAAATAGATCACCAGTCCAGGTTTGATGCGTGAGAGAGGGTGCTCGGGCTGGTGCACTGGGATGACCCTGAGGGATGGGATGGGTAGAGAGGTGTAGGGAGGGTCAGGATGGGGAACACATGTAGACCCATGGCTGATTCATGTCAATGTATGGCAAAAACCACCACAATATTGTAAAGTAGTTAGCCTCCAATTTAAATAAATAAATAAATAAATAAATAAATAAATAAATAAATTGTCAGTGTTCACTCTTGCCATCTCCTGTTTGACCACTTCCAATTTGCCTTGATTCATGGACCTAATATTCCAGGTTCCTATGCAATATTGTTCTTTACAGCATCGGACTTTACTTCCATCACCAGTCACATCCACAACTGGGTGTTATTTTTGCTTTGGCTCTGTCTCTTCATTCTTTCTGGAGTAATCTCTCCACTGATCTCCAGTAGCGTATTGGGCACCTATTGACCTAGGGAGTTCATCTTTCAGTGTCCTATGTTTTTGCCTTTTCATACTGTTCATGGGGTTCTCAAGGCAAGAATACTGAGTGTTTTGCCATTCTCTTCTCCAGTGACCACATTTTGTCAGCACTCTCCACCATGACCTGTCCATCCTGGGTGGCCCTACATGGCATGGCTCATAGTTTCATTGAGTTAGACAACACTGTGTTCAATGTGATCAGATTAGTTAGTTTTCTGGGATTGTGGTTTTGAGTCTGTCTGCCCTCTGAGAGAGAAGGATAAGAGGCTTATGGAAGCTTCCTGATGGAAGAGACTGACTGAGGGGAAAACTGGGTCTTGATCTGATGGGTGGGGCCATGTTCAGTAAATCTTTAATCTAATTTTCCGTTGACTGGTGGGGCTGTGTTCCTTCCCTGTTTTTTGACCTGAGGCCAAACTATGATGGAGGTAATGAAGATAATGGGGACCTCCTTCAAAATGTCCCATGTATGCACTGCTACACTCAGTGCCCCCAACCCTGCAGCAGGCCCCCGCTGACCCACGCCTCTGCCAGAGACTCCTGGACACTCACAGGCAAGTCTGGGTTAGTTTCTTGTGGGGTCACTGCTCCTTTCTTCTGGGTCCTGGCATGCACCAGGTCCTGTTTGTGCCCTCCAAGAGTCTGTTTCCCCAGTCCTGTGTAGTTCTGGCAGCTCCATGGTGGGGTTAATGGCGACCCCTCCAAGAAGGCTTATGCCATATGCAGGTCTACTGCACCCAGAGCCCCTGCCCCCTCAGCAGTCCACTGCTGACCCATACCTCCTCAGGAGACACCCAAACACAGTTCTATCTCAGTCTCTGTGGGGTCTCTGCATCCTGGTGCACACAAGGTATGTTTAAGCCCTCTGAGCATCCCTGGTCGGCATGGGATTTGATTCTAAACACAATTTTGCCCCTCTTACTGTCTCACTGGGGCTTCTCCTTTGCCCTTGAATGTGGGGTAGCTCCTCACAGCAACTCCAGTGCCAAGCAGTTGCCACTCCAGAGCCGCTGAGTATAGAAATAATTTATTCTTATTATTGTTATATAATGTTCCATTATATGAATATATCAAATATAGAACATTTGTTTATCTATTCTATTGTTAGTAGATATTCTGGCTTTATCTAATTTTTTGCTATTATGATAAAGCTGCCACAAACATTTCTGTCCATGTCTTTGGGTAGGTGAGTGCTCTCATTTCTCTTGGGGACATATCTAGAAGAGGGCATGCTGGGTCATAGCACATAGAACTCTAGCTGCAAATGCATCTGGGAAATGCTGTCTTAATTTCCAGCATCTATAGTACATGCAGATAGGCTTAAAGATAACGTTGGATGAGCCATTATGCATATTCTGTACAGAAATTAAAGAGTAGGCTAGGAAACATAATAAAAAATACAATCCAGGGCTACTTTGGAGACCTAGATGACAGAAACCAACTCATATTTCTTGTAAAGATATTGCTCTTCCCTTTCATGTCATTGTTCAGTTGCTAAGTCATGTTGACTCTTCTGAGACCCCATGGACTGTAGCCTGCCAAGCTCCTCTGTCCATGGGATTTCCCAGGCAAGAATACTGGAGTGGGTTGCCATTTCTTTCTTCAGGGAATCTTCCTGACACAGGGATCGAATCTGTGCCTCCTGCATCTTCTGCTTGGCAGGTAGATTCTTTACCACTGAGCCAACAGGAAAGTCTACAGAGTTCAAAAAGTAAGGAATGATAGTTTGAATATCCAAATTACTTTTTACACATTCTTCCTGAGAACCATGAACTATAACAGTCAGACAAAGGAGACTTAGTGGTGTTGGTTTAGTCTCTAAGTCATGTCTGACTCTTGTGACCCCATGAACTATAGCCCTCTGTAGCCAGGCTCCTCTGTCCATGGGATTTCCCAGGTAAGAATATTCGAGAGGGTAGTCATTTCCTTCTCCAGGGGATCATCCTGATCCAGGGATCAAACCCATGTCTCCTGCATTGCAGGTGGATTCTCTACTGCTGAACCACCAGGGAAATCCCAAAAAAGACTCAACAGAGGTATTTTAAGGTACAAGGTATACTGTAGGGTAATTTACATACAGTAAGCTCATCTTTTTAAGGTATAGAACAGTGTTAGCAAAATATAAAAGATCTCCAGACCCCCCCAAAAAAAAGAAATAAAAAAATCCAATTTTAAAAATGTACGAAAAAGGAAGAAAAAATACGAAATATTCCCTTTGTTCCAAAAATTTCCATCATGTCCCTTTCCTCATCCTTAGCTCCAACCCCAACCCTTGGCAACCACTGGTTTAATTTTTGTCCCTATGTTGTTGCTGTTCAGTCATTGAGTTGTGTCTGACCCATTGAGATCCCATGGACTGCAGCATACTAGGCTTCCTTGTCCTTCACTCTCTCCCAGAGTTTGCTCAAACTCAAGTCCATTGAGTCAATGATGCCATCCAACCATCTCACCCTCTGTCACCCCCTTCTCCTCCTGCTTTCAATCTTTCCCAGCCTCAGGGTCTTTTCCAGTGAGTCAGCTCTTTGCATCAGTTCTTCCAATGAATATTCAGGGTTGATTTCCTTTACAATTGACTGGTTTGATCTCTTTGCTATCCAAGGACTCTGAAGAGTCTTCTCCAGCACCACAGTTTGAAAGCATCAATTCTTTGGTGGTCAGCTTTCTTTACGGTCCAACTCTCACATCTGTATATGACTACTATAGTTTTCCCTTTGCCAGAATGTTCTATAAATGCAAATATATAGTATATAGTTTTCAAGTCTGACTTTTTTCATTTAACCAAGAGATAATTTTTATCAATGAATTTCAATCTATTTTCCCCTCCACTAAGAACATTTTTTCTTCAAGCAAACTTTCATGCAGGGACTTTACATTTGAGACAGATAGAAGTAGTTTGCTTTCATGAAATCATGGTGAGAAACCCAAGTCCATGGCTCCCTCTGATGAAGGACACCCTAATTTGCTCATGGAATTGTATTTATCCTTTGTATCTCACAGTTACAATTCCTTTAGAACCTCTGTGATTTTTCAAAGTAGGTTTCTTATTGGAGGCATGTTCATGGGGCATTTCCAAAGGAGAAAGACATTGCCTGGGAAAACTATCAGAAATGCTAAATGATTTCTAGCCCTCAAATTTTTGTTAAATTAGGGATTACTTACTTTATTAATTGATTTTCTTGCTAAAAATGTTCAATTTAGGTCCACTAGGTGTCAGTTGCCATTTCTTACATCTTTTTAAACCTGCTTCTTATAAATATCACTGCTGTTGCTGCTGCTGCTAGGTCGCTTCAGTCGTGTCCGACTCTGTGCGACCCCATAGACGGCAGCCCACTAGGCTCCCCCGTCCCTGGGATTCTCCAGGCAAGAACACTGGAGTGGGTTGCCATTTCCTTCTCCAATGCATGAAAGTGAAAAGTGAAAGTGAAGTCGCTCAGTCGTGTCTGACTCTAGCGACCCCGTGGACTGCAGCCTACCAGGCTCCTCCATCCATGGGATTTTCCAGGCAAAAGTACTGGAGTGGGGTGCCATTGCCTTCTCTGATAAATATCACTGTTAACAATTAAAATGGCAACTGTCCAGATATCACTTTATCCAAACAAACCTGAAGGGAAGGGTCTTGAAGATGTGGCTTCTAGAGCTGTGCTGTCCGAAGTAGTGATCATCAGCCATGTGAGGCTACCACTGAGCACTCGAAAAGTAGTAAGTTTAAATTAAGATGAGGGAAAGGGAAGGCAGGATGAATTGAGAGAGTAGCATGCAAACATATGCACTGTCATGTGTAAAACAGATAGCCAGTGGGAATTTGCTGTACGATGCAGGGAACTCAATCTGATGCTCTGTGACAGCCTAGAGGGGCGGGGAGGGGTGGGTGGTGGGAGGGAAGTTCAAGAGGTAGGGGACATATGTATACTGATGGCTGATTCATGTTGATGTGTGGCAGAAACCAACACAATATTGTAAAACAATTATCTTCCAATTAAACACAAATTTTAAAAAGGATATGCTTAAAGTATAAGGTACACAACTGATTTAGTAGACTCAGTAAAAAAAAAAGAATGTAAAAATATCTCCTTAACCGTTTTTATATTAATTGGGACTTCCCTGGTGGCCCAGTGGTTAAGATTCTGCACTTTGAATGCAGGGGGCATGGGTTCCAACATTGATTGAGGAACTAAGATCCTGCATCCCATATGCCATGTAGCACAGCCAAAAAAGAAGAAGAAAAAAAACCCCAAGCCAATTTTTATATCAATTGAAATGCTATCTTAATGCTATTGAGTTAAGATATATTATTAAAATTAATTTCTGGCTTCAAGGTATGACTATGAGGCAATTTAAAATCACAGGTATAGGGACTTCCCTGGTGGTCTAGTGGCTAAAGCACTTCCAATGCAGAGGGCCTAGGTTCGATTCCTGGTCAAAGAACTAGATGTTACATGCCACAAATAAAGGATCCTGCATGATGCAACAAAGGCCCTGTACAGCCAAATAAATAAATAAATATTAGAAAGTAAAATCAAATCAGATCACATGTGTAGCTCCTATTTACAGCTTGGGTTATAGTTCTATGGGACATTGCTGACTAGACACGTTGTTGACTGTGCATTTTGCTAATTTTTCCCAAGAAAGACCCCAAATATGGACTTCTCCAGTCTGGATCTCAGAGATCAAAGGTGACCCAAGCTGCTTCCATCTTTTTAAAATTCTTAGTAAATTTAAAAAAATGAAAAATGCCAAAGGTAAGGTTACACAAACGGTTTTATATTTTTCTTGTGATTTTTTAGCCCTCCAGGCTCCTCTGTCAGTGGAATTTCCCAGGCAAGAATAGTGGAGTGGGTTGCCATTTCTTTCTTCAGGGGAGCTTCCCGATCCAGGGATCGAACCCAAGACTCCTGCATTGGCAGACGGATTCTTTTGCTTTTAATGTAAAATACATTGCAATGTGGGCTCCCTGGTGGTTCATATGGCAAAGAATCTGCTTGCAATGTGGTAGACCTGGATTTGACCCCTGGGTTGGGAAGATCCTTTCAAGGAGAGCATGGCAACCCACTCCACTATTCTTGCCTGGAGAATCCCCATGGTCAGAGGAGCCTAGGGGGCTGCAGTCTATGGGGTTGCAAAGAGTTGGACATGAGTGAGTGGCTAACCACACACACACACATTGCAATGTAATGAACTGTACCAGCCATAAGACAATTATAAGGTCTATAAAAAGCAGAGCAATTAGGGTAATGTGGTCCAGTTATAGAGGACAATTTGAAAGTTAGTAAAGAAACTTCTTTCCATTTCTTGATTTGCTTTTGTAATTTGTACATATACTCATATTTGGAGATAACTTTAGAATTCTAAATTGGAGGTCTTTAGTGAATGTGAGACCTGGGCCCATGGTCAAACTGCCACCACCCACTGCACCCCCAGGGCTTGTCTTTCATCTTACACACCTGCAACTTGCACCTTCCACGTGCCAGGTTCTCTCTCCTACACTTTACAACATTACCTTGAATACTTACAACAACCTGCAAAAAAGGTGCCACGGTTAGAGAATGAAAGGATGACTGCTAAGTCTACCCTAAATTCCTCTCAGCAATAATGTCCTCTGAGGGGTGAGGTGATGGACGTTTTGGACAGAAAAGATAATAAATAGAGGAAAGCACTGATGAGAAATGAATCCCCTGTTGCTTGTCTACATACAATTAAGCAATTCTCACTAGCTTGGCATCCAGACGAAACTAGAAAGCTCTTTTTCAGGAACCAATTGTTTGCCTCTGTGTATGCTAGACTGCTCCAAACTAGATGCATTTAAAAAATTATTATCTGGAGGAGCAGGAGGAAAACTGTAGCTGGGGCCTTCCATGAGAGTGCCACCTCTTCACTGCAAATTACTCACTTCTAACCCTGCATTAGGCGGACGCTGCTTTGCCAACTGCCTTCTCAGGCTCTTATTCTCCTCCATGTATATGCCCCTTATGCCTGTAAAGTTGGGTTTTATTTTGTGACTGTGTAAATCAGAGCCTGGAGAGTTTCTTTTTTCTCTGTGGTTGGAACCACAGTGAGACATTCTCCACAATCCGGCACTTGACACACTTCGGCACTGTGTGGGCAGAAAACAGGGCAGAGGGAACTCTTAAATACACTTTTCACCTGGTTTAAACAAGAGCTTTGATTTCCCCTTTCTTTTAATCCTTATGAGGCTTGAAGTGAAAACAGAATTCAAAGAGTTGTTTTATTAAAAAAAAAAGTAATAAGATGCTTGGATTTTAACACTTAAAATTATGGCTGAAATGACCCCACAGCACTTCTGGAAGATGGCAGAATTCTGGGTGGTCTTTCAGCTTAGGCAGATTTTCTGTTCTTTTCTAATGCACCTCTGCATGTTGGCTAATTATAAAAGGGAACCAAGATATTTTCTTTGAAAAACTGGAGCTGGTTGGGAAAAGTTTCTCCTCTAACACATTCATTCAGCCAGCACTTTATTGCACTTCTGCTGTGTGCTGTGCAAAGACAAAGTCCTGGCTCTTCAGTGGCTGGAAGTCAAGGGGAGGTACAAAGTGAACAAGTGCAATAGGTGGCCTGCTGCATCAGGCAGTACTAGGTGAAAAAGAGTGAGGAGGGTAGGGGTTTGTTTTTTTTTAAAGACTTCCATTTTTAAAGTCTTTTATTGAATTTGTTACAATATTATTTCTATTTTGTATTTTATGGTTTTTTACTTTTTTGGCTGCAAGGCATATGGTATCTTAGATCCCTGACCAGAAATCAAACCTACACACCCGGCACTGAAATGCAAAGTCTTAACCACTGGACTGTCAGGGAAGTCCTTAGACTTTATTGTTTAGAGCAGTTTTCAGTTCACAGCAAAATGAGCATAAGGTACAGAGATTTCCAATATGCCCCCTGTCCCCACATACATAAACCTTCCCTGTTATCAATATTTCCCACCAGAAGTACTGCATCTGTTATAATCTGTGAACCTACATTAATGCTTTCAGATTGTGGTGGTAAAGCAGACTCTTCAGAGTCCCTTGGACAGCAAAGAGGTCAAATCAGTCAACTATAAAGGAAATCAACCCTGAATATTCATTGGAAGGACTGATGCTGAAAGTGAAGCTCCAATACTCTGGCCACCTGATGCGAAGATTCAACTCTTTGGAAAACACTCTGATGCTGGGAAAGATTGAGGAGGGTAGGAGGAGAAGCAGGGAACAGAGAATGAGATGGTTGGATAGCATCACCTATTCAATGGACATGAACTTGGGCAAACTCCAGGAGATAGGGAGGGAAGCCTGGTGTGTGCAGTCCATGTGGTCGCAAAGAGTTGGGTATGACTTGGCGACTGAACAGCAACGCCAGCGTGAACCTACACTGACACATCATTATCACCCAATGTCCATAGTGTACATTAGGGTTCACACTTGCTGTTGTATATTCTGTGGGGTTAGATGAATGTATAATGACATGCATTCATCATCATAGTAAAATACAAAGTAATTTCATTGCCCTAAAAATCCCCTGTGCTTTGTCTGTTCATCCCTTCCCTCTGCCCTCACATCCAGCACCTGGAAGCCAGTGATCCTTTCACTGATTTCACAGTTTTGCATTTTCCAGGATGTCATATATAGTTGGAATCATGCAATATATAGTCTTCAGAATGGCTTCTTTCACTTAGTAATATGCATTTAAAGTTCTTCTGGGTCTTTTCACAGCCTCATAACTCATTTCTTTTTGGCACTCAATAATAATTTATTATCTGAATATGCCACAACTTAATTTATCCATTCACCTAATGAACATCTTGGTTGTTTCCAAGTTGGGCAGCAATAAGTATTTTAATAAGATAGACTAGAACTTGGAGAAGGCGATGGCACCCCACTCCAGTACTATTGCCTGGAAAATCCCATGGATGGAGGAGCCTGGTAAGCTGCAGTCCATGGTATCACTAAGAGTTGGACACGACTGAGCAACTTCACTTTCACTTTTCACTTTCATGCATTGGAGAAGGAGATGGCAACCCACTCCAGTGTTCTTGCCTGGAGAATCCCAGGGATGGGGGAGCCTGGTGGGCTGCCATCTCTGGGGTCGCACAGAGTCGGACACGACTGAAGCAACTTAGTAGCAGCAGTAGCAGCAGAACTTGGAAAGGTACAAAGTGATGAGAGCAAGGTTCTTTGGAAACCTGTGAGTGGCATATAGAGTGGTGTGTGGATGCTGACAGGTAAGAGTCAGCCTTCATACTGGAGGCTCATTCCAAAACCACAGTGCGGATCCTATTACTCTGGTGACACGTCTATCATTATACTGTGTCACCTTGTATGTCTTGCCTGGAGATAGATATGTAATATCCTACTTAGGATTCACTAATTTATCTGGTTAATTTTATAATCCTACTTAAAAGCCCTTCTATTAGGATGACTTTAGGTTATGGATTATGTTATAAAAATCAAGTCAAGGGAAACAGTACCTTGTGGGTTTGAGTACAGTTTGGCCTTCTTAAGACTCAAAGAATTCTGTGGTTTTTGTTCCTGGTGACTGTTCCATTGCACATTTTGGACAGGAGCCCAGCTTTGGAGATTGGCAGTGGTGGCGGTAATCTGTCCAATTTAGCTGAATGCTGATGAGCCACCCTTTATTTAGAAATAAACTAAATAATAAACAAGTCACTCTGAAAGCGTAGTCTACAGCCTCATTAACGGAAAACAATGATTATTTCTGTTCAATACTTTATGAACTAAGTGAGGTTTACATGATAGATGTAATTTTGCCTTTAGCATGTCTATGATCAATAAGATCAATATTTCACTTGAAGAATCTAAAGGTAGCTGTTTTTCTCCCTGGCAGACTTTATTTTGTCTCTTAATGTAACAAACATTAGTTTATCTTGTAATATTCTCTCTCAAACACACTTCATTTATTGGTGAACTCCATCAGTGATGGTGCTTCTGAGGCAGTCAGGTCCTCATAGCTTAGAGAGCATTTTGTTTCATTTGTGAAAACACTTTGATCCGGGAGGAAGTGTTGGGGGTGGGGGAGGGATAGATTGAAAGTTTGGGACTGAAATATACACAATGCTATATTTAAAATAGATATCCAACAAAGACCTACTGTATAGCACAGGGAACTCTGCTCAATACTCTGTAATAACCTCAGTTCAGTTCAGTTCAGTCACTCAGTCGTGTCCGACTCTTTGCGACCCCATGAATTGCAGCACTCCAGGCCTCCCTGTCCATCACCAACTCCCGGAGTTCACTCAGAGTCACATCCATCGAGTCAGTGATGCCATCTAGCCATCTCATCCTCTGTCGTCCCCTTCTCCTCCTGCCCCCAATCCCTCCCAGCATCAAAGTCTTTTCCAATGAGTCAACTCTTCGCATGAGGTGGCCAAAGTATTGGAGTTTCAGCTTTAGCATCATTCCTTCCAAAGAAATCCCAGGGCTGATCTCCTTCAGGATGGACTGGTTGGATCTCCTTGCAGTCCAAGGGACTCTCAAGAGTCTTCTCCAACACCACAGTTCAAAAGCATCAATTCTTTGGTGCTCAGCCTTCTTCACAGTCAAACTCTCACATCCATACATGACTACTGGAAAAACCATAGCCTTGACTAGACGGACCTTAGTCGGCAAAGTAATGTCTCTGCTTTTGAATATGCTATCTAGGTTGGTCATAACTTTTCTTCCAAGGAGTAAGCGTCTTTTAATTTCATGACTGCAGTCACCATCTGCAGTGATTTAACCTAGATAAAAGAATTTGAAAAAGTATAGATACATGTAGTTTATGTATAACTGAATCACTCTGCTATTTGTTTGAAACTAACACAATCGTTAATCAGCTATACTCCAATATAAAAGGAAAATTAAAAAAGAAAGCACCTTGATAAGTATATGGCATTTTGTTAATGCTAACTATAATTATTCTATTTTTTACTTTCCCTTTTTTCAGAACAATGAAACAGTTCAATGTGGGGATATCTGTTTTATATTATTGAACCATTGATAAATCATATCATAATGATATTCAATCCTTTGATTCAATAATCCCAAACTCAGAGATGAATCCTAAATCAATAATTCTGTAGAAATAAAAAGAAATCTCTCTCCCCATTTCAGTATGGTGTTATTTTAGTTAGCTAGTTGGAGGAAGCTCAACTAAAATAAGAAAGTGGAAACTATCTAAATATTTAATATTAGGGAAATGCCTTAATAACCAAATATATTTAGAAATGGGCTTCCCAGGTGATTCAGGGGTAAAGAATCCACCTGCCAAGGCGGGAGATGCAGGTTTGATGCGTGGGTCGGGAAGATCCCCTGGAGGAGGAAACGGCAACCCACTCCAGTATTCTTGCTGGGATAACACCATGAACAGAGGAGCCTGGCGGGCTACAGTCCACACAGTTGCAAAGAGTCGGACACGACTAAAGCCACTGAGCACTCACACATTTGTAGAAATATTATCCTGAATTAACATGCTAGTTGATAAGGTTGGTATAGAAAGATGCTTACAATATATCATGTGAAGGAACAGAATATGAATTGATCCATATACAAAAGCATATAAAATAAACAAGCTCACAGGAATGGAACTGTGACTTTAGAATTTGGAGGAGGTTAGGGAAATAGAATTTACTGTGCTGCTCTTTTACTGAAAATTTCTTAATGTGAATATCTTGTCAGTGACATTAAAATTAAAACCTTACAGGTCTTTAACCCAAAGAGTGCCATGAGATTTCGTCCTAAGGAAAATCTGAAAAGAATTTCTCATGGGACCAGCAAAAACATCATCGTGTTGTTAGATGTTCTTTTGTTTATGACTGAAGGCTATTAATTCTTGCCCTCTAGTGGCTTACAGTTGGAAAGAGACAATTTTGATTTAATTATTTGGTTACTGTTGCTAATGTTTCTGTTTTTGAAGGCAATGACATTTATTGTAAAATTACTGTTCATGTGGAGTGTTGACCTAAAAGCATATTATGGTTAGTCCTGCCCACCCTAAACTCGCCCTTTGTAGCTCACAGTGATTTGTAAGTTTCATGAGGGCAGAGAGGAATTGGAGTTGGGAACCTTAGCTTTGCAATGCAAAAAGCTGGATATTCTGAGATTCTGCTGCATACTAACTAGGTGACCTTGGGCACACTCATCACCTTGCTTTCTTCATCTACTACATGTGGATAATAACAGTACTACTTCAGAGCATTTTTTGAATGATAGAACACTTATAAGAATGTATGGAGAAGGAAATAGCAACCCACTCCCAGTACCCTTGCCTAGGAAATCCCATGGACAGAGGTGGGCTACCGTCCATGGGATCGCAAAAGAGTCCGACACAGCTTGGCGACTAGACAAGAAAAAACAAAAACGATTAGTGATGTTGAGCATTTCTCATG
This sequence comes from Budorcas taxicolor, assembly GCF_023091745.1. Lineage (NCBI taxonomy): Eukaryota > Metazoa > Chordata > Mammalia > Artiodactyla > Bovidae > Budorcas > Budorcas taxicolor. Next base: position 26,510,770 of record NC_068914.1, read on the forward strand.
TACCTGTTGGCCATTTGAAAGTCTTCCTTGGAAAAATGTCTATTTAGTTTCTCTGCCTATTTTAAAATTGGACTGTTCGTTTCTTTCTTTATTGAATTAAGTCAGTTCTTTATCTATTTTTGGGTGTTAACCTCTTATCTGATACAGATTTCCCCCTCTCTGAAAGCAGAGCTTTCCTATGAAACCTCGTGAAAGCCAAAACGGAGCAAAGTGCAGAAGTAGTTACCTCAGGACACATGTTGCTCGTAAATGTCCAGATAGATGGGGATAAAGCACAAATGCTCAGAGACAGTGCAAAGCCATAGAGTGGGGGTGCCGAGATGCTAGAGTGTAGCTCCTGGGGGAGGGGCCTGGTGACGCCAGGCTTGCTCTTGAGGTGACATTTCCCCTAGGACGTCTTGCTGCAAAACAAATACTGAACGCTGCCTCTGCTTTGTATTTTTCCATAAAAATGAAACACTTGATTCCTTTCAGTTAGGAAAATCAGATACTAATGTAGGCCTTTTGTAAAAGCAAAGTGGCTTAAAATCACATAAAGCAAATCTTCAAAAAGTGGGGGAGATCTGTCCATGGTTGTACAGATATTTCTCCCATTCTGTAGGCGGCCTTTCCGTTTTGTTGATTGTTCCTTTGGCAGTGCAGGAACTTTTAAACCTGATGTAGCCCCACGTGTTGATTTTTTTCTCTTCCTTGTGCTTAAGGTGTCAAATCCTAAAATTACTGCCAAGAGCAATGTTGAGAGGCTTCCTCCTTATATTTTCTGCTAGGAGTTTGACAGTTTCAGGTCTCACATTGAAGTCTGACCCCCTTCGAGTTGCTTTTTGTGTGTGATGTAAGATAAGGCGTTCGTTTCATTCTTCTGCTGTATTCAGTTTTTTTAACACCATTTGTTGAGGAGACAACCCTTTCCCCATTATATGTTCTTGGCTCCCTTAACAAATACTAGTTGACCATATTATAAGATCTTAATTTTATCTATATCATTCATTATAAGAATTCATGCAAGTCCTCTAGAATGTTTTGTGTAATTAAGAAGGGTAAGGAACTTTCCTGGCGGTCCAGCGGTTGAGACTCTGTGCTTCCACTGCAGGGGGCCAAGGTTCGATCCCTGATCAGAGCAGTAAGATTCCATATAGCACAGCCAAAAAACAGGAAAAAAACAAAATAGTAACTATTTATGGATGGACATTTCTTGCAACTTCATGTCTATAGGACTTTACTGGCTATCCTCCCTTCTCCTTGCAGCAATATAACTGCTGTGGAAACAGGACTGATATCTTTATGGGTCTCAGCAGACAGGGATCCCCATGAGAGTTGGGGATGAGAAGGCAGGGGACTAATGTACAACCGGAACTGTGGGCTTATTTGGCCGTGTAGAGTCTTACTTACCTGAAGGCCTGAAAACTCCCCTTTCCACTCGTGGAAGAAATGAGCTAGCCTTACCTTTAAGATTGCCACATGCTAGTTTTGATCCAGACACTCAGCTTTTGTGTCTTCTGATAAATACAATGTGTGAAATTTCTCAAAAAAAAAAAAAAAAAAAGAATGTACAGTGTAGCATGAGTGTGTGGGATGTAATGTGGTATTATTATTTCTATTTTTCTAGTACTGATTCTGCTGCTATAGGTATTGATCTTGGTGCTGAGGATGAACATAGAAAGAAAAGAAAAATGGGGATTTCCAACTGCTTAAGATATTTCCATGCAATAATAGTGAAAATATACAGTAATAAAATATATAGAATACTAAAGGGGTGATAAAACTATATGACATTACTCTGAAGAATTTTTCACATTTTATGTCTGCATTATTGGGATGTACCTAATAATCAGTAGTGACTTACTTAATCATTGACAGTATCTTTTCATTTTTAGTGGCATATAAAATAATGGTGTATCTCATAACTGATGGTGTCTCAGATTCAATGAAATATGGTGGTAAGTGATGATATACAACATTTAAAACAATATTTACCGTGGATGGGATAAAGGGTGGGATGGATGCTTATAAAGCATTATCAAACATAATCCTTAGAAGCAATTCTATGAATTCGGAAAATGGAAAAACCACTGGAGAAATCTATGACTCAAGTCAGTGAGTTTATAAAGGACTGCTAAGGTCAGACTTGAGCTAACTTGCTAAAGGAGAGTTGATTTGGATGAGCCCCAAGAAGAAGTGTAGAGATTCCAGGAAGAGAGATCCTGCCAGTGTGATGTCCTGCTTGGAGAAATTGTGGTACGGTTACCTGTGTGGCTACTCTGATTACTTATTCCTTACTGGGACCTCTCCCACCCTTATTGTATTCCTTTAAAGTGAGGGTCTGCTGTAAGTCTGATTTCTTCTCATCCATTTTGCTTTTGAATCTTAATTGCTTAAAGCAGAGTTTCTCAGTCTGAGCACTAGTGACAAAAGGGCAAGATAATTCTTTGTTGTGGAGGCTTTGCTGTGAATTGTGGGATATTTAGCATGATCCCTGGCCTCTACCCACCAGATGCTTCCCAGTTGCTAAATGTCCCCTCGGGGAGCAAAATCAGCCACAGTTGAGAACTGATTGTTTAAAGAAAAGATCATACCTGGTATTTTATTATTTTATTTTAGTATGTATGCATGCATGTGTGTGTGTACATGTTAAGGAAAAACATTCACAAAGTTTAGGATTTTTTTTTTTAAATAACTCTTCTATCTTGCTATGAATTCTTGCCAACGGACCACAATGACACCACTGTGTGTAAGTTTAACAATCATCTGCTCACTTGCCTGTTTACTGTTAATTCTGAAGTGTGATAGAGGTAGGGGATTGGTCCCTGGGAAGCATTTTTTCCTTTGAAATAATTTTAGATTGATAGAGGAGTCACAAAGATGGTACAGAATGTTCCTGTACATATGCCTCCCAATTTCGTCCTATACTGACATCATATAATCATGGTAGTTTTCCAATAAACCTTTGTTTCCTGCTCCAGAGTCCAATCCGGGATCAGTCATTGCATTTAAAGAGAGTGTAGTTTGCTTTTTTGTTTGTTTTTCATGAAAAGAATAGAATTTATTCTGAAAACTGCTGATTCTCAGATGCTGACAGTAAGCATAATTTTCTACATGCTCATGTTCAGTTGCTCAGGATTGTCCAACTTCGTGACCCCACAGACAGTAACCCACTAGGCTCCTCTGTCTATGAGATTCTTTAGGCAGGAATATTGGAGTGGGTAGCCATTTCCTCCTTCGTTTTCTAAGTAGGATGTTTATCTGGAGTAATACTCACTGAGCTAAAAATTTCCCTTATTTCTGAACTTAAAATAGAAAGTGGAATTGACACTCTCCAAGGCAAAAATAGCTGTAATGGTACATAGTTTTTAAATCTCTGAAAAATAAATAGTCCAAAGACGGCTTTTGTCTTGACTCTGTCTAAGCCGTCATTTCATAGTTTTTTAATAAATGCTAATGGAGTGGACCAAAGGCACAGTCCTAAACTGCTGTTTCATATTTAGGGCAAGCTGAATGGTTCTTTTCCATCTACTTGACAAATAAAACATGGACACAAAGTGACATGGAAAAGCTGTAATCTATTGAACTCAGTAAATGTGAGTTGTAAGTAATTGCAGTTCTTTCTTACTCTCATTTGCTGCCCAACCATTTCTCACTATATGATCCCTTAAAGTCAACCTGATTCAGGGGCAGATCAATACTAGGGAAACCCTTTTGTCTTCTTTTAGGGCATAAAATTTAAAAGACGCTTAAGTCAATATTCCTTTTAATAATGTGTCTTAACGGAAATGCCTGGGTTCCCCCTTCTTGTTATATAATTAATTGAGCTGCCTGCCACCCACAAGGTATAGTCATTCTCTCCCATAATTCTCCTTTGGCCTAATTGCCATTCTGCTTTCAGTTCTATCTGTCTTTAGATATTTCTTCTTTTCCCCAACACTGTTGGGCATGCTTTGTACTTAGTTTTATCTTTCCGTGCTTTTGCTTCTAAATGTCAGCATAATTTTTCTGCCTTATAATATTGGAGATGTTATAACCATCCATCAGCCCAATAGAAGAGCAGAAAAGATTAGATATCATTTATCTGTATTGGTTGTTCATTGTAATGACCCAGTGGACAACATGAACAGATAATCTGTTGCTTTGATGGAAACTAATTATTCTTAAGCATGACAGCATCGAAATAGCTTTTGTGACACTGTTTTTAAAAATGACGGCTACCTAGTCATTATTAGTGCAAGCAGAAGTTTCAGTCGTGTTCTCTGATGATTTCCCTACATAAGCAACAAAACAGTTTGCATCTTTTATTACTGCTTTATGGGAAAATTTGACCTAAAATTTAAGAACTTTAAAATTTCCATTGACAGTCAAAGATAAGCACCATTATATAAAATTTTCTTAATGTGAAGAAAATTCCTTAATGTGAAATAATCTAGTGTTTCCTAGAGAAAAGTAAAAGTAGGATTAGAAGATAATTTTGCTGGAAAAGGTTAATGCACTTGATTTTTAGTTTGTTGCTAATGATTGGACTAACCATGGAATTGGGGGAGTAAAGTTGTCATCAATTAAAATTCTTCTCTGATGGAATTTCTAAGAAAGCATAGCTTATGGTTAATTCTTAAAATAACAAAATTTATCTGCACAAATAGGAGAAGAGGTTTTTATGTTTATGTGCAAACCTTAAAAAATCAGTATACTGATGGATTTATATTTTTATGAAGTCTCTAAAATGCTATAGAAACTTAATCAATATTCTAAGATAGTATTTATATTACTGGCACCACTAATAACCAAATTAAGATTGGTATATTATTACCAGACCACAGCAGAGATGCACTTTCACTAAAGGATGCCTTGGTTTGAGAACAGAAGCAAATTAAATAACTTCACAAGCCAGATGTTTATTTTTCATATAACAGGTTTTGCAAAAAGCTTTGGGGATGCTTTAGATGTTGATAGACCATGGCTGAGAAACTGAACACATTAAACAAGTTTATATTTATACAAGCTCTGCTGTGCTTAGTCACCCCAGTCCTGTCCGACTCTTTACGACGCTGTGGACTGTAGACCGCCAGGCTCCTCTATCCATAGGATTCTCCAGGCAAGAATACTGGAGTGAGTTACCATTCCCTTCTTCAGGGGACCTTCCCAACCCAGGGATTAAACCCAGGTCTCCTGAATTATAGGCAGATTCTTTACCATCTGAGCCACCTGGGAAGCCCATTTATACAAGCTAACTTATTGTAAAAAAATTACTGCTGTAATAACAGTTCAACAATGCTGAAGTAGGTAGAATAAAGAGTCCTTCTACCTTCTACTTATTTTACTTTCCTCAATCCTGATTCCTTTCTTCCGAGGATTGCGAACGATTTGGTGCATATATTTCCAAGCTTTTTTCTATGCATTTATGTACAAGTATGTATACACACATACACACACACACACCCTCAATGGACTGTTATGGATATTCCATAGAACGTTTTGCAACTTATTTTTTCACTTAAAATATGTTTTGAGTGTCTTTCCACACGTACATATATATGAATCTTCTTTTTAAAAACTGGACATGCCTATTTTTAACTATTATATCACTCTGTGAAATAGGGTTTGGTCTTTTATACTAGGCTGTATTTCAGGAAGCCTCCTTCAGACACAGTAGATACACTGGAGGAAAACCTCAATTTGAGGCTCAGCTAGTTGAATGTCTGACTTGAGCTGACCCTTCTGATCATATCCGAAGAGGAAACTCATCCCATGCTCAGAAACAACCTGAGCTCCTGATTCTGCCCAGATCAGGTAGTAATCTGGCTCTGACATAAATGAGCAGGTCACCTCTCTGGGTGTCAGGTTTCCCATTTGAAAAATAGAAGCTTGGGTGGATTGGGCCTGATTTGGTCCTGTCCCTGTCCAAATTTTATATCCTGTATCTTTGTTTCCTGAGCTAAAAGCTGCATTTTTGACAGGGGGTAATTCTTCTGGGATTAGTTATAATTGTGTGCTAGTGACAGACATTCAAAATGTTAAGTATGAACATTCAGGTCTATTTTTACCCATAGTGGGCATATGCTTCTGTCCTTGAATACACTGTTTGGGATGACCTTTGTCAGCACCAAGGTGTGATAATGCTAACCAACAGGGAGAGAAATAGACAGCCTGCTCCTTTTGTAGCCAGCTAGGAAAGCTGCATTGGAAGTCTTGTTATTACAACATGTTATTGAAATCCTCTAAAGATGATTCTAGTTAAACTCTTAACTATCATTTGAAAAACGTAGTTAATTTTAGAATCTACAATGTAGAGATGATGCTTATCAACAGACGTTGTTTTATCACATTTACTTTTAGAATGATGGGTTCAAATATCATAAAAATAATAATATAAGCAGCTAACATTAATGACCTCCCACCATGTGTCAGGCACTGTTCTAAGCTCTGTAAGATTGGGAAACTGAGACCAGGAAAGGATAAGTAATTTGTTCAAAGGCACAGAGCTGCAACTATGTTATGCAAACGGAATGTAAACTCCTATTCAGGGGAAGAAAGTGAGGAGTTAACTGAATAGTTACATAGTCATAAAATGACTTGACGGCGGTGATAGATGCGGCCATTCAGTTCAGTTCAGTTCAGTTCAGTCGCTCAGTCGTGTCCGATTCTCTGCGACCCCATGAATCACAGCACGCCAGGCCTCCCTGTCCATCACCAACTCCCGGAGTTCACTCAGACTCACGTCCATCGAGTCGGTGATGCCATCCAGCCATCTCATCCTCTGTCGTCCCCTTTTCCTCCTGCCCCCAATCCCTCCCAGCATCAGGGTCTTTTCCGATGAGTCAGCTCTTTGCATGAGGTGGCCAAAGTACTGGAGTTTCAGCTTTAGCATCATTCCTTCCAAAGAACTCCCAGGGCTAATCTCCTTTAGAACGGACTGGTTAGATCTCCTTGCAGTCCAAGGGACTCTCAAGAGTCTTCTCCAACACCACAGTTCAAAAGCATCAATTCTTTGGCTCTCAGCTTTCTTCACAGTCCAACTCTCACATCCATACATGACCACTGGAAAAACCATAGCCTTGACTAGATGGACCTTTGTTGGTAAAGTAATATCTCTGCTTTGCAATATGCTGTCTAGGTTGGTCATAATTTTCCTTCCAAGGAGTAAGCATCTTTTAATTTCATGGCTGCAATCACCATCTACAGTGATTTTGGAGCCCAGAAAAATAAAGTCTGACACTGTTTCCACTGTTTCCCCATCTATTTCCCATGAAGTGATGGGACCAGATGCCATGATCTTTGTTTTCTGAATGTTGAACTTTAAGCCAACCTTTTCACTCTCCTCTTTCAATTTCATCAAGAGGCTTTTTAGTTCCTCTTCACTTTCTGCCAGAAGGGTGGTGTCTTCTGCATATCTGAGGTTATTGATATTTCTCCCGGCAATCTTGATTCCAGCTTGTGCTTCCTCCAGCCCAGTGTTTCTCATGATGTACTCTGTATAGAAGTTAAATAAGCAGGGTGACAATATACAGCCTTGACGTATGCCTTTTCCTATTTGGAACCAGTCTGATTAGCAGATGGCAAACGCTGGTGCTGCTCCCCTCTTATTAAGCTGTGGGGAGTCTTTACATGGAAGTGGACCCCCAGTTTCTCAGGTACACTCATGGTGCTGCCTATTGCAGTCAGTCCTTTAAAAATATATAAAACAAAGCAATTCCTTATGCTCTTTCTGCAGCTATAGATCATTCAGGCTGACTTTGCAAAGCTCCTGCCCTGGTAGACAAGCCCTGGTGTTGGAATCTGCAAAGTTGATGATTAGTCAAAACCGTCTGGACTGCAGCCACAGGACATCTTGTAGCACTGTCAAGCACCACTTCATCATGCCTGGTGACAGGAGTTTTCCCACTAAGTTTCCATCAGGGGTGAGGAGCCAGGGCCCAGCTCAGCAGCTAATTAGACAAGGCAAGGTACAAGGCTAGTACATGCCAACTTCAATAGACTGGAGTGGTGGATCTGTCAAAAGAATCTGTCTTGCCTTCTGTGCTTTATACCCATTACTGTACCTGGTTGAACATTAACACTCGGAAATCTGCTGATTTTCTCCGATATCCTGGCCCATGCAGAGAAGAAGCTGAAAAGGAACTGTATGTCTCTAAGGTAGTTCCATGGTTCATTATCTTGAAAAGCATCAATCTTCAACTAATTGTTGAAGAAGCACCACAAGATGTAGAAATGTTGAAAGGATGGGTGGAAATGCAGTGTATGGACTTTTTAGTGTCTCTGCTACGATTTCCTCTCTTTCCTGTGATGTTAGTTTAGAAAAAAAAATCAAAGAATTTTTAAAAAATGAAAAAGTTTTCCCCCTTGAGACAAAAGTCAATAAATTGCAAGTATTTCCTCCTCTTTTGCTTCTGTGTCTCTTAAAAGATTAAGGCTTAAACAAAAATCTTCATTTTGTGTGTGTGTTTAACAAATTGCCAAATTATGAAGGCAGAAACTCTAGAAAGTTTATAAACACATATCTGGAAATATAAAGATAATATAAAAAATATTTAAATATTCAGCAGAAGAAGCAGAAACGCAACAAAAAGTCAGATATTTTATATCAGGTTGGGCTATATGCTTGACCACTGAAGCAAATAACACTATACAATATGTCAGCCCTAAAAGTACCAATTATGTATGTGTTGTGTGTATGTGTTTCCATCAGAAAATCTCAAATAAGTCTACTTGCTGTGGTAAAAGCAGCATATGTTGAAACTTGGAGACTTGTGGAGTCATCTTGTTCAATCCTGTCACTTTAAGGATGAGAAAACTGAATTCCAGAGTGGACATACCTACTGCCAGTACTCTTTACTGCTGGGGCCCACTGCTTTCCCTACAATACTATGCTTTCATGCTATAGGAATCTTGGGGTAGAACCTCTTTTCATAAGCTGAGATACTTGGGGCCACATCTACCCTGGAATCTTGAGGGCTAGAAACAAGGGCTTCAAGGGACCACTCCAACCTTCCACTTACAGTCTGCCTGTAGAAAATATTTAATTGTGTATTTATGAGAGTGAGGGACTGTCATCTTCTGATTGAGTAATTTCAGGGAAAAAAACATATTCAGAGCTGAGTCATAATGTGCTGAGTTCATTTGTACACTGCTCTTCTGTATAGCACAGTGGACCCTGCTAATCACAGGAAGAGTAGCAAGGTGGTTGAATAGGAAACCTTGATTTACTACTAACTAAAAGGAAATTAAAAATAAAATAATATGATCATTCTCCACCCTCTGGAGCTAAAGAGCTCTGTGACATGCATCCAAAAGTAGATCCCCAGATCTATGAGTGTGACTGACAAAGGGTACGCTACTGTTTTGCTCATTTTCAACTTGGTGAATAAAGTTTCCAATCACATATAGTCTTGTTCAAATTGCTAATGGATAGTAACAAAAGACACATTGAATGTGGAAACTGGAGACTCGGGTCCTAGATCCAGTTTCTTGACCAGGTAGCTAGGTCCCTGGCCACCCTTAAATATTGAATCTCTCTGGGTCTCAGTTCTTTTCGGTGTAAAATGAATGGATTGAAGTGAGCTTATGGTTAGGGCTATTTCCACATCTGAATGATCCTCTGATTTTAACAGTTTCAGTATTACTGCTATGACATTTTTTTGCTCTCATTGTTTAATTAACTTGTTCCTGGGTGTTTGGGGTTCAACTCAATGTCGGCCAATTGGCACTGTTACACTTCATGTCCTTGGATGCGACTCCTCACAAAAACAGATTTTCTTTTAATAAAAAGTGCTACTCTCAGCAGAGATTGCACATAGATAAAGGCATACTAGTTGCTGCAATTGAAAGAAAAATCTCAAAATGTGTGTCCTATTTACCATTAACCTCATTTAGGAAGCAGAAGTAAGCAAATGCTATCTTTGCTGATCCCAAAGTTGTGTACTGAATTTAGATTTAGTCAAAAGTGAGGGCTGTGCACGAAGGATGAGGGCTGAGTGGGTGATATGGAGAGATATGGGTAGTAAAAACTATGGGGCCAACCTCACTGTGATCTCAGGACCTGAACACACAGGGTGTACACAGGTTTTTTTGTTTTGTTGTTTGTTTGGGGTTTTTTTTTTGGACCACACGGTATTACCTGGAACAGGGCTTCTTAAGAAAAGTAAAACAAACAGCAACAACAAAAATCCAGACTAAGTTGCCAACTTGGGAAAAGTCCAGATATCTGGTTTCTCCTGAAACCTCTGTTTGGCAACCCTGCGTCCCGAAATGCAGCACGTCAGCAAGTTGCTGGAGGTGTGCAATGGCTACCAATTTCATACGGGCTTATTGTCTTCCTATTTTCCCCATGATTCTCTACTGCCAACCCTGAGGCCTAATATCAGCTGCCATTTACTATGTTTCTTGGAATGTTATTTTCAGATAGTAAAGTTTAAAAATAAAATCTATTCCTTATATCCATGTTTTCATTTAAAGAATACAGGACTTCCCCAGTGGTCCAGTGGTTAAGAATCTGCCTGCCAATGCAGGGGACACGGACCGGGAAGATCCCACAGGCCCCGGGCCAACTAAACCTGTGCACTGCAATGACTGAACCTGTCCTCTAGAACCCGAGAGCTGCAACTCTGAAGCCCACGTGCTCCAGAGCCTGTGCTCCACAACTAGAGAAGTTCCACATGAGAAGCCTGCACACCACAACTTGAAAGCAGCCCCTGCTGGCCAGTAGAGAAAGCCCATGTGCAGCAACAAAGACCCAGCACAGTAAAAAATAATACTAAATCTAGGCGAGGTGGGATGTGTGCTTCCTATACCCTCTCTGCTTTACATCTTATGTTACATGCCTCTCTCCTGCAAATAACTGAATTTTCAAGCCTTGTTCTAACTTAAGCTCTGTCTTTGACATAAGCAGCAAAGGAGAAAAAAAAAATGCAGCTGAATTAGAGAAGCACAGAGTGTAGAATATTAGCTGAAATCCTCTTCCTCATTGAAATATATGTTTGATTGGATTGTGATTCCTTAACCAGTTTGAAGCAGTCAGGGCTAGAGTTTTGGAGATCTTCCCTATTTTGTGCCTTCCCTGGTGGCTCAGACGGTAAAGCGTCTGTCTACAATGTGAGAGACCTGGGTTTGATCCCTGGGTTGGGAAGATTCCCTGGAGAAGAAAATGGCAACCCACTCCAGTACTCTTGCCTTGAAAATCCCATGGACAGAGGAGCTTGGTGCAGGCTACTATCCAGGGGGTCGCAAAGAGTCAGGCATGACTGAGTGACTTCGCTTTCTTTCTTTCACTCTCCCTATTTTGTAGGGGAGAGCTAGGGAAGAAAGTACAGGCAGGAGGCAAGCAAGGCACTGATATGGGAGTGGAGACTCTTCTTCTGGCCTGTTTTGCTTGGGAGCCAGCTCACTAAGGATGCCAAGGACTGCCCTTGTGGTAAATTTGCCAGAGTAGCTACTGTCCACAATTCAGCTTGCTCTAATTATTTGTGGTTCCCACTTTAACCTGGAAATCTCTCCAGAGACATGTTTTGGGGTTTGAGATTTGCTGTCTCAAATTCTGAAGGGCTTGGGAAAACTTGGAAAGACTGCTGCAAGGAACTTTTGTTAGTTACTTCTTAGACTAGAACCACAGTACCTGATCACTCCAGAAGGAACAGCTTAATAGTGAATCTAATTAAATATCCAAGTCTTGAGCTATGCTCTTGTTCTTGTGTGACCTTATTTCTCTCACCTTTTATGTTCTGCAGCTCTTTAATTAATGAGATTATGAAGATTTCAAAGGAACTACACACATGTGGCACCCTTAAAATGCTAGTATAGGCATGAAATTAGATTATGAAATTGGGAATAAAGACAAGTCATAGCATTTAAATTTAACTTAAAGTGAAGTTTTCATCGATTTTATTTTCAGTTGCTCCCTTATTCCCTCAAGAGAAAACAAAACCTGGAGATAGCAGGGATGAAACTGTTAAATGACTGTAGAAATTGGTTTGTTTTCTGGGACTCTTTTAGAGACATGGAAACACAGTTTTTGTGTGAGCACATGCTGGTGGGAATTTGATGGAATATTTAGGTAGGAAAAAGTCAAGCTCAAGACTCAGAGAAACATGCCGGCACTACAATATTCACCCAGTGCTTAGCCCTCTTTGGTTGGGAAACGACATGAGAACAGTCTTTGTTTTTATATTCCAGTTCATTACTGGTGGGACCTCAGCCAACAAGAAAATGCTGTCCGAACAGCTTCAGAATTCAGACAAAGAATCACGTCAGTTCTTATTTTAGACAAACTGGTTCTGCCGTTCCTCTTTCAGAGAAGTACAGTGGGTTTCCCCTGGTGAGCCCAATTGAAAGGACTTGCTTCCACTTGAAAGATGCAGTAAACATCTGGCAAGTGAGGAGAGGTTGGAACTGTGTAGAAATCTTGGAAGAAACCAGGAGCCGGAGGCATAACTAACTAGACTCAGGGCCAGGGTCACTGGATTCATCATGACTCCTCCGTTCATCTGACTTTGACCTTGGCTGTGACTTGATTATGTGTTTCCCTCTGTTCAATGGGAATGATGAGATGGTGAGTCACTTTTACCATTGAGACTATTAATTGTGAATAACTAAAAATCCCTTTGCAAGCAAGGGCTTCCACGGGAGCCCAATTTTGCTAAAACAGTTGGAAAAAAATTGGTAGTGTACACATTTCAAGGCAGTAATAATAAACTGTAGATTTTGCTGTACAAGGAAATACATCCTTCAAGCTTCAATACATCTTTCCAGGATAACTGTGAGCTTTTATTCGTTTACTCTGCCACTCCACTCAAAATGTAGGATCTTGGTTCCCTGACCAGGGACTGAACCTGGGCCCCCTGCAGTAGAAGCACAGAGTCATAACCACTGGACTGCCAGTGAAGTCCCTGTAATTTTTTATTATTAAATGTACCCCATGGTAGAACACGGAGTGCAGAAGCAGCAGGTAAGGCCAAAAATAGTAAAAGAGATTTTCATCTATTCACTCACTCAACAAACATTTACTGAACTCTTTCTATGATCTCGGCTCTGGGTTGGAAATAGTACTTAAACACATATAGTCTTTGTCCTTATGCAGCTCATTGCCTAGTAAAGATAGAGAAAATGGCAGTAATAAGTTCTAATCCCAGTAATATGGGCAAGGAACCTCTTGTGTCTTTTTACATCTGAATCTGAATTTTTACGTCAGAAAACTGGCATTGTACATAACCCTAGAATTCATTCCAGGATTAAATGGAGTATTTCATACAAAGTACTTAGCACGATACCTGAGAACAATGAGATATTTCTGGAAATAGAGAATATTTTCTTTGCAAGCTTATTTGTAAAAAAATCTAGATCACTGGAGGAATTATTATTAACTATTAGAAGACTTCCATTGATAGAGGTATGAAAAAAAAGTACAGAATTAGGCAGTTTAGCTTTGCACACAATTATAGCTTGATACACAATGTCAAAGAGGCATCTTGGTAGGCTTAAAAAAAAGAAAGGAGAGCTAGAGTCTCGTCTTGGCTGTGTTACAATGTAACTGTTAAATCTGGGAAAACTCACTTTATGGGTTTCAGTATTTTCAGCTATTAAATGGATTGGTACTTGAATCTGTATCCTATTCCAGTTCTAAATTTGATGATCATCTATAACAAATACTATTAAAGCGTTAGTCCCTCAGTCATGTCCGACTCTTTGCAACCCCATGGACTGTAGCCCCCCATGCTCCTCTGTCCATGGAATTCTCCAGGTAAGAATACTGGAATGGGTAGCCATTCCCTTCTCCAGGGGATCCTCCTGACCCAGAGACTGAACCCAAGGCTCCTGCATTGCAGGCAGATTCTTTACTCCCTGAGCCACTTGGGAAGCCCCAAAGTATTATTCCAAGTAGTAGTCAAAATACTGTGCTAGTACTAATTTCTTTTAGGTGAGGATGAAGACATGAGCCACTGATAATGAACATCATTTATACGTATAGAAGAAGATAATAACAGAAAAGAAAAAAAATATTCCAGACTAAATTTTTGACAGAAGGATTAATATAAATGTGTGTATACATGTATTTAATAGTATTTCAGATTACCACTGATGGTGTTACTTAAGAAAATTGATAAGCAAATCAACTTAAAAAAATATTTTTTAGCAGTGCCATGCAGCATGTGAGAACTTAGTTCCCTGACCAGGAATCGAACCCTGCATTGGAAGCATGGAGCCTTAGCCATTGGACCACCAAGGAAATCCTTCATAAGCAAATCAGACCACTGATTAGGAATATGCTCAAGCATAGTGGAAAGTATGCATGGAATAATTAAGTAGCTGAAAACCAATCTTTTTAGAGAAGGCAGTCCTTGAATAAGATAGATCAGTGGTCCTCAAAGTGCAGTTCTTGGGCCAGCAGCATTAGCATAACCTGGGAACTTGTTAGAAATATAAGTTATCAGGCTATATCTGTCCTGTTTAAAAAACAAAACAAAAAAAAAAAAACAAAAAACAACTGAGCATGGGGCCCAGCAATCTGTTTAACAAACCCCCCAAGTGATTCTGATGCATGCTTATATTTGATACCCACTACCAGTCCATTCTGAAGGAGATCAGCCCTGGGATTTCTTTGGAAGGAATGATGCTAAAGCTGAAACTCCAGTACTTTGGCCACCTCATGCGAAGAGTTGACTCATTGGAAAAGATTCTGATGCTGGGAGGGATTGGGGGCAGGAGAAGGGGGCGCCAGAGGATGAGATGGCTGGACGGCATCACTGACTTGATGGACGTGAGTCTGAGTGAACTCCGGGAGTTGGTGATGGACAGGGAGGCCTGGCGTGCTGCGATTCATGGGGTCACAAAGAGTCGGACACGACTGAGCAACTGAACTGAACTGAACTGAAAGAGACTCTTGTCCAGATAAGTACTAAAAACTGAATAAAGACTAGCAAGAAAAAAATGAGTTTGGGATTAATTAATTCCTTCATGTATTTATTCAGAATCTACTATAGGACTTGCCTGGTAGTCCAGTGGTTAAGAATCAGCCTGCCAGTGCAGGAGACATGGGTTTGATCCCTGGTCTGGGAAGACCCCACAAGCTGCGGAGCAGCTAAGTCAGTGCGCACAACTACTGAGCCTGTGGTCTGGAGCCCAGGAACCACAGCGAGTGAGCCTATGTGCGCTACTACAAAAGCCCATGCGCCCTAGCGCCAGTGCCCTGCAACAAAAGAAGCCGCTGCAATGAGAACCCCGAGCATCACAGCTTGAGAGTAGCTCCTGCTTACTAAACTAGAGAAAGACCTCGTGCAGGAATGAAGACCCAGTCAAAAATTAATCAATAGAAATGAATGTAAAAATCACTTTGCTTGATTGTGTAGGGCGGTAACAGATATATGCTCTGAAATAAAACGAAATGTCATGATTGACAACACAGGAGCCTAGGGAAAAAAAGGATCATCGAAAGTTAAAATCAGAAAGAGATCACCCCTCTGCTTCCTCTAACCAGTGATGAAACCCTGAACATACCATCTTCATTCTCTGGATCATGGTTTCTTTAGCTGAACCAGAATCAGAGATTCATCCAGGAATTAGGAGGTGGTGGGCATATCAAAATCATCTAGAAGGTTTTATTCAAAACAAGGAAATGTCTCTCCCACCTTGTCTTTACAAAAGTACTATATCCTTTCCATGAGCTGGGATTGAGAGAACAACAGAGAAAGGGAAAGGAGGGTGTGGGGAAGAGAGAAAGAAAAGACAGCTGGACTTGAAGTCTGTTAACTGACTTTGGCCAGGACCAGGTATGGTCTAGGAAAGCAAATTGGGTGGAGAATTGTGAATGAAGGGTTTTAAAGGTTAGGTGGAATGATCTGGGGAATGGGGCCATTTGTAGACTGAAAATTAGCCCTATAGACTCATTGCTGGAGAAGTAGCCTCCCAGGGACCACGTGCTTTTGGCTGGATGGTTAATAGAAACAAGCTCTAAATAAACACAGTACTTTTCTTCCAAGGATCTGATCTCCATTGTCTCTTTCGTTCTCTTGGCTTCTCCGTGAGATAGGCGTGGGTGGGTGCTATTTCCCCATCTCATCGTAGAACAGGAACACCAGGAAAGCCACTGCCTTTGATTGGAGCAAGCACCATCAGTAAACAAATATTTATTAAATATCTGACATTGTTTTTTTAAAGGCATGTGTAGGGATGGTCCCTTCATTTAGTCCAAGGAAAACTCAACAAGTTAAAGGAAAATTAAGATTCTACTGCTTGTCTCATATCACTGGGAGGGGTAGTAGGGATATGGGCTCAGTACTTTTTTTTTCTGCTAAACACAATTCTCATCATGACACATTCCTGCCCTTCCAGGCAGTTCTTGCAGCCTGTCTGTGACCAGCTATGAGGACAGGTTGTGGTAATGGGAGACCTCAATTAACCAGGAAAATTGGTTAGATTAAGTTTTGTTATTAAACAAAGTCCAATCAGAAAAAAAAGGTTTTGACTCTGCTGTTTAAATTAAAAAAAAAAAAAAACCCTGAAATAAGAATAATGTAGTGTGTGCGCTCAGTTGTGTCTGACTCTTTGTGACCCCATGAACTGTAGCCCACCAAGCTCCTCTGTCCATGGAATTTCCAGGCAAGAATACTGGAGTGAGTTGCCATTTCCTTCTCCAGGGGATCTTCCCACCCAGGGATGGAACCTGGATCTCTTGTGTCTCCTGCATTGGCAGGTAAATTCTTTACTGCTGAACCACCCAAGAAGCCTGAAACAAGAATAATAAAGGAGTGCAAGCATTTTATTTATTTTTTAATTAGAAGGAAATTGCTTTACAATGTTGTGTTGGTTTCTACCATACAACAACTCAAATCTGCCATAATTATACATATTCCCTCCCCTTGCAAAGAGTTTTAAAACTGTGGATAGGAGATCATTGTTCTAGCCTTGCCTCTGCCATCCAGTGAATGCTATGATGTTTGACAAACAAGTTAGGCTCTTTCTGACTCAACTATCTCCCCTGTAAAATGAAGGGGTAGTTCCAAATAATTTTTATGATTCCTTTGAGTGCTCTTTTATAGTTCTATGCTTTCTTTCTGATGGCCAGGGACATCATCATTCCAATATGAGCTCATATCCAGGACTGCAGCATCAGACAGAGGAAGTGAAAGAGAATGGGTCCAAGTATGCCCCAGGAATAAGAAAGAAGCTTAGTGTTAACTTTTGGGGGAAAACACTTTGGTATCTGCTTGTTTTAATATATTTTCAATGTTTAATATATTCCACTATATTTGGTATAGGTTTATTACGATATATTTGCAAATCCAGTTATCTCAGAGTAGTAAGGTAGCAGATGATTTTAATTGGTTCCCCAGGTGGTGACAGTGGTAAAGAACCTACCCGCCAGTGCAGGAGACTCAAGATATAAAGGTTCGATCCCCAGGTCGGGAAGATCCCCTAGAAGAGGGCATGGCAATCCACTCCAGTATTCTTGCCAGGAGAATCCCATGGACAAAGGAGCCTGGTAGGCTAGTTCATAGGGTTGCAAAGATTTGGGCATGACTGAGTCGGACACGACTGCACAACTGAACTGAACTGAACTGAAGCAACTTAGCATACTTATTTGTTATAACTACACAGTGGACATAGACTGCTTGAGTAATAAGAAAAATAGTTACTAAAAAATGAACATTGGTAAAACAGAATCATTGAGGTTAAAAGCTGAAAAAGTTTATATGTCTAGTTCAATCCACTCACTTTCAGATTGGAAAACTGAGGCCCACAGAGATAAGTGACATGCTCAACTCTGAACTTACAGAAGCGGCCTTGGGACTATTGACCAAGTTTCTAGTCTCTTAGCCCCAAAGTACTTGTTTTACTATAGTACACTTTCATCATGTTTTTCTATTTTCTCCTTGAAAAACAAAAAAGGTGACAAACAGCAATAATCATTGGTCATTTTTGTAATTTAGATTCTGCTTAACCAAGCTCACATAACCCCCTGGCCAATCCAGCAGTGATGTCCTGTTGTCCGGGGGGCAGGGGTAGAGGGGCAATTTTTTAGAATCCAGGCTTCACCAATAGGCTGTGGCCAAAATTCATCTGCAGCAGTAAGGTGGGGTGGCCACCGTTTTGGTGTTTGTGTGTCTCTGCTTGCCAGCGAACATTATGTCATAATAGAGATCATTACTAACTTGTTTAAGAGACTAAACAGGACAGAGGAGCAAGGCAGAAAGGATACATGTGAGCCAAGGAGAAGAAGAGTAACACCCTCGGCTTGTTTATCCAGAGACAGAAGCACACAGGATGCTAGTTAGCAGGGCCTGTGTGTGAAAACTCAACAGTCTCTTTATATCAGTTTCACTAATTATCCCACCCTTAATTCGGGCGATTTCAGAAAAAAGAGAGTCATTTCTGTCAACTTGGAGTTAACTGATTTTTATAAATAATCTAATTGCATTGGTGCTCTGAACAAGAGTTTCTTCTAGATAAAGAATGACAAGCAAATGCCCTACAGAATGGCAAATGTTTGCAGGTGGATCTGATAGGGACCATGTTTACAAGGAGACCAAGTTAGCTGAATACTTTTGGCTTATGCTGTGAACAAGGTTCCTCAGAAACAAGTCCATTTTTCTGATCCTCATATGTAATTTTTATAAATAAATATTTCTTATGCTTTACATCTGCATGGAAAATCTGCCTCCTACACAAGCCCCACCTTCCATCCAGGTCCAAATCTCTCACTACCAATGTTATCATTATCCTTGGGAGTCCAGCTGCTTTGGGTTATGAGGATTTTTCGCAAATATGAACCGAAGGGAGGAAAACATAAAGCCCTTCCATTTTTTTCCTTCCCATTTCCCCAAGTTAAATAACAGTTTATTCTGCAGGCTTTCAAGTCACTCCCACAAAATTGGCAATCCAAGACAATCGACACATTCATGCTAATCCACCCAGAAGTAAATACACTGTGGTAAAACTGTGACATTTGCAAAGACCATAGCTCCCCAATTACTGAAGAATTAACTAGGGATATAATGAGGGAGGGCCAAGTGTGATTCAGCCCAGAGGGAAGTAGTCTTGCCATCCTGTTTCTATCCTCAAGTGAAAACTTTCTATACATTTGAGAATTTAGAAGTGTGGCTCACTTTGACATCTGCTTTAAATAAAATTGTTACACCATATTTTTCTTGGTTTCAACCTAACAGCTGCCATAACACTCCTAAGAGGTTGCTGGCATCAAAATATTTCTCAATTTAGCCACTATTGGAACCTGCTCCAACCCTTGCAGGGACATTTGTGTCATGAAACCATAGTCCATTGGGTCTAATATTTGTTGGATGTTCACTGAAAGAAAAGGAGGTTTAGTCCGTGTAGATTATGCTGGATCCTGGAATAAGACTGAGCAACCTGGGTTTGAGTCTGAGACTTGCCCTGTTGCTAAATAATGGCACTAGGAAGAACCAATTCGTTCAGCACTGTACAAATTACTTTAATTTTTAATTATGTTTTTGCCTTACACTGACTCTGTGAGGTAAGGAAGTCACTAGCTAGTCATTCCTGTCTTATAAATGAAGCAGCCCAGGCTCAGAAAGGCTGTAGTTGCATGTTATCTCATAGCAGCCATTCCCATCATGATTCAAACAAATTCAGATAGAGGTCCAGAGAAGGCAGGTGTTTCACCTGGCACCACACAGCAAGTCTGATGCAGGACGAGGCGTAATTAGTCTGGAATTTCCAGCCCGTTGCTCGGGTCACTGGACCATGCTGTCTCGGTGTGTCCAGCCTTGCCTGGGAGATGACCGACCTCACATTTCATCCCCTAGGCCAGGAAACTGTTTCTGGGCCCTGACTGGGTCAAAGCGAGCATAACAACCATACCCAGGTAGCTGGGAGAGGAAATAAAACACTAATGATGTTCTTTGCAGTTATAGGAGCATCTCCCGTCCCTATAAATGGACGGCTTGGGTAGACTACTCTGTGGTAATAATAAATAAAGACTTGAACCACTTTAATCTCTGATCCCAGTCCACCCACAGGCTTCAGGAAAATGCCTGACCAAGCAGACAAGTTCATAGATATCAGCCTGTGTCCGATCAGGAAGGGAAGAACATTCCGGAGGCGTGGGCCCTCAGGGAGAAGGCCTAGTCCACTCCCAGACTGCTCCTAGATTGCATGCAGGCAGCCTGGAGTTATGGCTCTGCTTTGTCTGGAGCGTTGGACAGTAAAATGCAGTAGTAAGAAGTCAAGAGGAATATTCTTCTCTCTTCCACTGGACACTCGAGAATAATGAAATACATTTTACTGATATACTATGTGCAGGGCCAAATTCAAATATCTAACAGGTGGTGCAAAACTTTACATGACAAACCTTCTACTCCCAAGATATGAACTTAAAATGATAAATAATAGTGAGGGGGGGGAATCTATTTTCTTGAAGATAAGGCAAGAAGAGAAAGAGTTGAGAAGTGTAGAATATAGATACTGATGCTACAGTCGCTAAAAGCACCATTTATAAATCTGAACTTACTTAGTTTAGGAACAAGAGATGCATTTTGTGCAATTTGGTTTTGTTTATAGAGTGGTCATGTTTTGCGTGTTCCTGGAGATTAAATCCAAAGCGAAAAATCTAGAAAGATATGGGACAAAGAAATTCTCCCAGGAAAGTCTTTAGAAAGAAGGATCATTTTCTGACTTATTTTGCAATTTTACTCTAAGAACTTATATTTAATTCCTTTTTATAGTTATTCATTAACTTTAACAGATTGCTCTGGATAAAAAATATGATTGTTGGGGGAAAAAATAACAAAAACATACATACACACAAAAAACAAACCAAAAAATTCCTGAGAATTTCTAAAATCTATCAAATTAAACCTACCTTGTCTTATTCTTTTATTTTCCTTCATTTCATATTTAGTTTTTTTCTACTTATTACTTGTCTAATGACTTAGTAATTTCTGTGGCATTTTTCCCTAATATTTGACCTAAGTACCTATTCCCTTTAGTTGCCTTCAGGGGGACCTCTGTGTCCTTTTTGATTTTAAGCCTCTCATCTCCCCAGCAGAGAGGAAATAGTGGGGAGAGTCTTGTGCTTCCTGGCCTTCAGCAAATTCATAGTTGTCATGTATATAGGAGCTCCCTGGCTCCCTGCTCCCTGGTGTCCCTTTGGAGCT
Source organism: Budorcas taxicolor (assembly GCF_023091745.1). Classification (NCBI taxonomy): domain Eukaryota; kingdom Metazoa; phylum Chordata; class Mammalia; order Artiodactyla; family Bovidae; genus Budorcas; species Budorcas taxicolor. Next base: position 26,531,874 of record NC_068914.1, read on the forward strand.
GTGGGAGGAGAAGAAAAGAAAATCTGGAACTCCACTCTAGGATAAAAATTTAAACATTTGGTTTCTGGTGCTCATTAATGAATGGTATCTAATATTTAACTTGTCTATTGAGTAGATATGAGAAATAGGGGATTAAAAGAATAAAGATAAAATGATTTAAATATAAAAGATAAGATGAGGAAAACAAAGCTGTCACATTTTATTAAATTAAAAACTTTGAATCTTGTGTGTATGTATTTTATTCCTCTTTGTGTCTGCTCACTTTTCATTCAACATTGAATAAAACTTACTATAATATGTCAGGATCAAGGCTTTATACTGAGGATTCAGAAATGAATGACATAGTCTTTGCAGTATTTAGGCCAGGCATTTCCGAACACTGTTTCATTTAATTTTTTTTCAATAATACACTAAGATATGTGTCTTTATCCCTATTTCAGAGATGTAAGAATGGTCTTTGAAAATTTAAGCAACTTGCCTGAGGTCAAGTAGTGAGTAAATGGAGAACTTGGAATGGCTCGATGACCCCAAATTCCATACTCTCTCATGCTAGCGGTACCGGCTATAGCCTCCTAAAGAATCTAAGGCAAGACTGTAATATTTTAGAAGTGGTCCAGGGAAGGGTAGGGAAGTGAAGAAGAATGAGAAAGTGGAAAGTGTGAATAGTAGAGGAAAGGGAGAGCACGCCTGTTGAAATGGGGAGGCAAAGGCAGGCCTGAACTTGGTGAGTCAGGTGTGAGTGTGTGCGTGTGTGTGGTGTGACAGGTAAGTATGGAGGTGGTGGGGGAACTTAGCTAAGCAGGCACTGCTGTGAGCTTCGGGAAAGACTTGAAAACCAGACCAGAGTTTGAATCTGAAGTCAGATTTTGAATATGAGATTAACCTCTCCAGCCATTGGAGGATGGTAAGATTGGATTTTGACGGGAAAAATAAATTCTCAATGCAGCCATATTATAAGTAGTGAGAAATGGGGTTGTTCACTGACTATTTCAAAGTCCATCTATAATCATCTATTCCTAGATTCCTCTGCTGTTTAAATGAGACTGGTTTACTAAGGTCTGAATGAAACCTACATGCTTGAGAACTCCCCTTGGAAAGGATTTCAAAGATCTCACATAAAGGGTATCATATTGGTTGAATCTGGAAAAAAGAATCAGAAGATAGTTACTTAACAGAGATTTGCTGAGCGTCTATAACATATGAAGTTTTGTTCTAGACATGGTTGAGAACAAGATATATGCAGAAAAAAGTGTAACTAGACAAACAGGGAAATCTTGATACATGATATCACAGCCACACAACAAGATACTTTCCGTTGCTATGAATTGATATGGAAAGTGGTCCATGAGATAGGACAGAATTGATAAGTGTCAAAGAGTGTCATGTAGGTGGAATAGGGTACTGACCAGGGGTATTTGTTTGTTAGAACCAATGGAAAGATGTAAATGACTCTCTTTTGTGAACTTAAATTCTCTGTATTTTACAGAAAGAAAAATTGATAAAGATGAAGATTATCCTGATGAAATGGATGATGATATTGAGGATAACTGGGAAATAATGAGTCTGGCCAGTAACTGTTCGTTTTTTTTTGAGCACAGAGAGCCTAAAAACTGACAGTATCTGAAGGACATTAAGCTGGTTGCAAACCAATATTTCATTTACTACACATATTTTTCATGTTAATAAACTTTGGCTAGTAGGATTCCTTGGGGCAGGGAGTATATATCCTGAAAAGAATATTGAAAAATTAGAGAAACATTCTTATTGCTAATGATTTGGTCAACTGAGAGTGGGTAATAGACTTCATTTCTGTTTATTGCTAGGCATAACATGTTTTATTCCTTAGAGTAGAAAATATGAGCTTTTGATATCACTGCTTAGTATAACTTAGTATAATTGACTCTTCTGAGCCCTGTTTGAACTTAGTGATTCATCATTTTTCAAATTAGTAGGGACATGGTTAGGGTAATCTGAGTCTGTAATCAGTAAAACCTTCTAAATGCCTTCCACAATAATGGATTAGGCTGTCATTTGTAGTATCTATTATTTCTGTTATCATCTGAGCTTAGGATGTCAATTTAAGCTCATTAGTTTAATTTTTAAGGTGTTCCTCCTTGCTTCCGACAGTCATAGGAAGCATGTCCACTTGATGCCTGCTGCCTTATTTGTTGAATTTGGCAGAAGTGACCCCCTTGTAAAAGACAAGATACTCAAGTGTCAAGCGCTTACAGGGTCATCCATCTTCTTCGGCCCTTCCACCCACTGGGGCTGGACCACATGCACCCACCATTCAGGCCCCGTCTCTGCTTTCTCTTTGTCATTATGCTGTTGTCAATTCCGCCGTTTATTCAGTGATTAATCATCATTTGGAAGGTTCTGCTGGGAGTCAACAGAAAGGGGAGTATTCCTGCAGGTGGTTTCTCTCTGATTAGTCAGAAGTGATAATGACTTGCTGCTGGGGTTTTGTCATAAGGAAGGGAAGCCAGTGAATTCTTTTTCCTTTGCAGAAATGCAATTGAATTTTATAAACCTGGGAAATAAACTTAATTGCACAAAGAACATTTGGGTGGGTCTTTTAAAAGTGTCCCCTTGAGACACTGTTTTCAGCTAAAGCACCTTTAGAATCACAACTTGCTTACAGTCTTACCATTATTATTATTTTACATTTAAGGCATTAAGATGCACGTTCGTGCCAACTTAAATGCCTAAAAATAACTCTGTGGAAGATGAGCTATCTAATGGTGCATCAGCAATCACTTCTCACTGAAGTAATATATTTAATATTTTTGACAGCCACAAGATGGATAATGTTGGTATTTAACTTGGTGCAGTATTACACTTTTATGTTATTTATTTAGGAAAAAATATCTCTGCCAACAAAGATTTCAGTTGTATGGTTCAAAGATGACTGCTTCCATTAAAAAAAAAAGTGTTGAAAAGGATGGACATGCTAGAAAATTTTCCAAAGAGACTTGGGCTCTGTAGAAAGCAGGGGTGTCTTTTTTGCGGTGGCAAAATGCAAGCAGTGAGGAAGTCAGCACACTTTTGACTGGTGGAGGGAAGTAAGAGACCCAGGGAGGTGGGGAGGAAGGTGGAGTGTCCTTCAGCCTGCTTCCAGCCTGACCAACCTCCCCACCAATTATTATGTGATTTCTAATTATTATGCAATCACATAATTATTATTATGTGATTTCTCAGTGAGCAGGCAAGGTTTCCAGAACCAGAGGAATAAGTCCTTCAGTGGAGAGTGAAAGAGTCTGAGTGTGTGTGAACCTTTTTTTTTTCACTTCTCAGCTGATCAGTGTGAGTAGAAGGATAAGTGGACTCAGAGAGAATTACTCATTTCATTCTTACTCCTGTGGGCAAATTATTCAGAGATTCCAGATTCTGCTCTATGGATTTATTCCTTGTTTTCATCTTCTCCTAAAGTGGAGTTTCTCTCAACTGACATGTCTGGATAGAGGAGACCAAACATATTGAGATTCTAGAACCAAATACTTACCTACTTTGGGTAACAAATGATCTTTTTTGCACCCTCCCTCCCCTTTGCCACATTTTGCTGGTGACTGAAATTTCCCTTCAATCTATGCTCTCTTGGTCTGAGGCTGAGCTTGGTTTTTGGAGCCCAGGAGCAATAGCTGAAGGATTTCTGTGTAGGTGGAGTAAACAGTGGCCTGCTGGTGCGCGTGGTGTATGTGTGTGTGTGCGTCTGTGTGTGCGTGTGTGTGTGTGTGTGTGAAGTGGGGAAGGGGTTTCTTTGTATGTGTGTATAAAATGGGGAGGGCACCTCCTCCAGGATACAGCTGCCTCTTGGGCATGGAACTTGGGCCGGTACTGGGATGATTTGCAATTCACAGCCTCAGCCATTCACTTCTTGACAGGCTGGTTCTGAGAACTGGGAGCAGATGTTGCCTGACAGGGAACTCGACAAGAGTGACAGCCATGCTGAGCTGCCAGTCTGGGAGGTGGTAGCTGAGAGTCCTGTGCTGGAGGATGGGTTCTTGAAGAAAATGGGTCAAGAGTAGCCAGGTGTGTGAGGGGCAGGGGTAAGTTCAAGGAGCAGCCCAGATTCCTCTTCTGGGAAAACAGCAAAGTACTGAACACAAGCCTCTGTGTTCCCTCCTGACCTTCTAATCCCTCTTCCCCCAGCTACCCCCTCTTGGAGACTTTCTCCACCCTTGTATGTATGAGGCTGATGACAGCTTGAGTGTGATCTGTCTCAGGTGGAGATTGCTTTTGACTGAACATCATGAACTGGAGTGGTGATTCCCAAAGTGTGGTCCCTTGACCAGCGGTGCTGGCATCACCTGGGAGTCATTAGAAATGCAGTTTTAGAGCCCTAACACAAACCTACTGAAGCAGAAACCGAGAGATGGGAGCTGGCAATCTATCATAACAAGCTCTCCAGGTATTTCTGATGTATGATACAGTTCAAGAATCACTGACCTTAAGAGACCAAGCCATGATCCACTAGTACTTGGGTGCATTTGTCAACGAGTTGAGGCAAAAGGGTACTAAGGAGCCCAGAACTTTAATTAGCCAGAGTATTTCAACTTCAGAAAAGCAAAACTGTTGAAAATTTGAGCGGATGTGGTTTCCCTTTGTTTTTTCTAGTGCTCAGACTAGAATTTCTAATTGTTCTTCTGGAGTTGAACCATTGTCCTTTGTGAGCAATTATCCAAGGTGTGAATTAGGGAGAAAGGGGACTTGTATTGATTAAGACCTGGTAAGCAAATGATGCTAATAGAGTACTAGGATATAGGAAATTTCCCATGGTTACCAAGCTGTTTTCACTCCAGACCCCTGCTTCAGGACTGACACCAAGGATCATCTGATGAAAGAGAGTGGGACCTTCAGAAAATCAGGTGTGTGTCCAAAGTAGTGGATAGTACATAGAAGTAGATCCTTAGTAGATTCTTTGGAACTGAAACCTCTTGCACTTCAAGTTTCTTTGTAACTCTTCATTTATGCATTTATCTCAACCTTCTTGAACCTAATTTTATGGTTTATATAGACTCTTGCAGTAACAAGTTGCAGATGAGGCAACACATTTACTACCCACAGTATAAAGGAATGTGTCCCTTTATTTATCCTACAGTGACCTCTTCCAAGTTTCAAGGGTGCTTATCTGAAATCTTAACTCTTGGGTTTGGGTGTTGATGCTTCCGACTTTGAAATAATCTCTCTGTGATTGTGCAAAGATGAGTCAGTAGCATTGATCAGCGCTGCCACGCCTCACCAGGCAGGAAAACCTCCAAGGAGAGGAATGCCACCTGACTTCACACTGGGGCTGGGCTTACGTCTGCTAGGCTTAGTGGACTTTTCCATCATGTGGTCACAAAGACCCCACTACATTCCCCCTGAATCAGTGCCTCAAAGTTCACTGTGGACGCTCATTATTTTTTGGCTAAAACATGTCCTGTACAAGTATTTTCTCCTGCTGGATCTAACTTTCCTGAAAGCAAGGAGCATACATCCGTCATTTTTTGTTAGCCCCTACTCCCTGTTGTAAAGCCTGAACCAGTAGATTTGCTATGACTCTTTATGCATACTTGTGTACATGTTTTCAGAGAAGGACAGCAGATTATTCATTTGTACCAGAGTATGAATAGGATGTGAGGGGCATGTGGCTCTATATTTGGAGGCAAATGACTAAAGCATGCTCCTTTCCATCATGAACGTTAAATCTAGCAGGAGAACAAACTTGTAAAGGAATTGCTTGACAGAGAGACATCCGCCTTCAGTGGCAGAAGTCTAAGCATTTCTGATCTGCCCAATTGATCTGGCCAAACAGGGGCGACTTTCCTCCTCCACTCCGCTATGTAATGTCTGAGAGGAATCTCATCTTAGAAAAAACTTTTGTTCAGTCACTGAAAACCAGGAAGAGCAGGACAGCATGGGTACTCTGGTGATTGGGAATAAAAGATGAGGATATGTTGAAATTAAGCTAACATTTATTGAGCATTTACTATGTACCAGGAACTCTTTAGTGTGCTTAATATTTACTAGTTCCTTTGATTCTCATTGTAACCTTATGAAGTTTTTCTTTCTATCCCCATTTTATAGGTGAGAAAACCAAAGTGTAGAACCATTAAATAACTTGCCAAAGGAGACCTAGTTAGCGAGTGGAAAGGCTGGAATTCAAGCTCAGACAATTTGGGACTTCCCCGGTGGTCGGGAGTCTGTCTGCTGACGCAGGGGACGTGGGTTTGGTTTGATCCCTGGTCCAGGGAGATCCTGCATGCCAAAGGGCAACTAAGCCTGTGCACTGCGACTGCTGAACGAATGCACGTGCTGCCGCTACTGAAGCGCATGCGCCCTGGAGCCTGTACTCTGCCACAAAAGAAGCCACGGCAATGCCCACACACCACAACTAGGGAGCTGCCCCTGCTCACCCCAGCTAGGGAAAGCCCGAGTGCAGCAACGGAAAGCCTTTACACCAAGGAAGACTCGGCGCAGACAAAAATAAATGAATAGGTTAGAAAAGTCCAAACCAAACAGACAATTCAATTTCGAAGCCTGGCTCTGAAACACTATGCTTTACTGCATCCCTGTAAGGGGAAAAGGGCCACAGAGAGGCAGGATAGGGTTGAAAATGAACTACTTCTGTTTTGTCGTTTTTCCCAGAGATGAGCCCAATACATCAGGTAGCAGTTTTGCAGGGGATCAAGACTGGACATTTCTGGGATTCTGAGAGGGAATGCATGGAACCCATTCTCTATGAGAACTCACTTTGTCAGGTAGGTCACAGAAAAAGGGTTCTTTAGAGGGAGATCAGAAGCTTCTTTTCAACTCTTGCAGTGGTCCTCGCCTCTCCTGTTCACCTCTTCTTAATAATTTGATCAGTCCTCTGTGGAAAGCACTTAGTTGCTATGGCAATGAGTACTCTATAAATATTAATAGAATAAAGCCAAACACAATATCACCCTGTTAATGTAGAGGCTCACAGAATTAGCCTTGAACACTGTGGTCTAACGATGTGCCACTCCATCATTTTGTTTTAAATCCTGAGAACACGTGTGCTAGCCCTGGACCTTGTAGTGATAAGGAACAAAGCTCTGGAGTAAAGGCTGTCACGCTATTCCGGAAGCCCTGACCCCCCTCTTTCCAAGTGTTGTGTACATCGTATACGTTCACTGTCCCAAAGGTTTTAGGGAAACTTGGGAGAAACAATTGTCATTCTGGTTCTTTGATATTATCTTTGGAAACTTAACTCATGGGATTTTATCACTGAAGGCATACAGATTCATCTAATTTAGAGGAAAAAGGTATCTTAGTGATGGGTTTAACTAGGAGTCTTAAATGTCTACAGAGTTGAGGTCAATAAAGTAAATGAGAAAGACAGGCTTGCATAAAACAGTTGTGAGTGGTAGGCACTGTGGCATGTCCAGGGCTTGGAATCTTATTCTAGATGCAGTGTATATAGACATATTCCAGTTCTGGAAATACACACCACATATATGTATGTATATATACGGGGTTTCCCAGGTGCCACAGTGGTAAAGAGTCCACCTGCCAATGAAGGAGATGAGAGAGACACAAGTTCAATCCCAGGGTTGGGAAGGTCCCCGGAGTGGGAAGTGGCAAACCACTCCAGTATTCTTGCCTGGAAAGTTCCATGGACAGAGGAGCCTGGCGGGCTACAGTCCATGTGGTCACAAAGACTAGAACACGGACCAAGTGAATGAGCACTCAGGCTCATATGTACCTATACACACGTACATATAAGCTAAAAACCTGTAATATCTCTACATAAAGATTATATTGTGGGGAACTTGCTAGATAGATTCAAGTTTATATTCTATTATCTGTCAAAAAGAAACAAGAAAATATAGTTATTGAGACTCAACATTCAGGTCTTCTGGTTTATCAAAATCTTGACTCTGAGAAGAAATACTATACCTTGATTTTCTAAGTGCATATGACTCACTTATTTTCTTCATTACCTACCAGGATTTTCCCTAGTCAGTATTAATTTTTAAAATCAATTAGCCTTCTCAAGATGGTACAAGGTCTTTTCAAAGCTGCTATTCTTCCCACAGACAAATCAAAATATTGTGACTAAATCTTTAAATAGTAGCTGTCTAATTCCATGGTTTAAGTTCAGTCTTTAGCACAATTTAAGCATCCAGTGCAGGCTCAGTAGTGAGAGCATATCTCTCGAATTTTCCAAGACTATCTTGGTTTCACTAGTTCCTTGTTTTCATAAAAACCAACTATATTTTCTACTTTGGGGTTCAGAAAACCTGGTGACTATATTGTTATCTTTTTTCCTCCAGCATCTTTTGAGGAAGATTTTTCTGTATGAGTAATCCACCCTGTTCATCTCTTAGCAGCTAAGTACCTAAAAAGGTAGTATTATTAAGTATTTGACATGTTAAGAATTACAGTTGTTACAATATGCAAGTTGTTTTCGGTTTTGCCTGCAGGCTCCAAGTGGAACTGAGTCACCATACATTAGAGTGATTTTATCTATAGGAACTGTTTCATCAAGGAAACAAATAAATTTGTCACCCCTTCTTTAATTTTTATAGTTCAAATAAATGTGGAGTGTGCGTTTCTCCCAGGAGAGAATCAATTATTGTTTTAGTTATCTTTTGCTCTGTATTAAATTATCCCAAAACTTAGTGGCTAAAAATAACAACAAACATTTATTATCTCACTGTTTCTGTGGGTCAGAAATTTTGGAAGTGGCTTGTTGAGGTGGTTCTGGCTCGGGATTTCTCATGAAGTTAGAGTTAGATGTTGTCTAGGGTACCAGTCATGTGAAACCTTGACTGGGGTTGGAGGATTCAATTCCGAGATGGTTCAAAATGGCAAGTAAGTGCTAGCTGTAGGCAAGAGACTTAACTTCTTACCATAGGGGCCTCTCTACAAGGATACTAAAGTGTTCACATGCCGCTGTTACTGGCTTCTCCCAGATACAGTGATCTAAGAGACAATGAGACAGGAACTCAAACATCTTTTATGGATCTAGTCTCAGAAGTTATAAACCTTCAGTTACCCAGAAAACTAAAAATAGAACTACCATATGATCCAGCAACCCCACTCCTGGGCATAGACTCAGACAAAATTATAATTCAAAAGGATACATGCACCCTCACGTTCATAGCAGCACTATTCACAATAGCCAAGGCATGGAAAAAACCTAAATGTCCATTGACTGATGAACAGATAAAGAAGATGTGGTATATATATACAATGGAATACTACTCAGCCATTAAAAAGGATAAAATAATGTATTTGCAGAAAAATGAATGCAACTAGAGATAATCATATTTTTTTTGAGATAATCATATTATGTGAAGTAGTCAGAATGAGGAAGACAAATACCATACGGTATCACTTATATGTAGAATCTAAAATACGGCACAAAAGAACCTGTTTACAAAATAGAGACAGACTCACAGCATAGAGATCAGACAAGTGTTAGCCAAGGGGGAGGGGTGGAGGGAGAGAGATGGACTAGAAATTTAGGGTTGGTGCAAACTATTACATTTAGAAGGAATAAACAAGGTACAGAGAAGTATATCTCATCTTCTGGAATAAACCATAATGGAAAGAATATAAAAAAAGAATATCTATGTGTGTAGCTGAGTCACTTTGCTATACAGCAGACACTGGCACAACATTATAAATAAACTGCACTTCAATTAAAACCAGTCATAATGTTTCATTTACACAATATCCTATTTTACATACAAGTTAGCCCTGTTCAGTGTGGGAGAGGACTATACAAGGACATGAACACCAAGAAGTGAGAATTGGTGGTATCTTAGAGACTGACTTCCAAAGATATTCATTTAACAATTCCTAATTGAATATTGTCAGTGTGACAGATAGGAAGAAATACCAAGTGTGGTTCTGCCTTCATAGGGCCATAGAGACTAGGAAAAGACACTAGCCATCAAAGACAATGCATGTTAAATAAATGTTGGTCATTTCAGGCAACAGTATCTACTGAGAGTGAGCCTGCATGGAAATGGTCAGTGAAGGCTTCAAGGGCAAGTGTGATGCTGCTGAAGTTGGAAGGATGGATGAGTGATTAGAAAAAAGAAGGCTCTCGTTCTTACTTCCCTCTCTGAGCCACTAACCATTCCTAAAACAAAATACCAAATTATATCACCTGGGGTTTGTTGGTTCAAGCAAAGATGACATTTACTCTCTTTCAGGGACCGTTTTAAGAGTTCTACCTATACTGTTTCATTTACTCTCCACAACTTTGAGAGATGGATTATTTTTTTATCCGTGTTTCTCAAGTGAGAAAACTAAGGCACAGAGATGTTAAGTGATTTTGTAAGGTTACTCATGATGTAAGTGATGAAGCCAGGGTTTTGACTCAAGAAGTCTGAAGAAAAAGAAAGTGTGTTATCTGGAGAATGCTGGAGTTCCTCCAAGGAGCCAAAGACAGATGAATAACAAGGGCTGTGGAAAACAAGTGTCACAGTAGCCCTGGGAATCACGTTTGCAGGAATGCATAGACAAGTTCTTCAGGGTGAGACATCAAATGAACTTACTTCATTGTCCTTGCTCCGAGTTCCCAAAAGAATCTGACTGGTCCAGCTTGTGTCATGTGACCACTCCAGTGGAGGAGACAAGAGAGTCCTTAATTGTCAGTCTCCCAGAATGTGAAGAAATGGAGAAGGGCTGACTCCAAGAAAGGTAGCCCAGAAAGATACCTCGTTTTAAACCCAAATAATTCTCTATTTTTAAAAATTTGTATTTTAAAGAACATGAGAATCTGAGTCTTAAACACTATCCTATTTATTTTTAATTTCTTTACGCTGACAGTGTTGTCGGAGATGATGATACCACATTTCAGAGGGAAAATAGCACAACAATTGCCTTAGGCACTGAAATTGTTTTCTCAGAAAGGTACCCAATTTATCTTTGGGTTTCTGATGTGTTTGGGTTTCTAATTAGCTTGCCTGAGATTTTCCAGAATGCTATCCTCTGGAAATGGCCATTATCTCTTCCTGCTCAGAAGCAATAGGTATCTAGAATTTCCCAATAATTTTTTTCATGATATTTCCCAATTTTTTTCCATAGTATATACCCATTTATAATTATTATTATTATCTATAATAAGTCTGTTTTGAAATTGAAACATCTCCAGCACTAAACCAAAATCCTTACTAGCACTTATAAAATAAAATTTCTCAACCTCAGCACTACTGAAATGTTAGAAGGGATGCTGCTGCTGCTGCTAAGTCGCTTCAGTCGTGTCTGACTCTGTGCGACCCCATAGACGGCAGCCCACCAGGCTCCTCCGTCCATGGGATTCTCCAGGCAAGAACACTGGAGTGGGTTGCCATTTCCTTCTCCAATGCATGAAAGTGAAAAGTGAAAATAAAGCTCAGTCATGTCTGACTCTGTGCGACCCCATAGACGGCAGCCCACCAGGCTCCTCCGTCCATGGGATTTTCCAGGCAAAAACACTGGAGTGGGGTGCCATCGCCTTGTCCATTTAGAAGGGATAATTCTGTCTTATTGCGGTTTCTTTTTCAAATGAATTCCTGTGCATTTCCATATGTTTAGCAGTACCCCTGGTCTCATCTCACTAGATGCTAGCTATTGTTGTTCAGTCGCTCAGTTGTTTCTGACTCTTTGCAACCCCATGGACTGCAGCATGCCAGGCTTCCCTGTCCTTCACTATCTCCTGGAATTTGCTCAAACTCATGTCCATTGAGTCAATGACGCCATCCAACCATCTCATCCTCTGTCGTCCCCCTCTCCTGCCTTCAGTCCTTCCCAGCATCAGGGTCTTTCCAAGTCAGTTCTTCGCATCAGGTAGCCAAAGTATTGGAGCTTCAGCTTCAACATCAGTCTTTCCAATAAATATTTAGGGTTGATTGACTGGCTTGATCTCCGTGCAGTCCAAGAGACGCTCAAGAGTCTTCTCCAACACCACAGTTCAAAAGCATCAATTCTTCGGCGCTCAGCCTTCTTCTTGGTCCAACTCTCACATCCATACATGACCACTGGGAAAACCACAGATTTGACTATATGGACCTTTGTCAGCAAAGTGATATCTCTGCTTTTAAATATGCTGTCTAGGTTGGTCATAGCTTTTCTTCGAAGAAGTATGCATCTTTTAGTTTCATGGCTGCAATCACCATCTGCAGTGATTTTGGAGCCCAAGAAAATAAAGTCTGTCACTGAATTCAATTTTTCCCCATCTATTTGCCATGAATCACACTGCCCAGGTGTTTTATAAATCTTATAAATATGTCTGGGCTTCCTAAATAAATGTTTTGAAAAAGTTAATTAAGTGGAAAAGTCCTTAGATGTAAATGTGGTTCTAATCTTACTTTTGCCATCAGTCTAGCTTTGTGACCTTGGGCAGGTTGCCTAATTACTGAGGCTCACTTAATTTATGAAATGGAAATGATTTTACCTGCTCCACAACTACCTTACAAGGATATTGAGGGTGTTAAGTGAAATAATGGATATAACTATATTTGACAATTTTATAAGCACTATACAAATATAATATGCTGGCATTATCAACATTAAGAATAATACAATAATATATAATAAATATATACTTCTTGGGGCTGTATTTTTACATTTCTTTATATCTGTAGAAACTACCACATGGATAAATATCTGTAAGGAGCTTCACAAGTGGTAGTTGGTAATGCTGATATGAAGTATGAATCTCATTCATTATATAAACTTAACTCTGATTATACACCAGTTAATGAATAGTTGTAGAATCAAATTGAATTTCAGATAATCACCCAAGAAGTCTGTATTATGACTTATGCACATGAATGCTGACACCTTGTGAAGCTATGAGATGTAAATATTCTATATGAAACATATTGGGGTTTCATACAGAATATTTATGGTATCATGGATTTTTATTGACAACATTAAAGAATATTTTATTTTATACAGCAACACATTAAATAAGATGGAAATTCTAGTAAGATTTCACTCTGAAGTATATTAATATAAAAAATAATGTGCACTTGGGCAGATTCATTTTCTTTTTTGTTTTTATTACAAAAGAAAGAGACAAATTCTCCAGAATACAGGAAGAGATTAATCTGAAAGACTCGTCTTTCCCAGGTATTCCTTGAGTTTTAAAAACTGTTTTAACCAAGGTATAAACTCAGCTGACTAAAATTTGTTATTGCAAAACTCACAGTTGGTTTTGCCCTCCTGATATTGGCCTGTTTCACCGTAATGCTAAAATTCAACACCATGGTAACAAATTTGTTTTACTAAAAATACTGAGATAACACAAATAAGACATTAAGCAAACTCATGCATTAGGTGAGTTGACCTTTCTTGAAAAATAAATATTAAGGAAATATTTAAGGGAGTCCCTTTCCCTCCCTCACCTTAGGGTTCACTTCCAGTCAAATATTGCTTTTGCTTGAAAAGAATTAGGTTAATACCTGTTAAATGTGGCAGTAAATTTTTACTACATATAATTAAGTTGTAAAACTAAATGGACTTTATGGGTATAATTTCCAATACAAGCTTTTATATTTTTTAATGAAAAATAATTGACTAGCTCATTGTACTAAATACTATACTAGTAACAGAGCTTTGAAACTATTCAGTTTGTTTTTCAAAAATGAGAAATTTAGAATGAGATTCAAGTCCACTTTAAAAAAGTGCACAATATTTAATTAACAGCACTGAAATTTTTCTCTACTTAAATTCAGATTCAGAGTACCTTTACTGACCATCTTCTGTGTTAGCTTCTTCAGGTGTACTCACTTAATCTTCTAACAACTGACTGCTTGTATCTTCATTAGAAATAATAATCTGAGGCTCTTCAAGGTAAAGAAACTTGCCTAGAGTTACTAAGTTTTAACAGTGCTAAAATTAGGTCACCAGATTTCCTTATTGTGAAGTCGATACTCTTGTAAGTACACATAGTCAGGGTGCTGGGAATTTGGGTACCATTATGGTAGTCCAGGTTGGACTTCCCTGGTGGCTTAAATGGTAAAAGCGTCTGCCTGCAATGCGGGAGACCTGGGTTTGATCCCTGGGTGGGAAAGATGCCCCTGGAGAAGGCAATGGCAACCCACTCCAGTACTCGTGCCTGGAAAATCCCATGGATAGAGGAGCCTGGTGGGCTACAGTCCATGGGGTCACTAAGAGTTGGCACGACTGAGCGACTTCACTTTCACTTTCACTTTCATGGTAGTACCAGCTTTCCTGAGTCTAATGTGCTAAGATCTGTGGACCTCATGCTAGACCAGCTAGACATGCCTATAAACTCTACACTTCTATAAAGTTTCCCTGAACTTGACAAAAATAACTTACTCTTGGCATGCCTATTTGAAAATGGCTAAATTTTATTTCAAGATGGTGGGCTGAACTCATAATTTTATTGGTTAAAACTGGTTAGTTTCTACCTGTATTATCTTGCAGAGGACAAGTATGAAACGCTCAGTGGTCGAGTCGAAGCTAAAGCCTCACTTCAGTCATTCATTCATCTGCATGCCTCTAGTTACAAATACAAATCCATCTGGTTCTGTCAAAAGGTCCATTTGCAAAGAGGTACCTGACCTACACTATGATCAGACATGGGTAGAAAATAGTTTTTTAAAGGAACCAAGAGTTCTTGTTTTTTTTTTTGGTTAAAACTGGCTTAACCTACAGCATAAACATACTAAGAGCTCTTAGACAGTGTTAAGGAGGAGGGTAAGGGCAGATAGGATGTAATGATTTGGCAAGCATTACTTTGCCGACTAAGGTCCGTCTAGTCAAGGCTACGGTTTTTCCAGTGGTCATGTGTGGATGTGAGAGTTGGACTGTGAAGAAGGCTGAGTGCCGAAGAATTGATGCTTTTGAACTGAGGTGTTGGAGAAGACTCTTGAGAGTCCCTTGGACTGCAAGGAGATCCAACCAGTCCATTCTGAAGGAGATCAACCCTGGGCTTTCTTTGGAAGGAATGATGCTAAAGCTGAAACTCCAGTACTTTGGCCACCTCATGCGAAGAGTTGACTCATTGGAAAAGACTCTGATGCTGGGAGGGACTGGGGCAGGAGGAGAAGGGGACGGCCGAGGGTGAGATGGCTGGATGGCATCACGGACTCGATGGACGTGAGTCTAAGTGAACTCCGGGAGTTGGTGATGGACAGGGAAGCCTGGCGTGCTGCGATTCATGGGGTCGCAAAGAGTCGGACACGACTGAACGACTGAACTGAACTGAACTGAAGGTGACACCGTCACTTCAAATTCAAGAGAAATCTGGTCTAGGCAAGATCTAGTCCAATACAGCAAGAATTAGACACAGGGTCAGGGCTGTGACAGAGCTTCTCAGCCAGTCCACGTCTCAGCATCTAGAAGGCATCCCAGTGGAGTTAGGGAAGTCATATAGGTATTATTATTTGCTTATCCAATATTCTTTATGTCTTTCTTACTTGTAGATGGTGATATAAATGGATAATTATCTCTAATATGCATTTCCTCATCTTCAAGAATTAGAATTGCACCCAAATTAGCTGGTAATGGCCACCTAGAGTGTATTTCTCAGCCTCCTTTTCAGCAAAGTGTGCCCATGTGACTAAGATCTAGTTAATGGTATGTAAGCAGAGAGATACATGGAACTGTCAGAAAGTGTCTTTAAGGTCTCCAGCTTCTCTTTCTTCTAGCTAGTTGCACTATAGATATGAATGCTGAAAAGGGGGCATCCGTAGTGTGTTATGGACTGGATGTTTGTATCCCCTAAAATTCATATGTTGAAGCCCTAACTCGGATTAGAAGAGCTGACTTTGGGAAGTTTTAGATAAGGTCATGAGGGTGGAGCCCCCATCCTGGGATTAGTGTTCTTATAATAAGAGGAAAAGAGATCAGAGCTCTCTCTTTCTGTATAAACACAGAAGATCATGTGAGTGCATTGCAAGATGGTGACCACCTGCAAGTCAGGAAGAGGGCAGTCACCAAGAACCAAATCTGCTAGCAGCCTCCAGAACTCCTCTTGCTTCCCAGCCTCCAGAACTTTGAGAAATAAATGTCAGTTGGTTAAGCACCAAGTCCATGGTATTCTGTTATAGCAGCCCAAACTGATTAAGACAACATAGAAATCCCATGTTAAAGATGGTAGAACCAAAAGGTAAAAGGAACCTGAGATCCTGGTAATTGTGCAACCATGAAACCAACCTTGGACCGCTTACATTAATGTAAACCTAATACACTAATATATTAACAAACCCCCTTTATTACTGGGTGTGGCAATGCATTCAGTAATAAAGCTGTGTTTTCTAGCCTCCCTTGAAGCTGTATATGGCAATATGTCTAACTTCTGGCCACTGAAATACAGTCAAGATTATGAAAGAATTCTGAAGTTTCACTGAAAGAAACGTAGACAGCTGGAGAAAGGCCCTTGAGTATCCCTTCCTTTTCACTTCCTGCTGTTTGAAATGTAAAAGCGATGGATGGAGCTGCAAGGGCTCTTCCAGATCATGAGAGTCTCTGAGGAGCAGAAAGATGAGTGTTCCTCTGTCTTTTCCAAGGTTCCCTGATGACTTTGTGAGGCCAATTAACCAGTACTGGACCACTTAAGTTTGGACTTCTTTTACCCAAAGAAACAAATTTTCTGGGTTTAAGTCACTTTATTCTGGTTCCCATTTGGCACTAATGGTAAAGCACCTGCCTGTCAACATAGGATACGTAAAAGACTCAAGTCTGATCTCTGGGTTGGTATGATTCCCTGGAGGGGGAGATGGTAACCCAGTCCAGTATTCTTGCCTGGGAAACCCCATGGACAGAGGAGCCTGGTGGCCTACAATGTGTAGAGTTGTAAAGAGTTGGATGCAACTTAGAGATTTAGCATGCACGCATTCTGGGTCTTCTGTTAGGTGCAGCCAAATCTAATCCTATCTGATAGAGCAGTTCATTAGAGTTATTGAGAAGGTACAGGAAAAATGGGTCAAACCCAGAGACCTGGGACATGGGGCTTGTGTCTCATCTGGCTGAGAAACGGTAGCGGAAGTATCAGCTTCCTGGCCACCACCTGGCTGGCCAGTCAGGGTCACTAATGGAGTTAGTTCCAGGTCAGTGTATGAACCCTGATCACGGGTGGGGAGGAGCAGCTAGCACGCTTCCAGAGCAGGTACTCACAGCCTTGGCACACTGGGTCTGCGAGGGTCAGGCTTTCAGTGTCCGACATAGGCTGGACACAGGCAGAAACAGGCAGAGTTGACCTAACCCGCGTCTCTTTAAGACACAATTAAGGCAGAACAATATGCAGGACATCTCTTCTCTAGGGTTGAAAGCAGCTGGATGACTCTCTAACATCCACACTTGTGAGACCCAGCTTTGCTCCTCTCTCTGTCATGTGTGGGCCAGCTGCGTCCTTACTGGTCCTCATTTTCCCTGCATTGAGCTCATTTACTCCCATGGGATCAATCTGATTGTGAATACTCTGGACTCCAAAGTGTGGGAAAACTGAAGACACAAACAAGTGAAGCCTCAGTGCTCAGGGGCAGAGAGGAGTATCTTGCCCTCACTTAGTATCATATAAGACCTGGAATGTGGTCTTGTTGCAGTGACTTCATAGTCAGAGACACTTCCAGACAGTGACTCTGGGAGGGAGCCTGCTGCTGAGTAAGGAGGAGGAAGGTCTATGTGCTGGAGTTCAGAGGATCCTGGGCTCATATGAGAACTATCAGCTTTGAGCTTTTATTATCAATGAGGTAAGGTGGGTGGAAGCATGCTGTGAAATACAAAGTGCCCTACAGATTATTGTATTAATGGGGAGGAAAACAACAAAATCACTGTATTCACCACTGTTACTGAGATGATGAGGTACTGACCCCCTTCAACCTACCCAGAGACTGCAAGTTGCCCTTTTGTTACTTTCTTTCCATCTAGGCTGCTTTTGGGGTTTATTTTAACCAAAGTTCATGTAGGTTAACAAAAATGGGGGGGACTGAAACATTTAGAATGACTTGCCTCAGAACCTATTCCTTTGCAGGGGTGACCTGTTCAGAGTCCTATTGCAAACATAAATGACAGATCAGTGTATCTTCAAAATTAACTATGCTAATGATGTGTGCTCAGTTGCTCTTGAAGTATGCTCAGTCGTGTCCTACTCTTTGTGATCCCAAAGACTGTAACCCATCTGGCTCCTCTGTCCATGGGATTTTCCAGGCAAGAATACTGTTGTGGGTACCATTTCCCACTACAGGGGATCTCTCTGTCCCAGGGATTGAACCCACATCTCTTGTGCCCCCTGCATTGGCAGGCATGTTCTTTACCATTAGCGCCAGCTGGGAAGCCCCTAGGTGAGACTAATGATGAGATACCCTAATTATGTATGATACATATTAATCACATACCCCAAATAACATGCTATTTACTACTATTTACCTCCATTTCCAAAAGTGTGTTCTATTATTAACAGGTGCTATGTGAAGAAATGGTATAGAATAATTTGGGAAAATGCTGGGTTAAGCAAAGTTGAGCTAGACAAGTATTACTAGATATATGTCAGTCTGGAAGAGGGTACTGTCTATATGTAAATCCTGAAGTGAGGGCCTTTATTATGCTCTACAAGGAATCTGACAGGATCGATAATAGTTTTCTCTGCCTCAGGCTTGTCTGTCTAGATGCTTCCTCTTAAAATGGTTCGTCTGGGGAATGACACAAAGTCAAAGGAATAAATGAGATGATTCATGGCAGCCATAGCAGTGCCTGAGACAGATTTTTCCAGTGTTTTTCTACACTTAACATCCTTAGTTTTCCAGCCTTACATATATTCTGGAGGCTTCTTCATATTTTCTCTCTGACTCCCTTTTCTACTTGTGACAGGCAGAGTCCACCCTACTTCCTGCAGCCTAGGTCATTGAGTAATGCAAAACTTATGTGAGTTTCTTTACTGCTGGACTCTCAGAACCTTAAAGTTCTAGTTTGCATTGTGATTCTTCAAAAGGCACTCAAGAGTGTGCCATTTTCCAAAAGTGTTTGATCCAGAAGATCCATCTCCACACCCCTTTCCATCTGCCTGCCAACATCTCTTAGGGTTGGTGTTCCATGGAACACACTGGTGGAAATGCTGATTTAGCTAAATGAGAAGACATCTTGGTGGTCTTGGTACAAAAGAGTTCATTTCACTGAAAAAAGGAAACAGTTTCCTTCCTGCTCCATGATAAATCCAGGTTATCATAACAGATTATGTCTTTTCATGAATTCATAGTGAATTTTCTCTAGAGGACCATCACTGACCTCACATACACAGTCTCCTGTAACTATCCTCCAAGCTGGCAACAAGATCTGGGGACTCTGGTAGATGCTTGTGGAGCACTTTAAAGTGCTTATGAAACCAAATATGCTTACCTTTATGCTATCCATTACATTTGCTAATGATTTAGGTCAACTGGGTAAGCAATGTGGTCATTGATAATTAATTTTGCTTTTCCTTATAGCCAATGACTTTAACCACTGGATCATTTGTATTTTTATACAATATGCAGTCTTCCAGGAACACACAAAAGATTAATGGGTTTTATTATGTGCAATCCCTGATCCATGATTAACATGCGGTTTAATGAGTATAATTTCAAGAAAGCTCGAAACTTGAGGCCCCCTGCTGCTTCTACAAAGCCAGGCACTGGAATGAAAAGTTTGCCACACTAATGGGTTTTGAATGTTTTAAATGGAAGGTTATTCTCACATAAATGAGACTTTCCTTGAAAGCTTGTTAACAAAGCTGATTTCTTTTCCAGTCCTAAATATTCTGATTCAGTAGGTCCATGGTGGGTGAGGCAGGAGCTTTTCCAACAAATGTACCAAGAAAATTTTTTAAATTTATTTATTTTAATTGGAGGATAATTACTTTACAATATTGTGATGGTTTACACTGGGGCACACTTCTCAAAATAGTAGACTAGAATTCTTTTTTCATTTTTAGGTTTATTGAGGGTGCAGGGAACTGGCTGCCCCAGCTGGGGAAGCTGGAAGCCAAGAGATTGTTCAGGGCACTTAAGCATGGTGTTTGTTTCTGGTTTCTTTAACTGTTTTCTCTTTCTGGAGAAACGTGGCCTCGCTGAAGCTGAATTTGAGAGGGAGGGTGGGATGAATTGGGAGATTAGGATTGACATATATAACTACCATGTGTAAAATTGATAGCTAGTGAGAACCTGCTGTATAGCGCAGGGAGCTCAACTTGATGCTCTGTGATGACCTAGTGTGGTGGGGCTGGGGGAAGTCAGAGGGAGGCACAAGAGGGAGGGGATATGTGTACACATATAGCTGATTCACTGCATTATACAGCAGAAACTAACACAACATTGTAAAGCAACTATACTCCAACTAAAAAAAAAAGAACCAGAGGTATTCAATATTTATAAACATTCCCTGAATGCACGTGCACAGCTTGCAGGCACACAGTTTGTCTGGAATTCTAAGTATGGAAGGCTATAGTGTAGCAAAAACTGGGCTTTCCAGGTTATTAGATCTTACTTTCTGTAGATGCTCTTTCACCAACACCTGGCTGGGATCCTGTTGGCTGTTCTAAGAACCATAAGAAGATACACTGGAGCTCTGCTTGACCTGCCCCTGTCTCTGTGGCCTCCATTCTTCCAACAATTGTCTGCATCCTTGCCTAAGTACACCATAGACTTCATTCAATCTGATAGGTGGGTGGACATGTCTGTTCCTGAAATGCTATGGAGTGAAATGATGGGTTGCTTTTATCTTACTCCAGTTTTCAACTGCTCCCATTGAAGTGTCGGGGGAAGGTGATGCTCAGTGATAAGATCATTTACTCAGGCCTCTAACAATTTCTGAGTACTTGGCTTTGCTTCTTTACTGGTGACTCTGGGTAGTTGTTTAACCTTTTTAATTTTCTAGGCTGAAAAATAGCATAATAATAATATTCCCCTTTCAGGGCTGTTCGGATTAAATGAGACAAGGTGAAGTATTTCACATCGTTCCAGGCAGATGGGGCTCAAAAACTGTTAACTGTCTCTCTTCTTCCTTCTCCTCTCTCTCTTCATCTCCTGATCTTCCTCCCTCTTTCCTATTCCTTTCTCCTAAGTGACAGGCAGCTCAGATTCTATTTAGGAAGGATGCTTAGGTTATGCAATCAGGGTGGAGGAGGAAGAGGAGTGGGCTAGAGAAATTGTCTTAATAGATTTGTTCAGTGCAACTTTCCTTGAATAATGTGTTTATTTGAGATGGCTGAGAATGGGACAATGAATGTCCACAAGGTGTCCCTTGGTTCCACCAAGTACTATACCAAGGACCCTGGGAGATATGATGATGATGGAGACACTTTTTTTCCCTCAAGAAATACAATTAAGGGAGACATTTGTGGTTTGATGAACTACTCATATATAATGCAACTTACATTGCTCAGGCTTCCCTGGTGGGTCAGACAGTAAAGAATCTGCCTACAAGGCAGGAGCCCTGGGTTTCATCCCTGGGTTGGGAAGATCCCCTGGAGGAGGACGTGGCAACCCGGTACTCCAGTACTCTTGCCTGGAAAATGCCATGAACAGAGGAGCCTGGTGGGCTACAGTCCATGGGGTCGCAAAGAGTCAGACACGACTGGGTGACTATCATACGCAGGTTACATTACTTATGTTAGAATAGAACTAACCTTGGCTGTGGCAGCACAGAGGAGGGAGCAATTAATTCTTAGATAATGTGTGATCTCTAATTCAGAATCAGAAAAAAAGGATCTGCCTGTCTGCTAAAAATAACAATACTGTCATTGCATCAAGTAGATTATCAGGGAGAATATCAACAAAGACAATATTGTATCCAGCAAAGCATAGCTACAGGCTCAGGAAGAAAGTGGTAGTGGGAAGGCTCTGAGGAGCTTCTTCCCTATAGCAGAGTTCTGATTTCACCCACAAACCTTGTTAAAGGAGTTCTGCTCTTATGCAGAAATAGTGATGGTGAAGTTGAGAGATACCAGGAGAAACCAGTGTTTGCCTTTAGTTATAGGCAATAAATTGTGTGGGAAATGCCAATTTCAAAATTCCTTCTTCCTACATGATTCAATGTGAGTAAGACAGAATCATTGTTGTTGACTATAAAATCCATCTCAAAGACTCAAAAATCATTAATGTCCAATAATACTGATTTGTTTTCTGTTAAGTCTGAGTCTTGCAGGTTCTATAAGTCTTTCCTTTGGCAGAAAATTCAATAATTTGTTATCACTGAAGGTAAAAGTAGTCTCAAAAATGTTTAGTTTTGTTTTGGTGTTATACACCTTTAGTCCATATAATGCTAGCTGTGTCTCCATAATTCTCTCCTGGAGAATTAATTAAGTTTCTTGTTTCTGAAGTTTACTACTTGACTATGTTTTTGTTGGAGGTCTGCTGGGAATTCTCGTTTATTTTTGGTCTTATGGGAAAATTTTCTATGTTAAAAATTGCAGAGTGGAGAACCATAGACTGATAATAATATTATATGGCAACAAGTTTTCTGTCTTATTTTTAAAATGAAAACAATATTGGTAACCTCAAAACGACAGAAGTTTTTAAAAAATGCTCCCTTGAAGTCTTAATCTGAAAAAAAAAAAGTGCTGATTTTCAGACACTAAGCTCATGTTAAAGTATTCTTTGTTGAACAACAAACATTATGCTGTTTAGCAGTCAAAAATCCCATGATATAATGATATTCACTGGGGAAATCTCATGGAACACATATACATAAAAATATATGTACATAAAATATGTTTACATAAAATATATTTTTATGTATACATATAAATTTCATTTTTAATGAAAGTATGTGTTAGTCACGCAGTTTTGTCTCACGCTTTGCAATCCCATGGACTGTAGCTCACCAGGCTCCTCTGTCCATGGAATTCTCAAGGCAAGATTACTGGAGTGGATAACCATTCCCTTCGCCAGGGGATCTTACTGACACAAGGGTAGAACCCAGGTCTCCTGAATTGCAGGTGGCTTCTTTACCGTCTGAGCCACCAGGGAAGACCATTTTTAATGGACTCAAATACAAAAATAGAATGCAATCTTTTAGCACAAGAGAGTGTTCCAATTTGGATACAAAATTGAGTCTATTTAAATTTAGGGGATTTTTAAAGAGGGTTGACACAGAGGCTTCTTTGAGACAAACCCTGCTGGTTTTCATTTTGACTGATCAGACACATTCAGGCTAACCCAGGTGGGTTCCAGGTTGCTGATTTCCTTCTATTTGTGCACTTTGAAATTAAGGACACTTTTCAAGACACAAGCATATTTGAAAAACAGAAGAGGTAAAATCAGAGGGAGCCAATGGCACATTTTAATGTGTTACAAGTAATAATAAACGTCCCTAAAGGCCAGTCCTTGTCTCTCAGTCATTCCTCTTCAATATTATTTCTTTCCCCCAGATTCCCTAGGTTGTTCATTTTTGTACAACATGCCTCCCTCTTCCCTACTGGACACCTAACAGATGAGGAATCCCAGCCCACAACTGGGCTGAGTCAATCAGATTTTCTCTCTTAAGATGAGAACAGAGGGACCTGGGAAAGAGAGTTGCAGATGCTTAACTGAAAGGTTTCTCAGCATTTGGGACTGTGGGAAGAGATACGTGTCTATATAACGTTGTCGAGTCATAAGGGAGCTGAGAAGCCTTGAAACAAAGAAGCTGCCCTGGCTTGAAAAGTCAACTCTTGTATCTCTGCGAGGATGCGAGGAGTGGGTAGGGGGGTCAGTTTCTACTTCACAGTTCTGGTTCTGCGGTGGTGGGGGGGCGGGGGCGGGTCCAGATGTCACTTCACTTGCTGTTTGTGGATTCTGTGTACTTCCCTGAATCCTTACAAACACCTTGCTACATGTTTGCCTGGTGTGACTACACTTCTGTTATTTGTAACTACAAAAGGCTGATCAGGATGGAAATCAGGTTAAAAGTGATTTTCTTCTTTTAGAAAATTTTATACATGGTCATGACTTTTATAGCAGTGATTGCAGCATTAAATATGAAAGCGGGATTAGCCTTTTAAAACAGACAGAGAAAATTCCTTTCTATTGAAATTAAGGAGAAGTTGACTCATCTGACCTTTGAGTGTCGTTTGCCAAAAGCAAAACGAGATATTTGCCGATATCAAGAAGTGTTAAGGGCCAACCCATTGCCTCATTGAGCCTGCAGCTAGGTTGAGGGAGACAAATATAACACCTGAAACAACCAGAGAATAATTCAAGGCAGGTAATGAGTGCTAGCTAAATCACAGGGTGCTGACTAGATGGGCATTTGATCTGAGAAGAAGAGGTCGGAACAGACTGGAACCTCACAAATGAGAGAGGCAAGAGGTGAGCTTCAAGAAAGGAGGGCTCAGTCTCTGGAATGGGCAGCTAAACTGGGGTGGAGGAGGGTTTCAGCAAGGGCAGGGAGGTAGGGAGGAGCCAAGGATGAGGATGCTTGTGTGAGTGCTCAATGTCTCTGTAGATGGGGCCCCACCTGACCCCAAGCCTCTGGTCCACTGGGCAGATGAGACACACAGAGATGGAAATGCTTCCGAGATAGATGCAAGGCAAGACATGGCCAGAAGTCAAAGATATGTCTTAAGAGTTATTTATGACTTGGAGGGAGTTTGGAAGAGAATGAATGTACTGAGAAATGATGGGCAGGAGAATGGTTTCAAAACGAGGCTGGTATAGCCAGTGGGTCAGATGATGAAAAGTGTGAACCCAGGCTTGCAGTGATATACAACCATTGTTCTTAAAGTTATTATGGTAATGAAAACATTTTCCTTCCTTCTTTCTTTTAAGCATTAGAACATTCGGTCCAGTTCAGTTGCTCAGTCATGTCCGACTCTTTGCGACCCCATGGACTGCAGCACGCCCAGCCTCCCTGTCCATCATCAACTCCCAGAGCTTACCCAAACTCATGTCCATTGAGTTGGTGATGCCGTCTAACCATCTCATCCTCTGTCATCCCCTTCTCCTCCCGCCTTCAGGGCCTTTTCAAATAAGTTAGTTCTTCACATCAGGTGGCCAAAGTATTGGAGTTTCAGCTTTAACATCAGTCCTTCCAATGAACACTCAGGACTGATCTCCTTTAGGATAGACTGGTTGGATCTCCTTGCAGTCCAAGGGACTCTCAAGGCTCTTCTCCAGCACCACAGTTCAAAAGCATCAATTCTTCAGTGCTCAGCTTTCTTTATAGTCCAACTCTCACATCCATACATCTAGACAGACCTTTGTTGGCAAAGTAATGTCTCTGCTTTTTAATATTCTGTCTAAGTTGGTCATAACTTTCCTTCCAAGGAGTAAGCATCTTTTAATTTCATGGCTGCAGTCACCATCTGCAGTGATTTTGGAGCCCATTAGAATACTAGGTTTTCCTTTTTTTTTTAAGTATTTAAAAATTTGTTTTAATTAATTAATTAATTAGGCTGCACCAGGTCTTAGTTGTGGCTTATGGGATCTAGTTCCCTAACCAAGGATTGAACCGGGGCCCCCTGCATTGGGAGCACAGAGTCTTAACTGCTGGATCACCAGGAAAATTCCAAATTTTATTTTTTTTACTTATTTACTTTTGACTGCACCACATGGCTTGCAGGATCTTACTTTCCTGACCAGGGGATCAAACCAGTGCCCTTGGCAGTGAAAGCACAGAGTGAAACCATTTTCTTATTAAGAAATCTTAAGTGGAAGCTCAGTGAACAAAATAGATGAAAATTATTAGTTCTGGCTGAAGTGGAGGAGTGGGTCTGGGCCTGGTAAATGCCATACCCCTTTCCCTCCCCTTGAGGCTTGTCCACAGTTCTTAGGTTTTCCTTTAGTTAGCTGCTTGAAAATCCGGAGCATTGGAAAGTAGAGGGCTGTCACAGTCAGGGATGGTGAGAAAGCAGCGATTGTGAAAGAATTCAGGCGTGAGGTGGTGCATCTCAGCCTGGGATGGAGGGGGAAGTAGAGGGAAGAGAGAGGAAACAGTCACTGTCCTACTTCCCATGTGTTTACCAGAACTGATCATTATGCCTCCTTCTGCTCCTTGATTTTCCTTTCTACCAGCGGTGCTCACAATCTCCTTTGGAATACTGAGTGAGGACTTTTCAACAGATCCCTAAGCTGCAGTCCTTGTGCAGGGAATAAAGAAAAGTTAATAGATGAGCAGTGCCAACTGCCTAATTTTCAGGGTTCATCTCATAGGTGTTTCTTCTAGAAGTGTACCTGTCTTTCCTCTTCCAGATATAAGCTGCCTTTTATGTATTTCTGACATTTTACAGTTTCCTGCATAGGAAGAAAGTGGGCTTCCCAGGGGGTTATATTAAATTAAATAGATTGTCAGGTAGCACTCACTGAAGAGTTACAACAAAAAAGAGGACCGCATTCATCTCGAGCTTTTTATTCATCTCTAGAATTCTTTTTTTCTTGCTTCCAAATTAAGTCTCTATTGGTTTTGGCCAGTTAACTTGGCTTCCCATCCTAAAACGTGGATCTGCTTGAGCTGATTTCAGTGAGAGGTGAGGTTATAATGACACAGCCTCTAAAGGGGACACTGATGGGCTTACTTATCCATCAGCATTCATAGTCTTTATTAACCAAGCGGAGCTGATTGAAATATCTTGGCAACCAATCCACATTTGCTGTATTGAAGTAACTTGGTGAATGGGAAAATAACACTGGTCTATGATGGAAGACTAATATGTGAGGTTCAGACAGTGAGTTCTTAAATTTACACTGTTGTTAAGAACTTACCTAAGGAAATCTACATACTAAAAAGCAGAAAAGGACCAAAAAAAAAAAAAAGCCCAACCTTTCAAGATGGCCATTATTTGCTCTCCAACAATCAGAATTGCCTTATGAAATTAAAAAGGGGGAAAACATCAACTGGACCAAATACTTCTAAGTAAACATTCTGAAGTACAGTTCTGAGTATGCTGTTCCTCTGCTCAAAATCTGTCCAGAGGATAAATTCAGGCCTCTCTAAGGCTTGGCTCAGAACTGCCTTGCCAGCTGTGTCTCCACCTGTTGCCTCCACGTACCCACAGACACCATTTCTCAGGCAGAGCTCCTAGGTCCCATCTCTGTGCCTGTACTCTTGCTGTTATGAGCTGCTAAGACATTTCGATACCACCCTGCCAGAAGCTTAAGGAAACTCCACTGTCTGGTTTATAGGCTGCTGTTCCCTTTTGTGAAGATGTTCATTCATTCAGTATCCTTAAGGGGTGCTCTCTTTCCTTGGTCTTACTTTAGATGTTTGAAATGAGCTTATAGGACATTCCTGCCTCCTGCCTAACCACTTTTTTAAAGATATTTATGTGCATGATTTGTAAATCTCTAAAGTAGATGCTGATATATTGATAAATAGTGGGGAAAATGTGGGCTTTTGGGATCAGCTTGATCTGAGCTCAGATTTTAGCTTCACCAGCTAGAATCTGGCTTGGGCAAATTCTGTATCTGCTCTGTTCCTCTATGTCATCTGTTAAATGAGGATCAAATTAATGATCTCTAGAGGGGTGATTATCAGTGGGGTTTCCCTGATAGCTCAGCTGGTAAAGAATCCGCCTGCAATGCAGGAGACTTTGGTTCAATTCCTGGGTTGGGAAGATCTTCTGGAGAAGGGATAGGCTACCCACTCCAGTATTCTTGGGCTTCCCTGCAGCTCAGTTGGTCAAGAATCCGCCTGCGATGCTGGAGACCTGTGTTCGATCCCTGTGTCAGGGAGATCCCCTGGAGAAGGGAAAGGCTACCTGCTCCTGTATTCTGGCCTAGAGAATTCCAAGGACTGTATAGTCCACGGGATTGCAAAGAATTGGACACGACTGAGCAACTTGATGTTCACTTGACTTTCCCGACTTTCCCTTTTGGCATAATTGGGAATATACAAGAGATCAAGAATATGAAGTCCAAGTTTGGCCCCTAACTTCAAGGTAGGTGCTCACTGAATGGGATTTTGCTTTTTGTGTTCTCTACATCATTTAGTATGGGTCCCTGAACTGTTAAGGTGCTCAATAACATTTTCCAAACTGAATTAAAATGAACAAGAGATTAGATTTGGGGAACTTCCCTGGGGGGTCCAGTGGCTAAGACTGGACCCAATGCAGGGGGCCCTGGTTCAATCCCTGGGTGGGGAACTAGGGATTCCCCTAGTTCCCACATGCCACAACTTAGAGTTTGCATGCTGCAGCTAAGACCCAACACAGTCAAATAAATAAATAAAAATATATTTTTAAAAAGGGATTCGATTTGGGACTTTACTGGCAATGCTAACTCTTTTCAGATCTCTTAGTACTACCCTGTACATCAAAACACTAATTTACAAAATTGGCTAGAAAACAAAACATAATGTTTTACACATTTTTTTTTTTTTGTAAGGTGGAGGCCCACTTACTGGGATGCAGCAACCAAACAGGAATTGTGATGAGGCCATTTTCTCTTGCGTCCTCCTGCCTTAGTCCTATAGGCCAGGCTCTTTTTTGGAGAGAGGCTTCTAGCTATGAGCTTCTACAGTGGAGAAACCATATATGGTATGCTGGACCCCACAGTGATTAGGAGAGCAGCATCTGGTTGGTGTCCAGGCTCTGAGGTGATGGAAGCCTTCTGCCTCCATAACCCCAGCTTCCTAACATGGTTCAGATGATTAGGCAGTGCACTTCAGAAAGCCCTAATCGAGCTTCTATGAATGTGCCTAAGTCCAGACAGTGTAAAGTGCCTGACTGACAGCTAGAGAACAGCTTTCTTCAGAAGGGTGTGCCATTTTATGGTGTGCCGCTTCCAACTGAATTTTTTAAAATCATAAATGCATACTTGCCTCCACTAGGTTTTTCAATTTTAAACAAGTACTATTTGCTCATTGTAGACAATTTGAGAAATATATAAAAGCAAAATGGCATATCTAAATGTTAACATAGCTTTTATTTTAAAAATGATTGCATCCTATAAATGCTGTTTTGAAAACTACATTTGTATCTCAATTTACTGTGTTCATTTTCCTATGTCAATAAATTTCCTTTGACAACAGCAAGTTGAAAGATGCCTAGTCTTCTGTCACAGAGGTCCCATGCTTTACTTATCCAATTCCATAGAGCTGAAGATTTTTAATAATGCTGAAATAAATATCCCTTCATATATGTCATTTCACATATTATTTTGGGGTAAATTCATAGAAAAATGATTTCTAGATAGAAAGTATCTATAAATGTTGCCAAATTATAACATTTGTACCAATTTTCACTTTTGTATTGACTGACAGTTATTTTAGTTTTGTTTCTATCATAACTTATACTATAAAAAGATCCTCGAACATGATTTTTTCATACCTACTGTTTATATAGGGTAAATACAATTGCAGTATCAAAAATATAAGCATGTTTGAAGATTTCACCCATATTGCCAAATTTCTTTCTAGAAAGGTTATTCACTCTCACTTCTAGTGATTAGAATTCCACTTATTTCTCAGGATGCTTGCCAGTAACTTGTCATTAAATATTTTTTTGCTAATAAAATTGTCCAAGAACAGTGGTTCAGTATTTTGATTTGTATTTCTTTGATTGTTAATGAGGTTGAACATAATTTCATGTGTTTGTTTTCAGTCTTAAGATTTATTACTATAGTAACTCAGCTTTACAAGTAGTCTTTTTAGTATTAGAATTAGATCACAACACTCTTGTTTTGGCTGAATTAATTAGCTTGGATACTGTTAATCAACAACTATTTATTGAGCCCGGACTGGCTGCAGAACTGTGACAGCCACAGAGAGGACGGAGCAGAGGAGAAAAAGTGAGTTCCTATCTCTAAGAAAATGACCAGCTGGACAGAAGATTCAGATACACACAAACAGACCATTTAAAATTGGAAAGCTTGTATGTTTTGTTTAATATTTATAATATGTAAAAGAATACTAATAATACAAAAGGATCTGAGACTACTAACAACAAATAGCACAGGTCCCAAAACCACGAAGATAGAGATTGAAGAATGGAATTTACTTTGAGCTTAAACTAGAAATATCGAGGTTGCTAATTATGATACATATGACTTAATTCTGAGCTTTCTGGCAGCCAGAATGAAATGTGAAGTGCCATGTAGCTGTCATTAACTAATGAAAGGATGTGTGTAAGTATGTTACAAAGGATCAAACCTTTCCAGTATTATCCTAGCAGAATTCTCACACGTATGTTTCTCTAACAAGTCTTGAACCACAGAACAAAGTCTTCAATAGAATTTTCTTGAAAATCCTGTCTTTGCATTACGATTTCTTTTTCTTTCTTTTTTTTTTCATTTGAAGCACAGTTGATATACAATGTTGCATTAGTTTCTGGTATACAGCAAACTGATTCAGTTATACATATTCTTTTCCATATTATTTTAAATTATGGTTTATTATAGGTTATTAAATATAGTTCCCTGTGCTATTCAGCAGGACTTTGCTGTTTATTTTATATATAGTAGTTTTTACCTGAACAAAAAAGGTCTTAATGGCCCAGATAATCATGATGGTGTGATCACTCACCTAGAGCCAGAAATTCTGGAGTCTGAAGTCAAGTGGAAACATTACTAGGAACAAAACTAGTGGAAGTGATGGAATTCCAGCTGAGCTATTTCAAATCCTAAAAGATGATGCTGTTAAAGCACTGCCCTCAGTATGACAGCAAATTTGGAAAACTCAACAGTGGCCACAGGACTGGAAAAGGTCAGTTTTTATTCAAATCCCAAAGAAAGGTAATGTCAAAGAATGTTCAAGCTGCCATACAACTGCACTCATTTCACATGCGAGCAAGATTATGCTTAAAATCCTTCAAGCTAGGCTTCAGTGGTATGTGCACCAAGAACTTCCAGATATTCAAGCTGGGTTTAGAAAAGGCAGGGGAACAAGAGATCAAATCATCAATATCCACTGGATCATGGAGAAAGCAATGAAATTCCAGAAAAACATCTACTTCTGCTTCACTGACTATGCTAAAGTCTTTGACTGTGTGGATCACAACAAACTGAAAAGTTGTTAAAGAGATGGGTATACCAGACCACCTTACTTGCCTCCTGAGAAACCTGTATCCAGGGCAAGAAGCAACAGTTAGAACTGGACATGGAACAACCAACTGGTTCAAAATTGGGAAAGGAGTATGTCAAGGCTATATATTGTCATCCTGCTTATTTAACTTATAAACAGAGTACATCATGAGAAGGGCTGGATGAAGCACAAGCTGGAATCAAGATTGCTGGGAGAAATAACAACAACCTCAGATAGGCAGATGGCACCACTTTAATGGCAGAAAGTGAAGAGGAACTAAAGAGCCTCTTGATGAAGCTAAAAAAGGAGAGTGAAAAAGTTGGCTTAAAACTCAACATTAAAAAAGCAAAGATCATGGCATTCAGTCCCATCACTTCATGGCAAATAGATGGGGAAAAAATGGAAACAGTGACAGACTTTATATTCTTGGTCTCCAAAATCACTGCAGATAGTGGCTGAAACCATGAAATTAAAAGATGCTTGCTCCTTGGAAGAAAAGCTATGACAAACCTAGATAGCATATTAAAAAGCAGAGGCATCACTTTGCCAACAAAGGTCCATATAGTCAAAGCTATGGTTTTTCCAGTAGTCATGTATGAATGTGAGAGTTGGACTATAAAGAAGGCTGAATGCTGAATAATTGAGGCTTTTGAACTGTAGTGTTGGAGAAGACTCTTGAGAGTCCTTTGGACAGCAAGGAGATCAAACCAGTCAATCCTAAAGGAAATCAACCCTGAATATTCATTGGAAGGATTGATGCTGAAGCTCCAAGACTTTGGCCACCTGATGCAAAGAACTGACTCATTAGAAAAGACCCTGATGCTGGGGAAGATTGAAGTCAAGAGGAGAAGGGGGTGACAGAGGATGAGATGGTTGGATGGCATCACCGACTCAAGGGACATAAGTGTGAGCAAACTCCAGGAGATAGTGAGGGACAGAGAAGCCTGGCATGCTGCTGAGGTCACAAAGAGTTGGACACAACTTAGTAACTGAACAACAACAGTTTTTATCATCCTGATCATTTCTTACTGTAACAACAACAAAGATGAAGGCATAGTATTACATTGTAGTCCTTAGTATTAATGTTTCTGAAAAAGTTAGACACATGCCTTTCTGATGATCTGATTTAGTAAAGAAGTAGAGCCTTCAGAATCTAGAGTCAGAATTACTCATAAATCTTTCACCAATTCATTTAACATTTTTTATTGAAATATAATTGATTTTCAATGTTGTGTTAGTTTCAGTTGTATGGCAAAATGATTCAGTTAAACTCCCCCACACACATACATACATACATACATATACACAAGATATTGAGTATAGTTTCCTGTGCTATGCAGCAGGTCCTTGCTACCTATTTTATACATAGTAGTGTATACATTTTAATCCCAATCTTCCAATTTATCATTCTCTCCTTACTTTCCCCACCCTGTGGCAACGATAAACTTATTTTCTATATCTGTAAGTCTATTTCTGCTTTATAGATAAGTTCATTTGTATCATATTTTTAGATTCCACACTTAAGTGGTATCATATGATATTTGTCTTTCTCTGTCTAACTTACTTCACTTAGTATTATAATCTCTAAATCTATCCATGTTGCTGTAAATGGTATTATTTCATTATTTTTCTTGGCTGAGTAAATATTCCATTGTGTATATATACCATATCTTCCTTTATCTGTTGACAGACACTTAGGTTTCTTCCATGTCTTGGCTTTTGTAAATAGTGCTGTTGTGAACACTGGAGTGCTGGCCAACCCATTTCAAAATCAGTTGTTTCGACTGGTATTTTGACAGGCACTGTACCAATGACTGAAGGAGATTAAAGATGAGAAAAATACAAGACTGCTAATGCCCAGGAACCCAAAGTTTAGGTATAGTTTTCAATATTTCATTTATTTATGCATTCAACACATGTGTAATAGGGCTTCCCAGATGGCTCAGCGGTAAAAGAATCCACCTGCCAAGCAGGAGACATGGGTTCAATCCCTGTGTTGGGACAATCCCCTGGAGAAGGAAATGGCAACCCGTTGCAGTATTCTTGCCTGGGAAATCCCATGGACAGAGGAGCCTCGCGGGCTGCAGTCCATGCAGTGGCAAAGAGTCAGACACAACTTAGCGATTAAACAGCAGCACATTTGCATGTTTAATAAGTCTGAGATACTGAATTAGGAACTGTTTTACAAGGATCAACAATCTTTTCAGGAGAAGAGAAATAGCTAAAACATAACGTGGTACAACTACTACAACAGTGATAAACACAAAGTGCAAGGGAGCACAGAAGAAAAAGTAAATCTGTGCGCCTCTGCATTGGATGTCAGAAAAGGCTTCTGAGAGAAACTGACATCTCATCTACATTGCAAAGCTGAATAAGAGTTCATCAGATCACGTGCTACTAAGAACTTAAAGTGAGTGGAAGTGGATACACACAAAAGTCTTCAGAAGGAGTGGCTAGAGACTGCTAAGGAGCTCAGACTCCATCAAGAAAAACTGGAGGC
Source organism: Budorcas taxicolor (assembly GCF_023091745.1). Taxonomy (NCBI): domain Eukaryota; kingdom Metazoa; phylum Chordata; class Mammalia; order Artiodactyla; family Bovidae; genus Budorcas; species Budorcas taxicolor. The sequence continues at coordinate 26,565,256 of NC_068914.1, forward strand.
TAGTAGCTATGATCCCCAGTAAGGTTCATCTATGCTAGAAAGACCTGAATGGAAGAGGAAGTGAGCTTAACAAAGTCAAGATTTTAGTCAGAAGAAATCCCTGGGGCCAAAAACAAAAGGTGTTCCAAAGGTAATGTTGCTGTGTGGGGCAGATACATCAGAGTCCTTTGGTATTCTCAATCTATGGAAGAATGAGGATTTCACCCAAATTGTGGGAAACTATGAGCTCATATGTATTACTAGGGCTAGAAATGATGCTCAGAAATTCAACTATGAACCTGATGTGCTGTGGAAACACTGGAACAATATTCAGCTGGTGAATGAGCGGATCACTAGTGACATCTTGTCCACAAAGACCCAACAAGCCCTCAGAAGGAGTCAGAGCATTCATTACTTGGTACCAGATCTTGTCCATCAGTTCAGTTCAGTTGCTCAGTTGTGTCCGACTCCTTGCAACCCCATGAATTGCAGCACGCCAGGCCTCTGTCCATCACCAACTCCAAGAGTTCACTCAGACTCGCATCCATTGAGTCAGTGATGCCATCCAACCATCTCATCCTTGGTCGTCCCCTTCTCCTCCTGCCCCCAATCCCTCCCAGCATCAAAGTCTTTTCCAATGAGTCAACTCTTCGCATGAGGTGGCCAAAGTACTGGAGCTTCAGCTTTAGCATCATTCCTTCCAAAGAAATCCCAGGGTTGATCTCCTTCAGAATGGATTGGTTGGATCTCCTTGCAGTCCAAGGGACTCTCAAGAGTCTTCTCCAACACCACAGTTCAAAAGCATCAATTCTTCAGCACTCAGCCTTCTTCACAGTCCAACTCACATCCATACACAACCACTGGAAAAACCATAGCCTTGACTAGACAGACCTTAGTCGGCAAAGTAATGTCTCTGCTTTTGATTATGCTAATTAGGTTGGTCATAACTTTTCTTCCAAGGAGTAAACGATTTTTAATTTCATGGCTGCAGTCACCATCTGCAGTGATTTTGGAGCCCCTCAAAATAAAGTCTGACACTGTTTCCACTGTTTCCCCATCTATTTCCCATGAAGTGATGGGACAAGATGCCATGATCTTTGTTTTCTGAATGTTGAGCTTTACGCCAACTTTTTCACTCTCCTCTTTCACTTTCATCAAGAGGCTTTTTAGCTCCTCTTCACTTTCTGCCATAAGGGTGGTGTCATCTGCATATCTGAGGTGATTGATATTCCTCCCAGCAATCTTGATTCCAGCTTGTGCTTCTTCCAGTCCAGCGTTTCTCATGATTTACTCTGCATATAAGTTAAATAAGCAGGGTGACAATATACAGCCTTGACGTACTCCTTTTCCTATTTGGAACCAGTCTGCTGTTCCATGTCCAGTTCTAACTGTTGCTTCCTGGCCTGCATACAGATTTCTCAAGAGGCAGGTTAGGTGGTCTGGTATTCCCATCTCTTTCAGAATTTTCCACAGTTTATTGTGATCCACATAGTCAAAGGCTTTGGCATAGTCAATAAAGCAGAAATAGATGTTTTTCTGGAACTCTCATGCTTTCTCCATGATCCAGCAGATGTTGGCAATTTGATCTCTGGTTCCTCTGCCTTTTCTAAAACCAGCTTGAACATCTGGAAGTTCACGGTTCACATATTGCTGAAGCCTGGCTTGGAGACTTTTGAGCATTACTTTACTAGTGTGTGAGATGAGTGCAATTGTGTGGAGGTTTGAGCATTCTTTGGCATTGCATTTCTTTGGGATTGGAATGAAAACTGACTTTTCCAGTCCTGTGGTCACTACTGAGTTTTCCAAATTTGCTGGCATATTGAGTGCAGCACTTTCACAGCATCATCTTTCAGGATTTGAAATAGTTCTACTGGAATTCCATCACCTCCACTAGCTTTGTTTAGTGAAATATATAATTTGTATGGCTCTATGAATGAAGAGCAGAAAAGGCAATGGCACTCCACTCCAGTACTCTTGCCTGGAAAATCCCATGGACAGAGGAGCCTAGAAGGCTGCAGTCCATGGGGTTGCTGAGGGTCGAACAGGACTAAGTGACTTCACTTTCACTTTTCACTTTCATGCATTGGAGAAGGAAATGGCATATCACTCTAGTGTTCTTGCCTAGAGAATCCCAGGGATGGCAGAGCCTGGTGGGCTGCCGGCTATGGGGTTGCCCAGAGCTGGACATGACTGAAGCGACTTAGCAGCAGCAGCAGCAGCATGAAGAGAGGCATTTGGGGGTTATCCTGGCTCCTTTGCAGAAAAACACTACAGAAGCTAACTCCTAAGAAACTATACAGCATGATATTTTGGACTTCCATTTTTGGAATTTGAAATAATCAGGGTATTAGTAATGGAGGAAAGTAATTATGATCCTGTCTCATAAACTAAAACTTAAAAGTTTGGTAAAAATCATTAGCAAATTAACATCAGGTTTGTCAAAAAACAAAAAAGTTCATCAGATTGAGAAGGTAAGAAAGACCTGGTAGGCAAAGAGCACAACATACACAAAAACACGGATGTATAAAAGCACAAAATAAGCAGACTATTGGGGTAGGGTATAGGGGATGGGGAATATAGGTTTTCCAAGCCAGGTTGGGTGAACTCTATCCTCTAGAGCTCTCCTGTCCAATTTGGTAGCCACAAGTTTTGGAGGTTACTTATGTTTAAACTAATCAAAATTAAACACAATTAAAAATTCATCTCCTCCGTTCTGTGAGCCACATTTCAAGTACTCAGTAGCCACATGTGTCTAGTGGCAATCGTACTGGAGAGCACAGATTAACATCACTGCAGAAAATTATATTGCATAGCCCTGTTACAGACAGCGAAGTGCCTTGAAAGACTGTTAACAGTGGAGTAATGTGACCTTGGACTGCAAAGAGATCCAACCAGTCAATCTTAAAGGAAATCAACTCTGAATATTCATTGGAAGGACTAATGCTACAGCTGATGCTCCAATACTTGGGCCACCTGATGTAAAGATCTGACTCACTGGAAAAGACCCTGAGACTGAGAAAGATTGAAGGCAGGAGGAAAAGGGGGTGGCAGAGAATGAGGTGGTTGGATGGCATCACCAACTCAATGGACAGGAGTTTGAGCAAACTTCAGGAGATAGTGAAGGATAGGGAAGCCTGGAGTGCTGCAGTTTGTGGAGTTGCAGAGTTAGACATGACTTAGCGACTGAAACAACAACAACAACAATGTGGGCAGCCTACTGACCTGAAGTATGTTGAATTAGAAAAGGAAGGGAGATGACGGGTGACAGCGGAGAAATGGGTCCAGTCTCTGCAATTTGGAAGGCAGAAGCAACATGACCAATTAGATGGAGAAAGCAAGCAGTCAAGAGTAAAACTGATATTTCATGACTGGGTGGAGAGTGATAACTGATACCATTCATGCAAACAAGGAAAAGAAGAGGGGGCCAATTGGGGAAAAAGGACAAATTTAGTGTTGATTTGACATGTTTCAATTGAGGTATCTAGGGGATCTCCATGTGAACAGGTCATTTAATGCTCATGAAAGATGATAGATCTCACACAAAATCATAGGAGTCTTCACTATATAGGTAAGGTGACCACATAAAATAACAACAGCTAGCAGGACTTCAAATGCTAGGCATGTTCCAAATACTTTGCATACAATTTAGCTCTTGTAATCTTCCCTATAACTACACGAGGTAGGATTTCCTATTATTAACCCCATTTTATGGGACAAGGAAGCCGGAGAGGCACAGAGAGGTTACATAATTCATTGTCCAAGTTCATACTAGTAAGTGGTAGAGTTGAGATTTGAACTCAGATAAACTACCTAACCAAAAATTCATACACAAAGGATAATGTGACAGGTTATGCAGACAGGGGGATCTGATATTTATGGGAGAAATTCCATGAAATTCTAAAAATTAAATCCCATTTAACTGTATAATGAGAGCAATTTTTACAATAGAAGTAAAGTGGATTAATTTTGTGCTGTTTAGAAAATCTACAACGCATCATCACTGTTTTTTTAGTAGTGGTTGAAGCTGTAGGAATCACTGTGTTTGCCAAGGAAGAATGTGAGGGTGGGGAGAAAGGATAGCCCCAAACAGAACCTGGAGAACACTGATACTCAAGAGGTGACTGAAGATAGAAGGTCAGTTGCTAAGTCACTTCAGTCATGTTCGACTCTGTGCGACCCCAGAGACAGCAGCCCACCAGGCTCCCCCTTCTCTGGGATTCTCCAGGCAAGAACACTGGAGTGGGTTGCCATTTCCTTCTCCAATGTATGAAAGTGAAAACTGAAAGTGAAGTTGCTTAGTCATGTACAACTCTTAGCGACCCCATGGACTGCAGCCTACCAGGCTCCTCCATCCATGGGATTTTCAGGCAAGAGTACTGGAGTGGGGTGCCATTGCCTTCTCTGAGAAGGTCAGTAGATAAGACCAAAAACCAGAAGAAAGAGACATGCCAGAAGCCAAAGGAAGAAAACATCAAAGAAAAATTGGTCAGTGGGAAGAGTTCATATCAAATAAAACCTGAAAAAGTTTCCAGTGACTTTCCCAAGCACTGCTGGCCCTTGTCAGAACAGTTTTCGGGGTACAGAGGGTGAGGGAGCCGGAAGGTTGTGGAGTGAGAAATGTACAGCAAGCACAAGTCTTCCAGAAATTTGGTGGTGAGGAGAAAGCTGGAGTCCTGGGCATAAATAGTCTTAAATATTAACACATAGATAGAAAAAAGCCACTCTATCTCTTTGAGGAAATCGGTCACTGGGATTCCTGCGGACTAGTCTACAGCTTTTTTCTAAGAACTAGCAGGATAGCAGCTCAAATGCTTGAACAAGGACTTCACTGACACCATGACATTTTGAATCTCAAAGAATCCAGGCACTATATAATTACTATACATTCAACATTCATGATTTACCTTGTGAGAAATGACAAGGAGGATCATGACATCAATTTGGTACTTTGCTGAGGTAGGAATTTTAACTGTGTGCCTGGTGCTGCTAAGAGGGGGTCCGCCTCTTAGCTGGTTTGTGACCCCAGCAGATAGACCAGAATCCTCTCCCACCCCTTGTCACATGAAGTCTGTAAAGGTGTTTTGTTTTGTTTTTTGGTGAAGATATGGCCATCAAATGAGAGACAAAACTCAAAAAGGAAGTTTTCTTAATGTACAGGTGATGTCCAGACAGATATGTGTCTAAATGCAAATAGGATTTAGGAGACAACTCTTGTGGCTCAGTGGGTGAAGAAACCACCTACAATGCAGGACACCTGGGTTCGGTCTCTGGATTGTGAAGATCTCCTGGGGACGGAAATGGCAATCCATTCCAGTATTCTTGCCTGGGAAATCCCATGGATAGAGGGGCCTGGTAGGCTACAGTCCATGGGTCACAAAGAGTCAGACATAACTGAGAAGGAACTTTCCAGAAGAAATATGAACCCACTTTTATGATTTTGACCTCTTGACAGTTACAGGAATATAACTGGTTTCTGGACCAAATAAGTCGGGTGACCACACACCTAGGTTGTCTTGGTTACTCCTGGTTGACTTTTGTTGAGCTAGCATAATATTTAATAGTCCTAGTTTGTATGATAAATTAAAAGGTCATGATACAGACGACACCATAATGAACTCAACTAGATATAGGGAAGTGAAGAGGGGTAGACAGAGGGTATCAGGGAAGATTCTGAAGGTGCAGGCTTGAAGAAAACAGATTTTCAACAGTGGAGAGAAGGGAGAGAATGTATCCTGATTGGGACATGATAAAAGCACAGAACTGCTGGCCTCACAGAAACCAAATACCTTGAATTCTCCCTCAAACCATGCTCCTGTAAAAACCAATCACACCCAAGGAGATAAAATGAAAAGCAGAATGCAATTAACATCTTCTAAAAGACCCAATGCCTTCATTTCAGCTATCTAGTTCTGATCATTTGAAAGTTATTTGTTAATATTTATATACTTTAAGTTATTTTTCTGTAGAGAATACTACTGAGCACTTATATTGCATCACGATGTCATTCAAAAAACTTCTTCAACCCATTCTTAGATTCCAATCTTTTACAATTTGGATGGGGGAGCCTGGTGGGCTGCCGTCTCTGGGGTCGCACAGAGTCGGACACGACTGAAGTGACTTAGCAGCAGTAGCAGCAGCAGCAGCAGCAGCAGCAGTAGTATCTAGCTAAAGAGGGATTTGGATGAAGGAGATAAACTTAATTTAAACCATAGAGTGTTTGAAGTTTTCTTCCCCATTGTCATTATAAGAATTATATTTAATATTTATATAACAAGATATCACATCTTGTTGGGAAAACAACTCCCTCCACATAAATGGAAAAAAAAAATGCTGCAGATATTTCATTATGTCTGTTGTTTATTCTTTCTAATGCCCTAACAGTATCATCTTCCTCAAAATTAATCCTGATTATCACTAAATGCTCTTCACTCACTTGAGTCCTGACTGCTTAACACTACTTTTTTTTTTTGTCTTTGTGTATGTGTGAAGATTTAAATACACTGATGAATTTTAAGCCTTTATGGATGAGGATATCTGCAAGGCACATCAGAAATTCTCTTAGTACAGAATATCTGGTGATATCTCAATGCACAGAGACATTATAACATATATGATCGTATGTAAGGCATTGGTTATACACCTTTAGCACAGTGAAAACCAAAATTTTTTCTTATGCTTAAGTAACACTAGAATAAAAGTAGACTCAACTCTATTATTTCTATACAGTCTGACCTTCTTTTAATTTCCATGATATATTACTATTGCTTACTCATATTTGAGAACATTAGAGATACCGTTGATAGAGGGGGAGAGGGGAGAGGGGAGAGAGGAGTTCTCCAGAGATTCATGTTAGGAGGTTGAAAATGGGGAGGGAAGGGAAGGGAAGGGAGAGAGGCGGGAGGAGAGGGGCGAGGGAGAGGGGAGACATAGGACTTTGATTCTGCTTGGGATAGCAATATGCCTTGCCTAGAAACACATTTCCCATATGTGCTCAGTCACTCAGTCTTGTCTGCCAGGCTCCTCTGTCCAGAGGGTTCTCAAGGCAAGAATACTGAGTGGGTTGCCATTTCCTATTCCAGGTGATCTTCCCAATCCAGGGATCAAACCCATGTCTCCAACACTGGCAGCCAATTCTTTACCTCTGTGTCAAACCACATTTCCCAACTTCTCTTATAAGCAAAAGGAACAGTGATGTGACCTCATTCTGGCCAATGAGATAAGTGAAAGCCATCTGGTGAGGCATCTAGGAAAAGCTGTTGTTCTTGTGTTAAAGGAAACACGCTCAGCTAGCAAACACTTTTTGCCTCTTGCCTTTCCCTTGCTTCCTACCAGACTGCAGATGTAAGAACAGAGATAGTGCTGCCATCTTGGACCATGAAGCAAAGGGCATGATGATGTACAAAAGATGCTTAATGGAAAGATAAGAGTCTGAGTCTGATAGCACTGTAGATTTTCTTTGCCAACTTTGAAATACCTTCCAGTTGATTTTTTTTTTTTTTTTTGCCAAAGAAAAATAAGCCTTTACTTATCCAATCTGCTATTGTAATGGACTTTTGTTATACTGTGTTATGGACTGATAAATTCCTTATTGATGAATCAGATAATCATCCACTTTTAGTAACACTGTCTTTCCTTCTTTGAGACACATTCTTAGTGCCTGAGAGGAGTTGTGAAGATTAAATGAGTTAGTACAAGTGAGATGTCTGGCATAGAGACTAATATTTAGTAACTGTTGGCTACCATTAGAGTAAGTGGGTATAAGTTCCAAGGAAAATCTCAAGTCCTTCTCAGTATTTTAATCTAGGAAAAATTAGGTGACAGTAATTATAATTAGTCTTTTTAGAATTAGGCAATTCTTATCAGACTTACTGAATGTTTCTGTTGGTAGTAGCAAATAACTCATTCTTAATAATAAAAATTATTTTATGCTCTGTTCAACACTTGATTTAAGGTGGATGTAGGTGAAAAACATGCAATAAAATAATCAAAGATAAAAACATATGTCAGGGGGAATTAATATCAAAATAGGAAGTAAGGACAATGAGAAAAATAGAGAACTGAACAGTATTCAACCTAGTAACACAGTAGTGGTAAGTTATACATTTAGCCCAGAGTTTCCTGGCGATGACATGAAAAAGAAATATCATCCAATAGCATTAATTTAGTAGCAGCTTATTAAGTGTCTATTAGATATCAAGCACTGTACTAAGTTCTAAGGATATAATGAGCAGATACATTCTCTACACCATGAAACTGATAGTCAAGAGGGACGAGAAACATAATCACACATGTGTTTTTCAGTTTGGACAAGAAAATGTATACTCCTTAGGGAAAGCAAAGTTTTTTCTGAGCTTCACTCCAGATAGATTTTTTAATGTGGAGTATTTCCAACCCAGTTTTGGTGGACAAGTGTGACCATGAGACTGTGACTCTCCATTTCTAGCCCGGTTCCAGTGTAGCCACTTCCTCCTCTACTGACGGGTTCTGATTTTTTGGTTTGAAAGAGGGATATAATATATAGCCATCAGCTTTCTGTAACTGAAGGTCTGTTCTGATTACTTCACTTTGTTCTGTTGACAAAGAGTAAAACAAATCCCTTTGATTTTACTCAAATTTATTTCTTATAACCCTGTAGGTAAAGTTTCTGAGAACTATACTCAGCCACTAAAAAGAATACATTTGGATCAGTTCTAATGAGGTGGATGAAACTGGAGCCGATTATACAGAGTGAAGTAAGCCAGAAAGAAAAACACCAATACAGTATACTAACACATATGTGTGGAATTTAGAAAGATAGTAAGATAACCCTGTATGCGAGACAGCAAAAGAGACACAGATGTATAGAACAGTCTTTTGGACTCTGAGGGAGAGGGTGGGATGATTTGGGAGAATGGCATTGAAACATGTATATTATCATATGTGAAATGAATTGCCAGTCCAGGTTTGATGCATGATACAGGATGCTTGGGGCTGGTGCACTGGGATGACCCAGAGGGAAGGTATGGGGAGGGAGGTAGGAGGGGGATTCAGGATGGGGAACACGTGTACACCCATGGCGGATTCATGTCAATGTATGGCAAAACCAACACAATATTGTAAAGTAATTAGCCTCCAATTAAAATTAATAAATTTATATTAAAAAAAGAAGGTCTTTTCCAGGCCATAGAAGTTTGCCATTGGCATTGCCACTAAATTAAGGTCAAATGGAACTTAACCTACCTGTTTATCTGACATCACAAAGGGTGAAATATTACATGTATTTCTAGATAAAACATGTGCACTCTAGCAAGTACCAGGACTTCATATTTGAGAAGTATGTCTAGAATGCCTTTTGTATTACGGGAGTCATAATTACAAACATCTGCTTTGATACTAACTAAACGCAATTCTGATTTTCACTTTTTGGTTTTTCTTTGTTTTGTTTTCTTTGTTATTTTTTCTTTCAGTTCAGTTCAGTTCAATTCAGTCACTCAGTCGTGTCTGACTCTTTGCGACCCCATGAATCACAGCACACCAGGCCTCCCTGTCCATCACCAACTCCTGGAGTTCACTCAAACTCATGTCCATCGAGTCGGTGATGCCATCCAGCCATCTCATCCTCTATCATCCCCTTCTCCTCCTGCCCCCAATCCCTCCCAGCATCAAAGTCTTTTCCAATGAGTCAACTCTTCGCATGAGGTGGCCAAAGTACTGGAGTTTCAGCTTTAGCATCATTTCTTCCAAAGAACATCCAGGGCTGATCTCCATAATTTCATGGGTGCAGTCACCACCTTTCTTTAAGGTCAAGCAACTTTCTTTCTCCTGCTGCTCTTGTGTCTACCTCTATTAACACCTCTTTTTAGTTTGTCACTACTTTTAACTTACTTAAGACTATGAAATAACCATGTCTCCTATAGAACTATGTGCCAAATGAGATCCAATAAGCTCTGAGTGAGGGCCCACACTTTGGGACAAGCTGTTTTCCTCTGCAGGTTCTAAGATGCTACCTGTTTGTTCCTAACTTTAAGATTATCTTCCAGAAGGATGAGGTTTCCACAAGTCTTATCTCCAGTTGTTAGAATTATACTGCATCTTGAGGGCCATGAGAGTCAGTGTAAAGGGCTGGTCTCACTTCACAGGAGGTGTGTGACTTTTGCCTCATTGTGTGCAACACTGATAAGTATAACTTGGTTTGTTACAATATGCAAAGGTGTTAGCAGGAGCTGAATATAGACAAAATCACGGACAACAAACGAAATGGGAATATTTACGTATTTATGTAGCATCAGTTGTGTGTACAGCTTGGTTTTGGTCCTGTGGTCTGGGGTAACTTTTGTCATCAAGGACAAGGTTTTATGGGGTTTTGAATAAAAGAGAAACAGCCATCAAGACTCAGACCAGCATGAAAGCATTTACTTTGGAAGCATGTGTATCACAACTGAAAAGCCAAGAAGCAGCTCAACATAGTGCTTGCCCAAAGGGACATGCAAATTCATGAAACAGGTCATATTTTTAAACTAAGCAAATTTTAAAAATGAAGTAATTATTAACTCCAGGAGAGATAAAAATTACATCAGGAATGTAATCATAGTATATACTGTGTGGCTTATCAGTAAGCAGTATTTGCTTAATCAGTAGCTAAAATACTCAAAATACATTAATACCCAAACATTATCACATAACTAATGGAGAGGATGAGGGAGGAGATGGATATGAAAGAGAGCTAAGCCTTCCTGTACACTAATAAGAAGCCAATAGACAATGTCCATAATTGAAGAATTAAGTAATAGTATATTTATGTTATGTAACAATTTGGGGGTCAGTTAGAGGGAAAAAAATCACTAAAAGATATAATTGCATGTGGGTGAAGTGGGAAAGGCAAGGAACTGCTCTTTTTAATGACAAACGTTTTAGAGTCATTGACTTTTGATAAGTGTTTACGCTAAAAGATTAATTGAAAACTACATTTTGAACCAAACAATAAAAGGGACTGTAGAGTGAAAGATCAAGAGGGAATAATTCCTTGGGAGAGGCAGTTGACAAAGCAAATTACAGAATATACCCAATGAGAATCAGATGAAACACGGGAGATAAAAGGCTTGGGACCAAGAGGTCCCAGAGAGGCCTTCAGAGGAGAAAGGCTGCAACCAGGAAGTCCACACACTCACAGCAGCTTCCAGGCCCTGGTGCTCACCCAGCAACAAAGCCGCTTTTGTTTGGGAAAACCACAGCAAGGCCAGGCAGAGAGCAGAGCATCTTTAATTGGGGTGGCGAATGAGTGGCCCTGTGAACTCCGAAGGCCTCTAGCAGGCTGGGACATGCTTTCCCGTTCTTCCCTTCCTTGCCCACCAGTTGGTGGCCTTGCCTTGTAGCACTGTAGGTCTTTCGGCTTCTCCCTCAGCTCTGAGTCCTGAGCTATCTTTCCATCCTGAGCACCCTGCAGACCAGGGTTCCATTGTCTCACCTCACTCTCCTGTCAAAATGCTTCCCTTTGGGTCCCATTCCCTCAGAACCAGCTGACTGATCAACTAATCTAATAATCCAATTATATCGTTGGTGGTAACAAAACAACTTAACACGTTAATCTTGTCTATTAACGTTTCTAATTAAATAGCACCCTTCAGCACTTCAGCTCAGAGGAATTATTTATCTAGGAAAGTTGGGCAGGTAGTATGCTCACTAAGTGAAATAAGTCAGAAATTAACAAATACTGTATTCTATATGTAGAATCTAAAAAATACAGCAAGGACTTCCTGGTGGTCCAGTGGCTAAGACTGTGCTCCCAACGCAGGTGGCCTGGGTTTGATCATTGCTCAGGTAACTAGATCCTATATGCAGTAACTAGAGTTAGCATGCAGCAACTAAAGAGTTCGAATGCCCCAACTAAAAGATTCCACATGCTGAAGAAAAAAAAAAAAAAAAAGGATCTGCATGTCCCAATGAAGAGCAAAGATCCTATGTACTGCAGCTAAGACCCAGTGCAGTAAATAAATAAATACATGTTTAAAAATAAAGTTAAAAATACAACAAACTAGTGAATATAACAAACAAGGAAGCAGACTCACAGAAATAGAGAGCAAAGTAGTGGTTACTAGTGCAGGGGAATGGCAGTAGAGGAGTGGGGAAGTAAGGGGGTATAAACTATTGGGTGTAAGACTACAAGGATGGATTGTACAACACAGGAAATATTGCCAACATTTTGTAATAACTATAAATGGAGCATAATCTTTAAAAATTGTATTTAAAAAAAAAAAGTATCCAGAGGAGAGGGACATGGAGTAAACATCTGTTTCCCTGAAATTGTTCTATGGAAAAAACATCTGTGCATAAGGCCAGCTTCAGTGTCCCCAGTTAAAGTTTTTTGGTATTGAGCCTTTACACCTTTATCTTGTCTCCCTCAGCGTTTTGAAAATTTAGTCCATTCTACACCCTACTTTGTGCTTGCTGATACGTAAGTTTTCTTAAGACAAGTCACAAGGGTGTCCTTTGTCTTTCTTAATTGGTCTGTGACCTCCTTGAGGGCTGGCATCCTGTTGTCAAATGACATAATATCTTTATTGTCCTTTATTATCTACTCATGTCCTCATTAACTAATTTCTGAGGCCTTGATTAAAGTGGTATAGCAGGGTCCTTTGGCTGAGAAGCTTCTTTCAGTCATGAGATGAATCTCGTAAAGGAGAAGAAGATACCAGTCTATTCTGTATGGAGAGACCTGAAAGAAAAGTAGAGAACCTCTCCTGGAACAGAGAGAAGGAGGCAGAGGCCAAGAACTGAGGTCCTCGATAAGAGCTGATCCACAGCAGAGAGGATTTTCTTCAATGTGGATATCACATTGGGCTTCTGGGAGGTTAGGAAGCCACATGGAACTCTGGGGACTTGGTCATTTTAAAAGATTCTTCTTTGCTTTGACTGTCCAGTCTAGTCTCATAAGAAGCATCAAATATTGGGAAATGACATATACTTGTAATTCTCAATATCTCATTATGTACACGGAACAGAGATGTTAAGATACTATGGAAAAATCCACCTAAATGTTTTTTGACCTGTGTCTATCTGATGATTTCAAAATGCCAGAAATGGTGAAGACTTTACTCCTTAAAGGGACCTAGGTATAAAAATGTTTAAATTATTTACTTGCAAGGAAGGACTATGAATGAATTAGAAATAGGTAGGAATGGAAATTATAGAAAAATAAAAAGGTTTTTACTAATTTAACAAAAAATGTATCCTTATATTAAAAAAATGTTTTTCAATTTTTATCCCCACAGGTTGTAAAGAAAACATAATAAATTCTGAATGTTCTTAAAAATTGAAAGTACAGGTGAGAATGTAAATGTTTTCTCATTCCTTTCCATTGCTGCTGTGAAAGCCTGAATGCCATGTCTATTGTTTCATTACTTCTTAATCCTCAACAAGCAACAGTTTCTAGAGAAGCGAGCAAGGTCAGTAGGAAAGAGTTTAGGACCTCTAAAATGTAACCTGAAATTTGAAATAACAAAGACAAACAAAAACAACAAACATGGGTAAATTCACAAACTGGATACAGTCCACAAAGTTCCACAATTATGCTGTCCATTATGGTAACCACTAGACGTATGTGGCTAGGATGACTTAGGAAGTGAATGTTTAAGTGATTGTTTGGTTTTAATTAGCTTTAATTTTAAAAATGAAGCAGTGCAAAATACTTTTGTTTTGGTAGGACTTTATTCTACTTTCTTGTATCATGTATTAACTGTATTATAGTGGATGTGTTGAGCACATGTGTCCTCCCCAGTGTTATACATAAACGCATAATCAAAGGATTGATTAAAATTATTTTTTCTATGCATCAATGTAATACAATAACACATTTCTTTGATTATTGTATTCAGATTGTACATTACAGGGATACAAACTGAAATGCTTACTATTTTAATTGTAATATAACTAAATTAATTTTCTAGGTGAAAATATCAACTTCAGATATTCAGATGACACCACACTTCTGGCAGAAAGTGAAGAGGAATTAAAGAGCCTCATGATGAAGGTGAAAGAGGAGACTGAAAAAATTGGCTTACAACTCAACACTGGAAAAATGAAGATCATGGCATCTGGTCCCATCACTTCATGGCAAATAGATCAAACAAATGGGAAAACAATAACAGTGACGGACTTTATTCTCCTGGCCTCCAAAGTCACTGTGGATGATGACTGCAGCCATGAAATCAAAAGATGTTTGCTCCTTGGAAGAAAAGCTATAATAAACCTAGACAGCATGTTAAAAAGCAGAGACATTACTTTGTTGACAAAGGTCCATCTAGTCAAAGGTATGGTTTTTCCAGTAGTCATGCATGGATGTGAGAGTTGGACTGTGAAGAAGGCTGAGCGCCAAAGAACTGATGCTTTTGAACTGCGGTGCTGGAGAAGAGTCTTGAGAATCCCTTGGACAGCAAGGAGATCCAACCAGTCAATCTTAAAGGAAATCAACCTCAAGTATTCACTGGAAGGCCTGATGCTGAAGCTGAAGCTCCAATACTTTGGCCACTTGATGAGACCAGCTGACTGACTAGAAAAGACCCTGATGCTGGGAAAGATTGAGGGCTGGAGGAGAAGGGGCGACTGAGGATGAGATGGTTGGATAGGATCACTGACTCAATGGACATGAGTTTGAGCAAACTCTGGGAGATGGTGAAGGGCAGGTAAACCTGGCGTGCTGCAGTCCACAGGGTTGCAAAGAGTCCCATACGACTGAGCAACTGCACAACGACAATTAATAAATGTGGACGGACTTTAAAATTAAGGCGTAGTACTGGGGAACTGAGTGGAGATGCAGAGGCAGCACACAGGGAAGGGAAGAAAAGACTGGAAGAAGGTTGTTACATATTTTCACAGTGAAAGGCATTTGCTATTTGCTGTGGCAAAGCAAAGAGAAAAAGCTGTTGTTTGTGTAAAAAACTGCTTTTTAAGATTATAAAATGGACAGTATTCAGAGATTTTTTAGCAAACTGTAGTGAAATTGATATGAAGTTTCCTCTTAACAAACAGCTTGATGAAATAAGTTGCCTGATAAAGCTTTTTAAACCTGAGTTTTAACTTTGGCCAGCTGTAAAACTGCTTAGATTCTTGAACACATTCAAACGCACGTGCATACACACACATACAATAGATCAATAGTAAAATAAATTATTATTTCAGTTATGGGGACTTTGATAGAAAACTATAAGGAAAAGACTAAACACAATATTTTACAAAAGGTGAGAGATCTTTAATTATGATGCCAAATAGATGCCCAAATGTGAACATTCTAAAAATAAGGTCATTTGATTCAAACTTTGAAAAACTGCAAATGTTTTTCGTTAACTTAAAATACCATGCTACATGAGAGAGACTGCCCAGTTAATTCTGAATTTACATTTTTCTTAAGGAAATGTTGTCAGTTTGTGACCTAAAATCAAACTCATGATGTACATCTTTGAGTGTTCTATATCTGTCAAAGAGGAGTTTCAGCTAGATTTAGAAAAAAAAAATTATATTTTAATCATAGTGGATGGTGCTCCAATTGCATTAGGTAAAAAATTCAAATTTATTGGAATTTTAAAACAAGTGACTAAAATTTTCCTTACACGACATGTAAGATATCTATTGAAAATTCATGTACTCGGTTTACTGAGGCAGACTCTATGACTGTTACTGATATAATTGTTAAAATCTTTTAATATATGTGCAAATGCTATGAATCATCAGAGGTTTATGGAACTGTTGAAAGAAATAGAAGACAATGAGTTTAATGATCTTATGTTCTTTGCCAATGCTCACTGGTTGAGTTGTGGATGAGCTTTACACATTTACTGTATTAACTCTGATTGTCTTGGAAAAAAGGAATGCTTTCCAAGTATTCAATAATCAAAGGAAAAAATGGCCAGTGGGATTTACATTTTCACCCTGTTATTACAAGGCATATGAATGAGTTAAATTTGAAACTCCAAGAAAAAGGAAAATTCAAGCTAGACAGAACAATTTATGTTGAAATGAAAACTTTCATAATACAAAGTAATGATGATTTTTAATAACATGAATCAATATGTAGAGTAATTTCATGAAAATTGGCTGCCAAAAGTAAAAAAAAATTTTAACACATGATAAATTTAAAGTTGTATTTCAATTTATTAAAGACTTTTTTGAATGGGATGTTAATAATCCTGAAAGGATATAGGAGGGAGTCAATTTATCTTGGACAGATGTAGCTTTGAAACTGATATGCTTTTGCTTCAAAGTCAAATTAAGTTGTCTTAAAAAACAGTTTTGTCAATGTAGATGTAAAATATTAAAGGAAATGATTTTTAGATAATTGATTAAGTTGTTGGAAAGCTTTTAAGTACATTTGGAACAGCTTGGGTATAGGAATCTTTTTAAATTGTAAATATTATGCATACATTGACATGATATTCTATAAATATAAAATCTATACTAGATTTTGAAGACAGTATGAATATAAGAATATCTCAATAACTTTTACATTGATTGCATGTTGAAATTATAACATTTTGGACATAATGGGTTAAATAAAATTTATTATTAATATCAATTCATCTATTTCCTGTAAAAATAGTAGAAACTATTTTTTTTATGTGGCAACTAACACATTTTAAATTATCTGTTGCCTGTACTATATTTCTGTTGCCCATCACTTGTCCCAAAGTCCTGGCAATATGCATTTTGCCAAAATGCCACAGGGTATCAGTATCTAGTTATATATGGCAGCACTCGAATCAGTGCCAATTGTCATGTAACGAACATCAAGTTGTTTGTAAGTCACTGATCCCCTCACACCCTCCCCACATTGTAGAGTAGGCCGTCTCTTTGTGAGATGCCTGGTGAGAGTTCAAAGTCCAGTCTGTGGCCACGAAACAAAATACAGCCTGTCGTAGAGGAATGGCACCAGTGACCCCAGACTGGTTATAATTTGCTTGAACCAACCGAGGGAAATCATGACTGGAAGGACAACCAGAAATCAAATCCTGCAGATTATGTCAGTCAGTATCTATATGCTCACCTGTACCTGAAAACAAATAGATTTATAGTGCCAAGATCTTAATGAGATAAGATAACAGCTGAAGTCATTGTCTAAGTTCCTGAAAAAGAACAGACGAGCCAGAATCAATACATTCCTGAGCTGATTAAGGAGAGATTGCTAAGGAGGGAAAAACAATGTGGACATCTCTCCCTGTGTCCCCTAGCCAACTTTTCCATACTATCTTCATGTCTGGGTTCGTGCCAGATTCAAGGTGTTCATGGCAATGACGTCTTAGAAGATCTGGGTAAGGGGTTCCATCTTGCTATCTACTGAATAAATGACTTTGTGTAAATCAGTCTCTCAGTTTTTCATTCTGGATTAGATGAGGTGATTGTTAAGACACTTGTAGAACCAAGTTTCGGTGAAGGCAACGGCAATCCACTCCAGTACTCTTGCCTGGAAAGTCCCAGGGACGGAGGAGCCTGGTGGGCTTTAGTCCATGGGGTCGCGAAGAGTCAGACACGACTGAGCGACTTCAGTTTCAATTTTCACTTTCATGCATTGGAGAAGGAAATGGCAACCCACTCCAGTGTTCTTGCCTGGAGAATCCCAGGGACGGAGGAGCCTGGTGGGCTGCCATCTATGGGGTCGCACAGAGTTGGACACGACTGAAGTGACTTAGCAGCAGCAGCAGCAGCACCAAGTTTGCATTTCTAAGTTATTTGGCAGTAGCTGAGACAGGAAGGCTAAACTACAATAAACTCACTTAAGAATCTCAATTCCATTTTAAGAATTGGAATTGAAAAGCCACCATTTTCTTTCTTAATCAGTGGAAGAAGAGTGGAATGATATCTTTATTTGATTTTTTTTATTTACGCTACTGCTAAGTTGCTTCAGTCGCGTCTGACTCTGTGTAACCCCATAGACGGCAGCCCACCAGGCTCCCCCGTCCCTGGGATTCTCCAGGCAAGCACACTGGAGTGGGTTGCCATTTCCTTCTCCAATGCATGAAAGTGAAAAGTGAAAGTGAAGTCGCTCAGTCGTGTCTGACTCTTAGCGACCCCATGGACTGTAGCCCACCAGGCTCCTCTATCCATGGGATTTATTGAGAGTCCTTATTATATTGTTTTATAAGACCTCTAGATATTTTCCCCTTATCAAAAACAAAGTAGCAAGAAAGAAGATTTAGGTGTTCTGTTACATTTCTAATCTTGCTCTTAATTAGTGTGGAACCCTAAAAATGAAAGGTTGTACTAATAACAGCATTATGAGAAAAACGGCCAAGGAATCATCTCTTTATTTCACTCATTTGATAAAGCTTTCAAATGTTAGTCTGAACCAAATTTTAGTGGTATTAGAAGTGGAAACTAGCTCTCCAGGGTAGATAATTTTATGCTAATTTCCTGCACCTCAATGTATACAATTATTATAGGGCACGTGAATGATCCATTCACTCACTGAATGAAGAAAAATTATTCCAAATGATTATTGATGAGTTAATCAAGATCACCATGTCAACTTTCTTTACCCATTAGTGGTAACATCTACAGCATTTCACAATCATAATAATAAAAGAGCCAAATGCTAATGGGCGAGGTAATCAGACCTTAATGAAGAACAGTGAAAAATCTGCTTTTTAAAATAGTTTACAGTCTTCATAATCACTGAAGCGGTCAGTTAGTCCCAGGATTCTTCATATTTCATAATGTATGCTTATAAATTTTTTGCTTCATTTCAAAAATAGTTGGATTTATGAATGTCAGAAAGAGTAGAAATAAATGGAGAGAGATTCCTTTTAAGTGAGTACATATTTTAAAAGCTATTCATGTTGCAATGATGACTTAAAGGGAGGAATCTCTATCCATTCAAAACTTACAATTAAACATCTATGCTTTTCCTCCCATTTTATCCTTTCACTCAAATTTGGTCATGTTATTAGTATAAATTCAGATAAGTTTATACAAGCAATTGTATTATAATTATTTTTATATATTCCACCTTAAATCTGTATTTATTGATTGATTCTGATATTCCAATGTACTATCACAATAACCTGAGGATCCGCCATGTACAATCCAGCTCTGAAAAAAGCAATGTAAAGTGATTCCCTATGAATATGTCGCTATACTTTATATCACATGACCTCATTACCCTGGCACAATTAACAAAATATTCTAGGGAGTGGCAAATGACTCAAAGATACTCACTTATCTATAATTTACACTTGACCTGTAACCCATAAGATAACTTGACACAAGAGCTTGCCCCCAAAGACACACCATACTGAATGCTGACTGGGCAACACAGTAAGATTCTTCGGGCATATGAATGTGAGAGATATCCAGAGATACAGGAGAAGGGATATAGAGATCAACTATAGTCTAATATAAAATGAAAGAATTTTTAAATAATTGGGAATTAAAAACACAACAACAACCATGTGAGTATAAAAAGAGAATTGTTTTTATTAAAATTTGTTTGAACATTTGAATTGCCTTAAAGTCAAATGGATAAGCGAAATGGAAAATTTTTAGTTTTTCATAAAATTATAGGTTCTAAAAATTCTGTACTCATTAGACAGCTTTGCAAATGTCTAAATTCCTTAAAGAACCTATTTGCTTTAAAGAAAATGCACTTTAACTTTTGTTGAGCACCATCTTAAAATGTGAGTTAAGAGGCTTATTTTTTCCTTCCAGGCTCTTTTTTCCCCTCTCCATGAAGTTTTGTTGTTTTTTTTTCTAAAGCACTAACATTTTATGATGAAATGTCAATCATATATATCTGCAGTTCTTCTGGCATTTTGTCCTACCAGGTAACTTTTAAAACTACTCTTTGTCATTTATTCTTTTTAAAAAATTTTTTATTTTATATCAGAATGTAGTTGATTAAGAATGTTGTGATAGTTTCAGAGATGCAGCAGAGAGACTGAGTTATACAAATACATGTACCTAATTCTTTTTCAAATTCTTTCCCCATTTAGGTTGTTACATAATATTGAGCAGAGTTCTCTGTGCTATTCAATAGGTCCTGGTTGGTTATTCATTTTAAATAAAGCAGTATGTGTATATCAGTCCCACATTCCCCAACTATCCTATCCCCCTACTTCCCTCCCTGGTAACCAAAAATTCATTCTCTAAGTCTGTAAATGTGTTTCTGTAAATAAGCTCTTTGTAAGTTCATTTGTATCAATTCTTTTTGGATTTTGTATATAAGTGGAATATCATATGACACTGTCTTTGATTTGCTTCGCTCAATTTGTTGTCACTTATTCTTCAGTGCAATTGGGCAGCATCCCCCAAACCTGGCTGGTATTGAGAATCATCTAGAAAGCTTTATAAATAGCAGATCTCTGGACCTTATCTTCCATCTAAAAGTGTACCTTTGGAGACTGGCTTCTGGAGAAGTCTTTATTTCTAAAGCTCCCCAGATAATTCTGATTCTCAATCTAGTTTTAACACCACTAAATTAGACCCCATAGTACTGATTGCCAATGGGAGCAGGGTTGGGGAGAGAAGCAGGCAGGTTAGATGAAGTGTGATTCTAAGAGGAAAGGAAAAATTCTCCTAATTTACAATTTGATTTAGAACTGGCCCAGGTAGAATCTGTTAAGTAGAAGTGTTCTTATTCTATGCTCTTAAAACTAGTGATCTGTGGGTGAAATTTAAAAGTGAGTAAGGAATAATAACAATACATGTGGAAACTTTCACTATTTTATTTAAACTTCAGATGTAAAAACATGAACTGTTAAGTCAATCTTTTATGCAGTCATGGCCTCCTCTTGGACTCTGCACCTTGGCTTATGTGAGTTTCCTGTCATCTTTCTTGCAAAAACCACACTTATAATACTTCATCTAACTTTTCAAGTTTCATTAACTTTAGTGGGTTCTTTAAGGAATTTAGATATTTGCAAAACCGTCTGATGAGTACAGAATTCTTTTAGAATCTATAATTTTATGAAAAACTAAAATTTTCCTCTTAGCTTATCCACTTGACTCAAAAGTAATTCATTGCACTAAGTTTTCATAAAAACAACTCTCTTCTTGTACTCATAAGGACTTCTAAACTACTTGATTAAATTACATAACAACGAACAAATAGAACCCGTGTAAATAGATTTGGGGAAAAATACAACTGAGTCTCAGTGCAGACAACTTAATTAGAAGTGCATACTGCGGAGTTGTCTATCAGTGTGCTTTGTAGAGATCATGTTAGTTCGGTGAGCTGGTTAAAGAAGAGGTTGGTTTACAAATCTTCTATTGCATATTACTCTATATATAGAGTAGGGTTTTAGAAATTTAAAGTTACTATTACTCTGTGAAATACGTTACCCTTCAATACCTCAAGTTCTGCTTCTGACATACTAAATTCTATATATTTTTAAACTAAGCACAAAGCTGTGATAATGTCCAATGAGTTGGACAGAAAGAGTTCTTCCCGATGACTTAGCCAGAATTATGTTTTATTACATTAAGACTGCATCTTATGCAATCTTGTACGTCAGAGCTTGAAAGTAATTGAAAGAATGGGAGAAAGCCAATTTGAGGTTATAAAATAAATGGATTTTTAAAAAACAAATAAATGCCATTTTATTACTCCAAAGTGCATGAAATAGCTTATGCCAAATATAAAAGTTTTATTTCTAAGTGAGGATCTCAATGATCTGATGGTCACATATCAATTGTTGGTATGTAAGCAGTTGCTAGTGCATAAAGAAGCATCGTCTTGTCCTTTATACTCAATAAATATTTCATGAATGAATGACTGAAATATGTAGGTGCTTCCAGAGTGTTGAAAGTTATTTTTAAATCTTCATCTCTATAATTTAAAAATATTAAATTACTTAGTAAATAATCAGATGTCTTAAAAATGGTTTTGTGGGCATATGGTGTTTTGTTTTCCTAGAGAGCACATTACGACATATGGTGGAGTGATTAAGAGCATGGACTATGGGGTCAAATAGAGTTCATATCCCAATTCCACCACTTACTTGTTTGAAATATTGGGCAAGTTAACTTGACCTCAGTTTCCTCATCTGAAAATGGGAATAATAATACCTCTGACCTCACAGACTTCTTAGGAGGATTAAATGTGATAGATAACACTATGTGTTGAAAAAAATACTGTTTGTTGAAAGCACTATCCCTTCTCCATTGAACTGTCTTTTCATCTTTGCTGAAAATTATGTATGGATGTGTTTCTACACTTTTAGTCCTATTCCACTGACCCCAGATGCCTATCATCATGTCGATACCACTGTTTTGATTAGTATACAAGTCTTGAAATCAGGTAGTGTCAGTGGTCCAACTTCGTCTTTTTTCAAAAATTGTTTTGACTATTCTAGATTTTTTAAATTCCATATGGACTTTAGAGTCAGCTTTTCCTTAGCAAAGGAAAACCGTCAACAAAATAGAAAACCAACAGCATGGGAGAAAATACTCTCAAACAAATCAATCAACAGGGGATTAAACTCCAAAATATGCAAACAGCACACACAGCTGTCAAAAAATAAAAAAAACAAACAAACCAATCAAAAAATAGGCAGAAGATCTAAATAGACATTTCTCCAAAGAAGACATACAGATGGCCAAAAAAGCACAGGAAAATATGGTCAGCATCACTAATTATTAGAGAAATGCAAATCAAAACTATGAGATATCACCTCACACCAGTTAGAATGGTTATCATAAAAAAAAAAGAAACTACAAAAAATCATAAAATGCTGGAGAGAGTGTGGAAAAAAGGAAACACTCCTACACTGTTGGTGAGAATGTGAATTGGTATAGTTACTATGGAGAATAGTATGGAGATTCCTGGAAAAACTAAAAGTAGAACTACCTTATTGTCCAGCAATCCCACCTCTGGGCATATATCCAGAGGAAACCATAATTCGAAAGGATATATGCACCCTACAATAGCCAAAACACGGAAGCAACCTAGATATCAATCAACAGAGGAACAGATAAAGAAGATGTGGTTATACACAGTGAAATACTGTGCGTGCAAGCATGCTAAATCATTTCAGTCATGTCCGGCTCTTCATGACCCTAGGACTGTAGCCTACCAGGCTTCTCTGCCCATGGGAATTTTCAGGCAAGAATACTGGGGTGATTTCCATGCCCTCCTCCAGGGGATACTCCCAGCCCAGGGATCAAACTCACATCTCTTATGTATCCTGCATTGGCAAGCAGATTCTTTACCCCTAGCACTACCTGGGAAGCCCAATGAAATATCACTAAGCCATAAAAAAGAACGAAATAATGCCATTTAGAGTGACATGGATGGCTTTAGAGATTACCATATTGAGTGAAGTCAGAGAAAGACAAACATATGATATCACTTATATGTGAAACCTAAAGAAATGGTCCAAATAAAACTGTTTACAAAATAGAAGTTGAGTCACAGATGTAGGAAACAAATTTGTGGTTACTAGAATGGAAAGGGGGGCAGGGATAAATTAGGATTGACGTATACGCACCACCATACATAGAATAGAACTGACAAAACCTATTAAATAGCACAGGGAACTCTTTTCAATACTCTGAAAGGACCTATGTGGGGATGGAATTTTAAAAAGAGTAGATATATGTGTGTGTGTAGCTAACACAGCAGTGTAAATTAACTATACTTCAACGAAAAAGTAACTTAGAGAAATAAGAATCAGCTGGTCAATTTCTAAAAAGAAAGATAAAAGAAGCCTGCTGGGTTTCTTTGATGTGTGTTTTTTTTCCTTACTGTGTTTGCATTTAATTTATAGATCAAGTATAGAAAAATTTATTTCAACAATATTAGGACTTGTGCCTATGAACAAAGTATATTCCTCCATTTATTTGTCTTCTTTAATTTCCCTCAGTGATATATTTTTAATTTAATTATTTTTAATTGGAGGATAATTGCGTTACTACATTGTGTTGGTTTCTGCCATATATCAACATGACTCAGCCATAGGTATAGGTATGTCCCTTCCCTCTTGAACCTTCTTCCCACCTCCCTATAGTTTTTGATGTTCAGGGCTTATACATCTTTTATTAGACTTCCATATTTTTAATGCTGTTGTAAATAATATTATTTTATTAAATATAATTTCTGATTGTTTGTTTCCAGTTTATAGAACTACGACTGATTTTGTGTATTCATCTTGCCTTCCATCACCTTGCAAAACTTACTGGTTTCAGGAGTTCTTTTATAGATTCTTTACAATTTTCTATACATGATTATGCTGTCTATGAATTAACACAGTTTTACTTCTTTTGCAATCTAGATGCTTTCTTTCTCTGGCCTTATTGATCTGGCTAGCACCTCCAATACAATGTCATAAAGAAGTAAAGTGGATATCTTTAACTTACTCCTGATTTCAGCATGATGTTCAGTATGATGTTAGCTGTGGATTGTCATAAGTTCCCTTTATAAGACTAGAGAATTTCCCTTCTAGTTTATTAAAAATTTTTCAATAGAAATTTATATCGAATCCTGTCAAATGCTTTTTCTGTATCTATTGAGATGATAATATCATTCTACTTTTTTAGTTCATTAATATGGTGAACCATGGATTAATTTTTGAATATTAAATCAATCTTACCTTTCTGGGATAAACTTCACTAGGTCAAATATATTGTTCTTTTTATATATCACTGTACTGAATTTGTTAACTTCTGTTTAGAATTTTTGTAATTACACTCATGAAGGATATTGGTCTGTAGATGTTGTTTTCCTTGTAATATTCTTGTCTGTTTTGGTGTCATGGTAAGACTAGTCTTGTAGAATGAATTAGGAAGTTAGTTCAGTTTTCTGGAAGAGCTCATATAGAATTGGTATTATCTCTTCCTTAAATATTTGATAGAATCCACTAGTGAAGTCAATTGAGTTTTCTTTGGGTAAAGTTTTCTTTGGGTAAAGTTTTATACTAAAATTAAATTTTCTAATAGATTTAGGGATAATTAGATTATTGATTTTTTAGATTATAGACTATTATTTAACTTCTTGAGTAAGTTGTGGATTTTGTATCTTTTAAGGGATTTTTGCACCTTAAGTTATTAAATTGAAAAGTATAAAGTTGTTTATAATACTCCCTTTATTATCTTCTTAATACATATAAAATCCAGAGTGATGTCACTCCTCTCATTCCTAAAACTAGTAATCGTTGTCTTTTTTTTTCTTATAAGTTGGGCTAGAAATATATCAACTTTATTGATTTCCTCAAAGAACATTTTCATTTTATAAAAATTATTTTTTGATTTTGCATTTTCTTTCTGACCCAATCTTTCTTTCCATTTGATTTAGAATCAATTTAATATTCCTTTTTTGTAGCTCTTTAATGTGAAAGCTGAGGTCATTGATTTAAGATCTTTAAAAATTTCTACTAAATTTTAATTTCTATTTTTATTAAGATAAGTATTTTGTGCAATATATGTTCTCCTAAGTATTGTGTTAGCAGTAGCCTACCATTGTTTGTATTTTTGCATGTATTTAATTTGCATATTTAACTCAAAATATGTTCTAATTTTCCTTTTGATTCCTTGACTCATGAAATATTTGAAGTGAGCTTGTTAGTTTTCAAATATTTGGGAATTTCCCAGAGATCTTTCTGTTACTGATTTGTAATTTACTTCCAATATACTTTGCATACTTGAATTCTTTAAAACTTATTGAGACTTGTTTTAGGGCTCAAATATGGTGTATCTTATTTGATGTCCCATGTGTACTTGAAAAGAATGTATTTTCTTCTATACCATGGAATGTTCAACAAAAAGTCAATTATGACAAGTTGGTTGATAATATTATCTTGTACATCAAAGATCTAGAGGTTTACAAAGTTTTTCTGTAAAGAGCCAGATAGTAAATATTTTCAGTTTTGTGGACCATACGTTCCTTCTCACAATTACTCAAATTTGAAGTTCTATTGAGTCAGAGCTTCAACAGATATGACTGTATTTGATGCACCATGAGCTTAATTTGGACCAAAGTTCAGAGTGTAGTGACCCCTGCTTTATATCCTTACTGATTTTCAGTCTACATGTTCTATCAGTTATTGAGAGATGAATGTTATAATACCCAACTATAATTGTAGATTTGTCTATCTCCTTTCAATTCTGTCAGTTTTCACTTCATGTAAATTTGAAACTCTAGAGGTCCGTCTAGTCAAGGCTATGGTTTTTCCTGTAGTTATGTATGGATGTGAGAGTTGGATTATGAAGAGGGCTGAGCGCCGAAGAGTTGATGCTTTTGAACTGTGGAGTTGGAGAAGACTTTTGAGAGTCCACTGGACTGCAAGGAGATCCAATAAGTCCATCCTAAGGGAGATCAGTCCTGAGTGTTCATTGGAATGACTGATGTTGAAGCTGAAACTCCAATACTTTGGCCACCTGATGTGAAGAACTGACTAATTTGAAAAGACCCTGATGCTGGGAAAGATTGAAGGTGGGAGGAGAAGGGGACGACAGAGGATGAGATGGTTGGATGGCATCACCGACTCAATGGACATGAGTCTGGGTAAGCTCTAGGGGTTAGTGATGGACAGGGAGGCCTGGCGTGCTGCAGTCCATGGGGTCACAAAGAGTCAGACACGACTGAGCGACTGGACTGAACTGAACTGATTAGGTACATAAATGTTTAGGATTGTTACATCCTCTGATGAATTGACCATTTTATGCTTATGAAAGACCTTTTTTATCCCTGGAAATATTCCTTAACTTGATACCAGTTTTGTGATACAAATATAGCCACTTCAGCTTTCTTTTGTGTACTGTTAGGATGGTGTGTTGGAGAAGGCAATGGCAACCCACTCCAGTACTCTTGCCTGGAAAATCCCATGGATGGAGGAGCCTAGTAGGCTGTAGTCCATGGAGTCACGAAGAGTCAGACACGACTGAGCAACTTCACTTTCACTTTTCACTTTCAAGCATTGGAGAAGGAAATGGCAACCCACTCCAGTGTTCTTGCCTGGAGAATCCCAGGGACGGTGGAGCCTGGTGAGCTGCCATCTGTGGGGTTGCACAGAGTTGGACACGACTGAAGTGACTTAGCAGCAGCAGTAGCAGCAGGATGGTGTGTCTTTTCCCTCACATTCTCAGAAAAGCCTGTCCTCAGGTCAAACTTGTTTTCCACTCTTCCTTGAGGTGAAGCACCTGAGTCTGTCTGGGGCTATAAGCTTCAGGTTGTCTGGCTCCACCAGTGACTGGGTGGGTAAGTCTGATTCACTCAGGCATAAATTAAAAAACCACTGTGGCTGTACAGTTAATTCACAGCCCCCAGACCAAGTTTCATCCATAACAAAATAGACTTTAGTGTCAATATGTTTCTATTCATTCACAATCTGGGGAGAGAAGAAGGGCTTTTGATTGCCTTGCTAACGCTCCTGCAGGCAGGTGGTGTGGGGAAGGGACTGCTGCCTGGACATAGGGTCTTGTTGTCACAAAGTGCTGATTCTGAACACTGCTTTTATTTAATCAGTGTTGTGTTCAAGTTGTGTGACATGAAGCAGAGCATCTTAATGGTGCCCTTTTGGCTGTAGCAAAAAATGAAAAAGCCTTGCTTTCTATTAGCAGGTTATTTTTGCAACAGATATCTCTATATTTTGTTACCAAATAAAAATAGCATCCCCTCCATAGCCTCATGTTACACATTATCACTGGTCCTATTTTGTCAGAATCTCACCACACTTAAGCCTTACCTAGGGACACAGGAAAGATGTGAGGGACAACGATGGGGTAAGGTTCGGGGAAGTGGTGAGCCTGAGGAATGGGATGAGCAGGTGTGTAGCACATCTTCCTTGGTAAGAAGACACACCAAAAAGTTTAATAGTTTGTTTTTGAGTCGTATTAGAATGAAGAATTCTTTAGTCAAAAAAAAAGCAAAACAAAAACAAAAACAAAAAAACAGCCCTATCAGATATGTTAGATGACTTTAAGCACAAGTTGGCTGAACAACCTTCCTTAGAACATGGTTAGGTCCTGGAACCTCACCTCACAGTCACATCTAGGAGCCTGGATGATCACACACACTTGACATTTCCTGGAGATGATTCTAAAAACTATTTGTGGGTAAAACAGACCAAATGTCCAAAGATGGTAACAAGACCTCCAGACCTCCTGGAGAATACCAGTAACCCCAACCCAGCTCTCTCCGCATGGCCCAGTAGTCTGAAAGATAATCATAACATTTGCCTTAGATATTCACTACAGGATCTATCAAGGTCCATTTATTGAATACTTCTGTGGAATTTCTAAGAATTTGTACAACCTTTAAAATTATAAAAATTCTCATCTGGGTGCTTTCATCTCAGCCCCATCACCCAAGTGGCCATTCTAGGTTTTATATTTCTACTTCTTGGAAATTATTTAAATTTCTAGCCATGTAGGAATTCAAATCTCTCTTAATGAGGCAATCTGTAAGGACTTCTAAGCAGAGACTTCAGTGTTAGCTTCTTTTCAATTGCAAGAGATGTGAAAGGTTTCCTGAAAGAATGGCTGGCTTGATGGAAGGTGTCAACTTAAAGTTCCCTGTAAAGGAAAAGTCCTCCAAGCTTGTCCAAGGCCAAATGCACCCCACACCTTTACAGCATGAGGAATATCAACCTGTTCAACATATTTAAAGGGAAAACAGTAAAATATAAGTTGACAAGAGGAGAAGAACACCCACAAAGGAGGATTGAGCACAGAGAGAAATCAGTCAGAATCTCAGAGGAAGGAGCTGTGCTGAGTAGTCACACTTTATAAATGTTAACTCGCTCTGCCTCTGACATTATGAATGTGATAAGATTTGGAGAGACAGTAGGGCAAAATGGACTGAAAACTTAGTCTAGCCTAACATTCTTCTTATTCCATATAGCAAATAAACTGATTATCAAAGTTTATTATGCCTCAAACATAATTTCTATGTGGCCAATTGTTTTATTTGGCCCTACAGCCCCTGACCTTGTTCTTAACGTTATTCTGTCCTCTGGCACTCAGGGACCAAAGGAGAGAGAATGGATGGTTCCAGGAAACAATAATGGATTAACTTCAGTGAAGAGCTCAAGGAAAGGGCTTGTGAAAATGGCTCTATAGAGGATTCATCTTTCTTTGAGAAAAGTATTATTCACAGGATAGGTGTTGGCTACCCGTGTTTCCCAAAGCCAAATGGCATAACAGGACTATTTAAGGACAATGCTGAGCTCAACGCCTTATCAAGGTCAGGGTCAGGCAGGTGAGACATTTGTAAGGAGAAGAAAGAGGATTGTACTGTCTTAGCATGTTGGCTGCTCCTTCTTTAATTTCAGAGGCTACAGGTCTTTGCCATTTGCCAGGGGTGTTGAGAGATTTATGGGACCAGAGGGCTTTCAAGGGAAGAAAGCAAGGAGAATTACAGAAAGGGATATGATGAGCTACTTTAACTCTGATTTTCATTCCAGTGTACCCTGTGTCAGAGACTTAGGACAGTAGCCCAACTCAGGAATGAAGCGTGTAGATTTCACTCAACATGTGCCTGTGCCAAACCTTTTAGGATTGGCACGTCTATCTACTGAGACCCCATCCTCTATAATTAGGAGATGGAACACTCACGAATGAGAGTCCCCTACATAGGGGAACTCTAAAAGCACTCCCAAGTGTGAATTCCCTCCTCTCCACCCCCAGCAAGACTCAGCCCCAGGAAACCAGCAAGGTGCTAAGGTGTTGACTCTGGGCAGTTAACAAATCTACTAGTGTTTCTACATTACTCACTCTTAGTCACCAGGCATTCACTGAGAATCCACTGTGAGCTACAGGCTGTTAGTTTGTGTCATTCCCTGATATCCCTGCCTTCTTCAAGTGTTCCTACTTCCAGCGTCTATGTCATGTTCTTGTAGCTTCTGACAATGCAGCCGGGTTGGGTACTAACAAAGAAGGCCAGAATGAGCTCAAGGGTATTGCATTATTGCTGGAAGAGTGTTCCCATTAATAAAAGAGGGCATTGTGTAAAGTCATTCACATATTACTGTACACGAGATGATGCAATGTAATACTGGCCCTCAGTTCACCCAGAGCTTAATGGGAAAAATGAGACTGGTCATTCCAAATCCTTGCATTTTTACCACTGAGAATCATAAAATATTAGAGCTGGAAGGGCCTGGAGAGAATATCTCACCCAACCTCCTTTGTTTTACCAGTGGGGAATCTGAGGCTTATGTTATTCTTCATTGAATCTACCAGCTGGAATCTATCCAAAGGGCCTGTTTCCACTTACAAATGCAACATCTGAAAACAGGCTGGGTCCTGTGCTATCTGCTACCACCCTTTGCAGACTGGAAGATGAAGAATCTAGAATAGTTCTAAGCCATCTAATGTACCTCATCAGCATTATTATCTTGATTCCAGAAATTCTTTCCCTGAGGGTAAAAGAGTGATGTGGGATAAAAGTAGGGAAAATAAAAATCATTCTTATTTTCTTATAATTTCATCTGGTTCATTGCTGCATCAAGGTGAGCTCCCTAATGTTTTACCTCACCTCTTTTGGGCATTGGCCCAGTACTCCATGCTCGACACAGAGCTATGAAGATTGTCCAGCTTTGCTAGCAACCTCAAAGGCATGTTTGTGTTGGAACATTTTAAAAATGACATAGTCCTCATTGGAGTTTGCACCTTTGTGTTTTTCTACCCTTAGCCTCTTCTCCTTCATACGGGAGGTGGGTAGGGATAGAACGAGTTCAGGCTACATATTCTATGCAGCATCAAGACATGGATACTGTAGTTCTCAAGTCACATTTTGCCTGAATTATTGGTGTAATTTTGGAATGGGTTACAAGCAGCTTCCTTAAGAATTATTCTTGGCTTTGGCAGACTCTGTTCAAAGGAACAAATGGAAGCATGTTTGGCTTTGTGTGAAACAGCCTAAGAGAAAAGTCATGGGCAGTATCATTTTTTCTCTAGGAAAGTTTTCATCCAAGAGATGAAATATCATGGGTACATGGAGTCAATTGAATCTCTTGATCCACAGTTGGCCATTACAAGTGACTTGTAGCCAAAGACATATTTTCTACAGATCAAGGTGCTTAGAAGGACTCCTGAGAATGCCAGAAGGGAAACTGGAAACGAGCAGAGCTTGCTTCTGGTTTTGAGAAGGGCCCTCCTATGTTTACATAATACAAAGCTTTGGAAATAGAAAACCCTGGCCAGAGAGTTAGAGGCCAAGACAAGAAATAGAAATTAAATGAAATGCTTCCTCTTGCCTCCCCCTCAATCCTGTAAAAATAGACAGAAACTTCCTTTTCCACTTACAGATGGAGAGAGCGCTGCTTTGTAGTTAGAGCTGAGTTGTGAGGTTGAGGCAAGTAGGGTGAGTGTTGACAGCTCTGAGTTATAGTCTCCCTGAATTTAAACCCTATCCCCAAGAGGTTCTTTGGGTTGGGAAATAGCATGACCTCTTGGGCCACATGTAAGAGTAGAAGGCACTTGACTTAACACTAGGACATTATTTTTTGGCAAGCACTGTATTTAGCTAGACCCTTCCACTCACTGGAAGTGGGGTACTGAAACATCTCTGCCACTTACCAGAGACAGAGTAAAGAGTACTAGAATGATCTTTTGAAGCACCTATAGGTTCAAGAGAGAAGAATGTGGTTTTACTTCACTTATTCACTTGCTTAAGAAACATTTATTCAATCCCAGTGTCTCCTAATCTGTGCAATTTGCCATGTTTGTGGAGAAACAAAACATTAAGTCATCAATTCAAGACCTTCCATGACCTTTCATACTAGTCATGGAAATCAGCAGACCCACAAATAATGATAATAAAAAATGGAATGTTACAACTAGGTATCATCATACTAAGTGAAATAGGTCAGAAACAGAAAGACAAATATATGATATCACCTGTAGGTGGAATCTAAAATATGACAGAAATGAACCTATCTATCGGAGAAGGCAATGGCTCCCACTCCAGTACTCTTGTCTGGAGAATCCCAGGGACAGGGGAGCCTGGTGGGCCGCAGTCCATGGGGTCGCTAAGAGTCGGACACGACTGAGGGACTTTACTTCCACTTTTCACTTTCATGCATTGGAGAAGGAAATGGCAACCCACTCCAGCGTTCTCGCCTGGAGAATCCCAGGGATGGGGGAGCCTGGTGGGCTGCCGTCTATGGGGTTGCACAGAGTTGGACACGACTGAAGTGACTTAGCAGCAGCAGCAGCAACCTATCTATGAAACAGAAACAGAATCAGGGACATAGAGAACAGATTAGTGGTTGCCAAGGAGGGGGTTAGGGGAGGGATGGAGTTTGAGTTTGGGGTTAGAAGATGTAAATAGAATAGAGACACAATAAGATCTTACTGTATAGCACAGAGAATTATATTCAATATTCCAAGATAAACCATAATGGAAAAGAATATTCTAAAAAAGAATGTGTGTATGTGTATATACATCTATATGTGTCTATATAACTGAATCACTTTGCTGTAGAACAGTAATTAACACAACACTGTTAATCAATTGTACTTGAATTTTTAAAAAGTGGAATGTAACAACCTCCTCTAGAAAGATAGGAATAAAAAGTTATAGGAATCTAGAGTAGAGCAGGATCTTGCTGAGCTGAGGGGAAAAGGGAAGGCTTCATGATGGAGGTGATAGCAGGAATGAAGATAGGTCATTCTGACGGTGAACAGCATATGCTAAGGCCAAAAAGCACGGAACTGTGTTTGCAAAACGGTGAATCCTCAGTTGGAAGCAATGTAGAGAATGCATGAGAGGAACAAGAGCTTAGGCTGAATGAAAGGTTATACATGCCAGGCAGGGAGGCTAGACCGTAGGACAGGACAGCAATGGGGAACCGCTGCAGAGATGATCCGTGCTGCAGAAGAATTGGTCTGGCAGCTGGGTTGAGAGGTGAAAGACAGGAAGGAGGAGGTGATTCAGGAAGCTAATACAACAGTGCAGACAACAGGAAACGAAAGCCCAAACTGGGGGGTGGAAGATGGGGGGTGGGACAAGAAAGAGGCGGTAGGGACAAAATGAGAAAGCACTACAGCACTAAAACCAGAGCTGATTAGATGTGGACTGAGTAAGGCAGGACGCACTGTCGGGCCACATCTGAGGATTTTTACCTTGGTCGTAATTCCCCCCGGGGCTGTGATCAATCCATTTCTATTTAGGGAGGAGGGCTTAAGAGAAAACTGACTGCCATGAAGAATTCGTCAAGAACTCATGCTTGCAAAAATGATGATTCCCCAAAGAAAGAATTCCGTGATGTCTGAGAAGTACCCTTAGAGAAAGTATTGAGGACTACGCTATGAAAGGACTTTCCCGAGGAGGTACAAGACAAAAGAAGACCTACCTTCAGAGGACTTACAGTTGGGGAGGCAAGAATAACACAAAAAATGGCATCAGATACTAGAAGAACAAATTTAATTAACAGCTCAGTCGTGTAGTCCAGATGTCAAGGAAGACCTGGGGGCCTCACCCTGCAGCCCAGCTCCAGCCCGCACAGTGACAGAGGGACATGGGCTCCCTCTTACCTGGGGTGTCCGTGTTCCCCTCTGTGTAGTCCAGATTGTGTTTAGAACTCTGTTTAGTCCAGGCTGTTTAGAAGCAACAGAAATCAACGGGGGCGAGCGGGATTCAAGCTTCTTGGAGAAAATGGTCCATGAGGTGTCATTACAGTTGGGAGTTGAAAGGATAGAGAGAGGCAGCAGACCAATGCAAATTAAGGCAGCATGCTGGGAGTGGACAGTCATGTTTATGAGTTAATGGAGAGACTAAACCGGACATCTCTTCTCCAGGAATTTAGCAGAGTTCCCAAAGGCAGTCATTTGGGAGATATGAAGGGTGCACATTGGCATTAGCTCAAGGTACTGCTTGGATCAATGATGAGCCATGTTTGCACCATCAAAAGGGAACACTGACTACTCACTGCTAAAGAAACAATATTATAGTATTGCTATTTGGGGGTGAGGGGAGAAAGAAAGTGGATATGTGTGTGTGTGTAAAATAGCAACGTTCCCATCTTCTTTTCAGCAATCCAATAAATAATGCTTAAAATGAATAAATAAGAAACAGCAAGGTGAGCATGTTACCTTGTGTAGTTTCCCTATATTACATGAATACAGGGGTGTCGGGGAGAGGCAGGAGCTGAATGAGTAAGGGTGGTTGCCTCTGGGGAGAAAGAAGCCTCCAGGAGGTGAAGTGTGGCAGAGGATGGCTAACTTTAATTATACTATGTGAATTTAAAAGCTATACTAGGGTTAGAGTTTTTGAGTAAAAGAAATGCCTGGTACTCATTCTGGGGAACAGTCCAGTGGGTGATGATTTGAGTGACTAATTAATACAAGGAGACTTGAATCCATGTTGCTGCCCTTATTGGAGACTCCAGGGTAGCTTCTCAGGTGGGCTTCTTTTCCACCTTCCTGCAGCCCCCAAATCAGCCTACTCGTGATCCTTTCCTGGTTACCACTACCCGAGCCTTTCCTTTGGGGTCCTTCCCTCCACTTGGTCCAGTATCACATGGAATTGGTGTTTCCAGCTCCATTGATGACCCTGAGAAAAAACCTCTGAAACCTCCCATTTCTTCTCATTGCAGATTATTCCCAGGAGATGTTGTTCAGTCGCTCAGTCATGTCTGACTCTTTGCAACTCCATGGACTGCAGCACACCAGACTTCCTCCTTCACTATAGCATGGTATTAATAAAAACGATCCTAAAAGATCATGCTGTGAAAGTGCTGCACTCAATATGCCAGCAAATTTGGAAAACTCAGCAGTGGCTACAGGACTGGAAAAGGTCAGTTTTCATTCCAGTCCCAAAGAAAGTTCAAACTACTGCACAATTGCACTCATCTCACACGCTAGTGAAGTAATGCTGAAAATTCTCCAAGCGAGGCTTCAACAGTATGTGAACCAAGAACTTCCAGATGTTCAAGATGGATTTAGAAAAAGCAGAAGAACCAGAGATTAAATTGCCAGCATCCAATGGATCATAGAAAAACCAAGAGAATTCCAAAAAAACATCTACTTCTGCTTTATTGACTACACCAAAGGCTTTGTGTGGATCACAAAATACTGTGGAAAATTCTTAAAGAGATGGGAACACCAGACCACCTTGCCTGCCTCCTGAGAAATCTGTATGCAGGTCAAGGAACAAATAGTTAGAACCAGACATGGAACAATGGATTGGTTCCAAATTGGGAAAGGAGTACGTCAAGGCTGTATATTGTCACCTTGCTTATTTAACTTCTATGCAGAGTACATCATGTGAAATGCTGGGCTGCATGAAGCACAAGTTGGAATAAAGATTGCTGGGAGAAATATCAATAACCTCAGATATTGCAGATAACACCACCCTTATGGCAGAAAGCGAAAAGGAACTTAAGAGCCTCTTGATGAAAGTGAAAGAGGAAAGTGAAGAAACTGGCTTAAAACTCAACATTCAAAAAACGAAGATCATGGCATCTGGTCCCATCACTTCATGGCAAATAGATGAGGAAACAATGGAAACAGTGACAGACTTTATTTTGGGGGGCTCCAAAATCACTGCAGATGGTGACTGCAGCCATGAAATTAAGAGACGCTTCCTCCTTGGGAGAAAAGCTATGACAAACCTAGATAGCATATTAAAAAGCAGAGACATTACTTTGCCAACAAAGGTCCATCTAGCCAAAAATACAGTTTTTCCAGTAGTCATGTATGGATGTGAGAGTTGGACCATAAAGAAAGCTGAGCACAAAAGAATTGATACTTTTGAACTGTGGTGCTGGAGAAGACTTTTGAGAGTCCCTTGAACTACAAGGAGATCAAACAAGTCAATCCTAAAGGAAATCAGTCCTGAATATTCATCGGAAGGACTAATGCTGAAGCTGAAACTCCAAACTTTGGCCACCTGATGCGAAGAGCTGAGTCATTGGAAAAGACCCTGATACTGGGAAAGATTGAAGGCAGGAGGAGAAGGGGGCGACAGAGGATGAGATTATTGGATGGCATCACCGACTTGATGGTTTGAGCAAGCTCTGGGAGCTGGCAAAGGACAGGGAAGCCTGGCATGCTGCAGTCCATGGGGTCGCAAAAAGTCAGACACGACTGAGCAACTGAATTGAACTGAATAAAAACGATGAGAGAATGAAGCTGAATCCAACTTAGCTCTTACACTCATGGTTAGTTGCTAAATTCTCACATTTGCTCCTAATTCTTTGGCCTGAACTTGACTGCTCCGTTTTTATTCCGGACGACCCATTCAATCAGAGATAAAAGTAGACCCTGAATGGCACAATTAAGTGTCACCAGCAAATGATTTGCACTTTGGGGAATCCCCAAATCAGGGAAATCTATGTAAGTGAAAACTAATTATTCTACAAAAGAATTATTCTTCTCTCTCTAGACTAAAAACGATCTTTAGAGTCCTGGGTTTATTTTGAACATGCCCCCATTTGGCTTCTTTCTTCCCTTCTACTCAGTTCCCCTCCAAAAAAATAAAGGGAATAGGAAAGGTAGGTAACCTCTCCAGATCTGAGAGAAGACAGCAGCGAAGGTACATCAAACTGGCACACTTGGAAATTCATATCCAGCTCTGCACCTTATACAGCTTTATTAAAAACTGTATTATCAATCCAGGGAGGAAATCTGTAAAAGATGTTAGGATATCCTGATCCTCATCATCCCCCCAATAGCCTTTTCCTTTATAAAGTCTCTGCTCTCAATATTAAGTTTCTACTGAGAAAAGCAAAAGATTTTCCTTTTCTCTCTCCCTGTTCCTCTGGCTTGCACCAACACAGCTCTAAGCCTGCGCTCTGGGGCATTACATTGACAAAGGACCTTTGTCTCAGTCTGAGCAGTCAGAAATGGGGCCCTCTGATAGGCTTGCTTGTTATTGATCGAAAGCCCCAGACACTCAGGTGGCCAAATGTCTTTACCTGGTTTTTTTCATAGCCAACAATCAGTGATACATAGGAGGCAAATATTCAGCAAAAACTAATAATAAAAGTCCACACTTCTTTCTCTGTCTTTGCCCCCATTTCTTAACGGCATTCACTTTTATCTCAGAGAAGTACCAAAAGTTTAGGCACCAAACTACTGTCGGGCTCAGGCCTTACCTAGGGACATTTCTCTGGCTCTAGTGTGTCATCCTGTGTTTCCCTTACACGCACATGGAAATTTGAGGGAATTAGGACTTAGTGTTCTCATCTGTCCCAGTTTGACAAGCATTTTTTTTTGCTTGTTTTTGTGGCTCTGTAGCAGAGTGAATGAAGGAAGTAGGGCAAAGGGTCCCAGCAGAACAGTCAGCCTGCCAGAGGCCTGCACCCTGCAAGAGGGACTGAATGTATACGGGACGGGGGTAGCAGTAGAGGCGAGATTTTCTGGCTAGTTAGGCAGACTCTTCTTCTATCTTTCTCATCTATTCTGAGGCTGGTTGTTCTAGCAACACCTGAGCAGAGCAGTAGGACCAGAGCAAAACAGTGGGCACTTCCAGGAATATCCTTATCCATTTCTGGGTGTTGCATATCCAGTCACTGTGCAAGCCAGTGGAGGAGGCCTTGGGACAAAGCGTTAGAGACTGGAGTGAAATGCAGCCTGGGTCCTGGCCACCAACCTGCCATGAAGGGAGGGAATGAGAAAGAGGGACAGGGAATCTCCCCAGCAACGATTCTTCCAAAATATGGATCCACAGGACAATGAGTACCTCTCTGGTTCTCTTCCTGGACCATTCAATAGTTAGAAGGCCTTTTCAGGCTGGGCTGATACTTCTTCAGTGTGCGTGCTCTGAGATAATTTAATGAAGACAAGCTCATCTGACCTCTGAGTCTGAGGAGAAGAATCGTTCACATACATTAGTTCTTCAATGACATGTTTTCCTTGTCTTGGCTGTTTATCACCCAGCTTTTCTCTTTTGTTCACATGTAGAGAGCCCTTCTGGACTTCCCAGGTAGCTCAGCTGGTAAAGAATCCACCTGCAGTGCAGGAGACCTGGGTTCAATCCCTGGGTTGGGGAAGATCCCTTGGAGAAGCAAACGGCTACCCTCTCCAGTATTCTGGCCAGGAGAATTCCATGGACAGAGGAGCCTGGCAGGCCACAGTCCATAAAGATGCAGAGTCAGACATGACTGAGTAACTTTCACTTCAAAGAGCTCTTCTACATGGGGCCCGTAAGACATTGGTTTTGGATAACCTTTAGTAATTGTGATCTCCTGGGAGCATTCTGAATGAGCTAAAATATATAAGTCAATGAGTCTGGTTTCTGAAACATAATAAGGAATAAATTAAATTCTAGCTACTCATTATTGTCACTACTATTTATGTGCTAAATATATGCTTTTTGGGTGAAGGGGACAGACAGATGGCTAGATGGTGGGAAATCACCATCTTTTGCAGGCAGACACTGAAATAAATTATAAAAGCATTTCCCCAACAATCTGGTCAACCAGGTCTCCAACCTGGAACTGGAAGTTGGGGATTTCCATATTTTTAATGTTTTTGTTCCAATATTCAGTTTTGTTTTATTCCAATATTCACCGGGATACCTGAGATTTAGTTTAAAAACTGATAACAGTGTCTCCCTGACTCTTTTTTCCCAAGTGAAAGCCCAACTTCTGCTGATATATTATCACCAATAGTAATATTATTTCTAGAAATCCTTATCTTGATGGCTGATTTCTAACATAAATAGAGAAATACAGCATGCAGTAGAGAAATAAACAAAAAGATGACTAGTCACTACAGTGGCGAGTGCTTTTGCACGCTCAATTAGCTGCCTGAGCTGTTGGCCTGGTTCCTGGCTGCTTTTCTGTGCATTGCTTGACCTTTAGACTAAAACCATTAGAATACATACCCAGCATCACATAAATGGTTTTCAATGACTTGGCTGCACTCATTGATGTGCAGTGTACAGTTACTTATGCATGGGAAAAGACAGATTAAGAGTCCTTTTTGACATCAGTTTGCTAAGATTGCGTTTTGTTATGGCCCCTCTATAGATTAGTAACCTCCCTATGGATTGCTGGCCTAAAGGACATTAGAGCAGCTGGCATCTCCTTCTCTAGCTACCAGGTAAGGAAGTGTATCCATGGCCGAGAAGTTCTCCGCCCTGAGTTCCATCCTGAGCAAGCTGCTGTGTCACTGGTTGGTGGAAAAAGTGGCATTATATCCTTCTATCCTGTGCTTGTTTGGATTCATCTGCGTCTTTCACCAAAGTCCTAGTTTCATTTGATCTATATACCAGAGCTGCATGCTTTAAGAGCTTAGGAGTCTCTTTCTCACCTTATTCTCTTCTACCATTCTCTCCCTAGAAAGGGGAAAAAAAAGACTATAAATGTGATATAGATTCTGACCCTAAATCATCAGAGAAAGGCTTCAAAGGGATAAAAATGCCTCCCATCACTCCCCCCCCCCCCGCCCCGCCCCATGAGTCAAGCATTGTGGTATTCACAAAGCAATTCATCCACTCATGTATATTTTAAACAAGTTCCCCTCATTCGCTTCATTTATGTCAAATATTAGGAGGAAACAAATGAATCCAAGACATGTCTTTGCTCCCTGAGCAGACAGATCATTATAAGATGTCACATAAAGAATATGAGAAAGATATAAAGAACACGACTCTGGAGAGCTGGAAAGATGATGTTTGAACTGAGACCTGATGCAAAGGGAAAGGGGGAACGCATAGGAATGGAGAAGAAGGGCATTTGCCCTAAAAGAAATGTGTCTGTCAACATGGCTTTTGAGAATCACTTCCTACAAATCAGAGTTTCCTTTCCTCTCTCCCCCCCCAGAGAGAGGGGACTCTGTGAACCTCAGGAAGTATTTATTGTATTACCTTATACAGAACTGACTTTAGCGTCAGGTTACAACTCTTTCCTTTGGAAACCAGTGTGCGATTATGCCAGACACATGGACATAGCAGATAGTTCTCTCATTTTCAGCATCAGCCATCCATGTAGCCAGAACATCCTGCCCGTGCAAACCTATCTTCAGCCTAACTACAGATGAAAACATGTATACATTATACATTTGCACAATGTACACACGAGATTTATGTATATAACAGCTGTGTGCTGTGCTTAGTTGCTCAGTTGTGTCTGACTCTGCCACCCCCATGGATTGTAGCCCTCCAGGCTCCTCTGTCCATGGGGATTTTCCAGGCAAGAATACTGGAGTGGGTTGCCATGTCCTCCTCCAGTCCCAACCCAGCGATTGAACCCAGGTCCACTGCATTGCAGGCAGATTCTTTACTGTCTGAGCCACCAGGGAAGCCCTATAACAGCTGATGTAGACATAAAAGTACGTAGATGTACTTGTGAATTTATCACAGATTATATTTACATTGCATATCACATTATATATTACATGTTACTGTCTAGAGTGTGCATGTTTGTGTATATACACCCACACATATGTTGTTTGCTGTTGTTTAGTGTCATGTCTGACTCTTTTGCGACTCCATAGACGGTAGCCCACCAGGCTCTTCTGTCCATGGATAATCCAGGCAAGAATACTGGAGTGGGATGTCATTTCCTTCTCCAGGGGATCTTCCTGACCCAGGGATCAAACCCACATCTCCTGCACTGGCAGGTGGGTTCTTTATCACTGAGCCACCAGCCACGAGGGAAGCCTATATATATATATATATATATATATGTATAATGAAACCCATGTATATATATGAAGCCTATATATGTATGTGTATATATTATATAACCAGCAATTTTCTGTCCCTTTCCTGTTATAGCGATACCATATTTTCCTCCTCATAATTAGAGCCTTATTATTATTAGTGCTGATGATTGTTTATGTGCTCTGTTTCCCTTTTTGGATCCACTTCATTTTCCTGCCGTTCTCTGTATCCTGGAGGCTGACCTGACTCCGGACCATGTTATCTGAACCCCTTTGCTGAGCAGCTTGCATTGGGTTCAGCAATAGGAGGCACTGCAGAGACCCTGGAGAGCTGGAGAGAGAGGTCTCAGGATATATCTTTCCTGCTCCTTCATAACTTCTTTCCTCCACAACTACTGCTTCTGTCCTGGGTACCAGAAGCGCTGCTCCTTCTCCTCATCCCCTAAACCCCAGTCCCAGCAGAACTGCCGCCATTTTTTCTACTCCCTGGTAGTTTCAACATTTCCTGTTTATCCTTTCCCTTAACCCTGCCCTCAACTCTGTATATACTTCCATCATGCAAGTCTCTTTTTGTGAATTATCATGGGGCGAACTCTGGTTCTTGTTTAAAATTTTTATGGCAAAAAGGACTGGGAAAGTCCAGCATGTCCAGATACCCTTCTTGTTTTCTATGTATATACTTACTGGGCAATCATGCTTTGAGAAAAGTTGAGCTGTCATTCAGAGTTTGATCCTACTTTCTTCTACTCTTCACTAGAATAAAGTTGCTTAAGAGATGCTATGTTATTGCAACTCAATACCTTGAAACCAAATTTCTAAGCCACACTTGGACTTACGGAGGTTTTGCATGTCTTTACCACAGTAGCAACCCCAACACTAGTTTTACTATGTTACTATAAGACTGATGAATAATAAAGTGGGTAAGAGAGATCATATCTTCACTCCTGCAGTTTTCTATTCTACAGGGCTGTTCTTGGCATAAGCAAAGCTAAGAAAGCCTTTTGTCCAACCTCATACCATTAGGTAAAGATGGGTCCCACCCTGGGGGGACATCCTTGGGCCAACAGGCCAGGACTCCTCTAGTGCTCCAAGTTGCATTGGTTCATTTGTTCCAGCACTTTGCTCTGCTAGATGCTAGGGTGGTAATTATAGGAAATGGAGAACGCTCTTCTCTGAGACTCCATACTCACCTTCTGCTAGTCTCTGCCTTGCTCACTAGGTTCTGGCCACACTTTCTTTATGATCTCTTTCCCAGAAGACCCATCTCAGGTCTTCATGAGGCTAGCTATTGGCTCTGCCTGAAAGACTCTTCCCCCCAGTTTTTGCTACACAAACTCTTTCCATACTTCAAGTTTATAGGGATTGATGGGGGTCGATGAGACTAAGTATGATTGCTTTTATGGTGCCTATTCTACTCCTTCATAACAGAACTGCAATTAAAGTGTTTAAATGTTAAAATATTTCTTTAATATATATTTCCCCTATTAGACTATATGATTCATGAAATCGTGTTTACCTCAGTTTCTCTAAAGCCTAGCCCAGGGCTTAGTATACAGTAGGTACATAACAAACTTAGTTGAATGTCGAAATGAGTTCATTCATTTGAAGAACTTATAATCATGAGAAATAGTCAAACCGTGTGCAGAATGAATAAGTGAAGATGTAAATGTTTACAGAGGTCTTTGCACTTGTTCCCCTAAGTATTGGGGTTCCCCTAAATGTCTCAATGGTAAAAAGTTTGCCTGCCAATGCAAGAGACGTTGGTTCAGTCCCTGGGTCAGGAAGATCCCCTGGAGGAGGAAATGGCAACCCACTTCAGTATCCTTGCCCGGAAAATTCCATAGACAGAGGAGCCTGGCGGGCTACAGTCTATGGGATCACAAAGAGTTGGACACGACTGAGTAAGTGAGCACACCCACATGCATT
The DNA here is from genome assembly GCF_023091745.1 of Budorcas taxicolor. Classification (NCBI taxonomy): domain Eukaryota; kingdom Metazoa; phylum Chordata; class Mammalia; order Artiodactyla; family Bovidae; genus Budorcas; species Budorcas taxicolor. The sequence goes on from NC_068914.1 coordinate 26,607,670, forward strand.
CCTAAGTATTCTCATGGCTATTTGACCATTCCTCTGTTCAGAAAACATAGTCTCAACTTTTATTCCTCTTTATATACCTGTTATAGAAAACACTCAGAAATTCTCTGATTGTTAAATTGAATTAACTAAACGATGCCTTAAGAAGCAATGTCCCCCACCTCCACCACCCTCTGGGGTTCTATGATTCAATCAGGAAAACTATATGTCTTAAATGAGCTTTGTTTTTCTCTGATGTTCTGGCAGCTGGGGAAACTTGGAAAATAAAAAATAACACCTATCCATGAAGAATAATGGAAATGGAGGTTTGAGGTAAAGAAGAAGGAAGTCAATGAATGAAATCAGATCCATTAAACCTTTGAGGTACCTGCCCTCCTGCTTGTTGTATCACTGTGACAACACAGCAATAACCTGCTTTCCTTGCCAACAAGGCCTGACAACTCTACCTTTCATGCTGGAAAACAGCAGCTGTAGCACAACCTGAGAACAACACCACTTCTGTATTGAGAGCCCAGTTCTTAGGAGCTCTAATCATTCCAAGATAGCATCTCCCCAATTCTCAGAATAGCCCTCGGAGGGAGGGAGGAGGCTCATATTGTTATAGGCTCTATTTTGCATACAGTAAAAACAAGCCAAACTGAGGTTAAATGATTTGTTCTTGGTCAGGTGTGAGTCAGAGACTGAACCACCAGGAAAATATTCCTAGGCCATTGTTCTACCCTCTTGATATTGTCTTTGGGGTTTCAGAAGGCTACAGAAATTGCTTGATCCAGAAAGGTTTAAAATGGGGAGAATACATTGTATTCTGGGTTAGGTTCCATGTAACTGATGCAGAAACAGAAATATGAATGTAGAACTCTACCCACTGTTCTTATAACTGGTGGGGGAAAACTACAGGGGTGGGGATGGTGGAGGGGAGAATGCCAGGTAAGCTATTCTTACTTCCCAAAATAGAAATGTTGGCCAGTGACTCTGAGAGCCTGCCTTTGACAAGTGTAAGGGGAGTTGCATGTCTGTATTTGTTGTGTTCGCATCCATCAGTAACTGTTATATTTGCAGGACCTTTGTAAGCCAGGAACTCTGTTAGTCACCTAGGCTATGGTGCTGAGTGATAAGGCATTGTCCCTGCCTTCATGGGGCATCTACTCTAGTGAGATCGAACATATTAAACAGAGAAAGAAACTAATAACAATTGTCATGGTGGATCAGATGTCTTCTTTTAAGTAGACTGGACCCATGTATTAGAAAAGTTCCTGGCCTTTTTTGTTCTTTACCTCTCAGCAGGACATTCAAGACCTACCACAGGGACTTCCCTGGCAGTCCAGTGGTTAAGACTCTGGAACTTGGGTTGGATTCCTTCTCAGGCAATTAAAATCCCATATACCACATGCAGCATGGCCAAAAGATTAAAAAAAAAAAAAAGACCCATTGCAATATACCCTCAAAATACCTTTCCTCTCCAACAGTTCCATTACCTCCTTCCATAAACACACTGTACTCCAGCCTCACTCAACTCTGTGATCACCATTCCTGGCCTCCTCATATTTGTGTCTTTGTGGCTTTGCTGAAATGAGCTGAGAGACCCTTGGTTTCTCAGCTGACAGACTGCAGACTGGAGGTAAGGGTGTGGAAAGGGTGAAGTGTCAGGGATGAGAGGTAGGAGTCATGTTGAGGGAGAGTTCAGGCCATTGAAACGCCTGGCTGTGATCACAGGTGCTGTAAGTGGAGAGAGTAGGAGAATGGCAATTATTACTGTGGTTAAAGCCTTTGTCTGACTTTTCAGCTTGTGCAGCGGGAAGAGTACTAGGTTAGGAGACTGGGTGGCTGGGCTGTAGTCTTGCCTCCATCTTAGGTAAGTCACAGAAGTCTCTAACCTCAATTTTCTCTTTGGTTACTTAAGCAGGTAAGATTCGGTGTTCTCTGACTGTGCCTATCATTCTTCAACCTGATTTCACGTGTATAAAACGTATATGTACGTGTGTGCGCCTGTGTATGTGTGTATGAGCACTGGGTGATAAGATAGGGGACAGTAGTTGTGAAAACTGGATCAGCCTTTGGGAACTACTGGTTTCTTCCAGCTCTGTTTAAAACCAATACTGACAGTTCAGTCTGCTGGATCTTATTGCTAGGTTTGCTTGACTGAAAATCTCTTTCTCAGTATCCCACACAATTTCACAAAATAGTCCCTAGACTTGGATGATCAGGATGATGGCAGTGCCTGTTAGGGCTTGGTTGTTAAGTCTGAATGTATGACCAAACTGTTGGTGAAAGCGTTTTGTATTCCTAGTCGATCCATATCAGATTGCCTTTTACTTTTTTTGTTAGGATGTTATCACTGTCTTTGGGCAAAATGCTAATAAAGAAGTATTTTCCTTAAAAAAAAAAAAAAAGCAGTGCTAAGGTACCGTTCTATATTCATATTTTTGTGGGTTTTTTTTTTCAGTTATACGGAACTCAACCCAAAATAAAGTGCATACCTCTGCACTGTATATACTTTGGGATCAAGCAAATTTTATAGTCTTCCTAAACCCGAAGAACCCGTTTCTGCTCCTTCTTTCTTGACCCCCAATTCTACCTGGGAGGCAATGTCACAATAATGTCCATCCATTCCTAAGAGGCTTAAGTATCTGTCCTCCAGGAATGTTCAAAGTGCCTGGCCTCCTGGAACTGGTACAGGGAGCTTCTCCAACATAAGACAGCACTGGCTTGGAGATAATTTAATCAGACCTTGCTCTTACTCTTTGCTCATTTCTGGCCTAGAGAATCAATTTCCTGAGTTTTTCCAGTTTTCAGGCATACACAGACTGAGTCTTCGGTATTGTTCCTAAGACACAAGACTATTTCACAACACTAGTGGCCTAACACAGTATGATTTCTAAACAAAAGAGACATGTTGCGCACTTGCCAAGACCAGGTCCTCACAGCTAGTTGAGTAACAGTCTCTCGGAGTGACTCCTCCGAACAAATGCTTGGGGGTTTCAAATAATGGGAGGAGTTTTACACAAACTGTATTGTAGCCAAAGTTGACATGTTTTCTTAGCAGCAGCAGCAGCAGCAGCAGCAGCAGCAGCAGCAGGTATTTAAAATCTACTCTTTCCAAATGGAGGAGATCTTTCAAGTTTTTCTTTCCAACTGTCATTTGTTTAACAATTTAAAAAGCTATGTCCTCAGTAGATCTGAACCAGGCAGAAAAAGTCTGTCAAAAACAACTTATTTTCCAGTAGATGACAAGACAGGGTTTAAGCTACAGAGGTTCCCAACTATGGAGCCCCAGAAACTAATTCATCCTTCTCCAGGCTCTGCCAGGGTCATTTCCAGAGCCAGGAAAGGAATGACTCAGAAGTGTGCTGGTTTCGGTAGCACATGTCATACCTTCAGGCCCAGAAATCTAAATCTCATCTCAAGAATGTTGTTCACTTTGCTTTGTTTTTGTAGGCAGGGAGAGCAGTTTTGGGGGGAATGGCACCTTTTATCCATCTGTTGGGCTGTACCCCGCAGGCCTGCAAGCCCTGTACTTGCCCAACTTTGAGACCAGAGAACCCAGACAGCAACAGAGACATCAGTAGTTTAATGGCGAGGGGGATCTTACACGTCTGAGACAAGGTACTGGAGCAAGATCCTACTGTGTGCAACAGATGGTGGGCAGGCCATGGTTACCAAACTCTCGAGGAACCACTTTGGATAGACATTCCCAAGATTATTTTCCTATAGAGTTTACTTAAAGGCTCTTATTTACTTAAAGTTTCATCTTATCAAGTTATTTTTGCTGCTGACAAATTTGCAACAGGTATGATAAGGTCATATTTGGTCTCAAATAAGCCTAGGTACAATAGATATATTTAACACTGATGACTAAAGACATGTCTATATTAATCAAACTAACAAGCTTAAGCTAGTTTCAATACCAGATATAGATTTAATTCTAATATTTCCCAGATCACATGATCCTGAATTTCATTCTGGAGCTTCTTTTATATTTCTGAGAATTTACTTGAGTGCTTAATTTTTTAAGCCAATTAAACAGAACTCATCCACAAACCAGTTTTGGCAAAGTCATTTGGAAGGAGAGACACCTCACATTTATAAAGCACACATGAACGTATGTACATACATAGACACAGATCTCACAGTTTTCCTATTAAAGTTTAAAAAGGCTTTTTTCCCTTCACTCTCAGGAATCACACAGGTGATTAAAGTTCTAGAAAACCCAGGTAGACCATTTATATCTCAAAGGAAATACCAATTCCTTCTATTAATAGAAAGCTAGCTTCCTCTAACCACATGTGCGAAAACCAGTTTCAAAACATTGAGTCCCATCCTGGACACTTTCAGGAATTTCTTCAGTTTATAAACAGCCAATTCTGTTTAAATGAATAACAGTAATAGACAATAATATGTATCATTCACTTACATTCACATGCCTCACTTTCTGAGGAACATGAATCACCGTTCAAGTTTCTAGGACACCCTAAAGAGGGTTAAAACCAGGAAGAGAACACAGGATTTGGTCTCAGGTACTGAGACACTCAGACGCACACCCAAAATAAAATCCCAACCATTTCCAAAAGGCTCACTTTGATACAGTATCAGAAGCATTAGGAGGCGTTGCTGTCTTACACAGCTTCCATGGTTTGCTAATGAGGACTGATCATATCCTCTTCCTTGACAGGCAAGTGGCTACTAACCAAGAGAGCAGGGAAAGAAACCTGCATTCGTAGACAGCCCCATGTAAGTGCTGCTGAAGGGCTGGGAGGCTGGTCACAGAGGCCGTCTTTGATACTTCTTGGCCAGTTAACATAACGTCTTCCCATGCCTGGGCACCTAACCTCCATCTCTACTGTTAGCTTGGTGTCTGTGGCCTTTCTTAATATAAAAGCAGGGGCCAGCCCAGAGCTGTGGCCACTGCCTAATGGTCTAACCTCTTTTCCCCACAGTAACGGTGGCCAGAATCTCCACCACAGCCTCAGGGCCATGTATGAGTTCTCTGTACTCTCTCGCCAGCCCCCACTCTTCAAGGACGGCCATCATGGGGCTCCACAGACTAATGCAGCCACCCTGGGATTTCCCCTGTGACTTTTGGGATTATTCCCAGAAACTTTTGAGTCCCACATGCTAGTGGAGGCCCCATAGCTTCCCACTCCCGTCCTTACTTCCCAGCTTCTCGGCACTCATGGGAGTTTCCTCAGCCTGCTCCCTGCAGGTCTGCAAGCCCTGGACTTGCTCAGCCTCTGGACTAAAGAAAGAGCCCCGAGTCAGCCACAGAGACATCAGTGGCTTAATGGGTGGGGGTAGCTTACCTGTCGGAAGCAAGGTCCTAAAGGGACAGCCCCCAGCGTGCGGTGGCCTGCGGGTGTGTCATGACGGGTGGGGCACAGCAGCCATCTTTGCTCCCAGTGGGAGGGGGCGGATACAAGTTATATGGGGAACCAACCTCAGATTGACTAGGTGGTTACCAGGGAAACTAGTGGAGGGGCATGCCCCTCATCACCCCTTTGATAGTTACAGGTGATGTTCTGCTCTACAGATTAGAACAGTCAATAGTTGGAGCTGGGGGAAAGTATGTCAGTTATTTGAGTAGGTGTAGGTGAAGCAGGCGCTGGTCAAACAGGGGATGTACTTTGAGTGGCCTGATCTTATCCCATCAAAGAGGGCTTCTTCTTCTGTGTTTGTCCCTGGGTCCCCTCCACTGGTTGCCTTGTAAAGGAGCCAGGACACAGGAGCCAGGCTCCGTGGGACCTTCAGTGGCTCACATTTAAATATAGATTTCTCCTCCTTGTGAACAGATCTGGAATGAAATTTGCTTCAGAAGAAAATCAAAACTGCTGGTTGATACAAAGTTTTGGATTATATGTGGTTGGAAACTTCTCCATACCACCTCCAAACATTTATTATCATATAGAGTTTTGAAGTCTAGGTGACTTTTCTTGCTGCCCAATAAAGAGCAGAGAGAAAAAATCTTGGCCCAGCAGTAGCCAACAAAAAACATTTTGGTTTTGGGTTCTTAATTGTTAAGAGTCTAATATGCCAAGGTTGACTTTATTAGCATGTCTCTTATCCTTCAGGAAAAAGTTTTGAAACAGTCTACGCAAAGGTTTTCCTATCGCAGTTTCTAGAGATGACTTGTGTTTGAATTTGGCCAATTAACACAACAATGTCCATGGCAGATTCTTTTCCAGGGGAAAAGAGTTGTTCTTTGAAGGGCAGTGTCTGAAGGTGTCGAGACCAAGAGGCATCTTCTCCTCTGGGACTGTTTGGATTGTATGTTCCTGAGCCAAAAAAAAACACCAAACATTCTTTAGCATTGGCTGACAAAATGGGCTGCAGAACAGGAGTTTCTAAAGCTGCAGTGGAAAATTTAATTATTCAGGTCCTGTCAAAATCCATCTGCTTAATTCAACTGTTTCTGGGTAAGGTACTTTCTATTTTTTTCCAGAAGTATTACTTGATAGCTCTCTGATAGGAATATGAAATTAGCTTTCTTTATAAGCAAGCTTTTCTTTTTATTTTTCTCAGCCTTGGGAGTATTTGTGTTAGATATCTTCCTAGAGTTTATTTGCTTTATAGATAATTTGATAGAGACACTAAGCGACTTTCAGAGCTGAGAGGTAGATGGTGTCATTTAAGGAATTGCTGCCAGAGATTTCAATGTGATAATGACTTAGTGACTGACTAGTCCCCACAACTTATAAGTAAAGCCTTTCTGTAATTTTACAGGGAGAAGAGCACCAGAAGTTTTTTGGGTTTTCACAAGACCCACATATGTGACATGTTTGTGAGCATGTCTGGGGTCTTGACTGTTTCAGGGTGCCTCATCTAAACGGTTGGAAACCCTGTACTAGACAATAGTTACATTTATGATAAGCATTCATAAATTTGCTTTTGGGGAGCGGGTGGGGGAAGGCTTTGAGTTGCTAAATGGATAAATAATGAATGTGCCAATATCTGGGCTTTTTCAGCTTAAATATCAGACAGAGAGCCTTATGCAAGCCACTGAGTTAGTGAAACTAGTTGTTATCTTAGGGTGCGTGCCTGGATAATAAGTATAGGACAGAAACGGAGTTTTCAAAATCAGTGATGCCATGTGTGTTTTAAATAGAAATTAAGAAAAAGTTATACTGATGATTCTCAGTGAAAATATGTATATAAGAAAACCTCAGTGAAAATATATATAAGAAAGTGGACTTGTTAGTAATAACAGCCTTACATCTGTATGGGGTCTGCAGCCAAATGGACTTTCAAAAACCAACTCCTCTTTTCCAATTCAAATAAAGAACTCTTCTAATTTCAGTAGGTCTTCAAATCAAGAATGCGTCATGGGAATTTTGTTGTTTTTTTTTTTTAAAAGCATTTATTTGTTTGTCTGTACTGGGTCTTGGATGTGGCACGTGGGATCTTTAGTTGTAGTGTGGGGGATCTAGTTACTTGACCAGGGATCGAACCCAGAAGCCTTGCACTGGGAGTTCAGAGTCTTAGCCACTGGTCCACCAGGGAAAGTCCCTATTGTGGCGATTTTGGAAAACAGCTCTCTGGGGTCTTGGAACTGGGGAGGAAAATAAAAATATTTTGCTGGGCTACTTTTGAATAACGAACATTCCTATGATAGAGTCAGAGGCTTGCTGATCTGGGCCTGGCTGAGGATCATTTTTAGTTAAGAGCACTACTTGCTTTTCCATTTTCCCAGCCTTTCAAACCCTGACTTGTATCAGTCCAACCTTGCAGGACCAATCCTGCGCATTCCACTTTTTCCTGCAGTCTGGAGGCCACACCTACTTCGAAGGTTTGCAGGATGTAAGGCTGCTTCTTGTCACAAAGCTCTGACTCCTTCCTCACCAGACAGGGTTTGGGGCTTTTCCAGCCCTACTAGACACACCTTGGAGACTATTCTAGTTCTCCGCCTACCTCCTCACTTTAAGTCTTCAGGTCCTTTAAGACAATAGGAAATAATCCGTTTATTTTCTTCTGGGAACAACTCTGGTTTTACTTTGAGATGTTGGGGAACTGAATGAACCTTCCTGTGCCTGAATTCTGCTTCTCTGCTGTTCCAATCTCAAGGGCACACGGCCTCTTTAGGGTTGTTTCTGGATCTTGAGAGTGCATGTTAACAATTTATGGCGCTTTATTGAGAATTCATGCTCTTGGGTTCCCCTTGAATTCTATTAATATGATGGGGCCCAAGTACCTTCATGTTAAACAGCCTTCTTTGCTGATTTTAATGCTTATGGTCTGAGGACAAATTCTGAGAATCATTAATGCTTTAGAATTTTAATGTGAAAAGAACTAAATGGGGTAACGAGCCCAAACTTCCTTATTTTTAAATTGAAGAAATTGAGCTTAAACGAGATGATAAACTCACGGCTAACTGCTAACTAATCTGGGACTAGAAACTGGGTTCTCCTACACTTTAGTTTATGAGGCTATGAGGCTTAAGGTGAGACATGACTACATAGAAGTAAAATAGCTCAGGGTTTATGGGATTGAGCCATGTGGCTGCCTCAAACATGTAAATTTGAGAATGTTACTGAAATGCAGAAATATGAGGACTATAGATTATTTCCTGAATTATCTGGAAAGGTCTTTTTGTGTAGGTTATCAAGTCTAAACTTGCATTCAGTTCTTAAAATCCCCGGTGCCAAGTGGGCATCCATTTGGATGAAGATTTGTTTGAAGATTTCTAGGGATAAATATGCCCCCAACCACCCTGAGCCCCTCTCCCTGTCCACTTTCTAACAGCTTATTTCCCATTATAATTACTTTCCTTTTGAGCTGGAAATCTCTCCTCCCTGCCTGAGCTTCTATTGCCGAGGCTAGTCCTACTTTCTTTCTTTTCAATATTTGTTATTTTTGTTTTTAATCAAAGGATAATTGCTTTACAATATTACTTTGGTTTCTGCCATACATCAGCATGAATCAGCCATAGGTATACATATGCCTTCTCCTTCTTGAAACTGCTGCTGCTAAGTCGCTTCAGTCGTGTCTGACTCTATGCGACCCCATAGACGGCAGCCCACCAGGCTCCCCCATCCCTGGGATCCTCCAGGCAAGAACACTGGAGTGGGTTGCCATTTCCTTCTCCAACGCATGAAAGGGAAAAGGGAAAGTGAAGTCGCTCAGTCGTGTGTGACTCTTAGAGACCCCATGGACAGCAGCCCACCAGGCTCCTCCGTCCATGGGATTTTCCAGGCAAGAGTACTGGAGTGGGTTGCCAGTGCCTTCTCCATTCTTGAAACTACTTATTTTTATTTATTTATTTACTTATTTGGCTGTGCTGGGTCTTAGTTGTAGCACAGGGATCTTTTCATTGAGACCTGCAAACTCTTGGTTGTGGCACGTGGGGTCTAGTTCCCTGACCAGGGATCGAACTCTGGCCCCCCCTTCACTGGGAGCACGGAGTCTTAGCCACTGGACCACCAAGGAAGTCCCTGATCCTATTTTCAAGAGAGATTCAGAACAAGTCCAATTTGCCTTCCACCTGATAACAATCACGCTATCTAAACTGTTATTGTTTAGCCTGAACAACCCAAGGTACTTTGCCATTCTTTGTGTAATTTGACTTTCAATTTTCTTCATTCTGTCTTTTCTTCTAAGTGAAGTCTGTTTGGTCATTTTTTTGTATTAAAAAATGACACCTGAAATAGTCATAGTACTCAGTGTGGTTTGACCAACTCAGAACTCATTATTTCTAGATATTTTTCTCCTAACTACAAGGACTGTGGGCTTCCCAGGTGGCACCGGTGGTAAAGAAAAGAACCTGCCTGTCAATGCAGGAGACACAAGAGATGTGAGTTTGGTCCCTGGGTCAGGAAGATCCTTTGGAGGAGGGCATGGCAACCCACTCCAGTGTTCTTGCCTAGAGAACCCCATGGACAGAGGAGCCTGGCAGGCTACAGCCCATAGGGTCACAAAGTGTCAGACATGACTGAAGCGACTTAGCAACCACACAAGCATAAGGACTGAAAATACTATCTTTTGGGGTGGCCCAGTCACATTCAACTCATAGTCATTTAAAACTCCCATTTTTTTTTTTACATGTGCTGTTAAAATCATGTGTCCTCACATAGTTTGGTTTTTTACAGCCACGTGTTTTACTTCATGGGGCTGCCCATGTGGTGCTTGTGGTGAAGAGCCTGCCTGTCAATGAAACTAACAAACATACTGTAAATCAACTATACTCCAATACAATTTTTAAAAATATTAAAAAAAAAAAGAAAGTGTTCCAGCCTGGGAAATCACATGAGTCAAAGACCAAAGATGAAAGAAAATAACGCTTGGGGTGTGGGTGAAGGGTACACATAGATGGGTCTGGCAGAGACAAGTACCAGGAGAAGGCCAGTGGAAGCAGCTGTGGGATTGGTGAGTGTCTGGGTGGTTGATAGAAATGTTGGTCAGTGGTGTCTGAGACTGACACCAATCCATTAATTGATCTTCTTTAGGGAAGACAGTTTTCCATAACTCTAATCACTACATTTTCCATCCTGTCTACCAAAATATCCTGAGAGATTTGGCCAAATACCTAGCTGAAAATCAGATGCACCATGTTCCCTGACTGAGCAGACTAATAACCTTAATTAAAAAGAAAATGTGTTGACCTTCATCTGGCCTAACTTGGCCCCTGCGAACCTGTGCCAGTCACCTGTGACTGATGTCTGATTTTTTTAAAAAAGATATTTATTTATTTGTTTGGCTGCACCGGGTGTTAGTTGCAGCATGCAGGATCTTTGGTATTCATTGCCACATGTAGGAATTTTTATTTTGCAGCCATGCAGGTGATGTCTGATTTCTCATCCACACGACTCCCCCTGAGTTGGTCCCTAGGGAGAGAGCCAGGAGAAGGCCTCTTGGAAGACTGACCTCATAAAATGTAACGGTGGGTAATTGTGAAATATGATATAGAAAAGATTTTCTCTTGCTCAAGAGATGTCAGCCGGGTTAAAAGGAGCCCTCATGGGGCACTGTCTGGCTGTTACAGCAGAGTGGTTAAGAGCCAGGCCTGGGAGTCAGATTACCTAGATGCAAACCCTGCCTTTTTCAGTTACTGTCTTCGTGACTTTGAACAAAAGGTTGGCTTTCCTCAACTATAAAAGGGAGATCAAATGCCTACATCTCGGGGCAATATGTATTTGAAGTAAATGAAATAATGTATGTCCAGTGCTTGGCACATAGTATGCATTTGATAAGTGTTATTATTTTTCTAGAACAAATTGTTTTCATCGTAAAGACTCTCGCACCTCCTAATTTCTTGCCCTCGTGTGGTCTTGTCATTCTCTCTCATACTTCGTGGAGCAGCCCCCCCCTTTTCTTCCTGTTACAGCAACTGTGAAGTGTAAAGAGAATAAAGTATCTGGAAGCAGCACTATGAATTCTTTTGATTAAAGCGATACTTTTTTTCCTCCCGTTTTTGGAGGCCTGGAGTCAGCTAGCCAGACCGATGTGAAGAAAGACTTGTGGCGTGAGTGAGCTGGTACATGGCTCCATGCCTGCAAAGTCGCCCCACCCCCACGTCTGCAGTGAAGGCTGTGGGTGGACCGGTGACAGGAGGCATTCTTTCTCGGTGCTGTACATGACATCCCAGGCAAATGGACAGCGTGAGCCTTTGTGATTTTGCAACGTTTCATTGTTACTTAGCACTTTAGATTAGCAACTGTCCAAAGCTGAGGCAGCAGCTAATGTTCGGAAAGGGATGTTATTTTGTCAGCTTGTATAATTTACCAGTGGACCAAAATTTGCCCTTCATTTGTAAATTAGAAAAGTAGAATGAGTCCCTGAGCCCTCTGAATTTGGAAATCTTTCCTACCATCCCAGCCATTCATGATATCTAAAATTCCGTTTGGTAATCCAGGGTCACTGGAGATGCCCATTAGATTTTCCCGCACGTTTGGATCAGTGTAGGTATGAATAGATCACGGCTAAGGCCAAGATTTGCCCTCAAGACATTTTGGGGGCTTTCTGAAGGTTTCTAGTAAGCAGTCATGTGTCTTTCCTCTTTTGTAAGTATTCTTCTGGGAGATGGAGTGGTCAAGACATTGCCCACCTCAGTCCCTATTCTCCTGTCTGAAACAAGGAGAGCCTGTTTTAGGAAGAGATGTGGAGATGGTGCATTGTTAATGAGAATGACATGCCCTCTGCGGCCTCCTCAGGCGTGGAGCTGGGCCGTGAGCTGGGAACACCTGCTCTTACGTGCTGTATGTTTCAATCCATTGAAAGATCTTAGTGCAAAATCAAGCATGGAATGATGTTCTGTGGTTTTCAAAGAGGTTCCTACGAGGTTTGAGTTGGATAGGCCAGGCCAAGAACAAACTCATTCATCTGTGACAGATATAACTAGACTCCAATGTCTGGTCTGGGAAAACTGGGCGTGTTTTACAGAACGCACAATGCTTGGGATCCTCATTTAGAACATTTGTAATATTAGTCTGGCCCCAAATTGAGCTGACCTCACAACTGTCAAGAGGGTAAGTGTGTTTGGGTCTGGGTCTTTATGCCATCTAGTGAAATCATCAAGTTTGTTCTCTAGAAAAACCGCAGATCAATTTGCTGCATCTCTAAGTCACTTCCCCTGTAAGGCCAACCCAGTAACCTCATAAAAAAAACAGCTCATATCTCCAAGCCTAACTTTTCTCAGTTCCTCTGGATAAATAAAGTTTCTCTGTGAATCAATTAGAGGAATCTCCATTTTTTTTAAATATCAAAGAATTGGATTAAAATAGATTGTGCAGGAAATGCTGTCACAAAAAAGGCCAACAAAAAGAAGACATGCTTAATTATTGAGTGGAATATTCATAATTTTTCATATCTATCAGCTCAGTGTGTCCCTAACATGTTTTTAAGATGTACAAAAGGAGCACATATTATAGGTCTTCTTTTTTTTTTTTGAGGAAAGCAAAACAAATGCCAATATAATCCTTGTGTTTGAATACTTCTTTCTCTTCAGTTGAACAAAATAACACCATTTCTTTTTCAATTCTCCCTTTTAGGGCTACCCTCCACCCAACCATTGTGTAAAGAAGTTCATTTAAAGGTAAACCCCGCAAGACCTTGAGAAAAGTTTTGCTGCTATACTATTGTAGTTAATCATAAATGATTACTAGTTCCTGCCTTCTCTGCAGTTAATCATGGATTTCTGGTTTTTCAGTCAGGATAAAGAAAGTTTAAATGTCTCCAGGAGCTCTCAGAGACCAGCAGGCTTACCATATTTTCCTCGGAGTGCTCTCTCCTAGTCAGGACGTTTCTGAGTGCCACCTTTAAGTACACCCGTTGTTGACCTGAATGAAAACTAGATGTACAAGTGTTGGAGTAGGAAGTTAATAGGTATGTCCAAACCTATTATTTCCAATAAGCCTTTATGAGGCCTTTCTTCTGAGTTAAGATACCTGGAGGCTTGAATTTGGCCAGTAGTAGGAAGTGGACTTGCCATGGTAGCGTCAGACAGCCTGGTTTTTAAAAGAAGACGGGTCAGAGAATGAAGGCTAGACTCTGAAATACCCATGCCCTTCCTTCCTGTCATCTATCTCTCTTTCCACCTTACCTTTTCCTCTTCTCTTTCTAGCACAGTTTCTCCTCTCCCTCCCCTTTCCATGTCTCTGTCACTGTCTCTCACTTTCTCCTCCTGAAATTTATCTTGACTATTTTCTCCCAGATCAAAGGTAGAAGTGGACCATTTGATTAATTGCCATGCAGCAGAACCCTTTGCCTCCTTGACACACAAGCCAAGCAGACAAAGGGCACTCTTTAGAAGTCTTGAGCTGTGTGGGTGCAGGGTGTAGAATTCACAAGGCTGAGAGCATGGGGCCCTCCCAGCAGGGATGTGAAGGTCCCTAGACCCTGCCAAAGAATAAAGTTGCTACTGCCCACATTGTGTTGAGCCATATTTGCATTTGAGGAAAAAGCATACAACCCCAGCTATTGAGCCATGTGGACTATACAAGTTTGATTTAAAGTTTGAAAAAAAAATCTTTTAATTTCCATGTCTGGACATCAGTAGCATGATGGTTGACAGTCAGGAATGATGACTGACAGTTTAATCTTTTCTTTCCCGTGCTGTGAAGAGTCCTCAGAATTGCACTGTCCCATCCAGGCATCACTAGTCCTGCGTAGCTATTTTCATTCAAATTAGTTAAAATGAAGTAAAACTTAATATTTTGTTCCTTCATCACATTAGTCTCATTTTAAGTATTCAGTAGCTATATGGTGGCATCAGTTACTCTATCAGACTGTGTAGGTAACATAACATTTCCATCTTTGCAGAAAGTTCCTCAGGACAGAACTGTTCCTAATCCTTTGTTCTCTTAAGCCAGGTAGGTTAGAGGAGGCCATGGAGTGCTCCACAATAGAAAGCTGAGTAGGATTTCAGAACTGGCTGAACACAAAGAAAAAGAAAACAGAATGCCATGTTAAAATAAAGAGAGGTGGAATGGAGATACTGTTTGGAAAGTTGTTTTAGAAGTTGAGAAGATATACCTGTACAAATATTTATATATACATAGATACACTGATACAATTATAGATGGAATTATGACAGTTATTGTGATTATTTCTAAGAGAAGAATGCTCAGCTGAGGGTGAAAGCTTAGTCAATGGCTATGTGCTTTCTCTACTCATCAGAACTAAAATTTAGGGTTCAACCCTCCTAACCTAGGCTAGGTCTCAGGTGGGGAACCCTGCCTTCTTTGTAAGGCTAACAGTTGCTTTGAGTAATTGAGATGTGCTTAAATTCCCAAAGGGAATTTTGTTCCCACAGATCATCTTCCCTGGATCCTAACAGGGGTCCAGAGTCACTACCTTCAGGTAGTGAAAATGATGATTTTAAAGCAAAGATCTTCTTTAGCCTAACCAATAATCTTCCTCTTGAATTGAACACAGATCCCATCAGACCTTTCTCTCAAGTTAATTCATGGTTCAAGCCTGATTTGGATGTTTGTCAGTCATACAGAAAAGACCCTTTGGCTACTCTGCCCCAGTGTCATGATTACAAAGACACAGACTAAGATAATGGATTCTAGTCTCCTGGCTTGCACAAGGCAGACTTTTCCAAGCCAGGTGGCAATATCATTGAGATCCAGTGTCCCTCAAAGCAAGAACATTGGGTTCTTCAGAGACGTCAACTTTGGCCGCTGTACTGTGACTTCCTAAATTCGCTAATGATCCTGCCCTTCTTCTCCTCCCCCCAGGCACTTTCATTTACTTTTCAACCCTTTTGGCTCTGACCTCTTGGTGGTTACAAAACTAAATGGATAAGAGGGCTGGGGAATAATCCACCAAACCTTCATCGAGTCTTAAGTATTTAGGTATTGGTGTCTGTGTGCCGGGTCCTTCTAACCTGTTCCTCATTGAAACATGAGGGAAGGCAGTCTGAGCATCACGTGTTCTGGTAAAATCTCTCTGAGCTAAAAGTTAAGGGGGTCTCACTGCCTTTTTGGAGGATGAATGGAGTTTGTGATGATCCCAGGAGAAGCGATCAGAGGTTTAATCAGCACATATGTGAGCCTGATTCTTCGCTGGTAACGATTAGAACTTTCCATCAACACATTTGTTACTAATCAACAAATATTTATTGAGTGCATCTTCATCAGATGTTGAGCTATAACGAGGGAACCTATCGTCTATTTGTCAAGTTTTGAACAGATCGATGATACGTTATGATTCACAAACTTGGGAAGTCTCAAACGTTTTGTGTTGAGTATTTTAAAGGTTTTATTTTTATCACCAAATGTGAAAAGTGGAATGTGAAGAAAGATTGTGGAAGAGGAACGGTCCCTCCTTATCTCTGTTTCCTAGGTCTGGGATGAACTGCGGGGAGAAAATAGGTCATTTGAAGGATGGGTCCGTTATGAACAAAGTCTGAAAATGAAAATTGAAATGGTTTTTAACTACCTGGCTGTTTCTGCATTGATTAGTTGTTTGTTGAAATAGGAAGGCCATGCCAGAGCTTTCTCTCACATTCCTGGGATCTGAATTTACATGTCTCGTGTCTGCTTTCAGAGCACCGTCAAAACTTGCTTGTCATTTGCCTCATCTCTTCATTGCCAACAACTGGTGTAGCTGAGGGAAGAATCTCTTTCAGAGAGGCGAGGGACCTTGGAAGTCATCTGTTTTCACTTCTTTACCTTCCGAGTGAGACATCTGAGGTCCAGAGAGGTGAAGCGCCTCCCTGCAGGTGCATAGCTTCTTGGGCTAGAAGCTGGATGACTGACATTCTGCTTTCCTCTCTCTCTCTTTTAAATCTGGCTGTGCCAGGTCTTAGTTGCAGCGTGCGGGATCTAGTTCCCTGACCAGGGATTGAACCCAGGCCCCCTGCATTGGGAGCACGAGTCCTAACCACTGGACCCCCAGGGAAGTCCGTGCCTCTCTTAACTAGGTTCTCCACCGGCTTGATTTGCCCTGTGTTTAAAACCATCCCACTGCTGATCTGTGAAGAAGTGTTGGTTACAGAAATGTGAAGGCACATCTTTTGGATAGCTTTTCAGGTCAAAGCAGAGAATTGTTTCTAGAATCTGAGACAGCAACATTTCTAAACAGAGACTTCAAGCTTCTGGATTCTGAGTAGTTTCCCAGTTTGATAAAATGGGCTCTCCTGGCTTTACCTCCTTGAAGAAAGGCTGCTCTATCAGGAACAGTTTGGATAACACAATTTAAAAGCAATACAGCACAGTGATGAAAGTACGGATTCCAGAGCCAAGCTGGGTTCATAATCCTGGCTCTGACATGTACAAGTTGTATGACCTTGGACAAACCACTTAATTGCTCTGAGCCTCAGTTTACCCCTGTGTAAACTGGGGATAATGATAACAGTAGTATATTCCTCAGCCGAATCAGTATATTGTAAAGCATTTAGAGTGGTGCCCTGGCACATTATTTAAGTGTTAGCTATTTTTATTACTGGCACATTACTTAAGTGTTTGCTATTTTTATTATGCCTGTATGCTAAGTCACTTCAGTCATATCCAACTCATTGTGACCCCATGGACCATAGCCCATCAGGCTCCTCTGTCCATGGGATTCTCCAGGCAAGAATATTAGAGTGGGTTGTCATGCCCTCCTCCAGGGGATCTTCCTGACCCAGGGATCAAATATGGGTCTCCTGCGTTGCAGGCGGATTCTTTACGATCAGTGCTACCCAGGAAGCACCCCCCCACACACACACTTTTTTCTTTATTTACTTGGGTAAATGCAATGTACTCTATCCTCTATTTCCTACATAAAACTATAAGAAAAAAGGAAAAGCATAAGAAATCAAGGGAGTGATGTGATTTGAAAGTGTCAATTCATCATCTCTTTAATTGGCCTGACACATCACTAGAATAATCTACTATGGCCTAAACCATGGGGTATTAGAATTATCAGAGGCTTGAGAGGTCACCTGACCCATCTTGCTGGCTTAAGAAAGAGCCTGAGGCCTAGAGAAGGACCCACAATCTTAACGGTCAAGTTCAAGTGCCTGCTGTCCACCAGTAGCCTGGCCATGGTGGCTGGAAAACAAGACATTGCCTGAAAAGGGGGGAGGTGGCTGAGACATTTAGTGGATCCTAGAAAGGAAAAGGAAGGACTTATTCCAGTTGTTAGAAAGACTTGCCACTGAGGAGTGGTTCAATGAAAGGAAGAAAAGAACTATGCTTTCCTGAGTCACACTGTTCCCCTCCTCCTGCCCCATTTCTGAGCCTGCCTATTGGTTTATATTTCAATTGCATCTGGTGGTGGCAGTGGTGGAATTTCTAACTCAGGTCCCCATGAAGCATAAACAAAGTTCCTCTTAGTTGAATGGGGTTCCCTCATGTCTCCTCAAGTTTGTACCCACAAGCTTCAGAGAGAATTAAATGTCCTTCATCAAGCATCTGGTGCTTCCCTAGTGTCTCAGATGGTAAAGAATCTGCCTGCAATGCAGGAGACTTGGGTTTGATCCCTTGGTCGGGAAGATCCCCTGGAGGAGGGCATGGCACCTGACTCCTGTATTCTTCCCTGAAGAATTCCATGGATAGAGGAGCCTGGCAGGCTACAGTCCGTGGGGTCACCAAGGGTTAGACATGACTGAGTGACTAACACTTTCATCAAGCATCCAGCTGACATCCCAACAGAGCCAAGTTCTCATTCAGGTTCCCAGTGGGTCAGGACCCCACTTTTCAAGACAGCGACATGGATGAGCAAGATAATGACATGGATGAGCTATCATAATGAGATGACACATTTTAGTGATTAACTTCATTTGGTCTTGTATTGCCATTTTTATTGTGAAGTAAATAGTACATTCAAAAGAGTATATGCCATATATTTATAATTAAAGGCAAATAAAAAATGAATACTCAGTATTTACCATTCAGGTTTTAAATTAGAACATGTTAATATTTCTTATAAGGGCTAGATCAAAAACTCCATGAGGTCATGTGTATATAGTATATAATATGTCTTTACACATGTATATAATCATATATATATATATTTAGTATTTGGCACTATCATGTGTGTGTGTATATATATATGTTATATATATATAGTATATGTACATACATATAGTTTAGTATATGATAAATTGCTTAAAGAGGTTAAGCAACTTGACCAGAGTTCAGTTCAGTTCAGTTCAGTTCAGTTCATTCACTCAGTCGTGTCTGACTCTTTACAATCCCAAGAATTGCAGCATGCCAGGCCTCCCTGTCCATCACCAACATTTTTCTTCAGTTTCCTTGTTGTATATCACAAAGCATGAAGATTTTAATTTCTATTGAATGCCTGATCCAGCACTCATTGGAGAGTCATTTGGATAAAATACAGGTTATTAGAAATACAAATTTATTTAGTTCAGTTCTGTTCAGTCTCTCAGTCATGTCCGACTCTTTTCGACCCCATGAATCGCAGCACGCCAGGCCTCCCTGTCCATCACCAACTCCTGGAGTTCACTCAGACTCACATCCATCGAGTTGGTGATGCCATCCAGCCATCTCATCCTCTGTTGTCCTCTTCTCCTCCGGCCCCCAATCCCTCCCAACATCAGAGTCTTTTCCAATGAGTCAACTCTTTGCATGAGGTGGCCAAAGTTTTGGAGTTTCAGCTTTAGCATCAGTCCTTCCAAAGAACACCCAAGACTGATCTCCTTTAGAATGGACTGGTTGGATCTCCTTGTAGTCCAAGGGACTCTCAAGAGTCTTCTC
Organism: Budorcas taxicolor; assembly: GCF_023091745.1. Taxonomy (NCBI): domain Eukaryota; kingdom Metazoa; phylum Chordata; class Mammalia; order Artiodactyla; family Bovidae; genus Budorcas; species Budorcas taxicolor. The sequence continues at coordinate 26,626,800 of NC_068914.1, forward strand.
CAACACCACAGTTCAAAAGTATAATTTCTTCGGCACTCAGCTTTCTTCACAGTCCAACTCTCACGTCCATACATGACCACAGGAAAAACCATAGCCTTGACTAGAGGGACCTTAGTCGGCAAAGTAATGTCTCTGCTTTTGAATATGCTATCTAGGTTGGTCATAACTTTTCTCCTAAGGAGTAAGCGTCTTTTAATTTCATGGCTGCAGTCACCATCTGCAGTGATTTTGGAGCCCCTCAAAATAAAGTCTGACACTGTTTCCACTGTTTTCCCATCTATTTCCCACGAAGTGATGGGAAAAGATGCCATGATCTTTGTTTTCTGAATGTTGAGCTTTAAGCCAACGTTTTCACTCTCCTCTTTCACTTTCATCAAGAGGCTTTTTAGTTCGTCTTCACTTTCTGCCAGAAGGGTGGTATCATCTTCGTATCTGAGGTTATTGATGTTTCTCCCGGCAATCTTGATTCCAGCTTGTGCTTCATCCAGCCCAGCATTTCTCATGATGTACTCTGTATAGAAGTTAAATAAGCAGGGTGACAATATACAGCCTTGATGTACTCCTTTTCCTATTTGGAACCAGTCTGTTGTTCCATGTCCAGTTCTAACTGTTGCTTCCTGACCTGCATATAGTTTTCTCAAGAGGCAGGTCAGGTGGTCTGGTACTCACATCTCTTTCAGAATTTTCCACAGTTTATTGTGATGCACATAGTCAAAGGCTTTGGCATAGTCAATTAAGCAGACATGGATGTTTTTTCTGGAACTCTCTTGCTTTTTCCATGATCCAGCGGATGTTGCCAATTTGATCTCTGGTTCCTCTGCCTTTTCTAAAACCAGCTTGAACATCTGGAAGTTCACAGTTTACGTATTGCTAAAGCCTGGCTTGGAGAATTTTGAGCATTACTTTACTAGTGTGTGAGATGAGTGCAATTGTGCAGTCGTTTGAGCACTCTTTGGCATTGCCTTTCTTTGGGATTGAAATGAAAACTGACCTTTTCCAGTCCTGTGGCCACTGCTGAGTTTTCCAAATTTGCTGGCATATTGAGTGCAGCACTTTCACAGCATCATCTTTCAGGATTTGAAATAGCTCTACTGGAATTCTATCACCTCCACTAGCTTTGTTTGTAGTGATGCTTTCTAAGGCCCACTTGACTTCACATTGCAGGATATCTGGCTCTAGGTGAGTGATCACACCATCGTGATTATCTGGGTCATGAAGATCTCTTTTGTACAGTTCTTCTGTGTATTCTTGCCACCTCTTAATATCTTCTGCTTCTGTTAGGTCCATACCATTTCTGTCCTTTATTGAGCCCATCTTTGCATGAAATGTTCCCTTGGTATCTCTAATTTTCTTGAAGAGATCTCTTGTCTTTCCCATTCTATTGTTTTCCTCTATTTCTTTGCATTGATTGCTGAGGAAGGCTTTTTTATCTCTCCTTGCTATTCTTTGGAACTCTGCATTCAGATGCTTATATCTTTCGTTTTCTTCTTTGCTTTTTGCTTCTCTTCTTTTCACAGCTATTTGTAAGGGCTCCTCAGACAGCCATTTTTGCTTTTTTGCATTTCTTTTCCATGGGGATGGTCTTGCTCCCTGTCTCCTGTACAATGTCAGGAACCTCCATCCATAGTTCATCAGGCACTCTGTCTATCAGATCTAGTCCTTTAAATCTATTTCTCACTTCCACTGTATAATCATAAGGGATTTGATTTAGGTCATACCTGAATGGTCTAGTGGTTTTCCCTACTTTCTTCAATTTAAGTCTGAATTTGGCAATAAGGAGTTCATGATCTGAGCCACAGTCAGCTCCTGGTCTTGTTTTTGCTGATTGTATGGAGCTTCTCTATCTTTGGCTGCGAAGAATATAATCAGTCTGATTTCGGTGTTGACCATCTGGTGATGTCCATGTGTAGAGTTTTCTCTTGTGTTGTTGGAATAGGGTGTTTGCTATGACCAGTGCGTTCTCTTGGCAAAACTCTGTTAGCCTTTGCCCTGTTACACAGTTAGAAGAGACAGATCTGGAGTTGAAACCAGGCCTGTCTTACGGCCTGAAGGCTTAATCACGCTACCCTGTTGCCTAATCTGTTATGCCCCTTTGCTGTCCTCGCTAAACTTTAGTACTCAGTGCATGACTGGCATGTCAGTTAGGACCAAAGCCAGGCTTGGCTCACTGAGAATCTACAGGTACAACAAGGGCTGCAGACTCTGGTGTGCTGCCCCCCATGCCTAGTAAAGAACTGAGTGTGCCCATCTGTCCCCAGTTCTGTGTTCAGAGATATCTCAGTGGGTGCTTGAAATCCTCCGTGATGGCAGTATTTCCACAAGGCAACTGCTGTAAGTCATGAGTCTCCCTTCCTCTCCCTGAGAGTGGATATGCTGGCACACCAGCCTGGGATTCCTGACTTGAAAGATAGAAGCTGCTTGGGTCTCTGGGGCCAGGGAGAGGCTGCAAGGTGAGGTGAAAACAGAATGTTCAGCGAGGTATGGGGTGAGAGGGCACAGGCCATGCACTGTTCCTCAAAGTGAGGCCCTGGGGAGCACATTAAAAAATGCTGAGTCCCAGTGAAAACACATTGGATAGCACAGGGAACTCTACTTAATGCACTGTGGTGACCTGAACGGGAAGGAAATCCAAAAGGGAAGGGATCTGTGCAGATGTATGGCTGATTCATTTTGCTGTACAGTAGAAACTAACACAGCATTGTAAAGTAATAAAACTCCAATAAAAATTAACTATAAAAAATGCTGAGCCCCAGCCTCCCTGCCCAGAGATTTCTGTCAATTGATCTGTGCTGGGGCCCTAATATCTGCATTTTAAAAAATTTAAAAAAAATTTTTTTAACAGTAGTTCTTTGTTGGTCATCCTTTTAAAATATAGCAGTGTATACAGGTCAGTCCCAAACTCCCAATCTGTCCCTCCCCCTCACCCTTGCCTCTTGGTAACTATATGTTCATTCTCAAAGTCTATGAGTCTGTTTCTGTTTTGTATATAAGTTCATTTGTATCTTTTTTTTTTAATTCCACATATAAGAGAATATCAGCATTTTTAAGCACCCCTGCTGATTTTTATGCACACTAAACTTTGAGAAGTAGTCCAGTGCTTCTCAGACTTTAACAAGCATACAAATCACCTCAGGAAATCTTGTTAAAAAGCAGGCTCTGATTCAGTAGGTGTGGCCGGGGCCTGAAATTTCACAGTTCAAACAGGGTTCCAGGTGGTGTCAGTGCTACTGGTCCAGGGATCTTGCTTGGCAGAAGAAGCAGGTCCAACTCGCTTGTTTTACAGATGAGGAACCTAAGAAAGTCTTCCTTGGGTTAAGAGACTTTAGCTGGGGAGGGTGAGGGGAGACCTGGAGATTGCAATTGACACATATACACTATTGATGCTGCTGCTAAGTCACTTCAGTCGTGCCCGACTCTGTGAGACCCCATAGACGGCAGCCCACCAGGCTCCCCTGTCCCTGGGATTCTCCAGGCAAGAACACTGGAGTGGGTTGCCATTGCCTTCTCCAATGCATGAAAGCGAAAAGTGAAAGTGAAGTCGCTCGGTCGTGTCTGACTCTTCGTGACCCCATGGTCTGTAGCCCACCAGGCTCCTCCGTCCATGGGATTCTCCAGGCAAGAGTGCTGGAGTGGGGTGCCACTGCCTTCATAGAGGACCTACTGTGTAGCTCAGGGGACTCTACTCAGTGCTGTTTGGTGACCCATGTTGCTGTTATGCTCCGTCGCAGCCAACTCTTTGTGACTGCATGGACTATAGCCCACCAAGCTCCTCTGCCCTTGGAATTTTCCAGGCAAGAATACTGGAGTGGGTTGCCATTTCCTCCTCCAGGGGATCTTCCTGACCCAGGGATTAAACCCAAGTCTCCTGTGTCTCCTGCACTAGCAGGCGGGTTCTTTACCACCAGTGCCACCCGAGGTGATCTAAATGGGAAAAAAATCCAAAACAGAGTGAATATATGTATAGTTATAGCTGGTTCACTTTGCTGTACAGCAGAAACTAATGCAACATTATAAAACAACTATCCTCCAAATAAAAATTAATTTTAAAAAAATCAGAGAGAGACTTAACTAGTTAATCATTTAACAGCTGCTTCCCGAATACAATGAGGAAGATACCAAAGAGCATTCCTCTTCAATGTAACAATAAAAATAGGAGTTTTTATTAGATACCTGTTATGTGAGAGACGCTGAGTTACCAATATTAGTAATACATGAAGCATGGCCTCAAATTGCTTCTAGTCTGATGCAGGAAATAGGTGTTTCGTATCTGAAGTAAACAAAGGACAGAAGGAAGTAGGGTATGGTGAAGAAAGGACAGGAGAAGTGGAGCTGATTTTCTGGAGAAGTGATTTAAACTTTTTGGAACTCCAGCTTTTTCTGAAAACATTTCAAAGACAGGGTTACCAAAGAAGATGTCTAGAGTTAGGATTCTATGAACTGTAAGAGGTGGTTTTTTTGGTTTGTTTTTAAATCAAAAGCTGAAAACTGGTGACCCATGGACCAGAATTGCCCGTGAATTGTTTTGTTTTGTTTAGTTTTAAAGAAAAAAGTTAAAGTTTACTGATTTCATTATTTTAAGTAAAATTTAAATGTTAGAATAGGCCACAACACATCATTAGAACCCTTTACTATAAGACTGAACCAGCAAATATTAAAGCTGCAGGAAGCCTAAGAGATCCCCTGACCGACACTGATATTGTCTTTAAAAATCTTGAACCAACTTTGAGAAACTGGGACATCTTACAGAGAAATCATTATTTTTGCCTTCTCTTGAAAATAAGAACACCTGGCGATCCTGGACTTGTAATGATGCCCATCAAAAACTGGCTAGAGCTGAGTGAGTTTCCCCCTTTTATTGGGGCCTGAATTTTCAAGGTTCACCACTGTTCCCACCTCCCACACAATGCGTATACCTCTGAGCTCATTCAATTCCTTCATTTTCCATTGCCTGTCTGGCTCCTCCTCGAGGCAGTGGGTTTACCTTAAATGTGTAGTAAAACTGGGAAAAGAAGCCAGTGGAACTAGAGTTGTCCCACACTTGTCTTGTGCCACAAAACAGCAGTTCCCAAAGTGTGGGACCACCATCAGCATCTCCTGGTAACCTTGATAGAAATGCAAACTCTTGGCACTACTGCAGACCTACTGGAATCAGAAACTCTGAAGGTGAGGTCTATTTATTCTGTTGTTCCGTCAGCCTTGTGGGTGGGACCAATATGCACTAAAATTGGAGAACCACTGTAGATGCAGGCAGCATGGAGAGGAGCAGAGCCAGGTGATTCAGGCAAGGCCACCTGCACCTTGGTGATGGGGAGTGGGGGGTGGATGTGCACGATTTCATAGGTTCACAAGTCAGTGGGGTCTGGGGTCAGAGCCAGGGCTTGGTGTGAGTTTTTAGGCCTATGGAACTCTTGCTTTGCTTCCAGCAGTTTCTGCTTCTCTGTGTCAGATTCGGGGTCACTGCAGTCTGCCTGAGTTGAGGCTCAGGATCCCGTGTCTGTCCTCTCCCATGCTGCCTTCATTCAGTTCAGTTCAGTTGCTCAGTCGTGTCCGACTCTCTGCGACCCCATGAATCGCAGCATGCCAGGCCTCTCTGTCCATCACCAACTCCCGGAGTTCACTCAGACTCACGTCCATCAAGTCAGTGATGCCATCCAGCCATCTCATCCTATGTCGTCCCCTTCTCCTCCTGCCCCTAATCCCTCCCAGCATCAGAGTCTTTTCCAATGAGTCAACTCTTCTCATGAGGTGGCCAAAGTACTGGAGTTTCACCTTTAGCATCATTCCTTCCAAAGCTGTCCACAATCTTTGAATCCTCAAAAATCTCAACAACGTGGACTTAGTAAGAAGTGAGAGCGGAACCACTGTGGCCTCTTTTGATTGGCAGGTGATTAACCCCTTGGAGTCTTGTCCACATGACAGAGTTCCGTGGTTCTGAGTTAGAGGGAAAGGGTTATGTAAACATGAGAGAATTTCAGCAGATTTCAAAGTATACAGTATATACACTGCCCATCTTTTTTACCATGTCTATTTTTAAGGATCTAGCTTTCTCCTCTCTGTGTTGTGTGATTCCTCAAGGTCTCACAATGCTGCTTTTCTGCCATTCTGATTGCAAGGGATCCTCCAGTAACCTCCTTCCTTCTCAGGGCTCCTCTCCACTCACTGCCTAATTCTTATCCTTAAGGTCTCTAGTTACACCTCATCATTTCTTGGAGCCCTTGCTGATGCCCAGGGAATGGGACAGTTTGTTACAGTCTGCTGGAATGGCTCTGGACAGGTTTGTGTCTTTCATTTCTGCTCAGCACCCAGCACATACCTGGCACATAGGAGGTGCTCAGTTAACACTTGCTGAATGAATAAGCTTCCTGTGAACACTGTGCACAGCATGGCCCTGTGGTTAAGCACCCTGGCTCTGAAATTGGTCAGCCTAGGTTTGAACTCTGGCTCCACCTACCTGCACGTATGCTCTTGAATGAAGCGCCTAACATCTCTGGGCTTCCTATAAAGAGCACACTATCTGTTTGCAAGGTGTTTTGCGTTACCAGAGTGCCTGGTAGAGCTCAGTATACATTAGCATAATTAGGCCCCTCGTGATGATTTATTCAACTGGATTGATGACAATTCCAAGTTTAAATTTTACCTGAAAGGAATTCTATTTCTTTAAGGGGAGAGATTTGTGAGACCTGACCAAAATAAAACACTGGAGGTGTGCCTACCTGCTCAACAAGAAGGGCCTCAGCTGCATCTTTCTCTTCTCTTTCCAAGGAAGCCACAAGCTGAGACTGATCAGGTTCAATCAGACAGACTTAGGGTAGATACATTCTGAGGGGAAACCCAAAGTTCAGAAGCATTTCTGCTGTTTAGACCCACTCCATGAGTATTTCTTCCAAACAGCTTAAAGAAGGTGTTAAATCCAGTCGCTCACTACAGACATATGTACATGACTATATGAGCCTGTTTGTATCTGGGAGAAAGATGCTGAATGCAATCCAATTCCTGTGCATTTTACCTATTTTATCTCGAGCTGGCTGCCTTCTGTGACAGGGTTGTAATTAATATTGTTGTAGAACAGGAGGCTCATTAAATCGGTCTCATTATGACTGTTCAGGTTCTAGGGCTCAGCTGAAAAGGATTTCCCTATTATCAGCGCCTGACATATACTCCTAATCAAGCAGGCCAATTCTCTTCTGTCAAAGACTGTCTTCCAAATGGAGATGGTATTTATTCTGGCTTGTACTATTAGTGTGAAAAATGCTGCCCCTGCTGACAGACAGATAGGCCTGTCTCACAGGTGGGGCTCCCTTGGTAGACACGCAGAATATAAGAATTTATAAGGCCTTATGATTTCAGTGGCTGGCTTGACCGTTGGACTCATTCTTTTTATATGTACATAATTTTGGCTGTGCTGGTCTTTGTTTCTGTGCAGGTTTTTCTCTAGTTGTGGTGCACAAGCTTCTCATTACAGTGGCTTCTCTCGTGGAGCACAAGCCCTAGGGCACACGGCTTCAGTAGCTGTGGTTCCTGGGCTCTACTGCACAGGCTCAACAGTTGTGGCACACGGGTTTAGTTGCTCCACAGCATGTGGGATCTTGGAACGGGAATTGAAGCCTTGTCTCCTGGGTTTTCAGGTGGATTCTTTACCACTGAGCCATCAGGGAAGCCCTGGGTTCATTCTTTGACTGAAATTAGGCTCAGTGAGAAATTTTGAAAAGAAGAAGAAACCTCATAATTATAAATTTGCAGAATCTCCAAGTCAGAAGAGGCATTAGTAGTCAATTAATCTTCTACCCAACACGGGAGTTCCCTCTCAGGATGCATGATTCCTGACTGTTTTTGCTTGATTGCTTCCTCTAACAGTATGCTCACTATTTTCACTATCTTCGGTGAGGCCAACTTCATTTTCAGAAAGATCTAAGGAAAATCATATGTGATGCTGATTAACTTTGTCTCCCTCTTACTTTCCCACTGAACCTAGTTCTGCCACTCAGAGCTGCACAGAACAAACTTGGTCACTCTTCTTTGAGAGAGCTGAATGTTTGGGATAGCTTTCCCCTTCTAATTTTCTCTTCTTTACCTTAAATGTCCTCATCTTCCTTTCGAGTTATCTAGGTCCTTCATCCTCCTATTCACTGGCTCAAGGTGAGATACCTTTAAGCTCTCAGAAGATGTGGCATCGAGAAGGGAATGAACCTTCCAGGTATGTTCAGTCCACCCCAGGGCCCAGGGAGGCAACTGTTCCAACAGAGACAGGGTTTCTGGGGTTTTCTGTGAAGGACTGTGTCACTTGGACCCTCCCAGAAATGAAGATGTCGTCCTTTCTTCCTGCAGGCTGCAGGTGCCTGCACCTACCTCACTTCAACCACACCGGCCCAGGCCACAGTCTTTGGGAGACATGACTGCATCTTGTGCTCAGAGACTCGGCAGTCAGGCTGCCTGGATTCAAAGCCCAGCCTTGCTGCCTGTGATCTGGTGTGATACTGGGAAAGTTGCTCCACCTCTCTAAGCCTTGGTGTAGGGATGCTCATAGGGCCTACTTCCTAGCCTATTGTGAGAATTCATGAGATTATGCATGCGAGAGTTAAGCATAGCTCCTGAAAAGTGCTCAGTAGAGTGTTAATGATTATTAACGAGAACTCAACACCAATCATCTATACCTCCTTGCTTCTCTTACTCTGGGCTTTGCGTCTCCCAATTTTGATCTTTTGGGGATAATGCCAATCTTGTGAATGGGGTGGGCTAGGCTATTTTTGGTAATTTCAAGTGAATTTGTTTTTTGACTGAATTCTTTTCCTGTGTCAAGTCCAATACAAACACTCATTGAGAGGCTTTTCCACTCAGAATACTTTTTATATATGACCTCATTTCAAGAGGGAGAGAGACTATGTACTCTGTGTTCTTTCAAACGTTTTAGCTGAATGATCTTCCCTCTTCTCCCCTTCCCTTCCCTTCCCTTCCCTCCCCTCCTCTTTCCCCTGCCCTGTACTCCCCACCTCTACACACACACACACACCCACATACACACACACACACACCCTTGTCTCTTGCCTTCAAATGAGGTCTTACTCAGAATCCCAGGATGTAGGGCAGATAATAGATAAACAGATCCCTTTAGCAATTTTAAGCTCTCCTTGGCAGAAAACACCTCATTGTTTGGGAAACCCCTGGAGGTTGTCTGTGAAACCTGGGACTCTGAGCTCCAGGTCTGAAACCATCTGTGTAAACTGCTCCCTCTGCCAGTTTTCTGATATCTGGCCCCAGTCCTTCCACCTGCCTGCTCCTTTCTTCCTATAGGCTCATTTCCCCTCAGCCTTAGTTTAGAGCTCCACCCCCACCCCACCCCTCATGTACATTGCTCCACCTCAATCCAACTTCTGTATCTTCCCGGCTCAGTTCTCCAAATGGTTTTTTATTTTATCTTCTTCCGACCTCCCTGGGAGTTGATAGTCACTCCCACCCCCCATCCTAAGAAGGACCCCAGGGTTTAGGGGTGGAGTCGTGGAGGGGAAATGATGAAGGAGGTAAATAAAAGCCACCCTCCGAGGGACAGGCACCATCCGGGAGAAGGAAGGGGCAGAAGTGTCTCAGAGCTAGAGAGTTAGCCATTCAAGCCACAAGCCTCCCTGTAGTCTTTATTCTCTTTGAGCTTTCTGTGATAGTCATCCATCCATCCATTCGTTCATTCACCCACTCATTCATTCAACAAGTGATCACTGAATGTCTGAGATCTGACGTCATGCCCTGTTCTGTACATTGGGGCTCCAGGAAGGAAGACATCACAGCCCAGCCCGAGGCGCTGACGGTCCAGTGAAGGAAACTAAGTCAATACTGCTGACCCCCAGGTGCCCCAAGAGTCCTTGATCCCTAGTTCATTTGGCTCAACGGTTACAGCAAAGCATCCCTCGTTTTCCTAACCTGATTTCCTCTCAGAGCTTAGTCTGTGCAATACTGTGTTCTTCAATTCCAGAGCCTGACAAGTATGAGGAAAAAAAATCCCACATACACTCATAATGCAAATTTTTATATTGCACACCTGTGGCCAGAGGAATCGTCATGTAACTCCACCTCTGTCACAGCATTCCCTTTCCAGAAGACTTCCCAGGAAGTACTGATTCCTTAGCTCCTCCTCAGAGCTCCCCAGCCCCCAGTTCTTCCTTTTCTAAGCTCCCAGCCATTAGTATAGATGCTAACCCAGGACAGGAAATCCATTCTGCTCTGTGATGTCACTTTGATTGTTGTTGCAGTTATCGATAAACTCATTACTTAGCTTCTCATGTATTTAGGCAGTACTTTCCTAATTATTTTAAAAAATGAGAGTAATTATAGGAAAAACAAAAGCTCTCTTTCATCTAGGTCTGTCTCTGTTTCTTCCCCTCTCCCTGAGAGAAAGTATATGTCCCTCTGTACCATTTAAAAAACACACTTAATCTAATGCAGATTCTAATGCATTCATAGAATATGTAGAGTATTATTTTCATTATGTGTGTTCTTGCATGAATTTTATTCTATGATATGCACCATTCTACAATCTGTCTTTTTCACTCTCTGTATTTTCAAGATCTATTCGTGTTGACATACAATCCCTAGTTAGTTCCATCAAATTACTCTGTTGTATTCTAGGAAGCCAGCACGATACATTTTATTGGTCCTTCTCATGATGTATATTCGGATTGTTTCTACTTTTTTTTCTTGTTTTGAACAATGCTTCAGTGAACTTCCCATACATGCTGACAAAAGGCTTACAAACCCTTTGGGAGGCAGGAATGGTGAACTCTAGCTTTTGAATCCTCTGTTCCCCCTCAGCACAAGGTCCTACCTATGGTGCTTGCTGTGCTGTGCTTAGTCACTCAGTCGTGTCCGACTCTGTGACCACATGGACTGTAGCCCGCCAGGCTCCTCTCTCCATGGGGCTTCTTCAGGCAAGAGTACTGGAGTGGGCCACCATGCCCTCCTCCAGGGAATCTTCCCAACCCAGAAACTGAACCAGGGTCTTCTGCATTGTAGGCAGATTTTTTTTTTACCATCTGAGCTACCAGGGAATTCCCTACCTATGGTAGACAATCAATATATTTAAATATATTTATTCATACATACTTCATGCAACATATGAATTTGTAAGCTAACACAAAAAATCGTGTTTTGAAGTGGTGCCCTGAAATGGAAGTGCAAACCCAGAATTGACAGCTTTGTGGGTATCAGGGTTGATACCTTGAAATTGGGTCTGCTCTCACATTTGAAACATACATGGTAAGAACCTATCCCCTGGATGCAGAAGTGACCCCCCCACCCCAGAGACCTTAGGGAAAAGGAGAAAGATTAGACCCCAAGAGGGACCACCTGCCTGAGCAGGAGTATTTGCTCACTTCCCTGTCCTCTTCCTCCCCCCATGCCCTCACCCCCCCACCTTTTTTTTTTTTCTTTTGAGATCTCTGGAGATACGCTTGGAGCACTAAAGGCCTTAACAAACCTTTGCATTCAAAGTGAAAGTGAAAAGTGTTAGTCACTCAGTCATGTCCACCTCTTTGTGACCCCGTGGACTGTAGCCCTCCATGCTCCTCCTGGGAGGAGAGAAATCCATGGGAATTCCCAGGCAAGAATGCTGGAGTAGGTTGCCATTCCCTTCTCCAGGGGATCGTCCCAATCCCTCATGCAAACCAGAGGCATGATCTCAGAGCAGGGAGGGTTGTGGTGTAATGGTTATGGGGTTTTTGCTTCTTCTGTGGGCTCCTGAACAATGAAGCAGGCAGAGACCAAGCTGGGCAGCCCAGGAAGCTTTTGAGGTGTTTCCCCCTTTTGTTTCTTTGGTCTTTCAATTCAGCAGGTGTTCATGGAGCGGAGGTGAATCAGAGATGAGTCTTGTGTTTATGAGGAAAGGTCAGGCAGGAGGCACAGATCTCCCAAAACAGGAGGCTCCAAGAGGTGCACACAGGGTTGCAGTGTGGAGCATCGTCACCCCAGATGAGACGACTCAGTGCGTGCACGCTGAGTCATGTCCAGCTCTTTGCCACACTATGGACTGTAGCTTACCAGGCTCCTCTGTCCAGGGCATTCTCCAGGCAAGAATACTAGGTGGGTTGTCATGCACTCCTCCAGGAGATCTTCCCAACCCAGGGATTGTACCCATGCCTCCTGCATTGCAGGCAGATTCTTTACCCACTGAGCCACCTGGAAAGCCCAGGAAAGGCTCCATTCAGGAACTAATCTTATTTTTGAGCCTCGCAGAAGAATTTCCCAAGTGGGGCTGGGAGAAGAAAGAGGTAGTGATGGGAGCAAGGCCCATGTAAGGTTTTGGAGGGAGCTGCGATGGTAAAGGGATGTGTTTGGCACATCAGCTAATAGTCTAGCTGTGTTTGTTCAGAAGAATGTAAGTCTGAAAGGCAAGTGTAGGAAGGAGTTGATTGCAGGGGTTGTGTCTTTCACTCCTGAATCCCTACCACACTGTGGGTACTTGAAAAATACTTGTTAAATGAAGGCAGATTTAGTCCGCTTTATTTTTTTACTTCCTGATTAAGCCTTAACATATACAAAGGCAAGGATCTTAAGTGTAACTAACACTCTATGTTTTTTTTTTTTCTTTTTTGGCTGAGCAGCCTGTGGGATCTTAGTTCTCTGACCAGGGATTGAATCTGTAACCCCTGCATTGGGAATGTAGTCTTAGCCACTGGACTACCAAGGAAGTCCCTTCTATGATTTTTTGTATATGCAGTGAGCACACAGGTCAAAACAGAACATTCCAAACATCCCAGAGGTCCCCTCACGCTTCCTCCTAGACAATTCTGAATCCCCTATCCACATACACGAGTAACCACTCTTTTGGACTTTTGACACCTAGGTTAGTTTTGTCTGTTCTTGCACTTCATGGAAATGGACTCATACAGAGTCCATACTTTAGGGAGTTTCTTCAGCAGCGCTGCAGAGAAAAGTTTAAGTGAGGAAAAGCTAGCTTATTACAAGACCCCAGGTGAGATGTGAAATGAGGGCTTTGAGCCAGGGCAGTGGCCTTGAGAATGGAAAGGAGGCAACAGACACTGAAGACGGTGGGAATGGCTAGTTCCTCAGGAACTGGCTGTCTGTAGTGGGCGCACACCTTCCAGAGCTCCATCTTGCCCCACAGCTGCATCCGAGCAGGATGCCTCCCAGCTGACTGGATTCAGAAAAGGCTCTGCAGAGGCCCTGGAAGAAGCAGGGTTTGGGGCTGCAGGGCCACAGCAGCCTCTTTTCTTAGGATCATGCTTCGGAAGCCACTCTTCACTTATCAGTCGCCAGAGCCACATTGAGAATAAGGACACCCCAACCCTCCTGTGGCTCTTGGCCAGGGGTTTCTGGCAAAACGCCACTGCTCCAGGTGATGGAGTCAGACGGGGATAAAACAGGATTCCAGAATGAATCAGGAGCATTGGCGTCTGCCCTGTGTGTGTAGCCCAGTGCTTGCTGCCAAAGTGTAGCCTGCTTCCCCTACAGAAAAGAGTTCCAGAGCTGTTCCTAGGGGCTAGAGACAAATGCTCCCCAATCGGAGGGTTTTCATCTGGATGAACTGAGGATCAAGGAGAAACTGGAGAAGTCAGGGGTAGGGCCTTGAAGGAGAAGAGGCCAGGTGCCATCTAGGGAGAAAGAGGGGGATTTCTCTGGGTACTGATTAGAAAGCTGAGTCCCAAGCCTTTGGAGGTGCCATCGACTCCCTCCACTCCTGTTCCCTTAGCAATGGCCACCTGGAGACCCAGGTGTAATCGTCCACTTAATACTCCTGATATTGTCCCAACTTGAAAACAGTTCTACTAGTTTTTGTGGCCCCATGGGCTGTAGCCCACCAGGCTCCTGTCCATGGAATTTTCCAGGTAAGAATAATACTAGGGGCAAATTGCCATTTCCTTCTTCAGGGGATCTTCCCATCTTAGGGATCAAACCTGAGTCTCTTACATCTCCTGCAATGACAGGTGGATTCTTTACCACTGAGCCACCTGAGACGCCCATAGTTTCTTGCTACTTGATGCCTTATTGTGGCTTTGCTAAGGTTTGAATCTTTAATTTGCTGCATAAAGCAGTAGTGTTGGAACCAACCAGTGTTGGAACAGGTGTGAGAAGAGATTCCGAATAAACAATGAAGAAATTTCCATCCCTCTTTCACAGACTGCCAAGGTGTGCAAGAGGTGAGGCAGTGATTGGGGTGGGAACCTGGTGGTGGAAGGAGCCTGTGAATGAGAATCCAGCAGCCCCTCCCTTTTTGGAACACACCTTCCAGCTGGGAAAAGATATGTAAACAAATGATTATCAAACAAGGTATTCTGTTTAGCATGGAGATGCAGGTGCTGTGGGAGCTCAGGAAAGGGAGGGGTTAAAGCACAATTGCACTCATCTCACATGCTAGTAAAGTAATGCTCAAAATTCTCCAAGCCAGGCTTCAGCAATACGTGAACCATGAATTCCCTGATGTTCAAGCTGGTTTCAGAAAAGGCAGGAGAACCAGACATCAAATTGCCAACATCCGCTGGATCATAGATAAAGCAAGAGAGTTCCAGAGAAACATCTACTTCTGCTTTATTGACTATCTCAAAGCCTTTGACTATGTGGATCACAATAAACTGCGGAAAATTCTGAAAGAGATGGGGATACCAAACTACCTAACCTGCCTCTTGAGAAATCTGTATGCAGGTCAGGAAGCAGCAGTTAGAACTGGACATGGAACAACAGACTGGTTCCAAATAGGAAAAGGAGTACGTCAAGGCTGTATACTGACCCTGCTTATTTAACTTGTATGCAGAGTACATCATGAGAAATGCTGGACTGGAAGAAACACAAGCTGGAATCAAGATTGCCGGGAGAAATATCAATAGTCTCAGATATGCAGATGACACCACCCTTATGGCAGAAAGTGAAGAGGAACTAAAAAGCCTCTTGATGAAAGTGAAAGAGGAGAGTGAAAAAGTTGGCTTAAAGCTCAACATTCAGAAAACGAAGATCATGGCATCTGGTCCCCTCACTTCATGGGAAATAGATGGGGAAACAGTGGAAACAGTGTCAGACTTTATTTTGGGGGGCTTCAAAATCACTGCAGATGGTGACTGCAGCCATGAAATTAAAAGACGCTTACTCCTTGGAAGAAAAGTTATGACCAACCTAGATAGCATATTCAAAAGCAGGGACATTACTTTGCCGACTAAGGTCTGTCTAGTCAAGGCTATGGTTTTTCCTGTGGTCATGTATGGATGTCAGAGTTGGACTGTGAAGAAGGCTGAGCACCAAAGAATTGATGCTTTTGAACTGTGGTATTGGAGAAGACTCTTGAGAGTCCCTTGGACTGCAAGGAGATCCAACCAGTCCATTCTGAAGGAGATCAGCCCTGGGATTTCTTTGGAAGGAATGATGCTAAAGCTGAAACTCCAGTACTTTGGCCACCTCATGCAAAGAGTTGACTCATTGGAAAAGACTTTGATGCTGGGAGGGATTGGGGGCAGGAGGAGAAGGGGATGACAGAGGATGAGATGGCTGGATGGCATCGCTGACTCGATGGACGTGAGCCTGAGTGAACTCCGGGAGATGGTGATGGACAGGGAGGCCTGGCATGCTGCGATTCATGGGGTCACAAAGAGTCGGACATGACTGAGCGACTGAACTGAACTGAACTGAACTGAAGGGATGCCAGCCACAGATCAGAACAGATGTCATACTAAACTGGTTGTTTCTCACAACATTTGAGCCTCACAAATCCTGTATGATGTTAGAAACTCTTATGCACATTTTACAGATAGAAACTGGGGCTCAGAAAGGTTAAGTAACTTGCTCCAGTGTACACAGCCAAACAAGAGTAGCTGTGATTCAGACTCAACAACCGTGCCTGAGGATTACATACCCGCAGTAACACAGTCCTCAATACCTGGAGCAGTTCCTCAGTCCATGAGGCCACAGGGAAGTGGAAAGAGGGCACAGTCTTGGGCAGGAGACTGACATTGTTTGGCACAGGCTGGCCCAGGGTCCCCTCCTCTAGGATGCTCAGAAGAGGTAGCCCAGGTGTGAGTATTCAGGGGCCCATGAAAAGTTCTGATTTCCTTTAATATCAGAAGGGGAAAAAAAATGTACTTTCAGGACACACACAAAATGTTTATAATCTATAATACTGATATACACACACATACATATATATATATTTGTATAAAGTATATTATACCAATGCAACAGTAAAGTGTCACTTATTTTTTATTTTTTGTGGAGGAAGTTTCCCTCTGAGAAAAGCACCTAGGGCTCACAAAAGGCACAGTGGGGCCCTGGCCTGGCAGTTCCCACCCTTCCTCCTGCCCCGTGCTGCATGTGTTCACTTAGCCCTGGAGTTCTGTCTGCCTCTTGTGAGTCCTTCTTCCCCTCTGCTCACATTCCCACTCAGGCCAGGGCAGTGCCATTGCAGCAGCCTCCTGTCTGGTGGCCCTGCCTTCAGTTTCCTCTCTCTTTTCCCAACTTTTCCCAACTTGCAGTGTTCTTTGATCCGTTTTTATTCATTTTATATTTTTATTTATTCCTACGGTTTTATGTGTAGAATGTGTTTAGCCAGAGGGCTTGGAGTCACCTGTGTCCCTTGGAGGTAAAGCAAACCCACTTTTTTAAAAACTAAAATATTAAAATGGGTAAGATATCCATAGCATGAAGTTTACCATTTTCAAGTGTACAATTCAGTGGCATTAAGTACATTCACAGGGTTGTGGAATCCTCACATCTATCTATTTCCAAAAAGATTCATCCTTGGAAAGAGAAACTGGCTACAAAGCAACAGTTCCCCATTACCCACTCCTCCCAGCCCATGGTAACTTCCTTCCCATTCCCCAACCCCTGCCAGCTGTATTTGAAATATAGCTGACATGTAACACTGTATAAATTTAAAGTACACAATGTAATGATTTATGTATATATTGTAAAAGGTTTACCAGAGTAATTTTAGTTAACAAATTCATCACCTCACATAGTTACCTTTTATTTTTTTTGCGGTGAGAACTTTTAAGATTATTCTCTCAGCGAATAGTGAGTATCAAATACACTATATCAGCGAATAGTGAGTATCAAATACACTATGCAGTATTGTTAACTGTAGTCACCACGGTACACTGTATCCCCAGAACTTCTTTGTCTTATAACTGAAAATTTGTACCTTTTGACCACCTTCATTAGTTCCCCCCTCTTCACCTTTCCCCTCAACCCTCCCACCAGCCCTGGTACCTTTTGACCACCTTCATTAGGTCCCCCCTCTTCACCTTTCCCCTCAACCCTCCCACCAGCCCTGGCAACTGCCAATCTGCTAGTTCTATAGGTTCAGTTTTTTTTAGATTATGTAGTTGAGATCATGCAGATCATATAGTTTGTCTTTTTCTTAACCTTACCTTCTACTTTCTGTCTCTATGAATTTGATTATTCTAGGTACCTCATATAAATAAAACCATGCAATATTTGTCCTTTTGTATCTGACATTTCACTTAGCATAATGTTTTGAAGCCTCATCCAGATTGTAGCATTTGTCAGAATTTTATTTCCTTTGAAGGAAAAAATATTCTATTGTATGTATATACCGCATTTTGTTTATTCATTCATCTACTTACAGACATTTGAGTTATTTCCTCATTTTGGCTATTCTGACTAATACTACTGTGACATTGGTGTACAAGTATCTGTTTGAGTCTCCATTTCTAACTTTTGGATCTGTACTTAGAAGTGGAATTGCTGGTTCATATGGTAATTTTATGTTTGATTTTTGAGAAACTACTAAACAACAAACCCACATTCTCCTCGTGAGATGGACAAAGCTGTCGTCAAGTCCACTCTTCAAAGCCTGGCACTGTAGATTAAACAGCTATACACACTGTCAAAACTCATCGAAGTGTGCACGTTAAAATGATGAATTTCACTCTAAGGAGAAGGGGGCAGCAGAGGATGAGACGGTTAGATAGCATCACCGAATCAATGGACATGAATTTGAACAAACTCTGGGAGATAGTGAAGGACACAGGAGGCTGGCATGCTACAGTTCATGGGGCTGCAAAGAGTAGGACATAACTCAGTGACTGAACAGCAACAAAATTAGGCTAGACTTTAAAATCATAGCCTTCTTGTCTAAGTGGGCAGATCTCTGAGTGGAAGCTTTAGATGGCTGCAGCAAAGAAGAAAGAACGCTAAAAGCCAGGTAAAGGCAAGCCAGGGAACGAGAGAAAATATTTGCAATTCCCATATGGGATAGGGGATTAATATCCAGATTATATAAACAACTATTACACCTCAACAATGTTAAAACAGACAACCCAGTTAAAAAACAAACAAAAGACTCAAGTAGACTTTTCTCCAAAAAGATACACAATAATTACACAGAAGGATGTTCAATAGCACTAATAATTAGGGAAATACAAGTCAAGTCAATAATATATTGCTTCACATTTTTAAGGACGCTCTTATTCAAAAAGTCCCACAAAATAACAAGGGTTGGTAAGGCTGTAGAGACGGTGGAATCCTAAAGATTACTCATGAGAATGTAAAGTGGTACAACATCTATAGAAAACAGTGTGGATATTCCTCAAAAAATTAAACTAGAATTACCATATGACCCAGCAATTTTGCTTCTGGGTGTAAACAGGAGAGTGTTGAAAGCAGGGTCTTGAAGAGAGATATAGACACCCATGTTCATAGCAGTGTTATTCATAATAGCCAAGAAATGGAAGAAACCTAAGTGTAAATGAGTAAACGAAATATCATTCAGCATTACAAAAGAAGGAAATTCTGACACAATCCACGACAGGAATAAACCCTGGAAACACAATACTAAATAAATCACAAAAAGACAACTACTATGTCATTTCACTTATATACAGTACCTAGAGTGGTGAAAATCAAAGAGACAGAAAGGAGTTTGTTGATTGCCAGGAGCTGGGGAGAGGGTGGAGAAGAGAGTTAGTGTTTAATGAGTACAGAGTTTCAGCTGGGGAAGGTGAGAAAGTTCTGAAGGTGGCTGGTGGTGGTTTTACAACAGTGTGAATACTACTTAATATCACTGAACTGAATGCACACTTGAAAATAGTTAACATGGTAAATTTCATGCTATGCATATTTTAACACACGCATGCACACACATACATAGCCTGGCAACAATACTCCTCACTCCCACTTGCCTGAGAGATACTTTTAAGCCTGCAATTCAATTCAAACTCTTCAAAATTTGGCTTCCACCCTTCTTCTCAGGACTGTATTGACTCCCAATACCCTCTCCCACCAGAAACTCTGGCCACGTTGTTTAGTTGTTGTGTTCCAATATTTCCCCGCTCTGTCTTCCTTCGCTTTTTGGCATTTCCTAAAGTTGCTCCTTTTCCTTGGAATGGCCTTCCTTTCTCCCTGTCTCTACCCTTAAAATCCCATCTGTTCTTCAAGAGTCTGTGTTGCCTTCCTCAGGGCTCTGACCTCAGTTCCTCTTTTCCAGTACTCTTTACTATCTACTTTGTAGGAATTCTTTCACATTTTTGTCTTTTTTGGAAAAATTTTAAACCCACTGAATCATCTATGTATCTATATCTATTTAAAACCGGCCACAGAGTTTAGCCTGTAGTACGTAACAAGTAAATGTTTATCAAATGAATGAAGCATTCTTCACAACAGAGGTCCTCAGTGGGAAAACTGAGAAACTTTCGGTTTATTTCACTCTTCCCAAAAATCTCAGGAGAAATGGTAAGCGCTTAATATCCATCAACAGAAGAACAGATAAAGAAGATATAGTGCGCACACACACACACACACACACACACACACACACACACACACAAGGACATTAACCATAAAAAAGAACAAATCAATGCCATTTGCAGCAACAGTGATGGACCTAGAAATAATCACTCTAAGTGAAAAAAGTCAGGCAGAGAAAGACAAATATTTTATAATATCACTTACATGTGGAATCTAAAAAAAATCAAATCAATTTATTTACCAGACAGAAACAGACTCACTGACAGGAAACAAACTTATGACTACCCAGTGGGAAAGAGGAGGGGAAAGGATAAATTAGGATTGTGCGATTGACACATACACATCATTATATATAAAATAATAAGGATTTACTGTATAGCACATAGAACTATATTCAGTGTCTTATAGTGACCTATAATGGAAAAGAATCCAGAACTGTGCACCTGAACCTAACACAGAATTGTAAATCAACTATAGTTTAATGCATTAAAAAAATGAATGTATTAGATGAAATTTTGAAACTTTATTCTGTCAGTATTTTACATATGTTGGCCACCATGGTTAGCAAAATGACATTCAGAATAAGCAGAATTTGTCTGAAGATGTGGGATTTTGTTTTGGTTTCTT
The DNA here is from genome assembly GCF_023091745.1 of Budorcas taxicolor. NCBI lineage: Eukaryota > Metazoa > Chordata > Mammalia > Artiodactyla > Bovidae > Budorcas > Budorcas taxicolor. The sequence continues at coordinate 26,647,119 of NC_068914.1, forward strand.
TCTTGAACTAAGATGAAGAGTCATGTGATGAAATACATAATGAGCAGTTCCTCTGAAAACTGCATTTTGCTTATTCACAACTGCTTTAGATGTATTAGGTAAACACCCCTGAAAGCCACTGCAGCATGTGAGCAGATGGGAGAGCAGTTAGTCACTTGCTTACTGCTTGGTTTTGAAAGAGATGCCCTTGCTCACGTAAATGATCAGTTTATTAAATTCAACTACAAGCAATAAAGATGTAATTTGGCAGGGTGGGGGGAGGTCTAGGGGGAATATTATGTAATATACAAACTGCATATTTAAAGAATGAGATAGAATAGAACTTAAATCATATCCTGTGAACCAGGAAGACCTCCATAGGAAGAGTGTTCTGTAGAAAGAAAATTAAAAAAAAAAAAAAGTGAATCAGGAAGTAGCGGTTGACGCACTTAGTTAACCACCACAAAGCGGTGGCTTAGTGGGGGCAGAGGAGGCAGACCTGATTGGCAACAACATCTAGGAGCTGGGGTCCAGGTTACCACTCTGACATGACTTAATCTGGGATCCTTTATGAAGTCAGCCTTTCAGGAGGTGTTGTTTTAGGAGGCACATGAGCAGAGACAGTACTATGGAAAAAAGCATGTGTGGCTCAGCTGGTAAAGAGTCTGCCAATGCGGGAGACCTGGGTTCAGTCCCTCGGTTGGGAAGATCCCCTGGAGAAGGGAAAGGCTACCCACTGCAGGATTCTGGCCTGGAGAATTCCATGGACTATATAGACATGACTGAGTGACTTTCACTCAGACTTAGTGGGAGCCAAATTAAGATACCTTTTTGGTAATGCTATATGGCTTGTAGGATATTAGTTCCCCAACTAAAGATTGAACCCAGGTTCATGGCAATGAAACACTGAGTCCTAATCACTGGACCACCTGGAAATTCCCCCCAAATAATATCTTTAATAAAATTACTGAAGCAAGACATAGCATCAATGGAGAAAAATGCACAAATCACAAATGTTACAAGGTGAACACACATGTATGACCAGCACACATCTGAAGAAAGATAACGGTACCAGGGCTCCTGCGGTCTACTGGTGTGACCCTAACCTCTCTTTCCTCACTTCTAACGGAGTATGTTCATTTGCCTTTTCTGAACTTTATATCAATGATATCATGCAGCATTCGCTTCCCAGATGGTGCTAGTGGTAAAAAACCTGCCTGCCAATCTAGGAGATATAAGAGATCTGAGTCCTATCCCTAGGTTGGGAAGAGCCCCTGGAGGAGGGCATGGCAACCCACTCCAGTACTCTTGCCTGGAAAATCCCATGGACAGAGTTCATGGGGTCGCAAGGAGTTGGGCACGACTAAAATGACTTAGCATGTGTGCACATCATGCAGTATGTAAAAGAAAAGATGTTAAAAATTAAAATGATCAGGTTTAATATGAATTGGAAGAAGATTCAATTTGAATTGGAAGATTTAATATGAATGAGAAGCTGATCCATCAGTTTGTTTTGAGGGAGGAGAGGGAGAAGAAGCACAACCATGAGTACTTCTATGCCCTTAAGTTTGCCGGTGATGCTCTTGTTGGGGTCTGTGAGTGCTGGTAATTATGCCACACAAGCCACCAAACATCGATTTTTCAGGTTGGTGAGTGAATCATTCACTTCATCCTTTCAGTCTGAAAATGCAGCAGGCAGAAGCCCATCTGGTCTTAGCATGTGGATGGTAAAACCTGGCAGACTCCTGAGTTCCAAGCTAGTGTCATCCACAGAATGGGCTGCAAGAAGCTGATTAGGCAGGGTGCGAAGGGGCGGGGATAAATTGGGAGACTGAGATGGACATACACACATATACACACTGCTGCTGTTGCTGCTAAGTCACTTCAGTCGTGTCTGACTCTGTGCGATCCCATAGACGGCCGCCCACCAGGCTCCTCCGTCCCTGGGATTCTCCAGGCAAGAACACTGGAGTGGGTTGCCATGTCCTTCTCCAATGCATGAAAGTGAAGAGTGAAAGGGAAGTCGCTCAGTCGTGTCCGACTCTTAGCGACCCCATGGACTGCAGCCCACCAGGCTCCTCCACCCATGGGATTTTCCAGGCAAGAGTACTGGAGTGGGTCGCCATTGCCTTCTCCCATATACACACTACTATACGTAAAATAGATATCTAATAAGGACCTGTCTATACAATTTATAGCACAGGGAACTCTACTCAATACTCTGTAATGACCTGTATGGGAAAAGAATCCAAAAAAAGAGCAGATATGTGTGTATATGACCGATCCATTCAACCACATATCTGAGACTAAGACAACATTGTAAATCAACCATACTCCAATAAAAAATTGTTTAAAAGGAAGTGAATTCAGTTTGGCGGGCCCAGAGCATGCTTTCAAATGCGTAAAATCCATGTGGTTATAGAACCAAAAGGCCCCAGTAGCTGAGTAAAATAGGAATCTGTTAGCAGAAGTGGGGAAGGATGGCTATTGGGGAGAAACCCACAATGTCGCCATGATATCATTGTCACGGTTGTCATTATATCATCACAGTGACAGCAGACAGCCCAGTTCTTGTGGGGATGAAGTGCAGAAACCCACAGAAGGACGTAGTCTGTTTATTTCCATGGGTGGGAGAGAACGCTGCCCACCACCCCATCAATTCCTGACTGTGTGAGATTCTTAGGGCTGCTATAACAAAGTGCCACACACTGGGTGGCTTCAAACAACAGAAGCTTGTTGTCTCACTGCTTTCTGGAGGCTAGAAGTCCAAAATCAAGGTGTCATCAGATCCATGCACCCTCTGAAACCTGTCAGAGAGAATCCTTCCTCCCCTCCTGGCTTCTGGGGGTGGCTGTCGGTCCTCGTGTTTTCTAGATCTTAACTTGCTCTTCAGCGCTTCAGTGCCTCACACGTCCAGTATCTCTTCTCCTCTTCTTCTAAGGACAACAGTCATACTGAACTAGGGGACCATCTTCCACCAGTATGACTTTGCCTTAACTTGGCTAACTGCATCTGCAATGATCCTATGTCCAATAAGGTCACATTCCGAGGTACTGGGGGTTAGAACTTCAACAGGGGGTCATCTGAGGCATTTCTTCCTCACAGGCTTTGGAGGCTGCAGAACTAGAACTGGAAACTGGCCTTGGATAATTATTTGCTATTAATCTCTAGGCTATGAAATACCACTCAAAAGTTTACAAGAGACATAATTAGGAGCAACAGGGAAGCAATGTGGTAAAACCTAAAACTCTACAGCTGGGTGTGAATTCAGTTTTGCCCATTACTAGTAATGTAACTAGAAGAAGGCAATGGCACCCCGCTCCGGTACTCTTGCCTGGAAAATCCATGGACAGAGGAGCCTGGTAGGCTGCAGTCCATGGGGTCGCTAAGAGTCAGACAGGACTGAGCAACTTCACTTTCACTTTTTACTTGCATGCATTGGAGAAGGAAATGGCAACCCACTCCAGTGTTCTTGCCTGGAAAATCCCAGGGACGGGGAGCCTGGTGGGCTGCCGTCTATGGGGTTGCACAGAGTCGGACACGACTGAAGTGACTTAGCAGTAATGTAACTGGTTTCCCGTCTGTAAGGTAAGAAGAACAGAAAGGCCAGGAAGCATCATTAGCATACTCTTAGGGTAGCCTGCTAATAAGGTGACCAACCAAAGCAACCCCAGTGGAACATTTCCTTTTAAAGATAAAACAAGTGTGTTGCAGAAAACAGAAGAGGGGTGATATTATCCCAAGATTTGCCAGCATATTAGGTATCTAGCACATAGTCAATGATGATAAATATTTGCAGGATGAATAACAGTTTAGTCAGTTCCACTGTGAGTCAGCTTTCTGCTCAATGTTTTACATATTAATAAAGTATCTTACTTAATCCTCAGGACAGCATGGTTAGATAGCTATTATATTTTACAGAGGAGGAAAATTTAGTCTTAAAGAACTTAAGCAACTCACCCAAGGTCACAAAGCTAATACGCAGCAATGCTGAGCTGCAAACACAGCCAATCTGATGCCAGAGTTGGTGCACTTAACCATTAGACGCACTGCCCTGCCAGGAACGAGGCCATTTCCTCACAGTGTCTTCTTAGGCTCATATTCTTTTACATATTTATCATCATTACATGTGAATTTCTCTATCCTATTATACCCAAAATATTCTGCCATGTCATAAAATGTTTTCATAAACCTGATTTTTAAATGGGTGTGTGATCATCCACTAAATGGATATAGATCACCAGCCTTACTCACTATCTTCCTTGTTGGTATTCTTGTCTTTCCTCAGTTTTCACTAGTATATATACCAACAAGTATTTTCACACATAATCTTTTCCATATATAGAGTTATTCCCATAGAGTAGATTTCTAGAAACAAAACTGCCACCAGATCAAAGGCCTTATTGCAGTTGTGAACCCTTGATTCATATTTTGCCAAATATTAAGTTGGAAATGCTTTTCAGTTCTCATATTCATCATATAGCCCCATGCAGACTATGAGATTATCAATTTCAGCCCACCCTCTTTGCATTAAGAATTATTTTTTTAATATCTCTTTTATTTAAAGTGTTTAAAATGATACATTAAGTGTAATTTTATTCTGCATTCATTTGATTACTAGTAGGGTTGCATATTTTCCCATATCCTTGTTGATGAGTTACATTTCCTCTTTTGTGAATTATTGAATCCCAAAGAAAGGCAATGCCAAAGAATGCTCAAACTACCGCACAATTGCACTCATCTCACATGCTAGTAAAGCAATGCTCAAAATTCTCCAAGCCAGGCTTCAGCAATATGTGAACCGTGAACTCCCTGATGTTCAAGCTGGTTTTAGAAAAGGCTGAAGAACCAGAGATCAAATTGCCAACATCTGCTGGATAGTTGAACAAGCAACAGAGTTCCAGAAAAACATCTATTTCTGCTTTATTGACTATGCCAAAGACTTTGACCGTGTGGATCACAATAAACTGTGGAAAATTCTGAAAGAGATGGGAATACCAGACCACCTGACCTGCCTCTTGAGAAATCTGTATGCAGGCCAGGAAGCAACAGTTAGAACTGGACATGGAACAATAGACTGGTTCCAAATAGGAAAAGGAGTGTGTCAAGGCTGTATATTGTCACCCTGCTTATTTAACTTGTATGCAGAGTACATCATGAGAAACGCTGGGCTGGAAGAAGCACAAGCTGGAATCAAGATTGCCGGGAGAAATATCAATAGTCTCAGATATGCAGATGACACCACCCTTCTGGCAGAAAGTGAAGAGGAACTAAAAAGCCTCTTGATGAAAGTGAAAGAGGAGAGTGAAAAAGTTGGCTTAAAGCTCAACATTCAGAAAACGAAGATCATGGCATCCGGTCCCATCGCTCCATGGGAAATAGATGGGGAAACAGTAGAAACAGTGTCAGACTTTATTTTTTGGGGCTCCAAAATCATTGCAGATGGTGACTGCAGCCATGAAATTAAAAGATGCTTACTCCTTGGGAGAAAAGTTATGACATATTCAAAAGCAGAGACATTAGTTTGCCGACTAAGGTCCATCTAGTCAAGGCTATGGTTTTTCCTGTGGTCATGTATGGATGTGAGAGTTGGACTGTGGAGAAGGCTGAGCGCCGTAGAATTGATGCTTCTGAACTGTGGTGTTGGAGAAGACTCTTGAGAGTCCCTTGGACTGCAAGGAGATCCAAGCAGTCCATTCTAAAGGAGATCAGACCTGGGATTTCTTTGGAAGGAATGATGCTAAAGCTGAAACTCCAGTACTTTGGCCACCTCATGCGAAGAGTTGACTCATTGGAAAAGACTCTGATGCTGGGAGGGATTGGGGGCAGGAGGAGAAGGGGATGACAGAGGATGAGATGGCTGGATGGCATCACTGACTCGATGGACGTGAGTCTGAGTGAACTCCGGGAGTTGGTGATGGACAGGGAGGCCTGGCATGCTGCGATTCATGGGGTCATAAAGAGTCAAACACGACTGAGCGACTGAACTGAACTGAATTGTGTACTGTGCGTATTTATCTTCTGGAGAGTTTTTAAGAGCCATTTCCAAGGCAGACTCTCCAGATTTGGGAAAGACATTGGGGTGAGTGGTTGAAGCACAAAGGAAAACCAGAATTTGAGAAAATCTCCACTGACTGCTGAAATGGCCAAATACCTTTTAAATACTAGACATCAACCTAACCACAATAACTTGGAAGATGAAAAAATAAACCCTCTTTTCTTAGATACAAATTGTGCTGCACCCATTAAACAACTGGTACATTGAAAAATTCAGACTCAGAGTATTAACTTTCTTCTATAGAAAGACAACATTGTGCGCACAATTACTACTGAAAGGCCTAAAGTATAGAATTGATATACTTAACTACGTCACAGTTTTAGAGAACAGAGACTAATCAGTGTTTCCCAGAAGTGAGCTGCCTACCACAGATGTGCTGATTTAGGTGATACCTGATAGATGGGGAAACAGTGGAAACAGTGTCACACTTTATTTTTTGGGGCTCCAAAATCACTGCAGATGGTGACTGCAGCCATGAAATTAAAAGATGCTTACTCCTTGGAAGAAAAGTTATGACCAACCTAGATAGCATATTCAAAAGCAGAGACATTACTTTGCCAAATAAGGTCCGGCTAGTCAAGGCTATGGTTTTTCCAGTGGTCATGTATGGATGTGAGAGTTGGACTGTGAAGAAGGCTGAGCGCTGAAGAATTGATGGGTTTGAACTGTGGTGTTGGAGAAGACTCTGGAGAGTCCCTTGGAAAGCAAGGAGATCCAACCAGTCCATTCTAAAGGAGATCAACCCGGGGATTTCTTTGGAAGGAATGATACTAAAGCTGAAACTCCAGTACTTTAGCCACCTCATGCGAAGAGTTGACTCATTGGAAAAGACTCTGATGCTTGGAGAGATTGGAGGCAGGAGGAGAAAGGGACGACCGAGGATGAGATGGCTGGATGGCATCACTGACTCGATGGATGCAACTCTGAGTGAACTCCGGGAGTTGGTGATGGATAGGGAGGCCTGGCATGCTGCGATTCATGGGGTCGCAAAGAGTCAAACACGACTGAGTGACTGACCTGAACTGAACTGAACTGAATGAATATTGTTTAATCGTTGTCTACTTATTTTAAAATGTATTAGGAAATATATAACCCACTCATCAATCTGTGAGATTTCACAGGTATGATTGCAAAGAAAGGCACAGAGGTTTAAATGAAGAAATTGAAAGAAGTAAATAATTGTACAGATGATGGTACTTGGTTAGAACAAAAAGTACAAGGTTGGCATGCTAGTAATTAAAGTTGTGGAGACACGGCTTTCTGTCACGACCATTGGAACAAATACAGAGTGTCCATTAAGTATCAGATGTTGTGCTTAGGACCAAAGATACAAAGATAAAGGAATGTGCTTTATCTTCTAAGAATTCACAGTCAAGGCAAAAGAAGACATGTAAAATGTCTTCCCACAGGTAAATGTGGGAAGTCTTTACTGGTGGGAAGATAGGGCATGCACAGAACAAGCAGAAAATGATAGACTTTGAAGATGAGTTAGAATGAGACCATGGAGAAGGAAGTGGCAACCCACTCCAGTATTCTTGCCTGGAATATCCCATGGACAAGCAGCCTGGCGGGCTGCAGTCCATGGGGTCGCGAAGAGTTGGACATGACTTAGCGACCAAACACACACACGTAGAATGAGACCAACATCAGAGGCTACTCGTTGGCATATAACAGATATCTTTCTGCTTGTTTCCTTTCGCAATGTGCTTGCCCAGCAAGATGAAACTAAATTCTTCCTTCCTTCTTTCTCTCCTTCCATTTCTTTTTTTTTCTTATCCGCATCCTCTCACACTGCCCCTCCAGTTCCGGATTTGTTTCACATGCCACCAAATTGCCTGCCCAATAAGTGAGGCACCCAGGCTATCCAGGTGTGTGCCACAGGGCATTTGAGAAATAAAGTATGCTTATGCACCTGGTACAACAGCCTCAACTGGTCAGTCAAGTCTCTGTTCTTCTCACCCTGATGATTTCCTTTTGAAAACTCATCTTGAAGGAATTGTGTAACATTTATTTTCCACTCACCTTTGAATAACAACTGGCTACCTTGAGGACTGTGAGCCCTGTTGGCTGTGGGAATGGGGGAAGGGGAAATATTTCTGGGTGATGGTTCACCAGTTGTAATTGATAATACAACCTTGGAAGGATTATAGTGACCTTTAAAGAACCAGTGTGATGGGTTGCTAGCAGCATCCCTAAGAAGGTGTGGGCACCTGCTATGAGCAAGCTGTCATGTGGTGTTCTGGGAATGAAATAGTGGCGCCAAAGTCTCTGCCCTCAAGGACAAGAAAAAGAGGCTGGCTGGAGAATAATGATATATATATGTGTGTGTGTGTGTGTGTGTGTGTGTGTGTGTGTGTATACACATAAATTTATATCATAGCACTAATCAAGGAATCATGTGATAAATGCATAGAATGTACACTGAAGAAAGATCACTTCTGATATAGGAGATCTTGGGGAGAATAGAGATCTGAGTTTTTCCAATCTCTATTCTGACTGACTGAATGAATCAACAAATGGTCCTTGGGAAATCTTTGGGTGGGATTTCAATAGACACAGACAGAAAATGAGGGCATATGATTAGAAGAGGGTAGATGGGGTCAGGGGACAGGGAATAAACCAAGATGTAAAGAATGGAAAGCACATGACTCATTTGGGAGACAAGAATTGCTTAGGTACATGAGTAGACCAGGCTATGGTGGAAGTTAAGGGACTTGTGGCTGGAAACCCTGGAAGGTAGCTTAAAGGACCCATCTCAAGGGTGATGGGGAGCCATTGACATTTTGTAGGAATAGTGAGAGCGACATTCCATTTGTTTTTTGGGAATATTATTGTGGCAGCTGTTCTGAGCAGGTTTGGGAGAGGAAGAAACTAGAGATAGGAAACCAGTTCGGCAGCTATTGCTATAGCCAGTTCAGAGCTAATGAGGGCCAGATGAGGGTTGTGGTGATGAGACTGAGAGAGAGGCAAAGGATGCAAGAGGCATTTTGGAAATAAAATTGCCACATTCTGGGAACTGATTGATCTATAGGGTCAAAGAGAGAATTGAAGATGGTCTCCTCAGAGGCTAGAGGAGAGTAGAGATGTCACTAACTGAAGTGGAATTTCTGGTTCCTGGGGAATGTTTGGGAGTCTCCTTTGTCTAGGCATTGTTGTTGTTCAGTAGCTAAGTCATGTCTGACTTTTTGTGATGCCATGGACTGCAGCATGCCAGGTTTCTCTGTCCTTCACTATTTCCCTGAGTTTGCTCAAACTCCTGTCCCTTGAGTTGGTGATGCCATCCAACCGTCCCATCCTCTGTTGCTCCTTTCTCCTCCTGCCCTCGATCTTTCCCAGCATCAGGGTCTTTTCCAATGAGTCAGCTCTTCGCATCAGGTAGCCAAAGTATTGGAGTTTCAGCTTCAGCCTCAGTCCTTCCAATGAATATTCAGGACTGATTTCCTTTAGAATTGACTGCTTGGATCTCCTTGTTGCCCAAGGGACTCTCAAGAGTCTTCTCAAGCACTGCAGTTTGAAAGCATCAGTTCTTCAGCACTCAGCCTTCTTTTTGGTCCACCTCTCACATCCATACATGACTACTGGAAAAACCAAAGCTTTGACTATTTGGACCTTTGTTGACAAAGTAAATGTCTCTGCTTTTAAATATACTGTCTAGGTTTCTCATAGCTTTCCTTCCAAGGAGCAAGCATCTTTAATTTTGTGGTTGTAGTCACCGTCTGCAGTGATTTTGGAGTCAAAGAAAAGAAAATCTGTCACAGTTTTTCTACTTTTTGCCTGTTTATTTGCCATGAAATGATGGGACCAGATGTCATGATTTTAGTTTTCTGAATGCTGACAACTTTTCACTCTTCTCTTTTACCCTCATCAAGAGGCTCTTTAGTTCCTCTTCGCTTCTGCCATTAGAGTGGTATCATCTGCATATCTGAGGTTATTGGTATTTCTCCCAGCAATCTTGATTCCAGTTTGTGCTTCATCCAGCTCAGCGTTTCTCATGATGTCTCTGCATTTAAGTTAAATAAGCAGGGTGACAATATACAGTCTTGACATACTCCTTTCCCAATTTTGAACCAATCCATTGTTCCATGTCTGATTCTAACTGTATGCTTCCTGACCTGCATACAGGTTTCTCTGGAGGCACGTAAGGTGTTCTGGTGTTTCTGTCTCTTTACGAATTTTCCACAGTTTTCTATGATCCTCACACGTCATCTATGCATGAATTTAAGCAAAACAGGTCCTTTTATTGGTGGAACCATTCATCTCTGGCTGTGCCTGGAGGAACAAGGGTGCTAACAGTTAACAAAAGACATGATTGTAATTTTCTGGTGATGAGAGGACACTTGTGAAAGGGACTTTCCTGGTAGTCCAGTGGCTAAAACACCAAGCTTCCAGTGCAAGGGACCTGGGTTCAATTCTTGGTCAGGGAATTAGATCCCACATACTACAACTAAAGATCCCATACACTGCAGCTCTCAGGGCAACCAAATAAATAAGTATTAAAAAAGGAGCCCTCTAATTACAGATTCTACTCCTGGAGGTGTTTATCAAGGCCATGGTCAAAACTGACCAGTCCTATTGCCCCTTGTCTCAGGGCCTTGATCTCTGTTAGGCTGCAGTTAGCTTGGAATTCATTCATGCATTCAAGAAATAGTCACTGAATGTCTTCCACAGCCAGGCCCTGTTCTAGACATTTTACTGTTAAGATTGTAGCAACAAACAAAACAGACAACATCCTTGCTCTCATGGACCAGCGTTTTAGTAGGGGAAGCAACCACAAATAAAATAAATAAATAAGCAAAAGGTTTGTTAGACAATGGTAAGTCCTATGGAGAGATAAAGCAAGAAGGGAGGCTGGAAATTGGGTGGGGAAATTGCTGTCTCAAATAGGGTGGTTAGGACAGTCTCACTGACAAAGTGACATTTTAGTAGGAGAGGAGAGGTGAGCCGTGTGTATATCCAGGAAAGAATATTCTAGTTCAGAGGTGGGGAGGAGAGACAGCAAATGCAAAACCCCTGAGTTAGATACAAGGCTGAAGTGTTGGAACAGTGACAAGGAGGCTAAGGGGATGGAGCAGAATGAGACAGATGTGGGAAGTAATGAATAGCTGAGGTTGAAAGGACAGCCCAGGCTCTGTCACTATATCTTAGCTGGAATCTTCTGGAGATGATGCCTTAATCATGTAGAGTGACCCTAAACATGGGAATTTTAATCTTTGGGAAGGAGATATACTTGGCTGTCTTTTACTTATGAGTGGGGCTTGCTCTGCAAAGAACTAAGTCAGTGTCTGGGCACAGGAAGGAAGAAAGGTTTTTGGTCAGAAAGCACCAAAGCTTTTGTTCCATTTGGTAAAGGTGGAGTTCCCTCTGCCCTTCTTTCTTGTACTGTTGTGGCTAGCAGGAGGCCTGGCTCTCCTTAGCAGTCTCAGAAAAGTTAATCTATATCAGTATTACTCAAAATGGGTAGATTCTTAAAAATAAAAAAAAAGCATAAATTATTCCCTAAAGGGATCCATTCTCTCTGTTTAACTCTTTACATTAGAAATTGTGTTTACAGTTGAATTTTTTTTTAATGTATGAAACTGCAAGGTGGGCTGGGAAGAAGAAAACCATGCAAAGTCCTTCAAATGCTGCAATTGAATTCCATCTCCATGGCAGCAGGCAACCTCTGACAATCTGCAACTGTCACAAACGTCGAAGAATAGCTTTGGAGATATAATTCTTTGCTTATCTTAAAAGCTGCATTTACTTTTAGTGAAGAGGTTTATTATATCTCCCCCACTGCTATTGACCATCAAATTGGGGAGAGGGGTTGTTTTCCTTTATTTCTCTGAATTGAGCAACTCATTGGTTTCATTTTGGCTGGGAGCCAAAACCCTTGCAAGGGCAAAGACAAACACAGGAAGGGGGAGGGGTGGAATGGGACAGAAGGTCTTGCCCATGGTGGAGTCGTATGAACTTGTACATCAAAAGAGCAGTCCTAGCTTTAAAAGACTGTGGCACTATTCATGAACCCGGTAACTGCCCAAGGAGGAACACAACTGCTTGTTGTCACCAAAGATAAAAAGCTGCAGCTGGTTCCCCCACCCCCACCCCAAATCAACTTAGACCCCCCACTCTAAGGAAGGTGGAGACTTTGACTCCAGTCATTCTCATTAACTGGTGATAAATGGCAGACACACAAAACAGGACAGACGAAAGGAAGTTGACAGAGAGGGACCCTTTGGAGAATGCTCTTGGACCTGTCATTCTCTTAATTTTATACCATTTGCTTGGCAATGAGATGCCCTTTCCCTCTACCTTAATGCAAATGAATTTAATCAGATATGGCAGCCCACTCCAGTACTGTTGCCTGGAAAATCCCATGGGCGGAGGAGCCTGGTGGGCTGCAGTCCATGGGGTCACGAAGACTTGGACACGACTGAGCGACTTGACTTTAGCTTTTCACTTTCATGCATTGGAGAAGGAAACGGCAACCCACTCCAGTGTTCTTGCCTGGAGAATCCCAGGGACAAGGGAGCCTGGCGGGCTGCCATCTATTGGGTCACGCAGAGTCGGACACGACTGAAGCGACTCAGCAGCAGCAGCAGCAACATTAGTCCTCGAAAAGATTCTAGAGTTTCTACTCTAGCAATTCCCCAAGTGTGTCTATGCCCTGGAATCCTAATCCATATATGTCAATAGATATCGTGTGGGAACACAATAGTCAGACGTGACTGGGCAACTAAGCTCAGAGCAGCACATCATGTGGGGAATAAAGGGACCTGGCAGCTTGGCTCTGTGCTCAGTTATGTTCACTCTTTGTGACCCCATGAACTACAGTCCAACAGGCTCCTCCATCCATGGAGAGGGACTTTAATCAAAATAATGTTGAAAAATCCCTCATTTAAACAATATTGAGCAAGTTTTATTTACCGCAAGACTCCCCAGACCTTGTAACATTCCTCTAGAACAAATAGGAGACATTATACCCATTTCCCAAGCTTGAATCACCCAATTCATGTTCTTGATTAACTCATGAATTATAAGATTAACCCACTGTCAGAACCAGAACCAGAAGCCAAATGACTTGGCCCCTCCAGCTCTTTTTATTTGCTTAGAAAAACTCTGAAAACAGGTATTCATGAACCATTGTGTGTTGTGTACTCAGTCATTCAGTCATGTCTAACTCTTTGTGACTTCATGGACTGAAACCCACCAAGCTCCTCTGTCTGTGGAATTTTTCAGGCAAGAATATTGGAAAGAGTTGCCATTTCTTACTCCAGGGGACCTTCCCAACTCAGGGATCGAACCCACAACTTTTGCATTTCCTGTAATAGCAGGCAGATTCTTTACCACTGCACCACCTGGGAAGCCCATTCGTGAGCCACTGTGGCAAATGAAAAAGTTAATGTCAGATCTCAACTTTTGGGAAGTCAGCCTTGAATCAGTCTTTAAGTGAAAGATGCCAAAGGCGGAGTGTGAGGCAGAGACCAGAAGCCAAGGAAGGCTATAGAAGTCAAGCGTTGCTCATTTACTCCACAAATCCTTACCGAATGTGTATAATAGGTCAGGCATCATTCAGGTGTTAGGGATACACAGGTGGACAGGTGGACAAAGGCATGTCTATTAACAACTGCTCCTGAGGCACGCTTCACTTGGTGCCCTACCTTAAAGGTGCTTCTGATGTACCTCCTGTCCCCCTAGGTAGCCCTTCCCTTCACCCTGGATAATAAGGTCTAAGTTCTGCAGGATACAGGTGGGCACCTACTTGCAACAGGCAGATAGAGGAACAAGGCAAAGCCGGGGGTGGTCCCTGGAGCAAAGTGGGAGAGGCATCATGCTTTGGATGGGGAGCTGGCAAGGTTGACTGGCTGTGGGTAGCTGAGGCTGGCAGAGGTTCCTCTGGCTGGGCTGTCTGGTATCAGAGGTGCACTTAAAGGACCAGGTATGTACCTAACTGCAAAGACTTAAGGATGTGTTACACTATGGTGCTCAAGGCTGAGGCCAGAGTAGTTTCTGTCTTCACATTCTGGAGTCTCTTTTCCCAAAATGACTCAGGTTCTTTCTTACGGCCTCTATCTGTAGTGTCTTCCTGCTAAGCTGCATCAGTCGTGTCCAACTCTGTGCGACCCCACAGATGGCAGCCCACCAGGCTCCCCCATCCCTGGGATTCTCCAGGCAAGAATACTGGAGTGGGTTGCCATTTCCTTCTCCAATGCATGAAAGTGAAAAGTGAAAGGGAAGTCGCTCAGTCATGTCTGACTCTTAGTGACCCCATGGACTGCAGCCTACTAGGCTCCTCTGTCCATGGGATTTTCCAGGCAAGAGTACTGGAGAGGGGTGCCAGCGCCTTCTATTCCAAACCCAAACTAGGAATCCAGGGCTTTTTTCCTCTGGAATTTATTTATATGAAAAGTGTTACAATGTAGAGATATTATATTGTTTTTCACTATTTATATTTATCAATCTTTGTTCTTTTTTGAAAGAATAAAATTAGATAGATACACAATTTGGTAAAAAGTATCTATGACAAAACCCATAGAACTATACAACACAAGAAATAAACCCTAAAATGTAAATTTTAGTTAATAATAATCCATCAACATTGACTAATCATTTCTAACAAATGTACTGCCCTAGTGCAAGGTGTTAATAACAGGGGAAACTATGAATTGGGGGGAAGCGGCCTATACTGGGGTTCTGTGTACTATCCAATTGTCTATAAATCTAAAGCCACTCTAAAAAAGTAAAAGCTATCATTTAAAAAAGAAAAAAAACTTGACTGCTGTGTTAAAAGAAAAAGCAGAGAGAACATTTTTTCAATAAATCATAATTTGTTTGGAAAGTTAAAAGTTATACTTTATACTTTACTACAATAATTACTTTCTCAGTTTAATCATCTAACTAATAATAATGCTAATAGCAAATTATCTTCCTTGCATTTTTGAAGAATGCAGCTTGTTCACTAATTGTGTATTTTGTTTAATTTTTTCAAATATCTCTAAGTCTCTGAGTTCTAATTAGAATTACTAAGACAGAATCTGCATCAACATCACTGATGAGGTTTCATGACCTCCAAACTTTTGTTTTTGCTGAAGTTTGCACCTTCCATCATGGTGTATGCAGCAGAGAGGAAGAATGTGCACTTTTAAAATAGGATTGAGATGCTGCTGTACACAGAAAAAAAACCATCCACTGTGTTCCATTGTTTCTCATCTGCAGATACTTTCTTGTTGCCCATTAGGCTAGTCAGTCCTCATTATACTATGACTTAAGGACATGGTGTTCATTAAAAAGATCATTGTTTGATAAAGAAGGAACAGCACTTTGAAAGGGACTTATGGCTCCCCTGGATGATGTATTTCTAACTCCCCCCAGCTGAATCTAGTATTAATGATCGATCTATACCCAAGTTTTGTGATTAAGCAGTTTATATATAACTCATCTGTTACCAGCAGATCAAATCTAAACCAGAGTGAAAGCCATGTCCAGTGGTGTTCTTTCACAATTTTCTTCGTTTCTAAATGAAAGTGAAAAGAGAATTATTTATGGCTTTTGCTTACTGCTAGAAAAACACATAGTCTTCAGTGATGATATATTTTGCCCCTCTTTTTTTTTAGAAAGAGCATCA
Organism: Budorcas taxicolor; assembly: GCF_023091745.1. Taxonomy (NCBI): domain Eukaryota; kingdom Metazoa; phylum Chordata; class Mammalia; order Artiodactyla; family Bovidae; genus Budorcas; species Budorcas taxicolor. The sequence goes on from NC_068914.1 coordinate 26,662,763, forward strand.
CATAAAATAGTGGAAATGGTTTATTGAAAACTAGAACCAAAGTTCTGAATTAGAATCTTTAATATTTTTGCTTTTCTTGGATCCATGAACTACTTGGAACACTTTTAGTCTTCTTTCAAAAGAAAGCATCCATCTAAGTTATCTTGGGTTTAATACAATGCTATTAGCACTGTACTTTGACTTAATCATCAAATTATTATAGTGGCTATTTGTATCATATGAATATAAAATATTTTTACAAGAACAACTTTCCTCAAAAACTGGAAAATCATCAGATGTGTTATTATTCATAGACTTGATATGAGTGTACTGTCAGAATCAATCCTCATCAATGTTTTGATGAAGTTAGTCATCAGTTTCTAGAAGAAAAGTCTTTGAACTGGTAGGATTTTCCATCTCTGAAGTTAATATTCATGTTATCAGTTCACATGCTAATCATGTTATCAACCAGTGTACCATCCTCCTAGCAGAGAAAGTATAACTATTTAATTGGTCACTTGTCCCACACCTGGCAGGACATCAAGTTCAAGAACTTTTACATTATCTCCAGGAATTTCATTAAAATAACTTACTAATATAGGGACAACTTTTTGATTTTTGTGGTTAGCTGAAGCTGTCATATTGCTGAGACATAAAGGTTTTACCCAGTTCTTATTGTTGAATCTTTTGTGATACTGGAGCAAATTGTTTTTCTTTTATGTTATATCTTTGGTTTGTGCTAATGGAAATTTAAGTCAAATACCATGGAACTTAGCTCAGAGGTGCAGTTTAAAGATCACTAGCCATGATTGTGTTCTGTGGCATTCTATGGAATTACTGCTTCTTTTCTGAGCTATTTATCACTGAATCCTGTAAGCTCCGGATCTGACAGATAAGGGCTGTTTCTTTAAATTGAAAGTGCAAGAAGATAGCAGATTTGGCCTCAACATTTATCTCACTACCACATAAGAAACAAAATTCTATGTGTGAATTGACACCTTACTTTATACAAGAGCTTTCCTTTTGCAAGCCTCATTAAATTTTTTTTTCCTTCTTGACCTCCATCTTTACAATCATTTTGATACTAAAATAGACTTCCCCGGTGGCTCAGATGGTAAAGCATCTGCCTACAATGTGGGAGACCTGGGTTCAATCCCTGGGTTGGGAAGATCTCCTGGAGAAGGAAATGGCAACCCACTCCAGTATTCTTGCCTGGAGAATCCCATGGACGGAGGAGCCTAGTAGGCTACAGTCCATGGGGTCACAAAGAGTGGGACATGACTGAGCGACTTCACTTTCTTAACACTTCCTGATACTAAAATAAAACAGATAAAATAATTTTAAGCACATCTCAAATATCTCTGAACTACAAGCAACAGCAGAAATAGCCACTGTAATTATCATCCCGTATCACAAGAATCTACTTTTTCTGATAACTACTCTGCATTTAAAACATGTGCCTAGCTTGCTTGCCTCGTGACTCAGATGATAAAGAATCAGCCTACAATGCAGGAGACCTGGGTTCACTCCATGGGTCGGGAAGATCCCCTGGAGGAGGGCATGGCAAGCCACTTCAGTATTCTTGCCTGGAGAATCTCATGGACAGAGGAGCCTGGCAGGCTGTAGTCCATGGGGTCGCAAAGAGTCAGATACAACTGAGCATCTAAGCACAGTCAGACCAATACCTGCCTCAGTCTCAAGGGAGCTGTCTTCTCACTCTTTGCTCCTCTTTCTGCCTCAACTTCCTAATGTTCTTTTTTTTTCTTAGAGGTGTCCAGGCCCTTGCTTCCCTTCCCCCACCTTTCACCCCTGGGTGCCATGGACCCAACAATAAACCCTTATGAGACTTTATACAAACCTTTATAAATGATTGTAGTAAATCATTCAGCTTAGGCTGCTTCATCTTTGGTACTTCTTGGACTTTTTCTTAATCCTTTAAAATGAACATCACTCATTGAGTCTTTCAGTCACCATCTTCTAAGATCTTGGAAGTTTTGAAACACTTTAAAATATTAGTTTAATTTATTTATTTGGCTGCCAGGTCTTAGCTGTGGCATGCAAGATCTTTAGTTGTTGTGTCTGGAATCTTCGTTTGTGACGTGTGGACTCCAGTTGTGGCCTTTGCACTCTTAGTCGCTTCTTGTGGGATCTAGTTCCCCAACCAGGGCTTGAGCCCAGTCACTCTGCATTGGGAGTGCAAATTCTTGGCCACTGGACTTACTACCAGCAAAGTTCCAGGAACACTTTTATATTTATGCAAAAAAAGAGAATGAAATAGAAGATTTTTTAATCAAAAGTCACTATGTATAAAATAGATAACGAATGAGAACCTATTGTATAGCCCAGGGAACCCTACTCAGTGCTCTGTGGTGACCTAAATGGGAAGGGAACCCCAAAAATAGGGACTACATGCATGCATATAGCTAATTCACTAGGCTGTACAGCAGATACCAACACAACGCTGTACAGCAACTATGTGCGTGTTAGTTGCTCAGTCGTGGCTGACTCTTCGACCCCATGGACTGTAGCCCACCAGGCTCCTCTGCCCATGGAATTCTCCAGGCAAGAATACTGGAGTGGGTTGCCATACCCTCCTCCAGGGGATCTTCTCGACCCAGGGATTAAACTCGTGTCTTCTGCATTGCAGGCAGGTTCTTTTCTGTCTGAGCCACTCAGGAACCCCGGGTGAAGCAACTATACTCCAATAAAAATTAATTTTTAAAAAGTTTTTATCAAAAGTCTATCTCCTCCCAAGCCTCAGTATCCTGGCTCAAGTGCTCCTCCCCCCCTTCACCCCCATTGTTCTATCCCATTATCCTAAAGTATGTTCTTCCTTGCACTTATCATTATATAAATGTGTCTTACATATCTATATGTTTTGTATTAAGATGTATGTATTTGGGGAACATGATTTTTCTCCCTTTAGAAGCAGGGGCTTCGTTTTGTTCACGGCTGTTCCCGGATGCCTAGAACAGGGCTGGCAGAAACTCAGTACAGACTGATTGAAAGAGAGAAATGAACCTGACAAGCTTCATGGTCATTTCCCATCTTCAGAACTAAGCCACCCGCGATAAGCCCTTATTTGGAAGACGCCAAGGTTTCTTAGGATCTCTCTCAAAGTTCCACCACCTCTGGGTACTAACACTTTTTGAAAAGGGTTGCCTCCTGATTCTCATAGCAAAACACAATGCTTCAGGTAAATGATGTCTTTTTACATATGATTTAAGCCCCACAGAGGTCAGATAAGGTAACTGAGGTCTTTTAGAGACCCAGAGCCATAGGCCTCACCGTTGAAGAGAACTGAATAAAAAAAATAAAATAAAATAAAGAGAACTGAATAATTTCCCAGGGCATACGTCAGTATGTTACATAAACAGGGCTACCTAAGGTAAGATTTTTTAAAACCTAAGAAATGATGAATAGTAATAGCTTGTTTTTCTTAGAAATTTATTAAGCATTGAATGATGTTACAAAGGCATGGATCTCTAATTCCACAAACTGCTTCAAGGAGTATTTGATAGCAACTGCTGTATCCTGGTCTGTTAAGACTTTGGAATCCTATAAATAGGTGAGTATTATTTTATCTAGAGTCATAGCATCATTGAGTGTTATACTAAGAGGGAACACAGAGACTGTCTAATAATCAACTCATTCATTTTTACTAATAAAGATGATAAGGATCTGAGAGAATGGAGATTCATCTAAAGGGGCTGAACTTGAGTCCTGTGCTGGATTTCTCCATTTGCCCCCTCAAATTTCATTGTCCCACATTTTCTACCCTGCTCTGTGAACTCTTTCCTGCCTTCTGGTTTTCCCTTGTGTTCACAGGGTAGGAGGCAGGGGCAAAAGATTAGAGGATGAGGGACTTCTCTAGTGGTCCAGTGGTTAAGAATCAGCCTTTCAATGCAGGGGATGAGGGTTTGATCTCTTGTTGGGGAACTAAGATCCTATATGCTCCGAGGCAGCTAAGCCTGTGCTACAACTACAGAGAAGCCTGCGCACCACAATGAAGACCCACACGCTACAACTAAGACCCAGTGTAGCCATAAATATTGAGAAGAAATAAAGAATGAAAACTCATCAGGCGCCCCAGGATGGGACTGAAGCCGTTTACTCTCCCTTTCATTAAAACAAAAACAAAAAACAAAACACAAAACTAAGATCAATTGAACTAGAAATGGGTAAATAAATACCTTTGAGGCAAAAAAAAAAAAAAAAAAAAAAAAATTAGAGGATGAGAGGAGGCAAGGTGGTGGCATTTATTTCTTCAAGAACCTCCCTATTGGGCTGTGTGGCTGGCCTTACATTCTTCAACAGAAGGCTTTTGTTGGCTGCCTTCTCTCCAATTCTAGTAACTATTTCCTCTGTTTGTCCCTTCAGACCCAGAGCTTACCCCTTCAGATAAGCCTTCCAGGTGTTGCTAGCCTCAGAGTGCTTCAGCAAACTTTGGTGTCTCTCCTTAACGCAGCCTATGTCTTCGCCACATAGTTCTTTTTCTTTACTAGTCAATGAATACACATTATGGGTTTCTTACCCCAGACTCTGGCCACACACACTGGAATCCAGGTCTTCTAACTCCAGTCCAGTGCTCTTTCTTTTATAGTCTCAAATGCATACACTGCTTTGGAAATACGTATGACTCTATGTGCTCAGATTATGTGGAAATATTTTTAAATACTTTAATGAAGAAGTACTAGAATCAGAATCTAAAAGTATGAGTAATGAGGACCACAGAAAGGGGAAAGGCTGAGTCTACAGAGGTTCTGCAGGAAATCTTGCAAAGGTGAAATTGACTGAGGCAAACAGTGGAACTGCCTTGAGAAGGAGGAGGGCAACGTGGTTCCTGTGTGGTTAGGAGAACTGGGGTTGCAGCTTTCGGTCCTGCAACAGCTGAAGTCACCCCTGCCTGGGTGCAATTTGACAAGATAGGTAGTTTTCATCTAGCACAACCCTTAGACACCAGCTAAATAATTTTTCTGTGCTCAATTGAGAAAGCAGCACATCTTTCCAACATTAGGTAGAAAAACTGTCTGGGTTGGACTTATTGAGAGGGAGTCTGCTGGTCTCCCCTGGGGTTGGGGGGTGTTTAAGGTATTTTCAAGGATAAAGTTAACCGAGGCAGTTTTTACCTTGCAATCTGACTCCACCGGAATATCTTCTTTATGTATTAGTATTTCATCTTCATTCACTCCCACTTCCTTCTTTTCCCCCGTGGAAATGGGGTATGAGTAAAGCTATAAAGTAGTAATAGAGGGAAGTTTCCAGAATGGAGCTGTTCCTTAGATGTAAAAATAACTTTGTTCTAGTCTTGATTCTGTCACTGATTTTGTGTGACCTCATTCATGTCTCTGAGACTCAGGTTCCTCAGAGTAAAATGATAACACTGGTTAGAGTGAAGCTGCAGGGTCACTTCCACTTTTCAGATTCTATGATTCTTTTAAGAACTAGACTAAATGATAACATCTTCTATTTTGAGCTTTCTCCCTGTTTAACAAAACAGTTCATGCACTCAAGGCCCCTTCATTCTGAATCTTGGAATCTGTCTCACGGAGAAAGAAGTAAAGTCCCAGTACCTCCAGCCTTCCTGGATCTCTACAACTGATGTCAGCTTGAGACCACACTTTCCTGGAGCTCATCTTCCTTCTGCCACTGTCTCACTGGAGATGTGTCATATAGGAAATGAAAGGCAAGAGGTGGAATGTTCCACTGTTTGGTTGTACTGTCGGGAGGGCCGAGAGAGTCATTCTGAGTTCGGCTGGATTATCCAGATCATGTTTCCATTCTACTTGACTCCAACTGTCAATATGTGTGAAAAGAAATCAGTGCAACACTTTTCCTTTTTGATCTGTCCTAGGTCAAACAATCATCTTGGCTAACATCTCCCCTCATTAACCAGTTGTTAAGATGCTATGTGAATTCAGTTTATGGAAAACTATTTCAACAGTCGCTTTCTACAAAGGCCACTTAAATCCAGTGCCTTTAATTTCTTTCCTCCTTGGTAAACTTTGCCTCATAGCTTGAAAGCATAGCTTGAGTAACAGCTCCACCGGGAAGCATTTGTTGATGACAATCCTTCCCCGGGCAGAATTAATGCATGTCCTCTTCCTCCTCTGTGCTTCTCAGGTCCTGCACACCCATCTTTTCTCTTAGCATCCATTGTCTTGTAGGGGAATTGTTTGCATCTGCTGAAGGAGATCCTGGAGCTCAGAGTTCTGGTTCTTGTGTATCCCTGCCTAGAATAGTAACTTCTTAGTAAGAATTTCATAAGAAAGGTAGATAGATAGAAAGAAGGGAGGAAGGGACCAAGGGAGGGAAAGAGAGAACCTTTTTCTGTTTGTCAAGGGTGTGTAATGCTCTCTCCTTATGCCTATTCTGAGTCAATGACATAGTGCATAGAAAATGTGTGAGCTTCTTTGACAGTGAAGTCAGAAGAAACCAACTGCAGTAAAGTACTACTGAATGGTTTGTTTTTCCTTGCTCTTTGAGATCTGACTCTTCCATGGCTTGTCTCTGGGTTCCAAAGTTATTCATTAAGAGAGGCAGAGATTCTGGGGAAAAAGAAGCAATGACCTTAACTTCATCGGATACCTAAGAGAGATGGTCTTCTGTTCTGAAAGAAACTGTCCACAGTTCCCTAGAGAATAAAGGCATAAACAATTCCCTGCATTTAGAATTGCTTCTTCTCTGGGATAGAGGATTTGTCTGAAATCTCAGCCTAGGCATAATCAATCACCTTCGCTTTGAAAAGAACAATTCAGTCTGAATATTAGATGCCATGGGATTAACCAGTGAGTGGTATAGCCAGGAAAATTAGGATATTATCTCTGCTGAAAGTCTGTCTCCAACTAGTCCTGTGGTCAACAAGTGTCCCAGCATAAGTGTTAAATAGTTGTCTGTCCATGTAATCTACAAGGATCTCAATACCTTTTAGAAGTTCTGATGATTCTTGGTGGATAAGGTAGAATTTCCAAAGACCATCTACTGTCAGAAAGTGGAAAATGTTGTCAGCTCCATATTTGTTTTGACTTGATGACAATACACAACCTATTTGCTAAACTTTTCACCGTGTGACTGAACTGGCTGATGGTTTTGATTCACATTAGGGTCACTGCTGACAACGTGAGTGCGTTTGCCCCATCCCTCCACTAGAGGACTGTTTACCATGAAGGGTTCTGACAGAATCTCAGCAAACGATCTAGACCCAGAACTCAGTCACTCATCTAGATTTCCATACAGCATAAGAATAAAACCATGACAAATGTTACTGTGCTTTTGATCACTTATGGGAAAACTTGAGTTTAGTCATTCTAACCTAGCCTTGGAAAATATCAACATCTAGTTTGTGCAAAACAAAACTCATTTGAACAAAAATATGTGAAGTATCAAGTATGTGCCATGCCCTGTCCTAGGTGCCTAGGGGTACCTCACTGAAGCAGGCAAAGATCTCTGCCTTCATGGAGCTCACATTCCATGTGGGGAGAGAATAGGCAGTATACAATGCACGCAGTAAATAAGTAGATGATCTAATATATTACACGATGACAGGTACTGTGGAGGAGAAAAGGAAAAATAAATCAGGGTAAGGGAGATTGGATATTGAAGGGACAGGAAGCAGACAGGCGACAGTGAGTGCTTATGATAAGATCTCATTGAAATAGTGATACTTAAGCAAAGACTTAAAAGAGGTTGGGAAGTTTAGCCAAGCAGATGTCTGGGAGAAGAGCATTCTGGGAAGAGGGAACAGCCAGTGAAAAAATCTTCAGGTGGGAATGTGCTAGTCCTGTCTGAGGAATAACAAGGTGGCCAGTGTGGCTGGAGCAGAATGAGCTGGGGAGAGAAGTAGGAGGCAGGAGGAAGATTAAGGGGATTTAGAAAGGTTTTGCTCTGAATGATATGGAGAACCATCATCGGGTTTTACACAAAGATGTGGCACCATTTTGCATATGTTTTTAAAGGGTTACTTTGAACTCAATGTTGCAAATGGACAATGCTACAGACAAACCTGAGCTGCATGAGTAAATCTGATCTGAAACCTGATAAAGGACATTCCTCCAAGGAGAATCACAAGACACCACATTCAGAACAGGTATTTGGATTCTGCTTCCAGAATGTCACTATGAGTGTGCTGCCATGCAGCTTGATTGAAATAGCCATCCTATCCACATTTGTTAGAGCCACCGCCATTCCTCATTCCAAGACTTTCTTGGAGTTGTCCCTTTCATCCACTGCATTAAAATAAAATGTTATCTTCTCTAGTTACAGAGCAAGAGAGTGGACAAGATGCGGCCAAGACAAAGGTGGATGAGATGCAGTTTCTATCCTCTCTTCTAGTCCTCCCCTCCAAAATTTAGATACTTGATCTCAAAATAATAGATCTCTTTGACGTGTGTCAGGTGCTCACTTCTTTTCTCAAGATATCCAATTATTTTGGAGTTGAAATCTTTGTAAAAGCCCAAATGAAGCTGAATTGGAGATAGCATGACCCTTGCTTAGAGCTGAGTTCAGTTTATCCCAGTCACTCTGTGATGAGTAGATGAACTCTAAATTGTCATTTCTATAAAGTGCTGTGTTCTCAACAGCACTTTATCCTCCTCCAATATCATCTTCCAAGAGGGATATAGGAAGGGGAGAGGATAGAGGATGGTGGCATCTGAATAAAAAATTTAAGATTCTCAATCCATTATTTCTAGTCTCAAAGGGCAAAGTCAAACCTGAGCAGGATAGGTAGTGCTCAGAGCATTGATGGGCATAGCTAGGGACCTGGAGAAGTAAGCATTTTTGTAGGGTTGCTATAACCCACATTAATAAGAAGGAGAAGCAGATAGTATATTAGTTTTCTAGGGCTTCCATAACTGCAGAGAAGGTAGCTTAAACAAAAAAAATTAGTTTTCTCACATTTCTGGAGGCCAGAAGACCAAAATGAATGTGTCGGCTGGTTTGATTTCTCCTGGGCTTCTCTCCATGACATTTTCTTCCTGAACCTTCACATGGCCTTTCCTCTATGCACATGTATCCTGATGTCTGTCTGTGTGTCCAAATTCTCCCTTCTCATAAAGACACCAGTCAGCTCGGAGTACAGCCCACTCCCATGGCCTCTTTTAAACTTAATCACCCTTTTCTGTTAAGTACAGTCACATTCTGAGGTGCTGTGGATGAAGACTTCAACATATGCCTGGGGATGGGGGAGGAAATTCAGCCCATAACAGATGGGAGAGTTTCATTGTCCAGGTAGCAAAACTGGAATCTCTAGATATTTCCACAAGGGAAGCTTATATGCTCTGTAGCTGACTGTAGCTATGCAAAATCTGTGCAAATTTTCTGCTGTAGGCAGGACTCAGGTCTGAGTTAGTTTTCGAAGAGAAGGAATGACATTGTGTCTCCTTTCATTTAAGTCCCTTGGGACTTAGAATTCATTTACACTGAAGACTGAGCCAACCTTGGCCTTAGTGTGGTTTTTCTAACTAGCTGACTCAAGACAAACAAAGCCAAGTAGGAAAACTATGATTGAAGGGCAAGTGGTTGTCCAGCCAATGTGTGGCACATTCTGAAAGAGCCTCACTGGGTAGGGATTTAGTTCCTGTTCTCTAGTGATGACTCTGAGATGATCTCAGAAACCAGGCAAGGAAAGAAGGCATTCATGGCCAGATGCCCTGTGGTTGCTAGTAGGTAGAAATTTTGATTTAGAGTTTGAGCATGGTCTGTCAGACAAGGGTTTCAAAAGGAAAATGGGTTTGTTTCTAGCATTCCAGAGCATCACCTCTTTTCCATTAAGCTGACCAGACATGTTCTACTGAGCACTAAGCAAACACTCTGCTGTTCTCTCAGCTCTATTTATTCTGCAATGGCAAATATTTCAAGTCGTAGAACCCTCAGTCTGAAGTTGCTTTAGGGCTCATCATGGAAATTTGAAAGGAACAAAGATGTATGTTATTATATTGTACAGAGATGATGAGTAAATTATCTGGAGAAGGCTGGTGGGACATAATCTTGGTGGATCTGCCAGAGTCTGGTCTTCAGACCTTAAGATATCAAGATGTGTGTGAAAATCAAAGTGTTAGTCGTTCAGTCATGTCTGACTTTTTGTGACCCCATGGGCAGTAACACACCAAGTTCCTCTGTCTATAGGATTTCCCAGGCAAGAATACTGGAGTGGGTAGCCATCCTTTTCTCCAGGGGATCTTCCTGACCCAGGATCAAACCCCTGTCTCCTGCATTGCAGGCAGATTCTTTACTGTTGAGCCACCAGGGAAGACCCTCCTGTATTGTATACTGATTAGAAAGATAATTTGTTTTAGAGACAGTATTTTCAATAACTGAATTAATGAAGCTTATTATAAACTAGTGAAAAACAGAACTTTTAAGAGGACTAGACGCTCCTGTCTTCCGAAAAGCCCATTTGGGCTTCTATAACTTCCATGGGAAACTATGTTATAATCAGAAGTTTGTTTGGTGAATAATCAGAAGGTTGTTTGATGAGTCAGAGATCTAAACAAAAGGTGTTACTTATATGATTCAAACATTTAAATGTAGGGATGAAAAATGAATTTCATTTCACAGAACTCATTGATTGTTAATGACTGGAGTGTTGAGAAGGAGTATAAGTACACATTTAGACTTGGTGGAAAAGCAACAGTTGATTAGCAATGTCTGTCATGGGCACAGGATTAGAAGTGACATGTGTGCTGTATTTGAGCCATCCTTACTGTGAAAACATCAGACAAAGATACCTCATATATTCTTAGACACACAGACATCTGTGTATATGCACACGTGTGCACACATACATACATATCATTAGGGCTGGGGGTTAAGGTAACCTGGGCAGTGCTTAGTTGGCAACCAACAGCATCCTTTTTCAGGGGTTCCATATGTGATAGAACTTTCTTCTCAGTAGCACATCGTTTCTGTGGATATGTCCAGTCAAGTCAGAGTTAAGTTCTACAGGTCTGAGAGCAAGCCAGTGTATTTGGCATGACTGGGTAACTCTGCCCTGAACCGTCTTAGGCTGGTTTATTTCACTCCCAGAGGACAGTCTTATACACCAGATGTAGACACTTCTCCATAGCCCCTATATAAGGAAAAGAACAATCTATTTTAGTGATTTCTTTCTTTCTTTCTCTTTTGGCCATGTCATGCATTTTGTGGGACCTTAGTTCCTTGACCAGGGATTGAACCTGGCCAACAGCAGTGATAGCACTGAGTCCTAATGACTGAACAACCAGGAAATTTTCTATTTTGGTGAACAGAACAGTTTTTTTCAAACTAAATCTTAGCTGAAACCCCAATACATTAAAAAAAAATAAAAGCAATGGACAGGTTTCTCTGAAAATCTCAATCTTTGTTGCTGGGGACTATTTTTTCTGTATAGAGAAGTTCTGAAACCATTTGTAGTGAGTCTTGGGGATGCTTGGCATATCATTTGAAAACCACTTATCTAGTCCAATTCCTTCCGTTCAGATCTGAGAAAATCCAGGCATTAGAAAGTAAAATGATTTACTTGGGATCACAGAACAAGTGAGCTGGGCTGAGGAGAGGAACCCCCAACTCCTAACACTTTGTCTGGTGTTTCCTCCAAGAGACCAACACTTGTAGGTTTGGGAAAGATTCTCTGTCAACCCCGCAGTGGCCCAGCCTGTTTTCCATGGTGAGTCTTAGAGGGAGCAACCCCAGGCCCCCGAAAGGACAAGCTGGGGACCCTATAGAGAAAGAGGTCTGCTTTGTCTCTCCTCCGTTTCAAGGGAAACTTGACAGCATAGATTAGAAAAATAATAAAAGGCCATCTCATCTGTGTTCCTTATTTATTACACATTATCCAGGTATCTGGTTGCAAAACATGCACTCCTACTCTTCTCTCATTGTTAACTACGTTTGAAACAGAACACACTGACCTGCTTCATCAGATAACGTCGGCATTTCAGCCAGTGCTCTCTTTCCAGGTGACTTCCACCCTCTCTCAGCCCCCAAAACGTTCAACAGGGGGAGATGCTTTAATTAGATCACCCCTCCTTTCTTGATATGACTGCTCCTATATCCAGTCAAGGAAAAATGAGGGAAAATAGCATTGCACCCCTTTAAAAGAAGATGGGCAGACTATCGGGATTCAGGAAGAGGGTCAGAGAATGGAGTCTGAAGGAATGTGACACAGTTAACCAGGGTGGGCAAGGGGCAGATAGCTCAGGCCTCCTCCCCTGGTGCTGTTCAGTGACCCCTCCCCAGTCTATGGAGGACACACAGCTTGTATGAGAAAGTAGTTCTCTGTCCTTTGTCGGGGGAGGGGTGGGAGGAGGGGAGAAGAGGAAGAGAGAGAGAAAGGAGCGAGGGAAGGAAGGAAAGGGAAGGGAAAGGGTGAGAAGAGAAGGGGAGGCTAAGGCAGAGAGAACAGAAAGAGAGGTAGAGATGAGACACAGAGAAAAGTGGGGACAAGGAGAGACAGGAAGAGGAGGAGAGGGAGCTTTGTATTCAAAGGTGTAAAGTGTAAGCCAACTCAAGTATCCCAGTCTGAGCTGCCACACAGAGGCTCATGGGGTGAAAGGACTAGGTGCCATGCAAGGAGACTTGGCTTCCACTTTCACCTCCACCACCGACTCTGTCACCTTGAGTGAATCTCCTGTCCTCTCTGGGCCTCAGTTTCCTCAACATGCAATGCAAAGTGTATGTAGAGGCCCTGAGTGTCTCGTCACCTGACCCCCACCGGCCTCAACCCTGGCCCTGGGGGTAATCCTGAGTCCACGTTGAGGAGATACCAGCAGGAGAACAGAGCCCTTTGTGGCCATCTGTGGCCCTCTGGGGACCGACAACTTGAAAGGCCAAGAGGGCAGAAGAATTAAAGCATTTTTGTTGCGGAGGAAAGTGTGGGCTGCAGGCAGGAAGCCAGAAACTACTTACATCACCGTAAGACTTGGAACAGGCCTCTGAGAGGTGGGTGGGAGCCTCAGGTAGTGGGCAGAGTTACCTGGTGAAGGGACGGAGGGGCTGAGCGTGGCCCAAGAACAACAGCGACTCGTGAAAGGACACTCGCAAGACCGGGGATAGGCGGCTGTGGACCTGAAGGCAGGAGGAAAACCTGTAGAATTTGGGAAATAATTTCTCCACTTGGTTCCTTGGTTTTGATCTTGGAGTAGAAGAGGGAAAGGAAAGACCAGTGTGGCCATCTCCAGGAAAAAATCCACTCGTGCTTATGCTTCAATCTTATGTTTTAAACACTTGATGTAGCAGATGTTGATGTCTGCCTCCCCACCCTGGCTTTTAGAGTCTGTGCAACAGGGAGTAAAACTGGAGTCACCTCTGTGATAGGATTATAGAAGTATCAAGAGTTACTTCTTTGCCCTCAGATGTAGCCTCCCCTAAAATGCCACAGTGCTTGTAATCTCCCCTTCTGTAGGCCCCTCTTTTTTGTATTAAGTATTTCCCTCTTCCCACAGATCTTTTCTAAAAATAATATCTCATTCCTTCCCAGGGATTTGCAACTACTAACTTCTTAGTGAATCTTAGTGCAAACTTATCATCTCTATGGCATGTCCTCCATTACTCACTCCACTGAGTTCAGAGCAGACACTACTAATCAATTGCTGTGCTCTTTTCTGTTGAACCCAGAATCTCTCTCAATTTAGGGCTTTATACAGGCACTACTGATTAATTGGAATTATTAATTGATCCTGTTTATCACCCCTAGCTTAGTGTGAATTATCAGACCTTTTCCTTTTGGATAGGAAAGTCCTGGGAGAGGATGGGAGAGGGAGTTATGGGGGATCATAAAAGCTGGGAAGAGGAAGAAAAGGGGGAGATAAGAGAACTGAGTGAAGACAATGTTTGTTATTAGTATTGTTTGTAAACTTCCTCTTCAGTTTCTCATAGCTTCCATTATCCTTGAATTCTGTTATTCTGGGTCTTTTCTCACAGAAAAGAATTTTAGGAGAGACTTGTTCAGGATACGTTAGACTGAGGTGCTGGAATAACTGGAAAGGAGACCAAGAGCTCTTTCCTTTGCCCTGAGGAAGCTGGTTTCTGTCCATGCTTATAGGATCCCTGGAGATGCCTCACTCTTCAGGATAGTCTTTGCAAGATCCTTGGAAGTCCACACCCCGCTTCTGTAACCTCTTCGGTGATGGGAACCTCATTACCTCATGAGACAGCTCATTTCATTGTTGAATGACCTAAGTGGTTAGAAAGTGGTCAGCTCACACTAAGTTGAAATCTCTCTGCTTGACAAGTCCACCCATTAGTGCTGGTTCACAGAGCATGTCTGCTTCCTCTTCCCCCATGTTAGCCTTTCAAGTTGTTTAAGACGGCTATCATGGGCCTCCTGAGTGTTCTCTTCTCTAGGCTAAAATATCTCAGTTTTTTGGCTCTGCCTCAAGTGACTAGCACTACAGCTTTCATGATCCTGAGTAACCCCCAGGTTGTCAGTGACTGTCTTATAACCACTGCTCCAAACTGAAATATGTGTAGTCTGACTTGTACAAGTCTATGGAAAGGATATTTGTTGAATGAAATTAATTACCCTTCTGATTATGTAACCAGAGTTGCTGTCTCTAAGATGCTGCTTCATCTTGCCATGTAATAAGCTTGTAATCAGCTAAGACCCTTAGATTGTTTTCGCATAAGCTACTACCCATCCTGTATTCAGCTGATAGGAATTTGTAAAACCGGCTACCACAGTTGCTAAACAGGAATGTGTGTTGACTACCTGTTTGGTATGATCTTGTGCCGGGCACTGGACCAGAGAGATAATTCCTTTACAGAATTATAATTTAAGACTTATTTGCTTAACACATGCTTATCGTTACTACTGGATTTTTAGTGGACAATTTGTCATCATCAAAATTTTATATGTTCTTAGTCTTTGTCCAATATTCTACTCTTATTTTACAGATCAGATCACTCATATAATTAACATAGATATATGTATAAGGACATTGATTACTGCGTTAACTTTAATTATGAAAAATAAGCAAACTGAATTTCCAAAAGGAATCATTAGTATAGTACAGTACCTCCATAAATGGAATGTTGTGAAGTCATTAATATCATGAGTTAGATCCCTCCATAATGACACAGGAAGATCTCCAAGATGTATTGTAAAGTAAAAAGTGCAAGTCATAGCAGAGTGGGTATACTACAGTCTCATTTGTGTTCTCATAGACTAAATTGCATTCAAAAAGTATTTGTATTCAAATATATATTAAAAGGTAAATATGGGTTTGAAACACACACTGTCAACTATTAATGGAAGCTTCTTGTTAGAAGAGTCAGAAAGGAAGGAAAAGAATAGAGAATGGATTATGTTTCCCCCACACATATACGGAAAGTGAAAGTGTGTGTCGCTCAATCATGTCTGACTCTTTCTCGACCCCATGCACTGTAGCCCACCAGGCTTTCTCGGTCCAGGGGATTTCCAGGCAAGAATACTGGAGTGGGTTGCCACTTCCTTCTCCACCCACATATATAGGTAATATCTGAATTTTTACAAGCATGTATTCATTTTTTTACTTGTGTGATTTTTGAAAAGTTTTCTAGAAGACAGAGGAGACAAACCCTAAGCAATTATTAGTAAAGACAAGGAATTCAAAGATGGAGAAGGCACTGTTTCCTTCTCACAAAATAAAATTCAATAGGAGGGATAATGCAGCATATAGAAAATGATAGTCTGATGCCATGGAAAGTGGTGTGGAATTTGTATGAAGGAGAGACTCCCTTTCCCTGGAGAGAGGAGAGAAGGTCAAAAGGGAGACCGCAATGGATGACAGGGTTTTGACAGGGTATGGCATGAGGGGGTTTTATAAAAATATGGGAGACACTGCACCAACTTTGGGTGGAACATTCAGTCCACTTTCTTGACAATGTAAGGTTTGTGTGAGGCCAAGGCAGTAAAAAGTCTAGAAAGATAAGTTGAGCCTAAAACTCGGATGCTACCTAAAACTCGGTAGCTTACAGGAAATACCTCTGGGCTACACTTCAGTTCGATCAATTCAACTGTGATGGGATCAGAAGGTTGAGTGATTGTCATATATTAGCATTTTTCTAGGTCCTATTCGAAGAGTCGGACACGACTGAGCATCTTCACTTTCACTTTTCACTTTCATGCATTGGAGAAGGAAATGGCAACCCACTCCAGTGTTCTTGCCTGGAGAATCCCAGGGATGGGGAAGCCTCATGGGCTGCCGTCTGTGGGGTCGCACAGAGTCGGACACGACTGACGCGACTTAGCAGCAGTAGGAGCAGCAGGTCCTATTCAAGGTTCATATTGCTTCCCCTGAACATTCGTAAATGTGTTCAGCAGCTAAATAATCTTAGAATACCTGCATACTCAATCTCTTTTGGAAGATTTGCAGTACTGTTTGCTATTCCTTCTTGTCAAATTCAGACTTAAATTTGGGAAAAATAGGGAAAACCACTAGACCATTCAGGTATGACCTAAATCAAATCCTTAATGATTATACAGTGGAAATGAGAAATAGATTTAAGGGAATAGATCTGATAGACAAAGTGCCTGATGAATTATGGATGGAGGTTTGTGACATTGTATAGGAGACAGGCAGCAAGACTATCCCCAAGAAAAAGAAATGCAAAAAAGCAAAATGGCTGTCAGAGAAGGCCTTACAAATAGCTGTGAAAAGAAGAGAAGCAAAAAGCAAAGGAGAAAAGGAAAGATATACCATCTGAATGCAGAGTTCCAAAGAATAGCAAGGAGAGGTAAGAAAGCCTTCCTCAGTGATCTGTGCAAAGAAATAGAGGAAAACAATAAAATGGGAAAGACTAGAGATCTCTTCAAGAACATTAGAGATACCAAGGGAACATTTCAAACAAAGGTGGACTTGATAAAGGACAGAAATGGTATGGACCTAACAGAAGCAGAAGATATTAAGACGAGGTGACAAGAATACACAGAATGTACAAAAAACATCTTCACGACCCAGATAATCACAATGGTGTGATCACTCACCTAGAGCCAGACATCCTGGAATGCGAAATAAAGTGGGCCTTTAGGAAGCATCACTATGAACAAAGCTAGTGGAGGTGATGGAATTCCAGTTGCGCTATTTCAAATCCTATAAGATGATGCTGTGAGAGTGTTGCACTCAATATGCCAGCAAATTTGGGAAACTCAGCAGTGGCCACAGGACTGGAGAAAGTCAGTCTTCATTCCAATCCCAAAGAAAGGCAATGCCAAAGAATGCTCAAACTACTGCACAATTGCACTCATCTCACACGCTAGTAAAGTAATGCTCAAAATTCTCCAAGCCAGGCTTCAGCAATATGTGAACCGTGAACTTCCAGATGTTCAAGCTGGTTTTAGAAAAGTCAGAGGAACCAGAGATCAAATTGCCAACATCCGCTGGATCATGGAAAAAGCAAGAGAGTTCCAGAAAAATATCTATTTCTGCTTTATTGACTATGCCAAAGCTTTGGCTGTGTGGATCACAATAAACTGTGGAAAATTCTTCAAGAGGTGGGAATACCAGATCACCTTACCTGCCTCCTGAGAAATCTGTATGCAGGTCAGGAAGCAACAGTTAGAACTGGACATGGAACAACAGACTGGTTCCATACAGGAAAAGGAGTATGCCAAGGCTGTATATTGTCACCCTGCTTATTTAACTTCTGTGCAGAGTACATCATGAGAAACACTGGGCTGGATGAAGCACAAGCTGGAATCAAGATTGCCGGGAGAAATATCAATAATCTCAGATATGCAGATGGCACCACCCTTATGGCACAAAGTGAAGAAGAACTAAAGAGTCTCTTGATGAAAGTGAAAGAGAAAAGTGAAAAAGTTGGCCTAAAGCTCAGCATTCAGAAAACAAAGATCATGGCATCCAGTCCCATCACTTCATGGGAAATAGATGGGGAAACAATGGAAACAGTGGCAGACTTTATTTTCTTGGGCTCCAAAATCATTGCAGATGGTGATTGCAGCTATGAAATTAAAAGATGCTTACTCCTTGGAAGGAAAGTTATGACCAACCTAGACAGCATATTAAAAAGCAGAGACATTATTTTGCCAACAAACGTCTGTCTAGCTAAGGCTATGGTTTTTCCAGTAGTCATGTATGGATGTGAGAGTTGGACTGTAAAGAAAGCTGAGAGCCGAAGAATTGATGCTTTTGAACTGTGGTGTTGAAGAAGACCATTGAGAGTCCCTTGGACAGCAAGGAGATCCAATCAGTCCATCCTAAAGGAGATCAGTCCTGAATATTCATTGGAAGGACTGATGTTAAAGCTGAAACTCCAATACTTTGGCCACCCGATGCGAAGAGCTGACTGATTTGAAAAGACCCTGATGTTGGGAACAATTGAAGGTGGGAGGAGAAGGGAATGACAGAAGATGAGATGGTTGGATGGCATCACTGACTCAATGGGCATGAGTTTCAGTAAACTTCAGGAGTTGGTGATGGACAGGGAGGCCTGGTGTGCTACAGTCCATGGAGTCACAAAGAGTTGGATACAGCTGAGAGACTGAACTGAACTGAAGTTGTATAGTACATGCTCTGAGAAGTCCTGCAAGAAAAAATTGTGTTTAAGTATTAAAAAAAAATTTTTATTCTAGTTATAATTTACATATCATATAATTCACTAGCTTTCCTTACAAAATGCAATATTTTGTATAGTTACAGAATTGTGTGACTATCACCACAGGCATAGAGGGTTTTTTTTGTTTTGTTTTGGCTGCACTGCATGTGGGATCTTAGTTTCCCAACCAGGGATCGAACTTGGGCCCCCCTACATTGGAAGCACGGAGTCTTAACCACTGGACCACCTGGGAAATCCTGTGTTTGTTAACCCAGCATTTCTCAAATTTGTTGAAACATGGAATATTTAATTTGCAGCCTGTATTTTTCACAGGGGCATTCTGAAGAACAGCAAGCCCTTTGGAAATCTACAGTAGAATCATAGATGTCTAAATGAGGGTGGCAGTGGAACAACGGAAAAGAAGGATGAATTCAACCATACTGGAGAAAGAAGAATAGAGAGGGCTTGGCATGCCATTTGGTTGTGGGGTCAAGACAAAGATGTGCCAAAGAGCAGTCTGAGATTTTCTTACTTCTGCTATCTTCATTCATGCCAAAAACCTTAAACACCAGATTTAGCCCTCTGAATGCTTGGTCACACACACTAAGGCCATCCTTGTTTCAGTGAAAGTCACTCAGTCATGTCCAACTATTTACAACCCCATGGCCAGAATTCTCCAGGCCAGAATACTGGAGTGGGTAGCCTTTCCTTCTCCAGGGGATCTTCCCAACCCAGGGATCGAACCCAGGTCTCCTGCATTGCAGGCAGATTCTTTACAAGCTGAACCACAAGGGAAGCCCAAGAATACTGGAGTGGATAGCCTATCCCTTTTCCAGCAGATCTTCCCAACCCAGGAACTGAATCAAGGTCTTCTGCATTGTAGGAGGATTCTTTACCAACTGAGCTATGACGGAAGCATAGCTTCAGTGGGCCCAGTGCAAATTGTTGGCCTGAAAAAAAATTCCAGTTTCTTTCATACCCCTAGCCCTCATGAAATTATTTAATTAAAAATGGGATCTAACACAACCAACAGAATGAAAAGGCAACCCACCATATGGGAGAAAATATTTGTAAATAATATATCTGATAATAGATTAATATCCAGAATATTAAAAAAAACTATATAACTAAACAGACACATAAAAAAATAATTGGTAAAGAACTTGAACAAACATTTCTCCAAAGAAGGTGTACAAATGGCCCATAAGCACATGAAAGGATGTTTAACATCACTAATCATCAGAGAAATGCAAATCAAAACCACAAGGAGATATTGTCTCATACCCATCATGGTGGCTATTATCAAAAACAAAAAATTACAAGTGTTGGTGAGGATATGGGAAATGGTACGGCAGTTTCTGAAAAAAATTAAATATAGAATTATGATATGGTCCAGCAGTTCCATAACTCAGTTGGTGAAGAATCTGCCTGCAATGCGGGAGACCCGGGTTCAGTCCCTAGGTTGGGAAGATCCCCTGGAGAAGGAAATTGCAACCCACCCCAGTGTTTTTGCCTGGAGAATCCCATGGACAGAGGAGCCTGGCAGGCCACAGTCCATGGGGTCGCAAGAGTCAGACACGACTTAGCAACTAAACCACCACCATCACCACCAGCAGTTCCACTTCTGGATATATATCCAAAAGACCTGAAAGCAGAAACTCAGAGAGGTATTTGCACACCCATGTTCATAATAGCATTATTCACAACAGGCAAGAGGTGGAAGCACCCCAACTGTTCACTGAATCATGAATAGATAAACAGAATATAGTAGTGTATGCATCCAAGGGAATATTATTCAGCTTTCAAAAGGAAGGAAATTTAGACACATGCTACAACATGGATAAAGATTAAAGACATGGTAATTGAAATAAGCCAGTCACAAAAGAATGAATACTGTATGAAGTACCACTTGCATGAGGTACATAGATTAGTAATATTCAGAGACAGAAAATAGAATAATGGGTGCCAGAGGCTTCACGAAGAGGAATGGGAAATAAATGGGTACAGAGTTTTGGTTTGGGGAGATGGAAAGTGTTTTTGAAGAGATGGAAGTGGTGATAGTTGCACAACAATGTGAGTTGTTATACATGATGCCACTGAACTGTACACTTACACATGATCAAGATGGTACATTTTATATTACATGTATTAACCACAGTTTTGGACTTCCCAAGTAGCACTAGCGGTAAAGAACCCACCCATCAATGCACGAGACTGAAGAGGTGTGGGTTCGATTTCTGGGTTGGGAAGATCCCCTGGAGAAGGAAATGGCAACCCACTCCGGTATTCTTGCCTGGAGAATACCATGGACACAGGAGCTTGGAGAGCTGTGGTCCATAAGGACACAAAGAGTCAGACATGACTAATGTGACTTCATACACACACACTATAATTTTTAAGAAAAAATTGGATGTAGTATCTTGGTTCCTGTAGTCAGAAAGATTCTAAATATCTTTAACTAATTAGTTTCTCTTTTCTACAAGTTGCTGTCATTATACAATTGGTCTGGAATTTCAAAACCTACTATATGTGAAACATTAACAAGTACAGAAAATTTGTAAAGTGCAAATGTGAAAAACTCAAAAATAAAATAACATCACCTATCTCTATCTGAATTTAAACAATCAAGTTACCTGGAGGTGGCGTTTTGGTGGATTTCCTTTAAGTCTTTTTTTCTAGAGTATTTCTATTTGAAAATACTCAGCTCCATTTCCCTCTCTTTTTCTCTCTCAGGGTACCAAGGACATGACAGTCACTGCATAAGACAGATACTTTTGGTAGGTCCTTGTCCAATTTGTTGCCAGGCTATCTGTTTAAGACAACCATTGAATAAGTGGTTAACTTATTAATAAGTGGTTAATGACCATTGAATAACTAGAGATAGTTTCTCTCATGAGGTGGATATGTGGAATGCTCATTGATCACCCAAACTCTGCCCTACTCTAACATATAAACATAAGAGGATTTAGAGGGGATTTGCCATGCCAGGAATTAATTAGATTACTGATTCCCAAAGTACCCTGGAACTTCCTATGTCTTAGTGCTCATTAAACTTTATTGTGATGAGTGGTTTGATGGTCTATTTTCCACTAGAAAATAACTTGGTTTTTCACAAGACAAATGCAAGTCTTTTGTTAGATATGTGTATGACAGATATCTTCTCTCACTTTGTGGCCCCATCTTATCAGTCTCTTAAAGTGTCCTTGAGAAACACAAGTCTTATTGACTATGCCAAAGCCTTTGACTGTGTGGATCACAGTAAACTGTGGAAAATTCTTAAAGAGATGGGAATACCATCATTTTAACAGAGTCAAAATAATCAATATTTTTCCTTTGAGGTTAGTGCTTTTATGGATTATAAAAGAATTCTGTGCCCACCCCAAGTTCATTAAAAAATTGCTTGTTACCTTTATTGTTTTACCCTTCACATTTAGTTCTAAATATCCATTTTGAATTGACCTTTGTATATGGTGTGAAATAGAGTCATAGTTCCTTTTTGACATATGATAACTAATTGATCTAGCACCACTAACTGAAGACTATCATTTTCCCCTTATATTGCAGTGATGCCTTAGTCATATGTGAATCTGTTTTTAGATCCTATTCTGTTCCATTGGTCTGTTTGCCTATCTTTCTACCAATACCACTGTTTTTCTTTTTTTCTTTTTTTAACATAGCACAGTTTTATTAATATAATAAATCTTGCTATCTGGAAGTGCAGGTTCTCAACATAAATTTTTCTTCAAAATTATCTTTTACGGAATGCATCTTTTATTGTTATTTTAATTAAAGTATGTAAGTAGTAAATACTGTGTTGAAAATGGCTTAATTTTTCCCATTCTCTGATAATGACCTATATGGGTATAAAATTTTTAAGTTGACTGTTATTTTGTTTTCCATCAGCACTTTTAAGATTTATCTCCATGGTTGTGTGGCTTCTGTTACTGTTGATTAAAGTAAGTTTCATGGTAACTCACTTACAGGTATAGGTAATCTTTTTATTTTGGTTGCTGTTGGGATGGTCTCGTTATCCTTGATGTTCTACAAGTTTTATTTCATGGGATCTTATGGCTCAGAGGGTAAACAGTCTGCCTGCAGTGCAGGAGACCTGGGTTTGACCCCTGGGTCAGGGAGAATCCCTGGAGAAGGAAATGGCAACCCACTCCAATACTCTTGCCTGGAGAATCCCAAGAACGGAGGAGCCTGGTGGGCTACAGCCCATGGGGTTGCAAAGAGTGGGCCACGACTGAGGGGCTTCACTTTTACTTTTACTTATCCTTGTACTTGGCCACTATTACTTAAAAAAAAAAAAACTTTTAATTTTAAACAGTCTTTTATTTACAGAGTTATTGAGAAGATAATATAGTTTCCATACACCCCATATCCAATATAATTTAATGAATAGTTAATATCTTACATTGTTAGGGTTCCTTTGTCCCCAGCAATAAACCAGTATTGGCATATTGTTAGTATTATCTAAAATCCATACTTTATTCAGATTTTCTCAAGTTTCCCCTAATGTCCTTTTTTCCTCTGTTCCAGGATGCCACATTACATTTAGTCAACTGTCTCCTTAGATTTCTTTTGGTTGTGACAATCTCAGATTTATTTCTGATAACTTTGACAGTTCTGAAGATTACTTGTCAAGTATTTTGTAGAGTGGCCCTCAAAAAGGATTAATCTGATGTTTTCTTCATAATTAGCCTGGAGTAATGTATTTTTTTGGAAGAAGATCACACAGATAAAGTTCTATTCTCATCATATCATATCAAAGGTACATACCACCAACATGACTTAATCACTGTGGATAGAGTAACCTTGCTCACCTGACTTGAGGAAGTGTTCACCGGTTTCTCCATTGTAAGGTTACTCTTTCTTCCTTCTTCCTTTCCACACTGTTCTCTGTGGAAGGAAGCCTCTATGTGCAGCCCACACTAAGTAATGTGCTACGTTCCACCTTCCGGGGCGAAGTATCCACCTAAAGTATTTGGAATTCTTCTGCATGTGAGATTTGTCTATTCTCCCCCATCGGTTTATTTATTCAATAATTTATTCAACTCACATGTATTTTTAAACTTTGCATTATAAATCAATCATTTATTTTGTTCTTTGAGCTGTACCAGCTTTGGCCCTTGGAAGTGGCTCTTTCAGTTGGCTCCCTGTGTATCCCTTTGATATACTTCCATCAATATATTTTTGTTGCTGTTGTTTTATTATTTTCTTACTTTCTCAAACTATAAGATACTCCATGCTTATCTTGTGTCTTTCCTGCTGCAGTCTTGGAATCAGTAATTTCATTAAGGAGCCCTGGTTCCTTTTATTGGAGAATGGTAACCTAAACGAAGATCTGGGTGTTATGAGTACTCTGCAATACACTTTTGATCTTATGTTGTCTTGCTAAAATTTGTTAATATTATCTCTTCATATAATGCTTCTCCATTCTTTTTTCATTCTTTTCTAATGGGACTTATGAACAGTTTGCTGAAGAGTCTCAATCTATCCCTCATGTGAGCTTCCTTTTTTCTTCTGTTTTGTCCTCTCTTTTTCTATATCTTCTTCATCTTTTTTGTCTGTGCTGTGTTCTGCTGAATTCTTCAGTAGCATTGGGTTAGCCAAAAAGTTCATTCAGGATTTTCTGCAAGGTGTTATGAAAAACCCAAATGAACTTTGTGGCCAACCTAACATGTTCCCCTTTAATAACACTCTCTCTGATTATCTCTAGCCTTGATTTTTATTTTATTGTTTTATAACTTTCACTAGCATATTTTTCATATCTAAGACTTCTGATCAGTTATTTTTTTTTCTCTCTTCCTACTGTATTTCATTCACTAATTGGCTGGTGGCTTCATTAAAGTCCTATTTCTTAAGTTGTATCTATCTTTACATACTTAAATATGTGGGTCAGACAGTGGGTCAGCAATTATTTTTTTTAAGATACACATTATATAAAATAGTAATGAAGAGCCTTTCTCAGCCCTGGGTTTTAAGCAGAGAGCCAGTTCCTGTTCCCCATATTTAATCCTTTATATTCTCAGAAGCTGAACTTCAAAAGCCACTTCACTGTGTTGGCTGGAAACCCCAATATATTTGTTCTTATGATTTCTAAAAAAGTTTATACTAAATAATACAAGTTTCTATTTTGCAATAGTAATATAAGGTTTTATTTTAACAATATATTTATTTATTAAAGTAAATCATTTAACAAAAAGTAAAAGTAAATAATAGTGCAGAATAAAATAAAAATGACTGAAGTTTGAGTGACCTAGCACTGAGCCACACTGAGATTCCGTGACTTAAATGCTTTTGGCAGAACAAAGACTACGAGTAGGATCTCCTAATGCTCCAAGCCCTTACACTGGGCATTTTTGACACAGTAACCTATACAGATTTTCCTGTATAGCTGATGAAAGTCTGTCACTGTTTAGCAGTAGGACATAGGTTTGGGGCATCATGTGTCCAGTGATGCTGAGGTAGTGAACACAGACATTATTGGTTTAAGGAACATGAAAATTAGAAACTTCTCAGAGGCTTGCTTGAAGGGACCCAGACACTCTCACTGACTAGCCAAGGAGAGCCATCCCACATGGTGAGGGGTCATGGTTTTAAAGGTGGGGAATCCTGGATCCCCTTCCTGGCACAACGTCTGAGTCTGAGGTTTGGGGATAAATGACTTGTCTGCTCCAGAGGTGACTCATAGCAACTTGGAAATTCTCGGCTGCAGCCTGCATTTTAAGAAAAATTATTATTATCATCTCTGACTAATAACTAGCAAACTCAAAGTGAAAATAACTCAGTGCAGATGAAGAGAAAGTTATTTCTCTTAATCTCCATATTGAACTACAATGTAAAATAAAGCAAAAGCAAAGAAATGTAAATAACAAATCTTAAAATATTAACTGTGTAATTATGCCAATTAACATGTAATTTTATCTATGCTCATCACATTTTTATCTATAATAGCATCATGGGTAACTTTTATTGCTATAGATTTCTGAAAGTTAATTAAAATCACCAAGACAAAACCAACAAAAGTCCCTGCTTTAAAAAAAAATTCATTGATATTTAAATAATCAATTTTCCATTCTGAAAATTTACTCCAAATGGAAACTTTGAGATCCACGGCCTCTGTTTTTTTTTTTCTTTCCTGTCAACTGCCTTATCATGAGACTCTCATTGCTAAACATCCCCTAGTTCTCACTGAGGCAGAGTAAAAGGCAGGGTAGGGTAGAGACCAAGTCACTGTGTCCCCCAGGTTTCTGATTTCTGGTCCCTCAGCCTCATGCCAAAGACCGCCTGTCACAAAATGGGGTTTCTCCTGGCTCTCCAAACTCAGCAACTGTGGCTCAAGTGATTTCTAGATTCCTATTCCAACCAGGAGCCTCGTGGAGGTGCAAGCAGAGGTGACAACCTAGAAAGCACATGTGGAAGATCCCTCATGGCTCCTTGGATCCCAGGGGAGCTGTCTGCACAGTGTGTGCAGATCAGAACTGATCAGCTGCTGGGGGAGCAACTGTGCAGAGTCCAGGGACCAGGGCTTGGGGTGGGTGGGGAAACCCTGTCTTTTCCCTCCTAGGGTAAACCCTAGGGGCCTGGCATATCCTTTGGGGGAAGTCTCTTCTAGACTCCCAGCCCTGTGCGTGAAGCTCAACCTTCACTTCTATCTGTCCACTTTATAAGGGCTTCCCTGGTGGCTCAGCTGGTAAAGAATCTGCCTGCAACGCGGGAGACCTGGGTTCGATCCCTGGGTTGGGAAGATCCCCTGGAGAAGGGAAAGGCTACCCACTCCAGTATTCTGGCCTGGAGAAATCCATGAACTGTATACTCCATGGGGTTGCAAAGAGTCAGATATGACTGAGTGACTTTCACTTTCACATCCACTATAAAACCAAGCCAGCACAATTCAGGACCCACCTTCTCCCCTCACAGAGCCACAGAACCACTTTTTGATGAAGTATCTGTGAAGTAATTCTCAGTGTATTCTGATGGAAATGAAAATTTAGCTGCTGCTAAATGCAACCTCCTTCATCTTTAGTAGGCTGCACAAATGCATTTTTTTTTCCTTCCTTGATTTGGTTCAATCATCTTTGCTCAGAAAACTGAAGATGATAAATATGTACAGAATTACTGTTTATAGGTCTACAACTACAGTAGCCAAATATTTTACTCATCCTGAGTAATTCCCCAGGACTCACTCATTCTATCAGTTGACTGCTAGAGCAAAAGTTTGGACTATGTTTCCTTTATTTTTTATTGAGTATCAGCCAATTGATTGACCTGTCCATGTTTATCAGTCATTCCTCACAGCCATGACACAGTGCTAGGTGTAGGGTAGAAAGGTGTACCAAGCTATGAAGGACAGGGTCAAGTCTGGGAAATGAGTGATCTTCAAGTGTTCTGCCTCATCTGATCCCCAGCACCACACCCATGACTGTCCTTCCTCTTCTTGGGACCCCAGAGCAACATTTTTCAACATTTAGAACATTTGTTTAATAATACCTACCATGACCTTGCATTCTTTTTCTTTGTGCCCTTGCCTTACCTCTTTTCTTGGACTAGCAGTTTCAAGAGACAGGAGACCATCTAATTCATATTTCATTCTCTGTAATCTTTGGTGCAGGGTCGAGCACACATTAGGTCTCAAAAATATTTAGTGGATTATTTTGCCAGCACTGCCCTCCCCGCAATTCTTCTTTTTTCCTTCTCTTTTCCCCCTCAATTCTTTTTTTCTCTTTGAGATTTTTTTTGATGTGGATCTTTTTTTTTTTTTAAGTCTTTGTTGAATTTGTTACAATGTTTCTTCTGCTGTATGTTTTGACCCCAAGGCATGTGGGATTTTTAGCTCCCTGACCAGGGATAAAACCAGCAGCCCCTGCACGGGGAAGCTAAGTCTTAACCATTGGACCTTCATGGAAGTCCCTGGCCCCCCAATACTAACAGATAATATTTGTAAAACTGTCTGGTAGTGTTCATTTCTAACACTTCTGATTAGTTTGGAACATGGTGATAAAAAAATTGACTTCTTTCTTTGCACATTCATTTTTAAAAATTTGTGGTGTGTTTAAATAACCAGGTCCCAATTAGGCCAACCTATAAGAACTAAAAAGCCTCTTGATGAAAGTGAAAGAGGAGAGTGAAAAAGTTGGCTTAAAGCTCAACATTCAGAAAATGAAGATCACGGCATCTGGTCCCATCACTTCATGGGAAATAGATGGGGAAACAATGGAAACAGTGTCAGACTTTATTTTTGGGGGCTCCAAAATCACTGCAGGTGGTGACTGCAGCCATGAAATTAAAAGATGCTTACTCCTTGGAAGGAAAGTTATGACCAACCTAGATAGCATATTGCAAAGCAGAGACATTAGTTTGCCAACAAAGGTCCTTCTAGTCAAGGCTATGGTTTTTCCAGTAGTCATGTATGGATGTGAGAGTTGGACTGTGAAGAAAGCTGAGTGCCGAAGAGTTGATGCTTTTGAACTGTGGTGTTGGAGAAGACTCTTGAGAGTCCCTTGGACTGCAAGGAGATCCAACCAGTCCATTCTAAAGGCGATCAGCCCTGGGATTTCTTTGGAAGGAATGATGCTAAAGCTGAAACTCCAGTACTTTGGCCACCTCATGTGAAGAGTTGACTCATTGGAAAAGACTCTGATGCTGGGAGGGATTGGGGGCAGGAGGAGAAGGGGACGACCGAGGATGAGATGGCATCACTGACTTGATGGACATGAGTCTGAGTGAACTCTGGGAGTTGGTGATGGACAGGGAGGCCTGGCGTGCTGCAATTCATGGGGTTGCAAAGAGTTGAACACAACTGAGCGACTGAACTGAACTGAACTGATTCTTGATTGACTTATTCTTGATTTTAAAGAAAAGTATGTAGACTGTAGTTTCATTTCTATAGCCCAAATTAAAATACATCATTGAAATGAAAGTAATCCAACAAGAGTGCCATTAGTGAATTCAAAGCCAAATGTTGATAATAATGGTATTTACTTACTGAAATTTAGCAGTATTCATTCAAAAACAACACGCAGCCTTAAGTACCTTAGACCAAAGAACACAAGTAGCTTTAAGTTTCTGGACTCTGATTGGGCAGAAAATAATTTCTTTTCTGCTTATTAACTATCTCCTTTCCATTTTATTATATATCATTTTAACAGGACAGCCATTTGAAAGAGTTCATGGAATCCTAAGATCTTACCTGAAGACCGCAAAAAGATAAATCACCATTATTTACAAAAGTTAAAAAAGATCCCAGTAGCTGCAACTCAGTTAAGCCTACTTTTAAGCATCTCTCATGTATATATCTGAAAAATGATTTGTTCCATCCATTTGCAAATGCCTTGGCATGAGCAAGCCAATAAGATTCAATCAAAAAGATTTTATAGAGGAAAATCCCTGGCAGTCCAGTGGTTAGGACTGTTAGGACTCTGAGCTTACAGTGCTGGGGGCATGGGTTCCGTCCCTGGTTGGGAAACTAAGAGCCCACAAGCCAAGTAGCATGAACAGAAAAACAAATAAGCAAACAGGTTTTATGGAAAACAATTCCCATCAGAATTATCTGACCTTTTCCTAGGAAGAGCAGAGCCTGATTTTTTTCTCTGTAGAAAGAGGGAGGCCTCTTCTATGGGCCTAATCTGCTTTGCTCTATCATGATTGGAGATGCTGTATTACCTAGAAAATCACAGTCCAGTATGGAGTGACGTTGAGGCTGCAGCCCTTGGGCTCCCCATATAGCCAAAGCTGCATGGGGCCTTAGACGTCACATAAGCTAATACCCTCTTTCTACAGATGAGGCAATTGGCACTCAAGGAGGGAAAGCGACCATTCTAGGCAATGGATCCCAAACCTTACTGATTGTGGCTTACTCATGCCATTCATTCAGCAAGTGCTTATTTCACATTCCTCTATGCTAGCACTGTTCCTGGTTCTGGGCACACAGTGATGGTCAAAAAATGTGTGGTCCTTCCCCTCATGTGTGTTCAGCACCAAGAACAGTGCATAGTAATGGACAGGATGAATGGGGAAGGGTGGGGAAGGCCAGGAAGGGAAGGCTTGTGCTGAGACCTGAATAAGATGCCTTTTGGGCACCTTAAGAGAATACCATAAACTGTGTAGTTGATAAACAACAGAAATTTTTTTCTCACAGTACTAGAGGCTAGGAAGTGCATGATCAAGGTGCCAACGGTGAAAGCCCACTTTCTTTTATTACTATTATTAATTTTTACTGGAATATAGTTGCTTTACAACGTTGTGTTAGTTTCTGCTGTACAGCAAAATGAGTTAGTTACATGTATACATATATCCACTGTTTTTTAGATTTTCTGCCCATTTAGGTCCCCACAGATCATTAAGCAGGGTTCCCTGTGGTAAACTATAGGTCCTTATTATTTATCTGTTTTATACATAGTAGTGTGTACATGTCAGTTCCAATCTCCCAGTTTGTCCCACCCCAAAAGCCCACTTTCTGACTTACAGATGGTTTATCTTTTCACTGTGTCCTCACAAGGTAGAAGTGAGGCAAGGGAGCTCTCTGGGGTTTCTTTTATAAGAGCACTAATTCCATTCATGAGGACTCTGCCTTCATGACCTAAGCCCCACTCAAAGCCCTCACCTCTTAATACCATCACTTTGAGTATTAAGTTTCAACATCTGAATTTGGATGGGGGGGGTGCACAAAAATTTAGTTTATAGCAGAAGAACTAGATGTGGGGTGATCAAAGGGTCAGGGCAGGAACCATTCTAGATGAAGAGAGGAGCACACAGGTTCTTGAGATGGGAAGGAGCCTAAGCTGCTGAAGAGGGGACTGAATTTAGTCAGCCTGGGGAAAGAGGAAGGAGATGTGATTAAAGGGGAGGTCAAGGCCAAGTCATGTAAGGGCATACAGCGGGTGGTAAGGAGTATGGATTTTTAAAAATTTTAACAGGCAATCAGATTCTTATCAAATTTAGCTTTTTGAAAGGGCATTTTCTTTGTTGTTGTTATTGTTTTAGTGCAGATTCTTGGAACTAGGATTCTGATGAGCCAGACCCAAAGATGGACTAGCACTGTTACTGGCCAGTTTCTGGGTCTTCAAGTCAGTTCCTTCCAATGTATTGACTCCCTTGCAACCCTTCAGGGCAAGAAACGAGAGGGGAGAGCAGTGTCACCCATTGGACAAACAAGTTGAAATGGGCCAAATTTTAGCCACAAACACAAAAGATTTTACCTAAAAATACTATTGCAATCATCTCTGAGCAGACTGCGACACAGGTTAGCTAAGTTAGGAAAAAAAAAACACAAAAAACCATCAAAGCCTTCGGTTGATGAAGCTGGTAAATTTGTCTCCTCCCCTGGCCAGGCTGGTCACCCCAGTAAGACATACCCAACCACACTTAGCCATTCCACAGAGATGAGAATCTCTTCTGATTGCACCATAGGCTGATAATCTGGAGCGTGGTAATCAGTGAGTCAGTTGCCAATCTCACAGAAATGAGACAGATGAGGACTACAGGGGCTGGGCCCAAAACTGCCTTCCATGACCTGGAAGCCTAGGATCTGGTTGTTGATGTTGAACTTCATGCTACCCAGTCTTCACCCACTGGGGATAAAATAGCATGGAGGAACAGAACAGGGTCAGTACACACCTGGGGAACAGAGATATGACCTAAATGTTACCTGGCCACCAGCCATAAAAATGTCTCAGGGATTTCACAAGTGTTCACATGCCTGGGCTTTCCCGACCAGGAGTTGAGGCTTGCAATAGACAGACAGAGCTCCCAACATCAGCACCAGGAGACTTGGCTAGGAATGCTGGCTCTGATTCCTCATTACCTGTGTGACCTTAGGTAAGACATTTAGCCTCTCTGGGTCTCACTTGGCTTCTGTGGACAATAGAGAAGAGAACGTGCCCTTGCCAACATCATGGGGTTGTATTTCAAGGCCCAAAGGAAGTAACATTTATGAAAAGGACTTGGAAAGGGTAGAGTACCAAATAAAATGTCTTGTTAGGCTTTATGATCACTGGGAAGTTTGAGGAATTAGGAAATTTATCAGAGTTGGGGTGGATGGTGAAAGGATCAAAAGGCAAAAATTCTAAGGATACTATAGAAATGGAGATTTTTCCATGTGAAACAGAAAAGGTTGAGAGCTATATTCCAGCCTGTGACTGGTTCTGCTCAGACTATCATGACTGATTTCTTTCATGACTCCAGAGGAGAAAATAAAATAAATTACATAATTAAAAGGGGGTGTTTTCTATCTCTGAAAAATGTCTTTCAAGGATGTTAAACACCGGAATGTGTTACTAAAGCACGTTTGGTATTCTTTCTCTAGTGACCTTAGGAGAGATTTGTACCTGGGTATGGGTGGCCTAAACATATTTCTGGCTGAAGACAGGGAAGAAACTACAGAGGTTTCCTTGCCTTTTTTTTTTTAGTTCATGGAATTAAATTCATAGGAATTTTCAGGCTGTAAGCTACATAAAGACAGGGAATTCTGTTCACTGATACATCCCAAGCACCTAGCATAGTACCTCTAAGTCCTTAATAAATATTCACTGAATGGATTAACAAAACACCATGAACTTGTCCCGATATCTGAAAGCAAGACAGGCCCATCCCTATACATTCATCTGCTCTCTGCGTCACCTGTCTAAACCAGCCCCAGCCACAGAACATTGTGAGCTGGCTCTGTACCTTCAGAGCAGTGGCTTCCAACCCCGGGATTTTGCACAGAGTGGATGAAGTCAAGACCACTCTGGCTCAACTGGAACCACCCAGCTTTTACCTAAGACACCTACATATTGGGATTCCAGATACTGTTTTTCATTTCAGGGGTAACATTCCACCCAAGTTGCCATTATAGGAGAGAGTTTTTGATGGCAAGCCCGAAATGCAGGAAAAGCAAGGAAATAGGCCTCCTTTTAAAGCAGCTTCCATTCCCAAGATTTCTGAGTAACAGATGAAGGGACTAACGTGATCAACCTGGTCACGTCTTTGGTGTTGTTTCATAAAAGCCAAAGAGAGAGAAGAAAGGACCTAAATTGTTTTCATTTTCCTCTTTTTGAAGTTTCCACCGGCTGTTGATTAAATAATCATATTTTTAAAAAGCAGTCTTTCAAATTTGAAAAGGCTGGGAGTTGCCAGGTCCCTGAGGAGGCTCTGATTGTATGCTTACAAGGCCATTGATTGGAATTGTTCTGCTACCCAGTGGTGAATGCATTGTGACCACAATATTCTCTCAGGTACAACAGCTTTTGAGCAGAAACATGCTTTCTAGTTAATTATTAGGATCCAGGAAGGAGTGTGACCCTGTGTCTAGGCCTATTATTAGCATCAGGAGAAGCAGAGCTGCCAAGCAAGGACTTTTTCCAAAGGCCCCAGTGCGCCAGTAGACACCTTCTCCAACCCCATCTCCAGATGAAAAGGAGAACACAGGTCTGGACCACCCTTCAGTGTGGGGAGGGATAAAGAGACCTCTTTGAAGGGCTTTAGGACTGGTCAGCAAGCAAACAGGTTAGAAATTCAGTTCAATACCTGGAATCACAAATGTCACCTTCTATCACATCCTGATCTACATTCACCTCTGACAACAAGCTCCAGCATCCCAAACTATCACCCTGGGAGGCAACAATTAGATGTGAAGTGAGTGTCCCACTTCTGAGAACACATCTTTAGTCCTTTTCCTTTGATTCACCCCAATTCTCTGGCTGAGGGCAGCTGAGGTAGACAAGTCCAGTGCCAGGGTAAAGAGGTGCAGAGAAGTTGAGTGGCTTGCCTAGTTCATGGGCTAAGGCAGGTACTAGGAGTGCAAGTGTTGGAGTCAGATTGCGTGGGGTCACGTCTTAGCACTTTTACTTAATTAGCTCTGTGGTGAGGGCTTTGCTGACTGAGTTTCCTCATTTGCAAAGTGAAGAGATTAATGCTATCTGCTTCCTGGGGTGGTTGGTAGACTAATAGATAAGGGAACAGAGTCAGCAAAGTGCTGAGTACCCTGAAAAGTGAAAAGTGAGAGTGTTAGTCACCCAGTCATATCTGACTCTTTACCACCCAGAGGATGGTACCACCCAGAGGATCCTCTGTCCAAGGGATTTCCCAGGCAAGAATACTGGAGTGGGTAGCCATTCCCTTCTCCAGGGAATCTTCCCCATGCAGGGATCAAAGTCGTATCTCCTGCATTGTGGACAGATTCTTTACCATCTGAGTGACGAAA
Organism: Budorcas taxicolor; assembly: GCF_023091745.1. NCBI lineage: Eukaryota > Metazoa > Chordata > Mammalia > Artiodactyla > Bovidae > Budorcas > Budorcas taxicolor. The sequence goes on from NC_068914.1 coordinate 26,696,439, forward strand.
TGCTCAATAAATATTAAGCACTATTATTATTACAATTGAGAATATTATTATTTTGGAGAGACATCATTGAGCCCACCCTAGTCTGGTGCTTTTCCCACTAACAGTGCTGCACTCAGCAAGCTGCTGGCATTCCCCTTTAACCAATGCTTTCCCTCTACCCCTACCACTTTTCTAACTCAAAACAGTAAGAACGTAAACTCTTTTTAAACATTGTGGACTTTTTTGACTGTTGTTTAAAATTCTGGGTAGGAATGAGGGGACCTGATGGTTCTACATCTTTGTGGCACATAGTTAAGACATCATCAGATATGGGGAAAGGCTGCCACCAGAGGCTTAAGTGGTAGAGTGAAGCACACTCAGCTGGTCTCTCCCAGCAGCAACCACCAACCATCAGTCAGTTGGCAAGGGCAGAACTGGTAAGGGAGTCTTGGGGTTCCTTGCCGTTAGTCCTTTCCATTCACCAGTGACTTGTGTCACTTTGCATCAGTGAGGAAGGGAGGAGTCAGGAAGGAGGGCTGGATGCCTTGAACAGGGGTCAGGGTAGATGTCTCTGAAGTGGTTCTCACTGCTGGCCAGCTGCCACCACATCAGTGGCACCCCCTAAGCTTATATTAGAGTGTGGTGCTCAGAACTGGATGATTTAAATCTCCAACAAAGAGCATACTTGAGGACAAACCCTTCAGAAGATGTTTTCTGAGGTCCATATCTTTATTCTGAAATCCAACATCTTCTGGGGAAAACATCTGTGGACTGGGTAGAAATAGTTACTTAGGAGTTCTTGGATAAGACAGCACATGAAAATCTCAGAAGGCCAGGTTTCATTCCCTTTCCCTGCTGGGAGGGTGTACTTTGGGTTTCTCTCCAGAACTCTGCTTAGTGGAGCACAGACAGGGAGAACACCATTCAAGGTCCCTGCCTTCAGGGAATTTATAAAGGATTTGAAAAAGTAACAGCATAGAAAATAAGTGAGACAACAGAACAAGGCAGGTCCCCTACATGGGTGACACCAAGGCTAAGAATATTTCTTTTCGAGCCCTATCTCCAGATTTTGGAGGTCATTCACTAATCCACTCTTCCAAAAACTAAAATTTCTGTTCCACATTTCCAAACTTCCTTGAAAAAGCAACACTGTTACTGTTATGTGTTTTGATCTTTCTGGGGAAAAAAGCGGGGGGTGGGGGGTGTTGTGTCAATTCAATTATTGGAATGTGGAACTTGGCTTTCCAAGTTTAGATGATGTTTTCCAGAAGGATAGAGGTTGTTATGAGTTCCATGCAAATCCACGCTGCTTTCTGGATTAGCTTTTCTCATCATTATTCTTGGAAGTGGAAAGTCAGAATTTAAGAATAAATATTACCAATACCTCATATATCAATATTTGTAATGTAGCTACAATTATGCTTTATCAGCTTTATCTTAGTCATCTGTAGGCTGCTCTGCACCACATGATGTATCAATACTTGAAAGATGTGGGCTCTGGCAATGGCGAGAATAGAGTTCATATTCTGGCTCTGCCAATTCCTTACTTGGTGGATTTGGGTACCTCCTCTGAGCCTTAGTTCCCTCATCTGTAAAACAGGAATAAATAGCCTTAATTTTCAAGGTGGTTGTGAGGAATAAAGCAGTGAACTGAGAAAAACACAGCTCAGTGTCTGTCTGCCAAATGGGTGTTCCATAATAGTGATACTTTAATAGCTAACAGTATGCACTGTGCTTCATGTATATCATTGTATTGAATCCTTAGTACACTCATGAGGTGGCACCAGTGGCAAAGAACCCACCTGCCAATGCAGGAGACATAAGAGACATGGGTTCAATCCTGGGGTCGGGAAGATCCCCTGGAGGACGGCAAGGCAACCCACTCCAGGATTCTTGCCTGGAGAATCCCATGGACAGAAGAACCTGGCGGTTGGGTGGGGGCAGGGGGGTGGGGCTCTAGTCTATAGGGTCTCACAGAGTCAGACATGACTGAAGTGACTTAGCACATAGCATGCACACACACCCATGATATATATAGATATTTTATATATACATATATACGTAATCATTTTGTCCACTTTATTGTTGAGGAAACTGAGGCACAGAGAAATTATGTAACTTAGTTAAGAACAAACAGCCAGGTACTGTCAGAGTTAGACTTTGAGCCCATGATCTATGATCTGAACCCAGACCAGATGGGTCTCCAGAGCTCGAAATATCAACCACAAGAAATGGTGACCATTCTTATCAAGATTATTCAGTTCAAATATGAAATGTTTGGGGCTTTCTCTCTTTTTTTCCTTTTAGGAATTAAAAATAAATCTATTTGGTTGCTCCAGGTCTTTATTGCAGCATGTAGCATCTTTAATTGCAGCCTGTGAGCTCTTAGCAGTAGCATGTGAGACCTAGTTCCCTGGCCAGATCGAATCTTGGCTGTTGGGAGCAGTGCAGAGTCTTAGCCACTGGACCACCAGGGAAGTCCTTCTTTTTTATTTAAATACTGAGAAAACTGCTCTGACAACTAGATGCACTGATTTGCCCTGTCCTTTTCTCAATGCAGAAAGAAAGCTTCCATAGTACATCTGGCATCATTTGGAAAAACAAAAATTGCTTCCTGTAACGTGGTAATGGAAGCAGACTAGTTTATACGTGCTTAAAAAATCCAGGAATTTCCCTTCCAAGGATTTTAGAAGCTGTGGGTCAGAAATTATAGATGAAGATTAAATATAAATTTCTCTTTAAAAATTCCAGGAATTTCCTATAGTGAACTTCATTTTTTGTACAATTAGATATATAAGCTGAAAGATTTTAAACTTAAAGGCATAAAAAAGTGTGACTTGGGATGGATATTTTGCTTCGAGCCTTAATGACTAGATTGACAGACTATCACTTATTAACCTGGACCCTAGGTTGATATGCAGCTTGTCATAATGGTGATAAATAATGCACTGATTTACCTTTTATTCTTCGCCAGCAATGGTAAAGTGATCTGTAGATTTGACATGATGTGTTTCCACTAGAAAGACTGCACTTCTCCACTCTATTCATTTTAAATGGGACAAAATTCACATTGTCTGTCATTTCAGTATGGAGAAATAGACAACTAAGGAACATTATTTCATTAAGACTGTCACTGAAACAGAATGCTGATACCAATAAGTATTTCTGTATATGTTCTCTCTTCTTGATGAAATCTTGTTGGCATGCTGCAGAAGCTGAGTGGTAAAAAAAAAAAAAAAAAACACCTCAAATGTAAAAATTATAATGCCACTGTCATTATCCAGAAAAGATAATGGCAGAGAAAAGGAGAGTCATAGAAGTTAAAGTCTTTTGAAGGGTGAGAGCAGGGCAGGGACTTTCAAGGAGCCTGGCTGGATTGGCGGCCCTTCGCTCCGGTGTACTAGGCAACGAAGGCAGCCTGGAGGTTTCCACCCACGCTGAACTTTCTTTATTCCACAAATGCACTTTGCTTCCCTGCATCTCTGGGTCTTTTTCATACTGACTCTTTCTCCCTGAAATACTCTATCCACGGACCTTCCCCTAAGCCTCACACATTCTTCAGATCTCTGCTTAGAGAAGCCGACCTAGATTCAATCGGATCCTTTGTCCTTTTTTCTTCATTGGGGTCAAACATTGTCATTGTTTACAATTGTATATTTGTGTGATTGACTGCAAGCTCCAAGGGCCTGGGAACTAGGCTTAGTTTTAGGGATCTGTAGCCTTTGGCATAGCGCCTGACACATAGTAGATGCTAGAGAAATATCTGTTGACTTACGACATGAGTGCGTGCTAAGTTGCTTCAGTCTAAAGTTCACCTTAAAGGAACCTCTACTTAGGCCAGTACTGCTGCTACTACAAAATAAGATCATAGGGGTCTTACTTCCCCATCCAGATTGTTTGTACCAATGACACATGAATTTGGCTACATGTTGGATGGTGTGAAGCAAAGATTCTCTCAGGCTTCACAACAACTTTGGCATAATCTCAGTTTGGTTTACAGTTCCTGAGATTACTGGATTCATAGTGAGATGCTGAATGCGGGAAGGCACTTGGCAGTTTTCTCAGCACAGAGGGGCACCTTTAAGAAAGGCTTGGCTGGATGGCAGAGTTGGCAATTAGTCTGTTCATCACTGAGGTTCACAGGGCTCTGCTTTTTGAGTTCAGGATTCACACCCTTGTGTGTGTCCATAGTTAAAGGCAATTATGTTTCACTCCAATATCAGTGTTAGAATGGAAGTGAGTGAAAATGACATGACAATAGGGTAGTTTATAAAAATGTTTAAAAATATTTCTTAATAAATCAAAATACAAATGTTAACAAGTTATTTGTGACATGCCTCAAGGCTGATTTAGTGATTCTCAAGTCCACACTGTGGAAAAAAGCTGAAAACCACTCAGTGGGTAGACCTCAAGGGCCAGCCAGGACCCCCAGGCTGCCTCCCTTCCTCCTCACCCCCATCACAGGGCAGGCCTAAGGGGCGCCTCTGCTTCCTTCCTCTTGTACTCTCTGGGTCTGGAATCAGGACAAAGCAAATCAGAATCTGGCATCAATTTGCTACTCTTTATAATAACACTGATCCATCTTGGAGCATTCCATTTACTTGAGCATTCTAACAAGTTTTAAAGAAAAGAATTTATTTGTTCAGCTTTTGATCAGAATAAACTCAACTGCCTAAAAGTAGAGACCACGGTACATCTCTGTATTCAACTGCCATCTTCCGCCTTCTTCCCCTCCCAGGCGCAGGATCTTACTCTGTAAACACCTTTACGATTTTGTCTCTGCCTTTTTTTTCCCCCCTCTCTCTCACTTCTTCTTCACTCCAGGAAGGATACTGTGGGATTGGCTTCTCTTATTACAGGGGCTATTAGTATGATAGCTTTGTGAGAACCTGGTCACTTCATAGCACGGCCTAGGAAAGCCCAAGAACTCAAATTCTTCCTTCAATCTGGGGAGAGGGGTATACAGGACCTTGTCCCATGTTCTTGAAATCCCTGACTTCAGCTTTCCTCTTTTCCTCAGAAATGCCAATGGAAAAAGATGAAGCTGTCGAAAGTGACCTGTTTCTTTCCTAATGGGCTGAACCAGGTTCCCAGACCTCGAAGAGCCGTTCTCTTTCTGGAATTGTGTTTTCCGTATGAATAATGTAGCATCCAGAGCATTGTACGTACAGTCGGAAGACCCGGTTGCAAGCTTGGACACCACCACTTATCAGCTGTGCTACTTAGGCAAGTTACTTCAGCTTTCCGAATTTATTACCCATCCTCAGGATGGCTGCCTTGAGATGAGTAGGCCTGGATTTTATTCCATTATTACTCTTAAAGGGGGCTGAGGGAGGCAGAGGGAGAGAGAGGAAGAGAAGAACAGAGGGAGAGAGGGAGGGTGGGAGAGAGAGAGTCTACTGACCCGTTTCCAGCGGAGGTTCAGGGAAGGCCTCCCAGGACTGGCCCCAGGCACCTTTCCCCGGAGCCTGCAAAGCCTCCTTGCCGCTGTTGTTTGCCCCTGCCCCCAACCCACCCCTGGCGCAAGGCTGGCTTGACGTGGCGCAGCTCATAAGGAGGTATGAGTTGTTGGAAAACTGCGAATAATTCCGGTGTCGGTCACTCCCATTTACTCTAACGAGCTTCTCTGACGGGGCTGGGCAAGCCCGCCTCTCCTCGTTGGGGTCCCATCCCCCATCTGACCCCCACTCAGCCTCCTCCTTCGGGAAGGGTAGCCGCTGAAGACTGCGCGGCTCACCCCTTCCCGGGCAGCCCCCGGCCTGCGTCCTGCCCTCTGCGCCCAACTCGCCCGGCACTCGCACTCGGACGTTCAGGAGCTCCCCCTCGGGGCGGCGCGCGGTGGCCGCCCGCGGGGTTGGCAGCGGCGCCCACCGCGGGGCGGCCCCGGTGACTCGCCCGCCTGCCCGCCCACGTGCGTGGAGAGGAACGAAGCGCAACCAGTCGCGGCGCCCGCGCTTGCCGCCGGTGGGTGCCTCACCTCGGAGGCCGGCGGGGGCCGTAACCCGAGCCCCGCTGCCACGACCCATATTTGCATAATTCGGTCCCCCCCCAACTCTTTCGGACTCAGGGCTGGAGATGCGAGTCGGGCTCCCCTCCGAGGCGTCGTCTTGCCGGTGGTCAGCGCGGGGGCCGCAGGACTGGCCGGAGCGCAGGCGGAGCGAGCTGGCGCACGTGGTAAGAGTGCAGCTTTCTTTTATTCTTCTTTTTAAAGAAACGGGAACTTTTCACGTTTTTGCCGAGGGTGGGGGTACTTCCAACGGTGCTAATCTTGCCGCGACTTCTTGCCTTTCCCCTTTTATTTTTAATCTCCAATTGGAAAAGTGCGCGCAGCGCCAGCAAGAAACTTTCCCAAAATTTCTCTGGTGTTTTAAGTCAGGAAGATGGCCGGCCAATTACGAGGCGGGCAGAGGGAGAAGCGGAGCGCGAGAAGAGGAGCTGAGGCCCCTCACCGCCGCCCCGGGGCCCTGACCGCCGCGCGCGCGGGGCCGGGCGGGAGCGGGTTCGCCGCGGCAGGTGAGCGGCGGGAGAGCCGCCTGCAGCGCCGCGCTGCCTCCACGGCGTGGCGCCGTGGCTCTCGGTAGCCCGCGCCCGCACGAGGCTGGGGCTGTCCTGGCTGGCCGCGGGCTAGGGCAGGGCCGGACCCTAGAGGCAGTCCCGCGAACTGTCCCAGGCCTCGGCTGCTTTGGGGGCGGGAAAGGGGTGGCAGGCGGCCGCTCTCCAGGTTTGAGCAGTTGAGACCAGCCCCCTACGAGGCCCCGGCCAGGCTCGGAGCGCTCCCAAGGCGGGCCAGGGCGCGCCGGGAGATAGGAGAGGTCAGAACAACCGACCAGAGTCTGGACTCTGAAAAGTTTAAAAATTGTTTTGAGAACTAAGTATAAAGGTTCTTGTCGGGGCCAGTTTTTCTGTTTTGTTTTTTAACTCTCAAAGGTAAAAGTGTGTAAGGTGATGGCGACTCGAAACTGGCGTTAGCGTCCTCGTTTGCTACTCTGGACCTTGCTGGGCTCTCCGAGGTGGCTCTTGGCCAGGGAAAGGAAGAATATTCCTCTTATGTGTGTGTTTTGGAGTAAGGCTCGGGTGCGGGCAGAGCGCCCCTCCGGAGGGTTTTGGGGGTGGGGGACTGCGGTGGCGGTCGGTCCAGGCAGTGTGAAGGTGAGGATGGGTGTTTTCGCAGAGCACCCTGTCGAGCAAACCCAGGCGCCCGCTCTCGCCGACCAGTCACTCTGTTGGAGAGGCGGATGCACGGGCGCGCTGTCAACAGGGAGGTGTGTAGCGTAAGGTGTGCGAGTGGGTGTGTGAAGAAGGCGGCGGGGGCTGGAGTGTGTGTAGCGGAAGTGGAGCGCGTGTGAGTGTAAGAGTGTGTGTGCGTGTGGCGGGGCAGGGTGAGTGTCCAAACCTCCATCTGGACGCCCCCACACAGCCGACCGCCCAGACGCGCCGGGAAGGGCGCCCGCTAAGGCAGCAGCTGAAGGGGGGCGGGGAGCGCGCGGGCAGAGGAAGGGGGGTGTCTCCGGCTGAGGATTTCTCTCGAAGCTCCCCGCAGTTATCTGCTCCTCTGAGGGTCTACTCCCCCCCACCAAGGTGCCCAAAATACTTAAACAAACAAACAACCCCAAACCTGTTCCGTTTTCGCTCCTGTATAAATAGAACAGACTTTCCAAAAAAGCAATACCGCATTCACTCTTATCACCAGCCACTTCTTTCCACCAAGTAATTCAGAAAAAAGCAGTCAGCTTCCGTGAATGCATGCAGCTTTTTTTTTTTTTTCTTTTCTGCCTCCTTTTGCTTGCGGTTTTGAGCTGCCAAGAAAGTGAGTAGGGGTTTGACTGTAGTGTCTCGGCTCCGTTCGGTTTCTTTCCGAAGTTTAATTTTCCGGAATGGCTCCCAAACAAGGGCTGGGGAGGCGGAGCTGTCGGCACCGGATCTTCGCCTTTTTTGGAAAGTCCCGGAGAACCGGAATTCCTCCCCGCCCCGGAGGCCTCGCCGCAGCCGGGACCCGATCGCTCTCCCACAGTGGCCTAAGCCGGACCGGTGGCGCGGCCCATCCCTGCCGGGCTCTGAGCCCTGGACCCGGGCTGCGGCTCGGGCCGCCTGCCCCAGACCCCTACGGGCTGCAAGCTGGGAGTCGCGAGCCCGGAGGAGCCCGCGCAGCCGAGCCCCTATGCAAATAGGCCATGTGACGGCAAAAGCCGCCAGGCCCAGCCCTGTTCCTCAGTCCATATATGGGCAGTGACGTCACGGGCAGTGAGGACCTGCCCATAAATACTTAGAGCAACACTTTCCGTCTAACCGAGAGAGCAGCAATTGATTAATAGCTCGGCGAGGGGACACACTGACTGTTATAATAACACTACACCAGCGACTCCTGGCTTCCCAGCCGGAACCCAGGCGAGAGTCAGTGGCAAATAGCCATCTTTCTTCTTAAAAAACCAGCAACTTGTTTGCTAGTTTTGGATCTGTTAGTTATTTTATTTTTTTTTTTTGAGGGGGTATTTGCTTTTAAGTGTGGAGGGCACAAGGAGATACCAACCTAGGCTCAGTCCAATCCCTCTCCAAAACGGCTTCTCTGACACTCAGGGTAGCGAGGGAGTTGGGTCTCCAGGTTGTGCGAGGAGCAAATGATGACCGCCAAGGCCGTAGACAAAATCCCAGTAACTCTCAGTGGTTTTGTGCACCAGCTGTCTGACAACATCTACCCGGTGGAGGACCTCGCCCCCACGTCGGTGACCATTTTCCCCAATGCCGAACTAGGAGGCCCCTTTGACCAGATGAACGGAGTGGCCGGAGGTAAGCCGCGTGCCCCCTTCGCGAACCGGGCTCACGCCGCTCGGAGGTGGTGGGTGGGTTTTCGTGCGTGTGCGGGACTTGGAGGAGAGGTGGAAGGTGTTGATTGAACTGGATTTGAAGAATAGAAGGGGGTGCAGGAGGAAAGCGGGAGCGGGGACCCGGGCGTTGGAGCTGAGCGCGCGGGCAGATGCACCAGGTTGCCAGCTAACCGGCGTGCGTGCGCCGCGGCGCGCCCAGCCCCGGGCGGGCTTAGGCATAAGAGTAGGAGGTGGTGCCCCACCAGGCTTCGGGCTTATGGGAGCCTTAATGCCGGCGGCACCCCAGCCTCCCCAATCCCGGGGTAGGGGCAAAGTGATGGGGAAGTTCGGGGCTCTGGCGGAAAGCTGAGCGTCTGGAGAGCGGAGCGGCGGAGATGCCCGAGGAAGCGTCCGCCGCTTCCTCCTTGGTAGAGGAGACCCGGGGAAAATCTCGGAGCGCTCTCCTCCTGCGGTCTGAAGGAGCGCCCCCACCTGCGCGCTGCCAGCGAAGTTGAGGGGGTTGGCCCGGCGGGGAGGAGGAGATGGAGGGCGGGCAACGGCGGGAAGCGGCCCCGTGGCTGCCGAGGGAGGCCGGTAGGGCGCCGGCGCCGCGAGTTTCCTTGGCGGTGGCAAGTGGTCTCCCGAAGCCCGCGCACCTTCCCCGAAGCCCTGCCACTGCCTTTGCGCTGAGGCGAGGCCGCGCAGGTGTGGGACAAGGCTGAAACGATTGGGAAAGGAAACCTATTTAGACTCCTTCCATGGCAGAGCCCGATTCCCTCCAGCAGCGGGAGAGGGAGGGAAAGAAGGAACCTGGGGTGGGGAGCAGCTGGGAAATCATTGACCCCCTTCTTTGGCTCACCTCTCAGGCTGACACCTTCGCTGCACTGGCTGGGGTCAGTCTCCTGGGTAGTGCCTGCCCTAGCTGTGGGACCTCAGGCAAAGGAGAGAGAGAACTTCCAGGCAGATGGGGAATTTTTAATACTGCTGCTGCTATTATTGGGTGTTTTCATTGGGGACTGGAGCCACAGATGGCTGTATGTGGTGGGGGTGGGGGCGGGGGTAGCTCATCCTGCTTTCCTGTAGGTAGTTTGAATCCTAGACTGTGGCTGGCTTCCACAGTAGGATCCTGGGCTAGCCTCTTCTTACTGTCTTTGGGCCACAATTTCCCCACCTGTTGAATTCTGCCCCGGCTTACAGTGCTGGAGTCCTTGGGGTGGGACTCATGTGAGACCAGAAGGGTGAGAAGGGATTCTTGGCTGCATTCTCAATGCTCCACCTCCATTCTTCTTTTCCCCTCCCCAGATGGCATGATCAACATTGACATGACTGGAGAGAAGAGGTCCTTGGATCTTCCATATCCCAGCAGCTTTGCTCCGGTCTCAGCACCCCGAAACCAGACCTTCACTTACATGGGCAAGTTCTCCATTGACCCCCAGTACCCTGGTGCCGGCTGCTACCCAGAAGGTATCATCAACATTGTGAGTGCAGGCATCCTGCAGGGGGTCACCTCCCCAGCTTCCACCACAGCCTCCTCCAGCGTCACCTCTGCCTCTCCCAACCCACTGGCCACTGGACCCTTGGGTGTGTGCACCATGTCCCAGACCCAGCCTGACCTGGACCACCTCTACACTCCGCCGCCGCCTCCTCCTTATGCGGGCTGTGGAGGAGACCTCTACCAGGACCCCTCTGCGTTCCTATCAGCAGCCACCACCTCCACCTCCTCCTCTCTGGCCTACCCACCACCTCCTTCCTATCCATCCCCCAAGCCAGCCACGGACCCAAGTCTCTTCCCCATGATCCCAGACTATCCTGGATTTTTCCCCTCACAGTGCCAGAGAGACCTACACGGTACAGCTGGCCCAGACCGCAAGCCCTTTCCCTGTCCCCTGGACTCCCTGCGAGTCCCCCCTCCACTCACTCCGCTCTCCACCATCCGCAACTTTACCCTTGGAGGACCCAGTGCTGGGGCCACAGGGCCAGGGGCAGGCGGAGGCAGCGAGGGACCCCGGCTACCTGGCACTGGCTCGGCAGCGGCTGCCGCAGCCGCCTACAACCCACACCATCTGCCACTGCGGCCCATTCTGAGGCCTCGAAAGTACCCCAACAGGCCGAGCAAGACCCCAGTGCACGAGAGGCCCTACCCGTGCCCAGCAGAAGGCTGTGACCGGCGCTTCTCCCGCTCAGACGAGCTAACCAGGCACATCCGGATCCACACAGGGCACAAGCCCTTCCAGTGTCGGATCTGCATGCGCAACTTCAGCCGCAGCGACCACCTCACTACCCACATCCGCACCCACACTGGCGAGAAGCCCTTTGCCTGTGATTACTGCGGCCGCAAGTTTGCGCGCAGTGATGAGAGGAAGCGCCACACCAAGATCCACCTGAGACAGAAGGAGCGCAAGAGCAGTGCCCCATCCTCGGCGGTGCCGGCTGCCTCCAGCGCCTCTTGCAGCGGGGGCGCGCAGGCCGGGGGGACCCTGTGCAGCAGCAACAGCAGCACTATTGGTGGAGGGTCCCTCGGCCCTTGCTCGTCTCGGACCCGGACGCCCTGAGATGAGACTCACGTTGACACACCAGCTCTGAGGTCCTGAGGCCCTTCGTCCATTGGAGCTGCACGACAAACACTACCACCCATTCCTGCCCTTCCTTCATTTCATTGGGCAAAGGGCCTTGAAGGAGCCTAGCACTGCCCCCACCCCGCCCCCTCCTTTCCACTTAGAAGCAGGTCTTAGCCTGCTTCTAAAACTTAGCCCACCTTAGTCTGTCTTAGGTGAGTTGACTGTCACCCCAAATTAATGGGGAGGCTCAGAAGGGAGTTGGGTGGAGGGGCCTCTGACCTAGAGGGCTGAGGCCTGACCCTACTTTAAAGGGTTGTTTGACTAGGTTTGATGCCCCTCTCTTGTTTTGACTGGTTAGTTTTTTGACTCTGGATGTCAGAACTGATTTGAGACTTTTTCTACAGTAGTTTGGGAGATGCTGATCTCTTCAGATGGGGACAGCAAAAAGGCAGAAGCAAAGCTGATGTGCACTTTAATGGCCTGGGACTGATTTGGGGGATGCTGTACAGTGGGCGAAGCATGGCCTTTACGCTGCATTCTGTTGCCCTAGAAGTGAATCAAAGCTTATCTAGTCATCTCAACCCTTTAAGCAATATGTATTATAAACTTAGAGAACAGAAGTGCAATGTGATGGGAGGGATATAGCAATACCTGCTCCTTTTTGAGTGGTTTGAGAAACGTAAAGACTATTTTTTCAGTGTATATCCATTCAGATTTTGTGTATTTTTGATGTGCACTGTTCTCCAAGTTCTGAACCTTTGGGAAAAGAAAAAGTAAAACATTTATCTCTTGCAGTGAGTCAGAGGTTAACTTATTTAAAGGGGGATGTACATATATTCTCTGAAACTAGGATGCATGCAATTGTGTTGGACGTGTCCTTGGTGCCTTGTGTGATGTAGACAGTGTTACAGGGTCTGCATGTAAATGGGTTGCCTTACTATGGAGAAAAAAATCACTCCCTGGGTTTAGTATGGCTGTATATTTCTGCCTATTAATATTTGGATTTTTTTTAGAAAGTATATTTTTGTATGCTCTGTTTTGTGACTTAAAAGTGTTACCTTTGTAGTCAAATTGCAGATAGGAATGTAAATAATGTTACTGGAGCTGACTTGTTTGGTTATTAGCTCTTAATAGTTGTGGAAATATAAATGATTTATTCTAACACAAAACCACTAACTGAAGTTCAGATAATGAATGGTTTATGACTATAGTGTAAATAAATACTTTTCAACAATATTTTTGCTGCAGAAATTATTTATGCAAGATTTATTGGGTGTGACTTCAACAGTACCCAGTGGGTTTTAGTACTTTGACCAGCCCATGATCTCCAAGTTTTCTTTGCTAGTCTCCACATTGGCCCTCTTGCTGCAAAGCAATCTCCATTCATAATCAAACATGAGCATTCGCTGGCGTTTGGGGATTTCCCCCATGCATTAGTGTAAAAGTGGGGAGGCGTTGTTTTGACTCATTGTTCCGTCCTCTGTAACAGCCTATAGCTTCTCTCTGCTCCTGAGTGGGCTCCGGAAAATAAATACTTACAAACAAGTGCCCACTCGGAGACTACACATTTGCAACTGCTTTCAGAACCCTGACCAGAGCCTGGAACTCAGACGAGATGTGGCTTTGTGGAAAGTGTGGTGGCGTGGTCAAGCTGGAAATGACTTTCAGGTTCCAGGATTAGTCTCATGACCACAGAAAACTTTTTGAAAAGCGCTATCGCCTCTTCTGATCAAAAATGCACTCAGACACTGCTGATGACAGTATTAATGGGTTACCAAAGGAATTACCCCAGGACTCATTTCTCTCCAGACGTCTCCCCGATTACACCCATTTGGAAGGATCATTCTCTGCCATAGGTCTGGTGGGTCTACAGACAAATACCCAGCTTTTTAGTTGATGTACAGGTGTACACCAGCCTTAAAATCTCAAAAGACAATCTGAATCAAATAGGAAAATATGGCCCTTCGTTGGATAATGCTTTGCAGAACAATAGGGATCATTTTAGTACAAGCCTTTTGTAGTGATTTTAAAGTATAAATTAACTAAAACCCCCTCCCCCCGACAATATCTATCTATAATACAATACAGATTGTCTTTGTTATCTTTTTTACTTTATAACTGGACCTGAATAATATTTAACTTCACTCACTGCCTCTGGATCCTTACACAAGTGTAACACATTGGAGTGCCCACTATCTAGATACATCATCTGAAAACTGTGTCCTCTGTTACTAAGACATGGCTGATAATAGATGGCTTGTATTTTAGAACAGCACACAGTGGCTGCTACTCAGGGAAGCTCTTTTTTGGCCCTTACCAGCACAGCAGCACTAGAATTTGAAATCTGATTTGTAGGGATAAGTAACCCTTATTTCTTCCCTGTCCTTATTTCAAAGATGCACAATACCTCTCATAACTACTAAATGGAACTTTCTAAACTCCAGTGTCAGAGCATTCTAAGTGACTGGTGTCATCCCATTAGATTCATTATTTTCTAGCTTGTTGGCATAGTATCATCGTTGCTTGGCCAATTTTGTTAAGTTTTGTATATATAACAATGCCATTTTGATAATTGTTTTTAATAATACTCTCCTACTAAAACATCATTAAAAAATAAACCTAAATAAAAATGAAATGTTAGTTGCTCAGTCTGATGGGACTCTTTGCCATTGCATAGACTGTAGCCTGCCAGGCTCCTGTCCATGGGATTCTCAAGGCAACAATACTGGAGTGGGGTGTCATTCCAGGGGACTTTTCTGACCCAGGGATCAAATCCAGGTCTCCCATGTTGCAGGCAGATTCTTTATAACCTGAGCCACCAGGGAAGTCATAAATACATCTAAGTTCTATGTGATTTATAACTGTCTTGCCAAATTTTAATTTTAGAGCACCTTCAATCAAGACAAGGTAAACAATCATTTACAAAGCAACAGACCAAACTTTTTTTAATAGACATTTTGATAGTTAAATTGATTAAATAGTCACTTTTGCCTTGATGTAGGTTTGGTGACCTGGCATTACCATACCATAAGGAATATACCTTGGTGTTTTTTCAGAGCCAACTTTCTGGGTTTTACTCCTTGATTTCAACATGTTAGGTCAATCTTTAATCGTATTTTACTCTGCTTGAAACATTCAGGATACTTTTCACAGGTGTCTCATTTTTTTTACTCTGCCCAAGAAATAAAGCATATAAAGCTAATACGTCTGCTCTCTTTTAGTCAATATGCTTTATTAAATAATATTATAGATGTTTCAGCTGTTACTGGGACTTATTAAAAATAAACGTCCAGAGACTAATTCCTTAAAGATTATAATGCAGTTGAGATGGTTCAGTACACATTAAAAATAGGTATACTAATTTTAGGTTAGGTTTCCAACTATTTGTAAACCAGGCTATTTAATTTCAATATCCTAACTGCTAATGAAACTAAGGCAAATTGTTTGGTATATATTAAAAATGGTTGTAGTGATATTTTAACACTTCAATACAACTTTGGGGGTGGTGGTAGGAAGGAAAGGTCACTATCCCCTCCCCACAGGTGCCTACAATGCTGCCAATCCAAAGTAGTGAAACAAGTTTTACAGAAAAAGCAAAGAAAAGAAAATATTTAAGTCCAAAGAGTCTTTCCTCCAAGAATGAAAGTTGTTTTTCTTTTTTCTGCACTAGCTTATTTTCCTTAGGTTAAATATAAAAGCAGTATTTTTGGTGCAGCAAATAGTATGGTTGCATGTTAGATAATTTCAGATGTGTTTTCAATCAGGCTGTTTCAAAGATTACACACACCGGAAATAAACTATTCAGTTTATATTATTACTTGGACTTTAGAATCTCCAGAAGACCCCCAGTTTTTTCAACATAATCTTACCATACAGACTGTGAACCTTTTACAGTAATTCAAATACAGACATTATAGCAAGTAATATTTTCCTTCTCCATTTTGCAATAATCAAATAAGGTTACTTCTAAACAATTTCAAAATGCCTTTATTTTCCATAAGTACAGATTTTAATCCAGAAATGTAAACATCCCTGGATCAGAAGATTCATTATCTATATGGGGCTTAACAAATGATTTCCTTCTTTGACACTCATTGTACTGTAAGAATCAATGGTCAGTTTCTGTGTGTGATGAGAAGTTCTGAATTCAGAACAGGAGAGTTACAAGAGTGGCCCTGCCTTCAGGTTAGAGTTGAATAGTAATGGGCAGAGTCCTGAATTAAAGACACACTATTGCTTCTTCGGTGAGCAGAACTAGAGCACAAGATTCTACTATTTGGAATAGATCAGTGACGAGAATCCTCCTGAGATGCCTAGACTAATGCACCTACAAGGGGACAATGCAGAAGGAATAAAAGGTGTCAGTTTTGGGAAAAGGTAAAGGCTGTTAGTGTTGAAAGGTCAGATAACCCACTCCTGTTGACCAACACACATTACTTTAAAAAATGGTTCATCATTTTCACTGGTAAACAGCAGTCAGTGTAAATTCCATCCATGCAATTCAGACTTAATAAAAAAAAAATCAATTCCCATAAAGTAGTAGGCAGATATATAATACTCTAAATTGATATAACCAGAGAATTAAAAAGCTTTAGACGTATTAGACAAACTTTCATCGATGAGAGGCAGTTATTGCATTTGTTATTCAACAGAAAAGTTAAGTGATTAGTATCATTGTGCTCATTAGTCCTTGTAGGAGAAGACAACTTTTTTCCACAGTTGTTACCCATACATATTATAGGAATATAAGGAAGCACAACAGCAGCACATGATCATATCTAAGAGTTTATGCAGAAAGGTGCAAGGCTTTTCTGCATATTTTGTCTTTGTGTTGAGGATATTCTTTCCTCAATGGCTCACTAAAACAAGTTAATTTTGTTTTCACCGTTAATTTACTCAGAATCTATTAGTGAACCAAAGTTCCACTGTTCTTACGGAACTAAATTAGATATATATTGCTGTTTTGGCCTGCGATAATTTCAGTTACTCTTTTGAAAAGCACCTTGGTCTTTTCATTCAACTTGCTTGTATGTGAAAAATTTTCATAATGAAGTCTGGAAAAACAATTCCTCCTTTATTACTGTCTTATTGCCAGAATGAGTCTGTAGGTTAGTTTAATGTACTCCAGGTTGTATTACAACTTAAATATCATCCATCATCAACAATTGTTATAAGTTGGTCAACTTTTTGCTACAATGTAATTCAAAACAGGTAGGTATGTAATTGATAATAATACACATTCATCACTGTTATGAAAAAAAAAAAAACCCTTGTCAACAATTTTAAAGGAAGTCATCATCTGCATATCTAGAACTTAATTTCAAACAAAACACCATGAAGAAGTGCTTCAAACTCCCCCTAAGGTATAATAAATCACACCAGAATGGGACACTGTCATAAAACAACTTAGCAACCTGGAAGAAATGCATTATGCCTCTGTGAGGTTTTACAGCACAGTGGCATATCATATTGAGTACCACCTTTTTTGTTTTTTAAGAAAAATCATGAAGAATTTGCTTTTCCATTCTAAGTTTGGGAACAAACCTTCCTTCACTTTGGGCCTCTGTAACTCAGTGTGCAAAGAGGCAAAGGCACATACTGCTTCCCTACAGGGTCATCACTTTCCACCAATAGCAAATCCCTCTTTATTACAGAATTATTATTATTATTACAGAACTCAATTACTACCTGGGTAAGTCAATCAAGAGGGCTTAGACAACAGCTGGGCAAATTTTAATGTGTTTATTTCTACAGTTTGTTTTTATTAAAAGTTTTGTGAAAAAAGGATTCCTATAAATAGTAAAAAGGGGGGAAACAGGAGTGTTCCTTGGCCTGAAGCAAACGGTGTCAATACATTTATAAACAAGGTAAAGCTGCTCAGCCTATTAAAAGGACAAAGATAAAACTAGTCACAGATAGCACAACTGTTCAAGAGGTTTGGAGTGGGAAGTGTTTTGTCCCAAGTTTGGGTGCCCTAAAGTGGCTACCAGTATAGTTAATTCTCAATTCTCTAGCCCTGGTCATCTGTGCCTCTCTTCCTGCAGAAAACCCACCCCAGATGAAGCAAGCACTGAGGGGGGCTGTCCTAAGAACACTGCCACCAACAACACAGCTGGAACCACCAGCCCCTCGAACATTAGAGCTCCTAAGAGAATTTGAAACAGTCGTCAACATTTTCCTCTTCTTTTGCAGGAAAATACTGGAAGTAAACAGGGGCACATAGAATTCAACAGCTGGCTACCAGTGTTTTACATTCAGTTGTTTGGAAGCATACTGATTCAGCTCTGGTTAGAAAATGTAGAATTACTTTATTACTTCCTAAAGTACACTAAGACATAAAAGTCACTTCGGGATAATACAGTTTCTGCATTGAAGGTGAACCTGCAGTAAAAACATCTGCTCAACTCTAGATCTGGAGACTCGGTGGGGGAAGCCCTAAGTGATCATTTGTCACTGACATACACAGGTGCTTGAATTGCTTAGTTTTTGCTGCCAGTGTAACCGAGATATGGTTACTGGGCAAGAGTAGGAAAGAAAAGAAAGCTTGTCCTCTACATGCATAGTTAGTTTGTGTAATCCCTCAAATCTGAAAAGATGGATTTAATTTTCACAAAACTTAATTAGGCCGGACAGCTCACTTTAAATAGTAGCTCAACTTTTTAAACCTAGTTTTTACCAATGACTTGAACTAAAAACTATTCAAACCACTAGGTCATGCAAAGTCAATAAGTTAGAACTATAACAATAAGCAGTAAAAGGACATAAGGACACAAGTGGAAAACAAACCCTATTTACCCAGAGGAGGGCGGAGAAAACCACTTTGTATATTTTGAACAGGATGGGAACAGAGGAAAGAAAATTTTCATTATGGCTTTAAGATGGAAGCACTTCAGATAAGTCCCCTGCTCCCTCCCCCTCCCCCCACTCCAAACCCCAGTGGCAGTGACAGAGCCAGGAAACAACCTAGCTTCCCCGCCTACTCCGCCCCCAAAACCGTGCCCGGTGGTTGCAATCCAGTCGCCCGCGCTTCCCAAGACTCCCGAGGAAGCGGCTACTGCCCATTCCAGTAGATCCAACACCCAGGCCGGGGGAAGGAAGAAAGCCCTTGTGATGGGGTCGCGGCCAGCCAAGCCTAGATCTGAGTAGGGCAA
This sequence comes from Budorcas taxicolor, assembly GCF_023091745.1. Classification (NCBI taxonomy): domain Eukaryota; kingdom Metazoa; phylum Chordata; class Mammalia; order Artiodactyla; family Bovidae; genus Budorcas; species Budorcas taxicolor. Next base: position 26,714,928 of record NC_068914.1, read on the forward strand.
GTGTTCGGCCCACCGCTTTAGGGCGCCGGCGGCTTCAAGGGAAGACCTTGGGACCTGGATAAGGCTCCCCCTCGCACCAGAAATCATCGGCCTGCGGGGTCTCCAGGAGCCACACTTCTCGGGGCAGGTCACAGGCCGAGCCGGAGGCCTCCTTGGCCCTGACAGGCTCCAGCACTCGGTAATAGTGGCAGTCCCGGCCGTCGTCGGGGTCGTAGGGCGGGGCCAGGATGTCCAGAAAGGCGGCGGGCCCGTCCACAGCGTCGATCTGGTGCAGGTTGTCCCGGTGCGGCGTGAGGAAGCACGGGCCGCTGGCCTCCGTGTACTCTGCCCTAGAGCGCAGCACGCCCGGCTGTACCGCGTCCCGCTCCCGGGGCTGCAGAGGCGGCTCGAACTGCTGCTCTGGTGGCGGGGCCCGCGGCCGCTGCCCGCTGCCCACCTCTAGCTTGTCCATGCAGCTGATGCGCACGGTCCCATAGAGCACCTTGAGGATGCCGTGCATGCCCGGGTGGTCGTGCAGCGGGATGGAGGTGCCGCTCTTGAGCAGGAACACGCCGAGGCTGAAGCCGTCGGTCTCGCAGATGTGCATATAGGTGACGGGCGGCAGGTTGGGCCGCAGCGGCTGCAGCGTGGCCTTACGCGGAGAGATGTTCAGGTCCTCCGCGCGGACCTGGGTCAGCAGGCTCTTCAGCTTGCTCAGGTTCTCCGGGAAGCCTTGCGGTATCGGCGCCTCCGGGCCTGGCGCCTCGCCGAGGTCGGAAGAGCTGCGGCCGCCCCCGCTGCCCCGGAAGGTGAGGCACGCCTGGCGGGCGATCCGTTGGATCAGGGAGGCCATGTTGTCTCGGGGCATGCCCTGCAGTTCCTCTGCGTGCCGAGGCCGCCCCCCTCCGCCCCCGGCTTTCCTCCGCCCCTTGCGGTCGCCGGCGGCCGCCACGGCTGCCCGCAGCCCGGAGCGAGGCTGGAGGCCCCGCAACTACCGGTCAGTCGGGCGCGCGGCACTACAGCCGCCAACCTCAGCAGCCACGCGCCGGCAACCGCCGGGCGTGCCTGTCTCGCGCCCCCTTTGAGCGCGCACGCGCACGGCCCACAGCCCGCACTCACGCTCTGGGAGCAAGCATCGGCCGCGCGGACGGTGGCGGGCTTTGCCTTACACCAGCAGCTCCATTCATGCGGCCCGCACCTACGATGGTGATCAGGCGTTCCAGGCGCCCTGCAGAGCATGCTGGGACTTGTGGTCCAGTATTCCGCATGCGCTCTGAGAGAGCTCCCTTTGTCATCTGGAAAAGGGAAGGATTAGATTTGTGGGTCATAAATTGACCTGCATTATGGTTCCAAGGTGTTTGCTTCTTAGAAGAAAGGCGAATTGGAGCACAAGAGAAACAGCCAATAAACTACAACTCCCAGCATTCCTCGGCATGTTGGGGTGACGCACTTCCGTCGTCCGGCTTGTGGTGTAGTGCAGGCTACTGGCCGTCACCGGAACCGGGCAAGAGGGTCGTTAACCTTCTGGCGCCACTCCGGCCTAGTACGCCCTCCAAGGTCGTTTTCCTGTGGCCTTAGCCCTGGGAAGGAGGCTGTTGAGTTAACTTTACCTCTTTGTGGCCGCACAGGCAGCAGTGTCTGCTGGACCGCGCTTTCGTAATTTTCTGTTTCTGAGGAGATGAGAGGGTCACCACAGTTACTCCCCACAGCTGTCCCCAGCTGTTGTTTGGATCAGGGTCTGATGACGCTGCTCTTCTGCTTACAGAGCACAGTAGTTTTTTGGTTTTTTTTTTTTGCTGGAGCTTCAGAGGACATTTGGTCACTGATTCTGTATGCTAACTGTTATCAAACCCGAGTTTGCATAAGAAACACCTGGTTAGGGGAGAAGGGGAGTTATTCTAAAAATACAGAGTTCTGGTCTTCGTCCGGAGATTGGTTCACGAGATGATTCTAAGGCATCCTATGAGAAACTGTTGTGAGAGAATCAGGCAAGCTCTTGATTTTAACCTTACCCCGAATTTAAAGTCCTTTTGGATTTCCGAAGCTAAACATGGGTTTCTTACTCATTTTGTAATTGGAGTGGTTTAGTAAATTCTCCCTAATTAAAAAAGGCATGTAACCTATCTAATGTAACCTATCTACTGAGCACTCAGTATATGCCAGGCGTTGTGTTAGGAGCATTATGTAATGAATATACTGATCCTCACAGCAGCTCCTAAGAGGTAGGCATTATTATTACTATTGCATATGAGAGAATAAGTTGCAAGTGAATTATTGCCAGGGCCTAAGCAGCACTGCAGAAATAAGTACAGTTTTATCAAAACCAGCTGTTTGAGTTGGTGTTGAAAGCATTAAATGCAGGATTAGGATATTGTTTTTCCAGCCTACTGTGCTACTTATAAGTTGTCTGTCTTTAGCAGACTTCACCCTTTTATGTCCTCAATATAGTCCCTTGTAGAATCTGGAATCAGAGTAACAGACATTCTGAATTCTCCTTACTCATCAGAAAACATTGAGAAGATTTACAAAAGTAAAGATTTGGGGGTCAAACCCCAATTCAGAAGAACTGCTGTGAAGCCCAGAATTTTTATTTTTAAGATGCTCCTTAAGTGATTCTTAGTTATCAGCCCAATTTGAGAACCACTGATTTGTAAATAGTGAATCAGTTCTTAATATTTAGTGATTTTGATTGAAGATAGTGATTGTTTTAGAAAAGCAATTTTAAGGTTTATTTGTTTTTGGGGTTGCCATGTCATTGTTACTTATATCTGGTCATGTACAGTGGTCCTTTGGAAGAACACAAACCACTGTGCACTGGAGCTGCTCAGTTGTGTCCAACTCTGAGACCTCATGTACTGTAGCCCATCAGGCTCCTCTGTCCATGGGATTTTCCAGGCAAGAATACTGGAATGAGTTGCCATTTCCTCCTCCAGGGGAATCTTCCTGTGGATCAAACCTGTGTCTTCTGTGTCTCCTGAGTTGCAGGCAGAGTCTTCAGCACTTGAGCCATCAGAGAATCCCTGTCATTGTTAAGGTACTTAAATATACTGTCAAAATTCACCATGTAATGAAATTCCACGCAGTCTTTTTGTAAAGTGAGAAACATTTAAGAGAAAAATGCTCTCTATCCATTTAAAAATCTAAAATAAAGATTTTATTTATTGATTGATTTTATTTCTGCTGCTGCTGCTGCTAAGTCGCTCCAGTCGTGTCTGACTCTGTGCAACCCCATAGACAGCAGCCCACCAGGCTCCCCAGTCCCTGGGATTCTCCAGGCAAGAACAATGGAGTGGGTTGCCATTTCCCTCTCCAATGCAGGACAGTGAAAAGTGAAAGTGAAGTCGCTCAGTCGTGTCCAACTCTTCGTGACCCCATGGACTGCAGCCCACCAGGCTCCTCCGTCCATGGGAGTTTCCAGGCAAGAGTACTGGAGTGGGTTGCCACTAGGTGTAGACTCCATGGGCTTCCCAGGTGGCACTATCCCTGGGTTTGATCCCTGGGTGGGGAAGATCCCCTGGAGGAAGGCATGGCAACCCACTCCAGTATTCTTGTCTGGAGAATCCCGTGGACAGAGGAGCCTCATGGGCTATGGTCCATAGGATTGCCAAGAAGCAAACACAACTGAAGTGACTTGTACAACACAACCCATGACTCCATAGATCACAGACTTTAGTAACATAGAGGTGTATTTGATTTCCAAATCTGTTACTTCTTAGTAGTTGTCTGTACTTATTTAGCTGAAGCTCATCTATAAAATGGAATATTAAGATACATATGTAAAACGCTGATGATAGCATTTAGAGCATAGTAACTCTCTTATAGTAGTAGCTATTATAATTTGAAAGTTGCTGCAAATGGTAAAGACCAATGAATTTAAGTAATATTCAGCGAATATTAAAATGGAATTTGGTTGTCTTGAGAATTAGCTTCAAGGTAGAGATTTGAAAAAAGATTATTGAGGCTTCCCTGATGCCCAGTGGCTAAGAGTCCACACTCCTAATGCAGGGGATCCGAGTTTGATCCCTGCTCAGGGCACTAGATCCCACATGCTGCAACTGAGAGTTTGTATGCCGCAGCTAATACCAGTGCAGGCGAATAAACTAATTTTTAAAAATTTTTCTTTAGAAAAAGATGATGTTTACTGGTTAACCATTCACCTGGTAATACCATTCCTCAGGTCCTTGCTGTTTATTGTTTGGCCAAAGAGTTCAAAGTTTCCTAAGACCAGGATCACCTGGAGGTATTTGTTGAATGTACAGAGTCTCAGATCAGCTCAAAATCTGCATCTGAACCTTTTATACGTTAAAGTTTTTAAGAACTGCTAAGTGTCCTTAAGGCATATGGTACTTTTTTTTAAGGCCATATACAGGCTACTTTTCACAATTCCTTTTTGAAACTGTCTTTAAGGACTGCTCTAATGGATGGGCTCTATCCTAAGTGCTTCTGCCCTTAAGAAGCATTTATTTGGCCTTCTGCCCCACTGTCAGTAGCATAAGCTGACTGAGTTTCTATTACCATTAACGTCCTTCTTTTTATGCTCCTTGTTCTATTTTCCTTTGTGTTGCAGTATAGATGAATGAAGAAAAAAGTGAAGACCGAAAGACATTCAGAAAAGAGAGCAGACAAAAGAGAAGTGATAGTGAACAAGTGCTAGAAATACAAGACAGAAACGAGATTTGGGGAAAATTTGGGATAGATGGAATCTATCATTTGATAAATAGTGAGTATTTATTGGGTACCAGCATTGTTCTAGACTTTGGGGATTTGACAAGGAATATCTGAATTCTCTAAAAGGAATTTACCTACAAGTGTGTGTGTGTGTATCTTGGGTATGGAGGTTGTTACATAATACAAATAAATGAGCAACATGATTTCAGACAGATGAGTTTATGAAGACAAACAAGGTGGCAGTATGATACATTTGTGTGTGTATGTGTGTGTGTTGTGTGTTATTGGGTTGTCAGAAGTGACCAGAAGAGTATTAAGGAGTACTGCTCCTGAGTATTAAGGAATCAGCCTTGGAAAAATCTGGTTATCAGAGCATTCCAAGACTAAGAAAAAATAGCCCTAAAGGATATTAAGCAGAGTATTGGAGACTGTGACTTTGACCAGGTGGAAACGAGCTTTGTGAATTGGAAACGAACGAAGGCTGGTGGGGTTAGACTATATGGTGACATTCAGAGTCACTGGGGAGAGATGAAGTTGGGGAGGCAAGCAAGGACCATATTACACAAGCCTCCTAGGCCCTTCTTAGGGGGTTATAGGGAGTTGAGGGCCATGGTAGTAAGTTGATTTTATTAAAAGTGTAGTGAGAAGCTTTCAGAGTGCATTGGGTAGGAGAATTACCTGATCTGTTCTATTCTCTCTGAAAAAGAGATTGATGGTAGGTGGAATGTAACAGTATAGAAACCCCAATTGAAGGCAGTAATCTATAGAAAATAAAACTACTGTAAAGATTAGGAATCTACTTTGGAGGTGGAGCTGACAGGGGTTGCTGATGAGCTGTTGCTTTGGCAATCTCTTTCTTAAAGTGTATTCTCTCCACATACTCTTGTTCATGAGTTGACAGCTACGTGGTGGTAGGTAAGGTTGATAAAGCTTAAATCTCACGTCCAGCCCACATCTAACTATTAAATTTAGGAATGAAGGAAGCACACAAAAGCATGAGTAAAGCTGGTTTTTTTTTTAACAGTTGCTTAATTAATCATGAAGCAAGAAGAATTGGAAGAACCCCCAGCATACAGACACAGACACAGACAGACAGACAGACAGACAGACAGACAGACAGACACACACACACACACACACACACACACACACACACGCACAGCATCTTAGTTCTACTTGCTTAGTTATACCATCTCTTCGTTTTTTGGGAACTCGGCTAGTATTTTAATCTTTCATCCTTCTTTCTCTGGCCCGCTTCTTTATGAGGACTCATTTTACTTAATTCACAGATAGATCACCTTCTGACTTTTTCTCAAATCATTTTTCAGAAATTTTGTCCATCTCTTTATTGTACTCAGACCCAGTCAAAAGAGTACTAAAATACTTACATTCTCAAATGCTCTTGAGTTCCTAGCTTACATTAGTTCTTTTTTTTTTTTTTTTTAAGTGGGTACGAAGATTTCCTTTTTTTCCTGGTAGTTCTTGCCAGCTTACTTTTATATCTGTCTTTTAATTTAGTACAGAACATGGTAAATAAATTGATAAAAATTTCTATTTTTGAACTCAATTATATTTGAAGTATTTGGGGTTTCTAGTATAGCTTTCAGTTTTTAAGAAATTTAGCATATATTTTTCATCCATTATCATGAATGAATGTCAAGTTGTAAGAACAAATAAATCATTGTGAAGGCAGAAGAACTGGTTCTCGGCATGGCAAACATATGTATTCTTTTTCATCTCATTTATCTAAAATTATAGCAACATAACTCTCTTAACTCTGTCCATCTCCACTAAGCTCTTATAAAGTAACTCTGCTTCATTCTACTCTGATTTAACGTTGTGTGGTTATCTGAAATCAGATCACTTTGGTGTATGGCTCTTTATTTAAATATGCTAAGCCCAGAAATTTGTAGTGTTCAGGTCACACTTTAGGTGTTCACATTGCACTAAAAAATTATAGAGGTTGTGATGTGTGATGTAACTTTGTTTTCTAACCATATGATTCTACACACTGATGTATGTAGGGTTGGGATGGAGAAGGATTTAAACTGATTGCTTTTTCTCTTCTTTGCCATTCAGGCAATGGGAGGCAAGGGAGAAAGAAATTCAAAATTGGGAGCATGCGGAGGGAGGTTGAGGAGGAAGGAAAAAACAGATGTGTCTTTTGGAAGTCAATAATGGAATGTTTTTGCTACATTCAGTCTGAAGCACTGCCAAAGGCTAAAGAATAATGGATTGGTAGCCTGTCCCTTCTCCAGGGGATCTTCCCAACCCAGGAATCAAACGAGGGTCTCCTGCATTGCAGGCAGATTCTTTATCAACTGAGCTATCAGGGAAGCCCTTGCTAAAGGCCAGGTATCACCTGTTTTTGGAGGTGACTTAAGATGATGACAGCCACCTTACCAATTTAATATTAGGAAGGTTTTCCTCTTCTCCCTTAAGTAGTTCAATTACTGTAAGACCCAAAATAGTTCTGAACTATAAATTAAACCTAAGTACCCTTTACCTCTCTTAATTAATTTTTCCCCCAATTTCATGCTTCTTGTTTTTCTTTGCCTTTAAGAAGACATCAGCTATCTCCACCTCCTCCGCTTCCCCATCTGTCCTTTTCCTTTTGGCTGAAAGAAAGATTTTTTTAAACTTTATATTTATTTTAATTAATGGATTTGAATCTCAAGTAGTGAAACAGTTGATGTTCATCTCCAAGAGGCAGTGAAAGGGAAAATCATCCCCTTTAACTTGGAGAAAAGAAGTTAAACTGGATGTTCGTTCATTGCCGGTACCTACCTGAAAAATGACTGTGAAAGGGGCAGAGGAGCGCTCCAGAGTTGTGTGTTCTTGCAGGAACAGATGCTATAGCCCAGAACCAGGGAGAGTGAGGATGGAAAAAACTCTTCTAATGAAGTTGTGCTTTCCTGGGAAATGACTTTCTCAATTAGTCATTATTGCTTAATGACTTATGATCCATTGATTTAGGATCACATACCACAGGGAAAAAATATCAAGATGCAATTCAGCTGCTTGGATTAGCTCTGATTAATAAAATCTACCATAAGTTTATCATCTTTTCAGTTTGGCAATGTAAACAATAAGTTTTTTTTTTTTTTAATGTACTCCCTCGAGTGTTCACCTGAGAATACCTCCTGGGACATTTGACTGACTTTATATAGGGACACTATATATATGTGTTGCTTTGGAGGAGTAAAATGCTACTAATCAAAGCCTTTTGAAAATAAGCAAACCAAAAATCTTATCCAATTAGATGGAAAGCATTTAGAAAAAGCCTGAGAAATGACAGTATTATTTGAAAGTGGAAAGCAGGAAGCAAGGAAGAAAGAAAATAGACTCACAGGATACCAGTTTTACTTCTGGTTCTAGCAACCCAGTGGGTGACTGTGGGTAAGTCATTCCACTTCTTGGAACCTTAGTTCCCTTATTTATAAAATGAATAATTTAGATGATTTACTACCTTTCTTCCAGCTTAAAAAAAACCTATAAATTTAAAATATTATATGAAATTAAATAATATAATTTCATCCTGTGAAATACTGCAGAACATTGCAAAAGACACATTCAAAAATGTATTTTTAAAAACAGCATGTGAAGAGAACCTTCAGTAGCTTGTATACAGTGATATCTGATTTCTCCTTTGTGTCTCTGTTGTCTTTCTAAAGGAGATTATCTTGAAATTTCCTGAGTATAAATTATTGAATAAAATGAGCATGAGCTCTTGTTTAACATTATTGTTATGGTTAAGCTTCAAGAATTTTTTAAGGAAAACTTTTTTTTTTCATTCTAAGCATAAATTATGCAACAAGAGTGCCATGTATTGCTATTGGGAAAAGCAAAACAGGCCTTGAGTTAACTACTCATTTCAACAGGACCTGCTGAGGTAATTGACAACTAACATCATAGCTCTAGAAATTCCTGTAAGGCAGCAGAGCTTTAGTTTAATTAGGTAATTAGCCCTGGTCAGCCTATAATGAATGCACAAGCAATTAGCAATGAATTTGGGCTGCTAAAACCTATTTTTCTTTTTTTGTGTTCTTTTGCTTTCATTAACAACTCTAGCTACTGAACAATTTATATCTTCTCACTAACAATCAACGTTATCATCAAACTCTTTGCAAGCCATAAAACAGTGAGACCTGAGGTTGGTTGTAGAACATTAAATGAATATGTTAAGTAATGCCATTTATTTGCCTACCCATACTGCTGTTAAATTATGTTAAACAAATAGAACTTTTAAAAGAAGTGCACACTCCTTGATTTTGATGATTGCTTTATTTGTCAAACTCAAGCAACTAGTAAGAGATGTACCTCAATTTGGAGTTCTTTCTCAGTGACTTTCAGCAAACTGGAATAAAAGGAAACAGTTCCCTAAATCTACCAAAAGCAAGACCCTCAAAAAACAACTTTTTTTTTCTTTCGTGGCTTGAAGAGTCTTATGTTTGGAAGGGCTTGAGATAGAATTCAGTAAATGAAAGCCCTCACTTGGCTATCTTTTCCTGTTTGGGGACAGTTTTTAGTCTCATGGATGACAGAAGGAATCATTATGGTTTTCCTCACATTCCTCCACTGTAAGTCTTTCCAATCCAAAATGGCAGAAAGGAAAAGGAAGAGAGGGGAGTGACAAAGGGAGGAGAGGAAGCTTTCATCATTGAAGTTTTGGATTGACTAATTCTTTGTGGGAGAGCCAAGTTACCAAAGAGGTGGAGGTCATGTTCCTAAGACTTAATGTTACTAAGTTTTAATGTCAAGAAGGCATTTGTGTTGCTCTAGTTCTGGACATGTGAACTGAAATACTACATTATATTTCAATCAGAAATGGGTTTTGAAAAATGGACATTTTAAGTTTCTATGGGAAGATTGTATATCTACAAAGAGATTTAATTTGCCCTATCAGTAATTAGTCTGATCCCATTAGAATTTACAGAGTCTGTAATATACAAAGTGTTCTTACAAAGATGCTGTTCTGTTTGTTAATAATCTAGTAATATTTGGGGAAAATAAACCCAATGTTAGGAAATTAGCTAGCCAGGAAATTAGGAAATTAGCTAGTTTAGGAATTAATTGAAGGAATATATTGCTTACTATTTAAGCAGAATTAGGAATGTATAAACAGAATTTTTCTTCTGATTAGAATATGAACATTGGCTTATAATTTCTTATCTTGAGGCATCCCATCTGGCTGGTCTTAGAAATATTTTTTTCCCCAGCAATAACTAGCAATTAAAGTTTCAGAAATGCCAATTTTAATCAAAACTCTCATTTCCAAAATAGGAAAACTTTTTGTGAACTATATAAAGCCTCTTCGTTTTATTCAATTGACTGTTTTGAAAAAGTAATTTAAATAATTCAGAGCCAGAATTAAGATGTTCCAGAAATGCTTAGAAAAATAGTGCAAATCCTTCCAATTATGGTCATTTTTACTCTTACCATGGGCACAGTAATTTCACTAGTATTAATGTTTTTACCATTCAAATATCAACTTTAACAGTTAGCTCATGTGAAAGCAGGGTTTCTGTTTCTGCGTCATTGATGTTTTGGATTGATAATTCTTTGTGGGGGCTGTTCTGTGCATTGTAGAATGCTTAGCAATATCCCTGGCCTCTACCTTCTAGATAACAGTAGCAGCAGTTGCTCTCTACCTCACCCCACTGTGATAGCCATAAATATTTTCAACTGCCACCTACCTCACCTCACTGTGATAATCAGAAATATTTTGTTGAGGGGCAGAATTGCCCTCAGTTGATAATAGTATAGAATAAGACTGACAGTTTCTTTCTTTAAGTATTCCAGTGTTGAAAAAATTAAGTGTGTTGAATTTGGATGTCTAGATAATCTTTAGTCAGTGAAGTCTTAATAGAGATAGAAAAATGAATCAGACCCCTGCTGACCTGCAGTTTGGAGTGGTTTGAGGGGGCACTGAAATAACACTCCTGCTTGCAAATGCCTTTTGAGTTTCCCTGATGACAGAGGATGAGATGGCTGGATGGCATCACTGACTCGATGCACATGAGTTTGAGTAAACTCTGGGAGTTGGTGATGGACAGGGAGGCCTGGCATGCTGCGATTCATGGGGTCACAAAGAGTCGGATAGGACTGAGTGACTGAACTGAACTGAACTGAACTGAACTGAATGGTTTGCTAGTGCTTCCCTTGTGGCTCAGCTGGTAAGGAGTCCGCCTGCCATGCAGGAGACCTGGGTTGGATCCATGGGTTGGGAAGATCCCCTGGAGAAGGGAAAGGCTACACACTCCAGTATTCTGGCCTAGAGAATTCCACGGACTGTATAGTCCATGGGATTGCAAAGAGTCGGACACGACTGGGTGACTTTCACTTTCACTTTCAATGGCTTGCTATAGGATTGGAAGTTTGCATTTTTAGAAATTTATTCTTTCCATCAAGATGCAAATATTCAAAAGAGGAGAATCTCTTTACACTAAAATCGAAAGTTTAGTTTTCAGCTAAATACTAGCATGTTGTTAAATGTATACCTACTTTTTTAACTTATGGCAAGATCTTTCAGGAAGAGGACCCAGAAGAAAACTACTTTGAGAATTGAGAGTTGGTGGGTGAATGGGAAGCAAACACCATGTGTGGGAAAAGGAGTGATTAAAGGGAGATGGAAAACACTAAAAAAAGATCCTCTAGACCACATTTTTAGTGGGTCAGGCTGAGTTGCTCTTGCCATGTTTCAGTGTTTGTTTTTTTCCTACTACTCCCTGTATCTTTAGATTCCGTTCTTTTTCTTTTTTTTTAGAAGCAGGGACTAATAGTTGGTTGCTTTATTTTGTTTTGTTTTTAATTTTAGTGTGCATTCTTTGCCACTCTGTGTTGGTAATCCCAAGTTGATTTTTAATTTTTAAAAAGTAATGAGTAAGAGACCATAGCAAAAATCAACAAAGCCAAAAGCTGGTTCTTTGAAAGGATAAATAAAATTGACAGACCATTAGCCAGACTCATCAAGAAGCAAAGAGAGAAAAATCAAATCAATAAAATTAGAAATGAAAATGGAGAGATCACAACAGACAACACAGAAATACAAAGGATCATAAGAGACTACTATCAGCAATTATATGCCAATAAAATGGACAACATGGAAGAAATGGACAAATTCTTAGAAAAGTACAATTTTCCAAAACTGAACCAGGAAGAAATAGAAAATCTTAACAGACCCATCACAAGCATGGAAACTGAAACTGTAATCGGAAATCTTCCAGCAAACAAAAGCCCAGGCCCAGACAGCTTCACAGCTGAATTCTACCAAAAATTTCTAGAAGAGCTAACACCTATCCTACTCAAAGTCTTCCAGAAAATTGCAGAGGAAGGTAAACTTCCCAATTCATTCTATGAGGCCACCATCACCCTAATACCAAAACCTGACAAAGATACTACAAAAAAAAGAAAACTACAGGCCAATATCACTGATGAACATAGATGCAAAAATCCTCAACAAAATTCTAGCAGTCAGAATCCAACAACACATTAAAAAGATCATACACCATGACCAAGTGGGCTTTATCCCAGGGATGCAAGGATTCTTCAATATCCGCAAATCAATCAATGTAATTCACCACATAAACAAATTGAAAAATAAAAGCCATATGATTATCTCAATAGATGCAGAGAAGGCCTTTGACAAAATTCCAACATCCATTTATGATAAAAACTCTCCAGAAAGCAGGAATAGAAGGAACATACCTCAACATAATAAAAGCAATATATGACAAACCCACAGCAAACATTATCCTCAATGGTGAAAAATTGAAAGCATTTCCCCTAAAGTCAGGAACAAGACAAGGGTGCCCACTTTCACCGCTACTATTCAATATAGTTTTGGAAGTTTTGGCCACAGCAATCAGAGCAGAAAAAGAAATAAAAGGAATTCAAATTGGAAAAGAAGAAGTATAACTCTCACTGTTGCAGATGACATGATCCTCTACATAGAAAACCCTAAAGACTCCACCAGAAAAATACTAGAGCTAATCAATGAATATAGTAAAGTTGCAGGATATAAAATCAACACACAGAAATCCCTTGCATTCCTATACACTAATAATGAGAAAGTAGAAAAAGAAATTAAGGAAACAATTCCATTCACCATTGCAACAAAAAGAATAAAATACTTAGGAATATATCTACCTAAAGAAACTAAAGACCTACATATAGAAAATTATAAAACACTGGTGAAAGAAATCAAAGAGGACACTAATAGATGGAGAAATATACCATGTTCATGGATCGGAAGAATCAATATAGTGAAAATGAGTATACTACCCAAAGCAATTTACAAATTCAGTGCAATCCCTATCAAGCTACAAGCAATATTTTTCACAGAACTAGAACAAATAATTTCAAGATTTGTATGGAAATACTAAAAACCTCGAATAGCCAAAGCAATCTTGAGAAAGAAGAATGGAACTGGAGGAATCAACTTGCCTGACTTCAGGCTCTACTACAAAGCCACAGTCATCAAGACAGTATGGTACTGGCACAAAGACAGAAATATAGATCAATGGAACAAAATAGAAAGCCCAGAGATAAATCCACACACATATGGACACCTTATCTTTGACAAAGGAGGCAAGAATATACAATGGAGTAAAGACAATCTCTTTAACAAGTGGTGCTGGGAAAACTGGTCAACCACTTGTAGAAGAATCAAACTAGATCACTTTCTAACACCACACACAAAAATAAACTCAAAATGGATTAAAGATCTAAATGTAAGACCAGAAACTATAAAACTCCTAGAGGAGAACATAGGCAAAACACTCTCCGACATACATCACAGCAGGATCCTCTCTGATCCACCTCCCAGAATTCTGGAAATAAAAGCAAAAATAAACAAATGGGATCTAATTAAAATTAAAAGCTTCTGCACAACAAAGGAAAATATAAGCAAGGTGAAAAGACAGCCTTCTGAATGGGAGAAAATAATAGCAAATGAAACAACTGACAAACAGCTAATCTCAAAAATATACAAGCAACTTATGCAACTCAATTCCAGAAAAATAAATGACCCAGTCAAAAAATGGGCCAAAGAACTAAATAGACATTTCTCCAAAGAAGACATACGGATGGCTAACAAATACATGAATAGATGCTCAACATCACTCATTATTAGAGAAATGCAAATCAAAACCACAATGAGGTACCACTTCACACCAGTCAGAATGGCTGCGATCCAAAAATCTACAAGCAATAAATGCTGGAGAGGGTGTGGAGAAAAGGGAACCCTCCTACACTGTTGGTGGGAATGCAAACTAGTACAACCACTATGGAGAACAGTGTGGAGATTCCTTAAAAAATTGCAAATAGAACTGCCTTATGACCCAGCAATCCCACTGCTGGGCATACACACCAAGGAAACCAGAATTGAAAGAGACACATGTACCCCAATGTTCATCGCAGCACTGTTTATAATAGCCAGGACATGGAAACAACCTAGATGTCCATCAGCAGATGAATGGATAAGAGAGCTGTGGTACATATACACAATGGAGTATTACTCAGCCGTTCAAAAGAATACATTTGAATCAGTTCTGATGAGATGGATGAAACTGGAGCTGATTATACAGAGTGAAGTAAGCCAGAAAGAAAAACACCAATACAGTATACTAACACATATATATGGAATTTAGAAAGATGGCAATGATGACCCTGTATGCAAGACAGCAAAAAAGACACAGATGTGTATAGTGGACTTTTGGACTCAGAGGGAGAGGGAGAGGGTGGGATGATTTGGGAGAATGGCATTGAAACATGTATACTATAATGTAAGAATCAAATCGCCAGTCTATGTCTGATGCAGGATACAGCATGCTTGGGGCTGGTGCACGGGGATGACCCAGAGGGATGTTGTGGGGAGGGAGGTGGGAGGGGGGTTCATGTTTGGGAACGCATGTACACCCGTGGTGGACTCATGTCAATGTATGGCAAAACCAATACAGTATTATAAAGTAAAATAAAGTAAAAATAAAAATTAAAAAAAAAAAAGTAATGAGTAAATCTAAAAGTCTAAAGAAGCACTGATTAGATTACCTGACATTTAAACCTGTCATCCACACTGATGGAAGAAGTATGAATGATGTCAAGCTTGATTTCCCCCCATTGTTCTCTGGCATTGTTGCCAATCAGTGACTGACAGTTTCAGGCCTACAAGAGCCTGGACCATCTAGCATCACTCAGTGGGTACCACAAGTGATGGCCCTGTTTGTGGAACTCAGTGTCTCATAAGTAGTTGTTCAGGCTGCTATTAAATTAAAAAAAAGAAACTTTCTAGGAACTTCCCTGGTGGTCCAATGGCTAAGACTTGTATGTTGTAACTAAGAGTTTGAATGACACAGCTAAAGATCCCACATGCTGCAACGAAGATCAAAGATCCTGAGTGTTGCAACTAAGACCTGGCACAGCCAAATAAATAAATATATATTAAAAAAAACTTTCTAAAGATTAAACTAATGCTTCATTAAAAGGAACTTTCTAAAACGTAAGAGAGATGAAGTTCTGATGGCTAACATGCTGAGGCCTGTTCCAGGATATTTTTGTAAGTGCTTTAGTAACTTCCATACTGAGCTTCCATGTAACTAGAGGGTTTCAGTTATTCAGGGAGTATTTTTGTCTGTTTTCTTTTTTTTTTTTTTTTTATACGAAGTTACTATATCATGGCACTCAGACAAAGACCAAACCTTTAAGTATAGGTTCTGTTTATTTTTCTTTTATTCATCCAGTGTCATCTGCCTGATTTCTTCTTAAAGTGACGGAGCCAAAATATATCACAGGTCACAGCTAAATTTAGACAACAGGTATCTCCTTTGCAGGGACTTGCAAAGGGCCTGATTTATTTGTGACCATTTCACTGCTCACTATGTAACGTTATGGACGCCTTGACTAGTTACTGATCTTTTGCCTTCTAATGGTTAACCCAACCTGTTTTCAAAAGTCCAGTTGAATTTGAAAGTAAAATCAAATATTTTTTCTTGTTTGTTTCACCAGTACTTGGCTATAGTTTAACATTCTACATTGACCTCACTTTTTTTTTGTTTTGTTTTTTCTTTTTAGGTTCTTTGCCTCAAGCTGAACCAAATGGTTCCTCTTTTTTAGTTTTGACTTAAGCGTATTATGTAAGCAGTTGTCTTAATATTATACCTGATTGACAAATTTCATTCTTAACCCTTTCAGCATAATTTTTCCAATTTAATATTATGTTTTTCCCTTTATTCTCTCAACTCAGATTTTCCCACAAACTTTCACATAAAGATAGTGTTTTATTATTGATAATAGTAATAATAGTACACTAATACTGATGTATTCATATGTATTCACCTTTTAATAGTTTTCTTTAGCCTTTTTTCTTCTTAAAAATATAGAAACCTATGAAAATGATCCCAGTCCTGCTTTCAAATATTGAGTTTCCTTGTTCCCCTTAAGGTTGTTATTGTTTTAACAATATCAGACAAATATATGCATTTACAATTCCAATAGATAGTCATGATTTCACAGAGTGATAAACACAGATAAGGTAAAAACATTGAATAGAAGTTTAGATTGTTTCAAAGAAATAGTAAGCAGGAAAAAAACTTTAATGAGTTTGAATTCACATTACCTTTACTTCAGTTCAGTTCAGTTCAGGTCAGTCGCTCAGTTGTGTCCGACTCTTTGCGACCCCATGAATCGCAGCACGCCAGGCCTCCCTGTACATCACCATCTCCCGGAGTTCACTCAGACCCACGTCCGTCGAGTCCGTGATGCCATCCAGCCATCTCATCCTCGGTCGTCCCCTTCTCCTCCTGCCCCCAATCCCTCCCAGCATCAGAGTCTTTTCCAATGAGTCAACTCTTCACATGAGGTGGCCAAAGTACTGAAGTTTCAGCTTTAGCATCATTCCTTCCAAAGAAATCCCAGGGCTGATCTCCTTTAGGATGGACTGGTTGGATCTCCTTGCAGTCCAAGGGACTCTCAAGAATCTTCTCCAACACCACAGTTCAAACCCATCAATTCTTCGGCGCTCAGCCTTCTTCACAGTCCAACTCTCACATCCATACATGACCACAGGAAAAACCATAGCCTTGACTAGATGGACCTTAGTCGGCAAAGTAATGTCTCTGCTTTTGAATATACTATCTAGGTTGGTCATAACTTTTCTTCCAAGGAGTAAGCGTCTTTTAATTTCATGGCTGCAATCACCATCTGCAGTGATTTTGTTTATTCCTTATTGTTAGCTACCAGCCCTTATTTATTCAGCCCTATTTATTACAGACATTGGTAAGTAACTACCAAATTTGTTTTTTAAAAGGTGAATAGAAATCAGAGACTGAATATAGAAGCTGCTGAGCTAAACTAAGTAAACCCATCTTGGCCATGTCCAGGACAGTCAGAATCATGCTATACTGTTTTTAGGTTATATTTGTCTAAACATATACAGTATGTATTATAGAAATTATCTGGTGGTGTCAACAGAACAATCATGAAATACCATAAACCAGAACAAGTAGTCTCTTAACTATCTTGAAACTCCATAAATTTTGCAGCAATTCTCTAAATATATTACTGATAGAAAGTATTTTACTTAATAAATTGTTGACCAAAAAATTTCCTGTGAACATATTAGTAGGCAACACTATAAAATATATATATTTTTAAATTTTCCAAAAATGAACCCACACAATTTAGTTCCTTGAAAAACTCCTGCTTTGGGCTATGGATCTTACTGGGATTGAAGAATATGGTCATAAAACTTATAAGAGGTAAAATGACAGACATCCTCTGAGTTCATGCAGACTGTGCAGATACAAGATGGTGCTCACCACTGTGGGCAGGGATGGAAGAGGGAATTCATTTACTAGATTATACATTTCTTGAGGACAAAAACTGTATCTAATTAACATGTTTCTAGCAGAACCCAGAATAATGCCATGAACATCTTAACATGTATTAGTGTCTGAGGGGCTTATTCCTTTTTCACCCTTTCAAGCAAGCACATTCTAGAAAATAATCATAGAAGAGATAGATGGTAATCGGGGAATGTTCTGGGAAAGTGAGGACAGCACTGCAGGGGAGGGAAAATCTGGTGCAGAGACACTGATTTAATATATAATTTGCCCAGGTGATGGAAGAATGGATTCTGAATGGCTTTCCCTTTTTCTCTATTAAAAAAGGGGTCAAGGGAAGATAAGGGGTTTCCCTGATGGCTCAGCAGGTAGAAAATCTGCCTGCAATGCAGGAGATATAGGAGACGTGGGTTAGGTTCTTGGGTGGGAGAGATCCCCTGGAGATGGAAAATGGCAACCTGCTCTAGTATTCTTGCCTGAAAAATCCCATGGACAGAGGAGCCTGGCAGGCTACAGTCCGTGGGGTTGCAAAGCGTCAGACACTACTGACTGATTTGGGGGTAAGATAAACAGTCTGATGGCACTGTCACTGCCCTCCTCTCCTTTCTTTGGTAAGGGGTTTGCGTGGGGAAGCAATCTGACCTTGGCTATAGACACTGACTAAGAAGAGAGCACTCTTGCCCCATGTGAGTTACTGCCTAGGGGACGAGCTTTACCTGAGACCTGGAAAAGGCCTTAGGAGGAGACTGCACTGCCTCATATCTTCTGCTGGTCCTTTGGATTACAGAGAAGCTGAGCTTTCCTGGGCCCCTCTGATTAATCAGGTGATCTGAGAAGGCTGCTCTGCAATGGCCAGCAGTGGATGCTGGGGGAATAGAGGCCAGGCACGGCAACTTTGATTTCCTGAGAGATTTTAACTAGAGGGAATTATCTACTTAGTCCTTATTCTACCTTTGAAAGATAGTTAGGTGAAGTGCCAAAAAGGATCACCATGGAAATGAGCACATTAATCACTGTGGAGACCTCAGAAACTCTCAGGTTTCAGTTACCACACATCTTCAGAGCTGGATGTGGTTTGGGAAGATAGCACCCTGGGACTGCATTTGGTGCAAGAGAGCAGTTTGGGGGGAAAGTGCCTAACAATTCTCCTTCAGTGTCCTGTGGATGAACTTGGTTGTGCTGCCACTGTGGTCTGTACCCTCCCACCTGTTTTCACCTTCCATCTGTGCAGTGCCCTCCTTACACACACCCAGAGCTGCTCACTGTATCTCACTTTTGGCTCAGTATTTGGCACATTTCTTCTGGAAATCCTCTTGTTTTGGTTTTGGTACCACATTTCTCTCCTGACCTTGAGTCTCTGCTCTTTCTGGATCCCCTTCATGCCTTCTCTCCTCTGCTTAGCCCTTAAATGGTGCTGTTTGGTTCAGAGATCCTTTCTTGCCCTCTCCTGGGACAATGTTAGTCGTTCTTCTTTCTTCTTAACCTTATGTACTTAATCTGTTCTCTGATCACATTTCAGTGTTCCCTAAGTTCCATGGAACTCCCTGATTTTTGATCTATTAGAATATAATTTGCTCAGTCATTCATCCAGCTTTTATTAAATAACTTTTATGAAAGGATTGTACTAAACTCTGTGGAGAGAAAGTAGGGGGCGTATAATCTCTGATGGGGAGATTATAATCTACCTTGAAACAGAACACACAGAGGCTAGAAAGAGGACAGAAACAGTTTATGGGGGTTTGTATAGCATTGTTACATATTAGTAAAGACAAATAGAAGCTCACAAAATACATGGAAATCAACCCTAGGCAAGATGTGTTAGAAAAAGCTTTTCTGATGCTATGTAACTTGACCTCCACTAAAGAACTGGGAAAGCTTGATGGAAAGGAGAGAGCAGAGGACTCCAGTGGGAAAACGGGATGCAAAGACTCAGCCCCTGTTCTCGTGCTTGTGCTTCCACAGAGGAGTTACACATTTTTTATTTTTATTTTTATTTTTCTGTTTTGGCCTTGTGTGCATTATGTAGCCCATAGAGGCAGAGAGTCTGGCTTACTTAATGGAATTCTCTCCAACCTCCTGGTAATCCTGCCTGAACTTTCCCACCAGAGTGTCTCCTCTTTTATTGCCTCTCCCCTGATACAGTCAACAGTGTGTGTTCTCTCCCACGCACACATTTGTTCTGCTTGGGAAAGCCCACAGCTACACACTGCAGCTGAAAGCCAGGGACAGGCTGTAAATCCCTAGTTGACACATTTTATTTTTAAATGTGCAAAATGGACTTTAGGTAATAGTACAATGTTTTTTGTTTTTTTTGTTTTTGCTGTTGTTCTAAAGCTAAAACAAAGAGAATTTAATTCCTAAATGAACAGCATTAATGAAAATAAATTTTCCATGTAGTCATTGTCCCAGAAGACAGTCTATCATGAAGAATGTAGGAAACCTGGTAGATGCAACTATTTGTATCCTGGCCCTTTGGCATCTGGCTCCTAGTTATTTGATTTACAAAGTACACTTCATATTGCAGTGTTTATTTTTGTCTGAGAAGAAAAATATTTTTGGTATTTCTTACTGGTTGGAGAATTTTCACATTTCGGCAGGTGACTGTTTTTAGCATGTTAAAATTCCTTTTGTATAGCAAGAAATGCTGTTGATGGAGATAATAGATTTATATAGCACTGGTCTTCTTTGTACTTCTGGATATAGGATTTGGGACTGTGCTTAGATTTTAGCGAGTGTGAGGGGAGAGGTTAAAGAGGAATCATTTCACGCAATGAAAGTGGTGAAAGAAATGCTGAGGGTGTGAAGAAAAGTGCCTGGTAGACTTTTAAAAGTTACTGATTTTACTCTTACCAAGTTGCTTTTGAAATAAAGAGGCAGTCCTTGTGTCTAGCAGCTCCCTGGGGGGTCAGAAGAAAGATGAAGTAATGGTGTTTTTGTCAGAAACAGTAAGTAATAAAGAATTCTATTTTATGACTGTGATTCACAGTCTGATAGTTCATACTCTCTAATAATAGCTTGTACTTAGAGAAATTTTATTCTTTAAATTGCTTAGATAATCTCAGTGACAACAGGCTTTCCCATTTACATGCTTCATTTACCTGGTATCAGTATTATTGGGGAATGGAGTTCTACAAGAAAATTTGTTAGAAAATCCATTGAAAGCAAAAAAAATCTGTTCTGAGTTACTGGAAATTCAGAACTTTCCACCACTGACTTGGTCATTTATTCATTCACTAAATGTGTATTAAACACCCTCTCCATGACTCTGGGAGTTGGTGATGGACAAGGAAGCCTGGCATGCTGCCATCCATGGGGTTGCAGAGTCAGACACAACTGAGTGACTGAAGTAACTGACTGACTGAAACACCCTCTCCGTGCATTAGGTATATGTCTGTGGGTGAGTTATATAATAATGATATAATAGTGACAGCAAGATTGCTGTTTGCATGGAACTTACTCTAAAATGGGGGAATAAACAATAGAAAGGAAACAAAGGAACAAGATAATTTCAAAATGCCCCAAGTACTAGGTTAAAAATAGCATAGTGAATGTAACTGGGTGACTACTTTAGTCTGGAAACAGAAGTCTTCTTGGTGAATGTAGCATTTGAGCTGGACCTAAAAGACAAGAAGGATCCAGATCCAGTTAAGATCTGGGTAAACATTCCAGGCAGAGGTTCTAAGGCAGGAATAAACTTGGCAGCTTGAATAAACTAGTTTTGGGACATGCTAACTTTTAGTGTATTTTAAAGATAATTTTTTATTAATTCATACCTCCTATCATTTACAGCCTCTCTTTTCCGGGTGTTATTCTCTTTTCTGTTAACTATCTCAGTAGATCATCCTCAGGGAACTCTCCATCCCTTTTGTGATGGAATAGCCTAGGAAAGACCAAAGCAGACAGGCAAATTTATCAACTTACACACACTGTGCAAATAGGGGTTGGGCAGCAAAGAGGAGTCTGTGGGCTCAAAAGAGTGTTGATTTCTATGGACTCTACTTCTTTCTCCTTGCCTGGATTTTAAAGTTTAGCACCCAGATGTGGATCCAGATGCTTAAGATTAACGTCTTCCAACTCCTTTCTCCTCCATCTCCACATGCCAAGGTGAACTTGTTCTGATTCTTCATTCTAAGTTGTTAACAGTTAAGATGAGTAGACCCATGCAAACTGCTTGTTTCATTGTATCATACACTTAGGTAGATATAACTTGACTAGAAAGAGACTCTCTCCTAGATTTTTCTTCTCCTCTGGTCTATTAGAGGGGGCTGTTACTATGAAAACATTTTAATAGAACCTGAATGACTTGAGGAGTATCACATTTTAATCCATAGAAAGTAAGCAAACTTTTACCCCAAAATTCACTGGCATTTTCCACTGATTGTTAGTGGATGAAAGTTATTCAGAACTTTGTCCAAGGTCTTTGCTGCTGCTGCTAAGTCGCTTCAGTTGTGTCCAACTCTGTGCGACCCCATAGACGGCAGCCCGCCAGGCTCCCCCATCCCTGGGATTCTCCAGGCAAGAATACTGGAGTGGTTTTCCATTTCCTTCTCCAAGGTCTTTGTTATGTGGTAAGCATTTGGGCATTGCGCACTACTAAGATTTCTTCAATATTTTGGAAAAGCAACCCCAGGTTTTCCACTTGTTTCAGATGCTAATGTGCAATCCAGTTGTACTGCTTGTACCCTTGGACCTGACTCTCTTGATGGTGCTGTTAGAATATTGGACAGTTGATAAAAGAATAAATCAGTCAAGGAGGTGTGTATGAGTGAGTCAATGAAGGTAAATGATCTTTTATTGTGAAAATAGTATCTAGTTACTATTTCACAACTGGAAAATCCCCCTCTCTTCCATACCCACTAGTCAAGCTTCTCCTACATTTAATATGCAACATAAAATAGTTCAGATCTTTGGGGGCCTTGGGACTTCCCCAGTGCCACAGGTTGTGATGTGTCTTTTCACACATCTAGGCTGGGGAAACCCCACACTGGGCAAAGAGCCAATTTTAGACCTAGCAGCTTATTAAAAGATTCAGAATCTAAGGAACCACAGAGAGACAATTATAGAAAGGAGACATATAGGGAAATAATGCCTAAAGCTGGCACTCTGACCAAGTTAACAATTATTTTAATATCTTAGAAAGAAGATAGACTTACAGATTAAGAGAACAAACTTACGTTTACCATGAGGAAGGTTGGGGGAGAGGGATAGTTAGGGAGTTAGGGATTGATATTATACACTGCTATATTTAAAATAGATAACCATCAAGGACCTGCTATATAGCACAGGGAACACTGCTCAACATTATGTAACAACCTAAGTGGGAAAAGAATTTGAAAAAGAACAATTACATGTATAACTGAAAAAAAAAGAAAATCAAGACATCTTAGAGACAGGGGGATCAGTGAATGGGGCAGTGTGAAAATTGGGAAAAGATGTTAGTTCACATATGTGGAAGGGAATTGTATGAATAATAGTTTTGGGGAGACTATAAAGTCATTTACCTTAAATAACCCGAGGAGATGGTATATGATCTGTGAGATAAAATCAGTCTCAAAACTTATGGTTGTACCACTTGGGAACAAAACCCAACTCTAATTGTGAAAGGGGCTCTTGGAAATCAGCTGGGTTTCCTCTGGCTCCAGCTGTAGAAATGTTTCTCAGGGGCTCCCTGAGAAGCTGTTGATTTTCCTGATGGCCACTTGACTTCCATCTAGCCCTTGTGGTGCTGGAGTGCCCATTGTTGGCGGTATGTGCATGAGACCATCATCCATTGGCTGGAAGATGAAGTTGGTGAGAAAATTCTTCATGTCAAGATGAAACTGTATTCCTCTAATCTGTAGCCAGGATTCTTCCTTTGACATAGAACATGTTTTCTCTCCTATTTTCATGATCCATTTCAAAAATATTTGAGGAGTATGACTTCTCTGTTTTCTCTTCTGCATGCTAAGCCTCTCAGATAATTCAGCTCTTCTTATGTGGATAGGGTCACTCACTCTAAGTTAAGACTGTTTGCCTTTTCATGGTGCATAATGTGACCTGTCTTGGTGAATGTTCCATATGAACTCGAGAAGAATGTATATTTTGCTGTTATTGGATAAAGTAGTCTGTATATATCTGTTACATCCAGGTGATTGATAGTGTTCTTGAATTAAATTATGGTTTTCTGCCTGTTGGATCTGTCCATTTCTGATAGGGGATGGTTGAAGTTTCCAATAGTGATAGTGGGTTTTTCTGTTCTTGCTCAATTCTTGGTTCTTATAGTTTGACACTGCATTGTTAGGTACATACATGATAAAGATTGTTATGTCTTCCTGGAGAATTGATCCTTTTATCATATGCAGTGCTCTTGTTTATCTCTGTTTACTTTCCTCGCTTTGAAGTCTGCTCTGCCTGAAGTTAATGTAGCTGAGAAAGTAAAAATCACTCAGTTGTGTCTGACTCTTTGTGACTCTGTGGACTATATAGTCCATGGAATTCTCCAGGCCAGAATAGTGGAGTGGGTAGCCTTTCCCTTTTCCAGGGGATCTTCCAACCCAGGCATTGAACCCAGGTCTCCCACATTGCAGGTGGATTCTTTACCAGCTGAGCCAGAAGGGAAGCTCTTTTTCATTAGTGCAGTCTTTTTAGTGCTTTCTTCTCATTAGTGTTAACCTGGTGTATTTTTCTCCATCCATTTACTTTTAATCTGTATGCATCTTTACGTTTCAAGTGGGTTTCTTTTTGACAACATTTAGTTGGTCTTGTTTTTGAACTATTCTAACAATCTCTGTCTTCTAATTGGTGATTCAGACTATTGACATTCAGTGTGATTATCAGTATAATAGGATTAATATCTACATATTTGTTACTGTTTATTTATTGCCCTTGTTCTTTGTTCCTATTTTTATTTTTCATTCTTTTTCTGCCTTGTGTGGTTTTAATTATTTTTATATGATTCCATTTTATCTCATTTCTTAGCCTATCAGTGATTTCTTATTTTAGTGATTGCCCTAGAGTTTGCGCCTAATCCAAGCCCACTTTCAAATAACACTCTAACACTTCATGGGTAGTATGAATACCTTATAATAAAATAATCCTGTTTTCTCCCTCTCATCCCTCATATTATTGCTATCATTCATTTCATTTATATATAAGCCTGTGTGTGCGTACATGCTAAGTTGCTTTCTGACCTATATACTTTCATTCTTTCTGAAGAATATCATTTAACATTTCTTGCAAGGCAGGTGTATGGCAACAATTCCCCCCAATTTCTGTTTGTCTGAGAAAGTCTTTGTTTCTTCTTTCATTTTTGAGGAATAATTTCTTAGGATTCTAGGTTGGCTGTATTATTCTCTCAACACTTTAAATATTTCACTCCACTCTTTGCATGGTTTCTGAGGAGAAGTTGATTGTTCCTCTGTAGGTAAGGTGTCTTTTCCCTCTGGCTTCTTTCAGGATTTTTTCTTTATCTTTGATTTTCTATAGTTTGAAAATGATATACCTATGTGCAGTTTTTGTTTGTTTTTTGATATTTATCCTTCTTGGTGTCCCCTGAGCTTCCTGAATCTGTGGTTTGCTGTCTGACACTAATTTGAGAAGATTCTGTCATTGTTTCAAATACTGTTTTTTTTTTTCTTTCTTTTACTTATGGTGTTCTCATCACATGTATGTTATACCTTCTCAGTTGTTTCACAGCCCTTGCATGTCTGCTAAGTTGCTTTAGTCATGTCTGACTCTGTGTGACCCTATGGACTATAACCTGCCAGGCTCCTCTGTCCATGGGATTCTCCAGGCAAGAATACTGGAGTGGGTTGCCTTTTCCTGCTCCAGGGGATCTTCCTGGCCCAGGGATCGAACTCACGTCTCTTATATCTCCTGCATTGGCAGGCGGGTTCTTTACAACCGGCACCATATGGGAAGTCCCACAGTCCTTGGATATACTGTTTGTTTTCAGTATTTGTTCTTTTTGCTTTTGAGAGATTTCTATTAAGATATCCTCAAGCTCAGATTTTAGAAGTGTATGGAGAATTATGTTATAAAGATATAAGCAAAGTGATTTGCCCCAGCTAGTTGGGAGTCTGGCCTAAGACCTTCTTATGCTAAGTCCTGCTAAGGCTCTGTAAGCATATGAAACTTGGGACAAAAATTTGCCATGTACTTTTCCCCTTGCCAAGGTAGAAGTTTATTTAGGACTCTTTTATGGTACTGCCCTCATACAAGAAGGAGTAAGTGAAAGGGCATTTTAAAGGGAACCCTGAAATGGGGTTCAGAGAAGCCAGTCTCACTGACCATCAGGAGAGAAACATTAGCTGTTGGAGTCCTGGGTAATAAGAATGATACATGGAAGAAGGAACAGGGAGATGAGGATGATAGTTAAAGAATATGTAATTTCTTTTTGAGATGGTGAAAATATTCTAAGATTGACTGGCGATTGTTGGATGTA
This sequence comes from Budorcas taxicolor, assembly GCF_023091745.1. Lineage (NCBI taxonomy): Eukaryota > Metazoa > Chordata > Mammalia > Artiodactyla > Bovidae > Budorcas > Budorcas taxicolor. Next base: position 26,740,836 of record NC_068914.1, read on the forward strand.
CCTGTGAATATACTAAAAATCATTGACTTACACACTTTAAATGCATTAAATGGGTCAACTATACACTTATGAATAGTATATCAATAAAGCTTCTTTTAAAACTTAAAAAAAGGAATAATACATGATTTTCTTTGGCAAGATTTTATATAACTAACACTCAGCTGTGCCTGACAACTTCTAGAAAAAGTATATGGATGTCAGTTGACATTTTAGACGTTTAACCATTTAAAATCTTTTCTATAAAAAGATTTTTATGAGAATTTATGATGAAACATAGTAAATAAACCAGGACTAAATACTGTTTTTCCAATTTATATACATTTGTATCTGGATGTACTTTTGTATCTTTTTTAAATATCTCCATATAATTTAAGTAGAAGACATATCTTAGTTTATACGAATAGAAGCCCAATACACACCGAGGAAACCAGAATTGAAAGAGACATGTGTACCCCAATGTTCATCACAGCACTGTTTATAATAGCCAGCACATGGAAGCAACCTAGATGTCCACATCAGCAGATGAATGGATAAGAAAGCTGTGGTACATATACACAATGGAGTATTACTCAGCCATTAAAAAGAATACATTTGAATCAGTTCTAATGAGGTGGATGAAACTGGAGCCTATTATACAGAGTGAAGTAAGCCAGAAAGAAAAACACCAATACAGTACACTAACGCATATATATGGAATTTAGAAAGATGGTAATGATAACCTGTATGCGAGACAGCAAAAGAGACACAGATGTATAGAACAGTCTTTTGGACTCTGTGGGAGAGGGCGAGGGTGGGATGATTTGGGAGGATGGCATTGAAACATGTATAATATCATATATGAAATGTATTGCCAGTCCAGGTTCGATGCATGAGACAGGATGCTTGGGGCTGGTGCACTGGGATGACCCAGAGGGATGGGATGGGGAGGTAGATGTGGGGAGGGGGTTCAGGATGAGGAACATGTGTACACCTGTGGCAGATTCATGTTGGTGTATGGCAAAACCAATACAATATTGTAAAGTAATTAGCCTCCAATTAAATAAATTTATATTGAAAAAAATAAAAGTAACTAAAAAAAAGAATAGAAGCCCAAAATTATAGTCAGTTTTAAAAAAGACAGACAAAGCTCTTTTACTTTTTTCTGTAGCTCTTCTTTAAGCTTCTGGTGCCCCTTTTCCTGTGACTTTAGTAGCAGTATATGGGGCTCCTGTTATAATTAATGAGGCACTTCACTGTGGACGGGTTGTGGGTGGCTAAGGGGAAATAGAGAATCTTTAAGTGGTGAACCTGAACAGCCTCAAAGCCAATTTTCACCATGACTGAGGTTGGATTTTCTGACCACGTGGACTTCATATGTCTAGTTCTACTAAGGCTGATGTAGCAGCATGGAGAATGATGATAAATCAGCTTGACCTTATCGAAGAGTCGCACAGTATCCTACTGATAACTGGGAACTGATAAAAGCTTGATGCTGCTGCTGGTGAAATAAGCTTATTAATGAAAATTTAGAACCTAGTATGTATGCTAATAGGAATAGCATCATGTCATTGAGGATGCCTTGGCTTCAAAGGAAATAGTAAGTCTTTTAAATAAAGAAGAATTTATTATCTCACATAATAAAAACCCTAGAGGTAGGAAGTTTCTGGTTTGGTTAATTCAGTGGCTCAACAATGACACCAGGACCCCAGTTTCTGTTTTACTGTTCTCAACATATTGGTCTTTTCCTAGGTTTATCCTCTTATTGTTGCAAAATGGCTGCTGATGCTCTAGGTATCATATCCTCAATTCACTGAGATGAAAAAAAAGGATGGTTTCTCAATTATTCTCTTTCTAAAAAGGAAAACTTTTCATAGAAGATCATTAGCAGATGTCCCCTCACAAATCATTAGACAGAATGAGTTATGTTGCATGCTCATTCCTAAATAAATTACTGATTTTAAAAATGAAATTATTATAATTGGAATAGGTTAGATAGGTAGATAAATATGAAATGAAACAGAAGTATTTTCACTGAACATGTGGCCCCATGGAGGGTGATAAAGATCAGGGTTCAATTAGCAAAGAACTGGTGCAAATATTTGTAGGGTGGACAACCAACACTATCTGTTACAAGTACTTTATGCTTGAGCAGCACACCTCATATCTCATTTCATAAGATAGTTTTATGGCACTGAAAGAAAAAACGTAATTTGTTTTATACCAAATTATCATTGGAAACAAAATGGACATTTTCTTCATAAAAATAGAAGTCATATTTCTGCTTTTATGTAACAGCAGAAAAAAAACTGAAGTTTTTCATTAAGATAGAAAACAAAAACAAGGGGACACGAAGACACTATTCACTGAGTACTCGGGTGTCATTTTCACCCTCTTTACTCTTTCTTGCTGATGAAACTTGATTTCTTTTGGCAGTACTGTACTGAAGGCTGGGGCTGAATCATGATTATCCAACCTTATTATAGTCGTTTCATTACTAGATACACACATTTCCAGCTTTCCTTGGTGTTGCTGCTGCTGCTGCTGCTGCTGCTAAGTTGCTTCAGTCGTGTCCAACTCTGTGACCCCGTAGATGGCAGCCCACCAGGCTCCCCTGTCCCTGGGATTCTCCAGACAAGAACACTGGAGTGTGTTGCCATTTCCTTCTCCAGGGCAGGAAAGTGAAAAGTGAAAGTGAAGTCACTCAGCCGTGTCCGACTCTTAGTGACCCCATGGACTGCAGCCCACCAGGCTCCTCTGTCCATGGGATTTTCAAGGCAAGAGTACTGGAGTGGGGTGCCATTGTGGTAGCCAAATGATACAATTCTGGTCAATAAGTAGAAATCCTCTGGGGATGAGGCTTCTGGGAAAGTTTTCATTTTCTTGTTTAAAGGAACAAATGTTAGAAGAGAGTTTTCCTGTTTACTCCTCTTCTTCCTACCGTGAATATAAGTGTGATGTCAGCTGGTGCTACAGCAGCTCTCTTTGCAACGTGGATATCAGTCATGGGGAAAAAGCATTCACATTTGCAAATGGTAGAAGAGAAAGGTAAAAAGATCCTGAGTCACAAGACCAAGATTTGAACTATCTATTTTCACATTTCTGGTTATGTGAGATGACTTAATGGCCTCTTTATTTAAATGACTCTAGTTGGGTATTCCATTACTTAATACGTACCTACTTAATACATTCTAACTGGTACATGAGCAATGAACAATATCTCATGTAGATACTACAGCTCTTCTGTCACCTGTCTTCCCCCAGCATTTATACTTTGACTCTGGGTTCAGAGAACCTGAATAACTTGCCCATAGCTATATAGCCCTTCAACACTATCTCAGTCAGATTGTTCCATTCTTATACACCCTCAACACTTTTGATTCTCTACTTATTTTTATACCTATTTATGTTTTCTTTCCCAACTATATTTGAATCCTTTCCTGGACAGAGACTGAGTCTCTTGCTATTTTAGTGTGCATTCATAGCGAGGGTTCTCAGTGATGGGGAAGTTAATGACTACTATGGCTTCTCTTCTTTATCTCAGCCAGCAGGGAGGAAAGTAAGTAAATTACTTATTTTAAGAAGATACAAACTTAATACCTTCTCTAAATTGGAAAACAGAAGATAGGGAATATCCTATGGAGATTTCTTTCACTAATCATCACAATTGGATGCTATTTGAATTTTGGTTGCATATCAATATTTCCTTTCTTTATGAACAATTTAGATATCTGATATGTTGGTATCCTTTAATGATTAGCTTGAAACAAAGCAGTTTTAGGGAAGCAACCCTCGTGTATTTGAGTTGTATCTGGCAAATGTGGAATAAGGGAACTTTGTAGCTTAAGGAGGATCTCCAGTGGACATTGTGTTTTTGAGGGCGGTTGGATTGCTACAGCTAAAAAATTCCCTTGGTGAGTTTGTCAGTTTCAGGGGATTTTGGTCATGATTCAGTGAAGTGGAACTTTCAGTTAAAATGAGAATCTCATGGCCCTTTTGCATCTTTGCTCATAGTCAGGGTAGCACCTTGAGTGTGTTAATGTCCATCAACCAGTTTACCCATGTCGCTGCTTAGAGCAGATGCTCTCACTGGGTTGTTCTCCTCATCCAAAGCCTCTGCTGCTATTTCTTTCTCTATGAGCACAAGTGCCTTTTGTGGCCACAAGATGTAACTCCAATACAGTGCTTTATGCTGATGACTGTGGGTTTTCCTTAAGGTAACTGTGGGTGGCCCCTCCATTTATTTTCTTGCTTCCTTTTTGTTTCTGTAAATTCTGCCCTCCACTTTCCCCTGAAGCACATGCTGTTCATGTAATCTGAATGGCCATTTAGAGGAAAGATCAGAAGTTTGTTGTTTCATTAGGAACATAAATCAAAACTTTGTGTTCACACTGCAATCTGAGTGAGTCCAGGAATAGCTTTGGGATTGCTAAGTGTCTGGAGAGCACTGACTACACAGACATGTTTTGAAGCCGGCTATAATAGTTTCTACAGCTGTTAACAGTCTGTAGAAGAATGGCAGCATTATATATCAGCGATTAAAATGTGCATGACTTGCATTGCACAGAAGTCAGATTGGGATAGAATCAGATTTTTTTTCTTCTGAAACTTGGCCAGGAAAGTCTTCAATAACTAGAGAAATTCTTTTCACTGCTGAAATCAACATGAAGGACATTGTGTTATTATAATTGCTTATAGCTCACCATGAAGGTTGTCTTTGTATGAGTGGATGTACGGGCTGTACTGTTTTGTTTTTATTTATTCTGCATTCTTTATTCTAATGTCCTTTCCTTTTTCCTGACCAGAAAGATTGTTATTGAGCCCTTCACAAAGCTGAAATAATGCAGTGTGTTAAAAAATGTTAACAATTCAAAGAAGTTATAAAAATTTATAACTTGGCTGAATGCTTGGGAAATTTCTGCATATTTTAATATAAATAGGTAATGCAAATATTTGTTCTTTGCATTGAGAGGTGAGTCTCTGTTTTCCAAAAGGCTCTGTTATTTAAATTAGTTTCACTTGATTGTATTGAAATAAGGACAGCTTCCATTTTGAATGATGGCGAAGATTAAATACCACAGCTGTTATCAAATACAAAAAGCTTAATAAGTTAGATGTGTTACTGCATCATGGGGTTAAAAAAATTTCCAGAAATAGTAGGAATTGCTTCATGACTAGAATTCTCATGACAGTAACTTAGTAAATTTTTTAAGATTTCCAAGTTGAGATTGAATTTTTGCATTCAAGAAGGATTACCTGCATCATCTCTGTACCTTGTCAGTTTTATTGTCTCTTTAAAGAATTAACTGACAGACTTAATTCAAGGTTGGAGTGGGTGAGATATCTTGGAGAATCTATATAAAGGGAAAAACAGAGTAAAAGTCAGAAAAAAATAAAATTGTGAGAGGAGCTCCTTCTGCTGAGCTATAACATCAAATTATACACATTTTGAATGACCATGGATCAAAGGTCATTGCTGAAGGATTAAGATCTAAGGTCTTAGATCTTTCTGATGAAGTATGCCAAGGCTTACCTTGGCAATGAGAAGCCAGAGTACCGAGGTGGCACTACACAGGGGAAGCCCACCTAGTGGAGTCAGTTTCCAGAGGTGAAGTTGAGATTTAATCCTGAGATCAAGTCCTAGACCCAGGGCACCCAGCATTCTGGACAAGTGACAATAGGTTGCTTCTTCATAGGCCATGTAGACTGTTGAGTCAGCTCGATGATCTGAGAAAACCTCAGCATAGACCTTTCAAAGGGAAAGAGGCTCCCTTTGAAAGTGCTAATGAATTCTCATATCTCTCTTTGTCAGCTCCTCATTTCCTAGCTAATGCTTCAGCAGTTAGCTATCAAGGTGATAAGGACAGAGGGAGACAACAGGAGAGCATGAAGGAAGACTCCTAGAGTGGTTGGAGTACCCCCATAAACTTTCCACACCACTGCACAATTTTACCCAGATAAGCATTGGCCATCATCCTCTCACTTCTTCATACTGATGGCATGGGTTCACAAGCAGCATCTTCGAGGCCAGTCTGCAACTTGCTGTTTTCCTATGCCTCCCATAGGCTTGTGGAAACTAAGGAGACCTCTGGAGGAGTTTACTTTTCTTGGGAAAAGTGACTTGCCTAGGAATTAAATCAGTCTTTTCCAGGGAGAGCAGCCTTGAAAGCATTGAATTTTCACTTTCCTATACTAAGTGGCCATACTTGATTGAGAAATAAGATCAAGAGCTGACATTTTTATTGAGTACTTATAATGTGCCAAGCATTGTATTTAAAAACAGATATGATAGCTGGTAGCATGACTAACAAAGTGAAATGTAAAAGTAGTCTGATGGAAGATAGTGCATAGGCCAGAAGTCAACTGGAAAAGAAATAGGAAAACTAGATTTTAATTCAGGTGTCACCAGACACTGAAGGTTCTTGGTATACTTTCCCCTCATAAAGCTTGATTTTGTTATAAAATAAGAGTAAGTACTAGCCTGGAATTTGTAACTCAGGTTGGTCAGTCAAGAAGATGGCCCTATAGCAATGGTTTCGTTTTTTATCTTCTCAGAATCACGGAACTCTTAGAATCTAAGTTCTAAGTGTTCTTGCTCAAGAAGCACACACATGTATATATGCAAGCAAAATGTTACACATGATTTCTGGGGTTACCAGCTTTCCTGGAGCCAGTCTTCTTATGCAGGCTGAATTTGGCATCAGTAAAGTCTGGTAATAGGTGATACCTTTAGGTCCAGGCAGAGAGGGTGGCTGGCAGCAAGTTCAGCCGAGAGCCTAGCATCCTCAGCTGTAGGATGGGGATCAAGCAAAGAAACATGTTTCATTGAGGGGAGAGCTGGTGCTGGGAATAACTACCTGTAGGTGTTGGACCCTTGGGTTGGGTACTGAGATTTAGTGGTATAATGCCCAGCTGGAGACTGTTGAACAATAAAAAGGAGCCAAGAGAAAGCATCAGGAATCATAGGAGAGAAGAGCAACTGAAACTGGGCTAGAAAGTAAAGGCTGGGTCAACAAGAAAGTTCAGTAACAAGAACTAGGGCTAGAGTGACTTGGGTGGGCTCAGGATTATCTAGTAAGATTTCCCTGTCTGTGAGATAGTTGGCTTCTGGCCCTAGTAGGGGCTAAGCCCTTAGGCAAGGCAATGTGGACCTGTCTCTGGAAATCTGGTAGGGAGGAGGGGGCTGGGCAAACAATCTACCTAGTTGTTACAACTCTGGTGTTATCTCTCTTCAAAGCTTTGTGGTTTTTTTGGCCAAGGATGTGCATTAATTACCATTTTTAAGTCTTTTTAACACATTAACTTTGAGACTGGAGAATGTTCCTTTACCTTTTATATTTTTCTCATCTTGAGGTTTTGTCCATTTATATTCAGTTACCTTTAACCTGCCACTCCTGTACCGTCAGCAAGTTGTGTTCTAGTCTTTCACTGGGAGACCCACTGATTTTCACAACTTGATGTTCCTCAGCAGAATAAAATGTTGGAAGCATTTGTTAGTCTATTAAATATATTGGGAATTTTACTAGTCTGTAAAATCTAAATACTGGGAACTATTGAATTATAGTATACTTGATTGGTTAAAGTAGGTACTCAGGAATATTTATAGTTATATTGAATGAATGATTAAATGAGATATGAATTGTATCACATAAAGCTAAGGGTTGAGTTGTCCACTAATTGTTTACCTCACTTCGATATCTTCTAGGAGGATAATGCTAAGATAAATTGAAGTTCATATAAATGTGGTAAATTAATGGATTGTACCATGCTTGATTATTCAACAGGGTAGACTGTCTAAGTGATGGTGCTTTCTTTGATGACATTTAGTATATTAAAATAGTGTTGTTGTGTTTGGTAAAGTGGTACTTGTTTTCAGCTATTATTAGCTGCTGGAATTTTAAAAGAGAACTTGATAAAGGAAGAGACCATTTAGCTGATACGGTATATTGGGACAGGAGAGACTCCCAGTTCTTTTTCACTCTGGAAGGTACTCTTTCCACAGAGTGAATCTGTAGCCTGAATCATGAATGCATGTGTGCTAAGTTGCTTCAGCCATGTCCGACTGTCTGTGACCCTACGGACTGTAGCCCACGAGACTTCTCGTCCAGTGGATTTTCCAGGCAAGGATACTGGAGTGCCATGCCCTTCTCCAGGGGATCTTCCTGACCCACAGAGTGAACCCACATCTCTTATGTTTCCTGCATTGGCAAGCTGGTTCTTTACCACTACGCCACCTGGGAAATCATGAATCATGAATATTTAGCAGCAATTAATTAATCTGCTTTAGGAACCTAAGTAAGTACTAGCTGAAATTTAAGATGTAAAATTTGAAGTCATGAGTACAATGAAGGTTAGAGGAAAAAAGAAATGGGATATGAAGGAGAGTCATAATTCTGCTCAGAAGGTCAGGCCAAATAGTGCAATAGACCTTTTCTGCTTGAATTCATGAGAGTTTTCTTCCTCAGATTAAAGTTATAAAAAGGAGTTTTTTCTCTCCTTGATGGCTATATTTAACAGGAGAATAGTTGCTCAAATTTATTATTTGGCCCAGTAGAAAAAAGTACAATATAACTCAAAGTCTAAATCAATGTAATTTAAAATATAATTATGTGTGTATGGGAGTGTCCATGGCAAGTTAAATGAATGTATTCTAAAGAAAGAATAAGAATCCAGGGATTGAGAGATTCTTGTTAAATAGGAAAGAATCAATAAGCAGACAAGTTTCCTCATTAAGAGATGATCGCCACATTTCTGAAATAAACGATAATTTAAGTGACTGAAAAAAATATGGCATTCCCCATGGAGATTCATAATGTCTTTTTAAAAAAAATAATGTTTTTTGCATCACTGGGTCTTTATGTCTGTGCTCAGGCTTACTGTAGTTGCAGCGAGTAGGGGGCTACTCTTTGTTGTGGTACGTGGCCTCTCATTGAGGTGGCTTCTCTTGTTGCAGAGTCAAGTTTAGAGCATGTGGGCTTCAATAGTGTGGTGCATGGGCTTAGTTCCCCTGCAGCATGTGGGATCTTCCCAGAACAGGGATCAAAGCCATGTCCCCTGCATTGGCAGGCAAATTCTCAAGCACTGAAGTACCAGGGAAATCCCTCATAATGCTTTTAAGTGGCTGATGTGTATGTGAGTATGTTTGTGCACATGCACGCATGTGTGTGTATATATATGTCACATAACACAGAGTAGTCAGATAAGAAATCACAAGAGACAGAGGATGGAGATCCATTGGGTAGAGGTAATCATACTTGACTCATCTCTTCTTCCCTATTAGCACCTTGACTCCTCACCACCCCTCAGTGCCAAAACTTTCTACCCAGGTGAGAACCCAGTTACTTCCAAAATAGGACAATTTTTTTTCAGATTTATTTTTTATTTTTTTAAATTTTAATTTATTTTTTAATTTTTAAAAATTTATTTACTTTAATTGGAGGCTAATTACTTTACAGTATTGTAGTGGATTTGCCATACATTCACATGAATCAGCCATGGGTGTACATGTGTTCCCCATCCTGAACCCCCCTCCCACCTCCCTCCCCATCCCATCCCTCTGGGTTATCCCAGTATACCAGCCCTGAGCACCCTGTCTCATGCATCGAACCTGGACTGGTGATCTGTTTTACATATGATAATATATATGTTTCAATGCTATTCTCTCAGATCATCCCACCCTCGCCTTCTCCCACAAAGTCCAAAAGACTGTTCTATACATACGTGTCTCTTTCGCTGTCTTGCATATAGGGTCATTGTTACCATCTTTCTAAATTCCATATATATGCATTCAGTTCAGTTCAGTCGCTCAGTCGTGTCCGACTCTGCGACCCCATGAATTGCAGCACGCCAGGCCTCCCTGTTCATCACCAACTCCCGGAGTTCACTCAGACTCATGGCCATTGAGTCAGTGATGCCATCCAGCCATCTCATCCTCTGTCATCCCCTTCCCCTCCTGCCCCTAATCCCTCCCAGCATCAGAGTCTTTTCCAATGAGTCAACTCTTCACATGAGGTGGCCAAAGTACTGGAGTTTCAGCTTTAGCATCATTCCTTCCAAAGAAATCCCAGGGCTGATCTCCTTCAGAATGGACTGGTTGGATCTCCTTGCAGTCCAAGGGACTCTCAAAAGTCTTCTCCAACACCACAGTTCAAACCCATCAATTCTTCGGTGCTCAGCCTTCTTCACAATCCAACTCTCACATCCATACATGACCACTGGAAAAACCATAGCCTTGGCTAGACAGACCTTTGTTGGCAAAGTAATGTCTCTGCTTTTGAATATGTGTTAGTATACTGTATTGGTGTTTTTCTTTCTGACTTACTTCACTCTGTATAATAGGCTCTAGTTTCATCCACCTCATTAGAACTGATTCAAATGCATTCTTTTTAATGTCCGAGTAATATTCCATTGTGTATATGTACCACAGGTTTCTTATCCATTCATCTGCCAATGGACATTTAGGTTGCTTCCATGTCCTGGCTATTGTAAACAGTGCTGTGATGAACATTGGGGTACAAGAAATTTTTTAATCTTGTTTTCTTTTTAGCATCACTTAAGGGTAGGGATCAGGACAGAGGGAAAGAATGAGGTGAAATTTTGATGTGGGCTTTAGGAAATGGCAAAGTTTATGTGAGGTGAAATGTGCTATAAAAGGAAGGGTATAAATAAAGTCCTATAGAAGTTCTAGAGGAGAGATTACCTTTATGGGCAACAAGGAAAGTCTTCAGAGAGGAGGTGACGTTGAAACTGCGCATGGAAGGATGGATTGAATTTTGATAGGCATAAATAGAAGAACATTCCAAGGGGAAGTACACAGCCCAGAGGTATCATGGCAAAAAAACAACAACCCCAAAGCAGCAAATACTACAAAAACCTATTATTCCAGAAATGATGTGTGATTCAGTGTAGCTGGAGATAAAATGGGTATAGTAGGTACAGGCCAGGTTATAAGAGACCATGAATTCTAGATAAGGTTTTATTTAATATACAAATAAACTCCTCACACAACTCACCAAATATGAATGTCTGTCTCCTAAAACTTCTGCTTGAGAGATTGATTTCTTTTATAAGCAAACTTTTCTAAAAGTAGGGGCATCTTTAAGGTACACACCCATCTCTTAGTGTCTTAAAGGCAGGGGCTTGGCCAGCTTAACTAAAGCTTAAACTATCTGTGAGGTTCAGGAGATCCTTAAACACTTCGAGATTTTAAGATGTTGTATGTGGTGGTTTATTTTTTCTTTTTTTAAATTTATGTCTTTATCACATGATCATTTACAGGATAATTGTGCCAGATTATATTTTCCATAAATGACCAAATCAAGTTTTCCCTTTCCATTTAATCTTATTACACAGTGACCTTGACTTTCCTCCTGTTGAGGTGTGGGATTTGTGTTCTCCTCCTTAGACTGCTTGAGATTATAGTGGAACTGACACCATATGACTTCTGAGGCTAGGTCATAAAAGGCCATCCAGCTTCCTTCTAGTTTCCTTGGAATGTTGGTCTTTGGAGCTCTGAACCCCTATTTAGGGATTTAGGAGTGTCCATTCTGTGAGGAAGCCTAGGCCACATCTGTAGGCCTTCTGGATGAGAGCTGGCATCAATCGCCAGAAATATGAACGAACAATGTCCCAGATAATTCTTGGCCACAGAGCTTGAATCTTTAGGTCCTTCCTGCTGAGGTCCCAAATGTTACAGAGTAGACCAAATCACCTCCATATGTCCTTTCCAAATTCCTGACACATAGACATATAAAATGGTTATTTTATGCAGCTAGGTTTGAGGTAATTTGTTATGCTGTGGTGGTAACTAGAACAGTAAGCAGTGATGGCCTTTTCTAGTTCATCTTTCTCTGTTCAGCAGAGTCAGTTTTATAGGGAGGGAATTATCATTGGTTAGAAGGCCCTATTACCTGATTTACATATATTATCTCAATCTTCCTAATAATGTTATGAGGTTAATATTATCAACCATATTTGTGGAGACATAGGCTAAGAGAGGTTAAGTGATTTTGTATAAAGTCACACAAACAGAAAGCAAGTCCAGTTTTTCTAGCTCTGTTCTTCAAAAGATTTCTTCAATCAGGTGAAGCCTCCCTAGGCTGGATGAAAGTTCCCATGGTATCATATGAACAATGAATTCTACTACCTCGCTCACCTCTCTATCAGCTGGCACACTTGCTAAGCACCTGGGCCAGAAGCTGTGAAGGAGCTGAAGAGAGACATGCCCCCTGATTTTCAGCAATGATAAACGTTTTGGTGGCTAGGCAGCTGTAAGTCCCATGGAGAGATAAAAGCAACCCAAGGCAGTGTCTGATCCAGTACTGTAGCACTTCTTAGAGGGGTATGGTCACTTTGGTGTTTTGGGCAAATAGGTAGCCTCCCAGTTATCTCTTTTCTGACTGGTGAAAGTGGGAGGCATCATGTGTCCCATTTCTCTCAGGTAATCTTGGTTTAATGCCTGTTGTCCCAGGGGAATTATCAACAAAGCCTTATTTTAGACAATAAATTACATGGTCGCCTTAGGGTGGTACTTTTTCAAATTGGACTTTTTCGAGGGAATGGGGTGAAACACTATTGAATAACCTTGTGAAATGGTGTGAAGGCAGTGACTAATGGTCCAAAACAAGTAGTAGAGTGTGGTAATTCAATGAAAAACTTGTCCATTTATTGTACAGCAAAAACAAACAAACAAACAAACTGATTTTATTCAACGTAGACAAACGTTTATTGGACATCATTATATGCCACAATTAAAACTCCAAATTGATAATAACGAACAACAAAACCTCCCCAACAAACCAAACAAGCCACAACTGAATTGGTCATCTGAACTGACCTCATTGGTTTGTGTCTGGCCAGAATGGCAAGGACAGTCCATATCTTTCTTGGGGTAAATGAAGTATATGAATCTAGTACAAGGACTAGGCTCTGTTTCCCAAAGATGGTCCACAAACCATGGGCATCAAACTTGCCTGGAGGTAGTGGGGGAGGTAAGAATGCAGAGTCTGGGCCTTCATTTCCAGACCTTGAAATCATTCTCAGAGGCTGGCCCCAGAACTTGGCATATTTATAAGTTCCCAGATAATTCTGCACCCTAAAGTTTGAAGACATCTGGGATTTGATGCTTAGAATCAACAAAACACTAAGGCCCTAGAGAAAGTTCATTATTTGCAGTTTATTATTAGTTGGTTAGTTATTTTAAATGACAAATACATTTAGAACTTGGATGAGCAGGCTAACCCCAGGGCAGTGTTAGCCTCTGTCAGCACTGTTGAAAGAAGTTAGCCTTGATTTCAAACTGCTTCCCCATGTTACAAGCCCTGTGAAGATAAAGAAAGGACTACATCATTTTATTACAAGAAAAGGGATTATGTTTAAACATTGGTCTTGTTCTCATTATAACTTCTGTCATTGGGATTAACTTTGTAGTGGATTTGCTAAGTGTTCTCTAATAATATTTAGGAACTGCAGAAAAGAGAGGCTGTATTGATTGGAGTTTGATCCATTTTTCCCAATTCTAACAAAGTTGGGTAGAGGGGAGAGCAATAAAAATGGTTTCCTGCAAGTTCAATGTGGAGTAGATTGAATAGTCACTTTCCCTGGATATTTGTGAAAGAGACCAGATATTAGAGCTAAAACAGATTTTTGTGTTCATCACACCCAGTGTTTTTATTGTATAGATGGATAATGGCTGGAATAAATCCTGGCTCTGGACATGACACTTACTGTGTATTCTTGGGCACTTACTTGTCATCTCTGAAATGCAGGATAATAACAGTGTCTACTTTTTGTAGTCTTGGGGAAGAATAAATGAAGTGAGAGTGTGAACACGAAGTGCTGAGCATAGCATTTGGCACTGGGGTTAGCATTCCTTCCCGAAGTGCTGTTTACTATTGTTAGCTAAAGTCACAGAGCTAGTTAATGCCAGAGCCAGGCCTAGACCTGGACCTTCCGTCTACCTTCATTTTCTGTAATATCTGTGGAGTTCCTGAGATCAGTCACATGAAATACCTGTGTGTCTCCACATCATGAAATGCTATTTTAAGACCTTCTTTCAGAAGGGCCCCAGGACAATGAGCTCTGGCTGGCTGCCTTAATCTGCACAGTCTGTTCTCAGGGTCATATGGCATCTGTGCTCTGGCTGGTCCTCTGTCTGTGCCCCACAGGGCCCTGTACTGCTGGCCCCCTCACTGCTCCTGAGCTGTGTGGTGGTATGAATGGGCGACCGAGGCGGAAGATGCCTGAGCCATTTTGTAGGGAGTGTTCCTCAGAAGTGAGATAACCGGGAGGCCTGGGAAGTGTGGGGGCAAAGTGTGTGGGTTCTGAGGACAGACTGTCTGGTTCTACCTGGCTGTGGGACTTGGCTAAGTTCCTTGCCCATAAGAAGATCCTCAGTCTTCTCATTTGTAAGATCTGTAACAAGAATGCCTACATCACAGGACTGTTGTCAGGGTCACTGACTAAATTCACACAAAGCAAAGAGCCTGGCCCATTGTCTACAAGTGGTGGCATATTGCTAACTTTTAATAATGCTTTATGAATCTAGAGGGGAATTAGGATATATAGAATGTCCTGATGGAAGGGATAAAAATCAGAACAGAGAAATGTAATTTGTAATGAGTAATATAATAGTATTTTGAATATCACTGAAAGGTAAAACTAACTGGTTAAAAATATTATATGGCCATTGATGAGATCAAAGAAACTGGCAGTAGCTCTGCAAAGGAAAAACTGGAAGTACCTTCTACATATTCTTGCTTTCCAATGTCCTCCCCTTACATGCCCACATCTCCCTCAGCATTTATTATGGGTATCTAAATATGCCAAAAGTTTCTCTCTGTGTTTATGAATCTACAGTGTAGGAACTTTAGAGAAATTTTAATTAATAATATATTACATCAGTGGAAATTATTAACACTGATACTCTTCAATTATATAGAGACCTGCTGGCCACAGTATAGTAGGCAAGTGAAATGAATTACTAACTACTGACTCTCTTTAAAAGAATTGCTGCTATAGGTTAACTAATGTAGATAATGACTGACAAAACCTCTGGCTTCATAAAACTTCTGCCATGTTGGATACTTACTGCATTAGTCAGCATAAGACAGATAATGCTAGGTGACAAACAACTGCCAAACTCAGTTATTTAAACAGCAAGATTTCTATCTTCTTTATGAGACATGCCCTTATTAGTTTGTCTGGGGCCCTGCTCCAAATTAGCCTCCCTGGGGACCTTGGCTGCTGGAGCAGCCATCATGGGACATGTTGCCAGTTATGGCCCAGGGAAACAGCCCAGGCTTTTGAAGTATCCAACTGGAAGTGGCACTACCCCTTCAGCTCCAGTGTCACTGGCAGAAGTATGGGCACACTCCACTGTTAGGAAGCAGAAACTGCAAAAGTACAGTCCTACTCTGTTTTTGGCTAGAACTACTCTAACAACTACTCTAATAACTCTAATAACTACTCTAACAGCTGGGCTGGAAGAAGCACAAGCTGGAATCAAGGTTGCCGGGAGAAATATCAATAACCTCAGATATGCAGATGATACCACCCTTATGGCAGAAAGTGAAGAGGAACTAAAAAGCCTCTTGATGAAAGTGAAAGAGGAGAGTGAAAAAGTTGGCTTAAAGCTCAACATTCAGAAACGAAGATCATGGCATCTGGTTCCATCATTTCATGGGAAATAGATGGGGAAACAGTGGAAACAGTGTCAGACTTTATTTTTGGGGGCTCCAAAATCACTGCAGATGGTGATTGCAGCCATGAAATTAAAAGACGCTTACTCCTTGGAAGAAAAGTTGTGACCAACCTAGATAGCATATTGAAAAGCAGAGATATTACTTTGCCAACAAAGGTCCATCTAGTCAAGGCTATGGTTTTACCAGTGGTCATGTATGGATGTGAGAGTTGGACTGTGAAGAAAGCTGAGCACCAAAGAATTGATGATTTTGAACTGTGGTGTTGGAGAAGACTCTTGAGAGTCCCTTGGACTGCAAGGAGATCCAACCAGTCCATTCTGAAGGAGATCAACCCTGGGGTTTCTTTGGAAGGAATGATGCTAAAGCTGAAACTCCAGTACTTTGGCCACCTTATGTGAAGAGTTGACTCATTGGAAAAGACTCTGATGCTGGGAGGGATTGAGGGCAGGAGGAGAAGGGGATGACAGAGGATGAGATGGCTGGATGGCATCATGGACTTGATGGACATGAATCTGAGTGAACTCTGGGAGTTGGTGATGGACAGGGAGGCCTGGTGTGCTGCGATTCTTGGGGTTGCAAAGAGTCGGACAAAACTGAGTGAATGAACTGACTGACTGACTCTAACAATACTAGATTTACACGTGTCTTACTAGGCATAAACTTCTTCAATGTAAAAACAATGATGTTCCTCTTTACCTTTTTCTCCTGACCCCAGCCTCCAATAGAAAGGTGATACATGTTACGTAGACATTAGAGCTTAGCTTATGATAGGGACAACATGGGGAAGAGTGCCAGAAAACTTGATCTGTTCCCACCCCATCTAGTGCATCTCTCCTCCCCTTGAGCTGGGATCCTGTCTCTGGAATTGATTATTTGGATGCTCCTAAACAATCATTTAGTGACTCTAAACCTCAGTTCCTACAGCTGGAAAATGGGGATATTACTCAGTCCAGTTCAGTCGCTCAGTCGCGTCCGACTCTTTGTGACCCCATGGACTGCAGCACGCCAGGCCTCCCTGTCCATCACCAACTGCCGAAGTTTACTGACACTCATGTCCATTGAGTCAGTGATGCCATCCAACCATCTCATCCTCTGTTGTCCCCTTTTCCTCATGCCTTCAATCTTTCCCAACATCAGGGTTTTCTCAAATGAGTCAGCTCTTCACATCAGGTGGCCAAGGTCTTGGAGTTTCAGCTTCAACATCAGTCCTTCCAATGAATGCTCAGAACTGATCTCCTTTAGGATGGACTGGTTGGATCTCCTTGCAGTCCAAGGGACTCTCAAGAGTCTTCTCCAACACCACAGTTCAAAAGCATCAATTCTTCAGCACTCAGCTTTCTTTATAGTCCAGTTGTCACATCCATACATGACTACTGGAAGAAGCATAGCCTTGACTAGATGGACCTTTGTTGACAAAGTAATATCTCTTCTTTTTAATGTGCTGTCTAGGTTGGTCATAACTTTCCTTCCGAGGAGTAAGCGTCTTTTAATTTCATGGCTGCAGTCACCATCTGTAGGGATTTGGAGCCCAAGAAAATAAAATCATCCACGGTTTCCTTATCTGTTTCCGAAAGTGATGGGACCAGATGCTATAATTTTCACTTTCTGAATGTTGAGTTTTAAGCCAACTTTTTCACTCTCCTCTTTCACTTTCATCAAGAGGCTTTTTAGTTCCTCTTTCACTTTCTGTCATCTGCATATCTGAGATTACTGATATTTCTCCTGGCAATCTTGATTCCAGCTTGTGCTTCATCCAGCCCAGCGTTTCTCATGGTGTACTAGGCGTATAAGTTAAATAAGCAGGATGACAATATACAGCCTTGACATACTCCTTTTCCTGTTTGGAACCAGTCTGTTGTTCCATGTCCAGTTCTAACTGTTGATTCCTGACTTGCATACAGATTTCTCAGGAGGCAGGTCAGGTGGTCTGGTATTCCCATCTCTTTCAGAATTTTCCACAGTTTATAGTAATCCACACAGTCAAAGGCTTTGGCATAGTCAATAAAGCAGAAATAGATGTTTTTCTGGAACTCTCTTGCTTTTTTGATGATCCAGCAGATGTTGGCAGTTTAATCTCTGGTTCCTCTGCCTTTTCTAAAACCAGTTTGAAAATCTGGAAGTTCACGGTTCACGTATCACTGAAGCCTGGCTTGGAAAATTTTGAGCATTACTTTACTAGCGTGTGAGATGAGTGAAATTGTGCGGTAGTTTGAGCATTTTTTGGTATTGCCTTTCTTTGGGATTGGAATGAAAACTAACCTTTTCCAGTCCTGTGGCCACGGCTGAGTTTCCCAAATTTGCTGGCATATTGAGTGCAGCACTTTCACAGCATCAAGGGGATATTATTACTCCCTTGTAAAGACTGAATCAGATGGCATGTATAAAAGTCACTGGTCCTCTATGCCTCTGGCTGTTTCCCAGTGGGACCCCACTCTGGGGCTCTTGGGTGTCCATCATTGCCTGCTGAACTGTCCCACTGAAGCCTGTCCTCAGGCAAGGCCTTACCATGCTCTCAGTCTCCTCTGATCTTTTCCCCACATGTCTGGCAAATGAAATGTATTTTCTTCCTAAGCACCTTAGAGATCATCTAGCCTATGGTATTCAGATTTAGAAGAGGTAGCTGCACCTCCAAGTTCAGCTTTCCCGAACCCAAGAGCCCTAGAGCACATGCAAAGAATTCCACTGATTCTAGAGTAAACTTCTCATCTTACAGAAGAGAGGCTGAGGCCCAGAGAGAGTGGGGAACCGGATCCCATAGATGGGCAGGACTGGACTTGAAGGCCCCCTCACGTGAAGGCTGATCTAGACTGTCTGTTTTGAAAAACCTACCTGGGAGAAGAAGGTGACCAGAGATGAAAGTTTGGGGGGTGGGCAGGGGTTATTTCTGATGACTCATACATATGCTCATCAAAGGGCATAAGCAAGTGTGTGTGAATTTTTTTTTCTTTTGAGTCCCTAGGTAACTCTAGTCAGACATAATAAGATACAAAAACTTACCTCTAAGCTACTGGTTTGAATGTAGTACAGACTGTTAGTTACTCAAGGTCATTATTGTGTGATGGGATATCAAAGGCCTGATGAAGTGTGTGGGATTTTTATGAGCTTGTTTTTGTTATAGTAGAATGTCTAAAGGCCCCATATGTACAAAGTGCTTTGAAAACTCTAATGGGGCCCCATAATCACCGGCATAATTATGAAGGTCAAATTGTGCTGAACAAACTTGAGAGCTATTTTTGACCAGGTTAGTGGATAAAGAGAACAGAATATTAAACACACATATACACACAACTTTTTTTTTTTTTTTTTTTGGTCACCTCTTTCAGTTTTGAGTACAACAAAAATCTCTCTCAAAACTGAAGAAAATTGCCATTCTGATGCATTTTCCCACTTTATGTAGACGTGAAGAGGTTTTCTTTCTCTGGGTTTAAGATACAGAATGGGCAGACTATATACTCAGTTTCAAAGTAGAGTTGGTTGCAATAAATATTCAGATATATATATGTATTATATATACACACACACACACACACACACACACAGTGTAGTCAGAGTGTTTCAATTTGTTTTTATGTCTGTCTCCCACTGCCCCACAGTCAACATATACCCCGTCAAGAGCAGGCCAGCCTTACCGGATGTCCTTCTATAGAGATGCCCGCTGCTTTCACTTGCCATCCTCAATTTTCCATCTTACTCTAGGAAACTGCAAGTTTAGAAAAACAATGGACTGTTTCCTTCCTCTTTCTTTAAACTAAGAGGCTGAGAGAAGGATTTCATATTCATTACTCACGAGCCAGACTTGAGGATAAAGGTCATTATGAACAGTCAAATGGAACAAAAGTTAAGAATCACAGGTCTCAGTGGGTCTCTAGCCCAGCTAGGATCAAAATGGCATTTGTGCTTTCCCTAGGGTCCTTGTCTTAACCTAAGGTTTGCTTAAGCTTTGTAGTTCAGACTGATGTTTGGAATCTGAACTTCCAAAAAAAGTTCAAGAATATGTGCATGGAGTGTGGTAGGGTGGAGAACTGACCCAAAGCAGGCTTAAATTGGGTTAAGTCTTCCCTTCTAGGGCCTTGGCCCCCAGATGACCCAGAGTTGTCATTGTTATTATCAGTTTTATAGGAACATTTCTTAGAACCCCAGATAAGAATGCTCCCCAGTAAGCAGTTAAGATGGTTTTTCCTGACATTTTAAATTTCCTATTTGTTATATCCTTTGGCTAAGAACTGTTTTCTTGTGGCTAGACAATTTGTGGCCAGGAAACTCTCATCTGTTGAGTGATATAGACATCCAGTATAGCCACTCATCATGCTGAAAGGGAGAAGGAAACCACCTTTCTAACATTTTGCACTGGGCTCCTTAGTAAGTGCTGTTTATGCTATAGAGCAGCTATCATTCTTTTTATAAGCCAGACCTCTCTGTCACACTTGATATTCACAGGGAAGAGCCAGAAGTCACAACGCAGCAGCAGTTGGCCTTGAAGGTGATGAGGGAGGGTGCCAAGAGAAACGGTGACACAGAAAGTGCCCCCAAAACCTTGCTCAGTCAACAGACAGGGCCTTAGGGGGTCTTCCAAGGGGGCCTTAGACATTTTTGCTATAGTGGGCCCTTTCCTCCATAAAACTGATATGTATAAGTACATAACTATATTTCATAACTATGTTGACATGAAGATGAATATATGAATGTTATAGATCACAACATTTCTTTCTACCTGAAAGTTTATTTTTTTCTTCTTGTATGAAAGGCTATTAAAAGATTTTCATGGGTCCCTAAATGTTTTGTGGGTTATAGGCCCTGTGTCTGCTGTACCTAATGGATAAATCAACCCTGTCAAGAGGAAGCAGACTCTTCCTTGGTACAATTTGAGAAAACTGAATATTTATGAATTAGTGCAGTTTCATTACTTTAAATGACAATACTGGTTCTAAATGGGTTTGGCTCATAAAATGGGGCAGGTGAACTAAATGTGTATACAAATCTAGAAGTCAATGTCTCACTATCAGCAATAGGCTGATTAACATTTCGAGTAAATTTTGAAACTTTGGTTTGGGGGAAAAGCCAAAAATGTTATAAATATTTAGGTGGTAGGATCTTGATTTTGCTACCCACGCACTTAGATAAGCTACTCTACTCCTTGAGCAAGTTACTTTATTTTTCTGTGCCTTAATTCCATCTCTATAAGTGAGACATAATCATCGCTACCTCATCAGGCTACTGGGAGGATGGAATGAAGTCATGTTCATAAAGCACTTAGTATAATGCCTGGAATATTATAAATTTCTGATATGTTAGTTATCATAATTACTATTATTATCATAACATAAAATGTTGTTATCATGTTCATCAGATGGAAAAACTCCAGACTTCTTTATAATTTCGCTGGACAATTATTTTGCTCAACTCAGAGAGGTACTATAATAAGTAGTTAAAAAGAAGGATTTATCCAAGATTAGAATTAATCAATAGCATGTGAAAAGAGGGCTTCCCTGATGGCTCAGACAGTAAAGAATCTGCCTACAATACGGGAAACCCAGGTTTGATCCCTGGGTCGGGAAGATCCCCTGAAGAAGGGAATGCTTACCCGTTCCAGTATTCATGCCTGGAGAATCCCGTGGACAGAGGAGCCTGGCAGTCTATGGTCCATAGTGTTGCAAAGGATCTAACAAGACTGAAGCAATTTAGCACATGTGAAAAGAAGCATGAGAAGTGACATGGAAGGTTCAAAGATAATTACAGTACAGGTCCTGCCCTCATAAAGAGTATTTCATTGTTAGGGAGACAAGACATATTCAGAAAGTGTAAGAAACAATCCAAAGGGTAGTGAGGGGAACTCAGGGGCAACTGGGAAGGGAATGTGTTTCAGACAATTAAAACCCTACTCAGGGACTTTTCCGGAGAAGGTGATGGCATCCCACTCCAGTACTCTTGCCTAGAAAATCGCATGGACAGAGGAGCCTGCTAGGCTGCAGTCCATGTCGTCGTGAAGAGCCGGACACGACTGAGCGACTTCACTTTCACTTTTCGCTTTCATGCGTTGGAGAAGGAAATGGCAACCCACTCCAGTTGGACACGACTGAAGCGACTTAGCAGCAGCAGCAGCAGCAGCAGCAGCAGCAGCAGCAGCAGCAGCAGCAGCAGCAGCAGCAGCAGCAGTCTCTGTTGGTCCAGAGACTAAGACTCTGCCCTCCCAATGCAGGGGGCCCCGGGTTAGATCCATGGTTGGGGAACTAGATCCCACATGCTGCAGCTATGAGTTTACACACTGCAGATTGAAAATCCTGCAGGCTGCAACTAAGACTCTGCCTCTATTAAGACCTGGTGTAGCCAAATAAAACAAACAAATAAACAAAAACCCTGCTCAGTAGATAAGGATTCCTTCTGAACATTCCCAGGAAGAGAAATTGCTTTAGACTTTTTACTCAGTAGCACCCTTCACATCCTATCTAGAATTGCCAAATTTCAGTTTGGAAAAACGTCCTATTTTAACCAGATAGAGAGCAAAGGTGGTTTGGAGCTGCCCCTACCACACTGGCAGAATCACACTAGATGAACATAGAATTCTTTTGTGTCTGACTGGAAGCAGGACAGAGAAGGCAGCAAAAACAAAAACATGAAGAGTATTTGGCCTTTCTAACAGTACTAGCGATTACATTAACATTACTTTACATAGAAATTTTAATTTTTAAAGATTTTTGCATTTTAGGTTCTCACCATTAAAATTATATACTCTACAAGGATTGCAACTGTTATTTTCATTAAAGAATGAGCAAACAACTTCATTGATTTGCCTCATATAATATTTGAGACCTTGTGGAGTGGAACTTAGATCTCCTTTCTCTTTGCTGAATTTCCATGGAATCTTCATGTTGCTGATAATAATGAGAGAGTATTTGTTGAGCCCCTACTATTTCTTAAAGCTACCTTATAAGGTGAAGCTTCTCAATTCCATTTATAGTTGAAGAAACTCAGGCTCATTCTGGTCAAGTTACTTATTCCAGGTCTTCTTTCTAATGAGTCAAGATCTTACTCTAGGTTTGTCAAGCTCTTTTCTCCATGCCTTTTGCTCGTTACTTATTGGGATTTGAGTGGATATGATTTTACTTTAATGAATAGTGGGCCATGGGAAAAACAAGTAAAGATTCTTCTAAAATAGTATCCAGTTAATACTTCAGAAAGATGTCTTTGAAAATAATCTGCAGTGATTATACAAATGAGCTAAAGTGTGTATTTTTCAGAAATTAGGTTGAAGCCTAGGGGAAACAGTGTTAATCCCACCCTTAAACTTAATCACGATAAGATTATGTATGTGTTCTGGAGGACTTAGATTTGAAGCTCTGAGCTAGACAGTGTTGACCTTTGTTTTCACCTTGCTGAGTAGGGTGAGATGAACCTGCACTCTCAGCTCAAATTGGGGAACAGTTGCTACTCCATAAACTGCCTGACCCGGAGAAGGCAGTGACACCTCATTCTAGTACTCTTGCCCGGAGAATCCCATGGACGGAGGAGCCTGGTAAGCTACAGTCCATGGGGTCGCTAAGAGTCAGACATGACTGAGCAACTTCACTTTCACTTTTCACTTTCATGCATTGGAGAAGGCAATGGCAACCCACACCAGTGTTCTTGCCTGGAGAATCCCAGGGACGGGGGAACCTGGTGGGCTGCCGTCTATGGGGTCGCACAGAGTCGGACACAACTGACGTGACTTAGCAGCAGCAGCAAACTGCCTGACCAGAATGTCCTCTGCATGGGGTCGTCTGAAACACCAAGCTCTCTGCCATACATCTTATGCAAGTTTCAGTGAGGATAGTGTTGAATCTGATGCTTCCTGCCCTTCAGAGTAAGAGGAGATTTTAAATGGTGAGAGACCTGTTGTAAATTGCTCGTTTATGCCTGGACCTCAACCTTGTCCCCATTTTGAAGGATTCCTTTTTTGCAGTGGCTGGCATATATGTTAAAGTAGCTCCTGCTTCCTGCCTCAGTGATATTTTGTATTGCTTTTGTGAGCCTAAATTTCATTTAAGAACATGGGTTTGATAAACAAATAGTCAATCATAATTTTGAGAAATGAAAATTTTAATGAACATCCCAAGTCAAATTCAGAGTTTTAAAAGAGCGCTGCAATAATTCTCATCAAGTATATGGAAGCATTGGGTTAAGAATGTAGCTGGCTATTTATTACTGTTTTGTATTATCTATTGGAAAATACCTAAATTATAACTAGCCACCCCCGCAGTTTAGGATTGATTAAACAGCCCATGACACTTTTTTCCCACATAGATTGTCTTAGGAGTAATTATGATGACTTATTGGATTGAGGTAATTATTCCTCACTCTTTCAAACATTCCTCTCTGCAAATGTCCTAAAAAGATCCTAGCATCTTACACTATTTTTTCTTATATTTAATAATGGATACGAATACACCAGAAAAGTTAAAACAATTGTTAGATTTGGTTTGGTTATTTCAAAGGAATAGATAAATCATCATGCTACAACATGAGAGAGGAAATGACAGTTTTTATCTTTTATTCAGGTAGCCTATATTTACATGAGACCACAAAACGTTCCTGACAGGATGTTATTGATTGCATTTACCCAAATGGGGCTTAAGATATGTTTTCTTTGCCACATCACAGGACATGTTCTTCTTTTCATTCTTGCCTGAGAATAAAATCCCAGGTCTTTTGGACTCTCCCATGAAATTTTGAATTTTCAGAATAGAGATTTCAGACTCCTTGACATTAATTATTCTTCGAAGTCAAGCTCCCTTCTCTCTGCGCCAATCAGTCACACTTTCTTCTATTGAAGACCTTAAATAATATAGTAGCTCCAAGGAACTAAGTGAAGTTCAAATATTCACTGTAGTAACGGTCCTCTTATAAGTGTTTTGTGTTTATTAGTGCATTTAACCCTCACAATGACTTTATGAGGGAAGGACTATTTTTCATTTTATAAGCGAGGAACCCGAGGCATACTGATAGTAGGCCTTTTCCCTTCCTTCCTCCTTTCCATCCAAGTAAAGAAATATTATTTGAGCACTTGGTATGTGCTGTATAGTACTACAGCTACTGGAGATGGCAGTGACACAGCTATGTCCATGCCCTCATGGAGCTCAGACACTGTCCTAATACTGCCCCAAGTCACACCCCCCACCCCCAGGAGCTTCCCTAGGTTAATTCCACTCAACTTCTAATCCACATGGATAATCTTAACCTATCTTCCATTTAAATTCATTTAAGGAATTTGAAAATTCAAAGATCTATATTTTAGCTATTATGACTGCCTCAGAACCTTTCTGTGCCCCTAAGTAGAGTCTATAATATATCTTAGGCACCTTGGTCTGGTCTTGCCCTTAGGCATGGTCTTGCTTTCTGTGAGTGGTCACAAAATTCAGTGTAACTGCTGGACTATCTTTGTTACAATGAGAAAGGGAGAGATACCTGGGACATGATTGGGATAACTTTAAAAATAATATTTCATCTTACCTGATGCATTTAAAACAAGTTTAGTTTTCAACAAATATGGTCAGGAAGCTGACTTAGGATTTCCTGAATCACATCTGCCTTTTGGGATTGGAGCATTTAACTCCCAAAGCCATGAATCATGCTAACTTTGGACATCAGCCTGAAATTTATTAAAATATTAGCCCCTATCCAGAAAATTTCTAGATATTTTAATTAGAAACAATTGAGCTCACTTTTTTTTTAAACTTTTTATTTTTACTTTATTTTACTTTATAATACTGTATTGGTTTTGCCATACATTGACAGGAGTCCACCACGGGTGTACATGTGATCCCAAACATGAACCCCCCTCCCACCTCCCTCCCCACAACATCCCTCTGGGTCATCCCTGTGCACCAGCCCCAAGCATGCTGTATCCTGCATCAGACATAGACTGGTGATTCGATTCTTACATGATAGTATACATGTTTCAATGCCATTCTCCCAAATCATCCCACCCTCTCCCTCTCCCTCAGAGTCCAAAAGTCCGCTATACACATCTGTGTCTTTTTTGCTGTCTTGCATACAGGGTCATCATTGCCATCTTTCTAAATTCCATATATATGTGTTAGTATACTGTATTGGTGTTTTTCTTTCTGGCTTACTTCACTCTGTATAATCAGCTCCAGTTTCATCCATCTCATCAGAACTGATTCAAATGTATTCTTTTTAATGGCTGAGTAATACTCCATTGTGTATATGTACCACAGCTTTCTTATCCATTCATCTGCTGATGGACATCTAGGTTGTTTCCATGTCCTGGCTATTATAAACAGTGCTGTGATGAACATTGGGGTACACGTGTCTCTTTCAATTCTGGTTTCCTCAGTGTGTATGCCCAGCAGTAGGATTGCTGGGTCATATGAGAACATAGGCAAAACACTCTCCGACATAAATCACAGCAGGATCCTCTCTGATCCACCTCCCAGAATTCTGGAAATAAAAGCAAAAATAAACAAATGGGATCTAATTAAAATTAAAAGCTTCTGCACAACAAAGGAAAATATAAGCAAGGTGAAAAGACAGCCTTCTGAATGGGAGAAAATAATAGCAAATGAAACAACTGACAAACAACTAATCTCAAAAATATACAAGCAACTTATGCAACTCAATTCCAGAGAAATAAACGACCCAATCAAAAAATGGGCCAAAGAACTAAATAGACATTTCTCCAAAGAAGACATACAGATGGCTAACAAACACATGAAAAGATGCTCAACATCACTCATTATTAGAGAAATGCAAATCAAAACCACAATGAGGTACCACTTCACACCAGTCAGAATGTCTGTGATCCAAAAAGCTGCAAGCAATAAATGCTGGAGAGGGTGTGGAGAAAAGGGAACCCTCCTACACTGTTGGTGGGAATGCAAACTAGTACAACCACTATGGAGAACAGTGTGGAGATTCCTTAAAAAATTGCAAATAGAACTGAGCTCACTCTTTACTCTCCAATTTCCTTGCTTCTCATGTTACACTTTTCCTCATGTCAAAGTGATATGGGTTAAGTCATGGTTTTTATATATTTTTAAAATCTGGCCTAGAAAGGTACAATTGGGGATACACTTACTGTGGATTTAGTGGGATATATTTATATGGTTTTCAGTCACTTCTATATTATAGCTTGTTATCCTGGTATATGTACATCTTCCAGGAAAATTTTTGTTGCTCATTGTGCCAACTCACCGGACATCATAACGCAGAGACTCAGGGCAGACATTCTGTCTTGATATTAATGTGTCTGATGGTCCCAGCACTGGAAGCATGTGGATTGATGAAGAGAAACAAGATTTGAGATATACGGAGTTGGAAGCCCATCAGTGGATAATTCTTTTAAACCTTACACTTGTACATAGCAGAAATTGGCTAGAGATTTTCCCAGAGTTTACAGTAATCATAAATGTGCACATAATATTGCCATCAATAATAAAAACAAATTTTGACCAACTATTTTAGAAGAAAGACACTTATCTTTCTGTTCTCTCCATTAAGAACATAGAAAATCATTGTCATAGGAAGGGGGTAATAAAAGAGTATGCAACCTTACAATGTGAATATCATATAGGCATATCAGGTAGTTAATAAAAATATTATGTTTTTTTGATTTTGTGATGCTTATGATATTTGTCAGCTTAAAATTTTTTCAGTTTATTGTAATTTATTTTCTAATTCTCAATAGATATTTACTTTTGTACCTAATTTTATTTATAGTTTACATTCTCCAAGAAGACCCTTCCCCCACTTATATTAGTTTCTGTCCTTTCAAAGCCTGAATTTACTCTATCCAAGAATGATTTGATAAAATACAAAGCAAGATGTGTGTGTGTGTGTGTGTGTGTGTTTGTGTGTCTGTGTGTATAAAACTCACCAATCGTGGACTAGTTGTTAAGATTTTTCATTGTCAAATAGGAGAACACTAAAAATTGAAGACAGTTACCCCCGTCTTCTCTTTATCATTTAAAATTTCAGTGTCACTATATCCTAGGCATTAAAATATGATATTTGCTTTGTTCTTTGTATTAGTCAGGATAAATCACTGGTGCTTTAACAAAGAGCCCTTACATGTCAGTGGTCTTCGCATTAAAGACTTATTTTTCATTCATGTCACAGGCCATTGCTGCTCCATGTAGCCATTCAGTGACCCTCACTTCTTCCATCTAGTTTTCTCCACTGATTCTGTTGCATCCGGATAACCAATGGGGTAAGAAAAAGAACACGACTAATTGTGAGAGTGATCATAAGATACTAGGCCTAAAAGTGGCAGTGTCATTTTTGCCCACAGTCTGTTTGCCATAACTCAGTCATATCGCTTCACTTAAAAAGAGTAAGAAATTTCTAATATGTCTCCTTTTCTAAAGGAAAAGGAGAAGCATGCATTTAGGTGAGTAGAAGTGTTCTCAACCATAAACTTCAATAGATACATAAAAAAGAATTTTTTAATAGATGAGAATGGTTTCTCAGGGGAATTGTCACAGCTCCCAAATCTATGAGAATTTAATTGGGAATGCCACTGTACTTTGGTGAAAAGAGTATGGGGTTTGAAATCAGAGTACCTGGTTTTGTGTTTTTCATGGCTCATCACTTATTAACTCTGTAACTTTCCATGAACATACCTTTCATATAAATCAGTTTCATTAACTATAAAATGGTGATGATACTAATACTGGTTTTACCTACTGCATAGGTTGTTTTCAGGGTCACCTGAGGTCAAAGGAAGAGTTTATTGTATTCTGTGAAGTGCTGTTCAAAAATAAGTGCCCTTCCTCTTTGGTCTATATTCCACTTTTACCATGTTGCATCTCCTGACTATAAGGAGGACCGAGAAAGATGCTGATGCCTACATTACTGGAAGACTAAACATTATTTTCAGTCTTTCTTCAGACACTGAATCTTTATTTTATATATAAAAATGTATTTTAGTTCCTGGATTTGCTGGGGAGGGAACCAAGATGAAATGTATTCCTTTTAAACCAGTGTTAAAATCAAAGAAGCAAATTGTTAGCATCTCCAAGTGTTGACTTATGCCTCAGCTCCTAAAATTCAATGTGAAAAATCTGAAGTGTCGTTAAAGTCACCTCCTTCCTTCTACAGAAGGAAGACTTTTAGAACCGGGTGATACATGTATGGAGTATGGTCTCTTGAAATATTTTGTTGGGGAGAAAAACAGTAGAGGATAGATGTACTATCTCGAATTTTCCTTGAGTTGATGTTACTGAACAAGTAGTATACTTAAATGGAGTAAAATTTTCTTAATGAAGATATTTTATATTTTAAATATCTTTGTCACAGATTATTGATTAACTATCAATATGTATATATTAATTTCAACAAGTCAAAAGGGATTAATTGGTTTTTACCAGTGTAAATTACTTTATAGGCCTTTGGGCCTCTATCTTGGTTATTTAAAGAACTTCCAAAATGTGTACACAAGTTACAATTTGTAGAGATAATGAGGAGTTTGTGTGTGTGTGTTTTCTTTTTCACAGTTTCCTTCTTTGCATCCCCGTACCTGTTGTATCAGTGGAATTTATTACTTGAGGAGAAGGCTAAATTAGCTGATCCCCAAAAGTGAGTTGAGTTTATGGATTTATTTTTTTTAAGTCTTCACAGATACAATACTCTTGAGAGCTGAGACTTTTAATCCAAGAGCCTAAGCCTCAAAAGCTTGAGTCTGGAGGTTTCAATGCATACAGTTTATTCCAAAGCACAGCGTGGGAAGGAATGGTTCATGAGTGTTTTCCCACCCAATAAAGAGCAGGTTTGAGCAGGAGTCATTCGAGGGTATAATAGAAGTTAGAAGTTGGTGAGGAGCTGGAGCAATTGCTTAGTGCCCTATTTTCCTCCTCCTGAGACATTGCAGAACCTAAGGATAGGTTGGATAGTTTAGGAGGGGATGAATTTGGGAACATGTAACTTGCTTAACCAGATGGTCAACACCAAAATCAGATTGATTATATTCTTTGCAGCTGAAG
Source organism: Budorcas taxicolor (assembly GCF_023091745.1). Lineage (NCBI taxonomy): Eukaryota > Metazoa > Chordata > Mammalia > Artiodactyla > Bovidae > Budorcas > Budorcas taxicolor. Next base: position 26,770,486 of record NC_068914.1, read on the forward strand.
ATGGAGAAGCTCTATACAGTCAGCAAAAACAAGACCAGGAGCTGACTGTGGCTCAGATCATGAACGGCTTATTGCAAAATTCAGACTTAAACTGAAGAAAGCAGGGAAAACCACTAGGCCATTCAGGTATGATCTAAATCAAATCCTTTATGATTATACAGAGGAAGTGAGAAATAGATTCAAGGGAATAGATCTGGTAGAGTGCCTGAAGAACTATCGACGGAGGTTTGTGACATTGTACAGGAGGCAGTGATCAAGACCGTCCAAGAAAAAGAAATGCAAAAAGGCAAAATGGCTGTCTGAGGAAGCCTTACAAATAGCTGAGAAAAGAGAAGTGAAAGGCAAAGGAGAAAAGGAAAGATACACCCATCTGAAGGTCGAGTTCCAAAGAATAGCAAGGAGAGATAAGAAAGCCTTCCTCAGTGATCAATGCAAAGAAATAGAAGAAAACAATAGAATGGGAAAGACTAGAGATCTCTTCGAGAAAATTAGAGATACCAAGGGAACATTTCATGCAAAGATGGGGACTTTCATGCAAAGTCCTCAATAAAGGACAGAAATGGTATGGACCTAAGAGAAGTAGAAGATATTAAGAAGAGGTAGCAAGAATATACAGAACTATACAGAAAAGATCTTAATGACCCAGATAACCATGATGGTGTGATCACTCACCTAGAGCCAGACATTCTGGAGTCCAAAGTCAAATGGGCCTTAGAAAGCATCATTACAGACAAAGTTAGTGGAGGTGATGGAATCCCAGTTGAGCTATTTCAAATCCTACAAGATAATGCTGTGAAAGTGCTCCATTCAATATGCCAGCAAGTTTGGAAAACTCAGCAGTAGCCACAGGACTGGAAAAGGTCAGTTTTGAATCCAATCCTAAAGAAAGGCAATGCCAAAGAATGTTCAAATTACTGCACAACTGTACTCATCTCATACGCTAGCAAAGTAGTGCTCAAAATTCTCCAAGCCAGTCTTCAAAGTACATGAACCATGAACTTCCAGATGTTCAAGCTGGATTTAGAAAAGGTAGAGGAACCAGATATCAAATTTCCAACATCCATTGGATCATTGAAAAACAAGAGAACTCCAGAAAAACATCTATTTCTGTTTTATTGACTACACCAAAGCCTTTGACTGTGTAGATTACAACAAACTGTGTAAAATTCCGAAAGAGATGGGAATACCAGACCACCTGACCTGCCTCCCGAGAATCTATATGCAGGTCAGGAAGCAACAGTTAGAACTGGACATGGAACAACAGACTTGTTCCAAATTGGGAAAGGAGTAAGTCAAGGCTGTATATTGTCACCCTGCTTATTTAATTTATCTGCAGAGTATATCATGAGAAATGCCAGGCTGGATGAAGCACAAGCTGGGATCAAGATTGCCGGGAGAAATATCAATAACCTCAGATATGCAGGTGACACCACCCTAATGACAGAAAGTGAAGAGGAACTGAAGAGCTACTTGATGCAAGTGAAAGAAGGGAGTGAAAAAGTTGGCTTAAAATTCAACATTCAGAAAACTAAGATCATGGCATCTGTTCCCATCACTTCATGGCAAATAGATGGAGAAACAATGGAAACAGTAGCTGACTTTATTTTTCTGGGCTCCAAAATCACTGCAGATGGTGACTACATCCATGAAATTAAAAGATACTCCTTGGAAGAAAAGCTATGACCAACCTAGACAGCATATTAAAAAGTAGAGACTTTTTAAAAAAAGAGACTTTGCCAACAAAGGTCCGTCTAGCCAAGGCTATGGTTTTTCCAGTAGTCATGTATGGATATGAGAGTTGGACTGTAAAGAAAACCGAGTGCTGAAGAATTGATGCTTTTGAATTGTGGTGTTGGAGAAGACTCTTGAAAGTCTCTTGGTCTGCAGGAAGATCAAACCAGTTAATCCTAAAGGAAATCAGTCCTGAATATTCATTGGAAGGACAAATGCTGAAGCTCTAATACCTGATGCAAAGAACTGACTCACTGGAAAAGATCCTGATGCTGGGAAAGATTGAAGGCAGGAGGAGAAGGGGATTGCAGAGGATGAGGTGGTTGGATGGCATCACTGACTCGATGGACATGAGTTTGAGCAAGTTCCGGGAGCTGGTGATGGGCAGGGAGGCCTTGCGTGCTGCAGTACATGGGATCACAAAGAGTCGGACATTACTGTTACTGAACTGAACTGAACTTGCTTCTTAATGAAGCTCAAGAGAAAGAAAGCAATTCTTGTAGGTAAATCTCCCATTCCATCATGGTTCTATAGCAGCAAAGTACAATAAAAGGCAGCAGAAAAGTCTAAGCAGAGAAAGCCTAAAGCAGCACCCTAAAATGCCTTACAGCCCCAGGATATACTAGATAGTCAAAAATTTTTCATCCCTCTGTGACAGTTTGTAGGAATGGTCTTTTGTATTTACTATTTTTAATATGTAAAATTCATAATTGCTACAAATGTGAATCTTTGCACTCTAATTTTTCTTTCTTGTGTTTAGATGTCAGATGACCCAAAAGTCTCTCTAGTCCTCTGTGTAACCTTTGAGTACTCATCAACCTGGCAACAGAGCCGGATGCTGGTGTTTCAACCATGGATGCCATAGTGGTAGGTCCCAAGGGTCATAAAACAAGCTCCCTAGAAGTCACTGTGGATGGATGCTCATGAGCAGGGTTGACATCACCTGGTACACACTAGCAAGGCCCTATCAGTTGTGACATTTGGTGTTTGTTCTGATTGGTTGAGGCTTGTACCCTATTGCTTTTTAAACATTTTAAGTATCACATCTACTAATAACCTTGGCCATGTGATGGGAAGTTTCAAAAATCCCCTTTCCCAGCTTGGATCACCCCATTGTTGTTGTTACTGTTCAGTCGCTAAGTAGTGTCTTATTCTGCGACCGTATGGACTGCAGCACGCCAGACTTCCCTGTCCTTCACTGTCTCCAGGAGTTTGGATCACCACCTAGGGATAGGAAAAAAGAAAGGGAAGGGAGCATCCTGAAATGATTGATGATCCCCTTTCAAGGACTCTGGAATAAACCAGTGACTAAATATACCTTGATTGTTAGGCTTAAGTTTTCCTTTGTCATTGAACTGATTTAAGTACATTTACAGTGAATAAAGGGAACTTGATTTTTTTTACCATGTGAAATTCATAACTGATACAATTGTGAATCACTGTGTTCTGGCTTTCACTTCTCATATCTAGATGTTGAATGTGCCCCAGAGCCTCTAAAGCCATCAGGCATTAGCTTGGGGAGGTCTGAGGAGGGGACACTATCCTTCTGTAATTTTAGGGAGTGGGCCTTAGGGAGGACTCAGTGGTGATATTACTACAGTGAAGTTTGACTTATAAGCTGGTGTAAGTCAGCTTACCTTCCTACATTGTAGAGATTGAGAATTTCTGTCAACTAAGCCCTATAACAGATAAGAGGCTGAATAATATGTTTCTTTCAAATGGGTTAAAGTCAGGAAACCTCACTTTCAAATAGGAAAAACAGCAAGTGGAAGAAGAATAAAAACTAAAACAAAATAATAGAAAGGAAATGGATTTATGTTCATAGCTTACCACAGAGTTAATCAAAAGGGCTTAAATAGTCTTCTGGGGAAGGGATTTATTAGCATGTCTGGCAATGAATTTTTAAGAGTATTAAGAAGTACTATATTTATTTTGAAACTATGCTTGAAAGTAGTAGATAAATTCAGGGGAATTTAAGGCATGATCTTTGTGGAAAAGATGCTCATTCCATAAAAGATGTATTTGCCTAGATAGACTAGGTTGGGGTCATGGGATGTCACTGGTTAGGGCTTTTGAGACATGAACAACCAATTCAGAGATACATTCATCAGATCAAGGATTAGTGCCTCCTGTGAAAGCAAAGTGAACATTTTTGGACATTGGAATGAGTGACTGGATAGAGTGATGGAATCTTTTTTCAGGAAGTTATGAAAACCAGGAAACGTTTTCATTGGTCTATTTAGATTACTTGAAGGTGGTAGGGACAAAAGAAGAAATGAAGCAACTGAGACAGATGTAATGAACATTCTGGGTCAGTGTTGTACTACGTTGTCTTTAAATAAGAACTACCTATATTTGAAATTTAAAACAATTACAGAATTTTTACTTTAAGTATTGGATGACAAAAATGGAGACCATGGGAGAATATGACTAACATATGGAACAAGGGAAATGGTCTCATTGGTTTCAACATTTGATTTTAAGAGTCATAGTTTTTGAAAATTCCATTGGAAGGTATTTTATTAGATTGATACAAAATATCATCATTTGACTCTGATAATGCTGTTCATCACAATCTGGGGTGTTCAGAGAATTTGCTGCACCTAAAAAAGGGCTTGTGTAAGTTATTGGTTATTCAGTATCTCTAGGTTTCAGGGTGATATTTTTAAATTTATATGGGATCAGAGTCATATTGAGGTGATACTTGAGAAAATTTTTTTTGCCGGGGCCCTGTCTATTTAAATAATTTGATTTTAAAACATAAAATTAATGGAGCCATTTGAGGCATAGGCATTTATCAATGAAGATTTAGAATAATGTGTAAAGAAGTGGTACTTACATATTTGTTTGTTGTCCATTCAGTGCATGTGAAATTCTTAATGGTGTCTAGGCACCACATATTCCCATTTAGGTTTAGAAACTACTTCTCTGTTTTCTTTTTTGTAAAATACACAATTCCTATCTAACTTCATATCTCCCATGAGGGGGAAAAGTTAAGAAATATGTTATTATTCACAATACCATCGCTCTTTGGAGCCTGTTAATACTGAAGCAATATGGATAGGTTTCTAATAATCATTTATTTAGTGCTGGTTGTATCATCATTCATCTTACTTCATCCTCCATCACGCTGCCTATAAATATTGGCCTCCGAGGATGCTTAAGGATCGTTACTATCCTCTTTTGCTGATGACCACAAATGCCAGTTTTACCCAGAATATACAGAAAAATGGGAACAATAACTCATTTTTTGGTCATGTAAAATTTACTGTTTGCAATTTTATAGTATAAATGTAGAATAACAGATTTTTCAATCATGTCTTCTCTTGATTGCTCTAGGCTGCATTCCTAGCCATCTCTTTCAAAGTTGATTTTATGGGCTCAGTGAGAACAGTGGTCACATTCCCACAAAAAGGCCAACCTTGGAAAATATGATGTGTTATGATCTGTTGCAAGGGTGTGTGGCCATTTTACTCTGTTTATAGAGTAAGTCTCCCAAAACCTTGGAGGAGTGAATGAGGCCACTCCTGAAGACTTGCCGACCTGTGGCAAGGAACATGTGGCAGTGGAGTAATCACCGTTGGGCCAGCAACGAGGGTGGGCACAGGGTAAAGGATGCCTATTGCCCTGCTCCCCCAAACTGGGGTTCTGTAAACTGGAGGCAGCACTGCAGTGGTAACACTGACAGACCCACAAATGCCAGACTCAAGCCCCAGAGTAGACAGTTATTCTCAGCCCTGAATGATCCTATGTCCAAGGTGAGCAAATCATCCAAAATCAGTTAGCCAACACCACTCTGGTAGCCCAGTCTTATGGGGCTGGGCTGCTTGCCTGGGTCTAACAATGATGCTATGTAGAGTGTTGTAGATTGGGGAACACTGGAGAGATCATGTATAGACCATCATACTGTAGACTTAGAGCTGGAGATACTTCAGTCCTTCCCTTTGCAGTGAGCTATCAGAGTGAAGTGGTATAATTACCCAAAAGACAATAGCAATATGTAATTTTTAGGGAAGCATGTGTATGTATGAATTCCCTTAATGCACACGTGTACACATACACATTTGTATTTGTAAATACATATGTGTGTCCATCACTGTTTAGTCACTTCAGTCATGTCTGACTCTTTGCAACCCTGTGGACTGAGCCCACCAGGCTCCTCTGTCCATGGAATTCTCCAGGCAAGAATACTGGTGTGGGTTACTATGCCCTCCTCCAGGGGATCTTCCTAACCCAAGAATCAGACCTGTGTCTCCTGCACTGCAGGCAGATTCTTTACTGCTGAGCCACCAGGGAAGCCATATATAAATACATGTAAAGTAATATAAATGCACTCAATAGGCCAGCAAATTTGGAAAACTCAGCAGTGGCCACAGGACTGGAGAAGGTCAGTTTTCATTCCAATTCCAAAGAAAGGCAATGCCAAAGAGTATTAAAACTATAGCACATTTGCACTCATCTCACACGCTAGCAAAGTAATGCTCAAAATTCTCCAAGTCAGGCTTCAACAGTACGTAAACTGTGAAGTTCCAGATGTTCAAGCTGGATTTAGAAAAGGCACAGGAATCAGAGATCAAATTGCCAACATCTACTGGATTGTCAGAAAAACAAGAGAGTTCCAGAAAAACATCTACTGCTTTATTGACTACACCAAAGCCTTTTACTGTGTGGATCACAACAAACTGTGTAAAATTCTTCAAGAGATGGGAATACCAGACTACCTGACCTGCCTCTTGAGAAATCTGTACACAGATCAAGAAGCAATAGTTAGAACTACACATGGAACAACAGACTAGTTCCAAACAGGGAAAGAAGTACATCAAGGCTGTATATTGTCACCCTGCTTATTTAACATATATACAGAGTACATCATGAGAAACGCTGGGCCAGATGAAGCACAAGCTAGAATCAAGATTGCCGGGAGAAATATCAATAACTAAGTGAAGAGGAACTGAAGAGCCTCTTGATGAAAGTGAATGAGGAGAGTGAAAAAGTTGGCTTAAAACTCAACATTCAGAAAACTAAGATCATGGCATCTGGTCCCGTCACTTCATGGCAAATAGATGGGGAAACAGTGGAAATAGTGACAGACTTTATCTTCTTGGGCTCCAAAATCACTGTGGATGGGGACTGCAGCCATGAAATTAAAAGACGCTTGCTCCTTAGAAGAAAAGCTATGACCAACCTAGACAGCATATTAAAAAGCAGAGACATTAGTTTGCCAACAAAGGTCCATCTAGTCAAGGCTATGGTTTTTCTAGTAGTCATGTATGGATGTGAGAGTTGGACTATAAAGAAAGCTGAGCACCGAAGAACTGATGCTTTTGAACTGTGGTGTTGGAGAAGACTCTTGAGGGTCCCTTGGACTGAAAGGAGAGCACACCAGTCAATCCTAAAGGAAATCAGTCCTGAATATTCATTGGAAGGACTGATGCTGAAGCTGAAGGTCCTATACTTTGGCCACCTGATGCGAAGAACTGACTCATTTGAAAAGACCCTGATGCTGGAAAAGATTGAGGGTGGGAAGAGGAGACGACAGAGGATGAGATGGTTGGATGACATTACCAACTTGATGGAAATGAGTTTGAGGAAGCTCCAGGAGTTGGTAATGGACATGGAAGCCTGGCATGCTGCAGTGTCTGACAAAGAGCCAGACACGACTGAGCAGCTGAACTGAACTGAATATAAATGCATACTTTATTTTATTACATATGTATATATAATGTTTATTATATTAATAAATGTGTATGAACATAATTGGGCTTCCCTAGTGACTCAGCAGTAAAGAATCTGCCTGCCAATGCAGGAGACATGGGTTCAGTCCCTGGGTCTGGAAGATCCCATGCAGAAGGAAATGGCAACCCACTCTAGTATTCTTGCTTAAGAATTCCAATGGACAGAAGAGCCTGGCAGGCTACAGTCAATGGGGTGGCAAAAGAGTTAGACACGACTTAGCAACTAAGCAACAATGACAATAAACATAAATAGACGTACGTGTTTCACACATATATCTCTTCCATTTGGTAGAAGAATTTGGCCTCACTTATTCATTTTTATTCATTCATGTAACCTATTTATTGCAAAACAACCATTCTCATGTTTTTAATATAATAAATAATTTCAATATGTGAACTGATGGTATTAATATGGCAGCAATCTTCATTTCTTCACTTCTAAAAGGAGCCAGATAGGTATATTTACAGTGAATACTGAGTTTTCTTTGCAATCATATTTTCTTTATGGGTGATAGTTTTATATAATTTTGTGTAATTTGGAAGATTTCTTATTAATTTGACCAAGCTCGTCTAGTCTGTCTCCTTTCAGTATATAGTACTTCTTGTTATATTTTCAAAATAATACTTTATAAAGAAAAATTATTCAGCAAATAAAGGAAATGAAAACCCCAATGGATATTGTGTAAGAATAGAATTGTATCATTACCAGTGAAATATTTTTTCCTATAAACAAAATGAGGAACCAGACTAGGAAGAATTAAGTATGCTTAAATGTGCTGAGATCTTGGAAATTTAACTATAAGAAGAACACACATCACTGCATATGTTTAAAGGGTATAACTTTCTTATTCTCTACATTCACTGAAATTTGGAGTAGTACCAAGTATGTTTTGATCTTTGTGACCTTTGAACTCAGTGGTAATGGAAGAGACACCTGGAAGTATCTTGTAGCTGTGGTGGCTGTATCTCAAGTATGAAAAGAGAGAATATAGGGTCAGTCCACAGTGGACTTCATGGTGGGCCAGTGGTGAGTATGAGCCTTGAGGACTGGGCAGTAGTTTGGAAACTGGGGTAGTGGATGTAGTGGAGGGCTGCCCAGAAGCCCTTCCAGCAGAACACCCACATTGCCCAGCTGCAGGGGAGGTTGACTGCTGACAGATCTCATTGTCCCTCTCTGAGAACTGCCCTTTGCTAAGGGTTATGCCCCCTCCCTGAGGGAATCACACCTGCAGTGACTGGTCAATGTGGGATAGATTGTACAGCCCCTGGATACAATTATGACATCCCTGAAGGTGCTCTAGAGTGTCACGTGGGATCACTTGAGACCTCAGCTATGGAACTTCATCATGGTTTAACTTATCCCTTTGCTCAGTCCTGCACCCCTCACCTTCTCACAGTCTTCCTGAGAGCTCCCCAAATGTCACACACAAAGCTCAGTGTCTCATTTGTTTCTGGGATATCTGATTTAGTACAGTGTTAAGCTTTCCAGGCAGAAGGTGACTTTGGGAAGTAGTGAGATGTCCAGTTTGGCTAGTGTGTTGGGTTGCATATATGGGCAAAGTGAGGCAGAAGTTTGGTGAGGATTCACTATGGTAGATAAGGGGAAGGGTTGGGGCTTGGGGGGGATTGGCATTTCTGAGCATGGGGCAGCCTTATCAACAGTTTAGGTCAAATTATCAAATTTTTCTTTGATGTATCTCAGGGACTATATTATAATAAGAAATATAACTGGAAGAATTCAGTTTATAATGTGCTCACTTTAGGTGCAAATACCATCCCTCATAGCTTAGTTGGTAAAGAATCTGCCTGCAATGCAGGAGACCCCAGTTCAATTCCTGGGTTGGGAAGATACCCTGGAGAAGGGAAGGCCACCCACTCCAGTATTCTTGGGCTTCCCCTGTGGCTCAGCTGGTAAAGAATCCTCCTGTAATGCTGGAGACCTGGGTTTGATCCCTGAGTTGGGAAGATCCCCTGGAAAAGAGAAAGGCTATGCACTCCAGTATTCAGGCCTGGAGAATTCTATGGACTGTACAGTCTATGGCGTCACAAAGAGTCAGACACGACTGAGCAACTTTCACTTCACTTCCACCATCATCAATGGGCCATTCCTTTTTGACATTTTTTCTTTTCTTTAAGAAATAGGATAGATTTGAGCATATGCTTCACATAGGCAAACTCCACATGCATTTGTGAAATAGCTGGAAAGGGTTAAAGCTATTGTCTCTTCCCTTTATAGTACTTATCCCTATTTATGTTGCAGCATGTAGGATCTAGTTCCCTGACCAGGGATCAAACCTGAGCCCCCTGCGTTGGGAGTGGGAAGTCTTAACCACTGGACTGACAGAGAAGTCCCTACAGTACTTATAGCTATTTATGAAAAACCTATTATGTACCAGAGATTATTTATGTATTTCTTAGTTTCACAACAACACTTCAAGATAGGGTTGGAGAACATGAGACCTACAAGATATGAGACTTGCCTAGTGAATTAGGGGTAGAAAAGGGATTCAATTCCAGATTTCTTTAACTTGGAAGCTCTTGCTGTTCAAGTCAGATGAACTGGTCCCATGCAGCCCATGATCTGGGCCTCGTGCTCTTGAGTGCTGACTCATTAGGCCTAAGTGATGACCAAGACATGTGCTTATTAACCCTTAAAATCATCTGTTCAATTAACTGAAGCACCTGTTCAATAGCTTAGCAATTGACCCAAACTATTCCTTCTTTAATAATGATAATAATAATAGGAAGCACTTTATTTTTATAATTTTCAAAGTCCTTTTTATGTGTCATGCTGTTTAAGCTGTGTGTTAGGTTGCACAGAGCATAATCCTCTTTCTACACATAAAGGAAATGAGGGTCAATCAAGTTCATGTCCTGACATTTACTTGGCTTAAAAGGGGCAAGACCAGGTCCTGAGGCCTGGTGGTCCCTTTTGTGCTCTGCATTACTCTTCCTAAGTCACTAACTTAAGGATCTGAGAAGGAATGGGAGGCTCTAAGGCAGATGCACCTCTTACTTTCCTTGACCTTTGTTGAACTGCAATGCTCTGTAGATACACTGAGATTGTCTTTTGTCTGTGAAAGATTCACCAGCTAAGAAATAAAAATGGCATGTTTGAAGTGATTAAAAGTGAGGTTTGACTATATTTGCTGGGTAGATACTCGGATTCTGGCACCTTTATACTTGACTATAATTATCTCTAATTATCATTCCATTCTGGTGGATGCTTTCTACTTCTATAAAATCCTGATCTTTTCCCCTCATGTCACCTGGAGGGCCCTTTTTTCTAAACTCCCTAGGATTGTCACTTAAAGTTGATTGCCATGTCTCACCAGCAAAAAGTTCCCAGATTATTGAAACAAGCACTTTCTTCTCTATACTTGGGCTTTCTGTGTCATTGCTTACCTGGCACTTTCTACTTTAAGAATAAAAAAAAAAATTTTTTTTTCCTTCTGATCTCATTTTATCCAACAACAATGATTTCTAAGTAGTGTGTTTGTTTTGGATTCCTCGCTTTGCCATATACTTGGTATTTGTTAGCCACAATCCTGCAGGAGAAAAGATTCAGGGTGGGGACTCTCTATAACTCAGAAAACTGGGATGTGTTCAGAGTAGCTGGGATGGGGGTGGGCAGAAGTGTGGGGAGAGAGGGGAATAGCAGGGGAGGGACAGAAATGGCTTTCATGAGAAAATGCTTTCTTCTGGCTCACGGAAGGCAGACATGGAGGTTTCTCTGTTGAGAGAAACTTCTCCTTTTTCTGCAAACTCCATGAAAGTGAATTGCGTGTGAGGGAAAAATGATCTCACACCTTGCTCTGCTTTCCATGAAGTAAAAACATCGTGGTGGAAAATTTAAAAGGAAAGCAATTTGATTTCTCTGTTTCCCTTGCCGTATATTTTCAATCTTACTCAACTGTTGGACCAAGCCTGCTAAGTATCTGTCCTTATTTACCTCATTTGTATTTCCCAACGACTTTATTTAGCAGCTTGCTAAATATAATGCTCCCTCACCCTGTATTTTTTTTTTTTAAACATGAAAGATAAGATAGGAAGTAGTGACATAATTTCTCTGGATTCACACTGCAAGTTAACAGCAAAGACTGGGGCTGGATAAGATCTCAGACCCACTCTTTCTCAGCTCAGCTTTAGGGCACAAATAGTAGAAGATGGACCATACCTCCAGGGTGAAATGTTTATCAGGATTAATAATTCAGTTACATAGAAGTGGGCTGGGCAGCCCCCAGCGAAGGGTCAGATCTGGCCCACTGACTGTTTTCTTGTGGCCTGACCTGAGAGCTAAAAGTAGTTATTTGCATTTTATAAGATTTTTTAAAATCAGAAGGAAAATAGTATTTCATAGCACGTGAAAGTTATATGAAATTCTACTTTTGTGTCCAGGTACAGTTGCATTGGAACACAGCCACACTTGTTTGTTTATCTATCATCCTTGGCTGCTTTTAGGCTATAATGGAAGAGTTGAATGGTTACAACAGAAACTTGAAAAGCCTAAAATAGTTTATAACTTGTAAAGTAGATGGGCTGCTAAGCCTAAAATATTTATTGTAGGGCCCTTTACAGAAGAAGCTTGCTGACCCTGGATATAGAAGATTTTGAGGGATGAGGCATATTAATTTTTGACTCATACCTAAAGGCCAGTGTCTGTCAGCAATGGGAAGCAGAGAAGGGTGGGACAGTAGATGAATCTTCTACAGGAAGATTCCTATTTATCTCAGAGTGTGTTTCATATGAATCCCCAAGTACATAAGGACTCCTCCCTTTTTTTTTTTTTTGAGTTGATTCTGAGTTTTTCAGTTATGGGAAAGGAAAATGGTACTCAGAGAAGCTTAGTGACTTCCTGGAAGTCACATAGCTGGTCAGTGGTGTAAGTCCAGATCTTCTCTTTCAAATCCAGGGTGCTTTCAGTTACAGCATGTTTGTGTAAATTGGGGTAGCCAGAGAGAAGCCAAGGGGAAGAGTTTTTCCAGGCCTGTGTCACCAGCGTCTCCCCTAGTACTCCCTTAACTCTACCATTCTTGTATTCTTAGTGTGGTCTTCCTGGTAGCTCTAATGGCCCATGTGGTCACACCTTATATTATCAACTAGAGGATGAGTCCTTTGGACAGAAGGTTTTCAGATTTAACAAGTTAAATACATAATATCCAGTTGAATTTGAATTTTAGATAAAGAAATGCTTTTTTAGTATATGATGTCCCATATAATATTTGAATCTATTTGCATGAGGTACATTTTGAAAGTTATATTAAAATTGTCTGTTGCTTATCTGAAATTCAAATTTAACTGGACATCCTGTATTTTATCTGATTATCCTTCTTTCGAGGGAAGGGATCAGGGACTTCCACGTTCATTGCACTATTATTCACAGTAGCCAAGATATGTAAACAATCTATGAATTCAACAGATGAATGGATAGAAAGATGTCATATATATACACACACACATATATAGTGGATATTATTGGATATATATATTCCAGTATATATAGTGGAATATTACTTGGCTATAAAAGAATCCTGCCATTTGCAACAATATGGATAAATCTGGAGAGCATTCTATTAAGTGAAATAAACCAGATAATGACAAGTACTGTATGGTATCACTTATATGTGGAATCTAGAAAAAAGAAGAAGAGAAAAACCAATCTCATAGAAACAGAGAATAGAATGGTGGCTGCCAGGGGCTACTAGAGGATGGGGAAAGTAGAGAGATGTAGTTCAAAGGTGTGAACTTTCAGTTATAAGATGAAGTTCTAAGGATCTAAATACATCTAATGTACAGAATGGTGACTATAGATAATAACATCATATTGTATACTTGAAATTTCCAGAGAGTAGATCTTAAGTGGTCTCACAGCAAAAGATGAACAAACAAAAGCAATTAAATGAGGTAATGTTTTTAAAGCATTTAGCTTGTTGCCTGATATAATGGGATTATTGAAATGGCTGAGTACTACTCATAGACCATCATTTTCATTGTGTCCAAAAATTAGCCTTGTGATTTGAATCAGTACCTTCTAATAAAACTTTCTGTAGGTAGAACAAGTTTGTATTTGTGCTGTCCAGTATGTGCTTATTAAGTAGATTAAATGTTGCAAATATGACTAAGGAGCTGAATTATTGTTTTAAAATTGTTTTAAAAATTTTAATTAAATTTAAGTGACTATACATGGCTCATAACTACCATATTTACTGTATACATCTAGAGAGTAAACATGAAAGGAGCAAGTCATTTCGTAAGATCACTGATGCCATTTGAACATGTCAACATAAAAGCCATAAAAATAGAATAAAATCAGAATTATCAACTGTTCATGGTTTTAGAAGCTGACATGATATAGTATATGCAATACTGATAAAAATATTTTTTGACTGGAGAAAGCAGATAGATTGAATTTATATACATAAATACATAAACATACACTTACAGGGAATATTTTGGATAAATTTACTTTAAACCAGATTATCTGGATAATTATCTCAATTTCTCATTTTGCTGTGTGTGTGTGTGTGTGTGTGTGTGTGTGTGCACGCGCGCGCGTGCATATGTGTTGCTCAGTCATGTCTGACTCTTTGCAACCCCATGGACTGTAGCCCTCCAGGCTCCTCTGTCCATGGAATTCTCCAGGCAAGAATACTGGCATGGGTAGCCATTTCCTTCTCCAGGGGATCTTCCTGACCCAGGGATCAAACCCAGGTCTCCTGCATTGCAGGCAGATTCTTTACCATCTGAGCCACCAGGGAAGCCCTCTTTTACTTTGGCTCATATTAATATGAGACTTCTCTGCCCCTTGCCCTTCTAGTGTTCCTGGTAGACATTACTCACCAACACAACATTTAGTCCTGCTGAACCCAGTGGGGCCTTCCAGTCCTCAACTAGACGGTGAAGGAAGGTATGACCCATTGATTGGAAATGACATATAAAATAAAAACCATTTCTCACCCTGGATTTAGACACATTCTTTTAAGGAAATACTTGGGTCATCTGGAAAGAAAAAAAACAAGTTATGTAATAAAATGATAGCATATCTGCTGCATATCTTCTGATTACTCCCTTTTAGATTCAGGGTTCAGCCTTCTTCTCCTAGCTCTGTGCCCTGGGAGGCTGATCTGTGGACTGCTTTCTTGCCCTGGGCTTCCTGTGCTGGGCTTCCTGTTGTAATGGGCCAGTTGGAGGCATCAGCAGGAGATCAGGCAATTAGATAAGAGTGATTTTGGAGTATTTATTCCCTTACTGCCTTCCTGTGGGGACAGTGTGGATTATCTGGGTTCCCATGCTATGAATCATAGCCTTTGCCTCCTGTTAGGGACCCTCTCCTCACAATTATCTCTCTTCTTGGAAGCAGCTCCTTCCCATTGCCTCTTCAGGCCTAGAGAGAGTCAGGGGACTCCAGCCATTGCTAGCCCCAGAGGTTACTCTATTCCTTGTTTCCCCATACCTTGACTGCTCCTCTGAAAAGAGTCTCTTTATCATAAACTCTCCTCATATTACACAATTTGAGTGTGCCATTATTTTGTGCTGGGACTTGTTCTCATGTATCTGTGAAATAATATCTGGATGCCCTCTCTCTGGGCCTTTCTTCTTAGAGACAATTGCTACAGGGATAATTTAGGACATTGCTCTTTAAAGCAATTGTTTAATCTCACTTCTATACCAGACACCAACTCAGACCCCTCTGGGGTGAGTCATTCTATTTGTGTGGGTGGGGTTAGTTAAACTCTCTAAAGAGTAAGAAAGATTATCTTGATAATGGTGACAGAATTTTCTCAAAAGTCCAAGTGCATAGGCCCCAAATAAAATAAACAACCAAGAAGGCGTGTGCGTTTAGATGCCTTGGACAGTGACCCACAACTCAGCCTTTCCTTTCTGGGCAGGATGTGGTCAGAGTATTATATACGGTTAAGAAATTTCCCTTCTGAGCTTCTTTATCCTGTAGTTTGGTGTGGACGAAATCAATTCCAAATAATACCTAGAATTTGAGTGCAGAATTAGTAGAAGAGATTTGGAAGAATCAGGATAGCATATTAATTTTCCTTCTGCCCCAAAGATTGTTAAAAATGATTCTTAGCAGAATTCCCTTCCTTTATTTTGGACTGAGTTTTTATGGCATGGGATGATAGACTGGGGACTCACATGGACTTCTGCCTTTCCAGCATCATGCTCGTAAAACTCCTTTCTCCCCTCATGTCCCTCACATCCTGAAATACCTTTCTACCCAGAAGTTCTGTCACAATTCCAGAAATCCCTGTGATTAGCACTCTTAAAGGTATTATTACAGAGTGCTCCATTTTGCTGGGTTAAGGCATCATTTTGTGGGAAAGGAGATGACGTCTTGTCAGGATTAAATGTATATGGATGGTTTAATTGGTTTGCACCTAGTATTATGTGCAGGGAGAGTGGGGTAATGGGAGTCCTGGTTGGGAAGGAGGTAAGCTAAGGTGTGAGGCATACAGGATCACTCAGGAATGGCAGACCTGCTATGGACAGCACAGAGGTAAGTTAGATGACTAGGGAGCCCAGGATGCCTGAGTGTGCTGGGTGTAGTTAACACTGTCATCAAAGGATGAACTCTGCTGAAACATGACAACACAGTCTATGTAAAATGTTTAGGTCAAAGCTTAATAAATATATTTCCTTTCCTCCTTCATTCATAATGTAGCTGAAAACTGTCCCAGATGTCCCAGATTGTCAAGGATACCTAAACATATGTCTGATCTTAAAGAGCTAAACTGGTATGATAAATCAGAAGCCAGAATGGCAATCATCTGTCAGGCTGAGGAATTAATTGATAGTGGCTGCATGAAATGTCGTGTTGATAAGGAGTGTGAGGTGGCATCCAGTCTTAATGAATAAGGATGGCACTGTTGATTAGCAATGGGCTTGTGGGCTTGGTAGGGGGAGGTGATGTCTGTGCTGCACATTTTCCAGGCCTAGCAAGTGTCTTTCCCCTCTTTAATGCATAATAAAAATCTAATTTCTGGATGTCCAGGGGCCTTAGACTGGCTTCAGAATCCCTACTATTTGCCTCCTGGGAGTTTACTGTCACTGGATTAGTTTATGCATGGAAGGTATATTTGCATGAAACTTTTCATTTATTCCTATGATTATGTCTTAGTTTGGGGATTTCAGCTGAGGTCTAATGGCCCAAGGGACTTTGTCTTCAAAAAGAGTGGCTGATAAGGGGCACATCTTCATATGCTTGTTTTCTCATTTCATACTTCCAAACTGGGTCAAGTCTGAGTGAAGCCCTTGGAGCCATCCCTGACTCCTCTCTTTCCCCGTGCAACCTGTCAGTAAGATCTGACAGAGTATATGCTGATATGACCACTTTTTATTACTCGCACTGTCACTACTCCAGTCTACCCTATGCCGTCTCTTGTCTGCTGTCATAGAGTCCCATTGGCTTCTTGCTCTCTTTCTCCCTTCAGTCTGTTCTCCATGCAGATTTTAAAAACATAAAAATACCACTCACCTGCTTAAAATCCTCAGTGGTTTTGCAACACACTTGGAGTAAGATCAGAATGCTTCACCATGGCCTCAGCTATCCACACAGTCTATGCTCTGGCCCCTGCCTGTCTCTTTGGCCTTATTTCCTGCTACTCTCTTCCCCTCTCCTGCTCTTCAAGTCACCCTGGCTTACTTTCTGTTTCTCTGTCTTATCAAGCTCATTTCCACCATGGCCCCTTTGCCAGGTATGTTCTCCCCATAGATCTTCATGAGGCTTTTTCTCTCATTCATCTAGGTCTCCTTCAACTGTTACTTTCTTACTTGGCCCCTTTATCTGAATTGACACCCCCCTCCCCATGTTACTCCTCTTTTTCTAACTTTATTTTTTTGTTGTTGTTCATTACTACTGGCTATTATATTGTTTTTTGTTTATGTGAATATTTTCTCTCTTTTTTTTTCTGGAATGTGAGTCTTTGAGGACAGGGACTTTTGTTTGTTTAATGTTGTATCCCTATGCCTAGAAGAATGTCTAGAACATAGTAAGTATACAGAAAATATTTGTTGAAAGGATGAATGGATTTTTAAAAGTAAGGGATCTTCTTTAGGCTGTGGGATTGCATATCAAGTCATGTGGATGTTCAAGGTAGTGGCGCTTGGGGAGATGAGGCAGCAATCCTTGCCAAGGAGTGTGGCACCTGGTTGGCCAGGTCCAGACTGAGAGGCTGATGCAGGAGCTTTAAGGCAGCCAGGCCATGAGAAAGCACAGAGCTTCCAAGGAATTGTGAATTAATGCCAGAATCTAAGTGAATGAGCACAACAGCAGCTATGAGTTTCTCACACAAAGAGGTTAACCCTGAGGCACTTTCTATTTCAGATGGAAAGCTTCCTAAATGCTTATAGTTGAAACAGGGCCATGGCATAGGGCCTGAGTAGGTTCTGAAGTTGAGCTCAGTTTAGAGATGGTAAACTGATTCATCCAAGGAGAGAGGAGATAGAAGCCTACCTGCTATGAAACCATCATTGATCAATCCATTTAATTCTGCGGAGTCTAGGGAGAGACTCAAGCTTTCCAAAACCATCTCCTGACATACTATAACCCCCACCTTGCAGACACCCCCCTCCAAAAAAACCCCACAATTTTTAGGGGAGATGTCATGGTGCTGATAGTCCCCCAGAGGCCAGTGAGTTCCGTGGCCCACTCACTTCTCATGTTGGGGAACTCCACTCAGCAGCAGGGGCCTCTGTGCTGGCCGGGAATCCCCATTGTAGCCATCTCTGTGGGGCTGAGCTGCAAACTGCTTTTCAGATTTAGCACACAACCTCACGAGAAGGCAAAGTTGTATTGTCTCTGATGAGACCCAAAGCAAATGATGCTGAAATATCTGGGAAATGGGAAGATTATTTCTAGAGGTTGGAAATGCCCTCTGGAAAATGCCCAAGCTGGAAGTGTAGCAGGCACTGGCTTTTGTGTGTCCCCATCCCCAATTCTATTTGCTGATTCCTAATATTCTATACAGAAAGTACATTGTGTGTGTTCATAACCTAGCTCAACATGTGAGGGTAAATAGAAAAGAGACTTGGCGTGGCTTTCAGAGGAAGTAAGGTGAAGATTCTTCCCCACCAACCTAGTAAGTAAACCACTTAGGCCTTTCATGACTCAGAAACCACAGACCCCACAGCCAACATGCATCTATTCATTCTGGTCTACAAATATTGATTGAGAGTCTCTTGTGTGTGACTAACACAGTGCTTGGGTTGAGGACGTAATGGTAAAATAAGATTCACTCTCTCCCCTCAAAAGTACTTAATCCCACTGTAGTGTAGTACATTCTACAATATGGAGGGCAGTATAATCTAGTAGTTAGGAATGTAACAAGCTGAGTTTTGTTACTGTCTGTATGACCTTGGACAAGTCCCTTCCTTTCTGTGAGTTTCAGTTTTCTCATCTGTATTTCAAGGAAATTACCCATACTGTGGGATTTGATAAAATAATTAACATCAAGTGGTTAGCTCATGTGTCAATAAGTATAAGTTATGATTCTGGTTATTATTTTATGATAAGAGTAGAGACTGTTGTGACACATTATTATATTGAAATGCCATATTTCTAGGCAAATGCATTTCTATCCAGGGACACTCCTGGAAAAAATTAGAGTAATTTTTATCACTCTAAAAAATTAGAGTAATAGAGAGAGAAGCTCAATTTACTGAACTTCTCTCAATAGATTGACAGATTGGAAGGAATCCAAGCCAGATACACATGTAATATTGTCATTGATTTAGACCATTATCCTTCTTGGAGATGTTCACATCTCTCCCAAAGAATGATGTTATTTCAGGTATCAGTAAAAACTGCTTATTATGGAAGTAATGAAAGAGCTTGATATTTATGTAAGTAGGGACAGATTGACAACTAGTCCGAGAAATTGACTCATGAATACATGGAAACTTGGATCATAACAGAGATGACAACACAAATCTGTAGAGATAGAAAGAACTATTCAAGTGCTGGGATAATTGGCGCTGAAAAAAAAAATATCCCTACCTCACACTACATACACAAGCAAATTCCAGATAGAATTAAGGCCTCCATATTAAAAGGAAAGTTTAAAATTTTGAGGAGAAAACAGAGAACATTTAAGCATAGGGAACTATGTCTCAAAGAAGAGGTTTTAAAATATGACTAAGTTGAAATATTATACTTTGTACCAACAAAGAAACAATAAACAAAGTTAAAATATGAACTGTAAACTGAAAGAAGATATTTATAATTCCTGTAAGTAACAAATAATTCTTTATAAAAATTTATATTTTTGATTCCTACAAATCAATAAAAAAGATAATCCAAGAAAAATGGACAAATAATATGAATTGGACAGTTGCAGAAAAAGAGCTCAATCTCACTAATGATAAGGGGAATTCAAAGTAAAATCATAGTGTGATACCATTTTACACTCCTCTTGTTATTGTTCAGTCGCTAAGTAATGTCTGACTCTTTGCAACCCTATGGACTGCAGCACGCCAGACTTTCCTGTCCTTCACTATTTCCCAGAGTTTGCTTAAACTCATGTCCATTGAGTTGGTGATGCCATCCAACCATCTCATCCTCTGTTGCCCCCTTCTCCTCATTCCCTCAGTCTTTCCCAGCATCAGAGTCTTTTCCAATGAGTCAACTCGTCCCAATAGGCGGCCAAAGTATTGGAGCTTCAGCTTCAGCATCAGTCCTTCCAATGAATATTCAGGATTATTTCCTTTAGGATTGACTGGTTTGATTTCCCTGCTGTCCAAGAGACTCTCAAGAGTCTTCTCCAGCATCACAGTTTGAAGGCATCACTTCTTCAGCACTCAGCCTTCTATATGGCTCAACTCTCACATTTGAATATGACAGTTGGAAAAGCCATAGCTTTGACTATATGGACACTTGTCAACAAAGTGATGTCTCTGCTTTTTAATACAGTTTAGGTTTGTCATAGCTTTTATTCCCAAGAAGCAAGCGTCTTTTAATTTCATGGCTGCAGTCACCATCCACTGTGATTTTGGAGCCCAAGAAAATAAAGTCCATCACTGTTTCCATTGTTTTCCCATCTATTTGCCATGAAGTGATGGGCCCAGATGCCATGATCTTCATTTTTTAAATGTTCAGTTTTAAGCCAGCTTTTTCACTCTCCTCTTTCACTTTCATCAGGAGGCTCTTTAGTTCTTCTTCACTTTCTGCCATTAGGGTGGTGAAATCTGCATATCTGAGATTATTGATATTTCTCCTGGCCGTCTTGATTCCAGCTTGTGCTTCATCCAGCCTGGCATTTTGCATGATGTACTCTGCATATAAGTTAAATAAGTAGAGTGACAATGTACAACCTTCACATACTGTTTTCCCAATTTTGAACCAGTCCGTTGTTCCACATCTGATTCCAACTGTTGCTTCTAGACCTGCATACAGGTTTCTCAGGAGACAGGTCAGGTGGTCTGGTATTCCTGTCTCTTTAAGAATTTTCCATAATTTTTGTGATCCACAGTGTCAAAGGCTTTAGCATAGTCAATGAAGCAGAAGTAGATGTTTTTCTGGAGTTCTCTTGCTTTTTCTATGATCTGCATCTATGATGTAGGCAATTTGATCTTTGGTTCCTCTGCCTTTACTAAATCCAGCTTGAACATCTGGAAATTCTCAGTTCATGTACTGTTGAAGCCTAACTTGAAGGATTTTGAGCATTACCTTGCTAGCATGTGAAATAAGTACAATTGTACAGTAGTTTGATCATTCTTTGGCATTGCCTTTCTTTGGGATTGGAGTGAAAACCGACCTTTTCCTGTCCTGTGGCCACTGCTGAGTTTTCCAAATTTGCTGGCATATTGAGTGTAGCACGTTAAAAACAGCATCTTTTAGGATTTGAAATAGCTCAACTGGGATTCCATCACCACCACTAGCTTTATTCATAGTAATGCTTCCTAAGGCCCACTTGAAATCATACTCCTGGATGTCTGGCTCTAGGTGAGTGACCACATCATCACGGTTATCTGAGTCATTAAGGCCTTTTTTGTACAGTTCTCTGTGTATTCTTGCCATCTATTCTTAATATCTTCTACTACTGTTAGGTCCTTACTGCTTCTGTCCTTTATGGTGCCCATCTTTGCACCATCTCTAATTTTCCCTTCCCATCTCTGATTTTCTTGAAGAGATCTCTAGTCTTTCCCATTCTATTGTTTTCCTCTATTTCTTGGTAAAAACAGCTAGTGAAAATATCAAAAACAGGCCCAGACAGGGCAAATATCAACTGGGGGACAATTTGGATTTGGAGGAAAGAAAAGAGTAGGCAGTGGTTTGGTGTTGGAAGGCTTAAAGATTTCACCAATATGATAAAATGTTATTGTTAAATCTAAGTGGTTGACAGTATATACACAAATGTGTATACATTTCCTTATGTTTGATGTTTTAAAATTTAAGAACAAATGGAAAAGAACTGTCTCCCTTTCTTGATGCTGAGACTGACCTTCCCTACAGCTTTTCCAGTTAGCTTTCCAGATTGGTAATAAGTGTGGGGGTCAGTTTGTTTCCAACAGTACCTTGTGGATCTGCAATATGAAGTTTAGCTCTTTGTCATGTTCTCTTCTTTTCTGAAGACTGGGTTTATCTACGTAAGGGATGTCATGTATGGGTATCACTTCCCTTCACAGAGGGGCTGGCCGAGAGGTAAAAGGGCCTGAAAGGGTCTGTGTTGTATTCCCAGGCTGTATCCCTTGTCTGGCCACATCCAACCAGCTGCTGCTGCTGCTAAGTCACTTCAGTTGTGTCTGACTCTGTGTGATCCCATAGACGGCAGCCTACCAGGCTCCCCCGTCCCTGGGATTCTCCAGGGAAGAACACTGGAGTGGGTTGCCATTTCCTTCTCCAATGCATGAAAGTGAAAAGTGAAAATGAAGTCGCTCAGTCATGTCTGACCCTCAGTGACCCCATGGACTGCAGCCTTCCAGGCTCCTCCGTCCATGGGATTTTCCAGGCAAGAGTACTGGAGTGGGGTGCCATTGCTTTCTCGGCATCCAACCAGAGTGCTTGCTAATCCAGATGCCTGTGGAGGAGCCAATTTTTTAATTTGATTGTGTAGTAGGTGGTGCCTTTTTCTATTTGTACAAAAGCATCCTAGAGTAAAAGCAGACCTGACTTAGGATATTAAGGCCACTTCTAGGGTTTCCTACCCCTATTAGGGTAGGTATTAACTAAGAGAATGGGGTCAAAAGCATGCTTACTCTGCCCAAGACAGTCAGAGAGGATGGAGGAGGATCCAACTTGTTCACTAGTCTATACTTCAGTTAACATTCCTCAACATTCCTTAAATCTGCAGCACATGGGAGCAAACCAGGTCTTACTCACCTTCCCCCTCCTAACCCAGAAGCACTCATGTGAAGACCACCTAGCAAATTTTTTAAAAAAATTTGTGGGCATTTTCTGATGACCTTGAATGGGATGGCATAGTTGATGAATGATGAATTATTTCTTGGCTGGGAAGGCAGATGTAGGTGCTGGATAACAGCTATTTGAGGTGAATTGTTCTGACAATTAATTTCATCTGGTGTGTTTATTTAGCATCTGCTTTGGATTAGATATTACATAAGACAGACTGTAAAATAATCTTGACAAAGCTAATTAATTAACGATACTTACAGACATAGCACACCTCCATTTTCATTCCCTGGCTTGAAAGAACGATGATAATCTTCACTCATATGTAGGAACGGCAAGAGACAAGATGAACAATGAGCTATTGAGTGCAAACATATTTATTGGGTTGGCCAAAAGATTCAGGCCTTTCCATAACATTTTATGGAACTTAAAAGCTGTAATTTAAATTTGGTACAGTCCAGATTTGGTAAAGAGTCAGATTCATTCACTGGTCCAATTTTCCTTCCAACCAGTCATCCAAGAAGCATTCATTGAACCCCTACTGTGTGTTAGGTGCTGTATAAGACTGAATAATATTTTTTTTTTCTTCTCTCAAGGAAGTCAGACACTCAGATAAATTATACTCCAGTGTTTTAAAGGCAACAAGAGAAAGGAACGCAGGAGACTGAGATTCTTAACTCAGCAGCTGGTGAGGGTATGTGCATGAGTCAGGGAAGACTGCTTGGAGGAGGTGATTTCTGAGCTGGATTCAAAAGGCTGAGTAGGGCCTGCAGTAAGGAAAGGCATTTTGGTAGAGGAAGCAGCCTGATCAAAGGTGCTATGAATGGAATTTTTTTTTTTTTTTTGGTCCACCCAGATGCCCTTTTTCTTTTCCTGGATAAAACTTTTTGGGGAATTCCTTCACCTGTGTGTGGAACAGTCTTGGTAGAACTTCCAGAGTCCTGAAACCTAAGTTTGAGGCAGCTGAGCCAACCTAGGGCTGTGGAACTCTCTTGCCCAGAAATTTGATTCTTTAGCCCAGTTATTGCAAAGAAGGAAAATGGTTGTTGCAGGGCCCTGAAAATATTGTTCATACCTACTGAATTGGTCCCAGACCTGCTCTGGTTCTCAACTTTTCTGCTGGTTCTATAGTTTTTCCCTTCAGATCTGTGAATTATCTCACATTCTTCCAATGAAATCTTTTTTGCTTATTATCTAGAATCAGTAGCTGTATCTTGAAACTACAAAACCCTAACTGATACAAGAAAAAAATTCAATGGTGGAAGCTATAAATAGAAGTTTAGAAAGTTTACTCTTTATCTTCTACAACTCCTTCCAAAAAATTTCTAAACTTTTCAGAGGTAAGAGGTAAGAAAGAGAGAAAGAAGAGAAGGAAGGAAGAAAGAAAAGAAGGAAGGGAGGGAGGGAGGGAAGAAAGAAAAGAGAAGAGAGAGAGAGAAAAAGAAAGATTGATTGCTCTATCAATTATGCTGTGATAAGGCATCTTCCCAGATAGACATGTGATAGTAAGGTAAGTTCCTGGGAATGGATGGGTTTGCAGGGAGAATAATATCATTTATTGATATCATTGATATCATTTTGATCATATCATTTATTGATATCATATTGATATCATTTAAACCTCTGCCACTGGCTGGCCTCTGTCTTCCATAGAATAGCTGTTACAAATAGCGTTCAGGGGAAAGAAGCTGTTGATGCTCCTTCACACAGAACCCAGTAGGAACCCACCAGGGACCACTGTGCATTAACAATTTACCTGACTGGCCCTCAGGGCAGAACCACAGATGGTGAGGATGTCAGATTCTGAGTCTGTAGCAGATTTAGCTTTTTAGCCTCTAGCCTCTAAATTCAAGGTCTATTGCTGAAGTGAAAACAGTGAAAAACTCTGGCTTTTTCATTGTATTGTAATTACAGCAACATCTCTGATACAAATTATGACTCATTTACTCTTCAAGGCAATTAGCATCTGGACAGCCACCAAGGAAACCCTTTCTAGGCTGCAGAGCAGTATCACTTGGTGCTCTCAGAAAGCCAGAGCCTCCAGTTCATGAAGAAAAG
The DNA here is from genome assembly GCF_023091745.1 of Budorcas taxicolor. NCBI lineage: Eukaryota > Metazoa > Chordata > Mammalia > Artiodactyla > Bovidae > Budorcas > Budorcas taxicolor. The sequence goes on from NC_068914.1 coordinate 26,795,368, forward strand.
AGGCTTTGCTCAATGTAGGAATGTGGAGAGGGTTCCCCTCTTCACAGTTGTGGCATCTAACTGAAAATACTTGAGTTCTCTTGAGATGTTATTGGTGGTTATAAAACTTTATTGTTATTTTTATTATTGTGTGTATTGCTATACTCAGAGTTTCCCTGCAGAAACACCATGGCAGTTTAGTTTGCAGGGAAGTACCTTATGAATTTATGTGAATTCTTTTCACTTAAATTTTTGCTTTCTTTTCCATTTGCCTGTTGGAGGCAGCCAATGGAGGATTTCCTTGGACAGATATATAGAATGTAGCGTCTGAAAGAAAGCAATCAGTCACAAATTCTGTAGTAGCTTTGGGAGAATCAGAATTTTCTCTCTCATGGTGAATACTGGCTCAAATACTCCCAAGTTGTTTCCAGTGTCAGTCACAACTCTTGCCAGAGACAGTTTACAGGTTTGAACTGGTTTAAACCTAATGGAAAATGTACTGGTTATTGAAAACTCAAGATGCTCATTTTGCTTTGACTTGATTCAGAGTTCAAGTTTCTCTCTTGGTGACTCTGCCGTCACTTGTGTTAGATTCATTTCCACCTCATACCCCTAGAAGCTCCAGGTTTATCCCATCACAAGGCCAAACCCATTAGAGGAGACAAAACATTTTAACCTCCAAATTCCTGTCCTCTGTAAAATTCACCATATTGGATCAACTGAGGTAACATGCCCATCCACCCTTCTAAGAATCGCTATGACCAGGAAGGGCTATGATCTCACTGGCTTACGTACAAGGTAAGGGTGGAATCTTACACCCTGTGGGGTTGAAAGTCAGGGAGGATGGGTCACCAAAAACAAATCGGCAAATAAATAGTCCTAAGAAATCAGTGTTAGTGTAGAAAGAAAGGGAAATAGTTGCTGGAGAGGAAATTTTCAAATTCCCATTGTACCTCTTTACAGTCTGAGGCACCTCTAAGTATAATCTGAAGACCCCAAGGATAATAGAGGCCATGAGGTTTTTGCCCTGAGGTATTGCCTTAATCTTTTCCTGCTGCTACTGCTGCTAAGTCGCTTCAGTTGTGTCCGACTCTGTGCCACCCCATAGACGGCAGCCCACCAGGCTCCCCTGTCCCTAGGATTCTCCAGGCAAGAACACTGGAGTTGGTTGCCATTTCCTTCTCCAATGCATGAAAGTGAAAAGTGAAAGTGAAGTCGCTCAGTCATGTCTGACTCGTAGTGACCCCATGGACTGTAGCCCACCAGGCTCCTCTGTCCATGGGATTTTCCAGGCAAGAGTACTGGAGTGGGGTGCCATTGCTTTCTCCATAATCTCTTCCAGCTAACCTCAAAGACTTAGATTCTTTTAAATAAAGACATGCATGGAGAGTCATAACCCTGTTGTGAGGGTGTGAGAGGGATAAACTAGCATGTAATCAGCAAGTTTGTTCTGAAAGAAATTTCCCGATTGCTTGCAAATCTTCCCAGAGCATATGAAAATGAGTTCAATAGTTTTTTTTTTTTTCTCAAGGAATTTTGGAGTGTAGAGTTATGCCATCTAATAATTTTTACACTGGCTCCTGGAAATAACTAACAAGAAATCTCATTGACCAAAAGCCTAGTCTGTGCCAGGCTTGGTGCTAGATGCTTGGTCAATTATTTCTCACAACAGATCAGCCCACTGGGGAAGACAGTGTCATCTCCTTTACAATCAAGATGAAGAAACGGCAGGTCAGGGACTGTAAGTAATTTTCTGGGCCCGGCAAGGATTTAAACCCCACCCTCTTCAGCCTCAGAGCTCCAGGCATTAACCATCAAGCTACATTCTCTGTAAGATTACACGTGCTGAGAAAATCCATCTGCCTTTCATCAGAAAACAACCTGGATAAGGAATTGTCTCTCTGTAGTGTTAGGATGCATTTTTACCCCTTTTGCAGTAGGAAAGAGAGAATAGCACCAACATTTCTGGAATATCAACTGGATTAAGTAAAGGGAAAAATGCAGGGTAGTCTATTCGAAAATGAGTTTTGAGTTATTTTCAAGGCCTCTTATTAGATCCAGTTTGTGCCCCAGGCTGTACATAACAGCAGTCAGTGCCAATGCGAGTTAGAGATCAGCACTGGCAAGCACCACCTGGCTCCCCACCTGCCTTGCAGCAGCTCCCAAGCTCTGATGAAATGATGCATTAACAAGCTGCCCTGAGTCACTCCTGAAATCTGTCCACACCAGCCTCTGCCACCCCCACCCCACAGAGACCACATTTACTAAGATCACCGAAGATCCTCCAACTCCTAAAGCTACTCAGAAGTTCTTGGTGCCTCTTTCTGATCTCTAAGGTGCCTGATCTGATGGACCACTTCTTGAAGCTCAGTGTGGGGAGATCCTCTGGAGGAGGGCATGGCAACCCACTCCAATATTCTTGCCTGCAGAGTCCCATGGGCGGAGGAGCCTGTTGTATCACAGTCTACAGGGTCGCAAAGAGTTGGACACGACTGAAGCGACCTAGCATCCTTTACAGCATCCTTTATAGCAAGAAATAGCATCACTGAGGGGCTGTCTTCTCTTTTAGGACATTTCTAACATAATTCTCATAATTGGTAGAAGGTCCTAAGGGTTCCAACTGAGGCTGATGACTGTGTTAATGACAAAGCAGGACCCTGAGTGATCCCACTTGTCCCAGTGTGTTCAGTATGCAGGAATTCCTTGAGATAGGTTCAATGGGAAGTCTTAAGAACTTTGTAAATGACTCGATTCTGCAAAAAGATTGTTAAAAAAGAGTGCTTGACACACATATCTATTTATAACCCTTTGCCCAACTGTAAATGTGCTATAGAACTATGCTTATGTTTTGAAATTTGCTATATAGATTTTTGGGCTACCCTGGTGGCTCAGTGGTAAAGAACCCGCCTGCCAATGCAGGAGATGTGGGTTTGATCCCTGGGTTGAGAAGATCCCCTAGAAAAGGAAATGACACCCACTCCAGTATTCTTGCCTAGAGAATTCCATGGACAGAGGAGCCTGGTGGGCTACAGTCCATAGCGTTGCAAAGTCAGACACAACTTAGTAACTGCACACGTCGTACAGAGTTTTGCCATCAATTTAAGGCAAGCACAGTATATCTTCCCTTACTTTTGCTCTAAGCATCTACCAGTGTCCCAGTTGTTTGATTGTGATGAAATGACTGTGTTTATCTCAGTTATACATTGAATCACCGTGGTACTCTAATACTCACTTCTTTTGTTTTGATTTAAATCTTAGTTAAATTTTGGTTTGCCCCCTTCTCCTGTCTTCCATAGGACAGTATCAGCATCCAGTCAGGAAAACAAAAATTATACCAATTCTTTAAATAGAGAGACTTTGATAAAGAATTAAACGGGTATTAGAGGACTGAAAATATACAAAGGGGAATACCAAAGTATCACAGAAGTCTTGCTCACAGGAAGTAGCTAAGAGAACAAAGGGGAGAGGTTGGAATGATTGGGAACTTAGAAGCTTAGTGAAGGGGAATGAAGACCAAGGCCACTGAGGCGGGGCAGTGGCCAGTTGAGGCAGGTACCTCTGATGGAGTTCTGAGAGGGTAGAAGAAACTCTGGGGATGGAACTAGCAGCTATTGCTCGGATAAATGCCATAGACTAGACACAAAAATTAAAAACAAAACAAGAAAGAAAAATTGCTTCTCCCTTTCCTTCTAGTCTCCTTCTTCTGCCCCCATGAGCCACACCTTAAAGACTTCAGCTGGCAAAGGTGAAATATGGTTTTCCAGATCTGAGCAAAGCAAAGCACAGAATAGATTGCAACAACAAATAAGCACTTAATAAATACATGCCTCTGACAGTCCATTACCCGTTCCCTCTCACTGTAATCTCTGAACTTTTCTCCAAGAAGCATCATTTGTTCAGAATTTTCATTCTCGAAAACCTTGTCAAGTCATTATTCCTAACCCATTAAAAAATACCAAATACACATTTCTTTCATGACATCTTTCTTGACCGGAGGAAAAGGACGGTTGTCCTTGAGCATTGTCTTGCATGCACTGCTCTTTAGCGTTACCTACCACTGTTTACAGCGATGAAATCCTTACTTTACAGCTGTGTTTCCTTTGTGGTTAAGTGTATATGTACATTTGTTATCGTCAGAATGACTGAATACAGGCTTGCCTTGATTTACTGCACTTCATTGTGCTTTACAGCTACTGCAGGTTTTGTTGTTGTTGTTTTGTTTGTTTTGCTTTGTATTGTTTTTACCAAATTGAAGGTTTTTGACAACGCTGACAAACAATCAAGCAAGTTTATTAAGTTTATTGGTGCCATTTTCCCATAGCATTTGCTCACTTTGTGTCTGTGTCACATTTTGGTAATTCTCACAATATTTTAGACTTTTTCATTGTCATTATGTTTGATGATCCCTGGTGGCTTGAACAGTAAAAAGTCTGCCTGCAATGCGGGAGACCCGAGTTCAACCCCTGGGTTGGGAAGATCCTCTGGAGAAGGAAATGGCAACCCACTCCAGTATTCTTGCCTGGAAAATTCCATGGACAGAGAAGCCTGGGGGACCTGCAATGGTCCTTGGGATTGCAAAGAGTCAGACACAACTGAGTGACTTCACTTTAACTTTTCTGTGATCAGTGGTTTCTGATGTTACTACTATAATTGTTTTAGGGCACCACAAACTGCACCCATATAACATGGCAAACTTAATTAATAAATGTGTGTGTTCTGACTACTCCACTGAATGGCTGTTCCCTGTCTCTCTCCCTCTTCTCAGGACTCCCTATTTCCTTAGACACAACAATATTGCTATTAGGCCAATTAATAATCCTGTAATGGCATCTAAGTGAAAGGAAGAGTCACATGTCTCTCTTTAGGAAAGGAAGAATTACTCTTTAAATCAAAAGATATAAATGATAATTAAACTTAGTGAGGAAGGTGTGTCAAAACCTGAGATAGGTTGAAAGCTTAGTCCTCTGTACCAGTTACCTAAGTTATGAATGTGAAGGAAAAATTCTTGGAGGAAATTAAAAGTGTTATTCCAGTGAAAACATGAATGATAACAAAGTGAAACAGCCTTACTGTTCATATGGAGGAAATATTAATAGTCAAGATAGAAGATCAAACCAGTCACAACATTCCCTTTAGCCAAAGCCTAACCTAGAGCAAGACCTAACTTTTGGGACTTCCCTGGTGGTTTGGTGGTTCAGTGTTTAAGAGTCCTCCTTGCAATGCAAAAGATGTGGGTTCAGTTCCTGGTCAAGGAACTAGAATCCCACATGTCATGGGGCAACTGAGCCCCGCATGCCACAACTGCTGAGCCCACAAGCTCCAGAGCCTGAGCAACCCTAGCAGAGAGCCCCTGTGCCACAACTAGAGAGTGTGTGCTGCAGTGAAAGATCCTGCATGACACAACTAAGACCTGACACAGCCAAATAGGTAAATAAATAAATAGGTGTGTTTTTTTTTTTAAAAAAAGACCTAACTGTCTTCAATTCTGTGAAGGCTGAGAAGAAAAGTTTGAAGCCAGCAGAGGTTGGTTCATGATGTTTAAGGAAAGAATCATCTGCACATAATGAAAATGCAAAGTGAAGTAGAGAAGTGCTGATACAGAAGTGGCAGCAAGGTACATAGAATATCTAGCTAAGATAATTAATGAAAGTAGGTACGCTAAACAACAGATTTTCAGTGTAGATGAGAGTCTTATTTTGGAAGAAAATGCCAGGACTTTCATAGCTAGAGAGGAGAAGTCAATGCCTAGCTTCAAAGTTTCAAAGGACAGGCTGACTCTCTGTTAGGGACTAATGCAGATGGTGACTTTAAGTTGAGTCCAGTGTTCATTTACTATTCTGAAAATCCTAGGGACCTTAAAAATATGCTAAATTGACTCTATCTGTGCTCTATAAATAGAACAGCAAAACCTGGATGACAGCACATCTGTTTACAACATGTTTTACTGAATATTTTAAGCCCTTTGTTAAGACCAATTGATCAGAAAAAAGGTTTCTTTCAAAATATAACTGCTCATTGACAATGCACCTGGTCACCTAAGAACTCTGATGAAGATGCACAATGAAGTTAATGTTGTTTTTATACCTGATAACACAGCATCCATTTTATAGCCCATGGATCAAGGAGTAATTTCAACTTTGAAGCTTTATTATTGAAGAAATATATTTCATAAGGCTATAGCTGCCATAGATAGTGATTCCTCTGATGGATCTGGGCAAAGTAAATAAAAAATCCTCTGGAAGGGATTCACCATTATAGATGCCGTTAAGAATTCTTGTGATTCATGGAAGAAGGAGGAGGTTATAGTTATTAATAACAAATATTAAATATCAATATTAACAGGAGTTTGTAAGATGTAGATTCCCGGCCTTATGGATGATTTTGAAGGGTTCAATACTTTGGTTGCAGATGTAATGAAAATAGCAAGAAAACTAGAATTAGAAGTGGAGCCTGGTGATGTGATTGGATTTCTGCAATCTTGTGATAAAACCTAATGGATGAAGCATTGCTTCTTATGGATGATCAATGAAGATGGTTTCTTGAGATGCAAGCTATTCCTGGTAAAGATGTTGTGAAGATTGTCAAAATGACAACAAAAGATTCAGCATATTACATAAACTTAGTTGATAAAACAGTGGCAGCATTTGAAAAGACTGACTCCAATTTTAAAAGGAGTCCTGCTGTGGGTAAAATACTATCAAAGAGCACTGCATGCTACAGAGAAATCGTCGTGAAAGGAAGAGTTCATCAATGCAGCAAGCTTCATTCTTGTTTTATTTTAAGACACTGCCACAGCCATCCCAAACTTCAGCAAGCCACCCTTGATCAGTCAGCAGCCATTAATATTGAGGCAAGACCCTCTACCAGCAAAAAAGATTACAACTCACTTAAGGTTCAGATGATGGCTAGAGTTTTTTGGCAATAAAGTACTCTTCAATAAAGGCATGTACATTGGTTTTTAGACATAATGCTATTGCAAACTTAATGGACTACAAGGCTAGTGTAAATAGAACTTCATATGTTCTAGGAAACCAAAACAATTGTGTGACTCATTTTATTTATTGTGATATTTTGATATTTACTCTATTATGGTGGTCTGGAATAGAATCCAAAATATCTCTGAAGTGTGCCTATAGTCACCTCTCAGCCATGTGCAAGCTGCTAAATTATCTTTACAAAAGCACTAATGTTTCACTAAATTTCATTCAAATGATGAAATTAGGTCTGATCCTAAACATTTTGAGTCATTTATGGTTTAGAATAGCCTCTTTCATGTAAGTATTCAATCCAAATCAAGTGTTGTTATAATTAGCCACTGTCCCATTTAAAACGTCAATTTCCTGGTTTCTGTCCTTTTCTCAAGTTTTTCCTTTCTGCCCTCTGGGATCTTGGGCTTGCCTGTGCACTTCCATTGCAGGAAGTCCTCCTGCAGGTGAGGGTATATGAGTGGAAAGGAAATTGATCAGCTAGGGTGGAGTCAAATTTCTCAGCAGGGCTCAGCCATTGGTTTCTTGCTGGTCTGATCTCAGATGCTGGTGATGCCTGCTGTTCTGACAGGTGGCTCTCTTAACCCGGATGATACCTGCTGGTGCTTTCTCATTGAGCATGTTGGATGGCCATCAGTTGTTTGACTGAAGTGTACATGATGTGTACACATACATGATGGTACACTCTAGCTGAAAAGTGTCAGGGCATCATTGGATAGTGCCACTTCTCTGTCCTCAGTCTTGGAGAGCAGTCTCCAGGGATACCACTACTCTTCTTCTTCCAACAGTGGAAGTCTCTGGGACATAGCTAGCTGGCTTCTGCTGCTTTGTCACCCTGTGCCAGTCTCAGGCATTTGATTTTGTGTTCATTTCTCATTCTTCTCTTGCTGCCCTCTGTTATCACAAGGGGCTGAACCTCTAGGCTATATTGTCCAGGCTCTTAGGTCAGCAAATGGGAGTGTTGACAGGAGATTGAAGGTTGCTTGTGGCATCACTGGCAACCCTGGGTTGTCCTCTGTGACTCCAAAACCATTGGAAGGGTGCTCTGTGGGGTCCAGACCCTGCACGCCAAGAACACCACATTGATCCTTTGTCTCTCCATCCTAGAGCTAGTTTTCATGTCTATTTTGCTAATTTCTAATTTGTCTGTTTGACTTTTGACTCCTTCATCACCTGTATAAGAAATTCCCTTCTTAATTTCTTTTGTAATAAGTACTCAAGTGCCTTGTTTTTCTTTATGTATAGTCCCAGCCTGGCCTGGATCAATGGGAATATTAGGAACCCCTCCACACCCAACTTGACTCAATGGAAAATGCATGGGTGATCTTTGCCAATTCTCACTATGCTGCTGTGCCAGGGCAGGTTGGCAGATCCTGTCACCCAGGAAACCTCAGATGAGTAACTGGCTCCAGGTCTAATACTATGAAAATCACCTAAATTCAGGGGAGAAATGTCCAGGAATTGCAGTTTCCCATGCCACCACAAGGTCAAGATGCAAGAAGCTCCACTGTATCCTCTCCTTTCCTGGGTGCTTTTATTTTCCAGGTGGAACAGCCACCAACTCAATTCTACCTTGGTCATACCTTGATGGGGATTAGGTAGATATGACTCTCAGACCTCTGTCTTCAGTAACTCCTATAACTTCTGCTTGACCAGTGAATGAGGGGCTAATAGGCTGGTCAGATAACCTGAGGAAGCAAGAAGGAGCCTCAAAGAATATTTTATGCCTTACGCTATACAGGTACCTGTGTAAGACCTGCCCAGAACTAAAGTATTAAAGTATTCCTAGAAAGCTCAGATGGTAAATTGTCTGTCTGCAATGCAGGAGACCCGGGTTTGATCCCTGGGTTGGGAAGATCCCCTGGAGAAGGAAATGGCAGCCCACTCCAGTATTCTTGCCTGGAAAATCCCATGGATTGCGGAGCCTGGTAGGCTACTGTCCATGGGGTCACAAAGAGTCGGACACGACTGAGTGACTTCACTTTCACTTTCAGAAAGCTATCATACTGATGTGTTGGATTAAGTTAATGAATACTAAACGAAATTTTATAGGGGCAGAAAAATAGCACAAAAGGAAAACTTTCAGCCTTACAGGAATATGAATCTCAGAGAAAAGAGAGAAAGATCTTTTCCTCAATGATACTGTATTCCTAGATATTTCTAATACCATCTGGTAGAAGTTAACCTCCTTTCCCAGTGACCTGCACCCCCATCATGCTAACATATGCTTCCCTGAGAGTAAACTGTACTCAAAAAAGGGCAGAAATGGTATGGACCTATGAGAAGCAGAAGATATTAAGAAGAGGTGGCAAGAATACACAGAGGAACTATACAAAAAAGATCTTAATGACCCAGATAACCATGATGGTGTGATCACTCGTCTAGATCGAGACATCCTGGAGTGTGAAGTCAAGTGGGCCTTATGAAAAAAGTGGAGATGAAGGAATTCCAGCTGAGCTATTTCAGATCCTAAAAGATAATGCTGTTAAAGTGCTGCATTCTATATGCGAGCAAATTTGGAAAACTCAGCAGTGGCCACAGGACTGGAAAAGTTTCCCATATCAAAGAAAGGCAATGCCAAAGAATGCTTAAACTACCACACAATTACATTCATTTCACATGCTAGCAAAGTAATGCTCAAAATTCTCCATGCCAGTCTTCAACAGTACATGTACTGAGAACTTCCACATGTACAAGCTGGATTTAGAAAAAGCAGAGGAACCAAAAATCAAATTGCCAACATCTGTTGGATCATAGAAAAAGCAAGAGAGTTCCAGAAAAACATCTACTTCTGTTTCATTGATTGCACTAAAACCTTTGACTATGTGGATCACAAAAACCTAGAAAATTTTTAAAGAGATGGGAATACCAGACCACTGTACAAAACTTGTGAGACCTGTATGCAGGTCAAGAAGCAACAGTTAGAATCAGACATGAAACTACAGACTGGTTGAAAATTGGAAAAGGAGTATGTCAAGGCTGTATGTTGTCACCCTGCTTATTTAACTTAGATGCAGAGTACATCATGAGAAACGCTGGGCTGGATGAAGCACAAGCTGGAATCAAGAATGCTGGGAGAAATATCAATAACCTCAGATATGCAGATGATACCACCCTTATGGCAGAAAGCGAAGAGGAACTAAACAGCCACTTGATGAAGGTGAAAGAGGAGAGTGAAAAAACTTACTTAAAACTCAACATTCAAAAAACTAAGATCATGGCATTCAGTCCCATCACTTCATGGCAAGTAGATGGGGAAACTATGGAAACAGCGACAGACTTTATTTTCTTGGGCTCCAAAATCACAGCAGATGGTGACTGCAGCCATGAAATTAAAAGACACTTGCTCCTTGGAAGAAAAGCTGTGGCAAATCTAGAGAGTGTATTAAAAAGTAGAGACATTATTTTGCCAACAAAGGTCCATCTAGTCAAAACTACAGTTTTTCCAGTAGTCATGTGTAGATGTAAGAGTTGGACCATAATGAAGGCTGAGTGCTGAAGTATTGGTGCTTTTGAGCTGTGGTGTTGGAGAAGACTCTTGAGAGTCCCTTGGACTGCAAGGTGATCAAACTAGTCAGTCCTAAATCCTGAACATTCATTGGAAGGACTGATGCTGAATCTGAAGCTCCAATACTTTGGCCACCTGATGTCAAGAGCCAGCTCATTAGGAATGACTCTAATGCTGGGAAAGGTTGAAGGCAGGAGGAGAAGGGGAAGACAGAGGATGATATGGTTGGATGGAATCACTGACTCCATGGACATGAGTATGAGCAAGCTCTGGGAGATGGTGAAGGACAGGAAAGCCTGGTGTGCTGCAGTCCATGGGGTTGTGAAGAGTCAGATATGACTGAGTGACTGGCCAACAACAATAGAGAGTCATTTATTGTTTTTTCATTTTTTGCCCAACCCTGATATCTCCCCAAGGCTTAATCACTAACAGGTACATTGAAAACCAGAGTGGCTCCGTGGAACCTTAAAATGAAGTCATTTGGGTAAAATAAAAACACATCCCCACTAACCGAAAAGAAACGAATCCCATTAGTTTTAACTCCATATGTTATGCTAGACACAGTGGATTAAAACTGTGACACCCAAACTTATCAAGTCTAGGCTTGCCACAACCCCTTTAGTTTTATTTTTATTGTCTGAAATTCTCCAATGATTCAATGTCACTTTTTCTCTTTGGGACCATTAATTTTCATGGTTAGATAGAGATCAATAGTCATAGTTAGAAATTGGCATCTTTGGAGGAGAAATATGTTGTGCCTCTGTTTATAGATTGGATGGCTCCCCAGTTAAGAAAATGGTGTGCTCTTTCATGATTGTGTTCATTGACAGTACCCTGAGCATTATTTTATTCTGTTGTGAAGATTCTGACAGTCTCTTGTAGTATCTTATCTATCACCGAGTTTTCTTTCCTCTCCTTTAATGTTTGATCTCTGGAGTGGAACTTAATTTAAAAGGCCCTGACATGAGAAAGAATGGCCATGGCCAAGCCATTCTCCTTGGGCATGAAGGAAACTGGTCAAGTAGCCAAACACCCAAGTCAAGGACCTAGTCTAGTGCCTGCCCCTCCATGGTATGGCTTCCAAAGTAATCAGTCTCAATTGGGGGCCTGTGTGATAGTAAGGATTTTGATCTTACAAAATCCTGGACAAAGTTGGCAGTCATGTCCCTGAGCGTGGTCACTGCCTGATGCCTGATTCAGAAGAAGAAAGTCTTTGGAGTCACTCTTCTGGGAGGGAAGAATTCATTTTATTCATTTATCTTTCAATAAATATTTTTAAGTGCCGGTAATAGGCCAGATACTATAAACATAGCCTTTTCCCTCAGGGAAATTGTATTTGTGTGTGTGTGGACAAACAATAAAAATACCAACAAGAACACTACCTGTTGTCTTTTAAATGGTAGTAAATATTATGGAGGACAATAAAGCAGGACAGGTTGTGCCAGGGTATGTGAGTGGTAGGAAAGTTGCCTTCTTAAACAGAGAGGCCAGAGAAGGCATTGCAGTCAAGTTGACGTTTGATCAGAGGCCTAAAGGGAGTGCAGGGATAACCCACTCAGGTATTTGCGGGGATAGCAAAATGTCAGGCTCTTAGTGTAAAAGCAACTTGGTGGACCACGCTAGAAGCCAGGTTGGTGCAAGCCAAATGATTAGAGGAGAGAGTGGTCAGAGGTCAGTGAGGTAGTGGGGACCAGATTGGACAATCTCTTATTTGGGGTCTGCTAAATATTGTTATTTAATGTAACACAGGAATTCTTACTAATCATAAGTTTGAACTTATTAATTTTTGTTCGCTGTATTTCATGGCTGGTTTCTTTTTTAATCCTATGTATTTTATGCATTTTAAAATGTTATTTTAAGAAAAAATCTGTAGACTTCAACCATCTGCCAAAAAGATTCACATCACAAAGAAGTTTAAGAATTCTTGATATAATGCCTTGAAGTGATTGCAGGACTTCAGCTTTTGCTCTGAGTCAGATAATAAATAGTCTTTCTGGCTGCTGTGTTGAGCATAGACTAAAGAGAGACAAGGGTAGAAACAGGGAGACCATTTAGGAAGTTATGACAATAACTCAGGAAAGATGTGATAGTGGCTTGAACCAAAGTAGTAGTAGTAGGTAGTGGGAGGAGGTCAAATCGTAGAGAGATTTTAAATGAGATTTCCCGATGGATTGGATTACAGCTGAGAAAGAAAAGAAATCAAGGGTGACCATGAGATTTTTGGCTTGAACTGGAAGGCTGAGTTTGCTTTCCTTTGAGGTAGGGAACTATGCAGGGGAGTCAGGGAAGTAGGATAAAGAAAAACCAGTTTTAGCTTTTGGACATCTTATGTTTGAAATGATTATTATATATCCTGGTGAAAATGTCATTAGGCAAGCTGGAGATATAAAGCTGGAATTACTGGGAGCAGTCCAGCCTGGAAATGCAAACTTGAGAACCATCAGTTTATACCTGTGTGACTGGATGCGATTGTCATTGTGGAAAATGGGACATGAAAAAGAAATGAGTTTTGATGGCTGTGACCTGGGGCAATGTAAATATGTAGGATTTGTGAGGAGGAGAAGGAATCAGCCAGGCAGAGTGGCCAGTGGTTTAAGAGGAAATTAGGAGAGTCTGATGTCCCCTGAACCCTAGAGAAGAAAAGGTTTCAAGGAGGAGTGGTTAACTGCTACAAGTTTCTGATACGTCAAGTCAGATGAGGAGACAGTTGGTCGTGGATGTAGCAACTTGAAAGATAGTTTGGCCGAGAGCTGGGACCAAACCCATTGATACGGGTTCAGGAAAGAATAAGGACAGAGGAATTGGAGACAATGGGAATAGGTAACCCATTTCAGAAATTTCCCTCAAAAGGAAACAGAAAATTCAGATGACAGCTGGACAGCAATATGAGCATCAAATGATTATTTTAAGATGGGAGACATTTCAGCCTATTTGAATGATGACAGAAATGATTTTTTAAAAAGACCACACAAATGATTCAAGCATCATTTTTGAAGCAGTGTCTTAGGTGATAAGAGATGGGTAGCAGCTAGTGGAAGAGCAGAGAAGTTGACCTTAAAAAGCACCTGAAGAACCCATGGTAACAAGTGGGAAGGCAAAGTATATGGGCAGAGTATTGAGGGTAGAGTTGATAAAGAAACTAGTGAAATTTCTTTTCTGATTGTCACTATTTTCTCAAGAGAAATAAGAGGCATGGGAGTCAACTAAGAGTAAGAATGGAAGGGGAGAAGAGGATGGAGGCATGAGAAGAGAGGAAAAGGAGTTGAATGGTTGTCTAGACCTGTGGAAAACTGAATGGAATACAAAATGCAATGGAATTGTCAGGTAACATTCAGGGCCCTCTTGGGATTCATTTCAAACATTTAAAGTGGATTTATTCATGATGTTATATTTTTATCTTGTTATATTCAAGTCTTTGGGTATAAACCTGAAGTAGGTGAAGAGTTAGAGTCAGTTGGGATTGGGTTTTGCCATGTAAGTAAGATGAAGAGAGAACCGAGCAAGAGAACTGAGGGCAGACCCAAGGGAATACTTGATTAGCTATGGAATTTAAATAAAATAATGAGCCTGTGAAGGTGGTATAGACAGTAAAAAGGTGGTAGAACCCAATGTAGAGGGACATATTTTCAGAGTCAAAGCTCTAGAGGAAGAGGGTTAAAAAGATAGGAAGTTGGGGGGCAAAGACTAGGATGGTTAAGTAGAGATTATGGAAGGGACATGGCTATCAGTAAGGATTAGGTTAAAGTGTGGCCATGAGAAAGAAGGGCTGATATAGGGTGGAAAGTAAGATCATCAGAGGGAAGGAGGTGAGCCTCTTGGAAGGATTGTCTACTTGGATACTGAAATCACTGAGAATTAGAATTAGGTCAGGAGTAGAGTTGACAGTGGTAATAATTAATCCTGGAAATCAAATCTTCACAGAGCAGGAGTGGCAGTGACCATGGGTCTTTAGATACCTGCAGCAAGTAGATTATTAAGTATAGTCTAAGGGTATAATTAAAAGACACTTACTCCTTGGAAGGAAAGTTATGACCGACCTAGATAGCATATTAAAAAGCAGAGACATTACTTTGCTAACAAAGGTCCGTCTAGTCAAGGCTATGGTTTTTCCAGTAGTCATGTGTGGATGTGAGAGTTGGACTGTGAAGAAAGCTGAGCACCGAAGAACTGATGCTCTTGAACTGTGGTGTTGGAGAAGACTCTTGAGAGTCCCTTGGACTGCATGGAGATCCAACCAGTCCATTCTAAAGGAGATCAGTCCTGAGTGTTCATTGGAAGGACTGACTTTGAATCTGAAACTCCAATACTTTGGCCACCTCATGCGAAGAGTTGACTCATTGGAAAAGATCCTGATGCTGGGAGGGATTGCGGGCTGGAGGAGAAGGGGACAACAGAGGATGAGATGGCTGGTTGGCATTGCTGACTCGATGGACATGAGTTTGGGTAAACTCCAGGAGTTGGTGATGGACAGGGAGGCCTGGCGTGCTGTGATTCATGGGGTTGCAAAGAGTCGGACATGACTGAGTGACTGAACTGAACTGAAAGGTATAATATTTACAGCTGGGGCTGGGATAGGATCTTTTGCCTGCCAAGGCAATGACAATGGTCTTTTTTAGCACTAACTCTCTTCAGCTATGTCTCTGGGATATTTCTTCATCAAGTGGGTAGATAGAGGAAGTATATAATTAATTTTGTCTTTTTCTTTCAGGCAGATTTTGCCTTAATTTTGATGGTTCTTCTACTTTTTCATTGTTCATTAGGGTGAAAGACACTTTGTGAGTGATGGTGAGGTTGACCTAACTTTCATCCATAACAGCCTTTTGCATAATCACCTTCTAGTGGTGTTACTATGTGACACTATTCTAGCCAATGAAATCTAAGCAGAAGTAATTGAGTGAGGTTTCTGAGAAAGTTTTTCCTTTCCTGAGAAAAAGAGACAGACTCAGCAATCATTTCCCTTTTACCCCTTGCCCTTCCTGCTTCTTTTCCTTTTTCTCAAAGCAGATGGTCAGCCTCAAGGTGCAGAAACCGTCTTGTAATCTTAAGTGACAGTATGAAGCACCAAGTGTGCCCCCACCCAGAAGATGGAGAACAGAAAATAGGCAGAGTATGGGCCCCAATGCTATTGTTGAGCCACTGCCCCAGCTCTCAACTTCTACATCTGGAAATTGTCCTTGTCACATGTTCTTGTCATGTGAGATAGATAAATCCCTCTTCCTTGAAGTCAGCACATCAATTTTGATTTCTTTTATTTGTAACTTGTTGCTCCCGTAACTCGTAAAGCTACTTTCTTGTGAAGATAGAAATGCTGGTCCGTTGGATTTAAGAGGGAATTTCACAGACTTATTTGTAACTAACTGTTTTGATATGACTGCCAACCAAAAATGTTTGCTTGACTCTTCCTCTTCAAGTTACTGCCCTACTTCACTGTCAGATTTCTTTTACGAGTATCCCACGCATGCTTTCTCTGCTCCTTCACCTTCCACCATGTACCAGGCCACCAGAATTGATATATAGGTAACTTTCACAAGTACTATCATAACTAAGATTATTGATGACCTCATGGCATCCTTTGTGGTCTTTATCCCTCTTGAAACCTTTATAGGGATGTATCAATTGGCCATTCACGGGCTTCTGCAGTACCGTTTTTTTTTTCTTGGTAGAAATTCTCAGCTTCTGAATTATTTTTTTGATCCCTTCATAGCTCTTTGTCATCTGCCTCTCTCTGTTTCTTTCTTTCTTCTTCTTTCACTCTAGGTTTTCCCAGGATGATTTCATTTACTACTAAGTCTACCTGCTTTCAAGAGTTCAATAATTTATAGATTTATAATTTTATTCCATACCCCTCCCTAGAGCTTTAGATTGCTATTTCTGACTGCTTTCAGAACACCTAACTTCAGTTCAGTTCAGTTCAATTCAGTTGTTCAGTCGTGTCCGACTCTTTGCAACCCCATGAATCACAGCACGCCAGGCCTCCCTGTCCATCACCAACTCCCGGAGTTTACCCAAACTCATGTCCATCAAGTCGGTGATGCTATCCAGCCATCTCATCCTCTGTTGTCCCCTTCTCCTCCCACCCCTAATCCCTCCCAGCATCAGAGTCTTTTCCAGTGAGTCAACTGTTTGCATGAGGTGGCCAAATTATTGGAGTTTCAGATTCAAAATCAGTCCTTCCAATGAACACTCAGGACTGATCTCCTTTAGAATGGACTGGTTGGATCTCCATGCAGTCCAAGGGACTCTCAAGAGTCTTCTCCAACACCACAGTTCAAAAGCATCAATTCTTCAGTGCTCAGCTTTCTTCACAGTCCAACTCTCACATTCATACATGACCACTGGAAAAATCATAGCCTTGACTAGACGGACCTTTGTTAGCAAAGTAATGTCTCTGCTTTTTAATATGCTATCTAGGTTGGTCATAACTTTCCTTCCAAGGAGTAAGCGTCTTTTAATTTCATGGCTGCAATCACCATCTGCAGTGATTTTATTACACTGGATTTAATCACCTTTTCCAGAAATCCTATATTTTCTTTCCTATCTTGTTTCTTTTTATGACCACCATTCATCCAAGTACCCAAGCAAGAAACATTGAAAGCAGCTTCAACTCTCCTTTCTCTTTCTCTCATTTTTTCACATATGATTGGTGAAAAGCCCTATTAATTGTGCCTTGGAAATATTTCTCAAACATCTCCTCTCTTCTTCATCCTCATCCCCTCTGCCTCTGTTCAGTGTGTGCATGCTTAGTCGCTCAGTCTTGTCTGACTTGACCCCATGGACCGTAGACCGCCAAGCTTCTCTGTCCATGGGATTTTTCAGGCAAGAATACTGAAGCAGGTTTCCAAGCCCTCCCCCAGGGGATCTTCCCAACCCAGGGATTGAACCCAGGTCTCCCACATTGCAGGCAGATTCTTTTCTGTCTGAGCCACCAGGGAAGCCTGGTCATGTTTCTTTTTCAGGACCTTCCCTATTTGTGTGTGCTTCTTTGGCTCACTTCCCATGGAGAAAGTTTTTCTCTTTAGGTTCCTTTATCCGAAGAGCCATCATCAACTTTTATAAGACATACTAGTCCTTTTTCCAACGTGGTAATCTGCTAAGACAAAAAGACCTGTGATCAAAAGCAGCACAGAGTAGCTTGAGACTCTTGTTAGTAGAGGCCCTTTCTAGCTTTGACCCACCCAGTCTGTATCAAGAGCTTGACCCAGAAAAGCAATATGAAGGGAGAATGACTTGAGGGCTCCTCCAGATCAAATCTAACCCTCTATCAAACCAGATCTGCAGACAGCTAGATTATCAAGTGTGCTATTCATGACTTCAGAGTCCTCTTTCACTCAAGAGACGTTCCTGTCTCATGTTAATACCAAGAAGAGTGAGTCGTACTTCTCTTGGGCAATCTGTGACAAATATATAGAGCAGTTATTTTTAACTCTTGGTTTGTGATTCCATCTCAAATGGAGCTTTTGACCTTTTTTTTTTTTTCATTCCATTCTTCTTTGGCTCCACATCTATTTTATGCCACTTTATGTTTTATATATCCTTGAATGCTAGTTTCAATTTTCTCTGGAACAAGGTAGGAAACAAACATTAAAATAGATCATGGCCAATCTATGTCCTGGCTATAATATTGGCCATCCTAATCTACCTCATATCATTCCTCCTATATATCTTTTACTTCCTAATCATGTTTTTATCCCTAAAAGCATTTAGTAGTTTTCTTCCTTGATCTTTAGCAAGATATATAAAACCCTCACAATCTTCCTTCCAATCATGTTTTCCTAATCTTGGCCCCTAGGCTTACCCTATGTTCTCCTTTCCAGCTATGCCAAGCCACTCACTTGGAAATGTATATTCATACCTCTAAACTTCATTTTGTTCAAAATGGTGAATACAGTTGTTTAGGTATATGTGCTATGCCTGCTACTTAGACTCATAACTCAAGACCCATGAAAAATTACCTTCTCTGTGGTGCCTTTCCTGGTGCCTTCTAAAAGAGTTTTTCTTTTCTATCAGTCTTCCCATAGTACTTTCCAGACTTTTTCCTGATAGTAATTATCACACTATATTTAATGATTTGTTCCTTTGTATATTTCTTAATCATTTATTTTCATTTATCTTTGTACACTTTAGTCTTGCAATAATATAAGTGCTTCATAAAAGTTTGTTTTGATTGTGCAAGTGAACATTACAGTGTTTTTTAGTGAATGCCTATGACTGACATTTCACCATTTCATGTGATACCATGGCCACATGACTTTCTGGATTTGTGGGTTTTGCTGTTACAACAGTAAATCATTTGTTTTAAAAAAAGTTTTGATTCCAATAATAGATTTATTGAGTCATAATAGTCATCTCTAGGTCAAAATGACCAGAAGACAGTATAATGACAACGCATAGTATCTTTTTGGCATCCCACCATTCTATCTTTAAAAAAATCATTCAGTCTATAACAGAATCGTATTGACTATAAGGATAATGGGAATTCCCTCCTGGTTCAGAGGGTAAAGAGTCTGCCTGCAATGTGAAAAACTTGAGTTCAATCCCTGGGTTGGGAAGATCCCCTGGAGAAGAAAATGGCAACCCACTCCAGTATTCTTGCCTGGAAAATCCCATGGACAGAGGAGCCTGAGGGGCTATAGTCCACAGTCTTGCAAAGAGTCGGACGTGACTGAGCGACTTCACTTTCACTTTCTTTCACTTTTCACAAGGTTAATGCAAAATTAGCAATGATTAGGCTTGTTGAATTAAAATTGGAGACAAGAGCTATTATTAGGGATGTTGTATTTATGGTAGATAACTTCATGAAGAATCATTAGAAACTGAGGGCTTTTTTTAAAAATATATTCCGTGTGTTTGTTAGCTAGACCTCAGTCATCATACATCTTAGCTCCTGTTTGCCAGCAGTTTGCTATTTATTTAATATGTCTGTAGCTTATTTCCTTAACTAGATTGAAGGCAATCTGAGATCAGGGATCACGTCTCATCTACTATAGGCCATAAGCTAAGCATACTGATTCCAGAAGACCACCTGCCATAGATTTTTGAACATGTGCATGATGTAGGAAAGCTTCTTACTGTGTTGTGGAAAGGGTTCTTACTGTGTTGTGGGAACACAATCTAGTTTAAGTTGCTCTGAAAGTGGAACATCCCTCTTATTCCTCTGCTGTAGGGCTCAGTGAGTTGTGTTTTGTTTTGTTTTCTCCCAATCTGGTTCCATGGGAAGTCATCTGACCTTAGGCCCTGGGCAGATACTAGTGGGCACATGAGATCTTGAGGGTTCTGGTCCTAAATGCAATGGAAAAAAAGCAACTAACTAATAGACTTTTGTCAAGCCAAACAGTCTGCTCTCAAAATATATCCAAGAACCTGAACATACCCAAAAGACTCACAATGAGGATTTTCCTGACCTTGACCAATGTAGTTACAACATTCATACAAAATGATCTCCTGGAGTCAAAAACCAGGAGACATTGAACAAACATTTTCTGTTAGAAGTCAATACACACTTTTAAGAAGAGCTGACCTAAAACGTGAGGATGTGCTTTTAGCAGAGCTTGTCTTAGAAGGGTTTCACTGGCATTGTAAAGCATGTCAGAGATGAAGCACACTCCCTGAATCTATGACATCAGGAAAAGTGGAATAAAAATACATAAATACACAAAATCAATCTGTTAGTGCATGAAGAAAACATTGATTAAGCCAAGACAATAGAGTTGGTTCCTTTGTGCATTCAAAACAAAACCCACTTTAACGTTATTATGCCAGTTTGAATCCCCAAAGGATCAACTAGTAATTGTGTGGTTCTAGTTATGAAAAGAAGAGTATTTAACATATATATTTCTTAATTGGTACTAGGCTGCAGGCATCCATGGGAGCCAGTCCGCTTATAGTCTCTGATTTGTTTTTGTTTTTTTTAGCATTAGTAGAATAGGAGTTGGCAGAGTAAAAATAGGCTCATACTAATTTTAAACAATTTGCATAGCATTCTTAGAACATGTTCCCTCTTTGACTTTCATGAAATGAACAACTGAGTCAAGGAGAACAGGACATAAATGAGGCATTTTTGTGGGGATCTTTCAGTCTTTGTTGGCATAATACATCTATAAGGCATACTTGAAATAGTCACTTGGAGGGTTCTTACTGTAGGTGTCAAGTTGTTGCTTCACTGTTTATTAACCTTTTAGATAAGGTTAAGTTAGAGAGGAAGCTTCCCGTGCCTCTCTATGAGGTGTTGGTAATGTATTGAGTATGTAGGACAGAACTCAAAGTGATGAAAATATCCCTGTTAAATAATAAGGGGCAGGACTACAACCTTCTGTTCCCCTACCTGGTATAGGCATATGGAAGGAGAGTGGCAAAAGGCATTGAATGGATAGGTTAAACATTTTGAGGTTTTCTGATATTTTTTCCTGTGCTTTTGAACGAAGTGCAACAAGCACCATCACATTTCTAATAGTAGGCTTAGAGGTATGTGTGCCTCCCATATTCAGAAGTAAGCCAGTCCTTGTTTAAGGTAGCAAGAATCATGTAGAAAGGTTAAATATTACACAGTTTAGTTTACAAAAGAAAATACCTCTGCATTTTCAAACAGTGCAATTATTCTGTTAATTTAAAAGAAAGCGATCAAATGCCTCGCTTAAAAAAAAAAAAGACTTGAAATATGTTTTGCTCTTTATAATGCTTTGAACCCTCTTTAGGAAGCTGGTACAAAACAATACTGAAGTTAACACTATTCACCTAAACATAGGACTTGTTAAATGCCTTAATAATGCCTAAGAAAATTCACAATCTCTTACCTTATTCCCAGATCAAGGACACTAGTAGTTGTGTATGAAATGCCAGCAGGCCAAGAGTTATTGCTGTGTAGCATTCATTCCACAGTGAGAGTTTGGCTGTCCTCATCTGTCTATCTACATATAAGATAAACTTTTCTCTAACTCAAATCCCTCAATGCCAATCTGGTTCTAATTTTGTGAAAATTTTGTCAAAGCTGTTCCTGGACTGGAAACTTGCCTACTGAGTTTTAGCCCAAGGCAGATTTTAATGGCCAAGTTCTACAGGCATCAAAGGGAGGAGAAGCTAGCACAAGGGTGCTGTCTCTTCCTGAACGTGACAGGCTGCTCTCCTGTGAAAACTTCATACAAGTATCACAAGTGAGGAGAAGCTGGAATATCTCTGACAGGCAGCCTGGAGCTTAATCACGTCTTTTCCTTAGGTGATGCCACCTCAGTGCAGGCATTTCATGCCCTTAGAAGTTTTCAAATGTCCAAACTGATCAAAGCGTTTGCAAGTCAGAGCTAATTTCACCTACACATGTGCCTTCAACATGAGTTGTACCTTTTGTGTATTAATTTACTTCTTTTAAATTTGGCTTTAGCTTTGATTGTTCACTCATAATTCATTCCCCCCTTTTTCTTCTCCTGAAATGAGACCCATAAAGACAAAGGATTGAGTTGTCTGAATTGCCTCAATTCTGAATTACTGTGAAGACATTTGAGCTTTTCACTAAAGGTTTTTAATGAGAAAACAACTCACTGTCAGGCCATGGCCCAAGTGTCACCTACCCATTGTGTTTATCCTGAAATGGGCATAATTTTAATTAAGTTGGGGGGGGGTGGAAAGACTTAATTATTAAATTTGCTGGTGGTAAATGCTAAGAGGTGTAATTGGACCAATTATGCTAAAGGTCACCTTTTTACTGGTGGGGTTGGTTCAGAAGTAATTCCCAACCAGAAAGGGATTGATTAAAATCCACACATTGAAGATTGGCTCAGGGACAGCCACATAAGGAACAGCTTCAAGGCTGATTGGCAGTTTAGCTCTGCTTAACCTCCCTGAGCTCAAGGAAGCCAAAGAAAGGAAACTCACTTGGAGTTGAGGCTATCCAGGTTTTTGACCCCCATCTATGTATGTGTGTGTTGGCGTCACAGTGTATGGGGAGACAAAGAGGCTAGAGGAAACATATCCCTAAAGGGGTCATGACTCAGGCAATAGGTTAATACATTTGGAGAATGGTCAAACAATATAATACCAATCACAGACACCTCAATTTCCTTCCCTCCAACCACCCACACTAACCAGCTGTATTTTCATATATTCTGGGGCATTTGCAAGAAAAAAAGACATACACATTGGGAATAAATGTTCTCCTCCTCTAGGTATTGCCTCCTGATATCTTGGTTGCCTTTGTCTTCAGCGAGAGTGGACTCAGGGGCTCATCCCTGATTCTTCACCAGAGAGTCCTATTACTTGGTACAGTGTCTTGCAAAAACTAAAGTTATCTTAGATTAAGTCCCTTTTAGACCAATTGAATCAGAATCTCTGGAGATTCTGCAAAAGAATCTGTTGTTAATAGCATATTAATTAGCAGCTGTTGTTAATAGCATCTTGGGTGATTCTAACTTATATCCAAGGCTGAGAACCAAAGAACCACAATTGTACACAATTCTATATACCCTATGGATGCAGAATGAATGTAGTATTTTGAATTACATCATTTTTTTCCTCTCCATCTGTTCAATAGCTATCTAATTCAGACATTTACTTGGGACCAGTCATGTCTGGGTCCTGGGTTAGGCAGTGAAATTCTCACATTTTAATGTGCTTGAGAATTACCTGGGACCTTGTTGGGACATGTGGTCTCGCTCAGTAGGTCTGGGGTGGGGCTGAGTTTCTGTGTGTCCTACAAGCTCCCAGGGGATTCTGTAACTGCTGGTTCATGCACCATACTTTGAATACCAAGACTAAGAAGGCTCTTTTCCTCTTTCCTGCAGCAATTTCTTATGCTTCTTTCAGTGCTAATATTAAGCCCATTTAGACAAAGACGTCTGTTACCCACTTGGGTCTCCTTTCTCTTTTTGCCTCTTCTTCCTGTGTCCCTTTCCTTCCCATCAAATTTTAGCCTCTGAAAAGAATCAACATCTAAGTGTGCTTTGTAAGGACAATGATAGCAGCTTTGCTTTAACTATTTAGTTCTTCTCCCTCTTACTCCTCTCCTACACCTGCCCACTCCTGCTTTTTGACTGGGTTATAAAAACTTAAGCTAAGATTTCAATGAAAATATTTCAGGCATCCATAAGGCTGCTTGAGAGACAGAGTTTTAGAGTGTAGGGAGGGGCAGGAGGGTCAACAGTTAGATGAGGCCTCTAAGATCACATCATAGCAAGAATAGATGACATTTGTATCATTGTCTAACAGCTGCTTTGTGGACTGATGCCTTATCTTTGTTGTTCTAACAAAATTGTGACTGCAGTGAAGCCATGCTTTTTCCTTAGCATTCCCTATCAAAACAATGAATATTTATAGACTGTTTTTTACAGAGAACTTTTATTATACAGAATTTGAGCAAACCTTAAAGGTAGGGCCCTGTTTGCCCATCACTCAGCTCCAACAAACATCAATTCATGTCTGGTCCTGCTTCATTCACACCTCTGTCTGTGTGCTTTGCCTGAGTCCTAGACATCAAGTTTATTACTGAAAGTTGTTTACGAGCTAGGCACTATTTGAGTGATTTATGTATTTAATCCTCACCATACCCCTATTAGGGACAACCCAATATTATCATCATCTTACAGATGAGGAAACAGAGCCACTGAAAGATTAAACGACCTGCCCAAAAGTCACAGGCTAGGAAGTGATAGAGTTGGTGCTTGACTCCAGTAGACAGTGCAGTCTGTCTCTGGGGAGAATGCTCATGAATCACTGGACTGTACCGCCTAGCTGATCAAGCTCTGAGAACTTGAACCACCTTCTTTTCCTTCAGGCCTCAGCTTCCTGTGAAAGGACTGGAGCTAGCGATATTTCAGCTCAAGATTCAAGCCCAGTGTTGCCAGCTTATGTACAGTGTTGCTCCTCAGAGCAAATGAGACACCTTTCCCACTTGCACTGTTTCTCCCAGGACCATTGGTGGTGAGCTGGGGGTCCCAGGATGATCAAGCTTCCTGACTTTATGCTCCTCAAGATTGTTTGACACTTAGGTTGACTGCAACATTTATGGCATAGAAAAAGCAAAATAGTACAGTATGATTCTATTTATGTGAAAGAAAAGAAAAGCTATATAACAATATTTGTACCCAGATGTATAACAAGTGTGTACACATAGATGCATACCAAACACATATGTACACATACTATTTACACAGACACATACACATAGACACAGGGGTAAGTCTAGTATTAGACTTCTGTTGAATATATAATTTTCTATGCTTTTAAAAACAAATATAATTAGTTAGTCCTCTTTGTTTCATTGTTTCTTCTATTGCTTTAAAATTACAGACTTCAATTCTATTCTTTTATTCTTTATAGTTCAGTTTTTATAACATACGCATAAGCGTATATTTTTTAAATAAAGACAAGAGTTAATCAATTTATATTCCTCTTTGGATGAAGATAATAATCTTTATTTCTCCTTGAACTAACTCCACTTTCAGTGTTCATGTAATCCAGAAGGTTACTTCTTAATAGCTCTGACAGCTTTTTTAAAAAATATATACTTATTTAGAATTAATTTGCTTACTGTATTCTTATAAAGTTTTCTTACATCCCACTCCTTTCATCTGTGTTCATTTGTCCCTTGTTTGGAGT
Organism: Budorcas taxicolor; assembly: GCF_023091745.1. NCBI lineage: Eukaryota > Metazoa > Chordata > Mammalia > Artiodactyla > Bovidae > Budorcas > Budorcas taxicolor. The sequence goes on from NC_068914.1 coordinate 26,820,421, forward strand.
ACATTGTGTAGTATTTCTTTAGAAGATCATCTGTGAGTGCTAAATTTTCTGAGGCTTGAATGTCTGAAGATTAAAACAACTTTTTTTGCTCTTAAAAAGTAGGGTTTTGGGGTTTTTTTTTTTGTATTTTCTTTGTGCTCTTGAGGTTCTAAAATTTCACTATGATGTCTATAGATCGAGTTTTTAAAATATCCTATTGGATACTTGGGCAATTTGTGGTTGTGGTGGTGGCACATATTCAGTCTGAGGTTGTTTATGTTTCTTTGGTTCCGGGAGATAATTTCTACAAACACTGCCTTCCTTCCATTCTCTCTATTCTCTTTTTAGAATAGTAAACTTCCAGTTACTATCCCTTAACCCTGTATGTTCTTGTTGTCATTTATAGTACTTTTACCTACTGGATTTGATCCCTAGGGTGGGAAGATCCCCTGGAGAAGGGAAAGGCTACCCACTCCAGTATTCTGGCCTGGAGAATTCCATGGACTCTAAAGTCCGTGGGGTCGCAAAAAGTCAGACACGACTGAGCGACTTGTACTACCTATTCTATATACCCCACAATGCATTGTCATTACTTTCTTTAAATGATTAAAAGTATTTTAAAGAAATCTATACATATATGCACATATATGAAAGTTTTTAAATAATATTTGATATACTGACATGTTTTCTCTTTCTGGAGTTCTTCATTCCTTCCTGCATAACCAGATTTTCTTCTGATGCAACTTTTATTCAGCCTACAGAACTTCTCTTTCCTTTCCATGTAATGCAGGTCTGCTGGAGACAGATTCTTTCAGCTTTTGTCAGTCCAAAAATGTATTTTATTTTTGAAGGATTTATACACTGGATATGGAACTTGGAGTTGGCAGGGACATTTTTTTTCTTTCAGCACTTAATGATGTCATGTCAACATCTTTTGGCCACTGTTTCTGATGAGAAGCTAGTTGTTATTATTATTTCCTTATTTGAAATAGGTCCTCTCACCCACCCTTTTGAAGCCCCATTTGCTTTCAAGATTTTCTGTTTTTATTTGTTTTCAGCAATTTGACTATAACGTGTCTAAGTGTAGATTTCTCTGTTGTCAGCTTGTTTGGAGTTTGCTGATCTTGTATCTGTGAGTTGATGCCTTTCAACACTTTTGGAAAAGTTTCAGCCATTATCTTTTTAAAAATTTCTGCTATCTCTTTGTCCCCTTTCCTCTGAAATCCCAATTGTGTGTGTGTGTGTGTGTGTGTGTGTGTCTTGTTTGTGTTGTGAATATTTCCCTCCAGAGTATATCATTTGTCTTTTGATCTTATTCATGGTATCATTTTTCATTCTGTGCACAGATTTGAACATAGATATCATTGAGTAAGAATACTATAACTCTTTACTGGACTTTTAAAAAACCTCAGGGTTATGAATGTCCAACATGTAAAATTGGGTAGCATATATATGCCACTGTCAACTTTTAAATAGTTTAGTATAGTCAGTTGAGGCATGAACACGTAACCTGCCACGTTGTAGTGACATATTGAAGGCAGTTTTAATTCTGGGTATCTTTTACATTTTCAGTAATATTGAAAATGCTTATTCATTTATTTATTGGAACTCAGTATAAGACTTGGTTCCAAACAAAACAAAAATATCTTTCTAAAATTGTTGAAAAGTCACTGGTCTAAATGATACAAGCTTGAATCAAGATTGCTGGGAGAAATGTCAATAACCTCAGCTATGCAGATGATACCACCCTTATGGCAGACAGTGAAGAGGAACTGAAGAACCTGTTGATGAAAGTGAATGAGGAGAGTGAAAAAGTTGGCTTAAAACTCAACATTCAAAAAACTAAGATCAAGGCAACCAGTCCCATCCCTTCAGGGCAAATAAATGGGGAAACAATGGAAACAGTGAGAGACTATTTTCTTGGACTCCAAAATCACTGCAGATGGTGACTGCAGCCATGAAATTAAAAGACACTTGGTTCTTGGAAGAAAAGCTATGACCAACCTAGACAGCATATTAAAAAGCAGAGACATTACTTTGCCAACAAAGGTCCTTCTAGTCAAAGCTATAGTTTTTCCAGTAGTCATGTGTGAATGTGAGAGTTGGACCCTAAAGAAAGCTGAGAGCCAAAGAACTGATGCTTTTGAGCTGTTGTGTTGGAGAAGACTCTTGAGAGTTCTTTGGACTGCAAGGAGATCAAACCAGTAAATCCTAAAGGAAATCAGTCCTAAATATTCACTTGAAGCTCCAGTACTTTGGCCCACATGATGCAAAGAACTGGCTCACTGGAAAGACCCTGATGCTGGGAAGGACTGAAGGCAGGAGGAGAAGGGGATGACAGAGGATGAGATGGTTGGATGGCATCACTGACTTGATGGACATGAGTTTGAGCAAGCTCTAGGAGTTGGTGATGGACAGGAAAGCCTGGCTTGCTGCAGTCCTTGGGGTCACAAAGAGTCAGACATGACTGAGCAACTGAACTGATCTGAACTGAGATGATGCTTTGGGGATTGGGTTCTGACTGGTAGAATCAGTATGTATATGAAAATCTGTTTTGATCATTGTTTAGACTTTTGTTTTAATTGAAGGAGCACACTTTTGCTGCTACTTCTCTATGATAGGAACCTAGTTCAGTATCCCCAGTGGCTCACTACAGACCCATCTTCTCTCAGTCCTAGGCTCTTTCTCTGCCCTAAGACCCTGGCGTGGACTTTTAAGGAAGGTTTTCTTAAAATTTCCTGACCTAATGAAGAACTCTAGGTATGGCAAAGGGCTCTTGAGATTAACTTTTTTTAGATTAGAGAACTTTAAAAAGTCAAGTTAATATTTAGCAGAAGGTGGCTGTATCCCTGGATAATGCAGAAAACGTAAGACTCCCTTGGTGGTCCAGTGGTTAAGAATCTACCTTGCAGTGTAGGGGATGTGAGTTCAATCCCTGGTCAGTGAACAAAGATCTCATGTGCCAAGGAGAAAGTGAACCCGAGCCACAACTAGAGAGCCCACGTGCCACAACTACTGAGCTGGAACACCACTGTTAGAGAGTCTGCGCACCGCAACAAAAGATCCCACATAATGCAACTAAGACTCATTGCAGCCAAATAACTAATTTTTTTTTTTAAGCAGAAAACATCCCCAATTTTAATAAACATATTTAAGTTAAGTTAGTCGCTCAGTGGAGAAGGAAATGGCAACCCACGCCAGTACTCTTGCCTGGAAAACCCCATGGGCAGAGGAGCCTGGTAGGCTGCAGTCCATGGGGTCGCGAAGAGTCGGACACGACTGAGCGACTTCACTTTCACTTTTCACTTTCCTGCATTGGAGAAGGAAATGGCAACCCACTCCAGTGTTCTTGCCTGGAGAATCCCAGGGACAGAGGAGCCTGGTGGGCTGCCGTCTATGGGGTCGCACAGAATCAGACACTGAAGTGACTGAAGTGACACTGAAGACTGAAGTGACTTAGCAGCAGTAGCAGCAGTCGCTTAGTGGTGTCTGACTCTTTGTGACCCCATGGACTGTAGCCCTTCTGTTCATGGGATTCTTCAGGCGAGAATACTGGAGTGGGTAGCTGTTCCCTTCTCCAGAGGATCTTCCCAATTCAGGGATTGAACCAGATCTCCCATATTACAGGCAGATTCTTTACCATTTGAACTTACAGGAATATTAATGAGCATTTATTGATTGCTCTTGCTAAACTGAAATAAAATGATTCCTTTAGAGTGCTGGGTACCTAAGTTGCTTTCTGGACTATTTGATTTGGAACTATATTATTTAGATAAATTTACCTTTGAAAATAGAACCTGGCTCCAAATTATTCAGTCCTTCCTTTATCCAAAGATCAGGGCCAGATTTGCTATAGCAGTAATGAAATTGAAGCCCCAGCATCCCTTACCTGCATTCTCAAGACAGCTAAGAGTTTCTGGGAGTTTTAGAGGTTCTGATGGGGAGAAGAGCCAGGTAATAATCAGAATGCTTTTCATTTAAGCATTTCTGGTAAAATACCTCAGGAGAAAGGATCTAATCTCTAAATCTCCAGTGTCTGTATGTCTGTGTGATTTATTTTCTCATTCTACATTGAAATTCATAGGTGTCACTAACTTAATAATTAAAAGTTTGTATTCTTTTCACAAAGAGGGCTCCCTAAACTGTATAAGCCTCATAGATTCTTATCCACCCCTAATACAGACAATTATTTTTTTAATATTATAATATCAAAAATAACATTTATATTATGGTTTATTTTCTGACTATAAAAATACAACAGGGCACCAGTATCTTGCATGGTGTCATTGTATGTATTTAAAACGACACCTACTCGGAATAGATGTACTGCATGAGTACACAACATGGAGTGCCCCATGTGCTTGGCCCTCTTCCGCGGGATGCATCCCATAAACTGCATGTGGCAATCCGAGGTCCATGTAAGGATTTAGAAAATGCAGAGAGGTTTATAAATGGAAATGAAGATTATTCATAGTCCCACCCCAAAATAACCAGAGTTCACATTTTGATTTACAATATTTTCATACACATACACACACACACAATTGGTATCACATTGCATATCACCTTTTTTGCGTAGCATTATATATTAGATATGTTCCTAGGTAGTGAAATACTCTTTGATAAGTCATTTATAATTGACCACATAATAGTCTATCATTGGACTATTTCTTAATTTATTTACAGTCTTCCAATATGGGTCATTTGAGTTGGTTTCCACTTTTTTCTATTTAATTAAATAACATTGCATAGAACATCTCTGTTCTACACACAATTGCACTCATCTCACACGCTAGTAAAGTAATGCTCAAAATTCTCCAAGCCAGGCTCCAGCAATATGTGAACCGTGAACTTCCAGATGTTCAAGCTGGTTTTAGAAAAGGCAGAGGAACCAGAGATCAAATTGCAGACGTCCTCTGGATCATCGAAAAAGCAAGAGAGTTCCAGAAAAACATCTATTTCTGCTTTACTGACTATGCCAAAGCCTTTGACTATGTGGACCACAATAAACTGTGGAAAATTCTTAAAGAGATGGGAATACCAGGCCACCTGACCTGCCTCTTGAGAAACCTATATGCAGGTCAGGAAGCAACAGTTAGAACTGGACATGGAATAACAGACTGTTTCCAAATTGGAAAAGGAGTACGTCAAGGCTGTATATTGTCACCCTGCTTATTTAACTTCTATGCAGAGTACATCATGAGAAACGCTGGGCTGGAGGAAGCACAAGCTGGAATCAAGATTGCTGGGAGGAATATCAATAACCTCAGATATGCAGATGACACCACCCTTATGGCAGAAAGCGAAGAACTAAAGAGCCCCTTGATGAAAGTGAAAGAGGAGAGTGAAAAAGTTGGCTTAAAGCTCAACATTCAGAAAACTAAGATCATGGCATCTGGTCCCATCACTTCATGGGAAATAGATGGGGAAACAGTGGAAACAGTGTCAGACTTTATTTTGAGGGGCTCCAAAATCACTGCAGATGATGATTGTAGCCATGAAATTAAAAGACACTTGCGCCTTGGAAGGAAAGGTATGGCCAACCTAGACAGCATATTAAAAAGCAGAGATGTTGCTTTGCCAACAAAGGTCTATCTAGTCAAGGCCATGGTTTTTCCAGTAGTCATGTATGGATGTGACAGTTGGACTATGAAGAAAGCTGAGCACCGAAGAATGAATGCTTTTGAAACTGTGGTATTGGAGGAGACTCTTGAGAGTACCTTGAACTGCAAGGAGATACATCAGTCCATCCTAAAGGAGATCAGTCCTGGGTGTTCATTGGAGGGCCTGATGTTGAAGCTGAAACTCCAATACTTTGGCTACCTGAAGTGAAGAGCTGACTCATTTGAAAAGACCCTAATTCTGGGAACGCTTGAGGGCAGGATGAGAAGGGGACGACAGAGGAGGAGATGTTGGATGGCATCATCAACACAATGGACATGGGTTTGGGTGGAGTCCGGGGGTTGGTGATGGACAGGGAGGCCTGGCATGCTGTGGTTCATGGGGTCGCAACTGAGCAACTGAACTGAACTGAATATGAGTCATTTGAGTTGGTTCCACTTTTTCTATTTAATTAAATAACATTGCATAGAACATCTCTATGCATACATTTTGATTCCAGCTTTTGAATATTTCATTATGGTAGATTCCTGGGAAAGAATTATGGGTTAAATAGTGTAAAGTTTTATTTTAAAGCTTTTGGGACATGTTCCCAGCAGAGTTCCCTGAAAGGTATTCACACGTGTGGGCTACCATGACTTCATCCTTCTCCATGCCTCCATGACATAGTTTTAATAAAGGCAGTGGGTCTTATTCACATAAATCCTTTAGTTTCTGGTAATCCTCTATAGTGCTGATTTGGTTATGTGGATTTAGACTAGAATGAAAGAGATGGGAATACCAGACCACCTAACCTGCCTCTTGAGAAATCTGTATGCAGGTCAGGAAGCAACAGTTGGAACCGGACATGGAACAACAGACTGGTTCCAAATAGGAAAAGGAGTACGTCAAGGCTGTATACTGTCGTCCTGCTTATTTAACTTATATGCAGAGTACATCATGAGAAACGCTGGTTGGAAGAAACAGAGGCTGGAATCAAGATTGCCGGGAGAAATATCAATAACCTCAGATATGCAGATGACACCACCCTTATGGCAGAAAGTGAAGAGGAACTAAAAAGCCTCTTGATGAAAGTGAAAGAGGAGAGTGAAAAAGTTGGCTTAAAGCTCAACATTCAGAATACAAAGATCATGGCATCCAGTCCCATCACTTCATGGGAAATAGATGGGCAAACAGTGGAAACAGTGTCAGACTTAATTTTTTTGGGCTCCAAAATCACTGCAGATGGTGACTGCAGCCATGAAATTAAACGACGCTTACTCCTTGGAAGAAAAGTTATGACCAACATAGATAGAATATTCAAAAGCAGAGACATTACTTTGCCGACTAAGGTCCGTCTAGTCAAGGCTATGGTTTTTCCAGTGGTCATGTATGGATGTGAGAGTCGGACTGTGAAGAAGGCTGAGCACCGAAGAACTGATGCTTTTGAACTGTGGTGTTGGAGAAGACTCTTGAGAGTCCCTTGGACTGCAAGGAGATCCAACCAGTCTATTCTGAAGGAGCTCAACCCTGGGATTTCTTTGGAAGGAATGATGCTATAGCTGAAGCTCCAGTACTTTGGCCACCTCATGAGAAGAGTTGACTCATTGGAAAAGACTCTGATGCTGGGAGGGATTGGGGGCAGGAGGAGAAGGGGACAACCAAGGATAAGATGGCTGGATGGCATCACGGACTCAATGAACGTGAGTCTGAGTGAACTCCGGGAGTTGGTGATGGACAGGTAGGCCTGGCGTGCTGCGATTCATGGAGTCGCAAAGAGTCGGACACGACTGAGCGACTGAACTGAACTGAACAGCTCACCTAAGACAATTTAATGTCTGACCTGAATTTTCTGAAACTATCTCATTTCTCCACCCTGGAGGAAAGCAGACACTCATGTCTGACAGTGTCAAAATAGCACAGATCAAGGTATTGATCAGGAGTGGATATGTTGTTTTCCCGTGGGAGGATAAAGATGGAGAAGCCAATCTATTATGCCTCTATCAGCTAGCTCCCTGGAAAGCAGTTGGGCTAATGATACAACTTATAACTGTCGATTTATTTTAGCTAGAAAGTAAACAATAACTCATCGTATTGTCATGGCATCTGTTAGGAGGATACTATTAAGGATGGCAGGCTCCAAATTTGGTGTTATTCTCTTTCATGTACGGTTTTTAAAAAGAGAAAGAAAAACCCGTCTTTTCTTAAATGGCAAGCATAGAATGCTCTTCACCTTCTCTGTTGGCCTCTGAGAACACATACGTTGGTATTTGATTAGAATTCTACTCTGATAACCTGTTTTTGCTAGTATTAGGGCTCTGTCTTCTCTGCTAGATTCTGTAGAGTTAATTAGAGGCTAATTGGTGTTCTTGCCTCCACCGATTGGAATTATAAAACCTTAGAAAATCTGAAGATGCATTTAAAATCCTGTAGTTCAGAGTTGTAAATCTGTAGCCTCTAGGCTGAATCTGCCCTATAGATATATTTAGGTTGGCTTAATGTATGTGTTTTTATACCTAGGGGTAATAGTTGCTGTGTTGTGTCATTTAATTCCGACGACCTTATGAGGTGAGTATTATTAGTGTTTTTATTTTAGATGAGAAAACCAAGATCTAGATATGTTAAAGAACTTGCCTGATATTTAAGTTAATTTGAGAGGTAAACCTGGGATTTGAATTCAGGCAATCTAGTTCCAGAGCCCGCTTGCCTATCTGCTGCAAAGGATGAGTTACCAACATTTTAAAAAAGGAAGAAGTCAAGAAATTTCTACATAATCACAGTATTCATGCCCTCTCTTGAACAATTGTAACATATGGTGAGGATCCAATGGAGATGAGGAGCATCATTTTTCGATAAGACACAGGCTTTTAAATTTGCCTTTCTTTCATCTGATCATCTCTCGTTTGTATAACAGCTGATCCCTGTTGGCATTTATGATTCCAGAGCTACTTCAGTGGTTCTCAGCTGAGGTGATTTTGCACCTTACTCCCTCCCCCAGAATAAATGCCAGGGATGCTTAACATCTAAAGAATTGCTTGATCCAAAATGTCAATAGTGGTGAGGTTGAGAAAATCCGATCTCATTTAACCTCCCCATTTCATAAATGAAAAAATTGAGATCAGAAAGGACTTGACTCGCTCCAGATCACAAAGCAAGTCAGAGTCAAGGAGGACAGGGCGCATAGCGCAGTTCCCCCTAACCCTTTCCTGGTTATAAGCTTTGTGAGCTTTGAGTAGAGGTTTTTAGAGATGTTGTCTTTCTATGTTGTTTTGTTAAAATGAGAAAAAGAGAACTTAATATTACAGTGGTTGTGAAAAATCTTCATTGTCTAATCTGTTGGCTGGGAAGATTTGCTAATTGAGAATCCTCTTAATTAGGCTTGAGTGAAAAATCGTATGCTTCAAAGCAGCTGCCAGAATCCAACCATAAATCATACCTTTTTCAAAGAATCTATAACATGTATTTATTATATAACATGCACATGAGGGCCAGAAATATTATTGTTTTTCTTCCGAAAGTGTACAGTTTATAAGGAAGAGGAGAGATATTACTTTCAGTTTTGATTCAGTTAATGAGCAAGGCCAGGAAGTTCACAAGCCTCTAAACTATGTCCTTTATTGTGGGTTTTTGTGATTCTGTAGTCATGTGAGATCAGGCAGTTAGTCTTAGCTCAAGTCTCCGAACTTCTTTGCTTTACGTAGATTCCATTCAGGCTGTTGCCAGAGTTCAGATAATATGTTTTGAGGTTGAACATTTCTGAGACTTCTTCAGGACCTGAAATAGGTTGCTTAGACCAACTGGCTTCATGTTTAGCCTTTTTGTTCTAGGTACAGGGAAGAAGACACAGAACTGGGAGCTTTATACACATATGATGGCTATCATAATAGTTAAAGTTTTCTACACGGCAGGTACTGCTGAAAGCCTTAGTGTGGATTATCTTTATTTTCATGTAGCCAGTATTTTCTGCACTGAACTCTGTTACTTCATAAGGAAAATATATATCTTAACATAATCAAAGCTCCAAGGTAGGACAGCTATAGGGCTGGTTAATTTGGTGTAAAAACAGTGTCCTGAGTGTTTTTATGTTCTTTACATCATGTCATTCCAGGCTGCCTTTCTCAGGTGGTTAGATTGGTCCTCAGGGGAGATAGCCTGATGTAGCTGTCATAGGCTATCATCATGGCTGCTGCAGTTCCTGCCATCACATCCTGTCATGACAATTTCTAGTGAAAGAGAAAAGATCATTACTTTCTCTCTGTGTGTCTTGTTTTTTTTTTTTTTCCAAATCCAGAGTAGAAACCTTTCCAGAGACCCTCTGCATACATCCCTCACAACTGATTGGCCAGAATAATGTCACTTGTCTATTTCTTAGTCACTCACTGGCAAGGGAAATGGGTTAACATATTGGGCATAGTGAAACACTGAACTGTGAGGAGGATTTTAGCCGAACAAAATCAGGATTCCATTAACAGAAAGAAGGGGGAATGACTGACAGGTCATTAGGAAACCAGCAGGGCCTCTTAAAACCATTTTGAGATGAGCTGAGTTTCTGTTGTTGTTGCCTTACCACTGAGCATGATAGAAACCCTTCCCTAAGCAAATGGGTCAAATTGCATGCTGCAGTTGGATTTCTAGGGGCTCAGGATGAGCTAGGGGCTCAGGATGAGCTAGTGCCTCCTTCAAGCTGAGACAGGGAAGGCAGGGTGGATCATCCCACTGAACTGGTAGGCCCAGGAGCTGGAGCCCTTCATGCTGGTTGTTGACCGGCAGTTTCCTGGTGCTTCTTGCTCTGCCCAGTGGCAGTGCCTGCTGTAGAGCAAGCAGTGGCCCCACAAACTGATGCCAACAAAAAACTGAACTCACAACCTCCAATAGCTGATAAGTTCTCCCTCTAAAAACCAAGAAAGAAGATGGGTCTTCCTCACCCCGCTTTGGTGACATGTTTTCTTCTTTGAGATTTGGCCATGAGGTTCAGTTTCAACTTTCATCCAGGTTATCATTGGTAAGGAACCTAATGATGAATGCCTCATTCCTATGCTCCATGGCTGGTTCCTTCTATATACTACAATTGTCTAGACTGCTGGACAGAAAGTCAGTATTTATATAGGCTATCATACACACTACAGTCTGAGTCTGAATCCTAATACCCACAGCCACTAGTGGGAGGCTTGAGAGTTACTTAATTTCTCTATATCCTAGTCTCCCCAGCTATAAAATGTAGATAATAGTAGTATTTGTCTCTCAGAGTGGTATTACCTATATGTATTTAAATGAAAATGTATACATAAAATATTTAGAACAGGGTTTGACATGTAGTAGACCTCAAAGAATAGTAACTATTAATATTATATTTAGGAAATATGGGCTTCCCTTGTGGTTCAGACAGTCAAGAATCTGTCTGCATGGCAGGAGACCCAGGTTCGATTCCTCGGTCGAAAAGATCTCCTGGAGAAGGGAGTGGCAACCCCCCCCAGTATTCTTGCCTGGAGAATTCCATGGACAGAGTAGCCTGGCGGGCTACAGTCCATGGGTTTATAGAGTTGGAAGCAACTGAAGAACTAACACTTTCACTTTTCACTTTAGGAAATATGCCAAGTTCTAGAGTGATCCATAGATGACCAATTAATACTCTGTAGTAGTCAGTATCAAGATCTAGAATCAGACAAATAGGTTTCTTCTAATTTTTGCTGACCTGCTAATCCTCAATTTTGTCCCCAGAAAAATGTCCTATAAAAGTAAAATGAAACTGTTGTGAGAATTCAGTAAAATAGTATACCCAATGCTTAATTAAACTGAACTACTGTTAATAACATTCCAGTTTTCAGTGACAGCATGCCTTTGCTCTGTCAAGAATAAGTATATGCACATTCTTGAGCTCTAGATTTGGGGTTTTTTCTCTCCCTCCTCTCTCAGTCCAGGCCTCCAGAGATCGTGGAAGTTTATTTAAACTTCTGATTTACACACTGGCTGTCAGTGCCCTCCTTCTAGACTCTTCAAAGCTGGGGCCTAATTGGGATGCAAATGTCTCCCCCGGTAGCCAAGCTTTGCTTCTGTCACCAGGGGAAGGGTCTTGGCCATCCAGGGCAAGATGTTTGGTAAAAAAGGACCCCTCCCTGGGGCTCTCTACTTTTGTGGGGAGAAAAGGATAATGATGTATGAGACAGCGATGCTTTCGGAGCCCAAGGAAGACATGACAGACAGAATAATATGGGAGGAAAATACTGTCTTCGTAATGGAGACTGATGGCCTCTGCTTGTCTTCCCGGCTTTGTTAGGGTTAGGGCTGAGCCGGGCCCTCTTCATTTTGTGGCAGGTTGGGTATGGCGTCCACACTGCCTGCAGTGGTAGCCGTCAACCAAGGTGGGGGTGGTGGGAGAAACAAACAGAGGGGGTTTGTGTGGCATTGAGTGCTGGCCTCAACACCTCCCCTTAGCTCTGACATGCCTGTTTGTCAGGAATGACAGGCCTCATTTGATCTGTTCGTAAGTGCAAGCTTTTGGGATTTTTGTCCTCCTCCCTTAACTCTTCTCCATGTCCCCTTCGTCCGGTAAAAAACAACTAAGTTGAACTAAGAACTCTAAGGTTAGGGGAAAAAAAAAAAAAAAGGCCCCGTATCTTTTCCTAAGCACTCCTACTCCCCCTCCAGGTCCCTACTTGGCTGCAGGAAAGAAAGCCTAAAACTAGAGTAGGAATGTCATCTTTAGAAATCATCTTTTGGAGCAGTTTTATTAATTTCACTTCTCTGTGGTTACCACATGTTTGGGGAAGACAATTGATTTCACAGATCTGTGTGGGAGGCTGAAGATTTGGCTCTGAGGCGGCAGAGAAAACGTACAGCAAGAACAGGCTCACTAATTGACACACAGCAAAGATGTTCTTTAAGGAAACTTTTCTTTCAGTGCCTGCTTTTTTAAATTTAAATTTTTAATTTTTAAGTTAATTGTATTTTTTTTTTTTTGAGGGAGACTATTTTTTTTCCCTCTACCCATTCATCTTCCTCCCTTTAACCTCCTTCCCCAATATTTCCATGTAAGAAATTAAGAGAAAAGCTGAACCAAGTGTTAAGTCATCATTTTGACTTCAACGACGACTAACATGTCCAAGGCCAAGGCTTCAGCAGATATAATCTCTCACTGTCTGGGATGGTATTGCTGCTTCTGCTTCTAGTTTGAAACTTTCAGTTGAGATGTCTTTGGTATGAGCAGGGTCTCAGAAAGGTAGGGAGAAGCAGGTGATTCAGGTCGGCCCATGAGCCTTTGTATTTGGGACAGGTATGCCCACAGGTATGGAGGTCACTGTTACATTTTTAAGGGAGAGAGACAATTAGAGCTTTTGAGATGTCAGCTTGAATGAGTGCATCATCTAGAAGGAATCAGTTCTGATTCTAAATAAATAATAGGCCAAGCTGAAAAAAAAAGTCTCAATTGTTAGATCTGTGGGTGGTGGTGGGTGAGTAGCTGCTGTTTTAGAACTTTAAATGTGGGTTCCTTGGCATTAGTTTTATTTAAAATACAGTGGTAGCTCTTCCACGCCCTCTGAAAAGTTAATAGCCCACCTTAAAGGAGATGGTAGTCCTGCAGTGTTTCTATGTTACTAATTATACTGCACTTGTGGGAGGAGTACATGGCACTTCAGGGAACCCACAAAAGACAGAGTTCCTCCCAAAACAACTTCCACAATGATTTGAGACAGATAAGGCGATGACTTGATCCGCAGATGATTGGGGGCCTGATGTGACATAGACAGGAGTAGGCTTGGGGACATATGTCCTTGCCCAAACACTCAAGAAATCCATCAAATGGTCACTCGTGCTGCTGAAAGCCAGCTGTGTTCACCTTGTCCCTTTTCTGAAAGCCAGCTGTGTTCACCTTGTCCCTTTTCTGTGTTCTTTCATTTGCTCTGTCCTCCAGTCCTCTATTCAAAGCAATCAGGTCCTGATTGAGCTGAGAGGCCTTGTCCCACCATCAAGGTTCTGCCCCAGAGTTCCTCTGAGTAGCATGAAAATGAGTAACGTGTCTGAGCTAGTCACGTATGTGGATCCTGAAGAACTGTCTCTGAAGTTATAGAAGGGAAGGAAGCGCCTGAGAAGATTGGTGTGGGTGGGAGGCCGTTCCAAGTTCAGATGATGACAAGAAAGCTGCTATGGGGCTCATCTAGAGGTTCCTCAGGTGAGGAACTGAATCCCAGCTCTTGTTTCTAACCCTCTCTGTGACCTCAGCTGAGCTCTAAACTCTCCCCAGAAAAATGGGTGTTATATCATATCAGGTTGCCAAAGAGGAGTATTATTCCAAATGCTAAAGCCTTGCATTAAAAAAAAAAGTGAGACCAAGGGAAGGAAGGAAAAAGGGGGCTGTGAGTGGAGAGGAAGTGACACGTTTCATGAAATCGGAGCTTTTCAAGATTGGTTTGGGCACAGTTTCAAGAGGAAGTGCCGGTTATTAAGACAAACAATTGCTAATCTAATCTCTATCAGGAGACATATTTAAGTTCAAGCACACATTTTTCTTTTTTTTCTTTTTGACTCTTCTGGATATTTGATTTTTCAACTGAATGCTGTAATATGAGTATAAATTTGATGGAAGAAAAACAATTTAAGGAAGAACTGTTTCTGATGTCTGCTACATGTATGAAGCTGAAGAAATTCTATTAGCAATCTAGAACAATGTAATTTTTTGGACTTCTGCCTAAAGCTCCCCTTGCTAGTTAACTAGTTAATCTTCACTTAACTAGAACTTCCTCCTCTGAAGGCTTCCTGTGCCCCTCTTCTGGCCAGGATCCTCTCCTCCGGGCTCTGCGGCTCCGCAGGCACACTGACATCTGAAGACATCACACTAAGCCAGAATGGCCTGGTTACTTGTCTTTCTACTAAACTGTGTTTGCTTCTTAAAGACCGAAGATGCCTGGCCTGTGTTAGATGCTTCATAAACATTACGTCAGTGTTGAATGTAGATGGAAAATAGAGAAATAAGGATTATCCCTGTATTGGTTTTGTATTGCTGTGTAGTAAATTACCACAAGCTATGTAATAAATTACCTCAAACTTAGTGGCTTAGAACAACTCGCATTTTTCATGTTAGTTTCAGTGGGTCAGGAGTCTGGGCACAGCCTAGTGGAGTCCTATACTCAGGCTCTCAGCAGGCTGCAGTTGGATGTTGACCTGGTCTGTGGTCTCACCTGGGAGCTGTTGAAAGAATTCATTTTCTTACGGTTGTACTGGCAGTGACGGGCACAGAGGGGAGGTCATCCTTGCTTCTTGCTGGCTATTGGCTGGAAGCCACCCTCGAGTCTAGAGGCCACCAGCAAGTCCCACAATGGATGTTTGCTTTTTCAAGGCTTTCAGGAGAATCTCTGTCACTCTAGTTGGCTGAGACAGATTTCACATAACATAATGTAATCAAGTGAGTGACACCTCATCACCTTTGTTATATTTCTATTTGTTTAAAGCATTTCCTAGGTCTTGCCACACTCAGAGGGATGGGATTATACAAGGGCATAAGCCAATGAGGTAACTTTTGGTTAGGAGGGTCTTCCTCAGTCTCTACATAATCGATTCCACTATCATGAGCACTTTTACTCCACCAAAAGCCTTTTTTGAGGCTTGCAGGAAAGTAGTTTATTTCTAGCCTGTGCTTCATTATCTAAATCAGTTTTTATATTTTGTGGTTATAAGCATAGCAATGTGATATTTCTCAAGTCATGTGTTGTGTAAAAGTCCTCATGTTAATCATTTAGGTATTAGTTCTCAGCTCCAGTCCGTCCACCCTAGCTTCTTTTTATATCAGGGGGCAGGAGGAGGGGAGAGGGGACTTGCTGCTTCCTATCTGTTGGTGTCAGCATCCAGCCAGCATTGGCAGTTGATTCTGGTCCAGCCTCTCCTAGGACTTCCAAAACCAGCCTCAATGTACCCATCAGAGAGCAGCACTAGGTGGGCGGTACTCTCTCCACAGAGGTCTGAGCTCCAGCTCTGTGGGACCTTCTTCCAAGCTTGCAGGTTTTAATAACCGTGTTTACTTCTCTTTGTTCTCCTTAGCGGTAGTGTCAATGTCTGCAGTTATTCCTTGGCATTAGCTTAATATTTCATTTTGCTTTCCTCTAACACCTATTTAACCAAAGCCCTGCATTATATTTTCTTTGTTAAAATACCTAATATGATTTATATTCCTCATTGACCCTGACTGATACAGCACTTTAATTTTCAATGAAGTTACCAAGAAATTGTAGGGTGTTACTTAATAACTGCTATTGGAATTTTTTACACCAAAGTAACTGACATTTAGCAAACAGATGAAATTCATCTTCTGGTTTCCAAGTTGATGCTTTTAGAATGCTGGGTCCATAATTGACTTTGCCAGTCTATTTAAGGCTTCCTGGCTAAGTAGTAATAGATATAAATAAGCTCTCAGGGGGTGATTCATTCATTTACTCCCCAAATTACAGTGAACCATGACTAGAGAGACTCCAGCCCCTGAGAAGCCCAAACTTAGAAATCAGCAAAGCTATTTGTGTGAAGTTATGGACTATACCCGGATATCCCCATTTCGCAGATGTGGAAACTGA
Organism: Budorcas taxicolor; assembly: GCF_023091745.1. Lineage (NCBI taxonomy): Eukaryota > Metazoa > Chordata > Mammalia > Artiodactyla > Bovidae > Budorcas > Budorcas taxicolor. The sequence continues at coordinate 26,836,554 of NC_068914.1, forward strand.
AAGGTTGATTTTCATCCAAGGGCTCTTGCTGGTAGAAGCCTTAGAATCAGGCACTCTTGGTTATAGAAATCGTATCACCTAGGCCCTGAACTAGTTTCTCTTCCCTTGTTTCCTAACTTTTTAAATGGCATCTATACCCAAGTTCAAAATCTTTGAGTCACTGAAAGATGACTCCAGCATCTCCTTCTCTCTTAAATTAGGCCTGCTGATCTTCCTCCAAAATGTTTCTCCCATCTGTCCCCTACATTTGTTTGCTACAGTGGGTGAGTTTTGTTTAGGCCCTCACTATTTCTTGCTCAGGCTATTAAAATAGCCTTCTGATTGGGCTCTCTGTTGTCCGTTTGGTACACTGCTCTTGGAAAAATGTGTCTCATATATAACTCGGAGAATATTACTCCTCTCCTCAAGGACTGGAGAAGGCAATGGCATCCCACTCCGGTACTCTTGCCTGGAAAATCCCATGGATGGAGGAGCCTGGTAGGCTGCAGTCCATGGGGTCGCTAAGAGTAGGATACGACTGAGTGACTTCAATTTCACTTTTCACTTTCATGCATTGGAGAAGGAAATGGCAACCCACTCCAGTGTTCTTGCCTGGAGAATCCCAGGGACGGGGGAGCCTGGTGTGCTGCCGTCTATGGGGTTGCACAGAGTCAGACATGATGGAAGTCACTTAGCAGCCTCAAGAACTATTGGTGGCTCCCAGTTGCCTATAGGGTAACATTCAAATATCTCAGCTGGACAGATAGAGCTTCCTTCAAAATTTGATCTCAGATATGTTCCTAGCATTACCTCCTGTTTCTCCCTGTTAGGTATCCTTCGTGCCAGCCATGCCGGTACTCCTAACGAATCTGTCTTTCCTCCTGCTAAAGCTGGCACACTTTCTTATCATGAACTCCTCTTGCCCATCTCCTCTCCCTGAAATCCCACCCAGTGCCTAAGAGTCAACTCAACTTCCACCTCTTCTTTCCACCTTTCTTGTTTATCTGAATTGAATGATCTCTTCTTCCGCTTTCTGAAATGACTGTGTAAGGCACGGATGGATGAGGATGAGAGCTGCAGAGCAGGACAGCTGGCACTGATGATGACCTATCCTGTCCTATGACAATGTGTACTATGCTCTTTATTCACATCATCTCATTTAATCCTCATAAATTCATTTGAGATATGGACTTTGCTTTACAGATGAGAAAGCTGACTTTGTGAGGTGACGTACATTGTTCGGTATCATGGAGCTCATTTTCTATCTTATATAAATTACTTGTATATCCTCTTTTCTCTCCTCTGAATGGGTAGCTCACGGAGAGCAAGGAGCATTCCTTGTTCAGCTATGATCACGTGTTCCAGGCTTATGGTGGGTAATAAATCACCAATTTGCTGAAAAGTCTCAGAATTCACACGTTTTGCACCAGATTGTTTTGCTTTATTCTTTGGTAGATTTTATTTGATTGGTTATATAGCAAGTATATGGGCTTCCCAGGTGGGCGCTAGTGGTGGAGAACCCACCTTCACCAACTCAGGAGGCATAAGAGACGCGCAGGTTTGATCCCTGGGTTCGGACGATCCCCAGAGAGGGCATGGCAACCCACTCCAGTATTCTTGCCTGGAGAATCCCATGGAGAGAGGATCTGGCGGGCTTCAGTCCATAAGGTCACAAGGAGTCAAACACAACTGAAGCAACTTAGCACAACAACAACACATCAAGCATATGCCTGTGTTCTATGTAATGTAAATGGGGGGCAGGTTGACAGGGAGGAAGGAGTATTTCTAAAAAGACTAGCATAAATTGGTTCCTGGATTCCTTCTGTTATAGTTTGAGAGATGATCTTAGCTTGACAGTGGTTCCTGAAGTTTTTGCTCTAAGGAGTTACACTTGAATTCAAGAGCACTTTCAATTTGTAAAGAAACTGCAGTGAGTATTCATCATGCAAAAGACTCCTGAAGGTCTGCTAATGATCACTTTGTTTTCTAAGTTTGAAGTTTTGTATATTGGCATATTCTTTTTTAAGAGCAGGGCATTGCCCAGTACACAATGAGAGAGGCCTGTCTCTTTGGAAATTTTAATGCAGCCAGAGTTTGGGTGGGAATTATTAAAAAACTACTCAAATGACTTATTAAACAAAAAGTCAGGAGCATAGATTCAAGGTCATGAGCTGGAGCCTTGAGGTCAGAAGGAGCTTGATTCCATTGGAAATAGTAAGACTGACCTTTTAAGACGGCAGCTTTGTGGAGATGGCCATGTAGATAACACCTCGGGATTCAGTGCAGAGGGACACATTTTTGGTAAATGCATTCAGTTGCCTTTTGCTCTGGTTTCAGGGCTGCGAGAGCTGTGGGAAAATGCTGCTCCCGGATTTGAGATGGCTTTCAAAGAACCAAGGGCTCCTTATGCAGCCCCACTTCCGGGTGGCCATTTCGTATTCTTGTGAGGGGCCCAGGGAACAGAGATGGAAGTGTCTGAGATGCGGGGGAGGAGGGAGGAAGTTCAGGAAAGAGTCCAGGATAACCAGACTGCTTTCAAACAAGTGGAGGAGGTGGGGAGTGGTGGGGAGGGGCGGTGTTTGAGGGCCAGGGGAACAGCTATTCACCATTTATCTTTTTTTCCCCCTGAGTACCTTGTCCAGGAGCCATTCCTGTGATTCTTGATGAGGGATGAAATCCTCCCCTTTGTGCTTAAAGGTACCACAAATGGCCTGTCCCTAGGTGGGGACCTGAGTTGGAAGGATTTCCTACTCTGGGAATGAAGTCCTATTGCTCTCTCTCCACTTCCCTGGCCTTGGTCAGAGTTGTTTTGGGTCATAGATATGGCAGAGATAACTGGTCACCATGGGATTGTACCTTCTCCAGCATTACTGTGCTGCTTGACTGCCCCATAGCTCACTGGGCTGCGTGGACACAGAACAGCTCAGCCTGCACTGGCAGTCTCACTGCCCTGGCCACTGAACAGTTGTTCAGGCCCAGGTCCAGGGAAGCCAGGGATGCTGATCTGCTGGCCAACACTGGGTAGGGAGATCCCTCCATTGTTGGCCCCACAGATAGGCTGAGCAGATTTGAAGAATGAGAATAGCAGGGCAACTCTTTATTATTAAACAGTTATTAAGTGGCATGGTGTCACTTATTTGTTATTAAGTGACATGGGGTCATTTCTGAGAGTAAAAAGGGGCAGTAAATTATAAATACGTTGGGCCACAGGCAAAAACTTAAATTGTCTGTGACGAACCTAGAATCACTATGCTGAAAGCTACCTTGGTCTCAATTTAATTTACCAGCATTTCTTAAGCACCTTTGCACCAGTCATTGTCCCCTTCTGTAACTAGGCACAGACATGTCCACAAGAAAATAACATGATAGGGTATTAAGTGTAATGATGAACAAGAGCAGAGACCACAAAAGGAGGGTGAGGTTACCGTCTGGGGCAGTGACTAGGAGAGTGGATAGGGAGGGTTTCAATCAAGGAGTTTTGAAAGACCAGTATTTCATAGACATATAGATGGGGGTAAGGATTCTACAAGGAGAGAACTGTAACTGTGAAGTCACGGATACTTGAAATACACAGCACATTGGAGGGATTGTTAAGAAGTGTGGCACTGATGGAGAGTGAAGTGTGAAGCAGGAGTGTCGGGAGATAAAGCTAAATGGAAGCCAAATCAGAAATGGCCCCATAGGCCATGCCAGCCAGCTTGGACATATCTGCAGGGTTGGCAAACTGCAGCCCATGGGCTCAATCCAGTCTACTACTTGTTTTAGAAAAATGAAATTTCAATGGAATACAGCCGAACTCACTCATGATGTATCATATATGGCTGCTTTTTACACTACAACAGCAGAGTTCAGTAGTTACAGTACAAACTACATATGGCCTATAAAACCTCAAATGGTTATTCCTTCTTTGCAGAGAAAGTTTGATGACCCCTGACTAAAAGTCACGGTGGAAACACTGAAGGGCTTTAAGTAATAGTATCAACATATCTCTGCTGGAGAAAGATCTCATGGAATAGGAGGGAGGATAGAATTGTTGGAGAAGAAAGGTAGGAACCTATATCGATAGACTTTTAGTCATGCAATTAAACTTTATTGAGGGTTCACTCAATAAAGGTCAACACTCCAGCAGGCTGGGAACTCAGTGATGAATACACAGTCCACTCCTCACAACCCCTGTAAATCAGACAAGAAAAGAAAAGGATCTGGACCACGGCTGTAGAAGTGAGAATGGATAGGAGAGGTTTAGAGAGATGGAGTTGGAGATTCAGGGCTCCAGATTTGGGGCAGGTGTTGATGGTGCCCTTCTCTGAAATGGGAACACTCCAGGAGAAGTAGGTTTTCTTCCACCTAGCTCCTCCCTGGCCCCCTTGAACTAACTGCATTTTCCCTGTTAGATAACACTGTTAAGAGCTTTCTAAAGACATAAATGTTTTGACTGGATTCAGCTTGATCTCATACTGATACCTGAACAAGAACTAATTTAATAGAGTGTACACCACCCTAATTCATTTTCATCCAGAAAAGACCCAAGCCCTACATAAATCTGGAGGAAAAGATCCCCCAAAGGTTCATGGGAAACCAATGCTACAGCTACTTCCCCAAGCCGGGGGGTAGAAGGGACTGCCTTCACCATGCTGGTACACTCAGTAGCGGATTGGCTTCCCGGAATGTAGTAGGTGCTCAACAAGTGTGCATTGGATGAACATCTGAGATAGAATCACTTAGGGTCCTGGCAAAAGAGATGGTATGCTCAAGGGCTTCACAGTCTGTTTAATGAAGGGTCTGTTACAGAGGTGAGGGCCAGTGAGTGGAAGCACTGGGGATGGTGACGCAACCAGATACTAGCAACAGTGGAAATGTCTCCTCTTCTCTTCTCAACCTGAGGGAGGGGAAAGGTGTCACTAAGCCCAGTGTGAGTCAGAATCACAAAAGAGCAGGGGCTGAGCTGGGGCTATAAGGAATTTCAGCCACACAGCCTAGTGTGGAGGGAGGAGGGCAGAAGGGGCAAATGGGAGAGTACAGACACCAGCCTGTAATGCCTTCCCTCTGACCTGCTGGTATTTCCACTGATTTACCCTCATCAGGAGGCTTAGAGCAGGGAAGCCAGGACTCACAGTGGGTAGTGGCCATCCTTTCAAGTACACAGAGCTAGGAAGAGAGGAGCCTCTTTTTTGATTTCTTTTAGTTTTGCAGAACTTGGATCTCATCACACTTGTACTACTGAATTACTAATGGCAATATTGAAATACCTGCATAGGCATATCATTATCTAGCTAAATAGATAGTCCTTGGTTATATATTCCTGCTAGTAGCTCTGACACTCCTAACAAGTGCTAGGTGCTTTACTGTGAGTCACGGACAAAAATGGCTAGACATTCCTCACAGACAGAGCCATATGTGAGCATTTTTGAACAGAAAGCTCTCTGCATATTCCAGTAGCATAGATTACTGGAAGTGGAATCCTGTGCCAAGGGGAATTCACAGTTCACATTCTGATAGACAAATCTGCTTTCTAAAAAGGCTAATGTACACTCCAAAAAGGCTCTCAAGTATTTGAGTTTGTCCATTTCACCACACTGTCTTTCTCCCTGGTCTCTGGTGAGGTTAAGCATCTTTCCATATGTTGATCAGTCCTTTGTAATTTTTCTGTTGTGAAACATAGTGGTTTGAGCTAGTGTTGGAAGCCAAGAGTGCTTTGTGAATTCAGACCCTATCTTTGCTGTTTATCTGCTGTGTGACCCTAGATAAGTTATTTCCCTCCATTCCTCATTTGTGAATTGGGAAAATGAGACTATCTACCCTTTGGGGTTTTGGAGATTGGTAAGTGCTTAGACCTCTGGAGAGGGGCATGGCAACCTACTCCAGTATTCTTCCCTGGAGGACCCCATGGACAGAGGAGCCTGGCAGCTACATGTCCAAAGTCAGACATGACAGAAGTGACTTAGCCCACACGCACCCAAGTGCTTAGACACACCTAATGTATGATGAGTATAGTGAGTTTGACATAAGAATTAGCTATCATACTTGCCTACATCATTTGTCCATTTTTTCTCTCCCACTGTTATTGACAAGTGATTAGGGCTGAGGGCCATCAGGCAGAGAAGGAGGCCCATTTCTACAGCTCCTGTTCTGTTTCTGAGATGGTCTGCTGTCCCAGTAACATGACTTGCACTGACATGGTAACATTATTTCCTACCTGGACCACAGACAAGGGCGCGTTTTGCTCAGGGAATGTGAGTGCCTTGGCTCTGCCCATGTCTTTGGGGTCCTGAGCTGTCAGAATTTGACCTGAGGTTCTCCCATGGCCCATTTTGCCCCGGGGAGGGGCAACCAGCTCCTGTGCATTCACTGCTCTGGGCAAGCCTCTAGGCCTTTTGAGCTGGGCCAGCCTTTTCTCAGGCAGCCACCAGGTGGAACTGCTCGGCTCTGGGCCTGTGGTAGGCCAGGTGCTCTGTGTGCTTACTTGCAGCGGTGGCTGCGGGCTGTGGTTGTGGCTGCCTGAGCTATTGCTACTGTTGGGGAGATCACACGCCCACAAGGGGAATGCCTCAAGTTGCTGAAAAAAAAAATATATATATATATATATTTGAAGGAGAAAGAGAAGAGCTGCTTCCTTTGTAGGCCAGCCTCACAGTTATGCAACTTTGACTGTACATTTTCTGAATTTCCATGCAAGTGAAGGTCACCTTCAGATAAACTGAGATTCTTCTATCATAGTCACAGGAAAATTCAAGGGTATAAGCAGGTTTTAGGTGTTACTCGGAGATGAATGTGTGTATAGAGTCCTACAGTGAGACTGAGGCTTACACAGGCAATGCAGGAAGTCACCGTCATATCACCAGTATACCTGTGAGTGCCAGCACCTGCGTCACTCTCTTTATTGGTGCCACTTACATGCCAGGAATTGTCTGACGTGTCCGGTCTCCTTCTCATAGTCATAGAGCAAGGAAGATATTATCCCAATATCAATGATGAGAAAATTAGAGTTCAGAAAGTTTAACTGTCCTGAGCAAGATTCATAAGCCAGAACATGGCAAAGTCACATTTTGAAAACAGATCTTCCTGATATTATCAAAGTTTTTTCTTTTTCCACCTCCCAGTGCATAGAGTTGGAAGGGACACTAGAGTTTATAATTTCTCTGTGCCCAAGATCACAAAATTAGTTACTGGCAACATTGGAACTAATATCTTCTATCTCCCAGTCAAGTATGTTTTCTAGCAGATGAGTTTGTTCCATAAAAGTCTTAGCTAAAAAAACTGCTAGATGAATAAGCAACACATGAATAAATCAAGAGTCAGCTAGGGAAGTAGAGAGTGATTATAGGTTGTGGATTCAGACACTTTGGTTCTGCCACGTCCTAGCTGTGTGGGCAAGCCTCAGTTTGTCATCTGTAAAATGGCAATAAAGTAACACTGACATAAAAATACTGAAAATGAGTTAATATAAGCCATATGGTATGTAGTAGGTAGTTAAATTATCTGTCCCTAGAAGAATGATTTTGAAATAGTGTTGGATCCAAGACTTCTTTTCTCACTCAGTTTAGCTTGAAAGTGAGATCTGGAAAGGCAGGACTGTTTGTTGAGACTGGAAGTTATGTGATGTTTAGTTAAGATCTCAGGCTCTAGAATCAAGACTATGCATTCAAATATCAGCTGCACCACTGGATAGCTTTGTGACCTTGGGCAAGTCACCTAATCTTTCTGTGCCTCAATCACTCGCCTATGATTGAGAGCAATCATGTTTATCTCATTAGGGCTGTGCATGGATTACATGAGACAATGCAGGAAAAGTATGAGCATGGTGTATTGATACAGCAGATTCCCAGCAAATGATAGTCATCATTTTAATAATTAGGAAACCTAGATTCTGAGAGTGGGACTTATATTATACAGTAATAATAAGTACAAAAGCCGAAAGATCTGCTCTGTGGATTCAGGGTACATTTCTAAAATAGAAATTTACTGTCCTGTCTATACACAACTTGATTTTGGGGGGAAGCTATAATACCGATTGATGCAATTTGGCCAATCATTTAACAAACAGGCTTTTTAAAAATAAGCTATCATTTGACTGAAGACAAAAAAAAGGGAGAACTGCCTTCTACACACTAGTGATAGAAATGAGAATTTTTACTACTTTTCTAGAGAACAATTGAGCAATATATGAAAAATCTTAAGAATGCGTATGCTCTTTGATCCATGCTTTAGCTTTACTTAAGTAAACAGTCGAGGATGTCCACAAAGATTCATTCAGTTTATTTACTCAAAAAATATTTATCAACTGCCTACTATATGTCCTTACTAGGCTCTGGAGATAGCATAGAGGAAAATGGAGTCACAACACAACTTTCATGAAACTAATAATCTAAAAGGGAAGATCACTGTGAGACAAAAAATTACATAGCAAATTAATTAACCATGACTATGTTAAATATAATGGCAGAACTGTGTAGGGACTGTGTCAACAAACAACCAAGAGGCCCGATCCAGCCTGGGCAGTCTAGGAAAGCTTCCTGGATGAAGGTGCATTTTGCCTGAGACCTGAGAGACAGCATGCTTGAAGGAGCACTTTAAGCAGATGAAGAATCATATGACAAGGCTGTGATCCCTCCAACTGCCATGTAGCAAAGGATTTGGAGGACAGTGAGAGGAGCCTGGTTGGAAAGCTTCAACCACACATATGTCCATCATACAATTATTTATAAGAATGAATAGCTGAAAAACAAAAACAAAACACTAAATGTCTAACAATAAAGAACTAATTAAATAAGTTATGGTGCAACTATTCAAAGCAATAAAATAGCTGTACATACCCCCCTGTGGCATAGAAGAAATGTGTGATATATTGTATCATGAATAAAATTTACACAACTGTAACGGGCTTCCCTGGTGGCTCAATGGTAAAGAATCTGCCTGCCAATGCAGGAGACGAGTTCCATCCCTGACTTGGGAATATCCCCTGGAGGAGGAAATGGCAACTCACTCCAGTATTCTTGCCTGGGAAATCTCATGGACAGAGGAGCCTGGTGAGCTGCTGTCCATATGCAAGATAGATGGACATGACTTAATGACTAAAAAACAAAAGCACTGTACAATCCTGTTTTTACTGAAGAAAGATGGTGTGCATAGGCATAGAGAACTGTGGGAGACTGTTGGCTAACCTGTTAACAGTAGTTGTCTCTGGATGGTGGTATAATAGGATTTTTCATTTTCTTCTCTTTTGTTCATAGTTTACAGTGACCACACAAACAGTATGACTGTTACTTTTTAACAAGAAACATTGTTTTTTTTAAAGGTTATACTAGGTTGGCAGTTTAATATAGTAGTGAAGTGTAGGGACCTCCAGAAATGTCAGACTAGGTTTTGGCTCCACCCACCTCAATACTTCGACCTCTGGTATATTTCTGTGAGCCAAACTTGTTTCTCTGCAAAGTACATTGTGATTCTTATGAGGATTAAATAGCGTAAAGCCGAGAAAGTGCTTAATACAGAGTCTAGCCCATTAGTAAAAGCTCAACAATGTTAGCTAGTAGTATTGAAAAGATATACAACCAACATCTATAAACATTCACTCCCAGAACTTCTCTAGGATGCTTGGTTTTACATTTAGGACAGTGTCAGGGGAAGAGGGCTCACAATCTACAATCGTGATTGCTCACATTGTACCTATTTGGATACAGCAGGGAGGGGTGAGGGACAGCACCCAGAAACAGAGTGGGTGGAGCCAACAGAAGGTTTCCATGGAAAACCATGAGACTGGCAGATTCTCTCCACAGCCCACCCCCAATTGCTTTCCTCCTCTCTCTCTACCTCCTACCCTTTCCTCTCACTTTTCTCCCACCACCTCTTTCCTATTATCTCTGCTGAACTGTAAATTCTTTGGGGCCCTTGTGCAGGTTGAATGTCAGCTCCTCACAGCCAGTACCTACTGCTGTGTAGGTACCTCCCCCTTGTCTGGTATAAGCTGGATGACCTGTTAGAGAGGCCCTCCACTGAGTGTGATATTAAATAGAAGCAGTAGTGGTGGTGGGGAACAGACAGATGCAAGAGATATATCAGGGAAAATAAAAGATCAGTAAAGGATGGAGAGAGGACAAACTTTGGAGTCAAACAGACCTGAGTGAATCCCAGTTCTATATTTTTTTTGTTTAAAATTTTTTTTGTTTACTTTTAGTTCTACTTTCTATTTCAGGCAAATTCTTTAACTCCTCTAAGCCTTTCTTTCTTTCCTCATTTAAAAATGGAGATAGTATTGCCTACATCCTTGCCTGTCCTTTATTGTGCCCATCTTTGCATGAAATGTTTCCTTGATATCTCTGATTTTCTTGAAGAGATCTCTAGTCTTTCCCATTCTATTGTTTTCCTCTGTTTCTTTGCATTGATCACTGAGGAAGGTTTTCTTATCTCTCCTTGCTATTCTTTGGAACTCTGCATTCAAATGGGTATATCTTTCCTTTTCTCCTTTGCCTTTTACTTCTCTTCATTTTACAGCTATTTGTAAGGCCTCCTCAGACAACCATTTTACCTTTTTGCCTTTCTTTTTCTTGGGGATGGTCTTGATCCCTGCCTCCTGTACAATGTCAAGAACCTCCGTCCATAGTTCTTCAGGCACTCTGTCTATCAGATCTAATCCCTTGAATCTATTTCTCACTGCCACTGTATAATCGTAAGGAATTTGATTTAGTTCATACCTGAATGGTCTAGTGGTTTTCCCTACTTTCTTCAATTTCAGTCTGAATTTGGCAATAAGGAGTTCATGATCTGAGCCACAGTCAGCTCCCGGTCTTGTTTTTGCTGACTGTATAGAGCTTCTTCATCTTTGGCTGCAAAGAATATAATTAATCTGATTTCGGTGTTGACCATCTGGTGATGTCCACGTGTAAAGTCTTGTCTTGTGTTTTTGGAAGAGGGTGTTTGCAATAACGAGTGTGTTCTCTTGGCAAAACTCTATTAGTCTTTGCTCTGCTTCATTCTGTACTTCAAGGCCAAATTTGCCTGTTACTCCAGGTGTTTCTTGACTTCCTACTTTTGCATTCCAGTCCCCTATAATGAAAAGGACATTTTTTTGGGTGTTAGTTCTAGAAGGTCTTGTAGGTCTTCATAGAACCATTCAACTTCAGCTTCTTCAGCATTACTGGTCGGGGCATAGGCTTGGATTACTGTGATATTGAATGGTTTGCCTTGGAAATGAACAGAGATAATTCTGTCGTTTTTGAGATTGCATCCAAGGACTGCATTTCGGACTCTTTTGTTGACTATGGTGGCTTCTCCATTTCTTCGAAGGGATTCTTCCCCACAGTAGTAGATATAATGGTCATCTGAGTTAAATTCCCCCATTCCAGTTCATTTTAGTTCACTGATTCCTAAAATGTCGACATTCACTCTCACCACCTCTTGTTTGACCACTTCCAATTTGCTTTGATTCATGGACCTAACATTCCAGGTTCCTATGCAATATTGCTCTTTACAGCATCGGGCTTTACTTCCATCACCAGTCCCATCCACAGCTGGTTGTTGTTTTTGCTTTGGCTCCGTCTCTTCATTCTTCCTTGTGTTATTTCTCCACTCTTCTCCAGTAGCATATTCGGCACCTACCAACCTAGGGAGTTCATCTTTCAGTGTCCTGTCGTTTGCCTATTCATGCTGTTCATGGGATTCTCAAGGCAAGAATACTGAAGCGGTTTGCCATTCCTTTCTCCAGTGGACCACGTTTTGTCAGATCTCTCCACCATGACCCGCCCATCTTGGGTAGACCTACATGGCATGGCTCAGAGTTTCATTGAGTTAGACAAGGCTGTGGTCCATGTGATCAGATTGGTTAGTTTCCTGTGATTGTGGTTTTCAGTCTGTCTGCCTCTGATGGAGAAGGATAAGAGGCTTATGGAAGCTTCCTGATGGGATAGACTGAGGGGGAAACTGGGTGGGTGGAGCCATGCTCAGTAAACCTTTAATCCAGTTTTCTGTTGATGGATAGAGTTGTGTTCCTTCCCTGTTATTTACCAATGGAACATTTCACGCAAAGATGGGCACGATAAAGGACAGAAATGGTATGGACCTAACAGAAGCAAAAGATATTAAGAAGAGGTGACAAGAATACACAGACGAACTATACAAAAAAGATATTAATGACCCAGATAATCATGATGGTGTGATCACTCACCTAGAGCCAGACATCGTGGAGTGTGAAATCAAGTGGGCCTTAGGAAGCATCACTATCAACAAAGCTAGTGGAGGTGATGGAATTCCAGTGGAGCTATTTCAAATCCTAAAAGATGACGCTTTTAAAGTGCTGCACTCAATATGTCAGCAAATTTGGAAGATTCAGCAGTGGCCACAGGACAGGAAAAGGTCAATCTTCATTCCAATCCCAAAGAAAGACAATGCCAAAGAATGCTCAAACTACTGCACAATTGCACTCATTTCACACGCCAGTAAAGTAATGCTCAAAATTCTCCAAGCCAGGCTTCAGTAATATATGAACCGTGAACTTCCAGATATTCAAGCTGGTTTTAGAAAAGGCAGAGGAACCAGAGATCAAATTGCCAACATCTGCTGGATCATTGAAAAGGCAAGAGAGTTCCAGAAAAACATCTATTTCTGCTTTATTGACTACGCCAAAGCCTTTGACTGTGTGGATCACAATAAACTGTGGAAAATTCTTAAAGAAATGGGAATACCAGGCCACCTGACCTGCCTCTTGAGAAACCTATATGCAGGTCAGGAAGCAACAGTTAGAATTGGACATGGAACAACAGACTGGTTCCAAATAGGAAAAGGAGTATCTCAAGGCTGTATATTGTCATCCTGCTTATTTAACTTCTATGCAGAGTACATCATGAGAAACACTGGGCTGGAAGAAGCACAAGCTGGAATCAAGATTGCCGGGAGAAATATCAATAACCTCAGATATGCAGATGACACCACCCTTATGGCAGAAAGTGAAGAGGAACTAAAAAGCCTCTTGATAAAAGCATAAGTGGAGAGTGAAAAAGTTGGCTTAAAACTCAACATTCAGAAAACTAAGCTCGTGGCATCTGGGCCCATCACTTCATGGGAAATAGATGGGGAAACAGTGGAAACAGTGACAGACTTAATTTTGGGGGGCTCCAAAATCAAAATCACTGAAGATGCTGACTGCAGCCATGAAATTAAAAGACGCTTACTCCTTGGAAGAAAAGTTATGACCAACCTAGACAGCATATTAAAAAGCAGAGACATTACTTTGTCAACAACGGTCCGTCTAGTCAAAGCTATGGTTTTTCCAGTAGTCATGTATGGATGTGAGAGTTGGACTATAAGGAAAGCTGACCACCAGAGAATTGATGCTTTTGAACTGTGGTGTTGGAGAAGACTCTTGAGGGTCCCTTGGACAGCAAGGAGATCCAACCAGTCCATCTAAAGGAAATCAGTCCTGAACATTCATTGGAAGGATTGATGCTGAAGCTGAAAGTCCAATACTCTGGCCACCTGATGCGAAGAACTGACTCATTTGAAAAGAACCTGATGCTGGGAAAGATTGAAGGCAGGAGGAAAAGGGAATGACAGAGGATGAGATGGTTGGATGTCATCACTGACTCAATGGACATGAGTTTGAGTGAACTCCGGGAGATGGTGATGGACAGGGAGGCCTGGCATGCTGCAGTCCATGGGGTTGCAAGAGTCCGCCACGACTGAGTGACTGAACTGAACTAAACTGAACCTCCTTGCCTATCGTGAGGATTAAATGAGGCAAGGTGTGAAAGAAAATACCCAGTGTGGTGCCTGCCATCCTGTTTGGATTAGTTTTCTTTCCTCCTTTCCAGGCTTTTTCAAGTGGGGTTGATGGTGGAATGGTGGTGTCCTTCAGAAAACCAGGGAAGCGGAACACCAGCTTGTTTTGTTGGTAAAGATGAATTTGACTTTGGGCCTGTTGACTTTGAGATGGTGTTGAGACAGTCAGTTGAAAATGTCCATCTGGTAACTGACATGAGGGATAACAGAAATTACTGAACCATCTTCATGGTTTGTGTCCATCGTTGTAGGTGTAGATAGGAGATGAGAGCTGTGAAGGAGAGCACACAGAGGAAAAAATGAAAAACAGCATTCAGAGTTCAAAACTGTGGAGAGAGCAGCTTCAAAGGTGATACAGGGTGATGAATGGATGAAGCTAGGTGAGGGTCAGAATCACCAGAATTAGGTCAAGAAATTAAAACCTACACTTGTTTTGTCACAAGGAAAAAAAAATCCTTGAGATCCTTCAACATAATCTACCTTCCAGAGTCAATGTAAATGCAACATCCCTGGCACATTCCCCTCTCTGCGCTGTTACTCACTATCCAGGAAGCTCTACCAAGATGGTGACAGTCCTTCCGGGCCCAGTACAAGTCTTACTTCTGTGAATACTTTCTCCCACCTCCAGCCCACCAAAATCTACCTTTCTTGCATCTAAACTCCTAAAGCATTTATTGACTACTGCTTTTTTCATCATATATTCTTTATGTCCAGGATGGGAAGTGGATTTCACCCCACATTCCAGTACTGGTAAATTCCCAGTGGCTGCTCAGAGAAGAAATCTAAGACATTTTCCAAATCCAATGGGAAGAAGCCATGGTTGATATGCATGTCTGTCAAGAACTCTGGAGTGGAAATGTGGCCCCTGTGCTGGATATTTGTTGGCCATAATAAATGACTATCTTAGTTTGAGTTCCCCCAAAGAAAGTGGTTAGACAAAGGTTTGGGTGCAGGGAGTTTGTTTGGGAAATGAATCCTAAAACCACAGGTGACACAATGCAAAAGATGAGACAAAGAGGGAGAGAAGGAAAATGTGGGTTGCCACTGGAGTATGCTACTTCTGAGGATCTCCAGAAACTGTTGTCTGCCTCGGCACCCTCCCCTGGAGTGTGGGAGCCTGGGCATTGATCCACCCACTCTCACCCCCTGTTGACTGACGGTTGCCCCCAGGGGTGCCAGAGAAAAAACCTCAGGCAGAAAACAAGTGCAATACAAACACCTGAGTGAGAAGTTGACAGAATATGATAAAGGGTCTCTCCCAGGTGAAGCCAAGTGAAGATAGGCTGAGCTTCCACAGGTCTGCTCCAATGGCCTGGTCACCCTGCTTTCTTAGTGCTTTTCTTCTAATTTCTGTTAGCTGCTGGAAGGCAGAGTCCCAGGAAGAACTTATGCACAATGCCTAAGACCTAAAAAATAGTCAGTCAGTGTAAAGTCAATTATTGTTGATTAGCCTGTGAAGAGAGAAAAGGGAGGACAATTAGATTCATCATTTGCAGTTTCTTGTTTAAAGCCCAAGATTGTGCGGATTGAATTACCTCCTGTGAAATCCAGCTATTTGGCCAAAGCAGCATGCTAATCTAGATCATGTTCATCACACAGATACCACTCAGAAGTCCAGAAAACCAGACAGCACGCTCCCATGAAAACACTGGGCTCAAAGAAAAGATGGGGGATGATTTAATGAAGGCACTTAGAGACTGCACTGTCCTGCATATGGGGCAGGATGAACGGTCTTGGGAGGCCTCTGAAAGGGTATCCTTGAGATGGAGACCTGGGTCATCTGATCACAAAATATGTATACCTATTGTATTTTAAAACTATCCTTTGAAGTCAAAAGCACCTCCTCTTTCAACTTGCTTGAATAATAAGTGCTAACTAAACAAAACTGCTTTAAAAGGTGTCCACTCCTCTAGTAACCTGTACCAAAATTTCATTTCTATGAACTGAGTTATGTCTCTACAAAATTTATATGCTGAAGCCCTAAACCCTAATGTGACTATGTTTGGAGATAAACGAAGTGTGTGTGTGTGTGTGTGTGTGTGTGTGTGTGTGTGTGTGTGTGCGCGCGCGCGCGCGCGCATGCATGATCAATTGCTAAGTCGTATCCAACTGTTTGCAGCCCAAGAACTATAGCCCACCAGGCTCCTCTGTCCATGGGATTTTCAGCAAGAATACTGGAGTGGGTTACTATATCGCTCTCCAGGGGTCTTCCCAACCCAGGGATCAAGCCTGTGTCTCCTGCATTGGCAGGCAGATTCTTTACCACTGAGCCTCTTGGGAAGCCCTCTATAAGGAAGTAACTCAGGTTAAATGAGGCCATAAGAGAGGGGCCCTGATCTGATAGATTAGTGTCCTTAAAAGAACAGACAACTGCTGGTGCTCTCTGTCTCTGTCTGCCTCTCTTTTTTTCTTTGTGTCTCTGCCTCTTTCTTTCTCCCTCTCTATCTCTGTTTCTCTTCCCCTTCTGCTTCCTTCATCCCCAATAGTAGGGACACAGCAAGAAGCTAGCTACCTACAAGCCAGGAAGATATCCTTTACCAGAAACTGAGTTGGCTGGCACACTGATACTGGATTTTCCACCTTTCAAAATGCTAAGAGAAAAACAGTTTCTGATGTTTAAGTGACCCCGATTGTGGCATTTTGTTTTAGTAGCCCAACTGACTAATGTAACCGCTCTATTCCCTTTCCTAATGGTTCATACTGAAGTCCCAAAAAAGTGCTACCAAAAAGAGTCTCATCTGAAACTCTCACTACAATTTCCATCACAGCCTTGCAGGGGAATCTGGTGAGGAATTTTTATGTGCATCCGAGAATCAGAGAAGTGAGGTTCCCTAGGATTTAGCCCAATGCTCAGTCACAGCAGAAGCTCAATCCATATTTGGTGGATGTAGCCTTGAAGCATCCCATGTGTAAGGTCAAGTAGCTGACTCTTCTCCCAGGGCTCATTATTCTCTCCAACACTGCGTTTTCTCCAGGGTCACTTATTTTAAAGTACTAAGAAATGGCTTCTCAAAGCAGCCTGAAGTTGTATTGAGTTCAAATTACTAGCTGAGTGATCTTGGGCCAGTTAAAGATCCCATAAGTTTGGATCCCCAAAGAAAGCTTCAGATCTAAGTAGTTTATTTGGGAGGTGCAGCAAACATGGCGGTGGGAGGACAATAGGGAAAGGAAGACAGTTGTTCGGTTTGTGTTATCAAGCAGGTTGCCACTGTGGGCCACTGGAGTTAATCCCCTTACAGAATTCCGGGGATCAGGGTACATGGCTCAGAATTAAATCCCCACCCTGCTACGAAGGGAGCCACAGAGCGTTTATACACCAGCTCCTGCCAGTTACCAGCTGACGGCTGCTCCTCGTGGATATTTATTCCCCACTCATCTGGCATGCCGGAACACAGCAGACTCCAGGGGAGAGCAGAAGCTCTCAGGCCAAACTTTGGCGTTTGGAAGTTGAATTGGTAGATGCTGAGATAGTGAGGACCAAGGAGACATGGGTGGGGCACAGACAGTGTCTGCCATCTGGAAAAGAAAGGCAAATACCTGAATACCCAGTTCATTAGATGAGTTGATATTTGTGATGTACTTGGAACACTGGATGGTATACAAATGCTCTGACTGTAGCAGATTGTATTTTCCATACACAGACACAGAAATTTTCCAGTCCCATATGCTTTTCAAGAACCTTGCTATCCCCTATTAAGGGCTGGAGTCTACTTCTCCTTCCCTTGGACTTTATGACTGCCTTAATGAGTGCAGTGCTGCAGAAATGAAGGGGGTTGTTTTATGACTGCCTTGATGAACGCAGTGCTGCAGAAGTGAAGCTTCTGGCTTCCAAGGCTGTGTCATATGGGTCTGCCTGTTACTCTGTCTCTGTCTGTCTCTCTTTGTATATGAATAATTACACACACACACACCTTGGGAGCCTCACCCTGAAGCTACCACTCTGGAGAGATCACATTAAGAGACGACATAGGAACAGAGAGAAATAGCCAAGGAGCCTCAGCTATTGGAGTTGTTCCAGATCAGGTGCCTTTTGGGTGAGCAAAGAAGGCTTTGAGATGATCTGAGCCACAGTTGTCTTACAGCCACAGTCACAGGAGAGACCTTGAGCCAGATATGCCCAATTAAGCTGGACCTGAATTTCTAATCCACAGAAACCATGAGAGGGAATAAACAGTCATTGTTATTTTAAGACACTAAATTTTGAGATAAATTTTATGTAGCCATAGTAACTAGAACAGTGATTGATAAACAAATAAAATCTCACCTCTTCTACTCACAATTCCTCCTAAGATATGAAAGGAAACCTTCATATTATGGATATCAGATTCTAGCAGATGGTTTTTAGCACAAGTTCATGTTTTTCCAGAAGTCAGATTTTCACAATGTTGATATGGTAAGGTTTTATGTTAAAGTTGATATGTGCAAAGGTTAGGTTTAGTCCTGGGCTGGACATTGTGGGTGATTCCTCAGTACCCACTTTTCTTATATTCCATCCAGGAGCAGCTTGGTTGTTTGATCATTTACCTCTGACTTGAAAAGTAAGCTATAATGATCTAAGCCTCAGGAAATCCCAGACCTCTTGCCAATGACTGGACCACGTAGCATAAGACAGTCAACACTTGGCTTTCCCCTAGAATTGGTTAGGGATGGTATCATCAACAATACGTGTAGTACTTTTGCTGGTGATTCTCCGATGTAGAAGCATTCTTCTTCTGGAGAGTAGTGGGTTTATATTGCAAACCATTGCAATCATTTTGCTAGCATGAAGGAAACAATCCTGAGGATGGAATCAGTATACAAAAGAGGCAAGACTGAAAGAATCACATAGTCTAGAGCCTTGGTCAAACCATGCCTAAAGCCCAGACTACAGCTGCATTTTCAGGTATGGGAGCCAAGAAGTTGCCCTTATTGTTTAAACCACTTTGGTATGGATTTTCTCTTGATGGTGCTTTAGTCACTAAATAGTGTCCGACTCTTGTGACCCTATGGACTATACCCTGCCAGGTTCCTCTGTCAATGGGATTTCCCAAGCAGAATGCTGGAGTGGGTTGTCATTTGTTTCTGCAGGGGATCTTCCTGACTCAAGTATCAAACCTGAGTTTCCTGCATTGCAGGTGGTCTCCTGCATTTCAGGCAGATTCTTTACCACTGAGCCACCAGGGAAGCCATGGATTTTTCTCTTACTTATAACCAAAAGTGTCCTAATTAATTTAGGTATCAACATATCAGACTTTAGTCTAGTGACTAATGTCAGTAGAACTCTTCTCCAGAGGTGGAAGAGAGAAGCAATATTTAATCTATACAAAATTTCCTAACATTTTCTTTGGATATATTTCTATAAAACCTTGAGTTTTGCCAAGAAAATAGCCACCATTTTCCTGACTTCATCTTGGGTGTAAAAGTGTGTACACATTCTGATAGTACTAAGGAAGACTCTGCCCCCAGCCTCTCTCCTAGTTTCTGGTGGCCTCAGAAATTCCTTGACTTGTGGATAGCCATTTTCTCCCTGTCTTTTCATATCATTTTCTTTCTGGGTGTTTGTCTTTGTTTCCAAATTTCCCACTTTAAAAGGACACTGGCCATAGTGGATTAAGGCCCATTCCGATGACCTCATTATAAACTTGATTGACTCTGTATGGACCTGATTTCTAAATGAGGTCACATTCTGAAGCACTAGGCATTAGAACTTCAACATATCTTTATTAGGGGACCCAAGCCATTCCATAGCAGTGTGGGTAGAAGGAGTTGCTTGAGAGGGTATACATGAAAATGACAAGACATCAAACATAGGAAAGTTAACAAAAACACTTTATCAAACACAATTTTGGAGTCATTCCTATGTAAGAAGGCCTTACTTTAATTTGTAGGAAAATGGAAAGCACAGGGTTCTTGACAGAAGACATGTTTCTTGGCTGAGACATGGTGATGAGTTGAAAGAATCAGAGCCAGGTTCCTGAAACACAGAGTCTGTGTTGCCTTTATTTTTTTTCTGGCCTAGATATTTCCATTACAACAATCTCTGTTTTGTTAGGTCATTTTTTTTTTTTTTTTGAGGGAATACACACAAAGCTTTGACTTATATTATTCTCGTTGCATCCAACTGAATGAAATTTATGAAGCTTTTTGCACAGTGTGTTCATTGTTTGGATTGGGATAATTGAAGTGTCAGGAATATTTGCTTATTGAAAACAACTCCAGAAGGCCCTGATATGCAACCAGGCCAGGGCCACAAGGCATACCACACTGGGGACAGCTATGTCCTGATGCCTTTCATGGCAGGAGCATCTTCCCAGGTAAACTAATTTCACACCTTGGGAGGACCACTGGATTAGGATTCAGTTCAGTTCAGTTCAGTCACTTAGTCGTGTCGAACTTTTTGTGACCCCATGAATCGCAGCACATCAGGCCTCCCTGTCCATCACCAACTCCCGGAGTTCACTCGGACTCACGTCCATTGAGTCAGTGATGCCATCCAGCCATCTCATCCTCTGTCGTCCCCTTCTCCTCCTGCCCCCAATCCCTCCCAGCATCAAAGTCTTTTCCAATGAGTCAACTCTTCGCAAGAGGTGGCCAAAGTACTGGAGTTTCAGCTTTAGGATCATTCCTTCCAAAGAAATCCCAGGGCTGATCTCCTTCAGAATGGATTGGTTGGATCTCCTTGCAGTCCAAGGGACTCTCAAGAGTCTTCTCCAATACCACAGTTCAAAAGCATCAATTCTTCAGTGCTCAGCCTTCTTCACAGTTCAACTCTCACATCCATACATGACCACCGGAAAAACCATAGCCTTGACTAGATGGACCTTAGTCGGCAAAGTAATGTCTCTGCTTTTGAATATGCTATCTAGGTTGGTCATAACTTTTCTTCCAAGGAGTAAGCATCTTTTAATTTCATGGCTGCAATCACCATCTGCAATGATTTTGGAGCCCCCCAAAATAAAGTCTGACACTGTTTCTACTGTTTCCCCATCTATTTCTCATGAAGTGATGGGACCGGATGCCATGATCTTCGTTTTCTGAATGTTGAGCTTTAAGCCAACTTTTTCACTCTCTTCTTTCACTTTCATCAAGAGGCTTTTTAGTTCCTCTTCACTTTCTGCCATAAGGGTGGTGTCATCTGCATATCTGAGGTTATTGATATTTCTCCTGGCAATCTTGATTCCAGCTTGTGTTATCAGAAGGCTTTATTTCTGATAGGAACTTCACAGTTCACTCACCCTGTGACTGTAACTTTAAATAAATCATCTAATTTCTCTGGGCTTCAGAGTTAAATAGACTTGAAGAACATGGTCTTATCTACTTCACAGGGATACTGTGTAGCTCAAAAGGGATAACCTATGTGAAAACATTTTATGAAGCAGAAAATGTACAAATATATATTATTAATGATAAGAGTAATTATTTCTACTTCTGCTCAGAGGATAATATTTAATTAAGCAACTATAATGGGCAAAAATGTTCTAATGATTCTCCATTTTCTCCCCAAGAGCTGTCTTCCACCCTTTTCTGCTCTGCTCTGTGTTCTGGGAGATTGAATGCTACAGGTTAACTAGACCTTCCTTATCTTGTGGCTTCGGATTGAGATTGACCAATGAGGAGTCAGAAATGAGAAGGTAGGAGGGGAGAAAGATTGGGGGTATTTATGCCTCTTGCTCTCTCCTTGGCCATTAGATGTTCAGTAGAGGCTCTGTTCCCCTACAGCCCCAGCTCTGACTGGACACCTCTTCCACTCCTTTAGCCCTCACTGGACTCCAGGTAACACCTCTCTCCTCTATAGGTTGAGGAGGATAACAGATACCACTGTGACTGATCCTAATGCCTCGTCTCTATGAACAGTCTCTTCATCACTACTTTTCGGCCCTTTGAACGTGCCGTCTTATTCCTGAGGGCCCCTGACTGTAGCCATCCTGACCGGAATGTGGACACTCTCTCCTTTTTCTGAGTGAAGGACTGTTTCTGTTCTCTCAGATGGACTACATTGTCTCTTGTCTGCAGCCACTGGGCAGGTCTGCAAAATGATTCTTCTCTCATAGAAATGAGCATCTTTGTATCTTGAAGGATTATTGAGATTTGGAGGTCTTTGCTATTTCCCATCAGCAAATGGGAAATGGATGCTTTCTTTAGATTTAGGAGGCCAGGTTCCTGCCTATTCTTTCTCTGGTACTGCTTGTCACTCCCTGAGTTTAGGTGCTCCCCGAGTTCAGTCAGTCCTCCTCTCATGTTCATCCACTCTGTTCTCAGGGAGCCCACAGGGAGCTTATCCAAGACCTTTGCCTCTAGCCTCACCTCCTGGTCCTGTGTCTTTAGTGGTGCTCACTGAATCGCCACATGGATCACAGCCTCTTTTCTCTTTTTCACTCCTTGCCCACAACTTTCCTGTTTTTCTTCATACTGCCCCAGGCTTGGAACCTTGGCTCATC
Organism: Budorcas taxicolor; assembly: GCF_023091745.1. Taxonomy (NCBI): domain Eukaryota; kingdom Metazoa; phylum Chordata; class Mammalia; order Artiodactyla; family Bovidae; genus Budorcas; species Budorcas taxicolor. Next base: position 26,858,720 of record NC_068914.1, read on the forward strand.
CTTAGCATCTCTGTTTGCTCCTTATGTACAAGCAGGCACCATGAACTAGTGCTTCTTTCTTTTGAATACTTCTTTCATTCCTCTTTGTACTCCCGTTGTCTCAGTTCAGACCTCTCTGTACTTCCTGAATTTCTGTCCCAAGATTTCCAGTTGGCCTTCCTTTCTACAATCTCTCCCAATTTAGTATAGTCCATAGACTCACTGTGCTAGTTTTCCTGAAACTTGGCTTTGGTTGTGCCCCTTCTCTGTATGGGCTTCACTAACTCTCTGCTGCCTATACCAGACAGAATCTGAACTCGATCATGGCACTCAAAGCAATGCACAGTCTGCTTCTTGACCTATTTATTCCCTGACAAACCCTCTCTTCTCTCCTCACTCCCTTCTGACCGTACCAGGGGTTTTTCAGCCTCCAATCCAGTGCTCACCTTGGACCCAGCTTCAGGAGCGAGCTCTCCTGCCTAATTGTGTGAACACCACCTATTTGTTACAATGAACCCCGGTGCTACTTGCTCTATGACACCTTGACCACCGTGAACCACAGTGGTATTTCTCTCCTGTCAAACCCTCTATGAAGTCCCAGAACATATTTGCTGGCCTGAATTTCAACTCCTGTGGGCACTGTTTACACTTATCATTTAAGAATGATATATTGTGTTTGGGTTACATGTGTCTTGCACAGTAGGGTTAAGATTCACTATTTATTGAATGAACAAATAAGTACCTGGAGGAAGTTAGCTTTTTCAAACTGCTGATGCATTAAGGGATTGGGCACTCACGTGTATCTTGACTATTTGTGGGTCTGTGGTGCTAACATCACATGCTTACTCAGAGAGGCTCTGGGTCTAAAAAGGAACAGTGATGTTGATGATGAGGATGATGATGAAGGTGATAAAAATGACTACCATTTCCATTCATTGAGTACTTGTTCTGTGCTAGTACCTCACATACATGATCTTCTTTTAATGCTTATAATCAACATGAGAGATTATTTTTTTAATATATGCACACAGTTTTATAGTTATTGCAGCATCAAACCATGTAGGGCATTCACTCTTTATACATTCAGGTATATTTGAAATACTTCTTAAAGTGGCAAACATATATGAATGTATAAAACAAGAGTAAATGGTGATACTGAGGACAGTGCCTTGCACATCAGCAACACTCATTAATAGTTTTTTAATTGATTCTAACCCATTCCAAGTCTGAATTTCAAGTGTGTCTTGTGGAAGGACCTGGCCAGGATTGCACCATTGGTTTGCAAAGGAATTACTTTTCCATTTCACACATATCATAAAATCTTTAGTTTATCTAATTACTTGTCTCTAGAGCTCTCCCCTTGATGAGGCTTTGAACTGTGTTGACTTAGCTAAAATGATAGTATTTCCCAGACTCCTCTTCCCTGTTTGGAACCAGGTCAGGGCTGGCCACAGAGGAATTTTCTTGAGATGGGGAAGTCAGAAGTGAAGTAGCCACAACTCTGCAGATTGGTGTAGGGTGCCAGGCAGGCTACCTTAGCTCATGTTGATCTAATGGCTCATCCTATTGGCATGGAGCAGCACCTGGGCCTGCAGTTCCTTCAGCTCCCACACAGTCTCCTCCTTCAGATTCTCTGAGCTGCAAGCTTGCTATGTTTGGAGTTCCATGGAGAAGGTGCCAGCTTTTGCAGGTCCCCTGCGTTGTCTAATTTGGAGGTAATAAGAGACAACCATGGTTTCTGGCCCATGCTTATTGGTTCTAGTGTTTCCCACGCTTCCAGTTTATGTTGCTTGCCCCACTTTAGGTGCTGCATTCCTTCCTGATTATCAAAGCTGCTGACTCACAGCGACTTCAGCTCCCCACCGGATGCAGAGGCAACAGCCTGCCACTGAGTCCACCAGCTCCCACAGCTGTGCAAAGTGTAATCTTTATAACAAATCTTTATTTCTGCATCACTCACAGCAGCTCTGCTCCTCTGATCAAACCCAAGGTCCTATAGCCCTTTCCCCCAGGTTCTCTGATCACATGGCTGCCCCCCCAAAATTTGTTCCTGGTGATTGGGCAAAGTCACCATCACAGCAGGATTGGTGAGCCTCTCACACACTTTCTCTTTCCCTTGCCACAATCTGGTGTTGTTTCTGGAGGCAGGAGCTAAATCAGATCAGACTTGTGGTGAAACTCAATGTAAGATACCTTGGAGTTATTCAAGGCTGTATCTGCCCATGCAAAGTTGAGCTGAACTCAGCTTTGCTGTCACTGCTTTTGGAGGCTGTGGGCCACCTCCACCCCTTTGTGGTTGCTCTCAGATGTCACTGGTGCATATGATCCTGTGCAGAGAGCTGGGCTTGTGACTCGTCACAGTCAGACCAGAAGGGGTTGCCTATAGTAAGTGCTATGTTCCCAGAGGCTCTGAAGACTGATGTCTTCATCCAGGTGTTTTAAAGTCCAAAATTTTACCATTAGGGAGTAATTCCTTTGGATTAGTTTTCCTGATGACATACACTTTTGATAAAAGGATCATCTGCTGAGTATAGTGGAAATAACATGGTTCCTGGAATCATATAGCTCTGAACTCAAATCCTATCATCTCTGCCATTTAAAACAGTTGTGAGACTGCAATAAGATATTTAACTTTTTCACGCTGCAGTTTTCTTGCCTATTAAAATAGGAGCAATAATAATACTCAGTTCAGGCTATACCTTAGTCTGTTCAGGCTGCTATAACAAAAGTATCTTAGACTGAGTGAGTGGCTTATAAGCAACATAAATTTATGTGCACAGTCCTGTAGGCTGGTTGAAAATCTGCTTCCTAGTTCATAGACAGCCATCTTCTTGCTATGCTCTCACATGGTGGAGGGTCTCTTTTATAAGGGAACTAATCCCATTCATAACTCCACTTTCATGACCCAATCACCTCCCAGAGGCCCCATCACCTAATACCATCACATTGGAGATTATGAATTTGGGGGGAACACAAATATTCCATCCATTACAGTATACAAGCCAACATATATGAAAGTACCTAGCACAATGCCTGGCACATAGGTGATGCTGAGTAAACATTAGCATTTACTCCTGATTTCCTTTTCTTGAGGTGAGTTATACATTGGAATTCTTAAGTTCTGGGTACTGGGTCTTCATCACCATTATTGCAGTACCATCACAGTCAGGATCTAGTGGGTGTGTGTTAAGAGTCTACTATGAGTGTGTGTATGTGTGTGTGTGTGTGTGTGTGTGTGTGTGTGTGTGTTTAGAAGAGAGAAAGGTCACCAGAAGACCAGAAGATGAGATAAGTAAGTTTGGAAAAACTGGTTCATTTCCATCTATTGATACCTCTCTCCACTTCCATTGCCACTGTTCCAATTCAAGTTGTCCTTTATTTCCTAGATTATTTCAATAGTTTTACCTGGTTCTTTTGACTCTATTCTTATTTCTTTTTAGTTTATGCTCTTCTTAGAAACCAGTGATCAAAGTGCAAATCAAAATTTATTTTAAATCCTTAAAACTCATTGATTCTTTAAATTATACTTGTCATCTGATCTAAATCCTAATCTTAGCCTGGAAAGCACTCCACATCCTGGCCCCAGTCTACCCCTCCCCATAAACTTAATTTCCGTCTTCTCCCCCCAGCTCATTACGCTTTAGCCATGCTAGAACTCTCCCAGAATCTTGGATCCCTGAATTCAAGGCCTTTGCCCATCTTTCCCTTGTCCCTCCCCCCCTCCCCTCCTCTTCTCTGTCCTCCCTGTCCCTCTCCCCTTCCCTCCCCTCACCTCCATTCTTCTGACTTCTACTCCACTTTCACATCTTTGTTCATATGTAATTTCCTCTAGGAAACTTTCCCAATGGAACAAAATCAGGCTCACTTCTTATCTTTCTTATAGAAGAGCTCTTCTATGGTTTTCTTCTTACAGTCTGTGTCACATTTCAAAATTATAGAATTATGTGTATAGTTTCTTTCTGAATGTTGTCTCCTCTCACAGAGTGGGAGCGCGAGAGTCTTGTTCCCAGCTGCATTACCAGCAGCTAGCACACTGCCCCTAATGCAGAGGTCTCAGTGCTGGTTAATGATGAATGAATAGAAAGTAGTATACTGGGATAAATCTGTCTGCATGTAATTCACATGTTCTTTTCCACAAGGTCACGGTCTTGAGCTTGTGATTTCAGAGTCTTACAAAAGCCACCAAGATAATACAGATCCTGTTTAGCTCTTTTTAATTTTGTTTCTTCTTTCTTTTTTAAACTGAGACATAACTTACACAGAGTAAAATGCACAAATACTACATGTGCAGATGGTGAGATTTTCATAAGTATACACTCATGGAACCACCACCCAGATGAAGATCCAGAATATCCCAGCATCCAGTAGGCTCCTTTGTACCCTTCTGATTCTATAACCCCCCTGCTTCCCCTTCCCCGACTTGGCCAGGTTAATCACTCTTCTAATTTATATCACCAAAGATTAGTTTTGTCTGCTTCAAAATTTTATGTCAGGGAAATCATACAGTTGGTATGTTTTTGTCTGGCTTCTTTTTCTCAACATGTTTTGGTATTCAATCATGTTACTGTGTGTAGCAGTGTATATATATATATATATATATATATATATATTTTTTTTTTTTTTTTAATCTATCTGTAATGACTTCCTTGGTGGTCTAGTGGCTAAGATTGTGATCCATTGCAAGGGGGCCTGGGTTTGATCCCTGGTCTGTGAATTAAATACTACATGCCACAACTAAGACCTGGTGCAATCAAATAAATAAATAAATAAAATATATTTAAAAAAATCATATATTTAATTGTTGAGTAGTATTTCATTGAATACATATACATGTGTATGTGTATATATACATGTTACAATTGATCCATTCTACTATTGTCTGATATTCAGTTGTTTTCACCTTTAGACTATTATGGATAAAGCTGCTATGAACATTCATGCACATGTCTTTTGGTGGACATGTCTTTGGGGACAGAACAAGGAGTGGAAACTAGTGGGTTTCTGTCTTTAAACCAGGCTCCTTTGGTCTGTGTTACATTCTTTTTTTCAATATTTTATTTTATTGAACTTTTTTTTTTTTTTTTACTGGAGTATAGCCTATTAACAACATTGTGAAATTTTCCGGTGAACAGTGAAGGGACTCAGTCATACATACATGTAGATCCATTCTCCCCTCAAACCCCTCTCTCCTCCAGGCTGCCACATAACATTGAGCAGAGTTCCATGTGCTACATAGTAGGTCCTTGTTGGTTATCCATTTTAAATATATCAGTATGTACATGTCCATCCCAAACTCCCTAACTATCCTTTCCCCGGGCAACCATAAGTTTGTTCTCTAAGCCTGTGAGTCTCTTTCTGTTTTGTAAGTAAGTTCAACTGTATCATTTCTTTTTAGATTCCACATATAAGGGAAATCATATGATATCTCTTCTTCTTCGACTTACTTCATTTAGTTCGACACTCTCTAGGTCCATCCATATTGTTGCAAGTGGCATTATTTCATTCTTTTTAATGTTTGAGTAATATTCCACTGTATATATGGACCACATCTTCTTTATCTATTCCTCTGCTGATGGACATTTAGGTTGCTTCCAGGTCTTGGCTATTGTAAACTGTGCTGCAATGAACATTGGGATCCATGTATCCTTTCAGATCATGTTTTTCTCTGGATATATATGCCCAGGAGTGGGATTGCAGGGTCATACAGTAGCTCTATTTTTAGTTTTTAAGGAAACTCCATACTGTTCTACATAGTGGCTGTACCAATTTACAGTGTAAATTTACAGTTTACAATGACAGTCTCTCCACACCTTGCCAGCATTTATTTTTTTGTGGATTTTTCGGTGATGCCATTCTGGCTGGTGTGAGGTGATATCACATTGTAGTTTGGGTTTGCATTTCTCTAGTAATTAGCAATGTTGAACATCATTTCATGTGCTTATTAGCCATCTGTTTGTCTCTTAGAAGAAATGTCTGTTTAGGTCTTCTGCCCATTTTTTGAGTGGGTTGTTTGTTTTGATGCTGTTAAACATCATAAGCTGTTTGTAAATTTTGGAGACTAATCTCTTATTGGTCACATTATTTACAAATATTTTCTCCTAATCTGTGGATTGTCTTTTCATTTTGTTTATTGTTTCCTTTGCTGTGCAAAAGCTTTTGAGTTTAAGTTGGTCCCATTTGTTTGTTTTTGTATTTATGCCCTTTATTCTGGGAGATGGATCAAGAAAGATATTGCTGTGACTTACGCCAGGGAGTGTTTTGCCTATGTTTTCCTCTAGGAGTTTTACAGTGTCTGGTCTCACATTTAGGTCTTTAATCCATTTTGAGCATATTTTTATGTGTGGAGTTAAAGAATGATCTAATGATGACATTAGACTGTCCAGTTTTCCCAGCATCACTTGTTGAAGAGACTGTCTTTCCAACATTGTGTAGTGTTTCCTCCTTTGTCATAAATTAATTGACCATAGGTGCATGGGCTTGTTTTTGGATTTTCCATCCTGTTCCATTGACCTAATTTCTATTTTTGTGCCAGTATCATACTGTTTTGATGACTGTAGCATCGTAGTATAGTCTTAAGTCAGGGACACTGATTCCTCCAGGTTCATCTTTTGGTGGACATGTCTTTGGGGATAGAATGAAGAGTAGAACTTGTGGGTTTCTATCTTTAAACTGGCTGTTTTGGTCTGTAGTGTATTCTTCAAATAATTCTGGCATCTCAATCTGAATTCAAAACTGCTCCAAGCTTCTTATTTGTGTGAAATCCTTCCTATGGCTTTTTATTAACTGCATTCAGGGATTTGTGTCAATGTCATTTAACAATTTGATACTGAGCCAGTGGGATAATAGTTCCAAGCAACTTAAAATTGTTCTCTAAAGGGACTCTTGTCTATTGAAGCTTAGTCAGGAACCATATTAAGTTAATTAAAAAATGGTCATCTAAGCCAATAAGAAAATGTTATTCTCTTTGTTTAAATCATTGAGTGACAGAAGCATTCCAGGACACATTTTTTTCAATTATAGTGATCCTAAGATGATTGCTTTGGCCATTCCTATAAAGCACTGTAGCTAACAGGTCATTTACCCTCTGATTTATACTAAAGGCCAGGAGCAATATTGACTGTTTGCTATAACATAGGTGTGGAAGATTTTCTGACATAACTAGGTAGTTATTTTTTTCCTTTCTGTAAGAACACATAGGGCTAATAAGCTGTGACCATTAACTAATATCCACCAAATTCTGTGTGCCTTTTTCCCCAAAGATAAATTATACTGTAGGAGGAAGAACTTTATCCCTGAAGATTCTCTTACCAAAACCTTCTTGCTTCCCCTCGAAGGACTCGTGTGTTGTTTAATTTTCTATGGGAGAATTTGCAGAAATTTCCCTTAGTGCCCTGTATGAGGTAAGAAAAGCTCAGAGTTGGCCCTAGGGGAGGTAATAAGTAGTTGGACCACCTTGCCCATTGGAGGCAGTGGACCAGTTACTCGCCTAGACCACAGAGAGGGCTATGCCTACCTCTGTCTGCTTCTAAGAACTCAACAGGCTTATCGGCTTAGGGGGGCTGGAACCACCCAGTTGGGGAAGAATAGAACTTTCATCAGAGAGATGGAAGCATGTGGCAAATATGTGAATCATGCTTTGAGTGAAAATGCAGAGACAACCACATCCATTTGGACACCTGCCTCTTAGTGTCTTGAAAAATCCTTCTCATTGCAATGAAAAATATTCCAGGAATGGGAGGCAAGCCTCCTATTATAAATAAATTCTAAAATAGTATGAAATGATTTTATTTAATTCCCACTATAAGCCTAACTAAGTAGCTATCATCATCATCCCCAATTTAAATGTAGGGAAACTAAGGTTCTTTGAGTTTGAATATTTTGGCTAAGCTTGCAGAGTGGTGATATAGATTTAAACCCAGGCAGCTCAACTCCAGAGCCTTGAAGGGTTTGGGGAAGAAGTAGGTCCAACACAGGGTAACATCCTCGCATTCTCCCCCTACCTTTTTAAGTTTCATCAGAAAATGTCATGCAAGGTCACCTTTACTGCACAGAGAAGATGAAGAAACAAATAAATATGGGGGAGGAGGAAATGGAAAATAAAACTCCCACTGGGGTCTGGCTATTAATGTGTTTGCACTGTTCCTATACATGAATAGATCTGGTTCTGTGTCTGCTACTGAAAAGGAACCAAAAATGACCTTGAATTGAAACTCTTGCATAGGAAGGTGCTGTGAAGAGCTCAGAGAGACCACAGCACACCTCTGCAAGGGCTCTGAGAACCATCGTCATGGTTGCTTCCAGCCAGTGGAGGGATGGGGCGGGGGCATGCTGGTTATGTAGTTTCAGTTCTGACGAACTACCTGACCTCCAACACAAGGCCTGGGTTTTCCTCTCTACAGGATGGAGATTTTCTTTCCAAAGTGGGGACTCTTCCATCAGTGGCCTTTTAATATATGCTGCCTTTGTGAAGGCAAAGCCCTAGTTAACATAAAGATGGTTGAGATGAGGGGGTCTCTTAAGCAAATATCAATATCAGCCAAGCCCTCCCCTCTTCTACCTCATCTCCTATAGTTGCTTTCGCTCTCAGTGATGTCCAACTCTTTGTGGGCCCCTGGACTGTAGCCTGCCAGGTTCCTCTGTCCATGGGATTTTCCAGGCAAGAATACTGGAGTGGGTTGCTATTCCCTTCTCCAGGGGATCTTCCTAACCTAGGGATCAAACCCATGTCCCCTGCATCCCCTGCTTTAGCAGGCAGATTCTTTACCACTGAGTCACATTGCCTATTGTTTCCCCTCTTTTTTCTCTTTCAATCACCTTTTGCTGTTCCTGGAACATACCAGGCACACTCCTGCCTCACAGACTTTGCACATGCTCTTTATCTTGCCCAGAAGCTTCCCCTTTAGCTACTCCATGGCTTCCTTTCTTCTCTCAGGCCTTTCCTCAAACATCCTCTCTTCAGTGAGGCCTTCCCTGGTTATCTGTTATAGCCACAACTGCATTCTGAACTGCATCCACCCTGCAACACACAGTCCTGCTTCCTCTCCTCTTCCCATTTTTGATTTGTCTCCTCTAACTGAAGGTTAGCTCCATGAAGGCAAGGATTTATGTCTGCTTGATGCCTGTCTATATTTCAGCACCCAGGCAAGGGGTATGCTTCAGTCATGTCCCGACTATTTGTGACCCTATGGACTGTAGCCCAGCCAGGGTCCTCTGTCCATAGGATTCTCCAGGCAAGAATACTGGAGTGGGTTGCCATTTCCTCCTCCAGGGGATCTTCCCAACCTAGGAATCGAACCCAGGTCTCTTCTGTCTCCTGCATTGCCAGGCAGGGTTTTTTTTTTGTTTTTTTTTTTTACCACTAGCGCCACCTAGGAAGTCCCCAGTGTGTAACCAGTACTCAATAAAAAACATGTGGATTGGATTAACGAGTAAATTCACAGATACTGGCTCTACCATATATTACCAGGCAACCTTTAGCAAATCAGTTAGTGAATGAGGTGTATTCTACTTCTATAAAATTGGAATGGTAATTTCTACCCCCCAGTTGTGAATTTTAAATAAGATTACAAAAGTACATTCCTAGGACAATATTTGCATGCACTCAATGACTTATTTTGTGAGTTTGATGAAAGTAGTACACATAATAGTAAACTACCAGACATGGTTTTAAGCACTTTATCTGCCTTAATTCATTTAATTTGTACATCCTATAAGGTGTGTACTATTATCATCATGCTTATCTGACAAACAAAGAAACTCCAGGACTAACTTGCTCAAGGTCACAAGACTAGGAAAAAAAAAAAAATCACTGAACCTGGATTTGAACTCAGGCTGATCTGTTTCCAAAGTCCATCAGTTAGCTACTTCCCTGCATTGCTTTCCCCAGGAAAGAAGATACAATTTATTTTATACAGGTATAGAAAAGCACATTCAAGTAGTGAAAACTTCAGTTCACAACTAGTTTATTTTTTTAACTAGTGAAATGTCTTTGTAGATAAAAAATGATAATAATTCACTTTCTAAATCAATTAGAATATTTAGACAGTGGCTAAATTATATTGAACCCCAAACCACGAAATATCTTTGGACAAGAAATGCTACCCCTGAGGAGCTATGTGGAAACTGCATTTTATTTAGACACAGTCTATATGAACCAATACATTTCCATTTTAAAATAGAGAGCAGTGTCATTTAGTTTCCAAAGTTGAGTGGAAACAAAAACCAGGGCCATATAGACACACCCTAAACCAAGCACCTGCTTTTGAGGCTGCGTCAGATATTATTGTCCTGTTTTTCTTGTGAATTGGCTTCAATCATTTGTGATTCCTGTGCATTTAGCATATCTCATAACCAGCAGTCATTCATAGTCTATTTTAAGTTTGGTTGGTTTCGCTCATGAGAGAGAACTCAGTAAGACTATGTCTTCTCCATTCATGATGCTGGTTCTACAAGTCACTGCGTACCCATTAAGGTGGCATACACACACAAACTTTCCAAATCGTCTTTAAAGGCTTTCAGTTCCCTTTTTTCTTTTTTTGGTTTCTATTGCCTTCCCAGTAATGGCTAAGACATTGTCAGTTTGCCTTTCTTCTTGAGATTTCTCTAGAAGGCCTTGTGGCCTAAGCATTCATTTGGGACCCAGTTTTAATTTCCCATTGGTTTTGGTTTGGCTGTTTTACTTGTAAGAACCGATAGCCATTTAAGCCAACTCAAAACGAAGGGCTTTAGCATATTGTATTATGTCACTTTATTTTTAAATGATGAAGGAATGTGGAAATCCAAGAACCAGGAACCGTATTAAATGTTGGCCTCAAAGAGCCTGGAGCTCAAAGTTGACTCTAGATTCAAGAAGGCTCCCAGGCCTTCAGCAGCAGGAGTTCATGGATTTTTGATTTCTATGATTAAGTGACATGCTATATATCCACTTCATCTGGTCCTAGCACTAAATGATCGCTATTTTTCTTCATGCTCAGGGCCCTAAGAGAGAATCTGATTGGTCCCGTCCACCTTCGAGGGCAAACTAGAACTCCCTGACCAGTCTATGGTTTGTGTACTGGTGCCTGAGCTACAGCCAATCATTTGTGGGAGAGAGGGTAGGGCTCTGAGTATTAAACATGGCTTCCTGGGCCTGCCCCTTTGGCAGGAAGTGTGGGCAGGGTGGATCCCCTCAGAAGAGGTTGTGAGTGGGTTGGCACAGTGCTGACCTTTCCAGAATATCATCTTGTAAGAGACTAAAGTATTACTTAAATCACACAATCATTTACCAATGTAAGATGATATTATATTGACAAACATGCAACTTGGAAAGACATCTATAAAACCACATATATACATCTTTGCAAGTAGCATGCTTAAAACCTGAAACAAATTTCATTATTTCTTTGCACTATGTTTTATCTAAAAATGTTCATTCTTCTGCCTGATAAGTCAAGCTGTTAAAGCCCTGTGGCTTTCTTAGTCAGGCCCTCCAAGTTTTGGTGAACATATTACACTCAGCACAATTCTAGCTGATGCCATTCATAGAAGTTTCAATGTGTTGACCAAACTGAAGCTTCAGTAACCTTTGCAGTTGCCTAGTCAGTTATTGAGGTTTTGTTTTAATTGAGCTGGTTAAACCCACTGACTGGTTTTTACCATTGACTGAGTATACACAATGCCAAGGGCCACAGTTTTAAACACAGGCAGAACACATTCATGACTTCAGAGGTCCCTCGTGTCAAATTTGTGATGCCCATGCTGTTGGTGAGCTCTCCTTTGAGGACTGGCCTGCTGCCACCCATGGACCCTGAAGAACAAGGGGCGTGCAATGGGAACATTCAAGATCCAGGTCTGGATGCTTTGCTGCAGTGGCTGGGAGAGTTGTGGTGCTGGTGGTAGAGATGGCTGGTATAAACGTATATGGCATGACATACTTGGCCTGCATTACAATTCTAGACAGCAAACCCCCCTAGGCAAAGATCAGATCCTTATGCTTAAGGTAACTGTTTTAAGATGAGTTGAGTCACTACCCATGGCAGGCGTTGGTGACATGTATCTGTGTCAATGGCACTCTCTTTTCTTGAGTCCCCAACAGAAACCAGTCTCTCCTGACACTAGAGGTCCATAGCAATCTAGCTGTGCTTCTCTGTGGCCTACATAACTTTCTACCCATATTGACAACCTCTGACTGATTTTTTACCACCCTCTGATGGAAGCTTGTATTAACACAATTCAATGTCTAGTTCCTTTCTGGTGTTCCTGCCATTTAATAAATATTTGTTGAATGAATGAGAGTGAGAACCTAAACCTTTTCAGTCACCAGATTGACTGTGGCCGTGTTGCTTCACTGTTCTCTTTGCTCAGTGACAATATTTGGCCTAAGAGGAATGTCTGAGATGGGATCATTGTCAAGTGAAGCTAATTTCAGTATCAAGTTTATTTAAAATTTTCAAATGTCTGTAATGTAGATACTGTGAAACACCATCAGTATATCCTGTAATATGTAGAAGGGTCCACAGACACAGTAGATTACCAGCAGGAGGACAAAATTTCTAGGGAGCAGATCAGGAAATTTCCTTGAGCGTATGGAGAGAAGGAGGTGGAGAAGGGGGAGGAGTGGCTGGTAATAGCTAATGTTTATTGATAGTTTACCATGTGTCAGGTCCTATTATAAGCATTTTACATAATTAACTCATTTGAAACTCACAACAGAGACTTACCTTGTTGTCCAGTGGCTAAGATTTCATGCTCCCAGTGCAGGGGGCCCTGTTTCGATACCTTTTCAGGAAAATAGATCCCACAGGCTGCAACTAAAGGTCTCACATGTTGCAACAAAGGCCCAGCACAGCCAAAATAAATAAATAAAACTCACAACAGGTGTATGGGAAAGTTACCATTATCCCATTTTACAGGTGAGTCTGGCACAAGACTGAGCAAGTTATCCTGCGGTCTGTGAAGTCCGACTTGTATTCCAGGACTCCCCTTCTCCTTCACCTTCTCCTTTTTCTTTCCCATTCTGTTTGTACCTCATAGATTCAAAACATTGTTGATGAATGTCAAATATTGTTAAATACTAGATGTTAAAATATGGCTGCGTGGCGCAGGATCTGCCCAGAGGAGCTACCCCATGTCCAAGGTCAGGATCAGTGGCTGTGCTTTGCTGGAAAAGCTGTGAAGAGCGGTAAGAGAAACCCAAGTGAGAGGGTAGGTGCTGAGAGAGGGCATCAGAGGGAAGACAGACTGAAACCACAGTCACAGACAACTAGCCAATCTGATCACATGGACCACAGCCTTGTCTAACTCAATGAAATTAAGCCATGCCATGTGGGGCCACCCAAGATGGAAAGGTCATGGTGGAGAGGTCTGGCTGAATGTGGTCCACTGGAGAAGGGAATGGCAAACCACTTCAGTATTCTTGCTTTGAAAACTCCATGAACAGTATGAAAAAGAAAAAAGATAGGACACTGAAAGATGAACTCCCCAGGTCAGTAGGTGCCCAATATGCTACTGGAAAAGAGTGGAGAAATAACTCCAGAAAGAATGAAGAGATGGAGCCAAAGCAAAAACAGCACCCGGCTGTGGATGTGACTGGTGATAGAAGCAGAGTCCAGTGCTATAAAGAGCAATATTGCATAGGAACCTGGAATGTCAGGTCCATGAATCAAGGCAAATTGGAAGTGGTCAAACAGGAGATGGCAAGAGTGAACGTTGACATTCTAGGAATCAGCAAACTAAAATGACCTGGAATGGGGGAATTTAACTCAGATGACCATTATATCTACTACTGTGGGCAGGAATCCCTTAGAAGAAATGGAGTAGCCATTATAGCCAACAAAAGAGTCTGAAATGCAGTACTTGGATGCAGTCTCAAAAACGAAAGAATGATCTGTTTGTTTCCAAGGCAAACCATTCAATATCACAGTAATCCAAGTCTATGCCCTGACCAGGAAAGCTAAAGAAGCTGAAGTTGAACGGTTCTATGAAGACCTACAAGACCTTTTAGAACTAACACCCAAAAAAGATGTCCTTTTCATTATAGGAGATTGTAATGCAAAAGTAGGAAGTCAAGAAATACCTGGAGTAACAGGCAAATTTGGCCTTGAAGTACAGAATGAAGCAGGGCAAAGACTAATAGAGTTTTGCCAAGAGAACGCACTGGTCATAGCAAACACCCTCTTCCAACAACACAAGACAAGACTCTGTACATGGACATCACCAGATGGTCAACACCAAAACCAGATTGATTATATTCTTTGCAGCCAAAGATGAAGAAGCTCTATACAGTCAGCAAAAATGACTGGGAGCTGACTGTGGCTCAGATCATGAACTCCTTATTGCCAAATTCAGACTTAAACTGAAGAAAGTGGGGAAAACCAGTAGACCATTCAGGTATAACCTAAGTCAAATCCCTTATGATTATACAGTGGAAGTGAGAAATAGATTTAAGGGACTAGATTTGATAGAGTGCCTGATGAACTATGGATGGAGATTCATAACGTTGTACAGGAGACAGGGAGCAAGACCATCCCCAAGAAAAAGAAATGCATAAAAGCAAAATGGCTGTCTGAGGAGGCCTTACAAATAGCTGTGAAAAGAAGAGAAGCAAAAAACAAAGGAGAAAAGGATAGATATACCATTTGAATGCAGAATTCCAAAGAATAGCAAGGAGATAAGAAAGCCTTCCTCAGCGATCTGTGCAAAGAAATAGAGGAAAACAACAGAATGGGAAAGACTAGAGATCTCTTCAAGAAAATTAGAGATACCAAGGGAACATTTCATGCAAAGATGGGCTCAATAAAGGATAGATATGGTATGACCTAACAGAAGCAGAAGATATTAAGAAGAGGTGACAAGAACATACAGAAGAACTGTACAAAAAAGATCTTCACAACTCAGATAGTCACGATAGTGTGATCTCTCACCTAGAGCCAGACATCCTGGAATGTGAAGTCAAGTGGGCCTTAGGAAGCATCATTATGAACAAAGCTAGTGGAGGTGATGGAATTTCAGTTGAGCTGTTTCAAATCCTGAAAGATGATGCTGTGAAAGTGCTGCACTCAATATGCCAGCAAATTTGGAAAACTCAGCAGTGGCCACAGGACTGGAAAAGGTCAGTTTTAATTTCAATCCCAAAGAATGCTCAAACTACCACATAATTGCACTCATCTCACATGCTAGTAAAGTAATACCCCAAATTCTCCAAGCCAGGCTTCAACAATTCGTGAACCATGAACTTCCAGATGTTCAAGCTGGTTTTAGGAAAGGCAGAGGAACCAGAGATCAAATTGCCAACATCCGCTGGATCATGGAAAAAGCAAGAGAGTTCCGGAAAAACATCTATTTCTGCTTTATTGACTATGCCAAAGCCTTTGACTGTGTGGATCACAACAAACTGGAAAATTCTGAAAGAGATGGGAATACCAGACCACTTGACCTGCCTCTTGAGAAACCTATATGCAGGTCAGGAAGCAACAGTTAGAACTGGACATGGAACAATAGACTGGTTCCAAACAGGGAAAGGAGTACATCAAGGCTGTATATTGTCACCCTGCTTATTTAACTTCTATGCAGAGTACATCATGAGAAATGCTGGGCTGGAAGAAGCACAAGCTAGAAGAATCAAGATTGCCAGGAGAAATATCAATAACCTCAGATATGGAGATGACACCACCCTTATAGCAGAAAGTGAAGAACTGAAGAGTTTCTTGATGAAAGTGAAAGAGGAGAGTGAAAAAATTGACTTAAAGCTCAACATTCAGAAAATGAAGATCATGGCATCTGGTCCCATCACTTCATGGGAAATAGATGGGGAAACAGTGGAAACAGTGTCAGAGTTTATTTTGGGGGGCTCCAAAATACTGCAGATGGTGATTGCAGCCATAAAATTAAAAAACGCTTACTCCTTGGGAGGAAAGTTATGACCAACCTAGACAGCATATTAAAAAGCAGAGACATTACTTTGCCAACAAAGGTCTGTCTAGTCAAGGCTATGGTTTTTCCGGTAGTCATGTATGGATGTGAGAGTTGTAAAGAAAGGTGAGTGCCAAAGAATTGATGCTTCTGAACTGTGGTGTTGGAGAAGACTCTTGAGGGTCCCTTGGACTGCAAGGAGACCCAACCAGTCCATTCTAAAAGAGATCAGTCCTGGGTGTTCATTGGAAGGACTGATGGTGAGGCTGAAACTCCAATACTTTGACCACCTCGTGTGAAGAGTTGACTCATTGGAAAAGACCCTGATGCTGGGAAAAGATTGAGGACAGGAGGAGAAGGGGACAACAGAGGATGAGATGGTTGGATGGCATCACCGACTCAATGGGCATGAGTTTGTGTAAACTCCAGCAGTTGGTAATGGACAGGGAGGCCTGGCGTGCTGTGATTCATGGGGTCGCAAAGAGTTGGATGCGACTGATTGACTGAACTGAACTGAACTAAGAGTAATTTATTCACTCATTGATTTATTAACAAAATTTCACGAACCATTATTATGTTACAGACATCTTTCCAGCAGTGACTATATTTGCCTTCTGAGAAGCCTTGAATGGTCAAAATGAGGTGATGATCATTCCTGATTTCATCCTTGTAGGACCGTGCTAGCTCTTTTCTGCTCTCATAAAAGTAAGCCTAGGTTTTTGATAGTCTTCAAAATATTAATAGAGTGTCAATAAGAAAGACTAATGCACTTTTTGCTAATCTTATTGCTTCTCAGAGTATAATGTTGGTGTGGTGTTTTTCAAAATAAAACAAAACTGCCCTTCACTGGTGAAGATGAGATGAATTGAAGATAGGAGTTAGAGCGCCCTGTCCTACTTCTGTCCATAGCTAGTAGCGAGTGCAGATACTCCAGCTTGGGCAGGACTACTTTACAGTCACACTAGATGAAGGCGTTCACCACCTTGAACCTACTCTGACTTTCAAAGATACGACTTCAGAACCTCCAGTGTTATTTGGATAAATAATTCCCACTTCCGGGAAGGGTCTTTTTATTCCTCATTTGTTTTTATTGTTGACAGTTTTGGTTTGGTGAGAAAGCTTTCTGGCAAAAGCTGTGTCTAAGACAAGGAAGCTAAGTCAAATGGCAGAAAGGTTCAACTCGGTCCTACCAGACCAAGAGCAAAAAGAAATTCACCCTTCTGGGAACTTAAATGTCATGTGTACCCACTGCCCGAAGAATAGAAATTACATAATTCTTCAGATATTATACTTAGGCAAAGTGGAGAACAGAAGCAGCATCCAGAACTCTGGTTTGGCTACAGAACTACTTCACACTAATGCAACACTATTCACATGCCTAGAAGCCAGGCATATACTAGCATTCAGTAAATATTTGTGGAATAACTAAGTGAATAGGAAAAAATCTTGAAAGGTGTCAATTGTAAATATTGAAAGTAATTATCATCTCTTTGTTGTTGTTCAGCTGCTAAGTTGTGTCTCTTTGTGACCCCAGGGACTGCAGCACACAAAGCTCCTTTGTCCTCCACTATCCCTCAGAGTTTGCTCAAATTCATGTCCACTGAGTCAGTGATGCTACCTAACCATCTCAGCCTTTGCCATCCACTTCTCCTTTTGCCATCAGTCTTCCCCAGCATCAGGGTCTTTTCTAATGAGTCAGCTCTTCGCATCAGGTGGCCAAAGTATTGGAGCTTCAGCTTCAGCATTAATCCTTCCAATGAATATTCAGGATTGATTTTCTTTAGGATTGACTGGCTGGATATCCTCTTGTATAGCTGCAAATTCTTGTTTTTCTACTATAAATATGTGTTATTTGTATAATAATAGTTTAAAAATT
This sequence comes from Budorcas taxicolor, assembly GCF_023091745.1. Classification (NCBI taxonomy): domain Eukaryota; kingdom Metazoa; phylum Chordata; class Mammalia; order Artiodactyla; family Bovidae; genus Budorcas; species Budorcas taxicolor. The sequence continues at coordinate 26,876,463 of NC_068914.1, forward strand.
GTAGCCTCGATTTTCCAAGAAATTACTGATTTTAAGCTGTAGTGAGGGCAAAGATGGGCCTGGATTTTTCTGGCTTTATAATTGATGAGCTCAGCTTTATCATGAGCAGTATAGCTACAACCCTTGTGACTAAGTTCCTGGAAGACTGGTCCTTTTCAGAATCTGGATCAAGTTAACACTTTCTAACCAGTGGGGAAGTAACTACTTGGTTCTCTATGCAAAGGGATTAAGAATCACAGAATGTTGGAGGTTGTCTTGGCTAAATATTTTAGTTTTCAGATGAAGGAACTATGATTGGTTAGCCTTGAGCAAACCAGTAGTGAAACTGGTATTAGAATTCAGCTCTTCTAACTGTGAGCACAGTCCCCATTTGCTATCAGTCAGAAATCCAATAAAGAACTGCTGGCATACTTAACTGGGTAATTGAGGAAAATTTAATAAAGGCACTATTTAAAAGGTGTGGGCAGAGTTGAGCTGATCCAGCAAAGGAAGTGATGCATTCCAGGTCATGCAAAATGGTGAGCAGTTACATTCCTTGACCTGAGGGAGACAAGAGTGGGAGCAGTTATAGAACCTAGAGAGATCAGGGGTAAGGAGAAGGTGCCTGATGCACTGGGGCCTCCAGTAGAGGGACACGGTCCATCTGTAGCAACCAGAGAGCCTGGTGACAAATAGCCCACCCTCATTCTTTACCCAGCTGGAAACCAGAGGTCCAGAGAGCCTGTTGATGCAGTTCAAAGAGGTCAACATCCCAGGGCATAGAGCAGTGAGGAAGGATGGAGTGTGGATTTGAGGGGCCTGTGGAAAATATCCATCACATCTGGCCTCAAGAAGATAACCCTAGTCCTATCTTTGTTCTCACTTCAGCTTTAAATCATTAATAACCTGGACAATTGCAGTAACATTTTTGAAAACTACTATTATACAAATAATACATATTTATAACAGAAAACCAGAACATGCAGCTATTTAAAAAGATTATAATTACTTTCAACTTTTATGATTGATACTTTATTTAAGACTTTTTATTCATTCATCCATCCATCCATTTTCATTCATTCATGCCACAGACATTGATAGAGTGTCAATGTGTGCCTCCCTGTTCTAGGCGTGTGTATGTTGGAATAAACAAAATAGACAAAAATTCCTCCCCTCAAGGAGCTAACCCTCTAGGGGGGAAGAGTCCCAGTAAAGAACATAAATGACCAAAATGACAATATGTGAGATAGTGATTAAGGGATAAGAAGAAAAATAAAGCAAGGGAAGAAATAAGAGTGGTATGGGGGAGATATTGTAATTTTAAATAAAGTGGCCAGGGATCTTTGTGTGTATGTGTGTGTATGTGGCCAGGAATCTGTGTGTGTGTGTGTGTGTGTGTGTGTGTGTGTGTGTGTGTGAAAAACAGGGAAAGCCAGTGAGCAATAACCACCTGTTTGTAGGGCTTTTCCTCTGGCTAATTGCTGAGTGTTCAGATAATGGAGAATGTAGGTGGTGTGACTTCCCCCCTCCCTCGCAGTTTCAAAATGTCTCTCTTATTAGATTTTTTAAAGGGCAACGCTTTCTCCACTCCTTATATCAACCATTAAAAAAGTGCCATGGGGAAACCTCAGTGCAAGTTTATTAGCCAAATTATTGGTATCTGACCCTTTCTAGCTGGGTGACTTGGGGGAAGTCATTTAACCTCTCTGAGCCTCAAGTTCCTCATGTGAGAAAATGAGGGTTTTGGTGACAAGGAAGGAAATCAGATTAGATCTGAGACAGACCTTGTGCCCAGCACACAGTTGATGGTCAATATATGGTGGCTTCTTTCCTTCTCTGGACAGGGTTGCAGAAAAGGCATGTTCTGGGACTTCCCTTGTGGTCCAGTGGCTAGACCAGGCTCCCATTGCAGGGAGCCCAGGTTTGATTCCTTTTTGGGGAACTAGATCTCATATGCTGCAACTAAGAGTTCACATGCTGCAACTAAAGATCTGACATGCTGCAATGAAAATCAAAGATCTCACATGACGCAACCAAGACCTGGCACAGCCAAATAAATAAATAAAAATAAATATTTTAAAAAGGCATGCTTTTCTAAAAGTGCAGACTTCAGATCGACAGAACTGAGGACTTTGCTGAACAGTCTATTAACAATAATATCTGGCATTAACTGACAACTTGGAGAAGGCAATGGCAACCGACTCCAGTACTCTTGCCTGGAGAATCCCAGGGACAGAGGAGCCTAGTGGGCTGCTGTCTATGGGGTCGCACAGAGTCGGACATGACTGAAGCGACTTAGCAGCAGCAGCAGCAGCAGCAGCAGCAACTGACAACTAGGTACCAGGCAGAAATTTACATGTGTATCTCACTAAATCCTTGCAATTTAAGATGAGGCAGTGGAGGCGTAGACCCCCTTGCACAGGTGGTAGGTCACAGAAGCAAGGCTTGACTCCAAATCTGGCTGATATCAGCCTGTGCTTTCTTTACCAGGCGCCGTGCTCCTCCTCTCCCCTGCCCTGCCCCATGAGGAAGAGTCAAGGATGGATGGAACCGGAGTGTAGGGAGGGATTTTCTCATAATTCAAAAGCCCATGAAGATCTCTAGACTATCAGGTAGGGACCATTTATGACCCTGGAAAAACTTTTACTAAATACCATTGGTACAGTGGTTCTGAAAGTTGGGAGCTGGACTAATTGCCTCTGAATCTCCTGAGTAGTCTTTTTTCTTTTTTTTTAAATACAAATGCCAGAACTTTGTCACTTGAAATTCTAGTTAAGTAGGTCTGAAGCAAGGCCTTGAGTGTTCATATTTTTCAATATGGTCCCAGGTGTTTCTGATATATAGGCAGATTTGGAAAACACCTCCCAAGGGCCCAAATTATTAATAATAATGCTCCTTGGGACTCCTCTTTTCCCTTTGCCTGGTTGCCACCACAATCATGAATGGATAACTCTTCCCAGTGGTAGTAAGCATGCTGGGGTATCTAATCCAGGCTTCATCTGAATATTTTATAAAAATATTAAGATGATATTCCCTTGAAGCATTTAGAGGAGAGACTCCCTCCCGGTGAGCTCACTACTCAACATTCTTTGGCCATTGAAAGAACAGTCCATCAGCTGCTTTACTCTCCAGGCCACAGCTTCTGTTAATACAAGCTCATTATGAGAGACCTTGTCAAACGTTGCTGAAATCAAGATACACAGTGTCTGTGCTGCTCCTTTCACTAAATGCTCCAGAAGCACCAGCCAAGCAAAGTGCAGTTGGTTGGCATAACTATCAGTGAACCCATGCTAACTGCCATATCAGCAACTTCTTTTCCAAGGGCCCAAAAGTGTTTTTTTCTTTTTTTGATAAACAAAAAAACCCACTCTTTTCTTTGTAAGTTTCCACACATGTGAGCTGGAAAATGGTGCTTACATCAGTTAATTGTAAAATCAATTTGGGCCCCAAATGGCATCATTTAGGTCTTGGTATTAATATTTCTGTCAAGAACAAGGGCTCAGGTTATTGGCATGTCTGGGACTTTGGAGAGAAGAAAGTACTGGAATAACTCTGACCCACTGGTCTTAAAGTTGTACATTTACCACCTTTCTTGGATAATCAAGAGAGGAGAAAGCTACCCAGTCATTCATATTCAATGTAGATCATTTAGTTAGTCTACTGACACCTTTGGGTCTATACCCATCCTATTACTTTCCTGATGACAGCAAATGAATCTGACAGCTCTCCTCCTCCATCACAACAAACATGGAATCAAAGCTCCTAATTGGGAGGGAGTTTTCTTTTTTTAATTGGTTTATGTTTTTTATTTTCTTTTTTTGAAAGATTGATCTTTTCTTACTTTTGGATCTAGAGTGGCTGTCAGTTCCTTATTAGTCTTCAAAAGCCCCAATAAGTACTTCAAAAGTGAGTTGTATTGCCTTATGGATATGGCTTAATCAGCATTGCCTTATATGTCTGATCTGTATGTTACCTTTCATCTTGGTGCTCATGTTTCTTGACCTGAGTTAAGCCTCTTTGGTTTATTTGGCTTCCCTGGTGGCTCAGAGGTTAAAGCGTCTGCCCGCAATGCAGGAGACCTGAGTTTGATCCCTGGGTCAGGAAGATCCACTGGAGAAGGAAATGGCAACCCACTCCAGTACTCTTGCCTGGAGAATCCCAAGGACAGAGGAGCTTGGTGGGCTACAGTCCACGGGGTCACAAAGAGTCGGACACGACTGAGCAACTTCACTTCACTTTGGTTTATTTATCCTAAAGTGTCCACTCGATAAAGGACAGAAATGGTATGGACCTAACAGAAGCAGAAGATATTAAGAAGAGGTGGCAAGAATACACGGAAGAACTGTGCAAAAAAGATCTTCACAACCCAGATAATCATGATGATGTGATCACTAATTTAGAGCCAGACATCTTGGAATGTGAAGTCAAGTGGGCCTTAGAAAGCATCACTACGAACAAAGCTAGTGGAGGTGATGGAATTCCAGTTGAGCTGTTTCAAATCCTGAAAGATGATGCTGTGAAAGTGCTGCACTCAATATGCCAGCAAATTTGGAAAACTCAGCAGTGGCCACAGGACTGGAAAAGGTCAGTTTTCATTCCAATTCCAAAGAAAGGCAATGCCAAAGAATGCTCAAACTACCGCACAATTGCACTCATCTCACATGCTAGTAAAGTAATGCTCAAAATTCTCCAAGCCAGGCTTCAGCAATACGTGAACTGTGAACTCCCTGATGTTCAAGCTGGTTTTAGAAAAGGCAGAGGAACCAGAGATCAAATTGCCAACATCCGCTGGATCATGGAAAAAGCAAGAGAGTTCCGGAAAAACATCTATTTCTGCTTTATTGACTATGCCAAAGCCTTTGACTGTGTGGATCACAATAAACTGTGGAAAATTCTGAAAGAGACGGGAATACCAGACCACCTAACCTGCCTCTTGAGAAACCTGTATGCAGGTCAGGAAGCAACAGTTAGAACTGGACATGGAACAATAGACTGGTTCCAAATAGGAAAAGGAGTACGTCAAGGCTGTATATTGTCGTCCTGCTTATTTAACTTATATGCAGAGTACATCATGAGAAACACTGGACTGGAAGAAACACAACCTGGAATCAAGATTGCCAGGAGAAATATCAATAACCTCAGATATGCAGGTGACACCACCCTTCTGGCAGAAAGTGAAGAGTAGCTAAAAAGCCTCTTGATGAAAGTGAAAGAGGAGAGTGAAAAAGTTGGCTTAAAGCTCAACATTCAGAATACAAAGATCATGGCATCTGGTCCCATCACTTCATGGGAAATAGATGGGGAAACAGTGTAAACAGTGTCAGACTTTACTTTTTGGGGCTCCAAAACCACTGCAGATGGTGATTGCAGCCATGAAATTAAAAGATGCTTACTCCTTGGAAGAAAAGTTATGACCAACCTAGATAGTATATTCAAAAGCAGAGACATTACTTTGCCGACTAAGGTCCGTCTAGTCAAGGCTATGGTTTTTCCAGTGGTCATGTATGGATGTGAGAGTCGGACTGTGAAGAAGGCTGAGCACCGAAGAATTGATGCTTTTGAACTGTGGTGTTGGAGAAGACTCTTGAGAGTCCCTTGGACTGCAAGGAGATCCAACCAGTCCATTCTGAAGATCAGCCCTGAGATTTCTTTGGAAAGAATGATGCTAAAGCTGAAACTCCAGCACTTTGGCCACCTCATGAGAAGAGTTGACTCATTGGAAAAGACTGTGATGCTGGGAGGGATTGGGGGCAGGAGGAGAAGGGGACCACTGAGGATGAGATGGCTGGATGGCATCACAGACTTGATGGATGTGAATCTGAGTGAACTCTGGGAGTTGGTGATGGACAGGGAGGCCTGGCGTGCTGCGATTCATGGTGTCGCAAAGAGTCGGACATGACTGAGTGACTGAACCGAACTGAAAGTGTCCTATTTATATAAAAAAACCAACGTGTTCAAAACTTACAGTATTCTTTACTTTAGTAGTAGATTCACTATGTGATCTGTTAAGTAATGAACACAGCAAAGAATATACATTTAAATCAGTACTCTCATTTTTGTAACTATCCATATCGTATATGTCAGTGTATACATGTAAAGATAGTCTTGTTATCATCCATTAGTTACTTTTCTTTCTAATAAATTAACAAACCCATATATTCTTTGACCTTATTTAATAATGGTTTTGTGCTTTTTCTATCTGAGTGTTGCCTTTTAATCATTGGAGAGCATGTAAAAATGTTAAGGAGTAAAATCATAGTCATAATCTATTGAGGGCATTTATATCAGACACTAATCTCTACATGCCATACATGCGTTAAGTTATTAAAACTACATTTTAAATTATGACACTGCTGCTGCTGCTGCTGCTGCTGCTAAGTCACTTCAGTCATGTCCGACTCTGTGTGACCCCATAGATGGCAGCCCACCAGGCTCCACCGTCCCTGGGATTCTCCAGCCAAGAACACTGGTGTTGGTTGCCATTTCCTTCTCCAATGCATGAAAGTGAAGTCGCTCAGTCATGTCTGATGCTTCATGATCCCATGGACTGCAGCCGACGAGGCTCCTCTGTCCATGGGACAGAGGCAAGAGTACTGGAGTGGGAAATTATGACACTATTCTATAATTATCATTCTCTACATTTAACCATTTTACTTTTCTTTCTCAACTGTCACCCCAAAGCTTATAGCTCAGAGAAAGTCAATTTTTTCCCTCCCTTGGAATAAAAAGAATTCTAATATATTAATAAAGTACTTTTTTTATATCCTAAGTTAACTTGAGTAGGCCTGCATGTAAATATTAGTCTTTTATGTTAAGATTAAAACATTTTATTAGGTCTTTGTTACTAGCCCTGGAGTGGGATTTAAAGATGGCAGAGGATTACTAAATTCATACATTTGTTAATTCTTATAACAAGAATTTATTGAGTATTTATTACATGTAGGACACTTTGGTAGACATTAGAAATACAGAGATAACACGCTCCAGATTCTTATTCAACATTTATTACAACAAATTATCTAAGTGCAGTCTTTACTTACACCACTGGGGAAATATCTTGATGCATTTTAGAGGCAAGTTCCTTCTGCCCAATGCAGGTCCTTCTTCCCTGATCCTCCCTTATTCTTATTTGTGAACTATTCTTGAGGAGCACCTGAGGTTTTAGTGACTTAGTTTGTGCTCTGTCATTCAGTCTGGATCCAACGCGCTTGGTAGCACAGCATCCATTTAATCTCCCAGCTCTACTGCCAGAAGACTCTGCTATGTGGATTCCTTGCATTGCATGCTCTTGAAGTACCCAGTATTTTACAGACAGAGGGGATTTTACCTAAAGACAGAGATGGTTATCTGACTCAGTGCAGATGCTAATTAAACCATGATGCTCTTACTGAGTCCAGAGGTCGTGACCTTCTCTTGGATGCTCTTTCTTCCAAACTGGGCAGACAGTCCAGCCTTGTGATTTCTCTGAAAAACTTCAAAAATACTGTGTCTCTGCAGCTTCCTTCCACTTCACTCTTTGACCCAATGTTTTAATTCATAGGGGCTAATTCTTGTAAAATAAAAATTCCCTACTTAGCTTCTGATCTAGATGTAGGTTGGATTTCCAGCAACCATGGAAATAATTGGGAAGGAGAGTGGTGGAAATAAAACCTCAGAGCAGCCAGAATAGCAGATGTCAAGGTCATGTACTGAAGCCCATGCGATTTTTTTCTGTTTAATAGACTTCTAGGCCCCATGTTATTTTCTTATTGCTATTGTAACAAATCACACAAAGTTTCATGGCTTAAAACAACACAAATTTATTGTCTTATAATTTGGGGAGTCAGAAGTTTGAAATGGGTCTCATTAGGCTAGAATCAAGCTGCCAGAAGCACTACATTCCTTTCTGGAGGTTCTCAGGGAGAAACCACTTGCTTGCTTTTTCCAGCGTCTCACTTCTAGCTGCCTGAATTCTTTGGTTTGTGGCTCCCTTCCATCATCAAAGCCAGCAATGGCTGGTCGAGTCTTACTCTTATCAAGTCATTATGACACTGACTCTCCTACCTCCATGTTTCACTTCCAAGTCCACTTGTGATTACACTGAGCCCAACCAGTAATTCAGAATAATCTCCACTTCTCCGGGTCAGCTGATCAGAAATCTTAATTTTCCCTTGCTGTTTAGCACAGTATATTGAATATACTGTCTCTAGGAGTTAGGACATGAACACCTTTGTGTTGCCACTTCAGTCGTGTCTGACTCTTTGCAACCCTATGGACTGTAGCCCACCAGGCTCCTCTGCCCGTGGAATTCTCCAGGCAAGAATACTGGAGTGGGTTGCAGTGCCCTCTTCCAGGGGATATTCCCTTGACCCAGGGATTGGACCCACTTCTGTTAAGTCTCCTACATTGGCAGGCAGGTTCTTTACCACTAGTGCCACCTGGGAAGCCCATGGACACCTTTGCGAGGCCATTATTCTGCCTTCCACACCCAGGCTCAACTGTACATATCTCTAGTTCATGGTAATACAATTACAGTTATTCAATGTATGAGCTTTTAAAGTAGCAAACATTGTGAGTGGTGGACAGTAGACACAATCATGTCTACCATAGGGGAGGAAAGCTAAAAGCCTAATGTCAGAGAAGAGATCAAAATTGAAAATCAAAATTGAAAATCACAGAACTAGCAAAGCATAGAGTCTGAGGTCTCAGAGATTGGGGAAAAATTCTCTCTACCATTTCAGTGGTGCCTGGGAGTATTTTGTCTTATGACACAAAACTTTAAACACTGTTCATAAATATAACCCTGCCTGAGTCATTAAGAAAATGTTTTATTCAGTTTTAAAAACAAGCAGCACACCATATTTTTTAAAAGAGGATTTTGAAAAATGAAGCCATAAGATATCCAGCAGAAATCTAATGAGTATTCTTCTGATTTCTGAACGAGAAGCATTTTCTAAGCACGGAACAAAGAAAGAAATGAAAACAGAAAGGGAGTCATATTTTAATATAAATAGATACTAATATTTACATATTTAAAACAACATCAGATTAAAAGATAAATAACAAGCTGTGAAAATTATTTGTCACAAATATGACATTCAGTAACCTTAACAGAGTTCATACAAATCAATGAGAAAAATATTAAGGCCACAGAGAAAAATGGGTATGTTATATGTAGACAGTTCATAGGAGAATAAAATATTAGTGGTAAATTAGTATATATAAACATTCACATTTACTGGTAATAAAAAATGAAAACAGTATGGCAGTTTTAACTTATCAAATTAACACTTAAAAAAATTTGCTATTATTGCTTTGTGTGTGTGTGAGACTACACTGGGTCTTTGTTGCGACACGCGGGCTTCTCTGGTTGTGGCTCACAGGCTCTAGAGCTCAGGAGTTGTGGCACTGGCTTATTTGCCCTGCAGCGTGTGGGATCTTAGTTCCCTGATCAAACTCTGTCCCCTACATTGGATGACAGATTCTCAACCATTGGACCAGCAGGGAAGTCCCAACACTGTTTTATCAAAAAATGATAATATTTAATGTTGGTGAGGGTGTGGTAAAATATGACCCTCATATAGATAGTACAAATCATCTGGAAGGCAATTTGACAATATGTAACAAGGGCTTATAGATACTTATGTATTTTGACATATTAGTTCTACTTTTAGGTATTTATTCAGAAGAAATAGAGACAGCTATTTATAAAAAAAGATGTTCATAGTTATTTATAATAAAACAGTTGATTTATCCCATGAAGGTTAAATGAAGTATGATGCATTTATATTATAGACCCTTAAAGAGCCATTAAATCATATTTTCAAAGAATGTTTAGTGATATAGAAAATATTAAGTGAATTGTATCATTTATTCTATATTTAAGAAACAATTTCTATACAGAATAAGGTGAGAAAAATTACATCAAATGTTAAGTTATAGGTTTGTGAGTAACTTTTGCCTTATTTCTTCTTTTCCAAATGTTCAAGCTTTTAAAAATAAGCATATGTTTACTTTTACACTCAAAATTGTTTTGCTTTTCATAATAAAAAGTAGCGATGTACATACACTTTAGAAAGATTTTCAGATAAAAGGATTTAATTGTTTTGGTGTCTGAAGCTTCAGTTATGTAGACAGTTCATCCACATGAAATTTTTTTCTCCAAAATGGTGGATCAGACATTAGTATACTTTGGAAATGCTAGCTTACTTGAATAAAAGATAAAACTAGATTCATTTAATTTGGTTGAAGTGTTCAGTTTATGGCAGCATTTTTCCAAGTGTGTTTCAGGTAAATGGAGTACTCTAAGTTGTCTTGTGAGAAAAAAGCATTTGGAGTTCAATTACCATTAGAGAGTACTGTATACTGGGTATTCCCTTCTTCAGTCAGTTCAGTTCAGTTGCTCAGTCGTGTCTGACTCTTTGCGACCCCATGAATCGCAGCACGCCAGGCCTCCCTGTCCATCACCAACTCCCAGAGTCTACCCAAACTCATGTCCATCGAGTCGGTGATGCCGTCCAGCCATCTCATCCTCTGTCATTCCCTTCTCCTCCTGCCCCCAATCCCTCCCAGCATCACAGTCCTTTCCAATGAGTCAACTCTTCACATGAGGTGGCCAAAGTATTGGAGTTTCAGCCTCACCATCAGTCCTTCCAGTGAACACCCAGGACTGGTCTCCTTTAGGATGGACTGGTTGGATCTCCTTGCAGTCCAAGGGACTCTCAGGAGTCTTCTCCAACACCACGGTTCAAAAGCATCAGTTCTTCAATGCTCAGCTTTCTTCACAGTCCAACTCTCACATCCATACATGACCACTGGAAAAACCATAGCCTTGACTACATGGACCTTTGTTGGCAAAATAATATCTCTGCTTTTGAATATGCTATCTAGGTTGGTCATAACTTTTCTTCCAAGGAGTAAGCGTCTTTTAATTTCATGGCTGCAGTCACCATCTGCAGTGATTTTGGAGCCCAAAAAATAAAGTCTGACACTGTTTCCACTGTTTCCACATCTATTTCCCATGAAGTGATGGGACCAGATGCCATGATCTTTATTTTCTGAATGTTGAGCTTTAAGCCAACTTTTCCCCTTCTTAGAGAATCACAATTCACATTAACATTTTCAAGGCTCTGAAAAGTCCAACAGTAATGGAACCTACTTAGTTTTGTTTAAAGGGAGTTTCTCAAAGTAATACTCTTCAGAATTCTATTGAGTAACACCTATTAACATCTCTGCACAAATCATGTTTCCATGTATGTGACACACTTTGGGAAATTGTGGGCTTAAGAAAAGATCAACTGACTCATTATTTCAGCTCACAACTTTGTAGACTCTGAAGCTAAGATGATGCGAGTCCAGTTTGGGTGAAATTTTTAGGGACTATCAGGACAATTCTAGCTGAGTGGATGATAAGGTTATGATTGGGTAACTTTGAGGCTCTGTGTGGTAGCTATATCCTTTGAAAGACTTCAAGCTCTTTCAAGTTGCCAGATTCCTTTTCTGAATCCCATCATTAGCCCCAGGCCAGTAAGTTCCCAGAGTCTTTGACCTGCTAAAAGTTTTCCTTTCTAAGCACAGTGTGCCCAATGGGAGTGGGACTTTCCTGGCAGTGATCTGAAGGGAGACTGAATGTCCAGCTTCCTGCTCCAGATTGCAGAATAGTGTGCAATCCCTTAGTCACACCTGTTACATCTGAGCGAGTGTGACGAGGGAGTCCATTGCTAGGAAGTAAATCTTGTTTTAAAAGACAGAATACACATGGACTCTCAGATAGTATTCTCTAAGAGTCCTGTTATATTCCTGGAGCCTCTGCCTCTTTTCTCTAGCTTCACCAGATTCTCTCCTAGGAAGAAGTGGAAATGGGGAAGAGGGAGAGGAAGACTGTTGTGAATCATATGCCATCCTACTTAGATTCACAGACCCCCATGATTCCAGAGTAGGCTGAGAGCTTCATGACCATCTCAGTCAGTGGCTTGTGGATATCTGGGGTTTATTGGACAGAGTGGCCTTTAGGGGATCCTCTGGATCCATATTTACCACTTCAACCACAGCAACTCTGCTTTTTAATATATTGGAGATGCAAGTTAAAATTTTGTTTGAGAAAAGACACCTGCTGCTAAAAGAAACAACTGAAGACAGAGGATCTAGTCCAGCTGCATGCATGAATCTCTGCAGCAAGCAGTCATGCATCTTCTTCTCAGACCCTTCTAGTAACCAGGAGCTCATTACTATTCCATATTTGGTTGTCTGTTATGTGAAACAGAAATCTGCTTCCCTGAGCCATTTGTCCCAGTTCTGCTTTCTGGAGACAGATAGAAATAGTTTAAACCAATTTCCAACTTAAAGCTTGGCCAGGGCAGGGGCTTGGTCAGTTTTGTTCTTTAGTGCATGCAGGGGGAGTTTAATAAGTAATTTTTGAATAAATGAATGGATGACTACCTTCATGTATCTGTTGTAAGATCACCAAATGACTTGGGTCTTAAAAATGGATACAACCTAAGGGCTCACGTGATGCCAGCTTCCTGTCCCTCCTCAGGCTGTCTTCTCTGTTGAAGATTTCCCAGATAGAGTGCCAGTGTACTACGAATCACTGGAGAAGAGGCAAAGACCTTTGGGATTTAACTACTTCTGCCTAGTGTTTCTGGAAAAAAGCTGAAACAGAACTATTGCATAAAAGCAAAGTTGATAACCATGAAGAAAGCTATCAGCCTCTTGTCAGAGAAGGAAGCATGAGGATCATGCTTCCGTGCCCTCATCATCAGTAGTCACCAGTATTGTAGGTCTTGAGGGGCACTGGAAAGTCCCATCAGCTCCCGTGATAGGACCAGAAACTTCACCATTAGAGAGTCATTCCTTTGGGTAAAGTACTCATCTCCTCTAAATGTAAACACTGGTTGTATTGAATTGCCAACACTTCAGAGAGAATAAGGTGATTGGGTTGTTTTCTTTAAGGATAAGAGGCCCTCAAGATACTGAATTCTGGGGAAGAACTCAGAGAGAGAAGAGGCAAAGGCAAGTGAGCTGGAAGGGGAAAAGAAAGTACATTTGGTTTGACTTGATACATGCACAGGCCCCCCACAAGCTGCCTTCCTGTAGAAAAGGCTATTTGGCGCAGGGTGTTGGCCTGGTTCCATGCAAATCTTTTGAAACTCTGGAAGAACCCTTCTCCCACCCCACCCCACCATTGTGAGTCTCCCAGGTGAGTTAAAGTAATACACTCAAACATGTTGGAAGATGGATGCTGAATGTGTTTAAATGACTATCAGGCCACTGGGGAAGGTAGCCAAGCTTTCCTTAGGCCATTCTCTCACCACAGAAGGGAAAAACCAATCCCTGACAAGCACACAGCTGATTATTAGCCGTGTGATGAAGTCTTACTTCCTGAACAGGACATTCACAATTCTTGAGAAACTCTTTCTCAACCAGAGTGAGTGACAGTTTTAGAAAATGAAGGCCTTTGTTTTCTTCCTCTCTGTGTGTCTCCCCGCTTCCCTGAACTTCCCCCACATCACACACTCTACACTAGAAGAAAGATTTGATTAGGGAATGTGTGATGTGGGGGGAGGCAGTTAGAAAACTGCAATTTACCTGCCCTGATAGAACTTGAATTACCCGTACAGACTTCTCTTCCATGGTCCTTGCAGCCAAATGTTGCTTTTTTTTTCCTTTCCAGATAATGCAAGTAATATCATTATCCATGTGGGGGTGTGTTTACTATTCTGAGATCACATTAACATTACTCATTTAACGATCAGCAATATTTTGAAACCAACTGTCTCACCATATCCTAGAGTGGGATTTTTTTTTCTCTACTGATGCTTTGATTGATAAAGACTGTTTATGACCATGACCTTTAAGATGCACAGTTTGTGGGGTGTGAGACTGCGGCGAAGGGAGGAAAGGGAGGAAAAGGCCATCCAATCAGCAGGATCAGTGAGTGCAGCGCACACCTCCTGGCAGGTTGGATACTTTCTGTACTGGTCGAGGGCTCAGGAAGCTGCTCAAAGCTGCTCAGACTGAGCAATTGAGACTGAAACTGACTGACGCTCTCAAAAGTGGCTTCTTGGATTTTCAATTCCGGTTGATATGAAGGATGATGAGGTGCTGTCTTCTCTTACTAATCAAACACGGAATCAGTGCCTGTTTTATGGCAGGTCCTGCACACAGGAGTGAGAGTAAAGACTAATAAGATGTCATTCCTCACCCTGAACTTTTTCAATCTAGCAGAGAGACAGACATGTAAATAAGTGTGGTAGATGCCTGACAGAGATATCCTGTGGCAGGTCAGAGAAAGTAGTCAGCTCCCTAAGGAGACGGAGAGGGAAAGTTAGAGAACGCTAAAGAGATAAAACTTGGACCAGACCTTTGTTAATAAATAGACGCTTATCTAGGTGAGAATGAGATGCAAAGACAAAATAAAAAAAATTATTTTGCATTTACAAAAATATATGAAAACATATGGAACAGCATGGTCTTTGGGAGAATTTCTAGAAGTTCTAAGTTCTAATATAAGTTGGAGAGAGGGAGGGAGAATAGTAGTAATAAAATATAGTAGTCAAATCAAAGAACCCGTGGTAGGCTCTGAAAATTGGTTTTTATTCCACTGTATAAGCAATGGGAAGTTGATGGCTAGGCTTTAAGGAAGGTAGGGACTTACCAGAGTTTCATTTTGGAAAGATCACTTGGGTATTTGTGGGGAGAATGGGTCTGAAGATGGCAAGACAGGAGGCAGGAAAACTCATTGAGAGGCTGTAAAAAGAGTTCGAGAAAAATGTGAGAACTGCAACTTAAGGTAGTGGGTGTGTGGATTAGAGGTTTTGAAAGATATGATTTCCAAGACTCAGTGGACATGTAGCAGGGAAGGAAGTGGAAGTTAAAGGAAAATGGGAAACCTGAGCTGACACCCAGAGTTCTAGTTTGAGTGACTATAGATGATGTGGAGAGCAGGGGGTGTGAGAGAGAAGGAATTCAGTTGTATGCGTGTTGAATTTGAGATGCCTGTGGGATATCCAAGTGGAGATGCCCATCGTGCAGTCAGTTATGTGGGCTTGAGGCTCAAAAGACAGGTCAGAGATGACCATAAAAATATTAAAGTCGCTTGCATGTTGGTGGTAGTTAAAATCATGGCAGGGAATCGCTATGTCCTGTGAGGACAGAAAACCAGGGATATTTCCTTCAACCCATCAACCAAAAGTAGCGAGCAAAGAAGGAGGAGCCAGAAAGGGAAACTGAAGGAGAAGAAAGGGAAACTGTGGCAAGACGGGCAGGGAAGAGGGTTTCAAGATGAAATGGTGCCAAAATCTCGTTGGCTGAAGTTCCTAGGTGTCTGCTCTCTAGCCTTTTTGAACAAAGGGGTTCAGCACACATTTATTAAGAATAGATTTGGTGCTAGGAACTACCCCAGCTGAGGACAAAGAGCTATAGCATTGGGCCCTAGGGAGCCTCCAGACCAGTAGGGACACAGATAAATAAATAATCCCATTACATCATAGTAAATGTGTTGAAAGAGTATAAACAGGGTGCTATGAGACTATGAGCTATGGGGCTTCTCAGGTGGTGCTAGTGGTAAAGAAGCAGCCTGCTAATGCAGGAAACAATAAGAGGTGCAAGACTGCTCCCTAGGTTGGGAAGATGCTCCTGGAGGAGGGCATGGCAACCCACTCTGGTATTCTTGCCTGGAGAATCCCATGGACAGAGGAGCCTGGTGGGCTACAGTCCATAGGGTCACAAAGAGTTATACACAACTGAGGTGACTTAGTATGCACACACAAACAGGCTGCTGTGAACCATAGGAAGGACTCCCAGATCATCCTGGTTGACTGTGTCACAAACTTCAGGGAGTGAGGCAAGACTCACCCACAGAATAAAGGCACCCATGGACCCTGAAGGAGAGCAGCGACTGTGGGGCTACAGAGGAGCGAGGGTGTGAAGTCAGGTTAAAGGAGGTGGGGAGAATGAGTGTAAGGAAATGGATCCTGTGCGTGTTGACAATGCATTCAGAAAGATTACCTGTGAAAGAAGAGAGCTGCAGCAAAATGTCAGTATTCAGGACTAGGAATTTTGATATGACTACTGGTTTTGCCTGAAAGTCATTTCACAAGCAAAATGCTAGGGCAGCCTCATTATACAAGAAAGGTGGAAGACTCCAACTACGGAACACTTCCCACTACTTCTAGTCTCTGGGTTGGGTACTTTGACATGATAGTCTTGGTTTTTCTTTTATCTCATTCTTCCCTTTCCTCTGAGATTCTTGCTACCACCTACCCCTAACTTCTGGTTCTCTCTCTACTGTACCTAGGCTTGCTTGGTCCTCAAGGGTGTTTGAGTTCTTGGTACAATATTAGAAGTACAAGACTTTCTCAAAATATTTTAATAAGCAAGGCTAAAAATAATAAATAATAAATGTTAAGCAGCAATAAGTAATGTCAGTAAACCCTTGTAAACTGTTAAAGAAGAATGTAGGCAAGAATGCTGTCCAAATGGAAGTAAGGTTACAGTCCCAGCCATGTCAGGGGAGCAAGCACAGAAGCCCTGGGTGTTGATCATGTGTTTCAGGAGGTTGTGGTACCCAGTATCCATCACACAGGGTTAGCCTGCCGCTGTGTTGTTTTTAACAGCATGTCCTAAACTGAGCCGCTTTTGATTCTATAATTGTAGAGTTGTAATCTTTACCTGTTTCAAAGAGCTGGGAGCCTCAGATAACTGAAAAATCAAACTGCAGATGTGACAGCAGTATCAGAGACTCACCTTCCTGAGTGCAGAGGTGGTGAAACAAAAAAAGTAATGGGTGGAACAAACTGTCAGGGTTTCCAACTTCTCTAATTTGAAAGGAGTCATTAGGTAAAGAAATAGCACACTCCCACTCACTCCAGCAGAAGCCAGAATGGCCCAGTGGGTCGATCAGGAGTAGAAATAGAAGTTGTAATGTTTCTGTGTTGAGCTTTCAGTAGGAAGATCCAGTGGGGTCCTAGACAATTTGTGAAGCAGGCCAAGCTTAGCCTGTCCTGTCACTTCTTCCAGCATTCTTCTTCCCTCCTAGGCAGCAACTTTTATGTTAGAAGCTCAGAGTAGGTACCCGCCACTGGACTAAGCACACTGAGTATTTTCATTTGAATATTGCAGCTACCCTATAGGCTGAATACTCTTATCATCCTCATTTTGGATAAAGAAACTGAAGTTTGAAGGATTAAGTAACTTGACAGAGACACACTGCTAGGTGATTTAGTTGTATCTGACTCTTATGTCTGTGCATTTAATAACTTAGCAATAAAGCCACAGCTAGGATATAATCTTTGAATTTTGTCCTCAGTTGGCTATTATGTCCTTTTAAAGTGTTACGCCTCCCAAAGATTTTTGGGACTGGAAAAGTCTTCAAGAATCTCCAATATGACATGTCACTTCCTGCCTTGATATGTAATGTATTCATCAAAAACATGAAAATCAAAGATACAGATATCAAGCAAAAGACATAGACGCTATTTGGTTTAGTTAAGAGGTAAGAGGACTTCCAGAGATTTAAAAAATAATTATAAATATGCTAACTACTCTTTGTCTTTTGGACAGTATATTTGATACTACAGTCCCAGAATTTTACCCATGCTCTTTAATTTGTTCCTTTTATTCATAATTGAACATGCAATCAACATCTCTTCCATTGAGCATCCAATCACAGCTGAAGACTGGCCACTTTTAGCCCATCTAATTATTTCTATTTTTGTCTTAATTTTATTTAGTTAATGAGAACTCTCTGCATATTTTTACTGATATGAGCACTTTTCTTTCTCTGTTTCCCATTCACTTTTATAAATTAATATTTGAATATTCAGATAATTACATGAATCTTCCATTACCAAGATGGTGCTTTTATCAAAAGTGAAGAGCTGTTCAGCTCCATTGTGGGAAACTCATAATGTTCTTTTGTCAAATAATGAATGAACATATGAACTTAGCATGTGAATGGACAGAGGAGCCTGGTGGGCTGCAGTCCATGGGGTCGCTAAGAGTCGGACATGACTGAGCGACTTGACTTTCACTTTTCACTTTCATGCATTGGAGAAGGAAATGGCAACCTACTCCAGTGTTCTTGCCTGGAGAATCCCAGTGATGGGGGAGTCTGGTGGGCTGCTGTCTCTGGGGTCGCACAGAGTCGGACACGACTGAAGTGACAGCAGCAGCAGGATTGTCTAAGGTATGGAAAGTGTGGTCAGCAAGACAATTAGCATACTACAGTCAATATAACTATAAATATTCATCGGTTTAGCAAACATTTAAGGAGTGCCTAGTATGTATGCTTGGCCATGTGCTAGGTTTTGGGAACTCTAAGAACGACCTGCCGCTCTGTGATCTTTTGAATGGACCTGATTATTAGAATGATATTTGGGGTTAAGAGGAATGGTGCCAGATCTCTTTGGTCAAACTTCCTATGTGACTGCTGCCTAGCCTCTTTGAAACAAAGGGGTTCAGCACACATTTATTAAGAACGTATTAGGTGCTGGAAACTAGCCAAGCTGAAGACAAAGAGATATACTGATGAGCTTCGGGAGACTCCAGACCAGTAGGGACACAGATGAATAGATAATCCCATTACAATGCAGCAAATGTGTTGATGAAGTATCAACACGGTGCTGTGGGACTGTAGAAAGGACGCCCAGATCATTCTGAGGATTTAGGGACGTCTTCCTGGAAGAGTCCTGACGGCCAGGTCAGAAGCAGCCAAATGCGGAAAAGGAAAAAGGTTATTTTGGATAATAGGATTAGCATGAGCAAAAGTGCAGGCGTGCATTGGGGCCACAGTTCTGAATCTCTGTAAGACAGACAATGGGAGATGAGATTGGAGAGCTGTAGAAGGATCAGGGCATCTAAATACTGGATTAAATATCTCATATCACTGTATTGAGGACTGGACCTTGTACAAGTGGCTCCTCATCCATTATTTGTTATAGACATACTGGAGTAATTTGGTTTTATCCTCAAAGATAACTAAAACCACCTTCCTACTCCAATGACTGGCCAATTCTGGAACTCTTTGAGTGAGCCCTGAAAAAAAAAATGCAACCATAGGGAAATACTGACACCTGGAAGAGCAGTTAACCTCCAAGGATAGCAGTGCACAAACTAACTTTCTAACTAGGCTTTGAGAAATGAAAAGGCGATTTCTCCATAGCTATAAACCAAGGACCAAGATTCACCAGGGTCAACTTTAGACAGATTCATCCCACTGGAATGGGAGAAGTAGGTTATACTAATCATGACATGATCTCCAGTGGTCTTTTACATGAGGAGAGAAGCCATCACAGCCCTTTTTAAAATATTAATGCTTGAGCTGTAGCTAGAACTGTGTAACACCTCTGACCTCCCTCCTAGGACCACCCAGCAGACCATCTCTGGATAGCATTCTTCACCTCACTATTCCTAACTCAGTGTTTGTGGTATTCCACAGCTTAGCTCCCCTTAACAGCTTCATTGAGATATAATTCTCATATCAAACAATTTACCCAATTAATGAATGCTCTTCACTGACTTTTAGCTTATTTACAGAGTTGTACATTCATCACCACAATCAATTTTAGAACATTTTAACCACTTGAAAAAATAAAGGCCTTACTCCTTAGCCATCACCCTCCAACCTCCCATGTCCTTCAGCCCTAGGCACCACTACTTTCTGTCTCTATAGAAAGACAGTGTTAGTTGCTCAGTCATGTCTGACTCTTTGTGACCCCATGGACTATAAACCCACCAGGCTTCTCTGTTTGGGATTCTCCAGGCAAGAATACTGGAGTGGTTTGCCATTTCCTTCTTGGGGGGATCTTCCTGACCTAAGGATTGAACTTGGGTCTCCTGCATTGCAGGCAGATTCTTTACTGTCTGACTCACCAGGGAAGCCCCTTCTGTTTCTATCAAGTGAGTGAAGTTGCTCAGTCGTGTCCGATTCTTTGCGATCCCATGGACTGTAGCCTATCAGGCTCTTACGTCTGTGGAATTTTCCAGGCAAGAGTACTGGAGTAGGTTGCCATTTCTGTCTCTAATAGATTTGCCTATTCTAGACATTTTGTATAAATGGAATTACACAATATGTCATCCTTTGTGAATCGCTTCTTTTACTCCTTACCTTTTGCTTAAATGAACTGCCACATCCTTATATGAGCTCAGTATCTTGTCCCTGGATACTAAATGGGTATTCCTCTTGGCTTCCTGCACCATGTTATACCAACCCTGGCCAGATCCCCTAGGCAGCTTGAGAACTACCTACTTAGCCTGCATCAGAGTACCTCAACTAGACAAGCCGGGGCAAAGGTAGGGCAAGGCAAGGGCACATAACAGGGAATTAGATAGATCCCCCTAGACAGCCCCATTTTCTCTTTCCCACTAGTTGATTTTCTGCTGCTGTTACCCAAAGGCATGGACTGAGACTGGTGAGTGGGAAAGAGTGTCTTCCACCTTGAAGATGACAGCAGTTTCTCTTTTATTTCTCTCAGCTATTTATACTCCATTCTTTCACACAGTCTAAGTTCAGTTGACTGGTTATAATCAGATGTGGCTGACTGTTCTGGTAGCTGCATGGTCAGCTCAGGGAGCATCCTTGGTCTGTGACCAACACTTCCCCTTGACACATGAGAGAATAAAGAGAAAAGCTGGAAAAGGTGACCGCTCCCCACCTCCCTTTACTGCCCTCTTTTATATGTGGAGTATTGAAAAAGCTTATATTACAGACTACAACAATTTACTGGGTGCAGTGTATGTCTTGTTTCACTGAGTTCTCCTGGGGATCTTCATTTCAACTAGACCCATGAATCCTCTCTACACATTTATCTGCAAAGACTGAGGGAAATGCTCTGTCATCACAAAGAGGAGGAAATCTTTCTTGTAGGTGCGATGTCTACAGGTAGGATGAGAAGCAACTTTCTTTTGAAATTTAAAGTGTTAGTTGCTCAGTCATGTCCGACTCTTTGCAACCCTATGATCTGACCATGGAATTCTCCAGGCAAGAATACTGGAGTGGGTTGCCATTCCCTTCTTCAGGGGATCTTCCCAACCCAGGAATCAAACCCAGGTCTCCTGCATTGCAGGCAGATTCTTTACCACCAGAGCTTGAAGTAACATTATTTCTTTTAAAGAAGGCATCGACTACACAGGTTGTAGCTTGGCTGGTAATATGGAATACCTTAAAATCTTTCATCCTCCCTGGTTACTTCAGTTAGCCAGGAAATACAACAGTGCTAGACACGAGGGACCTTATGATGAGACTGTGAGTTTGGACACTCTCAGTGTTGGGCTTGTGCAAAGAGGAAACTAAGAGGAGGAACTATTCATCAGTACCCATCCTCACCCACGCGTCTATAATTACCAACAACGGTTGCAACGCAACCCATAAACACGATGAGTTGGCTAAAGCCCAGGGTTCTATTTATAGTCTCTATGGACCCACTAATAACCTTAGCACCCTCCTTGAAACATAACCCAAATTAGGAGCAGGGGACAAAGGGACAGTCTCAGTTGTGAAAAAAAGTAGCTACTCTTGTACCTCCAGTTCAACACTGTCCATGTATGAATGATCATCAAAAACATCCAGCCATTCTGAGAGAGGTATATCTCAAAATAAACATTTTCCTGGGCAGGCCAGACAAGAACACAGAGCCAAAGGATTTCCAACTCAGACTTGGAAATTATAGGGTGTAATTGGAAGGCGTGACGGGGGCATGTCATCGTTGTTTGGACGTTTGACCTAAACTGTGTTTGTTCAGGCAAGACAGGAAGTGGTCAAGAAGAACTATGACACAGTGGAAAAAGCAGAGGCTGGAAGTCAGACAGTTCCACGTTTAGCTGGGTGTCCTTGAACAAATTTCTAGATGTCTCCAAACCTCAGTTTTCTCCTCTGTAAAATGGGAGTACTAAAAATATCTACCTCATAGGGAGATGTTAGGATCACATATGGCATATAGATCCCCCAAATGGGAGTTTTTTCATTGTTCCTAATGTACGATTATAAATCAGGATTTCTGAAGGATTTGTCCCATATAACTCACAATGAGTAATTCTCTCATGTTTCTGAGATGGCCATATTATTAAAAAAAAAAAAACTTTAAAGAATTGAAGGATATTTTTAGAGATTTGTCTCCTACATAGCTTCTACAAAGCTATTTCAGAAAGTTGAAAATAATATTTGCTCTATATTCATATATTTGCAATATTCAAAGATAATATTTATTTATATAGCATAGTTGCAAATTCCATCTCTTTGCACACTTTAATAAGGAGCAGTCCATTTGATGAGATTAGCAAATGACATTATATATGTTTTAATGTTCAGGAAAACAAAGCATAGGAATTCTATATCTTGGTAAAATTTCATTAAAGCTTACAGAGAATCAGAGAGCTCACTGCTACCAGTCTCCCCACCACCATTGCCACCTCACCAACAAAATATTGTCTCCAGCATCCCTGAGATGTTGGCACTTGTCTCCTATTTGAGCCCTTCAAGACTCCAGGACCCAGCAGCAATCTATCCTGTTTCGAATTGGAATGGTTCCAAATTTCTTCCTTCTGTTGAACCCAACTAGCTCTCTCTCACACTCTCATTTATTGGTTAAGTTTATCCCTTGGGAACAAAAAAGAACAAACTCTTTCTTCTTTATGATGTCCCATCAAACTTCAGAAGCATCAATGACACTCTATAACTTTCTGAGAGCTTTCCCGTATGCACCATACTAAAAGCTCTTATCTTTTTAATATAAAAAATTACATGTTAGATGCTATTATCCTCATTTACAGATAAGCAAAATCAGGTCATTGAATGTTGAAGTAATCTTGCCCAGGGTCCCAGGGTGAATAATTGGCCATTGTCAGTGTCAGGATTTTAGCCATGCTTGTCTAATCCCAAAATCCAAGCACTTGGATTCCAAGCAGCTGCTGTTTGGTTATTTAAAGTCAGGAAGGCTCAGACAGGAAAAACAGGAATACTGCAAGAATTCACTAATGCGTGGATTCAAAGAGTGTATCATTACCATGCCCAGCAGGAACCAAAACAGTACCCAGGGGCAGAGCCGAGGACCACTAGGTGTGAGGGGCACAGCCCAGAGGATGAATCCAATGAGGGCTCAGTGAGAAAGTAACCCTAAAGGAAGGGATTTTTCTACTTACCCACAGCATATAGTTACACACACCCATGGCCGGGCTCCACTGTTACTGTCAACATATACATTCTGGAAGCATCCATTTACAGACCTTGGAGGGGTCAATTGCAATTCCTTCTTTGTTGCTTTTGTTCAGTTGCTCAGTCATGTCTGACTCTTTGCAACACCATGGACTGGAGCACGCCAGGCTTCCCTGTCCCTCACCAACTCCCGGAGTTTGCTCAAACTCATGTCCATTGAATCGGTGATGCCATCCAACCATCTCATCCTCTGTCATCCCCTTCGCCTGCCTTCAGTCTTTCTCAGCATCAAGATCTTTTCCAATGAGTCAGTTCTTCACGTCAGGTGGCCAAAGTATTGTCCAATTCCTTCTTATCTGAAGGAAGCTTTAAGTCTCAATTGCCAGTCCTCACCAGAAAGTTTAGCATATGTATGATGTGCAATACTTTACCTTAACGAACTGGACTCAGAACATTTTGTGAATTAAATCACACTTAAAATGAACTAGGATATCTGGGTCTTTAATAATATTTATTATAATATTACATGATACTATAAATAAACCATTGTTAATAATTTTATATACTATCTCCAAATTCATTTTTAAGAGCTAAATATGAATTTTGATTGTCAGATAACCTCACATTCACTTTACATAGATTTTAGTATCTACTTCAAACATAGTAAAAAATAATATACAATCAAAGAGGCACAGGAACTCCTGTGATAATCATTTATACTCTGATGTCTTTTTTGTGTTCAGTCTTTTTCACATACGTTCTTACATCTTATGTGAATTAAGTAGTTCAAATTAATACAGGTAGAGTGTTTTGCAGTTTATGAAATTGTTTTCTATCACCATTTCTTGTTAGCAGAGAAAGAAAAATGAAGCTGAGAGAAGTAACTTAGCATCATTCAGTTCAGTTCAGTTCATTTTAGTCACTCAGTTGTGTCTGATTCTTTGCATCCCCATGAATCGCAGCACGCCAGGCCTCCCTGTCCATCACCAACTCCCGGAGTTCACTCAGACTCATGGCCATCGAGTCCGTGATGCCATCCAGCCATCTCATCCTCGGTCGTCCCCTTCTCCTCCTGCCCCCAATCCCTCCCAGCATCAGAGCCTTTTCCAGTGAGTCAACTCTTCTCATGAGGTGGCCAAAGTACTGGAGTTTCAGCTTTAGCATCATTCCTTCCAAAGAACACCCAGGGCTGATCTCCTTCAGAATGGGCTGGTTGGATCTCCTTGCAGTCCAAGGGACTCTCAAGAGTCTTCTCCAACACCACAGTTCAAAAGCATCAATTCTTCAGCGCTCAGCTTTCTTCACAGTCCAACTCTCACATCCATACATGACCACTGGAAAAACCATAGCCTTGACTAGACGGAGCTTCATTGGCAAAGTAATGTCTCTGCTTTTCAATATGCTATCTAGGTTGGTCATAACTTTTCTTCCAAGGAGTAAGCGTCGTTTAATTTCATGGCTGCAATCACCATCTGCAGTATTTTGGAGCCCAGAAAAATAAAGTCTGACACTGTTTCTACTGTTTCCCCATCTATTTCCCATGAAGTGATGGGACCGGATGCCATGATCTTCATTTTCTGAATGTTGAGCTTTAGGCCAACTTTTTCACTCTCCTCTTTCACTTTCATCAACAGGCTTTTTAGTTCCTCTTCACTTTCTGCCATAAGGGTGGTGTCATCTGCATATCTGAGGTTATTGATATTTCTCCCGGCAATCTTGATTCCAGTTTGTGCTTCATCCAGCCCAGCATTTCTCATGATGTACTCTGCATACAAGTTAAATAAGCAGGGTGACAATATACAGCCTTGATGTACTCCTTTTCCTATTTGGAACCAGACTGTTGTTCCCCAGCTGGTAAATGATGAAGTCAAGATTTTCATCCACATCATGTTAAATCTAGCATATAATGCAACTTTTAAAGCTCAAACAACAGATGATATTTGAGCTCTGTTGAGGGAAATTGTAATCGACATTTAAAGATACTATGTCTCTTAGCAACCACGGAGTTTCATGGAGTATATCCAGGATTCACACCGTGACTCAGGCCAGCTAACAGTAAACGGTTGCCCTGCCAAGGTTTCCAGGGACCTTGTGCGACACAACACATTTGCTGTTTTTGAGCAGATGTAGAGAGACGAGATGACTAATGGGTACATCATCAACCAGATATGGACAAAAAATTCTTGCCCTTAATATCGAGTTGACCAGTGTAGTCAAAGCACTAGAAGGGCAAGAACAAGCCCTAGTTCACAACCGCAATGGGTGGGGTAGCATGAACTTCAGATGCTTTATCTTAAAACCTCTCACACCCAAGTGCCGTGTTATTCTAAACAATCCATTTTTTTTTTCTATGCAACTAGGAGAACATTGCTTGCTCTTTCAGTAGCAGAAGTTTGGACATTTAGGTGAGATTTTTGTTTTCCCCTCTCTCCTGATCTATTTTATATTTCTTTGTATACTTTTTCATTTAACTTGATACAAACAAACATCATAAAGGCAATTTTTCTTAAAGAGAAAAACTGCAACTGATCTCTCCTAACTCATCAACTGGTTTAATTTTGGGAGTTTTCAGCAGGTGTGAGTGTGTACACATGATGCTTCTGTGGATACAAAGTGGGGGGGGGGGGTCTGCCTTTGTGTTTTGCATAGTATTAGGATGAAAACAGCCCTCAGGCTTTAAGCACACTTTCTAATACCTTTATATTGATCCTTAAAATGTAAAAATGATGTTGGACACCTGTAGCTTGTGTTAATGAAGAAGTTAAAGCTGCAAAGATAAGAACTCCAGAGAAAATAAAAGATCTCACTGGGTGAGAGTATTCACTTAGCTAGGACAGTGGCCCTTCCTGTTCCATACTGACACATTACAGTCTTGTCGTTCGCACACGGCAAGAGCACACCCAGCAGGCAACCTGGGAGCCCTTCTTAGTGTCAGGCACGGTGATGGGCACGGGCACATGGAGAGTGTATTTCTCTGTTCTTGGAAAGTTCAGACTCTAAAGATGAGGACAGAAGTTGGAATCAGCTGCTTCAATTCCATATAGAATGGAGGACTGGAGAGAGGGCTAAGGGCCTTTAAAGAAAGCAGTAGTGACCCCAGAGACACCAGGAAGTTTCCTCAGAGAAGGAGGCATTTAGGGGACCTAGTTTGAATATGAATGTGTTTGCTAATCTAGGAATATTTCCCTAAATAATGCTTCTCATCTTCTGCTTTTCTCGGCCCCACTGCTCTCCCAAAGACTCCCATTTTCTGTTGTGGAAAGGTGGGTTTACTTTGAAGACTGGTGGACAATAGCCTAAACATTGTTAAAGCCTGCCTAAAATGCTGTTTTTCCTGGCTTCTATTCTTTCTAGAGCCTATTCAGTCTTTGCTGTGGTGGTGGTCGTGGTTGTTTTTAAAAGCCTTCTCCTTCCAGTTTCTGTCTTCTATGAGCTGGATGCAAAGCAAATAAGACAAAATGCTTAAGAAATCCAAGTGGTGATGCTGTTCACCATAAGATGAATGTCAAACCATCACATGTTAGTGTATCATTGACTGTGCTCCCAAAGCTGTGAATTGATTGCCCTTTCCCTTTGAAGACCTCCATCTCCAAAGATCAGAAAAGAGAAACTGAATGTGCTATTTTCTGGTTTGGGCTTAGAGGGATTTACAGTCTGTGTTCTAGAGCTGTGGCCTCCCACTGGGACACATCTATCCTGAAAGCAGCTAGATGTCCCTCATTCTCCTGCAGAGTAGTGGAACATCACCCAGATAATTAGATAAGGCAGCAAAGCCCAGAGAGTTGAGTACAGAAATGTTTCATTGGCCTCTGCTGTAGCCCCAGTCACTGTCAGGCTCATCTCCCATTGGATCCATTAACCCCCCCTTGTCAGCTTCTGTTTCAAGTTCCCTCATTCAGGTTATATCTCTTTCCTCAGTGGGTTTTCCCCCTACTAATAAGCAAGTTTGGTTTTACATATCTAAAGGTTTCCTCTGCATAGACAACCAGGAGATGCACTTATGTTCAAGTGAGAGTGAGTCAAATGATGGCCTTGAAAATACTGCTAGCAAACTCTGCCCAGCCTCCCATCCATCTCTCCCTCGAGACCCCTCAGCATGCCCCTGAACTCTCAAGATCCTGAGTGATAAATTCTCAACTGGAAAGGGAGGATTGTCTTGCTACAGTCGGCCTGGTCCCAACCACCTCCAAATAACTTACTGGTGCCAGCCTGCTTCCTCAGGACCTGCTCCTAACTATTTTGCCATCAAGCTTTGGATTGAATAAGACACAGACAAGATGCCTTCACTTGTGAGTTGCTGTGAGTTGCTGACCAGGACCCCTTCCTGAAGCTACTCTCCTATTTCAGTGGTGCAAACAGTGTATGTCTGAGAAGGGGACATTGTTTCCATTGTTTCCACCTTCATTGTTTTACAATGTTTTGAATTCTTTAATTTTTTTTATTAGAATACAGTTGATTTACAATGTTGCATTAGTTTCTCCTGTACAGCAAAGTATATCAGTCATACATATCCATATATCAACTCTTTTAGATTCTTTTCCCATACAGGTCATTACAGAGTATTAAGAAGTGTTCCCTGTGCTATACAGTAGGTCTTTACTAGTTTATTTTATATATAGTAGTATGTATATATCAATTCCAGTCTCCCAATTTATTCCTCCCACCCACCCCGGCTTCCCCCACTGGTAATCGTAAATTTGTTTTCTACATCTGTGACTCTATTTCTGTTTTGTAAATAAGTTCATTAGTACCATTTTTTTAGATTCCACATATAAGTGCTGTCATATGATATTTGTCTTTCTCTGTCTGACTTACCTCATTCAATATGACAATCTCTAGGGCCATCCATGTTGCTGCAAATGACATTATTTTGTGTTTTTTTTTTTATGGCTAAGTTATATTCCATTGTATGTATGTGCCATTTAGAAGTACGTATATACAAGAGGCACAAGTGAAGAGGAAAACATAGGCATAACTCTCTGACATAAATTGCAGCAAGATCTTTTTGATCTTCCTCCTAGAGTAATGAAAATAAAAACAAATGTAAGCAAATGGGACCTATGTAGACTTCAAAGCTTTTGCACAGCACAGGAAACCATCACTTAAACAAAAAGACAGCCTACAGAATGGGAGAAAATATTTGCAAATGAAGTGACGGACAAGAAATTAATCTCAGAAATATACAAATAGCTCATACAACTCAAAATGAAAGAAAAACAACCCAATCCAAAAAAATGGGTGGAAGATCTAAATAGACATTTCTCCAAAGAAGAAATAGCACATGATGGCCAAAAAGCACATGAAAAGATGCTCAACATCATTAATTATTAGAGAAATGCAAATCAGAACTACACTGAGGTATCATCTTACACTGGTCAGAATGGCCATCATCAAGAAGACTGCAAAAAATACACTCTGGAGAAGGTGAGGAGAAAAGGGAACCCTCCTACACTGTTGTTGGGAATGTAAATTAGTACAGCCACTATGGAGAACAGTATGGAGGTTCCTTAAAAAACTAACGATAGACCTACCATATGAACCTGTTTTTAATTCTTTATGTGTATTTTGAGGACCTGTTGAGTCCAGGCCCACATACCACCTAAGACAGGCTTCCAAAACAGTTTCCACCCAGCCGGGAAATTTTGCACACTTATTGAATTATTTAAAGCTATACTGATTTTGTTTGTTTGTTTCTCAGTTTTTTGGCTAGTGAATCTTCTTGTTACCCAGATGTAACTTGATGCATAGGTAAAATAGAAACTCAATAAATGTGAAAGTGGAGAGGAAGGGGGTGGGAATGTGAAATAATACTGTACGATAGTCATATTAATATTCTAATATGAAAGATAAGATAACAAGTTGATGCTTGGAAAACGTAATTCACTTGCAGTGTGGCAGAGAGACAGCCAAAGCAGATAGACTTGGGGGATTTCCTGCCTCATCACTTTCTAGTTATATGATATTGGTCAGGTTGCTTAATTGTTCTCAGCCTATTTCCTCATCTATAAAATTAATGCCAATGACCATTCAAATTAAATAACGTATGCAGGAAAACTTTGCACAGTTCATGTCACATAGTCAGAGCTTAATAAATACTATGAACCATTATCACTGCAGAAGTTTTCACATAGGGTATTCATTGGAACCATGTTTGATTCCGAAGCCCTTGGGATGCTTCTATGAGGCCACATGTGCAGCCCTCCAACCTTCCTCTCAGAATACAGTTCTAAGAAGCTGATGTGTCATTGCCGGCTGAATCACTCCCTATAGGGATCTGCTTTGAACAACATGTGCTTCTTGCTGTCTGGTTGCTTCAGTCTTGCCTCTCCAGAAACTTGGAAGGCAGCTGAGGAAGTCCACAGGCCTTGCCACCAAGATTGCTCAAGAGGGTCCAACAAGGACCACAGGGGCTGTTCCACTCCAGGCTTAGTGGGACCTCGCCTGGGGAATGGGGTCCATGTAGAGGTGAGGGGCCACGTACAACATAGTGTTTAGAGAAGGAAAATGGAAAACCAGCAGAAGTGCTTTCCACCTAGACCACATGGCCTTGCATATCTTCTGAGTGTTCACCTGTACAGCAGCCTCAGAAGACTTCTAAGAATTTTCCAGCATGTAGAGAAAAGCAGTTAAAATGATCCAGGACACAAAGGAGGACTTGAGGCAAAACTAAATGATGAGAATCTCTTAATCCAGAAAGATGATATCTTATATGGCCAAAACCTGAAATTGTAAAAAAAAAAAACCAACATTTTTAAGCAAAAAGAAAATTTGGAAACATAACCACAGCATATCACATCACCAAATGACAGTGTGAAGACTAGAGGAAAACCATTTAAACCTTCAGCACTTAACGAAAAGATAAGGAAATACCAAATGACAAATACATAAGAAAGGGACAATGAATCTATCGCTTTTAAAATGGTGTAATTCAAAATACAAAATACGTTCTTTAGTATTCTCACCCTGTTTCCAGAGAAAAGATTTAAAGCTGCAGTTCAGAATGAAAACTATTTAAGGAAAAAGGAAATGAGATACCTGTTTCTAGACCATTCTAAACTGCAAAGGGCATTTCAGTCTTGGAGGTCCCCCAGGGTTTCAGGGCTCCACATTGCTAAGGCCCCACATTAAAACCAGGGGGCTGAAATAAAGCTTGCTAAGTATTTCCTCCAGTCTCATTTAGAAACAAGGAAACTGAGGACTAGGGAGGGGAAGGAACACTGAAGAGCCCAGCTAGTCAGTGTATCAGTCAGAGTCCCACTGGAAAGAGAAACCACACAGAAGGGAATAGAGGGAATTTTATTCAGGGAATTGACTGGACATATGATGGATATGCAGAAAAGTCAGCAGGAATGAGCCAGTGAGGCACCCCAAGATTACCCACAGCAGAAAGCCAAAAAGGACAAGGCAGGGGACGTAGAACAGCAAGAACCTTGCGACCCTTCTCCTGGTAGAAAGTGGCAGCTTTGTCCTGTGGGAGCTGGTACCTCCCCTGTTGTAGATTGTAGCCTGTGGTATTACCTGAGGCAGAGAGGAAGGAGAGAAATACCGTGGCTTATCTCTTACTCTGCTCTCTTAAGTGCCTTCAGTTGACTTCCCATGGGTTAGGCCAGTAGGAAGCCAGGGGACACTGTAGGGAGAGGGGATGTGACACAGAGCAGAGCAGAGAGAGAGTAAGGAGGGGGCCTGAGAGTTCACACGTGAGGACCACACCACCCGCCAGTAAACAGTCATTTCCTGGGCACTCCCCTGGGCAGGGGTACTGTCCTGGTAGGACATGGTAATCTTTGGAGGCAGCCATCAGAGCTGTCCCTCATGTGCAAACTGTCGGGGCTGTGTCATAGTTTGCTAATCCCTGATCAGTTTTCCAGTCAGAGAATGGTTCATACTTAATAGAAACCCACTACCAATCTTTCTAAATGGCAAACATTTTCTTAGTATATTTGTTTGGATTTCCATATATTAAGTTAGTTTTCTTTGTCTTTGGAGGCTGGTGGGCGGGGTGGGGGGGTGGGGGGGTGGGGGCATCCTAAAATTTTTAATCTAGAATGAAAGCATTCCCCAGAAGTGGTTTGTAGAGATAAGGACTTTAGTCCCTTAAAATAGCCATCAGCAACCCTAAGCTATCCCAAATAAACATACAATCAAATCCTGAACTCGCTGTGCATGTGCAGCTTCAAGACAGGTCCCTGATCTCTAACTTGCAAGTAAATTACAGCCCTTAAGAACGAACTCTATAAGAACTCCAGTGCTGCCACATACCAAGAGCCAGGGGTCAAGCTCTGAATATAGAACAACACCTGCACCACAGACAGTAACCAATAAAGAGGCTTGGTGGGGGCGGAGCTGGAGCAATGTCCTGGAGAGCGGTTGTGTCAGGAGTTAACCCTTTCAGTGTTGCACTCTCAAGGGGATGGCGGCGGGTGGGCTATGGAAGTGGTCAGGACAATAGTTTAATGTCAAATATAGTTCAGTAAGCATTCTGGCATGCTGGCTGAATATCAACATTGCCACAAGGTTCCTGAAACAGGGTGCTCATTGAAAAAATGGAAAATTTTTTGGTATCCGGAAAAAGGGACCCTAATTGCTAGCCTTGGGATTGCCTCTTCACCTGTTTTCTCCCCAGGACCATTGGTAACTCCAGGGCAGAGACATCTGTAACTTGTGCTTGGGTCTTGCTCCCAAGGACAGTGCCAGGCACACGGATGACTGGCACACAGGAGAGGAAACTGCCCATGGGTGCTCGTTGAGTGGATGAAAGGTTGAAACTCTCTCCCTCCCTCATGGCCAAGTTTTTGGGGCTTTTTATTTTTCCAAGATCTTCCAGAAAAAGCAGAACCTTCACCCAGACAGAGCAAGTGTGTCACAAAGTTCTGCTTTCACTGTGTGTTAAGTGGAAATGATTAGGCAAGCGGGTAGTAAGAGATTCCTCTCTGTGTTTCCTCTGTATTGGGAGGTTCTGCCATGGACCTCTGCACACTCAGACCTACAGCGCAAATTGCGATAATTGCACTGATAACCCCAGGATGCCTCACTTATCTGTCATCGTGGCTTATCCACACAGAACGTTGCTGAGGGGGCCACTTCCTGGACACATACGTAGGTGTGAAGATGCTGGGATGTGAGAGTGCGTGTGTTTCCAGGACTGACTTGAAGCAGTTAGTGTTTGACAGAAGTGATAGCACTTGTTCCAAGTGCCTATGGCTGATGAGGTTCTTTCTGTCCCTGGGCTGTGAGATCTGGACTAGGCTCAGAAACCACTGACCCTAAGACAGTTACAACTGTCTCCACCCCGCTGTCATTCACTGAGCAGTAAATGTTCTCAGCTCTCTCAGAGGTATGTCAGGTGACCTAACTGCACCCCCTAGGCATGTTCCAGCTGGACTGGTGGGGGTGTGAAATTAGTGAAGCTTCTTGGTTGTTGGTTAAACTCTGCACTGAGAGTTGGTGGATCTGTCAGAGATTCTCAAATCTGACTGCATTATTTATACTGCCATGGGAAACTTTCTAAAAATACAAATATTGAGGCCCCTTCCCAGATGCAAATCAGATTTGTTAAGAATGCAGCCTGGACATTTTGTTGTTGCTGTGTTTTTAACTCTCCAGTTGATTCTCATGAGCAACCAAGATTGGGAACCACTCCCTGGTTGACCTTATCTGTCAGTCTGGTCATTTACCCCGAGTTCCCTTATCTATAAAAGAGATATCATGGTGGCAGCAGCCCATCTCCCAGAAATGAGAGCAAGAATGCAGGATCTGTATAGGTTCTGCCCATTTTTTAACTGTATTGTTTGTTTTGATGCTGTTAAGCATCATGAGTTCTTTGTAAGTTTTGGATACTAATCCCTTGTCAATCATATTGTTCGTAAATATTTTCTCCTGACATGTGGGTTGTCTTTTCATTTTGTTTATTGTTTACTTTGCTGTACAAAAAACTTTTGAGTTTAAGTAGTTCCAATTTTTTTTCTCAAAAAAAGACATACAGATGGCCAAGAGGCACAGGAAAAGATGTAACATCGTTAATTATTAGATAAATGCAAACCACAATGAGCTATCACCTCACATCACCCAGAATGGCCATAATAAAAAAAAATCCACAAAAAATAAATGCTGGTGAGATGTGGAGAGAAGGGAACCCTCCTACACTGTTAGTGGGAATGTTCATTGGTACAGCCACTATGGAGAATGGTATGAAAGTGAAAGTGAAAATTGCTCACTTGTGTCCAACTCTTTGTGACCCCATGGACTATACAGTCAGAGAAGGCAATGGCACCCCACTCCAGTACTCTTGCCTGGAAAATCCCATGGACAGAGGAGTCTGGTAGGGTGCGGTCCATGGGGTCGCGAAGAGTCGGACACGACTGAGTGACTTCCTTTCACTTTTCACTTTCATGTATTGGAGAAGGAAATGGCAACCCACTCCAGTGTTCCTGCCTGGAGAATCCCAGGGACGGGGGAGCCTGGTGGGCTGCCTTCTATGGGGTCACACAGAGTTGGACACGACTGAAGTGACTTAGCAGCAGCAGGACTATACAGTCCACGGAATTAACCAGGCCAGAATACTGGAGTGGGTAACCTTTCCCTTCTCCAGGGGATCTTCCCACCCCAGGTATCAAATCTAGGTCTCCCGCATTGCAGGCAGATTCTTTACCAGCTGAGCCACAAGGGAAGCCCAAGAATATGAGTAGGTAGCCTATCCCTTCTCCAGTGGATCTTCCTGACCCAGGAATTGAACCAGTGTCTCCTGCATTGCAGGCAGATTCTTTACCAACTGAGCTATCAGGGAAGCAGAGAACAGTGTAGAAGTTCCTTAAAAAAAAAAAAAAAATCAAAACTAAAATTAGAGCTACCATATGACCATACAATCTCACTCCTGGGCATACAGGTAAAGAAAAACATGATCCAAAGGGATACATACACCCCCAATGCTCACTGAAGCACTGTTTACAATAGCTAAGACATGGAAGCAACCTAAATATCTATCGACAGAGGAATAGATAAAGAAGACATGGTACATATATACAATGGAATATTGCTCAGCCATTAAAAAGAATGAAATAATGCCATTTGCAGCAACATGGATGGACCTAGAGATTGTCACACCAAGTGTGCCTTAGCCACACTTGGAAAGTCAAGTGGCTTCCTCTGGGGTTCCATTCTTCTTACTGCAGGCTTTTATCATGTTGAAGAGACTGGAGTATGCATTCTGAGAAGGCTCTGCTTGGCAGTTAGGCATGCTGGCTCGGGTCTAGCTCCAGAGACTAGTGGTGTGGGACACCTATTCAGTAACCTCTCAGACCATGACACCCCATGCTCACAGGAAAAATGAAGGCCAGTGCAGGAACAGTAGAACTTCTAATCCAAGTTACCTAGAGATTGTCACACTGGGTGAAGTAAGTCAGACCGAGAAGGAGAAATATCATGACACCCCTTATATGTGGAATCTGAAAATAAATGATGCAAATGAACTTACTTACAAAACAAAAGGAGACACACAAATGTAGAGAACCAACTTATGGTTACCCAGGTTAACATGTACACACTGCTATATTTAAAATGGATAACTAACAAGAACCTGCTGTATAGCACATGGGACTCTGCTCAATGTTATGTGGAAGCCTGTATGAGAGGGGAGTTTGGGGGAAGAATAGATACATGCATATGTATGCCTGAATCTCTTCCTTGTTCACCGGAAACTATCACAACTCTTAGTTGTATCACAATGAACTTGTTTGTCAATTGGCTTTACCCCAATACAAAATAAAAAGTTTTTTAAAAAAAGGAATGCAGAATCTAGAATAAAAGAAATTGGGTGTTGGAGTTCCAGTGACTAGCATTGTGATTGTGGGAATGCTACTCAATCTTTCTTGGTCTCAGGCAACAGCTCAACTTGTATGACTTGTGAGAATTAAATGAGATAACTCCAATAGAGCATTTATACCTGACATATAGTAAGTGCTGAATGCACGTTAGTTATTACTATTGTGAAAGCATTTCCTGGGTTCTTTGGAAGGGCTGTCTACCCATGACAGTGGTTGTCTTGTAATGATTCAGTATTGTCATCCTAAACTGTGGTTCTCAAGTCCTTATGAATGAAAATGTTACCTAACCTAAGACAAGGGAGGAGAAAGGATGGACCTAAAGGACCCAAAACCAAGAGCTGTTTCTCAACAGCAGAGAAGAGTTGGTCTGATTGGTTTCTTCAGACAGAATAGTCAGAAGCCAGTCTAATGAGAGTCCTGGTTTCCATAGCAGTTAAGGGAGCTTACTGGGAGCTTTTTAAATGTTCCTCACACACAGACTCCCTGGGGGTTAGACAGACTTCAGCTGAAGGCCACTATCTATAATGGACAATGTACCTGAAGCTTTGTAAGGCAAGGAGTCTCCAGCCACTCCGGAATGAAGACTAACCCACTGTCTGAATTCATTGCAAGATGACGCTTTGAGATCCCCACGTATGTGAAGCATCTCTGCCAGCTGCCAACACATTACTAAGACTCTGAAGGCGAAAGCTAACCTTTTGCCCTGGCTATTCAGAGTCCTGGCAATGAAATAATCTGGCCTAATAAAAGAGGCAGCCAAACTCTGCCACCTTGGAAAATGAAGTTCATTGAAGTAACTCCCAGAAGGAAGAAAAAAGAGGAATTTCTACAAGTTAGAACATAGCAGGGATAAATGCAGAGACCTCATCCATTATCTTTCTGTGGAAGAGACCCCATATTTTCTGGCCTGGAACTTGCCTTAGCCACACTTGGAAAGTCAAGTGGCTTCCTCTGGGGTTCCATTCTTCTTACTGCAGGCTTTTATCATGTTGAAGAGACTGGAGTATGCATTCTGAGAAGGTTCTGCTTGGCAGTTAGGCATGCTGGCTCGGGTCTAGCTCCAGAGACTAGTGGTGTGGGACACCTATTCAGTAACCTCTCAGACCATGACACCCCATGCTCACAGGAAAAATGAAGGCCAGTGCAGGAACAGTAGACCTTCTAATCCAAGGTACCTATTAATTCAACATTTACTCCTTTTTAAAACTTAAGTTTATAACTTGAGTTGGCCTACTCAGTTATCATTTGGTGTTCAGTCCCAGAAGTGCGCCAAAGTAAATTGGTGAATCTTCAGGTATTCCTTGAAGCAGGTTCTGAAGGCCCCACTCCTTATTGAGCCTGCAATGGTTAGGATAACTCCCCTCGGCTTCTGCTCTGGGGACATCCTGGGTTAGTCAAAAGATTCGTTCGGATTTTTCCAAACTTTCAATGAATCTTTTGGCCAACCCAATACATTTCCGAGCTTAAGCAGAAAGAGTTAGAGAGCTGTTTCATGGAGGTCCGTGTTTCCACTGGACTCTGATCTGGAAAGGACTCTTTCCACGAAAAGAAGACAGTATCTTCTCTCTAACCATTGCAAGACAGCAGGCAATGAAAAGACACAGGGAAGTCCTCTTAGAGAGTGAAACCATTCCTGGGTTATATAACAGACCACCAGCCAGTGTCTTTCAGAATAGATTTGAAGAACCATCTAAACCTCAAATCCAGTTGATAAACACTTGGTTCCTGAGAGTAACCACCTTGTTATTGTCATTTAGTTGCTAAGTCATGTCTGACTCTTTTGCGACCCTGTGGATTGTATCCTGCCAGGTTCCCCTGTCCATGGGATTTCCCAGGCAAGAGTACTGGAGAGGATTGCCATTTCCTTTTCCAGGGGATCTTGCCAACCCAGGGATTGAACCCTTGTATCCTGCATTAGCAGGCAGATTCTTTACCACTGAGCCACCAGGGAAGCCCCAACCACATTAACAGAGACTGCATTAATGAATTTAAATATTAATAAGGGTCCACTACTCTTGCCTGGAAACTCCCATGGACGGAGGAGCCTGGTGGGCTGCAGTCCATGGGGTCACTAAGAGTCAGACATGACTGAGCGACTTCACTTTCACCTTTCACTTTCATACACTGGAGAAGGAAACGGCAACCCACTCCAGTGTTCTTGCCTGGAGAATCCCAGGGATGGGGGAGCCTGGTGGGCTGCCTTCTCTGGGGTCGCACAGAGTCGGACACGACTGAAGCGACGCAGCAGCAGCAGCAGCAAGGGTCCTGACACAAGAACAGTATCCAGCCCAGTCTAACAGCACTGAACAAGAACAGTAGGGAACATAGAGAAGCGTGTGGAAGAAGAGGGTCAAGCTGGGCCCTAACAGAGTCTGCTCTGTAAATGCTGACTCATGGTCCCTGCCAGGCCCTGAGGGGAGCACCTGTGAGTTTACAGCAGAGCCCAGAGCTATGATGGGACCCCACTGTCAGCTGTCACTGCCTTCTGCTCTGAGCTTGTCTCCACTCTCCAGTGATGACAACTCCACCTGCACAAGAGGAGGAAGCAGAGGGAGGCATGCCTGGTGGTCCAAGGGAGTCACAAGAAGGGGTTTACACCACACAATACTAGAAATCTGCTTCATAAAATGTGTTAGACAGATCTCTTCTCCTCTTAACCCCTTTCCTTCAGGGCCCTCTATGAGCCCTTCTTTTCCTGTGATTCTTCCCTAAAGCAGTTCTCAGCGCAACTTGTACTTCCTCCCTTCTCTCCTGGATAATTTTTTTTTTCCTGTAACATCCAAATCCTCCCCTCCCCTTATTTTGAAGAGCAGCTCCCCACTACTTCATGGAGTTGGGGTACCAGCCTGGTGCCCAGTCCAGGAGGCTCTCTTCTGCTCCAAAATAAGTTCATCAAAGCAGGTCTCAGTGCAGGCAGCTCTCCCTGTGAAAGGCTTCCTCAGGCTACACAGATTCCATCATTCAGAGCATGCTTGTTGAGGGCCTTCTGTGTGCTAGGACCCTCTTCTGGAAAACAAAACAGATAAAAATCTCTGCTCTTAGGGCTTCCATTCTAATAAGGGAAAATAAAGATTTATGTGATACATACACGTGCACACACGTATTTGGTGACTGATTTGTGTGCATGGCTTCCCTGGTGGCTCAGAGGTTAAAGTGTCTGCCTGCAATGCAGGAGACCTGGGTTCGATCCCTGGGTTGGGAAGATCCCCTGGAGAAGGAAGTGGCAACCCACTCCAGTATTCTTGCCTGGAGAATCCCATGGATGAAGGAGCCTGGTGGGCTACAGTCCATGGGGTCGCAAAGAGTCAGACATGACTGAACGACTTCACTTTCACTTTTGTGTGTGTGTGCAAATCAACACTTTCACTTTCACATGCATGTGTGTGAATTAACCCCTCCACTTTCACTTTTGTGTGCATGTGTGTGTAAATCAACACCTTCACTTTCACTTTTGTGTGCATGTGTGTGTAGATTAACACCTTCGCTTTCACTTTGTGTGCACGTGCGTGTGTAAATCAACACCTTCACTTTCACTTTTGTGTGCATGTGCGTGTGTAAATTAACACCTTCACTTTCACTTTTGTGTGCATGTGCATGTATAAATTAACGCTTTCACTTTCACTTTTGTGTGTGTGTGCATGTGTAAATTAACAGGTCACTCTGTCATTCTCACTCCAGCATGTAAGTTCAGTCATTCTCAACAAATCCTTCTGGCATTTCCTTCATCTAGCTGCTCTTCCCCTGTGAGATGGCGAGTGAGTGGAGCCAGCTTAGCTGGTGGCCGTGCGGGGGTGAGGTGTGATTCCCACGAGGCTCTTAGGGAGTGCACTGCCCCAGGGCCTCTTACTTGCAGGCACAGTAATGGAATGTGGTCAGAAGGCGCACAGCAGAGCCAAGTGAGGCAACCGTCTGAGAGGCTGAGGAGAGGAAAGTGCCCTAGGGTAGGGTGGAAGGTGGGGCAGCAGAGCAAGGAGTGGTGGGACAGCAAATGGAAAGCTGTCCCAGGCGGGACAGGAGACAGAGGTGAGGGCATTTCGGGCAGGTTCGGGAGGATGAGCCAGGGTCACTTAAGAGAACAAGTTACACTCCTGCAGCATCCTTTCCCT
This sequence comes from Budorcas taxicolor, assembly GCF_023091745.1. Taxonomy (NCBI): domain Eukaryota; kingdom Metazoa; phylum Chordata; class Mammalia; order Artiodactyla; family Bovidae; genus Budorcas; species Budorcas taxicolor. Next base: position 26,915,495 of record NC_068914.1, read on the forward strand.
TCTTCCTCTCCCCCTGTGTCTTTAAATCTTCCTCCACAAGGCCCGCCTGGACAGGGATCTTCGCTGTCTTGCTCAGAATAGTACTTTGCAAAGAGTGGGTGCTTAATAATTATGGGTGGACCCAATGATGGGCTTGCCCTCTGAAGCCTTCCAGCCCGCTCAGCTTCGTGATTTCTCCTCTGAACTGAAGCCCATAGTGACCTGGCAGGAGGCTTTCGCACTGTGGAAAGCACACAGAATGAAATCTTGGCTCTGCCTTTTATCTGAGTTTCCAAGTCACTCAGTCTCTTTCCACTCTCAGTTTTCTTGTCTGCAAATGGAAATATTCCTTCCAGGCTTGTACTGAGGACCACAGGAAAAGTATATAGGCATGGAAGTCCCTGACACTTTAAACCATGAACTCAGCAATTATCTTGCACTACCATTTGGGATGCTTCTTTTGTCAAAAACACAAATTGAATCCTGATTTGTCTGCCACGCAGCTTTGCTGGCCTCCTAGCCTCCAGCAAAGTTTAGGCTATGCTCTTAAGATTATGCTCAACCCAAGGCCAGGAATCACACTTTTTTAAGGTTTTGCTATGTTTTATTTCTCTTGTTTTATTTTCAGCTTTCTTGGGGTGTATTGACAACTAGCAATCATATATATATGCTGCTGCTGCTGCTGCTGCTGCTGCTGCTAAGTCGCTTCAGTCGTGTCCGACTGTGCGACCCCATAGACGGCAGCCCACCAGGCTCCCCCGTCCCTGGGATTCTCTAGGCAAGAACACTGGAGTGGGTTGCCATTTCCTTCTCCAATGTGTGAAAGTGAACAGTGAAAGTGAAGTCGCTCAGTCGTGTCCAACTCTTTGCGACTCCATGGACTGCAGCCTACCAGGCTCCTCCGTCCATGGGATTTTCCAGGCAAGAGTACTGCAGTGGGGTGCCATTGCCTTCTCCGCATATATATATATATATATATATATATATATATGGTATGCAACTTTGATGGTTTTATACATGTATGGATGGGGAAATGATCAGCACAATCAAGCTAGTTAACAGATCCATCACTTCACATAGTTACAATTTTCTTTTTTTCTTTCTCTTTTTTTGTGGTAAGAACACTTAAGATCTACCCTCTAAGCAAATTTCAAGTAACAATACAGCACTGTTATCTGTAGTCACCATGCCATTAGATCTCCAGAACTTATTCATCTTGCATAACTGAAACTGTGTGTACCCTTGACCAAAATTTCCACATTTTCTCCTGCCCTCAGCCCCTGGCAACCACCATTCTACTCTCTGTTTCTATGAATTCTAATATTTTAGACAGAAGGGACATTTTACTTATCTGTGTCTTTAACAGAATCTAGTCCCTTGCTTCTTTGTCCCCAACAGACATCAAGACATTTGTTGGTTTTTTAACATTCTATTAAAAAAAACAGTACTGGGGGCTTTTGATCTGGAAGCTCATTTTCTAACTGTAAAACGTTATGGTATTCTCTACAGACTGCAGTCTCTTGGCTCCGAGAGGTTAAGTAAACTCAAAGGATGAATAATCTCAAGGAAGTGTTGTATTCCTGCATGATAGAGTTTTAAGCTTCAAGGGATGCTGGGGGGACATTCCGGGGTATTTGGGGGTACTGTCCGGAAGGACAGACATTTTCCTTGGCTTGGATGGACTGCGGCTCTGACTGGCTTGGCATGTGACACCCTGCCTGGCAAGACAGGACAAGAAATGAATCAATTGCCCAGTGAAATGGTATGTGCTATTTCTAAGCTGCCTAGCTCATGAGTACTGCACAATCCAGCAGCCCACTCTGATTTGTCACACCAGAGACTGCCTTCTTAGTAAACAGTTGTCCACACTTCGGTTCGTTCTGAGTCACCACTTAGTGTTCAAGCTGAAATGCCAGAGCAGGTCCTTGGAATACACCATGCAGTGTGAAACCAGAGGAGCTGGGACTGGGTGGGATGCACTTCCCGTGGAAACGTCCATGTCTTCCAAGGGAGCCGGAGCCTCAGCCAGGGGTCGGCAAAGGATGGTTGCAGACAGCTCCCTGTTCACAGTTACCCCATCTCCTAGGTAAATCCCTCTCTTTATCGCTGAGGAAATCGAGGGTGAGCTGGTACAGTGGCTTGCACATGGTCTCACAAGCTTTTTCATGAAGTTCCTGGCTCCTACCTTCTCCTAACTTATCCTCCACCTCATCCCACATGTATCCTCTTTCCCAGTCAAATTAAGTCACAATAGCTCCCTGAGTACACGATGTTACTTCACTTCTCTTGCCTTTGCACGTGTGTCCCCTCGCCATGAAATGCTGTTTCTGCTCCTCCAGGGTAGTGGACAAGTCACTCTACAAGGTCCAGCTCAAGCGTCCTGTCCTTTCACAAAGCCTTCCCGACCAGTTGCCACACCTCAGCATGCCCCCTGCCTCATCAGAGCAGAGCTGTTCACTTTGTTCTCTGCGCTGCTTGCGCTGGACTCCCATCACTCCCAGTGCCTGGGATTACATCATTTGTTAGAAGTCTGTTACTTGCTTTCATAGGCCATGGAGTCAAGCATCAGTAAGGGCTATGTTCAGTCGCAAGTAACAAAAAGCGCAGTTAATTCACAGCTTAGACAAATTAGAGAATTATTATTATTATTATTATTATTTTGCCATGAGAACTCCGAGATACCACTAGGGACCCAGTTTTCCTATCTTTACTGTGGCTTTTTTCCCTCATGCTTGTCACCCAGTGGTCACAAAATGGCTGCTGTTTCACTGTGTCTATATTCCAGGCTGAAAAAAAAGTAGAGGTAAAGGATAATGATGTATTCACTAATCAAGTCTGCTCGTTTTCCAGAGCATTTCTAGAAGCCACACTTAGTGACTCGTTTATCTTTGGTCAGAATGATATTTTAAGGATAACCCATAGAGGCAAAAAAGAATGGGAGACATATTTGTTTAATTGGACGTATTGAAACTCACAATATAATTGGGGCTTGGTTAGTAAGGCAGAAGGGGGAGAATTAATATTAAGTAGACAAGTATCATTGTTTAACCATACACGGAGATTATGTTTCACTTAGCATTCTCTCTGGGGCTTAGCATAGGGCATGGCTCATAGTAGATACTCAGTAAATAAAAGTCTAAGAAAGAAAGGAAGTTTTCTGACCCCTTAACCAATGATGTTTTCCCAGTATGACTTGGCACATCTTTGACATTTCAGACATGAAGCAAGGCTTCCTGGGTGTGCGAAGGAACGACAGAGGGAGAAGTGACCGGAGGGATCTCAGACAGATGCTTACTGCCCAACCGGCAACTCTGAGCTTAGCAATGCCTCGGACCTAAGAGGAAGGGATAGTAGGGTCCTTCTTGGCATGTACATTGTCCTTGGGACCCCTAGTCCCAACTCAGAAAAAGCACGTTAGTCACTACACTTCAAAAGTATCACCAGGTTCCTGGGACACCTCTATCTCCTTTTCCAGTTGAGAATCCTCAGCCACAAGGCTAGACTCAGTCTTGCTTCCTTTAAGGCCAGGCACTATTCCTGTGGGCTTCCCAGGTGGTGCTAGTGGTAAAGAACTGCCTACCAATGCAGGTAGAAGTAAGACATGTGGGTTTGATCCCTGGATTGGGAAGATCCCCTGGAGGAGGGCATTGGCAACCCACTGCAGTATTCTTGCCTGGAGAATCCCATGGACAGAGGAGCCTGGCAAAGCTTCGCAGAGTCAGACACTACTGAAGTGAGGTAGCACACACACACTATTCCTGTATGTCATGCTCGTGCTATCAAGCTTTCCATAATTATGAGTGACTTTGCAAGGAACCTCATTGAAATAAATCTTTGGGTTCATCCTTTGCATCTTAATTATTATTTCCTCAGTCTAAATTCCAAAAAGTAGAAATGCTAGGTGTAAGGCTCTGCTCATTCTTAAGGTTTCCTGTGAGTGTTGTCTAACTGTCAGAAAGGCATGTTGCTCTATGCTTCCATCAGTCACAAACAGAAAAGCCTACCATCTTTCCAGTGGTGTGTGCTCTCTCCTTCTGAAGGTTTCAGTTGTGAGCCAGTCATTCCAAGGGCCTAGCCTGTCCTCCTTTCCAGAACAACAGCAGAACAACTCCCAACTGAAAACAAAGATAGAGGCCATCTGATGTGAATATGTCTTGGTTCCCCTACTTAATTTTAAGTTTCACTCTGCAAAGAACAGGAAACACAGATTCTGTGTGCATAAAGGAAGCATTCATTAAATGCTTGATAAGGGAACTCTGAGATGGTTCTGTGGACCTAGGTATGATCCTGGGGGTTATTCTTGACATCTCCCTATTGTTCTCCATCAGATTACCAAATTCTGTCAAGGTGTTTGACTGCAAATGTGTCTGACCTTGTAAACACCTTTGCAGTCAGCCTCTTCTAAATCATCTTTTCATTTGCCTCTGACCCTGTCTTTGTCGTGTCCTCATCATTTCCCCCGATTGACTGCTTTGCCACCCATTTCTTTTCTTCTATCCCTCAACCCATTCTTCATGCCACCCCAGACTGATTTTTCTAAATACCTATGTTGTTGTCATTGTTCAGTTGCTAAGTCAGGTCCGAGTCTTTGTGACTCCAGGGACTGTAGCCTGCCAGGCTCCTCTGTCCATGGGATTTCCCAGGGAAGAATACGATAGTGGGTTGCCATTCCCTTCTCCAGGGGACCTTCCCAACCCAGGGATCAAAACTGTATCTTCTGTGTCTCCTGCTTGGCAGGCAGATTCTTTACCACTGAGCCACCTGGGAAGCCCGGAAATACTTATGACCACATCACAGTCCAGTTTCATCTTTGTTTTTAAGCTTGTTCTTATAACCCAGCAGCTCCCTGAAGTGTTAATGTTCTTTCATGTGCTCGTGAGCCATGAGGATTCCATAAGCAGGATTTGTTGCAGGGAGACTCCTGTTCACTATTTCCCACTACCCCTTCTCCAGGGAACCATCTTAGAAACCATCTGGTTGAACTCCATTTTATAGATGAGGGAATTGGAGGACTCGCATCGTAAACACCTTCCCTTCCCACTTCAAATAGCAAATTTAGGTTTTGCCTGTTAAAATTCAGCTCATCATCTCTTCTAGCAAGGGTTGGGACACTCCTTCTATAAAGCCCAGGGGCCCCTTCTCTGTGTCCTCATAGCACCCCATGTTTATAATCTCTCTGTATTATGACTATTTTTATTTGCTTTTTCATCTTCCTCAGGTAGACTAAATTTCTGAGGGTAAAGATTGAGCCTTATTCAACTTTCTATTTCTACAGATTCTACTAGTGTATGTTTGGTCATTGCTCCGTGGATGTTTATTCAATGAATAAATTAATACTTCATTATAAATTAGAGAAAAGATCAGTGCTGGTAGAGAAAACACATTGATAGTGACTCTCTTCAAGATGTAGTGACTGGAATCTCAGTTTCCCCCTTTCAAACACACGTGGCCCAGGTGACGTTCCTTCAGTGAAACGCCCTGAAGCGATATGTCCAAGTGGTATGTTTCCATTTGGATAGCAAATAGCTCTTTCCTTCAGAGATTTTGTGGGAGAACCAAATCAGGGAATAGAAAATGTACCTCATCTGTGCATTAGTTAACAGGATTAGAAAACATTTTTGCTCCAATAGTTGTATACTTTTAAAGTTACCATTTATTGGTACATATATGTCCCCTCCCTCTTGAAACTCCCTTCTATGTTCCACCTATGGCTGATTCATGTGTATATATGGCAGAAACCAACACAATATTGTAAAGCAATTATCTTCCAATTAAAAATAAAGTTTTTAAAAAACATAAGAGCTAAAGCAAGCAGAGGTATAATTCACCTGTTTTTGTCACTGATATATGAAGAATTTTTTCCTTTAAAAAAAAAAAGTTACCATTTATCAAACGGTTACTAAGTACCAGCTCTATTAACCTGTCACGTGCATTTTTTTGTCTGTTCCTTATGAAACAATCCTAAGAGTTTAGTGCACGTTAGCGGAGAAGGCAATGGCAACCCACTCCAGTACTCTTGCCTGGAAAATCCCATGGACCGGGGAGCCTCGTGGGCTGCCATCTATGGGGTCGCACAGAGTCAGACACGAAGTGACTTAGCAGCAGATTTACAAATGCAAAACTTGAGGTGAAAATGCTAGAAAACAGGCCAAAGCCATGCGGCTAGTAATTGCTTCAAGATTGACCTTTCAGCCTCTAGTGCTCACCCTCTTAATTAAAACATGACACCCTTTCTAAGCACAATCAGTCCTCTTAATTACTCAGTAAAATAGGCTGGGCTTGTTCCCATGTTCTTACTTCACAAAGGAGGACACTGAGCCTGAGTGGTATCAGAACTTGGGACAGGACTCCAGATCTCCTGATCTGTGTCTCCTGACTCTTAGCAATCTACTAGATTTACTAGAACTGCTGTCAGTTTAGTGGACACATTTTTTTTTTTTTTTTTTTAAGAAAAAGATAAGAAAACCTCAGATGGAGTTTGTTTGGTGACAAAGGAAGTTTAGGAATGGCCCCAGCTGCTTTGGTCCTGTAAACCCTCAGGCTGGCTGGCCAAGCCTCTGCCTCAGGCATTCTAAGGAAACAGCTCCTCCTTTAGGCCAACAGGAGGAACAGCAGGGACTCACAGACCCAAGCTCCAACTACAGCAGGTATGGTTAAAACTCTCCCAGGTACCTTGTGGATATCTTCAAACAGCTTGACTTAGGATGTTGTTGTGTGTCCATTAAAAGGTCATATATTACTTAGGACTGTGCAATCGAAAACTGACTTTGCTGGCTAGGATTAAGTCACACGTTAATATCAGCTCAGTGACATTGTAATGCCCACATGTAAGGGAATAAGATTGCGTCTTTTTTTCTCTTTCTCCAAGGTAATGGAGAATAAGAAGGTGGAGCAGGAGATGATTGTAGAGGGAGGGAGTCAGTGTCAGACTAAAAGGAAGGAACAGACTGGGGCAGGTTGGCCCACTGCTGACCAGAGAAAGAAGAGAAGTGGTTGGGTGTGGGCTCTCTGTAGGGCAGACCCTCTCTCTGCTGCATATAAAGAACAGGACTGGAAGGGGAGGGGTGAGAGGGTGGAGGAGCAATATGGCATGACCTGAGCAAATATGAGACCCAAGGGGAAAAGCACAAGTTGAGTTATCTCATTCACACTTTAATTAATATCACTGGCTGAATGTGCATGAAATCTCTTATGAGTTACCAAATCTAGTTCCTAGTTCAGCTCCTAAATTTTCATCCACTTATCTGAGACCAAGCAGTCTCCCAATAATTCATATTCTCTTTGTTGTAGGGATAACTTTAATATGTATGTGTTGGGGACCACTTTCCTTCCTATGTGAAGAGCTGGGAGGTTATACAGTTATAGCCAAAAAGCAGAGTTTTACTGTCAGAGGTCCCTCAAGTGATACAGCTTGAAGCCCTTGATTGCACCATATAATGAGTCATACTTTCAAATATTGAATAGGCAGTCAGTACTAGCTTCTATCTTGAGGCTACCTGGATGGCCTAAGGGTGTCCACATGCCCTTCCCGTCAGTCTGAATCTCAGTGGAATGTGCCCTTTTCCCCACAGCATAGGGATTCCTGAAGTTGAGGGTAAACTCTGGGGCTCTGCTGTGTAGCACTGGGAAAATCCTGCTCCTCCGAAGTCTCACTCTTTCCATTTCTGAAATGAGAAGTTTGCAAGATTAGGGCTTCTTAGGAATGCCCTGCAGAATCTAGAGGATCTTGGGATGAGGTCCCCTCAGTCTGTCTCATGGACCAGCAAGGCTTCTCTTACATATGTGTATCATATTGGGTGTCCACTGGATATTTTGTTTGAACAAAGAGCCCACAGCTAAAAACATGTATAAAAACTACTGGGCCAGATGATACTGGCTATATCATCTACAATATTTGTTGACCATTTGCTATGTGCCAGGTATTGTCAAGAAAACAGTGATGCAGAAAAGGAAAAACATTTCCTGGGAATTCCCTGGAGGTCCAGTGGTTAGGACCTGGTGCTCTCACTGCTGGGCCCTGAGTTCCATCCTTGATTGAGGAACTAAGATCCCACAAGCCATGTGGGATGGCCAAAAATTAACAAGTAACAAACAAAACAGATTTCTTTGTTGTATAAGCTATAATTTAATATCAGGGGCATTCGACCTTCCACCATAGACTTGGCCGTGGACACAGAGACCATATCTTCATCTTCAGATGGGCAACTGCGATATATACTTTTATACAGGTTTAACTTCCTGTTTTCTGGTAGTCTCATTTGCTTGTAAGAACTTGAAGCCTAATTGTTAAATATATGGTGTCCAAAGACTCCCAAAGTGTTAAAGGAATGTAATTTTCCTAATCAGGAATTAGGGAAATTGAGCTGACAAAAGAAACTTTGTAAAAAATGGCTTGTTTATTTATAAGAAAATTCTTCTGAAATATATAAAAATAGTATCATGTTTTGTGACTCTTACTTGACAGATTTTGTTTTAATTTAAAAGAATAATATTTCACAGGAAGAAATTAAAAATTTATTGTAATCATTCAGTTAACATATTATTTGTATGGTCTTTTTCATCTTTCATCCACTTGTTTGTATTTGAAACAAAGAAACTAAGATTGAGGGCCTGTTCTGTGACAGGTATTTTTCTGGGCACATTCATTTTCATCTCTTGCTTCACCTAATCACTTACTCTTCGGAGCAATCCTGCAAGAGCTATTTATCAGCTTTTAAAGATAGCAAAATCAAAGCTTAATATCTTTCCAAAGTTCATAGAGCCAGTAAGAAGTTCACATTTGAAATCCACAGCTGTCTAATCCTAAGGCCCATTTGTATTTTCCCACCACTTGGTGAAACCTCTCCACTTGCCCAATATCATTTGTTCATAGTTCTTTGCAGTCACCTTTGGGCACATCTCTGAGTAATCACTAGGAAAACCAACGTGATATTTTATCACTTCAAAGGTCACCAGGGAGTTATCTAACTCTCTGTTCATAACTGAAACAATGAGTGTGTACATTACCTGATTTGGCATTGAGGCATATTGGAATGCCAGTATTTTAGGTGCTAGAATCTTCTGTTCTGTTGATAATGTTATCTTATGCGAATTGGCTACCATGTTGCCTTACATTAAGGACACAAAGTCTTTTAACAGTAGGATTTTTACAATAAAGCAGTTTAAGATTTGCAAGAAAAAAAATTTTTTTTTCCTTTAGGTTATTCCATTCAAGAATTTTTGCATCCAAATAAAACAAGGATAATTGATGAAGATTAGTAAGTTTTATGGCCTCAAGGTCTTCATAATTAAAACTATTAATATAAAATATCTTTGAAAAGAGCTGTAAAATTCCAGATCATGGTGGTTATTATCAGTAACAATTTTCTTAAGTATACATATATCCCCTCTTTCTTGAGGAGATTGTTATTGAGAGTAATCACCATGAAATCTGGAATTTTCCAGCTCTTTTCAAGGATATTTACAGAAACCAATGCAACATTGTAAAGTAATTATCCTCCAATTAAATACACACACACACACACATATGTATTTATATAATTAAAAAATAAACTCCATCCAAGTAGGTCCTGCTGTTAAAGAAAGCCTCTCAGAGGAGGAAGCACTTGAAATGAGTATGGATTATTATGGGGGAGAACATTCGAAGCAAAGACATCAAAGAGACAGAGTGACGTATTTAAGGAGCTGCGTATTAATTACCTTTTCACAATTCATCTTCGTATTTCTATCACCTCATATAGTTCGCAGTTCATACTATGTACTAATTAAAATGCTTTTGAAAATTAAAAAAAATTTTCTTAGAGAATTTTTACTCTGTAAAACAAAAATAAGCTTCTCTCTTCAAAATTCTTATACCAGCATACATACTTATATTTGGCTTCCAGTGTCAACATTTTCTGTTTTCCATGTGAACATTGTCTTACTGCCCTTTTCCCTCTTTAATTTTATGAATTGGACTGTAAAAATGAATGGTAAAGATGCAGACTCATCAAAACAATGTTGAAAAAGTACAGACTTGGAGGACTCACATTTCCCAGTTTCAAAACCTACAATAAAACTACAATAATCAAGATAGTGTGGTACTGACGTAGATATAGACACAGAGATCAAGAGAATGGAATTGAGGGTCTACAAATAAACACATTTATGGCCACATAATTTTTGACAAGAATACCATGAACATTTAATAGAGAAAGAATAACATTTTCAGTAAATAATGCTGGGATAACCACCTTCAAAATAATTAAGTTGGACTCCTAACTCATGCTTATATGAAAATTAATTCAAACTGGATCATACACCTAAATGTAAAAGCTAAAACTATAAAATTCCTAGAAGAAAACATAATAGTTAATATTTGTGACCTTGGATTTAGGCACTGGTTTTTTAAAGCACAAAGGACAAAAATAAATAAATTGCACTTTAATAAAATTAGAATTTTTGTCCTTCAAAAGACACCATCTACAAACTATAAATGCTGGGGAGAATATGGAGAAAGAGGAAACCTTTTGTACTGTTGGGGGAATGTAAATTGATACAATCACAATGGAGAATAGTATGGAGGTTCCTTAAAACACTAAAAATAAAACTACCATATGGCCCAGCAATACCACTACTGGACATATACTCTGAGAAAAACCATAATTCAAAAAGACACATGTACCCCAATGTTCATTGCAGCACTATTTACAATAGCCAGGACACAGAAACAACCTAAATGTCCATCAACAGGTGAATAGATAAAGAAGATATACAATGGATATATATATTTATATATATAATGGAATATTACTCAGCCATAAAAAGGAATAAAATTGGGTCATTTGTAGTGATGTGGATGAACCCAGAGTCTGTCATATAGAATGAAGTATGTCAAAAAGAGAAAAACAAATATCATATATTAACACATATGTATGGAATCACTGACTCGATGGACGTGAGTCTGAGTGAACTCCGGGAGTTGGTGATGGACAGGGAGGCCTGGCATGCTGCGATTCACGGGGTCGCAAAGAGTCGGACACGACTGAGTGACTGAACTGAACTGAACTGAACTGCTGGAATCTAGAAGATTGGTATTGATGAGCCAATTAGGACAGGAACAGAGATACAGATGTAGAGGATGGACTTGTGGACCAGGTAGGGGGATGCAGAGGGCGGGACAAGTTGAGAGAGTGGCGTTGCTGTACATATACACTACCATGTATGAGACAGCTGGTGGGAAGCTGCTGTCCAGCACAGGGAGCTCAGCTCAGTGCTCTATGATGACCTAGAGGAGTGGGATGAGGGGAAATGGGAGGGAGGCTCGAGAGGGAGGCGATATATGTGTAACATATAGCTGACTCATATTGCTGTAGAGCAGAAACTAACATAACATTGTAAAGCAATTATACTCCAATTAAAATAAATAAATAAAATAAACCTTTAAAAAAGACACCATCAAGAAAGTGAAAAGACTGTTACAGAATGGAAGAAAATATCTACAAGTCAAAGAAGTTGATAAGTAACTTATTTCCAGAATGTGTAAAATCTTACAAGTCAACAATACAAAGAAAAATAACCCAATTCAAAAGTAGGCAAAAGATTTGAATAGCCATTTTTTCCAAAGAAGATAAACAAATGAACAATTAGTACATGAAGTGACTCTCAACATCATTAGCATCAGTGAAAGGTAAATCAATACCACAACAAGATACCACTTGCATCCACTAGAGTGGCTGAAATTTAAAAAGGATAATAAATGTTGGTATGGATATGGAAGTTTTAGAATTGTCATACATTGCAGGTGTGATTGTAAAATGGTGCAACCACTTTGGAAAACAATTTTCAGTTTCTTCTCAAACTGTGAAAATAGAGTTACCATATGACCCAGCAATTCCATTCTTTGATATATATCCAAGAGACTTGAAAACAAATGTCCACTCAAAAGCTTGTACAAGAACATCCATAGCAATGTAATTAATAATGGTTGTAAAGTAAAAACAATCCAAATGTCCATAAACTGAGGACTGGATAAACAAAATGTGGTATATCCATATAATAGAATATTATTTTGCAACAAAAATAATAAAGAAATATCCAAGTACACATATTACAGCTACAACATGGATGAACTTAAAAAACATGGTAATAAGTGAAAGAAGTCAGTTATAAAAAGCTATACATTGTATAATTCCATTTATATGAAACATCCAAAATAGTCAGATCTGTAGAAACAGAGAATATATTAATGGTTGCCAGGGGCTGAGGGGTAATGGATATGGGATTTCTTGGGGGCTTTGAAATTAGATAGTGATGATAATTGTATAACTTTGTGGATATACTAAAAACAAAAAACACTGAATTGTACACTCTAAAAGGATAAATTTCATAGAATGTTAATTTTTTCTCAAAGAAGTGACCTCCCCTGAACCACGACATGAGTGAGAAACTTTTATTGTCTTTGTGTGTGTGCTCAGTCATGTCCATCTCTTAGCAGCCCCCTGGACTGTAGCCTGATCTTCCATCCATGGGATTTTCCAGGCAAGAATACTAGAGTGGGTTGCCATTTCCTACTCCAGGGATCTTCCCCACCCAGTGATCAAACCCGTGTCTCTTTCATCTCCTGTAATGACTGGCAGATTCTTTACCACTGTGCCACCTAGGAAGCCCCTTTGTTGTCTTTAGCCATTGAGATTTGGAGATCGTTACAACACTTAGCTTGATCTAATCAATGCAACAAACCCAAAAGTTATGACTCAGGATCTCTGAAAAATTTCTTACAATCCATTCATTATTTTTAACTGATAAAGTTAACCTTAAAGAAGTTGAAATACTGCTGTCCTTCAAGGACAAAGGTCCATATAGTCAAAGCTATGGTTTTTCCAGTAGTCATGTATGGGTTGTGAGAGTTGGACCATAAAGAAGGCTGAATGCCAAAGAATTGATGCTTTTGAGCTGTGGTGTTGGAGAAGACTCTTGACAGTCCCTTGGACTGCAAGGAGATCAAACCAGTCAATCCTAAAGGAAATCAGTCCTGAATATTCACTACAGGGACTGATGCTGAAGCTGAAGCTCCAATATTTTGGCCACTTGATGCAAAGAGCTGACTCATTAGAAACGACTCTGATGCTGGGAAAGAGTGAAGGCAAGAGCAGAAGGGGATGACAGAGGATGAGATGGTTGGATGGCATCACTGACTCAATGGACATGAGTTTGAGCAAACTCTGGGAGATGGTGAAGGACAGGGAAGCTTGGCATGCTGTAGTCCATGCGGTTGCAAAGAGCCAGACACAACTGAATGACTGAACAACAAATCCTTCAAGGATAAGCATTAGTCTTGAAAATCTTAAGACTTGAAAATGCAAAAATAATTGCATTTATTTGCAAGGCAGTTGGATAAACTCACAAAATGGTTCGGTGTATCTAGTTATAGTGTATAAAAAACATTTTAATATTTTATCATATCAACTTCTGCATCAACTGGAGGAACTTCAGATGTGTTATTCATGTAATTCTTTCAAGCTTATGCTATTGGCATCTATTCTCACCAATGTTATGCTACAGTTGTTTGATAATTTCCAAAAAAAAATCCTTAGATAAGAGTTACATGTTTTGCACCTCCAAAATTAGTATTACACTGGTACATGACTATACCAATAATCTTATCTTAAAGTGTTGTATGACTAACAATAGAAGACAAAAGCAAAGCATTAGTTATTTGCTTAATTTGGCAGAATGTCAAGGTCAAAATTTTCCATATTAACTCCAGTGGTAGCTTTTTTAAAAAGCTTCATTAAAGTATAATTGTATAATTCCATTTATATGAAATATCCACAAATTCATCCATCATAAGTGTACAGCATTAAAGTGTAAGTGATTTTTAGTAAATTTGCAGAGTTGTTCAACCATCTCCATTATCCAATTTTAGAACATTTCTATCATCCCAAAATTATCCTTCATTTTTGTTTGCCATCAGCCTCCATTCTTACCCCCAGCCTCAGGCAACCACCAATCTACTGTATTTATAGATTTGTTAGCATAAAGTTTTGGTGATTCATCCATGCTGTAGTATGTAATAGTATTTCATTTTTGTTGCTGAGTAGTACATCATTGTATGATGCATCAGAATTTGCTTGTTCACTCATCAGTTGACGAGCATTTGGATTTTTTTCTGGTTTTGTTTATTATGAACAGAGCCACTGTAAATCTTTGTGTACAGATTTTTGTGTGAACGTAAGTATTCATTTCTTTGGGGTAAACACATTAAAGTAGGTTTGTTGTGCTGAATGGGAAGTATATGTTTAACTTTATACAAAAAATGGCCAAATTGTCTTCCAAATAGGCTGTACTATAAATGTATAAGAGTCCCAGTTGTTTGACATCCTTAGAAGCACTTCATATTTTCAGGGCCTTTTAAAAAACTAGTTTAATAGGTATGTAGTAGTATCTCCGGAGAAGGCAATGGCACCCCACTCCAGTACTCTTGCCTGGAAAATCCCATGGACGGAGGAGCCTGGTGGGCTGCAGTCCATGGGGTCGCTAAGAGTTGGACACGACTGAGCGACTTCACTTTCACTTTTTACTTTCATGCACTGGAGAAGGAAATGGCAACCCACTCCAGTGTCCTTGCCTGGAGAATCCCAGGGAAGGGGGAGCCTGGTGGGCTGCCGTCTATGGGGTCGCACAGTCGGACACGACTGAAACGACTTAGCAGCAGCAGCAGCAGCAGTATCTCATTGTGGTTTTAAATTTCATTTCCCAAATGACTGAATATGTGAGCATCTTTTCATTTGTTTCTTTATTATATGTGTCTTTTCTTTGGAGAAATGTCATTCAAATCTTTTGTCTATTTTTTGTTTGGGTAGTTTGTCTTATTATTGAGTTGTAAGAAATATTTATATATTCTGGGTACAAGTTCCTTATCAGACATATAATTTGCAGAGTATTTTCCCCCTCAGTCTGTGGATTGTCTTTTCCATTTTCTTAATGGTGCCTTTTGAAGCACAAAGAATTTTAATTTTGATGAAGTCCCAGTTTACTAGCTGTTTCTTCTATGGATTATGTTTTTGGTTCGTGTCTGAAAACCCTCTGCCTAACTCAAGATCACAAAGATTTTCTCCTATATTTTCTCATAAAGTTTGTATCATTTAGGTAATATGATCCATTTTGAGTTGGTTTTTTTTATGTGGCATTAAATTAGAGCTCAAATTCATCTTTATTGATGTGTATATCTGGTTGCCTCAGCACCGTTTATTGAAAAGATTGTTCTTTCCTCATTTAATTGCCTTGGTAGTTTTGTTTAAAATCATTTCAACAAAAATGTAAGAAGTGTTTCTGAATTCTTAGTTCTTTTCCATTGATATATATGCCTGTCGTTCTGCCAGTATTCTAGTATTAACTTTCAAGACATAACTTACTATGATAGGGACAACTTTTTAATACCAATGGTACGCTATATATATCACAATTGTGAGACACAATGTTTTGCTCAATACCCTGAACTCGTGGAAACATAGTGTCATTTTTATCATTCATGGTGATAAAAAAAATTTGGTCTTAGCAAGGCAGAAATTAGAGATACAGTCTAAATATCCAGAGTCATGAGTGTGTCTTACAGAATAACATGTGATTTGCAGTAAACTGCATTTTCAAAAATATGTTTGTAATAAATTTCTTCAATATAGCACTGGAAGCTATAGGACTGACAGTTAGCTTGTGTTTATCTAAGATAATACATTATCAAATTTTCCACTTTGAATGACATTTACATCACCAACACTGCATATTATTGAATCTAAGATGCCATTAATTAGAAAATGCACTATTGTTTTACATATAATAAGAAAGAAAAAAATGCTTTCATTTAAAATATACAGTAACACCAATTAAAAAATGTACAATCATTGCAGAAATGTAAAATTCTAAATAAATATGCATCTTAAAATTGATGAAATATAGTGTATTGGGACAAAATGTTAGGTTTGAATTGTCACATTTCTTCCAAAAGGGATATTCCTATAGCAGGATCTCTTTAAAAGTGTATTTTTCCTCTTTTTCTTTGTATACAGTTTGACAGTAAAATAAAATTCTCTAATGTTTTCAGTGACTTTGAATATATCTCAAATGATATTGAAGTGAGACTTTGTATTAGATAGCTTTAGACACATAATATGTCTGTGTTTCCATGAATAATTAACATTTCTTCAGATAATATGAATCCCATCTTTTGAATCCATATGTGTGCTTATTGGAATGCCCACTGGTTTGAATTATTTTGAAACTATTTACCAAACACTGGAGCTTCTGGGATAGATCAATGATTTACAGCAACCCTAGGACAGCATGCTTGAATCTGGACAATCCCAGAAAGTTCAGGATGTAGACTCCATGTACCATGGGTGTTAGTCACTGGCGGGACTGCTGAGCAGCCACAAGCTCAGCCGTTTGTGGAATGTACATTCCAGAGTGGAGGAACTGCCAGATGTGAAGAGATCCCTGTCATTTTCTCCAGGACGGAATTCTTATCACAGACCTGGAGCTACACATACACAATCTGAGCAGCTGCTTCTGTAGGGTCATCCCAGGGGCACTGCAACTGTCCTCGCACCCCCGAAATCTTTCCCTTGCTGGGCTGCCTGTCCCTAATGCCTTAGTGTCAGCCCTCTGGGGTAAGGCCCTACCCACAGAGTGTGCCTGTCTGTGGAGGGATGATACCTATTACAGATTATTGGTTATTACTGGCTTGGGAAGAAACAGGATCTTGAGGGGAGAAGGTAAGGGTTTGGGTCACCAGGTCCTCTAGATTTTTCTGCTTGTAAGAAAGCTAAGACAGGCTTAGACCAACTTAAAAAAGAAGAGAGGCTATTGGGGAGCAGTTATTCTAAGGATATCTGAACTTAATCAGCATGTACATTAGTACTGTGTTCCTCAGTTGTAGTACTCTCAACCATTTGAAAACATGAACATCTCTCAATGGGAAGGAAGTTAATCTGTAACTAGTTATCTTCATTTTAGTAAAGTGAAGGATCAATTTCTCAATGGAAGTGAGAGTGGGGGAGGAAATAAATTAGGGCACTGAATACTGGAAAAGGAGGGGTAGAGAATATGTGGCTAGAAATTTCCAAAGACAAACTCTATTTACTTCACAGTTTGAGCTGGGAATGACCTTTCTCAAGCTAGTTTGAATCTGATTCACTGTAGCCAAAGCAATATAATTCCCCAAGACTTCTATTCTGCAACTTTTAATCACATTGCTTCATCTATGCCTCTGAAGAATATTCAAAAGCTGCATGTCATGAGAATTTCAAAGCTAAGAGTCTTTTGTATGAATATTTCCTGAGATAGCCCTTGAATGTGATCACATAAGAAGACAGGAATATTTAATGGTGCCTCAAAGCCATATTTATGGGGTCTTAGGTTTCCCCAAGGTGTATACCATCTAAAATCATACAAGCCAACACAGATTCAAAGAGAAACCAATGAACAGCTGTGTACTGAAAGTGGTATTGGATCAAATAGGATGCAAGAGCAAGGCTGGAGAAATCAGAAAGATTATCTTAGAACCCAGAGCACTGAAGTGTTGGCAAAACAGGGGCCAAATCTGACCCACTGCCTGTTTTTATGAATAAAGTTTTATTGGCACACAGCCAGTCCCATTCATTTATGTTTGGTCAATGGCTGTTTTTTGTTTTGTTTTGTTTTATTTTTTGCTACAGTGGCATAGCTGAGTAGCTATGACAGACACTGCACAGCTTGTAAAGGCTGAAATATTTATTTCCAGCCCTTTACAGAATTTCAACCCTGATCATCTTACCTCGGTGCTTGTGTGTCCATATCCTTGTTTTGTCTCTTTGCAAGCAAAGATTTACCATTGATTGAGAACCCAAATGAGGCACCACTCCTTAAATTTTCAACTGAGGTATCCCAGAACAATAAGCGGAGCCTTCAGACACACACTGCCTCAACCTCTCCATTTGAGGACCTTTTCCTGGGTGCAGCAGTATTCATTCCACCAGTCGATGCACCCAGAACATCAGCTGAGTGCCAGGGATCAAGCTAGGTCCTGGGAATGTAAAGATGACTAAAAACAGGCTCAACTCATTGCTCTGTGTCAGGTATGTTTACAGAAGCACACGAGGCAGTTGCTGCCTTGTGGCCTAGTCTTTCTTTTCTTTCTGTCTTTCTCTTTTCTCTCTCTCATCTCTGTGCCTCTCTTGTTCCCCACTCTACCCTGACACTTCCATCTTGACTCTCTCCTTGCCTCTTTTCCTTTCTTTCCTCCTTTCTCTTGCCCACATATCAGGCCTGCCAGTGCCATCCAGTGGCTCTGACAGGCATTACTTAGACTTGCTGACTGCCCTCAAGGTTAAGAATGACCACCAGGATGTCAGTGAGAGACTATAATTAAGAATTCAAAGACAACTAGAAGGCTCTAGTAATTACCTCCCCACCCTCCCGATTGCTCAAAGCATTAATATTAACTTTTAAAGTCTTTTATACTGTAGTATAAATAAAGGAACCCAAGGTGGTTTTGTTAAGGGGAAAGAGATCAGGAGGGCCCTAAATGATTATTATTGTTAAAAAGATGACTGCATTCTGCCCTGAGGAGAAATTGCATTTGAGTTGTTTCAGACGTATTATTTAGGTGGTATGTGATATGGATGTAATAAAGTGTGCAGTGGTAGATTTATGACTATAACCAGTTTATTGAACCATCTAAATCCTATCACGTATTAACATGGAGCAACAGTATTTCCCCCAGTCACTGCAATTAACTGCACTTCCTTTCCATTTCCTGACCTTTAATGACATCTTAGGTGAATCCCAGGGGGTCACGGAAATAGCTTCACACACACTCTTCCTACAAGGCTGTGTAGCAAGCTCCTTGGGTTCTCCCAGGGCCAACAGAGGCCCTTGTTGATACCCTCTCCTCTGCAAGGCATCTGCCTATGAGTAGTGGACTGCAGGGTCGGGTGTTGTGCGGGGGGAGTCTGCCTACGAGGAGTGGACTGCGGGATGGGTGTGATAGGGGGGAATATCTATCACTGGTGATGACAGGGTTGGTTCTACAGACGTTTAGTAAGTTGGTGGGGGATGTGTAACTCCAATTTTGTCCACTAGAAGGAAAGGTACTGAGTGCCTGCTATTTGGGACAATTCTGGGACAACATGAAAAGTCCCACTCAATATCCTATTGTCTGGTGGCAGTCCAGCCACTCCTGGCCTGGCACAAGCAAGCATGCTCCATGCCCAGGTGAATCCATGTCAGTGTGAGGGAGGCTGGGACAGCAGCTCACTAGAGTTAGGCTTGGGCCACCTTGCCTCTCCAAGTCCGACCCAGCTTCTTCTCACGGATGCTGGCTGTTGTGAAGCAATGCTTACACTGTGACTATAACTTGCTCACCTGCCAAAATTATTATTTTCTCTTGGAGGATCTGGGTCTCAGAATTCTCTCTCATTAGGCCCCCCAGACTTGTCCAGGATCAAATGGAGGTTCTGGGACTAGTCCTTTACATGTGAGAAGGCATAAGAGGGCTAACCTCCCTTCAAGTAGTTTTTGGAGTATAGTGGTATTTGAAAGACTTCCTGTTCTAAACTATCTTTCCATTTAGGTTCTCCAGGACCTAAAATTCTGTCATGAGAGATTCATTCTTTTTGGTAAGCATTGTCCTCTTCTCTTTGACTTCTCTTAAAGTAAAAATACCCTAGGGGAGGGATTTCCCCAGTAGCCAAGTGGCTACTCCCAATGCAGGGGGCCCGGGTTCCATTCCTGGTTAGAGAATTGGATCCCACACCGCTAAAATATCCTGTATGCCAGAGCTAAGATGCAGCACAGCCAATAAATAAATATTTAAAAAAATACCCTAGGGAGCATCCCCCATGAAGTCACTAACCACCTACGGGTATGGCTTCTGAGTTGAACAAGAAAACAATGACCAACTTAGGCTTTTGTAATTTTCTCTGAAACTATTTAGTAGTTTGCACTTATTTTGACCAAATAAGTTTAATTCACCAGAGAAGTTATCAGTCATGAATGCAACATTTTTAATGCTTAAAATCTAGTACTTTAAAAAGACAATAAAAGCAAGAAAATTAGTTGTGGCTTCTGCTTTTTCTTCTGGAATCACTGCCAAAAATATTGAGGAGTTCCCAATGCCATTCAATACTAATCACCCAGACTCAGCTCCAAGGGAGTCAGATGAGAGCAGGGGCGGTGGAAAAAGAACAAAGGAAACTTTTTGCTCTTTTTCTGAAATTGTGGATTTCCCACTAATAAATGATAAGGGTACCCATCATTTGTACTGGACTGCTCTGTAGTAGATGACACCTGGCTGCCCACATAATAAATAATGGATACCGTCATTCATCATCCCCATAAGCTATCCTGGAACCATGCTTTTTTAAAAATCTTGTAGCTTCTATCTAGATTGTCTTTTCTCTATTGTCTCCTCCCATATAAATGTTATTGTTTCTTCAAACACTGCTAAAATTCTACCTCTAGACTTCCCTAATCACAGAGTTATTCTTCTCCTAAGTTCAAAACACTATCTGCTTGTTTTGAACTTAGGACTCTCTTGGCATTTGTGCCTTTATTACACCGCGAATTCCCAAATGCATTGCTTTGCTACTGGAATTTCAACCCATGGGGGATAAAAAGGGAATTTCCTGACCATCTAGTGATTAAGATTCTGCACTTTCACTGTCAAGGGCCCAGGTTTGATCCCTGGTCAGCCCAGGTGAGATCCTACAAGCTGCACAGCATGGTCAAAAAAAAAAAAAAAAAAAATCCACCACAACAAGTTTCAGCTCATGTGATTTAGCCCATTAGATATATATCTTGTCTGTTCACCCACATGGGAATTCAGCAGCTTTGGAATCTGCACAGTGTACCTGACAGTGCTGGGCATGTGACAGTTGCTCAATTCTCTGTTAAATGAGTCAAAGGCAACAGATAGGGCTCTGCTTATATAAAAGGACACATATGCATTTTGAGGTCTCTGTTCTTTGGAGGCCCCATAGGAAATGTCTTATTTAATAAACTGAAAACATTTGGCAGCTCCATCATGACATCTTGTTCTTTTTAGAATAAAAGAAGTAATACAATTGAATATTTCTAAAAATCTCAGCTTAAACGAGGTGCTAATTCCACATGCCACCCTGGTTAGATTTTTGCAGTCAGGATTTGATGTAGATGGTGATGGTGGTTGAGAGGGGAAGGTGCCAGTGTAGTCCCTCAACTGGGCTGGCAGGAAGGAAGCCTCAAGTTGTCCATGGATCATGGTCTGTGATTGGGCCCAGGAAATGCTTCAGTCAGGGGAATGAATAGCAACTAAAAATATACTATAGCTAGAAAATGGATCATTGGAATTGAATGGTGGTTCAGAATTAAGTTGAGCCATATAAAATTGCTATGACCAGTGCATTCTCTTGGCAAAACTCTGTTAGCCTTTGCCCTGCTTCGTTTTGTACTCCAAGGCCAAATTTGCCAATTACTACAGTATCTCTTAACTTCCTACTTTTGCATTCCAGTCCCCAATAATGAAAAGGACATCTCTTTTGAGTGTTAGTTCTAGAAGGTCTTGTAGGTCTTCATAGAACCATTCAACTTCAGCTTCTTCAGCATAACTTTGGCGCATAGACTTGGATTACTGTGATATTGAATGGATTGCCTTAAAACGAATCGAGATCATTTGGTCAGTTTTGAGATTGCACCCAAGTACTGCATTTCGGACTCTTTTATTGACTGTGATGGCTATTTCTTCTAAGGGATTCTTGGTCACAGTAGTAGATATGATGGTCATCTGAGTTAAATTCACCAATTCCAGTCCATTTTAATTCTCTGATTCCTAAAATATCGATGTTCACTCTTGTCATCTCCTGTTTGTCCACTTCTGTCTTGCCTTGATTCATGGACCTAAAATTCCAGGTTTGTATGCAGTATTGTTCTTTACAGCATTGACTTTACTTCCATCACCAATCCCATCCACAACTGGGCATTGTTTTTGCTTTGGCTCCATCTCTTCATTCTTTCTTGTGTTATTTCTCCTTTCTTCTCCAGTAGCATATTGGGCACCTATAGACCTAGGTGTTCAAGGGAAGTTTATCTTTCAGAGTCATAACGTTTTGCCTTTTCATACTGCTCATGGGGTTCTCAA
Source organism: Budorcas taxicolor (assembly GCF_023091745.1). Taxonomy (NCBI): domain Eukaryota; kingdom Metazoa; phylum Chordata; class Mammalia; order Artiodactyla; family Bovidae; genus Budorcas; species Budorcas taxicolor. The sequence continues at coordinate 26,937,606 of NC_068914.1, forward strand.
GGCAAGAATACTGAGGTGGTTTGTCATTGCTTTCTTCAGTGGACCATGTTTTGTCACAACTCTCCACCATAACCCATCCATCTTGGGTGGTCGTACACAGCATGGCTCATAGCTTCATTGAGTTAGACAAGGCTGTGGTCCATGCAATCAGTTTGTTTAGTTTTCTGTGATTGTGGTTTTCATTCTGTCTGCCCTCTGATGGGTAAGAATAAGAGGCTTATGGAAGCTTCCTGGATGGAGAAACTGACTAAGGGTCAGTTCAGAGAAGAATTATCCAAAGAATTGTATTTTAAAAGTCCCATGACCCAGATATCCACGGTGGTGTGATCATTCACCTAGAGCCAGACATCCTAAAATGTGAAGTCAAGTGGGCCTTAGGAAGCATCACTACAAACGAAGCTAGTGGAGGTGATGGAATTCCAGTTGAGCTAGTTCAAATCCTAAAAAATGATGCTGTGAAAGTGCTGCACTCACTGTGTCAGCAAATTTGGAAAACTCAGCAGTGGCCACAGGACTGGAAAAAGTGAGTTTTCATTCAATCCCAAAGAAAGGCAATGCCAAAGAATGTTCAAACTACCACACAATTGCACTCATCTCACACGCTAGTAAAGTAATGCTCAAAATTCTCCAAGCCAGGCTTCAATAGTATGTGAACTGTGGAACTTCTAGATGTTCAAACTGGATTTAGAAAAGGCACAGGAACCAGAGATCCAATTGCGAACATCCATTGGATCATAGAAAAAGCAGGAGAGTTTCAGAAAAGCATCTACTTCTGCTTTATTGACTATGCCAAAGCCTTTGACTGTGTGGATCACAACAAACTGTGGAAAATTCTGAAAGAGATGGGAATACCAGATCACCTGACCTGCCTCCTGAGAAATCTGTATGTAGGTCAAGAAGCAACAGTTAGAACTAGACGTGGAACAACAGACTGGTTCCAAACAGGGAAAGGAGTACGTCAAGGCTGTATATTGTCGTCCTGCTTATTCAACTTATATGCAGAGTACATCATGCGAAATGCTGGGCTGCATGAAGCACAAACTGGAATCAAGATTGTCGGGAGAAATATCAATAATCTCATATATGCAGATGACACTACCCTAATGGCAGAAGCAAAGAAGTAAAGGGCCTCTTGATGAAAGTGAAAGAGGAGAGTGAAAAAGTTGGCTTAAAACTCAACATTCAGAAAACTAAGATCATGGCATCCAGCCCCATCACTTCATGGCAAATAGACAGAGAAACAATGGAAACAGTGAGAGACTTTATTTTGGGGCTGCAAAATCACTGCAGATGGTGACTGAAGCCATGACATTAAAAGATGCTTACTCCTTGGAAGAAAAGCTATGACGAACCTAGACAGCCTATTAAAAAGCAGAGATATTGCTTTGCCAATAAAGGAGCATATAGTTAAAACTATGGTTTTTCCAATAGTCATGTATGGATGTGAGAGTTGGACTATAAAGAAAGCTGAGTGCTGAAGAATTGATGCTTTCGAACTGTGGTGTTGGAGAAGACTCTTGAGAGTCCCTTGGACTGCAAGAAGATCCAACCAGTCTATCCTAAAGGAAATCAGTCCTGAATATTCATTGGAAGGACTGATGCTGAAGCTGAAATTCCATACTTTGGCCACCTAATGTGTAGAACTGACTCATTGGAAAGGACCCTGATGCTGGAAAAGATTGAATGCAGGAGGAGAAGGGGATGACAGATGATGAGATGGTTGGATGACATCACTGACTCGATGGACATGAGTTTGAGCAAGCTCTGGGAGTTGGTGATGAACAGGGAGGCCTGGTATGCTGCAGTCCATGGGGTCACAAAGAGTCGGACATGACTGAGCGACTGAACTGAACTGAATTGATATAAAATTACTGATTTTTAGTCATTTTTAAACTACAAAACAATTTCCATATGAATCATCCTAATAGTAACACCCATAAAGTTGACTGCATAGCTCCCATTTCCTTTCCTGGATGTGTCAACATGATGGTTCTAATTCCTCTTCATTTGAAAATTTATTTTCACATAGCAAACCATACCACTTTTAGTAATAATAGAATGTCAACTACGAAGTACCTTACAAGGTGTGTATCACTTTAGAAAGTCTGCACTCTTCCAAGTATATGTCTACTCAGAAATCCTTTCTCAGTAAACCCTACTCTTCCAAACATTTTTGAACTCATACTTTCTCATTGATGAAATATAAGGCAATTTGAAATTGGAAAAGCCATTTTTAATAAGCTTCCCAATTCTGCCTTCTCCCAGGGTTTAATTTTTTAATGGAAGTGTTTGCTGTTTTTGGTTTTATCTAGTTAATTTTTGTGATACATTATGTTTCTCTAGAGGAATGTGGGCCTTCATTCTACCCACTGCCTCTCCCCAGCCACACATACCACTATTGCTCTATTTGCCTTTTGCTATCATTCTCTAGCTGAAAATGAAGATAATGTTAACCTACCTTTTCTTTTCTGAGTGAGATAGCAATCCAAAGGCATCAAAGAAGTGTAATGTTGGAGCTCATTTCCTCAGTGATTGCATCATGGAAGGATTTGCCAGCCCCAGAGCTGATGTTCCCAGCTCTGGCGATTTGTCATCAGGCTGAGAACGAGGAGTTTTGAGTTCTAATCCAAGTTATGACAGTGACTCTTGGAATGCTTTTAGGATAATTCATTGAACTTTCAATTTGGTCACTTATTCCCATAATCCTTGCGGGGCTTCCTTGGTGGTTCAGCGGTAAAGAATGCGCCTGCAATGCAGGAGACCCCTGCTTTAAGTCCTGTGTCAGGAAGATCCCCTGGAGAAGAGATATAGGCTACCCACTCCAGTATTCTTGGGCTTCCTTGGTGGTTCAGCTGGTAAAGAATCTGCCTGCAATGTGGGAGACCTGGATTCAATCCCTGGGTTAGGAAGATACCCTGGAGAAGGGAATGGCTATCCACTCCAATATTCTGGCCTGGAGGATTCCAGGGACTGTATAGTCCAAGGGGTTGCAAAGAGTTGGACATGACTAAAATAAATTTGGCCGTTTATTTCCATAATACTTACACTGAAACTCTTATTTACCTTCTTTTGTTTCTACCAGTCTTGGCCTATTCATCAGATTCCTCACAATTTATGTTTTTTTTCCCCCAGCATCTAAAATTCTTCAAGTTATTAACAAACCTGTTTTGTGTGTCTTCTGCTACAAAGAATAGATTGATTTGAGAGCCTGTGGGTACTGGGTGCTTAGTGTCATCTGGGAGGTGCTGACTCTATGCCATCACTTAGATGGTGGTCCCATCCAGAGAGTAGAATGACCTCCTGGTCTAGTGCCTCATCCAGCTGAAAGACTGATTTGATCTCTAGGTTAGCAGAATGAAATGAGTCCAGAATGTTTCCTTTAGTCAGTGAATGAAGTCTGCACCATTACTGGGTACACAATATGTCTGTGGGGCTTCCTGGTGACTCAGATGGTAAAGAATCTGCCCGAAATGCAGGAGACCCAGGTTCGATCCCTGGATCGGGAGGGATTAATCCCTGGAGAAGGGAATGGTCACCCATTCCAGTATTCCTGCCTGAAGAGTTCTGTGAACAGAGGAGCCTGGTGGATTACAGTCCATGGGGTCACAACTGAGTGACTTCACTTCACAATATGTCTGTATGTTTCTCCTTGGGCCAAAAGTGCTGGGCATGGTAGTCATTATAGAGTCTGGTCCTTAATCTTGAGAAATTTACTTGAGTAGTTGAGGCAAAACAACATATATGAGAAAGTTAGAGAAAAGTTAATTGCTAAATGACATAGCCCTGGCTATATATTCAAAAGCCACACTGTAATTATCCTTTTATTCCTTAATTTACAAAACTGTCTTTTTATGATTATGGTGTGCTTAAATAGAATAATGAATGAAGGTACAGAGAATCTGATTTTTAGGACTAGTTTCATCAGGAACTAGCTATAAATTCTTAGAAGAAAACCTTCATGACATTAGGCACTAAGTCTTTGAAAGCAGCATCAAAAGCACAGTTCATAAAAGAAAAACCACGAATTGAACTTCATCAAAATCAAAAGCTTCTCTACAAAAGACGTTGTTAACAAAATGAAAACACAAGCCCCGGACTAGGAGAAATATTTGTAAAGCACGTATCTGATAAAGGCTTTGTATCTAGAATATATAAAGAACTTTTACAACTCATTTTTAAAAAGAACTCCACTTTTTAAAAATGGGCAAAAAAATTGAACACATTGAACAGCTATTTCCCCATCATCTCTTTCTTTCTTTACCAAATAAGATATACATATGGAAAGTAAGCACATGAAAAGGTGCTCAATATCTTTAGTCATTTGCTAAGTCGCTTCAGTTGTGTCCAACTCTGTGTGACCCCACCAGGCTCCACCGTCCCTGGGATTCTCCAGGCAAGAACACTGCAGTGGGTTGCCATTTTCTTCTCCAATGCATGAAAGTGAATCTTCACGATGCCATGGACTGCAGCTGACCAGGCTCCTCCGCCCATGGGATTTTAGGAAAGTGGAAATTAAAACCATAATGAGATACTACTACACACCTATTAGAATGGCTAACGTTGAAAATATCTGAACGATACCAAGTGTTGACAAAGATGCAGGGCAACTGGAATCTTCACACATTGTTGGAGGGAATACAGAATGATACAGTCAATTTGAAAAATGGTTTGGCAGCTTTTCATCAAGATAAATGCACTATTAGCATTTGATCTAGTTATCCAACTCCAGAGCACTAAAGAGAAATGAAAAGTTAAAATTCACGTAAAAACCTGGATACAAATGTTTAAGTGGCTTTGTTCGTAATCACCAGAAATTGGAAAACAATCAAATATCCTTCAGTGAGTAAATGAATAAACAAGCTCTGGGGCATCTACTCAATGGAATCCTTACTACTCACTAATAAAAGAGAAGTATTATTACCTGCAACCACAACAATAAGTATCTAATGTACTATGTTAAGTGAAAGAATTCAGATGTAAAAGGCTACATATTATATAATTTCTTTTACATAAATGTTAAAGCTAAAATGGAAGGAAAAGAAAGAAGAAGGAAAGCAAGGAAGGAAGGAAAGGAGGAAGGGAAGAAAGGGAGGAAGGAAGGACTACGGGATTGAAAAGAGATCAGTGAGTATCAGGGCATGAGGAAAGGGCTAGACTACAAATAAACATCAGAGAACGTTTTGGGGTGATGGATCTATTTTATAATTTGATTTTGGTGGGTCTTATGTGACTATATGTTCATCAAAACTCGTAGAACTGTAACATCAAAATGTGTGACTATCATCGTATGTAAATTACTTGTCAGTTTTAAAGAAAGGGAAAATGCAATTTCTCTGCCTCAGTTAAACACTTGTCAAATGGGAACAATGCAGCTATTTCTGTTGATAATGTGATGATGATACATTAAACACAGGGTTTAGGCTTTTGTAAATGAGAACATTTCTGAGTGCCTTGTAATGCATGAAGTGCTAAAGAATTGCCAAATATTATTACTAAATTTTTCTGTTTTGCTTTTGTTACAGCTACCCTGCTAAACTCTTTTGCTATTTATGAAAGTTTGTACATTGATTCTTTTGGCTTTTTGAAATAAATTATCAATATAGACAGCCAATCTCTTCCTTTGCAGTCTTATTTCTCATTTCATAGCTTCTTTTCTTATATTCTTTTATTGGTTAAGACTGCCAAGTTAATGTAGAATAATAGTTGTGATAGAAGACATTCTTGTTTTATTACTAAACTAAGTAAGACTTCCTTAGTGGCTCAAAGAGTAAAGCATCTGCCTGCAATGTGGGAGACCTGGGTTCAATCCCCAGGTTGGGAAGATCCCCTGAAGAAGGAAATGGCAACCCACTCCAGTACTCTTGCCTGGAAAATGCCATGGACCAAAGAGCCTGGTATGCTACAGTCAGTTGGTTAAGACTGCTAAGTCAATGTAGAATAGTAGTTGTGGTAGAAGACATTCTTGTTTTATTCAGTTCAGTTCAGTCACTCAGTCGCGTTCGACTCTTTACGACCCCATGGACTGCAGCAGGCCAGGCCTCCCTGTTCATCACCAACTCCCGGACTTAACTCAAACTCATGTCCACTGAATTGGTGATGCCATCCAACCATCTCATCCTCTGTCATCCCCTTCTCCTCCCACCTTGAATCTTTCCCAGCATCAGAGTCTTTTCAAATGAGTCAGTTCTTTGCATCAGGTGGCCAAAGTATTGGAGTTTCAGCATCAACATCAGTCCTTCCAATGAATATTCAGGACTGATTTCCTTTAGGATGGACTGGTTGGATATCCTTGTAGTCCAAGGGACTCTCAAGAGTCTTTTCCAGCACCACAGTTCAATTCTTTAGTGCTCAGCTTTCTTTATAGTCCAGCTCACATATCCATACATGACTACTTGCTTTATTACTAAACTAAATAAGGAAATTTCAGAATTAAATATGATTTTGGATGGGTTTAGTAGATATCCTTTTTCAAATGAAGTTTCCTTTTATTCCTGTTTCCCAAGAGTTATTTCTTTTGTTTCTAATAATGAACAATAGATTTTTTTCTCATAATGAATAATAGATTTTTAAATGTTTTTTTCTAAATCTATTGAAATCATTATATTATTTTATCTTTTAACCAAAAATATTTATTTTCAATCAACCTTCAGAACTGACCTTTTATATTTTTGCGTTCCTTCTATAATTGATCTGTCATCTCCTAAAAGGCAGAGACTTTGTCTTTTTGTCACTGTATCTCATCACCTAGCTCAGTCTGATTTAAACAGAATATTTGTCCCTAAAACTTAACTCTTATCTGGAACCTCAGAAGATCTTTTCTCCGGTAAGACTTTTAAATCCTTAGTTTCAAGATTAGCTTCAGCTCCTTTGGTCATCTATATCTCTATAAAGTTTTGGCTTCATTCGTTTTGCTCCAAACCTGTTCTTAGAAACAGATGTTTTTTTATAGAGTTAATTTGAGGACAAATACTCTCCCACAAGACCTGCTGCTATTTTATATTTTAATATCTCTCTTTCCTTATCAAGAGTAGATTGTGGCTTTCGCCTAGGAGCTTCAAAGTCTATTCTTCAAAGATCAGGATGTGAGCAGAAAAAAGATACTGGTAACGCCTGGAGATTTGTAGCAGGAAGTTTCCATTTGAAACATAAAAGTGGCATCCAGGACAGCAGCCTGTTGCAAGGCAGATGGCCAACCCCAGGCTGGCTTTTGTTGGTCTCTTAAGGATCCTCATCCCAGGGGAGGCGGGAGATGCATGGTATAATGGGTAAGAGCATAGACTTTGGACAGAAGTAGCCCTTAAATTCAAGTCTTGGCTCTGACACTTGGTAACTGGGTGACCGTGGATAAGTCACTTAACTCTCTATTTTCAGTTTCCTCATCTCTAAAATGGGCTTTCCCCGTGGCTCAGCAGTAAAGTATCTGCCTGCCGTGCAGGAGATGCTGGACAAGCCGGTTCAATCCTTGGGTCGGAAAGATCTCCTGGAGAAGGAAATGATAACCCAGTCTAGTATTCTTGCCTGGAAATCCCATGGACAGAGGCGCCTGGCAGGCTACAGTCCATGGGGCAGCAGAATTGGACATGGCTAAGCACCCACGCATGCATCTCTAAATATGTGTAGAAGTAGATGGTTTTGAGTGCCTGACACACAATAGACTCTCAAAAATGTTGCCTATTATTTTCACAGCAGTCGTCAAGGCATAATATGATGTGATAAAACAGGATTTTCTGTGAGGACACTTAGAGGTTTTTTCAATTTTGTTTTGTTTTAGATTTCTATCATGAAGGGAAAATATGTAATTTTTAAAAATGCAATTACAAAGATGTAGAACAAAGAGAGTTATGACTCATGTTTCACAATTTACATAGCTTATTTATTGTCTTAGGTTCTTTAATACTTCAGACTGTTATATAATCTCCTGCCACCCTTTTAGGGTGCCAGGATATGACATCAGGAAAATAGGGGAGAAAAGTTTTTGGTGGGGAGGCATGATGTGTTATAGGAAGAAGGCATATGCTTTTCTGACATTAATGTCCCATCACTTACATTGGGTAAAGCAATCCCAAACATTGACATACCAGGAAACAGGTTTTTTTCACTATGGTTGTTCTAGCTTTAAAATCTATGAGACCTTTGGATAATGTTATGAGCCAGGCCTGTTGTCAGACACTGGATTTAAGCCCTTGGTTAATTCCCAGTTGTAGTGGCTTCCATATTTCTCCAGTTCTTGAGATCATAGCCTTAACTGCCCCACTTCTCTAGGAATAAATTTTCTTAGACACTGGTTCTCCTGTATCATTCTTCTTTTCAAATGCTGCAGTAGTTTAATTACCCAATAGAATAGAAATCATTCACCTGCTTCTCCGGCCTCCAGTCTTTTGCCTCAAACCCACCTTCCCTGAGCTCCAATCACCTCCCTTCCTGGTGGGCAGCCCTCTCTTCCACCCCAGACCATCCATGTGCCATTTACATCTGTGTATCTTTAAATTCCTATCTCCTTGCCTCCATGAGGGTGATTTCTCTGTCTTGCTGTTCTCTTTTCCACCCTTTCTGGGATCATGAGATGCAGAAAATTTTGGCATCTTTGGAAGAGATCTGTTGCTGAGGTCCTTTAATGGACCGAAACCTGGTAGTCCGGAGTCGACAATAAAAAAGTAAAGGAGAGAGAAAGAGGCTGATATTCCTTGGTTTATGCAGAAAACCAATAAAGTCCCTGACACAGGGCTTGCTCTGTTCACGAAGGCCTCAGGCGCCCTCTTGATGGGGTGAAGGCCTTCTCGAGAGGGTCTTAGAAGCCCGGGCAGGAAAGTGAACCCAGAGGGTCTCTGTGCTCCAGAGAATTAGCCTGAAAAAGAGAGAAAGAGAAAGACAGAGAAGGAGAGGGAGAGAGAGAGAGAGAGAGAGAGAGAGAGAGAGAGAAAGACACGGGGACCAAAGCTCTGATGGAGCAAAGGTGTTTTATTCAACATTGTGTGGGTATTTATGCTGTCTTACAAGGTAGCTATTTTCAGCAGAGATAAAATCAAAAGTTATAAGTTATCAAGGAAACATGAAGTCATCCATATGAAAGAGAGAGGGTTGTAAATAATGACTTTTACCGAATGGCTCATGAAAAGGAAGAGGTCGTAAATAGTTGCTTATCACTGTATGGAAATGCATACATACTTCAGCCCCTGGGAGTAGCTTGCTACTCCACTTAATTCCTGAATATTCAGGAATTAATAACGGACAGAGGATTTATGACAGATCCAAAACAGCACACAGGAAGCCTCCTGTTAAATGCTTCCTGGCAATCTGTCATTAGGTTTATTTGTGTTTGTGTTTGTTTAGAAGAAATACTGTGATACACTGGAGTTGGAGTGAGATTATAAAAGAAAGCTCAAATGAAAGGAGAATGATAATTGTTAAATGGCATTTAAAGAGGGGGGTTCGGGACTGGGAACACATGTACACCTGTGGCAGATTCATGTTGATGTGTGGCAAAACCAATACAATATTGTAAAGTAAAAAAAATAATAATAATTTAAAAAAAGAAAAGAAAAATAAATAAACTGTACCCCCCCCCCAAAAAAAAAAAAATTAAGAGGCAGAGTCCTGTTAACTGAATTTCTGTCCGGCTTCATGATTGCTGGATATGTGAGTTTGGAGTTTTTGCGGAGATAGTTGGTGCTGTTTAGAAAAGTTCAGACATGATTGCTCTGAGGTTTCATTCAAAGCGTCCCACAGGCACAGTAATGGACCACTAAATGCTGCGCCAGTTTTCCCCCCTCACTGAGACGATCTGGGGGGTGGTGGGAGGGGGGATGTTTTGGCAAGAAGACAAAAACGAAACACTCAAGCAAATGCCCAACCCATTGGTGTAAAATTAGGATTCAGATGCCATTTCCCCTGAGAGCTCTCTGGTTACTCTTTATGTGCTGCTCTCTGTTCCGAAGTGCATCTTCCTTTCCTATCTTCTGCATTTCCTGATTTCAGAAAAATGACTTATTATTAGCCGTTTATACCTTTGTGAGAATCAACCTTATTTTTCTTAACACTTTCAATATATTTTTGCATTTTAAGACCCATCTGCAACCACGAAGAGCAGTCCTTGTCCCTATGAAGGAAATTTTAAGCATCTGGGGAAAATTCGAAATGAAAGTGAAAAGTGGTATTTCCTGGTACTCCTGAGATTAGAATATATCAGAAAAGTAGCCACTTTATCTCCATCTTCTGTTTTTGATTTTGTTACTGACCCTTTTGAGTCAATCAGGCCCCAAGAAGGGTCCTCCTGCCCCATGTCACTCATGCCAACAGAAAGAGACCAAGTTCCATGCAGAAGCAAAGTTTCATTCTTTGGTTAAGAGTGGAGAGCTGCTAGCTGGGGCTCTAGAATCCACGCCCTCTCAATGGGCCGGGGGCGGAGCTGCTTTCTAGGGATCTCCTCAGCAGGGAGGGGGAGGAGTTCCCGCAGTCAGCGCAGGCGCTGCCCACAGCACTACAGCCTAAGCGCGGGGCGCAGTGAGTCTGCGCACGGCCCACTGCTGCTGCTACCTTGAACTGAGTGCCAGGTATGGCAGCACTTCTCCATGCACCTGCTCGAAGAGGTGAGGTGTCAGTGTGGCCCTTTCGGAGCACTAGGAACTCTGGACATACTATGGTCTGAAACACCAGGAGCAAGGCTTCTGCACAAGACACCATATAGGCAAGTGAAACTAGATGAAGCACGAAAGAAGAGGTTAGACTTTCTCTTATCACATAGATTCCATCTTATTTCCTTTACCACCCCCACACCACACCCTCCTACCCCCTTACTCCCTCACCCCACACTCCGGGAAACCCCAGTGGGCTCTGCCAGTGACAGTTTAATAAGCCCCACACTGGGGCCTGAAGGGGTCTATGTACCCTATGACTTTCCTAATACACGCCCACTGGGCTTCCCTAGTGGCTCAGGGGTAAATAATCCGTCTGCTAACGCAGGAGATGTGGGTTCAATCCCTGGGCCAGGAAGATCTCCGGAAGGAGAAAATGATTAACCCACTCCAGTATTCTTGCCTGGGAATCCTGTGGATAGAGGAGCCTGGCGGGGGCTCCAGGCCATGGGACTGCAAAGAGTCACAGAGTTTAAACAGCACACTCACTGTACCTGCCCGTAGTTGACTGGACCACAGATGACACTAATGAATCCAAATGAAACTAATTCAAAGGTAAGGCTAGGCCACACAGATTTGGGGGGGGTGGGGGGAGGAGGAGAGGGCGTTGGCAAAAAGACCTGAAGTGACTGAAACATTTAGCCGTAGTAACAGTGGAAAGACGTTGTGGGTCTGGATTGAAACTGGAACTGGGGGCCTGAAAGCTACAGAAAAAGCAGAAGGTACGGGGAAGCGGAAGCTTTGAGCCAAGAGAAGAAGCTGCAGTCCGGCGATCCTTACTATCTGCGTGTTCCCTATTTGTGTGTTTGCTTACTTGCTAAAATTTATTTGTAATCCCCCAAATCAGTGCCTGCAGTGCTTTTGCAGTCATCTGCAAACATGAGCAAAGTGGTGAAAAATCTGAATCACCCAATGCTGCATTCCCAGCTAGTGCCACGTTTTTCCCATTTTTGTGCTTTTTATTGGTGACATCACTATTTAAAATGACCCCCAAGTGTAGTGTAGTCCTGAAGCGCTGTCTTGTGTTCCTAAGCTCAAGAAGGCTGTGATGCTCCTCCCAGAAAAAAATACATGTATTAGATAAGCTTCCGTTCAGGTTATAGTGCTGTTGGTTGTGAGTTCAGTGTTAATAAATCAGTGATAAGGTGCCTTAAGCCAGAAATACACATAAAGCACGGTTATAGACTGATTGGTTGGCAGAAGTGTTGCGACCAGAGGCTCATAGGAACCTAGTCCTGTATTTTCCTTGGGAATCATGGCTCCCTGTTTGCTAATTTGATGCTTGTGTCAATTTTAGAGAACCTAACCACTGTGAGCAATGAGAATCAAAGTATGTCTAGGGGTAAAGAATGAAGTAAACACAGAGGAAAGCAGGTGAAGGATTGTGCAGCTCCAGAGAGACAGAGAAGTGCCCTTCTCCCTGATGGCTCCCAGTTTCAAGCTCAGTTCCATTGAGGACTGGCTGAAATTTGTTTAATGGCATCTCAACATCTTTATAACATTTATGTATGCTTGGTTGAGTCTCCTCTTCTTGCAACCAGCAAAGTTTTGGCTGAAACTCATACCCCAGACATTACTTATCCTGAGAAGGGAACTTTGGAAAGACTCAGTGGTCTCACCCTTGAGGACTGGACCAAGGTCACTAGGAAGTCCATGCTGCGGAGCTTGCAGTGGTATGTTCCTGAGACAGATGCTGCATCAGAAAATTAGCGCTCTCATTTCAGGGCAGTCTCTGTTCTGACTAAATGTTCAATGCCACTTGAAAAGAGGGTTTAAGGGCTTAAGTTTTTTTAAAAAAACAAACTTTGATGTCAGTGTGAATTATCAGTGACAGATACTTTGCAGCAACTTGCTTTGTTTTTCTAAGTTGAAGGATGCCAGTTTGAGGATGGTCAACTTGTGTTTTTTTGCTGGGAGACAAACCCAGTTTTGAAAATAAGTTCCAGTCTGAACACCCCTTGAGGAAGGGACTGTTTATTTGACAAAGCAGTTTATGGTCCCACATGAGAAATTATATAAAGAGAGAAGCACCAGACCGTGCAGAAAAAAAAAAAATTAAGATTCTCTAAGGTTGTGACCTAGGTGAAGGAACAGGCTTTTCCCCACATACTTGGTTTGATGACCATGGAAAGTACACATTCAGTGGTGTCTGAGCACCAAGCAGGTCCCATGGTCCTTTCCTAGCCATCTGTGGTCTGTGATGACTCCACCCTACTAACTAGTATCTTTCACTCCCCAAATGCACGATACCCATTCCAATCAACTGTTTATTCCACTAACATACCAAACTTTTTTCTCTGCCATGCATCTTCTCACATCTGTCTTGTCTGCTTCTAAGTTCTCAGAATCATCCCTTCAGAGCCAATCCAGTTGCTCCTTCCTAAGAAACTCATCGGTTCCATGAGCATCTTTTCCTTTGTGTTATTTCTCTATCCCTTCTCTCTGAACCCATCTGGTACTTGAAAATAACTTTCTCTTGTAGCTGACAGCATTTCCTAATGAGGCTGACTCTAACAATAAAGAAAGTTTCAGTCAACTCAAGGATTGTGTTAGTACAGAGGGGTAATAATAATTCAAGGCCATTATGACCCATAATATTCATAATTTTCTAAGGCAGGGATGATTTAAGGTCCACCTCGTTTCTAGGGGACCCTGAGCACATTAGCCCTTGCTAATTTCCGTGGTTGTCCCAGCACATGGAACAAGTTACTTTAGCTCATATGAGTAAAATTTTCGTTCCCAAAGATTAATTTTGTTAGTTTCAACTTGAAAATACTGCTACATTGTCTGTAGGAAATACTGTCCCCAAGTAATGTAAGTCCCTGTTTTTGCCAGGGACTTTGGTTTCATAAAAGCTTTCTGAAGTAGGAATCACCCCTTCTCTTTTAAGGCAAAGACACTGAGGCCTAACAGGAATAGTTTATACAGAGAGAGAGAGAGCTGGGCCTAAAAGAGAGCAGACCTTGTAGGTTTAGGTCTAGGTGTAGCAAGAAAAACCTAGGAAGTCTTACTCCACAATAGGGTATCATGTACAGTTGGAGGCAGACTGCATGCTATGTAATTTTAGAATTTATGAGGATGGTGCTTCATGGAACTGATCTCTTGACCAGATGTGGTGGCCCTGCCCAGAAGACCTAGTTCTGAGGTGAAGTGAGAGCCCGGTCTGGTTACTAAGGAAGAGACTGAGGATGCTTCATCTTAGTCCTCTCCTTGGACAGCCACTCTAGATGGCTTTCACTCTCTTCTATTCTAACTTGGTTCATTGGAAGGGGAGAGTTTGTCAGGTTTGTCTTCTCAATCTCCTGTTAATAGGGTTCTCATTTCTACAGAAGCCCTGAGCCAGAATTTCTTAAAGGGTTATATTTGCAGATATATTCGGTTACTGTGAAGCCAGAAACAAAGAGGCCACATCCTTAAAAGATCTGGGGCCAAGATCTATGCATTATGGACTTCACTCCTGACACATTTGGCGCAAGTTGAGAAATGAAAGAAAACATAAAAACCGCCCACTGTCTCAAGAGGCCTTAGGCAGGAAAATACAAGGCAGAACGTTTTAGTTGTAGACAAGAAAATGCTGTAGAGTAAGAAAGGGATGAGCTGGTCAGGAAATATCTACTTCCTGTGGATACTCCCAAAGTCCTCCCACTCTGGCCAACCCCACTGCAGATGATACAGCCAACAAAACACTCTACCAAAGCAGCACCGTTGGCTCGGTCAGCCCTAGTCAGCTGTGCCGCTGACCACACTTGCCCATGCAGGGCCTCCTATTCTTCTGAGGCAGGGGTTGGTCAAGAAAGGTTTGTGTCAGAAATAAGGCATTCTGGAGGCGAGGGTAGACTTTTATAAGTTGCAGCTGAAGATAAATTTCTAGACTCAGGTACAAACAAGGAATTCACGTTGACTTTACTTTGAAGAAATGGCTTTAGAAAATGTTTTTTATTTAATTATGGGACTTTTTCAGTACCATGATGTAAGAATTCTGTGATTTACCCATGCTCACATGAAAGCCTACTCTTGAAGTTTGCTGCTTTAAACTGGGAATTAGTATTCTAAGTCCATTAACCACTGTTTTCAAGGGAAATCAAACTTGTCTCTTAAATTAGGGAAAAAAAAAATTGCAGCAAGTCACACTGAGATGCCTGTCTTTAGTGAAAAGGGAAGTATGTTTTCTCTGACTAGCCCACGCAAAATCAGATATTTAATATGATTACTGAGAAGATGGAAAAGGTTTTCAGGAAAGCTGCCTGTTACTTAGCTCCCAGCAGCCTGCAGAGGAGTAAGTAGGAACTTGACGGGACCAGCCAGCCCATTACAATGAGGCCTCGAAACAAGATCTCTGATTCTGCAAAGCAGTCCTGTGAAAGCAGAAGGTACAAATGATGGGTTGGGCTGGCAAGAGAGTCCAAGCAAACTAATTAAGCAACCAACTTATTTTTAAGCACATACTGCATGAGAGTCTAGACAGAGGATGAGATGGTTGGATGGCATCACCAACTC
Organism: Budorcas taxicolor; assembly: GCF_023091745.1. Classification (NCBI taxonomy): domain Eukaryota; kingdom Metazoa; phylum Chordata; class Mammalia; order Artiodactyla; family Bovidae; genus Budorcas; species Budorcas taxicolor. The sequence goes on from NC_068914.1 coordinate 26,952,734, forward strand.
AATGGATATGAGTTTGAGCAAGCTTCAGGAGTTGGTGATGGACCGGGAAGCCTGGCGTGTTGCAGTCCATGGGGGCGCAAAGAGTCAGACACGACTGAGTGACTGAACTGAACTGAACATGAGGGTACACAAATGCAGGGTCACTGCCCTCAGGAACAGTTGTATTTTGAACATCTGGCTCACCAGGGAAACAGGAAGCTACAGGCATTTCCAGCAGGGAACTGGTTACAGGTGATGGAGGAGCTAAGACAGCAGCAGAGGATAGTGCTAGTAAGAAGCCTCGGGCTGAAGGGACTAATGCAGCCTTTCCAGAGGTTGATGAACACAAGTGGAACGTGATGGGTCTGTCTTGGGGCTGAAGCCATGAAGGAGACCCAGCTGTTGCCAGAGAATGAGTCTGAGACAGAGAATGAGGGAAAGAAACACCCTCACTAACCCTTGTTCCCCCCACCAATACCTCATCAGTGCCTACTACTGCCTATAGCCAGGCAGCAGCCAACTAACACACAGACCTGGGAAAGGTAACATGCAGGGGCCAGTCCCCTTGAGAAGCAGGGAAGGGGAAGGGATGGATTGGGGGGCAAACAGGCCACAGCCTGGAACACGCTTGGATCATTTTTTACCTTCAACCACAATGACTTCACCTCATCCTGGGCCAGACCATGACAAATCAGTTGCAGCCACAAATGCCGGCTGGAATGGACTCTGGGGTCAACCACTACCTCATCCTCTCACCAGCCACTTAACCCCATTTGGGGCTATTCCAAGACCCTTTTCTGGAAGGACCTTAGTTCTTCTAGGCATTAAGTAACTAACACACATAGCCTGACATACATACTGTCTCTTCACAGAGGCCTTGGAACTGACTGTCCTCACTTCTTCACTCCTGTTCACTGTGGAGAATTCTAACAAGCCCCATGGTCAAGTGAGTAGAATTTTGTCTGGCTTTCATTTCGTCTATGGTCCGTTCTGACAAGACCAGCTCAGTAAAGACTAAGCCCCAATGTGTGTAAATTGATGCTTTCAATTTAGTGCTTCCAATGCCTAGGGAGCAGCAGAAATACCCTCCACTCTGGGTATTTCTCTGAGTTGATGTCACAGGGCTATTTTGCTAAAAGTCAGCCTTATGAATATTATGAGTTCAGAGGTTTTGGTGTTCCTAAACATCTGTATGACCTCAGACAAGTAACTTAACCTCTTTAAATCTCTGTTTCCTCATCTGTACAATAAGAACAAATACAGACCTATTGTGTGGCTTAAATGAGAGGACAGCTGGTAAAGCATTTATCTCTGTGCCTGACACACAAGCAGTGCTCCATAAGTAGTATATCCTGTACCAGTCAGGATTCTTCTAGTTTAAGTGACAGAAGCCCAATCTGGATCTCAGAGTTTATCCAAGGTCCTCACTCTGGGTTTTCTCTGAGTCACTGGGCTCTCTATTCCTTTGATTGATTTCATCCTCAGACTGTCCCCCATGAGATGGCAGGGTGGATGCTGAGACATCCTCCTGGCTCAGCAACCACAGGAAGAAGAGATTCCAAGAGTCTCTTGAAATCCCTGGAATGGTGTTTCTTTGGCCTGGTTGGATCACATGTCCAGCAGTGAGTTAGTCACTGGGACCACAGGGTGTACTGCTCCAGCTGGCCAGGCCTAGCTCCTCTGTCCATGTAGGCTGAGCATAAGAGAAGTCAGGTCTCTAGCAAGAAATGGAGGGGCTGTTTTCAGAAGGAAGAATGAATACTAAGAAGGCAAAAATAAAGTATTTCCACTATAGCTGCTATTGTTCTGTTATTATTACAATTTAATATATATTATTTACTACTAGTACTTCCCTTTCCCCACTACAACTACACTGTAAAATTAGTACAAAAATCTTGGAAGAATGTTCAGTGAACAACTGGGTTGACAGGCAGGGAAAAGTGAAAATCATAAAAAAGCTGTGATGGGAGAAAAAGGATCCTATACAGGAGGAAATAAAATGAAAGAGCTCTTAGCAGTAGATGAAAGGCAAAGTTAAAGCAGAGTCTGAATTGGTGAATTCCAGGGGATTGTTTAAGCATCTCTCAAAAACAAAGTGATCTAATAATAATGTGTAATATATTTTGTAGTTGTCAAACTGAAACCACCTCACCGTGGTTGTTTAATAATGCTTCAGCGGCCATACAAAGCACGCACGTTGTATGCTCTCAGCACCATACGTCTGTAGTTTCAGAACCAACACAGATATATATGAAGCAGGCCAACAACGTTCCTTGTACAGGAAGGCCATGTCCACAACACCTTATTGCATATACAGAGGTAAATTTTTCACATAGGTATCTCATGACATGAGAAACATTCTAATTTTTCTTTCCTACTGTTTTAAGTGAAATAGGTATGAGAAATGTATAATGGATTTCTGTAATAAAGTTCAGGGGCTATAACTTAGAGTGACACATTGTTTGGCTATTTGGCAATACTATAGTATCCTTGAACAACCGGTTTACTCTAGGATTAGTGATATGTACCAATACATAAACAAACAGAGAATAATATAGTGAAGGCGGCACCCCTGAACTTGAACCTATCTCATTTTGTATACAATATGCTCTGTCAACAGAATGATCTCTATTATAAAGTTATGCTGCACAGAGCATTGAAAAGACTCTGCACATGGCCCTTCTGTATAAACTAAAACATGTTCTTGTAAGAGAAGTCAGGTCTCCAGTAAGAAATGGAGGAGCTGTTTTGGAGCTCCTGTTAGAGAACTCTGTTTTCCTGTTGAACATTAATAAAATGTTAAAACTAACATGCTATATGATTTGCCTAAAGCTAAGCCTCTCCATGCAGAACAGCTGAACAAATGCAGGAAAAGCTGGTTATCTGGGCCATCTGGATGTTTCACCTGAAAAGGAGCCAGATCAAGTTGGCTGAGGTCCATCTAAGTACAACAAGTCAGCTGCCTGGGCCAAGCAAATCTTTCAGTTCATTATAAATACAATAGATATTTTCTGTTTGTTTTGTTTTGTTTTTTTTTTTTAAAGAAACTATGCAGTGGCTAGACCACATGATTGTGTGTAATAATTTTCAAACGAGGGAAAAAAACACATATCTAAGGTGAACACTTTAGATAGCCTTGTCAAATCTTTTCTTAACTATACAGTGATGTTCTGGGGATACTAGTCAAGTAGCATTTTGAAGTCTGATAGGCTCACCAAACAGAAAAGAATAATATGACTTTATAGTTCTAGACATTATTATGCTTTCTGAGCCACTTGAAATGTAGTAATTCTCTCAGTCACCCCACCGGTAGGTAGGGCTGACACCTAATTAAGTGCCCATCCCACTCCTGCACACTCTTTTCCATAATAACACAAACAGAATGGAGACATTCTTCACCCATGTTGAGAAAAGCCAGTCATTTGGTTTCCTAAGGCTTTCTTTTTCTTTTTCTTTTTGCTTTCATATTTTGAAGGGTGGTGTAGACCAGCTTAAAAAACATGGCTCAAGGAAGCCAGAAATCATTCCCCCAAGTGTTTATTAAGTGAATCACAAATTCATTCAGCATGACTGCTTACCCAGAGAAATTAAGGCAAAATGGCAACAAGCTGTGAGGCTCCAAGTAACTTCAACTTTGGGATCTCCCTGGGAAAGGGTCACAAGTGTAATCCTTTTCAGCTGTCCCTGCCTTGCTTCCGCTGTCAATGGAAATATCCAGGCAGGATGAATACACTTTCTGACTAGACTCTGGACCTAGACAGCTTTTTGGAAATTCAGGATATACTTTTCCTAAAGCCTCTTAATTTCTCCCATCCCTCCCTGGTTGAAAACATCATTTATCCCATTACAGCATGTGGAAAGTGGGGGGAGGGAGAAGCAGACGGTATCTGAATTCAGGATAAAAATTACTTTGTGAGTTTATTATTCTCATCCATAACAGATAACAATTTTCCTGTCAATTTTTTAGCTGATTCTAGAGCAAAATCACTGAGCAATATTAAGTACTATTTTTCATACTATTTATCTTCAGGGCCCCAATGAGACATGTACACCTACATTTAATAAGCTGGTGATCCATAGCTTACATATTTCCTGGAAAGGTGTAGATATTTTGTCAAGAGCAGCTAGCCACTATTTCCCCTACTATACGTTAATTATACTCCTTCACTTATATTGTGGTGGATTCCAAGACTAAGACTTCCTCCAGTGTCTGAGAACTGTCTGGAGATCTTAGTTCTAAAGAAATTTGCGGATTTGTAGTTTCTGAAGTGACTCTATTCCTCATTTGTTGAGTGACAGCTTCTTTCTTGCCATGATTCTCCCATCAGCTCGAAAAATAGGCTCAGCCCTCTCTGATTTGAAACTCTCTTTGAAATTGTAAGATGATGTGTCATTTCAAGGGTAAAAAAAGCAAAAATATTACAAATATGAGTGGATGCTAGAGTCCCAAAGGCTTTCAACAAGCTGCAGCTTCCTTTTTGCTGACATCAGCAACATGGTTCTTATTATACAGCTGGGTTTCAGACTGTGATCCTTTCTGAGTATCATTTCTACTTTATGTAAAGAACATGGATTCAGTACAGTTGAATTAATGGATAGGATTTGGAATGAATCTTTCTCTCAGTCATTCCTGTAAATTAGTGAAATATCTCTGGTCCACTAACTCATTTCCAGGGACTAAGATAAAGTGTAAGAATCTGGCTTTGTTTTCCATTGGAACTAAAATCATCTTTCACTGGTTAATACACCCAATTAACTCCAAATCTGTTGGATACATTAGAACTTTCTAAGGCAGTAGCAGAAAGAAAGCACAACCATCACTAATGACAACAAATCAGTTTTCAGATAGAAACTAAGCAATCTACCCAGTGACAACTTGCTCTTGGTCTAAACTTTTTATTGAATAGATCATTACTTGGATGGGGAAAGATACAGCCTAAATAGTTCATTGACTAATAAAGGCCCTTACAAATCACCTCTGTTCAGCAAATACTAATACAGCTGAGTCAAGCTCTTGGTTAAGTTCTTTATAGGCACCATCTCCCACGACCTTCACAGTAGTCCTAAGAGGTAGATACTCTTACTGGCCCATTTTACAGATGATGAGATGATAATCTGTCCACCATCACACAGAAAATAAGTAGCAGAGCTGGACATGAAAGCAGTCCTGATTGACTTTAAATCCCCTTAGCCATTCTGTTATACTGCCTGGATAATTAAACAAACCCCTGTCTCAGTGTTTCAAAACTGAAAAGGAACTTACAGTTACTGCTGAATATTTCAGTGTGTCATCTATGGCTACTTTTTTCCTCCCCCTGGCCTAATTGCTAGTCTTCAGTGATACTTAAAATTGTCATTTGACAAATCTCCTTTTCTATTTTACCTTTTTGTTTGTATTTTCATGATGCATATTTCATATCAGCAATTAAACATCCAGAAGGGATCTCGGCATGGCAAAGTTGGAAGGACCCTTTACAGACCGGTTTGCTTGTGAACTTGACACACACTGATTGAGGCCTCTTGCCATGTAGAAATCTCTGGTTTACCAACCCCAAGATTTTTCCATAAGCAGAAAAATTTCTTGTCTCTTTTACACATGAGTAAATGAAGGCTTCAAGTCAAGCAGAATCCAATTTTGTGATTTTTATGCCCTTTAGGATGATGATAAACAATTTTTGCTCTTCAAAAAATGTGTTAAATAAGTTACTATTTCTAAAAAAGAGGTTCATACATATATTTGAATTGACATTGATATGCTTAAACATTAATTGCCTGGAAGGGTAAATAAGAAATTATAAGCAGCAGTTACCTCTGGTGGTGCTAGTGATGGAAAATGGTAACTGAGCTAATGGGGATGGGGTAGGAAGGAAAATTCTCACTGAGCACCTTTTCTTACTTTTTGATGTTTGTAGTGTGAGAGCTTATTGACTACTCAAAAATAACATTGAAGAAAACAAATGCTCTTAACTGTTACCTTGAAGGTAGTCAGAGGCTGCAGTATCGTCACAAGATTACTGAGTTAGGAGTTGGATTAGTCTAGAGACTAATTTTCACAGGCAGTGAGTGGCAGTTAAAAGACTAAAAAGAGATATTTCCTCTTAGTTTACATACAGCCCATGTCACACCACTAAGGGCATAGGAAGCTGAGGTAATAGGGGAGCAAAATTTACCAAATCCTCTTGCATATTATCAAACAACAAAATAAAAGATGGGACCACTACAGGACTTCTCAGTGTTCAGTATGCCCTCATGCATTCAGACTTCCCAAGAAGGGGTGGGCAGTGAGCCTTAAAGTTAGTTAACAATGGAATCCTGTTCCATCCTCTTCAAAGAGTATCTCACAGGATTAGTGCTACATGGAACATATTTTGGAAAATGTCGGATTGTCAATTACCATTCCAAACAAGAGATTCTACCTCGGCTATATATGGAAGTTTGAATTTTACAAAGTATTAAGTGATACCCATCACATTCACTAATGCAACATGTCTTATACCAAGATCTATCTCTGAATAAAACGTGTATATTTAATTCAACAAATACTGAGTAACTGTGCAAGGCATTTGGGGGCTCTGGGCTTACAGAAGGCAGTAACTAAGGTGACTGACAGGTATGAGGGAAGAAAATCACTTCCTGCAGCAGAGAGAGGAGCTAAGCCATCACAAAGGGCTGGTTCTAATTCCACAGATGACATGACCTCCTTTACTCTAATTTCTAAAGTGCTTGTTTTGAGCTGTATGGTCCAACCCCAAGTCGACTTCTAAATCTAACTGAGCATTAGGCCAGATATTTGGAAAAAAGCAGAGCTCAACACCCTTCAAAGCAGGGCAGTGTTAGCAAACAGTAGGAACACAGTCCATGGCAAGGGTTGTGAAAAGCATTTTCATCTGTGTCAATGGGTAACTTAATTTCCATTATATGGCTGAAAACCAGAGGGACCAAGTAGTTACTCCTAAATTACATTGACATCACTAATATCCTCAGTGATCTGTGCAAAGAATAGAGGAAAACAGTAGAATGGGAAAGACTAGAGATCTCTTCAAGAAAATTAGAGATACCAAGGGAACATTTCATGCAAAGATGGGCTCGATAAAGGACAGAAATGGTATGGACCTAATAGAAGCAGAAGATATTTAGAAGAGGTGGCAAGAATACATGAAGAACTATACAAAAAAGATCTTCACAACTGAGATAATCATGATGGTGTGATCACTCACCTAGAGCCAGACATCCTGGAATGTGAAGTCAAGTGGGCCTTAGGAAGCATCACTACGAATAAAGCTAGTGGAGGTGATGGAATTCCAGTTGAGCTATTTCAAATCCTGAAAGATAATGCTGTGAAAGTGCTGCACTCAATATGCCAGCAAATTTGGAAAACTCAGCAGTGGCCACAAGACTGGAAAAGGTCAGTTTTCATTCCAATCCCAAGGAAAGGCAATGCCAAAGAATGCTCAAACTACTGCACAATTGCACTCATCTCACACACTAGTAAAGTAATGCTCAAAATTCTACAAGCCAGGCTCTAACAGTATGTGAACCATGAACTTCCAGATGTTCAAACTGGATTTAGAAAAGGCAGAGGAACCAGAGATCAAATTGCCAACATCCACTGAATCATGGAAAAAGCAAGAGAGTTCCAGAAAAATATCTATTTCTGCTTTATTGACTATGCCAAAGCCTTTGACTGTGTGGATCATGACAAACTGTGGAAAATTCTTCAAGAGATGGGAATACCTGGCCACCTGACCTGCCTCTTGAGAAATCTGTATGCAGGTCAGGAAGCAACAGTTAGAACTGGGCATGGAACAACAGACTGGTTCCAAATTGGGAAAGGAGTAAGTCAAGGCTGTACATCATTGGAAATGCTGGGCTAGATGAAGCACAAGCTGGGATCAAGATTGCTGGGAGAAATATCAAGAACCTCAGATATGCAGATGATGCCACCCTTATGGCAGAAAGCAAAGAAGAACTAAAGAGGCTCTTGATGAAAGTCAAAGAGGAGAGTGAAAAAGTTGGCTTAAAGCTCAACATTCAGAAAACAAAGATCATGGCATCTGGTCCCATCACTTCATGGGAAATAGATGGGGAAACAGTGGAAACAATGACAGACTATTTTGGGGGCTCCAAAATCACAGCCATGAAATTAAAAGATGCTTACTCCCTGGAAGAAAAGTTATGATTAACCTAGACAGCATATTAAAAAGCAGAGAAATTACTTTGTCAACAAAGGTTGACTTTGTCAAAGCCAAGGTTTTTCCAGAAGTCCTGTATGGATATGAGAGTTGGACTATAAAGAATGCTGAGCACCAAAGAATTGATGCTTTGAACTGTGCTGTTGGAGAAGACGCTTGAGAGTCCCTTGGACTGCAAGGGGATCCAACCAGTCCATCCTAAAGGAAATCAGTCCTGAATATTCATTGGAAGGACTGATGCTGAAGCTGAAACTCCAATACTTTGGCCAGCGGATGTGAAGAACTGACTCTTTGAAAAGACCCTGATGCTGGGAAAGATTGAAGGCAGGAGGACAAGGGGACAACAGAGGATGAGATGGTTGGATGGCATCACCGACTCAATGGACATGAGTTTGAGTAAATTCTGGGAGTTGGTGATGAACAGGGAGGCCTGGTATGCTGCAGTCCATGGAGTCACAAAGAGTTGGACATGACTGAGCGACTGACCTGAACTGAACTGAGTATTGGATTAGATCAGCATGTGCACCATGGAAGTCATATGTGTCTAGAGTGAGGCTACCCTCAGGATCCACCTTACCAGCCAAGAGAGGTTGGGAGAAGTCAAAGAAATGCTCTGGAAGTAAACCTTTTAAATCAACCCATGAATTGAACATAACAATAAACAAAGACCAGTTTGAGCTTTAATAAAACATTTTTACAGATGTCATAGGATTGTGCCTCACAGAGTCCTCATCACATTCTTTACAGTGAAAGAGGCTATCACATCTCCAGTTTACAGAAAACAAAACAAAAACTCAGAGAGCCATATTAACCTGCTGTTGCCCACATAGTAATAATGCTGGGAGTCAGATCTACTTATTCTGTATAAAATAGATAACTAATAAGGACTATTAGCACCAGGAACTCTACTCAATACTCTGTAATGATCTATATGGGAAAAGAATCTAAAAAAGAGTGAGTATATGTATATGTACAACTGATTCACTTTGCTGTAAAGCAGTGACTAACACAATATTGTAAATCAAGTAGCCTCCAATATATATATTTTTTAATCTACCTATTCTGGTGCAAAGTCCCCCATCCGTTTACACCTCAGTCACATGGAGAGAACTGCTGCTTCCCTGGGGGCTTATTATAAAATCTCAGTAGTCAGTATGAGATAATATTACAAATGCAAAAGGGTCTTCTTCCTCACTTCGTCACACTCACCTTGATTCCCTTCCTGGGAGATGAAACTACTGTAGCATCAGAAGCACCATGTTTTAAGACACTTAAAAACTGCCACTAGAAGTGCGTGGATGAGGCCAAGAGAGTTATCAAGAGTTCCTGAGTAGGATTCTTGCTTTGGATGAGATGAGGGCCTGAAGTTCTTCCAGACAGTGATTTTCAAATACTGATGTGCATCACAACCAACTGAGCATATGCCAGAAATGCAGATTGCCTGGCTCCATCATCAGATTCCATCACTAGGCCTTGGGTAGAGCCTGCATATTTGCATGTTTAGCAAGTCTCCTAGATGATTCTGTTCCACAGCTTAAGAGGCCCACACCTCTTCAATTTAGGAGACTGTAGTATTATCAGAATAAGTAGTGTTTTAGAAAATTATTAATTCTGCTCATCAGTAACTCTTTAGGTTTGTTTAGTTGCACAAGAATAGAAAATCGTGAATGATTTAGTGATTTAACCCAACCAACATTCAATTCAGTTCACCAAACACCTCTTTACTTTACACAGGCTCTGGATATACAAAATACAATCTCTGACCTCCACAGACTCGTCTTTTTAGAGGAGCTGAATGTTTCACAAATGACAAAATCCAATGATTAAAAAAACAAAACAAAACACACCAGAACTATTGAGGTGCTCCTGAAGCACGGAAGAGAAAGATCTCTTCCTGCCTAGTAGCTTTGGGATGGTCCATTATGAGGCACCATTTAAACTGAGTCCAGAGAAATGGAGAAAGGGCATTTTAGCAAGAGGGCAAAATGTGAGCAAAGACACAGAATTGAGAAAATATAGGTGTGTTCTAGGAGCCCAGGGAAGATCACGAATGAGCATAATTTGGTAGGAGTAAGTAACACAAATAGTTTCCATTTTCATGACCTTTGACAACATTATGTTCAACACTTTCAACTATTAGGAGAATAGGAGAATCTTATTTTAATGATGAAAATACTAAATGACTTGTTAAAGGGAAAAAAAAAGCCCCACACAGCCTACAATATGATATTAAGTTTTGGTGGTGGTGGTCGGGTGATAATGGCATCATAGAATGTTGTTGCGAGTTTTATAGGAAGTATTAGTGGCTGATAAAACCACATGCCATAGGAAAAGAAGCATATGGAAACACACTACACCAAAGTACAAAGTTCTGTGTAAACTCATAGCCTTTAAAAATGCACTTGTATTTTCCAGTTCTGCCAGTCAGTCTCCCACCACTAGTTCTCACTGTGCGTTGTTAATGCTAACTTGGGTCTCCCCTACTTTTCTCCACTAAAGGACACCTAGATCCTCTGGGAGGTAGCTGATTCCCCGTCTGCGGGGTCAGGGAAAAGTCAGGATGGGTCTGGGACAGCCTGTGCTGCCAGACAGCAGACCCCGTGCATACTTTTACAAAATACCAGAGGCAATGTTCAAAGGACAAAAGAACCACTTAAATGGGCTTCCCTTAGCCAAGCTGAACACCATAAAATAGATAAAATAAATAATAATGTTGCAACTGTCTAGGAAAAAGTACTGTTCTTAATGGTTCAAAAAAGGGAAAGTTAATATAAAGTGTATGAAAACATAATTGTAATGCAAGGAAGATTAATATAATAGGTCATATTTCATTTTGTATTGATTTTGTAAATTAAGGGAATATAATTACAAGTGAACATTTTGTTTTCTTCTCTGAAAAAATCTATAGTTAAGTCCCCTCTATTTTCTATATTAGCAGGAAAGAATAAACAATGAAAATTGAGGGTAATTCCAAGGAAATAGGTGCTTTTAAGCAAAATAAGACCAATCAAAACTGGCAATACAGAGTCCCACAGTTCATCAGCACCAGGGGACACACACAATAACCAAGTGGAAGGGGCGTGTCACAGTGTGTTACAAAAAGATGAATTAGCCTCCTGGGCTAGAAAAGAGTGTCGACCACACAGACTCAGTCCCTCCCCTCTGTGGAGATGATTGTCCTGACCAGGGCTTCCCAAACTTTTCATTCTATGATGCATGTCGAGAGTGATAGCATTTATCTAACGGCACATTAACTCGTTGCACACCAAAGGCTGTGTTTGGTGTCCCCTCTCTGCCCTCGCCTCCCTGCCCTCCTGAACACTGAGGCTCCCAGGGATTCAGGTGACAGGATCACTGTCCCAGCACCTCTGTGATTCATGTGTAGCAATAGAGATTGGCACAGTGTACTGGTTACGAAGTTCTGCTCTAGATGACCCTCAGACTATAATAAAATGCCAATAAGGTATGTATTAAATAAAATACCAGTAGGGTTTATATTAGCTTTCAGTAATGCTAATAGACAGAATCAGTATACAAAATGGTAAGACAATGTGTTAGGTACTACCAGCTGTGCCCAATTAAAACGGTGTTTTCAGAAAAACACTAGGTTTGAAAAATCTTAAATCTGGATGAAAGACATAAAATTAAAACTCCAGTAACATAACAAATAAAATACCAGCTATTAAAAGGTACTTGGATCTAAAAAGAAATGATACAAAGAAACTTACAAAACTGAAGCAGACTCAGACTTGGAGAAAGAACTTTTGGTTGTTGAGGGAACAGGTAGGGGGTTTGGGATGGACATGTATACATACACTGCTTTATTGAAAATGGATAACCAACAAGGACCTACTGTATAGCACAGGGAATTCTGCTCAATGTTATGAGGCAGCCTGGATGGGAGAAGGGAGTTTGGGGAAAATGGATCCATGTATATGTATGGCTGAGTCCCTGCACTATTCACATGAAACTATCACAACACTGTTGGTTAATACTTCCCTGGTGGCTCAGCCGGTAAAGCGTCTGCCTATAATGCAGGAGAGCCGGGTTCGATCCCTGAGTCTGGAGGATTCCCTGGAGAAGGAAATGCAACCCACTCCAGTACTCTTGCCTGGAAAATCCTATGGATGGAGGAGCCTGGTAGGCTATAATCCATGGGGTTGCAAAGAGTCGGACACAACTGAGTGACTTCACATCACTTTCACTATACCCCAATACAAAATAAATACATTCGTTTTTTTTTTTAAAGGAACTTGACTGAAGGCCAGAGAGCAAGAGCTACCTTTAAAATATTATAACAGACCATATATATCAATTCTTTGAGCACCTAATACCATAACAGAGCTGGTTCTGAGGCTGGTCCTTATCCTTTGGTCAGATGAAATATAGAAATACTAGAATCACTGAAACATTAGGAAGCCAAACCTGGGAAGAAATGCAAATAACAATGGTATTTAAATCTAAGGTATAACATTTGGGGAACTAGTTTTTGTTTCAGGTTACAGATCAGCTTTTTATTATATTGATACTGTGTGTCCTCTTCTTAAAGTGTTTAAAAACTAAAAATAATTTATTAGAGTAGAATTGTGGTTTTACTGGTGGCTCAGATGGTAAAAAAATCTGCCCGCATTGCGGGATACCCAGGTTCAATCCCTGGATTGGGAAGATTCCCTGGTGGGGAGGGCATTGCAACACACTCCAGTATTCTTACCTGGAGAATTCCATGGGCTGAAGAGCCTGGCGGGCTACAGTCCATGGGGTTGCAAAGAGTTGGACAGAGTGAGTGACTAATACACTTAGAAGTATTTGCATTAGCAATCACCTGGGAACTTGCTAGAGAGATGCCTGTGACTAGAAAGGTGATGTGGATTTAGTCATGGAATGCCTTGACACTCCTGATTATCTGACCTAGGCAGTGAGATATGGTGGAAAGCATAGTGGGAAATAGATGTGGTTTTTATTGTAGGTCTGCTAGTTACTCAGGTGTGGCTGGGGGCAATCTCTTAACTCCTTACACCTCAGTTTCAATGCAGAATTTAGAATTGCATTTGCTTTTTATTTATATGTTTATTTTTATTTATTCGACATATGATTGAACTAAAGCTTCGCTGATAGCTTAGTTAGTAAATAATCTGCCTGTAATGCAGGAGGCCCTGGTTCAATTCCTGGGTCTGGAAGATCCACTGGAGAAGGGATAGGCTACCCACTCCAGTGTTTTGGGGCTTCCCTTGTGGCTCAGCTGGTAAAGAATCTGCCTGCAATGTGGGAGACCTGGGTTCGATCCCTGGATTGGGAAGATCCCCTGGAGAAGGGAAAGGCTACCCACTCCAGTATTCTGGCCTGGGTCGCAAAGAGTCGGACAGGACTGAGCAACTTTCACTTTCACAGTGTTTGTTTCTGGTGCACAGCATGGTGATTTAATATTTCTATATATTTCCAAATGATGTATACTTACCACAGTGAGTCTAGTTACCTTCTGTTACTATACAAATTTATTGCAGTGTTATTGACTATATTCCCCATGCTGTACGTTTCATCCCCATGACTCATTTATCGTGTAACTGCAAGTTTGTACCTATTAATCCCACTTTCCTGTCCTCTCCCTTCTGCCCACCACCTGTTTGTTCTCTGTATCTGTGAGTCTGTTTCTGTTTCATTTTTTCAGTTCCATGTATAAATGACGTTATATGGCATTTGTCTTTGTCTGACTTTCCTCACTTAGCATAACTCTCTCTAGGTCCATCCATGTTGTCACAAGTGGCAAGTTTTCATTCTTTTTAATGGCTGAGTAATATTCCATTGTATGAGTGTATGTGTATCTTCTTTATCCATTCATCTATCGATGGATACTTAGGTTGCTTCCAAATCTTGGCTATTATAAATAACGCTGCAATGAACGTAATGGTGCATAGATCTTGAATTAGTGTTTTTGTTTTCTTTGGACAAATATCTAGAAATGGAATTGCTAGATTGTATGGTCATTCTATTTGTAATTTTTGGAGGACCCTCCACAGTTTTCCATAGTGGCTGTACCAATTCATATCCCACCAGCAGTGCACCAGTGTTCCCTTTTCTCCACATCTTCACCAACACTTGTACTCTGTTGTCTTTTTGATAATTGCCATAGAATTGCATTTTCTAATGTCTCTTCCATTTTCAAATTCTGTGAAATATTGTGAATGACTCTGAGTTACTTCTGGAATGGAGGGAGCCTTTCTGATGGAATTTTCCAGTTTTTAACTAGAGGTTTGGATTAGAAGTCTGCTCACCACAGAAAGTCTCTTCTCAATGTGATAGCCTATCATTCCCCATCCATTTCCTATCATTCCCCTATCCATTCCCCACCTTGTGCCTCACTGTGGTTTTCTTCTTAATTTATTTTTCCTTCTAGTTTTAATGAGATATAATTGACATATAACACTGTGTGACTTGAAGGTATACAGCATAATGCCTTGGCATACGTATATACTGCTAAATGATTACCACAGTAAGTTTCATGAGCACCTGTCACCTTTGTCAAAGTTGTCATATGTGGAAAGCCCTTCTCTCCAGCAGATCCAAGTCTTGCCTATGCCTTGGCTCAATGTCTTTCTCTTTCCCACCCAAGCCCTTGAGCATCATTTTCGCCCCTTTATTTCTACCATGACAGTTCCTAATATCATTTACCCTTTATTTTACACTGTTCTCTATTTCTGTCTGTCTCATTTGTGCCCTCACTGTTTGAAGTACCTGCAAGGCTTTGGGCTGTGTGATACATTTCTTTACATCTCCATCCCTCAGTTCCTCACACAGAGTTAGACTCTGTGAGCTGAACATAAACTTCTTAATAGACTCCCTTGGAAGCCAAAACTCCCTTTTAGGGAAGGTGGAGTAGAATTAAAATTGCCACCACCACCAACAACCGGTCAGACCACATGGTCAGACAGTGTTTGTGGTGACTGGGGTGGAGTAAAGGGATTGGAGACTAGGAAAAAAATTAATGTTTGTTTTAGGATTTTACTAACTGAGAAAGAGCCAAGAGTGCTTAATTTCCCCTTTGGGAACAAAATTAATCTTCTAAACAGGGTTCATGCTTAAAAAACACAATGTGGTCAGAATGAGCTGGTGACTTTATAGAATCCAATGGCCATCAGTTCTTTCTTGATTAGCATGTCTTGATTTTGCTGAAAATTAGTTCTGAGCCAGTTATAATTGAATAAATAGGTCTGCCATCACATTTTGATTACATTTGAATTAACTGGAAATTAACTGCCACAATCTTGTCCAAATGTTTTAAGAAAACCTTGTTAATCCTGAAATAGATTATTACATAGAAATAGAAGAAAAGCACTTTAAAGATGGAAGAACCTTTGAGATCTTTCAAAAATAACAGTATCAAATGGTAGTTGTGTACGTAGGCTCTGGACCTTGTCTAATCAACTTTGAATCTTTACTCTACCACCTACTGCCTGAATGGTCTTGGGAAACTTTCTTCATCTCTTTGAACTTTAGTTTCCTTATCTATATAGTTAAGAGATTAAAAAGTATTATCTATTAAAAGAATTAGTGGGAGAAATAAATGATGATATAATAATGTACATGAAGCTCCTAGTATAATATCTAGCAGATAGTAATAACTCAATAAATGACAGTTGTTATGTAGTCATACCCTATCATTTTATCGATGGAGAAACTGAGGCTCAGAGTAATTGCAGTTATTTAGGGACAAGAGCTAAGACAAGAACTTAGAATTTTTGAATTCCCACCCAATACTCTATTCAGGGTAATTTACTATATATCATTCATTCTATAATTTGGATCTTTCTGGTATATAATTTGTGAAAACTTGGACAGTGGACTGGGCTGAAATGTATTTTTTCCCACTTTCTGTGAAAATTGGTTTCAAATTAAATATATACAACCTACTTATGAAAAGGACTTTTTTTTCAAACTCTTCAATAGTCTCATATAATATGTCAGCCACAAATGTAATGTATAAACTAGTTATAAAGCATTCTTAACTGTTTACTTGCAAAGTTCCATTCTTGGCAACACTAATTTGAATATTGACTAATTCAGTTCAAATTGAGGTATACGCTTAGGTGCTCTCCCCTGGTGGCTCGGCAATAAAGAATCCACCTGCCAGAGCAGGAGATGTGGGTTTGATCCCTGAGTTGGGGAGATCCCCTGGAGAAGGAAATGGTAAACTGCTCCAGTATTCTTGCCTGGGAAATCCCACAGACAGAGAAGCCTGATGGGCTAGAGTCCATTTGGAGTTGCAAGAGTCTGACATGACTTAGCATATAAACAACAACAACAATACACTTAGGTATATTTAGTAAAAACTGAGGCCATCTGCAGTCCTACAATACAGGGGATCACCACACCAAAGATGTCCTTAATAGGAACAGTTGCCTCCTGCTGAATAATTTCAGTGAGACCAAAATCAGTTACACTGAACACATCTAGTTCTGTGTTTTAACTATTGTTATGGTCAAAATATCCTTCAAGTTTTCAGACAGTCTTAAATCCTATGTGAACATGGTACTCAAGATATTCTAGAAGTAACAGACATCATTTGATGGTTCCTTGGGTAGCCATCAATGATTTCTTCTCCTTTGCAGCAGGAGAGCACTGGGGAGTTATGTCTTGTTTGTTTTGCATTTTAGCACATTGGTAAAGAATTCTCCTGCCAGTGCAGAAAACACAAGAGACTCGGGTTCAAGTCCTGGGTCAGGAAGATACCCTGGAGTAGGAAATGGCAACCCCCTCCAGTATTCTTGCCTGAAGAATTTCATGAACAAAAGGAGCCTGGCAGGCTATAGTTCATGGGGTCGCAAGGAGTTTGACTGACATGACTGAGTGACTGAGCACATGTGTGTGCACGCACACACACACACACACACACACAGAGATGAGCACAGCTGGTTCCAGGTAGTTCACCTAGTCTAGATGGGAACCAGTTGCCACAGATCTAATAGGTGTTCAGTATATGGTGGTTTAATTGAAAATGTCAAAGATGTGTAGCAATTCATTCATGTCAGATGTGTTGATAAAAATGATTAAAATTTCATTTTAGGGGATGATTCCACAGACAGTATACCAAGAGGAAGCCTTCGTCTAATAAAAGGGAAACAGGGAGCTGAATGAATTTTTTCCATGGTAGTGTGATTTCAGATAAAAGATGTGTTATTCAAGGTGACTTGGGTTGCAAGAGACAGTAACCTGTAGAGAAGAAAGGGGAAATGTATTGGCTCATTAAACCCACAGGAAGATGGGATGGGACTGCTGAAAACAGGGTCTGGAGGACTCTTGGCTTTCTCTCTCCATTCGTTGTTAGACCAAACTCCAGGCAGGTGTCCCATCTGCCACTAGCCATGGGCTCATGTCTTTTACAGCCTTGGGAAGAGAGAAAAGAGGTCTTCTTCATTCTGCTTCCACTGAAATAACCCAGGAAAGGACTCTGAAAGGTCTGACTTGAGCCATATGCCTACCAGAGTTATAAGGTTCCTAGGAAAGGACGTACCTTTCTGAGCTAGTCCATCACTGCTAGCATTTATTGATTGCTTTCTTTGTGCCAGAAACATGCATTTTCTCATTACCTTTAAGATAAGGATCACGGTTACAAGACATAACTGCAGGGACACACTGAATTGTTCTGATGGGCAATGGGAGCTTGGCTTGGAAGAAGAAAGGGGAGCCCCATGTCACCAGTGAAAAAGAAAAGCTCAACCCCTGCCCCCAGCAGAGTACTTCCTTCTCTCATCCTGAATCAACAGAAACAAGAGTGAACTCCAAAAGCCATCACCTTCACCACCACCACTGTCCCAAGCATCTTTCCCAACAAGGGTAAATTCAGGTTAAGGAGTCTGAAGCTTATACAAGTTCGGAATCCCTGTTTAAGAAAAAGGATACCAAAACAGCTTACTTTTGCAAATTTTACAACATATGAGCATGTAAACACATTGTTAGTGCCTCCTCGCTTTCCCTCTAAGAGAGGAATTCTGAAATAAAAGCTTAATTGGCTTCATGACAAGACTACCTTTGATAACATTTATCACAGCAAACTGCAGTTGTAACCAGGATTTACATGGACAACTTGTGTCTCAAACACTCATTCTCTTTCTAGAACACCACCCAGTAGGACCCCTTCCCACTGGCACTTATCTTTTGAAAACTTCTGCAATTCAGGTTCTTTACTCATGTAGATGTTCCTTCCACCTCAGTTCATTCAAATCCTGGAAATGCATCATTTTTATAATTATCTGGAACAGACTCCCACCCATCCCACACATGATTCTTTTTTTCTTCAACAAAATATGGTCACTGACTAAGGAGAAATGGACTCAAGAACACCACTTATTCCAAGGCAGACTCTTTGGCCTCGGTGTCATGGGTTTGAACCTTACATTCCCAGCCATAGCACTGCTGAAACTGATAGTCTAGTCATGTAGGGGATTTTCCTGACTCCGTGTCTGTCTCCCCATGGCTGTTTATTTGTATTGCTGTCTGCTTCGGTTTGGGACACTGACCTTATAAGCTACTTCCCAAGCCCAAGCCTGTAGCCAGAGAACTAGGAGTTTCCCTCTGTGTTCCTCAGGACTCACAGCCAAGTGGAAGGAACTGACTATTGATTCACGGTGCATAACTGGAGAGAGAGAGACAGAGAGAGAAAGAAAGTCTTTTAAAATCCACACCAAGCCAGCTGTGGCTCTCCGGACAGCTGAGTCATAAACGATCAGGCAGTTCATTTGGAAGACACACTGTACATGCTCCTCTTGAGTTCTGGCTGGAGCAGAGGGACAGTTAAATAAAAAGGAAGGAAGGAAGGATAAGAAAAGAAAGCCGCAATGTAATCTCAGATAGCACTTCATTCTGAGACTCACTCTGATGAGAGGTGAAGGTCAAGAAGCCAATTCCCCTACAAATCAGGCTCCATCCTCCTGTGGTTAGTTAAGAATCTATTAAAGAAATCTGAGCATTTCTATTTTGTTTCTTAATACATAAATTTCAGTAATTGCTAGAAGATGCTGGCTGCTGCCTCCTTATTGGAACTGGCTAAATGTCTTAAAATGTTGGCCACTGAGTCACAGATTCATAATCAGCTATGAAGTGGCCAGATTTGACAGTCCCACAAGGTACAAGAAAGTCATTATCCAGAAATAATTGGAGTGATGGCTATAGGTCTAAAATTTATCTGAAATGAAAAAATAATCTCCAAAAGATGGCAAGAAAGTTTTGAAAGGAAACTAAAGAACACAGATATGAGCGTAGTGGGCCAACAGTATTCTGAGCAAGGAATTCACCCCCAGTGGTGTTTTGGGGGCAGTAGGATGATATGTACCCACTTGCAGTGGGGTCCAGTCATTGGGGTCATCACTAGTTCATTGTATTTGAGACACAAGGACAAGCTTCATGGAACCTATCAACGGCCTGCTGTCACCCCTTAATTCTGTGACTCGTAAGAAGCCCCTGTGCCCATCCTATCTACCTAAACATCTAAGTAGCCACTTGGCCTGCTCTTTCTGCATCTATGCACAGAGTATGGAGTGTCTCAAAAGAAAAACACAGGGCCGTGCTGATAGGATTTCCTACAGATCCATGCCATCAAGACCCAGGTAGGCCAGAGGCTGGGCAGTGATCCTTTTATTTGTCTCTTCTTATCATTGTCTTATTCCCATTAAGTTGTTTCTCCTCTTCTGGATGATTAAAAGTAGTGTGTGTGTGTGTGTGTGTGTGTGTATAAGAAAAAAACACTACAACCTCTTCTCTGCTGATGACTTGGGCACCCTCTGGCCTGAGGCCTCTCTTACCATCTCCCCCCTTTTTCTTCTCCCCAACTCCAGATCTGTAGGGCAGTGGTTCTCCACCCTGGCTGCAGTAAAATCATCTGGGGTACTTTATAAAGTATAGGTACCAGGGCCCCATCCCACCTCCAAATTCTAGATTTAGGTCATCTAGAGCTTCTAGAATGTAGCCAGACAAGGATAATCAGAATTATTTTTAAAGCTCCTCATGTGATTCTAAAGTGAAGTCACCAGCCACCTCTCAATTGCTTCCTTCCTGAGGCTACAGCAGCCTCGCGGTGTCTGCCTTGTAAAGGTCCTATAACATTTAGCAGAAAACTCTTACACAGTACATGGAAAATCTTGGTTAATGATCATTTCTGGTTAATATAATTGAATTCATTTCACTTTGTTCCCTTCTAAGGAGAAGGCAGAAAGCCTAGATTGCAGTCCAAACTCTGCCTGTACAACTTCGGGCAAGTAACTTATTCTCTTTGGAACTGTATTTCCTCTTCAAACAAAACGAATCACTTAAATTTGATACCCTTTAACATTTCTTTCAGTTCTAGGCTATCATGATTATAAAAATCCAATGGCATTTTTTAGTATTATTATTAGGTCAAGCTTTTGTTTATCAACTGTGAGACTGTAGGTAGCTCATTTCTTTTTCTCATATCTTCTCCAAGCCCCTCAGTTCCACATGTGTGAAAATTAGGAAGGTTAGGCCAGGGTTTTCAAATCTGTTTTGAAGAACATTCCTAGCCCAAGAGACGCTCCATGCAAAAAGGATTCCTAGGGCACAGTACAGTAAAGAATTTGACCAGTCTGGAGATAACACACCTAGATTAACTCTTTCTAAATTCAGAAATTCCTAGTTCATGAAGCTACAGTTTTCTCGTAATCTTATTAACATCTGTAGGACTGTTACACTAGATGATCAGCTCTCTTCTACTTAAAATTCTGTGCTGTGTGTTCAAGGGACAAGTTTGTTAACGAGTGGATAATTTGCTTATTCCTTTGACATGTAAAACATCTTTTAAGTTTAGTTGTTCCCTGATCCACTCCAGGCTTTGGCTGCTCATCAGCAAAGGATGCTGTCTGACACTAGCGTTTTCTGGGTTTACCTATTATTCTGAGAAGATAATTTTAAAAATAAGATGAAACGTCAGAAGTCATTCTGGTTCAGTTTCAAAAAAGATTCTAACTCCCTTCACTGTAACCTGTATGAAGCAAGTCATGTGAAAAGGAAGTAAATAAAATGAATTCATTTTCCTTAGTTTGACCAAATAAGCCCAATTCCACATGATCAAAAAGTTCAGAATCAGAGATGTCATCTATGGAGGCAACATAGAGTTTCAAACTGGGTCTAGTGTCAGACTTCCCAGCTTTCCAGGTTACTTGAGCTCCCATCTTAATTCTTCTGGACCTTGACATTCTCATCTGTAAGTTGGAGGTAATAATTGTCCCTGATAAGAGTGTGTTAGTTGTAGGAATAAATATCTTAATATGTGTAAAGCACCAAGCACAGTGTTAGTACGGTACTAGTACACTGAGTACTGCATTGTTTCATGGTAAGCACTCAATAAATCTTTATTATTATCTGGATCGTGAATCACCACTTTGTGATTAATGTCAAATTCAGTTTGCAGACCTATTTTATCTGGCCTACACAATGAGTATAATTTAGCACCTGAATGCCTTTAGTTAGGGCATATTCTCTCTAGTTTGCTACAGGTCCCACTCCTCCCTTTTATTTCATACATAACCGCTGTGGACATGTGTTACCTGCCTTGTTCTGAGTCTACAATATAGACTTATTAAGCCAGAGATTGTCAATGTTATGTTTTAATGCTGACTCATCTGTGCCTAGCCAATTATTGTTGTTCAGTCACCCAGTCTTGTATGACTCTGCAACCCCATGGGCTGCACACGCCAGGTTGATAGATTGGGCTTTTTCAGTATTTGTTGAATGAACGAATGAGCGTGCGCACACCCAGCAAAAACAACAAAAACAGCAACTCCTTTCTATAATATCCTTTGCAAGAAGTTGCCCAGCTTCTGCATCAACATTTCCATGATAAGAAGCATACTACTTATCATTCTGTGTTTGGACTTTTCTGTTTATTGGGAGTTTGTACATTAAGCCCAAGTGTATTGCTCAGTAGCTTTTTAATTCTCATTCAGTTTTCTGATATTTTGAAGCTAGAGGCACACTGGAGAAAATCTGGTCTAGTCCTTTTATTTGACAGAGAAAAAAAGTTAATAAGCAGGGAGGTCCAATGACTTTCAGAAAGTCATGGCCCATTGTTGTGCTCTCTACCTCTGAGTACACACTTGCCTTCTGAATCAGCAGGCACCTTTGTGGTTTGATTTGGGAATCTCTAGTGGTTGAAATATCAGTTCCACTGATAGTCATTCACCCACCAAAGTTTTATCCCTTTGAATCCTGAAGAACTTTCCAAATCTATTGGATAATCTTCATTTGAAATGCAGTCATGAATTCCTTCCTTTATCATCCAACACCTTACCTTTGGTAAGGATGAAGCTGAACAAGAAGAATGGGCCACAAGATAGGTCCTGAGGGGAAAAGCCCTTGTTTAGAGGATGAGGGTGCAGGAGTGACAACTGAAGAGGGGGGCCCTGAAGCCAAGCCTTGCCTACTTCACAAAAAGACCAGACAAAGCCCAGCTCCACACAGAGCCGGATCAGGATGTTGCTCAATGTCCCCTGGGGAAGGGATGGGGGTGGGAGACAGGCAGTGGCTAATTTAGCATAATTAACATGCAGTAGGCTCCTTCACCATTAAAGGAAAAAGAAAGACAAGGAAAAAAAGCATCCATTAGTTTACTTTCTAGAATCTCAATCTTAGTTGGAAATTGTTTCATGGAAAGTGAGATGATGCAAGTCCAGCTCAGCTGGAATCACCCTCATTCCTTGGCTTCCCATCAAACAACAGAAATCTTTCATCAGTTATTGCATCTCTGTCTCTGTCTTTCCATTTCTCTCTCTTTCTCCCTCTCAGTCTCTCTCTGGGACAGTGACTTTCAAACCCTTCTGATCATGGCCTCTTTGAGGCTCTTGTGAAAGTTATGAATCCTCTCTGAGGAAAAATGCAAAAATATGGAGAATTTTTGCATACAACCTTACTCCCTAAAACTAGTGCTCATGGATCCAAGCTAGGAATCTCAGCTCTTTAATGCCTGAAGCATTTGTTGGAGTTTTTTTCTTCTTGTCCCATTTAACATTTGGGGTACTCTGTGGGGATCAGAAGAAGGCAAGTATGTCCTGAGGGCATTGCAGTAATGGGAATACATCCAATCAATTATCCGACTCTTCTAGTAGGACTTAAGGGCCCTTATCTTTATGCTCCTGCCACTGAATGTCATGCTGATCACTCTATAATTGTCTGTTTCCTTCTCTGGGCCACTGTTAGTGCACTCTGCAGGGGCAGACTTTGACTCGGTCTTCATGGTTGTATCCTCAGTGATTGGTACATAGTAGGATCTCAGTTCATTTTTGTGTAATGAAGAAAGGAAGGAGAAAAGGAAAGAAGGTATCCACGGGATCCCTTAGAACATTTCAACATATTTAATTCAGTAGTGGGGAACTAGGTAAGAAGGATGATCTAAATTTACATCAAGGGAGGTCCTCTAGTATGACAGTATGGTCAACCATTAAGTAACATGGGGCTAGCCATTGATCTATATTTGATTGTTTTCTACACTATCCATGTCCTTTGGAAAAATGGGGCTTCCCAGGTGGAGTTAGTGGTAAAGAACCTGTCTGCCAGTGCAGGAGATGTAGAGACACAGCTTCGATCCCTGGGTGAAGAAGATCCCCTGGAGGAGGGCATGGCAACCCCTCTCCAGTATTCTTGCCTGGAGAATCCCATGTACACAGGAGCCTGGCAGGCTGCAGTCCATAGGGTTGCAAAGAGTCAGACACAACTGAAGGAAAGTAGTTGTAGGATATTGGGCCTATTTAAGACCTGTCAAAAGAAAGAAAAATTAGTTGAAGTAATTGCAGACCTGACCAATAGAATAAAAGATCCTGGAGAAATCAGAGATGTTTGGCTAATGGAGATTTCAACAGCAACCTTCTTTTTCCTAATCCTGCCTGGAGGCAGATGAAAGTGAGATGAGAACCTTAAAGATGAAGACTGTATAGTAGGTAGGCACTCCAGTCGGAGGATATGACTGGTATGTGGTAGAATTTCTCTGAATCAAAATAGAGCTTGGTAATTGGCCTCCAGGCTTTACTTATTCATCTCCACTAGCTTCTTTAGCACAAATCTTTTGGTTTTATCTTCCCAGCATCCACTCATACCTATCCTTGTAGCAATACCATGGTTTTTCCTTTGGGGAATAACTGCACTCAGATTCTAGATTCTGGGTCCATGTGGTTATGGCCGTCAGATCTGTCCCTGTAATCTCTAGAGATGGATCTGGTCATATACTGCAGGCTTTCAGTCACAATCATTGACTTTCAGGAGCCATGATACCTAAGCCCAGCCAATGAGATTCAGTTCTGGGATGCTTATAGGAATCATTGGAAAGATCATCTCTTTCCGTTTGCCTGGAAGCCAAAGA
This sequence comes from Budorcas taxicolor, assembly GCF_023091745.1. NCBI lineage: Eukaryota > Metazoa > Chordata > Mammalia > Artiodactyla > Bovidae > Budorcas > Budorcas taxicolor. Next base: position 26,977,259 of record NC_068914.1, read on the forward strand.
TCTGCTTAGGGGCCATGAATGGAGAAGACAGGTGTGTGCATGGAGCCAAAACAGAGGGAAGGATGGCAGAGATGTAGCCAGTCAGGTCTTAGAAGCTGGTTGAACCCATGTAGCTACTTTGTTCTCAAGTTTTCCAGACCCTTTTCTGTTGGTGAACATTTGAGCTTAATCCAGTTTGAATTGGATTTCTTTTCTTATGAATAAAGAAGTCCCGTGTGCTATTTCTCTTTTCTTGCGTTTAATTTTTTGGTAAAAACCCACCACTATGTTTTTTACTTTCGTAGATTTCCATACGCCCTTCTCTATTTTATTATGTTAATGTTATTTCCTTGGTGTTTTTAACAGATCTGGATAGGAAGGAGGTATTCAGGAGAGTGACTGTGCCCAGAATGAGGTCTCCTTGTTGGAGAATTGTCTGGGAAACTGTTTCTGGAGTTTGAGGTGTCCTTCCAGAAGACACTTTGGAAGGCAGGAAGGGATTAGGGATATTTTGCAGAACTTCAGTTGAGGAGTTTAGCACCTATGTTAACCCACACTGAGCAGCCTGCCAATCTGGTATCCAGTTTAGGACATGTCATTGATTGTAGATCTGAAAAACAAAAGAGTAGAATCTGCTTAGGAAGGAAGGAAAAGTGATAGAAGCATTAAGTTAATTTTTCAGGGTAGAAATACTAGACTACCAAAACAGCTCCTAAAACATACATACATACATACATACATACATACATATATGAGATAAGTGAGTTATTAAGTAAATTAAATTTAGCATATTTTGCTTAAAAAAGCACAGCATGCACAATATATTTTTATCTACTCCAGCCCTGCAAGATTATCAAAAGATCTAGCTGGAAAGGAATACGATTTGAATATCTAGAAAATTTTTTATATGCAACACCTCTTTTTATGATGATGCCTGATAAGCAGAACACTACCACATTAGATATTGTCCTGCCCAAATATGAGTTCTTTAAAAGTTTCCTTTGTAAGAATATTCTAAACAATTCTAGGAGAGTATTTCTTGCATTTTGAAAGTGATAGTCACATCTAAAATGTAGTATCATGGGCAAGAACAGAGATCCTTGGGGTCACCAGTAGTCCCAGGATCAAATGCTAATGGCTAGTGGTCAAGATAATAGTGAGGTGTCCAGTACTGGTCACTCAAGCCTGTGTTTTTACTCAAGCCTGTGTCTTTACTCTCTCAGCCAAACACCTTTCCCATTTAGGTCATCTAAAGTAGTGTCCCCAAACTCCAGGAAAATGGGCCTCTGAGAAGTGTCAAGATACAGCGGAACATCTCCCACATCCTCTGACATAGCTTGGTAAAGGGCCATTTGCCCTATTTGAGAATAAGGAAATCAAGCAGCCCACACATCTAGTTAGAAGAAAAGGCCCAGCGAAGACTCTGAAATTCCTGGCTTGGACAAATAAACTCACTGCCTCCCTTCAAGCCCTGCTGCTGCTGCTGCTGCTGCTGCTGCTGCTGCTGCTGCTAAGTCGCTTCAGTCGTGTCCAACTCTGTGCAACCCCATAGACGGCAGCCCACCAGGCTCCCCCGTCCCTGGGATTCTCCAGGCAAGAACACTGGAGTGAGTTGCCATTTCCTTCTCCAATGCATGAAAGTGAAAAGTGAAAATCAAGTCGCTCAGTCATGTCCGACTCTTAGCGACCTCATGGACTGCAGCCCACCAGGCTCCTCCGCCCAAGGGATTTTCTACCTCCAACCAAAGTGACAGATTGAGGCCTTTAGAACATTTCAAGGCAAACGACATATGAACCAGCACCACCTAGTGGAAGAGAAGGATTAATCAACTCAGGACCTTTCTTCAGCACACTTGGAGGTTTGCTTATTCATTCAGCAATCAACTTGTAAGAGCTGACTTCATCAAGTATTGTGCCAGGCAAGTTGGAAAGTTAGAAGGAATAGAAATGGGTATGTCAAGAGATGAAAATATTCTGGTCTATGGAATTCACCAGAAATATGTGAGTAGAAACTGAAATGGTTTAACATCACCAGCCATCAATGGGATTTAAATTTATAAAATTAGGAGGCTTATATTCTAAAGAGTCTAAGAAGTGTATTTCTTACATTTGACAGGTAAAGCCATATTTAAAATATAGTCTCATGGGCAAGAAAGGAGAAAAGGTTGAAATATTTAGAGGAACACTCAAGGTTTGGCTCTACTCACTCTCCTCCCTCCAGTGGCCGTTTGTTTTCAGTCAGTAGAAGGCAGTCCATGAGAATCTCTTGATGGACAGGTGATCAGAGTGTACAGGAGGTAATGTGAAAACTTTCTATTGAAATTTGCACCCCATCCCTTAACAAAGAACCAGAAAAGCTGTGATTCCTGCCTAAAGCACAAATTGGAAAAAAAATTTACAACTGGATTAATTGCAAACCACCCCATGTCGCAGATGCCATTGGAATGGACTGATGTCTGGTTTTAAACTCTCAAGTGTATGAACATGCGGTATTATGATCCTGCTCAACACTGGATCAACATCCTTATGTTTAGAACTATCTTGCTATCCTGTATGAATACAGCTGATCTGTAGGCATATACAGGCAATTTTGGTTTTCCTTGGTAAAGTGAACCATTCCTGTTGAACTCTAGGACGTTGGGGATATAGAGGTATATTTAGGACTCTGGAGTACAAATAAGCAAAATCCCAGCTTGGAACTAACTTAGTCCAGGAGGGTTTATTGGAAGGTTTCTGGGGATATTTTATATAATCAAAGAAATAGTTGAACAACAAGCTGTGGAAGTGGGAGAGGTGCCCCTGGGCCTGAGGGACCGTGGAGCCAAGGGTTGGAATGCATCACTCTTGTCTCTGGTCTCCCTCTGGGTCAGTGCCACTTTTTCTCACAGTGAACCAGCTTTTCCTTTGTGGTCAGAAGCTTGACTTGTGATAATCATCCAAATCCCTTTTCTTATAACTTCTGCTACCTGAAAGAGGCTGGCCTCCTTTCCTCAGCTCTGATTTTTTAGAATTACACAGACAGACTGGTTTTATGAAAGCCAGATGCCCAGAAATATGCTATTAATGCTCCCAGTGCCCCTAAAAATTGACAGTTTTGAATCAGCACTTTAACTGCCAGTGAGACCTCACACCAGCCAATTTCTCAAACAGGATTCCTACTTCATTTTGGGGTTTTCTTATAAATCTCCTCTAGATCCCCAACCTCCTAGAATCAACAAAGATGGGTCACTTTACCAGGGGAAACCAAAATTGTATGCCTACAGATCAGCTGCTGAAGGTCCACACCCTTATTCATATGGGATAGCAAGATAGTTCCAAACATAAGGATGTTGATCCAGAGTTGAACAGGATCATAATACTGCATGCTCATTGGGCTAAGAAGGTAGAAGTGTTTCAACCTGGGCTTTTTCCACCAGAGGGGCACCGAAGAAAGTGGTTCTCCGGTTCCTAGGGTGGTGAATCTCTGTTCAGAGGTTGCAGGGGTTGGAGTTGAGAATAGAAAATCTGGGCCTTCTTGTGGCTGTATGTCCATACTTTAGTCATGTTTCAGGGTTTCAAAACTATAGACTGCACGTAGCACAACTCTAATGTGAGCTTCTGTTTCTTTACCTGAGAGGCTGAAATCCCTTTCCCCTCACATTGTAAGTCTGTTCACTTCTGCAACCAAATTAAGTCCAACTTGGGTCAAATAGCTCTCAAAAATGACAAGTGGAAACAATGGATTCAGTCTTCAAATAGTTGAATTAGTGTGTTCTTGTCCTAGTTTTATTCTGGTGTGGGTAACTGGCCCTGAAAATCAATCTAGGATAGCACTCCAAATTGTGACTATGATTTTTCAGGGTATAAAAGATTCTAGGATAATATCAATATTCTCCTTTTTATCCTATTCAGAAAAAGATTTCTCAGCCAGTAATTGCAGTGAACCCAGAAGAAGGGGTGATGGTGAGAAGAAAGAATATCAATTAAGGAATGATACATAAAATATAGGTAACTAATTTCACATTCATTGTGAATAGTTACTTTATCTAAAAATAATAAACTATGACATTTAAACGGCAGCTTAAACAATAATTGAAAAAGTACTAATGCAAAGATTAAACAGATTCCATTTTTTGGTAGAAAAGATAATACCATTAAGCCAATAGGATGATGGAAAATAACTAAAGGATTATCAGCAGAAGGGGTCTTTAATGGGAAGCAGGACAGGTTACATCACAGGATACCTGATGAAGCCAAAAACTCATCAAAATAAAATTTTATCTTGGAATGGACTCTGATAAAGGAAGCCAAGATGATGGGGTGGAATTGTGGATTCAAGTATGGATTAGTCTACTGAGTAGGACAATATTTGTGATGGTTATAATTAAATGTTTCTCTGAAAGTGCTTGTTTTCTCCTATAAAATAACTGTTGTTGTTGTTTTTTTTTACTACTTTAGAGCAGAATTGTCAGTTCATGATTGTTACTAAAACTATGTTTCTGGTTTTCGCATAAAGATATCAGCAACCACAAAATAAAGTCAACTCTTTGAAGGTATATATTCAAAAAACCTACCAGACTATTAAGATAATGAAACTGGCCCCTTGGAGGCAAAAGACACTCAACGTTTTGACATAGAATATCCAGAAACGTCACCAGATTAGTATGTGCCTGGCGTGGAGAGGATTTTGTTTTTGAATAACTTTTTAGGTATCTCATACAAGGATGCTGAGAATATTCAGTGAGGGCCTGAGAGGAGCTGGATAATAGGAAGGCATCCAATGGAAACAGAAAAGAGAAAAGGAGTCTTAGGAGAGTAAACTAGTGATCCTTGCATCTGCCTTATTGGAATTAAGTTCCAAAATGAAATTTTTTTTATTTGTTAATTATTCTTCATATGTATACTAGAAATAATTGTAGTAGGCCCTGGAGAGTCAAGTATAAAAAGGCACACCAATACTTCCTCTGCCCTCTGGGGCCCCAAAAACTCTTAAGAAGAGTCAACTTATTTCACCCTTGTGTTCGTCAGGGATCATTTGGTTGCAAGAAACAGAAAGGCACTCAAGTCTCTTAAGCAAAGAGAATTAGTAGATTAGAATCTTGGAAATGGGTCTATCCAAAATCTCTCTCCTCCTGAGCCTCTTCTTTTCTTTACAGAGTGACCTGTAATTGCTTTCCTGATATTCGAGTCTCAGTTTTTCATACTGTAAGACTTTATAGTTGTAGCACCTGCTGCTGACATAGTCTCTTTGGGTCCAATTCCAAATCAATGAGAAAGAGACTCCCATGGGTAAAATCTACAACACTTATAGATTTCTGCATTCAGCAAACATTTACAGAGTGCTTACTATATGCTAGGCACTATTCAAGACCTTGGAGTTTCACAGTGAATAAGACAACATTCATAACCTCATATACTTACGTTTATGGTTGGAGCACAGACAATAAAGAGTTAATTTTATAAAATAAGTTCAAGGATGATAAGTCTTATGAATAAGAATAAATATAGGTAGGAAGCAGCGAATGAAAGGGAAGTGGTATTCTGAAAGCTGTTCTAACAGCATCTCTGAGGAGGTAAGAGTTGAGCAAAGGCTCTATGGAAGTAAGAGAGCAGGCCTTTAGCACATATGGGGAGGAGCATGCTAAGTTAAGGACTAGCAAGAACAGAAGCCCTGAGATGGGCTCTGTAAGGAGATCCTGAGGCTGAAGCATAACAAACAAAAGGAGTGGCCCACAAGGAGATTCAGGAGGGAAGCAGGAAATAGCCATACAGACTTGGGGAGCCTTTAGAGGGGTTTTAGTGGGAGAGTGCCATGACCCAACTTTTGTTGTACAGTGAAGGTTGGCCAACATCACTGAACAAGTTAGTGGCAGACCCAGGACTGGAGCACAAGGCAATCTGGTGCCAAGAACTCAAGCTCTTAACCATCATTTGACTCCCTATCATGTTGCTTGTTCTCATAGTAAGGTTTCATGAAAGTTTCCAGACAGTCTAAAGGTTCATCAGTGCTTTCAAATACATTGGACTTGCACCTTGAAGACAATGATAGAAAACATAGCAGCTGAAGCCTTTTTCATATCAAAAAGGCAAATACATCTTTGCTGTGACAACTCCATTCATTTAATTCATCACTGAAAAGAACAACTTTGTTTCAGCTGCAAAATATCTGTGTGTAGTAGTGTTAGTCACTCAGTCGTGTCTGACTCTTTGCAACCTCATGGACTGTAGCCCACCAGGCTCCTTCGTCCATAGAATTCTTCAGGCAAGAATACCAGACTGGGTTGTCATTTCCTCCACCAGGGTATCTTCCGGACCCAGGGATCAAACCTGTGTCTCCTGCATTTCAGGCAGATTCTTTACTGTCTGAGCCACCAGGAAAGCCCATCAAATATCTGTAGTACTACACAAAATAGGTCTCTCTCCATCCCCTAATATTCAGTCATCTTCCTTCTATCATCCACAAACAACATACAGATTACCTTTTTAAAGATTACCTTTTTCTTTTCCACAGCTGCAGATTGTTTTTAAGCAAGAGGGAGGAAAAAAAAAAACAACAACAACATTTAACCAGGGTCATATATAGCAAGGTAGTGATTGTGCTGGCAAAAGCATTTCAGAAAGGATGTGAGAAAATAATATGCAAATGGTTGCCTTTTCTCAGGATACTCAGGTGGTGCTAATGATAAAGAATCCACTTGCCAATGCAGGAGATGCAAGAGATAACGGGTTCCATCCCTGGGTCAGGAAGATCCCCCTGAAGAAGGGAATGGCAACCCACTCCAGTATCCTTTCCTGGAGAACTTCATGAACAGAGGAGCCTAGAGAGCTACAGTCCATTTGGTTGCAAAGAGTCAGACACAACTGAGCGACTGCGCACACAAGGATACTCTGTTTTCAGGGATCTTCTCTGTAGAGAACATTAAGAAAATTTGAGCTTGATTTCTTTAAAATAATCTTCAACATTTATGTCTTTTGTTAAGGAGTGAATTTGTTTACATGGTGCATGTTCAGCATAAAACATTGTGTAGTATAAAACACAGAACACATAAGATACCAATGCTTTTCTTCAAATTATAGGACAACTTTGACGGATCAATTCCAACTGACCAGAGCTTTAATTTACTTAAATTGCTGCCCTGTTTTATTTGTATGAGGAAGAGTTAGATAATGTGGCAACAACTTTATTATAAATAACCCCATTCCTTGATGCTAAATAATGGGTGACAGGCTATAGCTCTCTCTCTCTCTCTCTCTCTCTCTCTCTCTCTCACACACACACACACACACACACACACACAGATTCAGTCCAATCAAAGCTTCGGACAACAAGGTTAAGTGGTTAAAACTGATACATAATTGAATTCATACATTCACTTATTCATTCAGTAAGCATTATTTGAGTGCCTACTACATTTCAGGCACTGGAGAAAAAATTCTGGATTTAATAAAGATCTTTCTGTCATGAAACTTAACATTCTAAGATAAACATTCTACATTTAAAAAGTAAACAAATACATTCTAGAAATAAATATGTAGCATATCAATTAGTGATAAGTGCTATGATGAAAAAAGTAAATGCAAAGGTGATAGAGTAAGGGGATAATGTGAAATTATTTTTATCAAGGATGGTTATAGGTGGGCTCTCTGATTAGGTGACATTTGAGCAGAGATCTCGTCAAGACTAAGACGTGATCAGAGAGAAGGTTGCTTAGTCACCATATTCTGCTAAGCCAAGGAAGAGGATGGGCCATTTCAGGAATTATACCAACAAGATTTTTAAATAAAACATTCAGTTCAGTCCAGTACAATCACTCAGTCGTGTCTGACTCTTGTGACCCCATGAATCTCAGCATGCCAGGCCTCCCTGTCCATCACCAATTCCCAGAGTTTACCCAAACTCATGTGCATCGAGTCGGTGATGCCATTCAGCCATGTCGTCCTCTGTCATCCCCTTCTCCTCCTGGCCCCAGTCCCTCCCAGCATCAGGGTCTTTTCTAATGAGTCAGCTCTTCGCATGAGGTGGCCAAAGTACTGGAGTTTCAGCCTCAGCATCAGTCCTTCCAATGAACACCCAGGACTGGTCTCCTTTAGGATGGACTGGTTGGATTTGCTTGTAGTCCAAGGGACTCTCAAGACTCTTCTCCAGCACCAGAGTTCAAAAGCATCAATTCTTCAACACTCAGCTTTCTTTATAGTCCAACTCTCACATCCGTACATGACCACTGGAAAAACCATAGCCTTACAAATAGCTGTGAAAAGAAGAGAGGTGAAAAGCAAAGGAGAAAAGGAAAGATAAAAGCATCTGAATGCAGAGGTCCAAAGAATAGCAAGAAGAGATAAGAAAGCCTTCTTCAGCGATCAATGCAAAGAAATAGAGGAAAACAACAGAATGGGAAAGACTAGAGATCTCTTCAAGGAAATTAGAGATACCAACAGAGCATTTCATGCAAAGATGGGCTCGATAAAGAACAAAAATGGTATGGACCGAACAGAAGCAGAAGCTATTAAGAAGAGGTGGAAAGAATACATGGAACAACTGTACAAAAAAGATCTTTACCACCCAGATAATCATGATGATGTGATCACTCACCTAGAGCCAGACATCTTGGAATGTGAAGTCAAGTGGGCCTTAGAAAGCATCACTATGAACAAAGCTAGTGGAGGTGATGGAATTCCAGTTGAGCTGTTTCAAATCCTGGAAGATGATGCTGTGAAAGTGCTGCACTCAATATGCCAGCAAATTTGGAAAACTCAGCAGTGGCCACAGGACTGGAAAAGGTCAGTTTTCATTCCCATCCCAAAGAAAGGCAATGCCAAAGAATGCTCAAACTACCGCACAATTGCACTCATCTCACATGCTAGTAAAGTAATGATCAAAATTCTCCAAGCCAGGCTTCCGCAATACATGAACTGTGAACTCCCTCATGTTAAAGCTGGTTTTAGAAAAGGCAGAGGAACCAGAGATCAAACTGCCAACATCCACTGGATCATGGAAAAAGCAAGAGAGTTCCAGAAAAACATCTATTTCTGCTTTATTGACTATGCCAAAGCCTTTGACTGTGTGGATCACAATAAACTGTGGAAAATTCTGAAAGAGATGGGAATACCAGACCACCTGATCTGCCTCTTGAGAAATCTGTATGCAGGTCAGGAAGCAACAGTTAGAACTGGACATGGAACAACAGACTGGTTCCAAATAGGAAAAGGAGTACATCAAGGCTGTATATTGTCACCCTGCTTATTTGACTTCTAGGCAGAGTACATCATGAGAAACGCTGGACTGGAAGAAGCACAAGCTGGAATCAAGATTGCTGGGAGGAATATCAATAACCTCAGATATGCAGATGACACCACCCTTATGGCAGAAAGTGAAGAGGAGCTAAAAAGCCTCTTGATGAAAGTGAAAGAGGAGAGTGAACAAGTTGGCTTAAAGCTCAACATTCAGAAAATGAAGATCATGGCATCCGGTCCCCTCACTTCATGGGAAATAGATGGGGAAACAGTGGAAACCATGTCAGACTTTATTTTGGGGGCTGCAAAATCACTGCAGATGGTGATTGCAGCCATGAAATTAAAAGACGCTTACTCCTTGGAAGAAAAGTTATGACCAACCTAGATAGTATATTCAAAAGCAGAGACATTACTTTGCCGACTAAGGTCCGTCTAGTCAAGGCTATGGTTTTTCCTGTGGTCATGTATGGATGTGAGAGTTGGACTGTGGAGAAGGCTGAGTGCCAAAGAATTGATGCTTTTGAACTGTGGTGTTGGAGAAGACTCTTGAGAGTCCCTTGGACTGCAAGGAGATCCAACAAGTCTATTCTGAAGGAGATCAGCCCTGGGATTTCTTTGGAAGGAATGATGCTAAAGCTGAAGCTCCAGGACTTTGGCCACCTCATGAGAAGAGTTGACTCATTGGAAAGACTTTGATGCTGGGAGGGATTGGGGGCAGGAGGAGAAGGGGACGACAGAGGATGAGATGGCTGGATGGCATCACGGACTCGACGGACGTGAGTCTGAGTGAACTCCGGGAGATGGTGATGGACAGGGAGGCCTGGCGTGCTGCGATTCATGGGGTCGCAAAGAGTCGGACACGACTGAGCAACTAAACTGAACTGAACTGACTAGATGGACCTTTGTTGGCAAAGTAATGTCTCTGCTTTTTAATATGCTATCTAAGTTGGTCATAACTTTTCTTCCAAGGAGTAAGCGTCTTTTAATTTCATGGCTGCAATCACCATCTGCAGTGACTATGGAGCCCCCAAAATAAAGTCTGACACTGTTTCCACTGTTTCCCCCATCTATTTCCCATGAAGTGAGGGGACCAGATATGATCTTTGTTTTCTGAATGTTGAGCTTTAAGCCAACTTGTTCACTCTCCTCTTTCACTTCCATCAAGAGGCTTTTTAGCTCCTCTTCACTTTCTGCCAATAGGGTGGTGTCATCTGCATATCTTAGGTTATTGATATTTCTTCTGGCAATCTTTTTTTTTTTCCTTCCGACAATCTTGATTCCAGCTTGTGCTTCTTCCAGCCCAGTATTTCTCATGATGTACTCTGCATATAAGTTAAATAAGCAGGGTGACAATATACAGCCTTGATGTTCTCCTTTTCCTATTTGGAAGCAGTCTGTTGTTCCATGTCCAGTTCTAACTGTTGCTTCCTGACCTGCATATAGGCTTCTCAAGAGGCAGATCAGGTGGTCTGGTATTCCCATCTCTTTCAGAATTTTCCACAGTTTATTGTGATCCACACAGTCAAAGGCTTTGGCATAGTCAATAAAGCAGAAATAGATGTTTTTCTGGAACTCTCTTGCTTTTTCCATGATCCAGTGGATGTTGGCAGTTTGATTCTGGTTCCTCTGCCTTTCCTAAAACCAGCTTGAACATCAGGAAGTTCACGGTTCACATATTGCTGAAGCCTGGCTTGGAGAATTTTGAGCATTACTTTACTAGCATGTGAGATGAGTGCAATTGTGCGGTAGTTTGAGCATTCTTTGGCATTGCCTTTCTTTGGGATGGGAATGAAAACTGACCTTTTCCAGTCCTGTGGCCACTGCTGAGTTTTCCAAATTTGCTGGCATATTGAGTGCAGCACTTTCACAGCATCATCTTTCAGGATTTGAAATAGCTCAACTGGAATTCCATCACCTTCACCATTAACCTTCTGTTAATTAGAAAATCCAGTTAGCCAAATTCCTTCTAATCCAGTTTCCTGGGCATTGCAGTCATAGGATGGCAACAATATAAACATTTAAGGATCATTAATAATCTCTCCAGAGATATCTGCTAAGCAGTGGGAAAAGAATTATTTTTAAAATCACTGAAGAGAGAAGACCTTGTAATTGGTTCTGAACTCTGTCTCTTAGTGGTTTTGAGTCAATTGGTTAACCTACCCAGGTTTCACTTTATCTATGGAAAAATGACAATAATGACTACCTTTGGACTGGCTATGAGGATTAAATCAAATGCTATTAAGATATAGGCACCTTGGAAGTACCTAAGAATATGTTAATCTTATTCCCCCAAGGTCACTGGAGAATTACTAATCCATGAAGTATGTCACAGAACAATGCAATAAACATAGAATTTTATTTTTCAGAAACAGAATTGTATATCTTAAGATGTCCGAGAAACCAGTGGTTTAAATGCACTGAAGATTTATTGAAATTATTATTCTACTACATTATAAGTATCAGTCTCCCATATAGACTACTTGTTCAAAGTCTTTTATTCCAGCTAAATATCAGATCAACAGACAATAATGAGGAGTATCCTGCCTGGAATTTGACACTGAACCTTAAGACTATGACAATCAGTCAAGTGTGCTAGGCATCCACAGCCTATGATGGTCAGCAATATTAACATTTCCCCTTGGTCCAAGGGGATGGGTCCAATAAGCTGGGCATCCATGTGTTTCTATGTTACATTCATTACAACAATTTTGGAAACTCGTTGTGTGCTTCCTTGAATTTCCCTAAAATAGAATGAATGGGACAGTCTCAGTTCTATTCTAAACTCACTGTATGGTATTCTTCCTTTTATTGCACACTTGTAGCATTAGACTTAGAAGAAAATCCTTGTATTCTATCTAGTATTTAGTGTTCCATGTGATGGTTTCTTTATTATATATGACTGGGCTATTTTCTAGTTTCAGATAGTTATTTCAGGAAGCTAGTGGTGTGAGAGCTACAGGGTGCACATTACTTTTTCCAAAATTATTTCAAATTTTCCATGAAAAAAATCTAGCAAATCAAGATTGAACCACTGTTGAACATCATCATGCTATCTCTATCCTAAAACCTTTCTCCAGAGCTTCATACCATTTTCACATGTGTGATGTCAGGATTTCTCAAAACGCGAAGGTAAGTTCTTGCCACATTATAAACCCACTTTTAGCATGAGCATGAACTCTACCTGAGCTCATATTAATATTATTTATATACTTGGAATGAATCCCACTGATTCTGACATCTGAGAATTTGCTCTAGTATGACAGGCCTTGGAAAGGAATCAGCCAGCTTCTAGGGAAACCAGAGTGCCTGATTTTTGCCTTCTATTTCAGTAGCCCTGTGTGCTTACTACCCCCAGAATTAAGCTTACACAGCATTTTCTAGGATATTAACTTATATAATCTCTGCAAGTCAATGTGAAGGGAATTACCATCACTATTTTACAATGAGAAAGTACAAAGCTGAAGAGGTTACAGCTAGGAAATGTCAGCTGGAACTGGAATCCCTGCCCTCGGTATTCAAATTCCCTGTTCTCCTCCCTCCACTAAGATCTTCTTTCAGTTCCTGTGTCCTATAGATAAACATATTCGTATTCATCAGTTCATTACATCAGCTACTGACTTTCCCTGTTCATGCTATTTTATCTGATCACAAGACTCTGATTTTCAGGTAGCTGATGGGCCATGAGTCTTCAAAAAATTTCTAAAGTCCAAAATTGACTCCCTATTAAGAAGATGGGAAGAAGATTTGTAGATAATACAAATTATGTCAGGACACATGTAGTTCTGGTACTTAATAGCAAAAGAAGGCATTTAATTTTATCTTAAATTCCTTTGTAAGATTTACATTAAACCCTTCCTACTGTTTAAAACCTATCCTGTTCATCCCAAACCATAGTGAAATCCTTCAAAATTTACTATCTATACCATTCACTTGTATTTCATAATGAATGCCCTATGTACCTATTATTGTTTCATTATTATTTATTTTTTCATATAAGAATTGCCTCTAGGGGCTAAGCTTATAGAAGGAAAGCAGGGGCTATATCTTAAAGTTTTCTCGGTTCCTTAGATTTAAGGTTACCTATGTGCTGTGCTTAGTCACTCAGGTGTGTCCAACTCTTGCGGCACCATGGACTGTAGCCCACAAGGCTCCTCTGTCCATAGGGATTCTCTAAGCAGGAATACTGGAGTGGTTTGCCAGCCCACCTGGGATCTTCCCAACCCAGGGATCGAACCCAGGTCACCTGCATTATAGGCAGATCCTTTATCAGCTGAGCTACCCGGGAAGCCCAAGATTGCCTGTAAGTGTACTTATTTTTAAATGGGCCAGGGATAACATATTGTTACAGCCATGATAATTGGCTAACATTAATCTGATTTTGTTGGGTGGTCATGTGATCCAGAAATGACAATGAGATATAAGTAGATTAGGTCTGGCAAAGCTTTTGTTTCATTTTTGGATGGGTAGGGAGAAAAGAACTTGCTTTCTTATTCCTTCTCTTTCTTCCTGACCTGAATATGGACATATGGCCTGGTCCTGTGGCTGCCATCAGGTGACATGAGGCACAAAGCAATAGATTGGAGAGAACAGCCGAATATGGTAGGGCAGAAAAATAGAAAAATTCTGTCTTTGATGACATCAGTGAATAGCTGCTTCAGTACCAGTAGCTATCTCCCTCTAGTCTTCTTATTAATGAGATATTATATGTCTGTATTGTTTATGCCATTTTAAACTTAGACTATATATTTAATGCTGAAGTTGAAGCACAGATCTTTCTTGAACTTCCTAAGACACACACTGAATTATGGTGAAAAATATATTCAAATTGTATCCCCACATTAAATGCAAAATTAGATTTCAATATGGTTGAAAGTGTTAGTCACACAGTCATGTTCAACTCTGTGACCCCATGGATTGCAATCTGCCAGGCTCCTCTGTCCATGGGATTCTCCAGGCAAGAATACTGGAGTGGGTTGCCATTCCCTTCTACAGGGAATCTTTCTGACCCAGCGATTGAACCCAGGTTTCCTACATTGCAGGCAGAGTCTTTACTGTCTGAGCCACCAGGGAAGCCCTGAGAATATTGGAGTGGAGTGCTGTTTCCTACTTCAGGGGATCTTCCTGAAGGAAGATTGAAGGGATTGAACCTGCATCTCTTGCACTTCCTACATTGGCAGTCAGATTCTTTACCACTAGAGCCACCAGGAAATCCCCCTTTAATGTCTACTGAGGCTGAAATGCCAAATCCTAATTCAGTGAAAACAATTATATAACAGATATAGGGCCATGGGTATTTATAGTTTGTTGTTGTTGTTGAGCTTTGAAGTCATATAAGCAATACGTAACATTTTTTATTTCTTCTTATAAGGAATTTTGACCCATCTAGGTTGCCATACAATGAATGGAGGATAAAACATAGTTCCCCTATATATAATTTTAAGTTTCATAATAGAAACAAATCACTGTATTTATGGAAACTTCCCAGAATATTGCCATGGAGGAAAGAGGTTTTAGGGTCTGAATTTACCTACTTTACCAGTCTTCTTTGATTCCATTAATTAAATCATTACTTCACTCTGCCTTTTTCTTGGTTATATGAGGTTTGGAGAAGGCCATTTAGTTGGTTTTTAGTCTATCAGACAAAACCAGCTGGTCAATTGCTGAATTAGAGAGAAAGGAAATACTGACTCAATCCATTTGAGCAGAGAGCAGCGTGGGCAGGGAGGGTCAACCTTACACATCTTTTATTGCAGAATAGTTTCAAATCTCTTGAGACTGGATGAGTGGGAGAGAATGTATTATGCTTCTGAAGTAGAAGCTATCTAGGAGGACAGGAAAACAACCCTATAGTGCAGAAAAGGATTGAGAGTCTGCTTTCCACACAGGCCGCCATTTGACCATTTTGGTTTCTGTGCAGCAACTGGAGGTTTCCGAGCTTTAAGAATCTACAGTCATTAATACAAAACTGGAACTAATCTTAGCCTTGGCATTTTGTCTGGAGAACAGAATTGGCCCTGTGATCCGTAAGTGACTCACTGAGGAAATACTTGGGCATGCTGCACAACATGAGGGTAATACTTTAACAACAGACAAACATGTATTACATGAGGAAGAATCATAAATGAAAGGAAAATAAATTAAGGAGTCAAGAAACCAGAGGGAGGCTTCACAGCAAGAGGCAGATACCATTACCCTGGAAGTGAAACGCCAGCACTTTGGAAACAAAACATATGTGCTGCAATCATCAATGAACTCGAAATGAGACTTAAGAAATAACCACACCAGTTTGCCTTCACTTCCTTTTGTGCTTGCCGCATGCCAAATAGTTGAATATAAAATTTCCTAATGGATGTAAGAGCATTTTATAAATTAAATGCTCTGAAAATATAAGCTATTAGCATCATTACTGGGGAAGAGGAGACCACCATGTTACTCGGGTTATGATGTCTAATAGCCAAATAGTTTTCCCAGAAGGAAGCAATGAAACTAGAAACAAAATTTAAAAAAAAAAGAAAAAGATTCGGTGTTTGGTCTTGAACCAGGTTACCAATGAGAATCTCTTTTTAACATAAAGTGTGTTGGAACTGTAGTAACCATGAAGGAAAATGTTGGTATTTTTCTGCAGTATTTCAGAGGAGCTGAAATAATCTGAGCCATGACCCACAGCACCTAGGACAGGGTTGGCAAATAAGCAACGTATTGCCTTTCTCCCTCTTCTGCTCATGGAAGACACTGGTAATCCATCATGGCATTCTGCTGATCTCATCAGCAACCTTAGAATTCTTGTCCACACAGCCTTCCAAGAAGCAAAAATGAACTAATCAGTACACTGAGCTGAAAACCCAATTGCTGTCTTGGGCCTAGATGGTCTAGAGTGCTGTTTTAGTTCTCTACCCAGTCTGTTAGTGGAGTGGCTCCAATTCTGTGGAACACATCAAAAGGAGATACCCATTTAAGGAATAATAATTGTGTCAGTGATAACAAACATCAAGAGCAACAATAATGATAATAATAATATCTACCATTCAGGTAGCCCTTACTGTGCTCCAAGAACTTGTTGCAGTGCTTTATGTAGTTTTATTAGCTCCATCTTACAGATGAGAGAAGCCAAGACAGAGTAAGTGAATAACTTGTCAAGACTCAGGGGATTTAAACCCAGTTCTCTTTGACTCCAGGGCCCACACCGTTAACCAGGTTATGAGCAGAACTTGAGGCAAAACAAGGGACTTTATCACATGGTTCATTATCTGCATCCATATTAGACTCTCCTGTGAAGTAGAAGAGGAATTCTCCTTCTCCTTTTTCTTAAGGTAGCCAGTGGCTCTGGTCCACCACCTGAGAAACTGACATTTCTGGAAGTTACTCTAGACAGTGTAGAGAGAAATCCAGTCATCATAGACTTCAAAGTACTTATTTAAACTCAGCAAAGTTCACACAGTTTATACAAAAAGATTTTTGCAGGAAATGAAGATGTCATTTCTGTTTTTTCTGTTCTGTGTGTACAGTCATCCTCCCCCTTACCCCGACCCTAGGGCATGGCCATTTATCACAAAGGCGGAGCGTGCACAGATCTCAGTCAGGGCACAAAGGTCTTCAAATGCAGCGGGAAAACCAATCAGACTTTCTGGAGTTTCAAGAGCTATTTTAATAAGCAATCTCTTAGAAAATGAGAATTTTATACAGATACTAGATAGTACTCCAGTCTTGGTCACATCCGGGACACGACTCAAGTTTGGTCTTTCTGGAAGCATTATTATGGACATGGGAACATGACCGGGGGCGGGGGAACAGAGTTTTATAGTTTCCCAAGTCTTGCTGTAGCAAATAAAGGCAAAATTAAGACAACCAACTTGAAAGTGTTGATACATTTCGCTTTATCACTGAAACCCAACGTCTTTAGGACCCATCATCTTTAGGATTTCCTGCTGTTCAACAGAGATTACTCCAAGTGTGATAATGAGGTTGTTCCCAGAGAATAATTATTGAGTCATTTGCTTATTACTGAACTTTAGTAGGACCAGGTAAACCTCTTCTGACAGAGTAGGAAAAATTGTTTTTAGTAACTTCATCTTTATTTCTGGTCTACTTTTTTCTTTGTGTCCCCTCATCTCTGCCCTGAACTCCCAGCCCAATCCCACCTCTACCCGTGGCTCAAGATTCTTAGCTACTTCTAATCCCTTTTTCTATCTCTCCTTTAGAGTTCTCATCAAAATTTATCTTCCCCGAGTCCCTCCCCTTTAAGTCTTGCTCTTTGCTAAAGAACCAAAAGATCTAGTCGAAATATTGATCCAGATTTAATAACCTTAATATTTCCAGCAGCATGTTAGGGCTTGTAGGAAAATGAATTGGAGGAGAGAGAAAAGGGCTCTTTGGTTCTTACCTGTTAATAAAAACCAAACTATTTAGGAAGACAGCCCTCTGACTATGAATAGGGCCAGTACCAGTGCTGAATTGAGGTGGACTGAGGGCTTCCAATCTGTCCCTTTCTAGCACTGAATTTCTTACACCAAAATGACAAAAGAGATAAAAGATTCCCTACCTAAGCACACCATGAGCCACATCCCCCAACCATCCCACACTTCCGACTGGAAATGATGCGCACAACTAATAAGCTAGAGGCAGAGGTCACTACCAAACCCCCACCAACCCCAAGCAGAGGGTGGCTTCCGTGTGTCTATGCTGCAGTGTGGAGAGCAGCAGTCCCTGTCATGCAGGGGACATCTGTGACTGGAGTGGCAGTTGAACCATTGAGAGGAACAATCACAAGGCCCTGCTGACGTCAATACTTGGAAAAGAGCTCTGCCTGTTTTAAAAAGCTGCTGTCCATTGTATTAAGCAACATCACTTAAAATAATCGAGGTGATCTATACGTGTAATAATAGCCAAAGTACTTGTACTTTCTGCTCCTGCTTCACAAATGCGTGAATGCAGTGAGCTATCCAGAGTTGCTATGCTCAGAAAGATTATTACAAGAGAGTTTTTCTCTGCTCCTGTCTGTCTCTGCTTGTTGCTTCTGATCTTGACTATTATTTCTTGTCTTTAATTTTATTTATAAAATATTGATTTAAAAATCTTGAAAGAAATTTAAAATATTCATGGACATGTACTCAGGAATTGATCTTTATGCAACAAAAATGAGAAAGTAGATGGGGGTGGGGTTTATAGTAGAAGAAACACTGTGTTTGTATCAAACAGACCTAAATTCTACTTTGTTTAACCAAATATGAACCTGAAGGATTTGTGTTCTTTTTGGAAATACTAACCGACTGCCCAGTGGACATGCTTGTCATATACTGTTTCACACTCTTCACAGTGCAAATGTTATTTCTATTACCAGTGGAGAAAACAAGTTTTCAAATGGTTAATAGCTATTGTTTCTCTAGCACCTACTATGTGCCAGGTGATTTATCAGTAAATCCTGCTAGTAATCTCATGCTATAGGTAAGCAAGTAGATTTTGAACTAGAAGGGTGGAGCCAAAATTTAAATGCAGGCATGTTGAGTTCACATCCAGATGCTCTTAACTGATAAACCCAGGTATTAAATACTGTGTAGTGCAGTTGTACAGGCTTCCCTGGAGGCTCAGATGGTAAAGAGTCTGCCTGCAATGTGGGGGACGTGGGTTCGATTCCTGGGTCGGGAAGATCCCCTGGAGAAGGAAATGGCAATCCACTCCAGCACTCTTGCCTGGAAAACCCCATGGACGGAGGAGCCTGATAGGCTACAGTCCACGGGGTCGCTAGGAGTCGAACACGACTGAGCGACTTCACTTCACTAGTGCAGTTGTAAAGTCCTTCTGTAGTTCAAGTTGACTGATCTGTCTTCAAATCCCATTGTTGTTTCTTTTATTAAACACGTGACCTTTTGTCAAGTTACTCTCTTCCAAAAAATAGTTTGATACTCATGTGATATTGTTCTGTGTGCCTTTGTGTTTCATATTTTTATGAGTATTATTCATTTGTATCTGAAATGCCAAGAACAAATTTGTGTTCCATTTTCACTATTTGTTATATTCGCATCCAGTGAAATTGACTTTTTTGATGTATGTATTCTATGCACTTTAACACACATATAGATTCCTAAAACCTTCACCACAAACAGTTATGAAATATGTCCATCACCATCAACATTCCCTGTGCTGCCCCTTTTTAATCACAGCCTCCTCCTAAACTTATCTTCTGGCCAGCTTCAATCATTTCTCTGTCATCTTTGTTTTTTCTTTTCTAGAATATCATATAATAGGAATCATACAGTAAGTATGACTAGTTTGAGAGTATTTTCTTTCACTGAGTGTAATGTCTTTAATGTTCATCCATGTTGTTGAATGTATCACTAATTCATTCCTTTTTATTACTGGGTGGTATTTCATTGTACCACAATTCATTTTTCCATTGACATGTTGAAGGATATTTGGCTTGTTTTCAGTTTTTGGCAACAAAAACTTTTATGAATAGAGCTACTATTAATATTCAAGTATAAATTTTTATGGGAACATAATTTTTGTTTCTTTAGGAATGCAACTGCTAAACCATAAGTTAAGTGTATGTTTAACATTAAAAGAAACTACTGAGCTATTTTTCATAGCTAGTGTACCATTTTTTTCATTACTACC
This sequence comes from Budorcas taxicolor, assembly GCF_023091745.1. Lineage (NCBI taxonomy): Eukaryota > Metazoa > Chordata > Mammalia > Artiodactyla > Bovidae > Budorcas > Budorcas taxicolor. The sequence goes on from NC_068914.1 coordinate 26,997,059, forward strand.
AGCAATATACAGCAGTTCTAGTTGTTCTGCCTTCTTATCAGCACTTGGTATTGTCAGTATTTTTTGGTTTCGCTACATTAGTAGGTGTGGTGTTATCTCATCATGGTATTCACTTCCATTTCCATAACAGTTTATGGTGTTGGGTATCTTTTTCCTGTCCTTATATGCCATCTGTGTATCATCTTAGGTGAGGCATAGTTCAGGTCCTTCACATATTCTTTAATTGGGAAGTTTATTACTGTTGAACTTTGAGAGTTGTTTATATAGTCTGGGTACAAGTCCTTTGTCAAATATGTAACTTGCAAATATTTCCCCCAGCATATAACCTGGCTTTTCATTCTCTTAACAGTGTGTTTCACAGAGCAAAATTTTTTCACGTTAATGAAGTCTGGCTTCTCCTTTTTTTTTAATTTAATGGGTCATACTTTTTGTGTCATATCTAAGAATGTTTTTCCTAACTTCACATCAGGAAGATCTTTTGTGTTTTCTTTTAAAAATTTTATAGTTTTATATTTCACACTGAAGCATATCTTTAATATTTTGGATATTTTTATTTGTACTCTGCCATAAGACTTATGTCATGGTCACTTTTTTTTGTTTTGGTTTTTGCTTATGGGTATCTGGGCTTCCCTTGTGGCTGAATGGTAAAGAATCCACCTGCAGCAGATTCTTGCAAGTTCAGTCCCTGGAGAAGGAAATGGCAACCCACTCCAGTATTCTTGCCTGGAGAATTCCATGGGCAGAGGAGCCTAGTAGGCTACAGTCCATGGGGTCGCAAAGCGTTGCACACAAATAACACTTTCACTTTCAGTCAGTTTTTGTTTGCACATTTTATTTTAAAAATAACTTAAGTGTCCATTGATGGATGAATGAAAAAGAAGAATATATGTATGGATGTAACATACAGTGGAAGTGACAAATATATTCAAGGGATTAAATCTGATAGACAGAGTGCCTGAAGGACTACAGATGGAGGTCCGTGACATTGTACAAGAGGCGGTAATCAAAACCATCCCCAAGAAAAAGAAATGCAAAAAGGCAAGATGGTTGTCTGAGGAGGTCTTACAAATAGCTTTGAAAAGAGGAGAAGTGAAAGGCAAAGGAGAAAAGGAAAGATATATCCATCAGAATGCAGAGTTCCAAAGAATAGCAAGGAGAGATAAAAAAGCCTTCCTCAGTGATCAATGCAAAGAAATAGAGGAAAACAATAGAATGGGGAAGACTAGAGATATCTTCAAGAAAATTAAAGATACCAAGGGAATATTTCATGCAAAGGTGGGCACAATAAAGGACAGAAATGGTATGGATCTAACAGAAGCAGAAGATATTAAGAGGTGGCAAGAATACGCAGAAGAACTATACAAAAAAGATCTTCATGACCAAGATAGCTATGATGGTATGATCACTTACCTGGAACCAAGCATTCTGGAGTGCAAGGTCAGATGGGCCTTGGGAAGCATCACTATGAGCAAAGCTAGTGGAGGTGATGGAATTCCAGTTGAGCTCTTCTAAATCCTAAAAGATGATGCTGTGAAAGTGCTGCACTCAGTATGCCAGCAAATTTGGAAAACTCAGCAGTGGCCACAGGACTGGAAAAGGTCAGTTATCATTCCAATCCCAAAGAAAGGCAATGCCAAAGAATGTTCAGACTACCCCGCAGTTGTACTCATCTCACATACTAGCAAAGTAATGCTCAAAATTCTCCAAGCCAGGCTGCAATGGTATGTGAACCATGAACTTCCAGATGTTCAAGCTGGATTTAGAATGGGCAGAGGAACCAGAGATCAAATTGTCAACATCTGTTGAATCATAAAAAAAGCAAGAGAATTCCAGAAAAACATTTGCTTCATTGACTATACTACAGCCTTTGACTGTGTGGATCACAACAAACTGGAAAATTCTTAAAGATGTGGGAATACAAGACCACTTTACCTGCCTCCTAAGAAATCTGTATGCAGGTCAAGAAGCAACAGATAGAACTGGACATGGAACAACCAACTGGTTCCAAATTGGGAAAGGAGTATGTCAAGGCCATGTATTGTCACCCTACTTATTTAGCATAGATACAGAGTACATCATACGAAATCCTGGGCTGGATGAAGCAAAAGCTGGAATCAAAATTGCCAGGAAAAATATCAATAACCTCAGATATGCAGATGACACCACCCTTATGGAAGAAAGTGAAGGGGAACTAAAGAGCCTCTTGATGAAAGTGAAAGAGAATGAAAAAGCTGGCTTAAAACTCAATATTCAAAAAGTGAAGAGCATGGCATCTGGTCGCATCACTTCCTGGCAAATAGATGGGGAAACAATGAAAACAGTGACAGACTTTATTTTCTTGTGCTCCAAAATCACTGCAGATGGTGACTGCAGCCATGAAATTAAAAGACGCTTACTCCTTGGAAGAAAAGCTATGACCAACCTAGACAACATATTAAAAAGCAGAGACATTATTATGCCAACAAAGGTCCATCTAGTCAAAGCTATTGTATTTCCAGTAGTCATGTATGGAGGTAAGAGTTGGACCATAAAGAAAGCTGAACACCAAAGAATTGATGCTTTTGAACTGTGGTGCTGGAGAAGACTCTTGAGAGCCCCTTGAACTGCAAGGAGATCAAACCAGTCAAACCTAAAAGAAATAAGTCCTGAATATTCATTGGAAAGACTGATGCTGAAGCTGAAGCTCTAATACTTTGGCCACCTGATGTGAAAAACTGACTCATTGGAAAGACCCTGGTGCTGGGAAAGATTCAATGCAGGAGGAGAAGGGGAGGACAGAGGATGAGATGGTTGGATGGCATCACTGACTTGATGGATATGAGTTTGAGTGTGCTCCAGGAGTTGGTGATGGAGAGGGAATTCTGGCATGCTGCAGTCCATGGGGTCACAAAGAGTAGGACACAACAGAGTGACTGCACTGAACTGATACACACACATATACTGACACAATGCAATACTGCTGTGGTGGTTGTTGTTCAGTCCTAAGTCATGTCTGCTTCTTTGTGACCCCATGGATTGTTGCATACCAGGCTCTCCTGTCCTAAACCATTTCCTGGAGTTTGCTCACATTCATGTGCATTGATTCAGTGATGTTATCTAACCATCTCATCCTCTGCTGCCCCCTTCTCTTGCCCTCAATCTTTCCCAGCATCAAGGTCTTTTCCAATGAGTCTGCTCTTTGCATCAGGTGGTCAAAGTATTGGAACTTCAGCTTCAGCATCTGTCCTTCCAATGAATATTCAGGGTTGATTTCCTTTATGATTAATGGGTTTGATCTCCTTTCTGTCCAAAGGACTCTCAAGAGTCTTTTCCAGCACCACAATTTCAAAGCATTAATTCTTTGGTGCTCTGCCTTCTTTATGGTCCAACTCTTACATCCATACATGACTACTGGAAAAACCATAGCTTTAACAATATGGACCTTTGTCAGCAAAGTGATGTCTCTGCTTTTTAATACACTGTAGAGGTTTGTCATAGCTTTCCTTCCAAAGAGCAAGTGCCTTTTAATTTCATGGTTGCAGTCACCATCTGCAGTGATTTTGGAGCCCAAGAAAATAAAATCTGTTACTGCTTCCACTTCTTCCCCTCCTATTTGCCATGCAGTGATGGGACAACATGCCATAATCTTAATTTTTTGAATGTTGAGTTTTAAATCAACTTTTTCACTCTTCTCTTTTACCTTCATCTGAGGCTCTTTAGTTTCTCTTAACTCTCTGCCATTAAAGTAGTATCATCTTCATGTCTGTTGTTGTTGGTATTTCTCCCAGCATTCTAGATTCCAGCTTGTGATTCATCCAGCCCAGCGTACTCTGCATGTGAGTGAGGTGAGTGAAAGTCACTCAGTCATGTCCGACTCTTTGTGACCCCCATCTACTATACAGTCCATGAAATTCTCCGGGCAAGAATACTGGAGTGGGTAGTCATTCCCTTCTCCAGGGCATCTTCCAAACCCAGGAAGCAAACCAAGGTCTCCTTCATTGCAGGCGAATTCTTGACCAGCTGAGCCACCAGGAAGTCAAATAAGTAGGGTGGTAATATACAGCCTTGTCGTACTCCTTTCCCGATTTTGAACCAGTCCATTGTTTCATGTCTGGTTCTGATTGTTGCTTCTTGATGCACATAAGGTTCCTCAGGAGACAGGTAAGGTGTTCTGGTATTCCCATATGTTAAAGAATTTTCCACAGTTTGTTGTGATCCACAAAGTCAAAGGCTTTAGCATAATCAATGAAGCAGAATTAGATGTTTTTCTGGAATTCCCTTGCTTTCTCCCAATTTCCTTGCTTTTTATTGAATGTTGGCAATTTGCTCTCTGGTTTCTCTGCCTTTTCTAAACTCAGCTGGTACCTCTAGAAGTTCTCAGTTCATATACTGCTAAAGACTGCTTCTGCTGCCTAGTTGTTTTCAATCATGTTCGACTCTGTGCGACCCAGTGTACTGTAGCCCACCAGGCTCCTCTGTCCATGGAGATTCTCCAGGCAAGAATACTAGAGTGGGTTTCCATGCCTTCCTCCAGGGTATCTTCCCAACTCAAGGATCGAACCCAGTTCTCTTGCATTGCAGGTGGATTCTTTACTATCTCAGAAGGATTTGGGGCATGACCTTACTAGCGTGTGAAATGAGCACATTTGTTTAGTAGTTTGAACATTCTGTGGCATTGCCCTTCTTTGGGATTGGAATGAAAACTAACCTTTTCCAGTCCTGTGGCCACTGCTGAGTTTTCCAAATTTGCTGAATAATTTAGTGCATCACTTTAACAGCATCATCTTTTAGGATTTGAAATAGCTCAGCTGGAATTTCATCACCTCCACTAGCTTTGTTTATACTAATGCTTCCCAAGGCCTACTTGACTTCACACTCCAGGGTGTCTGGCTCTAGGTGAGTGACCACACCATTGTGATTATCCAGGTCACTAAGACCTTTTGTGTATAGTTCTGTGTATTCTTGCCGCCTCTTCTTAGTCTCTTCTGCTTTTTTTAGGTCCTTACCATTTCTGTCCTTTATTGTGCCCTTCCTTGCATGAAATGTTCCCTTGATATCTCCAGTTTTCTTCAAGAGATCTACTGCTCAGTCATAGAAAAGAATGAAATCCTGCCATTGGTGACAACATGAATGAATTTAGAGGCTTTTAAACTAAGTGAAATAAATAAGACAAAGAGAAATGCAATATGGTTTCATTTATATGTGGAATCTAAAAAACAAAATGAAAGACAAGCAAAACAAAATTCATAGATACAGAGAACAGAATGGTGGTTTCCAAGGGGTAGACAGATGAGCAAATGGATGAAGAAGGCCGAAAGGTACAAACTTCTAGTTATAAAATATGTCATGGGGATGCAGTGTACAACATGCTGACTATAGTCAGTAATGCTGTAGTGCATATTTGAAAGTTGTCAAGAGGGTAAATTTGTCATCACAGTATGTTATATACCTGAAACTAATATGTCAATTATACCTGAATTTAAAAAAAATAACAACTTGGTTCTCCTTTCATATCTTCCATTTCTTTGCTGAGATACTCTACCTTTCCATTTGTTTCAAGAGCATTTTTTTCTTCCTTCCTGTAAATTAGTCCAACATCTGTTTCATCTTAGAGTTGCCATTGTGTTTTCCTTCATAGTCAAGATTTCCGTGGGTTTTGTGATTGTCCCTTTCTTTTAGTTTTGGTTGTCTGTATACTAAATAACTCTGTATTGAATGCTAGCTAGACGTTTAGAATATTATGTTATGAGATTCTGAGTCTTGTTTAAACCCTAAGGAAAATTACTTTCTTTTTTGTTCTAGCAGGCAATTTTCCAGGTTACATTCAAGGCACAGACTCTGACTTACCTTCTATGGGCCAATCCAATATCAATTTCTCCAATATCAGTTCAGTTTCAAGATGTTTTCAGTGTTATTCAGATTAGCCCCACAGATGTACTATTCTGGCCAATCTGGGATGTGGGAGGTGTTCTCTCCTGTCACTCGATTCTCTAATCCTATATATGCTCAGATCCATATATATGCACATCAAAGGTAGGCCCAGCATTCACATATAATGTTATGGGATTACTCATTTGATTTCCCACTTTTCCATGATCTCACCCATATGTTTGAAACTCCTGGGGGCTTCCAGCCAGATAATTGAATCTTTATTTTTTCTACTCTGCTGGACACATCTCATGACTAGGGCCAAGCAATAGAAGGACAGGGAAAAAGCACTGCTATTCCTTTATTGCCTGAGGTTTTAGGTCAGAGAAAATGGCGGCAAAACTAGAGCATTCCCTAACATCTGTAACCCATAGTGTCTCCCTTTCCCTGCCTCTTGAAGCAGAAATCTAGAGCTTCTTTTGGATATTTTTAAGGCAGCAGCCAGTACACGTTTCAGATTTTGAGCTGCCTTTTGAGTCCAGGCTGGGTGATACTGGAGGAAAAAACTACCAGTTTGTTAAATTCACCACCATTTTGGTAAAACTTCAAATTCAAGCTCTTATACTCCAATCTGCATGCTGCCCTTTATTTTTTGAAGACTTCACATAGCTATTTCATGCAATCAGTGCAGATTGTACAGTTGCATTCATTCAAAGAGATGGAGTAGTGTGTGCTTATTCCACTTTTTTAGAACCCTAAGTCTTTAAATTAGTTTTCAGACATGCTTTTATCTTTACTTCATCTAGAGTGAACTCATGGCCCAATTGTTGATTTCAATAGCCGGCCTTCATTTTCTCATAGGCTGTGAATTAAAAACAGTCTTGGTATTAATTCTTCTGCTTATGGCATGCCCTTAGATGAGTTACTTATTTAGACTCTTTGTCTCAGTGCTCTTATCTTTAAGTTAAGTCAGAGGCTTCCCTGGTAGTTCAGCTGGTAAAGAATCCACCTGTAATGCAAGAGATCCTGGTCCAATTCCTGGATTGGGAAGATCCCTGGAGAAGGGATAGGCCTCCCACTTCAGTATTCCTGGGCTTCCCTGGCGGTTCAGATGGTAAAGAATCGGCCTGAAATGCAAGAGACTTGGGTTTGACCCCTGACTTGGGAAGATCCCCTTGAGAAGGGAACAGCTACCCACTCCAGTATTCTGGCCTGGAGAATTCCATAGACAGATGAGCCTGCAGGCTACAGTCCACGGCATTGCAAAGAGTCAGACATGATTGAGTGACTTTCATTTCTATTTAATTTCTAGGTCAGAGCTAGCAAGTAGTTAGAAAGCTATTGCAGCAGTCCTGGAAAAAAATAATGGTAGCTCAGACCAGAGTCATAGTAGTGTCAATATGAAGAGCCTCTTGGCTTTCCTCCATTCCATGTTTATAATCTATCCACTCTGATATTCAAGATGAACAAGAGGATGTGGTCAGAACAAAGGGGGGGGGGGGGGGGGGAAAGCTCTACTGTTTCAGTTCTTTTTCTCCTGTTGCCTCAAAACCAACCTTGATCTGTATTTAATTTTAGTATGAGGAACTGGGTTTGTTTATTTCAGAAAAGAGAAAGTTTAAGGGTGGGGCAGAAGGGGGCTAAGGACAGTAGTACTGTCTTTAAGTAACTGAAGAAATACTGTCTCAGAAGAAACACTAAATGCATGATAAACAAGCAGCAGCACAAATAGACTAAAGGAAAGCCAAAGGGGTCAGTTTGTCTTAATACCAGGATGGAATTTTATAATTATTACTTCTGTTTAAAAATGGAATGCCAGTTTCAAGCATGGGAGAATGTTGGCTGCTGGAGGTGTCTAGTGAGACGACTGCATGTTCCTTCCAGCTTTAAGAATTGTCATCAGCACAGCACAACACTCCATTTAATTGGTACTAATTATGCTCAAGGTTCAGTGTTAAGGAGAACAAAGACAAGAAACTTGTGAAAGATGGTACGTTTGATAATAGTCAAGTTTTGGTATCCCCCGCCCACCCTGCCCCATACTAGGTTTTTCTCCTTCATCTTTGTTTGTTCAAACAGATTTGTGGAAGCAGCCTCTCAGTGACAGCCATTTTTGCCTGAGAATTGATTTATTTTGTCCTTCTATCCCTAAGTTTCTTAAAGTATAGTTTGTTAAGTATGAGGCCCTGTGCCAAGTGCTCTAGGTGCATTATCTCATCTTATTTTCACAACAATATTTGAGAAACCCATTACCATCATTATCATTTTGCAAATGAAAAAACAAAGCTTGAAGATACAATAATTTGCATGAGTTTACATGACTAGTATAGTAGGCAGAATAATGGTCCCTTGAAGTTATCCACATTCTAATCCCTGCAAGCTGTGAATATATTACCTTACACGCAAAGGGACAGTGCAGATGTAATTATGTCATAGATCTTGAGATGGAAATATTACCCTGGATTATCTGATAGGTCCAGTGTAATCACATGGGCTCTTATAATAGGAAGATAGGAAGGTCAGAGTCAGAGAAGGAGATGTAATTGCAGAAGCAGAAACAGAGAGATTTAAAGATGCTGCATTGCTAGCTTTGAAGATGAAGGAAGAGGCCATGGTCCAAATAATAAACAGATCCCTAGGAGTTGGCAAGGGCAAGAAAATAGATACTTTATTAGAATGTCCAGAAGGAATGGAGCCCTGCGGACATCTAATTTCAGCCCACTAAGACCTGCTTTATACTTCTAACCTCCCATAATGTAAGATACTAATTTGTGTTGTTTAAGACTACTGCATTGTGGTAATTTGTAACAACAGTAATAGGAAACTAATATAACTAGAAAGAGCAGAACCAAGATTTGAACTAAGTTGAAGATCTGAGCTCCAGAGCTTATGCACTGTGAGGCATGTTGCTTTTACACTGATTTGGGGTTTGGTGTTCTGTACATACAAACGGGTATGAGCCAGTCCACTACCCACATACTACACGTAGCATTTTTTTCTATAAATTTTATAATCATGGAGGCTATGAGCATCAAGGGGCAGGTATTGTTAATAGTTAAATGTCATTCGTGACTTTGATTCAGAGTTAGAAGTTTAATGGGATTACCAAAGGTATTTCATCTCATCTCTTGTTTCTGAGGCTTGAATTTCCTCCACAGTACTCTTGTGGTCATCCAGCCTTATTTGCACACCTCCAGTGACTGGAATTGCACATCTCCTATGGAAAGTCATGCTATTTTAAAACAATCTAAATTGTTACAGTTGTTTTTACAAGATAATTTTAGGTTGACCAAAAATTATCTTCCTTGTAACTGGCATCCATGGTTACAGCCCCATTATTTGAATGCACATGGAATCAGTTTTTGTTGATTTTGAATTGGGAAAAATGTCAAACTGCATGATCTCTAAAGTCCCCTTTAACTCTTAAGATTCAAGTCTGGCTTCTCCCCATCAATAGCAGTCTTGTAGGCTTGCTGTGAGGACTGGAGACAATGTCCATAAAATATTCAGCATTCCCGGGAGCTTCATGGGTGGTTATGATGATGATTATGAACATGATGACAACTATGACACTGTTTCACAAATCTGAAGGCAGCTCTCTCATTTTTTAATCACCAGGTTTAATTCCCCTCCCCAGTCCCATTACCTTCAGATAACCATGACATGAAATTGTGTATTCCACCCTCCCGTCCTTCAGTTGTGCTCCCGTTTGACAGCATCCCAACTTGACAGTATCCCTCAAGTTGTGATACAGAAAACTGAGTCTAGACCTCAGTGTGAAAATACTTCATTGGCTTATTTTCTTTCCTAATACCCTTTTAGAATAAGACTAGTTACAATGAAGTGAGTAGATTAGAGGATATTGAATAACAGAATAGGACTGTTCAGATGTAGTAGAGGGAACTTGGGGGTACTTGGGACTTAAAGGCAAGAGGAAGGAATCCAAATCTTGATTTGAATCAAGAAGGAATAGCAAAGAATTCAAATAGTCAAGAAGGTTCAGAAGAAGTTAAGTGGTAGAGATTCAAAGACAAATTTCACTTGCTTCACAGTTTTGTCCATGGCTTAGGACTTTAACCAATATGAGTATTTCAACAGAAGGTATCAAAGCAACAAAACTGTTGCAAAATTTGCTGGCAACAGAGATAAGAGGTTGAGCCTTGCAGTGGGAACATCTGTTTTCATAGATTTTCACTTGCCTAAAACCAATTTAAAAGAACTTGGCTCACAACCTGAACCACCTATAACATACTGTTCTGATTGGTCTGGCCACTTCTTTTGATAACGAAAAATTCTTCCATTTTACCATTAGAACTCAATATGCACTTGAACATAGTCATTGACTCCAATCATACTCCAATCATACTTGAGACAGTATCTGCCCATCTCAAATAAATACTCTAATCTTCCTATTAGACATTATTAACCATGAAAAACTGGTTTCTGTCACATTTAATATGACCACTTGACAATATCCAGTGAATCAAATATTAGATAAAGTCACAAATTGGATTTACTTTTGATTATGAATACTGTGCAATCATATCCATTGTAAGAACCTCAAATTCTGATGAGCTTACATCAAGACGTTAATAGGTACTCATAAAATGACTTGCATCTATAGAAACTTCTTGATCAGACTTTCCCTTCCTTTGAATCGGTTGAAGAGAAAAATAGCTAACCATCTTTTTGTTCATTTTGATTCCTGATCCTTTTTAGAGACTGTAGTAATATTTTATGATTAGCTAAATCAACATCTGTGGTGAAAATACAAAAAATACCTATTATGTTTACAAAAATCCACCAATCTAAACATATCATAAATTACCTCTATAAGAACATTCACAATGAAATAAAATAACAGACTAAATTTGACAAAATAGGATTAATAGGATTTACTTGTGGTGGGAAAAAGGCATATGAGGCCTGAGAGTGAAAGATTTTTCAAGCCATTGGCTAAAAACTTTAACAGTTATTAAAATGAACCTAACAGTGTGCTCCATGCAATGCTCTTGCTAACTAAACTAGATGTTCTAATCACTGATTTTACACCAGGACGAAGAATACAAATTAATCACTGGAGACAGAGGCTTAAAGAGTAATCAGTTCTATAATTTGAACAAATAATGTTCCAGTGATAGCAAAAGCATTTCTGTGCAAAATAGATCCTATGGCAACTAAAATCCTAAATCTAAGACTCAGGCTGTTTCTCAGCATCTTGCACTTTCTGCCCCAAATATAAAGGGCTGGGAGAACAATCAAAAAAGGAGTGACTGAGCCTTCAGTACATGTGGAACCCTGTGCTAGATGCTGTAGGGAATGCAAGACATTTATAATTCAAGGAGGTCAGGAAGATCTAGTTGGCTGGATCAGTGATGAACCTTAATATCTCATCTGTGTTAGTTGAGTACAGGGACAAAATAAAATCATTGGCGAAGCATAGGTCAAGGGTCACCAGACAGGTCAATCTAAGCCATGGTACATCCAGGAATCAAGGTCAGGGTAGACTGGGGGTGTGAGTCAGAGTAGCATTCATTACTTTATTTGTTGTCGTTTAGTCACTAAGTCATGTCCGAATCTTTTGTGACCCCATGGACTGTAGCCCACCAGGCTCCTTCTATCCATGGAATTTCCCAGGCAAGAATACTGGAGTCAGTTGCCATTTCCTTCTCCAAGCCATCTTCCCAACCCAGGGATTGAACCCACATCTCCTGCATTGATAGGTGGATTCTTTACCACTGAGCCATCAGGGAAAGTCCTGTTACTCTATTTACCAAACACTAATTTCAGGCTTCTTAGGTGGCTCAATGGTGAAGAATTTGCCTGCTAATGCAGGAGATGCAGAGAATGCAGATTCAGTCCCTGGACTGAGAAGATCCCTTGGAGAAGGAAATGGCAACCCACTGCAGTGTTCTTGTCTAGAAGATCCCACCAACAGAGGACCCTGGCAGATTACAGTCCATGGGGGTTGCAAAGAACCAGATACAGCTGAGCAACTGAGCATGCACAGTTTCTGTACTGAATTGTGTCCTACCCCAGATTCATATGTTGAAGGCCCAAACTCTAATATGATGGTATTTGGAGATGGATCCTTTGAGAGGTAGTTAGGTTTAGATGAGTTCATGAGAATGGGACCTTTAAGATGGGGTTTAAGAAGAGATCAAAGAATTTGCTCCTTCTCTGTGTCTGTGACCACAAAAGAAAAAGTCATATGAGCACATAGTGAAATGCCAACCACTGACAAGCCAAGAAAAGAGGCCTCAGAGTGAAACCCACCTTGACCTTGAACTTCCCACCTTGAAGAACTGTGAGAAACACATTTCTGTTGTTTAAACCATTTAGTCTATGACATTCTATTATGGCAGCCCAAGCAGACTAAGACACTAATTAAGTACCTACTATCTCCCAGCATCATGCTGAACATCAGGGGAACAAAGATGAGTAGAACACAGTCTCTGCTTTCCAAGGCTGGGAACAAATAATGATGTCCATGTGCTAACTACCGTAACAGAGATAATGCAGTGCAGGGAGTTCAGAATGCCACGATGGAGCAGGGAATCCTTCTTGAAAAAAAGAGACAATTAAGTGGGAACCTGAAGGGATGAGCAGGAGTCTCCCCAGTTCTCAAGAGGTTCAAGTGAAGTAAAAGCATTCAGCTAAAGAGATTAACCTGTGCAAGAGACCAACAGGGCTGGAGGGAAATGGCAAATACTGGATTTCATCGCTTCTAGGCCACATAGTTTTTCACATTTTAATATCTTAAGTTGGGATATATTTTACAGTTGATGATGAGTCATTGTTCAGTCGACAGCATTCCCCTCCCCGTTTCTTGTTGCTTAGTCACTAAATTGTCTCTGAATCGTTTGTGACCCCCATGGATTCTCACTTGCCAGGCTCCTCTGTCCATGGGATCTTCCAGGCAAGAATACTGGAGTGGGTTGCCATTTCCTTCTCCAGGGGATCTTCCCCACCCAGGGATTGAACTTGCATCTCCTGCATTGGCATGCAGATTCTTTACCACTTAGCCACCAAGGAAGCCCTTTAGTCAGTTCAGTTCAGTTCATTTCAGTCGCTCAGTCATGTCTGACTCTTTGCAACCTCACCAATCGCAGCACGCCAGGCCTCCCTGTCCATCACCGTCTCCCGGAGTTCACTCAAACTCACGTCCATCGAGTCGGTGATGCCATCCAGCCATCTCATCCTCTGTCATCCCCTTTTCCTCCTGCCCCCAATCCCTCCCAGCATCAGAGTCTTTTCCAATGAGTCAACTCTTCTTATGAGGTGGCCAAAGTACTGGAGTTTCAGCTTTAGCATCATTCCTTCCAAAGAACACCCAGGGCTGATCTCCTTTAGAATGGACTGGCTGGATCTCCTTGCAGTTGAAACATAAAATAACAGTGTAGCTTACAACCAATGGTACATTGGATTTGGTGAAATAAGGTTGTTAATTTTTAGGTTGAGCACACAGAGGCATGGTAAAGAGGAGGAGATCAAAAACACATCAGGGCTCATCTCTAGAAGAGCTTTGCTCTTTGTCGTCTGAGAACTGGAGTTCCTTTGAAGGATTTTAAGCATTTTTATGCACCAGACTACTCCTGAGGCAGAAGGACAATTAAAAATCCAGTGATATAAACTGTCCTGGCAAGAATTAAGTGACCTGATCTGAAGGTGTAGCAATGGCAATAAAGAGAAGATAGATTTAAAAGCTATTAGGAAGGTCAAATCAATAATTATCTGTGGCATACTGAATGGCAAGCATGGGAGTAAGATATTTAGGGTGACTCCTGGATTTCTGATCTGGAGAACTTGAAGGACAGAGATATTAGTCATCAAGAGAGGCCATAGAAAATGAGGAATGTGTCCAAGAGGAGGAAGAGGAAGCATGTTGGGGTTATGATGCCTAGGTAAAATACGCAGATGGAGATACATGTTGCTGTTAGAAATATAGGTGTCAAGTTAGAAGAAAATCAATATAGATGCTAGAGCTTTGAGGGTCACCAGTACACTATAAGAATTTTAGCAGCAGCTATGGGCATGGTCAGGAGAAGGCAATGGCACCCCACTCTAGTACTCTTGCCTGGAAAATCCCATGGACAGAGGAGCCTGGAGGGCTGCAGTCCATGGGGTCGCTGAGGGTCGGACACGACTGAGCGCCTTCGCTTTCACTTTTCACTTTCATGCATTGGAGAAGGAAATGGCAACCCACTCCAGTGTTCTTGCCTGGAGAATCCCAGGGACAGGGGAGCCTAGTAGGCTGCCATCTGTGGGGTCGCACAGAGTCGGACATGACTGAAGTGACTTAGTAGTAGTAGTATGGGCATGGTCTGACAGAATGTGGTACACTGGAGAAGGGAATGGCAAACCACTTTAGCATTCTTGCCTTGAGAATCCCATGAACAGTATCAAAAGGCAAAATGAAAGGATACTGAAAGAGGAACTACCCAGGTTGGTAGGTGCCAAATAAGCTACTGGAGACCAGTGGATAAATAACTCCAGAAAGAATGAAGGGATGGAGCCAAAGCAAAACATACCCAGTTGTGGATGTGGCTGCTGATAAAAGCAAGGTCCGACGCTGTAAAGAGCAATACTGCATAGGAACCTGGAATGTCAGGTCCATGAATCAAGGCAAATTGGAAGTGGTCAAACAGGAGATGGCAAGGGTGAGTGTCAACATTCTAGGAATCAGCGGACTAAAATGGACTGGAATGCATGATTTTAAATCAGATGACCATTATATCTACTACTGCGGGCAGGAATCCCTTAGAAGAAATGGAGTAGCCATCATGGTCAACAAAAGAGTCTGAAATGCAATACTTGAATGTAATCTCAAAAACGACACAATGATCTCTGTTGGTTTCCAAGGCAAACCCTTCAATATCACAGTAATCCAAGCCTATGCCCCAACCAGTAACGCTGAAGAAGCTGAAGTTGAACGGTTTTATGAAGACCTACAAGACCTTTTAGAACTAACACCCAAAAAAGATGTCCTTTTCATTCTAGGGGACTGGAATGCAAAAGTAGGAAGTTAAGAAACACCTGGAGTAACAGGCAAATTTGGCCTTGGAATGCAGAATGAAGCAGGGCAAAGGCTAATAGAGTTTTGCCAAGAGAATGCGCTGGTCATAGCCAACACCCTCTTCCAAAAACATAAGAGAAGACTCTACACATGGACATCACCAGATGGTCAACACCAAAATCAGATTGATTATATTCTTTGCAGCCAAAGATGGAGAAGCTCTACACAGTCAGCAAAAACAAGACCGGGAGCTGACTGTGGCTCAGATCATGAACTCCTTATTGCCAAATTCAGACTTAAATTGAAGGAAGTAGGGAAAACCACTATGCCATTCAGGTATGACCTAAATCAAATCCCTTATGAATATACAGTGGAAGTGAGAGATAGATTTGAGGGACTAGATCTGATAGACAGAGTGCCTGATGAACTATGGATGGAGGTGCGTGACATTGTACAGGAGAGAGGGATCAAGACCATCCCCATGGAAAAGAAATGCAAAAAAGCAAAATGGCTGTTTGGGGAGGCCTTACAAATAGCTGTGAAAAGAAGAGAAATGAAAAGCAAAGGAGGAAAGGAAAGATATAAGCATCTGAATGCAGAGTTCCCAAGAATAGCAAGGAGAGATAAGAAAGCCGTCCTCAGCAATCAATGCAAAGAAATAGTGGAAAAGAACAGAATGGGAAAGACTAGAGATCGCTTCAAGAAAATTAGGGACACCAAGGGAACATTTCATGCAAAGATGGGCTCGATAAAGGACAGAAATGGTCTGGACCTAACAGAAGCAGAAGATACTAAGAAGAGGTGGCAAGAATACACAGAAGAACTGTACAAAAAAAATCTTCATGACCCAGATAATTATGATGGTGTGATCATTTACCTAGAGCCAGACATCCTGGAATGTGACGTCAAGTGGGCCTTAGAAAGCATCATTATGAACAAAGCTAGTGAAGGTGATGGAATTCCAGTTGAGCTATTTCAAATCCTGGAAGATGATGCTGTGAAAGTGCTGCACTCAATATGCCAGCAAATTTGGAAAACTCAGCAGTGGCCACAGGACTGGAAAAGGTCAGTTTTCATTTCAGTCCCAAAGAAAGGCAATGCCAAAGAATGCTCAAACTACCACACAATTGCACTCATCTCACACGCTAGTAAAGTAATGCTCAAAATTCTCCAAGCCAGGCTTCAGCAATACGTGAACTGTGAACTCCCTGATGTTCAAGCTGGTTTTAGGAAAGGCAGAGGAACCAGAGATCAAATTGCCAACATCCAATGGATCATGGAAAAAGCAAGAGAGTTCCGGAAAAACATCTATTTCTGCTTTGTTGACTGCCAAAGCCTTTGACTGTGTGGATCACAATAAACTGTGGAAAATTCTGAAAGAGATGGGAATACCAGACCACCTGACCTGCCTCTTGAGAAATCTGTATGCAGGTCAGGAAGCAATAGTTAGAACTGGACATGGAACAACAGACTGCTTCCAAATAGGAAAAGGAGTACGTCAAGGCTATATATTGTCACCCTGCTTATTTAACTTCTATGCAGAGTACATCATGAGAAACACTGGGCTGGAAGAAGCACAAGCTGGAATAAAGATTGCTGGGAGAAATATCAATAACCTCAGATATGCAGGTGACACCACCCTTCTGGCAGAAAGTGAAGAGGAACTAAAAAGCCTCTTGATGAAAGTGAAAGAGGAGAGTGAACAAGTTGGCTTAAAGCTCAACATTCAGAAAACGAAGATCATGGCATCTGGTCCCATCGCTTCATGGGAAATAGGTGGGGAAACAGTGGAAACAGTGTCAGACTTTATTTTTCTGGGCTCCAAAATCACTGCAGATGGTGATTGCAGCCATGAAATTAAAAGACACTTACTCCTTGGAAGGAAAGTTATGACCAACCTAGATAGCATATTCAAAAGCAGAGACATTACTTTGCCAACAAAGGTCTGTCTAGTTTTTCCAGTGGCCATGTATGGATGTGAGAGTTGGACTGTGAAGAAGTTGGCTCATGGGAAGAGTTGACTCATTGGAAAAGACTCTGATGCTGGAGGGATTGGGGGCAGGAGGAGAAGGGGACAACAGAGGATGAGATGGCTGGATGGCATCACTGACTCGATGGCCGTGAGTTTGAGTATACCCCGGGAGTTGGTGATGGACAGGGAGGTTGGCATGCTGGGATTCATGGGGTCACAAAGAGTCAGACACGACTGAGTGACTGAACTGAACTGATGGGCATGGTTAAGCTTGTACAGGGTGAGAATATTGAATGCATTGAACAAAAGAAGAAACAGCTGATAGATGAAAAAGGAAGGGCGAGATCCAACACTACAGAAGTAGATAGAAGGTAGTTTACCCATTCTCCTCCCTATGCTTTATTTTGCATAAGCAGAAAAATCTACAAACAATACCATTTCTGGGAAATGACCCTAGACATCTCCCTGTTTACTTTTTATCAGTTTGATTTTGCTTTCAGTCTTCTAGTTCATAAATTAGTGGTTGTGTACCACAGCTTTAGGTGTAGGATGGGGTGAAAAACAGAGAAAAACAAATAAAAAATAAGGAACTGTTAATGCCAATGGGCATTGAAATTCAGAAGTCAAGAACAGGTAAAATGAAGATGCCAGTAAACACAAGACAAGTGGCAAGATTCATAAACTTTGTAAGGCTAAAGTCTTTTTAAAAAATTAGTTTATTTTTTAATTGAAGGGTGATTGCTTTACAGAATTTTGTTTTCTGTCAAACATTAACGTGAATCAGCCATAGGTATACATATATCCCCTCCCTCTTGAAGCTCCCTCTCATCTACCTCCCCATCCCACCACTCTAGGTTGATACAGAGCCCCTGTTTGAGTTCCCTGAGACATACAGCAAATTCCCATTGGCTATCTGTTTTACATTTGGTAATGTAAGTTTCTAGTTACTCTCTCCATGCATCTCACCCTCTCCTCCTTTCTCCCCGAGTCCATAAGTCTCGTTCTCTATGTCTGTTTGCCCATTGCTGCCCTGCAAATAAATTCATCAGTACCATCTTTATAGATTCCATATATATGTGTTAGTATACAATATTTATCTTTCTCTTTCTGACTTACCTCACTCTGTATAATAGGCTCTATGTTCATCCATCTCATTAGAACTGACTCAAATGCATTCCATTTTATGACTGCATAACATTCCATTGTGTGTATGTACCACAACTTCTTTATCCATTCAGCTGTCTATGGACATCTAGGTTGCTTCCATATTTTACCTATTGTCAATAGTGCTGCAAAGGAAACCGTAAACAAGGTGAAAAGACAACCCTCAGAATGGGAGAAAATAACAGCAAATGAAACAACTGACAAAGGATTAATTTCCAAAATATACAAGCAACTCATACAACTCAACACCAGGAAAGCAAACAACCCAATCAAAAAATGGGAAGAAGACCTGAATAGACATTTCTCCAAAGAAGACATACAGATGGCTAACAAACATATGAAAAGATGCTCAACATCGCTCATTATTAGAGAAATGCAAATCAAAACTATAATGAGATATCACCTCACACCAGTCAGAATGGCCATCATCAACAAGTCTACAAACAATAAATGCTGGAGAGGGTGTGGAGAAAAGGGATTGCTCTCGCACTGTTAGTGGGAATGTAAACTGATATAGCCACTATGGAAGATGGTATGGAGCTTCCTTATAAAACTAGGAAAAAAACTACCATATGCCCCCAGCAATCCCACTCCTAGGCAAATACCCTGAGGAAGCCAAAACTGAGAAAGACACAAGTACCCCCAGTGTTCACAGCAGCATTGTTTACAGGATGGACAGGGAAGCCTGGTGTACTGCAGTCCATGGGATCACAAAGAGTAGGACACAGCTGAGCGACTGAACTGAACTGTAAGTCTTTTAATCCGGGTCCTGTTCAGGAACTGGGAGATTAAAAAGGATCCACATCTACCCGTCTTTTTCCTAGCCATGAGAGAGTTGGGTGAATAAATAAATTCAGCATCTTCAAGGTCCTTCTCACCTTGATTATGCTCATGCTTTTCATTCTCCCAGCTAGCATCATCTAATGGGAAGAATAAGGACTTTAGAGCCATCAAGATCTGGTTCAAATTTTGGCTGGGCTATATATATATATATATATATATATATATATATATTACCTGTGTGACCTTGGGAAAATGATTTAATCACTTTAAGTCTCAAAATCCCCATCCGTAAAATGAGAAAACCTACCTCTCATTGTTGTTGTACAAAACGAGTGCTCAGTGATTGGAGCTTATTACCATTAATATTTGAAGGCAAATAAAACCATCTTTAGTGCCAACAGTTAAATCCAAGGAGCTTCTTGCCACCACTTCTGCATGGATCAGGTTTCTTTCCTCCCTGATGCAACTTTTAGGAAACTGCTTATTTTTCAGTGACTGTACTATGAACTGTGAGGGATAAAAGATGTATGAATCTTCATTCCTGCCCTCAAGGAATTTACAGTCTATTAAGAGATCATGTATAGAACTTTAAAAAATAATTAATAAAACAGAATCTGTATGTTCACAAGTATGTTAATGCATAAAACAGCACATGGAAAGACGCATCAAACTGGTGATAGGAATTATCTAGGACTGGATTTGAGGATTAGGAGAGTTTATTACACTGTTTGAATTTTACAGAATGAGAATGGATTAAAAACTAAATAGAATGAGAGCAGCAGAAGAAAAACCAATAGCTAGTAATGAATGTAGCAACATAAAGTAATGAGTGTTCCCTTTAGCTAGTGCCAAATACATAATTGGCTGGGATCACAGCAGAAGCAATAGTCCCACCAAGTGCTGGGACTGTCCAAATGAGTTTAGAAGACAATGAAGACAGACCATTTGAGTAACGGCAGAGAAGAAGTGAAGCTTGGAGTACTAAATTGATGCCAGGAAATTGGTGATGCCAATTGGTTGGATGGCATCACCGATTCAATGGATGTGAACTTGGGCAAAATCCAGGAGATGGTGAGGGACAGGGAAGCCTGGCGTGCTGCAGTCCATGGGGTCATGAAGAGTCCGAGACAATTTGATGACTGAACAATAGAGGGGAGTTGAATGTTAAAATATTTGGATTTTCGGTGCCCAAATTAAGCACATCTTAGAACTTTAGGAAGCCGTCAGTCTCTTTCTCCCACTGCATACTCAACATTGAATTCCAATCAGATCTTAGACAGTTTCAGCTATGCCTCAGGCTAGTCACAAGCAAGAGAAGTCCAGCCTTAATATGTTGCCATCGTGAGTTCATAGGCACTGGGGAGCCATTGAAGGTTCTTGAGCAGTAGAAAAACTGTGTGTTAGGAGTATCTGTGTATGGTTTGGGGGAGTGCTTCTCAGGGGGCAGGCAGGCAGGGGAATGTTGTGATATAATTACAACTTTGTTTAAAGTTTACCTTTCCCTCACACCTGCCATGCTGTGAAGGAGAGTCTGTTTGGTGTTTGTTTTGTCTGACTCACCACCCACTGAATTATTTTGTCATGAATGTAGCAGCTTCAAGAGTTAGGGTAAAGACACAGACTAGAGTGAGTTCTATATTCTGTGTGACCTCAACCTACTCAGTCTGAGCTGTTTAATTTGTATCCAAGGGATGTGACAAGATTCTGTTTTTCAAAGGTGACCTAGTAGGTCACCTAGTATCCTAGACTCAATGTGAATAAATGAAAAACTCACTTCTATCTCTTTGTGTCTAAGGTGTTTTGTGTGTAAAATATTTGTGTGGTATGTTCCTGCTATTACTTCTATAAATAAAATTGTACTCTCACTGTCTCAAAGAGTTCCTATTACTCATATTGGAAATCTCTGCGTTTTCACTATTAAAACAATTTGCTTAGGAGTTGGAGAGTTTTTTAACACCCAGCCTCATCAAGCACATTTTCTTCCTGGCCTGAACACACGCATAACTAGATGGTGTCTGACAGGACGTGAGCTGGGGTCTGCCACTGAATGGGGTGAGAAAAATTTAGTGCCACTGCAAGGGCACCGGATACTGTGGTTTGGTTTCCTACACTGCACAACAGGTTCACAGGGGCAAAAATCAATACTCCCAAAGTATGTGTACTAGCCCCAAGAAGATAACTTAAATGAGACTGACTCAGATAAGTATTTGATACTTCCCTCAAACTTCAGGGACTTCTACGACTCCAGATTTCTTCCCATTCTCTCTCCTCATTTTATGTTAATTATTATAGTCCTCACTCCATCCAGGGGACTTCCCTGATGGCTCAGACAGCAAAGAATTTGCCTACAGTGCAGGAGACCCAGGTTCAATCCCTGGGTTGAGAAGATCCCCTGGAAAAGGGAATAGCAACCCACTCCAGTATTCTTGCCTGGAGAATTCCATGGACAGAGGAGCCTGGCGAGCTACAGTCCATGAGGGTCACAAAAATCAGACGTGACTGAGCAACTAACACTCTGTGCCAGACACTGTTATAAGTATTTTATTTATATCTATATATTTTCTTACAGTGTAGGTACTATTTGTTCCCCATTTTAAAATAGAGAAACTGATACACGGAGGGTCAAGTAACATATCCAAGGTCACACAGACTAGTTAGGGTCAAAGTCACCATTCAAACACTGGCTGGCTGATTCCAAGAACCATGGCCGTGGCCTATCGTACTGATTGAATTTTATAAATGAGAATGTGTATGTATTTGGGGTTCTCCTTATCTTCATTGATAGCTATTTCCTTTCAAGACTAGATTCTCCTCATTTGATATTAAGCCAGTGCTTTCCAGCTCCTTCAATAATCCCCTCACCTGCTTCCTCAGCCCCTCTTCTCAGAGGCTCCTTCCCCATTCATATATGTTCAGCTGAGTTCCATTCTTAAAAAGCAGAATTACTAAGGTGCTCTCTCTTCCCTTTCTTCACCACCAAACTTCTTGGAACATTAATCCTTATAGACAGCTGAACACCTTGCAGTCAGGTTTCTCTTTCAAGACCCTACAGCAAGTACTTTCTCAGAATCCAGCTAAGTCCTCATAATCACCCACCATCTGGTGGCTTCTTTGTAGTTCTTTTGCCAAACATCTCTGCTCATTTGACTCTGTGGTCAGTTACCTTGTCGAAAATCCCTACTGCCTTGTGGGTTACAGCACAGTGACCTCTTGCTGATGCTCTTTCCTCCTATCCTCTCCCACCTCCTGTGCTAACTTGGCACTCTTGCCCACAAATGGGTGCTCTCCAAGAGCCTTCCTCTGTTCTCGCCTCCTGTTTGGTGTGCCTGCTTCCCTTGATCTCATCCACACCCACAACTTAAGTGATCACCTCCCTTTTACATCTCTATTTCTAGTTCCAGCTCCCTAGACATCTAGATCTGCATTTCTAGCTCCGTTTGGAGGTTCAACATGTTGCAAAGTAAACCCACGTGTATCCCTGAACTCTCACTTCCCTTGGGAGGGCCTCACTAACCGTCGATTAAATACCTCTAGGATCAATACAATTTTAATTCTGCCTGCAAGAACTATCAGTTAAAATGGTGACTCATTGCTCATATTTCAGTGAATGTAAAATAAAATTAATAGGAAACATGAAGTATAAAAAAATGTGAATCAGATGGACAAAGAAAGAGCAGTTAATATTTTATGTCAGCTGTAGCATGACTAACCAGAGCACACTTTCATGTACTGCTGATATATTCATTCCTTTCTCTGTCCATGGTTTCGAAACAGTCACCACATTTTACCCTCTTCTATAAATTCCTCAGATTCTTAAATTGTCCCCAGAATCTCGGCAGATGAAAGTTTAGGGGCTCCTCCCTTTCAAACAACACATTTGAGACTGTTTTTTTCATCTTTGATTAAGATCACGTATAATGGACCAGAACCTTTAGCAACATCACAGTTTAGCAGCAAACTAGAAAAAACTGGAAACTTAACAATCATCTCTTCTGGCGCAAAAGAAAGCCATAGAGTACAACTGGAAAGAGATATTTAGGCAAACAAAACTCATCCAAAACAAACAGTAGATTAACATCTTTGTTAAGATGTCCAAGAATGGACACATGTCCTTCCCTAGTAACTCATTCCCACAATTAAACAACTATTACAGACCTCTCAGAACTAAGAGGCATAAATTGCCTGCAGAGAGACTTAAATGTGTTTTGGTTTCATGTCCAAAGGATCTATTTCAGAACCATTGTGCCAAACTGGCCCTCTTATCCTCTCCCTGATTAAAAAAAGAATGATGATATTTTTGTGGGCATGTTCTGAAGAAGCTCTGACCCCTGCAACATAGTCCAGGGAAGAAACCATCCTGAGGGCAGGATGAATCATATATTGGCACCTAGTGAGTCAGTTAACCCTGTGAATGAGCAAGCAAGCACAGTACACAAGGAGCAGGGCAGGAAGGGCCAAAGGAAGGAGCTCAGGAATAAATCAAATTATCCGTTGACATCTTGAAGGCCACCGGGCTGACAGGGACAGTGAAGAGGTTAGAAAGCAACTGGATGGGGAGCCCTGTTAGTAAATGAAGACTCTCTCAAGTGGGCAGACTCTAATTAACCTTTTAGTATTTTCCTTCATGGTGTCACTCTTTATGGCAAAAACCCTCAGAAACCTATCCCCAGGCCTTCCTCCACAGTGGAGAAAACCAGACCACGTGGAGCCCTGCCTCTCATTACTGCTTTTACCTAATTTGCATGTGGTTTTTCTGATTATACTGCTTTTGCCATAAGATGAAGTATTAGCCAGGGAAACCAGTAATGGAGTTTGCACAGCACCTTGACTGAAATCATTATCTCATTTGGTCAGTATCCAAACCAAGTTCTTGGCTCCCCTCATTTCCGTGGTTAAAAGTATAAATCATTGCATAGATTTGCCTGTTATCTCACCTTTTCCTCCCTCTTTCTCTTTCTATGCATTTAACTCTGTTTTTCTTTTAGTTAACAGTAGTCTCTTCCCACTTTCAATAGATTACCCCCTGAGCAAGACTGCCCACTGTACAAATGGCCTGTCTGTAGTGGACATTTAACAAACGTTTCTTGTATGAAAAGAATGACTAACCTAATCATATCATCAGTTATATCTACACTCTTGCTACTTACTTTCTCAGGAAGAGTCAAATCAGTCCTTCATTGTTGGCCAACTTTTCACAGGGAGTTCTTGGATTCTAAATCTATGTAGAGATTTATCTCTTAAATCTCTATAATATATATTTTCTGCTTTCTTTTATGTACTCCCCACCCCCACCTCCACCCAAATTCAGCATTCACTTGAAGATGACAGGCCCTTTCCTAGACTCTCTCTTCCAGAAAACAGAGCTGTGCCCCACCTCTGGGCACAGAGTATGTGTATCTTTCTAAGAGGAGGTCAAGTCAGTTTTATAGTCTGGGTTCTCAACTCCAGAAGCCTAGTTCTGTCTCCTTATTCATAGATACATGGCCTGTTTTCCTCAATATAGCACAACCTGGGGCATGGGAGCGGGTCACAAGAAATAGGCAAGAGGAATACTTAACAATTCTAGGCAGAGTTTCCCATGAAGTTGAAGAGCAAAGAACAGACACTGCCTGGGGGTCATCCTTGGGGATCAGTAGCTCCTATATCTGACCTCTGGTCAAGGCTCCTGCTAGACCTCAGCAGGGGACTCAAATTCTGATCCCCAATTTCTCACCAACCAGAAGTGTGACCTTGGACAAACAGACCCCAGATCTGTTTATTCTTCTGTGAAACGGGCACAAATATAATTTTCCCACTAAGACATAGGATTTCTGTGAAAATCAAAATGACAGAAAATCAGAGCTTGGCTTAAATGAAGCAAAGGAGGTTATAAAAAGAAAATGATTTGTCCAAATTTCTACGGCTTTTTTCAGAGTCTCTTTCAACCTAAACTCCCAGCTTCAACTGTTCTGAAGATCCTAGACTCTCAGCTCCTTCCACTGCTCCAGGCTGTAGGTGAAAACACTGGGAAGATGATAATGTGCTGGGTTTGATATGTTATTATTATTTTTATTATTATATTTATAATCATGTAAGGATTGTTATGAGTTCTTGTCCTGTAATGGCTCAGCTGGTAGACAATCCGCCTGCAATGTGGGAGATCTAGGTTCGATCTCTGGGTTAGGAAGATCCCCTGCAGAAGGGAAAGGCTACCCACTCCAGTATTCTGACCTAGAGAATTCCATGGACTTATAGTCTATGGGGTCGCAAAGAGTCGGACACGACTGAGTGACTTTCACTTTCTTTCAATGTTATGGATAGTTTATGTGTTGTCTTACATCCTTAAAAGTAGAAACGACAAAATTTAATCATTAAAAGCCAAATTTTTATGCTTCCCACTTTATTTTTTGGTATTAGACAAAATGACACCAAAAAACTTTCCTCTTGGGTTTTGAAGCCTGTTTCCTCCTTTCATAGCTCCACCTGTGTGTAGATGCTGAGGTTCCAAGGAGACTCATATCTATTTATAAATAAAAAGTACTACTTACCTTCTCCCTGCTCCCCACATCCTTCATGGGCTTTGACCTAAGTCCATTGAAAAGTGGGAAAAGAGTAAAGGCGGAATTCTTGGTGGGAGTTGTGCAGGGTGATCCAAAGTGGGGAAAAGATCTGCCAGCAGTTCTTCTGGGGCTTGCACAATTATTAAAATGAGAAAAAGAAAAAAGGCAGGGGGCAAAACATCTGGGGATGATAAGGAGGACATAAGCAAACTCTGGAATTAAAAAAAAGAAAAGGCCAATTGTTGTCCAGAAAGGAGCATAGCACTTCAAAACAGATGTTTTGCTTGAAATTTTCCAGAACGGAACAAATGAGAGAGGAGAAGCAAGACCAAGAACTGGAGCACAGTGAGAATGTCAGCAACACTGACTCTCAAAGAGTTAATGTGGATTTTGACATGCACAGGTTCTTCATCTTGCACTTCCAAATGCTGTCCCTTCAAAACTCCCTTATTTATCCATGTCCAAGTGCAGGGAGAGATGTGCTTAGTATCCAACTCCAGATGAGAAAGGTATGCATGCATGTTCAGTTGTGTCCAACTCTTTGCAACCCTATGGACTGCAGCCTGCCAGTCTCCTCTGTCCACAGGATTCTCCAAAAAATGGCACACCAATGGAAAACAGCAAGCCAAAGGCAAGTCTCCTTTAATAAGAAAATAATTCTGGGTGG
Organism: Budorcas taxicolor; assembly: GCF_023091745.1. NCBI lineage: Eukaryota > Metazoa > Chordata > Mammalia > Artiodactyla > Bovidae > Budorcas > Budorcas taxicolor. The sequence goes on from NC_068914.1 coordinate 27,023,047, forward strand.
GGGAAGGAGGGAAGAGCTAAGCAGAACCAGTATTGCCCGCTGGAATAACTAAGTTACAAACACAACTCATGAGCCAGGGTGGAGAACCAAACCTATTAATAAGAAAAGTAGCTGAAGTCTCATGCTCCTTTCTGTTACCTGATGTGGGAGTTAAGCATATGTGTTGAAGTAAATTTGTGAAAGTCACATACCAGTGTCACTGAAGATAAGAAAAGGAACAACATACAAAGCTGCACCATTAACCTGCAGCCAAAGGAGGCACTGCCTATGCTTGGCTTCCTGTATGCAGTGTAGGAGGGTACAGAGTGAAGGGCTTTGAAAGCTCAGAACGGGACTAAACAAGTCACAAATGGATCCATCTGTGTTGTTGCAAATGGCAATATTTCATTATTTTTTATGACAGTAATATCCCATTGAATGTATATATATGTATACAAACATATGTATGCATGTATATGGGTATATACACATATATATCATATATATACATGATATATATATATATAATTTGTTTTTATGTGTGGCAGTTTTAAATTATTAGTTTTTAAAGTCAATAATTTTTTAATGGAAACAACTTGACCAAAAATCTGTCAAAAAATTAAAAAAAGTTTAATCAAAGAGAGAACACATACACACACACATATACACCACATCTTCTTTATCCACTCATCTATTGGTGGCCACTTAGGTTGCTTCCATATCTTGGCTATTGTAAATAATGCTACAGTGAACATAGGGGTGTATATATATTTTTGAATTAGGGTCTTTATTTCCTTTGGATAAATACCCAGGAGTGGAGTTATATAATAGTAGGATCATATAATAGTTCTATTTTAAATTTTTTGGAGAATCTCCATACTGTTCTTCACAGTGGCTGCACTAAATTTACATTCCTACCAAAAGTATATTAGGGTTTGCTCTTCCTCACTCCTTGCCAACAATTTGTTGTTACCTTTTTAATAATAGCCATTCTGACAGATATAAGGTGATATCTCATTGTGGTTATGATTTGCATTTCTCTGATAATTAGTGGTGTTGGGCATCTTTTCATGTGCTTGTCAACCATCTGTATGTCTTCTTGAAAAAAATATCCATTCAGATGCTCTGCCCATTTTTTAAAAATTGGATGATGTGGTTTTTTTTTTATGTTGAGTTATATGAGTTCTTTGTATATTTTGAATATTAACCCCTTATCAGATATATAATTTTTGAATATCTTTTTCCAACAAGTAGGTGGCCTTTTAATTTTGTTGATAGCATCTTTCACTGTGCAAAAGCTTTTTAGTTTGAGGCAGTGAAACTAAATAAACTTTTGTTTATTTTTGGTTTTGTTTTCCTTGCCTGAGGAGACATCCCCCCCCCCCCAAAAAAAAACTAAGACCAATGTCAAAGAGCTTACTGTATGTATTTTCTTCTAAAAGTTTTATGGTTTTAGGTCTTCATTTAAGTCTTTAATCAATTTTGAATTTATTTTTGTGCACGATATGAGAGAGTAGTCCAGTTTGATTCTTCTCCATGTAGCTGTCCGGTTTTGCCAGCACCATTTATTGAAGAGGCTGTTTTTTTCCTCATTGTATATTCTTGCTTCCTTTATGATAGATTAATTTCCCATGTAAGTTTGGATTCATTTCTGAGCTCTCTATTTTGTTCCATTGATCTATATGTGTTTGTACCAGTACCACACTGTTTTGATTAAGGCAGCTTTGTACTATAGTTTGAAATCAGGGAGCATGATATTTCCAGCTTTGGTTCTTCTTCCCCACTTTAATTATTCAAGGTCTTTTGTTTTTCCATACAAATGTTAAAATTATTTGTTCTAGTTCTATGAAAAATGACATTGGTATTTTGATAGGGATTGCACTGAATCTGTAGATAGCCTTGAATCATGTGGTCATTTTGGCAGTATTAATTATTCCAACCCATGGACACAGTATGAGTCATGAATGCTTTTAAGATAATCATGGCTACAATATAACAATATTTCTATTCAAGCATCCTTTCAGTTCAGTTCAGTTCAGTTCAATTCAGTAGCTCAGTTGTGTCTGACTCTTTGTGACCCCATGAATCGCAACACACCAGGCCTCCCTGTCCATCACCAACTCCCGGAGTTCACCCAAACTCATGTGCATCGAGTTGGTGATGCCATCCAACCATCTCATCCTCTGTCGTCCCCTTCTCCTCCTGCCCCCAATCCCTCCCAGCATCAGGGTCTTTTCCACTGAGTCAACTCTTCTCATGAGGTAGAACCATGCAACTGAGGGAGAACTTTATTGACCTGACCATGTTTGTTTATATAGTAACTAAGGCAGGTCTTTCGTGTTTCAATAAACATTTGACTCCAGACCAGCACTGTCCAAGAGAGATATAATAGGAATCACATAGGAATTTAAATTTTTTAGTACCACATTTTAAGGCAACATATTGTATTTAACATGATCTATCCAAAATATTAATATTTCAACATGTAATCAACATAAAAAATATTAAATGAGATACTTTCTTTTTTTTCACTGCTGCTGCTGCTGCTAAGTCACTTCAGTCATGTCCAACTCTGTGCGACCCCATAGACGGCAGCCCACCAGGCTGCCCCATCCCTGGGATTCTCCAGGCAAGAACACTGGAGTGGGTTGCCATTTCCTGCCTTTAAAATTTGATGAGTATTGTTCACTTACAGCACATCTCAATTAGGACTAGCCGCATGTCAAGAGCTCAGTAACCACATGTGACTAATGACTGCCATGTCTAAACTGTCTAGTACATATCTAAACTGTCACCAGTTTGACATAATGATATTCCTTTAACCTCTTATTTTTGCAAACTGTTCCTTAACCTTATTGCAAGAACTTCTGACAGTGTTTCATCTAACCTATCACAGAACATAATACATATCTTCAGTTGAAGCAAAAATAAATTTTACAGAACAATGGAAGTTTGGTGGCACTTCTATTAAAGAGTCATGGTATGTCAATGTGTCCTGACATATTTATTAGGAACCACAGGTATAGTGAGGGAACGAGGGGTTGAAGAGGAAACAAAATGTTTCTAAAAAAGGATTCAACCCCAAATTATCAGAATGTCTCTTTGATGGCTTCAATAATAAATTGTCAACTTGAAGCACTTTGGAGCATCTAGTTCAACCTCCTTCTTTTAACAGAGGTAGAGACCCAGAAGTTAGTATCTGGTTCAAGGTCACCCAGAAGCTACTGCCAGGGCTTAATGTCTAATTAACATTGAGGGTTTAATTTAGATCAGCAGAGTTAAAGGATCAGGAAATTATATATTTGTATAATATATATGACGTGTATACAATTATACACATTTTAGGCTTATTCTAAAAGTATGAAAACAGGGTACAGGGTGATCCAAATAACCTCTAAAACCGTTTTATATTTTCATCACCAAGATATTTTAAGACAGTTCGTTGTTAGTATGTTTGCTGTGTAAATAATATTTACTTTAGAGTTTGGAAATGCCCCTATGTTGAACAACTAAATTAACTATGGACCTTGAGGTTGAAGGGAAATGCTTTTGCCTTCTGGTAGAATAATTCACATTTTTGAACAACAGCCAAAACACTTAAAGGACATGCATTTGCATTTTGTATTTAATGTAACAAACAACAGCAGAAAACATAAATTAGACATACATCCCCTTATTAATTTGCTTTTCTGAAGTCAGTTGTAAGTATGTTGATTCCCCTCTCTCCCTTTGTTTTTCCCTTGGGATGGTGCCTAACCACAATGAAGCTGTAATTGGAGAACATAGAAGGATTGATTTGAGAATGTCACAAATGTTGTTAATAAACTTCCATTGACATAAAATATTCATTAATTCATTCTGTAGGCAATCAAATTCACCATGTCTAGGGCATATTGTAGAGAATGAAACTAACTGGCTGAAAAGGCAGATAAAAGGAATTTTTAAATATTTTAATTTTAAAGTAAAATAGTAAAAATGTAAATCTCAGTGTTAGAGTTGCCAAAATGCATTAGGCCTTTATGTACACAACATTTCAGCCAAACAGCTCTGGAAGAAAGTCCTTTGACCACAGAAGAGTTTTCTTTTCACTCCCTAGTAATCTCAATTCCCTGCTTAATCTTCAGTTATAATTTAATACATGCAAATTAAAATGTTTGTTTTAGCGATCTAAAAAAGGAAATAAACTACATATTCCTTAAATCACCCATTCTATTCCAAAAGATCAAGTTTATAACTGATAATAAATTGACTTGATTTTCACAGTTGCTTTCAATTAAATCAAAACGGCTCTGTTTAGAATATATGAAAAACAGAAAGGTATAAAAGCAAATTCTTTTAAAATGTGGATAAAATGCTACCCACAACTTCATTAGTTGTATTTTCCGTTGCATACTATTTAATAGAATAGCATGTCATTAACCTTGATCATACATGGTCTAGAAGTAAATCATACTGAGAAATTTTTTTATTTTATCCTGTAATTACTCCATTAGGATTTTATTTGCCAACTGTGAAAAATGTGAGTGCCTCTATGAGATATCATGTAATTTAACTCTTCACATGAAACTTACAGTCTGGCTAATGGAGTCACTACAGAATTATGGAAGCTCCTTGTCACAAACTGCTTATAAGACAATGTTCAAATATCTTTACATAGCTTGAAATTATTTAGAATGTGCTACTTTTACTTTCATGTCAAACAATCAATTTTTTTCTTATCTGGTAGCTAATACCCTTATGGCCTGAGTGAGTGGGGTTTTTTGAGACAATCAAGGAAAGGAGGCTACATTTTACCTCTGGATAGTTTAGAGCCTGGGTTAGCTGAGAGAAGGGAAATATGGAAGAGACTAGAGTGGAGTTCATGGATGCACTGAAAGAGAAACGAAGCCAGAAATGAAGATGGAATGGGAGCCCTGGGGGAGGTGCACAAATCTTGAGAGGCCTGTGGTTGGAGGGGCTCTAGCTGACTTCTGGAATGCAGAGATCTCAGGAGAACCCAGACCACTTGAAGGTGATTGATTCACAAATCTGCATGTGGGTGTGGCTGAAAAGAAAGGGCCTCTCATTCTTAGCTACAAGAAAAGTCTCTCTGAACCTTATATTCTTAAAACAATAGTGCATTCAAATTTTACCCAGGCAATGCTCACCATATCATAGGTACCTATTAAATAAAACTGAAAAACCAGTTGAGCAAAGCTAAGGGAGTTTGGCACAATTCTAGAGATGAGTCTGTGCTCACGTGTAGGCCTACACAAGAACTGTTAAAGAGTAGCTAAGCAAGAATGGGCCAGTCAAAATCAGTAAAACAAGGATCTTCACTTAGACAAGTCATATCTATACACAGTGACTTGCTTTGTTTTAACCGATTTTTGTTGGGAGATAACTTTTTCTTTCAGCCAATGTGGATATTCATACATAATTCCAATACATTGTACATTCAGAAGAAAACTAAATCTGGCTTAAATCAGTAGTAGCACACTAACTACTGAAGAGGTTAGATTCTTTTCTCAAGATCCCAAGAACAATTTCTCAACTAACCAACCACAAAATCCACCACTGCTTTGGTGGTAACTGGCTTCTGAAAACAGCATTTTTACTGGACTGGATGTCACTGAGGAACAATAATGGCAGCTTGGTTTTATAATAACCTTGACTTGTGGTTGCATTCTTGAATGGTCATCGCTAGACAATGACTTGCTCTTGTAACCAGAAGTGCACAATTCACGTGCTTGTAACTTGTTAATCAGTAAACCATCTTGGGAAAAGAAAGCTATTGTTATCATTGAGAGTTGAAATAAAAACTCAGTTTTTCATGTTGCTGTTTCAAGAGGGCATATTACAAGATACCTCAACAATTTAGTACCCAGTGACATAACATATTCAATATGCACAGTTATTGCAAACTCTAACTTTTTAGGTAGATTTGTCAATCTGAAGATAGTTGATTGTTTAAGAAAATGAGCAAGAATTTCATCCCCAACTCTATACTTATGGAAATGAAATAATCAGGAATTGGTAAAGAGTTCTATTTTTGTGACAACAAAGAAAAGTTTAGACTATTAACCTACCTATGGCATATAAATATAGAGGGTTTAGGGCATGGTTCTTTGAATTAAAAGATATATTTAATAGCTATAATTCATAATATTCTGCAAAAAAAAAATCCAGCAATCCCAGGATTCTCCAGTCATTGGTACATGATTAATACACAATAGGAAAATAAATAGTAGGGGAATAAAAACATTAAGGAGCTTGTCCTTGTATACTATGATCTCTCTCTCCCTCTCTCATGGTAATTCATGAAATAGTTCAAATAAACCTTTGGGATCATACAGATCTGGGTTAGAATCCTATATTTGTCACTTCCTAGTGACATGCACCTGGGTGAGTTACTTAAGTTCATTGAGCCTTTGTTGTTGTTGTTTTTTCATTTAGAAAATGAATGAAATTCATTCAAATAATACTAAAGGTATTTATATCACAAGATTGCAAGGATTAAATGAGATTAATGTGAAAATCTGCTACAGATTACAGCAGGTGCTTAAGAAATTTTCTTTCCTTCCTCCTTTAAAAACAAGTTAAAATTATAGCACATTCCTCTTTACTCAGAAAATTATCATTGAAAACTTTCTCTATGAATCATCTAGAGGTAATGGGGAATATTATCTACATGGAAAGACAAGATGAACACTTTAATTTAAAGCATATTTACTTAATTTATATATGCAAACTCTACATGGCTGTTCTCCCATGGGAAAACTCTGTTATTGTCTTATACAAACCTTTGAGGTCTAACTCAGCATAGGCTTAGCCCCATATAGTAAATCCACCTCACTAAGCATTAGCAAGCAATGTAGATTTTACTGAAACCTTTGTGGACACACAAGGAAGAGGTCTATAACTGTATACCATGTGGAAAACAACCTCAAAGAACTTCTTTTCAAACTTTTTTATTTTCTTCCATAGCTCTTTTTAACTACCAGCTACTGGGTCTCCATTTCCCTTTAGAACCCATTCTCCAAATCTCTGTTATTGTCCCAAACAATCCAGCTCTAATTCTAAAGGGGCGTGCACTCCAAGACAAAGCAGAAGCTGGTATAATTAAACAGACCAAAGCTCTCTGGAAATCTGTTAAGCAACTTTCTATGGTCAAGCCAACATGCCTGTTGAGGTTAGGACATCATCCCCAACCCAAATGGCTTATCTGATTATTCACCTGACAAAAACAAACATTTCTGGTTTAGGCGATAGGGAGAGAAATTCTCTACTGATGAAAATAAAATTGAATTCTGTCCATGCCTTTGCTTTTACAATATGCCTGGCACCATAGCAAGTGTCGTGAAAGATATGAGCATCTATAAGATGCAGTATGTTGGAGATTTACTGTGATCCATTTATGGATCATATGACAGGAAAAGCTGGGAGTTCCTGTATATAGGGAATTTCTTATAGAATGTTGTAAGTAACTCAGCTTTAAGAAAGAATACGGAAAAATCAAGGTAAATATGTTTGGTTTGGAATATACTGATTTGACATTAGTGAATCAAATAGATTTTTGTGTTGGTCAATGAGACCTGGCCATAAAAATGTTCCGAATTTCTAGTATTTGCCTTCCTAGACAATGTGAAGCAGATCCAATAACCAATAGGCAGAGTCTGTGTTCTAATAAATAGGTGCAGGGAGTGCTTTGAAAAAACAAAACAAAACTGAAGCAGCTACTTGCCTATGATGTAAAGGATCATGTTATGGAAATCTTCCAACTTAGGGTTGAGTGCCTCTAGTCTGTGGCCAATGGGAAACCGCTGTTAGTTCGTGAGGAGGGAAGTGAAGTGATACAATTGGTTTTCCTGAAGACTGCTTTGAAAACTCTCTACAAAATAGCTTAGAAGTAGCAGAGAAAGAAGGTAAGAAGGCCAAGTAACAGGGTCTAGATTGGGCAGTGTGAGAGAAAGGAATGGACACACAAATGCTGAGAATTGCTCTGAAATAGTTTCCCCCAAATTGCTGACTGATCAGAAGTAGAGGAAGAAGTAAAAAGAGGAAGAGTCAAATACAACTCTGATTTGGATCTTAAGTTACTGAGGTAACAGCAATGCCATTTATGGAAATGGGGAACTTGAGATGAGTGGCCAATATGAGGTTGGGGTTAGGCAAAATTAGTCAAGAAATACTTAATACATGCCAGTTACTGGGCAAGGTGCCAGGGATACAGGGGCAAGCAACATCAACCTGCCTCTCGTCCTCACCAAGCTCACAGATGGGGGAAGAGACCAGCATTACATACATGCTTTATAGTTTATATGTAATATAATAGGGGTAATAAATTCTGTAGAAAGAATTACCTACATTCTGTGTGGTAGTTTCAGATTTAGAAATATCCAAGCCACTTTTTTATTTTTAAATGACTACAGAGAGGAGAAAAACGAGCAAACAGCTCTTGTGTGTGTTAGTTGCTCAGTCGTGCCCGACTCTTTGCGACCCCATGGACTGCAGCCCACCAGGCTCCTCTGTCCATGAGATTTGCCAGGCAAGGATACTGGAGTGGGTTGCCATTTCCTTCTCCAGCAGCTCTTAGGGCTCAGAAATCACCCTGTACTCACAGTTTTACTCACAACAGCCAAAAAGTGGAAGCAACACACAGGGGTCCATCAGCTAATGAGTGGGTAAATAAAATGTGGAGCATCCATACAATGGAATATTATTCAATTATAAAAAGGTATGAGGTACTTACAGCTTCCCAGGTGGTTCAGATGGTAAAGAATCTGCCTGCCATGTGGGAGACCTGGATTTGATCCCCGGGTTGGGAACATCACCTGAAGGAGGGCATGGCAGCTCACTCCAGTATTCTTCCCTGGAGAGTCCCCATGGATAGAGGAGCCTGGTGGGCTACAATCCATGGGGTCACAAAAAGTCAGGCACAAGAGCAACTAAGCACAGCACAGCATGCATGAAGTACTTAGTCATGATGTTACAGCATGGATGAACTTTGAAAACATTATGCTAAATAGTGAAAGAAGTCAGTTCACAAAGCATCATATATTGTATGATTCCACTTACATGAAATGTTCAGAATAGGCAAATCCATCAAGACAGAAACCCAATTAGTGGTTGACTGGGGCTGGGGGTTGGGAGGATTGAGGAGTGACAGCTAAAAGATGTAGGATTTCTTGTCAGGGTGATGAAAATGTACTCAAATTGATTATGGAGATGGATGCACAACTCTGAATATACTCAAAGCCATTGACTATTATACTTCAAATGGATGAATTGTGTAGTATGTGGATTATATCACAATACAATTGATTTTTTTGATTACCTTGTGTGGCAGAATAAAGAGGTCAGTGATAGGAGAGAAAACTCTTCATTAAAAACCCAAGAGTTCCTTTTCAGTTCAGTTATATGGAAAGTGGTTAAAAATAGGTACAATTCATAAACAGCTATTATCTTTTATACTAGCCATGATTTATGATTTTCCACAATTATCTAAACATTGAGTTTCAAATGTCAGATGGGTAAAGACAAGCTCTCTTAAAAGTATGTAACAACTTCAGATGCTGGAGATCAGAGCACATCATATCCAGCCATACTTAGAGTCCAAAATGTAGCACTTGGTTGCAGCCTCAAAAATGACAGAATGATCTTGGTTCATTTCCAAGGCACGACATTCAACATCACAGTAATTCAAGTCTATGCCCCTACCAACGATGCTGAAGAAGCTGAAGTTGATCAGTTCTTTGAAGACCTAGAAGACCTCCTAGAACTAACACCTAAAAAAGATATTCTATTCAGCATTGAGGATTGGAATGCAAAAGTGGGAAGCCAAGAGATACCTGGAGTAGCAGGGAAGTTTTGCCTTGGAGTAAAAAATGAAGCAGGGCAAAGGCTAACTGAATTCTTCCAAGAGAATGCTCTGGTTGTAGCAAACACCCTTTTTCAACAGCACAAGAGATGACTTTACACATGCACATCACCAAGTGGTCAACACCCAAATCTGCATGTGGGTCAAGAAGCAAACCCTGTATGGAATAAATGGTTCAGGACTGAGAAAGGAGTACCACAGGGCTGTCTGTTGCACCCTGTTTGTTTAACTTACACTAAGCACATCATGAAAAATGCTGGGCTGAATGAGTTACAAGCTGGAATCAAGATAGGCGGGAGAAACATCAACATCTTCAGATATGCAGATGATGCCACTTTCAAGGCAAAAAGGAACTAAACGTATGAGGGTGAAGGAGAAGACTGAAAAAGCCAGCTTAAAACTAACTGTTAAAAAAACTAAGATCATGGCATCTGGCTGGCCTCATTACTTCACGGCAAATAGAAGAGGAAAAAGTGCAAGTAGTGACAGATTTCCTCTTCTTGGGCTCTAAAATCACTGTGGATGATGACCGCAGCCATGAAATTAGAAGATGATTGCTTCGTGGCAGGAAAGCTATGACAAACCTAGACAGTGTGTGGAAAAGCAGAGACATCACTCTGCTGACAAAAGTCCATATAGGCAAGGCTATGGTCTTCCCAGTGGTCACATAGGTTTGTGAGAGCTGGACCGTAAGAAGGCAGAGCACCAAAGAATTGATGCCTTCGAACTGCGGTGCTGGAGAAGACTCCTGAGAGTCCCTTGAATAGTGAGGAGAACAAACCAGTCAATATTAAAGGAAATCAACGCTGAATCCTCATTGGAAGGACTACTGCTGAAACTGAAGCTCTAGTATTTTGGTCACCTGATGCAAAGAGCCAATTCATTGTAAAAGTCCCTGATGCTGGGAAAGTTTGAGGGCAGAAGGAGAAGAGGATGTCAGAGAATGAGATGGATGGATGGCATCTCTGATGCAACGGACATGAATTTGGGCAAACTTTGGGAGATGGTGAGGAACAGGGAGGTCTGGTGGGCTGCAGTCCATGGGGTCACAAAGAGTTGGACACAACTGGGCAAGTGAACAACAATAGCAACAAGGACCTTCACTTAGTCACAGCTGTCTAAGCAAACTTCTTGATTTAACTGTTGTAAATTCACCTTCCCTATAAACATTTTACAACATGGTTTCTGAGAAACAAAAAATTTGGTCCCAGTTGATGTGCTTCATAATTTTCCTTTAACTGAAGCTGATTTCCTTCTCAAAGAACCAGGTTTTTTCCATATTTTCATTTCTCAAAGAGATATTTCTTTTTTCGGCTGAGTCTAAGAGAGCCTAAACTGGGATTTGATCTAGTCTGGGTGGTCAGGGGATGCTTCCATAAGGAAGGGACATTTAAATTGTGATCTATAGGAATTTGATAGAGAAAAAAGAAGGAAAAAATGTTAGAGGGAAAAGCATGTATGTGGGTCCTGGGACAGAAGAAATCCTGGTACATGTTGAAAGTTGTAGCTTTATTCAAGGTAAAGAACTACCCAAATAGCATTGTCTGGTGGCTGGTTTTCTAAAACTGGATTAGAGATTAGGATAAAAGAAGAATCTTGAGTTGTCATCAAAGCAGAAGTAACCACTGAGAAGAAAGAGGACAAGAAATAAGAACTGAGACTAGGGAAATGCCTATAATTAAACAGAAAGCTGGGAAGAAGAGCTGCTGCATGAACAGCTGACAGGTAGGATGGAAATCAGGGAAGAGCAAAGGTGCAGGAATGAAAAAGAAGAGGAAGTTTCAAGATGGGAAGGGTGATCAGCTGTGTCAGATGCTAGAGATGCTATTGAAGGAGAATGAAGACTAGAAAACGCCTGGAGTTTGTCAACTGAAGTTCAAGAGACTTTACATTTTTAAATAATTCTCTCTCTCTCCCTCCCCACATTAAGAAATGGGTAGAATAGCTGAGAATCAAAAACCCTACATTGCACCTCACTACAGGACCAAGAGTATCAAATCACAATGAACCTGACATGCTTCCCTCTATAAAGCGAGTTTTTGTAGTGATGTGTGTTCTAACTGATACTAATGCAGGGGGAAATAAGTAAAAACAAAACCTGTCTTTTGCAGACACAGCCCCTAAAAGCTTGAAGAGTTATTTTGGAAAAAAGAAAAAAAATTAGATTCACCTTGAGGATTTTTTTCTTAGATGCAAATGAAAACAAGACTAATTTAGAACCCAATGGTTGATTTTCCATTTGTTGTTTCTTACAATGGGATTTAGCACAGAAAGTCATTTACAACTGAGCAGAAACAGTTGCTGAAGTGACTTAGCACATACACACAGAAACAGTTGTTACTTGTCAATTTTCAGTGGCTTTTTTTTTTTTTCTGCGTTCATTTATTTAACCTTGCATCAACAATTACTTGAGCATTACAATATATAAAGTGAAAGGCTCTACTTCCTTTTGGAAGCAGACTTCCATACAGAGTACAGTGATTCCAAAAACACAGTCTTCTGATTCAGAAGAAGTGACATGATGGTCTGTATTTCAACGGTTCCTTAACAGTGAACTAACAAAGACTGTGTAGGATGACACCATGAAATTGGGCTTTAAAGCTGATGTGGGGGCTCAGGAGCAGGAAGATAACAATGAGACTAAGGACGTCAGAACCCATTGGGTATTGGATTCATTTCCCATTACTACTACTACAAATTATCAAAAACTCCATGTCATAAAAAGACACAAATTTCTTCTCATACAGTCATGGAAACTATGAGTCCAGAATCATTTTGCTGAGCTACAGTCAGAGTGTGGACAGGAATGGTTCCTTCCGGAGGCTCAGGGGGGGAATCTGTTTCTGTGCCTTTTCCAGCTTCTGGAGGATGCCTGCATTCCTTGGCTCATGACTGCTTCATCTCATCATGACAACCGCTTGCTTTTGTTACCATCTCTCCTACTTCCTCCTTTGACCTTCTTGGCTCCCACATACAAGGACCCTTGAGATTACATTTAGGGCCCATCCAGATAATGCAGGATAATCTCCTCATCTCAAGATCCTTAACCCCGTCATATCTGTAAGGCCCTTTGGCCATACAGTAGTCACAACTTCTGAGCACTAGTTGCAGATGTCTTTGGTAGTAATGGTTTAGTCTCTCAATCATGTCTGACTCTTGCGACCCCATGGACTGTAGACCCCCAGGCTCCTCTGTCCATGGAATTTCCCAGGCAAGCATATTGGAGTGGGTTGCCATTTCCTCCTCCAGGGGATCTTTCTGATCAAGGGATCGAACCCTCATCTCCTGTGTCTCCTGCATTGGCAGGCAGGTTCTTTGCCACTGAGCCACCTGGGAAGCCTACAGATGTCTTTGGGGAGCCATTATTCATCCTACCATAGGTGTCTTTCCAGCCCTTGTTTTTCTTTCTCTAAGAATTACCTCTTCATCCACAACAAGGATAGAACCCTGTAGCCCCATGTACTGTACCTCTTGGCCAGAGCTACCTGAACCATGAGTGGACACTGTCTCCAGTGGATTTATAAGTAGGAAACAGAGGCCAAGAAGATTCTTCTGGAGTTACCCGACTCAGCTGCAGAGAGACTCAAAGCCCAGCTGGGATTTTAACTTTGTCTCACCGTGGCTTTTGAATGTGTGTGATAATTTAACAAAAACAGTGAAAGGATAAAAGCCAGCTTAATCTGTGTTTCAATCTCAAACCTTCTTTATTGTGTTTGTAAAGTATAAAGACATTTAGAAAAGTTTTGCCAGTCATTAAAACTTGCCAATCATTTCTTTCTGTCACCAACATTGTCACAAATGGTTATAATGAGAGCCCAATGGGGAAATTCAAAGTCAAGATTAATGCCCCACTTACATGTATAAGTAAACTCAGTGGTTCATTTATCAGCTCCCACTAAGTTGCATTAACTGTCTTTCCAGATTATAAATCATTCTCATTAAACAGAATGCAATTCAATCCAAAGTCAGGCACTTTCCACTTAGCCAGGGAGATAACTCACCCTAAATGCTCTAAAGGCAGAGGTGTGTATCACCTTCAATCTAAAATCAAAGTTAAGATTTCTTATTATCAGTTATACATTGTTCCTCCTTCATCAAAAATGTTTGATTTCACACTGGTGAAATCACCATAATGAAAATTACCAATATCCTTATTTATTTTAAATTCTTCTTAAATGCATTTCTATCCCTTACTGTCTTTTGCATTCCACTAAACAAGATTTAACCAAAGATAAAAGTGCTTGATGCAGAACCATACTTAGCTCTTTTTTTTTTTTAAAGGCCAAGACTTTCTTGGCTCATGGAGGCTATCGCGATGTATGGTGGAAGACAAAAAGGTGCCATGCTTTCTATAAAAATCTTAACTGCAATGGCTGAGCCCTGGAACCACATTCTAAATTATCCATTGTTCTTTGTAGGCATTACTGTGCCAGATAACCACAGCTAACATTCTGAGGGCAAACATGGCCCCATTCATCCATCAAGCAGTGAATAATTCATATAGCATGTTTTACCCTGGGCAAAATACACTGACATCAGGAGCATTAAACTAGAGTCATTCAAGGAACAAAATGGTTATTCATGCTTTCAATGTGAACCATTAAATCTTGCCAGTTAAGTTAAAGAATGAATTAACTCAATTCATTGGACATATCACACAAGTCCATAAAAACACGGTTGCACGAGCAAGTTTGTTACTTGGAATATTCCTACCTGAGAACGGAAATGCCAGTCACTGTGTCAAGCAAGTCTGTACTGGTTGGGGGAGGAGTGTGGTGTGGGGGAACCACGGCTTCCCTCCAACTCCCCTTAGAAGGAAACAGTCTCCATTCATCATTTTTGTTTCATCTTGTTCCTACTCTGGTCCTCTTATTATTTTGCCACCCACTGTAGCCAAAAGAATGGTTCAAGGGCTGCTGCCTTCTCTCTGCATCAACAAATTGTGCCTAGAGATGATGGACTAAGATGTATTTGGCATTTGTTGGCTATTGCTGACTATGTGTCCATAGTCTGCTTTTTAAAAGAATGAGGGGAATTCCTTGGCAGTCCAGTGTGTGAGGACTCCTTGCTTCCATTGCAGGGGGCATAGGTTCTAGCCTGGTCAGGGAACTAAGATCCCACGAGCCCCCAGCATGGCTAAAAATATTTTTATTATTTTTTTAATAAAATAAAAGAAGGATGAGAATGGTGGCCATTCAGGCCTTTTCATATTAATTTTCCAAAGTCAAAGGCACAGCACATTTCATAATTCCTGAAATGGTGCTTCCCTTTGGCTTCCAGTCTCAATTCAGGCTCCAGATAAGAATGGTCTCCCACAGACACTTGACTTAGCCAAAATTCCTCAATTGATCTCTGAGGAGAGTAAATTTTTCCTCAAAAAAATGGAGGTTTCTAAACTGTGTGCACACATACACATACACATACACACAGAGCTTTTCAACCAACTTCATCTTAGCAGCAGACCCAGACTTCCCAGAGACTTCGATCCACTTCCTTAGCACCTGTAGTCAAACCCTTTATTGTGAAACTCAGATTGTTGCATTTAAGCTTCTTCTGCCTTTTCTAAATCCAGCTTGAACAGGTGAAAGTTCTCGGTTCATGTACTGTTGAAGCCTAGCTTGAAGGATATTGAGCATTAGCTTGCTAGCATTTGAAGTAAATGCAGTTGTGTGGTAGTTTGAACATTCTATGACATTGCCCTTCTTTGGGATTGGAATGAAAACTGACCTTTTCCAGTCCTATGAAATCCCATGGACAGAGGAGCCTGGCAGGCTACAGTCTGTGTGGTTGAAAACAACAATAACAACTGCTCTCCTCACTCTTTGCTGGGATCCAAAGAGGTAAATAAATCCCAATAAAACTCCAAGCTGACACATCAAAACTGCCGTTATTGAGGTGTTCTATAGGATTATGATATTCCTATTCCTGTAACTCCTTCTTCCTAAGTTGTATGTCTCAGGTGACCAGCAAATCATAGTGAGTTGATACTAGACTTTTAGCATTCAATATAGAAGAGGAATTGAGGATACAGAAGAGGCAGAGGTGGGGAGAGATAGGACCATCACTGTATATGTCCGCTTACTGAATCCTATATTTGAGTCTGTGTTATTAACATCTGCATTTTATAAATCAGGTCCAGAGGGGTTAAAGGACATGCCCAGCTAATAAGTAGTTGAACTGAAATTTGATTCCTAGGACTTCAAAGTCTGTGCTCTTTCAACTACCGTACAGTGCTGGAAGATTAATCTCTGTCTCTAGGGAAAAATAAAATCCTAAGTAAAATATTTAAGTATTTAAAGCATATATGAAGCCTATCTTTCTTAATGGGGCTTCCCAGGTAGCTCAGTGGTAAAGAATCCACCTGCCGGTACAAGAGACACAGGAGACGCGGTTTGATCCCTGGGTTGGGAAGATCCCCTGGTGCAGCAGATGGCAACCCGCTCCAGTATTCTTGCCTGGAAAATTCCGTGGGCAGAGGAGCCTGGCGGGCTACAGTCCATGGGGTCACAAAAGAGTCGGAGTTCCCACCTCTTACCACGACTGAGTGACCAGACAACAACAAAAAGCAATAGTTGATTTAGAATACTGTGTAAGTTCCAGATGTACAGCATAGTGACTCAGCCATTTTTTTCTGATAACATTCCATTATAGGTTATTAAAGGATATTAATAATTCCTTGTGCTACACAGTAAATTCTTATTTCCTATTTTATGTATAATAGTTTGTATCTGTTTATCCCATACTCCTAATTTGTTCCTTCCCCCTCCCTCTCACCTTTGGTAACCCATAAGTTTGTTTTCTATGAGTCTTTTTCTGTTTTGTGCATAGACTCACTTGTATAATTTTTTAGATTATACACGTGAGTGATATTGTATAGTATTTGTCTTTCCCTGTTTGATTTCACTTAGTAAATATTCTCTAGGTCCATCTATGTTGCTGCAGATGGCAATGTTTCATTCTTTTCTATCGCTGACTAATAGTCCCGTGTGTGTGTATGTGTGCATGCTCATGTGTGAGTGTGACTGTGTGTGTGTGTACCATGTCTTCTTAAGCCAATTGTCTGTGGATGGGCATTTGGGTTGTTTCCATGTCTTGGTTGTTGTGCATAGTGGTGCTATGAACATTGAAGTGCATGTGCCTTTTTGAATTAGAGTTTTCATTTTTTCTGAATATACCCTGGAGTGGGATTGCTAGATCAAATGATAGCTCTATTTTTAGTTTTTTAAGAAACCTCCATACTGCTTTACGTAGTGGCTGGCTGCACCAATTTACATTCTCACCAACAGTGCATAAGGACTCCCTTTTTTCCACACCTTCTCCAGCATTTATTATTTGTAGACTTCTTGATGATGGCCATTCTGACAGTGTGAGGTGATACCTTGTTGTGGTTTTGATTTGCATTTCTCTAATAATTAGTAATGTTGAGCAGCTTTTTGCGTGCCTGTTGGCCATCTGTATGTATTCTTTGGAAAAATGCTTATTAGGTTTTCTGCCCATTTTTTAATTGGGTTGTTTGTTTTTTCAATATTGAGCTGTATGAGCTGTTAGTATTTTTTGGATGTTAACCCCTTATTGGTTGCATCATTTGCAAATATTTTCTCCCATTTCTATATGTTGTCTTTTCATTTTGTTGATGATTTCCTTTGCTTTGTAAAAGTTTTTAAGTTTGATTAGGTACCATTTGTCTATTTTGCCTTGCAAAGTTTATTTCTTAACATTTTTCAGTTTTTACTCTGTCTCTTCCACCCTTTATCTAGTTTTGTAACAAGAGAAAAGGGGAATAATGAGATAATCCATTTATTTCTTTTTATGTGGATAAATGATTTCAGTGTAAACTTAACCTTGCCCACTATAATAAGGTAGCTGAGCTCAGGGACAAAAGAACAGGTGTAAAGACCATATTGGGAAAACTGATTAAATTTGATTATTGACTGTGAAGTATATAGCTGTATTGTATCAATGTTAAGTACCTGACTTTGATAGCTGTACTGTACATGTATGAGAGAGTGTACTCTGGAGTTTTTAAGGGTAGAGGAGCATGGTATCTCCAACTTACTCTCAAATGGTTCAGAAAGAAGAATATGAGAGAAAGAGTGAGAGAAGGAGAACAATAAAACCAATGGGGGAGAATGCAAGCAATGGAGATGTGGAGAATGCAAACAATCTGGAGAAAGACTATATGGAAATTCCTTCTGTACTATTTTTACAACTTTTCTGTAGGTTTCAAGGTACCTTAAAGTAAAAAGTTAGAAATAAAAATGTTCATGGAGTTGGTCTCAATATCTTTGGGGGAAAGTGACTAATCATTATGTTGAGAAACAACTTTAGAGATCTTCCAGGCAAACCCCTTCAGCTCAAAGGTGGGGAAATTGAGGTACAGGGTAACTACCTATTTGAGTAGCTAGAAGAGGCAGGGCACACAGACGTGCAGCTCCAAGACTCCCACCTGAATCCTTCAACCGAGCTATCCCTTTTTCTCTCTTACTTTTTCTTGACTAATTTATATCCCATCTTATTACCTTCTCTGTCTCAAATTCCCTCAAATCATTTTTTATGTCTTATCTTACACATACATGTCTCTAAAAGTGTATTCCATGCATAGCACACTAATTCTGCAGGATTTTAATAGATGTTATATAAGGAAGTCTATGCCCAAATAATAGCCTTAAGAAATACAGGGTTCAAACAAGGTAAAACAGACTTCCCCAAAGCCTTTAAAACACTAGTGTGCCCATAGCAGGATAACAGGGTCTATAATATGCAGCATTTTCCAAGCATATTTGTACAGGGAAGATTTTTTTTCTGAAGAGTCTTAGAGGCTACCCATTCCAGCACATTTTGGAAAAGCTAGTATAGAGCAGTAAATGCATCGTGACTAAATGCCACATGACGGATACCATGTGTCATCTCTCCCATTCAGCAGGACGAAATGCCTATGTTTCTAGGATTGTTGGCGCTTATTATATGGAGTTGCTAAAGGAAGAATGGAATATAGGGCTGAGTCCTAATTTTGGCTTGAGTTTACAAACTACAACTTTTTTCAAATCAGCAATTCCCTCTGAGTCTGTTTCTTCATTGGAAAAAAAGAGAGGTAATAGCTATACTGCAGAGTGCTCTAACTATCTATGAAAGTTCTTTGTACTCTACAGACAGTAGGAAGGTAAATATGTAAATATGTAAGGTAGCATATGACTGTAGCACTAACAGTAAGGGTACTTTAAAAAAAAAAAAATCCTGCCATAGACTGTGGAGAGTATAGGGAAGTGGTTTGCATAGATGGTGATTCTGAAGAATCCACCTGCAGTGCAAGAGACACAGGAGATGCACTTTCAGTCCCTGAGTCGGGAAGATCCCCTAGAGGAGGAAATGGCAGCCCACTCCAGTATTCTTGCCCGGAGAATTCCATGGACAGAGGAGCCTGGTGGGCTATAATCCAAAGGGTTGCAAAGAATTGGACACAACTGAATGACTGAATACACAAAACTAGCAGAAAGAAGCAGTTTGGAGAGAACTATGTGTGCAATTCCAGACTTGTTAACAACTACCTTTCAAGTCCAGTGGAAAACAAAGAATCAGGATACACAACTGGCAGATGCTCAGAACTGTTTAAAACACAATTAGGGAAACAGAAACATTTGATCCTGGTTTGTCATTCTTTAGCAAGAAATACTGAGGCAATATCTTGTCAACATTTTGCATAATATTTTAACTGAAAAATTTCAGTGACCTAAAAGGCAGCCAGCTCTTTACCTCTGGCAGAAGGAGCTTCCCCTGCACTGAGCCCGGGTCAGAGGGAACAATAGTGATTTGCTTTTGCCCAGCAGCTGACCTTAACTGTGTCCAGATATGCAGCCTCCGTTGGCCTCACATCTTGCCAGATTCACCATATCAGTATTTCATAGCTCCCATCAGAGCCTGAACTTGTTATCAACATATCTCTCAAACATAACAGAGTTCCACTGTGGCTGTAATTGCTGTTTTGATATCCCATATATGCATAACATTTAAAACCTTGAGATTCTTGTAAATAAATTAAATTTATTCTTCTTCACAAGTTCTTTAAGGTGGGCTTGACTGATACTATCATTGCAGAGGTGAGGACCTTATCATCCCAGGTTAGTAAGTACATTCCTAAACTGAGGTCACATTAGATGCTGTGACATTAGATGCTGTGATTCCTAGTCCTGCACAATAACACCTGGTCCAGCCTGCCCCAACACCTTCAGTTTCAGCATCTTGTCAGCAGGTCAAAGGCAGTATGGATAGCAAGTCTGGTCTCTAATTTTAGTGGAAAAAAATAGTGGATTAAAATACTGGATAGTGTGGTAACTCTAGGTGTCCTGCAAATATCTCCCTATCTGGGTACTTCAGGGCTGAAAACTGCACCCTTCAAATTCATCCTGTCCAGTCCCTTTCTTTGATGTCCAGTTTTACCCAGTGAAATGCGAAGGCAGCACTGGAGACAAAAATTGAAAGAAGGTGAGAGGAGAAAGCAATTGACAAAGATCCTCCCACCAGGGACTAAGAACAAACCAGCACTCCGGACATGGAAGAAAGGAAAGTACCAGCTGCACTTTCTTCCCACTGGTCAAGATGAAGGCATGGCATCACGAAGATTTCCAGGCGCACATATACTGCACGAACATGCTGGCTGAAAGGACTGCTCTAAGGTGCTGCGAGCATCTCCAAGGTCCCGGAAGTGTCTGCTAGCACATGTGAATTCCAGAGGGAAGGGAGGCTTTTATTAAAGCTTAGGATCCTGCAGAACCCAGAAGGCCACAAGCCGAGGAAAGGAAGTGGTGGAAACAATTAAGAAATCTAAGCAGAAACGGTTGCTGGAGAGAGGGCCACAACTGTTCTTTTGACCACATCCGATATTTGCTTCAAATTGTTATGCAGGACAGTAATTGTCTCCTGGGAGGGCAAGAGGCTGGCCTCTAATAGGTTTCAACAGCAAAGCACCCTCATAAATAGTGCATATTGTGAAACCAGAGGTTTCTCCTTTTCCAGCAGACCTCTCCCAACCCTCCTCCTTTAATTAAAGAAATATGGCTTACCAAGAAACAAATACCTCTTTTCATAAGGCATTAAGTATGGATTAAGGAGAGGGGAAAAAAGAGAAAGAAAAGAGTTCTACACTGAAGAAGTGAAGGCCTAATAAGCCATTCATGCAGAGGCTGTGATAAATAGATAATTCTTGTTTCTAATCAACAACATTGCTTGGTGATTCCCTAGCATCACCTATCTGGCATTTGACAATATCATGCTCCTGAGGACCATGGCTAGTCTGGAATTTGAATGCCTTAAGACTCAGTCTGAAGCAAACCTCTGTTCTGGTTAGTCTGGTTTCTCACCAACCCTGATTTATTATCTCCACCAACGTCTCCAATTTTGTTCAGACTGTATTTTCTTGTGCCATCTGGTGGATTTCAAGTGAATTTGCAGAATTCAAAATAATTCCACAGAAGTGTTGACTTGTTTCATTTTCAAGCTCACCTCCGAGAATGATTAATCACACCTCTAAAATCTTAATTTTCTTGATCTTTTCTAAACAATTTGCCTGTGCTTTTCTCACATCTACTTTGACTTGTTAAAAATCACTTATATTTTTGGATCAGTAATCAGCCACATCACAAAAATTTAAAAGATGCATATGGTGAAAGTAAGTCTCTCTTCTCCAGTTGTCCCATTCCTGTTCTGAGAGGTAACTGCCATTTACCTTATTCCAGAAATGTACACACACATGTATGCCTTTAAGAAACCTTAGTGTGTTTTGCACACAGATTTGCTTAACTTTTTTTCTCTTCCTTAACATATTGGAGAGTTTTCCATCTAAGTATACATCCCTGCCTCATTGTTTTAGACAGATATATAATGTTCTATGATGTAATGTTGCATGGTATAATGTACATTATATAACCAGTCTTTAATTTTTTGATAATTCAAAACAATACCACAGTGAGTACTCTTGTACTTGTATTGCTTCAGTCTGATAAAGGTATGTCTATCTATAGAATAAGTCCTGAAAGTTGGATTTCTAGATCAAATGACATAGAGGTAAAAAATGGTGTCATGTTATAGTTTTATAATTTTTAAAAAAAGTTTTAGAGCAGGTTGAGAATCATTTCATATGTTTAAAATTATCTGTATTTTCTTTTAACTGCTCATCCATTTTCTTTATCTATTTTTCTATTGAAGTGTTGACTTTTTATTATTTATTTATTTGTTGGAGCTCTTTATATATCAACAAAATTACTCTAGTGCTATCAGTTGGAATTTTTTTCCAAACTTGTCATCTGTGTTTCCTCTTCATTTATGATGTGCTTTTCCAAGAAGAGATTTCTTTTTATTTTGTTGACAAATACATCGGTCTTCCCACTGGAGATTAGAATCAATCTCTCTAATTCAAATATATTCAGGATTACATTCTATTTCTAAATTAATTAATGGAGAATTATCTGTATAATGTTTAGTCTTCCTATCCTAGGATATGTTATGTTTTCCATTTGCTAAATGATTCATGTTCTTCAGTAGTGCTTTAAAGTTGACTTCATGCAAGTTTACACTTTTTAAAATTGATTAATTTATTTTTGGCTGCACTGGGTCTTTGTTGCTGTGCACAAGCTTTCTCTAGCTGGGGCCAGTGGGGGCTACTCTTCATGGTGGTACGTGGGCTTCTCATTGCAGCGGCTTCACTTGTTGAGGGGTCCAGGCTCTAGGCATACAGGCTTCAGTAGTTGCAGCTCACAGCTCTGGAGCACAGGCTCGGTAGCAGTGGCACGTGGGTTTTGTTGCTCTGTGGCATGTGTGATCTTCCTGGATCAGCAATCAAACCAGTGTCGCCTGCATTGGCAGGCAGATTCTCATCCACTGTAACACCAGGAAAGTCCAAGTTTACACGTTTGTGTGTGTGAGTTTGTCCCCAGAATCTGACCTCTTCTCACCATATTCACTACTACTGCCCTCATCTGGACCACCATCATCTGTCCCCTGGGTTCAGTTCAGTTCAGTTCAGTCACTCAGTCATGTCCGATCTTTGCAACCCCATGAATCGCAGCACACCAGGCCTCCCTGTCCATCACCATCTCCTGGAGTTCACTCAGACTCACGTCCATCGAGTCCATGATGACATCCAGCCATCTCATCCTCGGTCGTCCCCTTCTCCTCCAGCCCCCAATCCCTCCCAGCATCACAGTCTTTTCCAATGAGTCAACTCTTCACAGGAGGTGGCCAAAGTACTGGAGCTTCAGCTTTAGCATCATTCCTTCCAAAGAAATCCCAGGGCTGATCTTCAGAATGGACTGGTTGGATCTCCTTGCAGTCCAAGGGACTCTCAAGAGTCTTCTCCAACACCACAGTTCAAACCCATCAATTCTTCGGCACTCAGCCTTCTTCACAGTCCAACTCTCACATCCATACATGACCACAGGAAAAACCATAGCCTTGACTAGACGGATCTTAGTCGGCAAAGTAATGTCTCTGCTTTTGAATATACTATCTAGGTTGGTCATAACTTTTCTTCCAAGGAGTAAGCATCTTTTAATTTCATGGCTGCAATCACCATCTGCAGTGATTTTGGAGCCCAGAAAAATAAAGTCTGACACTGTTTCTGTTTCCCCATCTATTTCCCATGAAGTGATGGGACCAGATGCCATGATCTTCATTTTCTGAATGTTGAGCTTTAAGCCAACTTTTTCACTCTGCTCTTTCACTTTCATCAACAGGCGTTTTAGTTCTTCTTCACTTTCTGCCAGAAGGGTGGTGTCATCTGCATATCTGAGGTTATTGATATTTCTTCCGGCAATCTTGATTCCAGCTTGTGTTTCTTCCAGTCCAGCGTGTCTCATGATGTACTCTGCATAGAAGTTAAATAAGCAGGGTGACAATATACAGCCTTGACGTACTCTTTTTCCTATTTGGAACCAGTCTGTTGTTTCATGTCCAGTTCTAACTGTTGCTTCCTGACCTGCATACAGATTTCTCAAGAGGCAGGTCAGGTGGTCTGATATTCCCATCTCTTTAAGAATTTTCCACAGTTTATTGTGATCCACATAGTCAAAGGCTTTGGCATAGTCAATAAAGCAGAAATAGATGTTTTTCTGGAACTCTCTTGCTTTTTCCATGATCCAGTGGATGTAGGCAATTTGATCTCTGGTTCCTCTGCCTTTCCTAAAACCAGCTTGAACATCAGGGTGTTCACGGTTCACGTATTGCTGAAGTCTGGCTTGGAGAATTTTGAGCATTACTTTACTAGCATGTGAGATGAGTGCAATTGTGCGGTAGTTTGAGCATTCTTTGGCATTGCCTTTCTTTGGAATTGGAATAAAAACTGACCTTTTCCAGTCCTGTGGCCACTGCTGAGTTTTCCAAATTTGCTGGCATATTGAGTGCAGCACTTTCACAGCATCATCTTCCAGGATTTGAAATAGCTCAACTGGAATTCCATCACCTCCACTAGCTTTGTTCGTAGTGATGCTTTCTAAGGCCCACTTGACTTCACATTCCAAGATGTCTGGCTCTAGATGAGTGATCACATCATCATGATTATCTGGGTTGTGAAGATCTTTTCTGTACAGTTCTTCCGTGTATTCTTGCCACCTTTTCTTAATATCTTCTGTTTCTGTTACGTCCATACCATTTCTGTCGTTTATCGAGCCCATCTTTGCATGAAATGTTCCCTTGGTGTCTCTAATTTTCTTGAAGGGATCTCTAGTCTTTCCCATTCTGTTCTTTTCCTCTATTTCTTTGCATTGATCACTGAAGAAGGCTTTCTTATCTCTCCTTGCTATTCTTTGGAACTCTGCATTCAGATGCTTATATCTTTCCTTTTCTCCTTTGCTTTTTGCCTCTCTTCTTTTCACAGCTATTTGTAAGCCCTCCCCAAACAGCCATTTTGCTTTTTTGCATTTCTTTTCCGTGGGGATGGTCTTGATCCCTGTCTCCTGTACAATGTCACGAACCTCCATCCATAGTTCATCAGGCACTCTGTCTATCAGATCTAGGCCCTTAAATCTATTTCTCACTTCCACTGTATAATCATAAGGGATTTGATTTAGGTCATACCTGAATGGTCTAGTGGTTTTCCCTACTTTCTTCAATTTGAGTCTGAATTTGGCAATAAGGAGTTCATGATCTGAGCCACAGTCAGCTCCTGGTCTTGTTTTTGCTGACTGTATAGAGCTTCTCCATCTTTGGCTGCAAAGAATATAATCAATGTGATTTCGGTGTTGACCATCTGGTGATGTCCATGTGTAGTCTTCTCTTGTGTTGTTGGAATAGGGTGTTTGCTATGACCAGTGCATTTTCTTGGCAAAACTCTATTAGCGTTTGCCCTGCTTCATTCTGCATTCCAAGGCCAAATTTGCCTGTTACTCCAGGTGTTTCTTGACTTCCTACTTTTGCATTCCAGTCCCCTATAATGAAAAGGACATCTTTTTTGGGTGTTAGTTCTAAAAGGTCTTGTAGGTCTTCATAAAACCGTTCAACTTCAGTTTCTTCAGCATTACTGGTTGGGGCATAGACTTGGATTACCATTATATTGAATGGTTTGCCTTGGAAACGAACGGAGATCATTCTTTCGTTTTTGAGACTGCATCCAAGTACTGCATTTCCCCTGGGTTACTTCATCTAATCTTATCAGCTGATCTCCCTTCTTCCACTCATAGCCACTCAACAGTCCGTTCTCAATACAGCAGCTAAAGAGACCCATCAGAACACAAACAGATCATATCAGCATCTCTGCTCAAAGCCCCACAGAGGTCCAGTTTTCACTCAGAGTAAAAACCAAAGAACTCATAAGGGCCCGTGTAGCCCTTTATAAACTGGCCACCCAGTCTTCCACCTCTTTGGCCCATTACATCTCTGACCTCATGCTTTATTTCCTATTTCTCACCTCATGCTCACTGTAGCCACTGTTGCCCCTTGCTGCACTTTGAACATGCCATGCATGGTCCCTTCTAGGATATTCTTACAGACTGTTCTGCCTAGAATAGGTTTTACTCAAAATACAGATGGCAGATTATCTTACCTCCTGCTAGTCTGCACAGATTTTATACTCTCAGTAAAGCCTATTCTGACACCTGGGTTTAAAAGTTCACCCTATTCACCCACCTTACGTTAGAAGTTTTATTGCCCTTTCTCTGCTCCTGTAGCACGTACAACATTCTATTACACTATATCATTAAATACTACAACATCATTACACTATATCACAAAAATAATCACATATTTAGAATAGTTCTTGGCATTTAACAGGCACCTAATAAGTATTTGGGGGGCTTCCCATGTGGCTCAATGGTAAATAATCTATCTGCCAGTGCAGAAGATGCAGGAAATGTGGGTTCAATCCCTGGGTTGGGAAGATCCCCTGGAGGAAGTGGCAACCCACACCAGTATTCTTACCTGGAAAATCCCATGGACAGAGGAGCCTGTCGGGCTACAGTCCATGGGGCTGCAAGTAGTCAAACATGACTGAGTGACTGAGGACACACGCACAAGTATTTGTTGTGTGAATCAATTGATAAATGGTAGACTCTTCTTCATGGCCCTTATTTTGTCCAAGGGAAACAGTGATGCATTCTTGATGCTGGTAGTCCAGGTCATTCGCAGTACAGCCTCTTTCCTTGGTGGACCACATCCACTTAACTTTTGATTGCTGAGACTCCACCTCATATCAACCCACTGTGTTCAACAAACAGCTATGGAGACCATCAAATTCCGAGTGGTCCCCGTGAAGTGCCACTCACCTGACTTAAGATGGAAGTGTGTGTACCTCACCCCTCTCAAAATGATAGAGGCAGGGGAGACTCTCACTGGCACTTCCTAGGAAGCAAACTTTTCTCTATTTTCTCTCTTGACATTTCCATCCTTTTTTAAGGACTAGACATGTGAGCAAGTAAGGAGCTCATATCTTGGCTTCAGATGGCTTCTGTGCAAGTCCTGTGCCACTGGCATCAGTGCCTCTTTTTAAAATGTGAGAGCATGTCTGCCTTTTGCCTTTTCTAAACCGGGAAAAAGAAGACTTTTATTTTAATATCTTGTTACATATCATTTTATAAAAATATAGAATATTGTTCTCTGTGTTTTAAACTTACAGTGAATGGTTTCATAGTGTATGTAACACTCTGAAGTTTGATTTCTCAATCAAAATTATGCTTTGAAGAGCTATCCACATTGATACATAAAGACCTAGTCCATTCATTTTAATAGTTGTCTAGTATTCCACAGTTTACTTTTCTGTCCTTCTAGTCATAAACATCTGAGTTGTTTTCAACCTTTTATTGTTACCAACTGCAATAACATCCTTCCACATGTTCCCTTGGGCATATGTAAAATAATATACCCAGGATATACACCTACAAGTGAATTTGTTGAGTATGCACACTTTCAATTTTAAGAACTATTGCAAAATTGCTTTCTAAATTACACTCCCACAAACAAAATACTAGAATTCCCTTTTCTCTAAATAATCACTTCCTTGCCAATGCTGGTTATGGTCACGATTCTTAATTTTTACCAATTTTCCTCTTTAGAGAAAATTGACTACCAATATTCTTTGATGATTTTCTTGTAGTATTTTGTCTTTTTTCCTTTTTATATGTAATATAGATTATTCTGGATGATACTCTTTTATCTGTCACATGTGTTAAAATACAGTACCTTTGTTCCTTCTACTTTCTCACTTATATTTTAATTTTACTGTGACTTTCTAAAACTTGAATAGTCAAACTTAATACTTTTTTTGTTTCAACTTAGGTATTTGCTGTCATTTGAGAAATTATTCCCTATTCTGAGATCATAAAACATTCTCTGATATTTTCTTCTAATTTTGTAATGTTTTTTCAGATTATAGTTATTAATCAATTGGGAGATTATGTTCACATATAATGTGAGGTAGTGATCTAGTTTTACTTTTTTTTTTTAACATGAAACAAGTTTTTCCAATGCAATGGTTATTTATTAATGTTATCCCATCTCTCTATCTGATTTTTTTCTCCTCCATTATATACATGGGGCCCATACATGCTTGTTTCACTCCTTGGCTCTCAATTCTGTTCTGATGCTCTCTTTGTCATACCTTACCTTAGTTACTGTAGATTTATAACTAATTTGGATGTTAGGTAGCTTAAGTGTGTATCCTTTGTTTTTATTTGAGAACAGTTTTAGCTATTGACTATTCTTGATTATTTTTTATCTCATGAAAAATAGAACTTTTAAAGTTTCATGAAAAATACAATTCACATTTTATTGACACAGAAATGAATTTATAGACGACAAGTTTTCTACAATGTACTGCTTTTAGTCACATTTTGAAATGTAGTACTATTTTTTATTCAATATTAACTTTTAGTTTTTATATTTGTCCTCCTTCACACTTAAGTTTTTCAGAAATATATTTCTCCTTTAAAAGTAGGACAGCTGTTGTTGCTTTCAACTGTCTTTTTATTGTTGTTTTCTAATTTAATTATTTATATGTGATAAGATAATATGGACCATATGAATAGATTCTCTGGAATTTGTTGAGACTCTTCTCATGACCTAGCATGTTATCAATTTTTATAAACATTCAATAGGATCTTTAAAAGAATGCATTCTTGGTCTGTTGGGAACAAAATTCCATATTTACTATTAGAGAGATTTTAAGTTATGCCTTGCAACTCTTCTACATTTTTACTTTCTTTTGTTTTCTTGATCTATCAGTTTCTGAGAGAAATATATTAGATCTCCCACTATGATGTTGGATTAGTCTTTCTCTTTGTAATTCTCTTAAAGTTTGTTTTATATATTTTGAGACTAGGTCATTAGGAATAGTAAGCTTATGATTTATACATCTTCTTGGTTGATTGTTAAATTTCCCCTTCACTTTCAAAGATCCACAGTTCCCAAAAAGTATTCATTGGTTTTTGAGGTACATAAATCACCAAATACTCCAAACTGCACGTGTCAGTACCATTGATCTACTTCTCACTTGGGTCATTCTGTGTAGCATGCTCCAAGTGGAGTAGAAATAAAAATGTATTTATGTATCCCATAAAAATGTATACTATATAAAGAAGATCAATGATTCTCCTGAAAAAGTGCCAAGGAATACAGCTAACTTTAAATAAAATATTTTCTTCTGTTATCCCCAGTCCATGTTGGTCTCACCAGCCTCCTCACTGTCCTCCAAATGGCTAATGCTTCTTGAAATGTTTGCCCTCCTCCTGTACTCCAAGGCAAATGGTCCCCATCTGTCAAGACCTCGTGCAGGTCCCATTTAGTGTCTCTTTGGGCTCTCCCCATGGCTCAGTAGTAAAGAATCCGCCTGCAATGCAGGAAATATGGGAGACACAGGCTCGATCCCTGGTGAGGAAAATCCCCTGGAGTAGGGTGTGATAACTCACTCCAGTATTCTTGCCTGGAGAATCCCATGGGCAGAGGAGTCTGGTGGGCTAGAGTCCATTGGGTCACAAAGAGTCAGACACAACTAAAGCACGCACGCATATTTTGTATGGGTGAAAGCTCTGAAACCAGACTTCAGTACTCAATTCCTATGTGATTACAGAGAGATTAAGAAATATGTCTACCTCTTCTCTGTGTCTTTGTTTTTACATAGATTAAATGAGGATAATGCCCGTCTCAGAGATTTGTTTCAATGATTGATTTTTTAAAAGTGTAATATTCCTTGAACTTAGTTATTTCTTCCTTTTCATTTCTTCAGTGTTTTACCTGAAGAACCCAGTGCCCTGTGCTTCTTTACTTGCTTGTGTTTGAACATGGTTCATTAAACATTTGTCTTTAACTTTGAAAAAAAAAAGCCCTCTGATCTCAAATTAGTTAGAACCACAAAGCTTAGTACACTATCAGCCTCTATCTTTACATCCAAGTGAATTTTACTTCTCTCTGAGGAGTTCATTCTAGACTGAGAAAAATCTCATGAAGGCAGGGAATATTTCCTGTGTCTCTTTATACCCCTATAGAGCTTGAAGAACATTGGGTCCATAGTTGGAGAGACTTAGAAAATAGTTGCTTGTGGACAGAAGGAATAAAATGAAATTTACCTAATTCTTCTCTTGATCAACTTTTGGTGGAGATCATAGCTGGAGGAGTAAAGCATGAAACTAGAGAAAATAAAAGGGTCTGGATAATTAGACCTTTTTCCATAGTTGGGTTCCTGTACCCAAGTCTCACTAACAAGGAAAGAAATCAAAGGAGATCAAATACATGCCCATAGCTTCTAATACTAAATGTTCTAAGAAAAAGTCAAATTTTTTATTTACTAAGTTTGACTTTGCAGGTGAGAAATTGAATGATTTATTTCAAAAATCAAACCAATTGTGTACTAAACTTTGCTATTTTTGGAAAATATTGTAACAGGCACAGCTTTCCTGATTACAAAGAGAAGGCAGTGCAGACATGTGGCGCTGTGAGCCTCTCTGTATCACCTCTCTACCCATAAAGATGAGCAAAGATCCTGAAAAGAGGGAAGCTCCAAGGGGACGTTGCAGATGGATGACTGGATGAATGCATAAATTAATGATGCACAAGCAATAAAACCCAGAGACCAGTGCTTACCCCATGAGGGCTCTGCTGTCTCCTCAGTGCTGCCTAATGCAAGAATGCACAATTGTAGGCAGTGGTTTTGCCCCAGAAGAGTCCAGTAGAGAAAGTAGCTGATCTGAACTATACTTAACCTCTGTCAACAGAGCAACCTGTTGCCTGCAGCCTTCACAGCTGGAGTCCCTTGGGAGGTAGTGTTAGGCCATGATTTGCCCAGGGTAAAAATGTGAACAGTAATTACATCCCCATTATTCTGTCCCCTTCTCATTCTATGATTTTGTGCCTTTCCTCCACTTCCCACCTCTGGCTTCTACAGAGCTAAACCCTACACCCATGTGAAAATTAGAACTCTGTGCTTCCCCCTCTAAAAGAAAGGAGTGGAGATAATGTTAGTGTCTTAAAAGCAGTGAAATAGCATAGGAGGTAGAGAAAGGGGTAGGAGAGAAAAGGGAAGAAGGAGAGTAACATCTATCTTCGACAACATAGGAAACTTTGTGCTGGGCACTTTTTATACATTGCCTTCACCCCTCACCCCAGTAACACTATGGGGTCAATATTATTATACCCAGAAAGGTTAAATAACTTGAAGAAGCTTATATAACTAGGAACATAAAACAGACCTCTAATTCAGGTGTGTCTCATTCTAAAGTCAGTGTCTCTCCATGGCATTATGACCACATAAATAATTTGATTAATTTTCCACACAGTGCTGAAGAGTTATATATATTACTGGCTTAAAATATAGAGTGACCATAAAATCTAGTGATACAGATAAATTACTTTTTTTGCAGATGGAACCCACTTGGCTACTTCTTCCAGGGCACAATAGAGAAACAGGTTTATTCAGTGCAAATTAGAGACACAAATAAGGCAGTGTATCATATATATGAATGTACACAAATGGACATGCTGCATTAATAAACTGTTTCTTGCAATTTTGCACTATGCATTCAGATCTGGCTCCTTAACAAGGGACAACATAGTGAGCACGTCGTGTAATGTCATTGAACACATTCTGTCTTTTTGTAATAATTATCCATTTATCTTGTGTGCTTACCTATGTTTCCAGTTTTTTGCCCATCCTATATAATCCAGGATTCAAAGAGTAATACTACTTTGAACTCAAAGGAATAACTACATACTGATTTTCAGTGTGAGGGAGAAGTAGGATAGATTTTTTTTTAATAGTAATGACGACTAGAATCACAGTATGTAGGTGATTCTCTCTTCTTTCCCTAACTAACATAGGATTGATTCTAGGCTCATTTTTCACCTTATGCTACTCCAGTGGTCTGACTCTATTGCCAATCATGCTGAGTTCAAAACTTATCTTCAAGAAAAGGACCTTAGAAATCAATGATTCTGTTACCCGAAGTCCTAAAATTCAACCCCATCAGAAAACAGTCATCCCTATATTCTTGTTGGCCTTCCCAGGTGGCCTAGTGGAAAAGAACCTACTTGCCAATGAAGGAGACATATGAGACTTGGGTTTGATCCCTGGGTCGGGAAGATTCCCTCAAGTAGGGCGTGGTAGCCCAGTCCAGTATTCTTGCCTGGAGAATCCCATGGACACAGGAGCCTGAAGGGCTACAGTCCATAGGGCCTCAAAGAGTCAGACACAGCTGAAGTGACTTCACGTGCATACACACATATTCTTGTTATTGACGAGTCCGGGATTACCTAAGGTGCTGTACTTGGGTCACCTCCCTCCCTTCACCATCACTCCTCCAGTTCAGCACCCTATAAAATAAAAGATGGCAGAGACTGATGAAAATAGGAATGAAGGAGTTAATTAAGCTGTGGTCCTTAGCACAAGTCTGTAACATCGATCTTATTGAATCTCAATAAATGCTTACAACTCATCACTACTACAAGTCTAATTAGACATTTATTGCTTATGTAATTCTGAGTTAATGGCACAGCAACAAGATTTATATCTCACATATTTGTTACACCTCAGCACTCTTCACTTTAATAATCAATTGATATTTAGTTAACATACATTAACTATCCTATTAAAACTAAATTAAATGCTATTCTGATTTGATTTTATTAAATAAATGCTGGCAACACTAATGAGGTGCAGCCCATTTAAATCATAACAGAACAGCCAAATTCAGCCCCTCTGTTAAGTGAAGTAATTTCAGGGTGGAAAAAAATGAGCAATTGTGATCCTTGAGCTGACAATTATATAAATACTGCACAACTCAGTCATGATGGATTCCTGACTAACATCTCAGAAGACTGAAAGAAAATTCCATAACATGCTTCCTTTCCAATAAGGCTGTGCTAAATATGTCATAGAGGAAACACTTTCCCCTTGGCCTCTGTTATAAGGTTACTGATTTTGAGAAGAGCAAGATAATGTTGCTCCATGAGAGGAATTCAATTTAGCCCCCAACTTTTCTGATAAAAATACTTCTGAAACAAACTAAGCTGGACTTCCTTTAGCATTTGAGTATTTCTCTTTGGTTGGGGAACTGGATGTTGTTTTACCAAGAAAACTGAACTGAAGCAATAAATTACACAATAAATATCCATTAATTTAACAAAAATCAAGTACCTGCAATGTCCCAAATGAAATATTAATAGAATATGATCCTATCTCATAGGAACAAATATGCTGAAGTTTTTTCCATGGTGACAGATTTTGTGAGAAATACAGTACAAACAATGAGGGATGGGCTATGCCCTTAAGTTTATAGTGTCATCAAGGAGAAAAGACACTGATGTGTAAATATTACCTGGAACTTATGCAGCCAGAGTCTGAACACACTCTAAATGAGTAAGGACCCCGTCATAGCCCAAGTGTTATGTAAAACATGCTTAATAAATACGGTTGAGCAAATGAAAGGTTCTCTAACACAATAGACATGTGATTCTCTTTATCCAAGTCCTCATACAAATGCACACCATGTGAAGTTTGCTGCTAAGTCACTTCAGTTGTGTCTGACTCTGTGCGACCCCATAGACGGCAGCCCACCAGGCTCCCCTGTCCCTGGGATTCTCCAGGCAAGAACACTGGAGTGAGTTGCCATTTCCTTCTCCAATGCATGAAAGTGAAAATGAAAGTGAAGTCGCTCAGTCACATCCAACTCTTAGTGACCCCATGGACTGCA
Source organism: Budorcas taxicolor (assembly GCF_023091745.1). Taxonomy (NCBI): domain Eukaryota; kingdom Metazoa; phylum Chordata; class Mammalia; order Artiodactyla; family Bovidae; genus Budorcas; species Budorcas taxicolor. The sequence goes on from NC_068914.1 coordinate 27,056,542, forward strand.
GCCTACCAGGCTCCTCGGCCCATAGGATTTTCCAGGCAAGAGTACCCATTGCCTTCTCCACCATGTGAAGTTTATTCTTCCTCAACTGCTAGTTCCTAGTCATGAAAACCAAACGAAAGGTAGAATAGTTGACATGGTATCTAGGTGCCAGCAACAATAGTCAAAAAGCAGATTCAACCCCATCTCTTGGCAAACCATTGTACTGGCAACTCTTCACTTACATGCTGCCAACCTATAACTGACACATAGAGCTTGTTTTTCTCCAGCTGAGAATTCATACTGTTCCAGCAAAGTCTGCAATTGGGACCTTGAGCTGAGCAGGTAGCTCAGGTAGGGAAAACATCCTGGTTTCTTGATGTAATTATTAACAGCACCAACTTTCACTCTCAAGGATGTGCCAGTTCATGTGATAAATTGTATAATCACCTTGAGTACAGGGTAAAGTCTGATGAACCAGAAACCTGAGGCAGGACTTCTGGTTAAGAGGTAGATTACACACGATTAATGGACACTAGGTCTTGTTGTAACAACAACAACTGCAGCAAAAGTAAGTTTTCCTGACTCCAGAGCTCATTAGTGGAAATCAAGGATATTGTTATTGGAGGTGGAAGGATAATAATCCATCTCCTTAATAAACTTGTACAAGTTTTAGGAGAAAATGTGGGCAAACAGTATGTTAGCAGCTTCAGTTGGCTATTGTTGTATGCATCCAATAGGAAAGAGATGAGCTCAAAAAGAACTGGTCTGTTTAGAAGCAAGAAAAAAAGATAGCATCAGAAACTGGGGAATTTTCATGGTTTGGAAGATACAACCATTTCTCATTTACATTTCAGTAAAACATAGAAAAGAATATCTTTAAACCACAAAATGACTAAAACTTAGTTTCCTGTGAAGGACCAAATCAAGCGGTTGGTGCATGTCATTTGTTGAAACTTTTTAAACTATTGAGATGGCATCCAGCAAATCCTTTGAATCAGACAAAAAGAATCAAGAGGAAGAGATTAAGTGCCTGGGGCTTCTAGGGAAATATGGTAGATATAAGGTCTCAGTTCAGTTCAGTTCAGTCGCTCAGTCATGTCCGACTCTTTGCGACCCCATGAATTGCAGCACGCCAGGCCTCCCTGTTCATCACCAACTCCCAGAGTTCACTTAGACTCACGTCCATCGAGTCAGTGATGCCATCCAGCCATCTCATCCTCGGTCGTCCCCTTCTCCTCCTGCCCCCAATCCCTCCCAGCATCAGAGTCTTTTCCAATGAGTCAACTCTTCTTATGAGGTGGCCAAAGTACTGGAGTTTCAGCTTTAGCATCATTCCTTCCAAAGAACACCCAGGGCTGATCTCCTTTAGAATGGACTGGTTGGATCTCCTTGCAGTCCAAGGGACTCTCAAGAGTCTTCTCCAACACCACAGTTCAAACCCATCAATTCTTCGGCACTCAGCTTTCTTCACAGTCCAATTCTCACATCCATACATGACCACAGGAAAAACCATAGCCTTGACTAGACGGATCTTAGTCGGCAAAGTAATGTCTCTGCTTTTGAATATGCTATCTAGGTTGGTCATAACTTTTCTTCCAAGGAGTAAGCGTCTTTTAATTTCATGGCTGCAATCACCATCTGCAGTGATTTTGGAGCCCCAAAAAATAAAGCCTGACACTGTTTCCCCATTTATTTCCCATGAAGCGATGGGACCAGATGCCATGATCTTCGTTTTCTGAATGTTGAGCTTTAAGCCAACTTTTTCACTCTCCTCTTTCACTTTCATCAAGAGGCTTTTTAGTTCCTCTTCACTTTCTGCCATAAGGGTGGTGTCATCTGCATATCTGAGGTTATTGATATTTCTCCCGGCAATCTTGATTCCAGCTTGTGCTTCTTCCAGCCCAGTGTTTCTCATGATGTACTCTGCATAGAAGTTAAATAAGCAGGGTGACAATATACAGCCTTGACGTACTCCTTTTCCTATTTGGAACCAGTCTGTTGTTCCATGTCCAGTTCTAACTGTTGCTTCCTGACCTGCATATAGGTTTCTCAAGAGGCAGGTCAGGTGGTCTAGTATTCCCATCTCTTTCAGAATTTTCCACAGTTTCTTGTGATCCGCATAGTCAAAGGCTTTGGCATAGTCAATAAAGCAGAAATAGATGTTTTTCTGGAACTCTCTTGCTTTTTCCATGATCCAGCGAATGTTGGCAATTTGATCTCTAGTTCCTCTGCCTTTTCTAAAACCAGCTTGAACATCAGGAAGTTCATGGTTCACGTATTGCTGAAGCCTGGCTTGGAGAATTTTGAGCATTACTTTACTAGCATATGAGATGAGTGCAATTGTGTGGTAGTTTGAACATTCTTTGGCATTGCCTTTCTTTGTGATTGGAATGAAAACTGACCTTTTCCAGTCCTGTGGCCACTGCTGAGTTTTCCAAATTTGCTGGCATATTGAGTGCAGCACTTTCACAGCATCATCTTTCAGGATTTGAAATAGCTTAACTGGAATTCCATCACCTCCACTAGCTTTGTTCGTAGTGATGCTTTCTAAGGTCCACTTGACTTCACACTCCAGGATGTCTGGCTCTAGGTGAGTGATCACACCATCATGATTATCTGGATCGTGAAGATCTTTTTTGTACAGTTCTTCTGTGTATTCTTGCCACCTCTTTGTATATCTTCTGTTTCTGTTACGTCCATACCATTTCTGTCCTTTATCGAGCCCATCTTTGCATGAAATGTTCCCTTGGTGTCTCTAATTTTCTTGAAGGGATCTCTAGTCTTTCCCATTCTGTTCTTTTCCTCTATTTCTTTGTGCTGAGAAAGGCTTTCTTATCTCTCCTTGCTATTCTTTGGAACTCTGCATTCAGATGCTTATATCTTTCCTTTTCTCCTTTGCTTTTTGCCTCTCTTCTTTTCACAGCTATTTGTAAGTCCTCCCCAGACAGCCATTTTGCTTTTTTGCATTTCTTTTCCATGGGGATGGTCTTGATCCCTGTCTCCTGTACAATGTCACAAACCTCATTCCATAGTTCATCAGGCACTCTGTCTATCAGATCTAGGCCCTTAAATCTATTTCTCACTTCCACTGTATAACCATAAGGGATTTGATTTAGGTCATACCTGAATGGTCTAGTGGTTTTCCCTGCTTTCTTCAATTTAAGTCTGAGCAGTGGCTGTGCTTTGCTGGAGCAGCCGTTCTTCATGCCCCATGCCCAAGGTAAGAGAAACCCAAGTAAGATGGTAGGTGTTGCAAGAGGGCATCAGACAGCAGACACACTGAAACCATACTCACAGAAAACTAGTCAATCTAATCACACTACGACCACAGCCTTGTCTAACTCAATGAAACCAAGTCATGCCCATGGGGCAACCCAAGACTGGTGGGTCATGGTGGAGAGGTCTGACAGAATGTGGTCCACTGGAGAATGGAATGGCAAACCACTTCAGTATTCTTGCCTTGAGAACCCCATGAACAGTATGAAAAGGCAAAATGATAGGATACTGAAAGAGGAACTCCCAAGGTCAGTAGGTGCCCAATATGCTACTGGAGACCAGTGGAGAAATAACTCCAGAAAGAATGAAGGGATGGAGCCAAAGCAAAAACAATACCCAGCTGTGGATGTGACTGTGATAGAAGCAAGGTCCGATGCTGTAAAGAGCAATATTGCATAGGAACCTGGAATGTCAGGTCCATGAATCAAGGCAAATTGGAAGTGGTCAAACAAGAGATGGCAAGAGTGAATGTCGACATTCTCGGAATCAGCGAACTAAAATGGACTGGAATGGGTGAATTTAATTCAGATGACCATTATATCTACTACTGCGGGCAGGAATCCCTCAGAAGAAATGGAGTAGCCATCATGGTCAACAAAAAGTCTGAAATGCAGTACTTGGATGCAATCTCAAAAACGACAGAATGATCTCTGTTTGTTTCCAAGGCAAACCATTCAATATCACGGTAATCCAAGTCTATGCCCCAACCAGTAACGCTGAAGAAGCTGAAGTTGAACGGTTTTGTAAAAACCTACAAGACCTTTTAGAACTAACACCCAAAAAAATGTCCTTTTCATTGTAGGGGACTGGAATGCAAAAGTCGGAAGTCAAGAAACACCTGGAGTAACAGGCAAATTTGGCCTTGGAATGCGGAATGAAGCAGGGCAAAGACTAATAGAGTTTTGCCAAGAAAATGCACTGGTCATAGCAAACACCCTCTTCCAACAACACAAGAGAAGACTCTACACCTGGACATCACCAGATGGTCAACACCGAAATCAGGTTGATTGTATTCTTTGCAGCCAAACATGGAGAAGCTCTATACAGTCAACAAAAACAAGACTGGGAGCTGACTGTGGCTCAGATCATGAACTCCTTATTGCCAAATTCAGATATAAGGTCTATAGCAGCCTATTTCAAAACAGGATAGGAATTCTTTGACCAGAATTAAATAGATAAGAAGTTAAAAGTTAAAAGTGTTGTACCCCCAAGAGAACAACTAATCTAGATTGAAAGATACTGTTCAAGACTTTCAACAACCCTTGCTGTTCCCTCATTCTTCCTGCTTGAGCTGAAAGAAGGGGGAGAAAGTTTTCAGCCTCCAGGATATCATGTTCTACAATTCTTTCCTTAGATGCAGCCAAAGAGAATAGTGAAAATGACAGTTTGCCCCCAAAATAAAGTCCAGGGGCAAAGGAAGAAAATGTCTAGGAACTATTCCTAGGGAGTGGATTCAAGGCCTAATCAAGAAATACATCTTTCTCCCAGATAACACCTGTCCAAGGGAATTTTAGAATATGTAGAAACTGGTGACATCTCTGTGTCTCCCATTCTTCACCTTTCTAAATAGGAGTGTTTATTATGGATTCCCTGTCCTTGGTCCACCATTGCATACTGGGTATGTGAGGGGCAGATAGGTTTCCCTTTTATTCCTGCAGCTTTGTGTCAAAAGGAGCTATATCCAGACCCAAGGCAGAGACTATCTCATATCATCTGCAGATACCAGCCTTTACCTTGGAAGTAAGGGTGAAGACCAAGTTACTGTTTGGGACTTCTAGTTGCCTCTTTTAGAGAAGGGGTGAGTGTGTTCAACATACGGGAAAAGGAGAATTCTGTTCTGTATAGTGGAATACCAGAAAGATGGTCTGTGAGAGTTTGGGTTCTCCAGATATTTTTGTTTCCATTCCTGTGGTGCTTTTCCATGTGGGAAGATGATACAGACCCCTTATATTGAACTCAAGAGTGGCTTTGGGCAATTAAATGTTGGTGAAAGTGATGAAAGTCATTCCTAAGCATAGTGTCATGAGATGTGGATCACATGTCTCTTTTCTCTCTGCCATGATATTGATAATACTCGACATACATCTGAACCTCACCTAAACTATGATGAACATTTAATGTAAGCAAGAAATAATTTTATTTCTTTATTGTTGGAAGCATCTGCAACTTGAGGCCACTTGCAGTATAACCTTGCTCATTCTGACTGCCACAGCAATAAAATATCCTAACAATACTATGATTATATAAAAATCATTTACCATGGTTCCAAGCTTGTGACTGGACTTATAAAGAAAAAGATAAAATTTCACATACCTGAAGGAGAAAACTTTCATCATTCAGTGGCATAAAATTTGGCTACTCTTACTTTTTTATATATTAGTAGCATTTATTTTTTCCTGGACTTTCTAGTTGCTTTTATATTTTTGCTCTGGAAAATTTGGAGATCTTTGTTTTATCCTTGTACTCTGAAATTTCACCAGAATATTTATAAGCTGTGAGTCTCTTTTCATTTGTTTTGCTTAATGTTCTTTTTCTGAATATGGTCCCTTTTTCTTGACTGCTTCATCTTAAAAAAACTATGCCAGGCTTTCATTCATTATTTAGCTCTTGCCACCTTATGTACCCACTTGCAGGTTTTTTAGAATGACATTAGGTTCTTTCTCTTCTGTTAGATTCTAAGCTGCTTGGGTACAAGGACTGAGTCTTGCTCCACTCTCAGTCTCTCACCTAGCATGATAAGTGAGCAGAGAATAAACTTAATAACAAGATGGTGGGGTTTTCACTTCCCATATTCTTCCTGGTGACAAAAGTAATTACAAATGGAAAAATGGATTTTAATAGACAACTATCTTCCCTTTTCAATAATGAATGATGGACATTGTCAACTAATATCTTAAAGATAGGACAAGAAAGATGAATGGGTTCCAGTCAACAAATGCCCTAACAGCAGAAATCAGTGTATGATATTTCTCTGCTTCCTGAAATCCAGATCAGGCTAAGAGACAGCATTCATAACCTAGAACAATGGGGATTCAATTATAGAAATTATTCAGATCCAGCTCTTAGCACAGTTTGACATCTGATTTTATGTCCTTAACTATTAGACTTCTGCATCCTGGCTTTTCTCCAGAGCTTTGGTAGAGGACGAACTAGAAAAATCTGTATTCAGACTTCCTAGCACAAGATCTTAGCTGATTTTAATGGCTTCTTTGACATTAGGTGTCAGAACAACGTCTTTTTCTTGATCTAAGCAGAACTGTGATCTTAGCTGGGGCCTTATTGAGTGAATAACAAAAGAATGAATTTCAGGTCTTTGAGAATGTTTCTCATCACTCGAAAATATCTATCCAATTTTGGCTGATATCCCAAATTAAGCCTTCAATTCTTTAGCTTAGAATTTTAAAAAGCAAGCATTTTTGTAATACTTGGAAGATAATACTATATAGAAGCCAATTTATGGCATACTTTTCCTCTTAAATCAGGCTTTGTGGAAACTCTGTGGAACTTAAATGGTTCTGAGGAACATAATTTGAAAACTACTGAAAAAATCAAGGCTATATCTCCCTAGAGATAGTTGCCTAACAATAATTAAAATATGTCACCAGTCAGTGACTCATCAAGGCAAAGGAATTTGAAGTCCTTTCCTAAGAAAAAATTTTTCTCCTGAGTGCAGAGAAAACACAATAGACAACTGGTCTGTAGGACATAGAGTCTCTCTGACTCTTTCCACCCGCTACTTACAAAAAATAGGTGTGAGACAGGTAGACTGAAGGTTCTTCAGTGTGCCTCTGCACAGCTTCTCAGAGGACAATCCCTGATCTTGGCCACCTCCATATATTATCCTAATACCTCTCAGATGCAGGAGCTTCAATATGATCCATCTGAGTTTTAAGAGGGGCTCCATAAATACAAATTGAATTGAAGTTTTAGGCAGCCAAGAGTCTCTAGCTTTCTGGAAGATTCCAGTCCAGCTCCCACACTACCCAGCTGCCTGCACCTGATTGGCCTTCTGGATAATTGTTCACAGCTGGTGGCTTAATTGGGCCTGTCACAGGAAGGCCAGCTCCTTCTAGATGCAAGATTCCATCCTGCCATGGTGCCCTCAGGGCCAGTGAACTCACTGGGAGGAAATGTGACTCCCACTTGTGCTATTGAAGAACTTGGGGCATTTCCTAGATGGGCTCCATGCCAGGGATCTGGCCTAAGCTTGGTGGGCTTGCGAGGAGAGTGCAACATTCCCTCCCTTCTACTCTGAGTCTTCTCATCTCTCTCTTTTATATAATTAGTTTTATATAATTAGCTTTTTAAGGTTGCATGAGGTAAGGATGGCTTTCTTTAATATCAGTTCATAGTAGGGCAAACTGAATTAGTGAAAAATGACAATTACAAACATTTTAAAATGTCTTTTTATTGGATTCGAGTCATCCCAATAGCAAAGACTGTAGGTGCCTATCCCATTTGATTGACCATTTGTCCATTTTGAAGAGCTAAGAGTTGACAAACGTTTTGCCTTTCATGACTGAAACAGGAGAAGGGAGCTGGCCATGGTCTAGAGCGTAGTCACATCTTGCCAGAGAGGCCATAAGGGCTCCATGATGGGCAGGGAGCCAGCTGTGGAGCTCTGGCTGTGCTGAAGTGTGTTCTCATCAGGGTGTAGACTGACAGGCATTGTCCAAAGTGACACTGATTACTTGAGGTTGAGAAAGCAGATAAGGGAGGGTTGGAATAGAAAAGTCAATGGGTAAACTGGAGCTATTGCACTGTAATCTCCATGGGGCAGGGCTGATTCCTCTTATTCCTTGATGGTTATGTCAGTTTAGGGGAAGTATGTTCACTTTTTGAAATTGTCTAAGATTCCTGTAGGATAGTCAAATAATGACTGCCATCAAGAAGTTGAATTCCATGGGAAGTGAGAGGGAGGTTCAAGAGGGAGGGGCCATACATATAGCTATGGCTGATTCGTGTTGATGTATGGCAGAAATCAACACAATATTGTAAAGCAATTATCCTCCAATCAAAAATAAACTTAAAAAAAAAGAAAAAAAGAAATTGAATTCCCTCTCTCTCCCTCTGTCCCTCTCTCCTTCCCTCTCAAAAATTCCGCTTTTACACCACACGAACACACATACACACAAAGAAAATGGCAAATAGTATGACTTTTCATGACAAATTAACTAAGGTAGTAGAAAAAAAATAGTTTAGGGGAATAAATAAATGAACAAACTGAAATTTCAGCAATTCCATCCAGAAATTGAGGCAAACTAACTGCAATGAAGACATTTATTATCAATTGACTACCTTTTTTCCAGGTAGTACTTGGACTTGTATATCTGAGTAGTCATATCCTTCACCCTAATGATTGGTTAAGCATGGACATGTGACATAATTCTGGCCAATGATACATGAGAAGGCTTCTGGGAACTTCTGGGAAAGCTTTTTGCTTATTTTTTACAAGAGACATGTTGCGGGGGGTAGGGGGAGGCTCCCTTTTCTGACTGTCTCTCGATATTTTCATGTCTGTGTGTGACTCTTGGGATAGTGATAGACATTTTGTGAGCCTGAGAATACAGGGCTGAGGACAAAAGCTAATGTGCTGAGGATGCCTATCCATCAAAAATGGGAATTCCAAAGATATGAAGAAACTTGACTCCTGGTGCTATCAACAAGCCACTGAATTACCAACCTTAAAAACCTCCTTCAAAACTTGCTGTTACAGGAGTTGATAAATATCTTTATTGTTTAAGCTCCTTTTTGTTTGGTATTCTGCTGCTTGAATTTTGAAAGCATCCTAGCTGATACATTAACAAAGCCACTTATGGGTGGCTAATGGGTGGTTATTGTAAACAATAAACAATACAGCTCTTACTATTTGCCTGGCATGGTTCTAAGAGCTTTGGCTCATTTAATCCTTAACAGCAAATATAAAAAGGAGATACTATTGTTTTCTTAATTTTCTGGATGAGGAACTTGGTTACAGAGAAATTAAATCACTTATTCAGTTAATGAGTGGTAGAACTAGTACTACAGAGATAGGCAGTTTGGCCCCCAAGCTCTTAACCAGAATGTTAAGACTGCCTGTCAGATTAACAAATAGGAGCTGGGTTCAGTTCAGTTCAGTTCAGTTCAGTCGCTCAGTCGTGTCCGACTCTTTGCGACCCCATGAATCGCAGTACGCCAGGCCTCCCTGTCCATCACCATCTCCCAGAGTTCACTCAGACTCACGTCCATCGAGTCGGTGATGCCATCCAGCCATCTCATCCTCTGTCGTGCCCTTTTCCTCCTGCCCCCAATCCCTCCCAGCATCAGAGTCTTTTCCAATGAGTCAACTCTTCACATGAGGTGGCCAAAGTATTGGAGTTTCAGCTTTAGCATCATTCCTTCCAAAGAACATCCAGGGCTGATCTCCTTTAGAATGGACTGGTTGGAGCTGGGTTACTCCTATTCAAAATCAATTACTGGGAACCATTAAGAAGAGCAAAAAGTCACACCCAACAATCACTTTCTCTTTAGAGAGATTCTTTCTACTAACTCTCTCCAACATCACCCAGGTTCCTCACTATCTCCCAACTCCACCTCCCAAGCAAAATCTTCACTGAGATCCTGTTTCACCCTAGAAGTGTAAATGGCTAAATAACAGGACTGTTTGGATATATAACAGCAATCAGAGCCTTAAACCAATTTGAATTTAGTCTACCTGAACTTAGCCAGTGAACAGTTCATTAAACTCAGATTTATTTAGAGCTGAGATTACGTAGAAGGAAGCAATATTTCTTCCCCCAAGGGCCTATGGTCAATGAGAGGAAACAGGGAACTGAAGTAGGGCTGATAATGAAACTTAGAATTTAAGCTACAGATAATGGTAGTTGTAACTTGGAGGGAATGAGAGGTAGGGTACGGTAGGGGGCCTGCTGAGGAGGACTTGGTGTCTACTCGAAAGTCTGCTTTATGCAGTTCATAAGAAAGGCTTTTTAAGTAAGTAATGCAAATAAATAGAGGGAAACAATAGAATGGGAAAGACTAGAGATCTCTTCAAGAAAAATTGGACATACCAAGAAAACATTTCATGAAAAGATGGACACAAAAAAGACAGAAACAGCAAGGACCTAACAGAGGCAGAAAAGATCAAGAAGAGGTGTCAAGAATACACAGAAAAACTATACAAAACTGGTTAAAATGACCCAGATAACCATGAAAGTGTGATCACTCACCTAGAGCCAGACATCCTGGAGTGTGAAGTCAAGTGGGCCTTAGGAAGCACTAATACTAACAAAGCTATTAGGGGTGATGGATTTCCAGGTGATTTACTTAAAATCCTAAAATATTACACTGTTAAAGTGCTGCACTCAATATGCCAACAAATTTGGAAAACTCAGCAGTGGCCATGGGACTGGAAAAGGTCAGTTTTCATTCCAATCCCAAAGAAATGCAATGCCAAAGAATGCTCAAACTACCACACAATTGCACTCATCTCACATGCTAGTAAAGTAATGCTCAAAATTCTCCAAGCCAGGCTTCAACTGTATGTGAACTGTGAAATTCCAGATGTTCAAGCTACATTTAGAAAAGGCAGAGGAACTAGAGATCAAATTGCCAACATCCATTGGATCATCGAAAAAGCAAGAGAGTTCCAGAAAAACATCTACTTCTGCTTTATTGACTATGCCAAAGCCTTTGACTGTGTGGATCACAATAAACTGTGGAAAATTCTTAAAGTGAAGGGAATGCCAGACCACCTGACCTGCCTCCTGAGAAATCTGTATGCAGGTCAAGAAGCAATAGTTAGAACCGGACATGGAACAACAGACTGGTTCCAAATTAGGAAAGGAGTACGTCAAAGCTGTATATTGTCACCCTGTTTATTTAACTTACATGCAGAATACATTGTGAGAAATGCTGAGCGGGAGGAAGCAAAAGGTGGAATCAAATTTGTTGGGAGAAATATCAGTAATCTCAGATATGCAGATGATACAACCCTTATGGCAGAAATCAAAGAAGAACTAAAGAGTCTCTTGATGAAAGTGAAAGAAGAGAGTGAAAAAGTTGGCTTAAAACTCAACATTCAAAAAACTAAAATTATGGCATCCAGCCCCATCACTTCATGGTAAATAGATGGGCAAACAATAGAAACAGTGAGAGACTTTATTTATTTGGGCTCCAAAATCACTGCAGATAGTGACTGCAGCCATGAATTTAAAAGACACTTGCTCCTTGAAAGAAAAGCTATGACCAACCTAGACAGCATATTAAAAAGCAGTGACATTACCATGCCAACAAGGGTCCATCTAGTCAAAGCTATGGTTTCTCTAGTAGTCATGTATGGATGTGACAGTTGGACTATAAAGAAAGCTGGGCACTGAAGAACTGATGCTTTTGAACTGTGGTGTTGGAGAAGACTATTGAGAGTCCCTTGGACTGCAAGGAGATCCAACCAGTCCATCCTAAAGGGAATCAGTTCTGAATATTCATTGGAAGGACTGATATACTGAAGCCAAAACTCCAGGACTTTGGCCACCTGATGCGAAGAACTGACTCATTGGAAAAGACCCTGATGCTAGGGTCTTTTGAAGATGATTGAAGACGGGAGGAGAAGGGGACGACAGAGGATGAGATGGTTGAATGGCATCACCGAATCAATGGACATGAGTTTGAGTAAACTCCAAGAGCTGGTGATGGATAGGAAAGCCTGGCATGCTGTCATGACTGAGTGACTGAACTGCTCCTTGGAAGCAAAACTATGACAAACCTAGATCACATGTTAAAAAGCAGAGTTATAACTGTGCTGACAAAGGAGTGTATAGTCAAAGCTATGGTTTTTCCAATAGTCATGTATGGATGTGAGACCATACAAAGGCTGAGCACCAAAGAATTGATGCTTTCAAATTGTGGTGCTGGAGAAGACTCTTGAGAGTCCCTTGGACTGCAAGGAGATAAAACCAGTCAATCCTAAAGGAAATCAACCCTGAGTACTCATTGGAAGGACTGATGCCAAAGCTGAAGCTCCATTTCTTTGGCCACCTGAGGCGAAGAGCTGATTCATTGGAAAAGACTGTGATGCTGGGAAATATTAAGGGTAGGAAAAGGGGATGACAGAGGATGAGATGGTTAGATGGCAGCATCGACACAATGGACATGAGTTTGAGCACACTCTGAGAGACAGTGAAGCACAGGGAAGCCTGGCATGCTGTGGTCCATGGGATTGTATAGTCAGACAAAACTTATCAACTGAACGACAACAAAAATACCCTAAAAATTCTTTCCCCATATGCCTGTACTGCCTCTTCAAAACCAATTAGAAAAGTTTAAAACTCCATAAAATGCGATATATCTCTTCTATAGGTATAGGAAGTCTACTTGGGGAGACAGCAAAGAAGCAGAAAGAGAGGGAAAATGTATTCATTTTCTAGGGCTGCTGTAACAAAGTACCACAAAATTGGTGGCTTAAATAGCAGACATTTATTGTCTCACAGTTCTAGAGGTCAAAGTCTAAGATCAAGAAGTCAGCAGGGGCATGTTCCTCTGAAAACTAGGCAAGGATCCATTCCAGACATCTCTCCTAGACTGTGGTGTCCTTGGCATTCTTTGTCTTATAGATAGCCATCATCTCTGTGTGTCTCTTCATATCATCTTCCTAGTCTATGCGTGTTTGTCTCTGTGTCTGAATTTCCCCTTCTTACAAGGACATCCATCATATTGGATGAGGACCCATTCTTATGACCTCATTTTAACTTGATTACCTCTGTAAAGTCCCTATCTCCACATAAGGTCACTGCAATGTGGGAGACCGGGGTTCAATCCCTGGGTTGGGAATATCCCCTGGAGAAGGGAATGGCTACCCACTCCAGTATTCTTGCCTGGAAAATTCCATGGACAGAAGAGCCCGGCAGGCTACAGTCCATGGGGTCGCAAAAAGTCAGACATGACTGAGTGACTTCCACTTCACTTTTGTGATACTGAGTGTAACAATTTCAGCATAGAAATTTGGGGGTTAGGGGGCACAATTCAACCCATAACAGAAAGGTATAGGAATGCTTTCTGGAGTAGGTCCTTTCTTTTCATGTAGAACAGACTGGAGACATTTTGAAGTTGCTTGTTTTAGCATAATAAATTTTTTCATGTTGTTGTAATAAAACAATCCCTTGACATTTTAATACAGTGGGATGAGGCCACATGGACTCAGTTTGGAAGGGCACAACCTGAAAATGGTAAATGTAATGTACAACAGGCACAAGTTGAATCAGGAAGCTTAGTAGCTAAGTAACTGGCTGCTTGCAATGTTGTGTACCCAAGCTCTGGCTCACTTCCCCAGTGTACTGTGAAATCAGAAAAGACATATTGTTGAAGCTTGAACACTTAGAGGCAATTTCCATTCTTATGCTACTGATATTGCATTTGTGGAAACATAAGGAGTCCCTGGAGGCTGATTCAACATGTACCAATTTCTAGAATTTTACCTTATAACCAAATAATGTATCCCGCTGAAGAGAGTGTTGCCTCATGCAGAGACAAGGTAATTTAAAAATCATGTTCAAGTTATGTTTACAATAAAAATTCAAGATAAAATAATGTTTTCTTTCTGGTTGACATTAAGAGTTCAACTTGTAGGTTGGAATGCCAAAGACTGCAAGAAGCTAGAGAAGAGGCAGGAGGATTATTGTATGTCCACAGGCAAGGGAGATATAAAATGGGTGGGCAAGATATTGCAGTAGTAAGCCTATGATCAGAAATTAATATGAACATAAGCAATCTGATTTTTTAAAATTAGTAAGTATTGTGACTTATCATTAAAATTAATAAGTAAATTAAAATTAAGTATATAAATTTAAATTAATATATTATGTTAATTAAAATTAGGAAGTTTTGTGAACATGGTTACTAGTTGAAATTAGAAAATACAAATCAATCAATCTAGAAATCCATTAGTCTTTGTTTTTAATAAATTGATGTTACATGAAAGTGAAAATGTTAGTCGCTCAGCCATGTCTGACTCTTTGAGACCCCATGGACTGTAGCCTGCCAGCCTCCTCTGTCCATGGAATTCTGAAGTGGGTTGCCCTTCCCTTCTTCAGGGGATCTTCCCAACCCAGGGATCGAACCCAGGTCTCCCACATTGCAAGTGGATTCTTTACTGTCTGAGCCACCAAGGACGAATTTACTAAATTTAGCATCTCAAATCAGCATGGGAAAAATACATTATCTTCCCTGGTGGCTCAGATGGTAAAGCATCTGCCTGCAATGTGGGAGACCTGGATTCAATCCCTTGGGAAGATCCCCTGGAAGAGGGCATGGCAACCCACTCCAGTATCCTTGTCTGGAGAATCCCCATGGACAGAGGTGCCTGGTAGGCTACATACAGTCCATGGGGTTGCAAAGAGTCAGACATGACTGAGTGACTAAGCACAAGCGCATTTGATCCCTACCTCAAACCATAAATCAAAATCAATAACAGATATATTAATGGAAATGTTTATGCATGAAAAATCTGAGTCCTTTAAGGAAACTGATCTACAGATAAAAGTATATAAAAATTTAAAACTTTTCCATATTAATGAATTATAAAACTTAAAAGCCAAAGAACAAACCAGGTAAAATTTCAGCAACACACAAGAAAATAGTGAATTTTAAAATCCAAACACTGCAATAAAAAGATGGTCAAAGTAAATAAAGAGCAATGCACAGACAAAAAAGAAATACTAGTTATAACAAAAAATAAATTAAAAAAACTAACTGCAACAGTAATCAAGAAAATGCAAATAAGGTATCTTTTATATGTAATGACTTACTAAGAGTGGTAAACTTAATGTTGGTTTCAGCACAGAAGGTGTGTATAAATTGACACAACGTTTCTGTGGGCAAATCTGACAATCAAAATTTATTATATCATAGAATTTTATTTATCCTACATTTATTCAGAAGGAAATCATCATGGATACATGCTGTAGCAAATCTTACCAGTGCCCATCCATATCCCTCTGTGCATACAACCTGGTTTCCCACTGCCAGCACTGGCAATTCTCTGCCTGGGATCTTTTCTGGGCAAGGAAGCATGCCAGGTCACAGATGAGGCTGGCTGGAAGTTCCAAGCAGTTAACACCTCTAGGAGTAGTCCTAAACCAATGATGGGGACGACTATTGTTTAGTTTAATACAGACTCCCAAATGTCACAATGGAATTGAGCCCACAGTTGCCCATGAATAGTTGCTCATTACCACACCCTGTATTGACTGTCTTCCTTTCCCTTTCTCACTTCCCTTTCTGATGTTCCGTGGATCACTCCCAAATAAGCCAGTGATGCTCAATTCCTTATTTCCAGATCAGCGTCTGGAGGTATCTATTTCTGCTTTATTGACTATGCCAAAGCCTTTGACTGTATGAATCACAATAAACTGTGGAAAATTCTGAAAGAGATGGGAATACCAGACCACCTGACCTGCCTCTTGAGAAACCTATATGCAGGTCAGGAGGCAACAGTTAAAACTGGACATGGAACAACAGACTGGTTCCAAATAGGAAAAGGAGTACATCAAGGCTGTATATTGTCACCCTGCTTATTTAACTTCTATGCAGAGTACATCATGAGAAACGCTGGACTGGAAGAAGCACAAGCTGGAATCAAGATTGCCAGGAGAAATATCAATAACTTTAGATATGCAGATGACACCACCTTTATGGCAGAAAGTGAAGAGAAACTAAAAAGCCTCTTATTGAAAGTGAAAGAGGAGAGTAAAAAAGTTGGCTTAAAGCTCAACATTCAGAAAACGAAGATCATGGCATCTGGTCCCATCACTTCATGGGAAATAGATGGGGGAAACAATGGAAACAGTGTCAGACTTTATTTTGGGGGGCTCCAAAATCACTGCAGATGGTGATTGCAGCCATGAAATTAAAAGATGCTTACTCCTTGGAAGAAAAGTTATGACCAACCTAGATAGTATATTGAAAAGCAGAGACATTACTTTGCCAACAAAGGTCCGTCTAGCCAAGGCTATGGTTTTTCCAGTGGTCATGTATGGATGCGAGAGTTGGACTGTGAAGAAAGCTGAGCACCGAAGAATTGATGCTTTTGAACTGTGGTGTTGGAGAAGACTCTTGAGAGTCCATTGGACTGCAAGGAGATCCAACCAGTCCATTCTGAAGGAGATCAGCCCTGGATGTTCTTTGGAAGGAATGATGCTAAAGCTGAAGCTCCAGTACTTTGGCCACCTCCTGTGAAGAGTTGACTCATTGGAAAAGACTCTGATGCTGGGAGGGATTGGGGCAGGAGGAGAAGCGGACGACTGAGGATGAGATGGCTGGATGGCGTCACCGACTCGATGGATGTGAGTCTGAGTGAACTCCAGGAGTTGGTGATGGACAGGGAGGCCTGGCGTGCTGTGATTCATGGGGTCGCAAAGAGTTGGACATGACTGAGTGACTGAACTGAACTGAACTGAACTGAACCAAAGATTTATTAAACATTTCTCAATGCTTATCACAGAGTCACTTATACCACTGGAAAACTGGAAATACCATAAGTTAAAGATAATAATATACATTATTGATAATATGATACAGTATTTGCCATTAAAACATAATAGGAAGGAGACTGGGTGGGATAAATAGAGCACAGAGGATTTTTAGGGCCATGAAAATTCCCTACATGATACCATAATGATGGTATGTCATTAAACACTTGTCCAAACCTATAGAATGTACAAGAGTGAACTCTAAGGTAAACTATGGGCTTTGGATGATTGTGAGGTATCAGTGTAGGTTCATCAAGTGTAACAAGCTTGGTGGTGGATGATGATAACTGGGGAGGCTATGCATGTGTGGCCACAGGAGGTATATGGGAAATCTCTGTACCTTTTCCTGAATTTTTCTCTGAACCTTTAAACTGCTTTAAAAAGTAGTCCTAATAAAAATATGATAGAAGAATATTTATTCTCTTGAGAAGGAAAGCAGTATAGTATAAATGTAAGATAATAGATTCTGGAAGGAAATGTCATTTCAAGTTCCAACTCCACCAATTACTAGGTCTGAGGCTTTCAGCAGTTACTAAACCTCCTTAAGTGTCTGTTTCCTCACATGTAAATGAGAAGGTTACTGTGAAGATTAAATGAGATAGTTCCTGTAAAGTGCTTAGCCTGGTTCCTGGTACATAGTAGTAACAATCATCATTATTGTGTTAAAATATAAAGTTTAAAATAGAAGTTTGTAAGAATATAAAAAAATTCTCACATATATGTTTATAGAAGCATAGGAAAAATGAGAAATATTTGTCAAAAAAAATTAACTGTACATGTCTGTGTGCTAAGATGGTATATATATTTCTATGTGTTTTTCTATGTTTCCTAATTTTATGATTATTACTTTTATATTCATATGATAAAAGTTACTATTAGTTATTTAATGAATATTTTTTTTCTTTTTTTATATATATTTTTTTTCATTTTTTTTTTTTAATTTTAAAATCTTTAATTCTTACATGTGTTCCCAAACATGAACCCCCCTCCCACCTCCCTCCCCATAACATCTCTGTGGGTCATTCCCATGCACCAGCCCCAAGCATGCTGTATCCTGCGTCAGACATTAAAGTGACTAAAAAAAGATACTTTAGCCAAATGTCTTCACATAAAAACATAAAGTTTTTGGCCTAGGGGTAGTCAATCCTTGTTGATGAAATCAGAGAGAATACTGTTATTCAGTCAGTTCGATCTTCTTGAGAACTATTGGATACATTGAGTCATTGACCACTGCAATTCTCACAGTAGATTTATATTGTTCGTAATGGGTCTCAGTGTCAGTGAAATAGAATGCATTGTCACAGAGCCATGCAAACACAAACATTACCCAAAAGTTGAGCACAAGTAGCTTTAGAAACTAAGAGAACTGATATGACAGATACTTGGTCATTTAGGAACCTTCCATGTTTAAGCATCAAAAGCGTACAGAGAGGCTTACAGCATGACTCATAGCATCAGAATGAGGGGATTGCTTCTGAAAGTGTGACTTCATTTTTTCAGATAGTTCTGCACTTTTTCAGAATTCTGATTCCATTAAATTTAGGCCAGGCCACAGCAGAAAATAAGTCCAGCTTCTCTTTGGGGACTAAAGATTGGTTTCCCCAGGGTACTCATTAATTCCTAGAAATCCTTGATCTAAATTTGGTAAATACCTTCAGCAACTTTCTGCTACTCGGTCATCTAAATGGTTAAAATAATGTAGTCTTCTCAGTCGACTTCTACATCTTCCAGATAATCCCCAAATTGACAAATGTTAAGGACATTAGAACAAAGAAAATCCACATTTGGTTACTTACAGCATTGAATCACACAATGAATTATTTTAAAACTGTTAAGGTCTGAATTCTGATTAATAATACAGTTAAAGAAGAAAATGCCTACGGTTTAGAAAAAAACTGTAAAAACAGATTTCTTTTTTCATTATAAGTGCCCTATATACGGCAAATGAATTCCAATTTTTTTTCCAGGTTTGGAGCTAAGTTTTTAGCTTATTTAAAGGGCTTCCCTGGTGGCTCAGACGGTAAAGAATCCACCTGCAATGCAGGAGACCTGGGTTTAATCGCTGGGTTGGGAAGATCCCCTGGAGGAGGGCATGGCAACCCACTCCAGTATTCTTCCCTGAAGAATCCCCATGGACAGAGGAGCCTGGTAGGCTATAGTCCATAGGATCTCAAAGAGTCGGACATGACTGAGCGACTAAGCACACACACAAATACACACACACACACACACACACACACACTTGCAGGAAATGGCTAAAGTAGGCTCAGTTGGTAAGAAAATCCTTTTTCTTGTGAGAAGTCTCAGCCAGGCCAGGCCACTGTCACCGTCAGGTTAGCCACCCAGGTAATCTTTCAGAAAAGGTTGAAGATTAAGAAAGAAAGTAAAAAAGAAAAAAAAAAAATGCAGGATATACCAGGTGCAATGAGGAGGCTAGAGCTGCAATGAAGAAACAGAAGATCTAGACCATGTGCTAAACATGCCACCAAATTGATTATGTGACCCTGGCAATTAATGACTGCTCTTCTGACTGCAGCTATGTTATCTCTGACATGATGGCTTCCTGCACCCCAGCTCTAAAATCATGATTTTTTACTAGGATATGAACAATCTAGAGTTTGAAGAAAGGAGGAAAATGAATACATCTGTCAAACACCAGCAAAATAGAAAAGGGAGGAATAAAGATAAAATGAATTGATTTGACTGATTCTATAAACTGTGGAAAATTCTGAGAGAGATGGGAATACCAGACCACCTGACCTGCCTCTTGAGAAATCTGTATGCAGGTCAGGAAGCAACAGTTAGAACTGGACATGGAAAAACAGACTGGTTCCAAATAGGAAAAGGAGTACGTCAAGGCTGTATATTGTCACCCTGCTTATTTAACTTCTATGCAGAGTACATCATGAGAAACACTGGGCTGGAAGCACAAGCTGGAATCAAGATTGCCAGGAGAAATATCAATAACCTCAGATACGCAGATGACACCACCCTTCTGGCAGAAAGTGAAGAGGAACTAAAAAGCCTCTTGATGAAAGTGAAAGAGGAGAGTGAAGAAGTTGGCTTAAAGCTCAACATTCAGAAAACGAAGATCATGGCATCCGGTCCCACCACTTCATGGGAAATAGATGGGGAAACAATGGAAACAGTGTCAGACTTTATTTTGGGGGCTCCAAAATCACTGCAGATGGTGACTGCAGCCATGAAATTAAAAGATGCTTACTCCTTGGAAGAAAAGCTATGACCAACCTAGATAGCATATTAAAAAGCAGAGACATTACTTTGCCAACAAAGGTCCATCTAGCCAAGGCTATGGTTTTTCCAGTGGTCATGTATGGATGCAAGAGTTGGACTGTGAAGAAAGCTGAGCACTGAAGAATTGATGCTTTTGAACTGTGGTGTTGGAGAAGACTCTTGAGAGTCCCTTGGACTGCAAGGAGATCCGACCAGTCCATTCTGAAGGAGATCAGCCCTGGATGTTCTTTGGAAGGAATGATGGTAAAGCTGAAACTCCAGTACTTTGGCCACCTCATAAGAAGAGTTGACTCATTGGAAAAGACTCTGATGCTGGGAGGGACTGGGGGCAGGAGGAGAAGGGCACGACAGAGGATGAGATGGCTGGATGGCATCACGGACTTGATGGACATGAGTCTGAGTGAACTCCGGGAGATGGTGATGGACAGGGAGGCCTGGCATGCTGCAATCATGGGGTCGCAAAGAGTGAGACACGACTGAGCGACTGAACTGAACTGAACTGATGTGCAGACTTGGTTATAAGCATTACCTCAGTCCTCCCGCCAACATCGGGAGACAGATCATTCAGCCATTTGCTCAACAACTATTCACTTAACACCTGCTATGAGTTAGGCTGTGTACAAAGAGTTTGGGATGCCACTATAAATAAAAAAAACATCCCTTACCCCCATGGAGCTTATATTCCAGCAATGGGGATAGATTACAAAGAAAGTGACTTTGTTATGTTCTTCTTATGTGTTGTGAAGAAGTAAGACAGGGTGCTTTAATTTGGTGACCATGTAATTGGGGCCTTACATAATATGGGGATCATGTCAGGAAAGCTTTTTTTGAAAAGAAAGTCATATTTACAGTGAGATAATTCAGTTCAGTTCAGTCGATCAGTCACGTCCAAATCTTTGTGACCCCACGGACTGCAGCACACCAGGCTTCTGTCTATCACCAACTCCTGGAGCTTGCTCAAACTCATGTCCATTGAGTTGGTAATGCCATCTAACCATCTTGTCCTCTGTCATCCCCTTCTCCTCCTACTTTCAGTCTTTCCCAGCATCAGGGTCTTTTCCAGTGAGTCAGTTCTTCGCATCGGATGGCCAAAGTATTGGAGTTTCAGCTTCAGCATCAGTCCTTCCAATGAATATTCAGCACTGATTTCCTTTAGGATGGACTGGTTGGATCTCCTTGCAGTCCAAGGGACTCTCAAGAGTCTTCTCCGACACCACAGTTCTAAAGCATCAATTCTTTGGCGCTCAGCTTTCTTATGGTCCAACTCTCACATCCATACATGACAAACATGAATAAAAGTTGGTTACACAGGCTCATTGGACCCAAAGCAGAAAAGAACTTGGTAAGTCCAGTTGTAGTTTTTACTCTACAGGCTGGGCTTAGATGTACATTTGTGTTTTAAGTTACCTGATTATGTCATTGGTAGCCACTGAAGGGTGAGATTTAATATTTGGACTATTTGAGCTCAGAGACTTTTATTTTTCCTGATGAAGCATGCCTGCCTGGTTCCTCTTTGATGACTTGTTGGTTCCATCTACATCTTCCTGGAATCAGGATTTTGAGGTGACCCCCAAATCACACAGCTGAGTCCCCCACCTGTTGGTAGCAGATCATCCAGATGCATCCTTGAAAGGTTTGTCCATGCTGAGCAAGTTCATCTCCTGGGAATCCACAGGAGGAAGGATCGGTGAAGAGCTAGTGACAGGCCTTTATCTTCTTCAGTCCCCAAAGATAGACTGAGAAAGCCTTCCTGCACCTTACAAAGCCCAAAGGAACACAGGACATTATGTTTACATTGTGTGAGAGATCACCATTATGACTTTTCTAAAGTTTCTGGTTACTGACTAACAACACTTCTAACCAACTCTTAATGTACCAAGTTGATTATAGTTATTATTAAACTGAAAGTTAAGAAATTGCTCACAAGAAACTAGCATCCTGTCATATACCAAAGCTGTATATATTTTCCCCAGTTCTTTCTCTCTCTGAGAGCAGATAAACATTTCCCCTTGTCAGGGGGCTTTTCAACATTTCAATGGCCTAGTGGGATGCTCTTTTGAACCCAGAGGGCAATTGCTAAAACTTAAGGTAAGTGGGAAAGGGAACAGAAAACATGATTGCCAATCTAAACAAGTGAAGTCCGGGGGACGGCTTAAGTTGTGCGTTAAGTATAATCTTTTGGCTTTGACAAGAAAGTGAGGTGACCGTCAATTAGCCATTCAAGTGAACCCTAAGCAGCAGGATTGGGATGGGAAGTAGGTGGCAGCCCAGCCCACACTTTCTGGCATTTGAGAGCTTTGCAGGCAGGAACTCATCTTGAGCCTAATAAAATGATTTGCTGGAGTGAAGTTGTTTGCTGGTTTGCTTTTGAATATGTGCATTTTTTTTTCCTCCCAAAACATTGGCAGAGCTTGATTAGGGCACTGGTTAAACTATCCACAGCAAGGGCTCAGAAAGACTGAGAAACTGGTGCCATTCACCTCCTCCCGCTGCCTTTCAGGCACCTCACTGCCCCCCTGCCTCTGCTCTGGGCTGACAGAGATGGATCTCTAGCGGCTGTCAGGGAATCCTTCTCAAAAGCAAGGCACTCACATGAATCAGCCACAGGTGTACATGTGTTGCGAAAACCACCACAATATTGTAAAGTAATTAGCCTCCAATTTAAATTTTTAAAAAACACAAAATGTAAAGAAGAATGATAAAAATAATCTTAGAGTGAACTAGAAAATAAAGCTAGGCACTCAACAAATATCCAAAGTAGGTGTAAATCTCCATCTAGAAGTTATGTGTTCAAGAAACATGAACTTTTTAGATTCCCTTACATTCCAAGTAACCAGCCCACCAGGTTAGCAGGATATTTAACCCAGCTGTGCTTGGGATGCTTGCACGCCTCACACACCAGGACTCTACAGAAGTGTGGATCTAACAGAGTACAATGTTTTGTGTGATGTAGAGGTATTAGGAAGACTCCTTCAGTATTTGTCATCACTTATGCTGGTTAGCAGAGAAGGCGATGGCACCCCACTCCAGTACTCTTGCCTGGAAAATCCCATGGACCGAGGAGCCTGGTAGGCTGCAGTCCATGGGGTCGCTACTAGTCAGACACGCCTGAGCGACTTCACTTTCTCTTCACTTTCATGCATTGGAGAAGGAAATGGCAACCCACTCCAGTGTTCTTTCCTGGAGAATCCCAGGGACAGGGGAGCCTGGTGGGCTGCCGTCCATGGGGTTGCACAGAGTCGGACACGACTGAAGCGACTTAGCAGCAGCAGCAGCAGCAGCATGCTGGTTAGCACTGAGATTTCAACTGTCCCTGTCTCCATGGGCCACTCAGGTTTCACCTCTGCTGCTTCCAGGCCATGTGTGAATTGGGAATCTCTGGCAAAGTGAACTGACCTGTACCTGGGGTCTAGCCTATGGTGGTACACACACACAGCTTTCTCCTCCACTGGCCACAGTTACAGAGAGATACCCAGAGCCTTCCTGCTCACAGAAACCACAGGCTATGGTCCCTTCTCAGCCTGGGAAAGCAACTTTTTTCTCTCCTTTCAAAAACAGGTTGTCTCCTTCCTTGCCTTAAGCAAGAAATAACAAGCCTGGATACCTATGTGAGATGAAGAGAAAGTGTGAAACGTATGGAAAGCAAATACAGTTGAATTCCCCAGAGTCAGCATCTTGTGTGTGTGTGTGTATGTGCACACCACATCCACACAGGAAGAAGAGTAGGGGCTATATCTAAGTGCGTATCAATTGAGGATCTCATTTACATACTTCCCTTTGTATATTGGTTGTTGGTGGGAGTCCAACTCTGTACAAAATATTCCTTAGCACACTGGAGTTTGAGAATTTCACTGAGTGAAACCAAAGGAAGGAATAAGAAGTCTATTTACAAATGTCTAAAATCCTAAAAAGATGGGTGGAGAATATAAAAATATTCCTGTTTGCTTACAGAATCACACTCTTTTGATTTAATGTATCTTAAAATACATTGACAGGTTTGCTTATTATGGAAAGGATTAGAGACAATTTAGATATTTTGCAAAAGGGTTAGATTCTAATTCATTTTTTTTGTTGTTAAGTTTTTTCTCCTTTTCTGTCCTATAGTTTTGCTATGTATGGATTTATTATTTTCTTTTTAATCCTGTTTGGTACTTAGGGTCATCTTCAATTCTGGAAAATTTGGCTGCTAATTTAATCAGAACTAATGTGATTTTACTATATTTCAGTGAGTTATTCTTATTGAGCAGTTACATCTGAGGCCCTGTATTTACTGGAATGGAATGGGGTTGGGGTGGCTAAACCCTTGTGTGCCAAACAGGGAAGCTCTGAGTAGGACTATGACATAACAATAAGAAATGTATTTGGTCTTTGTCTCTGGTTCCTGGTGCATTTCCTAAGTGATGGGAGTGTCTGTATAATCACACAAGCCCTTTTCAGCACACCTGAGTTTATGCAAATGAGGTGACTTAAGGTAGGGCCCCTACACAGCCTCAGGGTAGGGTAGGGCCCCTAGACAGCGTTAGGATGGAATTGGTCACAGAAAGACCAAGGGGTTAGAGGGCTGGAGGTTCAACTCTATAAAAGACTCCTGAACAAGGAGATTTGAGGAGCTTCCAGGCTGGTGAATATGTGGAGGTGCTGGAAGGGTTGCACACAGGGAGAGGGTATGGATGCTCCATGCCCATCCCTCCATACCTTGTCCTGTTCATTGGTTCCATCTGGTTATTCCTGAGTTGTGTTATTTTATAATAAATCAGTAAATGCTTCCCTGAGTTCTTGCACTATTCTAGCAAGTGATCAATATAGAGGAGGGGGTCATGTGGACCCTGACTTATAACCATTCATTCAGAAATATAGGTGACAACCTGGACTTGCAAGTGGCATGTAAAGTGGGGGCAGTCTTGTGGATCTGAGCTGCTCACTTGTGGGATCTGATGCTATCTCCAAGAAGGCAGTGTCAGAATTGAGTTAAATTTGTAGGACACCCAGTCAGTCTCTGCTAAGAATTAGAGAATCGTTTAGTGTGGGGAAAACATCCACATATTTGGTGACTAGAAGTGACATATTTAGAGTGAATAAAGGAGAAACAAGAGGAGTTTTTGCTAGCAGGATGATTGTAAGGAGAGCAGAGGTTAGGTGTCACACCCAAGTCCGTCTCTAAAGAAGTAGGATGGAATTTGCTCACCTGCATCAAAACAATGTTCAGAAGTCACTCTTCAGAAAAGATCTTACTCAGGAGCCCAACACATGAAGTAGCCGCCTGGCTGAAGTAGTGCTCCTCCTTCCCCTCTGCCTGGGCATAGCCCTGGAATTCCAGGAGCACCCAGGGATGCTGAGAGGCTGAGCCAGCTCTTCCACTGCTGGGTTCGTGGCCCACATGTGCTAGAACGCCCGCAGAAGCTAATTAAACTGACTTCTAAAGAATTCCATCTTCCAAGTAGAAAAGTTTGTTTGTTTTGAAGCCTACTCTATATCACAGTTCTGGGAGAGTCAGCTCTAGAAGATTCTATCATTGATAGTTATGCAGTCAGGACTGTGTCTATGGAGGAAAGTGTGGGTCTCTCTCTGCGGTAAAGGAGATAGGTGGAATATGAAGTTAGAGACGTAGGGGGATCTTTTGATGACAGAGACAGTGTGCAGACAAGGGCTTGAATTATCTGACTTTGAACTTTTATTATGAAACTGAAAGCTGATTTCAGTGGGACATGGCCCTCAGTTTGTCACAAATTCTAACACTCCCAACTGCTTTATACTTGGCTGGATTCACGCATTTATAATTGTGTTTGAGTTCATGGAACCTTGGCCTACATGTCAAGCCAGCTCTGTCTTTTGGTTTATCCAAATCAATGAGGCAAAGAATCCTCCCTACGCATTCCATATTCTCCTTTGACCATTCGATCTCCTCTGATTTGTACTCCTTTCTGTCACTCCCACCTTCAGAATTAATCTCTCTTATCCCTGTCAGCTGTATTTGCACCTCTCTTGCAGTGTAATACTATCTGCCTCATATTACCATTTTGTGTATATATACCTATTACTCCTTATACCATATCTCTGCAGAGACTTGGACAATGCCATATCTTCATGAAATGCCAAATAATTATTCTTTGACTTGTTCTCAGCTTGGATTGACTCTGCCCACTATGATATCCAGAAGAACATAACCATTGTCACAGCCTCCAACACCACTATTGCCTATGTCCATTAATATCCCATGCCACCCCACCCATCCCTACCCCTGCCCACAAGAGCTGTTTGGGTGTAGTGAGTAGAATAAGACCAGGGGAAAATCACTCAGATCAGGTGATGTTTGGTTAAGTGAAATATCATGTGTGGAAAAAAAAAAAAAGAACAATATAACAGACTCTCATTTTTAAAAAGGAAATGAGCTTCCTTCTTGCTACTGATGGATTGGGAAGAGGGGAACATGAGCAATGAGTGTTTGTATACAGAAACCAACTGCTTGTTTCATTCCTTCAAGTCTCTTATGGGTTCTGATGGTTATTTTAACAACAAAGCTGAATCCATCAATCTACCACCATCCCAGATCACTTTGGAACACCAGGGAAGTTAGTGTGTTTTCAGCTATGAAATGGGAAGAAATATATCACTCTCATGAATGGAGCTAGGTAGATGACTCAACAAAGCCACAAGTACTACTTCGCTGCATTCATTTAAATAAGGAGAGACAACGACATAATTTTCCCAGACTAGAAACAGAAATTATATTAATATGCTGTTAATTGCAATTATGACTGTATCACTTTGACTTTTTATTCAGTTCAAATTTTTGTTTCCCCATATTAAAAATCATACCCTTCTCCACCTTTCCCTAAATATTTTAATTGGTACATTTTAGTCTGGATGTATGCACTTTTACTGCTACCTCCCATCTGGGTGTAATTTTCCATGGTCTCCCCTGATGATCTGCGTTTTCTCCTTCAAGTCCCTCCTCTAAACCCACTTCTGTGGATCTTGCCTTCACATTATGCCATTAAAAGCTCCAGCTGGAAGGAAGTGCCTGTGAATGGAGTCCAAGAGAAGAAACAAAGAAGATGGAAACCAGATGCCTTTAAGTCATCCCTGTGTGAGTCATCATTTTCTCCTGAAAAGTCTCTATCTCAGTGCTGTGATCTCTTCATTTTGAAGCCCAGTAGAGAGAAACCCTCTCTCAAGCTATGTGTGTTTTAGCCATCCTCAGTGGACTGATATGTTCTGAATACTATTGGCATACAGTAAATATATACATAGTACTAGCAATAACAAATAAAAATTTTTTAGGTTTTGGATCCAACATAAGATAGTCATTTCCTTTATGGGTTATTCCCAGAGTGACTTTGAGAAATAACTTTTAAAATTTTCCAGGATTGGTATTCATGGGCTTCCCTAGTGGTCCAGTGGTTAAGAATTTACCTACCAATACAGGGACCACAGGTTTGATCCCTGGTCCAGAAAGATCCCACATGCCACAGAGCAACTAAGCCCTCTTGCCCTAGAGCCTATGCTCTGCAATGAGTGAGTAGCCCCCACTCACTGCAACTAGAGAAAGCCAGCACACAGTAATGAAGACCCAGTGCACCCATAGGCAAATAAATAAATAAGGTTTTTTAAAAGGATAGTTCAGTTCAGTTCAGTTCAGCTGCTCAGTCGTGTCCGACTCTTTGCGACCCCATGAATCGCAGCACACCAGGCCTCCCTGTCCATCACCATCTCCCGGAGTTCACTCAGACTCACATCCATCGAGTCCATCATGCCATCCGGCCATCTAACATTCAATTAATCCTGTAGTTAAAACATGCAATTCACAGCATCTAAAAGTTATGACCAACCTAGATAGCATATTCAAAAGCAGAGACATTACTTTGCCGACTAAGGTCCATCTAGTCAAGCCTATGGTTTTTCCTGTGGTCATGTATGGATGTGAGAGTTGCACTGTGAAGAAGGCTGAGCGCCGAAGAATTGATGCTTTTTAACTGTGGTGTTGGAGAAGACTCTTGAGAGTCCCTTGGACTGCAAGGAGATCCAACCAGTCCATTCTGAAGGAGATCAACCCTGGGATTTCTTTGGAAGGAATGATGCTAAAACTGAAACCCCAATACTTTGGCCACCTCATGCGAAGAGTTGACTCATTGGAAAAGATTCTGATGCTGGGAGGGATTGGGGGCAGGAGGAGAAGGGGACGACCGAGGATGAGATGGCTGGATGTCATCACCGACTCGATGGACGTGAGTCTGAGTGAACTCCGGGAGTTGGTGATGGACAGGGAGGCCTGGCGTGCTGTGATTCATGGGGTTGCAGAGTCGGACATAACTGAGTGACTGAACTGAACTGAACTGAAACTTATTTAAATATAAACATATATGTTCAGGACAGAATGCATGCATTTATCTGCGTTCCCTTTCAAAATTCTGCTGAAGAGTCAGTAAAGAGAATAAATTGATAAACATGCTGAAGACAAAAAAGAGAACTATCAACAGGGATTTTGATAATTTTCTGGAAAGTGGAAAGGAAGTGAACAGGACTGATGAGTGAAGCAGAGTAAAGATCCCAGATTTTCTCAGGAGAAGGCTGTGGAAGGGGTGGAAATGTTCTTTCCGAGGGAGACTTGGAGAATCTCCACATTGGGCATCTACATATTCAGAGCTCAGGACTGGAAGAGGAGCCCAAATCAAGGTTATCCAGAGAAGGATTCTACCATTTGATCTTTCTCATCCTTTTGTACCATTCTCATACATGCAGATGGGCCAGCAAGTGAAGATTCAGAAACCTTCACCTCGTCCCCAAGATCTGTTCCATTAAGAAGATGATTGCTCCTTGTATGGGATTCTACAGGGAAGCCCTCTGATCTGGGTGTTTTGTGGTGAAATGAATAGCATTTGCGTGATTGCGTATGCTTGCCGCCTAAGAAAGTTTGTCAGTGGACATGTCCCACCTATATATATACACACAATATCTATCTTCAGAGAGAAATGCCTGCTAAGGAAGCATACCTATCCAGTGGCAGAGAACAGACTGCAGCACCCATACCCAGCCACCTTTATTAATTACCCAGTCCTTCCTTCATAAACAAACAGTTTGAATGATCAAGCCGATAGAAGTGGGAGATGTGGGCGTGAAAGAGAATTCATGAATATGATGTCAAAGGATACTGTCTAAAACCAAAGTCTCAAGAAACAGAAATTTAGGTACAGGTAACCTTTGCTTTTTAGAAGTTAGCTTTGCATCCCTTCACTGTTGTGAAAAATCTACATTAATATCTGCTTTCACTAACCAACAGAAATCTGAAGAGAATTTTGCTTTCAGAAAAAAAGGTGAAGAGCAGAAATAGAATAGCATTCAGCATTAGCTTTGCAGTGAGCCGTGGTAGAGGCAGTGCACCCACCAACCTCCTGCCCCTCACTAGGAACTACACTCAGCATCTCAGCATCAAGCCCCAGAGCTTTGAACTGTGTCTGGAAGCACCAGTGCTTTAACTCAATTTATTTTGTGTATCCATTAGCAAGATACATCCTGAGGTTTCTCTAATTTTACACCATTTCAACATACAAAAGTATTCTTAAGAATACTGTCCTTTCAAATAGTGGGGGAAACTTGTATATTGTTTAAAGTCATTGTGGTTTGCCATCTCATATCTATTTCTTCTTCGTGTGGAAAACAGAACTCTAATCTTAGCGTGGGGTAACCATTCCTCTTCCACTCTTAGTCTATGTGCTTTGGATGAATCTGAATGAAACTTCTGTCTCCAGGATGGAATATAAGACCTAGGCCAAAGCCAGAGTGTGAGATCCATGACCTGAGCCACAGTCACTGGTTTTGAAATGAGCAAGCCAAGCTCATCTGCTTGGAAATACTCCTTCGCTCTCTCTCACTTGCATGGGAAAAGTATAATTCTACATTTTGTTGATTTGGGGTGCAGTCAAGTGATATTCTTTGACTAATGGGATACGCTTGTACAGCTGGTCTTATGCTCTTGCACCTCACAGTGCATCATCACCATGAGAACGTGTTTGGGGTAGGTCACTATTCCAGGAGGAAGATGCGAGGCACATGGGGCTCTACTGAGCTGTCCTAGCCCATGGTTACAAGTAGTCCCAACCAAGATCAGCCAGAGCTACCCAGCCAGGCCCAACCTAGATCAGCTAACCTCCGCCAATCCACAAATGAAAAAGTTAAATAAACACTTATTGTTTTACACCACTGAGATTGTGTGTTTTTTAACACAACATTATTGTGGCCACAGTTAAATACCACACAATAGAGACACATGCTTTCCTTCTTGCTAGTCTGCAATCTGAGACAATATGAAGCTATGGCTCCTGCAGAAGTAGCACCAGACTTTAAGGACGAAGCTTACAGACTGTGGAGAGCTGAGTTGAAATCAAATCCTACTCACATTATTTGAGCTCTGAATTCAGCCTTCTTGATGCCTTTGATGTTCTTGCTAATGAGGGTCCATAAATTCCCTTTATATCGCTTAAATCTGATTTTGACTTTTCTTCCACTTGCAACCTGAAGAATCTTAATTGATCCAAAAATTAATTCATCTTGGCATTGTCATGGCATAGTCAATCCAATGTTTAAAGTTGCTAAATCAAGAAATATAGGCATATTTTCTGGACTTCATAGAGATGAATATGGGAAAGGACTGAAGTTACTGTGATTAGTGGACTGAGAGTATGACAAAAGGATTAAGTTCTCATTTTTTAAATCTTCTGTACATCTATACTGTCCAATGCACAGCTGTTAGCCACAAGTGGCTAATCAAATTTAAACTAATTAAAATTATTAACGCATAAAATTTAAAATGCAGTTCCTCATTCACGGTCGCAGCATTTCTAGTGCTCAGTAGCTACATGTAGCTAGTAACTACCATACTGGACAGTGCAGATGCAGAATATTTCCATCATTGCAGAAAGTTCAGTTGTACAACCCTGCAGTGGTAGAATGTCAGAGTCACGGTGTTGTTGTTGCTCAGTCGCTAAGTCGTGTCCAGCTCTTTGTGACCCCATGGACTGCAGCATGCCAAGCTCCTCTGTGCTCCACTGCCTCCTGGAGTTTGCTCAAATTCATGTCCACTGAGTGAGTGTTGCTATCTAACCATCTCATTCTCTCCACCCCTTCTTTTGCCTTCTATCTTTCCTTGCATCAGGGTCTTTTCCAGTGAGTTGGCTTTCCATGTCAGGTGGCCAAAATATTGAAGCTTCGTCTTCAGCATCAGTCCTTCCAATGAACATTCAGGCTTGATTTCCTTTAGGATTGATTGGCTTTATCTCCTTGCAGTCCAAGGGACTCAAGAGTCTTCTCCAGCACCACAATTCGAAAGCATCAATTCTTTGGCTCTCAGCCTTCTTTATGGTCCAGCTCTCACATCCATACATGACTACTGGAAAAACCATAGCTTTAACTATATGGACCTTTGTTGGCAAAGTGATGTCTCTGCTTTTTAATACACTGTCTATGTTTGTCATAACTTTCTTTCCAAGGAGCAAGCGTCTTTTAATTTCATGGTGGCAGTCACGTCTGCAGTGATTTTGGAGCCCCAAAATAAAATGTGCCACTGCTTTCACTTTGTCCCTTTCTATTTGCCATGGTGGCCCTGTGCAGCATGGCTCATAGCGTCACTGAGTTACGCAAGCCCCTTCACCACGACAAGGCTGTGATCCATGAAGGGGAGAGTCACTGTATAAAGTCAGGTGACTACAACCAGAAGTTAAATATATCACTCAAAATTGTACCATAGGGATTTAAGGATACAGACCCTGGACATAAAGTGCTTGGGTTCAAATCCCAGTTCTGACACTTACCCATTTTAGAACACAGAGCAAGTTACTGAACTTTCTATACTTCAACTCTTACTTGGAAATGGGGAAAAAAGAAAAAAACATAGACCTATCTCACAAGGTTGTTATAAGGATTAAATAAGCTAATATATAGGATAAATTCTTATCTTTTTTTTGTTTCCTAGTATGCCCAGCATTTGGTAACCATTCAATAATTAATATATTTACTTTCTATCCTTCAGTAAGTTAGATTTTACTTTACCAAGTGTGCATGTTTTAAATTATGTATATATATTTGAGACTTACATCAGTATTTATATATAATGTCATGTTTAATATTTTATATGTGACATATAAATACATATGTATCCCAGCTCCAGGTCATAGGGTATAAATGCTTTCATTTTCTTCTTTATGCATTTCTACATCTTCCAAATTTCTACATCTATCATGTATTATCTTTATCATCAGAAAGAAAAACCAAGTTTTTATTCTTAAAGACACGAAAATATGTGAGATGAATGATGTGCTACATCTGGATAGCCTGCTTTTGCTGAGTTGGTCCACAGAGGTCCATTATATAATCTTCATCATTAGTCAGCTGGGGCTTTGTGACCTCTTCCTAGACTATTACAAAATCCTCCTGGCTGGTCCCCTCCCCTGTCCAGTTCAAAGTGCTGCCAGAGTGATCCTTCCATAGCACAACATGTATATTACTCCTGTTCTTAAAACCTGTCAGTGTTTTCCCATCCTTTACAAGTTGAGTGTCCAGTCAAGAGCGTGACCCATCAAAGCCTTCCCATTCCAGCCTGGCCTACCTTTCCAGCTTCCTACCACCACCACCACCAAATGCCACCATGATCACCACCATAGCCATCCAAATTGCTACCCACAGGCTGAAAGGGGGAACTCTCTTCTACAACTTTTCCATCTAGAGAAGTCTCATTTATTCTCCAAGACTTACCTAACACCTGCCTTCTAAATTAGAAGGTTTTCTAATCTCCAAAGCAGAGTTCAGAGCTCCCAATCCAACTTCTGACTCAGAGCCTTTCCTACCACAAAGCAATAATTTGTTTACATTCTCCACTCACCCTCAACTATGTACTCTTTTAGAGGATGTGGCATCTTTGCCTTCCTCTGTCAAGCCCAGAAATTGACCCTGATAATGCTCAATAAATAGTTCTTGCACAAATTCAGGAAGAACTTATTTTTAAAATAACTTTTTGTTTTACTAAAACAATGAGAGTTCGCAGTGGAATTAGAAAGTTCAGATAAATCAAAAGCAGAAAATGTAAAGCACACAAATCCCATTTGTCAGTAACACTTAACATCTTAGTAATTTCCACAGGCCACTTTAAAAGTTTTGAACTTTCTTCATTCATGGCACCCTCAGTGTTTCAGTCATTTCTTTCTGGTACTTTAAACCAATATAAATTATGTTTTGGGGTGGTTTTTTTTTTTTTTTTTTGGTAATTAGGTCCAAACCACCTAATAGTAGTAGTTCACACAGTGTCCAAGAGGAGTTGCTGTGTTTCTCTTGAAATTTTAAAATATTCTGTGAGGCTCTTGTGGGTTCCCTGAAGGATGTTTTCACACAGTTTGGGAGCCACTGGTCTAAACTTTCAAAAAGAACCTTTTAAAAGAAAATATATCGTTACACTTACAAACTATTTTCTTAACCTGTAATTTCTAGTTAGTAATAAGTAAAAATCAACTTCTATTCTTGATAGCTGTTTATCTTAGCTCAGATCAGTTCAAGTGCTCAATTGTGTCCAACTCTTTGCAGTCCCATGGACTTCAGCATGCCAGGCTTCCCTCTCCATCATGACTTCCAGAAATTTTTCAAACTCATGTCCATCGCGTCAGTGATGCCATCCAACCATCTCATCCTCTGTTGTCTCCTCCTCCTGACCTCAATCTTTGTCAGCATCAGGGTCTTTTCCAGTGAGTCAGTTCTTCGACTTAGGTGGCCAAGTATTGGAGTTTCAGCTTCAGCATCCGTTCTTCCAATGCATATTCAAGGTTGATTTCCTTTAGGATTGACTGGTTTGATCTCCTTGCTGTCCAAGGGGCTCTCAAGAGTCTTCTTCAACACCACAGTCCAAAAGCATCAATTCTTCGGTGTTCAGCTTTGTTTATGGTCCAACTCTCACATATACAGACCTTTGTCAACAAAGTGATGTCTCTGCTTTTTAATGTGCTGTCTAGATTTGTCATTGTTTTTCTTCCAAGGAGGAAGCGTCTTTTGATTTCATGGCTGCAGTCAGCATCCACAGTGATTTTGGAGCCCAAGAAAATAAAATCTGTCACTGTTTCCACTTTTCCCCCATCTATTCACTATGAAGTGATAGAACCAGATGCCATGATGTTCATTTTTGGAGTGTTGAGTTTTCCAAGCAGCTTTTCCACTCTCCTCTTTCACCTTCATCAAGAGGCTCTTTGGTTCCTCTTTGTTTTCTGCCATTAGAGTGGTATTTTTTGCATATCTGAGGTTGTTGTTATTTCTCCCGGCAATCTTGAGTCCAGCTTGTGATTCATCCAGCCCAGCATTTCACATGATGTGCGCTGCATACAAGTGAATAAAGTGAAGTGAAAGTCTTTCAGTCATATCTGACTCTTTGCTATCCTGTGAACTATAGTCCACCAGGCTCCTCTGTCCACGGAATTCTCCAGGCCAGAATATGGAGTGGGTAGCTGTTCCCTTCTCCAGGAGATCTTCCCAACACAGGGATCGAACCCAGGTCTTCTACACTGCAGGCGGATTCTTTACCGTCTGAGCCACCAGGGAAGCCCATAAGTTAATAAGCCCGGAGACAATATGCAGCCTTGACATACTCCTTTCCCAATCTGGAACCAGTCCACTGTTCCATGTCCAGTTCCAACTGTTGCTTCTTGTCCTGCAAACAGGTTTCTCAGGAGCCAGGTAAGGTGGCCTGGTATTCCCATCTCTAAGAATTTTCCAGTTTCTTGTGATCCATGCAGTCAAAGGCTTTAGCGTAGTCAATGAAGTAGAAGTTGATGTTTTTTGGGAATTCCTTGCTTTTTCTATGAATCAGTGGATGTTGGCAATTTGATTTCTACTTCCTCTGCCTTTTTAAATTCAGCTGGTATGTCTGGAAATTCTTGGTTTGTGTACTGCTGAGGCCTAGCTTAAAGGATTTTGAGTGTTACCTCATTAGCATGTGAAATGAGCCCAATTGTACAGTAGTTTGAACATTCTTTGGCACTGCTTTTCTTTGAGATTGAAATGAAAACTAACTTTTTCCAGTCCTGTAGCCACTGCTGCATTTTCCAAATTTGCTGGCATATTGAATACAGCACTTTAACATTATCATCTTTTAGGATTTGAAATTGCTCATCTGGAATTCCATCACCTCCATTAGCTTTGTTCATAGTAATATTTCCTAAGGCCCACTTGATTTCACACTCCAGGATGTCTGGCTCTAGGTAAGTGACCAAGGTTGAGCATAGTTGTCTTAATAAACAGAATTTACTTTTTACTTTGGAAGAAAGAGAGAAAGCCTTAGCAGCGAGATGACAGCTGAAATATAACTGGAAGAGCCCCTTGCTGGACCATGCTAGGTTGCGTTCACATTCAACCCAAGCAACTCCTCAATCTGTGTCCCACATTGCTTTGACAACGAAAATGATTCTCATTATAACATAGTCTCCATCCTCCAATATGCCATTATTTCTGCCTCCTAGCATTTCTAAGGCAAGAAAATATACTCTTGTTTTAGAAACACTTTCTCAGTAAAGAATGGATTTGTGGAATAATGGAGAAAATGGTAGACAAATATTCAGAAGTCTTTGAATGCAGACCTGCTGTGACCATAGGAGAATCATTTAACTTTTCTTAGTTTCAATGTGTCTATGAAAATGGGCAGTGCTTTTCAGACTTTTCACAGAAACTGCCCAAAGCTACAAGAGAATGAAAATTTCACCCTAAGGTTAGTACCTGGGGTGTATAAACCCAAAGAGACCGAATGCAGATGTACAGTTTTTTCTGTTCTGTAATGTTTAGGCCAAAAATTCCTTCTTCTCCTTAAGATGTTGGTATTTTAAATTGATAAACATATTTTGTGTGTTCACTGTTTCTATTCACTGTTTCTTCTCAAATAGAGCTGGTGGTGCTCTTGCAAGATGTACCATAATTTAATATGTAGCTTCAAGGACCCTGACATATTGTCATGTACTGCACTTTGAGAAGCGAGAAATTCTTTTCAAGATTCTTTCAATCTTGGTCAATGTAAGAGTCTAGAGAACAGGATTTGCTCTTTGGTTAACCATAGAATTTCAGGTCATTATCCTGAGAGTGATTAATTTTCCTGAGTTGGGGGGGGGGGGGGGGTGGCGACTGTCTACATTTTTCTCTTCTGTCAAGATCCTTGGTCCATAATACATAGATGACCCTCCAGTTATCCCAGACCATACCTGACCACCCCTGAATAGGATGACAATTTAGGTTCACATGCTGAAATCACATATCATCATCATCATCCTACCTTCACCCTGAAAGCTACAGCCAGCTTTCTCAAGTAACTTCCTTCTTTCTGCTCTGAATTTGTTTCATGATAGAAGTGATGTGATGCAGTAATGGAGAAATGCTGATCTTGGCATAGGGATATCTATGCTGACATCTTAGATCTTGGGCAAATCCCGACTTCCCTGAAACTCGGTTTCTGCACTGACAAAATAGGAACAATAGTGGTTGTTATCCTGTCTACCTAACAGGTGTATGGTGAGGAACATATAAACAAACCTTGGGGCCGGGAGTAGGTATTATTTTTATTATTTAAAAATCTATCCTTAATCCACAATGAAGAAAAAAAGTTAAATCATGACAGTCCTTCAGTTTGGAATGTTGGTCGTTGGGAACTGTGTTCCCACTCTAAGAAGACAGAACCTGTAGCTGGATACTGTTTCAGACCTGCCTGCACAAGTGCTCACCAGACACAGGTGAAACCCTTTTGGAAACAATGATGGGCATTGTTGAACTGGGTGGGGCAAGAAGGGGAATGTCAGTAACGATAAATGAAGCCTAGCCAAGCCCCCATGCAGTAAGAAAAGCTCTTTCTCCTGTGATTCCATTTTCTGATTAAGAAGTAACACTAAGCTATAAGATTTAAAACTCCTGAGGCATCTAAGCCTCGGCGCTGTCCAGGGGCAGTCAGTAAATGTCTTGGCAGGTCATGGGGAAGGAAGGCTGGAGCCTCTGGAGCAGCTTCCATCTTTTCACTTCCACCAGTCCTCACCCCTGTCCTCCACTGAACAAGTCATACCAGGGAGAAGTAAGAGCCAAGCTTCATCCCACTGCCAAGCGATGAGGACCCTTAAGGCTAAATTAGACAAGCTATTAACTAGCAACTCAAATTGAGCAACACTCCAGCCAAGAGACAAGCGCAGACGGAGATCACAAGCAAAACAAGGGCGAAAATCACAGTAAGATGGAAAACATAGCTGCCACAGCAATCAGAGGGAAAGGGAGCTTCTAAGCCCCAAACAGAACAAGCAGGAAATAAAGGGGGCACAGGAAAAAGAAGTGACCTAAACCCCTCCTTATATCTTACATGGATGAAGACACAGTGTAGCTTTCCCCAATCTGTACCCACCATTTTCTAGGTGCTTTCTGTACCTAAGCCTTGTCTGGTGCAAGGGTCAATGAGTTTATAAGCCTAAAAGTTGGACAATGAGAAGCTGTCCTCCAGTTGGGAAAAACAATGAGCAAATTAACAGATTTTTCTCCTACCTCACCCCTCTTGTTCCCCCACATAACATTTTGTTTCAGAAAAATACTCTTTGCCTTGAGACACATGAAGAACATAAAAAAATGAAAATGTCATGGGAGTGTGTGCATTTCCTAAGGTCGAACAAGTCTCAAATATTAATGCCATTCACCAAAAGCAATATCCAGGAAATGTTCATTTAAGTACAAGCCACACATTTTAAAAATTGCCCTCCCCAGATTGGTTCCTTACTGTCTAGTTACATGTATATGCCATGTCAGCTTGTCATCTGTTATTTCCTTTTTTTATTTGTTTGTTTCTTCATTTGGGGCATTTTGTTTGTTTTATTTCTTTGTTTTTCCTTCTCCTAGTTTCATTTAAAGAGGGATAAGCAGCAGAATAGAATTGTACTTAATCGCCAAGCTTCTGGAGTCAAACACCCAACTCTACCCCACAGGGTGTAATATTCCAGGCCCAGTACAAAGTGAAAATGCAGGTCCCCTTGTGTGAAATTATTAAGAATTTTAAGACAGCACCTTCAGAGCATTAAACCAAATATAAAGTTGATCACAGGGCCCTGTGTGACTGACTGCCCAGATCTCATGTCTATGAAGTCAGCCCTGCTGTTCCATACTGAGCCCTCACAAGCCCCAGTCTTCTTCTATTTTTAAAATTAGAAACAATAATAGTTCTTATTTCACAGAGTTGTAGAATGATTAAATCAGATGATATTGTAAAGTGCTTTGCACATGCTTGCCACAAATCAGATGTTTAAACATTATTAACTGTGGCTATCACCAATTACCTGCTTATATCAGAATGCTCTTAAGAACTTTGTTAAGTTAAAACAACAATAAGGATAAACAACAAAGTCCTATTGTATAGCACAGGGAACTATATTAGATATCCTATAACAGATCATAATGGAAAAGAAAAAAAAAAAAATGATACCACTACACACCTATTACAATGGCCAGAATCCAGAACCACAACGCTAAATATAAGGATGTGAAGCAATGGGAAATCCTTCATTGCTGATGGCAACGCAGAATAGTACAACCACTGTGGAAGACAGTTTGGCTATTTCTTACAAAACTGAGCATACTCTTACCATATCATTCAGCAGACTCAGCAACTGCAAGTCCTTAACCAAAGGAGTTGAAAAATCTTCATCATCATCATCATCTTACCTTTACCCTGAAATCTACATAAATATTTGCACACAGATGTTTCTATCAACTTTATTCATAGTTGCCAAAAATTGGAAACAACCAGGATGTTTTTCAGTAGGTGAATGGATAACTGTGGTACACCCAGGCAATAGATGGAGAAGGAAATGACAACCCACTCCAGTACTCTTGCCTGGAAAATCCCATGGACAGAGGAGCCTGGTAGACTACAGTCCATGGGGTTGTGAAGAGTCGAAGCGACTTAGCAGCAGCAGCAGCAGCAGCAGCAGGCAGTAGAATATTATTCAACACTAAAAAAGAAATAAGCTATAAAGCTATGAAAAGACATGCTGCTGCTGCTGCTGCTAAGCCACTTCAGTCGTGTCCAACTCTGTGCGACCCCATAGACTGAAGCCCACCAGGCTTCCCCATCCCTGGGATTCTCCAGGCAAGAACACTGGAGTGGGTTGCCATTTCCTTCTCCAATGCATGAAAGTGAAAAGTGAAAGTGAAGTCCCTCAGTCGTGTCCCACCCTCAGTGACCCCATGGACTGCAGCCTTCCAGGCTCCTCCGTCCATGGGATTTGCCAGGCTA
Organism: Budorcas taxicolor; assembly: GCF_023091745.1. Classification (NCBI taxonomy): domain Eukaryota; kingdom Metazoa; phylum Chordata; class Mammalia; order Artiodactyla; family Bovidae; genus Budorcas; species Budorcas taxicolor. The sequence continues at coordinate 27,095,824 of NC_068914.1, forward strand.
GAGTACTGGAGTGGGGTGCCATTGCCTTCTCCGATGAAAAGACATGGAGGAACCTTAATTGCATATTACTAAGTGGTAGAAACCAATCTGAAAAGGCTATCTACTGTATGAGTCCAACTATGTGACATTTTGGAAAAGGCAAAGCTACTCGAACAGAACTTGAATACCTCTTTGGAAACACCCCAAGGGTCCCTTTCTTTTCACAAGTGCTTCCCTTTCCCCAAAGTAACTACTATTCTGATGTTTATAGAAATCACCAAGGAAAAATCTTTGTACTGTGATTTGAGACAAATAGAGAAAAAGAAATCATTTCTGACCATAAAATGCTAAAATAACAACTGATAAATAGTATCATATGTAAGGACCAAAGAAAAAAGAAAAAAAAAAAAAGCAGAAAAGAAATTTCTCTTGGGCAATAAAACACTTCCTTTACTCCCCCTTGGATGATTGAGAGTCTTCCTCTCTTTTCCTTTCTCTCACACATGGACTCAACATTTTCCAGATTGGACCCATTTTGGCATTTTGCAATCTATTCCACCTCTAACAGTGAAAACACACTGTCTCTGTTTCTATAATTATTTAGCTAAAGCCACAAATACTAGGTAATGTTCAAAGTTAGAAGGAATATTTAGCAAGTCCACTAGGGCCCTGCTCCTAATATCACTAACTTACTTTTAATATCAAGGTTATCATATGTCATGCTTTTGCTTTAATTTTTATTTGTTAATAATTCTGCTTTGAATGAAGACCCTAGTGCCTGAGCAAAACTGTCCTTTGTTCCCACATACAGTGGATCCACAACTAGAACCTAGGTAAGGCCAATGTTTTCAATTTACTAGATCCACAGCTTCTTAGATTTTTTAACAAACCTTATACTTTCTTAATCTCTCCCCAACTTAATCCTGATACTTGCAGTAGACACATAAAGTCTTATTTAAAGTTGAAGGGGACAGTTTACATTATTTATCAGAACTAGATGCAAGTAAAAGAAAAACAATTCAAAATAGTTTGGGCAAATATAAGAATTTATGGGCTCACATAACCAAGCTGCAAAAAATAAATAAATAAATAAAGGCAGAAATGATTACAATACTTTCACAGTTATTTTTATCTCTTAGCTCTGCCTCCACATTGGTATGTCAGCTTTCCCTAGGTGGCTTCAGGATCCAAAGCCAGAGTCATAAGTGACCTCACTCTAGGCTCACATCTTTGAGCCTCACTCTCCAAAGAGGAAAGAAGCTTTCTCTCTACTTGTGATGGGAATAAATCTTGAGTGTATACGTTTGTCAAAACTCTGTAACACAATGTATGAGATATGTACATTTCATTGTATGTGATTTTTTACCCGAAAAACTATAAACAAACTTTGAGTCCTACTTAATAAATACATTCTGAAATACTTATAGAGAAGTGTACTGATATCTACAACCTACTTTGAAACACCCAAAATAATTTGAGTTAATAGCTGGATACAGGGGTGGATGGATGGATGGATAGATAGATAGATGATAAATCAGATATACTAAAATTTTAATGGCTAAGGGTAGTTTAGGTGGTGAGTATTCACTATAAAATTCTTTTAGCCCTGTTTATGTTTGACAATTTTCATAACAAAGTGTTGGGGGTGGGGAGAGTAAGTCCTGAGGAAGGACTCTGGTGAGACCAGCTTGGGTCCCCTCCCAGCTCTGACTCAAAGTGAGGTGTGAGACACCAACTGCTTAGTTTAGCTCAGTTGCCTACCATTAAACCATCCACAGTAGCCAGCAAGGATTTGTCACACAGCTCTCTCCAGGACATATGCTAGAGCAGGGAGTGAAGAGATGAGAATTTGGAAGGAAAAGGCATTTCCCCCAAAGAAAGGGGACATCACAGACCTGGCTATTGGAACTCATCACAACATAGGCAGTCACCCCAATTTGACTCGCTCACAGTCTTCAGGACAACAGAGCTGGTGGTGGGTTATAATTGAGTTCTTGCACTATGACTGTATTTCTCCTTGCCATTCACAAATCAAAACTAGCCACAGAATATCTGGCTTTTCCTAGCTAATGACTTTTAAGCACATGCCACAAGAAGTGGGAACAATTAACAGAATATGCCGAAGAGTTTAAGTGACCAGTGTTTCAGAGTAAAGACATACCTGTCTAAGGAAAGGCTAGTTTTCAACCACTTGCCAGACACTGATGCTAGAATGAATCAGTTTATGTCACTCAGTACCTGGCTCCTATTAAAAAAAAAAAAAAAGGTTTGAAACAAGGGGTCTTAAACTGGAGACTACAGCTATTGGCTACCCACTCTAGTATTCTTGCCTGGAGAACTCCATGGACAGAGGAGTCTGGAGAGTTACAGTCCATGGGGTCACAAAGAGTTGCACATGACTGAGCACATGGCATGAGGGGAGGTGAGGAAAAGAGGGGCCAGCTAGCCTTCTCCTCCTAGTCGAGGGAAGACTTGAAGGAGTTGTTCTTTTAGGGTATAATTATGCAGTACTATGTTTTTTTGTGCTAAATTATTAAAAGGGCTAATTTTTGTTTTCTCTCTGACTCTCTCTCTCTTTCTCTTGCTGTCCAACTTTTGGAGATTGGATTTTATCAGGAATTTTAAAAGTCAGCATTAGGAGGTAGTACACCCTTGCCTAGAAAATTCAAAACACATTTGCATAGTTTTTAATTGACATGAACATGAGGTCAGATTTACTAAATGAAGCCGTGTGTCCTCAAGTTGGCTGAGAATGGACATACAGGAACCAAGGCCAACTAGGCATTTTGGCTTTTCTATTTGATTTAGAAGCATTCTCCATGATCCTCTGCTCTTCCCTTCACTACCGCCTCCCACACACCAAACCCCATAACTTAGGCTGCTGTGTCAGTCCAGGCCAGAGCAGGGTAAGAACAATTCCAGACCTTCCATCCAGGCTGAAGCTGACGCCCAGAACTATACAAAATGACTAGGAGCTAGGGAGTCAGCCACACTGGCTTGTTTGAATGGATTGTTTTTAACTCTAGATTTAGTAGCCATTAATTTTTACAAGATCTACTGCAGTAACTCTCACATTTTATTGCAATTTTTAACACTCCTGGGTACTCTGTATCTGAATCTGTTGCTATGTTTCCTTCTGCCTAGTCCTCCATAATTATAAATACAAATGTAATTAGCAATAACGATACAGCATCCGCTAGCACCTACTTAGAACTCATTACATACCAGGCACCATGCTGCTTATTCCTTTTACATGTGATAGCTCATTTTATCTCCCCAACAACACAATGATGTGGTTTCTATCAATATTTTCATCCTAAACGTGAAAAGAATTTGAGGCATACTGAAATAAAACAACTTGCCCCAAGTTACATGGCCAGGAAGTGGCAGAACTGTAATTCAAACCCAGAGATGTGCTGTTAACTACTATGCCATGAAGTCAAAGAAATTGAAAAGATAAGTGTCTTGCCCAAGATCACACAGGAGCAGAGACTGAAAAGCCTGAATGTTCTTCCTCAAAATTCTGGGTCCTTTTCTGGGAGGAGTCAAATAGAACTGTGGGGCTTCTGGGGAATTTCTCAGAAGAAGAGACAGAGGAATAAGCCACACCAGAGTATGGTGGCTTGGGTCTTCTAACTACATTTACAGAATTTGACTAAAAGTCACCAATTATGTCTGTGTGAGTGGGAAATGTTTGAGAAGGACAGTAGTCATGTATAGATGTGAGAGTTGGACTGTGAAAAAGCCTGAGCACCGAAGAACTGATGCTTTTGAACTGTGGTGTTGGAGAAGACTCTTGAGAGTCCCTTGGACTGCAAGGAGATCCAACCAGTCCATCCTAAAGGAGATCAGCCCTAGGATTTCTTTGGAAGGAATGATGGTAAAGCTGAAACTCCAGTACTTTGGCCACCTCATGTGAAGAGTTGACTCATTGGAAAAGACTCTGATGCTGGGAGGGATTGGGGGCAGGAGGAGAAGGGGACGACAGAGGATGAGATGGCTGGATGGCATCACTGACATGATGGACGTGAATCTGAGTGAACTCCGGGAGTTGGTGAAGGACAGGGAGGCCTGGCGTGCTGCGATTCCTGGGGTCGCAAAGAGTCAGACACGACTGAGCAACTGAACTGAACTGAACTGAAGATGTTTGGCCAAATTTGCTCAACCCCAATCTATAAAAGAATCCTGTAAGGGTAGGGACTGGGGTCTGGTGTCTCTGGTACCTAGGACTACAGTAAATGAAAGATGCTGGATCTCTTTGTCTCATCTCGTTGTTTACACAGATGGAGAGCCTAGCATGGGGTGATGGGGGCCAGTGGAAATAGGGAATGATGAGACGAGCAAAACAAAATTTCCAATCCCTGCTTTGAATCAGAAATTCTCAGTGAAGAAGCTTACATACCTAAATCTTTTTTATAGTGAAAATTTTCAAACATACACAGAAGTAGAGAAAATGGTATAATGAACCCCGGGTACTGATCACCCAAGCTGAGCAGTTACCACTATCTTGCCATTCTTGTTCCATGGATCTTTTTTAAAAGTAGAAACTGTAGGACCCCACCCCAGAAGAGTTTCATATAATATTTTGGGTTCTGAAATCTAGTGATTCTGAGGAGCTGCCAGGTTGAGACTGCCTAACCTGTGGTCATGTGACTGGGGACTGTACCTGCCTGAAGAGATAAGAAGGCTTCCCTGGTGCTGATGGCACGATGCTCCATGACGACACAAGAGACCTGAACATCCAGAGGTTTATCTATCCAGGCCCTGGCGGGAAAGGATTTATTTCAGATGATCTTAATGAAAAGGACGTAACGATATGACGTAGATAAAGGCAGGATTCAGGAAAAGCTAGAGTGGCTGAGGCACCCAGTGGTTTAATGATAGGAGGCCATTACCAACAGGGCCCAGCCTAACTAAAGCTGGAACCCCAGATGAAGGGTTGCTTGGCAGAAGCCATGTAGCCACAGTTTGAAGTAATTGGGTTCCAAGACACACTGCAGAAGCACGGGGCTCGGAAGATAGACACCGACCTTCTTCCCTTCCTGCCCTCTCACCTGGGCCTCTCACTGGGCAAGTGGAGCTAGAAGCCAGCTGGCAAGCCAGGAGATGAACCTGCAGAGGCCAGCCTCCTGGGTCAAGAGCAGGGCAGATGAAGTCAGAGAACATATCCCGTGAGCAGAACAAGGTGGGAAATGGGAACAGAGAACAATCAGCCAGGAGGACAAATCATTCCTTCCGGACTCTGAAATTAGAGAAATGGTCTCGGATTGGGGCGGGGGAAGGAGCGAGGCTCCAGAGGGAGGGATATATGTATACTTAGAGCTGATTCACATTGTTGTACAGCAGAAACTAACCCAGCATGGTAAAGCAATTATCCTCCAATTACAAATTTTAAAAGAGAGAGAGAGAAATGGTCAGCTCTTCCTAGAGTTAGTCTGATGCTTTCAGCCAAGACTAAGAGCAGAGGGATTGTCTGATCCTTGGTTATACCAACTGCAAGCCATTCTCAGGGGTGGCAGCAGTGTGTTTTGGTGTGACAGCCTGGCCCCAGATTCCTGTCCCACCTTCCCTTAAAGTCAAGATGGAACTGGGGTTAGGGGGAGCAAAAGTACAAGGACTATAATCATTGCCTATTTAAATTGTCTTTGTGGAGAAACCTGGCTTAGTTTTTTTGTTAACATATCCTGGTCAGAAGAACATTAGTTCTCAGTGAACTGTAGTTAGAGGTGATTACATTCTGGTTACCTTTTATTCTTAATTTACCAACTAAAAGGACAATGTAGGGGTTCCTATCACAGAATTTTCATGGAGCCTGTTTTCCCCTTGAAATCTTGAACTCTATTATTTGTAAGTTGTTTAAAAGCTAGCATTTCTGTTTTCAAAGGTACAATCACATCTATTTTTCTGGTTAAAGAGCAGGAGAAGAAAAACAACTCCCCAGGTTGAAGTTAATGTTTTTAACTCCTTCTCCCCAAGGAACACATACATATGCAAGCCTGCACCTCTAGAGTCTAGAAACATGTCAAGCAATGTAACTCCACAGATTTAGGCAACTGTAAGAAGCCCTGAGCATCTAACACAGGCAGAAGAGCCCAAGAAGTAAGGTGAAATGTGAGCAGTAGCCTTTGAAAGGGTCATTGTCCAATGGGAGCACATTACAAAGGAAGCAGGGGGCAGAGGGGTACAGGGCGGGCACTAGAAATGTCAATGGGCTTTGAGGAATCTGGTTGTCTTTAAATTTCCAAAGGAATAGGATGGCTAATTATATAGTTTCAATGGGCAGAATTAAAGCTGGTTGTTATAGGGAAACCACTTTTACCCCTTAAGGAAGAAGTTGATAGCTGTCTGATTATTTAACTGTTCACTAGCTCAGAGCTTGACACATAAAATATACCCAATAATATTTTTAAATGAATGGCAATCCCTGGCACGAATCAGTGGTGAAACTTGCCACTGTCAAGCTAAAGGGAGTCCTGCAACTGAATAAAATCCAGATGAGCATTTGAAGGAAACACTGGAGAGGGTATCCCTGTATCAGATAAAAAATGAATCTGTTCTTTTCTGGGACTGATCAGTTCTAAAGCTAATGCTGCTGAGTTCATCTAGGACTTGTTTGGGGGTGAAGAAGGTTATGAGGGCAAGTGTATCCTATTCTTGGGGACAATTAGGAATAGAAGATAAATCTTATAAATCCCCCTAACCTGGAGGATTAAGTGTCCTCCGAGAACAGAGAAATAAAATCTCAATGTGACTCAACAATAAGAAAACAAATCACCCGATTAAAAAACAAATCACCCAATTAAAACAAATCACCCAAAGACCTTAACAGACACCTCACCCAAAAAAGCTACACAGATGCAAGTAAGCATATGAAAAGATGCACCGCCTCATGTGTCATCAGGAAAATGAAGATTAAAACAATGAGATACCCCTACACACCGATTCCAGTGGCCGAAATCCAAAACACTGACAACACGAAATGCTGGTGAGGACGTGGAGCAATAGGACCCCTCATTCATTGCTAATGGCAGTGCAGAATAGTGCAGCCGCTGTGAAAGACAGTTTGAAAATTTCTTACAAAACTAAACATACTCTTCTATATGATCCAGCTGATCTAGCCGTCGTGTTCTTTGGTTATATACCCAAAGGAGTTGAAAACCTGTGTCCACACATGGATGCACATGGATGTTTATAGCAGCTTTATTCATAGTTGCAAAACCTGGAAGCAATAAAGAGGTCCTTCAGTAGGCGAATGGATAAATTAACTGTGGTACACCTAGATAATGGAGTATTATTCAACACTAAAAGATAAATAAGCTATCAAGCCATGAAAAGACATGGAGGACACTTACATACATATTACTGATAGAAACCAATCACATACTGTGTGATTTCAACTGTGTGACTTTCTGGAAAAGGCAAAACTGTGAAGACAGTAAAAAGATCACTGGTTTCCAGGAGTTGAGAGATTGGGGAAGGGATGAATAGATGGAACACAGAGGATTTGGGAGGCAGTGAAAATACTTTGTATGATACAATAATGATGCGTACATGCCATCATACACTTGTCCAACCTCATAGCATGTACAACACGGAGAGTGAACCACACATAGCCTAAACTGAGGACCTTGGGTGATTATGACGTGTCAGTGTAGGCTCACCAACTGTAATAAATATACCACTCTGCTGGAAGATATTGATAATGAGGAGGTATGTGTAGGGACCGGAGAAATATGGGAAATCTCTGTATCTTTCCCTCACTTTGTGAACTTAAATCTGCTCTTAAAAAAACACAAAGTTTTAATTTTAAACAACAACAACAATGTGGGGGCTCCCTGAGAAAACATCTGAACATTTTCATTTGATGGATAAGAGGGAATTAGGAGTTGAGTCGACTATAGCCTCTCCTGGCAGTAAGATTTCACGAGGCAGAGAAAATGCTATTTTTGCAAGGTTAAGACACAGGAAGACCAAGAGGATTATTTAGAACTTGATCTTTAAGAACAAGATCAATCCTCTGAATCTTTAAGGAATGAATTCATCATTTCAGCACTAGCAATCGTGGAATATGCCTCTGAGTATCTCCCTCCACCCCATCTACCACCAAGTGGACACCTTTAAATATCCTCCTGATTTTTCACACAGATAATTAAAGAATGCAATCTGATTGCTCATCTCCTCTATTCTCTAGTTGTGAGTCAATGTATAGAGTTTACACTCTGGCTGTGGTTCATCTCTGAGCATTCATTTTGGCAGGGAAATTATCCTTTTCTCTTTCTTCCTGGGGTCCTAGCTCTTTAAATTGTATCCTTATTGGCAGACTGTTGTCATGGAGAAAAATAACTTTAAGTAGCTCTTTGAAAAGCTTTGAGTTGCTGTTCCCTGCTATTTAAAGATCCCTCAGTAAAGTAAAAAGTACACTCTGCTTCCATATAAGGCTCTGCCACTCCAAGACAAGAATGTCACTGGGGCTTTGTTCCATGTGCTCACAGCAGAACAAGCCATGTCCTGAGCATCTGGGGGTCACCTTTACTCAGCATGTCTACCCAGCTCAGGAAGACAAAACAAAATCAGAAATCAGTACTCTGCCGTCTGAAATCTTTGTCCAACCTGACTCCCAAGTCATTATGAGCTGAAGCAAATGAAAAAAGTCAAATCTTATAATTATCACCTATTTTGCCTCCCACATGGAACATTTGCTGTACGTGGCCTTGTACCTAATTGCCATAATCCATTTCCCTGCCACTTCCTAGTCAAATATTCAGTGTCTAAAACTTTCTTCATTTTGTTCACAAGCATTTGCCAGGAACTTAAAATATATCTAGCTCCTTCCTGGCTAGACACTGTAAGGGATACTGAAGTATATAACAAGGTCTCCAAAGCATTATGTTGGAGAAATAAGATGCACAGATGAATAGATGAAACACTGCACAGAGATAAAACACCAAGTGACAGAGGATATTAGTGACTCCCAGCTTTGCCTAATGACTGGATTCAATCATGGAACTATTCTTAAACACATATTCCTAGGCTCTTGCACTTGACCTACTGAATCAGAAACTCTATAAAGGGGCCCCAGAACTGAGTTCTCTAAGACCTCTGACAGGAACCGCCTCTTTGTGAGTCTGTTTTCTCATCTGTAGAAGAAGAGAAGTGATAGAGATAGCCTCTGAAGTCCTTCTTTCTCTGACAATCAATGATTTTGTTACTTAAAATACCAATATATAGGGTTTAAAAATAATCAGTTTAAAAAAGAGGGCTTCATGGGAGGACAGTGGACTCAAAGGCACAAAAACAATTTCAATGAGTGCATTATGGTTCCAAATATGGACTTTAGGATCAAACATCCTTGCATATGAATCTCAATTCTATAACATCCTGACTGGATGACCTTTGCCAAGTGATTTAACCTCTTTGTTTTATCTATTACTTACCTATAAAAAATAAAGACAATTTTATACCTTACAAGGAGATTAAGCCAGTCAATCCTAAAGGACATCAGTTCTGAATATTCATTGGAAGGACTGATGCTAAAGCTGAAGCTCCAGTACTTGGGCCACCTGATGTGAAGAGCTGACTCATTGGAAAAGACCCTGATTCTGGGAAAGATCGAAGGCAAGAGGAGAAGAGGGCAGCAGTGAATGAGATGGGTAGATAGCATCACCGACTTAATGGACATGAATTTGAGCAAACTCCAGGAGATAATGGAGGACGGGAGGACTGATGTGCTGCAGTTCATGGAGTCGCAAAGAGTCGGACATGACTTAGTGAATGATCAACTAACAGCAAATTATATACCTGCTTCTTGGAGATGTGAGGATTAAAGGAGACAATGTTATGTAAAGCGCATAATTACCACTCTATGATTATTAGGAGATTTATCCTCCTTATTATTGTGGGAGATAAGAGAGTAAGAAAGTAAGGCCTTCCAGCTGGGGCAAAAGATCTTGGGCAAGACCACAGGGGCTGTAAGGAACATGGGATATTAGGCCAAGAGAAGAAAACTGGCTTGGCTCTGTTAAGAGGAGAGAGATAAGTCTGGATAGCTAGGGCGGAGTTAGATCATCGAATTTGTTGTGCAAACTACTTGGCTAAAGAAGACCTCTGCACTCCCTCCAGTCAAACAGATGCTTTCTCACTTTTTTGAAACCACACTCTATTAAAACAGACTCCCCAACATCAGCTTTTCAAGCAAGAGCTTACTCCACTTCCTGCACAGAAAGAATCCAGATGGTGGCTCTTTATACAGCTGATCTGCTTATGCCAGGATAGATCATATGTGGCATAACCCTATTTCAGCAAAGCAGGAAAGCACAAACTCTTAACCATAGCTTTGGAAGAATCAGGGCTGTATCTGTCATGGAAATGATTCAGCCTTCCACTTGTGCTGAAGAGCTGGGAACAGACAGATTACCGCTTCAAAGAGGAATCTGTGCTTACCATTTTTCTGTCGATGTGCTCTATCCCTGTCTAGAGAGTGAGCTCACTCTTCAGTGAACTTGTGCCAAATCAAGTTACGCCCAGATTCTGAGGAGGAGTATACAGGAATATTTAAGAAGTTGGGGGCCCAGAGTGTTTTGTCTTCATTCTTATTTGTCCAAGTATTTTCAAAGAAACCCGATTCTTGCTTTCAATTTATTTATATTTGAGACCAAGTGAATCATTTAATAACTTGTCTTGTTGGTTGTCAAAAAATATTTTGCCTGCTTGAAGGGGGGACTTTTCTACTTTTCAAATGAAATATTCTGCCTCATCAAATAATCTTAAAAGAATGACTTTAGAGACTGTATGTGAGATTGAGAGATTGTTCTATCTTTACATCATTCATTTATTCATTCTGTTATTTACTGAATATCTAACGTATACAAAATGCCTTGCTAGGCACTAGAGCAATGATTTGCAAGTGAGTAAAATCATGGATTCCTGGATCTACCTTCAGAGGTTTTTTCCTCTGGAGTTCTGGAGTGGGGCCCAGGAATGTCAATACTAGCAAAGCTCCAGTTGGTTCTGAATGATCAAACTATACTTTTAGAAATACTAGCATAGAAGACACAAAGATGAATAAGGCAAAATTTCTGCTTCAGTAAATCTACAGTTTATGTATCTCATTCTCTTCAAATAGCCAAATGAATTTCCTTGCCTCTCGTTTCCTTCCCTCCTCTCTTCCCACACTTACTCACCTGTTGTCTACGTACTCTCTGCAAGGTGCAGGGCTGGCATCAGTATATATAAAGATGAAAAAGGAAGACCTCAGTCCTCTAAAAGAATTTTGCCATGGCGAAGTGAAAATAAGCTACACCATGGCATATATACATCTTCTATTAACAGACCCATGTTATAGGAGTTATAGAAAAAGATTTTCCAAGTTATAGGGAAAGTTCCTTCAGTCTTTTAAATAAGAATCTGGGATTGATCCTCAGAAGTTCTTTAGTGAGGGAAAAGAATGAAAAAAGAACAAAGAAAAAACATCTGATTGCACATGGGTATTTGGCTACTTCTTTGTGTGAAGCGCCGGACCAAATTCTCAGGAGTATCAAAACTGAAAGTAAGATGATATTTCTGAGGGATTTTAATATTTATACTGTGTTGGTTAGAGTCCCTTTGGCTCTCAGGAACAGTATACCAAACTAATGGTGGATAATAAATGCATTAAATTATCTAGTAAGAAGCTGGAGGATGGTCATTCCAGAGCTAGTTCAGCAGCTTCACGTGTTAAGACCTCTGGGTTGGCAACTCCAAGAGTCTGCTGGGTTTCCTATTTTGTTCAAAACATCCAAACATTATATCCTTCATAACCTCAACAAAAGGAAGCACAGCAGAAGAACCAAGGACATAGGAGAACCTCCACATGTACCTTTTCCTTTTTGGCACGGAGAATATACGTTTATACGTATATGGATATATACACAATACCAGTATATTTCCCCTCTTATCACATTGGCTAGAACGAGTCACATGTCTCATTCTCAGCTGCAAAGAAGGCTGGAAAAGAAAAGAATCAACATTTTTTTCCAACACAGATGAAATGACTATAATAATCCTAAGTATATATTATTTAGCCAATTTCTCAATTACAATTAGTGCTTCTGGAACAAAGAAAAGGAAGGAATACATATGGTATGTCGAGATACATAAAGAGAGACAGAGACAGACAGACTCATTAGAAGGTGAAAGATGAGGCGGACTTAGATTGATAGAGAAAAGGGGGGAAGGCCTTTCGAGCAAGGAGAGAAATTTTAAAATAGGAGAGGACATTAAGTGGTCTGTAATTACTAGAAAATGTGCAGTACTAATAGCAGTAAGATGATATTCTTACCAATATTTATATCAACATTAGAATTTTCTCATTTTCCATGCTAAGTGACCAACTTTACACTAACAGTATCTTTTGTTTGAAATGTGTGTGTGTAATTTCTCAAGAAGTGTTCCATCTGTTTAGACAGAATGGATGCAAGCTAGTCAGTTACACAAGTTTCCATTCTGTAATGCATAATAGAGACAGGCATATTCTTTCCATTGAGGGACTTTCCTAGTGAGGCTTTCCAAGTATCTGAGAAAGATGTACCACTGATAAGTGTCAGAGATCAACCATGTGATAGTCCAAGCTTCCGAGGCACCAAAATGCTGAGTTATGGGAATTTTGCCAGAATCTATGCAAGTGGAGAAAACTAGAGTAGGGCATGGGTGCATCTCTGAAATCTGCTGGTTATGTGGAGAATAGCAAAGCCTCAGCTAAAGTAATACTTGATCTAATGTCACATCTCTCCTCTAATTCCCATTAGTCTGCATCTCACCCTCACATTTGTGAGCTGTGCTGTTACAGCTCACAGTTATCTTATGGATGTTTGTTTACCTGGTTTTTGTCATCTTTCCCCCTACCATAAACCTCCATGAGGACAGAAATTATATTCTCGTTCATGCAGTGCCCATCACAGGGCCTATGAACTCTCAATATTTATCAAATGAATGCATGAATGAATAAGTGTTCCTATTTGTTAACTAGTTTTCCAGACATTTACTTGAAATCTACAGAGCTATCCAGCACTAGCTGTCCTTCCATCAGACCCTTGTTGTGTATGATAAAAGGTTTGATAGTGGCTATGGAGCAAGTTCAGCCAAAAAAAAAAAAAAAAAAGAAAAAAATACATCAAACATCACCAGGTAGTCAAAGAAGAAACATTAACTTGAACACCTACAGAACCAAGCCAATAGTCTGTCATGTATTAAGAAAAGCTGGTTCATTATCAGCTGTCACCCCCTAGTGGTAAAGAATATACTTGTCAGGGCTCCATGTTACTGGTTAATGTCAAAAGAAAGAAGCCCAGAGGCCTTTTGTGGAAGAAGGTTTTTGCTATCAATCTCACAACCTTTGAATTACATATCACACACACACACATACATACATGTAAATTTAGAATGAAAAAGGTTTTTGAATTACACCTTGCCTTAATTTGGCTGCTTATTAACTTACTGGAAAACATAGCTAAAGATGAAAATAACTTGCTTAAAATTCTCTTTGAACCTTGTCTGCTTCTATAATTTCACTTTCTTTCAGAACACTTTCCTAAGAAAGATTTAAAAATAACTATTTATTTGCAAAGCCTCTTACAGTGGAATATTGATTTCCCATTTAAAACTTGACATTTACTCTATGACAGGAATAGGTCTTCTAGAAAGCAAGAAAACCACGACCAAAAACTTTTTGAGGTCAACTTTTAAGATGAATTTTAGAAAACTACATTTTTTTAAAAATGGTTAAGTTCAAGCCAAACCACTGCTTAAAAATCATTAGTTGCAAAACAGCAAGTTGCTTAACTGAATTCAACATTTCCCTCCCTCCATCTAATCCTAGTCCTCAAAACAACTACAAGCACCTATATTTGTATGCTTGGGTATAGACTGAGGAAAGCTTTTACAAAATAAAGCATCCAAAATGCGCTCTAATTCTGAAAGCACTAAGAGAGCAGAGAACACATTTTTCGTCCATACATTTCAGTTTGGCATTTGACTTTCCCTCTCAGCTAGAGAGTTTAAAAGTGAATTTGAAATGAATGAGAAAATCATCTGCTCATAGGGCTTGTTTGAAATGCTTGGGTGGGTGGGTGTGTGTGTGTATACTAGCAACATTTTTTTTTTTTAGCATCAATTACATACCGTTCATTGAATTTGGCACATAACCTTACAAACCAACCTATGAAATAGACACTACTGTTATCGCCATTTTACAGGTCAGCCTGCCTATTCAAATATATTAAATTCCTGGCACAAGGTGACCAACTGTGGGATCAATGACTTTCACAAGTTAATTGGTACTACTCAGCAGGTGGGAGCTGAGTAAGTACAATGGTGTTGGTCGTCAAGGGTGCTAGCAGAATTCAAAAGGCTTCAGGAAATATTTATTTCCTAATGACTAAAAGCTGACTGATGAAAATCATCCTTAGAAGCAGTGAAACTATTTAATGTCTAAAATCTTGTAGGGCATAAAAATTATTCTTAATGTTACATTATATGTGCTATCATGGATAACCTGAATATGTTCTAGAATTTTCTCATTTAGCCAAATCTCAATTATTAGTTACTTTGTTGCCATTTGCTTCCCCCCCCCACCACCACCAACACAAAGTATTACACCCTGTGGCTTCTTTTCAATTACTGGAATAATGATAATTTTACTAATTTTATTAGTAATTTATTAAAATACTTTTAATTAAGTATTTTAGTTACTTTAGTATCAATTAACAGGATTTTATTCTACTGAATTCATGTGGCCATTGGAACTTTCCCATCTATCTAGAAGAAAATTCCCAAGGTCTGAAAAATTGGCAGCTTGCCTGGTAGAATTGACAGGAACATGCTAATTCTAGCATCTTCTCTGATGCACAAGATGGCGATGGCTCCTTTATATGTGTGTAGGTGAACCTCAAAGATATTCAGACTAGTGCACTAGTTTGGCTGGTAAGGAAAGGAAAGTTAGTCTTGAATTATTACACTATAAAAAACCAAACAACAAAGAAATAATAGTTTCCATGAGCCTCAGATGTGAAATCTCACCTTCTAAGCATCAAGGAAAAAGAAGCGCAAGATGCCACTGGACTGTTAAGATTGGGTAGCTTGTCTTGTACTGTCTGAAAAATCCCTTTTTAAACAGTGTTTGCTTTTGGCTGTGCTGGGTCTTTGTTGCTATGAGGGCCTTTCTCTAGCTGCAGACAGCGGGGGCTGCTCTCCAGATGCGGCGCGGGGCTTTGCACTGCGGTGGCTTCTCTTGCCGTGGAGCGGGGGCTCTTGTACGCACAGGCTTACATAGATGCAGCCCCGGGCTCTAGAGCACAGGCTTGGTAGTTGTGGAGCACAGGCTTGGTAGTTGTGGTGCACAAGCTTGGTAGTTGTGGTGCACGGGCTTGGTTGTTCTGAGCATGTAGGATCTTGCTGGATCAGGGATCCAACCGGTCCCTTGCATTGCAAGGCCAATTCTTTACCTCTGAGCCTCCAGGGAAGCCCCCACCCCCCTCCACCCCGGCCAAATCACTTTTAATACAACTAATCATTCTAGTTGGAATGATTCCCTGGAGAAGGGAAAGGCTAACCACTCCAGTATTCTGGCCTGGAGAATTCCAGAGACTATATAGACCATGGGGTCGCAGAGTTGGACATGACTGAGCGACTTTCACTTTCAGTGATTCTGGTAAATATTTCAAGAACAGCATCATATTTGAGCATATCATTCACCCACTTGGCTTATGGGAAACAAGATAGAGCAGAGTGAGTCAAAATGTTTGAAAAGAAATGAGTTTCTTTGCTTTCTTGTGGAAGGATTCAAGCATTGCCAGGAGTCTGGATAGAAATGTGACTGTAAAGATATATGGTAAAAAAAAATAATCATAGTAATAACATTCATGTCAGTTAACTGAATGGATGAGAATTAGGATTGCTTTCATTTCTGGTGATTAAACTATTCCAGATCTTCTTTGATTGGAAACAAACCATTTTCCAATAGTCTTTGTCAGGTGAGGTTAAAAGTCTACAATGCCTCAGTATTATTGACTTGCTGTTGTCCCTTCAACTTTTAAAAATGGGCGGAGACTCCTCAGCACTTAGGATGGAGAGCCTGACACTGCTCCAGATCTCTAAACCTATTTCAGTACTTAAGCCACAGCAAACAATAAAAATAAAGGGACCCAGAGAAATATATCTAAGACACTTGTGAGGCAAAAGTAAAACCTCTTCATTGGGTATCATTCAGAAAATTAAGTTTGTTAGAATAAAGTTGCCTCCAAATACTAGGAAACCTGGCTCTAGTCTCACCATTCCATGAGTAGGTCCTCTGTCCTCTCTGGAGACACAGAGACATAAACTCATCTGGGAGTGGGTTAAAGTCGTGTCTGGTAGTCCTTCCCAAATCTTAGCAAGGCCTATAGGGTAGACTCCACACTTTACCCCTATAATCTCTCTTTAAGACCATTTGTCTGTGTTTCCATCATAACACTTATCATCCTCTTGCTATTGTTATTCAATCACTAAGTTGTGTCTGACTCTGCAAATCCGTGGACTGCAGCACACCAAGCCTTCTTGTCCCCCACCATCTCCCAGAGTTTGCCACGTTCATGTCCATTGAATCAGTGATGCCATCCAACCATCTCATCCTCTGAAATGGTCTTATTCATTTATTCACTTACTTATTATCTCTGTCTTCTTTTCAGGAGGGGGAAAAAATTCTTCCTCTACCCTCTTAGGTTCATGCTTTGGTCCTAGAAATTAAACTGATGAAATGATTAACAAGAGAAAAAGGTTTATTTCATATAAAATAAGAAAGGAAGTAAAGAAGAAGAAATGAAGTAAAAATCCCAAAGAAGCGGATAGATCCAGAGGCTTTAAATACCATTTTAGCAGACCAGTGAATTTGTAGAACAGTGATAAAACAAAGGAAAGGAGGTTTAGGTGTTTAGAAGCAGCAAACTGTGAGCTATATGGGAGAAGCTAATGGAAGGTAAGAACTATTTCAGTGAGGTCAGTTTGTGCAGGTTCATCTTGGCACAGTCCATGTCAGGTGATTAAGGCTGTTTTTCTTCTTCTGGTACAAGAGAAGGGGTAGGGAACATCTTCACAAAGGGAATTTATACTTTGCCTTTAGATAGATGGGGAAGGATAAAGAGCTTTTACCTGCATCTGCTTTCTTAATTCAGCACAAAATCATCTTTATGCCAAAGTGGCATATTTTGGGATAGCATATTCAGATCCCTTTCACCTTCTGGAATACAAGTCTTGGAACATCTAGATTACTCAGGAACCCATCTTGTTCTCTGCTATATTGGGAGACCTAGAACAGTGCCTGGTGCATGAGAAGACTCAGTAAGTAGTGTGGAATACATGAATAAATGAATTTCCTCAATAAATAATGTTGAGTACATGAAGGGATGAATGTATGATTTATGACCTTTTGCTCTTCTAAACAAGTTTGTTCCAGTGTCTCTTATTAGCAGATGAGTTTATGAAAAAGGTTAAAACTGCTCAAAGAGGCTCTCCAGAGTTTGTGCTCTGGAGACGGAAACACTAATTTTGTTCTGATTTCTAGTATATTTCCTAGCTTGGGTCACTAATGTCCCATTCTACCATACTTCAACTGATGCAGACTCTCCTGCTTCATGTGGAAACCGTTCAGTACAGTTTTCTGAGCAGTTTTCATGATCTTAGTGCTTGCCCTGCTTCCTGATATTCTTAATGCCTTCATTCCACTGGCTTCAGGGCTTATTAATATATCCGAAAATTCAAGGAAGCTCTTGTGCTCTTTAAAACTCCAAGGTAAATGAATTGATCAGGCTCTTCCTGAGAGAAGACATTAATTTAGATCAGGAGCAACACACAGTCCATGAGTATCTAATGTTGAGTATACCCAAAGCATCTTCCTATTATGCCTCATAGTTTAGTGGCAGACCAGCCTCACCAATACCTCTCTACCTATTACCTACCTTGATTTGTTTTACATTCGATTCTTGCCTCCCCAATTTGAAGGAGAGAAAAAAAAAAAGTTTTGGCATTTCAAAAGATCCTTTGAGCAATCTCAGAGCTGAAAGATATCATACCAATCATCTAATACAGTGTTTCCCAAACTTGTCTAAATATAAGAATCACCCAGGGGGCAGGTTAAAAAGCTGGTTCTCAGGCCTCACCCAGCTGATTTGGATTCAATAGTCTGGGATGGGGTGAGGGAATATCTATAGTTTTTAAAAGTGCCCCAGGGGCTTCTTCTGTTCAAGCAAGTTTGGGAAATACCAATCTAAAATACCCTTTCATTCGTCAGAAAGAAAGTGCAGCTTAGAAAGGCCTGGATGGTCACCTGGGTCACATGGCTCAAGAATCTTTGTGTTCTTTGACCTGGATTCTTTCTTTTATGCCAAACCTGCCTCCACTAAATCACATGCTCCTTGCGGGGTGCGGGGGCGGGGGTGGGGGCGGGGAGGAAACAGCAACTCTTAAAACATGTGCAACAGGAGAACTGAGCACTTGAAAATGCTTCCTTAGTGTTTCGAATGAGAATACTAGCTGACTTCCTTCAACATTCCCCCACTGTGAAGCATCTTTTTCTTTTTCCCCAAAGATGCTCCACTCATACTGTATATCGGGTCCAGATTAACATTCATACTTTAAAAGCCAATCCTGCAAATGACATCTTAAGATGTTCTCTGAACAGGTTTTATGGCTCTGTGAATTTGGTCATCAGTCTCTTAAATCCTTATCTGGTTTCGAATCAACTATCACTTGTTTTATCTTGTGAGTAAAGAATCTAGCAAGGTAGGTGTTCTGAATAGGAACTAAAAACAACTACTAATCTGCTTTTACTATGCAGTCCATCTGTGCATGAGAAGCTTATGTGCTTTTTTCTAAGAAGGACATCATATTCTCCATACATTTAAATGCTTAATATTCACAATCAAAGAGAGAGAAATATCCAACCAGTCCCAGTTCTTATAAAAGAAAGTTAAAAGTAGGTGATTCAGCCGACTTTAGATGACTCAGCTTGCTTCCATGGCCAAAGTTGGTGAGTCATCTGTCTACTATCTGAGAGAATTCATTTCAGGAACCCTAATTCCAGGAAACTCTAAAAGGTAACTAAACTCATTAGTAACTCATTGGTTCTGTGTGAATAATCCTAGCCTTTTCCTTCACCCTCAGTTTTTATCCCTCCTCAGAAAAATCCAAGCTGAATTTAGTGATGCCAAATACTAGGTCCTGTAAGGAACATCCCACATCTAGGGTGAACTTGTACTTCCATTTGGTTTGATTCCCTCAGTGATCTGGGGTGGTCAGGGGAAACGCAAAGTGTGGAGTGGTTTTGCTAGGGATAGATCCTTAGATTTGCTAAACCTCATGGTGAATGAAAAGTAGAAATAAATGCCTAGTTTAAGCATACTGAAAGAGGGCTTGATATACATTTTAGAACTTGTAAAATATTCTGGGAACTGATTTTTTTTTAATACCTTTTGAGACAAAGGAGTTATATTTTCTATTTAGATTCTCTTTGGTCTTGCTGATACATTTGAAAAATCTTTCAGACCTTGAACCTTATCCTGATTTGCTATCGCAAAGTTGCTTAGCTTCTGTCATTATAATAGTAAGAGTTACTATTGTTTCTTGAGCATTACTTTTTACCCATCATTGCAGTAAATTGAAAATAAGGAAGTACTAATTTACTCTCACTGGTCTAAAAAGTCAGTGGTCTTTTAAGGAATTTTAAACTATTAATTATATGTTTAACTGAGGGATTTAGAAAGAGAATCCAGAAAATGTCACAGATCAGTCCTTCTAGGCTAGATTTGCAAATACCAAGGTACCCATCTAGGGAGATACTTTCTAAATACTTTCTAAATCAGGTTCCAAGGTGGAAAAGACCAAAGCTGTTCAAGATACAGGAACAACACTGACATTCTATCATTCCTAAGATTGCTTCTTACTATGGAAGATTCTGAGGGTTAGGTCAAGATTATTGGCTCAAATTCCTCCCAGAGCTGATGAACATTATGTCTGGGGCCAAATCGCAAAGGCAATATGGAGAATATGAAAAATATTCTCCTAAAATATCTTATATTTGCCTCTCAGTTCAGTTCAGTTCAGTCGCTCAGTCGTGTCCGACTCTTTGCGACCCCATGAATCGCAGCACGCCAGGCCTCCCTGTCCATCACCAACTCCCGGAGTTCACTCAGACTCACGTCCATCGAGTCCGTGATGCCATCCAGCCATCTCATCCTCTGTCGTCCTCTTCTCCTCCTGCCCCCAATCCCTCCCAGCATCAGGGTCTTTTCCAATGAGTCAACGCTTCGCATGAGGTGGCCAAAGTATTGGAGTTTCAGCTTTAGCATCATTCCTTCCAAAGAAATCCTAGGGCTGATCTCCTTTAGGATTGACTGGTTGGATCTCCTTGCAGTCCAAGGGACTCTCAAGAGTCTTCTCCAACACCACAGTTAAAAAGCATCAATTCTTTAGCGCTCAGCCTTCTTCACAGTCCAACTCTCATATCCATACGTGACCACAAGAAAAACCATAGCCTTGACTAGACGGACTAAGGTCGGCAAAGTAATGTCTCTGCTTTTGAATATGCTGTCTAGGTTGGTCATAACTTTTCTTCCAAGGAGTAAGCGTCTTTTAATTTCATGGCTGCAATCACCATCTGCAGTGATTTTGGAGCCCAAAAAAGTCTGATACTTTTCCACTGTTTCCCCATCTATTTGCCATGAAGTGATGGGACCGGATGCCATGATCTTCGTTTTCTGAATGTTGAGTTTTAAGCCAACTTTTTCACTCTCCTCTTTCACTTTCATCAAGAGGCTTTTTAGTTCCTTTTCACTTTCTGCCATAAGGGTGGTGTCATCTGCATATCTGAGGTTATTGCTATTTCTCCCGGCAATCTTGATTCCAGCTTGTGTTTCTTCCAGTCCAGCGTTTCTCATGATGTACTCTGCATAGAAGTTAAATAAGCAAGGTGACAATATACAGCCTTGATGTACTCCTTTTCCTATTTGGAATCAGTCTATTGTTCCATGTCCAGTTCTAACTGTTGCTTCCTACCTGCATACAGATTTCTCAAGAGGCAGGTCAGGTGGTCTGGTATTCCCATCTCTTTCAGAATTTTCCTCAGCATCCAGCAATGCTAATTTGGGCAAAGGCTCACCTCCTTGCCAACAGAGCCCATTTTCAAAGGGCCTGACTTCCAGATTTGACCAGCATCTCTCATGAACAATACTACTGGGGCACCAAATGACATATAACCATTCTAAAAGACAGTTTAAAGATATTCCAAGACTTTGTTTTTATAGACAGAAAAGCTGAGCTCTCAAAAGGTGATTCATCCAAGATCATGATATATAATAGTTTGTGACCAACTATAACAAGACCTTGGGTCTCCTCTTCTTTCCTCTACATCAACTCTTTTTTAAGTGAAATTTTTAGATCTCAGTCCCATTTCTGGAGTCTCTGTTTGCTCAGGATACTAAGGAAAAAAAAAAAAAGCAACAACAGAAAAAGAACAAATGTACTTAAGCCTCTCCAGTTATAATGGCAGAATGGAAAGTTTATCAGATAGTTCTTTTTGTAAAACCCTCCTTAAAATATTACTCATTCTTACTTTATTCTTATATCTAGAAGCTCTTTTATACTTTGTCTTTATCATTGACAGATTATTTTGTGACACATACTCTTCATCATAAGTATGTACTCCAAAGACTTCCCGGGATCTACAATGTAGCATTGATTGAAACCATCAAAAACAGGATATATCCATCAATAGGGGACTGGTTTAAAAAATCACATTAGAGATATGCATATACTATGTTGCTAATGTGACTTCCCTGGTGGCTCAGACGGTAAAGCGTCTGTCTACAATGCGGGAGACCTGGCTTAGATTCCTGGGTCGGGAAGGTCCCCTGGAGAAGGAAATGGCAATCCACTCCAGTACTCTTGCCTGGAAAATCCCATGGACGGAGGAGCCTGATAGGCTACACCCCATGGGGTCACAAAGAGTCGGACATGACTGAGCGACTTCACTTCACTTCACTTCTCTTCATGTTGCTATTAAAAAGAAAAGTAAAGAAAAAAAGAGGTTCAGTACATATTATAAAGTGAACTAAAAACAATATGCAGTTATGTAGGTCTGGCTCCATGTGTGTTTGTTTTTAAGTGTTCATATAAATACATATATCTTTGTTTTTGCATAAAATATTCTCAGAGGATGCCTAAGAGCAGTAGTATTTTCTATTAATAATACCATTAGCATTATTACTTGATAATAATGTCATAAGTAGTAGGAAAGAGCAGGTGGGGGAAGGCCATTGTGTTTTTCAAAATCTGGAGATGCTGGCTTAAATCAATAGATTTGTTGACCTATTTGTAAACAGTTAGTCCTCCCAGTTAGTCCTCCCTGGCTGAAACTGTAACCAGGGAACTTGATAGAGACAGATGGTGAAACATTTGACTTTTACCAACTGCTTTGGCTATCCCCTTTGGCCAAACACATTAAGAGCCATTAAAAAAGGAAACACTATAATTATAGCCTACATGATAAATAAAAACAGTGGCAGAATGATAGGATTAGACTCTTAATTGTTACCACCACCTTCTTAGAAGATGGGTGTGACAGCCACTCATTCAGGAATACACCTGAGGCCACGCCTTATTTGTCATATTACATCTTGTTTGTCAGATACCTTATGCTTGATGTTACAACAGACAGAAAAATATCCAAAGAAATTCCACCCAACAAAATATCCAAGTTAGCTGAGCATTTGCATAGCCCCAGAAACTTTATCCACTGGAGAGTGTGGCAAAACACTTCAGTATTCTTGCCTTGAGAACGCTATGAACAGTATGAAAAGACAAAAAGATAGGACACTGAAAGATGAACTCCCCAGGTTGGTAGGTACCCAGTATGCTATTGGAGATCAGTGGAGAAATAACTCCAGAAAGAATGAAGAGATGGAGCCAAAGCAAAAACAACACCCAGTTGTGGATGTGACTCATGATGGAAGTAAAGTCATATACTCTAAAGAGCAATATTGCATAGGAACCTGGAATGTTAGGTGCATGAATCTAGGCAAATTGGAAGTGGTCAAACAGGAGATGGCAAGGGTGAACATCGACATCTAGGAATCAGCAAACTAAAATGGACTGGAATGGGGGAATTTAACTCAGGTGACCATTATATCTACTACTAGGGCAAGTATCTCTTAAGGAAATGGAGTAGCCATCATAGTCAACAAGAGTCCAAAATGCAGTACTTGGATGCAATCTCAAATACAACAGAATGATCTCTGTTCATTTCCAAGGCAAACAATTCAATATCACAGTAATCCAAGCCTATGCCCCAACCAGTAACACTGAAGAAGCTGAAGTTAAATGGTTCTACAAAGACCTACAAGACCTTTTAGAACTAACACCAAAAAAAGATATCCTTTTCATCAAAGGGGACTGGAATGCAAAAGTAGGAAGTCAAGAAATACCTGGAGTAACAGGCAAATTTGGCCTTGACCTACAGAATGAAGCAGGTCAAAGACTAACAGAGTTTTGCTAAGAGAACACACTGGTCATAGCAAACACCCTCTTCCAACAACACACGACACGACTCTACACATGGACATCACCAGATGGTCAATACAAAATCAGATTGATTATAGTCTTTGCAGCCAAAGATGGAGAAGTTCTATACAGTTAGCAAAAACTAGACTTGGAGCTGACTGTGGCTCAGATCATGAACTCCTTATTGCCAAATTCAGACTGAAATTGAAGAAAGTAGGGGAAACCACTAGACCATTCAGGTATGACCTAAATTAAATCCCTTACAATTATACAGTGGAAGTGACAAATAGGTTCAAGGGATTAGATCTGATAGAGTACCTGAAGAACTATGGATGGAGGTTCATGACATTGTACAGGAGACAGGGATCAAGACCATCTCCAAGAAAAAGAAATGCAAAAAGACAAAATGGCTATCTGAGGAGGCCTTACAAACAGGTATGAAAAGGAGAGAAGTGAAAGGCAAGGAGAAAAGGAAAGATACACCCATTTGAATGCAGAGTTCCAAAGAATAGCAAGAAGAGATAAGAAAGCCTTCCTCGCAAAGAAATAGAGGAAAACAATAGAAAGGGAAAGAGTAGAGATCTCTTCAAGAAAATTAGAGATACCAAGGGAATATTTATGCAAAGATGGACACAATAAAGAACAGAAATGGTATGGACCTAATAGAAGCAGAAGATATTAAGAAGAGGTGGCAAGAATACACAGAAGAACTACAGAAAAAATATTTTCATGACCCAGATAATCATGATGGTGTGATCACTCACCTAAAGCCAGATATCCTGCAATGTGAAACCAAGTGGACTTAGGAAGCATCACTACAAACAAAGCTAGTGGAGGTGATGGGATTCCAGTTGAGCTCTTTCAAATCCTAAAAGATGATGCTGTGAAAGTGTTGCACTCAATATGTCAGCAAACTTGGAAAACTCAGCAGTGGCCACAGGACTGGAAAAGGTCAGTTTTCATTCCAATCCCAAACAAAGGCAATGCCAAAAAATCATCAAACTACCACACAATTGCACTCATCTCACATGCTAGCAAAGTAATGCTCAAACTTCTCCATGCCAGGCCATGTTCCAGTGGATTTAGAAAAGGCAGAGGAACCATAGATCTAATTGCCAATGTCTTCCCAATCATTGGGAAAAAAAGAGAGTTCCAGAAAAACATCTACTTCTGCTTTACTAGCTATGCCAAGGTCTTTGACTGTGTGGAAAATTCTTAAAGACATGGCCATAACAGACCACCTGACATGCCTCCTGAGAAATCTATATGCAGGTCAGGAAGCAACAGTTAGAATTGGACATGGAACGACAGACTGGTTCCAAATTGGGAAAGGAGTACATGAAGGCTGTATGTTGTCACCCTGCTTATTTAATTTATATGCAGAATACATCATGACAAATGCCAGACTGGATAAAGCACAGCAGGAATCAAGATTGGCGGGAGAAATATCAATAACCTCAGATATGCAGATGACACCACCCTTATGGCAGAAAGCGAAGAAGAACTAAAGAGCCTCTTGATGAAAGTGAAAGAGGAGAGTGAAAAAGTTGGCTTAAAGTTCAACATTCAGAAAATGAAGATCATGGCATCTGGTCCCATCACTCCATGGCAAATAGATGGGGAAACAGTAAGAGACTTTATCTTTTTGAGCTCCAAAATCAAAATCACTACAGATGGTGACTGCAGCCATGAAATTAAAAGATGCTTGCTCCTTGGAAGGAAAGCTGTGGCCAACCTAGACAGGATATTAAAAAGCAGAGACATTAGTTTATGAGAAAAGGTCGGTCTAGTCAAAGGTATGGTTTTTCCAGTAGTCATGTATGGATGTCAGAGTTGGACTATAAAGAAAGCTGAACACTGAAGAACTGATGCTTTTGAAATGTAGTGTTGGGGAAGACCCTTAAGAGTCCCATGGGCAGCAAGGAGATCCAACCAGTCCATCCTAAATGATATCAGTCCCGAATATTCATTGGAAGAACTGATGCTGAAGCTGAAACTCCAATACTTTGGCCACCTGATGCAAAGAGCTGACTCATTTGTAAAGACCCTGATGCCGGGAAAGATTGAAGGCAGGAGGAGAAGGAGATGACAGAGGATGAGATGGTTGGATGGCATCACCGACTCAATGGACATGAGTTTGAGTGAACTCCGGGAGTTGGTCATGGACCAGGAACCCTGACGTGCTGCAGTCCCTAGGGTCACAAAGAGCTGGACACACCTGAGTGACTGAACTGAACTGAACTGAGCTGAGGAACTTTGTCACGTTTGCTTTTTCCTTCCTATTTGGCAGTTTGCACTTTGGTGATGAGTGACTGTTTATGTCACCAAACTAACACTTCCTCTTCTCTCCAGAGCTTTAACTTTTGACACATAAAGCTTAAGGGACAAACTTCACATGTGTCCATTTCATTCTGTTATATTATATTATTATATATCTTAAATTAAGAACTTTCACCCTTCTTTTATTAGGAAGATGAAAATCTCATGAAAATACAGTCTTTTAAAACCTTTTTCAAGAGCAATTTCAGGTCTGTAGAACAAGAACATTAACAGTGTCTTTACTCTTTTATCTAACAATTTTATATCTGTAATTCCATCTCATTCAAATCATCTGAGAGATAGACAAGATTTAGATACAAGGATGTTCTTTAACTTATTATTGTCACAATGAAATCATTTTTATGTTGAACAGTAAGATTTACATCAGCTATACTAATTTTCAAACTACTGCACAATTGCACTCATCTCACACACTAGTAGAGTAATGCTCAAAATTCTCCAAGCCAGGCTTCAGCAATACGTGAACCGTGAACTTCCAGATGTTCAAGTTGGTTTTAGAAAAGGCAGAGGAACCAGAGATCATATTGCCAGCATCTGCTGGATCATCGAAAAAGCAAAAGAGTTCCAGAAAAACATCTATTTCTGCTTTATTGACTATGCCAAAGTCTTTGTATGGATCACAATAAACTGTGGAAAATCCTGAAAGAGATGGGAATACAGACCACCTGACCTGCCTCTTGAGAAATCTGTATGCAGGTCAGGAAGCAATAGTTAGAACTGGACATGGATCAACAGATGGGTTCCAAATAGGAAAAGGAGTACATCAAGGCTGTATATTGTCACCTTGCTTATTTAACTTCTATGCAGAGTACATCATGAGAAACGCTGGGTTGGATGAAACACAAGCTGGAATCAAGATTGCTGGGAGAAATGTCAATAACCTTAGATATGCAAATGACACCACCCTAATGGCAGAAAGTGAAGAGCTAAAGAGCCTCTTGATGAAAGTGAAAGAGGAGTGTGAAAACGTTGGCTTAAAACTCAACATTCAGAAAACGAAGATCATGGCATCCGGTCCCATCACTTCATGGGAAATAGATGGGGAAACAGTGGAAACAGTGTCAGACTTTATTTTGGGGGGCTCCAAAATCACTGCAGATGGTGATTGCAGCCATGAAATTAAAAGACACTTACTCCTTGGAAGAAAAGTTATGACCAACCTAGATAGCATGTTGGGAGAAGGCAATGGCACCCCACTCCAGTACTCTTGCCTGGAAAATCCCATGGATAGAGGAGCCTGGTGGGCTGCAGTCCATGGGGTAGCTAAGAGTTGGACACGACTGAGCGACTTCACTTTCACTTTTCACTTTCATGCATTGGAGAAGGAAATGGCAACCCACTCCAGAATTCTTGCCTGGAGAATCCCAGGGACGGGGGAGCCTGGCGGGCTGCCATCTGTGGGGTCGCACAGAGTCGGACATGACTGAAGCGACTTAGCAGCAGCAGCAGCAGATAGCATGTTGAAAAGCAGAGACATTACTTTGCCAACAAAGGTCCGTCTAGTCAAGCCTATGGTTTTTCCAGTGGTCATGTATGGGATGTGAGAGTTGGACTGTGAAGAAAGCTGAGCGCCGAAGAATTGATGGGTTTGAACTGTGGTGTTGGAGAAGACTCTTGAGAGTCCCTTGGACTACAAGGAGATCCAACCAGTCCATCCTTAAGGAGATCAGTCCTGGGTGTTCATTGGAAGTACTGATGCTGAAGCTGAAACTCCAATACTTTGGCCACCTGATGTGAAGAGCTAACTCATTTGAAAAGACCCTGATGCCGGGAAAGATTGAAGGCAGGAGGAGAAGGGGATGACAGAGGATGAGATGGTTGGATGGCATCACTGACTCAATGGACGTGAGTTTGGGTTATCTCCGGGAGCTGGTGATGGACAAGGAGGCCTGGCGTGTTGTGGTCAATGGGGTTGCAGAGTCCAACACGAATAAGCAACTGAACTGAACTGATACTAATTCATATGATAGAATGATATAGTATCATTAAGAATATTAACAAGATTCATATAAACTATGCATGTACAATATCAATCTAATTTTATTATTTATAATGTTAACTGTTGCTTTTTCTGAGATTTGGGGTGATTTCATGCTTTCCTATAATTGTAAGTTTCCTACAATGACTATTGCTTTCATATCAGAAAAAAATAAATGCAAATATGTCACTGCTATTCATAAGAGTTTGCTTAGTGATTACTACCTGCCCTTTGAGAAATGGTGATTGACTCCAGTCAGACCTCACCTAGGAGCTGGCCCACACTCACCATAACCTTAGCATCACCTCATTCTAAACTAAGATATGAATAAACCTCCAATTATGACTCCTGGTGGTAGGCAAAACATCCAGCTTCAAACAGTCTTAGTTTCTGATAGGCAAGAGAGACAATAACCCCAAACCCATCAATAGAGAGGAAGCTTATATCTCCCCCTGATGTTATAAGCCAGATATTGAAACTTCCAGAGTGGTTAGAAGAATGGCATGTTTGATGTTACAGTGTCTCCAATAAATTGAGCTGTGGAAAACCAAGATATGGATATTCAGGGATTCACACACAGACAGTTTGAATAAAAAAATGATTTCTAACTTGTTACCTACAGTTAGATAATTTTTTTCATCTTCTAGTTTATTAAAAAGGTCAAAGCTACTTCTCCTTGTTTAGAGTAGATTCTCATTTAAGCATTTTGTAAAAGGACATCAGAAGGACTCAGAAACCCATAAGGAAGTTTATTTTAAACAATTTCTTTAAATGGTAAATATGCCTATAATAACTTGGTTTCTAACAAAAGCCACTTTGAGATTCTCAAGGTTAAATGTTTGAAGATCAATATTTAATAGCAATCAGTATTTAATGGATCCAACCAGTCCATTCAAAAGGAGATCAATATTGGGTGTTCGTTGGAAGGACTGATGCTAAAGCTGAAACTCCAGTACTTTGGCCACTTCATGCGAAGAGTTGACTCATTGGAAAAGACTCTGATGTTGGGAGGGATTGAGGGCAGGAGGAGAAGGGGACAACCGAGGATGAGATGGCTGGATGGCATCACCGACTCGATGGACATGAGCCTGAGTGAACTCCGGGAGTTGGTGATGGACAGGGAGGCCTGGTGTGCTGTGATTCATGGGGTCGCAAAAAGTCGGACATGACTGAGTGACTGAACTGAACTGAACTGAATTGAACAATGTGTGAAACAGTATTTCTCCAGTGGGTCGAGGCTAAGATTGGGGCATACTCTGGAGACGTGCACGACAGGCAACAATGCAAACAAGTACTCCCGCTTCTCGCTCTGTGCATCCACTGGGGAGCATCCTGAGAGAGCTCAGTGTCCATAACCAGAGCTGACACACAGAGGCATTTCTGGCTGGAGACAGAACCAGTTACACAGAGACGGAGAATGCAGAAATGTGCTGCAGCCACTTCCTGTCAGTTAAAGAGAGCCCAATGTGGGCCTCTCTTCCCAACTCCTCATTCAGGGACTGCACATTGTGAAAAGTGAAAATGAAAGTGTTAGTCGCTCAGTCATATCTAACTCTTTGCAACCCCATGAACAGTAGCCTGCCAGGCTCCTCTGATGGAATTCTCCAGGCAGGAATACTGGGGATCTTCCCAACTCAGATATCGAATCCAGGTCTCCCACATTGCAGACAGATTCTTAGTCATGAAATTGGCCATGGTGTGAGCATTTATACCATGGAAAATGGCAATTGCTATAAATGAGGGCCTTCCTCACCCCTACCCTCTAATGTAGGGCTGGAAGGGAAGGGCACGACACCCAGCAGGTATCATTGAGTCTATGTCTTCATCCCACAGATCTTTTTAAAATCTCGTATTTCCAGTCTCACAGTAGCACGCTCAGTGTTCTCATTGAAGAGGTGGGGCAGAAGAGGCCACATAAGGTGAATATCCTTGTATCCAGGTCCTGACATGTCTCCTGCTAGATCCTGTCTCCAGAAGGACCAAGGGAACTAATCACAGAGGATCAATCACAGAGCAATCCAGGTGAGGGATGGTATAAAAACTGGTTCCTGCCTTAACCTGTGGTTGAAGCTACAGAGTTCTTGTACCACCCTTGCTCTTCCATCATACTGACCTCTGTGATATTCAAATACAGTAAATGCAGAAATTTTTCATAAGTTTAAGTCTTCCATGATTGATTTTTCAGCAACTCTGAAGACTGTTCGGTAACAAGGAGGCTCTGGTCTATATAGCCCTGGCACCTACCACAGTAACAGAACTGAGGAGCTGCCTTCTGGCATCTACAGAATGTTCATTAACAATTGTGATACAAGGGCCATTTCCTCCTCATTTCATAAACTGAACAGAAGTAAATGCAGGGTGATAAACAGGAGTCAGCATTCCTATTGGGATAGCACTGTCAAGTGAAATAACTCAAGTACACACATTACCAAGGCAGGATATAAAAGAAAAATTACAAAGTGTTATGGGAGCACAGGGGGAAATAGTATTTCCTGCTGGGAGAAATCAGAAGGCTTCCCAGGGAAACTAATATTTGAACTGGGGCTTACAGGCTAAATAGATATTCAGTAAAAGATATGGAGAAAAGGGAAGGTTTGGCAAAAGGTATTGTAGATCGTGAAAACAACATAGGCAGAAGTATTTGATTGTTTCTATTATTCATTTTCTATATATTATGGTTTGACATCTTATAAACATCTTTCTGGCTGTGTGGAGACTGCCCCTCTTGGGGCTAACCTGTGAAGACAGCAAAAGACCCAACTGGGAGCAGGCCTTTGACATGCAGATTTCCCAGTCCAGAGCACTGCCTCCCTTTTCGGGCCCTTACACCCCAGAAGACAGCATTATTCTGCCTTAATCATCCCAGGGCCAGATGCCAGGCAGCTAGGGACCATGAAGACCTAGAGCCTGCCAAAATTATTCAAATTAGCCAGTCCTAAACTACTTCTCCTGCCCTGCCTGGCCTTTCCCACGGAAACCCCTCAAAGCCTCTAGTTCTGACTTTCTTCTGGCTCCTGTCTTCTGCCAGTTGACCAAAACCTGGTGTTCCTTAGATGGCTCTACCTGGCATGGCATGCCTTCTGGCTCTAGGCTCAGTCATTATAACACACTTTCTTTTCCTGAGCTTCTCCTGTGCCTCTCAGTGGCCATACCTGACCGACCATCTCATAAAAGAGCCCTGAACAATCGCAAGGGAGGAAAGTTCAAGGTATGTTCAGGAGGCTGGGACTTGGGCTATGCATGTTTAGGAGGGGAGGCTGAAGGGCAACTGACTAGCTCATGGAAGACCTGGACTTCTGTAATGAGTAACAGACCACTGAGGCATCTGAACAAGGAAGCAGCAAATGCAGAGCTGTGTGGTTGGTTTGACACTAGATGAGGCTGGAGATGGGAAAGCAAAAATAGCCAGAGTCACCCAGATGAGCGTGCAGCAAGACACTGAGAGAGAAGGAGAGGCCAGGAACCAGACGCCAGTGACATCGTTAGTAGAGAGAGTGAACTACGGAATCAGGGTTGGAGACAAATATGAAGAGTTTGCTTCTTGAATTACAAGAATAAAACCCCTATATAGGCTTTAGCATCAAAGGAAGGATTCATATATTTTGACTGTTTGTTGACAGCTTACTATTATAGAGTCAAAATGAAAATCTGGCTGTTTTGACCTACATTAGAAAGGAATAATAACCAAATAAATAAGATAAATATAGTATATTCAGTAGTGATAAGTGCCAGAAGAAAAGTAAGGTGGGGACGAGGAATAGGAAATGCTGGCAGTCAGGGATGTGATTTTGAATAGGGGTTGCCTCATAAGAAAGTGATATTTGAGCAAAAGCTTCATAGGTGAGGGTGTGAGTGTAAAGGATACCTGGGGAAAGAACAATTTAGGTAGGTGGAACAATAAAGACCTTTGGCTGGACCATATTTAGCTCACCCCTTCTCAAATATAAAGAATTTGTAGTTAGTACTCTGAACTGTCTGTTCATATGCATTATTTCTTTTGGGTTGCCATCTTTTTCTTACTGAATTGTAAGAGGCTTTTTGCATGTTAAAGAAATTAGCCCTTGCCTAGCATAAATATTAGCTTCTCAGGTGGGGCTAGTGGTCAAGAATCCACCTGCCAATGCAGGAGACACAAAAGTCTCTGAGTCTTTGATCCCTGGGTCAAGAAGATCCCCTAGAGCAGGAAATGGCACCCCACTCCAGTATTCTTGCCTGGAAAATTCCATTGGCAAAGAAACCTGGTCGGCTACAGTGCACGGGGCCTCGAAGAGTGGAACGTGACTGAGCACATACAACATATATATTACAAATATTTTCTTCATTTATGTTATGAGTATATAGCCATATATATACATATATGAGTGTGTCATATTTAGACACAATTGCTGCACAGAAATGTTCAATTTTATGTAATAAATTTATCAACCCTTTATTGCTTATAGGTTTTGTGTCTTATTTAGAAAGACTGTCTCCACCCCCAAAATTTTTTAAATTATTCTTTTTGTTCTTCATTTAATTATATGAATTTAAAAAAAAAACATTTAGAACTTTGATATGTCTGAAATCTTTAATAAGTCAGGCAAGGCTTACTGTTTAACAAATAAAGGACTTGAGATTGGAAAACTTCCAAGACCCAAAGATGAATTTCGAAATGTACTACAGCAAGCAGTTTGGGTTTAAATTAATTGGAAAAGATTCTACTGAGGTCAGCCTTCACAGATGTCTCCAGTCATCCTCTAGCATCTCACGTCCCAAAGTGTTTTTGTGGCACTCTAGTTCCACAAGGTGACCGTAGGTATCCAGCAAAAGATCTTTCCATGTTAAAATAAGTGTGATAAACTAGGAATAATTTTTTTTTAACTGTGAACAGGATCACTTTGGGTATAGAACCCTTGTTTCATAAAGAATCTTGGTAACCAATATCTGTATCTGCAGCAGTGGTTCCCAGACTTGGTTACGTTAGAAATACCTAGAGAAATATTTATAACACATACAGTTGAATCTCATTCCTGATCGACTGAATCAGAACATGTAGGAACTTTTTAAGCTGCCATTGTCTGGTGTTTTAGAATCAGTAGTCCAGGGCTCCCCTGGTGGCTCAGTGGAAAAGAATCTGCCTGCCAATGCAGGAGACACAGGTTCGATCCCTGTGTTTGAGAAGATCCCATGTGCCACAACTACTGAAGCCCCTGTGCCCTTGAGCTCGTGCTCTGCAACGAGAGAGTAGACCCCACTCACCGGAACTAGAAAAAGTCCATGCAGCGACGAAGGCCCAGCACGGCCAAAAATAAAATTATTTAATTAAAATTTCTTTTTTTAATTTCTAGAATCAGATGTTCAGAGCAGCCCTGATCAAAAAAGTTTCCAGTATAGAATTAGCCCTAAAGAATATCATTTGAATGACAATTTTCTCAGTGTTTCCAAGGATGGGACATAGCTAGCTGTGTTCTTGATCCTCTTGATGCATAGGAGGGAAGTTAATTCATTGTGCACAATGGATTCCTGAGGGCATTACAGTTCAATTTTCTACCAAAATCCAGGTTGGGGAGAGCTGGTCTACAATATTATATAATAGCTGCAACAGAGCTAAATACAGTGCTTCCAAAACAAACAAATAAACAAACCCTATTGCCTTACACTTTACCACCTTTGCATCTCACATCCCTTACAAAGAGAAGATTCGATGTTGAATTTGATAATAAGGATGGGATTAAAATTAAACTAAATTTGATTGGATAGGCACACTCATTCCTGGGCTTCTCAGATTAATAGAGTTCTCAGAAACTGGTCTGACAAATTGGTTTTTTTTTTTGTTCTTATTCAATTGCTCGGTCATGTCCAACTCTTTGCAGCCCTATGGACTGCAGCACGCCAGACTTCCCTGTCCTTGCCCAAACTCATGTCCATTGAGTCAGTGATGCCATCAAACCATCTTATCCTCTGTTGCCCCCTTCTCCTCACCCCCTCAATTTTTCCCAGCATCAGGGTCTTTTCCAGTGAGTCAGCTCTTTGCATCAGGTGGCCAAAGTACTGGAGCTTCAGTTTTGGCATCAGTCCTTCCAATGAATATTCAGGGTTGATTTCCTTTAGGATTGACCGGTTTGATATCCTTGCTGTCCAAAGGACTCTCAAGAAGTCCTTGCTATCCAAAGGACTTCTCCAGCACCACAGTTTGAAAGCATCGGTTGTTTAGACTGAAGCGACTTAGCAGCAGCAGCAGCAGCATTCTTCTTTATGGTCCAACTCTCACATCCATACATGACTAGTAGAAAAACCATAGCTTTGACTCTACGGACTTTTGTCAGCAAACTGTTGTCTCTGCTTTTTAATCTATATGTAATAATGTTGATATGGCCTGTTATAAAATCTCATTAATAAAGAAAAGTCATTTGTAAATAGATCTAATTTTTTTTTCTTTATCGCAACATGTCCTTATCTTGTTTACAATTCTTTCCTCCCACCAGTGTCTCAAGAGAAAGTATAATAAACTGCTGACTCCGTGAACTTCAATGCAAAATTAGGTACATTTAGTTTTGACATTAAGAATTATTTTAATAATCTGAATAACCTGATGTGTAATCATAATGCCAAATATCATGCTTATTATCATATTTTTCTGTTTCTAAATCAATTGGTATAAAAAAGCTCAAAGAGTGCGTTTCATTATATTCTAATTGAATTCATAGAGCTGTGATCTCCTTATAACCCTAGTCCCTATTACAAAATGGAAAAATCATCACTAAATTTTATTTACATGCTCCTTTTGGGTAAAGTCACCTATATTACCCTCATGGCAAGGATTTTCAATTAAAATTTCTTTCTGAACTATGAATTCTAGTTCTTTGGAATAACCAGGATAAGCATATCTTACATTCTAGTGAGCTAGTATTAAAATGTAACACTTTCATTCCTGGCTATCAAACCTAATATTCTGTCAAAGTCTAAATTATTAAAACTCAAGGTAGATTTTGGAAAGCACTATTCCTGTGAAATACTTTGCAAAGAAGGGGTTTTAGGGTCAAGTAAGGGATGGAGGAGCCTGGTGAGCTGCAGTCCATGGGGTCTCAAAGAGTCGGACATGACTGAGTGACTTCACTTTCACTTTTCTCTTCATGCTTTGGAGAAGGAAATGGCAACCCACTCCAGTGTTCTTGCCTGGAGAATCCCAGGGACGAGGGAGCCTGGTGGGCTGCCGTCTGTGGGGTCACACAGGGTGGGACACGACTGAAGCGACTTAGCAGCAGCAGCAGCAGCAAGTTTAGGAAATGCTGAAATGCAAAGTATATCTTGGTATCTTATTTCTTTGAGCATGCCTGCATTTTTTTTTTAAGTTTCTATTCAAAAATCTTCAAACTTGGTAGACCAGAAATTATTTTAGAGTATCTTATTTAGTGACATTCTACAGAACATAGTTTGGAAATTGCTGAGCTGGACTAACATTTATGTAACATCTACTATATATGTTGGTGGTGGTGTAGTTGCTAAGTTGTGTCTGACTCTTGCGATCCCATGGACTGTAGCCTGCCAGGCTCCTCTGTCCATGGGATTCTCCAGGCGAGACTACTAGAGTGGGTTGCCATTTCCTTCTCCAGAGGATCTTTCCAACCCAGGAATTCAACCTAGATCTCGTGCACTGCAGGCAGATTCTTTACCGACTGAGCTATGAGGGAAGCCCTACTGTATATGTGAGTTCTCAGAGTAAGGGCATTTAACATTATAATAAGTCTCTTTCTAGCTAATATATTGTATGAGACCACCCAAGAGCCAGGCCTAGATAACTAGTCACAAGGAACTCCTTCTTCAGACAGCTAGTCATGGGGAACTCTTTAAAAGATCAAAGGTGTAAGCTGAACCAGAGTGGTAACAGCAGGAACAGGTGCCCTGGGCACTTGGGCATAACTCAGTTTAGTCCTCAACATCTGCTGACCTTCAGTCTCAGAGATAGTGCTTTCTCTTTCTTGGGATCATGGAGTGTTCTATGAACATCCAGTTTTATGGTTTGGTGGATAAGTTATTAACAAAGTCATAAGGGACTACTCATAACAAAGTCATAAGGTTGCATGCTTACATGGTGGTTTGTTTCAGCCTTCAATCTCTCCTATGTGTGCTAAGTCACTTCAGTAATGTCTGACTCTTTGTGACTCTATGAACTATAGCCCACCAGGCTCTTCTGTCCATGGGATTCTCCAGGCAAGAATACTGGAGTGGGCTGCCATTCCCTTCTCTAGGGGATCTTCCTGACCCGGGGATCGAACCTGCGTCTCTTACATCTTATTTCATAAATGGAGAGTGACTATATACATTCAGAAGAGGGTATGGCTTGGCTCTCAAACCTTGAGGATCTGCGCTCTGATTCTTCTAGAGCATATCTCAGAGCTCACTGCAGCCTCTCTAGCTTCTGGTCTGCTGGGTCATAAGACTTACAGCACAACAGCTTGCACAGCAGTCTAGACCAGCGACAGAGCTTCTTTTATTCTGGGAGCATTCAAAGCTGGCGAACTCACGGGTCAGCACCTGGTATTGTGTCAGAACAGGGCACTCAAATGTGGTGTATGTTGCCTTTAAAATCCAAAGAAATCCACCGAACCTTCCTAGTGATAAGAGTATAAGGTATAGCAATTTGTCTTCTATTTTTTAGGAGCTATCTCATTTCCCAAGTCACTCAGCTAGAAGTTTCACCGAGATGACATGCCTTAAATTTTCATTATGTATTTTTCCCACCTCCAGCATGCGAGTATTTTACCACAGCGTCTAAAGAACCTGTTACTTCCTACTTACTGGTTTGAGCAGCATGAGTCATCCATGCAAGGGACTAACACATATGAGGATACTATAGGGTGGTGAGACAACTTTGGTTTCTGTGGACTAATTTCTTGCAAAAACCCGTTGACATGGGCTCTGAATGAAGATGATGAAAGTATACTGCTATCCCTGATAGATGAGAGCAAACTGCCTCTGATTTCTTTTGCTATTCAGAATAGAGTGGGAAGAACATTATCCAGATCAATAGTTAATACCAGCTATTGTTTCAGCAAGGAGCCCACACCTGTAACATCTGCAGTAGTAATTGCAATAATCCACTGTCATTATTCCAGATTCATCTATATTCTGCATGGACCACACAGATGAGTTAATGTTGATGTGAAATAAATCAATGGCCCTACAGCTTTCAAGATTTGACAGTGGCACTGATCTCTGCAGTTACCTCAGGGAGGTAGTATTAATTGTTGTTTACTATTTGGGAGAAGCAAATGTAAGGACTTCTACTGGGCCTTTCTTGTCAACAAAAGCTTTATCCAAAGGTGAGGATGCCAATGTGGGGCTGTTGCCAGTAGCTGATTAAATCAATTTCAATCATGCTTTCAAAGATTAGCACAGTTTGGCTTTGCAGACCCCCTGGGCCAACTGTGATATGGATTTAGGATAAAATTCCATTTTTTCACCTAAACTCCAAAGTCTTTACTCCAAAGTCTCTACTCTTTTTGATAAATAAAACTCAAGGACCTTTGGGTCCTTGTGGTATGTATCAGGTCAGAGCCAGTGAGAAGTAAGTCCTGAAAAATCTGGGTATAATCTGTGGGTTAACTCTGGTAAATAGCCACAGATTTTTGAGGGAAAGGCTATTACCAGATTCACAGTACATAACTGTGCCAGTGTTGTAGGATCCTTCTTCAAGTTGACTATATTCCCCTCCATTCACAGGGTCCTGTGAACTCACTCAGGTTGGAAATTGGGGATGAGAACACAGTTGTCAATGGCTGAGATCTCTGTTACCTAACGAAATGGCTGCCTATCTATTACAGTCCAAGGGACATCAGTAAGGCACCACCAAAGATGTCCATGGTAAAACAATCTGATTATTACCCTGGCTCTACCACCCACTACTGTAACCACACACACTTTGTCTCTGGAAATTAAGTCATCCCACTCATTACTAAATTGTATTATTTTTGTCATTTAACACTGTTAATAGCGAAAACCTGAAGTCAATCCAAATACTCGTCCGTGGTAGAGTGGATTTTTAAAATAGTTGTGGTGCGTTCATATAACACAGCACCTTGCAACCCTGTTGCTTCTGTTCAGTCACTCAGTCACGTCCGACTCTTTGCGGCACTATAGACTGCAGCACGCCAGGCTTCCCTGTCCTTCACTATCTCCCAGAGCTTGCTCAAACTCATGTCCACTGAGTTGGTGATACCACCCACCATCTCATCCTCTGTTGTCCCCTTCTCCTCCTGTCCTCAATCTTTCCCATCATCAAAGTCTTTTACAGTGAGTTGGCTCCTTGCATCAGGTGACCAAAGTATTGGAGTTTCAGCTTTAGCATCAGTCCTTCCAATGAATATTCAGGGTTGATTTCTTTTAGGATTGACTGGTTTGACCTCTTTACTCTCAAAGGGACTCTCAAGAGTCTTCTCCAACACCACAATTTGAAAGCATCAATGCAACCATGAAACAGAGTGAAATGCAACTAGCATGAATCCCAAATAAAGAAATGTTGAGAAAGTTTAATCACAAAAGATACAATAAAACCTATTTTTAAAAATTTATGAAATAAGCAAAACTAACGAGTGGGTTGCAGAACATTATCTGCAAGGACTTAAAAATTCATTATAGTCTATACTTTAAGCTAGGCAGGAGCTCCTGAGAGTTTATTTTAAAAATTATACCTATATATTATATATACTCTTTTATATGTATATGGTAGTTTGCATTTTTTAATATAAAAATAGATCTACTTACTTTTAATTTCTTAGTTATTTCTCCTTGTTGAAGCAGTATTTCTTTAAATAACTGCTAAAATTTAGTGAGCTCTCAGTATGCACCTGAGATCATGCTAAACTCTTTATGTGGATTATCTATATTAATGCCCAGAGCAAGTCCTTGAGGTAAGGATATTATTGCTTGCACTTTATATATATGCAAATGAAAGCCCAGAGAAGTATTTTGTTCAAAGTGACAAGAGTAGTAAATAGTGGATTTGAATTTAATCTGACTATACAGCCCAAAGCAGAACTAGTTAGATACCATCTTTAAGAATGACAGAGTCTGAGATTGGCCATGAAACGTGTTATACAATCTTTGAGAATAAGTAGACCACACCAAAGCAGAATACAGACATTTGCTGCTGACTTTCCTTTCATGAGAAATATTCATCAGTGTTGACTTCATCATTATGTTTGAATAGCACCACTGGAAGGTAGACCGCTAAAAATTATCCCTGACTGTAATCATGTTGGCTTCTATTTTTCATACCTTTAGCTATTTGTGTATTTTTCTCATTATTTTTGATTTTACATGTTTAAGTTGGTTTTTTGTTATGTAAAACAGGTGGTTCCAAAATCAAAATCATGAAACAAAGTAATTCGGAGAAGTCTTCATTGTATCTCACTCTCCTTCCCATTCTCTCCCTCCCCTAAGAAGGGAACTAATATATTGTAGTTTTTAGTTTATCTTTCCATTGTTTTCTTTTACAAATATATATTTCCTATTTTTTCCTTTTCCTTTTTTGCACAAAGGTAGCATACAACGCACAATATACATACTGAATCTGATTTAGGTATTTTTTAAATAGACAGATGCAATGTAAGAAAAAAGTAAGTTTCTGAGAAAAGTAAATTTGGTACTTACTCTCAAGGAGCTTCCAGTTTAAGAAAATTGAGAGATTCAGATTGTCCTTCTTTCTCTGCTACTAACTGTCTAGGTGATCCTTGGAAAATCACACTTTCAATCCATATCTCAGTTTCCCCACGTATAAAACAGGAAGGAGACTAAAGATTTCTGAAGTCCTGTCCATCTTTCAGGCAAATATCACAACCGTGTCTGGGCTGTGGATGATGAAGCGCATCTACCTGAAGTTAGATAAATAGTGTAGGGGTTCAGAATGCCCCTTACCCACCACTTAGACATATTGATTATTTTGAATAAAGGTATTTGAGAAACAGCTGGTGCAAAAAGGATCTTCTGACCCTTTTGTCCCCCTTAAAGCTGGAGATAAATCTTCCATGTGAAAGGTACCTTCCCCTGTATTAGGAGGGTAAAAGGCATTCTTGTCACCAGACTCAGAGTGTTTAGGGCCAACAAGGTTGTATTAAACCTCATTATTTCATCATTTTAGTTGTTGTTTAGTCACTAAGTCACGTCTGACTCTTTGAAACCCCATGAATTGCAGCCAGGCTTGTCCTTCACTCTCTCCAAGTTTGCGCAAACTCATGCCCATTGAGTCAGTGATGCCATCCAGCCATCCTCTGTCATCCCCTTCTCCTCCTGCCCTCAGTCTATTTCTGCATCAGGGACTTTTCCAGTGAGTCAGCTCTTCGCATCAGGTGGCCCAAGTACTGGAGTTTCAGCTTCAGCATTAGTCCTTCTAATGAATATTCAGGGTTGATTTCATTTAGGATTGACTGGTTTGGTCTCCTTGCTGTCCAAGGGACTCTTGAGAGTCACCACAATTTGAAAGCGTCAATTTTTTGGCGCTCCACCTTCTTTATGGTCCAACTCTCACATTTGTACCATGATTACAGGAAAATCCATAGCTTTGACTATACACTCCTTTGTCGGCAAAGTGATGTTTCTGCTTTTTAATACACTGTCTAAGTTTGTCATAGCTTTTTTTTCCCAAGGAGCAAGATCCCATGATTTCATGGCTGCAGTCAGCATCCACAGTGATTTTGGAGCCCAAGGGAAAAAAAGCTTCCACTTTTTCTCCATCTATTTGCCATGAAGTGATGGGACCAGTTGCCATGATCTTCGTTTTTGGAGTGTTGAGTTTTCAAACAACTTTTCCACTCCGCTGTTTCACTTTCATCAAGAGGCTCTTTAGTTCCTCTTCACTTTCTGTCATTAGAGTGGCATCATCTGCATATCTGAGGTTGTTGTTATTTCTCCTGGCAATCTTGATTCCAGCTTGTGAGTCATCTAGCCCAGCATTTCTCATGATATACTCTGCATATAAGTTAAATAAGCAGGATGACAATATACAGCCTTGACGTACTCCTTTCCCAATTTGGAACCAGTCTGTTGTTCCATGTCCAGTTCTAATCATTGCTTCTTGTTCTGCATACAGGTTTCTCAGGAGACAGGTAAGGCAGTCTGGTATTCTCATCTCTTTAAGAGTATTCCATAGTTTGTTGTGATCCACAGAGTCCTATCCTAAAACTGCATTGTCTTGTCAATTCTTCACAAATTTATTGTTCCTTTGTGTGCTTTGGTCCCTTCTGAGTCTCCTATCTTTGTGGACTCTCATATCTATACAAAACTGCATATGTATTTTAAGTTGTTTTTCCTCTTGTTAATCTGTCTTTTGTTATAAAGGAGTCTCAGCCAAGAACATACAAGGGTAGAGGGAAAATTATTTTTCCTCCTGTACAATGGCTCTGAGGAAGATTAGCAAATTTTCCAAGGTTTTGATTAAGATGAGCTTATTTTCATCTTCTCTTACTTTCTATGCCAGCTCTTTAGAGGTAAAGGCTGTAGGGAATAACTTTAGTTGAATAAAGCATGATATTAGCAAAGAAATGAAACTGACATTTTGTTCATGTTTAAAGCAGTTTCTATTTATGAAAGACTGTGGAATGTTTTATCCACTGTAATCATTACTGGTATTTTTTTTAAATGACTGCTATGGTACAAAGTACTAAAATAAACTACTCTAAGCACTTTAGACAA
The DNA here is from genome assembly GCF_023091745.1 of Budorcas taxicolor. NCBI lineage: Eukaryota > Metazoa > Chordata > Mammalia > Artiodactyla > Bovidae > Budorcas > Budorcas taxicolor. The sequence continues at coordinate 27,137,348 of NC_068914.1, forward strand.
GATGCACAGTAATAATCAGTGTTAAGCTAATATATTAATAAAAATGACAAAAAATAAGGAGAAAGAATAGTATGTTTACCTCAAATAGACTCAAGGAGTTGATTACCAATGTTAGAAATTTTTAGGAATAATATAAATGGTCATTTGGTAAAAAAAAGTAAGTACATTTATTGAGGTTGATTCTCTCAAATAGAAATACATCTTTTAATATTATTTCCAATAGTTCTTCTGCTAACAAAATAGTTCTATTAGATCTCAAATCATCTGAAATTGTCTGGATTACTGAGTCCCAGAGGGACCTTGTCTTCAAAAGTTCTTATAATTGGTTTGAGGAAGCACATCAGATTACAGTAATAGTTCATGCTGTATGGTTACATGTCTCTTCAACTTCCTTTTCTCTCTCTCTCCTCTTTCTCATAAGTCTCAGTGTGAATAGGAAAAGTTTATTTTGAATTCTAAATTGCCACCTAGTATTTCAGAATCCATGCCCACTCAAAAATTTCAATCTATTATTTTTTCTATTTTCTGTCATCAAGAGATTGGAAGTAATAGGCTCTGCCTTCAAGATATCAGACATGTGCTTTTGGATTCAGTATTAGGAAAGCATGGGAATGTTTCAGATGAAAACCACTCTTCAAATAATAAAATATCTAGAGAAAACACTTCCTTTTCTTTTGTTAGGTGAACATTAATTACAGATGCAAATAATCCTTCTTCCACCAAAAGTGATTTCTTGCATTTGGCTCACTCTGTGTTCAGCTCATACTATTTTAATTTCATAGTTTTTTCCTGGTGATCTTCCATCTGATCAGATGGAGGCCTAAGACACTTGATCTGTGTTGGGAACCCTACTGGGGAAGGGATTGCGAGATCTGCATGCCTCAGAGCTGACGGTGATCCAAGAAATAGCATCCACGGGTGAAATAAAAATGAAAAGTCAGAGAAATTATGTGATCAAAATGTCAAATCCAATATTTATTCGTATGGCTGAGTCCCTTTGCTGTAAACCTGAAACTGTCACAACATTGTTAGTTGGCTATACTCCAATAAAAAATAAAAAGGTTAAAAAAAAAAAAACTGACTAGGGAGAAAATAAAACCAAAATGTCAATTCAGTTCTGGGTTCAGTTCAGTTTAGTTCAGTCGCTCAGTCATGTCCGACTCCCCACAACCCCATGAATCGCAGCACGCCAGGCCTCCCTGTCCATCACCAACTCCCAGAGTCACATAGGATGGTATAATTTGTGGTTGACCAGTACTTCCTTCAAAAATAACCAGAAACTCTGGGTAAGACAAGGTCACTTGTTTAAAGATAGACAACTGCTGAACCAAAGAGGGTAAGAATCTAAATTTCTCAAGAGGAGAGAACCTCAGCCCTCTGGCATCTACAATCACTTTTTCCTTGGGACATGTGCAGATTGTAAGAGATTGTCAATCTGAGATTTTCCCAGAGTGCCAGGAGGAAGAAAAACCAGCAGAGATTTGAATGGTCTTGTGGTGCTATAGCAGAGAAGGCAATGGCACCCCACTCCAGTACTCTTGCCTGGGAAGTCCCATGGACGGAGGAGCCTGGTGGGCTATAGTCCATGGGGTCGCCAAGAGTCGGACACGACTGAGTGACTTCACTTTCACTTTTCACTTTCATGCATTGGAGACGGAAATGGCAACCCACTCCAGTGTTCTTGCCTGGAGAATCCCAGGGACGGGGGAGCCTGGTGGGCTGCCGTCTGTGGGGTCACACGGTCAGACATGACTGATGCGACTTAGCAGCAGCAGCAGCAGTGGTGGTGATATAGAGACATAATTAAAGGCTTAAGGGACCTCAGACTTCCCCTGGTGGCTCAGGCAGTAAAGCGTCTGCCTGCAATGCAGGAGACCTGGGTTCAATCCCTGAGTTGGGAAGATCCCCTGGAGAAGGAAATGGCAACCCACTCCAGTACTCTTGCTTGGAAAATCCCAAGGATGGAGGAGCCTGGTAGGCTATAGTCCATGGGGTTGCAAAGAGTCAGACATGACTGAGTAACTTCACTTCACTTCACTTCACTTCAAGGGACCTCAAATGCAAAACCCTCAAGACATTTGACATTTGCCAATTTCTGAAGTGGCAGGGCAGGTAATTGGAAAGCTAAGCAGAAAATGTCTAAAACACTAACATCTTTTCATAGACTGATGGTCCTGGGGGCTTCCCAGGTGGCACTAGTGATAGAGAACCTGGCTGCCAATACAGGAGACGTGGGTTCAATCCCTGGGTCCGGAAGATTCCCCTGGAGGAGGACATGGCAACCCACTCCAGTATTCTTGCCTGGAGAATCCCATGGACAGAGGAGCCGGGAAGGCTATGGTCCAAAGGGTTGAAAGAGTCAGATAAGACTGAAGCAACTTAGCAAGCATGCATGGTACTAGTGAAACAAAGAGAAGACTTTAGGACTTGCAAGCCATATCAGAAACATCTGAAAATCAGAAAGGAATTTCCCACTGTTTCATAATGCAAAAGAGAGAGAGAGAGAGAGAGAGAAAAAAAAAAAGAGATCCTGCCAGGAAGAGGGGGAACAGTGAACACACAAGACATTTAGTTGAGAAAATCCTGAAGGACAATATTTTAGTAAAAGACAAGGTTCCAAGGCAGACTGAACCTTGCCAGAACTGTCGGTTAGCCTCAACTCAGTTCATCCCGATTGGTTTAAGAAATTTCACCAACCTAGCAGAGGAAAGGATAAACCCACCATGAAGAAAGAAAAGCCACTTGGAGCAATATAATTTTTAGACACATGCTGCTGCTGCTGCTAAGTCGCTTCAGTCGTGTCCGACTCTGTGTGACCCCATGAATGGCAGCCCACCAGGCTCCCCCGTCCCTGGGATTCTCCAGGCAAGAACACTGGAGTGGGTTGCCATTTCCTTCTCCAATGCATGAAAGTGAAAAGTGAAAGGGAAGTTGCTCAGTTGTGTCCGACTCTTAGCAACCCCATGGACTGCAGCCCACCAGGCTCCTCTGTCCATGGGATTTGCCAGGCAAGAGTACTGGAGTGGGGTGCCATTGCCAATAAAAAAAATTCTATACATGCTGTGTCTCAGGACTATATTACTAAAACCACAAGAAAAACCATTCAGTAGGAATAGAACCACAGATGACACAGATATTGTAGTTAGCAGAAAAGGACTTTAGCTATGATTAATATGTTCAAGAAAATAGAACTTTAAAATATCTGTGCAATATGTTTAAGAAAACAGACAATATCAATTTTAAAATGGGAAATTTTCAGAGAATTATAATCTCTGAATGGAATCAAATGGAAATTTTAGAATTTAAAAATAGTGATATTATGGATTTAATAGAGATTAGAAACAGAAGACAGGACTAATGAACAGCAAAAATGACCAAAAGGGAATTCCCTAGGGGTCCAGTGGTTAGGACTCCATGGCTCCACAGCAGGGGGCACAGGTTCCATCCCTGGCCAGGAATTAAGAATCTGCAAACTGCACCAAGAGGCAAAAAAAAAGAAAAAAGAAAATGTCCAAACTGAAGCACAATGAAAGTAGGAATGAAAAATATAGAAAAAAGCACAAAAGATATGTAGGACAGAATGAAAATACGTAATACATATAAACTCTAGAAGGAAAGGACAGAATGAAGCAAAAGGAATATTTGCAGATAAAATGGCCAAGAATTTTCCTAATAAAGAATGATAGCAATACACAAATTCATGAAACTCTGCCACAGATTCAAGAAGCAGCCATAAGCAAAATAAATACAAAGGAAACATCACTTGGGAACATCATGTTAATGCTGCTAAAAATCAGAAGGCAAGGCAAAGAGAGAATCTACGTATACCACAAAAATCCAGACACAAGACAGGCCATATGAACAGAAAAAAGGAAGCTGGATTACCTGGATGATCCACAGGGTGGTACACTTGGCAAAGTATTTCAGAGGTGGAGATGAACGCTCTTAAGAATAAAGAGACATAGGAACTTTTGAGTTTTACTTTTAGTTCACTACTGCTAAGAAGCCTAAGAACAACAATGAAATCTCAGGCAATTTGTATACAGTAGAGTCACCATCAAGCTTTTTCTCTAGGTGACTCTGATGATAAAGAATCCATCTGCAATGTGTGTTTTTTATATAGTTTATTGTTTGATAAATGCTTTAAATGTCAGGAAGGGTCTGCTTCTTGATTGTTGTTGTTGTTTACTTGCTAAGTTGAATCTGACTCTTTGCGACCCCATGGACTGTAGCCCGCCAGGCTCCTCTGTCCATGAAATTTCCCAGGCAAGAATACTGAGTGGGTTACTATCTCCTTCTCCTGGGGATCTTCTCCACCCAGAAGTTGACCTGTGTCTCCTGTACTGCAGGTGGATTCTTTAAAGACTGTGCCACCTTGGTGGAGCCCCAGCAAAAGGCCTCATTGCATATTGAATAGGTGCCCTTTTCTGCCTCCCCTATCCCTACACCTGGCCCCATTAAGAGCCACTTCACTATACTGATGCTAATGAATCACTCAGGGATCCTATTAAAATACAGATTCCAACTCTGTAGCTCTGGGGTGGGACCTGGGATTCTGTTTTTCTAACACCCTCCCAAGGGAGGCAGGAAATTGTTTCACAGACCACTTGGAGAAACAAGGTTTCAGGTGACCCCCAAATCACTTAAAATTGGCCACTTGGGCTGTTAAATGTGTACTGCCTTAGGATAAAAGATCTGAAGTTCTCTCATGAAGTGGGGGCAGTGGGGAGTGATTGTAATTTTCAAATGTTTACCAGTGTATATTCTGAACACTAACTGTAGCAGTTGCAGAAGATGCAGGTTCTCAAGAAGAAATAGTTCCATGGCTAAGTAAGTTTCGAGAGCATCAGATACTTTCCCCCCTCTGAAGAGATTCATGATGCACATTACCGTTTAATGATTCTGAACCATCTGGGGTAGGATAACTTATTTCATCTGATAATTTATTTAATTAACTGTTAACACTCTGTGATCCAGTGTTCCATGGAACAAACTTTGGGAAATGCAGCCATACAGTGCAGTGGCTGTCAAACTTTGGTGTGTATCAGAATTAGCCAGAGAGTTAATAGAGAACACAGATACTGTTACTGAACGGAACTTGAGCCTGCTCACTCACCATGCAGCAAAGCTAACTAACTGACTCTGGGTGTAGTGAAGGAGTGTGCAGCATTTATTGCTAGCACCAAACAAGGAGAACAGGCAGCTCATGCTCAGAAGACCCAAACGCCCTGATGGCTTTCAGGGAAGGGTCTTTCAAGGCAACATCGGTGGTGAGGGTTGCAGGGTACATGAATTCCTTCTGATTGGTTCATAGTGAAGAAACAGGATGGTGTTTTAAGAGTCTTAATCATCAACCTCTGGTTCTGACCAGTCTGGGGTCTGTGTGCTTGCAGTCAACATGTAGTCACCATCCTCCACCTGGGCAGGGCTGTTCGTTTCTGCACAACTCAAAGATATGCATTAGACTGTTATATACATTCCCTGAGGAATATATATTTCTGTTACCATCTGGAGAGGGAGGGTTGCCTATTAGCCTGCTTCCCTTTGGCAGAAGCCTATGTTATCCCTGGGAGGACAAGCATTGGTTACAAACTGCCTTCATCTAAGGAAGAAGAACATTCAGACCAGATGGGGTACCCCAAAGAGTCCTACATGTATTCTACATACCACAGGGATTCCTCCAAGTCTTTTCACTGTAACCTCTCAGTCATCAATGGCTATTTATTAGCCTTGCTTCAAATCAGAGCTCAGGAGAAGAACTTTCTGTCTAGAACCAATTCACTGATTCACTGAACACATTTTCATCAATCAGTATTGGGGCAGTACTCAGTGAACAATATGGCACTTCCACAAGGTAGGTAGGGAACAAATGAGTAAATAATTTCAGATAGTAATCAATGCTGTGAAGCAAATAAAGTGTTACAGGTTGGGAAGCAGGGTTATTGGATCATATCATCACTTGAACTGAGAAGGATCTTGTGGCTGAAAACAAAGCAGGCAGCTCCATAAAGTGCAATTTATTGTGGGTGCCTTACATTCAGATAGACAGGTTGAGGCAAACAGAGGATCCAGAAGCATTTGCAGCTTTACCCCACACTGCCAAAGGGGCACAGAGTAATTTAGAGGGGCTAAGGCTAAAAACAGAATCTGACTACCAAGTGAAGGAGGGACCAAGATGGCAGAGTAGAAGCACATGCTCTCATCTTCTCCTGGGATAACTCCAAAATTGCAACTAACTGCTGAAAAACCATTGATAGGAGAATGTTTTGTCCCACCAAAAAAGATACCCCATGTCCAAGGGCAAAGTAGAAGCCCCAGAAAGATGGTAGGAGGGGCGAAATCGCATTTAGAATCAAACCCCGTACTCACCAGAGATGCTCAGAAGGCTCAAACAAAACCTTGTGCACACCAGAACCCAGGGACCCCACAAGAGACTGAGCCAGACCTGCCTCCTGGAGAGGCACAGGTCAGCAGTGGCCTGCCCCAGGGACCTGAGCTCTGGGTGCAGCAGACCTGGGAGGTACAGCATGTGAGCCCCACCATACAGCCACCAAGCAGACAACCCACAAACTGGAGAACAATTAGATCAAAGAAGTTCTTGCACTGTTGTGAAAGTTCTGGGGCCCAGAACAGATTTCCAAACCTGGGGATCCGGCAAAGGGACTAGTTGCACCCATCTTATGTGCTAGCAAAATAATGCTCAAAATTCTCCAAGCTAGGCTTCAACAGTACATGAACTGAGAACTTCCAGATGTTCAAGCTGGATTTAGAAAAGGTAGAGGAACCAGAGATCAAATTGCCAACATCCACTGGATCATAGAAAAAGCAAGAGAGTTCCAGAAAAACATCTACTTCTGCTACACTGACTACTCTAAATGACTATGTGGATCACGGCAAACTGTCAACTAAAAAAGATGTACAACTTGAGAGCTGCGAGTTGAGTTTTATTTGGGGCAAAATGGGGACTGCAGCTCAGGAGGCAGCATCTCAGATAGGTCTGAGAGACTTCTCTAAAGCGGCCATGGAGGAAAGTCAATACATAAGGTTTTGGTGAAGGGGGAGTTCAATACCATGAAGCACGCATTTTACAAAAGGTTTTTTTGTTAGTTATGAGGATCTGATGTCACCATGAAGGGATTTAGTGCTTCTGTAGATGTAAGGAGATGCAAGGATTGAGATAATAAAATCTGTTCCTAAAACCATCCAACTATCTAAAGATCTGTCCCACCAGATTCCCTGGAGCACAGAGTGCCTTACTCCATCCTGAACTCCCTCAGGGGTTGTTGAAGGTCAACAGCTATAGCAGCAAGGGATTCAATCTCCATGGCAGATGGCAAATGCCTCTGTTGTCAGCCATTGGCAATGCTCCTGGTAAGTGCCAATTTGTAGGCAAGAAGACTGTGGAAGATTCTTAAAGTGATGGGAATACCAGACCACCTTATCTGCCTCCTGAGAAATCTGTATACAGGTCAAGAAGCAACAGTTAGAACTGGACATAGAACAACAGACTGGTTCCAAATTGGGAAAGGAGTATGTCAAGGCTTATATTGTCACCCTGCTTATTTAACTTACATTCAGAGTACACATGCTAAATGCCAGACTGGATGAAAAACAAGCTGGAATCAAGATTGCTGGGAGAAATATCAATAACCACAGATATACAGATGACACCACCTTTATGGCAGAAAGCAAAGAAGAGCTAAAGAGCCTCTTAATGAAAGTGAAAGAGGAGAATGAAAAAGCTGGCTTAAAACTCACCATTCAAAAAACTAAGATCATGCCATCCAGTCCCATCACTTCATGGCAAATAGATGGGGAAACAATGGAAACAGTGACAGATTTTATTTTCCTGTGCTCCAAAATCACTGTGGATGGTGACTGCAGCCATGAAATTAAAAGATGCTTGCTCCTTGGAAGGAAAGCTATGACCAACCTAGATAGCATATTAAAAAGCAGACATATTACTTTACCAACAAAGGTCTGTCTAGTCAAAGCTATGGTTTTTCCAGTAGTCATGTATGGATGTGAGAGTTGGTCCATAAAGAAAGCTGAGTGCCAAAGAATTGATGGTTTTGAGCTGTGGTGTTGGAGAAGACTCTTGAGAGTCCCTTGGACAGCAAGGAGATCCAACCAGTCCATCCTAAAGGAAATAAACCCTGAATATTCATTGGAAGGACTGATACTGAGGCTCCAATACTTTGGCTACCTGATGTGAAGAGCTGACTCACTGGAAAAGACCTGATGCTGGGAAAGATTGAAGACAGGGGGAGAAGGGGATGACAGAGGATGAGATGGTTGGATGGCATCACCAACTCGATGGACATGAGTTTGAGCGAGCTCCAGGATTTGGTGATGGACAGGGAGGCCTGGTGTGCTCCAGTCCATGCAGTCACAAACAGTCAGACACAAACAAGCTACTGAACTGACTGACCAAGTGAGGAGCAATCGAAACCAAGTCCACACTGATTGGAACTAGGGGTTTTTCCTCCACTCCCTGAGGGTATCTCATGACCATCAACCATCTGTGTCAGCAAAAGGCAGTCTTTAAATTTTCCTGAAAAAAAGCTAAATGGGGACTCATCTGATTTGGTGCATTCCTTGTGAGTCAGGCTAAAGCTCAGTCACTCAGAAAAAGGGAAGGGGTAGGACTGTGGGCCTAAGCTGGAGCTAGCAAAATGGTGGCAGAGTGGTTCAGCCGCATATCATGGGATGGAGAATGACTGAGTCAGGTATTCTGTTTAGATGTGGTCCTGAAAGACAGCAAAAGCCCTAGGGCCAATCAGGGTAATGTAGACACCATTCCAGAAAGGCCAATAGTGATTGCGACTGGCCTTAAAGGTTGAGAAAACTTCCTTAGCTACTCCAAATATATCTGGTCAGGAGGCAGCTTGCATCATTAGTGACTGGTTCCTACAGGACTCCTGGTGAATGTTGGTGAACGGTTGGTTCGATGCATGCATGGATGGATGGATGAGTGGATTGTTGGATGTATAGTTAGTTCCAGCAATTCTGACAAAATTTCTCAGGTGAGACCTTAAAGCAGGATTGGTTTAAGCCATTGGGCCAAACGGGCTTCCCTGGTAGCTCAGAGGTTAAAGCGTCTGCCTGCAATGTGGGAGACCTGGGTTTGATCCCTGGGTCAGGAAGATCCCCTGGAGAAGGAAATGGCAACACACTCCAGTACTCTTGCCTGGAGAATCCCATGGACGGAGGAGCCTGGTGGGCTGCAGTCCACAGGGTCACAAAGACTGAGCGACTTCACTTTCACTTTCACTTGGGCCAAACTGGGCATTCACTTTGATGAACAGCTCCTTCTACATGATAAGGCTAATGGTGAGATTCACTACATCTGACTCTGTAGGTACGTGGTGGTCTAAGCCTCATGAGGCTGCCTTGGGGAAGTGACAACCTACTGGAAATCTGAAGGCTGAGTAGAAATTAACCAGGGTAAGAAAGAGAAGGGCATTTCAGGCAGAAGGCATAACCCAGCATACCTGTGGTGCAGCGGGAACAGCAGGTCCAGGTGAGCCTCTGGAAGGAAGCTGGTCTGGACAGAGGCAAATCGGAGTTATGGGCAAGGTGGGGTGGGAGAGGCAGGCCAGTCCAGAGTCTGCAGGCAAGCTCAGGGCTTTGTTCTGAATCCTAGTAACTGGCTGTGTGTCCTCTCATTTGTCCTTACTCCCTGTCAGCTCCCTTGTGTTTATGCTAGGGTGTCCCTCACCTAATAAGAACCACAGTTTCTTCCACCAGCCCTCTGTGTTTAGGATTATAGTAGCTTCCCTGGTGGCTCACACGGTAAAGCGTCTGCCTGCAATGAGGGAGACCTGGGTTCGATTCCTGGGTCAGGAAGATCCCCTGGAGAAGGAAATGGCAATCCACTCCAGCACTCTTGCCTGGAAAATCCCAAGGACGGAGGAGCCTGATAGGCTACAGTCCATGGGGTGGCAAAGAGTCGGACACGACTGAGCGATAATTCACATAATTCACATAAAGAATTTCAGCTATGGTGTCAAGTTACAGGCAGCCTTAAATAAGGATAAAAATGAAGTGGTGGTTCTTGAGAATGAGGGAAATGGATGCTCCACCTTGAACAAAAAGGAAGGATTGAGATATATAATCAGATATTTCCCTATGATATATTTGACGAAGGTAAACGCAGTGCCCCTCTCATCAATCAGCAAACTACCAATCTGAAGTATCCAAACGTGTGCACTGAACTCTTAACAGATTTAGAATCTGAAACTTTGGAATTCCTTGGCAAGTTGGGGTGGCTCTGTTATAAGGCAGGGAATGTACAGATTGGTGATATTATATCCTCCACGGTGGCTTGCATTAAGTAGGTGCAATAACTGATAATAAATACGAAGTTGACTTTTAGGACATTGACAGCCATTGTATAATCAGTGAATGCAGATATTAAGGAACATGTTCTGGGACTCTTGTCAAGGAGTGGCACAAAGTTGTGAAGAGCACTAGCTGAGGTTCATGAAGACAGTATTCTGGTTCTCACTCTGGCTCCGGCATAAAGGAGATTTTGGCCCCTAGACAACTCTTTCAAACCACTATAAGCCTCACCTTCATTGTTAAATATGACAAAATCACCTTCTTAAGTATGTGACTTAAATTTGCCTTAAGAAGAAAGATGAAAGCTAAATATCATCAGAACTATCTGAAAGATGGCTGAGGAAAAAAATGCCTGAGGAGGGCACATCGCTGGAGCTTGACACACTGCACCATCTCATACCAAGTCCAACGGTGCCAATTTCTCTCCCAGTGTTGGACAGAACTGCTGTTGACTCAACTGATGAAGTGGTTGGCCTGCATTCAGCAGCCATGTTGTAAACAAGGAATGCACCCTCTCTTTAAACACTGGAACGACATTTTAGCAAGGTGAGATGCTTCCTGGGAAGTGCCTGGTTCTGACTGAGGTAACACTGCCACATGTATCTCTCTAATTTCCCCAACTGCTGTTCCTGCATCTGCTAAGAGAAGCAAGTGATACCACCTCATCCCTGCCTCCCTCAAAAGCATTCTATGAGGATAACCTGTATATGCATTACAGAAACCTTTACAAAGTCCAAGTCAGTGGGGAAAATCTCCAAGATCAATGTCATGTCAACACTAAGTTTTACGCAGCCAATATTTACAATAAGGCAGTATCACATATGACAGAATCCTAGGGCTACAAGTGGTCTTAGAAGAATCCTCACTTTTCAAAAAGGTGACCCACTACATGTTGCACTCAGACATTTTTCCATTAATGACTTAATATCTGCTTCTTCAGGACTGCCACTCACTGTCTTAGTAACGTCTTTTGCAGCCACAAAAAATTAGTATTCTTGCTTATGACAACACTTTAGATATTCAAGGGCAGCAACTGTGTCTCCTCTCCTCATAGCACATGGGTACCAAAGCTCTCATTCACCATCCCAGACACCGGCCTGCACATACACAAAATTTATTTACCAGCATCCCTGTCACAGGGTGGGGCTTTCCAGGTGCAGCTAGTGGTAAAGAACCCACCTGTCATTGCCGGAGACATAATGAGATGTGGATTCGATCCCTGGGTTGGGAAGATCTCCTGGAGAAGGGCATTGCAACCCACACTAGTAATCTTGCCTGGAGAATTCCATGGACAAAGGAGCCTAGTCGGCTAGGGTCATAAAGAGTCAGACATGACTAAAGCAACATAGCATAGCATAGCCATTATAGGGTGGGCAGGGTCTTGCCTGTGCATGAGCTTCCTTGAATGGAAGAAATTCATTTCTGGTATGGAATAATGGCTGCAAACCCAGAGTAAACATATCATTGGGCTACAGGCTGAAGATCCTTTTCTTAAATAAAAAATTCAGATGTGTGCATTTTTTACTCATAGAGAACACGGACAAAAAAAGAAAAAAGAAAAGAAAAAAATTCACCATAAGAAAAACAATTTCTGAAGTCCCCCACCCTTTTAAATATTTGAAATGTTTCCAGGGATTGTGTTTGGTTCCTGCATGCATGCCATCTCTGGAATTCAGTTTTCAAGGGCCCAGACTGAACAGAATTGAGATACGGGGATTTATTTATGTTTTCTAATGGCCATAGATAATCAAGAATGTCACAGTTATTTCTCAGGAGCATTATAACCTGGTGAACCCATTAACTTCAACACAAGTAAGCCTAAGAACAGACCAAGTCATCTCCCTAACGGCTCTAACAGCTCCTGAACAAATGGAATCCCCTGCATTTTCCTAATTCCATGGTTCTTAAAAGACCATGGCTGAGTAATTCTACTTGTGACACAACTCTGTTAACTATCCTAATCACTTTCTGAGCCTTATAATGACTAGGATGCATAGCACATACCATCTGAGATACACACTGTGAAATCTGTTCATGGTTTTTGCTAAGAGTTGACAAGTTTAAAAATACCTTGTAGGAAAATTACTCATGGTTGTGGAGGAAGATGGGAGAAAAGTGCCAAATGAGCTTTTAATGAGGACTTCTCAGTGTGAACATATGTAAAAAGAACCTTTGGATAGAGGCATTGTGATAAACAAAAATGATCCAGCTAAGCTCTTAAGAAAACTTACAGGTACAAAATCATGGTGTTCACATGTACAATGAACAGCTTATTCATGAAGAACCAGCTTGGTTCCCCAGAAACATTTCAGCTAGACAAAACATACCAACACATTAGTCATAAATATAGTTTTATTATTATAATATTTCATAATCTAAAAACCTTTATTTAAAATCCGGGAACAGAATATTCCAACTTCCATACAACAAAATTACCCTGCAGAATACTGGAAAACAGTGTCTAAGTAGTCTGAACTTTTCAGTTAAGAATCTGTAACCTAGTTTGGGAAAAGAGAATGAAAGCAAGTTGAAACAAAATACTTCCTCCTTATAAAACAAATAATAAAATTAGATCCATTCTTCAGTTTAAACTCTAACATGTTTTCCTAGAAAACTTTGGTGATTTCTTAAAAAGACCAACTCTGAGGTTGACTACCCATGAGGACAAAGAATGCATTTAAAAATAACACCCAAGTGGGACATGGCACAAGCCTCAGGCCATGGCAGGTAAATGGGATATCCCTTAGAATGAGGTGGCTCGCATGTTTCAAAACCAAATTTATGTCTCTAAGGAAGCACAATATACATAATGCATTTCCTTATATAAGGATCAGAATTTAGTTACAACTTAAAAAAATTTTAATATAATAAACCTTCAAATCATTTGTCTTGTATAATGTACACAGAGTAGATAGGACATTACGGTGCTTTCTGAAGATCACTGGGTACCACTGTCAAAGAGAGCCGTTATGCCCTCAAGGCATGGTAAATGAAAACTGAAAATGTAAGTTACATTAAATAAAATGGGAAAAAAATCTGGCTTATACTACCTTTAAAAGCAACCTACCGTCATTACACACACACATTATGGGACAAAGAGCATGCAGTACAACAAACCAGTCAAATTTTTAGTATGTAAAAGGTGAGTGCAATCATGGTATAAACATCAATAATAAATAACCTTGGAAGAAGTTAATTCTCCAAATAAATAGTTATTTTTAACATTACAGTTTTTACCATGTCATCCTAACAGTAATATTCACAGCAATGTTTTTTATCACTTGATAGCTGCCTATACACCAAGTGAAGGGCCTATCCCCATGAGTTGAAAGTCAAGTGAAGATTCAAAAATCAACAGTTTCACTATGATAGGCTCAAAGTATTTGTATAAATTACACTTTTCAATTTACTGGCATTTTACGTAATTGTTTTGTTACCTATTTTTAATGCACTGCTAATCTGACGCTTATTGCAGTAACAATCATAATCCTACTAATGTTAATTAGGTTAAGCTTTAATCTCTAAAATCAGAGAATTCAATTTACATGAACATACGTAGTTTAAAAATCACCCACCACAAACATACAGCTTTTTCATGAGTATTTAAAAATAAATTATTAATATACTTGACATATACATTTTGTATTTGTTATATATATATATATATATGTATATAGTTGTGGACATAACTGTTCTTGTTTCCAAAGGAATGTCAGCACTTATAAACTCTTCAGGAGACCTGATATTGCTAAATTTTAAAAACTAACACAGAAATTTATTCTTGAAGAAAACTATAAAGCAGGAGGTTCATGACAGATGGTTCTTTATGGAAACAAAGGCCATTTTAGGGAGGCAGAGAGATGATTTCAGATTCTGGATCCCACATGCATTGTTTATTTCAGAAATCACTTTAGAAAGCCATATACAACAAATACATCAGATACTCGGCTGAAAGGTAAGAAAGTGTATTTTAGTCATAAAATGGCACAGAAGCAGCAAGAGATGGAAAAGTCAGGCCAGCAAGGAGAAAGTCATGCCTATAGCTGACAGAGAGGCTGCTAACAAACCACCCCTCACCCCACCACCCCGGGGGAGCAGGTCTTAGGAAAGAGCTGAGTAACATCTGTGGTCTCCTGGATGGCTCGCAATGCACTAAATGTGTAGTCCACGGGTTTCCAACCTTTCTGACCCTGAACTGCTGACAGGTGCTGAGCATAAGGGCTTTACTGTCCTCCCCAACCTCAGCAGTAGAAGCAGCTATTAAGATAGAGGCTGACAGCACAGTCTTAGAGTGCAGAATACTCAGCCAAGGAAGAAAGCAGAGAGGCACCAAAATAAGGAACATCCAGGGAAACAAAAAACCTGAATCGAACAAACTGGAAAACTGTCGAGATGACAACTGAAGTCTAACAGAATGAGTTCTTGAAGCAACCCAAACACTGGAATCTCGATTAACCAGAATTTCCAGGGAAACAAGAAGCTTTATTTTGGAGGTTCCCAAATTAATTGACAGTGAGGTTAAAAACAAAAATATTTTTATTTCATAGAACTTTACTGGGCCAATTATTTTAAGAGCTGGAGCTAGCTTCATTTTACTAAAACTTTGGAATAAGACTGATTTCATTATTTTAAAAACAATTCTGTAATCTGCCTCCTGCTTCCAAAAGGGACTTGTAAAAAAGCCTGGTTCACCAAGATTCCCATTTGTTAAATTCTGGTTAATCCAGGTCAATGCCCACATTGACATGAAATATGTTTTATGAGGCAGTGTGTCCAAAAGGACGCTACTGATGCCCCCTAGGACATATTTCCCAAAGCCCAGTGATGTGGTCCAGAACCACCCACCCTTTTAGATGATGTTCACAATGGCTGTTGGCTTTTTCTTGGCCATTTTGGGTCTGATGTTGCCTTTCCGGCCAAACCCCAGAGGCTCCCCTTTCTTTGCTGGTCTGCAGAGTTCCCTTGGCGACTCGGACTGCTCATGCAGGGCCTTAGCAGGCTGCATGCTGGCTCTGTCATCCTTGGCTTTTTTCATCCTTCCCTTTGGATGGAAATGGGTCTTGAGATCAGGGTGGTTACACACAGAATGCAGGTGCCCTCGGCTTCTACAGATGGTTGTGGGAGGAGGTAGATAAGCAGAAAGATTTAAGTCCTTAAAAGAATAAAAACTACTCATGGCACAATCACTTCTACGTGCTAAGGTGGCAATAACGCTACCAGTAAAACAAGTAATATATTGTATACTGATTCTTTTCCTTCCACATTGACACGATGGCCTTCATGAAAATGATCTCATGATACTAAATTCCCAGGGAGATATTACTAGTCTTATTTACCAGTGATAGAACCTGAGGCACAGAAAACCTAAATGACTATTGAGGGTAACACACAGTGGTCTACGGAGAAGATGAGACCAGACCCTATAACTTTGGACTATTTAAGTGACTTCTAGGTGATTCACACAAATCTGTAGTACAGCTATCATAAAGTATATGATTCACAGTATAAATTTATGTATAAAATATATATATATATATATATCAGTGTGCAAACTACATTAATAGCACTATGACTACACGATAGCACAATACGAGAAAGTTCTATCACACAATACTTTAAAAAGGCTCCTGTAGTACTACCATACTGCCATATACTCATAGACCATTAGCATAAAAGTCACATCCACATTTTTAGAAAGGCAAAAAAGCAGGTAAATTTTCACCTGACACTCTCAAATACATTTGTATTATAGATACCATAAGAAGTGCAACAGGAAGGCATTGATCAAATGGTCTAAGTATAAAAAGATATACATACAGGCATTTGGGCTTCCTATTTGAGGAGATATCTGTAAGCTGAAGGAAAACAAATAAGACAAAATATTACTTTCACTTAAAGGTTGGGTTTGGTTTCATAAAAATCCTCCTTATGTTTTTAAGAAACTGTATTCCCATTAAGGAAGCCAGTGACTATTATCAGGAGCACAGCCCATGGCACCATCCATCACTGCAGTGAACAAGAACAGTTCGTGCTCAGCTCTGCTTACTCAGGAAGCCTCTGTGGCTCCCTGTTCTCAGAATTCCAAGAAGCCAGTATCAGCAGATCTCAAAAATTTCAAAAAGTTAAACAGCCCCTCAAGAGAACAACATTTGAAGAAACATGTTTTTAAAAACTGGAATGATGTGCCATTATTTCTTGATTGATTCAGGCTGTATTTGCAGCTAATTTACACAGCTATGACTGGTCACAGTGTATCAACTAAAGGGAAAACTGGCACAAAATATTTATTGCCTAAAATACATCATTTCTAAAATGAGAGCACACGGAAACCCAACTCCACAACTGTCCTGGGCCATCTATCATTGAGATAATTTTCCACTCTCAATGAGATATCTGCATGCACTTTTGTGGCTGGGCTCAGAATACCATTTGCAGAATAAATTGATAATTATCATTTTGTGTTCCAGATGTCACCGAACACTTTATAGGCAAGTGTATTTTCAGTGTATTCCCAAGCTTCAGTTCCCAACCTCCCGCATGCAGCCTTCAACTAAAAGAAGCGCTGTCACATTAACAGGCAGATTGACAGAAGAGGGTGACAAAGAGAATGTGGAGAAAGGGCCATCTTGGCCCAGTATGGCCAACATCCACCCCCGCTATACTCAAGTCACTCAAAAAACCAAGCCTGACACAGCAGGATCTTCCTCCAAGTTTTCTGTATGCAGCTTAAGCCGTAGACAGCGGCAAATCAGAAAGGTTTCTTAAACAGACTTCTTGGTGCCCAAGAAGGTGAGATGGAATTCCTGCCTTCTGCCTTGGGACACAATTGAATGTTACATTATTGCCAACCCTGTCCACGCTGGCTGGGTTTGGCATGGGATTAGTAAATGTAAACAGAAAAAGGCACCTTCCTTGCATGAGGGTCCTGAGGTCTTGTAATATACAAAGAAGGGGGAACAGATGGCTCCAGCAAACACCTGACTGGCAGCTTCTGGGAACCCTGGAGACATCAGCATTTCTACTCTCTTTCCTCCAGTCTGCCCATGCCCCCTGCTCCGATCAGCTGGGCTCCTTGAATGGATTTCAGTGTATCTATAAACTGTAAAAATGTACAGGGTTTTTCTTCTTTTAAATACTTTCCCACTTAAAAAAGTCATTATTATTGAGATATAACAAAATGTTTTCAACTTTATGTGTGTATATAAACATATAATGTGATGATTTGCTGCATATGGGTACATAATTCCCTTTGGAATTTTATTCAAAAGTGTGTGTGTGTATGCGCGCACGTGCGTGCACGCCCGCATGTACACACATACACATGTTCCTTTACTGGGGAAAAGGCCAACAGCGATCTGACGGATTATGAGGTTTGTGGGTGGAGGTGGTGCCTGTTATCACAGGCACCAAAGAACTTCCTCTGCTCTCCTCCCTGTGAACACAAGAGGCCAGTGTTCCTTCTGGATCCACAGCTGTAGGCAGATGGAAATGCTCTTCCCACTCAGTCAATCCACCTACCTCCATTTTTTTCCTGGTCCAACTACTCTGTCTTTTTATTTAGGGAGAGAAGGGTGTGACGATGGGTATCAAGAGAGGCCCTGATCAATATTTCTGGTTGAAAAAAATATAAATAACCTTGTACTGAGAGCCAATCTAAGTACTTCTAAAGCACAAACACGGTGTCTCAGGTTATAACAGGTTTTGGGAAACTGGAAACCTAGCCCTCCTCCAATTTTGCTCTCTGTATATACCCAACTTTTTAGGCCAAAACCATGAATTTGTTGTTGACTCCTCAGTTTCCCTCACCAGTGAAATCTAATCCTTCATCCAGGACAACTGGTCCTGTCAATTCTCCTCCAAGAACATACCCTATACTTTTTACTTCTACTTTGGCTCTATCTGAGCTGCTGTCCCCTCTCACCGGCCACAACATAACCCATCTCTTATTCTTGCTTCTCTCCATCAGTTCCCCCAGAGAAGTAGAGTGATTCGGCTAAAACATAGATCTGCTGCTAAGTCGCTTTAGTTGTGTCCGACTCTGTGCGACCCCATAGATGGCAGCCCACCAGGCTCTGCCGTCCCTGGGATTCTCTAGGCAAGAACACTGGAGTGGGTTGCCATTTCCTTCTCCAATGCATAAAAGTGAAAAGTGAAAGTGAAGTTGCTCAGTCGTGTCCAATTCTTAGCGACCCCATGGACTGCAGCCTACCAGGCTCCTCTGTCCACGGGATTTTCCAGGCAAGAGTACTGGAGTGGGGTGCCATTGACCTTCCAGTGGTTTTCCCTATGTGTGATGGAACAGATCCACACTCCTTACATGACCAAGAAGCTCCTGCTTGATCTGGACCCCTCCCGCCTTTCCAACTTATCTCCTGCCACTCAAATGTGCCAAGCTTATTCCCTCCTGAGGCAGCTGCACTTCCTATTTCTCTGCCTAGAATGTTCCACTTCCAAATTTTCCAGAACTGCCTCTTTGCCATTCAGGTCCCCGTGCAAATGCTGCCTTCTCAGCGGGGCTTGTCTCGAAAGCTTTTTGCTAAAGCTAAAGTGACCATCTCAAACATGTCATCTTACTTTTTTCTTCATAGTAGTTATTCACTATACGGAATTATCTTCCTTATGTGTTTGCTTATTGAATGTCCCTCCTCCCTGAGACCAGGGACCTCATCGATCTCGTTCACAGCAGTTTCATCAGCACCCAGTAAGTGCTGCGTCCCCAATAAATATGGTAAATGAATTACTGCTAGCACTAATTTAGCAACCTGCAGGAAATAAATACAATGCTTAAAATAAGATTATCCAAGCTATTTCATGACCTTCTATTTGAGCAGGTCTGTGAGTAATTCTGGCAGATGGTATATTAGGTCACTTTGTGTCTAATTCGACAGCATGTTTCAGAGCATACAGACAAATTATCTGAGTAAGCACATTGCATTTTTAGAAATCAGCCAGGTGAAAAAGAACATAAATGCTCAAGGGGATTAATGCTGAAACATTATTTCAGAAAAGGTGCTAATTGCGAGGGGGAAGGAAATTTTTCTAGCGCACAAAAGAATCTTAAAGCTAGAAAGAATCGAGGTACACATCAATCTAAAGATGTCATTACTCTCTGGAGGGGTAACGAGAAAAAGAGGGAAGAGGAGAGAGGGAGGGAGGGAGGCAAGGAAGAAGGGAGATGTTTGCCGTGTTGTTTCTGCAGAGCAGCCTTGGTGGAAATGGGGAGAGCCGGCCAGGCTGGGGATGGCATTCCCCATGGTTCTGGAGGAGGGAGTTTAAGTGCCCGGAGTTGAAAGTTCTGCTCCGTCCTGGGGTGCACCCAGGCAAGAAGCTCTCCCAGGCAGAGTTGAGGCTCCAGAGGCCTGCACCTTCTCTAAGCTGGACCAAACAGGTTACTACAGATATGACCCATAGCTTATCCTGCTAAAAGCTTCCAAGTTCTTCCATGGCCAGATGGAGTAGTTAAATTACATCAAAGACATGGTAAATGTATTTTATTATGTAAAATAGACTAAGTTAAAAGGAAAAATTATTTTAGGATTCGTAGACTGTCTCATAACATGGCACATTATGGCCCAAAGTAGAGCTGAGAGGACTATATGTGAAAACAAGGAAAACCACATCTGCCCATTCTTTCAGAAATCAAGCATCTCATCCTTGACACCTCTCAGGGTGATGTGTCCTCCCTCCAAGAGTCAGCTTACCTTGCTCCAGCCTGATCATGCCCTACTTACACACAGCTCTCATTTCTAAATTCCCACTCAATCTCAACTGTATTTTATTTGATTTGAATTAAGTTCTTTCCTATGTGGATGAAATCTGAAAAAGGCAGATGGTGTCATGTTTGGGACGTAAAGAACAAAAACATAAAAATTTACTATTACATGTCCTACCATATTTGCATGTACATGTATACATATATTTATGTGTACATGTGTGCATATATACATTATGTGTACCTACACACACATATAATTTTATATCTATACATCTGACTACAAGAGCTGGGATGCTGTTTGACTTTTGATTATATGATACAGCAGGTAAGAACTAATGACTGGCTATGTCTTTTAAAAGGTGTTCAGCTTCCAAGCTGGAAAAGTAAAGTGAGCAGAGGAAGTGAACACAGAGATACAAATAAAGGCAAGAACTAATGGGCTTCCTTTCTCTCTCCTTGCCTTCTATTATTTTCTCTTTCTTTAAGAATTCTTAATTTTGTACAATAAAAATTTATACATTTCGTAGCTCTGCATTACTTATAAGCCTAAGTACTGAAAATATTATGGCTACATTTTAATTTTAGAACTCCTAACCACCAAAGTCAGGTGATGGTCAGAGACTCTGAGACGTTTAGGGCCCTTATAGCGTGTCTAGTCCAACTGCTTCATTTTATAGGAAAATGATGAGCCCAGGAAGACCAACTGTCTCCCCCAGTCAGAAGCAGGGTGGGAATGATCTGGAAGCCAGGCGAGCTCACCGCACATCTGGTCTCCATGATCTCATGCCACACCCCCCTCCTGAGAGAGGGCAAAGTGGAAGGAGGAGGCAGGGAAGAGCTCAGAGTGTCCCTCTGTCTATGACTGGACTCTCGTAGTTTCCCAAGGAGGTGACTAGGGAACCAAGGAGGGGGATAAAGCTTCCTTCTCAGGAGACCACAGACACCCGCCCAGAAAATAACAAATACATCAGGTAGCTAAAACTGCTTTGATGACAGTTACCGAAAGCTCACAGGCATAACACACTGACTTCCTTTCAATCAACTTTGTTCTTGACTGCTTGCACAGTTGTTTGCACAACTGCACAGCTGTAAGGCTGAGTGAATGTTACTACAGTAAGCGCTGTGTAAGTCTTCATTTCTTCCCTTCCTCCTTGTCTCTGTACTTTCCAGCTATCTGTGTCTCTCCCTATGGTCTTCCTTCTTTCATTTCACTCCTTGTTTATTTAATCATGTTTCCTGTTAAATCTTGGCTTCCAAACTGCTCAGCCTAAATTTTTCAATCAACCAACAGCAACCTTACTAATCTTTTGGTTAGCATAAATGTTTCCTATTTTTCTTTTCCTCATTTCGGGGTTAGTAAAAGAATCATTTTTAAATCTTCTGAGAAGATGGTAAGCGTAAATAAAATTCAATTGATAATGAAAATGTTATAAATAAACCACTTTAGGTTTTCAAAAATCCATTCTTTGGCTTTGTTGTTTATACCATCAAGTAAACTGTATAGACGGTGAATGTGACCACCCACATCCCTCATCTGAAGTGTGCTTATTTGTAAACCACGCACCTCCCACCCACCCTCCAAAGAGACCAGGCAACCTTGATCAAGCCACTTATGACAGGTGGGCCTTCATCTATACTCAGGGTTCTCATTTGGGCTCTGGGGGTTTCTTAAGTCCCTGCTACCATATGTAAAATTGTATGCAAAATCCTATTATAGAATACCATTTGGGAATTTTGCTTAATCTTCTTGAAAATCTACTTAAAGAATGTTTCACCTACAGAGACTTCCAACAAGTGTTTTCCTTCCTATTAAGGGGGGAAAAAGTGATTAAATCTTTCGCTAACTATGAAGCATGAAGGTTTTCAGACGATTCCTTGACGAGCTCAAAAACAGGATAATATTAATAGCTTGCTATCCACCTGACACATAATTGGGACAAATGATTTCTTTGGATACTTCAAACTGTTAAGCTGCAACATAAAAGTATTTCTACCACCTCAGCTTGATGTGGAGCTGGAGGTGAAGACCTGGAGACTGCGCATCCAGGGTCTCACTTACTCCCAGGTGTCCTAGACTCACCTGTATCACTTCCGCAACACAGGTGTGGCTGGGGCAATGCTTTCAAATGATGCCTAGAAAATTCCTGCAAGTCATCCCCCAGCACGCTTTTCTTCTGCCTTTGACCCCACTTGACGCATCACAACCCTCACACCGGCCTGCAGGACTCACCGCGTGCTCACGGGAGTCCCCGCAGAGGCCGGCCCCCTGCTGGCTGTGATAGTACTCCAGCTGCTTTTCCGCTAGCTCGACCCGGTGCAGCAGATTCTCTATGAAGTCCTGGAGCCGAGCTTTTCCTTGAACCTCCTTCTCAGCTGCTGTTTCCAGGAAATGGTTGAACGTAACCACCTCTCTGCAAGGCAAAAATGTCAGAACACAAAATGGAGGACTGAGACAGGAATTCATTCATTCAATGAATATTTACCGAGAGCCTACTCTGTGTCAGGCACTGCCCTACATGATATGGCCACAGCCATGGTGAAAGACATGAAATTCCATGTTAGTGATTGCATTGAGAGGTTACATTTTAGTGGAAGACAGTCACTATAAAATAAACATATGTGTCAGTAGGTGACGAGTGCTAAGGAGGAAATGGAAACTGGGTGCAAGGGACAGAGAGTGACCGAGGAAGGAAGGGAATAAGTGATACTGTAGACAGCAAAGACATCCACCTTTTGGATGGGGCAGCATTTGAATGGACACCAGGAAGCAAGCACAGCCATGAAGACAGCTGGGAAGAGTAAGCCAGGTCCTCGCTGGGAAGATGCAGAATGGTCTCAGGTACAGAGCAGAGCAGGGAAGCGGGGGACAGCTGAGGCCAGGACCAGGTAGGGTCTCCCAGGTCAGCATGAGGACTCCAGATTTTATTATGAGATGGGAAACCACTGGCCGCTTCTGAGAAAAGTTCTGTCCTGTATTTTAAAAGTCTGGCTATTAGGGAAGAAAAGACTACAGGTAGGGAAGTATGGAAGCAAGATGCCACACTGAGCACCAGAGCACATAGAATAGTATATGTCCGATAGTATATTTTGAGCTAAGAATGAAACAGTCCAAGAACTGCCATCTTGAGGTAGATCCAAGGTATGTTGTGGAAGCTATTATAGCTGACATAGGAGAAGCAATGTGCAGGCTGCCTCTCCCTAAAAAGTTGAGCAAAATACCTTCATCTACATAATTCATTGTGATTCACAAATCCAGAAAAATTTTAATAGCTATATTACTATTTTATATCTTATTTCTAATGCAAGTATGGAAATAATACTTCCCTGAATTACAACTAAATAAGTTGTTTATTAAAAATTCAAATACATTAAATATATAATGAAAATATCACCTAAAATCCCATTATCCCAAGACCATCACTATTTACATTTGGTAATTGTCCTCACAAACATCTCTACAAATACACACACACACTAATCAGCACTACCAGTAGGTATATAGTATCACAATTTCTCATTTGATTTGCCTCACCCAATACGAAATCATGAAGATCTTTTTGGCCATCCTCTTTGTATGTTTTGTCACACCCACTGGAGCAAATGAATTCAATAATTTCACTACCTGTTGGATACAATATTTATGTGTCTTCGAACTCTCAACCTTCAAGGAGTGGGCCCTCATTTTTCTGACCATGTTCTACTCATGCAGAACCAAGATTCTAAAGAATCTGATCATTGTCCCCTAAACCTTTTCCATTTTAGATTAACAAATCCTATTTTTTTAAAATCTAACCTCAGGCATTTGTTCTAGTCAATTAAATTCTATTCCTTCTCTGAATCTTCTCAGCCTCTACTTGATTTTCATTTTCCGCTAAGCTCCATAATTTCTTGAGAGTAAAACTTCATGGATGTTCAGCTCAGGAAGTCATAGTTTCACAGGTCTTTGCCAAATAATTGGTGGTGACTTCCAACTCCTTTATTCTGCACAACTAGTCAGGAGGCCACTTTTACAATTAGTAATGATTTTTCTCTCGCAAATACATTACATCATATTTTGCTGTACTGAAAAGTTTCTGACAGTTCCTACAGAGTCAAGCATCTCTGCAAAACTTTCAGAATTATATATTTATACAAACAGAAGACAGACTGGTTCTAACAATGATTCACTCCAAAAACTGCTCATCAAACTTGTTCTAGTTTCCTATCCAGATCAAATGTAAACTCAGAGCCCATAAGAATTCCATTATCTTTCAGTAGCTAAGAAGTATTCACATATAAGAAGTAAGAGTCCTTTTGGAAAGTTCTCTTTTGTAATTAAGTTCCAATTTTATTTCCAGATGTTTCCCTATGAGCCCTGAATAGAAGATGTACACTTTCCAAGCTGTTCAAGCCACAGAGAGATGCCAATTGTCAAGTTCTGCTGTCATTTGCCTTTGCTCTGCCTCCTAGGTGAGTCACAAAACCCTAACCAGCAGCAAAACAGGGAGGGTCCATTCAGGTGTCACATGCAGCCCTGTGATGGTCCTCAGTTAGAGTAGAGAAACTTTGGATGGAACATCCTCATACGGCTCAAAAGCACCACCAAAAACAAAGCCCAGGAAATGGCTACTCCTTCCTCTTTCCAAAATCAAGGCTTCAATTTATGTGGAATCAAGCCTGTAATAAAGAGCCCTCTAGATAGAGAGTGATATTCAGGATAACTGACTCTTGAAGCATCTCCACACTGGTACTTAAAGGAGAAACCACCAGAAACCCACAACCCTCTTGCCCACCAAAACCAAAAACGTAGAAAAAAGAGCCAGTGTATTTTTTCAGCTTATTTTGGTTTAAATATTTACTATATGTATCTCATTACAGAAGTATTTCACATTTATTATAAGAAATATAAAAAGTGATCTGTGGAAGACCCAACTGAGCAGAAGCTCAGTCACCTTTTTGTTTTAACTCCATCATTCAATACACGACACATAATACTCAATAAATATTTATCATAACCAATGTTTAAAAAGGACAAAGAAGAAACAAAATGTAACCCATAGTCCCATAACCCAGAAGTCACTACTGTCAACATTCTGTTGTACTTTTTCCAGTCTTTTTTTTTTCTGTGCATATTTACTATTCTTGGGCTCTCAGGCTATACAGTTTAGAATGTAAGACATCAGTGTTTGACAGCTTAATCCCACAGGATCAACATCTCAAAAGCAAGAAGACAAATCTGAATGCAATGAAGCTTATGATTGTGGCTGTATTTTTACATCATGTGATGTTTTATAACTGGTTCCATATAAAACTTTTTTATTTCATATAAAACTTTTTAAAACATTAATGCCACTAGTTGATTGTGTAGTGTTATGTCATGTTGTAAAAAAGAAGCATCTTTTTCTAACCTCCCTCATCCAATTATCTTGTGCCCTAAAGCTAACAAGTTAATACCCTTTTTTCCAAACAACCTGGCATCAATACTAACCTAATTTCAGTTTATAGATGTTTCACATCAACTAAGAAAAAAAAAAACAAAAAACGATGATTTAATTTTAAAAGAGAAGTTACACGAGAAAAGGGCTGGAGAAGTTCATCATACTGAGACTGTGTTTGGGTATCTGTATTAGATAAAAACAGGAATAAAAGCTGGTGATTAACTGTGGAATAATATGTGTGCACAATTGCACATCCCCTTTTTCACATCCTGTTCAGTCTGGATTAACAATATCCAGAAACACCTCTTATTTCCCCAAGGAATCTTGTGAACTTCCTGAATGAAAAAGAAAGAGCTTTAACTACTTTGCATTTGTACTTTTAAAAATAATTATACTCCTAACAGTAAAATGTCCACTCCGAGGGTGAGACAGACCAATGGATTTCAACGGAGGGGAGGAAATGTTTGTTCACTGGTGTGGTGTGGTTTCAGATTCCACACTGCAATTAACCTTTGAGAAACTACCAATTGTCAAGCTTTGGCACAGTATCAAAGCAGAATAGCCACCATTCTCTCAAAAGACTATTAAGGTACCTCTCCACTTTCCTACTACCTATCTGTGTGAGACTAGATTTCCTTCATCTACTTCAACCAAAACAACAAATTTGCAACAGATTAAAGGCAGAACTAACGAAGTTCAGCTGCCTCCTGTTAAGCCAGACATAAAAAGTATTTTCAAAATTACAAAAACAAAACCATTCTTTTCACTAAATTGTTTTTGGGAAACTTCATGTTTTTTGAAATATTTTCATTGTGTTAAACAAGTAATGGATTTAATATTGTTATTTTTATATGAATTAATAACTGTCCTTTTTACTTTTCTAAATTTTAATTTTTAATATAGTAACCCTTGATAGAATAAACCAACACAGAGCAAAGTTTCTTGGGGTCCTCAGATTTTTTAAGAGCGTATGGGGAAGTGAAGCCAAAGAGTTTGAGAACTGCTGCCATACCGTGTACAGTTCAGTTCAGTTCAGTCGCTCAGCCGTATCTGACTCTATGCGACCCCATGGACTGCAGCACGCCAGGCCTCCCCGTCCATCACCATCTCCCGGAGTTTACTCAAACTCCCGTCCATTGAGTCAGTGATACCATTCAACCATCTCATCCTCTGCCATCCCCTTCTCCTCTTGCCTTCAATCTTTCCCAGCATCAGGGTCTTTTCAAAAGAGTCAGCTCTTTGCATCACGTGGCCAAAGTATTGGAGTTTCAGCTTCAACTCAGTCCTTCCAATGAATATTCAGGATTGATTTCCTTTAGGATTAACTGGTTGGATCTCCTTGCAGTCCAAGGGACTCTCAAGAGTCTTCTCCAACACCACAGTTCAAAAGCATCAATTCTTTGGCGCTCAGCTTTCTTTACAGTCCAACTCTCACATCCATACATGACTACTGGAAAAACCATTGCTTTGACTAGATGGATCTTTCTTGGCAAAGTAATGTGTCTGCTTTTTAATATGCTGTCCAGGTTGGTCATAACTTTTCTTCCAAGGAGTAAGCGTCTTTTTATTTCATGACTGCAGTCACCGTCTGCAGTGATTTTGGAGCCCACCAAAATAAAGTCTGACACTGTTTCCACTGTTTCTCCATCTATTTGCCATGAAATGATGGGACCAGATGCCATGATTTTTGTTTTCTGAATATTGAGCTTTAAGCCAACTTTTTCACTCTCCTCTTTCACTATCATCAAGAGGCTCTTTAGTTCTTCACTTTCTGCCATAAGGGCAGTGTCATCTGCATAGCTGAGGTTATTGATATTTCTCCCAGCAATCTTGATTCCAGCTTGTGCTTCATCCAGCCCAGTGTTTCTCATGATGTACACTGCATATACATTAAATAAGCAGGGTGACAATATACAGCTTTGATGTACTCCTTTTCCTATTTGGAACCAGTCTATTGATCTATGTCCAGTTCTAACTGTTGCTTCCTGACCTGCATATAGGTTTCTCAAGAGGCAGGTCAGGTGGTCTGGTATTCAGAATTTTCCACAGTTTATTGTGATCCACACAGTCAAAGGCTTTGGCATAGTCAATAAAGCAGAAATAGATGTTTTTCTGGAACTCTCTTGCTTTTTCGATGATCCAGTGGATGTTGGCAATATGATCTCTGGTTCCTCTGCCTTTTCTAAAACCAGCTTGAACATCTGGAAGTTCACAGTTCACGTATTGCTGAAGCCTGGCTTGGAGAATTTTGAACATTATTTTACTAGCGTATGAGATGAGTGCAATTGTGTGGTAGTTTGAGCATTCTTTGGCATTGCGTTTCTTTGGGATTGGAATGAAAACTGACCTTTTCCAGTCCTGTGGCCACTGCTGAGTTTTCCAAATTTGCTGGCATATTGAGTGCAACACTTTCACAGCATCTTTCAGGATCTGAAATAGCTCAACTGGAATTTCATCACCTCCACTAGCTTTGTTCGTAGTGATGCTTCGTAAGGCCCACTTGACTTCACATTAAAGGATATCTGGCTCTAGGTGAGTGATCACATGATCGTGATTATCTGGGTCATGAAGATCTTTTTTGTACAGTTCTTCTGTGTACTCTTGCCACCTCTTCTTAATATCCTCTGCTTCTGTTGGGTCCATACCGTTTCTGTCCTTTATTGACCCATCTTTGCATGAAATGTTCCCTTGGTGTCTCTAATTTTCTTGAAGAGATTTATGTCTTTCCCATTCTATCATTTTCTTCTATTTCTTTGCACTGATCACCGAGGAAGGCTTTCTTATCTCTCCTTGCTGTTCTTTGGAACTCTGCATTCAGATGGGTATATTTTTCTTTTTCTCCTTTGCTTTTGGTTTCTCTTCTTTTCACAGCTATTTGTAAGGCCTCCTCAGACAACCATTTTGCCTTTTTGCATTTCTTTTTCTTGGGGATGGTCTTGATCCCTGTCTCCTGTACAGTGTCACAAACCTGCGTCCATAGTTCATCAGGCACTCTGTCTATCAGATCTAGTCCCTTAAATCTATTTCTCACTTCCACTGTATAATTGTTAGGGATTTGATTTAGGTCATACGTGAATGGTCTACTGGTTTTCCCTACTTTCTTCAATTTAAGCCTGAATTTGGTAATACCATGTACAGCGCGTGCTAAGTCACTTCACTGGTGTCTGACTCTTTGCGATCCTGTGGACTGTAGCCCACCAGGCTCTTATGTCCACTGGAATTCTCCAGGCAAGAGTACTGGAGTGGGTTGCCATTTCCTTCTCCAGCAGACCTTCCCAATCCAGGGATTGAACCTGCATCTCTTACGTCTCCTGCATTGGCAGGTGGGTTCTTTACTATTAGCGCCAGCTGGGAAGCCCTACCGTATACACAGTGATCCTAAATCTCAGAACTCAGATGAGGGTGGACAACACAGGCTAGAACCCTGGTACAATGCAGCCATTATCCCTAAATTTATTTACTCCACTCTTCAGTAACTCAGCAAACATTTACTGAATGCTACCAGGTATTGGGCTTAGTGCAACGGCATTTATGAACCAGTGGCTGTCCTCATGAAGCTTACTGTCTAATCCAGGGATCAGCCAACTTTTTCTGTAAAGGAAGTAAATATTTTAACCTCTGCAATTCATACGGTCTCTGTTGCAAGTATTCAAGTCTGCCTAGCGCAAAAGAGCCACAGAGGCTGTGTAACAATACAACTTCATTTATGGACACTGAATTTTGAATTTCATATAATTTTCAAATGTCATGAATTATTATTTGCCTTTTGAATTTTTTTTCAAGCATTCAAAATAAAAAAAAACTATTCTTAGCACAGGGGCTCCACAAAAGCAGGTGGTAGGCTGGATCCAGCTGTGGTAAGGCAGACTCCCCATATAGTGGGGAAGCAGACATTAAAAGAAACGAACATGTAGTTAGGAAGCTGAATGTGACTAAGAAAAAGAGTAACAACATGATGCTATCAGGAAGCAGAGTAAAAGACCTGTGGTTTTAAGTTCTCAACACTGACTCAGAATACAGTGCAAAGCTGGAAGGCCAGATAAGAAGATAAGGGCAAACTTGAAATTCAACCCAGGTGTGGGTGCAGACCAGCTCTGGGAAAATTAACTGATTCTAGGCTGCTTCCTGGAGAAGGCAATGGCACCCCACTCCAGTACTCCTGCCTGGAAAATCCCATGGACGGAGAAGCCTGGTGGGCTCTAGTCCATGGGGTTGCTAAGAGTCAGACACAACTGAGCAACTTCACTTTCACTTTTCACTTTCATGCATTGGAGAAGGAAATGGCAACCCACTCCAGTGTTCTTGCCTGGAGAATCCCAGGGACAGGGGAGCCTGGTGGGCTGCTGTCTGTGAGGTCACACAGGGTCGGACACGACTGAAGTGACTTAGCAGCAGCAGCAGGCTGCTTCCAGCCCTATTTTTATTTTTAACTTATTATTTATTTTTTTAAGGTTTAATATGATTGAAATCAAGGTTTTAAGCTTCAGTGGAGAATGCTTTTATTCTAAGCAATATCTGATACTAAAGGGAAAAGATACCAGTATATAGTATAAGAAAGAGGCCTGAAGCTCATTATCATGCTGAATGATTTGCAGACCTAGAAATCTATCGGTATCCTGAGATGCACAGGTGTTCAGAAACAAAGTCTAGAAGGAGGCATGAAGGAAAAAAGCCCCTTCAGTACAAAATTTTATTTAGAAAGAAATATTTGTTCACTCATGCACTCATTCATTTGCAGGATAGCAGGTAATACTTCATTTTATTGCAGGTTGAATCCCTTCAGTTACTTCTTCAGAAGTAGGTTAAAGATGGGTTAATTTCAGAAAAATCAAAGATACACTGTCATGTGAACAAGACACTCTAGAAGCCGGTGTAGAGACAGAGGGAAATGCATGTTCACGCTCCATGGTGTTCACTGCCATTTTACACTGGCTGTGAACTGTACATTGTCAATGAGGGGCGGCACACTGATCATATCACGCATTGTAATCTACTGTCAACAAACCATTTCCAGCTTTCACGGCCATCCTGTAAGCCTTCAGTTCACCTCGGGCCTCATCAAGGCACATCACCGCCTCTCCGCTCCAGCATTAGTTCATGCCCCTCAGCCTCCAAGCCGGATGCTTCCTTCTGCACCCGCTGTTCCCTCCACCAGGGTCCCTTCCCAAGCCCCCTCTTAGCGATCCTTCTAGCCTCAGGCTCCCAGCAGGCCCACGCCTAGATGATCTGCTGTGTTCTCCCGCAGAGCCTGGTAGGCACACTCCAGGGACTAAGCTGTGCCATCGATGCCATCAACCACAAAACCAGGGACTTTGGGGTCCTGGCCTGCTCCTTCTCTGCAACTCCCACAGCACCTCACGTGAGGCCAGAACACATCAGCCGCTCCACAAACGTCTGCTGAGTGCGTGAAATGTGTTATTAGTAACTCTATCTTTAGTCAAAAATCTTTAACCGACTATAAGATTCTGAGGTTTCTTTGTGTCTTGTGCCAGGCAAGTATTGGGGCATAAAACGAGTAAGTGACCTACAACAAAGGTACCTGCTACAGAAATACAGGTGGGATCTAAAATCAATGCCTCTTTTCTATTCTTAAACAACACTTTAACAGCTTCCATCCCAAGGGCAAAGCTCTACCCACTTATTTAAATTTCATTTTGCATTACTGATTTATGAACCTCTTCAGAGGTATACGAAACGGTAAAAATACCCCTGGTTAAAAATAGCCTAGCTATTGATCACAGAGCACCTCAGACAGACTGTAGTGTCACCCATGAAGCAAATCCTAAAACTAGAGCCAACTGCCTCCAAGTGCTGGAAGCCTGGCTGCTCACTCAGAGCTCGGGGTCAGCTCCTGTGTCCCTGGAGGGGCCCACAAGGTGGAATCCACACCTGCTACACTCAGGAGCCACATCACATTTCCACTCGGGTCAGCCCTTTGCCTCATCTTTCTTTTATGACCTCCTGGAACACACCAAAAAGAATACAATTCTAATTAAGGACTTAAAAAAAAATAACTTTAAGAAGAAATCAAATTATTCTTATTTGCTCTAAATAGATCAAAACCACATCCTAAGCCCCTCAGTCCAGACAGAGAGGGAGGTAGGGGAAGGAAGGACAGACGTGAGAGAGAGACACATCAGGGGCTCCACAAATTTCTGCTGAATGCATGAAATGTGTTATTAATAATTCCATCTTTAGTCAAAAATCTTTAACCGACTAAAAGATTCTGAGGTTTCTTTGTCTCTTTTTCCAGACAAGTATTGGGGCATAGAACAAGTAAGTGACCTACAACAAAGGTACCTACTACAGAAATAGAGGTGGGATCTCTTTTACAAAATTTGAAAATTTGGGCAGGGGTCTCCAAATTTTATCAGCGATCTAAGAGGGCATGTCTGACATCCTGTTGTTTCCCACCTTCGTCTGTAAGTCTGCACAGAGCACAGCCTGCACAGAGAGGACTCCATTCACATAAATGCGTTAAAACATGGAGCAGACACCTCCCTGTTGCACTGCAGTCTACATCTAATGTGATTTTTCTAAGCCTGCTTCCTAGCTATGGGTCAGTCTGGAGACCAAATTGCCCACTCACTGCTGTAGTTGATCAAAGATGGGAAAGAGGGTTCAGTTGTGCAAAGCAAGTTACCAAGTCAAACTTGTCTTTCAAAGGGCAGCGTTCTACAGCAGGCTCTGGGTAGAAACCTAAGTGGACAGTCCTAGCTCGAGCCACCCCTGGATGTCTCTTTTAACACACCCCTCATGATGTTTAATATCTGACTGACCTGCTCATCTACTCCTGTCATAGAAGCAGGAACTGGACTCCTTTGGTTATCACTGCATGACCAGAACCCAGAACAGTACCTGGCACTCAGTAGGCACTCAATAAAGAGTTGTCTTCTGGCTGACACCAGCCTGGGAACAGGACAAATGATGAAGGAAGAAGGGAAAGGTCATATCTACGGCAGCTTGCAAGGGAGCAGTATGGAAACGACATGGAACTACAGAGTCCCCCTCACTGCCGTCCAAGGCTGGCAGAGGCACATACTCCACCCTGACTGGGCATGGACACCTAGAGGGCCAAGTTCACAGCCCTCGTTGGAAGCTAGAAGTCCTGAGCTGGTGTTCCAGAAGCTTCATATCATAACTATCCTGATGATGCTGCCATTCCCCATTTCCCAACACTTCTGACGCTAAGTGATGTCACCATGCCAGGCCTCTCGACACAGCAGAGAAGTAAGCCCATTCCAAAATAGGCCAGATTTGGTATTACCTAAGTCTTGATGCTCTGGGCAAATAACCCACTTTCAGTCTGGCTGAGGCACAGTAAATTAATGGAAAAGGCACTCAGCAAAGAGACAAGAAATTTGGGTTCCCATTTCAGGTTTGCTACTAAATTTTTGCCCGTCATTCTACTGTCTCAGGCTTTATTTCTGACATGTGTTAAATGAACGTGGTTTCTTTCCAGAACGAAAAGTACACAGTCCCCTCGGGGTCCACCTCTAACAGTCACCTCTCTGATGCCCTTCAGTGCCACCGTCCTCCAACTACCAATGCAAACCCCACCCTTCCTCCTCACTCTTCAGTGTGGCCTCAACACAAGGGAAAAACCCTTTCTCTGATGTTCATCAACTTGAAACCATGGCTTGTATTTAAGCACTGAGTTTGAACATGGATATGATTTATTCTTCCTATGTAGTGTGGAAGCTTCTTAGGGAAAAGGAATGTTATGCGCCCCCTCCCCCCCCACCAACACACACCCCTAGCACAGCGCAGGGCACAGCACAGGTGCTCGGTCAGGGCTTTCCAACATTACATTGATGTTCTCTGAACCCCAGGTAACCAAATCAGCCAGGAGTCAGCTACAATCCAATCCATGTCTATCTTTCTAATTAAGGGATACCCTATTGCAAGGTTGGCCAGGGTCGATTTACCGGATCATGGACAGTGCTACCTACAAGCTCTAAATATTCTGGGACAAGTAAATACAGTACCTGTTTGCATAAGACTTTTAAAATTGCACAGGCTGAAAACAATGGGCAGTTTCTTTCTTGGATGTGCATTCCAGAAACAGAGATACCTCTCTGTGCAGGTACAATGAGACTCGCACGAAAGTACAAAACTGCCAATTCAAACAATCTCTGTTACACAGTATAGAGATGACTTCTATACCCAAGTTGGTTCCACCTATAGATGGCCTCAAGGCAGAATCAGCCCTTAAGTCTTTTATTTCAGTATGAAAAAAAGGATTTTCTTTTTTTTTTTTTTTTTACTTCGGCCATGCTGTGCAGCTTGTGAGATCTTAGTTCCCAAAAAGAGACCAGAGATGGAATTGTGCCCTGTGTAGTAGAAGTCCGGTGTTTTAACCACTGGATGACCAGGTAAGTCCTAAAAAGGATTTTAAAGTTGAGGGGGAAATCCATAATCAAGAGAACCTCATGTGAATCTCAAAATACTAGAAGTCTGCTTATTTTTTTAAACCAAATCTACTACCTGTGTCTTAAAGGGTCCCTGGAGTTAAGTCAATTTCAAATGGGACTGTAACAACCTCCTTTTTCTCACAAATGAGCCTTGAAAGCTGAGGAGACCTGGGTTCGATCCCTGGGTTGGGAAGATCCCCGGAAGGAGGACATGGCAACCTACTCCAGTATTCTGAGCTGGGAAATCCTATGGACAGAGGAGCCTGGCAGGCTACAGTCCATGAGGTTGCAAGAGCTGGAGACTTAGTGAATAAACAATATCAACAACAAACAGGAGAGCACAGCTCCCGATATGTTTGTTGGGCAAGCAGGGCCTTCCGTATCTGAAAGGCCACCTCTTTCCTTTGGTGGAAGGCACAGCACTGTGAGGGAGTGGTGAGGGGGGAAGGAGCGTGGCTGAGCCAGGCTGATCTGGTCAATCACCCTGGCATGACACATGGACAGCTGGCTTGCCCTGCTCCCCACCCTGGGGTGGGGCTGGGGCTAGCTGTCGCCACTGAGGCTGCTGGCTACAGTTGCTTTCTCAGACCAAGAGCTCCACTGTCCTTCCTGGAAAGAACACTCTTTCAGTCCTATTTTATGTACAGAAAGAGTGATTATTTGAGGCATGAATACAGAAATTAATGAGACAGGCCAAACGAATGCTTAACAAAATGAAGACTTTGTTCATCTCATGTTTAAAAGTTTAAGGCAGTTTCACTAAATTTTCACTTAAAGTGGTTTTTGTTCTGTTTTTGTCCCTGCTCTTTTTCCCCTGGTAGTCCAAAAATGTCATATTAAAACTCAACTCATAATTTATCCTTAGGTATACACCCCAAAATGTGAACAAAGATATATGTACAAGGACATTAACTGAGACATTACTTTTTAATACCAGGAAAATGGAACAAAACCCACGTTCTCCTCAGTAGCAAACGGATCAGAACAGTATGTGTCATGATTCCACTGGGGAAAACACAGTAACTCTGTAAGTGCATATAAAGTACCTTTGACTGTAGGCACATAGGAAAGGTCCAGAAGGATATCCACTGACCTAAACAGTGGCTGTCTCCAGAGAATGGGGGGGCGGATACTTGAAGACGAGGGAGGACTTTAACACATACAATTTCACCCTGTTAAATCTTATTTTTACAAATATATTTAGTTTTCTAATTGGTCCTCTGGTAACAGCATTGGATTAACCTTATATACCATATTATCACTGCTGATTTATGCGTGGCCTGCTTTTATTTAAGCTATTTGACCAGTTATTTTTTTAATAATAAAGCACCCTCGAACACAAAATGAAAGTTAGATCCTTGACAATAACCTGCTGCTGCTAAGTCACTTCAGTCGTGTCCGACTCTGTGCGACCCCACAGACGGCAGCCCACCAGGCTCCCCCGTCCCTGGGATTCTCCAGGCAAGAACACTGGAGTGGGGTGCCATTTCCTTCTCCAATGCATGAAAGTGAAAAGCGAAAGTGAAGTCGCTCAATCGTGTTCGACCCTCAGCAACCCCATGGACTGCAGCCTTCCAGGCTCCTCCGTCCATGGGATTTTTCAGGCAGGAGTACTGGAGTGGGGTGCCATTGCCTTCTCCGACAATAACCTAGATCTAACCATATGCTCCTCCCTACCATCGTATTGTTTTCCCATGCTCCAGGCAACCACCACCCCAAAGCCCATCTCCATTATTACTTGTGTACTTAATAAATAAAATACTACAAATAAATAAACAAATGCACACAATTAATTTGGTTGCCTTTTAAACTGACTGCTCTTCCGTCAAACAGAAATATCACAAATTTAACTCCACGCTCCTCTCTGCACATAAAGCAATGCCATCTGCCATTTCTTCCGTGGTGCAGTGTTAGTCACCCTTGGTGCTATAGCAAGTCAAGGCACTAACTTCCCACCAGGAAATACCAAGAGCCAAGAGTGAAACATTTTTCAAAGCAGATCATTTCCATAGGAGTAAAGTAAATCAGTGGCTGATTCAAATCTGTCCTCACTACGTAATTTTAAAAAAGTATCTAGCTGAGCAGTGCAGGCTTTTTCTCCAGGCAGGCAATAAGCATTTAGTAATAGCAAGTGGTGATCTCTTTAATACATAGGGTTTCTCAGCCTCTTACCAAGTGGAGGAAGCTTTAATTACCACATTTTAAGAGACAACACCAGACAGAAGAGTGCCAGAGGACAAAGAAAGCATGAAATTAAGTCAATCTGTATAGCATACCTCAAATTATTTGAAAATCTTCCTTTTAGGCTGTTTCAGTTGATCAATTTTTACTTCCTTTGGTTCTATGAATTCTGAGCCTCCATTTAAAATTAAATCCAACATTCTGCATTTGGGATATAACACTGCATTGTTACATATACTTTTCTAGTTTGAGATGAATCCATATACTTATTGATAAGGAAATGCTTTACCAAGTGTGACAATTTTTAAACGAACAGCTTCTCCAATCACCTGTAATTTGTAAAAACCAGTGTCAACTCTGCAAGCAAGCATGACTTAGTCTAGTATTTTTCACAAAGAAAATTCTCAAACTTAAATCATAAAAGTATGGCAATCTCAGATGCTTCCTCTGGGTTTCCTAATGTCTGCTTCTTTTAAATAAAAATTATTATTAATAGATTCTCAGTTACAAATATTTAATTAATACGGACAAGTAATACGAAATGGCTAAGAAGCAAAAATTATTTATATTTAGACCATATTTTTATATTTGAATAAGACAACATCTCATGTTCTTGATTTTATTATACAGAGCTGTCAATAAGACAGAAAGGGTGCCCAGCACTCCCTTTCTGCCTTCCCATTCAACTTACCACCCCTATCCCCCCACTCCCTACTCCCCTCACACACACACACCAGGAATGGATCCCACCATGGACAGAGGACACTTGTAGTAGACATTTGTAGTGTCTACAGTTTCTAAGGTGAGAAGGAATGCAATATTTCGACTTTCAGGTTGCTGAGCTGGAGACCATAGCAGAGACGGTAAACGGTACTAAAAGTCTTGGGTCTCCTACATTCAACTGTATCAATGGGAGACTGCAGCAAGGTATCTGCAAGCAATTAAAACCAAGCCATGCTTCACACTGGAGTGTAACTTGGGAGTGGGTGGGAAGTGTCTAAAGCAAGGGGTTTAGCATCCATTTTCAACGCCACTTACTCTTCTTTCCTGAGAAGCTCCTCTTCGGATTCCGTCAGGCGTTGCCTCAGGGCTGCGATCATCTCCACGGCCACATCCACCTGTCTGTTCAGCGCCCGCTCTCGTCTCTGAACTTCCTGCTTCTTCTGCGTCAGTTGCACAAATGCCGCCCGAACTTCCAACAGTTCAGCAGTTTTCTGGGCCAGCTCTTTGGTGAGTTTATCAATCCTCTTCTCTATGGTCCTGTCCACAGCCTCGACCATCCGACTGAACTTTTCTCTGACATGTGCCTCGAAAGCTGCTTTGGTGTCTGGGGCAGGAAGGCCTGGGCTGGCCCTTGGTGCCTCTGGCGAGTCTGCACGCAGGTCTACTGTAGCGTAGGTCTGCACGTAGGACACAGGCCTCTCTGCCACCATCTCGAATGGCTTCCTGTCCTTGGAGTGTTCGTGCGAAATACTATACAAGTTCACATAGCTCGGTTTCTGCTTTACTATGTTGCCACAGCTCTGCAGTCTTCCCTGTTTCGGGGGTTCGGAGGAAGTGACCAGGCCTGTGTCTTTGAGGGATGGAAAGAGGCTGCATTTTGTCAAGAGGCTTCTCTCCTGGTAGCTGTGACTAAATTCCAGATGGGCCCTCAAGGAGGACAGGCTTCTAAATCTGGTATGGTCCCCACACCGCGGGCAACGGAAGGGCAGGCACACAGCGACATTCTCGAAGGACTCCTGCCAGGGGTATCTGCTTTCCTCGAAGGCTTTCTGTTGCATTACTCTAAAAGTCCTAGGCAGGGGAGAAGAAAACAGGCAGTTTGCATGTCTGTCTAAAAAAATACTACTGAAATGAGCTGATCTCCATGGGGACAGAGGCTTTGAAATTCCAAATTACTTTTACATATAATAACTAATTAAAATTAAAGCCTACAATCCATGGGCCAAATCCAACAACATTTCCATACTGTCTACTGCTGCTTTGCACTAAAGGATGGAGGTGAGTAGTTGAGACAGGGGCCCTACAGCAGGCTAATTCAAAATACTGACTACTTGGTCTTTACAGAAAAAGTTTGCCAACCCCTACTTAAGATAAAAAAAGATGGGTATCATTCCCTTTTCACAGATGAGGAAATTGGAGAAAGGAGGTAAAAGCAATTACTCCAAGGCCAAATGGACAGTGTCAGATTCCCACACGGAATTCAACTTTCCTGCCCTCCTGAATTTAGTACAGTCACTGCAAAAACACACACTATTTTACTGAGGACCCTGATAAACATGAAAAAAAAAAAAAGAGAGAGAGAGAGAGAGAGAGAGAAACTCACATGAATTGTCAAGACAGGTCCTAAGACAGCAGACTCAGCAACCTTCCTCAGATCTAGGGAAGGTATCACTCAGACTAGCACAGGGGCATTAAGCACACAATCAGCTGAAAATTTTCCAATCTGAGATTTCTGCCCTTAATTTTATTTTAAAATTATTGCTGTGATGATTTAAATCAAAGTGTTATCGTAATAATGACGCTCCCCTAATACTCCAGATTTCCTGAAATCTGGAAACCCAATGTATCAAATACTAAGTGGGGCCACAGATAAGGTTTTACTAAGACAGAGTGTTCTGGATGGATTTGTCTCGACTCTGATCCTGTTTTAACATGACGACCGATAGGGTGGCCAAAGTTTGAACCATGTAGGTAACAGAATAACTCTTTTAGTAAAGGGAAGTTCTTATTTCCTCATAGAAATTTATTTTCTTAACCCTCGCCACAGATGACTGCTAGCAGCCCCATTCTACAAGCAGCGCCCATCTAGTCCCTCCAGGAATGGTTCCTTCAATGTAATAAGCACGGGACCCTAAAGGGAGGGTGCCAAGGGTCTTGGCTAAAAAGTACTATTATTGGGCCCTCTACCTCTTTGAAAGCAGAGGTACCAGTGGTCCCCACACAGTAGACAAAGCTTCCATGTTAATAAGCCTCTGCCCCCAGAGAGGGGACCCTCTTCCTGCACTACAGCAAGCTGTTTAAACACGCGTATTCTGGGTACAGGAGGCCAACTCTGGCAGAAAACGCAGGCCAGACGTGAAAGAAGGGGTACCAGAATTCCAGGGAGCAATGAGGAAGGAATGGCATCCCCGGATGGGGAAACCGGTGCTCACGCACCCCGGGAGTGCGCAAGGTTTCAAGGGCCCAGAGGGGGCCCCAGTTCACAGGGTTGGCAGACAAGTCCTAATTTCCTGTGCCTTAATAGGTGCAGGCTGGAAATGAGTGTGCCTCGGGGGTCCCGGCTCTCCCCACCCCAGCTCCTCTGCGTGGCAGCCCGCCGGTGCCAGAGTGGATACGTGCGCACACGAGTGCCCGCAGGCGGGGGCCGAGATGCCCAGCTCCCCGCCGTGGTGCGGGACGGGATCTGCTGCCCAGCCCGGACGGCCCCTTCTGCTGCGCCCCCTGGGCCGGGCCGCGGGCGCAGATGCCCACTTACCCGACTTGTTGCTGCAGCTGCTGCTGCCGCCACGGCGGTGCTACTGCTGCGGGAACGAAGCGGTTTTCAGCAGAGCCGTAAATCAGGCTGAGCCGGCCTGCTCTCACCCCCCGCGCACCCCCGCGCCGGGACCAAAGCGGCTTCCAGGGCGGAGCGTGGCGCGTGCCAGCGGGGGCGGCGTGCGCGGTGGCCGGGACCCCGCGCGCGGAGAGAGCGTTCGCCTCAGGGGTCCCGGACCGCCGTGGTCCCGCGGGGGACACCCCAGCTTTTCCCGGCTGCCGAGAGAACCGTCTGCCCTCTCCCAGCCGCGGAGCGGGATGGGGCTCAGGATTCCACTGACATCACCGTCAGAGGTGCCGGGATCTCTCCCCCATCCGGGGGAGGAAGGGGGAAAGCGTGCCAGCCTCTGAAGCGCTGCGTTTTCTGCAGGCCCTGGCAGGGTTTGTTTGGACTTTACAGTTATTGGGGAGCGGGAGAGTGTGCGTCAGGAAGAAGCACGGCCGGGCATCTTCTTTGAAAATCTGTCAGCAGGAAGATGCGGGTGTATATGTTAGGACCTCTTCATTCTAACTGTCATCCCAGAATAACTAGCCTAGACAGTCCATACTTCCTAGCGGAGTATGCTGGTGCTGAGTTAACTGGCAGAACTAAGTCTAGAAAAGTATATGGGTTGTGAATAAAGAATGAGACCCTACCATTCGCACTCCCATCTCTGAGATACACCCTCCCCCTGTCCCCCCAGCAGAAGGGAGGATTTCCCACCCTAAAGAGAGGTTTCTTCCTTTCTAAAGGACACAGATGACTCAGCTTTTCTTTTTTTTGTTAACCTCTTTTGGAATATTCCTAGTCTAATGAAATGAAACCAGAATAAAAGTTACCATTGGGTTTTCTTGTCAAAAACAGATTTTGTTCATCTGCAGTTATTCTGATGAATCTTCTTAAGTCCACAGGGTGTCTCTATTCTCAGCAGGTACTGTTACTCATTTCAACCTTGATTTTAACTGTAAATATCTCAGTAATTATCTCAGATTTGGGGGAGAGGTGCAAATGAATTATCACATCAATGTAATTAAGAGTCCAAGCTCTGGAGTTAGGCTTGATTCAAATCCTAGTTCTAGAATTCAAGTGTGTTTTATAGTAAATACGGTGATTACATTTACCAGAAATCGACCTTAGAAGAACTGAACAGGGCCCCCCTGTTTGTATAAAGCTCCTGTGAAGGGAATGCAGGTCAGATTCCTGTCCCTTCTCCATGTCTGCAACGTGCGTGTGTGTGCAGAGTCCCCTGGGTTGCAGAAGTAAGTGACCTGAAGAGCAGAGACAGTCCTTTGGAATCAGACACATCATTTCACACACTGTCAAGTAATTACTAAAATCCAAGGTGATTATGAGTGAACTTGTTTCAGGCTGACTGAGGATTGACTTAAGTAGCATCTGCTGCTAGGTCTTCATCTCCCTAACGCAATTAATTGCATTCATGTTTTGTTTTTCCACCAGTGTAATGGTGTACCTACTGTGTGCCAGTACTTGCATCACTTGCCTCAGTTAATCACTTGCATCATTTAAGCTTAAGAACCAGAGCTGTAATCTGGCTTTAAAGCCTTCCCCCAGAATAATCTACTAGAACACTCTATTTCTGTTAAATTTTGTTGGCATGGCAACCACCAAGCAACACCATGGAAAGTGCCTTAAATCCCACAGCAGTCTGTTAGCCAGAGTGAGAGCAGAGAGCACAGGGTATACGGAGGCTAAAAATAGGCAATTTACAGGGAGGTTTCCCCTTCCCCACTAGGAGTGCAATTTACTTGCTCCCTTTGGTGGAGTCAAGTCTTCCCTGGTGGCTCGGAAGTAAAGAGTCCACCTGCAATGCAGGAGACTTGAGTTTGATCCCTGTGTCCAGAAGATCCCCTGAAGGAGGAAATGGCAACACAGTATTCTTGTCTGGAGAATACCATGGACAGAGGAACTTGGGCTACAGTCCATGGGGTCACAAATAGTCAGACACAACTGAGCGACTAATACTTTGGTGGTATCAAACATGAGCCAATTGAGAGAGTGCTCTAATTTTCCAGTTTACAGGTTTCTTCACCCCCAACACCCGGCCTGGAAATGTGCAGACTCAAGGTCTAACACCAGTTTCACTCCCTCATTAGCTGTGTGAGATTCAGTCCAGGAGGGGCAACATCTCTGGGCCTTAGTGCCATTACTTATAAAAGGCAGGGGCTGGAATGGACCAAGGGCTTTCCAGTACAACAATCTTAGTTGCTAGTTCAGTTAATGTGTTTGTCATTTCCTTGCTAGCGTGGATGGGGTGTCTAGCAGAGAGGGCATGGCAGGCAGGTGTGGTGGTGATAAAGTTTGTCATTTGTCAACAGACGATTTGGCAAAAATGAGGTTATCTCTGGTAATAACAGCTGACATATGGTGTGTTTACCACATGCTAAGGAAGGTTCTAAGTGATTTTCACATAATATGCCATTTAACCTTCCTAACAGGGCCAAGAGAGAGAAATTACTGGTATCCCTATTTCATAGGTGAGAGTGTGTGTATGAGTGTGAGTGTGCAGACTCTTGGCAACCTCACGGACCTCCTCTGTCCATGGAATTCTCCAGGCAAGAATACTGGAGTGGGTTGCTGTTCTGTTCTCTAGGGGATCTTCCCAACCCAGGGATCAAACATGGGTCTCCTGCATTGCAAGTGGATTCTTTACCATTTGAGCCATCAGGGAAGCCCCATAAATGAGTAAGCTGAGTCATAAAAGTAATAGAATTAATAGATCATATTTACACAGGTAGTAAATTATTTGGGCTTCCCAGGTGCCACTAGTGGTAAATTATTTAGTTGGAATGTAAACACAGACTGCCTAAATTCAGAACCTATGCTTGACCATTATCCCATTGTACCCCCAGTGCTCAGATCATTGCCTGACCCCCCAAGGGTCCTCAAAAACTAACTGTTGAATGTGCAATACGTGACTGCTATGCTAGAAGATTCTCAGTGAGTATTATTCACAAAACTTCAAAGCCCGTTCCTTGCTTAGTAGTTTATAATATGAAAATAAACCTTTGAGACATCTCCCCTAAGAAAATGGTTGGGGGCAGGTAGAAAACATATTGCTATGGAATAAAATATACAGAAAAAGATACAGTTAAAATATAAGTATTGTTAGGTAATGAGTTTGGATTATGTGAAAAATGAATTATGCAACCGATGTTTTGTCAAAATAGGGCCTGTTTTCTAGGACCTAGAATATATAGGCCATTTTCTTCTGTTTTAGTTGAAAGTTATATTTGTTTCTAGAAGCAAGAGGAGGAAAGTGGGCACTTCTAAGTGTAGGCATGGAGAACTGAACTTGAGAATAACATATAGGCTATAGAAATAAATCTTCTGATTGGGAAGAAGGATTCCCCCCACCTGCCCCATCTCGCCTATCACGGCAGTACAGGAGCTATTTTCTAGGGTTAAGAGAGGTATTTTATCACGTGGCTCAGAGCTAAGATCATAAGGTGAGTTAAAAAGATAACTTCTTTGGAACATTATTATTGTAAGGTGAAATTAGTGATTTACATCAGTCTCGATCTGCTAGCCTAATTCCTCTCTAAAAATGAGTTGTTAGTGTATTTTGAACTTTTTACGGGAGACAAATATACATATAATAGTTTTTCATATCATAAGTGTAAATCCGAATGAATTTCACAACTAGATACATTCCTGTGACCAACATCTAGATCAGGAAACAGGATGATTTCCTGCTTCTCAGGATACTCCTTGGTATTCCTATCAGACCCTTGTACCCTCCTCCATTCATGTCACCACCATCCTGACTTGTATCGCAGAGGGGCTCAGGCTTGCCTCTGTGTGCTTCAGGTAAATAAAATCCTATTGTATGGACCCTTTTTAGTTTTAGTAGATACTGCCTAATAGTAGTCAGAAATGTACCAATATACAAAACTTCTAACAATGTATGAGAGTTCCAAATGCTGCATACACATCCCCTTCAACTCTTGGCATTTTCTGACTTCAGCCATTCTGGTGAGTGTGTAGCAGTAATCTCAAGCTGTGGTTTAATTTAGAAGTTCCTGATGGCTCATACCTTTCCATACTGTTCACGGGGTCCTCAAGGCAAGGGTACTGAAGAACGCCAAGGAATGCCCCAACTACAGTGCAATTGCACTCGTCTCACACACTGGCAAAGTAATGTCCAAAATTCTCCAAGCCAGACTTCAACAGTACGTGAACCATGAACTTCCAGATGTTCAAACTGGATTTAGAAAAGGCAGAGAGGAAACAGAGATAAAATTGCCAACATCTGTTGGATCATTGAAAAAGCAAGAGAGTTCCAGAAAAACATCTATTTCTGCTTTATTGACTATGCCAAAGCCTTTGACTGTATAGATCACAACAAACTGTCGAAAATTCTTCAAGATGTGGGAATACCAGACCACCTGACCTGCCTCTTGAGAGATCTGTATGCAGGTCAAAAAGCAACAGTTAGAACTGGGTGTGGAACAGCAGACTGGTTCCAAATCATGAAAGGAGTACGTCAAGGCTGTATATTGTCACCCTGCTTATTTAACCTATATGCAGAGTACATCATGAGAAATGCAGGGCTGGATGAAGCACAAGCTGGAATCAAGATTGCTGGGAGAAATATC
The DNA here is from genome assembly GCF_023091745.1 of Budorcas taxicolor. Lineage (NCBI taxonomy): Eukaryota > Metazoa > Chordata > Mammalia > Artiodactyla > Bovidae > Budorcas > Budorcas taxicolor. Next base: position 27,181,552 of record NC_068914.1, read on the forward strand.
AATAACCTCAGATATGCAGATGATACCACACTTATTGGCAGAAAGTGAAGAGGAACTAAAGAGCCTCTTGATGAAAGTGAAACAGGAGAGTGAAGAAGTTGACTTAACACTCAACATTCAGAAAACGAAGATCATGGCATCTGGTCCCATCACTTCATGGCAAATAGATGGGGAAACCATGGAAACAGTGACAGATTTTATTTTGGGGAGCTCCAAAATCACTGCAAAAGGTGACTGCAGCCATGATATTAAAAGACGCTTGCTTCTTTGAAGAAAAGTTATGACCAACCTAGACAGCATATTGGAGAAGGCAATGGCAACCCACTCCAGTACTCTTTCCTGGAAAATCCCATGGAAGGAGGAGCCTGGTAGGCTGCAGACCATGGGGTCGCTAAGAGTCGGACACAACTGAGCAACTTCACTTTCTCTTTTCACCTTCATGCACTGTGGAAGGAAATGGCAACCCACTCCAGTGTTCTTGCCTGGAGAATCCCAGGGATGGGGGAGCCTGGTGGGCTGCCATCTATGGGGTCGCACAGAGTCAGACACAACTGAAGCGACTTAGCAGCAGCAGCAGCAACAGACAGCATATTAAAAAGCAGATACATTACTTTGCCAACAAAGGTCCAACTAGTCAAAGCAATGGTTTCTCCAGTAGTCATGTGTGGATGTGAGAGTTGGACTGTAAAGAAAGCTGAGTGCCGAAGAATTGATGGTTTTGAGCTGTGATGTTGGAGAAGACTCTTGAGAGTCCCTTGGACTGCAAGGAGATCCAACCAGTCAATCCTGAAGGAAATCCGTCCTGAATATTCATTGGAAAAAATGAATATTCCTGAAGCTGAAACTGAAGCTGAAGTTGAAACTCCAATACTTTGGTCACCTGATGCAAAGAACTGACTCACTTGTAAAGACCCTGATGCTGGGAAAGATTGAAGGCAGGAGAAGAAGGGGATGACAGAGGATGAGATGGTAGGATGGCGTCACTGACTCAGTGGACATGAGTTTGAGTAAACTCCAGGAGTTGGTGATGGGCAGGGAAGCCTGGTATGCTGCCATCCATGGGGTCACAAAGAGTCGGACATGACTGAGCGACAGAACTGAACTGATGGCTCATGGGATTGAAGTAGCTTTTTACACGATTTTAGGGATCGAGAAGAGTCAGACACGACTGAGTGACTTCACTTTCACTTTTCACTTTCTTGCATTGGAGAAGGAAATGGCAACCCACTCCAGTGTTCTTGCCTGGAGAATCCCAGGGACGGGGGAGCCTGGTGGGCTGCCGTCTATGGGGTCGCACAGAGTCGGACACGACTGAAGCAACTTAGCAGCAGCAGCAGCAGGATACTTGGATATCCTCTCATGACGTGCCCAGTTTTTTTTTTTTTTTCAGTTTTCTCTTGGGTTGTCTGTCTTATTGATTAATAAAAGTATACAATTGCACTCATCTCACATGCTAGTAAAGTAATGCTCAAAATTCTCCAAGCCAGACTGTAGGAATACGTGAAGAGTGAACCCCCTGATGTTCAAGCTGGTTTTAGAAAAGGCAGAGGAACCAGATATCAAATTGCCAACATCCGCTGGATCATAGATAAAGCAAGAGAGTTCCAGAAAAACATCTATTTCTGCTTTATTGACTATGCCAAAGCCTTTGACTGTGTGGATCACAACAAACTGTGGAAAATTCTGAAAGAGACGGGAATACCAGACCACCTAACCTGCCTCTTGAGAAATCTGTATGCAGGTCAGGAAGCAACAGTTAGAACTGGACATGGAACAACAGACTGGTTCCAAATAGGAAAAGGAGTACGTCAAGGCTGTATATTGTCACCCTGCTTATTTAACTTCTATGCAGAGTACATCATGAGAAACACTGGACTGGAAGAAACACAAGCTGGAATCAAGATTGCCGGGAGAAATAGCAATAACCTCAGATATGCAGATGACACCACCCTTATGGCAGAAAGTGAAGAGGAGCTAAAAAGCCTCTTGATGAAAGTGAAAGAGGAGAGTGAAAAGTTGGCTTAAAGTTCAACATTCAGAAAACTAAGATCATGGCATCTGGTCCCATCTCTTCATGGGAAATAGATGGAGAAACAGTAGAAACAGTGTCAGACTTTTTTTGGGGGGGCTCCAAAATCACTGGAGATGGTGATTGCAGCCATGAAATTAAAAGACGCTTACTCCTTGGAAGAAAAGTTATGACCAACCTAGATAGTATATTCAAAAGCAGAGACATTACTTTGCCGACTAAGGTCCGTCTAGTCAAGGCTATGGTTTTTGCAGTGGTCATGTATGGATGTGAGAATTGGACTGTGAAGAAGGCTGAGCACCGAAGAATTGATGCATTTGAACTGTGGTGTTGGAGAAGACTCTTGAGAGTCCCTTCGACTGCAAGGAGATCCAACCAGTCCATTCTGAAGGGGATCAGCCCTGGGATTTCTTTGGAAAGAATGATGCTAAAGCTGAAACTCCAGTACTTTGGCCACCTCATGCGAAGAGTTGACTCATTGGAAAAGATTCTGATGCTGGGAGAGTTTGGGGGCAGGAGGAGAAGGGGATGACCCAGCGTGAGATAGCTGGATGGCATCACGGTCTCGATGGACGTGATTCTGAGTGAACTCTGGGAGATGGTGATGGGCAAGGAGGCCTGGCGTGCTGCGATTCATGGGGTCGCAAAGAGTCGGACACGACTGAGTGACTGAACTAACTAATACACATCCTAGATATTACTCCTTTGTTAGATACGTGTGTGTGTGTGTGTGTGTGTGTGTGTGTGTGTATGTATGTATAGGGATGTTATCCTCTGTGTTAATGTACTTTATGTCTTGTTTAAGAAATCTCTACCTACTCCAAGATCAAAAGGATGTCTTCCTGTGTTCTCCTCTAAAAGCTTTATTGTTGTATTTTCACGTTTAGACTGGCAACCCATCTGGAATTAATTTTTGAGTAACGGTATAGGAAGAGGTACATATATATATATATATATATATATATATATGTATTTTTAACATATCCTATTAATCCAGCAACGTTTATTGAGAATACTCTTCTTTCACCCATTGCATTGTTGCCTTTGTCATGAACCAGATGACCATTCATGTATAGCCCTCTAATCTAGTTCACTGGTTAGTTTATATAACTAAGTCAATCCCATGAGGTCCTCATTAACTATGATATGATTGGTTTTGTTCTCAGGTAGAATGAATCTTCAGCTTTGCCCTTCTTCTTCAGTTGCCTTAGGTATTCTTGGCCCTTTCATTTCCATATGAATTTTAGAATCAGCTTTGTCAGCTTTCCCAAAAATCCTGCTAGAATTTTGATTGGGGGAGTGTTAATTTATAGATTTATTTGGGAAAAATTGACATCTTTACAATATTGAGATATCTGAATGTTAAAAGCTTTCTGAAGTGTTTATTTCTAAATTTATTTAAATATGTAGCTTCACTCAAGGATTTTTTTGGTTTCCAGTGTTGGAGAATTATAAATACTGGGTTGGCCAAAGAGTTCACTCAAGCTTTTCATACCCTTACAAAAACCCAAACAAACTTTTTGGCTAACCCAATATTTTATATGATATTTATTTTATAAGAATTATTTTTATGTAGTCAATATATTCTATTATAAATAATATATTTTAAAATATAATTTTCTATTTGCAAATGATATATAGAAATACAAATGATTTTTCAAGAATGACCTTTCATTCAGCAACGTTGCAGATTCAATGTTAGGTCACAGAATTTGTACATTCTTTCGGATTTTCTACCATATAATCATGCTGTCTACAAATAATGACAACTTTTCTTTCTTTTCAAATTCATATATATATATTTATATGTATACATTTAATATACCACAGTGGCTGGGACCTCCAGTACAGTATCAGTTATAAATAGTAAGAATGGCATCCTTATCTCATTCCCAAGGTTAGAAGGAAAGTTTTCAGTTTTTCACCAGTGGGTATGATGTTTGCTATTGTTGCTGTTGTTTTGGGAATATTCTTTAATTGTTTAGACCCGTGGACTGTAACCTACCAGGCTCCTCCGTCCATGGGATTTTCCAGGCAAGAATACTGGAGTGGGTTGCCATTTCCCTCTCCAGATTGTTTAAGAAAGTTGCCTTTTATTCCAAGTTTGTGAAGGCTTTGTTTTTAAATATAAAATACATGACGAAGAGAAAATTTTTGTCAAATTGTTTTGCTGCATCTATCAAGATGGTCATATAATCTGTTTTCTTTTATTTACATCAATATGATTGGGTTAATTTTTAAATGTTAAGCCAATCTTGCATTCCTAGAATAAGCTCAACTTACATATCACTAGATTTAATTGTCTAATATTTTGTTAAAGATTTTTCATCTGTGTTTATGAAAGATTGGTTCTGTTAATTCCTTCTTGTAATGTCCTTGTCGGATTTTGGAATTCTGGTTATATTGCTCCTAAAGAGTTGCATTAGATCAGTTGTCTTTTTGTTTTCTAGACGAAATTGTGCAAGATTCATGGTATTTTTTTCCCTTAGATTTTTGTAAGAATCTACCAGTCAAACCATATGAGCCTAGAGTTTTCTTTAGGAGAGATTTTTAAATAATAGAGAAAATATGTCTAAGCTAACTACTGGCTTAGTTAGCTTAAATACTGAACTAACTACTGGCTTAAATACTGAACTAGTCAAATTTTCTACTTCTATTTTGGTAAATTATGTATATAGTTTTAGAAACTTATGCATGTCACCCAAATTGTCAAATTAATGCTGCAGTCCATGGCATCACAATGAGTCAGACACCTGAGCAACTGAAAAACAGCATAAGCCAGTTAAGCCAAGTTGGTCAACTGGGTATTGTTTTTACAGTTTTTTTTTTGTTAGACTGTCTTATGAGCTATTAAATAAAGTATGCTGAAGGTTTTCTTTAAGAGAATGCATCTGTTCACTGAGCCTTTTCATTCTGTTCATTTCTCCTTTAATATTTGAAGCTCTGTTATGGAGTACAGAAAAACTCTAAGATTGTAAATAGCTTCCTGCTGAATTGATCCTTTTACAATTATGAGGTTTCTTAATTGTTCTTTTTACTTTATATCTGCAAATTTGGTAATTCTTTTTGTGTTAAATCTATTTTATCTTATTTTACTATAGATACACTACCTTTGTTTTGTCTATTGTTTGCATGCCATATGTTTCGTTTGTTTTTTACTGTTAACATTCCTGTATATACCTAAAGTGTGATGCTTTAAACACGATATTGTTGTTGTTGTTTAATCCAATCTGACAACCATAAACCTTTATTTGGTGTATTTAGTTCATTCACAGTTAAAATAATAACTGACGTAGTTTGATTTCTATATCTATGTTCTATTAAGGCTGTTTTGTTACTACCTTTTCTATTTTTCTTTCCTTCTTTAGGACTAAACTTTTAAAATTATTACTTCATTTATCCCTTCTATTATCTTGTAATTATTGGGTTGCCCAAAATGTTATGGAAAATTCCAAATAAATTTTTTGGCCAACCCAATATATATCAGTTCAGTTCAGTCGCTCAGTCATGTCCGACTCTTTGCGACCCCATGAATCACAGCATGCCAGGCCTCCCTGTCCATCACCAACTCCCGGAGTTCACTCAGACTCACATCCATCGAGTCCGTGATGCCATCCAGCCATCTCATCCTCTGTCGTCCCCTTCTTCTCCTGCCCCCAATCCCTCCCAGCATCAAAGTCTTTTCCAATGAGTCAACTCTTCGCATGAGGTGGCCAAAGTTCTGGAGTTTCAGCTTTAGCATCATTCCTTCCAAAGAATTTTTATCATTAACCATTCACATAGTAATCCTCCTAGATATGCAGCCCTGGTGGGGGTTTAGTCTCTCAGTCGTGTCTGAGTCTTGTGACCCCATACACTGTAGCCTGCCAGGCTCCTCTGTCCATGGAATTTCCCAGGCATGAGTACTGGAGTGGGTAGCCATTTCCTTCTCCAGTGGATCTTCCCAACCCAGGAACTGAACCCTGGTCTTCTACATTGCAGGCGGATTCTTTACTGATTGGGCTACGAGGGAAGCACTAGCATGCCCTAGCATGGCCATATTTGCCAGGATCCTAGCAGATGTTGCCATCATTAGGGGACACTTTCACTTTTTCATCCAGTCTACTTCACTCACTTAATTCACCTGCCTGGCCACTATAGGAATTAAAGTTTGAGATTCTTAAGTCAGAAATTCTAAGATATACATCATAGTTCTTGCTCTCAATATGCTTATATTCTAGAGGAGAAATAATGGAGTATGATCATCACTGCTCTGTAAGTGCCAATCTACAAGCTGTGGGTCAAATCTGTCCTACTGTTTGTTTTGGTGAATAAAGTTTTTACTGGAACACAGTCATGCCCGTTGGTTTACATATTGTCTATGCATTCACACTACTGTGGCAGACTTGGATAGCGGTGGCTGAGATTGTACATGTGTTCCTGGATTAGCTAAGTTGGGTGGCTGAAATAATAGATATTGATTCTGTCACATCGTGTAGGTCAGAATCCAAAGTGAAGGTGTTGACAGGACCACACTCCCTGCAGGGTTCCAGAGCTGTCCATTTTCTTTCTTTCTTTCTTTCTTTTTTTTTGCCATATCCAGCTTCCAGTGGCTGACAGCATTGCTTAATTCGTGGCGGCATCACTCCGCTCCACCCTCTGTCTCTATGGTCACATTGCATCCTCCTCTCCTACCCATCTTCTCCTATATGTTTCTTTTATAAGGACACATCATTAAATTTAGTCTCCACCTAAATTTCCCCAAAGTCTCCTTTGGGGTCGCAAAGAGTCAGACACGACTGAGCGACTGAACTGAATTGATGGATGGTTCAGGATGGTTTCATCTGACAACCCATTACATCTGCAACAATCTTTTTTTTTTTTTTCAAATAAAGTAACATTCATAGTTTCCTGGTTTTAAGACATGGATCTTTTTAGGGTCCGTTGTGTAGCCTACTGGGAGAAGGAAATGGCAGCCCACTCCAGTATTCTTGCCTGGAGAATCCCATGGATGCTATTAGAACCTAAAATATTTATTATTTGGCCCTTCACAGAAAACAGTTGCCAACCTTCATCATAGAGTAGTACAAAGAAGGCCATACAACCCAGATTGATGAAGGCAGGAGATCAGAGACATACATATTCCTGGGGAAAGGCGACATTTGAGCCGAATCTTTAAGGCCGAATACAACGTAGCCAGTTTTGAGGAGTGTTTGAAAGATATGAGAGTATAAAAAAGTGGGAAAAAACTTCAAGAGAGGCAATAGCAGTGTGTGCAAGGGCCCAGAAGAATACACAGTGTGGTATGTAGTTAAATACAAGTATAATAGCTCAGCCTGGCTATTGTGTCAGGTATGTATGGCAGACAGGTAAAGTGCAGATCATGAATAACTTTAGAGATAAAATGAAAAATGTTGCATTTAATCCAAAATACTATAGTGAACAATGATGAATTTTAAACTTGGAAGAGAGGCAATGAGATTTCCATTTTGTAAGGATTGATTGGAACCAGTACACACCAAATAAATAGGAGAAGGGCACAAGATGAGTCCAGAGGAAATTAAGTGGCTATTACAAGAATCTGAAAGTTGGAATGAGGGCCTGAAGTGGTAGCAGTGAAGATGAAGATATGGTATTTAAATATGATTTTGGAGGTAAAATCAATAAGACAGGGAGATTTATTTCCCCTGGCTGTGCTGGGTCTTCACTGCTGTGTGAGGCCTTCTCTAGTTGCAACAAGCCGGGCTGCTCTTCAGCTGTGATGCACGGCCTTCTCACAGTAGTGTCTTCTCTTGTTGCAAAACTCAGGCTCTAGACTAGCGCGGGCTTCAGCAGTTGGGGCACATAGTCCCAGTTCCCTCATGGTACGTGGGATCTTCCTGACCTGACCTTGAACCCATGTCCCCTGCAGTGGCAGGCAGACTCCTAACCATTGGACCACCAGGGAAGTCCCAGGAGGTCTTTTTGTTTTAGTGGATGTAACAAAAGTTGAAGAGATAAGATGACTCCCATATTTCTGTTGGAAAGTGGGTCAATGTTTGTGCAATATGAACATAGAAAATGAAGGAATATGAAGATAGAAAATGCAGGAGAGTAGATTTAGAAGGAAAGATGGAGAGGTCCATGGTGTACCTTCTGAGATGGGAGTAGGATAATAACTAACATACTGAACAAGTTTGAGTTGTAGATATACAATTGAACCTATTGTATAAGCCCTTGTGTGTGTGGGTGTGACAATTAGAAAAGATATCAAGTGTTTCACTATTATTATTCACTATTATTTTTATACCTTTTGAAGACCATGTTTTAATTATCCTTATCTATTTCAAATCTTTCCTAGCAGAATGAGGTAAAGACTCATTTTCTTTAAACTGACAAGATGAAAGGACAGTAGGATGCTATTCTCTGCAATAATATTGTGATGATGTTTGTTACTATCGGGTGATGAAAATCAACCACTACTTAACTCCTGTTTCTCCTCTTACTTTACAAATACTAATTAGTATTCAAATCACTAAGGCACAGTGAGTAAGAGCTTCACAGAGATTATTCATATGCTTTCTGGTTGCTGGAGATCCAATTTATCCACATAGTAGATTGGACACACAGGAAATGACTAACATATGTGGTATTAAGTTGCATGAGGAAATAAGCTAAACAGGTAGAATTCTTTGAGTTGAAAGCTTATAAGAGCAAGAAAAAAAAAATCTCTCTTTCAAATAGCATTCAGATATTATACAGGGCTTGTTTATCCAGTTTATATCTACATGTAATATCATATATTACCATAGTATATATCTTGATACAAAGATGTTTCTTCCTTTTCCTATTGTTGCCATCCTGTGGTTATTGGCAAAGAAAAACAGATTCTGTGATATTATGCATACATTCAAGCAAAGTTCTACCCCATATGATCCTCATTTGCTTGGTCCTGAATATGGAAACTGAGTGGTTTTCAATGCACGATGCTCTTTCTAACCTCAAGAACATTCTAGAAATCTTCCCTTCGCTAGATCCAAATATCCTCCGTCTAGGTTGTCTTCACTCTTAGATTAGGAAAACTTTCCCTGTACTGTGTTATCTGTGCTGGTTCACCTAAGTTTTTTTCTCATCCCAGAATCCTATGATTCCTTCTTAGAATCAAGTAAAACCTGTATTATCTGTTCTATTTTTTTTCTTTTTTAAACTGAAATACTGAAATATTATGTTAGTTTCAGGTGTACTACATAATGATCTGACATTTGCATACATGATGAAAAGATCACCGTAAGTCTAGTAACCATCTGTCCCCATACAAAGTTATTGCAATACTCTTGACCACATTCTTTATGCTGTGTATTATATCCCCATGACTTATTATTATATAAATAGAGGTTTGTACCTCTTAGCCCCCTTCACCTATTTCACTGATTTTACAAGCCCTCTCCTTTCCAGCAAAACCCATTTGTTCACTCTATCTTTGAGTCTGTTTTCATTTTGCTTCTTTATTTGTTTTGTTTTTTAGATTCCACGTGTAAGTAAGATCATGTGGTATTTATCTTTCTCTGTCTGATTTATTTCACAAGCATAATACCTTCTTGACCCATCCATAGTTTTGCAAATGGTGAGATTTCATTTTTTTAATAGCTGAGTAGTCTGCCCTTGTAACATCTATACCACATTTCCTTTATCCATTTGTTGATGGACACTTAGATTGCTTTCATACCTTAGCTATCATATTGAATAAATAATGCTACAAGGAACACTGGAGTGCATGTATCTTTCAAGTTAACATTTTGTTTTCACAAGTAAAACTGCTGTATCATATGTTCATTCCATTTTAGTTCTATGACACACCTCTGTACTGTGTTCCACAGTGACTGCAGCAATTTACACCTCCATCAACTGTGCTAAGGCCCCTTTTCTACACATTCTCACCGGCACTTGTTATTTCTTGTCTTTTTGATAATAGCCATTCTGGCAGGTGTGAGGTAGTATCCCCTTGTGGCCTTCATTTGCATTTCTCTGATGATTAGTGATGTTGAGCATCTTTTCATGTGTCTTCTTTGAAAAAACACCTATTCAGGTCCTCTGCCAATTTCTTAATCAGGTTGTTTGTTTTATGATGTTGAGCTGCATGAGTTCTTTCTATAATTTGTATATTATAGATATACATTTGATCATCAGATATATCATTTGCAAATATAGATATACATCTGATCATCAAATATATCATTTGCAAATATCTTCTGCCATTCAGTAGACTGCCTTTTTGTTTTGTTGCTAATTTCTTCCACTGTGCAAAAGGCTTTTAGTTTGATGTAGTCCCATTTGTTTATTCTTGCTTTTGTTTCCCAGGCCCAAAGAGGCATATCCAAAAAAAAATATTGTAAGACCAGTGTCTGAGAATATACTGCCTGCGTTTTCTTCTAAAAGTTTTATGGTTTCATGTCTTACATTTGTCTTTAATCCATTTTTAGTTTATTTTTGTATACGGTGTGAGAAAGTATTTCAGTTGCTACTTCTGCGTTAACTCATGTTTTTCCTAATGGTAGTTATTGAAGAGGGTATTACTTGTTATTATATTATGGTAATTTTATATTATTATTATATTGTATTGTATTAATATATTTTTATCTCCTTTGAAATAGATTAATTGATTAAATAAGTATATTTCTGGATTCTCTATTCTGTTCAGTTGATCTATGTGTCTGTTTTTGTGCCAGTACAATCGAGTTTTGATTATTGTAGCTTTGTAGTTTAATTTGAAATCAGGGAGCATGATACCTCCAACTTTGTTCTTCTTTTCTCAAGATTGTTTTGGCTATTTGGAGTCTTCTGTGTTTCCATGCAAATTTTAGAATTATTTGCTATAGTTCTGCAAAAGTATTTTTGTAGAAATTATATTAAATCTATAGATTGTCTTGGGTAATATGGACATTTTATCAATATCAATGTTTCAAAATTTTCAGCACAGTGTATTTTTCCATTTGTCTGTGTCTTTAGTTTCTTTCATCAGTGGCTTATGGTTAGCTAAGTACAAGGCTTTTACTTCCTTGGTTGGGTTATCTCCTAGGTATTTTATTCTTTTTGATATAATTTTTTTAATTTTAATTTTTACTTTATTTTACTTTACAATACTGTATTGGTTTTGCCATACATTGACATGAATCCACCACAGGTGTACATGCGTTTGCAAACATGAACCCCCCTCCCACCTCCCTCCCCATAACATCTCTCTGGGTCATCCCCGTGCACCAGCCCCAAGCATGCTGTATCCTGCATCGGACATAGACTGGTGATTCGTTTCTTACATGATATAATTTTAAATAGGATTGTATTCTTCATATCTCTATCTGATAGTTTGTTATTAATGTATAGAAACACAACAACTTTTTGTATATTAATTTTATAATCTGAAACTTTCAGTTCAGTTCAGTTCAGTCGCTCAGTCATGTCAGACGATTTGCGACCCGATGGACTGCAGCACACCAGGCTTCCCTGTCCATCACCAACTCCTGGAGCTTACTCGAACTCATATCCATCATGTCGGTGATGTCATCCAACTGTCTCATCCTCTGTTGTCCACTTCTCCTCCCACCATCAATCTTTCCTACCATCAGGGTCTTTTCCAATGAATCAGTTCTTCACATTAGGTGACCAAAGTATTGGAGTTTCAGCTTCAGCATCAGTCATTCCAATGAATATTCAGGACTGACTTCCTTTAGGATTGACTGGTTTGATCTCCTTGCAGTCCAAGGGACTCTCAAGAGTCTTCTCCAACACTACTGTTCAAAAGCAATGATTCTTTGGTGCTCAGCTTTGTTTATAGTCCAACTCTCACAGCCATACATGACTACTGGAAAAACCATAGCTCTGACTAGATGGACCTTTGTTGGCAAAGTAATGTCTCTGCTTCTTAGTATGCTGTCTAGGTTGGTCATAGCTTTTCTGCCAAGGAGCAAGCGTCTTTTAATTTCATGGCTGCAGTCACCACCTGTAGTGATTTTGGAGCCCCCCAAAATAAAGTTTCTCACTGTTTTCATTGTTTCCCCCTTTATCTGCCACCTATTTGTCTGAAACTTTACTGAATCATTTATTAGTTCTAATAGTTTTGGTGACATCTTTAGGATTTGCTATATACAATATTATGTCATCTGCAGACTGTCTTCCTTTACAATTTGGATATCTGTTATTTTTTCCTTGTCTGATTGCTGTGGCTAGAACTTCCAATACTATGTTGAGTAAAACTGGCAAGAGCATACATCCTTCTCTTGTTCTTGATCTTGGAGTAAATGCTGTCAGCTTTTCATCATTGAGTATGGTCTTAGCTGTTGGGTTGTCATCAGTCAGTCAGTCAGTTCAGTCGCTCAGTCGTGTCCGACTCTTTGCGACCCCATGAATCACAGCATGCCAGGCCTCCCTGTCCATCACCATCTCCCGGAGTTCACTCAGACTCATGTCCATCAAGTCTGTGATGCCATCCAGCCATCTCATCCTCTGTCATCCCCTTCTCCTCCTGCCCCCAATCCCTCCCAGCATCAGAGTCTTTTACAATGAGTCAACTATTCGCATGAGGTGGCCAAAGTACTGGAGTTTCAGCTTCAGCATCAGTCTTTCCAATGAACACCCAGGACTTATCTCCTTTTGAATGGACTGGTTGGATCTCCTTGCAGTCCAAGGGACTCTCAAGAGTCTTCTCCAACACCACAGTTCAAAAGCATCAATTCTTCGGTGCTCAGCTTTCTTCACAGTCCAACTCTCACATCCATACATGACCACTGGAAAAACCATAGCCTTGACTAGATGGACCTTTGTTGGCAAAGTAATGTTTCTGCTTTTCAATATGCTATCTAGGTTGGTCATAACTTTTCTTCCAAGGAGTAAGCATCTTTTAATCTCATGGCTGCCATCACCATCCGGAGTGATTTTGGAGCCCCCAAAATAAAGTCTGATACTGTTTCCACTGTTTCCCCATCTATTTGCCATGAAGTGATGGGACCAGATGCCATGATCTTAGTTTTCTGAATGTGGAGCTTTAAACCAACTTTTTCACTCTTCTCTTTCACTTTCATCAAGAGGCTTTTTAGTTCCTCTTCACTTTCTGCCATAAGGGTGGTGTCATTTGCATATCTGAAGTTATTGATATTTCTCCCAGCAATCTTGATTCCAGCTTGTGCTTCTTCCAGTCCAGCGTTTCTCATAATGTACTCTGCATAGAAGTTAAATAAGCAGGGTGACAATATACAGCCTTGACGTACTCCTTTCCCAATTTGGAACCAGTCTGTTGTTCCATGTCCAGTTCTAACTGTTGCTTCCTGACCTGTATATAGGTTTCTCAAGAGCCAGGTTTGTCATATATGACCTTTATTGTTTTGAGGTATTTTATTCTATACCCCCTTTCTGGAGAGTTTTTATTTTTAAAAAATGGGTGCTGAATTTTATCAAAAGCTCTTTCTGATCATTCAGATTCTTTACTTTGTTAAATAGACATATCTTCCCTTGTGGCTTCTCTTGTGGCTCAGCCAGTAAAGAATCCACCTGCAATACAGGAGACCTGAGTTCGATCCCTGGGTTTGGAAGATCCCCTGGAGAAGGGAAAGGCTACCCACTCCAGTATTCTGGCCTGGAGAATTCCATGGATTGTATAGTCCATTGGATTGCAAAGAGTTGGACATGACTGAGCGACTTTCACTTCATCATGTTGATTTGCAGAGATTGAACCAAACCTGGGATGAATCCCACTTGATCTTGGTATATGATCCTTTTGAAGTGTTGTTGGATTTGGTTTGATAGTGTTTTGTTGAGGAGTTTTGAATCTATTTCATTCAGTTTTAAATCCAATATCAGTATTGGTCTATAATTTTCTTTTTTGGGAGGAGGTTGGGTCTTTGGTTTGGTATCAGGGTGATGCTGGCCTCATGGAATGTGTTAAGAAACATTTATTCTTCAATTTTGGGGGAAATAGTTTGAGGATAGGTGTTAACTCTTCTTTAAATATTTAGTAGAATTCATCTGTGAAGCCAGAAGATTTGGACTTTCATTCGTTGGGAGTTTTTAAATTAATGATTCAATTTCACTCCTGCTCATATTTTCAGTCAGTCTGCTCATATTTTCTATTTCTTCCTCATTCAGTCTTGGAAAATTGTGTATTGCTAAGGCAATGGCACTGCACTCCAGTACTCTTGCCTGGAAAATCCCATGGATGGAGGAGCCTGGTAAGCTGCAGTCCATGGGGTCGCACAGAGTCGGACACGACTGAAGCGACTTAGCAGCAAAGATGCATCCCATTCTTCTAGGTTGCCCGTTTTATTGGTATATAATTATTTGTAGTAAACTCTTTTAGTGTTTGTATTTCCACTCCATTTGATTCTTCTTTGTGTTTTCTGGCCCTGTTAAATTCTCATTGTGTTCATCCACTCTTCTCCTTAGTTTGTTGAGCATTTTTTACAATCATTACCTTAAACCATTTATCAGGTTGATTGCTTATCTCACTTTGTTTAGATCTTTTTCTGAGGTTTTGTCTTGTTCCCTCATTTAGAGTGTATTTCTCCATCTCCTCATTTCCCCTAATTCTCTGTGTTTATTTCTCTGTATTAAGTGAGTTGGTTATGGTTTTAGATCTTGGAGAAGTGGCCTCCTATGGGAGACTTCCTATGAAGCTCAGCAATATGCTAGTAACCAGAGCTGTATGCTCTGGGGGTGCCCACTATGTACTGCATAGGTCCTTCTGTTACCGTAGGACCAGCTGCTGACCTGCTATTGGGCAGGGCTAGGCCCTGGCAGTTTTCTGCATAGCCTTGGGTGTCCTTGGCTGGTTCTGGCCCACTGGTAGGCAGGTCCAGTTCCTGGCATGGCTGGTTTTGGAGCCTGGAGGACTGAGGTCTTGTTCTGCCCACTGATGAGAGGGGCCACATCCCAGGGTGATTGGCTGAAAGACCTTTGGGGACTACTCTATTTTTCTTTAATCAGACTCAAGAAGAGTTTAATTTTGTTACTCTTCTGTATTTGAGAGCATTATTATCTTTTTTTTTTCTTTACATTTATTAACTTTCTTATCTCCTATCTTTAAATTCCATATTTCTAGTTCTTTCAGTTTATTTTATTGATTTTTTTCCAATGTTCTTAAGAGATATACTAAAAATGCATCCTTTTTTTGTTATTTTTTCCTTGGTGATGCAAACATTTAAAGGCTAATATTTTCAGTTTTTAGTATAGCTTTTGCTGCAATGTTTCATAGGTTTTGATGTGATCTCCTTACATATACTTCTATGTGCATTTTTCCACAATAAAAAAATTAAGTGAAAAAAGTTATCCATGTTCATTTTAGGTCATGGCTTCTCCACATAAAATTTTAAATGGAGAATATCCTATCAATATCTTTGACATAACTGAATCCTAATCTTTTAATACAGAGTAAGTTTCTAAGTTGCCTTTAGACTTTTTTTTGGTTTTACATTTTTTTTATCTTTGAAGGATTTGCTTTTTGGAGGGTTATTTTTATGCTTAAGAACTTTATATTTTACAATAATTTTTGGCAAATATTCAGATACATACAGAAAAGAGTATGTCATAAATTTATGTCTTAATGAATTAACACAGGTGAATTGCTCATATAAATACTAACCAAATCAAGGAATAGAACATTACCAATCCCACCCCTTAAGAAGTTTTCTTTGTGTTCCTTCTAATTCACTAACTTTACCTTCTTCCCATAAGAAACTACTTATTTAATGTGTAATTTTAATGTAACTTGGTTTTACAATGCTTCCATTATAAATTAATGCTTTTTGTTCCCAGTTCAAGAACTCTCCTTCCCAAGTTTCTTAAAGTATTCTCCCTTGTTATTATGTTTCAGATGTTTCCATTGTGACATCTTTGACTCACAAATTATATAAGTGTATGTGATTAATCTCCAGAAATTGGAGTTATTTTCTAATTTTCTTCCTATTATTGACTTCTAGTTTAATCCTGCCATGATTAATTTTAGTCTTGTCAAATTTGTAGAGGCTTGCTTTATGATCCAGCATGGGATTAATTAAGGTTTGTTCCATGTACACCTGGAAGAATGTGAATTTTCTCACTGTCAGGTAGAATGTTCTGCTTATGTCTGTTGGTCAATTCTTCTTTACCTTTAATAATATTTTCACCTTAATTTTTTTTTTTTTTTGGTGAGAATGCCTAAGATCTACAATCTTAGCAGATTTCAAGTATATAATACAGTATTGCTAACTATAGTTACTATGCTGTATATTTAGATCCTCAGATTTATTCACCTTATAAATGGATGTGTGTACCACTGGATCAAGATATCCTCATTTCTCCCATCCCCAGCTCCTGGCAAACACTATTATACCCTCTGTCTCTTATAAGTTTGATTTTTCTTAGATTCCACATATGAAGTGATACCATATATTATTTGTCTTTCTCTGTCTGGCATATTTTACTTAGCAAAATGCCTCTAGACTGATCTAGGTTGTCCCAAATTGTAGTATTTCCTTTGTTCTCATGATGAATAAGATCCCATTGTATATACACATCTTCTTTATTCGTACATTCATTGGTGGACACTTAGGTTGCTTTCATATTTTGGCTTAGTGTGAGGAATGCTGCAATAAAAGATGGGAGTGCAGATATCACTTGTGATTTCCTTTCCTTTGAATATATACAGGAGTAGGATTTCTGGATCAAAGATTATTAATTCTTTGAAGAATTGTTTTCCAGAATGGCTATAGCAATTTACATTCCTACCAACATCATCAAAGATGAATTTTTGACTGCTTGTTTAGTCACCTAGCAAAAAAATATATAAATTCTCCCACTATCTTTGTAGACTTGGATACTCCTACTTTTAGGTCGATAAGTTTTGCTTTATAAAGAGACTTATAGCCAAATATATTATGCAGAACTTGTTTGCTATGTGATAGGAAAATGTAGTTTAAGACACCAGGGATATTTGAACATAAGCTATTGTTGTTGTTCAGTCACCAAGCCGTGTCCATCTCTTTGCAACCCCATGGGCTTCAGCACACAAGGCTTCCCTGTCCTTCACTATCTCCCAGAGTCTGCTCAAACTCATGTCCATTGTGTCAGTGATGCCATCCAACTATCTTATCTTCTGTCACCACCTTCTCCTCTTGCCCTCAATCTTCCCTACCATCAGGGTCTTTTCCAGTGAACAGGCTCTTCAAGTTAGGTGGCCAAAGTATTGGAGCATCAGCTTCAGCTTCAGTCTTTCCAATGAATATTTGGGACTGAGTTTCTTTAAGATTGACTGGTTTGATCTCCTTGCTTTCCAAGGGACTCTCAAGAGTCTTCTCCAGCACCACAATTTGATAGCATCAATTTTTCAGCACTCAGCCTTCTTTATGGTCCAACTCTCACATCTATACATGACTACTGGAAAAACCATAACTTTGACCATATGAACCTTTTTCAGTAAAGGATGTCTCAGCTTTTTAATACCTGTATAGGTCTGTCATTGCTTTTCTTATAAGGAGCAAATGTCTTTTAAGACTTAAGCCACTATCTGCAGAGATTTTGGAGCCCAAGAAAATAAAATCTGTCACTCTTTCCACTTTTTCCCCATCTATTTGACATGAAGTGATGGGACCAGATGCCATGATTTTAGTTTTTTGAATGTTGAGTATTAAGCCAACTTTTTCCACTCTCCTCTTTCACCTTCATCAAGAAGCTCTTTAGTTCCTCTTCACTTTTTTTTTCCATTAAAGTGGTGTCATCTGCATATCTGAGATTGTTGATATTTCTCCCAACTATCTTCACTCCAGCTTGTGATTCTTCCAGCCCAGCGTTTCTCATGATGTACTCTGCATATAAGTTAAATAAGCAGGGTAACAATATACAGCCTTGACATACTCCTTTCCCAGTTTTGAACCAGTCTGTCCAGTACTAACTGTTGCTTCTTGTTCTGCATATAGGCTTCTAGGGGGCAGGTAAGGTGGTCAAGTATTCCCATCTCTTTAAGAAATTTTCCACAGTTTGTTGTGATCCACACAGTCAAAAGCTTTAATGTAGTTAATGAAGCAGAAGTAGAATTTTTTAAATTTCCTTGCTTTTTCTATGATCCAGAGGATGTTGGCAATTTGATCTCTGGTTCCTCTGCCTTTTCTAAATCTAGCTTGTACAGCTGTAAGTTCTTGATTCACATATTGCTGAAACCTAGCTTGAAGAATTTTGAGCATAATCTTGCTAGCATGTGAAATGAGTGCAGTTGTTCGGTAATCTATATATTCTTTGGCATTGTCTTTCTTTGGGATTGGAATGAAAACTGACCTCTTCCAGTCCTGTGGCTACTGCTGAATTTTCCAGATTTGCTGGCTTATTGAGTACAGCACTTTAACAGCATCATCTCTTAGAATTTGAAATAGTTCAGCTGGAATTCCATCACCTCCACTAGCTTTGCTTGTAGTAATACTTCCTAAGGCCCACTTGACTTCACACTCCAAAATGTCTGGCCGGGTGAGAGACTACACCATCATGGTTATTCGAGTCATTAAGATCTTTTTTGTACAGTTCTTCTGTGTATTCTTGTCACCTCTTCTTAATCTCTTCTGCTTCTTTAGGTCCTTGCCATTTCTGTCCTTTATTGTTCCCATCTTTGCATGAAATGTTCCCTTGGTATCTCTAATTTTCTTGTAGAGATTGCTAGTCTTTCCCATTCTATTGTTTTTCTCTATTTCTTTGCATTGTTTACTTTAGAAGGCTTTCTTATCTCTCCTTGCCATTCTCTGTAACTCTGCGTTCAGTTGGGTATATCCTTCCCTTTCTCTTTTGCCTTTTACTTTTCTTCTTTTCTCAACTATTTGTCAGGTCTCCTGAGACAACCACTTTGCCTTTCTGCATTTCTTTTCCTTGGAGATGGTTTTTGTCACCACCTCCTATACAATGTTATAAATCTCTGTCCAAGGTTCTTCAGGCATTTGGTAGATTACCAGATCTAATCCCTGAAGCAATTCATCTGTCCACTGTATAATAATAAGGATTTGATTTAGGTCATATCTGAATAGCCTAGTGATTTTCCCTACTTTCTTCAATTTGAGACCAAATTTTGCAATAAAGAGCTCATGATCTGAGCCACAGTCAGCTCCAGGTCTTGTTTTTGCTGACTGTATAAAGCTTCTCCATCTTCTGCTGCAAAGAATATAATCAATCTGATTTTGGTATTAACCATCTGGTATTGTCCATGTGTAGAGATATCTCTTGTGTTCTTGGAAGATGGTGTTTGCTGTGACCAGTGTGTTTTCTTGGCAAAACTCTGTTAGCCTTTGCAATGCTTCATTTTGTACTCCAAGGCCAACTTGCCTATCACTCCAGGTATCTCTTGACGTCCTACTTTTGAATTCCAGTCCCCTGTGATGAAAAGGACATCTTTTTTTTTTTTTGGTGTTAGTTCTGGAAGTTCTTGTAGGTCTTCATAGAATCATTCAACTTCTGCTTCTTTGGCATTGGTGGTAAAGGGAACAGACTTGGTTTATTGTGATGTTGAATGGTTTGCCTTGGAGACGAACAGAGATCGTTCTGTTGTTTTTTGAGATTGCACTAAAGTACTGCATCTTAGACTCCTGTTGACTATGAGGGTTACTCCATTTCTTCTAAGGCACTCTTGCCCATAGTAGTAGATATAATGGTCATCTAAATTAAATTCATCCATTCCCATTCATTTTAGTTTGCTGATTCCTAAGATGTCATTATTCACTTTGCCATCTCCTGTTTGACCACAGCTAATCAACCTAGATAGTATATTCAAAAGCAGAGACATTACTTTGCTGACTAAGGTCCATCTAGTCAAGGCTATGGTTTTTCCTGTGGTCATGTATGGATGTGAGAGTTGGACTGTGAAGAAGGCTGAGCACCGAAGAATTGATGCTTTTTAACTGTGGTGTTGGAGAAGACTCTTGAGAGTCCTTTGGACTGCAAGGAGATCCAACCAGTCCATTCTGAAGGAGATCAGCCCTGGGATTTCTTTGGAAGGAATGATGCTAAAGCTGAAACTCCAGTACTTTGGCCACCTCATGCAAAGAGTTGACTCATTGGAAAAGACTCTGATGCTGGGAGGGATTGGGGGCAGGAGGAGAAGGGGACAACGGAGGATGAAATGGCTGGATGGCATCACAGACTCGATGGACGTGAGTTTGAGTGTACTCCGGGAGTTGGTGATGGACAGGGAGGCCTGGCGTGCTGTGATTCATGGGGTCACAAAGAGTTGGACACGACTGAGCGACTGAACTGAACTGAACTGAACTGAATTTACCTTGATTCATGGACCTAACATTCCAGGTTCTTATGCAGTGTTGTTCTTTACAACATTGGTCTTTACTTTCACCACCAGACACATCCACACCTGGGGATATTTTAAGAAACCAGGCACATTTGAACACAGGCTGTGCATTGGATAATATTAAGGAGTCGTTGCTAAATTTGTTAGATGTAGTGATATCTACTAGCAATACAGGCTAAAAGGATTATGGGCTGTTTTACATTTTATAGAATTTGCTTATAGGGACTTCCCTGGTGGTCCAGTGGCTAAGACTCCTTGCTCCCAGTGCAAGGGGCCCAGGTTAGATCCCTGGTCAGGGAACTAGAGCCCACATGCCACAACTAAGGTTTCACATGCTGCCGCAAAAGATCCTGTGTGCGACAACTAAGACCTGAGGCAGCCAAATGAATATTATTAAATATTAAAAAAATGAATTTGCTCATAGAATAAACTGAGAAGACTGAGAAATATATTTCCTTTAAGATTTTTATAACAAAGGTCTTTTGTTACTCACGAAGATATCATAGAGACATGATTGACAAGGATACGATTTATCACATGCTAAACAAATAGAGCTACTTGGCTTCCCATGACAAGCTGGCTTGGGAGTTTGTCAGAGGCGTTTAGTCAGACGTAGATACAGATTACATCTTTTCTTAAAGCCACTAATAGATGATTTTTCATTCTATCTTTTTCTAAACATGAGCCAACAAATATTTTTGGAAAAAAATATAGAAATGCAGTCATGGGCGGGTAGGAATATTTTCAGAGTGAAATCAGAAAACTCAGGTAATGGTTAATTTTATGTGTCAACCTGACTGGGCTGAGAGATGCCTAGGCAGCTAGTAAAATTCTGGAGTGTTTGTGAGGGTATTTCCGGAAGAGATTAGCAATTGATTCCATAAATTGAGTTAAGAAGATTGGCCCTCACCAGTGTGGGTGGGCATCACCTGATCCATTGACAGCATGAATAGGACCAAAGGGAGGAGGATAAAGGAGTCCCCTCTTTCTCTCTTGAGCTTGGACATCCATATATCTTGCTTTCAGACACTGGAGCTCCTGGCTGTCTGGCCTTTGGGCTCTGGGACTTACACTAGTGGCCCTCCAGTTTCAGGCCTTTGACTTTGGATTAGGGCTGACACCATGGGCTCCCCTGGCTCTCAGGCCTTCTGACTTGGACTCAATTATACCTCCAACTTACCTGGTTCTCCAGTTTACAGACAGCGGATCATGGGCCATCCTGGCTTCCATAACTGCATAAGCCAGTTCCTATGACAAATTTCCTTATATATGTCCTTGTAAGAAGGCATGGTTATATTCATTTGACAGATATGAAAACTGAGTTTCTGAAAGTGTAGATGACCTGTACAAAGCTCAGCTCTAAGTGCTGGGTGTTGTTGTTTAATTGCTCAACTGAGTCCAACAGCTGGGATTTAATCATAGATCCACTGGCTCCAAACCCTGTATTCTTTCTTGTATCATAAAACTATTGACTACCATGTGCTTCAAATTAAAATGATCATTTAACTACATTCATATGGGATTGTTTTCAAACATGCTAATTTTTTTCTTTTCCTTGATAATTATTTTGTTTATTTGCCACTTAATTACTTTTTTAAATTATAAAAGTATGCTTGCTTGTATTATTTTTTAAAATCAAATAATAAGAAAAGTATAGTTAATTCCCCTATTAACATCCCATGCCCTTCCTATAGATGTGTGCTTAGTCACTCGGTCGTGTTTGACTCTTTGCAACCCCATGGAGTGTAGCCTGTCAGGCCTCTCTGTCTATAGCAGTTTCCAGGTGAGAATACTAGAACGGGTTGGCATTTCCTTCTCCAGGGGATCTTCATGACTCAGGGATCAACCTGAGTCTCTTGTGTCTCCTGAATTGTCAGGCAGTCTTTTACCACTGTGCCATCTGGGAAGCTCTCTCCTATAGATGACCACTGTTACATTTCTTACATAGTCCTTATGAGAAATTTTATCTCTATATTCAAAAGCACACATGTTTTGGGTTTTTTTTGCTTATATGAATGTATATTTTGCAAATTTCTCTGTCCCTTTTCTTTTTCACTTAACATATCTTACACATATTTCCACATAAATATATATACATATATAGTTCTATATTTTCATTATTTATTTATGGCTTTTTTGGGTTTTTGCTGTTGTGCAAAGACTGTAGTTGGGTGACTCTAGTTGCTACTCTCTCTTTGCAGTGCAAGAGCTTCTCATTGCAGTGGTTTCTCTTGTTGCAAATCACAGGCTGTAGGCACATGGGCTACAGTAGTTGCAGCACGTGGACTCAGTAATTGTAGCTCACCAGCTCTGGTTCAACAGTTGTTGCACACAGGCTTAGCTGTCCTGTGGCATATGAGACCTTCCTGGGCCAGTTATCAAACCCATGACCCCTGAATTGGCAGGCAGATTCTTTATGCCTGAGCCATCAGAGAAGCCCCTATATTTTCATTTTAATGGCTACATATATCCACATTCCTTTGTATGGATGTATGTTATCCAGGTAACAAATCCCTATTAGAATTACTTCCTTTTTTTTTTTTTTTAATTGCAAACCATACTTCAATGGGCTTCGCTGGTGGCTCAGTGTTAAAGAGTGCACCTGCCATGCAGGAGACATAGATTTGATCCCTGGGTCAGGAAGATTCCCTGGAGAAGGGAATGGCAATCCACTCCAGTTTCTTGCCTGGAGAACTACATGGATGGAGGAGCCTGGCAGGCTACAGTCTATGGGATTGCAAAGAGTTGGACAAGACTGAGTGACTAACGTTCTGCAATGATCAGTGCTGTATGGATATCTTTGCATACTTATGTATTTGTCAAATTGAATTCAGTCAGTTCAGTCATGCAATTGTGTCTAACTCTTTGTGATCACATGGACTGCAGCACACTAGGCTTTCATGTCCATCACCAACTCCCAGAGCTTGCTCATACTCATATCCATCGAGTCAGCAATGCCATCCAACCATCTCACCTTCTCTCATCCCCTTCTCCTCTTGCCTTCAATCTTTCCCAGCATCAGGGTCTTTTCCAGTGAGTCAGTTCTTCACATCAAGTGGCCAAAGTATTAGAGCGTCAGCTTCAGCATCAGTCCTTCCAATGAATATTCAGGGTTGATTTCCTTTAGGATTGACTGGTTTGATCTCCTTGCAGTCCAAGGGACTCTCAAGAGTCTTCTCCAACAACACAGTTCAAAAGTATCAATTCTTTGGTGCTCAGCTTTCTTATGGTCCAACTCTCACATCCATACATGACTACTGGAAAAGCCATAGCTTTGACTAGATGGACCTTTGTCAGTAAGGTAATGTCTCTGCTTTTTAATATGTAGTCAAGGTTGGTCATAGCTTTTCTTCCAAGGAGTAAGCATCTTTTAATTTTATGTCTGCAGTTACCATCTGCAGTGATTTTGGAGCCCAAGAAAATAAAGTCTATCACTGTCAAATTGAATGAGATGCTTGAAAATCAAGATTACCTTCTAAGCATGTCCTAATTTTGATTATAATAAGTAATGAGACATAAATTTAAAGGGATCCAAGAGACCCAGAAGTCAGTTAAAAACAGTTACTATATAGCACCTTTAATCTCTACTGAAAGCACATTTAGTCAATATTCATATATTCCCACATTGACTTCAGTCTGCTGCCAGTCAGCAGAATTCTTTCAAATATATGAGCTGTCTGGATTCACTGTGTTTTACCAAGATGATCATGGAGGGTTTCGCCTCCAAGTGAATGACATCTTCAAAGGGCAAGTAAGTTTTGATTCTTTTAATTACCTTCTCTGAGGTAAAATCTTTTGGGTTATCCCAACTCCCTCATCCTAATTGTTAAAGTAATAGTTCAGCATTCTGGATCTGTTTACTGAACAGAGATTTTCCACAAACTCTGCAGTCTTTACCCAGCGAATCTGTGGCAATAACGTGAAGGATTTTTTTTGCTAAGAAAGAAGCATGTACTTCCCAATACATCTTATTTGTGAACAACTGTTACCTCACAGTTTCATATTTCTTTTTTTCTTCAAGAGACAAAAAGGTTGTTAAATACATGAAGTGATTTGACTAAGGATTTATTGGAATGAGGGTAAATTCCTATAAGTAAAAATGCTGTCTTCAATGGTATGCCTTCTAAATTTTGATAATTATTGTTAAAATGCTATCTAATATCGTTTAAATGTAAACCCTTACCTATCTCCACATACACATTCTGGAAGTTACTAATTGTAATTGTGGAAAATATTATTTGTATAATATGAAGTCTTGGTTTTCAATTGCATTTTTAACTTATGAATGTGTTCTAGCATCACATATTTCTTTTATTTATGAACTGCCCAACTGAGAATTTCTGTTAAGCCTCTCAAAGGAAATTGGGAAAATCATCCCATGATGGGTAAATATGAAGGCAGATAAGTCCAAATTCTCTTTGCAAACCAGATTCTTTTCTGTAGGACAGCTCAGATTTTTTAGTACATTCACAAGCACTGTGACTCTCTAAGGGAAGGAATAGGTTTGAAGGAAAATCATTTCACACTCCTCCTCACCTGTAACCTTTCTTACCACAATAGTTTTGGTTTTGTTTTAAATATTTGTTTGTTTGTTTGTTTGGCTGCACCCAGTCTTAGTTGTGGCACTTAGGACCCTTACCACAGCAGTTATAATGACTTCACCTCTGGTTCCTAAATGCTGTGGAAATATTATTTATGAATATATATTTCTACAAACTGTAAAGTAAAAGTTTATTTGTTATTCACTATACAGTTCTGTTATATTTTTATCTTCAACAACTGTCTTATGTGATGATCAAAAAGGGGGTTGGATAGTATAACTGATTATCTTCCATCAAGCACTGAACACTGTTTCCCCTCCCCTTGACTCCAGTTGGCCTTGTGACTTGCTGTGACCTATAAAATGTGACAGAAGCAATGGTGGGCAAGTTCTAGGCCTTGCACCTAAGAGTTCTGGCAGGTTCTCCTTTCGCTTATTTTTATAGAGTAAAACAAGAATTGAACCATAATTGTAGGAGAGGAAGAGAGACTCCAGCAGCTCCCAGTCATTTTTTGCTGAGGTGCCCAACATGTAGGTGAAATCATCTTGGACATTCCAGGTTCATGTGAAGCTCCTGGCTGACTGCAGTCACATTAGGGATCCTAGTGAAGAGGAAGAACCACCAACTGAGACTGCTCACTTCTCAGAATCATGAAAATAAAAAATTGAAACACTAAGGTAAGTACTAAAATAGTACCTAGAGAGAAAATATTGTGAAATATAAAATAAAAACCAATTGTCAAGAAAATGAGCTCAGTGTAGATGGACAGGGAAGACCCCAAACAAGCAGGAGAGTACAGAATTCAAGTTAGGGTACAGTGGCTGGGACCAGTATTCTAGATATGTGTTTCCAGTATAACTGTTTTCGATGATGGAAATATTCATCTGTGACTATTGACAATTTTAAATTTAAATTTTAAATGCATTCATCCATGGAGCTGAATTTTAAATTTTATTAAATTTTAATTAATTACTTTTAAATTGAAATAGGTCCATGTTGCTAGTGACCACCATTTTAGGCAGGGTAGCTGCTATATTACATGTCAGACTTCATCTTGATGAAGGGATAAAAATCAATAACCTGACCCCAAATTGTATTTTTTCATCTGTGCTCCTCAGGATTCTGAGAGGGACTTCATTCTACTGAGACCTTGATCTGCCTAGGAGTCTCAGCAGAGAATGACTGTATAATCTGTCAACATATCTATTTGGAGAACCAAGAATTAGAATTCCTCTTATTACGGTCCCTGCATAAACAGAGGTGGGACTGAGAATAATAGCTTTTAAAAAATCTGTCTTTGCCTTTTATTCTATGTCCATAAATAGTCTTGAGGTAAAAGCACCTACTATAAAGGCAATTTCTAAGAACTTTAATTAGGGTATGGAAATGCAAACCCAAACTTATACATATGTATGTGGGGTTTCCCAAACTTCTTTAATATAGAAATATTTTGTGTGCATGACCTCTATTAACCTCTTAACAGCAGCCATAGGACACATTTGAGGAATGCCCTTCTAGAAAACTGCAGAATTTTTATTAAACTGGGCTAAATGTCATAATGAAATATTGAACACTTCAACCATGAATACTACATGATAACTTTCCAAAATCAATTCCATTTCCTTAATTAGGAAATTAATCATTTGAGATTATTAAACAAATATGAGGCAAGATTAAAATGATGATTTTCATTTCCTTATGGGTTAATTTTTAAATATTTAACAAAAATAGATTAATACTTTTCTCAGAGAAGCCAAGATTGTAGCTGAGATTTAATTTAATTATATGATACCTAGGCTCCAAAATTTTCAAACATTGTTTTTAACATTCGTACCTCCTGAAGGCAATATTGACATTCATATGAATAAATATCATTCTTCTTCTATACCCATCTGGCAGTAATGGTTTTCCAAAGAGCCAAGGACAAATAATTATTTCAAGGACTCTTTTTTTGCTGGAAAGAAATTCTTACTTTCTTAGAATAGAATTTGTTCTGCTTTACTGTCTGATTTAACAGCAGCGAAACTGAAAATGTATTATTTCTACTGCCTCTGTGCCCTCAAAAGACTCTCTCATCCTCTGGAGATTTTTCCAGTTGGTTCATCAAATTAAGGTAAACCAGCAGATTATTCCAGTTGCTTAAATATCTGGTTAAGATGTGAGAAGATCTCTCTTTTCCCCAAATTCCTGTATACGGAATTTTATTGTCAACAGCAATCCTCAAAGATCATCTTCCTTCATGTTCTTGTGTTGGCTGTATATTAGGATGAGGATGGGGAAGGGGTAGTTCTAAAAATACAGATTCCTGGGCCCCACTCCAGACAAATCTGAGCAGGGGGAGAGCAAGCAGGCTTAGATACCCTTAAAGCCACTTTTGGAGATTCTAGTGACTATTACTGCATTTCGGACTCTTTTGTTGACCATGATGGCTACTCGATTTCTTCTAAGGGATTCCTGCCCATAGTAGCAGATATAATGGTCATCTGAGTTAAATTCACCCATTCCAGTCCATTTTAGTTCACTGATTCTTAGAATGTCGACGTTCACGCTTGCCATCTCCTGTTTGACCACTTCCAATTTGCCTTGATTCATGGACCTGACATACCAGGATCCTATGCAATATTGCTCTTTATAGCATCAGACCTTGCTTCTATCACCAGTCACATACACAGCTGGGTATTGTTTCTGCTATGGCTCCATACCTTCATTCTTTCTGGAGTTATTTCTCCACTGATCTCCAGTAGAATATTGGGCACCTATGACCTGGGGAGTTCCTCTTTCAGTATGCTATCATTTTGCCTTTTCATACTGTTCATGGGGTTCTCAAGGCAAGAATACTGAAGTGATTTGCCATTCCTTTCTCCAGTGGACCACATTATGTCAGACCTCTCCACCATGCCCACCCATCTTGGGTGGCCCCACAGGGCATGGCTTAGTTTCATTGAGTAGCCATCATGGTCAACAAAAGAGTCCAAAATGCAGTACTTGGATGCAGTCTCAAAAATGACAGAATGATCTCTGTTTGTTTCCAAGGCAAACCATTCAATTTTACGGTAATCCAAGTCTATGCCCCAACCAGTAACGTGGAAGAAGCTGAAGTTGAACGGTTCTATGAAGACCTACAAGACCTTTTAGAACTAACACCCAAAAAAGATGTCCTTTTCATTATAGGGGACTGGAATGCAAAAGTAGGAAGTCAAGAAACACCTGGAGTAACAGGCAAATTTGGCCTTGGAATGTGGAATGAAGCAGGGCAAAGACTAATAGAGTTTTGCCAAGAAAATGCACTGGTCATAGCAAACACCCTCTTCCAACAACACAAGAGAAGACTCTACACATGGACATCACCAGATGGTCAACACCGAAATCAGACTGATTATATTCTTTGCACCCAAAGATGGAGAAGCTCTATACAGTCAACAAAAACAAGACCAGGAGCTGACTGTGGCTCAGATCATGAACTCGTTATTGCCAAATACAGACTTAAATTGAAGAAAGTAGGGAAAACCACTAGACCATTCAGATATGACCTAAATCAAATCCCTTATGATTATACAGTGGAAGTGAGAAATAGATTTAAGGGCCTAGATCTGATAGACAGAGTGCCTGATGAGTTCTGGACAGAGGTTTGTGACATTGTACAGGAGACAGGGATCAAGACCATTCCTATGGAAAAGAAATGCAAAAAAGAAAAATGGCTGTTCGAGGAGGCCTTACAAATAGCTGTGAAAAGAAGAGAAGCAAAAAGCAAAGGAGAAAAGGAAAGATACAAGCATCTGAATGCAGAATTCCAAAGAATAGCAAGAAGAGATAAGAAAGCCTTCCTCAGCAATCAAAGCAAAGAAATAGAGGAAAACAACAGAATGGGAAAGACTAGAGATCTCTTCAAGAAAATTAGAGACACCAAGGGGACTTTTCACGCAAAGATGGGCTAGATAAATGGTATGGACCTAACAGAAGCAGAAGATATTAAGAAGAGGTGGCAAGAACACACAGAAGAACTGTACAAAAAAGATCTTCACAACCAAGATAATCACGATGGTGTGATCACTCATCTAGAGCCAGACATTCTGGAATGTGAAGTCAAGTGGGCCTTAGAAAGCATCACTACGAACAAAGCTAGTGGAGGTAATGGAATTCTAGTTGAGCTATTTGAAATCATGAAAGATGATGCTGTGAAAGTGCTGCACTCACTATGCCAGTAAATTTGGAAAACTCCACAGTGGCCACAGGACTGGAAAAGGTTAGTTTTCATTCCAATCCCAAAGAAAGGCAATGCCAAAGAAAGCTCAAACTACCACACAATTGCACTCATCTCACACATTAGTAAAGTAATGCTCAAAATTCTCCAAGCCAGGCTTCAGCAATACGTGAACCGTCAACTTCCAGATGTTCAAGCTGGTTTTAGAAAAGGCAGAGGAACCAGAGATCAAATTGCCAACATCTGCTGGATCATGGAAAAAGCAAGAGAGTTCCAGAAAAACATCCATTTCTGCTTTATTGACTATGCCAAAGCCTTTGACTGTGTGGATCACAATAAACTGTGGAAAATTCTGAAAGAGATGGGAATACCAGACCACCTGACCTGCCTCTTGAGAAACCTATATGCAGGTCAGGAAGCAACAGTTAGAACTGGACATGGAATAACAGACTTGTTCCAAATAGGAAAAGGAGTACGTCAGGGCTGTACATTGTCACCCTGCTTATTTAACTTCTATGCAGAGTACATCATGAGAAATGCTGGACTGGAAGAAACACAAGCTGGAATCAAGACTGCCGGGAGAAATAGCAATAACCTCAGATATGCAGATGATGCCATCCTTATGGCAGAAAGTGAAGAGGAACTAAAAAGCCTCTTGATGAAAGTGAAAGAGGAGAGTGAAAAAGTTGGCTTAAAGCTCAACATTCAGAAAATGAAGATCATGGCATCCGGTCCCATCACTTCATGGCAAATAGATGGGGAAACAGTGGAAACAGTGTCAGACTTTTTTTGGGGGGGCTCCAAAATCACTGCAGATGGTGACTGCAGCCGTAGAATTAAAAGATGCTTACTCCTTGGAGGGAACGTTATGACCAACCTAGACAGCATATTGAAAAGCAGAGACATTACTTTGCCAACAAAGGTCCGTCTAGTCAAGGCTATGGTTTTTCCTGTGGTCATGTATGGATGTGAGAGTTGGACTGTAAAGAAAGCTGAGTGCTAAAGAATTGATGCTTTTGAACTGTGGTGTTGGAGAAGACTTGGACTGCAAGGAGATCCAACCAGTCCATTCTGAAGGAGATCAGCCCTGGGATTTCTTTGGAAGGAATGATGCTGAAGCTGAAACTCCAGTACCTTGGCCCCCTCATGCGAAGAGTTGACTCATTGGAAAAGACTCTGATGCTGGGAGGGATTGGGGGCAGGAGGAGAAGGGGACGACAGAGGATGAGATGGCTGGATGGCATCACGGACTCGATGGACACGACTCTGAGTGAACTCTGGGAGTTGGTGATGGACAGGGAGGCCTGGCGTGCTGTGATTCATGGGGTTGCAAAGAGTCGGACACGACTAAGTGACTGAGCTGAATTGAACTGAATGACAGTTACACCTTTGAGCTAGTTCATCCTGCTCACTTACAGACAGGTAGACTAAGGACCAGATGGCTAAGTGCGACCAATGTCATCATTTTGTTTCTTATTATTTGAGGCCATCAAAACTAGAGTAGTCTGAAAAGGGGTGGTTTTCCAGAGTGTGCACAAGTCACTAGGATTATAATTGTGTGCGTGTGTGTGGTGGGGGGGGGGGGGGTGTCTTCAGGACCATCCCTCGGTGAAAGGAGGATAATGTGGGAGGGCCCCTACCTAATTGTTCATTTATCAAGGTTCTTCATATTTTATTTAAAGAGAGGGTTCCACTTCTAAAGTTATGCCAAGTCTCAAAAGTAACTTCTCTAAAAAGGAATGTATCTCAGGAGGCAGACACCAGTTCAACTATTAGTGAAATGTGAAAAGAAACAGAAGAGTGTTTGTTCTTAAATCACATTTTTTTCCAGGTGTTTGATTAGCTCTAAGGGACTATCTAATCTCAAATATTTGCACCTATGAAAAATATGTGTAGCAAGTAAGAATCTCAGACCACAAGTGCAGGTTTTTGAAATGTGTTTCATTTTTATACAACTGACTTAATCACTATTTTTATCTTCTATTGCCCTGATATCAATGGCAACCCACTCCAGTACTCTTGCCTGGAAAATCCCATGGACGGAGGAGCCTGGTAGGCTGCAGTTCATGGGGTCGCTAAGAGTTGGACACAACTGAGCGACTTCACTTTCACTTTTCAGTTTCATGCATTGGAGAAGGAAATGGCAACCCACTCCAGTGTTCTTGCCTGGAGAATCCCAGGGATGGGGGAGCCTGGTGGGCTACCATCTCTGGGATCGCACAGAGTCGTACATGACTAAAGCGACTTAGCAGCAGCAGCAGCAGACCTGATATCTGATACACTTTGACCCTGTTCAGGGTATTTAGGTAATTACAAGGTATCACAGAGGGACTTTGATCCCTGATCCTATCTGCCCTCAGTGGTATCCTTTGAAATAACATCTTTCCCATCTGGCCTCAGGTCATGGGTACCTGTGTGTCCTGTTTACTCCTAATCACAAAGTCTCTTAGGTCCAGCTCTCTATGAGCGGCCTGTCCCCATCACTTGGCCTCTCAGGAAAGCAGGAAAGCATTCTGCTGTTTCCCCAGCCTTCTTGGGTTTGGGGGACCATGAGAGGGTGTCTCAGGCTCCCCTGGGCAGACACTCCTCCACCATGTCTACTGATTCCTCACCATGCTGCTGAGGGGAGACCCATAAAGCTTGCTGCCTCTCTCTGTTTCATACAGGAAGTGAGTGAGGCATAGCTCTCCTTTGGAGCCCCAAATCTTTTCGAGGACATGCCCTAGCAGTGGAGACCAAGGTACAAGAGCCTCTGCAGAAAACGAAAGTGTCTAAGTGTGCTCTGATTCTCTCTTTATGGATTATCATAGCTGAGAGGGTGGGAATACTGTCTTGAATTGAGAATATTTTCTTTGAGAGCCATTATTCTGTTCTAAAGCATTCAGAATCCAGGCTCTTGCAACTCTTTTATCTCAAGACAGCTATTTTTGCTGTCTTGCCAAAGACCTATTTTAATACTCAACAGTAGAGCCTGCTTATTCTTCCTTTCTCTTGTGTCATCTCTTCCCAGAAGCTACTCCAGTGGAGGTGAGGAGAGTGGAAAGAGGCAAAAGTGGACAGGGGAAAAAAAAATGCATCTGGTGATATACCTTTGAGGACTTCCCTGGTGGCTCAGACGGTAAAGCATCTGTCTACAATGTGGGAGACCAGGGTTTGATCCCTGAATTGGGAAGATCCCCTGGAGAATGAAATGGCAATCCACTCCAGGACTATTGCCTGGAAAATCCCACGGACAGAGGAGCCTGGTAGGCTACAGTCCATGGGGTCGCAAAGAGTCGGACACTACTGAGCGACTTCACTTAATATACCTTAATATCATATCTTTCTACACATGTGTAAGGGGGAAATACCGATCAGGTTCTGATCAACTGCTTGACTTCTCTTCAATTCTTATCACTGTTTCATCCCTTCTTCCTTGTTTCATATATTCTCTAACTGAGACATGCTGTATAATTCGAGGAGCCCAGCACAAAATAAAAATGCAAGGCCTCTCATTCAAAAATTACTACTAATTTCAAGACAGCTATGGCAGAACATTAAACCATGCACAGGGCCCGTTTGAACACAATGGCCTGGGTCAAAAGCCAGCCTTGTTTCTAACCCTTAAAGGATCTCTTTCCTTGACTTTTATTGGACTGTTGTTTGTATTGTCAAAAGAAAACTCAAATATCTTTACTTGATATGAATAACTTTTTGAATGAGAAATGAGACCAGGGAGCTTCCCAAAACTTGTGTGAAATACAGAGGTGTGAAATTACAGGATGGCTTGTAAATGCAAAGAAGGATGCTCTTTAGCCTTTCCCATTATCAGTTATTGAGGGATTCCAGACTGCAGGAAATTGGTGAAAAGTGGTTATCTTATACCATTTGGGGAAGATGACTGAAGTTTATGATTATCAAAGGAATTGACAAGAAGTAACCTAAGTCACATTTCACTTATATTCATGAAATAAACTAGATTAAGTTTTGTGTAAGTGGCTTAAGTGGTTTTTGTCAGCTTTAGGGATTTTTAAACCTGGTTTTCATTTCATTTTATTTTAAAAGTCTTATCAAAATAACTTAAGACAATGTAAAGTTCCTGCGATAGGAATTCATTTGATAAATTACAGAATTTCCATATGATAGACAGCTATGCAGTTATTTATAATCAACAAAATATTTTAATTTATTAAACAACATGGGAAAATGTTATCATGATTCTGTACACTGGAAATGTTAATACACTTGCCATTCACATTGTCAGGGAAATAGCCCCACCCGGGTATCTTGCAACCGAGAGCAGGGCCTTGTTTTACCACGTGATTCCTCATTCTACCATTGTTGATTGCCTCAGGAGAGTAACAGATCCAAGAGTGACCACCCAGTAGACTCGACAGCAACCTATTGTCTGTAAGGACTTGATGGAAAAATGAACAGGGTAATGTTTGAAACCTGTACTAAAGACTCAGAAACTATGAGACGATAAGAATGAGAGCTCAGTTAAAAGGTCATAGGGTTGAGTTGAAGATTGAGAAATTGCTGTAAGACTGAAATTATGAGGAAGCAGAGATTCTTAAGGAGACAGAGCAATTGAAAGTGGGGCAAAAAGTCAGATGGAGAGCAGCCAGCCAAATTGTCAAGCATCCCTGCAGCGGGGACTCCAGCTCCTGCTGTGGAGGTCTTGGCAGATGCTTGGGATCCAGATCTGAAGTCCAGCCCTTTGTGCAAGGAACCAGCCCCTGCCCTTAGATTTCCAAGAGAGTTTGCTTGTCATTCTTTCTAAATCCTTTCAGGAATGTCCTCAGTGGATTTCTGTCTTGGAACTGTTACAGGGGTGTATAGGCTATGAGCCCAATTTTATATTTGTAATGTGTGCTCACATGTATCTATGGATATGAGGTAAAGTCACCAACTTACTAATAAAATTCTTAAATGTACCAAGATTATGTGGCTTCCTTATTTCTCCATTAACAGAACTGATTCCCTGAAAGATACTTCTCATTGGGCGCCTGTGACAATTCTGCTTGGCAGTGCTCCAGTCTTCTGTGGCGTAAATGTTTCCATCTACTTTACACAGTTATTTAAAGTTCAGGACTTCCCTGGTTGTCCAGTGGTTAAGAATCCACCTACCAAAGCAGGGAACACAGGTTTGATCCATGTTCCGGGAAGATCCCACATGCTCTGGAGCAACTAAGCCCATGCATCACAGCTGCTGAGCCCACTGGCCCCAGCTACTGAAGCTCGTGCACCCTAGAGCTCATGCTCCACGAGAGAGTAGCCCCTGCTAACCACAACTAGAGAAAGCCCATGTAAAGTAATGAAGATCCAGTGCAGTCAAACAAAAAAAGTTCACCCCCCCCCCCCAGGTTTTTGTTAAAAAATATACCTGCATGTAAACAAAATAGCATATTTGTAAGGCTATTCATTGCAGCAGTACTTGTAATAGCAAAATTTTATCTATGTCCATCAATAAAGAGTTCAATAAATTATGAAATATTCTTATACACTACTCTCCAAAAAACAAACAAAAGAATGAGTACCCTGTGTACAGCCCTGAAACAGAAATCCAGTGATACATTTTACATGGGAAGAAAGGTCAAAATAGTTATGCTATCTTTGCTTTAAGAAAATGAAAAAATAAGATTAAAAATATATATTAGCTACTCTAGTAATAGCATAAAGAAACTCTGAAAAGATACACAAGAAACCAATTAAAATTGTGCTCTTTGAGAAGAATACTGTTGGGAGATTAGGAATGGGGTGGGTGGGAAAGAAAGTCATTTCCATACATTGTTGCAATGTACGGATCATACAACTATATTACTATAAAAATGCAGCACATTGTGTAAACAATAGCATTCAATCTGTGATTTCAGATACTATCTTTTGTGTGACTCTGAGTGAAATGACCCATCCCTCAGATTTACCCTAATTTTCCCTGAATAGCATCTGGTTAGGGTAGATTAAGTTATCTCATAGCGGTGGAGTGTGGTGAACTTGGAGGTTGGTGATCATAATTTATTCAACCTGCAGGCTGGTGACCTCTCGCTTCTGCCTGGTCATGTCTTCCCTCTGGCACTGCAGCTGAAGTTGGCAACCCTCCCGTACTGTCTGGTCTCAGTGTGGTCTGGCCCAGCGGTGCTGCCAGCCTGAGTTGGCCTTAACTTAGAGCTTGATAGTGCTCTAGCATTCCTGGGGCTCTCCATAGCCTCTGTCTGGCTCTGCTTTGAGTCTGATCCAGCAGCCCCTCCTAAAAGATCATTCCTTCCAGGCCTGCTGACTTCTATAGAGAAATCTTCTGATTTGATCCCACCCCACACCCCACTTCCCACCTCTACTATCTGGAAACTCTGAACCCAATTAGTGGCACGCAGGAAAGCTAAACCTTCTTCCTGTGTGTATCTCCCAGGGAGAGAACATCCCAGTTCACACTAATGTGGTCAGCTTCCACACTGGTGTGTGGGAAACTTGCAAGTGTATCTTCCCAAGAGACCCAGGAAGAGATCCTGGCCCAAGGACCCGCCGTTAGCATCCTGGTCACTTTTCTTACATGGTCTAGAGCGGGATTTTGTTTCTTAATTTTTACTTTTAAAAGGAGCAAGTGTTTACGTGTTAGTTTTCTGTTATGAGTGGTGAGAATATGGGAGTTGGATGTATTGCCCTTTGTATTTTTCTTATTTTTTCTTAATATTATTGTTTAAAATTTAAAAACAAAAATTCAGTCAAGCTGTAGGTTTACTGGTGTTTCAAGGCCATTTTTAGAACGATTTTTGGGGGGCAAGCTGGGATTTGATTCAGTATCATCATTGGTTTGTGAGCTGCACAAAAAGTGAGGTGGGGAGGGGTTTTGTTGCTGTTCAGAGGCTAAGTTGTGTCAGACTCTTTGCAATCACATGGACTGCAGCACACGAGGCTTCTTTCTATCTCCCAGTGTTTGCTCAAATTCATGTCCATTGAGTCGGTATTGGGAGGGGTTTAGAAAATTAAATATGGAAGATAATCCACCCCCCCCCCCAACACACACACATATACAAACACAATATCTCTTCCACTAAAGTTGTTGCAAAACAGAAGTTTTTTGGCTAGTTCAGACCAGGCCTAGGAAACAGATGTCTGAATTTGCCTGTAATGCAGGAGACCTGCGTTAGATCCCTGGGTGAGGAAGATCCTCTGGAGAAGCAATGGCAACCCACTCCAGTATTCTTGCCTGGGAAATTCCATGGACACAGGAGCCTGGCAGGCTACAGTCCGTGGGTTGTGAAGGGTCGGACATGACTGAGCGACTAACACAAGAAATATAAAGGGAGATAGCTTATGTGGTTCTTCCATAATTCACTTTTCTTAGGTATCAAAATTTGGTCCTTGATGTCCATCCTGTTTGGTCAAGTGAATATTGACCTTCTTTCTTAGTAACAGCAGATTTTATTTGAGGTAAAAATGTACTCAGAAAAATACTGCCTCTTTGGAAATTTGCCTCCAGATTTCATTCATGTAAAAAATAACTCCTGTGTTTTTAAGCCACTGTAGTTGGGTTTCTTTTAACATCAACCTGACTTAATTCCTAACTGATACAATCATGGGCAGGAATTTGTTCATTCATTCAACAGATTGTTATTGAGAATCCAGGTCCTAGGCATTGTGCCAAGCATTGAGTATTCTGGCACCAGATACTGGAAAAATGAGGGGGGAAGTAATTATAATTACAGTTAGGCTGAGGTCTTTTTTCCATCTGCCCCATACTCCCCAAGTCCACTCTCCATGCACCCTGCTTTGTACCCCTGGGAGGCTGGCTATATGGATGTCACCAGTGAGCTCCCTTATTCTTTGGTTCCAGTTGAATTATTTATTCCCCCAGCTCCCTCCCTGTGGGATTGCTACACACTGACTTGGTCTGTCTACTGAAAGTTCCAGATGCTCTTAGGAAGCCCTCTCCAGCTATTCTCTCTGTCCCCGGTCTCTGGTGCATGCTAAGTCGCTTTAATCATGTCTGACTCTTTGCGACACTATGGACTATAGCCCACCAGGCTCCTCTGTCCATGGGATTCTCTAGGCAAGAATGCTGGAGTGGGTTGTCATGCCCTCCTCCAGGGCATCTTTCAACTTAGAAACTGAACCCACATCTCTTGTGTCTCCTGCATTGGCAGGCAGGTTCTTTAACACTGGTGCCACCTGGGAAGCCCCAGGTTCTGCTAAATGTCCCCCTTTCTTACTTATTTAGGTCTCAGGTGAATAGTACAGTTGTACTAAGCTTGGGGTTTCAGCACATCCTAGGCCTTTATAAAGAGCTCCTTTTAAAAAATATTCCTCAAATTAATCTATTGGATGGGCCATCTTTTTCTTTCTAATGACACAGCTATCATTTGTCAAGAACCTTTGTGCTAAGAAACTATCAGATGTGCCATTTCACTGAATCACTACAGTCTTGTCCACACTTTGGCAAGACTGAAGAGCAGAAATGAACTCTAACCGAGTTGTTAACTCTGCTCTGTTGCTCAGTCATGTCCAACTGTTTGTGCCCCATGAGACCTTTTTGTAGCCCACCAGGCTCCTCTGTCCACAGGATTTCCCAGGCAGAATACTGGTGTGGGTTTCCATTTCCTTCTCCAGCAGGTCTTCCCAACCCAGGGTTCAAACCCACATCTCCTGCCTTTGCAGGCAGATTCTTCACTGCTGAGCCACCTGGGAAGACCTCAAGTTGTTAACTAGGTTATTTTCTTTTTGTAACCAGGAAACTTACAGAAATAGGCTCACAGATATCAGCACAGTCAGCATTTATCATGATTGTGCCCCTCCATCTTGCTCCTCACTGCCCTTCTCCTTTCTGCGCCTCTGGCTCTCAGTATCCTGGTGCTGCCTCCTGGGGCTCAGTTCCTTCCTGGTGTCTCTCTCCACTTGGCCATCCCAGTAGTGCTCCAGGCTTTGGCCACAGTTACCTTCCCTGAGCCTCAAGCTTTCAGAACACTGCCCTCCTTCCTCTCCAGAAACGCAAGTTATCTAAATAGTGATACTGCAATACTTGCCAATAATTAGTCATGATTACCTCTCTGAGGGGTAGCAAGAACTCTAGTTGACCCATTACTGCCATCTAAACGAAGGGTTTAACCTGTACTGGTAATTTTAGAGAGGGCTGTGATGATTAGAAGAGACATTTTGGTAGTTATGTCTTTATTGACTGCAGATCCACTTGGTATAAAGTGGTCTTATGCAAGACACTAAGAAAATATCTCATATTTGCTTTATGGCAGTTTTCCACCAAAGTAATCTGATTCCTGAATTTATTTTCCCTAATGTATCTTTTAAAATTCCAAGTTATATATTCCACATATATAGAAGGAGAGGAATTCTCCAGGCAACATGTAGAATTAATATAGGTTAAAAAAAAAAAAAAAAAGATCATTTTTGATGGTGAAAAATAGTCCCTGCTACCTTTCCTTTGTATAGAAAAAGTCCAGCCAAGTCCATTTATAAGTACAAAGCAAAATAAGAAATTTAGCTTCCTAAACACTTTCACATTCTCTTTCCAAGTTATAACACATTTTTAAGAAAAGATTTATGTCCAAAAGTGCATCAGTATGTTTCCCCAGACAACGTACATTCTATATCTTCAACTTATTTGTTTCTAGTATTACTGGGAGGCAGGGGGAAAAAAATTTCAAATAGTTCTAGTTACATAACTAAACCTGCATGCCAGGAATTCTTAGAATCACAGTTCCAGAAGCAGCCCTCCAAATGTGCATGTCCTGTTGTCATTATCCAAATAATGCTGGAGTTACCAACTGGGCTCTTGGACGTCCCCAAATAATGGAAATTGACGAGAGGCCAGACAAGAAATTCAGGCAAGATTTTATTGGGGCCCCTGCTGTGGCAGCGGGGATCAAGAGCAAACATCAGGGTCCCTTGCTTGCTCTATCCCCAAGCTTGT
Organism: Budorcas taxicolor; assembly: GCF_023091745.1. Taxonomy (NCBI): domain Eukaryota; kingdom Metazoa; phylum Chordata; class Mammalia; order Artiodactyla; family Bovidae; genus Budorcas; species Budorcas taxicolor. The sequence continues at coordinate 27,220,480 of NC_068914.1, forward strand.
TCCTTATATGGGGTGAGGGTTGGGGTATGCCCAGGGGTCAGGCCAGAGGGGTGGCATAGGTGTTTGCCTACCCTTTAGGTGGTCTTGAGTATAGGGGGCATGTACAGTACCTGTTTTTGCACCAAGCTCCTCAAAAGTAGCAGTTTGGGTGTTTTAATTTTTGGCTTCTTTGGACCTTTTGGGTCCAGAATTTGCCCCAACTGTGCATGCATGCAGTTATAGTTTCTTTGTATTTTGTTTCTCTAGGAAAGTTATGTCCAGGTGCAAACACCACAGCACTGCAGCAAAGAGTCCCAAGCCCTAGCCTGTCTCAGTTTAGTGAGCCTTGTTTATAGTGAAGGATACCAATAGCAAAAAATTCTGCCAAAACATTCTGTTGCACAGTCCCGAGGCTTGCCTGAAGCATAAGACTCCAGCATAAAACCCAGGAGTCATTCGGCTTGGTACCTTTAATCCCAATATGGAATTTTCAAGCAAGTGTGGAATCCCTTCTAATATTCTTCCCTTAAGACTGTGGAGAGAAATACATTGCTCATTCCCACCAATCTTCCTTGATTTCTGCATTCGTAAGGCAGAGACCGCAGAGTTGAGTAAGTCCGGCACTTTAAAACATAGCTACAAACTCTTTGACACTCCTCCCATTGAGATGTGGGGGTCTCAGCCCCTCCCCTTGAATCTGACAAGCTTGTGACAGCTCTGAAAACTAGAATATGGCACAGGGATGCTATGCGATTTCCAGAGCTGTGTCATAAAAGGCCACGTAGCTTACGCTTTGTTTGCTGGCACATTCTTCTTAGAGCCTTGGGGCACCATGTAAGGATCTGACTGCCGTGAGTCTGCCATGCTGAATACCATCAAGCAAATAAAATTTTGGGAAGTTTGTTCTGTAGCAATAGGTAACTAGGACAATTATCTCCCAAGTTATCTAGTCATTGATCAGCACGCCTTTATTAAGCAGCATAATCTGTTCGATAGTAAGAAACTGAACCACAAAGTCACACAGTAATGCAGGGCTAGAACTGGATTTCAGCTCTTATTGAAAGCTATGTTCCTTCTTCTATGACATCTTTTCATGCTGGTCATAAATTTTTCAAACTAGAATATTAAAAATAACTAAGTCATTGGTTATTGCTTGTTGAAGGTTATTGACTTTCAAATTGTATTCCCTGGAGACTTAGGGTTCCAGAAAAGATGACTCAAGGCTCATCCTGGACGAGGAAGCAGTGTGGGTAGAATGGCCAAGCAAGGGAGGTTCCGGCCCTGTTTCAAACCAAATTAGTTCTGCTTTTAGTAGATGTATAGAGTGTGTTGATACACTTTTGTTATCTTTTAACAAATATGTTTCATTACTGAAACAGGACTAACAAAAATGTTTTCAGGGTAGTGATGTCACGGAAAACTCATTTTAAAATTAAAAATTCATGTCCTGAGAAACAAAGTATTGTTTCTTGCCCAGAGTTATACCTAGTTATTGGCCAATCAAGTTCAATGATTCCCATTATTGTGATTTTATCATGATTGTACAGTTAGCCTATGTCACGCATGTTAACAAAACCCAAGACAGAGATGAATTTATTTATCGAGTTGTTAGGGGAAACACACTGAATGACACTGCCCATCCGGGCCAGACACCATAGTAACCATTCATGTGAGTTATTTTACGACAAGAGGTCTTGGTAAGGAACACAGAACTAACAAGCCACTACCAACTGGAAGAATTTCAGTTCAGTTCAGTCGCTCAGTCGTGTCCAACTCTTGGCAACCCCATGAATCGCAGCATGCCAGGCCTCCCTGTCCATCACCAACTCCCAGAGTTCACCCAAACTCATGTCCATTGAGTCGGTGATGCCATCCAGCCATCTCATCCTCTGTCGACCCCTTCTCCTCCTGCCCCAAATCGCTCCCAGCATCAGGATCTTTTCCAATGAGTCAACTCTTCGCATGAGGTGGCCAAAGTATTGCAGTTTCAGCCTCAGCATCAGTCTTTCCAATGAACAGCCAGGACTGATCTCCTTTAGGATGGACTGGTTGGATCTCCTTGCAGGCCAAGGGACTCTCAAGAGTCTTCTCCAACACCACAGTTCAAAAGCATCAATTCTTCTGTGCTCAGCTTTCTTTATAGTCCAACTCTCACATCTATACATGACCACAGGAAAAACCATAGCCTTGACTAGACGGACCTTTGTTGGCAAAGTAATGTCTCTGCTTTTCAACATGCTATCTAGGTTGGTCATAACTCCTCCTCTTTGGAATCCATCTTGCCTGAGCAATGTGTGTGACACCAGGAAGGACCCTGAGTCAGAATGATTGGTCAGAGACAACCTGGAAACCAATCCTATCACCATAAAACCTGAGACTGCAAGCCACGTGGCAGAGCAGTCCTCCTGGGTTCCAGCTCCCTTACCAGGTCATGGAGATGTGATGTTGAACATGATGGGCATGGTCATTGCTCCTATTGGGGTTACCACTCAACAGCAAATCATTATCAACCAATAACCCATAGACTTCCTTTCCATAAATGGCTTTGGCTTCTGTCTTCATCTTACTCATAACATGAACTATCAATAAGCAGAATATTAAAGTCAGACCATTTAGTTTCTGGCTGAGGACAAAAGAGGAAAAGGAAGGAATCAGGGAAGTGTAATAATCTAGAAGCAGGAATTACTAGGTTCTAATTAGGCAGAGTAGGGCCATGTATACAAAAAAAAGCAATCTAGAGTTTTTTAATTGCTATGAAATTGCCAAAATGAATTTTCATGAAGTCCTACCTACTTCTTAGTGTTGTTGAAGGAATTTTGTTAAAACATCTTCTTAGTTATTCCAAGAATAATAAGCTTTAAGTGCCACAGATTTCAGGTAGCATTTCTCTAACATACTTTATAAAGATCAAACTAAACACAGGTTGGAATGCGAGACTGTTTTGAAAGAGAAATAGGCTACTTGAGGGGGAAAGTGGATATGTGTAACTTCTGAGCATCTACAGGTATAAAGCTAACAAATGAAATATCTCATCAGTTCAGTCTTAAAATTCAGTCTCTTCCAGTTCAGCTCAGGTCTGTCGCTCAGTCGTGTCCGACTCTTTGCCACCCTATGGGCTGCAGCATTCCAGGCCTCCCTGTCCATCACCAACTACCAGAGTCCACCCAAACCCATGTCCATTGAGTCGGTGATGCCATCCAACCATCTCATCCTCTGTCGTCTCCTTCTTCTTCTGCCCTCAATCTTTCCCAGCATCAGGGTCTTTTCAAATGAGTCAGCTCTCCACATCAGGTGGCCAAAGTATTGGAGTTTCAGCTTCAGCATCCTTCCTTCCAATGAACACCCAGGACTTATCTCCTTTAGGATGGACTGGCTGGATCTCCTTGCAGTCCAAGTGACTCTCAAGAGTCTTCTCCACACCACAGTTCAAAAGCATCAATCCTTCTGTGATCAGCTTTCTTTATAGTCCAACTCTCACATCCATATATGGCCACTGCAAAAACCATAGCCTTGACTAGACGGACCTTTTCTGACAAAGTAATGTCTCTGCTTTTCAGTATGCTGTCTAGGTTGGTCATAACTTTCCTTCCAAGGAGTAAGTGTCTTTTAATTTATGGCTGAGGTCACCATCTGCAGTGATCTTGGAGCCCCCCAAAATAAAGTCAGCCACTATTTCCACTGTTTCCCCATCTATTTACCACCATGAAGAGATGAGACCGGATGCCATGATCCTAGTTTTCTGAATGTTGAGCTTTAAGCCAACTTTTTCACTCTCCTCTTTCACTTTCATCAAGAGGCTCTTAGTTCTTTTTCACTTTCTGCCATAAGGGTGGTGTCATCTGCATATCTGAGGTTATTGACATTTCTCCTGGCAGTCTCGATTCCAGCTTGTGATTCTTCCAGTCCAGCATTTCTCATGATGTACTCTGCATAGAAGTTAAATAAGCAGGGTGACAATATACAGCTTTGACGTACTCCTTTTCCTATTTGGAACTAGTCTGTTGTTCCATGTCCAGTTCTAACTGTTGCTTCCTGGCCTGCATACAAGTTTCTGAAGAGGCAGGTCAGGTGGTCTGGTATTCCCATCTCTTTCAGAATTTTCCACAGTTTCTTGTGATCCACACAGTCAAAGGCTTTAGCATAGTCAATAAAGCAGAAATAGATGTTTTTCTGGAACTCTCTTGCTTTTTCAATGATCCAATGGATGTTGGCAGTTTGATCACTGGTTCCTCTGCCTTTTCTAAAACCAGCTTGAACACCTCGAAGTTCACGGTTCATGTATTGCTGAAGCCTGGCTTGGAGAATTTTGAGCATCACTTTACTAGCATGTGAGATGAGTGCAATTGTGTGGTAGTTTGAGCATTCTTTGGCATTGCCTTTTTTGGGATTGGCAATCTCTTTAGGCAAACCAATTGTAGAACCTGTGAACCAAATAAATTTTAACCCCTGAGTTAACACCACTGAATCTTTAAAGATTGAAGAGGGATGGTTTAAGCTTTCTATTTTAATTTAAATTTAAATAGATTAAGGCTCTGTTTGAACTCCTGAGAAAGTCTAGCTGTTGGAACAATCTTTCCAACTCATTCTCTTCTTTGAAAGACTTCAGTTTTGACACAATCGTTTTCAGTTCATCTACAAATCATTTTCTTTTCACAGTCCCTAATTTCAGTACAAAAATGTTTTTCTTTTTTAATAGAGAGAGCTCATTTATCTGGCATGTCATCATGAAATATTGTGTTATGACAAACTAAAATTTCAGAGAGTGATCATTTATACCACGTATGAACTACTAATTTTCATATCTATAAAAAACAAACCAAAATGTCTCATACAAATGTAGACTGATGACGATTTAATGTTTGGTGGTTCAAATGGCACAAAAAAGATTGAGCCTCAGTATCACACTGTGGGTTTCCCAGCTGACTCTAGTGGTAGAGAGCCTGCCTGCCAATTCAGGAGACATGAGACGTGGGTTTGATCCCTGGGTAGGGAAGATCCCCTGGAGGAGGCCAGGGTAACTCACTTCAGTATTCTTGCCTGGAGAATCCCATGGACAGAAGAACCTGGTGGGCTGCAGTCGATAGGGTCACAGAATCAGACACGACTGAAGCAACTTAGTACGCACATCATGTTGTAAATATTTAGTTCCATTGATCGCAATAATAGATGTAAGTGATGGCAAATAATGGGCCACTAACATGTGATGCTGGAGAAGGCTTTTGAGAATCCCTTAGAAAGCAAGAAGATCAAACCAGTCAATCCTAAAGGAAATAAACCCTGAATATTCATTGGAAGGACTGATGCTGAAGCTGAAGCTCCCGTACTTGGGCCACCTGATGGGAAAAGCCAACTCATTGGAAAAGACCTTGATGCTGGAAAAGATTGAAGGTAGGAAGACAAGGGGTGCCAGAAGATGAGATGGTTGGCTGGCATCACTGACTCAATGGACATGAGTACGAGCATACTCTGGAAGGTAGTGAAGGACAAGGAAGCCTGGTGTGCTGCACTCTATGGGGTCGCAAAGAGTCAGACCCGACTTAGTGACTGAACAACAATGACAACAGGTGAGCAAAATTTTGAAGTCTTTTAAAATAAAATTTTTATATGAGTTTTTTACTTCCATTTGTCTAGAAAGCATCCTAAAAAAGTAAACTTCATATGTACACAAATACATATAGTTATATATATTTACTCTCTCTCCAAATTAGAGATGAAACTTGTGATTACAGCCTGTTTCTTGAAGCTTTATACATTAAGTTCCTAGAACAGAAGCATGTCCCAAAGATGGTACTAAGTAAATGTTTGTTGAGAGAATAGATAATAAACAATACTTTACATTTCACTTACATTGTTTAATTTTGTTTTGCTTTCTTACAACAATCTTATGACTAAATAATGTCAACTAACTAAAAACATGAGGCTTAGAATATTTATCACTTTTACAGCCAAAATAAAAGCCAGAACTCACCAGAATTCACAATTTTTAAAGATTTTACTCCATTTATGGACTTTACGTGCCTCACCAGTAAAGAATCCGCTTTTAATGCAGGAGACGCAGGTTTGATCCCTGTCTCGGGAAGATTCCCTGGAGAAGAAAATGGCTACTCACTCCAGTATTCTTGCTTGGGCAATCCCATAGTCAGAGGAACATGGCAGACTATAGTCCATGGTCACAAGAGTTGACCACGACTTAGTGACTAAATGAAAACAACTCCATTTATAGTTATTATAAAATATTGGCTATATTTCCTGTGTTGTACAATATATCCTTGTAGTTATTTTATACATAATAGTTTGTGCCTCTTAACCCTCTGCCCCTATCTTGCCTCTACCCCCTTTCTTCTTCCCACTGGTAACCACTAGTTTGTTCTCTATATCTATGAATCTGTTTCTTTGTTGCTATATTTACTAGTTTGTTGTATTTTTTAAATTCCACACATAAGTGATATCGTCTTGTATTTCTATTCTTCTGTCTGACAGTTCACATACCATAATACCAAATCCATCCATGTTTTTTGTAAACGGCAAAATTTCATTCCTTTTTTGTGACTGAGTGGTATTCCATTGTATGTATGTACCACACCTTCTTTATCCATTCATCTGTTGATGGACGTTTGAGTTGTTTCCATAGCTTGGCTGTTGTAAATAATGATACTATAAACATTGGACTGTGTGTATCTTTTTGAATTAATTTTTTTGGCTTTTTTTTGGATATATACCCAGGAGTGAAATTGCTGGGTCATATGGTAGGTCTGTTTTTAGTTTTTTGAAAAACTTCCAAACTGTTTTCCACAGTGGCTGCACCAATTTACACCAGTATACAAGGGTTTACCAACAGTGTACAAGGATTCCCTTTTCTCCACATCCTTGCTAACATTTGTTATTTGTGTTATTTTTGATGATATTCTGACTCAGATGGTATCTGCTTGTAGTTTTGGTTTGCCTTTCCCTGATGAGTAGTGATGTTGAGCACCTTTTCATTTGCCTGTTGGCCATTTGCATGTCTTCTTTAGAGAAATGATGATACGGTTCTTCTGTTGATTTTTAAGTTGAGTTGTTTGTTTTGTTGCTGTTCAGTTGTATGAGCTGTTTATATATTTTGCATATTAACCTCTTATCAGTCATATCATTTGCAAATATTTTCTTCCATTCAGTAGATTGTATTTTTGTTCTATCAATGGCTTCCTTTGCTGTGAAAAAAACCATTAAGTTTAATGAGGTCCTATTTGTTTCATTTTGTTTTTATTTCCTTGGCTTTTATATTGTTGTCTTTACTCCAACAAAATGAACATGTAGTATGTTATTCCATTCATTCATTTTTTTTTCCGACACTGAGCCTTTTCACTTGCTTCACAATACTTATAACAATTTGCCATTCTGTCTATATTCGCTTATTGTTGTCTGTCTCTCCTACTAGACTAAGTTCTGCAAGAGCAGGGAGCAAGTCAACTTAATATCCAGAGCCCAACCCAGTGCCCCATACATAGCAGACATTCAAAAAGATGTGTTGAATGTTGAACATTACAGAAAATGTTTCCATTCTGTCTTCAATCCTTGGCTTTCCATACTGTTAGAAAGAACGGGGTGGTGTTAAGTAAATGGTGCAGCCAGCCCTAGCACCAGGCATATAGGGCGTTACCCTGTGTTTGACCACACTTTCAGAGCCAAATAACCAACATTTATTCTCCAATATTTATTTTTTGTCTCATTCAGATGTCATTTCCAATAGAATCTGACATCCTCATCCATGACTTACTTCTAGCATAAGAAAACGAAAGTGTACAATCCTTCTGATTGTTTGACAGATGTGTCCTTTAATTGTTTTGATTTTCTTTAATTTTGGAAGTAAAGCATACACTTGATATAAAATTCAAACAAATACAACTCTTCCCCAAACCTAATCCCATTTCAAAGATAACCTCCTTTCAGTTCCTTGGAAAGCTTTATTTATTTTTTCCTGTATGTGAGTACATGCATGTATATGTATCTGTGTGTGCATGTCATTATAATTTACTTTCCAAACCAAGACACTTTTGAGAGTGAAAGAAGGTACTGTTAACAATTAAGCAGACAGCAAGCATAAACCAAGAATGTCCTTAGCAAACCTTAACATGTGGTCACCCAACCTGAAAGTGTTACCCAAACCTTAGCATGCTTCATCCTCAAGGCCTCTTACCTTCCAGCATTCACTGTCTCTAGATGCTAGTATGACTTACTCTTTTCTCACTTAGGCCTTCTCTAAGCATCCTACATAAAGTAACAACTGTCATCCACCTCAACCCATCTCTCCCTCTGTCATTTTTCTTAATTTTTCTCCAAGCCCACCATCTGCCATACTCTCTATGCATTTAGTTACAGTCTTCTCCCACTAGAAAATAAGCTCCCTGAGAGCAGAATTTTTTCTGTTTTGTCCATTGCTAATGATTGGTTCTGAGCTTCCCAGGTGGTGCTAGTGGTAAAGAATCTGCCTGCCAGTGCAGAAGACAGAGCCACAAGAGATGCAGGTTCGATCCCTGGGTCGGCAAGATCCCCTGGGGTAGGAAATGGCAGCTCATTCCAGTACTCTGGCCTGGAAAACCCCATGGACAGAAGAGCCTGGTGGGCTAGAGTCGGACACGACTGAGCAGCTGGGCACAATGCTTGGTTCTAATGCTTAGAACTCTGCCTGACTCGTGGTAGGTGCTCAATTAACAATGAGTAAAGCAATGAATAAATGACCAAACTGGTGTAGAGTTTCATGATTCATCCTTAGGCCTGAAGTAGAAACCTGTCTTTCCTAAGATCAAGGGATTGCCCTTCTCTAACTGGAAGAGGAAGTCTTCCCCTAGCAGGTGGAAAGGCTGCTCGGTAGGTAACAGGCAGTGTCGACAACCGCATTCTTACTGAGGAAACTGAAAACCTTCTGTTGGCTCCACCCAGTTAAAAAAAACAAATTATACTATCTAGAACACTTCCTGGTCACCAATATTATTACCTCTCTCTTTTTCATCTTTGCCCCAGCCCTTCAACAGGGCTGATGACGTCAGTCTTCACTCCTTCTAGTTGGACAGCCCTTCCAGGTGCACCATCACTTCTTAGCTGTCCATTTTCTCTGCATGGACCCCTGACAGCTTCCACTTCCCAGGGCTGCCCTATAGCCAGCTCCTTTTTCACACCCCAATCCTCCCTACTGTGGAAAATTGGACCTAAAACACTTATCTATGTGTCTTAAATGTAAATTCCTAAGAAGAACATCATCAGTAAATCTTAATGACTACATCAGTCAAAACTAAAACAAAATGTCAATATATTAGATGCATTGAAACAACGTATATCAGAAGGCACATGCATAAAAAATTGAGTAGTGAAATAACTTCAAAATTATTTATATAGAATTCCTAAAGATAAATTCTCACTCTGCTGACTTGAATCAAGATTCTAGTCCTTGGTGAGCAGTCACCATTGGAAATGTAACTAGATTCCAAATAACATATTCTAAACTCGTCTTTTAACTCACAAATTGTTCTCTGCCTCTAGACTTTACTCCTCACTCTCTGCTTCTCCCTGGGTTGCTCCAAACTCATACCGGGAGTTCACCTCTATTATTAGCCGAAAAAGTTTTTTAGCAAAATGATGATCAAATGTTAGGAAATTGAGAGCAAGCTGCCTGATTCTGCGTTGCAGCTTGGAGAGTGGGTGTGCCCACAATGTGGAGAACAGTCCGTGGTGTTGTGGGAGGGAGACAAGAGAAAGGGAGGCAGAGTCCCCTGTCCCTGGCATGCACAGGATATCTGTTTCTGTACATTAAATGGAACATCAGATTCCCCACAGCACCATAAATGAACTTCTGAGGCATAATTGGGTGGGTAGTGTTCAAAAGAAAGAGTGTGCTCTGTAAAAACAATTTTTTCAAATTTTGTATAAGATTAAATAATTTCTTTTCACCATTTCAACAGTGGATTTCAAAACAAACATAAAATTATTCTTATTTCAGTTGGCCTTACCATGGAAAACAGATCGATGGCCCTCTCCTCCCTACCTCCTTGCTCCATTCCTGGGGTATATATAGGCATGTATGGACGTATGAGGTGGACATACATTCACTACACAGATAGGAGCTGACTGTCTATCATGAGCTGGACACTGCAGGTGGAGATGATAATGCTCAAGACCAACAAAATTCCTGCGTCCAGGGAGGTTACAGTCTAGTGGCACATGACTATAAATAAACATCATACAGTAAATGAATAAGCAAAAAAATATAGATATAGATATAGCTGAATGCTCCATACTGTATTATATATGAAAATGTATGATGAATAAAATTAAAACTATTCATATATAATATTCCTGGAGAAGGGAATGGCAACCCACTTCAGTATTCTTGCCTGGAGAATTCTGTGGACAGAGAAGCCTGGAGGGCTACAGTCCATGGGGTCGCAAAGAGTCAGACACGACTGAACAAATAATACATACACACACATATAATATTAAAATATATCAGCATATATATAATTAAGGTGGGCTTTCTTGGTGGCTCAGATGGTAAAGAATCTGCCTGCAAGGCAGGAGATGTGGGTTTGATCCCTGGGTTGGGAAGATCCCCTGGAGAAGGGAATGGCAACCCACTCCAGTAGTCTAGCCTGGAAAGCAGATTTGAGAGTTACTTTAGATTGGGTGGTAAGAAGCCATCTCTAAAGAGGTGCCATTTAAGATGAAATCTAAGAAGCAGCCAGCCACAGAAAGATCAGGGGATTTTCATTCCAGGGAGAGGGAATATCTAGGTCAAAGGCTCTAAGGGAGGATAAGCGACTTACTTAAGGAACAGAAAGATCAATGACCAAAGCAAAAAGGAAGGAGGGGGATGATGTCAGTGAGGTGGGCAGAGCCAGGACTTTGTCAGCTGAGGTAAGGAATCTGGACTTCATTCTACTCCTTGCCATACAGGATTCATTTTATTTGACTGTTGATAGGCACTGAATTGTTTCCAATGCTGTGACAAAGGATTTTATAATGAAAGGGGATATCTGTACCTTCCTAACAGCTTCGAAAAGGCATACCCCTCTAACACCTAACACCATTGTTTAGATAATAAGAAAACACATCCAGGGCTTGATACCACATCTTTACATTTTCAAAGTAATACACTTTCTTTCTTGAAATGTAGAGGAAAAACCTCTAAGGAAGAAAATCATCATCCCCTGTACCCTGTCACTCAGATGCTCTGGATACCTTCCCTTCATTTCTGCGCATCCACGTCTCTCCCTGCTTTGAGCTCTGGGAGCCTGATCTGTGTGGGCTGCATTAACCAGCCCCTTTGCCTTCTGGCTTCCTGTTACATTTGGCTAAGAGCAGGCACCAGTCGGAGACTGGAAGGATGGAGGAGAGAGAAATCGGGGTATTTATTCTCATTGTTCACTGCTTGCTAGATCTACGTGGATTGGCTATATCTCTGTACAAAAGGCCTCAGCTCCTGTTTGGCAGCCTTCTCCATATAGCCACTCTCTGGGTTCTAACAGCTGTTCTCTTTAAATCTTGACCACATCTTTGTAAATAGTCCCTTTATTAAATTCTCTTCAAAATACCTGGCCTGAGAGTGCCCATTGTATCCTGTCAGAAACCTGATTGATAGACCAGAGATAATATTTTCTGTATTTATTTCCAATATAGTTCCAGTAACTAGCTTATAGTTTGAATCATGTCTTTATCATTTAATATTATATTTTCCCATATTATTAACTATTATTTGAAGATATTACTTGTATGGTAATATCTTTCTATTAATCATTTAAGCATTCAGCACTTATTGAACACTTAAATTATCTCCAAATTCTTGCTGTCATGTGATGAATAATATCTATATTCCTACTTTTCTGATTAAAAAGCTCTTTCCTTATTCTCAGGTTATTAAAATATTCTCCCATATTATCATCTAAAGCATTATTGTTTTGCCTTCATATTTAGTTGTACAGTATAACTTTAGCAGAATTTCCTTTTACATGGACACCCAAACTGTCCCAACACTATTGATTTGAGTGATAACCTTTCTTCCTTAAATCTGCAGGGCCACCTTCTTCATAAATTACATGTCCATACATACAAAGGTTTACTTCCAGACTTTGAGAAACCTATATGCAGGTCAGGAAGCAACAGTAAGAACTGGACATGGAACAACAGACTGGTTCCAAATAGGAAAAGGAGTACGTCAAGGCTGTATATTGTCACCCTGCTTATTTAACTTCTATGCAGAGTACATTATGAGAAACGCTGGGCTGGAAGAAGCACAAACTGGAAACAAGATTGCTGGGAGAAATATGAATAACCTCAGATATGCAGATGACATATCTTTCACCCTTATGGCAGAAAGTGAAGAGGAACTAAAAAGCCTCTTGATGAAAGTAAAAATGGAGAGTGAAAAAGTTGGCTTAAAGCTCAACATTCAAAAAATGAAGATCATGGCATCCGGTCCCATCACTTCATGGCAAATAGATGGGGAAACAGTGGAAACAGTGTCAGACTTTATTTTTGGGGGTTCCAAAATCACTGCAGATGGTGACTGCAGCCATAAAATTAAAAGACGCTTACTCCTTGGAAGAAAAGTTATGACCAACCTAGATAGCATGTTGAAAAGCAGAGACATTACTTTGCCAACAAAGGTCTGTCTAGTCAAGGCTATGGTTTTTCCAGTGGTCATGTATGGATGTGAGAGTTGGACTGTGAAGAAAGCTGAGCGCCGAAGAATTGATGCTTTCGAACTGTGGTGTTGGAGAAGACTCTTGAGAGTCCCTTGGACTGCAAGGAGATCCAACCAGTCCATTCTGAAGGAGATCAGCCCTGGGATTTCTTTGGAAGGAATGATGCTAAAGCTGAAACTCCAGTACTTTGGCCACCTCATGCAAAGAGTTGACTCATTGGAAAAGACTCTGATGCTGGGAGGGATTGGGGGCAGGAGGAGAAGGGGACGACAGAGGATGAGATGGCTGGATGGCATCATGGACTTGATGGACGTGAGTCTGAGTGAACTCCGGGAGTTGGTGATGGACAGGGAGGCCTGGCGTACTGCAATTCATGGGGTCGCAAAGAGTTGGACACGACTGAGTGACTGAACTGAACTGAACTGAGAAGACTTGTCTCAGGCCACTGGCATAGCAGGAAGTAGTCTAGAATTAGCAAAGAGCATCAGGAGTTTACCAGACATTCTGACTTAGCTCATATCATCTCAACTTTTAAAAACTTGGCCTTTATTTCATCCACTCCTGCAAAGTTTTTTGGTAGAAACCAATGCCCCTCTTTTGTGGTTCCCTTGTAAAACTATGACATGCAGTGCACATGACATTTATCTGCTAAGTGGTAATAATGGATTTCCCTCTATCTCCCTCATTAGACTGGGAAGATAGGTTTTGTGTTTTGAAATTCTGTATCCTCAGCACCTATGTAATATCCTGGATTGTTCCAGGAAAGGATACAGAAATGAAGTCAGATTCATCTAACTAAATCCCAGGACTACTCTCAGAACTTTTTTGAAGGAAGTTATCCTTAGGCTGAAACCATAGTGGTAAATATGATATTAGTTTGAACCTGCCTGGGGCCACTAGCTGGAGAAGGCAATGGCAACCTACTTCAGTACTCTTGCCTGGAAAATCCCATGGACGGAGGAGCCTGGTAGGCTGCAGTTCATGGGGTCACTAAGAGTTGGACACAACTGAGCGACTTCACTTTCACTTTTCACTTTCATGCACTGGAGAAGGAAATGGCAACCCACTCCAGTGTTCTTGCCTGAAGAATCCCAGGGATGGGGGAGACTGGTGGGCTGCCGTCTATGGGGTCGCACAGAGTTGGACACGACTGAAGCAACCTAGCAGCAGCAGCAGCAGCAGGGGCCACTAGCTGGAGCCTGATAATGAATCCAATATTGAGGAAAAGAGTAGTGAGAAAAACAGATAAATATCTGTTAATATTTCACAAGTTTCTGAACATAGCAATGCTTGAAATCAACAGCATAGCTTTTGGCTATATATACCATTCCCTTAAAAACAAACATTTCTTTTCCTCATATAATGAAGAGTTTAGGAGTAGGTTGTTCTAGCAATGACTCAGTTGATCAAATTAGGGCTCTTGGTACATACAGCTTGTCCAATCACAGCAGCATCACAGCCTCATACAACCATGTCCAGAGGTAAGAAGGAAAAGTGGATTCTCCTCAAGGACTTTTTCTTTTTATAAGGAAGGAAAGTTTTTCTAAGGGTCCCAGGTGGACTTCTCCTTGTGTCTCACTGGCCAGGACAGGGTCAGAGGTTCATGTCTAGGTTAAGGGAGGCTGAGTAAGTGCAGATCTCTCATTTCATTTTTTACCTCCTCAATGAGAGACAGGCTCTTCCAGCAAGCAAAAAATTAAAAAATAAAAATGGTAGTAGGGGGAGGTAGACCATTGGCAGGTTCTACACCACTGATTTTATATGGTATGTGAGGAGAAACAGTTCATTTATTTAAGATTTTTTGATCCAGTTTCTGTCCCTTAAAACAAATCATGGGTAACAAAATATATCATTTTACCACACTTATCTTTTTATTATAATTTAAAAATATTTAAGTGAAATTTCTTATAAATTATATACCCTTCCCAAAGAAATAAAAAAATTATACAGATTATAAATGCTGTTCCTTTTTTTGCTATCTGTATTTTCAGGTTGACCCAAACATTCATGTATGTTAAGTAGAACCTTCATGTGCTTACTAAGAAGATAATTGAGCTTTTACCTCACAAACAGAGCTTTGGTACAATTCCAGCATAAAATCAGTTAATATTTTAAAAGGTTATTCACCCTTATCCTGTTTTCAATCTTTGACATAAAAATATTTTTAGAATTTAAGATTAGTGTGCTCTTTTATCCACCACACATTCTGCAAATGCATGTCATTCCATTGCTCACTGTTTTAAAAAGAAACACAGAAGAGCACAGAGCATAAAGACATAAAAGCTGCACTCAGTTGACTGGCAGAATTGGGACTCAGAAGTTTACTTCACAAGAAAAAAAAAAAAAAAACTAGGCTACTTCCAGTGAAAAACACATTTCTTTAGTTCATTTTTCAGTGACTAACTTTTAAAGACTTGAACTATTTGTAAATTAGATATTCTTTCCAAATTTTTTCTTAATGATGTTGCTTTATTTTTTTCAAAAGCTGGGACAGATGGCTTTTTTATTTTCAAATTTAATTATAGCTATACATATGAGAAGCAAACTTGTCACTGCCTTTTGCATGAATTTTCTCAAAATTTTATAGACAATTGTATAAATACTAAATTTATGGGTTCAGAAAATATATACTAGCGGGGCAGCTGGACTAATTTGGAATTAATAGTATTAAAAAACATGTGCTTTGTACCCCAATCACAATTGTACTGAGATATCAAACTCTTGTGAGTATAATTATATTTTAGTGAACAAAAATATAATCTGGTCAGGGAACCAAGGTGAATGTTAATCGTAATTGCAGTTTTGAACTCTTTGTAAAGTCATTCAAATATTTTTTTTAATCTGTGGCATATCTCAAATTATATGTTAAAAATCATTAAAATTGATGTAATTAATGCCAACAGTTACTGCCTAAAATGTGAAGATGATAAAAATAGTTAGATGAACTGGAAAAAGTTGGGAAAAATAATCAAACTTGAACTTGATCATGCCTCTGTAGTTTCTCAACCTTGGCATTACCGACACTTTGAGCCAGATAACTCTTGTTGGGGCAGGTGGCCTCTCCTATGTATTGTAGGATAGTTACCAGGATCCCAGGTCTCTTCCGACTAGATGCCAATAGACTCACCTCCATTGTGAAAATTAAAAATGTCTCCAGGCATTGACAAATGTCACCTGAGGGCAAAATTGCTCCCTCCTCTCTGACTACTCCCCACACTGAGAATCACTACTCTGGATCCAACTACCAAGTTAAAAGAAATTCAGAGGACAGAAGAACAGGAGATGCAATTTAAAAAATCTACTCTGTGGGAAATTCTGCAGATCAACTGACTTTATTCTATGAATAAATTGTAAGAAAGAAAGAAAAAGAGATTAAAAGAGACTGAAGAGCCATCAACGAATTGTAATGTATGGGACATATTTTCACCCTGATTCCTATAAAGTATAAAAATATCATACAACTATCCACCATTTAAAAATAGATTTTAAAATATTATGCAACAATAAGAGAACTATGAGCAGATAGTCCTACTCTGAACTGAATAGATGTTTGACAATAGTATGGAATTATTGGAATTATGAGATTGTGGCTATATTCCTAAAAAATATTTTATCTTCTAGAGAGACTAATAGATGGGGAAACAATAGAAATAGTGACAGACTTTATTTTGGGGGGCACCAAAATCACTGCAGGTGACTGCAGCCATGAAATTAACAGATGCTTGCTCCTTGGAAGAAAAGCTATGACCAACCTTAGACAGCATATTAAAAAGCAGAGAGATTACTTTGACAACAAAGATCCATCTAGTCAAAGCTATGGTTTTTCCAATAGTCATGACCAACCTAGATAGCATATTAAAAAAGCAGAGACATTACTTTGCTGACAAAGGTCCATCTAGTCAAAGCTATGGTTTTTCCAGCAGTCATGTGTGGATGTGAGAGTTGGTCCATAAACAAAGCTGAGTGCCAAAGAACTGATGCTTTTGAACTCTACTCTTGAGAGTCCCTTAAACTGCAAGGAGATCAAACAAGTCAATCGTAAAGGAAATCAGTCCTGAATATTCATTGGAAGGACTGATGCTAAAGCTGAAACTCCAATACTTTGGCCACCTGATGCAAAGAACTGACTCATTGGAAGAGACCCTGATGCTGGGAAAGATTGAAGGCAGGATGAAAAGGGGACAGCAGAGGATGAGATGGTTGGATGACATCACCGACTTGATGAACAGGAGTTTGAGCAAGTTCTGGGAGTTGGTGATGGACAAGGAAGCCTGGCATGCTGCAGTCCATAGGGTTGCAAAGAATCGGATATGACTGAGCAACTGAAGTGAACTGAATGACATATTTTCAGCATTTGGAAAGGTAATCAGGAGACCCTGTGAGGCCTGGGCATCAAGTCTGAGCAAACATACCAGGTCCACATTTCAAGCAATGAGGTCTTATGTGTTAGAAAATTCATTCCATTTAGAAGTCCCATAAGGTCAGGAATCATGTCTGGTGTATTCACAACTGTATGCCTAAGCTATTACCAAGGAGTGGCTTGTGCGAGTTTTATTTCCCACCTGTCTCTCCATTAGTTGCTATCAGGATACTCTAAATTCCAAATTAAATAACTCCAAATTAATTAATTAGTATTTGCAAAGTTTCCAACTCATACTTTATATAAGATTCCTGAAGTGACTAAAGTATTATCTAAACAGATTCTAACTCTATTTTTAAAAGGGGAAATATTTAGAAAGTGTAGAAAGCAGTTAGAAAAATGGCATGCTTTCCTAAGCATAGCATTTATTTAGCATACTAAGATCAGTAGATATAATTTAAGAGAAGAAAAATAAGCCATTAAAACAAGCCATTAGGAAAATATGTACTGCTTTTGAGTAATGTAGGTGAGAAAGAAATTGATCCCAATTAAGTTAAATGATAAACTTAACGTTAAGAATAATTGGTTGATAGAATTTTCAAAAAAGAATTATGTTTTCAGGATAATGATTCTGTTTATCTTTATTCTGCAGTTATTTTCATAATTTTTTCTATTTTATTATTCTTCTGTAACTTAGCAATTGCTAAGTGAAGTGATAAATTCTATAAATACATAAAGGGAATGACCTTTCTCAAATATAGAAACCATGGAGGAGTTTCAGCTTCTGTCAAAAACCCAGTATCTCTTTCAACATGTCTAAGATTCAAAAGTTTAATTTTCTTATTTGACATTTCAGATCTCTATTATTTCCTATAACTTGTTAGATAATATGACTCTTGCTAGCTTTATACCCTTGCTAAAAGAAAATTCAAAGGGCTTGATTCTTTATCTCTTGAACTCTAGCCTAAATTAATGAGAGATTTATGTATCAGACATGGAGTCACAAAACTCAAAACCAGAGTACAAAATAATTTAAAAATTAAGGATGTTAATGGCCCCTTTTATATTTTAAGCTAAACATCTTGAATATAAATTCCCCCTAATCAATAGTATAATAATGAGAATGATTTTTGTGCTACAGTCATATATGATTAATTTTAGAGTAAATCAATTTTACAAAATTTATTAGAAGTAGAACTAATAAAATTACTGTGCTATTATCATATTAGTATATGATAATTAAAGAGAAAATGAGCATATCAAATTTAAAGGATGAGAACATGATATATCTGTAAGGATTAATAACTTACAAGAGAATCACTAATTTCTTTAAACAGTTTTGGTTTATTAAAAGCTGGAAGTGTGAAATGACTAGCACTCATTTCATATTGACCTATTTTAGAAAAAAATCAAGTTGATTATTAGGAAAGCAAATGAGAGCCAACAGAAATAATCTATCCTAATTGATGGTTACTTAATTTTGACTGGTTATTCTTGCTAGACATTTGTATGAAATTATTAATATTGAAAGTACTTCAGTAATTTAGCCAAGTATTTGACATAAGTTATTTTAATGATACATGAAAGACATCTTGTTAACACTCTGGAATGAATAACTTTATTCACACAATCATAAATATGATGAACATAATAACAGACTCAGATTTGTAGTCTCATTTTTTTAATTGATTACTATGGCACCAGACTGACATTTTATCTAGTTTTGTATAACCGTCTGATATTAACCTTGTTAATCTGGGGTTTATTGCCACAGAATTATAATGATCCTGAGGAATTACTTAATTCAACATACAGAATTTTACAAATTCTCTATGGAAGTATTGAGGCTGATGGTGAAGGTATAGGTGGCAAGTCTTTTGTTGCACTTTCCATTTGAAAAACTAGATATGTAAAATCAAGCAGGTAAAATCCTATGCTGGCTATACGTCTAATGAAAATCCTTCTCTAATAAAACCTGAAAATGAATTTAACAACACTGAGGCTGACTCTTGAGAGATAAGTGACTCTCGGTCAAGAGCTCTATCCTAAAAGCTAGATTTTGCTTTATATTCGAAAAGAAAAATTGCTGCTTCCTCTTGAAAGAAAAAAAAAATTACTTTCTTAGTGAGTAAATTAATATATTTGTTCTTTGGCAAGTGCAGCTGTACCACAGTGCAGTAAAGGGAGGTGTTTTATTTGAAAGACTTGGAACTGTCACAACCCCCGAGCTCCTGGCTGATTAATGAATCATTTATAAATCACGACAACTGGATACGGAAGGCAGGAGAATGAGAGGCACAGCAGGATCCTCAATACTAGGCATCTTTTCCTTCTCACTCTTTTCTTCACATTTAACTGTCTACACGTCCAACACCGCTTATAACTTTTGGGCTCACAGTTGGAAAGAGAAACAGTAGCAAGAACCTTTCACATATTTCTATTGAAATTGATGAACATGAAGAGATGGCCATTGGTGAAATCATGAATTGCGACCTGGGTGAAACCTTTGCCAATACTGTAAGCAGTCAATTCATGCCCTTCAGTAAATGTTGTCACCAAAAAGGTCACATCAGAAATTGACTTTGTGAAATGTTCTTTTATCAGATATAGGAATTGCACCCCAAAATGCCTTTAATAGTATATATCAATGTTCATACAAGTACATAATAAGTGAAAGCTAGCAATTTATCATATTATTAAAGATCTTTAGGAAGAGATTGCCAGTATGCCCCAGTTGCATATTAACTGTACCTAATAAGGAGTAAATTCTTTTGCTATTTTTATAATGTTTTATAACCATTATGTGGCTCAGCTGGTAAAGAATCCGCCTGCAGTGCAGCAGACCTGGGTTTGATTCCTGGGTTGGGAAGATCCCCTGGAGAAGGGAAAGGCTACCTACTCCAGTATTCTGGCCTGGAGAATTTCATGCATACAGTCCATGGGGTTGCAAAGAGTCAGACCGACTGCGACTTTCACTTCACTTCACTTCATAATCATTACCTTATTTTAATCCTCTTCTATAAAATTGTGGACTAGAACTAGATAGATAATTTCTAACACTTGTTTTAATTTCT
Source organism: Budorcas taxicolor (assembly GCF_023091745.1). NCBI lineage: Eukaryota > Metazoa > Chordata > Mammalia > Artiodactyla > Bovidae > Budorcas > Budorcas taxicolor. The sequence continues at coordinate 27,240,567 of NC_068914.1, forward strand.
AAAATTCTGTGATAAATCTTCTTTGCTCTGAAAGTCCTATGATCCATTTTAGCAATAGTCACAAAAATTCTGACCTAATAAGCCATAAAGAATCGACACCAATCTAGATCTTTTTTTTGCTAACATTGTTACACAATAGATTTTACTTTGTATGGTAGGAAAACATAGTATAGCATCTATCTTATACATTTAGTGATAATTACTAAATCATTCTCCAATTCAAAATATTGGAGATCTTTCTCAAAATATTGTAAGATCTTCTATTTACTTAACAAATCTAACCTGGTATTCTATTAAAATTAATTTTCTGGACCACCTACATTTTTTTCATGGGGAAATATTTTGTTTGAATAATAAAAGTTGATTAACACGCTCCGTTTGAATAAAAAAGGTGATTAACATTCTTAATCAACAACTGGTTTCTCCTATTAATGAATTAAAATATAGGAAATAAAAGATACACTAAGGGCTTTTAAGAATTTTGAAAATTGTCTCTATAGACATTTTCAACTTATAAAGCTCATTTTTGTTAAACTGAAGGATATTAAAAAGTAACTTAAGGTAATCCTGATTTCATTAACCATTATTTTTAATTTTTTTAATCTTATGAACTTGAAACAGTTAATAGAGGCAAATTTAGTCTCAGTAAACAAATGTAATGTTCAAAAGTAGAAACTAATTTCATATTAGGTAATAAAATACATATCATTTTGAATGTAATTTCTATAATTATCTTGAACATAAGAAACTATTAAGCAAAGATGTGAAGTAGAATTCAATCAAATAAAAACAATGAAGAAAAATAAGATATTGGGCATTGAGAAGAAAGTTCCTTCAACAAGGACATCACCTCATTTTTTCTGTTTTTGTGTGTTTTATGTATTCACCTTTTCTATTTAATATAAATATCCTTTCTCAGCCCAGCAACATTTAAAAGAATCTTTTGGTTAGATATTTTTCAAATATGAATCAAGTGTATTAGTACATAGAATTGTTCAAAGTTTTAAAGCTACACATTAAGGAAGCTACACATTAAACCTGCAGGTAAAATCTCAGGTTTTATTTGTACTATGCTAGGGAGAAAGAGTGACATTATTATGCTAACATCTACAAAGCAAAGAAATGAAAGTCCAAAAGATGAAGATACTGTTAGGACATAAAAAAGAATGATGTATATCTGATGACTACATCCTTTGAAAGTGAAAGTGAAGTCACTCAGTCGTGTCCGACTCTTTGCGACCCCGTGGACTGTAGCCTACCAAGCTCCTCTGTCCATGGGATTCTCCAGGCAAGGGTACTGGAGTGGCTTGCCATTTCCTTCTCCAAGGGATCTTCCTGACCCAGGGATCGAACCCAGGTCTCCCGCATTGCAGGCAGACGCTTTAACCTCTGAGCCACCAGGGAAGCCCATATTCTCTAGTACGCACGAATATCCTTTGAAGAACTCAGAGCTACATTATTTGAGTTAAAAGTGACTAGTTTCTTGTTGATGCTATATACTTATTATACTTAAGTTTCAACTAAAGAGTTTAGTGCATGTTTTACAAATGAATATTTTTCTGTAAGTAACAAAGAAATGATTTGAGGAAGTAACTCAGAGTTTCATATATAATTATTCATCACACATCATCTTCATTACTGTGGCAGCACCAGTCAGCATAGGACGTTATTGGAGTAGCGCGGAGGCCTGCCCTCCCTGCCTGGCCATTCATAACACAACACAAGGCAAGCCAAAAACAACATTCCCCTAAGACCCAGAAATGGCTCTCACAAACACCTCTAGTGACCAGTTTATGGTTGTCATTAACCAGTGCAGAACCGCTCAACATGCTCACACACTCTGCAAAGTGGTCACAGGATTTTCCTGTCTTTAGGTGTTTAGAAGATAATAGGAAAGGGCATTTTTACAGGACTCTATGATTCATTATTTCTAATGTAAGGATGATAATGGAAGATAGGGGTCAAGCCCTTGAAATTCAGAAAGTGGGGGTAAAGGAACGGCAGATGGAGTTTGAAAACAAAGTTTAACCAGCTTGACTGATATTTGTGGTAAACAAGCCATCTCAATTCTCACTTTGATATCACAAAATAAAACTGTCATATTTTCTAAGGCCAAAATAAACTTTAATTCTTCTAAAATTACCTTCAGTTTTACTTTTGCTAGTTACAACTCTTTAATTTACAATAAAATTTCAAAAGCATTAAAGACTTTTTAAAGAAGTTTTATGGTTATAAAAGAAGGTGTGCATAGTTATTTAGCTACTTTAGGTGGAAATATTACCACTGCAAGCTGAAATTATCAAGTCATCCATTCACCATTACCTGAATTAAATATATCCTTGACTTTTCATAACTTCTCTAATTTTTTTTCCTGGAGATTGGCATTATACAGGGGCGAATAAACCAATCCAACATTGTTAATGATATTACTGGCATATATTTGCACATGCTTTACATTTTTCATTTTCACAAATGCTGGATACAAAAAAAAAAAAAAAAATCCAGTGAAGCAGAGAAGGGAGAATGACTAATCCTATGTCACAAGTGAGAAAACTTAGGGGTTCATGTTTGGGAACACATGTAAGAATTAAAGATTTTAAAATTAAAAAAAAAAAATAATAAAAAAAAATAAAAAAAAAAAATAAAGAAGTCAAGTGACTTGGCATATAGATAGGTGGCAGGGCTAAGACTATAATGTAAATACCATCTCTTAGTCTGGTACTTGTGTCGATGAAAATGGGCTGGGTAATGCTGTAGTGACAAACAATCCCCAGGTCCAGAGGCTCAAAACAACAAAGACGCATTTCTTGCTCACAATACATGCCCATCACTAGACGTCTATGGGTTCTCTAGTTCTCTCACTCTGAAACCCAGGGTATTGTACCATCCATCGTCTGTAAGGTTGCCTGTCACTGGGACACAAGGAAAGAAAATTATATCAAATCACACACTTGCTCTTAAAGCTGCTGGACAGACACTTTTGCTCACGATCCATCAGCCAAAACAAGACTCTCAGGCAATTCTGACATACACTACAATGTGGGTGAAACTTGAGGACATTAAGCTATATAAAATAAGCTAATCATAAAATGATAAATAGTGTATGATTCCACTTATATGAGATACCTAATCAAAATCATAGAGACAGAAAGAAGAATGTGGTTGCCAGAGGCGAGGGGGAGAGAGAATAAGGAATATTTGCTTAATGGGCATAGAGTTTCAGTTTTGCAAGATGAAAGAGTTCTGAAGAGGGATGTAAACAGGCAAAGCTATGAGCAAGGGAACCAAATCAGAAATATTTTGTGAATGTCACTGATTATAACAGTGCCAGAAGGGCTTTTCAATAAGGTCATCAAGTTCAAAGAGCAAGCTCTATGGGTGATATATTACAGTTCCTACATCAGGAAGAAATTCACTTCATGTCAGGGTATGGCTCCTCTTGAGTCAAAAAAATCTATGAACTAAAAAGGCAAGTCATTTGTTCCCCAAACATCCAATACACACAGGTAAAATGTGCTTATGGTAACATCAATAACTATTCCCTGGGAAAAAATGGGAGACACAGCAGTTACTGATGTGTAGCAGGTGGGAAATCCCAGTAGGCTGATATTGTAAGGATCCTTTATCCCAAGAGGAGAGAAATGTTCCTTGATTAGACCTGGAAGGGGCTTTCCAGTCCAATTATTCTCCATGAGTCTCTGTTCTAACCTTTAAAAAATTCTGTCTTTCCATTTTCCTTTTTGGACACATTCAAAGTGAACATCAGGGAATATGACCTTGTTGTGACACTGAGCAGCTTTTCCTGGTGGCTACATTTACAGAAGGAGAAAGAGATAATACGGTGAGTTTTTCTTAAAATCAAATATGTGCAATTTAAGACTGCTTTTTATTCTGTAATTATTTACTTCTATTTTTGCTGTTCAAATATCCTTACTTGTGGACTTCAATATCAGCAGCATGGTGGATTTTGTGAATAATATTTTGTTTTCTGAAACCTTAAACATAAATTTGCAGGAACCATTAGTTTTGCATAAAACATAATTTTTACAGCACTGCTGAGATCTCCAGAAAGAAAAATCTCTAAGGGACTAAAATCAGAATAATAGTAACCAACCAAACAAAAAACCCTGAGTTGAAACCAGAGCTGTAAGCTATATGTGCACACATGTGTATGTACACACATACACACACAGGGTTTTGCTCTATCAGTGGCAAGTAGAAGGACCTGTACCTGAGATCCTTATAGAAAGCCTAAGAATCTGGCCGAACTGGTCTCAGGTCCCTAGAGCCTTTTGGCTCCCAGAAGAAGCAAAGACAAATCCTCTCTGGAAGAAAGTCAAGGTTAGCCAAATTTGAACACAAACTTCAGTTCCGGAATGACAGAATACAGAGAACAGAGGAGAGGCCATTTTTTGAAGAGTTAGTGCTTTAATGAAGAACATAAATCAAAGTGTACAGGTTGACTTTGTATACTTACTGAGATAAAGAAATCAACATTAGAAACATTTCCTTCAAATTGAGGAAGAAAACAAAAATGCCCTGTATCACCACTTCAACATTATAATAGCCACCTGCCTTAGCCACTGCAGTTGTCATGTAAAAAGAATAACAAGAATTAGAAAAGAAAGAAACAAAATTGTTATGATTCACACTTAGTCATCTACATAGAATACCCACCCAAACCCACAATTTATTGGGAATAATAAGGGAATTTAGCATGCTGCCTGCACGCACGCTCATTTGCTTCATTTGTGTCTGTCTCTTTGTGACCTCATGGACTACAGCCTGCCAGGCTCTTCTGTCCATGGGAGTCTCCAGGCAAGAATACTGAAATGAGTTGCCATGCCCTTGAGATCTTCCCAACCCAGGGATTGAACCCACCTCTCCTATGTACTCCTGTATCACAGGTGGTTTAATTACCCATTAAACCACCAGACAAGCCCTTTAGCATGGTTGCTGCTGCTGCTGCTGCTGCTAAGTCGCTTCAGTTATGTCCGACTCTGTGTGACCCTATAGACAGAAGCCCACCAGACTCCTGGGATTCTCCAGGCAAGAACACTGGAGTGGGTTGCCATTTCCTTCTCCAATGCATGGAAGTGAAAAGTGAAAGGGAAGTTGCTCAGTCGTGTCCGACTCTTCGCGAGCCCATGGACTGCAGCCTACCAGGCTCCGCCGCCCATGGGATTTTCCAGGCCAGAGTACTGGAGTGGGGTGCCATTGCCTTTAGCATGGTAGCTGGATATAAAACCAACAGATGAAAATCAATTTTATTTCTATACACTAATCACAAATAGAATACGTATCTTTAAAGCTTCATTTCCAATATTGAGATATAGGACTCCAAAAATGGAACAAAAGATGTGGAAGGCTTATGTAGAAAAAACTGTAAAACTTCAATGAAAGACATTAAAGAAGATCTAAATTTGCAGCATATGTGATGTTCACAGATAGGAATGCCAATATCCTAAATATATCATTTGCTTCTAAATTCAGTGCAATTTTAATAAAAATTCCAACAGGCTTCTTTATTTTGTCAGAACTTAAAAAGCTGATTAAAAATGTTATGTGAGAGAGCAGTATCTTGGCCACTTTTGAAAAGGAGAAAACAATGGTGAATATATTCATAAGGAGAACCATTAAAGAACCAAAGTGGAAAGAAAAGGGTTTAGCCTAACTGATGGTATTAATGTACGTAAAGAAAAAAAGTTACCTAGAGAAGGAGCTGGGTCCATTCTGGAAACTAGAGGTCCATATGAGAGGCCATGTTTTGGGGTGGCTGCAAAGTGGAAGGAGAAGAATCAGAGAGATATTTGAGGAGGTGAGTCTGCAGGTGTATGTCCTCTGTTAAACACAGACGTGTTTGGGTACTGTAGCGTGGTGCTATTAGATATCCAAATCAGATTTTTTTCAAACATTTTTGTGTAAAACACCTAAAAAAATTTTATCCCTTACATATATTTTAAGGTGGCATGTTATGTTTTAGCATATATCTAAATAGTTACAAAGGATGCAATTGCTGATGTATTGAGAAATTATAACTTAAAATGAAAACATTGTATTTAGTGTGTCCAATGGAACCCAAAATGCCAAAGACTCAGCCGCCATTCAAATATATGAACAATTTCATCTGCAGGTTTTAGTGTTCCTCTTCCTACTTGAACTTGTATTTTTATCCCACTTCCTCCACAAAATTTTGTGCTTGTATAAAATATTTTTATGCTTAAGAGGTCTTTATTGCTCATCCTATCATGTTTCTCTGCAACAAACATACACATGTTAATTGGAATTTTAGATTTCATTGTCAAGAATTTTCTTTTGGGTTGCATTATTAAAATTATTAGTAGCACATAGCTGATAGAAACAAAATAAGTTGATCACAGATTATGATGAATCAATATTATACATCAAAAGTAAAATTTTCCTGGAGATGACTCTCATGATGAGATGGATGAGCCTTTTCTTGCCTGCAGCTAGTTTATGTATCCATGGATGAATATTAAATAATGCTAGAATGAGACAGCTTTTAATACCAAGTCTACATCTGGCTTTCATTTTTATGAATGTAAGCCCTAAGCCTGTGGTTCATTGCTTAGCGCAACATCAACACCAATAAATTTAATTGTCCCTTTGGCTCCCAGATGGCTTTTATACCCTGGGGAATGCAATAGGAATGGGTGAACGGGATGCCCTTCTTTGTCAAGTGGGAAAAGGTGGCTGTGAAAACGGGACCTACGTGAAGCCTAGAGAGCAGGCGGGTTGTTATGTAGATCAATTTTAGGGTGGAGAACAGAAGTTGAAGATCATGATGATGATCCCTTTAAAAGTGCCCATGCCTTTATAAACCTTGAAAAGTCTTTGTGTGCTATAGTTTGAGGATCATTGATAAAAATCTTAAAACTAATTCCTCCGGCTGATTGCTTGCTTGGTATGGAGCCCTCCGATTTTAATGCCATTCGAATATCCTAAGGCCTATGTGTACTACGCAGGTCCTATTGACAGTAATAACTCAAATTGCACTTAATTTCATCCCCACCTACTGACAAAACCTCTCATCCTTTGCAAATTCCACCCCCTCCTCTCACCCAGGCTTTTAAAGAATAGCTCTTAAGTGTTCACAGATAAATCTACATGGCCAGATGGCCAGTTCTCGTCTCTCAAAGGGCACAGGAACCAATGTATCACAGCTGTACTTCACTTTCACATAGTATAATATGTACTGGAAATGAATTAAAGGTAAATCTAATTTTGTAAGCCAAAAAAATGTATTATTATTTTGGTAAGTATCTTTTAAAATACCATACATTATCACCATTATTTAACTTATACAAGAATACTGTAAATATTATAGAAATATTTCTTATTCTGAAATGTTTGAGACACATAAAAGAATATTTAGGTAAGTTACCTACCAGGTAAACATTAAAATGTGAACCCATCACCTAATTTAAGAACTAAAGCATTACCATTACTAAAGTGTGTTCTGTTTCCACCCCATTGCCTCTCTCCCGGGGATTGGTACAGTCCTGAGCTTTGTTTTTAGCACTCTCTTCTTTTATAGTATAAACTTCTACCATATGTATGTATTCCTAAACAGTGTACTGTTTAGGTTCTCTTAGTCTTTTGAAATTGTATAGTTTATGTACTCTTTAACTTGCTTGCTTCACTCAGTATTTCTAAGATTAAACCATGACAGTACATGTATCTACGGTTTATTCATTTTTATTGATATATAATATTTCACTGGGTAAATCACCACAGTTTTTTTACCCAGTCTCCTGAAATGAACTTTTGGCTTGCCTTAATATTTTTGTGATTTGCAAGCAATGTTGCTGGTACACAACTGCAAAAATTTATCTCAGGATGTACAGGCCTAAGAGTGGAACTGTTGGGTATTTACACTTTCAACTTTACAAGATAGCTCTAAATTTTTTTCCCAAAGTAATTTAACAAATTTACTTCCCCTCTTATCAGTATATAGCATCTTCTTGATTTGTATCTTCACCAATCCTTAGTATTATCAAGCTTATTATCTACCAGTCTAGTGACTATAAAATAGTACCTCCATGTACAGATTAAAACTAATGATAAAGTTGAGCAACTTTTTACACATTTTGTCATTTGGATTTACTGTCCTGTAATATGTGCCTACCATAACTTTTGATCATTTTCCAGTTGGACTTTTCTGATCTGCAGGAATTCTCTCTATATAATCTAGGTATTATTTTTCAGTGGTGAATGATATATTTTGACTATATCCAACCCCGTTCATATAAGCTTTTCTCATTCAGTTCTCAGTGTTCCTTGGGTCGCTCGTAGGTACTGGTGTTTTCTTCCTGCCTAACAATCCCTCATGTTTGTGTTGGATAATCAGTTTACAAAGCACTCTCACAAATCTTACCTCATTTGAGTACCTCAACAACTTTTAAAAGACAAGCTGGGTATTATTATATTTGTTTTATAGATAAGGACACTGAGTAGCTTGCCCAAGGTCATAGGGCTCATAAGTCCTCAGACTCTGTGCATATTCTTCTTATGATTACATGATGCTTCAGCTGTTTGTAGATTATGGCTTATTCATTTCAGCAAATGTTGCACCTCTACTTAGCATCTTTACTTCGGTTCCTTCTTTTTTATGTATATAATTCAAGATACATCTCTAGTCTGTGAGGTTGATTCTAAGTTCATTACCTTCAAGCTAACAGATGAGTAAAGGAAGCACCAAGACAATGTTTTTTAATAGGATTAAAAAAAAAAAGAATGTTCAGGAGGATATCAGAAACCACAAGTTACCTGTTCTGGGGCAAATCACATTTTTAAAAAATGGGTCTATTATGTAAGAGTTGAGTTCAAATTTACTATTTTTCTTTCTCTTGGCCTTTTAGAGAGTTAACAAAAGGAGTATGGTTAATAAAGAGAAGAAAAATATACTTTAATATTTATTAGTATTATCTAAATTGGCTGTCCCATTTATGCCAGACTGATTTTCTATTATTATTTGTTATATTAGCTATAACTGATACTTATATTAAATGTTGAACTTACAATGGGAAGTGACATTGATAGGACAGTAATTCCATCACTCAACCTCCAGTTGAAGTTCCTATGCCTGGGCAGTTCGGTGAGACTCTACCTACTGTGGGAACCCAAGGAGGGTGGGCTGTTATCTGTCAAATGAGAGAACCCCCCACCAAGTGTTACCTCTCAAACATCTCAGATGGCGAAAGGTAGTACTTCTTACTTTCTGGGAGTTTTAAAATTCATTCATTCATTCACCCTCAAGCTGACCAAACTACTTCATGTGATATCTTTAATTTTTTGGTGGTTTTCATGGATTATTCAATTTTCATGTACATTGCATACACCAGAGAAAACTGTTTGATGAAATTAGCAGCAATACCAAAGGACCTGAGTATAACTAAGGAAACAGCATTCCTACTCTGAGCTATTTTAATCACTGTATAATAGTTGTATCTTGAGCACTTCCTGAACACATCCCTTGATGAATAATAAACAGACAGAACCTCATTGTATCTTCTCCAAAAAGAATAGTTTTAACAGCAACTGTCTGTTCTACAGATAATTACTAAATATGACCTTTCCTAGGTCTCTTTTTCCTAGTATATCTCCAATTATGTACCTAGTATTTACTCATCAAATATTCCTACCTCAGTGTCTAATTTAAAATTGGTTGGCTTGCTATTTTATTTTTGATCAGTGGCATTTTGGCCACTTTAATTAGGGTATTGAGCATCACTGTTAGTACTAGGGTTTTTATTTTTCTTGGCTTTTTCTTTTTTGGCACATGTGAATTTTGTTTTGTCAGAGACTTTTTCTTGGTCTCTGATGATGGGTTTAAAATTAATGGAACATCTGGTTTTGGTGTGGGGATGAGCCAGGATTATGTTATGACTGATGTATATTGGTTACTATATATATATATATATATATATATTTGATCTTTGCAAGGGGAAAACTACAAGGAATGAGTTTTATGCAATAAATTTAAATTTGTTACAGGTTTTCATGTTCAGGGTAAATAATTTGTCAACTTTGGGTGAAAATACTTGCAACAGTTTAAGGTGACTATATTTTACCTTAGGACAACTGTTGCATGCTAATTTGTGTGTGTGTGTGTGTGTGTGTAAACTCTTCAAAACTGAGTTAAAAGATGCAAATTTAAAATTGGTTGTTTGTCTAATGTGCTCCAGGTTCAGTAAATAAGCAGTTATTTAAGAGACAAACCAAAACAAAAAACAATTGGTTGGCTTGGTCCTGTTTCCCTGAAGTGATGGTTTCTCTAAGTATTTTGATCGAGAGCTGTGTGTGATATATGAAAAAGAATATATGGTTGAGATGAGCATCCAATATTTCTGGGTTAGGTACTATACTAGGTTCATGAGGCTCACTTTGAGTAGGGGATAATTATACCACAAAGTGGTAAGTATAAGAGAGAGGTGTGCACTCAGAGAAGGGTACCTAACGACTCTGGAATGCAGATCTGTATTTGGAGAAAATGAGTTGAACTCTGTATCAGTAGCTTTGAGCTCTACGTATTTTATGGTTTTGTGTAAGGATGTAGGTCATCATCCCTAATGACTCACACATTCCTAATGTGAGGGGAGGGCCATTCCTAGATGGGCAGCTTCTAGAATCACTGATCCAGGGCCTCAAAGAGGCAAGTTACCCTTATGAGAGAAAGGGCATCCTTTATATTTTCACAGATCATCTTCAGACTAACTGGTTTAAAAAAGCTTTGTGGATGTGACCACATAATTTAATATCCACTCTAACTGGAGAAGGAAATGGCAACCCACTCCAGTATTCTTGCCTGGAGAATCCCATGGACAGAGGAGCCTGGTGGGCTACAGTCCACGGGGTCACAAAGAGTCGGGACACTACTGAATGACTTCACTTTCACTTTCTAACTAGAACAAGACAAGATCTGTGGAATATTGATTGGGACAACAGACTCAAATAAGGGCGGTCTCAGGCAAACAAAAAATGTTGAATGTTTCATTTTACTTTAGGAATGAAAAGTGCCCCAGGCCTTTAAGAGGTGAGGGTGGGAGGGTTGTTTTGATAGATTCTTCCCTTAGGAGAAAAAACATGTTAGAAGCAAGCCAAAGAAGCTTCTGTTGCTTTTTCAAGAGGACAGGAGGAGAACAGGATGACAAAGGATGAAATGGTTGGATGGCATCACCGACTCAATGGACATGAGTTTGGGTGAACTCCAGGAGTTGGTGATGGACAGGGAGGCCTGGCGTGCTGCGATTCATGGGGTCGCAAAGAGTCGGACACGACTGAGCGACTAAACTGAACTGAACTGAGCAAGTGGCTTAACTTCTTAGAATTTTGGCCTATAAGTAGAAGTAGTAATATTTATCTGTTAAGGTTTCATGAATATTAAAGAAGTTGATATATATAAAATGTGTAGTAGTTTAATCCTCTCCTTTTTAGTACTGAGTGGTCAAGCCAAAAGAAAAGAAGGGAGCTCTTCTTTTGGTATAGTTAAAAAACTCCATTGTATTATAGACAGGTAGCTAAGAACTCAGAGTCCACTGTATGAATTCACTTGAACAAGGTCACTTGATGTGTGTGTATATCTATATTTTTCCTGTTATCAGCTATATAGTCTTGTCTTTAACAGTTATTAGAAGATGAATAAAATACCCAGACATTTCATAGTGATTGATGTCCAGTTTATGAATTGTTTCATACACAGACCATTTAATTAATAAATTATGATTATGCAAACTTCCAAAAAAAAAAGGACAGTGGGGTTTTAAAGAACTTACAAAGGCCTGAAATCTTTGGGACTTCAATTTTGACTTTTAAAGATTCCATGTTTTGGCATTATAATTAATTCCCAATAATTAATTTCCCAATATAATTAAAAGGGTCTTTATATTGGTCTTTAGGGACAGCAAGGAAATGGCAACCCACTCCAGTGTTCTTGCCTGGAGAATCCCAGGGACGGGAGCCTGGTGGGCTGCCCTCTATGGGGGTCACACAAAGTCAGACACAACTGACGTGCCTTAGGCAGCAGCAGCCGCAGGGATAGCAAGAAATGAGAGTCTGGGGAAATAATACCTCATTCTGTTGTCACTTTGGATGTTGGTGGAGAAAGAGTAATGAAAGGGTTTTGTCCAAGAAAGAGCAGACTACTTAGCAGCGGGGAGGGGCATCGGGAATTACAAAGAGACGTTGGGGACAAAAGAAAAAGCCTTGTGAAATGCCTGACACGACGTCTCACCAGCCTGATTAATAAGGCCGTGGCTTCTAAGTGACCTCGGGTGACAATCTGCGTTGTGTGAGAGAGTAATCGCTGAGGGCAGTGTCACTTGGTTTTCTGGAATTGAGGTTGTCTGTGGGAGTCCAGGGACTCCACGTTGGGTCAGCTGACCCCGAGAGCTCTGGCGGGCCTTGGATGAGATGCAGGCCGAAGGCTCCGCACGCAAAAGGCTGGCCTCGAAAACCACAAGCCTAAACCGGCCTTCCGGTCAGGTGCGTTCAGTGGGCTATGCTTTCCCCACGACCCCGCCCACTCCTGTCCCAGGCCCGCCCACAGCGCAACCTCTCCCTTAAGTGGGCCAGCTGCTCCCTACTTCCCAGCCGCCGCCGGGAACTCGGGTCTCGGCAAACTTGAGGCACGGGCTGCGCGGGGTGCCCTCTGCGCGTGCGCACGCCGGCTCTCAGCCCCCTCGCCCCCTCCCCTGCGCTGGGACTTGGTACGGCCGGGCCGGCGGTTGGCGTCCTCCGCGGCTCCAGCCAGGGGCGCGCTTTTCAAACCTCACCTTCGGAGTTGTGCCGGCGGCCCTAGCTGTGGCGCTGGAGATGGAGAGGCACGTCCTGAGGGGACACGAGCTCCGCGCCGCGGGGCTTGCGGCCCAGCAGGTGAGTGAGGGAGGGGCCCGGCTTCAGGTCCTCAAGCGGTAGTTCTGTCTGGGCGACGGGAAACGCCCCAGTCCGCGTCTCAATTCAGCCGAGGCCAGAAACAAAAGGAAAAAATAGGCGACTGCACTTTTGGGGCCCTAGTGGACCTTGGAGATCTCCCTGTTCCCACCTCCCCACCCCCGCCCCCAGTTTCTTAGGAAGGAAGCTGGCCTGGAAGGGGGAAGCGAGTTTGGGGCGCACCTGCCCCTCACCCCTCCTCCCAGGATTGGGACCTTGTCTTTTTGCAAGTGTGGCTGACTCGGGGGACTGGGAGCCCCAGGATTTTCCGGAGGCCCACCCGAGGCCAGTGGAGAACAGTTTGCTTGTTACTAGATTTGATGTAAAGCACAATTACTGTAGATGCTGTGTCTACACGCTGTATAAACTTGATGGGGCGGGATGGAGAAGCAAACTGGAACATCTGAACTTGAGAAACAGTTGGTCTGCTAGTGGATTCTTCTGTTATTTCTTGGCATTTATTAAAAGATTATATTTTCCACTCTCAACCTTTAAAGAATACTTAAAAGATGGGGCTTGAAAGAAAACTCTGCCTTTGAACGGGATATCCACTTCCAATTTAATCTCCAGTTTTACCTATTTCTGAAGTAGGTTAAACCATATGAAATTCCCAGTTTTGTAGATCAGAATTGGTAGAATATTAGCAATTTCGTATGGTCCAACCTATTATCTTTGCTTAGAAACCTATTTTCTTTTCTGGAAATCTTAGAATCCTCAGCAGATATAAAGCTATTAGAACGTCTTCATAATGGTAGGAAAACTAAAGCATGACTCTGCAGAGAGTGCAGTAACTTTATCAGTAATTTATATTGTTTTATGGCAGCATTTAAAAAAATTTCTAACATTTCGATGCACAGTGTTTCTTTTTCTATCTTGTTGTGTACCTTTTTTTTCCTTAAACTGTAAATGGTATCCAGCTGGGCCGCTCAATGCTTAAAAGCCAATAAAGAGGCAAGGCTGGTGGAAAGCAAAGTTTACTTCACTTTGGAGGCCAACAGAGTGGGGGAGGGCAGTTGTTGTTATTTAGTCCCTCAGTCCTTCCACTCTTGTGACACTAAGGACTGTAGCCCACCAGGCTCCTCCGTCCATGGGATTTCTCAGGCAGGAATACTAGAGTGGTAGCCGCTCTAGGGTTTCCTTCTTCAGGGGATCTTCCTGACCCAGGGATCAAACCTGTGTCTCCTGCAGTGGAAGGCAGATTCTTTACCTCTGAGCCACCAGAGCAGCCCTGGGGGAGGGCGGACTCCTGTCCAAAGGCTGACTTCACCTCAGTGACAAGTGGCCAAGAGCTTTTATAGGCAGAGGGAGGGGGCTGCATGCCAAAATAGCACAGTCAGCTTTGACAGTCATCTTAAAATTGTCCTGGGTAGCCTGACCAGTGGCATCTTGATTGTTTTAAGTATAGTTAAGCTTCATTTCCAGGGTAGGTTTGTTCCCATTTCTTTGAGACCAGTTCTTGGAGTTATGGCAGCTTCTGTGATGGCTACTGTCTGGTCTTGTATTAACAGTTAGCTTGTTCCTCCTGGTTGGAGTTTCAGTATCCATAAGTCAGCTCATGGGATATGGCTTAGAATATTATCTACAGCCCTTGAGAAGGAACTAAATGGCATTGACTTTCCTACTGACTACATTATTGATATTATTGTTTTGTCCTGTTTTCAAGCTTTTCTTTGCTTCTGTATTTTCTTACTTCTCTGATTAAACTTATTGTTAGGCTAAAGATGTTTCACAGGCAAAAAGGTAAGCTGAGGACGTCGGGGGCAGGGACCTTAAGGGTCCTGCTCTGTTTCACTTTGATTGTACTAATTATTTTTTTTAAAATTTGATTTCTAGTGAATTGGTGGTATCTTGAGGCTCTTGCATTTATCACATAGGTGTTGGTGGGGCCGATCAGGCATACTTATTGAGCTGTGTGTAGCAGCAGTATTTTGGAATGGTACAAAAGAGATGAGAATAAGGTCATAAAAGAAGTTTTATGTGGAATGACAAGAAATACTTAAATATACATAAAGGTGAGATTATTTACATGTAGGAAAGTACAATACTTAATGATTTCTTAGGTAGCAACAAATTAAGATAATTGCGTTGTGGAATTCCTTCTGTTTGGATCATGGAGAAAAATTGTAAATGGAAATAGGTTGTAATCTAACAGGAATACTGAGGGTCAGTAAAAAAATTTTATACTTGACTAACACTGAATTTTTGTATTTCCTTTGATATTAATGAACCTGCCATAAGATAGGGATAGGCCCAAAGATTCTGAGATGGTCACTCACTAGTATAACTTCTCTACTTAACCATTAGAGTTATCTGTCACTACTCACAGCATAGAATATTGGCGTTGAAGTCCAATTAAGGTAAAATCCAATTCTGCTTGTTGTGGAACCTTGCATAAGTTAGCTGTCTTTTCTAAGTTGCAGTTTCTTCAGTTGTGGAATGGGAAAATTGCTTATTCTAGAGAGTTGTTGGAATTTGAGAACCTCTTTAAAGTACTTAATGGACTTCCCTGGTGGCTCAGATGGTAAAACCGTCTGCCTACAATGCAGGAGACCCCAGTTCGATCCCTGGGTCGGGAAGATCACCCTGGAGAAGGAAATGGCAACCCACTCCAGTACTCTTGCCTGGAAAATCTCATGGACGGACGGAGGAGCCTGGTAGGCTACAGTCCATGGGGTCGTAAAGAGTTGGACATGACTGAGTGACTCCACTTAAAAGTACTTAATAGTACCTAGCACTCATACATGCTTGAAAGATGACTGGTTTTGTTACTACCTTTGTCCCATTTATCTGAATAGTTGGAGCAGCCACCTACCTTTTCTTATAAATGTTTAAGCTTTTGCAGTCTTTATAAAAACAAAATTCAAGGCATACTTTCTCATTGCAGAAAAGTAATCATAGAAACATGAATTTATGAACTCTTTCTCCAGTTCTATTCCCCAGAATGAGCATTGTTAACAATTTCCAGACTTTCCTCTGTACATAAGCAATTCATAAAATACACACAGTTTCTTTTGGAAAGAATGTATCTGTATATGCCATTTTGCAGTCTTTTTCATTACAGTCTCTCGGTTAACAAGGTTTAACTATATGCATTAGATGGGTGGAGGTTCTATCTGGATTCATGCAGTTTTGTTTTTTTACCAGCTGCCAGCTTCGTTTTTTTTTTCTTTTTCTTTTTTTTAGTCAGTGCTTAATTCTGCTGCTCTGGCATTTTCTTTGTTCTTCCTTTGTGTGCCAT
Source organism: Budorcas taxicolor (assembly GCF_023091745.1). NCBI lineage: Eukaryota > Metazoa > Chordata > Mammalia > Artiodactyla > Bovidae > Budorcas > Budorcas taxicolor. The sequence continues at coordinate 27,256,756 of NC_068914.1, forward strand.
TCTAGCTCTTAAAATTTAGTATATTTCTGTTTGCTACATTATCTAAGTTTTCACATCTAAGTCATCTATTTCCTTCTTAGCCTTGCCCTAGCCCTTTAGTCTTATCAACCTAACTTCAAATACCTATGCGATAAGGCTTCCCTTTGACTTGATAGCAAGCCTTATTGAGAGACATGCTTTTGTCATGTGTCCTCAGTTCAGTTCAATTGCTCAGTCCTGTCAGACTCTTTGTGACCCCATGAATCGCAGCACGCCAGGCCTCCCTGTCCATCACCAATTCCCGGAGTTCACTCAGACTCACGTCCATCGAGTCCGTGATGCCATCCAGCCATCTCATCCTCTGTTGTCCCCTTCTCCTCCTGCCCCCAATCCCTCCCAGCATCAGAGTCTTTCCCAATGAGTCAGCTCTTCGCATGAGGTGGCCAAAGTACTGGAGCTTCAGCTTTCGCATCATTCCTTCCAAAGAAATCCCAGGGCTGATCTCCTTCAGAATGGACTGGTTGGATCTCCTTGCAGTTCAAGGGACTCTCAAGAGTCTTCTCCAACACCACAGTTCAAAAGCATCAATTCTTCGGCACTCAGCCTTCTTCACAGTCCAACTCTCACATCCATACATGACTGCAGGAAAAACCATAGCCTTGACTAGAAGGACCTTAGTCGGCAAAGTAATCTCTGCTTTTGAATATGCTATCTAGGTTGGTATTAACTTTTCTTCCAAGGAGTAAGCGTCTTTCAATTTCATGGCTGCAGTCACCATCTGCAGTGATTTTGGAGCCCCAAAAAATAAAGTCTTGCACTGTTTCCACATCTATTTGCCATGAAGTGATGGGACCGGATGCCATGATCTTCATTTTCTGAATGTTGAGCTTTAGGCCAACTTTTTCACTCTCCTCTTTGACTTTCATCAAGAGGCTTTTTAGTTCCTCTTCACTTTCTGCCATAAGGGTGGTGTCATCTGCATATCTGAGGTTATTGATATTTCTCCCGGCAATCTTGATTCCAGCTTGTGTTTCTTCCAGTCCAGCATTTCTCATGATGTACTCTGCATAGAAGTTAAATAAGTAGGGTGACAATATACAGCCTTGACATACTCCTTTTCCTATTTGGAACCAGTCTGTTGTTCCATGTCCAGTTCTAACTGTTGCTTCCTGACCTACATGCAGATTTCTCAAGAGGCAGGTCAGGTGGTCTGGTATTCACATCTCTTTCAGAATTTTCCACAGTTTCTTGTGATCCACACAGTCAAAGGCTTTGGCATAGTCAATAAAGCAGAAATAGATGTTTTTCTGGAACTCTCTTGCTTTTTCCATGATCCAGCAGATGTTGGCAATTTGATCTCTGGTTCCTCTGCCTTTTCTAAAACCAGCTTCAACATCTGGAAGTTCACAGTTCATGTATTGCGGAAGCCTGGCTTGGAGAATTTTGAGCATTACTTTACTAGCATGTGAGATGAGGCAATTGTGTGGTAGTTTGAACATTTTTGGCATTGCCTTTCTTTGGGATTGGAATGAAAACTGACCTTTTCCAGTCCTGTGGCCACTGCTGAGTTTTCCAAATTTGCTGGCGTATTGAGTGCAGCACTTTCACAGCATCATCTTCCAGGATTTGAAACAGCTTAACTGGAATTCCATCACCTCCACTAGCTTTGTTCGTAGCGATGCTTTCCAAGGCCCACTTGACTTTATATTCCAGGATGTCTGGCTCTAGATTAGTGATCACACCATCATGATTATCTGGGTCGTGAAGATCTTTTTTGTACAGTTCTTCTGTGTGTTCTTGCCACCTCTTCTTAATATCTTCTGTTAAGTCCATATCATTTCTGTCCTTTATCGAGCCCATCTTTGCATGAAATGTTCTCTTGGTATCTCTAATTTTCTTGAAGAGATCTCTAGTTTTTCCCATTCTGTTGTTTTTCTCTATTTCTTTGCACTGATCGCTGAAGAAGGCTTTCTTATCTCTCCTTGCTATTCTTTGGAACTCTGCATTCAGATGCTTATATCTTTCCTTTTCTCCTTTGCTTTTCGCCTCTTTTCTTTTCACAGCTATTTGTAAGCCCTTCCCAGACAGCCATTTTGCTTTTTTGCATTTCTTTTCCATGAGGATGGTCTTGATCCCTGTCTCCTGTACAATGTCACGAACCTCATTCCAGAGTTCATCAGGCACTCTATCTATCAGATCTAGTCCCTTAAATCTATTTCTCACTTCCACTGTATAATCATAAGGGATTTGATTTAGGTCATACCTGAATGGTCTAGTGGTTTTCCCTACTTTCTTCAATTTGAGTCTGAATTTGGCAATAAGGAGTTCATGATCTGAGCCATAGTCAGCTCCTGGTCTTGTTTTTGTTGACTGTATAGAGCTTCTCCATCTTTGGCTGCAAAGAATATAATCAATCTGATTTTGGTGTTGACCATCTGGTGATGTCCATGTGTAGAGTCTTCTCTTGCTTTTGTTGGAAGAAGGTGTTTGCTATGACCAGTGCATTTTCTTGGCAAAACTCTATTAGTCTTTGCCCTGCCTCATTCTGCATTCCAAGGCCAAATTTGCCTGTTACTCCAGGTGTTTCTTGACTTTCTACTTTTGCATTCCAGTCCCCTAGAATGAAAAGGACATCTTTTTTGGGTGTTAGTTCTAAAAGGTCTTGTAGGTCTTCATAGAACCGTTCAACTTCAGCTTCTTCAGTGTTACTGGCTGGGGCATAGACTTGGATAACTGTGATATTGAATGGTTTACCTTGGAAACGAACAGAGATCATTCTTTAGTTTTTGAGATTGCATCTAAGGACTGCATTTCGGACTCTTGTTGATCATGATGGCTACTCCATTTCTTCTGAGGGATTCCTGCCTGCAGTAGCAGATATAATGGTCATCTGAGTTAAATTCACCCTTTCCAGTCCATTTTAGTTCGCTGATTCCTAGAATGTCGGTGTCCTAGTCAGTCTTGACTCTACCAACAAGATTTTAGTTGCCTACTCTTTCTCTGAGGTCAGTAAGCATCTCCATGGAATGCTTACTGTCAGTACACAATCACTGTTCTCACTATGGTTGGCACTAGACATCACTCCTAGCCTTGGAAAGCTTTGTACCCCTTTTTAACTAAAACCGAATCCTGTGACTCCATGAAGCTTTTCTTATTTAGAGTAGTTTCCTTGACCAGAGATGTTTTCCCTGTATATAAAGCATAGATGTGTACTGTACATTCTGGTCTGGTAGTGATGGTTTAGTTGCTACGTTGTGTCCGACTCTTGTAATCCCATGGGCTATAGCCCACCAGGCTCCCCTATCCATGGGATTTCCCGGGCAAAGATACTGGAGTAGGTTGACATTTCCTTCTCCAGGGGATCTTCCTGACCCAGAGATCATATAGTATATACTACAGTACGAGAACTTGCATGGAGAACGCCAAACTGGTCCTTTTGTTTCTCCACGAATACATTAAAAACAGAAGCTAACACAACATTATAAGTCAACTATACTCCAGAAAAAAAAATACTCCAGAAAAAAAAATACACTTAATTTATCCCACTTGTATAAGCCCTCCAAGATCCACATCCACTCACTGTAGAGTAAGGGAGGTAAGGTCACAGTTTACTATGTATGTTAATTTGGCCGGGTTAGGGATCAGCAAACCGCTTCTGTAAAGGGACACATGGTAAATATTTTCAGTTTTGTGGGCCACATAGTCTCTCTTGAAATTATTCAGTTCTGCCTTTGTAGCTTGAAAGTAGCCATAGACAATAGAAACGGGCGTGACTGTGCGCCAGTACAAGTTTATTTACAAAAACAGGCACTGGGTTAACTATAGTTAGCTGCCCCCTGCTCTGAAGGATGTGTGTGCTCAGTAACTCAGTTGTGACTCTTTGCGACCCCATGGACTGTATGTAGTCCTCCAAGCTCCTCTGTCCATGGGATTTTCCAGGCAAGAATACTGAAATGGTTTGCCATTTCTTTTTCCAGGTGATCTTCCTGACCCAGGGATTGAACTTGCGTCTCCTGCATTGGCATGCAGTTTATCACTGAGCCACTGGGAAGCCTGATCTAAAGGATCAGTTCAGTTCAGTCGCTCAGTCATGTCTGACTCTGCGACCCCATGGACTGCAGCATGCCAGACTTCCCTGTCCGTCACCCAGCTCCCGAAGCTTGGTCAAACTCGTGTCCATTGAGTTGGTGATGCCATCCAACTATCTCCTTCTCTGTCGTCCCCTTCTCCTCCCGCCTTCAATCTTGCCCGGCATCAGGGTCTTTTCCAACGAGTCCGTTCTTTGCATTAGAATTCTAATATCTGCCAGCTGTATCTCATTTCTTTAATGAACTTTTAATCTTACAAATACTGTAAGTTTTTTTAAAGCCCTGACTGTACATTTCCTTTCTCCACTCTACTCCAAGCCTCTCCAGTTTTATGAAGTCTTGATCAATAATTGATGAAGAGAGACAATCTTCATTTACAGGATAGAAACCTTAGAAATCAATTCCTTAGCGTTTTTGTGGCCACCTGCTGGTTCCTTAAGGTTTCTGCAGTTTTTCAGATTGCTGGGGAATATCAAGAAGTCCAGCGCTGGTTCTCTACCTGGACTGTGCCCTGAATCACCAAAGGAACTTAAAAAAACAAAAATGTGCAGGTTCCACTTCCAAAAATCCTAATTGTTTGTTTCTCTTTGCCTGAGGTGATTCTAATGTATAGCCAGCTTTAAGAATGACTGTGCTAGTTCAACTGGCTGCCTCATTCTACTATTTAAAAAGAAAACTTGAATTTAATGGCACCAGATGGTATTTGTTTATATTTGAGTTGTGGGGTAGTTTTTCATCCCAGTTTCAAGTTGCTCTGTAAGTGCGCTCTCCAATACTAACCTGCCTGCCAGAGTTTATTTCTATAGGCATGTGGGTCACACAGATAATTCTTGTAATTGATAACTAATTACATTAAAAAGGAATTTACTTTGGGACTGACAAGTCATAAAAAGATGAGATGGAGCTGTTGAAATTCAGTCATGTGTAAAGAAGGGAAAGTAGCAAATGACTACATTTATATAGTACATCAGTTTTAAGTTATGCTACAAAAGAAGGTTTTTATATAGTGATTACATGATGTAATTACAGAACATAATTAAATCTTTCTGCATGTGAATAGTACATTTGATGGATTTGGATAGTCAAGTTAAATCATCTGCAGTTTTTCTTTTCGAGTAATCTTCATATGCAGAGTACATCATGAGAAACGCTGGACTGGAAGAAGCACAAGCTGGAATCAAGATTGCCGGGAGAAATATCAATAACCTCAGATATGCAGATGATACCACCCTCATGGCAGAAAGTGAAGAGGAACTAAAAAGCCTCTTGATGAAAGTGAAAGTGGACAGTGAAGAAGTTGGCTTAAAGCTCCACATTCAGAAAACGAAGATCATGGCATCTGGTCCCATCACTTCATGGCAAATGGATGGGGAAACAGTGGAAACAGTGTCAGACTTTACTTTTTTGGGCTCCAAAATCACTGCAGATGGTGACTGCAGCCATGAAATTAAAAGACGCTTACTCCTTGGAAGGAACGTTATGACCAACCTAGATAGCATATTCAAAAGCAGAGGCATTACTTTGCCAGCAAAGGTTCGTCTAGTCAAGGCTGTGGTTTTTCCTGTGGTCATGTATGGATGTGAGAGTTGGACTGTAAAGAAAGTTGAGCGCTGAAGAATTGATGCTTTTGAACTGTGGTGTTGGAGAAGACTCTTCAGAGTCCCTAAACTACAAGGAGATCCAACCAGTCCATTCTAAAGGAGGTCAGTCCTGGGTGTTCATTGGAAGGATTGATGCTAAAGCTGAAACTCCAATACTTTGGCCACCTCATGCAAAGACTTGACTCATTGGAAAAGACCCTGATGCTGGAAGGGATTGGGGGCAGGAGGAGAAGGGGACGACAGAGGATGAGGTGGCTGGATGGCATCACCAACTCGATGGACATGAGTTTGAGTAAACTCTGGGAGTTGGTGATGGACAGGGAGGCCTGGCGTGCTGCTATTCATGGGGTCGCAAAGAGACACGACTGAGCGACTGAACTGAATTGAATCTTCATAGGCTATTGCTCTAACTTTTCTGCTTTTTAAAAAAGATTGTCTTTTCAGTATCTGAACCTTTTTTTATTAGATTCATTCATATTTTTGATACAGATTTTATTTCATTTAAAAGGTAAATTATAGCATTCTTTTTTTTTTAACCACAGAAACCAAGGTGATCTATTTTTAGAAGTAGACATACTGAAGCATTAACACATTTGTAGGACAGTAAAAAGTAACAACTTAGCAACTAAACATCAAAATAAGTATCTAGTGATTTATAATTTTTTTAAAAGTCACTGAATCAAATCAGAAGAGTACATATCAATTTATAGAATTTTGACGTTGTATCTGAAACTTGCTTTTAGAGCCAGGATGTTACAAGATCATTGTGCAGAATGAAAGAAAGACTTTCAGAACTAAAATAACTTAGTAGTTTCATGGTGACTCTTAAAGCTAAAATAAATTTACACAAAACTGTGTTCTAAATCTGTGGTCCAGGAAGGTAAAGCTCCTGACATTTTCTTAGTACGGTGCTTTGACTCTCTTGCTTCTGAGATTTTATTTCCATTGCTTACTCTAACAAATAGCCTGTTAACCTCTCTGCTGCGAAACCTTAGTTCCTTTATTCAACATCTCTTCTTTTAGGAAGGTTTTCCTTGGTTAATTCAGTATCATCAGTTAACATCTTGCCATTTCACAGTGCAACTTACATGAAACATACATAGGCTATACTGTTCACCTTGGTTATTATATTTTTGTGTTGTTTTCCTAAGGTTGCCATAACAAGGTACAAAAATTGAATGGCTTAAAACAACAGAAATTTTTTCTGTCACAGTTTTGGAGTCCAGAAGTATCTGCAGGGCCATGTTCCTGCTGAAGGGACTAGAGAAGAATCTGTCCTTGCCTTTTACAGCTTCTGATGGTTGCTGGCAATATTGGTGTTCCTTGGCTTGTAAACTCATCACTGCAGTCTTTACCTGCATCTTCACATAGAGTTCTCTGTGTGTCCCTCTGTTTCTCCGTGTGACTTTGCTATGAGGCCAATAGTTACTGGATTTAGGGCCAAAATGAATCTAGTATGACCTCATCTTAACTAATTACATTTACAAAACTGTCCAGGTAAGGTCACATTCTGAGGTTCTGGGAGGACAAGAATGTTTTGGGGACACTGTTAAACCTTGTACAATTACAGTAAAAATATGTAGTATTTCTCACTTTTGTTTCTGTTCTGTTTTTCTAGTAGATTATAAAGGCTCCCTAATAAAGCAAGAAATTAAGATTTTGCAGAGAGTATTTAACAATTTTTATGCTATCATATATTAAAACTTTATTACTTTCTGGATATGTTATAAAATTATAATACTAGATAGTACATTTTTCATTTTTTAGGAATACAGAGAAATACTATTCTGTGTTTTTCTGCCTTTTAAAATGCGTTTTTTCCTCTCTTTTCTAAGAACTGCAGCATTCAAGAAAAAATGGATTTGGAAATTCGAATACGAGAAGGAATATGGAAACTCCTTTCTTTGAGCACTCAAAAAGGCCAGATTTTGCAGGCAGTTAAGAATCTCATGGTGTGCAATGCTCGAATAATGGCTTACACATTGGAGCTGCAGAAGTTAGAAGAGCAGATTGCAAATCAAGCTGGAAAATGGTTAGTGGCATTGTTTACCTATGGTTTTTAATGTACTTAAATATTTACATTAAAAACACTGTGTGATTCAACCTTAAATTTAATTTAAAATGTCAAATCACCAAAGCTTTTAAAAAATATACTGAAGTAGCCTCTAGTATCATAAACATTTTGACAGTAGGGCTTAGAGTAAACTTACTATTAAGGCAGCAGTTTTTACTGGGCAGTTTTATTGTGTTCATTACATTAAGATTGTAAAATGAAGTGGTTAAGAGGCAAGGAGTGAGGAAATATTTTAAGAAGGATCAAGATTGATACTAGAGTATTAATGTGTACAAAGTAAATTTTAAAAAGCTAATTACTTAAACTGATAAAAAGGTACTGAGAGAAAGGGAAACCTAGGTATAGAAGTTGAAATGAATGGGCAACAAAATTAAAGCTATGAATAGAACTAAAGATATCAATGGGAAGGAACTTAAAAATCAGCAATTCCCTTAGGATAGCTGTTTAATCTCTGTTTAATTTCTGAAGTAAAGAAAAATTTCTTTTCTACAGTTAACTTAATATTTACATTTTGAAAATTAAGATATATATTAAAAACCTAAAAATACCTTTTATATAATTAGTATTCACAATATGTCAAATAATTTTCACTATTATTTATCCCTGACATTATAAAATGAAGTTTTTCCAGTATCATAATCTAGGAAAATATTTTTCAGATACACATAACACTAGAATAAGTCAGTGCTTCCCAAATGGGCCAAATATATTACTTAGAGTACATGATTATGTGTCATAAGACAGGCAAAGCCAAAGAATAACTGTGGCATATCTTTTTGTAGCATGAATTTTTAGGATAAAGTGTGAGATATTTAGAAGTGTGGCTTAGTTTTTATTATGCTGCTCACAGGGGTATACATTCCTTCTCCTAGCAATATTTTATCAAGGAGGATTTATAACAATATTTTGTTTAGGAGGATTGTTTAAGTGGAAAAGTTTGAGAAGCACTGGATTTTAAGTATAGGCATGCTCAGTTGTGTCCAACTCTTTGGGACCCCATGGACTGTAGCCCGCCAGGCTCCTCTGTCCATGGGATTTTCCAGGCAAGAATACTGGAGTGGGTTGCCATTTCCTGCTCCACAGGATCTTCCCGACCTAGAGATCCAACCTGCGGCTCTTGCATCGTCTTTACCGCTGGGCCACCTGAGAAGCTGGCTTAAGTACAGTGGGGGACTAAACACTCAGTATTTTGTCATCACTCACAGTTACGTAGAATGTTCCTCTGGGAATCACATCTGCCCTTCATATTTATGTTCTTTAAATATTTATAATGATTTGTGAACTGGCCATTTTATTAATTTGACAGAACAGCTTTCCTGAAGTTGCTGATTTGTAAAAATGTTAAATTGTCTTAATCCCTGTTGGATTTATATAACAAAGATAAGAAAAAAATATCTGGAACTCTCACCTGAAAATGTGTACAACTTTCAGTTTCTTTACTGATAATCTTTGATAAAAATAGCTTTGATGGTATATTTATTTTATATTTCAACATTTATGTTTATCACTCATATAGAAACATTGCATCCGTTAATTATTATTTCTTTAAAAATCTGAATATTCTGTATGAATTATTTTGTTTACAACTTCTTTTTGTTATGTGCACATATAATCCGAGGTCACTGATCAAATGTAACTGAAAATTGCAGTACTTTCTTTCTTATTAAGTAAAAGAACCTAAAGATAAAAAAGAATCCCGATAGTTTTTTTTAGTTCCTTCAAGAAAGTAAATTATGTAAATTATGGCATTTGATTAATCAATCCAGTATTTATCAAATATCTACTACTTGTAGAACATTTACTAAATATTGTGCTAGTGTATTCAAATTCAAAGAACAGAATTTGTCAAAATGTGAGTATATTTGTATATTCAGCAGTGAAATAGTTTACCTTCAGAGACTCAGCAGTCTGTGCCTTTCTTCGTTTTGGTGGTCTTCAAGGTAGAAAAGTATTCCAGTTTTACTTTGCTGCCAGAACTTAAATAGCACTTTAATGAGTCTACTGCCTAACACTAGTCTACCTTCTCTAAAATTTTATGATAAAATGTCAAAAAATTTATAGACTACATCTAGAGTTTTTCAAAGAAGAGTTAAATCACTATAAAATGATATAGTTAAGGAAGGTCTCGGAGAAGGCAATGGCACCTCACTCCAGTACTCTTGCCTGGAAAATCCCATGGACAGAGGGCTGCCGTCTATGGGGTTGCACAGAGTCGGACACGACTGAAGCAACTTAGCAGCAGCAGCAGCAAGGAAGGTCTAATGAAAGAATTGGATAGATAGAGTTTGGTTTGTTTAGTAGGAGGAAAGCAGGATTCCAAGAAAGAAAAAATCTCAAAAGTTTAGCATAAAAGATGAGCATGAATTATTCAGTTGCAGTGAAAAGATGTGTTTGGATGAAGCTGAAGATCAAGCCAAAGTGGGAAAGGATGTGGATAGCAAAGATTCAGGAAAGCTTACAGTGATAGGAGTTTAATTTTTATTTCCTGATAGTCTTTCCAGCTGGCATATTCTGTGCCAGGGCATTTATAAATACCACATCACAAGCTGAGAAAGGTATAAACTACTTTATTGAAGATTTGGGATAGGAACTTAGAGACATTAAGTAACTGTTTCAAAGGGGACCCAGTGGTGTCTCTGTTTGGGATGTGAACCCCAATGACTTAAAAGCCAGAGAAAACTTAACCCTCCCCAAAGAAACCATGTACTCTGTACTACCCCAAGCTACTCTAGTAAGTTATTTGAGGGCTTTATGTTCAGTTCATTGTTTGCTTATCTTTTATCATTTTATTTTCAACAAGAAAGAGGTATGATAAAGTGGGTTTTGGGGAAGGTTACCTGGCAGACCATTGAAAAGGATGGTGAGACAAAATAGTGAAATAATCAATTTTTAAGGAAAATATTTAAGAACAAAGAGTCGGATACGACTGAGCAACTGAACAACAAATTTAAGAACAGACAGATGAAGTGATCAAATAAGTGACTTTTGATGAGACCCTGGTGGCTCAGACGGTTAAGTGTCTGCCTACAATGTGAGAGACCCGGGTTCAATCCCTGGGTTGGGAAGATCTCCTGGAGAAGGAAATGGCAACCCACTCCAGTATTCCTGCCTGGAGAATCCCATGGATGGAGGAGCCTGATAGGCTACAGTCCATGGGGTCGCAAAGAGTCGGACACGACTGAGGGACTTCACGTTCACTTATAAAAACTAGTACATGAGTTTTGGATTTTTCTGATAGATATTCTCACAAGGTGCTCTCTACACAGAAACAAGCGTTCTGCAAACAGTTTCAGGTATTTCTTAATTTATTAGGAATTGTCTTGTAAGTAAACAAATAGTCTTGCTTCATTTTACAGTCTGGTTAACTGACGTTTCAAGAAACAGTTAAGCCCTAATGCCCCAAGACCTGCATTCTGTGTAATGACTTAACTTCTGTATATGTGGAATAGTGCTAGTTTGGTACCATTTTTGGGAGAACTGAGAAAAAAGTAGTCATTTTCTGGTTTAATTGAGGAACCCTACTTGATAAATCAGTGATATAGTCATATCATTTGTTCTTTTTTTAACCACCTGGGAATATTGATGACTGGTTAAATGTTCCCTTACTATAATACTCTAATAATGTAACAGAAGCCTTGTTCTCGTTAACTTCTGGTATATTATCCATTTTTTACATCTAGATATGCAAAAAATGTCTGGTTTGTGTAAAATTCATAATAGAGTCAGAGTGACTCAGGAAAAAGTGAAGGGACTTACCTGGTTAAGAATCAGCCTGCCTGTGCAGGGGATATGGGTTTAATCCCTGGTTTGGGGAGATCCCACATGCTTCAGAACAATGGAGCCCACATGCCACAGCTACAGAGCTTGTGCCCTAGAGCCCAGGAGCCTGCAGTACCCGAAGCCTGTGAGCCCTAGAGCCCGGGAGCCCACGGTGCCCAAAGCCTGTGAGCCCTAGAGCCTGTGCTCTAGAGCCCGGGAGCCCATGGTGCCCGAAGCCTGTGAGCCCTAGAGCCTGTGCTCTAGAGCCCGGGAGCCCACGGTACCCGAAGCCTATGAGCCCTAGAGCCCAGGAGCCCGCGGTACCCGAAGCCTGTGAGCCTTAGAGCCCGGGAGCCCACGGTGCCCAAAGCCTGTGAGCCCTAGAGCCCGGGAGCCCACGGTGCCCGAAGCCTGTGAGCCCTAGAGCCCGGGAGCCCACGGTGCCTGAAGCCTGTGAGCCCTAGAGCCTGTGCTCTGCAACAAGAGAAGTCACCAGAATGAAAAGCCCATGTACCTCAATGAAGTGTAGCCCCCACTTGCCACACTAGAGAAAGCCTGCAGGCAGCAATGAAGACCCAGTGCAGCCCCCACCCCCCCAAAATAGTGGAATATAGAAAGCTTTCTTGTTTGAGTAGACAGTAGCTAATAGGGGTAAGAGGTAGAGTGTGGACAGCTAACGACCTTAGTTTAGAGGACAGGATTGCTTGTTTACAGCAGCCTGTCAATATGCTACTCTTTTAATTGGTGAGTAAAACTCACCACCTTTTTTTGTATGTTATAGGTGTGTGTGTGTGTGTGTGTGTGTGTGCGCGCGCGCGCACGCGCGCATGCACACACTCAAGTGCAATGTGAATTGTGCCTAGTTTGTTGCAGTGTTTTGACCACTGTGCCAGACTCCTTTGTCTGTGGGATTTTCCAGACAAGAATACTGGAGTGGGTTGCCATTTCCTACTCCAGGGGATCTTCCCTACTCCAGGGGATCTTCCCAACCCAGGGATCAAACCTGTGTCTCTTATGTGTCCTGCGTTTTCAGTTGGATTCTTTAACACTGTGCCACCTGGGAAGCCTGTATAGCCATTAAGAATTGCTTATATTGGTTCACTTCTTAAAGACAGCTAATGGTTTCAATTTACTAAAATTCTTCAGATAGACACTGTATTCCACGATTTTTGTGGTCTGATCTCAAATTACTTCCATAATAGTTTACAAATTAGTTTGTTAATTTCTACTTTGCAAATTTATTTCAGCCAAATGCTTGGTCTGTATCCTCAAAACGGTTTTTGAATTTTCCTGCCCCTGCTTTTGTTTATACTGAAGTGTCCTATCTTCTGCTTCCATTTTACAAACCTTTTTTGTTCTGCCATACCTTACTTGCATCATCAAAGTTTCCTTCATAAGTGAGTTCAAAAAAAGATCATTTTTTACTTATGCTCATAGTAAGGACTCAAAAAATGATTATTTGCTTCCTCTTAGTTCTAGTAACATTTGAACCATGAATATCTCACTGTAACATACTATATTCTCTTTGGAATATGTATTTTCAATTACATGATAAACTTTTGGAGATGGGGACAATGGATCATACTTATTGGTGAAACAGAAATGATGCCTAGAGCTTGAAGGCAATTCAACTGATGTTGACTCTTTTCTCTTTCTACTTTGTATCCCCCAGAACACCTAATAGTGCTTTATAATTATTTAAGAACAGTTTAATTTGTGCTTCATAATGTTTTGTGTCATTCTCCCTTCCATGTGTATAATGAACAAATTGGGCTTATAATTTAATAATTGTTAATTATATGGCAGTTACTTCTTATTCTTCTTGTTACTTTATTCCTTGTTCTTAGGTTCTTACTGTTTTTGCTGGCCTCTATGCTTGCCGTGTTCTCAGTTGTCCTTTTTTATTCTCTACTTTGTTAACCTTTTTAAAATCAATTTTTTATTGTGAAATTTCATATGTAAAAACTTACAAGAATAGTATGATAGACATCATCTTTATTCTCCACCTGGGAGTTTGCCAAATATGTTCACTCTTTCTCCGTCTTCATCTTTGTACTCATACACACGTGCGCCTGCATGTGCACACATGCACATTTTTCTTTGTCTGTGTTGAACCATTTGAAAATAAGTAGCAGACAACATGGGATGTATACTTCAGTAGTTCAGCATGTATCGTCTAAAAACAAGAACATTTCCTACATAACCTAAATACGATTAGCATATGTAAAATACTGACAGGAATTCCATAATAATCAACTAATATTCAGTCGATGTTCAATTTATCCTAGTTGTGAAAAGAAAATTGTTTATAATTGCTTTTCTCAAATCAGAATTCAGTCAAGATTCATTTGATTATGTCTCTTTAGTTTCTTTAATCATTTTACCTTTTTTTTTTTTTTGGTCATTAATCAATAATTTATTTTATTTTATTTTTTAATTTTAATTTTTACTTTATTTTGCTTTACAATACTGTATTGGTTTTGCCATACATGTGACATGAATCTGCCACTGGTGTACATGAGTTCCCAATCCTGAACCCCCCCTCCCACTTCCCACCCCATATCATCTCTCTGGATCTTCCCCGTGCACCAGCCGCAAGCATCCTGTATCCTGTATCAAACGTAGACTGGTGATTCCTTTCTTACATGATAGTATACATGTTTCAATGCCATTCTCCCAAATCATCCCACCCTCTCCCTCTCCCACAGAGTCCAAAAGTCCATTCTATACATCTGTGTCTCTTTTGCTGTCTTGCATACAGGGTTATCATTACCATCTTGCTAAATTCCATCTATATGTGTTAGTATACTGTATTGGTGTTTTTCTTTCTGGCTTACTTCACTCTGTATAATAGGCTCCAGTTTCATCCATCTCATCAGAACTGATTCAAATGTATTCTTTTTAATGGCTGAGTAATACTCCATTGTGTATATGTACCACAGCTTTCTTATCCATTCATCTGCTGATGGACATGTAGGTTGTTTCCATGTCCTGGCTATTATAAACAGTGCTGCAATGAACATTGGGGTACATGTGTCTCTTTCAATCTGGTTTCTTCGGTGTGTATGCCCAGCACTGGGATTGCTGGGTCATAAGGCAGTTCTATTTGCAATTTTTTAAGGAATCTCCACACTGTTCTCCATAGTGGCTGTACTAGTTTGCATTCCCACCAACAGTGTAAGAGGCTTCCCTTTTCTCCACACCCTCTCCAGCATTTATTGCTTGTAGACTTTTGGATAGCAGCCATTCTGACTGGTGTGAAATGGTACCTCATTGTGGTTTTGATTTGCGTTTCTCTAATAATGAGTGATGTTGAGCATCTTTTCATGTGTTTGTTAGCCATCTGTATGTCTACTTTGGAGAAATGTCTATTTAGTTCTTTGACCCATTTTTTGATTGGGTCTTTTATTTTTCTGGAATTGAGCTGCATAAGTTGCTTGTATATTTTTGAGATTAGTTGTTTGTCAGTTGCTTCATTTGCTATTATTTTCTCCATTCTGAAGGCTATCTTTTCACCTTGCTTATAGTTTCCTTTGTTGTGCAGAAGCTTTTAATTTTAATTAAATCCCATTTGTTTATTTTTGCTTTTATTTCCAGTATTTTGGGAGGTGGATCATAGAGGATCCTGCTGTGATTTATGTCGCAGAGTGTTTTGCCTATGTTCTCCTCTAGGAGTTTTATAGTTTCTGGTCTTACGTTTAGATCTTTAATCCATTTTGAGTTTATTTTTGTGTATGGTGTTAGGAAGTGATCTAGTTTCATTCGTTTACAAGTGGTTGACCAGTTTTCCCAGCACCACTTGTTAAAGAGATTGTCTTTTCTCCATTGTATATTCTTGCCTCCTTTGTCGAAGATAAGGTGTCCATATGTGTGTGGATTATTCTGTGGGCTTTCTGTTTTGTTCCATTGATCTATATTTCTGTCTTTGTGCCAGTACCATACTGTCTTGATGACTGTGGCTTTGTAGGAGAGTCTGAAGTCAGGCAGGTTGATTCCTCCAGTTCCATTCTTCTTTCTCAAGATTGCTTTGGCTATTTGAGGTTTTTTGTATTTCCATACAAATCGTGAAATTCTTTGTTCTAGCTCTGTGAAAAATACCGCTGGTAGCTTGATAGGGATTGCATTGAATCTGTAGATTGCTTTGAGTAGTATACTCATTTTCACTATATTGATTCTTCCGATCCATGAACATGGTATATTTCTCCATCTATTAGTGTCTTCTTTGATTTCTTTCATCAGTGTTTTATAGTTTTCTATATATAGGTCTTTATTTTCTTTAGGTAGGTATATTCCTAAGTATTTTATTCTTTTTGTTGCAATGATGAATGGAATTGTTTCCTTAATTTCTTTTTCTGCTTTCCTATTATTAGTGTATAGGAATGCAAGGGATTTCTTGTGTTGATTTTATATCCTGCAACTTTACTATATTCATTGATTAGCTCTAGTAATTTTCTGGTGGAGTCTTTAGGGTTTTCTATGTAGAGGATCATGTCATCTGCAAACAGTGAGAGTTTTACTTCTTCTTTTCCAATTTGGATTCCTTTTATTTCTTTTTCTGCTCTGATTGCTATGGCCAAAACTTCCAAAACTATGTTGAATAGTAGTGGTGAAAGTGGGCACCCTTGTCTTGTTCCTGACTTTAGGGGAAATGCTTTCAATTTTTTACCATTGAGGATAATGTTAGCTGTGGGATTGTCATATATAGCTTTTATTATGTTGAGGTATGTTTTTTCTATTCCTGCTTTCTGGAGAGTTTTTATCATAAATGGATGTTGAATTTTGTCAAAGGCTTTCTCTGCATCTATTGAGATAATCATATGGCTTTTATTTTTCAATTTGTTAATGTGGTGAATTACATTGATTGATTTGCGGATATTGAAGAATCCTTGCATCCCTGGGATAAAGCCCACTTGGTCATGGTGTATGATCTTTTTAATGTGTTGTTGGATTCTGATTGCTAGAATTTTGTTAAGGATTTTTGCATCTATGTTCATCAGTGATATTGGCCTGTAGTTTTCTTTTTTTTTTTTTTAGCATCTTTGTCAGGTTTTGGTATTGGGGTGATGGTGGCCTCATAGAATGAGTTTGGAAGTTTACCTTCCTCTGCAATTTTCTGGAAGAGTTTGAGTAGGATAGGTGTTAGCTCTTCTCTAAATTTTTGGTAGAATTCAGCTGTGAAGCCGTCTGGACCTGGGCTTTTGTGTGCTGGAAGATTTCTGAAAACACTTTCAATTTCTGTGCTGGTGATGGGTCTGTTAAGATTTTCTATTTCTTCCTGGTTCAGTTTTGGAAAGTTGTACTTTTCTAAGAATTTGTCCATTTCTTTCAAGTTGTCCATTTTATTGGCATATAGTTGCTGATAGTAGTCTCTTATGATCCTTTGTATTTCTGTGTTGTCTGTTGTGGTCTCTCCATTTTCATTTCTAATTTTATTGATTTGATTTTTCTCCCTTTGTTTCTTGATGAGTCTGGCTAATGGTTTGTAAATTTTATTTATCCTCACAAAGAACCAGCTTTTGGTTTTGTTGATTTTTGCTATGGTCTCTTTTGTTTCTTTTGCATTTATTTCTGCCCTAATTTTTAAGATTTCTTTCCTTCTACTAACCCTGGGGTTCTCCATTTCTTCCTTCTCTAGTTGCTTTAGGTGTAGAGTTAGGTTATTTATTTGACTTTTTTCTTGTTTCTTGAGGTATGCCTGTATTGCTATGAACTTTCATCTTAGCACTGCTTTTATAGTGTCCCACAGGTTTTGGGTTGTTGTGTTTTCATTTTCGTTCATTTCTATGCGTATTTTGATTTCTTTTTTGATTTCTTCTGTGATTTGTTGGTTATTCAGAAGCGTGTTGTTCAGCCTCCACATGTTGGAATTTTTAATAGTTTTTCTCCTGTAATTGAGATCTAATCTTAATGCATTATGGTCAGAAAAGATGCTTGGAATGATTTCAATTTTTTTGAATTTATCAAGGTTACATTTATGGCCCAGGATGTGATCTATCCTGGAGAAGGTTCTGTAAACACTTGAGAAAAAGGTGAAATTCATTGTTTTGGGGTGAAATGTTCTATATATATCAATTAGGTCTAACTGGTCTATTGTATCATTTAAAGTTTGCATTTCTTTGTTAATTTTCTGTTTAGTTGATCTATCCATAGGTGTGAGTGGGGCATTAAAGTCTCCCACTATTATTGTGTTATTGTTAATTTCCCCTTTCATGCTTGTTAGCATTTGTCTTACATATTGCAGTGCTCCTATATTGGGTGCATATATATTTATAATTGTTATATCTTCTTCTTGGATTGATCCTTTGATCACTATGTAGTGGCCTTCTTTGTCTCTTTTCACAGCCTTTGTTTTAAAGTCTGTTTTCTCGGATATGAGTATTGCCACTCCTGCTTTCTTTTGGTCTCAATTTGCATGGTATATCTTTTTCCAGCCCTTCACTTTCAGTCTGTATGTGTCCCTTGTTTTGAGGTGAGTCTCTTGTAAGCAGCATATAGAGGGGTCTTGTTTTTGTATCCATTCAGCCAGTCTGCCTTTTGGTTGGGACGTTCAACCCATTTACATTTAAGGTAATTATTGATAAGTATGATCCCGTTGCCATTTACTTTATTGTTTTGGGTTCGGGTTTATATGCCCTTTTTGTGTTTCCTGTCTAGAGAATATCCTTTAGCATTTGATGGAGAGCTGGTTTGGTGGTGCTGAATTCTCTCAGCTTTTGCTTGTCAGGAAAGCATTTGATTTCTCCTTCATATTTGAATGAGATCCTTGCTGGGTACAGTAATCTGGGCTGTAGGTTATTTTCTTTCATCACTTTGAGTATGTCTTGCCATTCCCTCTTAGCCTGAAGAGTTTCTATTGAAAGATCTGCAGTTATGCTTATGGAAATCCCCTTGTTTGGTGTTTGTTGTTTTTCCCTTGCTGCTTTTAATATTTGTTCTTGTGTTTGATCTTTGTTAATTTGATTAATATGTGTCTTGAGGTGTTTCATCTTGGGTTTATCCTGTTTGGAACTCTCTGGGTTTCTTGGATTTGGGTGATTATTTCCTTCCCCATTTTAGGGAAGTTTTCAACTGTTATCTCCTCAAGGATTTTCTCATGGTCTTTCTTTTTGTCTTCTTCTTCTGGGATTCCTATAATTCAAATGTTGCAGTGTTTCATATTGTCCTGGATGTCTCTGAGATTGTCCTCATTTCTTTTAATTCATTTTTCTTTTTTCCTCTCTGATTCATTTATTTCTACCATTCTATCTTCTTTTTCACTAATCCTATCTTCTGCCTCTGTTATTCTACTATTTGTTGCCTCCAGAGTGTTTCTGATCTCATTCATTGCATTATTCGTTATATATTGACTCTTTTATTTCTTCTAGGTCCTTGTTAAACCTTGCTTGCATCTTCTCAATCCTTGTCTCCAGGCTATTTATCTGTGATTCCATTTTGATTTCAAGATTTTGGATCATTTTCACTATCATTATTTGGAATTCTTTCTCAGGTAGATTCCCTATCTCTTCCTCTTTTGTTTGGTTTGGTGGGCATTTCTCCTGTTCCTTTACCTGCTGGGTATTCCTCTGTCTCTTTGTCTTTGTTATATTGCTGTGTTTGGGGTGGCCTTTCTGTAATTTGGGAATTTGTGGAGTTCTCTTTATTATGGAGTTTCCTTGCTATGGGTGGGATTGTATCAGTGGCTTGTCAAGGTTTCTTGGTTAGGGAAGCTTGTGTCGGAGTTCTGGTGGGTGGAGTTGGATTTCTTCTCTCTGGAGTGCAACGAAGTGTCCAGTAATGAGTTATGAGATGCCAGTGGTTTTGGACTAACTTTGAGCTGCCTGTATATTGAAGCTCAGGGGTGTGTTCCTGTGTTGCTGGAGAATTTGTGTGGTATGTCTTGCTCTGGAACTTGTTGGCCCTTGGGTGGTACTTGGTTTCAGTGTAGGTATGGAGGCGTTTGATGAGCTCCTATCAATTAATGTTCCCTGGATTCAGGAGTTCTCTGATGTTCTCAGGATTTGGACTTAAGCCTCCTGCTTCTGGTTTACAGTTTTATTTTTACAATAGCCTCAAGACTTCTCCATCTTTACAGCACCGATGATAAAACATCTAGGTTAAAGATGAAAAGTTTCTCCACATTGAGGAACACTCAGAGAGGTTCACTGAGTTACATGGAGAAGAGAAGAGGGTTGACTGGAATGAGATGAGGTGGGATCAAAAGAGGAGAGAGCCAGCTAGCCAGTAGTCACTTCTTATGTGTACTCCTCAGTCTGGACCGCTCAGAGATGTTCACGGAGTTATACAGGGAAGAGGAGAGGGAGGAAGTAGACAGAGGTGGCCAGGAGGATAAAAGATGGAAATGAAAAGGAGAGAGAGATCCAGCCAGTAACCAGTTCCCTAAGTGTTCTCCATCGTCTGGAACACACAGAGATTCACAGAGTTGGGTAGAGAAGAGAAGGGGGAGGGAGGAGACAGAGACAACCTGGTGGAGAAAAAGGAGAGTCCATGGAGGAGAGGGTGGTCAAGCCAGTAATTTCGCTCTTAGGTAAAATTGGGTACTGATGATTGGGTTTTTAAATGTACAAAATTGACAACAAATACCAAAAAGCAAAGATAAAAAATCTAGAGTAGAGTTTGGATTTTCATAAATACAATATTAAAGAAATGAAGAAGAAGAACAGAAAAAAAACACAAAGTTATAAGAATTATTAAACAACAACAACAACCACCACAAAAATATATATATACAGCATTTGCTTTAAAAATAAGGTTTTTCTTTTTAAAGTAATAGTAGGCTATAAAAATAAAAATTAAAGGAGAAATAGAGGACATAAAAATTTTGATAAGTTAGAAAAAAGAAAAAGCAATCAAACATCAACAAAACAAAACAAAAAAAAGAGAATGATCGAACAAATAGTAAAGATATATCTGGGACTTTCTCTGGTGTTGTGGGCAGCGTGGGGTCACTTCCAAGGCGGTTCCCTCTGTTTAATTTCTTCTGTTTGCTGGTCTCTTCAGTGTCTGATTTCCACCCTGACACAAGGAGGCAGTGGTGGACACTTTTTTTTTTTTTAGGCTCATTTGTTCAGTCGCGCTGTGGGGAGGGAGGGATGCTGCAAACAAATAACACTGGTGTGTGCTCGCAGTGTCTCAGCCCCACTGGGCCTGCCCCTGCTCACGGCGCACACCGTTCAGGCTCTACGTTGCACCACTGGGAACCGTCTGAGGCCGCCCCTAGGCTGCATGTACCTCCCCGGTCTAAGCTGCTCAGGCTCAGCTCTCAGGTAGCCCTCAGAGGCGCAGATTCGGTTGGGCCTGCGTTTTGTGCCCTTCCCAGGTCTGAGTAGCTCAGGCGTTTGGCAAGCGCGGTTGTTGCGACTTATCACCTTTTCCATCCCTGCTGTTCAGTTTTCTGGGTGTACCGCTGGCGCCCCTTGTGAGGCAGATGGTGACTGTCCAGAACCCCCAGAAGTCTTAGCAAAGAAGCCTGCTTGCAGTTTGGTAGGTAAAGTCTCTCCGGGGCTGCGATTGCCCCTTCCAGCCCTTAGGGCTCTGGCTGCCTGTCACCGGAGGGGGATGGTCTACAGCCGGCTATTTCTGTTCTGTCCTTTGTTCTGTGTGTGGTCCTGGCTGTGTCTTATGTTAGAGCTTTTCGTGTGGTAGCTATCCCACAGTCTGGTATGCTAGCCCAAGTTAGTTCGCTCTGGTTACACTCAGGGCATTCCAGCCTGATTCTTAAAAAGCACTGCAGCCCGCACCTCCCTGCCCAGCCCCCACTTGCTAGAGGCAGATGCAGGCGTCTGCACTGCTTCTCTGCTGGGGGAGTTACCGTTGGGCTCATAATCTGTTGGTTTTAATTATTTATTTAGTTTTCTTCCCTGTTATGTTGCCCTCTGTGCTTCCAAGGCTCACCACAGACTCAGCAGTGAGAGTGTTTCCTGGTGTTTGGAAACTTCTCTCTTTTTAAGACTCCCTTCCCGGGACGGGACTCCCTTCCCAGGACGGAGCTCCCTCTCTGCCTCCTTTATCTCTTTCTTCGTCTTTTATATTTTTTCCTACCTGTTTCTGAAGACAATGATCTGCTTTTTTGGATGCCTGATGTCCTCTGCCAGCATTCAGAAGTTTTGTGGAATTTACTCAGCGTTGAAATGTTCTTTTGATGAATTTGTGAGGGAGAAAGTGGTCTCACCGTCCTATTCCTCCGCCATCTTAGGACCGGCCCGCCCATTTTACCATTTTCTAAAAACTCTTTGTCATTGATGTTTTGAAGATTCTAGACTTTTAAAAATATCCTCTAAAAATATTCTGCATTTTATATTTGTCTGTATAGGGGAGGGAAAATTTTTCCATTTGCCCCTCTGATTTCTTTTGACTGGTCTAATACAAGACAGATTAGTAACAGAAAAAAAATTTTAATTTTGTATATATGGTGGTCCCATACCAGACCACCTGACCTGCCTCGTGAGAAACCTGTATGCAGGTCAGGAAACAACAGTTGGAACTGGACATGGAACAACAGACTGGTTGCAAATAGGGAAAGGAGTACGTCAAGGCTGTATATTGTCACCCTGCTTATTTAACTCATATGTAGAGTACATCATGAGAAACGCTGGGCTGGAGGAAGCACAAGCTGGAATCAAGATTTCTGGGAGAAATATCAATAACCTCAGATATGCAGATGACACCACCCTTATGGCAGAAAGTGAAGAAGAACTAAAGAGCCTTTTGATGAAAGTGAAAGAGGAGAGTGAGAAAGTTGGCTTAAAGCTCAACATTCAGAAAACTAAGATCACAGCATCTTGTCCCATCACTTTATGGCAAATAGATGGGGAAACAGTGGAAACAGTGTCAGACTTTATTTTTTAGGGCTCCAAAATCACTGCAGATGGTGATTGCAGCCATGAAATTAAAAGACGCTTACTCCTTAGAAGAAAAGTTATGACCAACCTAGACAGCATATTCAAAAGCAGAGACATTACTTTGCCGACTAAGGTCGGTCTAGTCAAGGCTATGGTTTTTCCTGTGGTCATGTATGGATGTGAGAGTTGGACTGTGAAGAAAGCTGAGCGCCAGTGAATTGATGCTTTTGAACTGTGGTGTTGGAGAAGACTCTTGAGAGTCCCTTGGACTGCAAGGATATCCAGCCAGTCCATCCTAAAGGAGATCAGTCCTGGGTGTTCACTAGAAGGACTGATATTGAAGCTGAAACTCTGATACTTTGTCCACCTGATGCGAAGAGCTGACTCATTTGAAAACACCCTGATGCTGGGAAAGATTGAGGGCAGGAGGAGAAGGGGATGACAGAGGATGAGATGGTTGGATGGTATCTCTGACTCAATGGACATGGGTTTGGGTGGACTCCAGGAGTTGATGGACAGGGTGGCCTGGCGTGCTGTGGTTCATGGGTCGCAAAGGGTCGGACATGACTGAGCAACTGAACTGAACATAACTAAAAGATTCAAAAATTGACCAAAGCAGGTGGTTTATTATTTATACCTTGTTGGACAAAGAGTAAATTATTTGTGAAGATTTGAGAAAGCAATGGGATTTGAGCTTAGAGTAGCAAATTAGTGAAGAAGTAATGAAGTTTGCATATACAGCTTCTCTGCCCCAAACTATGTGTCTCAGGCAATAAAAATGCCTCCATCCTCCAGCATAGGGAGGGGATATTCCCATAGGAGCTTTGTTTCCTGCTTTCAAGGGAACAAAGGAGGCTTAGGGTGTTCTTGCATGAACTATTTCTCAGGTAACTTTAATTCAAAAAATATGACACTTTGGCATCCTTTGGGGTGGCCTTCCCCAATTCCCATCAGTTACTTGTTTATGGTATTATTGAACTTTTTCTCCTTTTTTGCTGTAACTGAAAGTTGGAACTTAGTCAGATTCTGATTAAACGTCTCTTGCAATAATTTTTCTAATTGAGATTGGATACTGTATATTCTGCCGTTGTGTTACAATGTGATACTTGTTTTTACTGTTTTAAATAATGCTAAGTTTGATCCCTTGGTTTAAATAGCAGTTGCCACATTTTTCCTCTGTGATACTATAATAGCTTTCCCTTCATGATTCATAAGTAATCTTTGTGCTGTTACATTTCAGCTGGGAGAATATTCTGTTATCCAAGAAGCTTTCACTTAATGATTGTATCCATTTATCAGTTCAGTTCAGTCGCTCAGTCATGTCCGACTCTTTGTGACCCCATGAATCGCAGCACGCCAGGCCTCCCTGTCCATCACCAACTCCCGGAGTTCACTCAGACTCATGTCCATCGAGTCAGTGATGCCATCCAGCCGTCTCATCCTGGGTCGTCCCCTTCTCCTCCTGCCCCCAATCCCTCCCAGCATCAGAGTCTTTTCCAGTGAGTCAATTCTTCTCATGAGGTGGCCAAAGTACTGGAGTTTCAGCTTTAGCATCATTCTTTCCAAAGAAATCCCAGGGTTGATCTCCTTCAGAATGGACTGGTTGGATCTCCTTGCAGTCCAAGGGACTCTCAAGAGTCTTCTCCAACACCACGGTTCAAAAGCATCAATTTTTCGGCACTCAGCTTTCTTCACAGTCCAACTCTCACATCCATACATGACCACAGGAAAAACCATAGCCTTAACTAGACGGACCTTAGTTGGCAAAGTAATGTCTCTGCTTTTGAATATGCTGTCTAGGTTGGTCATAACTTTTCTTCCAAGGAGTAAGCGTCTTTTAATTTCATGGCTGCAATCACCATCTGCAGTGATTTTGGAGCCCTAAAAAATAAAGTCTGACACTGTTTCCACTGTTTCCCCATCTATTTCCCATGAAGTGATGGGACCAGATGCCATGATCTTCGTTTTCTGAATGTTGAGCTTTAAGCCAACTTTTTCACTCTCCTCTTTCACTTTCAGCAAGAGGCTTTTTAGTTCCTCTTCACTTTCTGCCATAAGGGTGGTGTCATCTGCATATCTGAGGTGATTGATATTTCTCCCGGCAATCTTGATTCCAGCTTGTGCTTCTTCCAGCCCAGCGTTTCTCATGATGTACTCTGCATAGAAGTTAAATAAGCAGGGTGACAATATACAGCCTTGGCGTACTCCTTTTCCTATTTGGAACCAGTCTGTCGTTCCATGTCCCGTTCTAACTGTTGCTTCCTGACCTGCATACAGATTTCTCAAGAGGCAGGTCAGGTGGTCTGGTATTCTCATCTCTTTCAGAATTTTCCACAGTTTGTTGTGATCCACACAGTCAAAGGCTTTGGCATAGTCAATAAAGCAGAAATAGATGTTTTTCTGGAACTCTCTTGCTTTTTCCATGATCCAGCGGATGTTGGCAATTTGATCTCTGGTTCCTCTGCCTTTTCTAAAACCAGCTTGAACATCTGGAAGGTCACACACAGTTCACGTATTGCTGAAGCCTGGCTTGGAGAATTTTGAGCATTACTTTACTAGCATGTGAGATGAGTGCAATTGTGCGGTAGTTTGAGCATTCTTTGACATTGCCTTTCTTTGGGATTGGAATGAAAACTGACCTTTTCCAGTCTTGTGGCCACTGCTGAGTTTTCCAAATTTGCTGGCATATTCAGTGCAGCACTTTCACAGCATCATCTTTCAGGATTTGAAATAGCTCAACTGGAATTCCATCACTTCCACTAGCTTTGCTCGTAGTGATGCTTTCTACGGCCCACTTGACGTCACATTCCAGGATGTTTGGCTCTAGGTGAATGATCACACCATCGTGACTATCTTGGTTGTGAAGATCTTTTTTGTACAGTTCTTCCGTGTATTCTTGCCACCTCTTCTTAATATCTTCTGCTTCCGTTAGGTCCATACCATTTCTGTCCTTTATTGACCTCATCTTTGCATGAAATATTCCCTTAGTATCTCTAATTTTCTTGAAGAGATCTCTAGTTTTTCCCATTCTATTGTTTTCCTCTATTTCTTTGCACAGATCACTGAGGAAGGCTTTCTGTCACTCCTTGCTATTCTTTGGAACTCTGCATTCAAATGGGTATATCTTTCCTTTTTTCCTTTGCTTTTGGTTTCTCTTCTTTTCACAGCTATTTCTAAGGCCTCCTCAGACAGCCATTTTGCTTTTTTGCATTTCTTTTTCTTAGAGATGGTTTTAATCCTTGTCTCCTGTACAATGTCACAAACCTCCGTCCACAGTTTATCAGGCACTCTGTCTATCGGATCTAATCCCTTGCATCTATTTCTCACTTCCACTGTATAATCATAAGGGATTTGATTTAGGTCATATCTGAATGGTCTAGTGGTTTTCCCTACTTTCCTCAATTTAAGTCTGAATTTGGTAATAAGGAGTTCATGATCTGAGCCACAGTCAGCTCCTGGTCTTGTTTTTGTTGACTGTATAGAGCTTCTCCATCTTTGACTGCAAAGAATATAATCAATCTGATTTCAGTGTTGACCATCTGGTGATGTTCATCTGTAGAGTCTTCTCTTGTGTTGTTGGAAGAGGGTGTTTGTTATAACCAGTGCATTCTTTTGGCAAAACTCTATTAGCCTTTGCTCTGCTTCATTCTGTACTCCAAGGCCAAATCTGCCTGTTACTCCAGGTGTTTCTTGACTTCCTACTTTGCATTACAGTCCCCTATAATGAAAAGGACTTTTTTTTCGGGTGTTAGTTCTAGAAGGTCTTGTACATCTTCACAAAACCATTCAACTTCCAGCCTGAACTTTGTACTTCGATTAAAATAAATTTAACTTCAAAAATCTGTAAGACAGTCATGAAAGCTGACCACATGAAGTCAGAGAGAAAATGTCAAAGCATTTTGTAAAGTAGGAAAAAATAAAAATTTATCTGATCAAGATGCAATGTTAAGAGTAACTCATATCCGAGAAAGTCTCCCAAAGAAAACAATTTAAAATATGGAAAAACTATTTAAAACACAACTACCTGAAGGGACTGGCAAGCAACCTGTACTAGGAATAAGTTGGACAGAAGTCAACCCCAGAAGAAGGAAGTGGCACCATGGTATATTCATACAGAAAAATACTTATCAATAAAAAGGAACAATACATGCTAGTTACTTAAGAATCTCACTGATATATGCTAGTTACTGAAGAATCTCAAAAATATTATGCTGATGAAAAGAACAGGGTACACACTGGACAAATTCCATTTATATTAAGTTCTAGAATAGGCAAAATCTACAGTGAAAAAAAGAAAAAGAACAGTGTTTGCCTCTTCAAGTGGGAATAGAGGCAGGTACTACTAATCCAGCATTGAGGAAAAACAAACAAAGCATATACAGAAAGCACAGTTTATTCAAAGAGGGATAAAAGGCAACCCCAAACTGACACAAGTAATGAATGGCTGTTTATGAAACTGATAACATAAAATACAGAGAGAGAGAGTGAGCTATTTTAAGTAACTTTTAAACTTTTAACCTTGTATCCACAAGAATGTATATATATTTGTATGTACACACACACACACATGTAAAACAAGACCTTTCATCATAAAAAATAATCTGAACTGATAGATGAGTAGAAAGATATAAGACAAAGCAAATATAGTAAAATATTAATTGTAGACTCTAAGTTGCAGATATATCCATCTTCACAGTATAATTCTTTCAACTTTTTATGTAAAGTTTTAATAATTTCTGTAGGTAAGAAAAGAATTACAAGGATATCTTGAACTTGCCCAGATGGATTTATATCAGCAATAATGCTGGTATTATAATTACAAAACTATTTTATATAATCATAGTATAAAACAAATATATATACAAATCAAATAAGGAAATATATTGCTCTTTCTTAGGAATTAAGATATTTAGTATAAGAAAAAGAGATACAAATACAAAGTAATTCAAAAAACTTATAAAGATCAATATAAACTCATCAGTTTTAAAGTCTTTCCCGTAGTTTTACTGTTTTCAAGGCCTAAAATTAGCAATCCCAATAAAAGTGAGCATACCTAATGCTCATATCTCGGTTTCAAATTACCATTGGCCCTTAAAGCAGATCAAGACTCATTAAAGAAATGGCAGACTCAAGGTCTAATGCACAGAAAATACAAGGCAAACCTGGGTCATCCTTTTGTGCCAGAGAGTAAGAAAGTTCCCATTGACTAATAGAGAGACAAGTCAAAAGGACAAAGAAGCCAGTTTAAAGGACCTTCCACTGAACAAAATTGGGACAATTTAATCTATAAAAAAGATTAATGAATACAAATGATAATAACACATTGTATTAAAACCCCCAACAAATATATGGAGACAGAAAGAAGAGGAATGCCCTTCCTTACAAAAGAATATTAGCCAAAAGTTATAGGAAAACAGAGTATTATTAATAGATAATTACGGTCTTGTAAAGTCCTAATAATTTAGGCAAGGATCATAAATGGATACTCATATCACAGGCTAGTAAAGTAATGCTCAAAATTCTCCAAGCCAGGCTTCAGCAATACGTGAACTGTGTGTGACCTTCCAGATGTTCAAGCTGGTTTTAGAAAAGGCAGAGGAACCAGAGATCAAATTGCCAACATCCGCTGGATCATGGAAAAAGCAAGAGAGTTCCAGAAAAACATCTATTTCTGCTTTATTGACTATGCCAAAGCCTTTGACTGTGTGGATCACAACAAACTGTGGAAAATTCTGAAAGAGATGAGAATACCAGACCACCTGACCTGCCTCTTGAGAAATCTGTATGCAGGTCAGGAAGCAACAGTTAGAACGGGACATGGAACGACAGACTGGTTCCAAATAGGAAAAGGAGTACGCCAAGGCTGTATATTGTCACCCTGCTTATTTAACTTCTATGCAGAGTACATCATGAGAAACGCTGGGCTGGAAGAAGCACAAGCTGGAATCAAGATTGCCGGGAGAAATATCAATCACCTCAGATATGCAGATGACACCACCCTTCTGGCAGAAAGTGAAGAGGAACTAAATAAAAAGCCTCTTGCTGAAAGTGAAAGAGGAGAGTGAAAAAGTTGGCCTAAAGCGCAACATTCAGAAAACAAAGATCATGGCATCTGGTCCCATCACTTCATGGGAAATAGATGGGGAAACAGTAGAAACAGTGTCAGACAAATCACTGCAGATGGTGATTGCAACCATGAAATTAAAAGACGCTTACTCCTTGGAAGGAAAGTTATAACTAACCTTGATAGCATGTTGAAAAGCAGAGACATTGCTTTGCCAGCAAAGGTCCATCTAGTCAAGGCTATGGTTTTTCCACTGGTCATGTGAAAGTTGGACTGTGAAGAACGCTGAGTGCTGAAGAATTGATGCTTTTGAACTGTGGTGTTGGAGAAGACTCTTGAGAGTCCCTTGGACTGCAAGGAGATCCAACCAGTCCATCCTAAAGGAGATCAGTTCTGGGTGTTCATTGGAAGGACTGATGCTAAAGCTGAAACTCCAGTACTTTGGCCACCTATGTGAAGAGTTGACTCATTGGGAAAGACCCTGATGCTGGGAGGGATTGGGAGCAGGAGGAGAAGGGGACGACAGAGGATGAGATGGCTGGATGGCATCACTGACTCGATGGGCTTGAGTCTGAGTGAACTCCGGGAGTTGGTGATGGACAGGGAGGCCTGGCATGCTGCGATTCATGGGGTCACAAAGAGTCGGACATGACTGAGCAACTGAACTGAACTGACTAACTGAACCGAACAAAGTTCAATATCTGTGTATACTTACATTTATGCAGTGGGGCTTCTCTGGTAGCTTAGCTGGTAAAGAATCCGCCTGCAGTGCACGAGACCCTAGTTCGACGCCTGGGTCAGAAAGATCTGCTGGAGAAGGTGTAGGCTACCCACTCTAGTATTCTTGTGCTTCCCTGGTGGCTCAGACAGTAAAGAATCTGCCTGTGGTACAGGAGACCTGAGTTCCATTCCTGAGTTGGGAGGGTCCTCAGAAGGATGAAATGGCTACCTGCCCTCGTATTCTGGCCTGAAGAGTTCCATGGACTGTATATAGTCCATGGGGTTACAAAGAGTCAGCGTGACTGAATGACTTTCACTTCAATTTTTTATATATACGCAGAAGATGTTTGTTGCTGAATACAGTTTTAAGATCTTCTATTGCCTTGCTTATTTTTTGACCACTTGAACTATCTTGGACAAAAAGAGGTTAAGATTTTTGTTACTAAGGTTTTGCTGTCTTCCCCTTCTATACCCCATACTTTCTGTTTTAGGAAGCATTTGGTACCTAGTACTTGTTATGTGTTCATTGCTAGTTGCAGCCTTTAGCAGTACGGAGTCTCCTTTTGTTGTTGTCCTGTAAAGCTTTTGGATCTGAGTTCTACAATTTTCTGATAACAAGATCTTATACTCTAATTTCTTATTGTTTGCATTTGTTTGGCATCTCTTTGTCCATCTCTAATTAGCCTTTATGAATTGTTTGTTGAAAGTGTGTTTCTTGTATTCATGAGTTTTACATTATGAGTGTATCTGAAAATCCTTTTACTAGAGAAATCTGGGCTTTCCTGGTGGCTCAGATGGTAAAGAATCCTCCTGCGATGCGGGAGAACTGGGTTTGACTTTGTGTGTATATATATATAGCTGATATACTTGATTTCAGTTTTGTCATATTCTTATATGTTAACTTACGTGTATTATAATTATAGCTTGTCTTTTATATGTGGCCTGTTTTCCTCATTCGTTTTTTGATTTAAGAAGATTATTTGTCATAGTAGTACTGGAACTTCATATGTTTAAAAACTATATACTGTTAGCTTTATAATGACCTTAGTTCTTTTTTTTCTTAGGCTTCTCCTATTTTGTTTTTCTGCTTTATATGATATCATTTTGGAGAAGGCAATGGCAACCCACTCCAGTACTCTTGCCTGGAAAATCCCATGGATGGAGGAGCCTGGTGGGCTGCAGTCCATGGGGTCGCGAAGGGTCAGACACAACTGAGTGGCTTAAAATATATTAATAGATTCAGTTCTTTTATTTTCAGACAGTTTTCCTGGAGTTAAAGCTTTGAGGGGTGGGGGTGGGGGAAACATTAATTCTATCCTATCTTGTTATTTTATTTTTCATATTTAAGGACTCCAGTTACATGCAGATTGGATCTTCTTTGCCTGTCTTTTATGTCTATCACTTTCTTTTTGATGTTTTTAAACACTTTATTTTATTTTATCTTTTTGTTTTGATCCACTGTATCCCTTTTTGCAGCATTTACCTGCTGTTTATCCTTTACTACTGTGAGGTGTTAGATTTCAGATTCTTATTTTCTCTCCTGTTTGCAGTAGCTTTTTAAGCTACACTTAATTCATTTTGAAGTATCATGTTACTTTTTTTTTGTTCTTTGTTTTTTGGAGAGTGGTTGGTGGGATATTTTTATCAGCTGAAGCATTGGAATTCTACTTTCATTTTATAGTAACTTTCTATGGGTGTTTGAGTCCTTTTTTGTTGTTGTTCCTAATGAAATATGTAGGATGTAGTATTTTTCTGGGTCAAGTGGTGATAGTGGAGGGAAGTGGGTAAAAGGAGCTACTTGGTTTCATAGTTCAAAAGTGTTTTCTATTATTAGAAGGATGGATAGGAGTTTTGGTTCCTTTAGACATGTTGGTCAGTTGATTTTCTGATAGTTTGATGCTATTTTATATCTAAGGCATTTTAATTTCAGTTCCTTTCTCCTCCTCCTCTTCTTTCTCCCCTTCCCAACCCTTTCTCTACCTCCTCTTGCTCCCTCTCCCCTCCTCTTCCTTGTCTTCTTCCTTCCTTCTTTTTATCATGGCCAAACCTTCCAAGGATACCTCCGCTATTGTGTGTGTCTCTTCTCCACAAGACTAACAACGTCTGAACCACAATTCTTTTGGAACCCCTACCAGGGCTGTGGTAGACACCAGATTTTGTATCCATCTTCTAGAGGAGAGGATTAAATAAGTTGATCTTATTTTGTGTTCTGCAATTGGTTTTCAGTTGCTCAGTCATGTCCAACACTTCGCGACCCCATGGACTGCATGCAGCATGCCGGGCTTTCCTGGCCTTCACCATCTCCCAGCTTGCTCAAACTCATGTTCATTGAGTTGGTGATGCCATCCAACCATCTCGTCTAGTGTTGTCCCCTCCTCATCCTGCCTTCAATCTTTCCCAGGATCAGGTCTTTTCCAGTGAGTCAGCTCTTTCCATCAGATGGTCAAGTGTTTTGCAATACCTGACTATTTGGGTGAGGCCTGCAGGAGCTGGCTCTGTTGTTTTCAGTTGTAAATTGAAGTCTGATTTCTAGTTATGCTGTTGGTTTGGGCCATAGATGATTTTATTTGCTTTCCTTGTTGATGTGAAACTTTTCATAGGATTCTAGAAAAGATTCCAATTTAGGTGACTATCATTATCTTCCCTGGTGGCTCAGAGGTTAAAGCATCTACCTGCAATGAGGGAGACCCGGGTTTGATCCCTGGGTCTGGAAGATCCCCTGGAGAAGAAAGTGGCAACCCACTCCAGTATTCTTGCCTGGGAAATCCCATGGACGGAGGAGCCTGGTGGCCTACAGTCCACAGGATCGCAAAGAGTCGGACACGAGTGAGCGACTTCACTATCACTATCACTGTCTATCATTATCTTGTAGAAACTGGGAAGTCATACTCTGATCACTTTAACAAATGATTTAGTGCCTCTTCCATGTAAGCTTCAAATTAATACTAAAGCCACAAATGCTCACAAAATAATCCTGGTTTTCATGGACCTTCCTGAGAATGATACACAAATACTAGGGCTTCGTCAGTGGTTCAGATGGTAAAGAATCTGCCTGCAGTGCAGGAGACATGGGTTCAATCCCTGGGTTGGAAAAATCCCCTGGAGAAGGGAATGGCTATCCATTCCAGGATTCTGGCCTGGAGAATTCCATGGATAAGAGGAGCCTGGCAGGCTACAGTCCATGGGGTTGCAGAGTCAGACATGACTTAGCAACTAACACTAAAAATGATACAGAATGCATTAAAAATATTATTTTATTCAGTAGCTATTAGATAAATACTTCCCACCATTTACAGATGAGGATGCTGAGTCTGAGAGGTTAACAGCAACTTACTAACTAGTTATTAATGGGTAAGAGTCACACCTATAGGACTTGCTCCACCAAAATGAGCATATCCTATTTTACTTCATTTGATATTCACTAAACATTTGTTGAGTTCCTTAGAGTGTACTGAGTTATATATTGGGCACTGGTGATTGAGCAGTGAACAAAATAGGCCGAAATACTATTCTTTTTTTTTAAATAATTTTATTTATTTTTGGCTGTACTGGGTCATCATTGCTGCATGAGCTTTTCTCTGGTTGCCGTGACCGGGGGCTGTGCTTTGCTGAGGTGCGTGGACTTCTCATTGCAGTGGCTGCTCTTGTTGTGGAGCGTGCGCACAGCTCTGGCGGTTGTGGCTCCCGGGCTTTGGAGCACAGGCTTCATAGTCAGTGCATGAGCTTAGTTGCTCCACGGCATGTGGGATCTTCCTGGATCAGGGACCAAACCTATGTCTACTGCATTGGCAGGTGGATTCTTCACCAGTGAGCTGCCAGGGAAGCCCCCAGAATTCCTATTCTTACAGAACTTACATTTTAGCAATAATGTTCTCTCCTGGCCTAACCCACTAGTCTATCGTCTTGAAACTTTATTTGACTTTGTGAAAATAATACTAGTCAAAGATATTTATAGGACCTAATTATATGTATCATTCAACATGATTGTGATTTTAATAATGCCACAAAGCTAAATAGTTTCTTACACTCCAATTGACTAGTTTAGTTACTTATATACTATAACATAAACAAAAATAAAGGCTAAAAGTGTAGATTGCCAGTGAAATTATGTACTCCTGGTATTTCTGCAATACAATATGGTATATTAAAGACATTACTGGTTTTACTTTTTTAAACTTCATATTGTTTGGTGTCTGTTGAAACTGGGTTGTTATTTCAAGATTTAAAGTAGAAAACTCATCTTCCCAACTTAACATACTTATGAACGTATTGAATTTATACCACATAGTTTTAGATGGCTTAAAATTCCATGTTAAGCATTTCTGAGTGAGGGTTGAAGGATTTTTATAACCTGCTTTTAAATAATAGAATCCTATTTAGAATTCTTCTAGTGCTTCGTTAAGAAAATAATACTTTCATCATGTGTCATTTCTTAATGTATTTTGTTAACTCTGGAAGGCAGTGCTATTGTAAATTCCAATATGGAACAATATAAAATAAGGTAAACTATATTTACTCTGCTAATTTTAATACAGATTTTTGAGCAACAAAGTGGCTGATTGGCACCCTCTGTTGGTCATTTTATTTACCTACAGGCAGAAATATGTTAATAAAATAGTTAAAAATTTGTCTTTTATATTTTTATTTGTCTTTTAAATTAGCTTTTACAAATCTTACCAAAATAATTCTCTAAACCAGGTTTATAAGAATAAGGTACACTGTTATATAGCTGTGCTTTTGATTGAGTGATTTTTATGGTTATTTGCTTTTTCTTCAGACTGGCTAATTGTAGCATTTAGAATTGGCATTAACATTGCAGATTTTAAAGCAAGTATTTATTTAACTGTAGCAAACCATTAGCTACAGTAGCACATTGTTAAATAGATAATGTTTAACAATTTTGTTGTCAATTTGGATTAATTAGAAAACATCACATTTTAGCACACTAAATAGCAATTGAGTTATTTGAATTGAAAATAATTCAAGCTTCTGAAACATGAGGCTGGATTACTTCATCTCTTAATTTTTTAAAGGCAGACTTAATTATTCTGTAAGATTATATGGTTAGTTGGATTTATATTATGGGGGGTTTCCCTGGTGGCTCAGACGGTAAAGCGTCTGCCTGCAATGCGGGAGATCCGGGTTTGATCCCTGGGTCAGGAAGATCCTCTGGAGAAGGAAGTGGCAACCCACTCCAGTGTTCTTGCCTGGAAAATCTCATGGATGGAGCCTGGTAGGCTACAGTCCATGGGGTCGCAAAGAGTTGGAAACGACTGATTATATGGTTAATTGGATTTATATTATAGTTTGATAATATTTGTGTATAATAAATTTGTTGACTAGTCCTGAAAAGGACTTTTCTATGCAAGTAATTTACAGTTATAGGGGAAAAAAGCTATACCCTTGCCAGGTGGTTGAATAATTTAGAGTGGGAAAATTTTTTTGGTAAATATTCAGCCAGTTGCTTTTGGTGTTTCTAGTATTTTAGAATTTCACTTGTCTGCCAAAGCCTTAAATTTAATCCAATTTAATAATGCCTAATGGATTTAAATTTTAGCATAATCTATGACCTATTCCATAATACTGAAGTTACTCACTGTATTAGAGCTTCCTTGTATTTTTTCACTGAAATAAATATTTTGAAGAATTTATGCATTGCTCATATAGGAGATATTTTTAGAAATATTTACTTACAAATGCCAGCCAACTGTGTTTATACTGTGTTTCTTGTACCAATTTGAGGAAATTGAGATTTGTGTTTGATTTCTAGTTGGTCTTTCAGTATATAATTTCACAACATAGTAGACTATTCAGTTGAATTTTTCACTCTGATGACCTAATAAGCCAGCTGGTATTCCCCAACAAGACAAACTGAACTTGTCTATGAAATATTGAACTTGACTCTTTAAAATTTATGATTCAACAAAACATTATTTTGAAATAATGAGTACTTCTATTTTTCACTGAGTGAATTCCCTGTTTTAATTTAAATACCAGTGTAACCACAAAATTATTAGATAGGATCCTGAGAATTTATGGCTTTAAGTCTACTATATTACTTAAGTTATACTTAGTGCTAGATTCTATAAATTCTCTATATATAAATTATATAAATACTATATATATAAATGTCCCGTATAGGCTTACTGACCATAAGTACCTCAGTAAGTTATTTTTGCTACTTTGGAATATATTTCACCTGTAATACTTACAGGCTTAATCCAATAAGAGAGTTAAACAAAAAGTAGGATGATATATTTTGTTTTAAAATTTGATGCATGGTAATGAATATTATGTGCACGCTTTTTAGCAAGGCTACAGACGTGTGCATAGGATGTGTCATATTCTTCTGAAACTTAGATACACTTCACACTCCCACTCAGTCTTTCTCCAAAAGCCCTTTTAGAATCAAAACAGTATTCAAATGAAGCTTCTATCTTATCACATACTTGAGGTACCTAATTAAATTAACTGGCAGTTAATTGGCTAACCAAATTGAATAGAGACAAAAAAAAAAAAAGAGTGCACAGAATACTCCTGGATACATTGCTCTAGAAATGGAATGCTAATCTCTAAATGTAGGTTATTTATTAGGAAACAGGATATTGGAGAACTGTTTAGAGATGGGATTGATTTGGTGTAATGGAAATAGAATCCCTTGGACTGCAAGGAGATCCAACCAGTCCATTCTAAAGGAGATCAGTCCTGGGTGTTCTTTGGAAGGAATGATGCTAAAGCTGAAACTCCAGTACTTTGGCCACCTCATGCGAAGAGTTGACTCATTGGAAAAGATTCTGATGCTGGGAGGGATTGGGGGCAGGAGGAGAAGGGGACGACAGAGGGTGAGATGGCTAGATGGCATCACCTACTCGATGGACGTGAGTCTGAGTGAACTCTGGGAGATGGTGATGGACAGGAAGGCCTGGTGTGCTGAGATTCATGGGGTCACAAAGAGTCGGACACGACTGAGCTACTGAACTGAATGGAAATAACTATTTTGAAAAAAAAATTGTGATAATAGTATAGTCTACATTCAAACCTGGAAGTGTCTTATATCCCAAGAATTTCCTTTGAGACATTTTCTATTGTCATGGTAATGTTTTCCTCTCCACATTTATTCTCTCTAGAGGGCCACTCCCTTCCTTTGCCACCTTAGTTAATTTATTGTTTTGATATATGCTTAGTGTTTAAAGCTTCAGGGAAATAAATTACAATATTACTTGCACATGAATATGTAGCAGAGAGTAATTTTTTAAATGTTTGTTGGAGATTTTATAGGGATAATATACTCTTTGGTGGCAAGCTCATGGTTAGAAAGTTTATTTATTAACTTTTTCAGATGACTATAATCTGGTAAGCTAGAAATGTAATTTATGAAATGCTTACCCAAGATATACTTCCTAGGACTTGTGTAAATATGGCATATCTTGTTTATAAATGTAAGAGGTCACAAAAGACTTTCATTGTAGAGTAAGCTAATATGCAATCATCAGGGAAAGTACAGGTTATATAAAAAAATCAAAGAGAGAATGGCCCTATTTCTTTTAAAGGCAGCTAGCTGTTGACTAAACATCACAAAATTTGAGTCAAATAGTTTATATTAACTGGAAGTCATTGTTATTCCAGGATATGTGTTTATTTTTAGTATTTAGGCATTTAAGAAAGATTGTTAAAACAATTGCTAATTAGAGAAGATCTTTGTTTTTTCATTAGGTTTTTATTTTCTTTTGACAGTGAGGAGAATTTTGAAAGTAAAGAACGGACAGCTTGTAGAGGAAAGATTGCCATTTCAGGTATGCTGTAATGGATTATTTTTATATTGCTGAGTAAATTCTATAAAGTAACTTCCTAGAGTTAGTGGTTTTTTAAAATTCCTTATATCCATTTTCATTTTATTTTGCATACCTCTACCGGAACATTTGTTCTAAAATACTGTTTTCATCATTATGCTCTACATTTGTACAGAATATTACAGTCTGAGAAAACAGATTCATGTATATTATATACATTAATGCAGTTTTCTCTTCAGTGCAACACTGTGAAATAAGCAGGGTAGTTCTGTTTTTCTACAGACTCAGAGGTTAAATGACTTCCTGTAAGTGGTTGAGCTGGGCTACAAACTCAAGTCTTTTGGCTCTCCATTCCTTTTCTGCTCGGAAGTTTCGATGCCGCTTTCTTTTAATGTTTGTCTACTCTGAAATTTCCATGAGGGTTGGAACCGTGTTTGCTTTGTTTGTCACTGTATACCCAGAAACTAATACAGTGCTCAGACGTAGTTATTATTCAGCGAATGTTGATGGGATGGATGACTGCACTCTGTTGCCCATAGGATAGAGAGTAGACTCTCCCCCACCAGAGTTTTATATTTTGATCCAACCATTTTTCCTTGAACTGTATATAGTCCATGGGGTTGCAAAGAGTTGGACACGACTAAGTGACTTTCACGCTCACAACTATTTTTCTAGTCATATCGTGCACTATTCCTATACATAAGCTGTCTGTATTAGCCATATACTTTTCTCTGTGTTCTGTCAATACACCCTATGCTCCTGACCCCCAGTTAACTCTTGAAATAACTATAGTATCTTCAGGATCTATTCGCCCATCTAAAAGCCTTCCCTGTTATCATTCCCCTAGAAACGATGTTTTCCTTCTCTGGATTCTTAATGCAGTTAGGAAACCCTGTACCACTAGATGGCACTTACGCTGTGTTGTCTCAGTTTCTCCAAAGTGTTTAAGGAAGCTAAAGACAATGGCTTTGGAGATACCACAGCTTGGAGTGAATAAGTACATGACTGACTCATGTGTATGCTAGTTAGATAATGTATCTTTTATAATTATTATCTCACTGATACATTTTAGAAACAACAGACCTCCAGCAGTCCTTAAATAATAACTAGGCTGTTTCATTGGCTGAAAGCCTTATTCTCTTAGCTCCAGGAAGCCTGCTGCTGCATTGCAGGCCATGTCACCCAAGGAACTGTTTTTAGAAACGTCTTCATGATAAATAAAAATTCTACTACAGGACGGGTAGAGCTGAATTTTACATATGACATAATTGTCCTAAACCAGAGGAATTATTCTTAGCAGAAATTCTTCAGAAAATAACTATATATAAAAATCTGTTGTTTGCTGTATAGTTATTTCTGTTTTCCTCTTTGAAATTATGATACGAGTGGAATAAAACATGTTTTATATGTTATTTATGCTTCTGATGCCAGACATAGCACTTTTACATATTATACAGTTGTTAACTATGTTCAATAAATTTTAAAGTGAAAAAACAAAATATTGTAGATTTTTAAAGAGGATTCTAAAAATACTTAAATATAACCCTTAAATAATTAAATATAATTCCTTGCTTATGCTATAGTGCCACTCAGTGTGTTAAATTGTTGTTGAAGACTGAATGCCGTGATAGTTAGCCTCTATTGTCATTTCATAATAGGTTATTGACTGCTGCAGTTCATGAAATTAGCATTAACTGTCCAATTAGAAGAGTGTTTAAATAAAAGCATTTAAGAAAGAAAACTGTTTTCTTGACCACGAATACTTGAGTGTAGAAATTAATCTTATTTCATGTGTTCTTTTATTATAAATGATAATTTTAAATTAAGGAGCCAAAATTCTCAGAAAATGGGATACATTTTCTTCAACAAAATTTCTTCTCATCTTTGCTTAGGCTTAATCATATCATGTCTGTGTGTTTGCAAAAGATAAAAACAATGTTAAAAATGAATTCACCTTTATAAATCCACTTTGTTTTGATATGGGAATGAAAATATGACTTGTTTTGATCAAAATGAATATTTGCAACAAAATTTCATAGTGTTTCATTGTTTTCCCGAAGATACTTGGGTTTTCTGTTTCCAGCTTCACCACGCACTGGCCAGATCTTTCAGTTCAGTTCAGTTCAGTCGCTCAGTCGTGTCTGACTCTTTGCGACCCCATGAATTGCAGCACGCCAGGCCTCCCTGTCCATCACCAGCTCCTGGAGTTCACTCAAACTCACGTTCATCGAGTCGGTGATGCCATCCAGCCGTCTCATCCTCTGTCGTCCCCTTCTCCTCCTGCTCCCAATCCCTCCCAGCATCAGAGTCTTTTCCAGTGAGTTAACTCTTCGCATGAAGTGGCCAAAGTACTGGAGTTTCAGCTTTAGCATCATTCTTTCCAAAGAAATTCCAGGGCTGATCTCCTTTAGAATGGACTGGTTGGATCTCCTTGCAGTCCAAGGGACTCTCAAGAGTCTTCTCCAACACCACAGTTCAAAAGCATCAATTGTTCAGCGCTAAGTTTTCTTCACAGTCCAACTCTCACATCCATACATGACCACTGGAAAAACCATAGCCTTGACTAGACGGACCTTTGTTTGCAAAGTAATGTCTGCTTTTCAACATGCTATCTAGGTTGGTCATAACTTTCCTTCCAAGGAGTAAGCGTCTTTTAATTTCATGGCTGCAGTCACCATCTGCAGTGATTTTGGAGCCCAAAAAAATAAAGTCTGACACTGTTTCCACTGTTTGCCCATCTATTTCCCCTGAAGTGGTGGGACTGGATGCCATGATCTTCGTTTTCTGAATGTTGAGCTTTAAGCCAACTTCTTCACTCTCCTCTTTCACTTTCAGCAAGAGGCTTTTTAGTTCCTCTTCACTTTCTGCCGTGAGGGTGGTGTCATCTGCATATCTGAGGTTACTGATATTTCTCCCGGCAATCTTGATTCCAGCTTGTGCTTCTTCCAGCCCAGCGTTTCTCATGATGTACTCTGCATAGAAGTTAAATAAGCAGGGTGACAATATACAGCCTTGACGTACTCCTTTTCCTATTTGGAACCAGTCTGTTGTTCCATGTCCAGTTCTAACTGTTGCTTCCTGACCTGCATACAGATTTCTCAAGAGGCAGGTCAGGTGGTCTGGTATTCTCATCTCTTTCAGAATTTTCCACAGTTTGTTGTGATCCACACAGTCAAAGGCTTTGGCATAGTCAATAAAGCAGAAATAGATGTTTTTCTGGAACTCTCTTGCTTTTTTCCATGATCCAGTGGATGTTGGCAATTTGATTTCTGGTTCCTCTGCCTTTTCTAAAACCAGCTTGAACATCTGGAAGTTCACAGTTCACATATTGCTGAAGCCTGGCTTGGAGAATTTTGAGCGTTATGTTACTAACATGTGAGATGAGTGTAATTGTGTGGTAGTTTGAGCATTCTTTGGCATTGCCTTTCTTTGGGATTGGAATGAAAACTGACCTTTTCCAGTCCTGTGGCCACTGCTGAGTTTTCCAAATTTGCTGGCATGTTCGGTGCAGCACTTTCACAGCATCATCTTTCAGGATTTGAAACAGCTCAACCGGAATTCCGTCACCTCCACTAGCTTTGTTCGTAGTGATGCTTTCTGAGGTCCACTTGACTTCACATTCCAGGATGTCTGGCTCTAGATGAGTGATCACATCATCATGATTATCTTGGTTGTGAAGATCTTTTTTGTACAGTTCTTCTGTGTATTCTTGCCACCTCTTCTTAATATCTTCTGCTTCTGGTAGATCTATACCATTTCTGTCTTTTATCGAGCCCATCTTTGCAAGAAATGTTCTCTTGGTATCTCTAATTTTCTTGAAGAAATCTCTAGTCTTTCCCATTCTGTTGTTTTCCTCTATTTCTTTGCATTGA
The DNA here is from genome assembly GCF_023091745.1 of Budorcas taxicolor. Classification (NCBI taxonomy): domain Eukaryota; kingdom Metazoa; phylum Chordata; class Mammalia; order Artiodactyla; family Bovidae; genus Budorcas; species Budorcas taxicolor. The sequence goes on from NC_068914.1 coordinate 27,297,541, forward strand.
TCACTGAAGAAGGCTTTGTCTCTCCTTGCTATTCTTTGGAACTCTGCATTCAGATGCTTATATCTTTCCTTTTCTCCTTTGCTTTTCGCTGCTCTTCTTTTCACAGCTATTTGTAAGGCCTCCTCAGATAGCCATTTTGCTTTTTTGCATTTCTTTTCCATGGGGATGGTCTTGATTCCTGTCTCCTGTACAATGTCACGAACCTCCATCCATAGTTCATTAGGAACTCTATCTATCAGATCTAGTCCCTTAAATCTATTTCTCACCTCCACTGTATAATCATAAGGAATTTGATTCAGGTCATACCTGAATGGCATAGTGGTTTTCCCTACTTTCTTCATTTTAAGTCTGAATTTGGCAATAAGGAGTTCATGATCTGAGCCACAGTCAGCTCCCTGTCTTGTTTTTGCTGACTGTATAGAGCTTCTCCATCTTTTTTTTGCTGCAAAGAATATAATCAATCTGATTTTGGTGTTGACCGTCTGGTGATGTCCACGTGTAGAGTCTTCTCTTGTATGGTTGGAAGAGGGTGTTTGCTATGACCAGTGTGTTCTCTTGCAAAACTCTATTAGCTTTTGCCTTGCTTCATTCCATACTCCAAGGCCAAGTTTGCCTGTTACTCCAGGTGTTTCTTGACTTCCTACTTTTGCATTCCAGTCCCCTAGAATGAAAAGGACATCTTTTTTGGGTGTTAGTTCTAAAAGGTCTTGTAGGCCAGATCTTTAGGAAAGTTAAAAGAATAATTGAGGTTTATCCTGATTATTTCTGCTAAATGTAAAAAAAATTGCACGTTAAATAGGCAGACTACTAATTCAAATACTAAAACCAAATCAGTTCACAAAAGTAACTTGGATTTCACTTTTGAAAATGACAGAACTTCTAGGACCTAATAACATCAATTTAGCTATCCTAAATAGTTTCAACAATAAAATGCCGATTAAGACATTAAAAAAGAAGGTAAGAGTACAGTAAACTAAAACTGAGTCAATCATTTGCAAGAACGTGGAAGGAATTCTACTCTTTGACACTGAATTTAAAAATAATTACTAACTGATACATTTTTTTTGCCATCTGAATAGTACATGACCACCTGGGAAATAGATAAGAAATGTCCACCGTCTCTTCTTGAGGATCTGACATAGCTAGGCATGGGAAAGGGCAAACTGACCAATAGGCTGTGGTTGTATGGCAAAAGAAGCAAGGGTCCAATGTCCCTTCCAACCTGGTGTAAATAGTTAATACCACCCTGGAAGAAAAAGAACAACTATGAAAAAGAGCAGTTGTGAAATGCAGTGAGTCATCAACTATGGTCAAGAAAGTAGCAAGCCCTTTGACAGGACATCAGTGAAGTCATAGACAACAATAAAGGCAATCCTGTTAAAATCAAGAACAAAATAGCATTGTGTATTATATCAATGTTACAACAGAGTTTTAGAAATTCTAGCTAAAATACTAAGAATGAAACCTGAAACTACTGAAAAGATACAGATAAATTAAGTACTATTTGAAGATAATAGATTGCAGACCTAGAAAATAAAGGTAATTTACTGAGACATTTACAAAAAGTGGTAGTTGCTCTCAGAGTCAGCAATAACTAGTTACAAAATATGATGGCAAAAGTTATCTCCTTTACAATAAGATCAGCAAAAAAACAAATAATAAATATCCCAAGAGTAAACTTAATAAAGATGTAAGAGTAATTGTATTATACTACTCTATGTAAATAGCATATTTGTAAAGTTAACAGTTCCCAAGTGTGTGCTCAGTCACTCAGTTGTGTCTGACTCATTGCAACTCTTGACTGCAACCTGCCAGGCTCCTCTGTCCATGGGATTCTCCAGGCAAGAATGCTGGAGTGGGGTGCCATTTACTCCTCCAGAGGTCTTTCTAACTCAGTGATCGAACCTGCGTCCCCTGCATTGGCAGGCAATTCTCTATGACTGAGCCACCTGGGAAAGCCCATTTTGGATAATAGAATTCTGATAAAACATTTTGGAGGGGGGATTCTGACACAGTATTTCTAAGATGTACTTAAATTAGCAAGTGAGAATAACGTTTTCGGAAGGGTATATTTCTCATGGTGAATCACTGTAGATGGTGACTGCAGCCATGAAATTAAAAGACATTTGTTCCTTGGAAGAAAAGCTTTGACAAACCTAGACAGTGTATTAAAAAGCAGAGACATTACTTTGCCAACAAAGGTCTGTCTTGTCAAAGCTATGGTTTTTCTAGAAGTCATGTATGGATGTGAGAGTTGGACTATAAAGAAAGCTGAGTGCCTAAGAATTGATGCTTTTAAATGGTGGCTCTGGAGAAGACTCTTGAGAGTCCCTTGGACTGCAAGGAGATCAAACCAGTTAATCCTAAAGGAAATCAGTCCTGAATATTGATTGGAAGGACTGACGCTGAAGCTGAAACTTCAATTCTTTGGCCACCTGATGCAAAGAGCTAACTCATTGGAAAAGACCGTTATGCTGGGAAAAGTTGAAGGCAGGAGGAGAATGGGACAACAGAGGATGAGATGGTTAGATGGCATCACCAACTCGATGGATGTGAGTTTGAGTGAACTCTGGGAGTTGGTGATGGACAGGGAGGCCTGGCATTGCTGTGGTTCATGGGGTCGCAAAGAGCCAGACACGACTGAGCAACTGAACTGAACTGATGATGGTCAGCCACGTAGAAGATACATATTCTTTGAAGTTTAAAGTACCTCTCCTAAGGACTGGGCTAATGATTGATTCCTTATTTTAGTTCTACTGGAATAAAATGATAACAGGAGTATTTTCCTGTACAATATAAAAGGTCATGTAACATGGAATTTAGTAACTATTGAGACCAATCCAACAGTTAATAATACAAAATTCTAGCCAGCATGTGGTTTTGTGTAAGTATAAGATTATCATATAGAAAGGAAAGGAACTGTAAAGAAACAGACTGTGTTAGAGATCTAGTCAAGTGCCCTCCTTTTACAGATTAGAGACTGAGGCTCAGTCTTGTACCTGACTTGTCCACGCCGCTTCTTAGTGCAGAGCCAGCACTGATGCCTGAGCCTGACTCCTGTGCTGGGCTCTTATTTACCATGACCGTGTCCTCTCACTTTATAACTTAATCATATTATTTATTCACTGCATTTTTCCTTTAAATTTGGAAAATTAACAAGTAATGAAATGTCTTCTGCCCAACAACTCTCTAGTTTTTCTCAAAAATGAGCATAATGAGAACAGGATGTAGTTCATAACATTAGAGCACTTGCTTAGCTTCATTAAGGTTAAGAACTTTACACAGGAAAAGGTTTACTTTACGTATAATTCAATTTGGCAAACAGAAACCTTGCATAAAAGTTACAAACTTTAAAACTTCTTTAGTCCATATCATAGTAACTTATGTTGTGAAATGGTTTTCTATAATCTTGACATTTTCTTCAGATAGACAGTTTTCCAGTTTTAGCTGCCTTATAAGAGCTTCCAAAGACTTCGGTCTCCCTAGAGTTTGTTGTTCCTGTAACTCAAGGAGTGTTAGCTCTGTGTGTGTGTGTGTGTGTGTGTGTGTGTGTGTGTGTGTGTGTACATGGAAGAACTGTATAAAACAGATCTTAATGAACTGGATTATGATGGTAGTCGCCCAAAGCCAGACATTCTGGAGTGTGATGTCAAATGGGCCTTAAGAAGTGCTGCTGTTAATAAAGCTAGTGAATGTGATGAAATTGTAGCAGAACTATTCAAATCCCAAAGGAGGATGCCATCAAGGTTTTGCATTCATTATGTCAGCAAATCTGTCAGACCCACAGTGGCCACAGGACTGGAAAAGGTCAGTCCTCATCCGAATTCCTAAGAAGGATAGTACCAGAGAATGTGCTGACCATTGGACAGTTGCACTCACCTCCCATGCCAGTAAGGTGATGCTTAAAATCTTGCATGCTAGGTTTCAGCATTATGTGAACCAAGACCTTCCAGATGTCCAAGCTGGGTTTCGAAAAGGAAGAAATTAAAGTGCCAACATTTGCTGAATTATAGAGAAAGCAAGGGGATTTCAGAAAAACATCTATGTGTTGCATCAGCTACACTAAAGCCTTTGACTGTGTGGATCATGACAAACGGTGGAAAGCTCTTAGAGAGATGGGAATACCAGACTATCTTACCTGTCTCCTGAGAAGCCTGTATGCAGATCAAGAGGCAACAGTTAGAACCCTGTATGGGACAGCTGGTTAGTTCAGGATTGAGGAAGGAGTACTGCAGGGCTATCTGCTGTCACCCTGTTTGTTTAATCTATACACTGAGCACATCATGAAAAATGCTGGGCTGGACAAGTTATAAGCTGGAATCAAGATAAGTGGGAGAAACAGCGACCTCAGATATGCAGATGATAACCGCTCTAATGGCAGAAAGCAAAGAGGAGCTAGAGTGTCCCTTCATAATGAGGGTGAAGAATAGCGAAAGAGCCAGCTTTCACTGGCTAACACTAAGCGTAAGCCTCAGTATTAAAAGAACTAAGATCATGGCATCTGTTCCCATTATTGCACAGCAAATAGAAGGGGAAAATGTGGAAGTAGTGACTGATTTCCTCTTTCTGGGCTCCAAAATCACTGCAGACGGTGCCTGCAGCCATGAAATCAGAAGATGGTTGCTTCTTGGCAGGAAAGCTATGGCAAACCTAGACAGTGTGTTGAAAAGGAAAGACATTACTCAGCTGACAAAGGTCTGTATAGTCAAGGCTGTGGTCTTCCCAGTGGTCACATACAGTTGTGAGAGCTGGACCTTCAAGAATGCAGAATGCCAGAAGTTGATGCCTTTGTACTGTGGTGCTGGAGAAGACTCCTGAAAATTCCTTGGACAGCAAGGATATAAAACCAGCCAATCTTAAAGGAGATCATCCCTGAATATTCACTGGAAGGACTGATGCTGAAGCTGAAGCGCCAATATTTTGGTCATCGGATGCCCACAGATGACTCATTGGAAAAGTCCCTGATGCTGGGAAGGATCAAGGGCAAAGGAGAAGAGGGCATCAGAAGATGAAATGGCTGGACAGTATCACTGATACAATGAACACGAACATGGGCAAACTCTGGGAGATCGTGAGGGACAGGGAGGCCTGGTGTGCTACAGTCCATGGGGTCACAAAGCATCTGACACGACTGGCTGGCTGAACAACCAAGGTTTCCCTGGTGGCTCAGATGGTAAGAATCAGCCTGCAATGCAGGAAAACTGGTTTCAATCCCTGTATATATTCTTTTTCATATTCTGTTCCATATAAAGTATGAATATAGTTCCCTAGTATAGTCCTCTATAGTAGGACATTGTTTATCTGTTTCATATATATATATATATATATATATATATATATACACACATATATATATATGTATGTATGTATATCAGTTCAGTTCACTTCAGTCACTCAGTCGTGTCCGACTCTGTGACGGCATGAATCGCAGCATGCCAGGCCTCCCTGTCCATCACCAACTCCCGGAGTTCACTCAGACTCACGTACATCGAGTCAGTGATGCCACCCAGCCATCTCATCCTCTGTTGTCCCCTTCTCCTACTGCCCCCAATAACTCCCAGCATAAGGGTATTTTCCAATGAGTCAACGCTTTGCATGAGGTGGCCAAAGTACTGGAGTTTCAGCTTTAGCATCATTCCTTCCAAAGAAATCCCAGGGATGATCTCCTTTAGAGTGGACTGGTTGGATCTCCTTGCAGTCCAAGGGACTCTCAAGAGTCTTCTCCAACACCACAGTTCAGAAGCATCAATTCTTCGGCCCTCAGCCTTCTTCACAGTCCAGCTCTCACATCCATACATAACCACTGGAAAAACCATAGCCTTGACTAGATGGACCTTTGTTGGCAAATTACTGTCTCTGCTTTTCAGCATGCTATCTAGGTTGGTCATAACTTTTCTTCCAAGGAGTAACCATCTTTTAATGTCATGGCTGCAGTCACCATCTGCAGTGATTTTGGAGCCCAAAAAAATAAAGTCTGACACTGTTTCCACTGTTTCCCCATTTATTTCCCATGAAGTGATGGTACCAAAGAGAAGCAAGAAGAGATAAGAAAGCCTTCCTCAGCAACAGAATGGGAAAGACTAGAGATCTCTTCAAGAAAATTAGAGATACCAAGGGAACATTTCATGCAAAGATGGACTCGATAAAGGACAGAAATGGTATGGATCTAACAGAAGCAGAAGATATTAAGAAGAGGGGGCAAGAATACACAGAAGAACTGTACAAAAAAAGATCTTCACGACCCAGATAATCATGATGATGTGACCACTCACCTAGAGCCAGACATCCTGGAATGTGATGTCAAGTGGGCCTTAGAAAGCATCACTATGAACAAAGCTAGTGGAGGTGATGGAATTCCAGTTGAGCTATTTTAAATCCTGAAAGATGATGCTGTGAAAGTGCTGCACCGAACATGCCAGCAAATTTGGAAAACTCAGCAGTGGCCACAGGACTGGAAAAGGTCAGTTTTCATTCCAATTCCAAAGAAAGGCAATGCCAAAGAAAGCTCAAACTACCACACAATTGCACTCATCTCACATGCTAGCAAAGTAATGCTCAAAATTCTCCAAGCCAGGCTTCAGCAATATGTGAACCGTGAACTTCCAGATGTTCAAGCTGGTTTTAGAAAAGGCAGAGGAACCAGATATCAAATTGCCAACATCCGCTGGATCATGGAAAAAGCAAGAGAGTTCCAGAAAAACATCTATTTCTGCTTTATTGACTATGCCAAAGCCTTTGACTGTGTGGATCACAATAAACTGTGGGAAATTCTGAAAGAGATGTGAATACCAGGCCATCTGACCTGCCTCTTGAGAAATCTGTATGCAGGTCAGGGAGCAACAGTTAGAACTGGACATGGAACAACAGACTGGTCCAAATAGGAAAAGAAGTACGTCAATGCTATATATTGTCACCCTGCTTATTTAACTTCTATGCAGAGTACATCATGAGAAACGTTGGGCTGGAAGAAGCACAAGCTGGAATGAAGATTGCCGGGAGAAATATCAATAACCTCAGATATGCAGATAACACCACCCTTCTGGCAGAAAGTGAAGAGGAACTAAAAAGCCTCTTGCTGAAAGTGAAAGAGGAGAGTGAAGAAGTTGGCTTAAAGCTCAACATTCAGAAAGCTCAGCATGGCATCTGGTCCCATCACTTCATGGGAAATAGATGGGGAAACAGTGGAAACAGTGTCAGACTTTATTTTTGGGGGCTCCAAAATCACTGCAGATGGTGACTGCAGCCATGAACTTAAGAGACACTTACTCCTTGGAAGAAAAGTTATGACCAACCTAGATAGCATATTGAAAAGCAGAAACATTACTTTGCCAACAAAGGTCCATCTAGTCAAGGCTATGGGTTTTCCAGTGGTCATGTATGGATGTGAGAGTTGGACTGTCAAGAAAGCTGAGTGCCAAAGAATTGATGTGTTTGAACTGTGGTATTGGAGAAGATTCTTGAGAGTCCCTTGGACTGCAAGGAGATCCAACCAGTCCATTCTGAAGTAGATCAGCCCAGGGATTTCTTTGGAAGGAATGATGCTAAAGCTGAAACTCCAGTACTTTGGCCACCTCATGAGAAGAGTTGACTCATTGGAAAAGACTCTGATGCTGGGAGGGATTGGGGGCAGGAGGAGAAGGGGACGACAGCGGATGAGATGGTTGGATGGCATCACTGACTCGATGGACATGAGTCTGAGTGAACTCCGGCAGTTGGTGATGGACGGAGGCCTGGCGTGCTGCGATTCATGAGGTCACGTAGAGTCAGACACGACTGAGCAACTGAACTGAACTGAAGTGAACTGATGGGACCAGGTGCCATGATCTTCGTTTTCGGAATGTTGAGCTTTAAGCCAACTTTTTCACTCTCCTCTTTCACTTTCAGCAAGAGGCTTTTTAGTTCCTCTTCACTTTCTGCCATAAAGGTGGTATCATCTGCATATCTGAGGTTATTGATATTTCTCCCAGCAGTCTTCATTCCAGCTTGTGCTTCTTCCAGCCCAACGTTTCTCATGATGTACTCTGCATAGAAGTTAAATAAGCAGGGTGACAATATACAGCCCTGACGTACTCCTTTTCTTCTTTGGAACCAGTCTGTTGTTCCTTATCCAGTTCTAACTGCTGCTTCCTGACCTGCATAGAGGTTTCTCAAGAGGCAGGTCAGGTGGCCTGGTATTCACATCTCTTTCAGAATTTTCCACAGTTTATTGTGATCCACACAGTCAAAGGCTTTGGTGTAGTCAATAAAGCAGAAATAGATGTTTTTCTGGAACTCTCTTGCCTTTTCCATGATCCAGCGGATGTTGGCAATTTGATCTCTGGTTCCTCTGCCTTTTCTAAAACCAGCTTGAACATCTGGAAGTTCACAGTTCACGTATTGCCGGAGCCTGGCTTGGAGAATTTTGAACATTACTTTACTAGCGTGTGAGATGAGTGCAATTGTGCAGCAGTTTGAGCATTCTTTGGCATTGCTTTTCTTTGGGATTAGAATGTAAAGTGACCTTTTCGAGTCCTGTGGCCACGGCTGAGTTTTCCAAATTTGCTGGCATGTTCGGTGCAGCACTTTCACAGCATCATCTTTCAGGATTTAAAATAGCTCAACTGGAATTCCATCACTTCCACTAGCTTTGTTCTTAGTGATGCTTTCTAAGGCCCACTTGCCCTTCCCTGGTGGCTCAGAAGGTAAAGCGACTGTCTACAATGCAGGACACCTGTGTTCGATCCCTGGGTCGGGAAGATTCCCTGGAGAAGGCAATGGCAACCCACTCCAGTACTCTTGCCTGGAAAATCCCATGGACAGAGGAGCTTGGTGCAGACTACTGTCCATGGCATTGCATAGAGTCAGGCATGACTATATATATATATGCCTGACTATATATATGCATGCCTATATATATATATATATATATATAATTTGTATCATAATGGGATCTGCTGATCCCAAACTCTTAATTTATCCCTTTCCCATTCCATTTCCCCTTTGGTAACTGCAAGTTTATTTTCTATGTCTGTGAATCTGTTTCTGTTTTGTAAATAAGTTGATTTGTGTCATTTTAGATCCCATGTATAAGTAATACCATATATTTGTGTTTCCCTTTTTCACTTACCTCACTTATGATAATGTCTGGATACATTCATGTTTCTGCAAATGGCAATATTTTATTTCTTTTTATGGCTGAGTAGTATTTCATTATGTATGTGTGTATATACATGTAAACATATCTATATATATCGGAGAAGGCAGTGGCACCCCACTCTAGTACTCTTGCCTGGAAAATCCCATGAACAGTGGAGCCTCGTAGGCTGCAGTCCATGGGGTCACTAGGAGTGGGACAGTACTGAGCGACTTCCCTTTCACTTTTCACTTTCATGCATTGGAGAAGGACATGGCAACTTGCTCCAGTGTTCTTGCCTGGATAATCCCAGGGACAGAGGAGCCTGGTCGCAGGCCGTCTATGGGGTCGCACAGAGTCGGACACGACTGAAGCGACTTAGCAGCAGCATATATATATATATATACACACACACATATATATACAGATATATATATACACACACATATACAGACAAACACCACATCTTTTTTATCCATTTATCTGTTGGTGAATGTTTAAGTTGCTTCTGTGTCTTGACTATTGTAAATAGTGCTGCTATGAACATTGTTGTGTGTGTATTTTTTTATTTTTTTGAATTATAGTTTAGTCTGAATGTATGCCCAGGAGTGGAATTGCTGGATCACATAGCAACTGTATTTTTAGTTTTTTGTGGAACCTCCCAATACTGTTTTCCATAGTGGCTGCACCAGTTTATATTCCCACCAGCAGTGTAGGAGGGTTCCCTTTACTCCACACTACCTCTGGCAGTTATTATTTGTAGATTTTTTTTTTAATGATGGCCATCCTGTCCAGTGTGAGACAGTACTTCACTGGTCAGATAATTTTTAAGTTCTGACATACATTTCTCTAATAAAAAGTGATGTTGAGCTTCTTTTGATGCACGTGTTGGTCATCTGTATGTCTTCTTTGGAGAAATGTCTATTTAGATTTTCTACCATTTTCTGATTGAGTTGTTTAGCTTTTTTGTTACTGAGTTGTATGAGCTGTTTGTGTATTTTGGAAATTAAACTCTTGTTGGCCATATCATTTACAAATACTTTCTCCCGGTCTGTAGGCTGCCTTTTCTTTTTACTAGTCCCTTTGCTGTGCAAAAGCTTAAAGTCTGATTAGGTCCCATTTGGTTTTTTTTTGCTTTTATTTCTATTGCCTTGGGAGACTGAGCTAAGATAACATTGGTACTATATATGTCGGAGAATGTTTTGCTTATGTTCTTTTCTAGGAGTTTTATGGTGTCCTGTTTTAAGTCTTTCAGCCACTTCTGGTTTATTTTTATATATGATGTGAAGGGAGTGTTCTAATTTCATTGATTTACATGTGGCTGTCCATTTTGCCACCCTCAGTTGTTAAACAGACTTTTCTCCATTGCATATTCTTACGTCCTTTTTAGAAATTAATTGGCCATGGGTGTGTGGGTTTATTTTTGGATTCTTTCTGTATGTCTGTTTTTGTCCCAATGCCATACTGTTTTTGACTGTGACTTTGAGGTATCATCTGAATCTGGAAGGTTTATGCCTCCGGCTTTGTTCCTTTTCCTCAGGATTGCTTTGGCAATTCTGGGTCTTTTATGGTCCTATATAAATTTTAGGGTTTTTCTAGTTTTGTGTAAAATGACGGGTAATTTGACAGGGCTTGCATTAAATATGTAGATTCCTTTGGATAGTATGGCCATTTTAACACTATAAATTATAATTCAAGAGCATGGTACACCTTTTCACTTCTTTAAGTCATCTTTAATTTCCTTTATCAGTATTTTTACAATTCTCAGCATATAAATCACCTGCTTGATCAGGTTTATTTCTAAATATTTTTATTTTTTTTATGTGATTTTAAAAGCACCTTTTAAAACTTTCCCTTTCTGATATTTCATTGTTAATTGTAGAGAAATGCAACGGATCTGTATGTTAATTTTGTATCCTGCTATCTTGCTGAATTTGTTAGTTAGTTCTAATGCTTTTGGGTGGAGTCTTTTAAGGTTCTCTGTAGTATGCTGTCTTCTGCATATAATGACAATTTTACCTCTTTCCTTCCAATTTGGTTATCTTGTATTTCTTTTCGTTGTTGTTGTCTGATTGCTCTGGCTAGGATTTCCAATGCTCTGTTGAATAGAAGTGGTGATGGAATTTCCTGACTTTCACTGCCATGGACTTGGGTTTAATCCCTGGTTGGGGAACTAAGATCCCACAAGCCATGAGGTGCAGCCACAAAAAAAAAAAAAAAAACTAAGTGGTGAAAGTGGGTTGCATTGTCTTGTTCTAGAATTTTGTGGGAAGGCTTTCAACTTTTCATTGTTGAATATTATGTTGGCTGTGATTTGTGGTAAATAGGTTTTATTATGCTGAGATATGTTCCCGCTACTGTGGTTAAGAGTTTTTTTTTAATCATAAATGGATGTTGAATTTTATCAGGTGTTTTTTCCGCATCCCTTGAGATAGATGATCATGTGTTTTTGTCCTTTGGTTGATGTGGTGGATCACATTGATTGATTTACATATGTTGAACCATCGCTGTGACCCTGGGATAAATCCAACTTGATTGTGGTATATGATCTTTTTTATCTGTTGTTCGATTTGGTTTGCTACTATTTTGTTTGAGAGATTTTGGATCTGTGTTTATCAAGGATGTGCTCTGTGCTTAGTCACCCAGTTGTGTCTGACTCTTTTTCCATGGGATTCTCTAAGCAAGAATACTGGAGTGGGCAGCCATTCCCTTCTCCAAAGGATCTTCTCAACCCAAGGGTTGAACCTGGGTCTCCATATTGTAGGCAGACTCTTTACCATCAGAGCCATTTTGTTGAGACTTTTTGAATCTGTATTTATCAAAGTTCAGTTCAGTTTAGTCGCTCAGTCACGTCCGACTCTTTGTGACCCCATGAATCGCAGCACACCAGGCCTCCCTGTCCATCACCAACTCCTGGAGTTCACCCAAACTCACATCCATCGAGTCAGTGATGCCATCCAGCCATCTCATCCTGTCGTCCCCTTTTCCTCTGGCCCCCAATCCCTCCCAGCATCAGAGTCTTTTCCAATGAGTCAACTCTTCTCATGAGGTGGCCAAAGTACTGGAGTTTCAGCTTTAGCATCATTCCTTCCAAAGAAAACCTAGGGTTGATCTCCTTCAGAATGGACTGGTTGGATCTCCTTGCAGTCCAAGGGACTCTAAAAGTCTTCTCCAACACCACAGTTCAAAAGCATCAATTCTTTGGCACTCAGCCTTCTTCACAGTCCAACTCTCACATCCATATATGACCACTGGGAAAATCATAGCCTTGACTAGACGGACCTTAGTCAGCAAAGTAATGTCTCTGCTTTTGAATATACTATCTAGGTTGGTCATAACTTTTCTTCCAAGGAGTAAGCGTCTGTTAATTTCATGGCTGCACTCACCATCTGCAGTGATTTTGGAGCCCCCAAAAATAATGTCTGACACTGTTTCCACTGTTTCCCCATCTATTTGCCATGAAGTGATGGGACCGGATGCCATGATCTTCGTTTTCTGAATGTTGAGCTTTAAGCCAACTTCTTCACTCTCCTCTTTCACTTTCAGCAAGAGGCTTTTTAGTTCCTCTTCACTTTCTGCCATAAGGGTGGTGTCATCTGCATATCTGAGGTTACTGATATTTCTCCTGGCAATCTTGATTCCAGCTTGTGTTTCTTCCAGTCCAGCATTTCTCATGATGTACTCTGCATAGAAGTTAAATAAGCAGGGTGACAATATACAGCCTTGACGTACTCCTTTTCCTATTTGGAACCAGTCTGTTGTTCCATGTCCAGTTCTAACTGTTGCTTCCTGACCTGCATACAGATTTCTCAAGAGGCAGGTCAGGTGGTCTGGTATTCTCATCTCTTTCAGAATTTTCTACAGTTTATTGTGATCCACACAGTCAAAGGCTTTGGTGTAGTCAATAAAGCAGAAACAGATGTTTTTCTGGAACTCTCTTGCTTTTTCCATGATCCAGCGGATGTTGGCAATTTGATATCTGGTTCCTCTGCCTTTTCTAAAACCAGCTTGAACATCAGGAAGTTCACAGTTCACGTATTGCTGAAGCCTGGCTTGGAGAATTTTGAGCATTACTTTACTAGCATGTTATTGGCTTGTAATTTTCTCTTTTGATAGTGTCTTTGTCTGATTTTGATATAAAGGTGATGGTGGCTTCATAGAATGACTTTGGAAGTGTTCTCTCCTCTTCTGTCTTTTGGTAGAGTTTGGGAAGGATCAGTGTAAGTTCTTCTTATGTTTGGTAGAATTCCCCAGTGAAACCATCCAGTCCTGGATTGTTTTGTGGAGAGTTTTTATTTTTTATTTTTTATGGATTCTGTTTCACTTCTGGGAAAGATTGAAGGCAAAATGAGAAGAGGGTGGCAGAAGATGAGATGATTAGATAGCATCACCGACTCAGTGGACACGAATTTGAGCAAACTCCAGGAGATAGTGATAACAGAGGAGCCTGGCGAGTTACAGTCCACGGGATTGCAAAGAGCAGGACACAATTTAACAACTGACGGCAACAGCAACACATGTCACTCCCGGTGATTGATCTCTTCAAATTATGCTTCTTCATGATCCATTTTGGTGGACTCTATGTTTTTGGAAGTTGTCTGTTTCTTTCAGGTTGTCCAGTTTGTTGGCATATAATTGTGCATAGTGTTCTTTTACAGGTTTCTGTATTTCTGCAGTATCTGTTATTTCTCCTCTTTCAGTTCTTGTTTTTTATTTGGGTCCTCTTTCTTAGTGAGCCTGACCAGAGGTTTGTTGATTTTGTTCACCCTTTCAAAAACACAGCTCTTGGTTTTATTGATTTTTTTCCCTACAGTTTTAAAATATCTATTTTATGTATTTCCTCTTTGGTATTTACTGTTCTCTTCCTCCTGCTGACATTAGGCTTTGTTTGTTCTCCTTTTCTAATACTCTCAGTTGGTGGATGAGGTTGTTCATTTGAGATCTTTGCTTTTTGAGGAAGGTCTGTATTGTTGCATCCTACAGGTTTTGTATGGTTGTGTTTTCACGGTTAAACTTGATGGATATTTTGAGGATATTTCTATTCAAAAAATCCAGAATATACATTCTTTTCAAGTGCACATGCAGCATTCTCTATGATAGACCCACATACTTGGATACAAAAGAAGCCTCAACAAATTTAAGAGGATGGAAATTTTTTCAAGCATCCTTTCTATGCACAATGGCATGAAACTGGAAGTAAACCACACAAAGAAACAAGAAAAAGCAATTAGATGGAGACTAAACAACATGATACTAAAAGACTAATGGGTTGATGATGAAATCAAAGAGGAAATAAAATAGTTTGAGATAAATGACAGTGAAAACACAATCATAAATTGGTAGTTATATTTTCAAAATTATTGTTGGATGAGGTGTATGTAAAGTGTTTGGTTTGACACAAGAAGAACTCAATAGAATAATGTTTTATTTTTCTCACTTTTTGATAAAAATGAGTGCTAAAGCAGCAGTGGTAAGAGCACTCACACATGTCTGCCTGGTTAGGAAGCATAAGAATACAGTAAGATAAAGCTTTTCTAGAAAGGAAATTGAAAATAGGAGCTAAGAACCCTAGAAAGAATTCCAGACAAAATTGTAGACAAAAGATCATGGAATCTAAAAGTGAAGCACAGCATAAAGATAGCCAAATAGCTTATGTTCACAAAGAATTATAATTATTTGAAAGTGGCATAATTAATAGGTAAGAAAAAATAGGCACATAAACTTCCAAAGTGTAGTAGGGAAATGTTTTAAACAGAAATTTTCCACAAAATTTGAAAATTGGTACTCTGAGTACAAAATTAAAACAAACTTCACTTTACAATTGAGATTTCTAATGTGCTGTGTTATGCTATAATTGCTCATCTTAATCTATTTGGTAAAATCTTAATTCTCAAACTTTGAAAATATGCAGATAGCATAAGAATGTCAAAGGAAAGTTGTTACTCCATAATGTTAACCAGTATTAAAAGTAAAAGGAAGAATGGAGGAAACTAGGAAGAACAAATGTTGACTGTTTGAAAGCTCTAGATTAATTTCTGGAATAAATTTATTATTTATTAAACTTAGAATTTGAAGAATATGTGAATGAGAGAAATATGTTTAGATCACTTTTAGACTATAGGCCCTTTCTTGGCCTGAAAGAAGTAATACATTCCTCTTTTTAGTTTTATTTCTTAAGGAAAATGCTGCAGTTTGTAGCATGAATATACAAAGATCTGCAAATTCTTTTGTAGAC
This sequence comes from Budorcas taxicolor, assembly GCF_023091745.1. NCBI lineage: Eukaryota > Metazoa > Chordata > Mammalia > Artiodactyla > Bovidae > Budorcas > Budorcas taxicolor. The sequence continues at coordinate 27,312,888 of NC_068914.1, forward strand.
AAGTTAAATCTTCCTAATGGAAAGATCTTGGATTTGTTTGTCAAGAGTTGGGTCTCTTCCAGAAACCAGTAATCTTATATAAGTCACTTAATTTTTTTCATCTTTAAAGTTTACATAGTGGATAAAAGTTCGTTCTAAAGTCATTTCTACCTCTACTGTTCTATGATTTTGAAATTTATTTAGCTACATTTGCTGCTACTGCTTACCCAAAATATAAATTCAACACTAGGTTACCCAAATTTTGCCTATTTCAAAAGCATAAATCACAAAAATTTTATAACAGAAGCTTATTATAGGTGCTACTTAATAAATTAATTTCTTGAGTAATACTTGGTGAGGTTTAAAAAGTATAAGATTTTATATTCCTAGTCTAAGCTATGTTTAAGAGAAAATATTACTATGTTAGTATATTTAATAATAAATAAATGCTGGCTTTAGTGGTCAGAATCCATTATGGAATACAGAGGTTTACTTTACGCTAAGAGATGAAATTTACCAAAATTATTCCTTGTAATTTCTTTTTCCCCTCCATTATAGATATTCGTATACCACTAATGTGGAAAGACTCTGATCACTTCAGCAATAAAGAACGTATGTATGATTTTGATTGTAATTGATGTATTTTCTTTAGTATGTAGTAAATTTGAGATAATTGGGAGAAAAAGCTGCTTCCACACTGAAATAAATGTCATTTGACAGAATAAGCACAATCTTATTGATAGGAACCTTTGCAAGGATGCCAACAGGTAATAGACAAGGAAATTGGGAAACAAAAGGAGATGTTTGAGTGAAGTAGTAAAGGCCACATTTTTTGACCAGAAATATTGGAGATTTTTTTTGCCTTGTCCTCTTCCTTCAGATTATTTAATGGGATATAAGAGAAAAAGATTTTTAGCTTGATCTAATTTTTCTTCCCCTTCAGCGTTTTGAAGCTTTATATAGTCTTAACAAATCCATGCATGGCTTGGGTCATGGAAATTAACCTCAAATGATTTGTAGCTGTTAGAGGCAATGCAGAAAAGTTATGACAATCCTTTATCTTTCGTGTCTATTATGATAGCTTTGTTCCTCATACTTTAAGCCTGAATCATATTGAACATAATTAGTTTTATATGAAAAATACAAAACAGGTTAGTATATTTGTTATTCATTTAAGAAATATAATTTAGTTTATAAAGGAATACATGGGGGAATTAAGTGTATCTTTCTGATTACTATAGAGAATTAAGTTTATCTGAAGAGCTCCCTTTTCTCAGTAATGAGGATTTAGTCTTTTAATCACCTAATACTTTAAAAATATATATATTAAATTAGAAAGTCCAGCAGCTATGGTTTTTGTGTTCACATCTCTACTTTTTATTGATTTTGTAGTTTCCCCCTTCTCTGTTTGGTGGAAAATGTTTTGTTGTTAATGTGTCTGCTCCTAACCTCTTAAGATAGAAAACTTATTTTTATTAAGTATATTTGGAAGCCAAAATGACAGGGGTAATAGTATATATGTAATGCTAAATTTGCTATTAATTAAAGCTTAAGGAGTTTTCTAGGAATAAAATTGATGAGTTTGGTGGTTACTTTAGACTGCTGAGAAACCTATATTTTTAACTTTATTTTTTGATACTCTATAGTTTAGTTGTATTTTAGTTGGGCAAGCAATTAATATATACTGACAAAAGAGTCTCAATAAAAAGTTAAAGGATTGCAGTGTACAATGTATGAAAATAAGAATCTATTAACAAATATTTATGCTGTTTTTTTCATTTTCAAGTAGATTTTTAACATAATATAGACATGATTCATCACATGAGTCATTGTTTTAATGTTTGTCTTCTCTAGGATCACAGTACTATGCCATTTTTTGTTTATTCAAACTGGGAGCTGAAGTTTTTGATACTGAGATGGTGATTGTGGATAAAACAATCACAGATATATGTTTTGAAAATGTGACCATATTGTAAGTATTTTTTTTTAATCTTATTTGAAGGAAAAGAACCTAAAATTCTACCTTTTTCAGACGAAGGCAAAATTATTGACTTATTTTTGAAGCATTAAAATCTTTAACTGTTCAAATTGATTTTGAACGTTGCATTATTTATAAGCCTTTTCTGGATTTGAAATTTTTCCAATGTAAAATAAAGTGGAAATCATATAATATTAGTAGTAAAACTATGAATACAGTGGCATATCATTATAATGTGATTTTATATAGAGTGAGTTTGAGCATAAAACAGATTCTTACATCTCATATAGGATATTTACTTACAGAAATACTAAAATAGTGTAACAACCTTATTAGATAGTTCTGAAATATGTACTGTAGGAAAAGCACTTTAGTAAAATTTCAAGATGTTCTTTTTCTTATGGTGCACTTCTTTCATGTACTCCAAAACAATAAAAAATTGGGTGATCCTCAGGGCCATTTTTATTGCCCCTGCTCTTTTACAGGCTTATTTTATTGTGGTCATAATATAGAACCAGAAAGAACTCCTCCGGTAGCCATAGAAATCATTTTTAACTAATATAAGTTTTTCCTGGCATTTTTTTCTATTGGCCTAAATCCGTATGTGATTTATATTTCTTATAGGGTTTCAAAGACAGTATCTTCATATTGAAATACTAGTAACTACTTATCAATCAAAATGAAATCAATATATATGTTTTTTCCAATCTTTAGTTATGGAACTATATACAGTTGAGATTGAAAGTACTAGTTTTGCCACTCATGTAGCATTAAAAAAAGAACTACTACAACCATGTTTTGGGGCTTTGGTCCACTGTTCCCTAAGTAATTGTACAACACAGAAAAATAAAGTACTTTTTTGGTGTGTAATTAGTAGTGTAGGCCATCTTATAAGCTCTGTTGAACCAAAGGAATTTACTTAGGATCCCCCAAATATTACCTAATGTTTACATAATGGAGACTAAAAAATTAATTTTTATTATTTAAATACGTTTATTTCCATTATCAACTATTATAGTGCATTTTTTCATGGCAAAAGTGTCCTGTCAATGGACTGTTTTCTTTACAACAATTTGCTATTGTTTATTTTCACCACAAAGAAAAAAACCATAATTTTTTTCACAGACTAGTGCAAGTTCCTTGGGAAGACAACTCATGATTTATAATTTTTTAATATTTCTGTAAATATTTCAAATTGTTCTAAAAATAACTGCTCACAAATGTTCTAAATGTTTTAAAATATGCTTTTTGTTATGATTGTTTTAATAAGTATTCAGTATTTATGAATCCCTGGTTTTTCTCTAAATATTGACATTTGTTAGTCATTACCAGGAATACTGTATGTTTAAAAGTTGCCAAATAATAAACTATAAAAGTATTTCAAATCCAATTATTCCTTGGATTTATTCAAACTATAGATTGGCTATTTAAATCTTAAAAAGTCTAAGCTGTGTATTTAAAATCTCTGAGACTGATGGATCTTCCTTCACAGGCAAAATCTGCTGATGGACCTCTTTTACAATTTTAAGTATATTTTATTTGTAATAATATCACCACAGTCTTTTATTGTAAACATAGTTCATTGTGTCTGAGAAAGAACAAAGCCAGTCTTGACATTGCAGATTTTCTGCATATTGTTTTAATACATACCGAATATATTTTATGCTAGATTAAGAATACAAATATTACCAAGACTTCACTCCACTTCAAGGAGTTCATGCCTTGAAGTCTCTCTCTCTCTCCCTTTTTTAAGATTGGTAATATTTATATTTATGCTGGGTGCTAATGCACAAAGTTTATTTGTTGTAGCATTTTGCATTTTTACAGATACATCTAATGTTTTGTGAAGTGTATCTCTTTTTATTTGTTTGTTTTCTCCAATATAACCAAATAGTGAAATGTTAGAGTTATTAGCTACAAAGGTGGGGTGGGAAGGGGGGGCACATTGTTGAGTGGACTGTAAGCACTTTATGAAAAAGACATGAAAACTAAAGGTTTCAGCAGATGAAACCTTTTGTTTAATTTTCTTTCCTTTTTGTTTTCACATCTTTTCCTTTTGAGGAATGGTCATTTCAGGAAATCACACAGATGTAAATGCCTTAAAATGTAAATGCCTTAAAATAATTATATTAAGGAAATGAAAAGGAACAATAGCATTGGCAACAAAACGACCAGGGCATTTTATTCTTTTTCTTTAAGTAATTTGCCTGAATATATTGTTTACATTGAGTTAAAATTGCCCTACTTTAGAAGCTGGTAGCTCTAGAAGTTGCAGTGACCCTCTCAAGTCATTTAGATACTAAATAAACTCAGGGAGATTCTATCTTATTAATATATATAAACATAAACCTGTTCTAAATGCTGCTTTGAAGAGTTACGAAAACATCAGAGGGTGTTGTAATTTTATTTTCTTCTAAGTTAAATATCTAACATGATTGTCCTTGCTTTTAGTAATGAAGCAGGGCCAGACTTTCAGATAAAGGTGGAAGTATATAGTTGCTGTACAGAAGAATCTTCTATAACTAATACACCAAAAAAATTAGCTAAGAAACTGAAAACATCTATAAGCAAAGCTACAGGGAAGAAAATCAGTTCAGTGCTTCAAGAAGATCATGAAATGTGCTTGTCCTTCAGTTCTGCTATTTAGTAAGTTTTCTAATACAGTATTTATAGAGACATAGTATAATTATGTATTTGTGACATTTTAGAGTATTGTATGTGGTGAATATGTTTACATTTTAAATGGGAAAAGACATCCTGAAGCAGTAACAAAACTTGGTTGTCTGACATTTACCCAGCTGAGGTGGTATGTTTCTTTGAAAGTAGAAAGTTGGGTGACAGTATGTTTTTAGTGATTTGAAATTCCAAGATCTAGCAGAAAGATGAAATTTTTTTTGTTGAAAAGGGACTAGCTATAAATCAAACTGTTTGCTCCATATCAATCTGCTAATTGAATTTCTGAATATATGTCATGCTTTCAGTCTTACAGATTTTTAAAAATATTTTACTATAACAAAATCACGTTACCATTATCACACCTAACAAAATAAAAAATTAGTCCTAAATATGATCTTATAACCATTCTTTGTTGAAATTGCCCCATTTCTGAAGTTCTCTTCTGATTTGTGCAAATCAAGGTCCAAACAAGGTCTGTCACATTGCATTTACGTGAATCTTTTACGTTTCTTTTAATCTTTAACAAGTTTCTGTTTCTTTGCCATCATGTATTGAAGAAGCTAGATCTTGTAGATTTCCCGTATTTTCAGTTTATCTGATTATATCTTTGTGGTCTTTTTAAAACCTCTTTTTCTATCCCCTGTGCTCCTATAGCTTGCAATTAGATCTAGAGGACTGATTAGTTTCAGATTCTCTTTTAGGGCAATAATATTTCATGCTGATTATATGTACTTTCTACTGTATCCCATTTGTAGGTCTGTTTCACTTTCAGCTGTGTTAAAAACTGATCAGTGGGTTCAGGTGTTGTTAGCCTGATACATCCATTGTCAAGTTCCCTATCAATGTTATATCTAATAGTTTTAGCAGCTGTGACTGATCATTATTACATTCAGGATTATAATTTAGTGGCTTTCTAAATTTGTCCTACATTAATTTATTTATTTTTCTATATTCAGTCATTTTTAAAATTTTTATTTTTAATTGAAGGATAATTGCTTTACAATATAATGCATTTATTTTTAAATCTGGAATTCTCTCAAAGAATAACCTTCCTTCATGAACTCTGTATAAATGCAAAAAATTGATGAAGGAAAAGGAGGAAAAAAATATACTTGATTCTTTTATTTATCCGATTTTACTGTCTGAGCCACGAGAGAAGCCTTATTTACCCAATTTTAGAATAATAATTTGATATCCTTGCATGGAGGTGATTAGTGTTTTGTTTTATTTGAACTCCTGAAGTTTTATGTATTTGTGTTTCAATCTAATGCAGTTGTTATTCTTTTCGAAGGCAAATTGCCCCATCTTTGATCAACGGGAACCCTTTAAGCTGACTCAGCATCTTTTTGACACACCCTAATCAGAGGAGCCTGGCAGTCTGCAGTCCATAGGGTCGCAGAGTCGGACATGACTGAAGCAACTTAGCAGGCACACACAATCTCTAATTAGCTTCTTTGCTTTGTGACCAGGGAACATGTTCTGTGTTCATGTTTTATTTTTTAGCTCACACTTACAATCACCACCTCTGTAAGGAGCCCTGGTTTCTTTCAGATACTTTCTTTAAACATGGTGTTTGTTGCTTTACAAGTAGTTTTATCTTTCTTAGGAAAACTGTTGTACAGGCAGCATTCCTAGAATTTCTTTGCATTTGGCTCTTCAGCATGTCAATAATTTTACTATAATTATAAAGCAAAATATTTTAGGTACAGATCCTAGAAATCTCAGTCATCAGAATATAGCTAATTAGCTTTCCACATCAGTTACATTACATGTGAAAAATGCCTTGGGACTTTAGCAATGTGGCTTTCAGTTTATTTTGATTGAGACCGCGAGTAAAAAATGCATTTTATATCATTACTGAATACACAGTACCATCAGCAGTCAGATTTCATGAAACAAAACTTAGCTCTTGCTATTTATAGTATAGCCATTAGACTTCTTTTATTCTAGGTATCTTCAGTTTTTTTTAAATGCTGTTTATGAATCATTAAATTGATTTCATGATTCTTGAATGGGTCCCATCTATTGAAGAACAGTCATAGAAGATATGTCTTTATAATATAAATGTCATTAAAAAGGATTAAGATTATATCAAGTATTTGCTAGAAAATGTTTTAATTCAACTGTAAGGTAATGCAACTATACTTTTTGATGAATAAATGAGCAATTATATTTCTAGTGTGAAACATAGATTTTAGAATTGAAAGAGACCTTAGAGATAATCACCAAATTCAATAGTTTTAAAATGTTTTTAAGCAGCAAAATTCTTTATTTAGAAAATGACAGCACTAGTAGTGTCCTGAACAAGTATTTCCTGGGCCTCAGTTTTCTAATATGAAAGGTAAGGATTTTTAGACATAATCATTTAAGAAGGCTCCTTAGATCACTTCTTGGCCTTTTGGCTAAGATCAAGTATAGAAGCCTCCTTAGAGACATTTTAGGGTTTCCTGTACCTTTCAAGCATGTAAAAACAATAAGTGGGCTTTTCACACAGTTCAAAACGTCATGGTTTCAGTACTTGATTTTTTTATGCTGTCATTTATTATTAGTGTGACCCATGACAGATTAATATACTCCCTGGGTTTTTCTTTTTCCCTCTGTAAAAAGGGAATAATATTTAACTCCATAGGATCATTATGAGATTCAGAAAGATAATTCATGAACTTGGTATGTTGTAAGCATTTAATGAATGTAGCTCTTAGCATTATTGTTACTATTTTTACTGTTCTGCGATCAATGTTTTTTCTGAAAAATTTTATTTAAAAAATTCATGCTGAAGCACTGCATGAAGAAACCTTCCTAGGATTATAAAATGTAGGCAGGGTCTTCCCTCGTGGCTTAGTGGTAAGGAATCTACCTGCCAATGCAGAAAACATGGGTTTGATCCCTAGTTTGGGAGGATCCCACATGCGGCAAAACAACTAAGCCCATGCACGAACCCACTTGCTACAAGTACTGAAGCTCGTGTGCCCCAGCGCCTGTGCTCCCCAACAAGAGAGGCCACCACGGGCAATGAGAAGCCCACGCACCACAGTGAAGAGTGGTCCCCACTCACCACAACTAGAGAATAGCCCACACAGCGAAAAGACCTAGCATAGCCAATAAATAAATAAAACTGGTATTTTAAAATGTAGGCAGATATTTTAAAATTTAACTCCAGTGATTATAATTTCATAGAAGATAATCTAAGTGATTATATATAAATTTAATATTTTATATATCATAATATATATATCAATAATATATAATATATTTATATGATATATATTATATATAACATTTAATGTATTATATATTTTAAATATAGTTTAATATATAACATATATATTAAATATAATATATAAATATATATTTATAATATATAATATATTTACAATATATTATATCTTATAATTTTATAATATAATTTATAATATAAATATATTTATGTTATAAATATATATTCATTATAATATAATATATAGTATATTATATTTAATATATATAACAATATATAAATCTAAGTGATTTGCCAACAAAGGTCCATCTAGTCAAGGCTGTGGTTTTTCCAGTGGTCATGTATGGATGTGAGAGTTGGACTATAAAGAAGACTGAGCGCCAAAGAATTGATGCTTTTGAACTGTGGTGTTGGAGAAGACTCTTGAGAGTCCCTTGGACTGCAGGGAGATCCAACCAGTCCATTCTAAAGGAGATCAGTCCTGGGTGTTCATTGGAGGGATTGATGCTGAAGCTGAAGCTCCAATACTTTGGCCACCGGATGCGAAGAGCTGACTCATTTTAAAGACCCTGATGCTGGGAAAGATTGAGGGCAGGAGGAGAAGGACGACAGAGGATGAGATGGTTGGATGGCATCACCGACTCGATGGACATGGGTTTGGGTATACTCTGGGAGTTGGTGATGGACAGGGAGGCCTGGTGTGCTGCGGTTCATGAGGTCGCGAAGAGTCAGACACAACTGAGTGACTGAACAAACTGAACTGAATCTAAGTGATATTATAACTTATATTTAACCTATACTCTTCAACGCCTAGAAGTGTTTTTGAGAATAACATTTATTGATATTAAGTTCTTTGTAACAGGGACTGACATATTTGTCTTGAAGTGTTTATTATTCTGTTCAGGTTTGTCATTCTATTTTGTTGTTGTTTAGTTGCTAAGTCATGCCCAACTCTTTTTGTGACCCTGTGGTCTGTAGCCCACCAGGCTTCTCTGTCCATGGGATTTTGCAGGCAAGAATACTGGAGTGGCTTACTATTTCCTTCTCCAGGGAATCTTCCTGACCCAAGGATAATTCTATTTGGTTTATACCTAAATAAAAATATCAGGTTTCCTTATCAACATTTCCCATGAAACTTACATGGAATTTGTTTATTTATATCATTAAAGCTGATCAAAAGATAGGATAAAACCTTTTATATCATTTCACCAATTTATGTTCTTTTAATACCAGCATTTCTTTTGAGATTTTGGTGTGAATGCTGAGTGTACCAAGTTAAACTCATAGCCCAGGACCAGTCTTACCTGATCCTTCCTTAACTGTCCACTTCAGCACCCTGGTAGGAGTTTCAGAATAGCAGTAGTAATGAAAATGCCTAAAAGGATCAGTTTTTATTTCTTTAATAGTGATTTAGTTGAATGAGAAGATTCCTAAGATAGCTTTTAATTTTTAACCAAAATGGGCAACATATATCTTCTTTAGTAATATGTCATGTGACCAAATATAGCTGTTCTTCCTTACAGAAGAGTACATTTTTTTTTCAGACTTCCATTTAAGGTAGTCATTTATTTTTTCATAATGTTTTTGGAACCCTTGCTGCATCAAATGCTACAACAATTGGCCTATTTGTTAAAAAAAATGTAGCTGATTAAACTTTTGGGAACTCAATATTAGGGTTGGCTTAAAAGAATGAGTGTAATGTTTTAGTAAGAAAATGTTATCCTGACAAGAATGCTTTAAAAGTGAGATCATTGTTGATTTTGGAAGCATTGGCATTGTAATTAGTCATGGTTTAAAAATGAAGTAACTTGAAATATCATCATAAAGTATTGTTTGATCTGAAAGAAGACAGTGAACATTTTTGGTAATTCTTAGCATGCTCCCTGGTGTGATTCATTTATTCGTTTTATTTGTGGAATTTAGCTTACTGAAATTCCTGTAACTAGATTTTTCCCAGTGTTTCTAATAGCTGAATTAACTATTTTATGTACCTTGAGAACCAATTAGTACATTATTCTTCATTGTATAAATATATGTTATTTTAAACAATTATCTTGTGGAAACTAGTAAAACTGAGAGTGATTATTTACTTGAAAGAAAAGTATTAACTAAAAATTAACTAAATATTAACTAAAAAATAAGCCGTTATACTACATTTTAAATTAAAGTTATAAAGCAAATATCTTTGTGCAGAATAAATGGATTATTCATGTTTTGAGGAACAGTGAAGTTGATGGTTTGGTAGTGTGAAAGATGATACAGTGTTCAAGATTAACTAAGGAATTACTCAGCTATGGGGTATAATTTTATTTATTCATTTAATCATTTTAGAAATGATTATTCAGCCGTTGTATCATGTGCTACTTTGGATTTAAAGGTTAGTATGCCATGTCTACTGCACTCAAAATTCTTGCAGTAGTAAAAGATAGTATTTATCTATTTTAATAGACAAGTACCTTAATTAAATTATTAATGAAGTATAAAGGGTAGTGGTAGTAAGTATAGTATAGTGGGATTCTGTTTCCAGTGTACTACTTGCTAGCTACAGGCAAGTCAGTTAAACTGCACATAGGTAGATGTAGTATTATAATGCTTTGCATGTTTTGATTTTTAGGGGAGGGTTTTCATCCTGCTACTTCACAGATCCTGCAACATTGTTTAATTCATTGTGTGTGTGCTTAGTCGCTCAGTGGTGTCCTACTCAGACTGTAGCCTGCCAAACTCCTTTCTCCATGGGATTTTTCAGGCAAGAATACTGGAGCAGTTTGCGATTTCCTCCTCCAGGGAATCTTCCTGACCCAGGGATCAGACCTGCATCTCTTGGGTCTCCTGCATTGCAGGTGGATTCTTTACCTGCTGAGCCATTGGGGAAACCCAGTTATTTCATTATAAAAGTAATATAAACTTTAGAAATAGAACCTAGAAAGAGAAAAAAATGTATGCAGTTTATTATAGATCAGTTGGGCTTCCCTGATTGCTCAGTTGGTAAAGAATCCGCCTGCAATGCAGGAGACCCCAGTTCGATTCCTGGGACAGGAAGATCTGCTAGAGAAAGGATAGGCTACCCACTCCATTGTTCTTGGGTTTCCTTTGTCGCTCAGCTGGTAAAGAATCTGCCTGCAATGCGGGAGACCTGGGTGTGATCCCTTGGTTGGGAAGATCCCCTGGAGAAGGGAAAGGCTACCTACCCCAGTATTCTGACCTGGAGAATTCCATAGACTGTATAGTCCATGGGGTCACAAAGAGTCAGACATGCCTGAGTTACTTTCACTTTATAGATCAAATCAGTTCAGTTCACTCTCTCAGTCGTGTCCGACTCTTTGTGACACCATGGACTGCAGCACGCCAGGCCTCCCTGTCCATCACCAGCTCCCAGAGCTTGCTCAAGCTCATGTCCATCGAGTTGGTAATGCTCTCCAACCACCTCATCCTCTGTTGTTCCATTCTGTTCCTGCCTTCATTCTTTCCCAACATTAGGGTCTTTTCCAATGAGTCAGTTCTTCACATCAGGTGGCCAAAGTATTGGAGTTTCAGCTTCAGCATCAGTCCTCCCAATGAACATTCAGGACTGATTTCCTTTAGTATTGGCTGGTTGGATCTCCCTGAAGTCCAGGGGGCTCTCAAGAGTCTTCTCCAGCACCACTGTTCAAAAGCATCAATTCTTCGGCACTCACCTTTCTTTATAGTCCAACTCTCACATCCATACATGACTTCTGGAAAAACCATAGCTTTGACTAGATGAACCTTTTTCTGGCAAAGTAATTTCTCTGCTTTTTAATATGTTTTCTAGATTGGTCATAGCTTTTCTTCCAAGGAGCAAGTGTCTTTTAATTTCATGGCTGCAGTCACCATCTGTAGTGATTTTGGAGCCCCCCAAAATAAAGTATCTCATTGTTTTCCCATCTATTTGTCATGAATTGATGGGACCAGATGCCATGATCTTAGTTTTCTGAATATTGAGTTTTAAGCCAACTTTTTCACTCTCCTCTTTCACTTTCATCAAGAGGCTCTTTAGTTCTTTTTCACTTTGCCATGAGGGTGGTATCATCTGCATATCTGAGATTATTGATATTTTTCCCAGCAATCTTGATTCCAGCTTGTGTATACTTTTTATATTTTGAACTGATGTTTTACCTCCAGGTTTTAAAGTAACTAGCTTTGTGAGATATATATATTCATAATTATGCTATACATTCATATATATGTGTATGTATCTATGTACACACACACAGTTTTTTCCTTGAGTTATTAGAGAGTCTTTATATGATCATTTTAATGACCACATTATCTATCAATTGGTTCTATCATACTTTCTTCTTAGGGGAGGTTATCAATAACTTTTTTGTATTGTTATTTTAAGATGTGTAATTCATTGGAAACAGAAGCAAATGTATTACATGTTTATCTCAAATAGTTGAGGAAAAAATGTCTTAGCCACAATTGTTTTATAAGGCCTGAGAAAAAAATTCAACATATATTTGGGTCATCACACAATTTTAGCCTATTTTGCCACATAGGTTGCCACCTCTGCAATGCACTTGGTACAAATACACAGCCTGTAACATAGCTACTTCCCGTGTATACTAAAAGCAGTATTTCATATTTCATTGTGTATGGAAATGATGCTATTCCTGAAGTGAAGAATACTTTAATACTTTTAGTGGTCAGTAAGAATAAATTACATCACTCCTAAAAGTAAAACACCGAAGTATCTTCATTCTCTTTCTCTCCCAGTCTCTGCCTCTTACCATTTCAGATAATATTTCTTGATGAATTTAAAATACATGCAGACTTTTCATCTAATACCTTGACCTCTAAGATTCATGACTTCCTTGCCTCTGGTGATCTTGTGCCTGTTTTAGCCATCCATCCCACAGTTGTACCCTAGATCTTGTCATTACTAATAATTGCATATGGTCTGTGTAGTAATATTCAATGATATCTACCACCTCCCACATTTCCAGCTTTCTCTGTTCAATATTCTGACTCTAATTAGCTTAAATTCCTTGATGTACCATTTTATTATTTTCTATTATTTTCTCCTTTTGTTATACTTACCTTGGAGAAACTTCAGTTCAGTTCAGTCACTCAGTCATGTCCGACATTTGTGACTCCATGGACTGCTTCACGCCAGGCTTCCCTGTCTATCACCAACTCCCGGAGCTTACTCAAACTCAAGTCCATCGAGTCGGTGATGCCATCCAACCATCTCGTCCTCTTGTAATCCTGCCTTCAGTCTTTCCCAGCATCAGGGTCTTTTCCAGTGAGTCAGTTCTTTGCATCAGATGGCCCAAAGTATTGGCATTTAAGCTGCAGCATCAGTCCTTCCAGTGAATATTCAGGACTGATTTCCTTCAGGATGGACTGGTTTGGTTAAATCCTTCCTTTAGCTCCTCTGCACCTGCACTCATGAGGAATAGATGAGGAAGTGAGAATAATAATACTGTCTGGTCTCACTTCAGAAGGATCACTGATCTTAAGTGAGTTCCAGTATGAGCAGTCGTCCTAAGTGTCCACAGCCTTTCACTTTACCTCTCGTCAGAATTAGTATTTCACATTACACTACTCTCTCTTATAGAACCTCGTTTTCCACTCCTTATTCAAAGCTAACGTTGTTGTTGTTGTTTAGTTGCTGAGTCGTGTCGGACTCTTTGTGATCCCATGAACGTACACTTCAAGCTCCTGTGTGCTCCACTATCTCCTGGAGTTTGCTCAGATGCGTATCCATTAAGTTGGAGATGCTATCTAACCATCACATTCCCTCTTACCCCTTCTTCTTTTGCCTTCAATCTTTCCCAGCAACAGGGTCTTTTCTAGTGAATTGGCTGTTTGCATTAGGTAGCCAAAGTATTGAAGCTTCAGCAACAGTCCTTCAAATGAATATTCAGGGATGATTTTCTTTAGGATTGACTGGCTTGATCTCCTTGCAGTCCATGGTACTCTGAAGAGTCTTCTCCAGCACACAGTTTGAAAGCATTAATTCTTTGGCAGTCAGCCTTCTTTATGGTTCAACTTTCACATCTATATGTGACTACTGAAAAACCATAACTTTAAAATTTAGACACTTGATCCCTGGAAGGAAAGCAGTGACAAACCTAGACAGCGTATTAAAAAGCAGAGACATCACTTTGCTGACAGAGGTCTTTATAATCAAAGCTGATGACTTCATTTGATACAGCATTGATGATGCCGAAGTAATCAGAAGAGAACTTGCGTATCCTCCGTCAACCAAATCTATCAGCCTACCTGCATTTATATCTTCATTTGCTGCTTTCCTTCCTTTTGAACTGCTCTTACTCCGTCTGAGACCACCCGCCTGTGCATTCGGTCATCTTCTCAAGTTCTCAAAAGTTGGCTCCTGCACATGCCCCCCCTTCTCTATCATCAGTTTCTCTTCTACTGCATCATTCCAAACACATAAACATGCTGAAGTGCCTTGCATTTCTCCTGCCCCATTGCACAGCTGTCCTTTACAACAAAGTTTTTACATACTCTGTCTCCACTTCCTGTCCTCCCATTCTCTTGAACCAGTTCAGTCAGGTTTCACCATGTTAACTTCTATCCCATCCTATAGAAACTGCTGTTATTGAGGTCAGCAGTGATCTACATGTTGCCAGATACCAAGGTCATTTATCAGTGTTCCTCCTCCTGGAATTTTCAGTATTCAGCACAGTTGATCACTCTCCTTGAAACACTTGTTGAACTTGGCTTCCTTGGATACCACTTTTGTGATTTTTCTTCTGCCTCAGTGACTGTTTGTTCTTTGCCTGTCTCCTTTGTTCATTGCGCTTCAACTTAATCTGAAATGATGGAGTACTTGTGTCCAAATACTCAGTTGTCACATTTTATGTAACTAACTTTCATTAAATATCATTTATATATTGGTAACTCCCAAATTTCATTCTTTAATACTTTTTTCTCTCATAACTCCAGATTCATTATCCACCTGCCTACCCTACAACCCAGTCTCAAACCTAATCTGTTCAAAACTAAATTTTTACTTCCCATATCCCTTCTTTTATCAGTCAGCCTCTTTGCAGTTAGTAAGAGTTTGCTTTTTCTAGCTGCTCAGGCCAAACTCTTTGGAGTTGTCCTTGATTCTTTCCTTTCTTTTGCATCCTGTGTCCACATTGGGTCAACTCTAGAATATATCAAAAATCTTACCACTTCTCACCATCCCAGCAACTACCACCCTATTCCAGGCCTGCATCAGCTCTTGACTGGTGAGGTGCAGTAGCTTTCTGGTTGGCATCTCCATTTCTCTCTTGGCCTCTGTGGTCTTTTGTCTACATGGCAGCCAGAGGGATCATTAAAAAATACAAGTCACATCATAGCACATGCCTCTGCTCAAAACCTACCACTTGCCTCCTGTCTCACTCAGAATAAAATCCAGGGGCCTCATCATGCCCTACAAGGCATGCCCTCCTGCAGTGTATGGTGTCCACCTGTACTCAGCTGGTAGACATTGTGTCTCCCTCTCTGTCACTGTGATCCTGCCGCACTGACGGCCTTGTTGTGTGTCAGATGCACCTAGTGTCACTCTCTCGCATCACTTATCCACCTCTTGTCAATAATCTGTTCCTGAAAATAACACATTTTGCACTAAAACACTAATAGTGAGTCTATTTACCATTGGAAAAATTGTAGTTGCATAAAATCCATGTATCAATGACCAGTTCTTATGTTGAGATAGTGCTTAAATGTTGTGCCCCATCACCAAGCATTCATATGATTGTTAATAGGCAATTTTGGGTGTAGTAATACTTGCTCTTCTATTATAATTGCTGTTCTCAATTGCTTTTATTCTTCACCATTAAAAAAAAATACTTCCTCAACTTTTGAGGGGCACTTATTATGTAACAATAGGGAAAAATAAGAGCTAATAATGAAACTCACTATAGAAATTTGTTAGGACAAGTGAAGAATAGCAGAGAATGCCCACACTGAAAATGAGGTTCTCACAGTATGTCTTTGCCCTAGCAACCTTCCCAATAGTCTGAATAGAAGTCTGAATTACATCAGTCGTATTCAGAATGTAACTTAAAAATGTACTTACGAGTTGTTTTGTTAAAGTTTTGTTTTTGGTCAAGTTTTGGAGACAAGCATCCATTTTCTTATGAAAACACTGACAAAAAAACATTGGCTAGTAAGATATATCTCTTGTCTATGATGCTTGTATATTGAAAACCATGATATGCACGCTCAGTTGCTGAGTTGTGTCCAACTCTTTGAGACTCCTTAGACTGTGGCCCACGAGGCTTCTCTGTCCAGATAAATCAAACCAATAAAATCAAGTGCTCTAAATCTTTAACTTATACAGTAATGTATGGCAATTGTTTTTCAGTAAAACTGAAAAATCCAAAACCAAGACGCCTTCACCCAGGGAACAACATTCTGTGGAGTGTGCCATTATTTATTAATGAAGCGCATGCATGCATTGCATTATTGCTACATGTATACGTATTTTTTGTAATGTTTATTTTATTACATATATAGTAAGAGACAAAGAAGATTTATGAAACATATCACCTGGCCCAGTTAATAAAAATTCTCATCAGACTTTACATGGTAATTCTATTTTATTTTTCAAAGAATGACCATACTGTTTTCCATAGTGGTTAACATTTTACATTTCCATCAGCAATGCAGAATGATTCCAATTTGTCCACATCCTTGCCAATAACTTGTTGCTTTCTGTTTTGTTTTGTTTTTTTTAATAATGGTCGTTTTAATGGATGTGAAGTGGTTTTGATTTTTGTTTTCCTAATTATTAATGTTCTTGAGTATCTCTTCATATTTTTATTGGCCATTTGTATATTTTCTTTGAAGAAATGTCTATTCAAGACCTTTGCCCATTTTTAAATCAGGTTGTTTATTTTGTTGTTGTTGAACATCTAAATATTTTATGTAGTAGAAAATATACTAAAATTCTTAACACCTGTCTTTTTTCTCACTATTAGTGGTGCGAAGTACAGTTTGCTAGCTCATACTACCCTGAGCTTGGAAAGTGCTGAGGATAGCTTCAAGACTCATAATCTCTCTGTTAATGGGAATGGTAAGTACAGTATTTATTTTACTTATTATACATGTTATGTCAATATATCTGTCGTGACAGTAATAATTGCTAATTTTAATATGTTCCTCTGAAGTGACTGTTGGCTTATATGAGATAGGCATGAGTGATTCTGTGGATTCTTTCAAATATGTCTGTCCCTTTTCCCCAAAAGTGAAAAGTTTATTTTTCTCTCTGTCTCCTGTGTGCTAGAGATTTGTTTGTGAGGCTTGCTTGTTAAGAACAGAAAGGTTTTGCATTTTCTGAATCCTTTTCTTTGACTTGAAATGAGTGACTTCACCACTCTTCTGTTAATAGTTGTCAAAGCCCTATCTTATTTTTGAATTTGTAATTGAGGAAACCAACCTATCTATCAGTAGAAAGCAGAGGATATAAGGGAAAAGTGAAAGTGAAGTCGCTCAGTTGCATCCGACTCTGTGCGACCCCAGAGACGGCAGCCCACCAGGCTCCCCCGTCCCTGGGATTCTCCAGGCAAGAACACTGGAGTGGGTTGCCATTTCCTTCTCCAATGCATGAAAGTGAAAAGTAAAAGTGAAGTTGCTCAGTCATTTACCTAGTTACTCCACGGACTGCAGCCTACCAGGCTCCTCCATCCATGAGATTTTCCAGGCAAGAGTACTGGAGTGGGGTGCCATTGCCTTCTCCAAGGGAAAAGTGGGGCTAAATTAATCTTAAACATTCCAGTGCACCTGCATCGAAACTAGACTGGCGATTCGTTTCTTATATGATATTATACATGTTTCAGTGCCATTCTCCCAAATCATCCCACCCCCTCCCTCTCCCACAGAGTCCAAAAGACAGTTCTATACATCTGTGTCTCTTTTGCTGTCTCGCATACAGGGTTATCGTTACCATCTTTCTAAATTCCATATATATGCATTAGAATATTGTATTGGTGTTTTTCTTTCTGGCTTACTTCACTCTGTATAATCAGCTCCAGTTTCATCCATCTCATTAGAACTGATTCAAATGTATTCTTTTTAATGGCTGAGTAATACTCCATTGTGTATATGTACCACAGCTTTCTTATCCATTCATCTGCTGATGGACATCTAGGTTGCTTCCATGTCCTGGCTATTATAAACAGTGCTGTGATGAACACTGGGGTACATGTGTCTCTTTCAATTCTGGTTTCCTCAGTGTGTATGCCCAGCAGTGGGATTGCTGGGTCGTAAGGCAGTTCTATTTCCAGTTTTTTAAGGAATCTCCACACTGTTCTCCATAGTGGCTGTACTAGTTTGCATTCCCACCAACAGTGTAAAAGGGTTCCCTTTTCTCCACACTCTCTCCAGCATTTATTGCCTGTAGACTTTTGGATCGCAGCCATTCTGACTGGCGTGAAATGGTACCTCATTGTGATTTTGATTTGCATTTCTCTGATAATGAGTGATGCTGAGCATCTTTTCATGTATTTGTTAGCCATCTGTATGTCTTTGGAGAAATGTCTATTTAGTTCTTTGGCCTGTTTTTTGATTGAGTCTTTTATTTTTCTGGAATTGAGCTGCAGGAGTTAGTTGTATATTTTTGAGATTAGTTGTCAGTTGCTTCATTTGCTGTTATTTTCTCCCATTCTGAAGGCTGTCTTTTCACCTTGCTTATAGTTTCCTTTGTTGTGCAGAAGCTTTTAATTTTAATTAAATCCCATTTGTTTATTTTTGCTTTTATTTCCAGTATTCTGGGAGGTGGATCATAGAGGATCCTGCTGTGATTTATGTCGCAGAGTGTTTTGCCTATGTTCTCCTCTACGAGTTTTATAGTTTCTGGTCTTACGTTTAGATCTTTAATCCATTTTGAGTTTATTTTTGTGTATGGTGTTAGGAAGTGATCTAGTTTCATTCGTTTACAAGTGGTTGACCAGTTTTCCCAGCACCACTTGTTAAAGAGATTGTCTTTTCTCCATTGTATATTCTTGCCTCCTTTGTTGAAGATAAGGTGTCCATATGTGTGTGGATTATTCTGTGGGCTTTCTGTTTTGTTCCATTGATCTATATTTCTGTCTTTGTGCCAGTACCATACTGTCTTGATGACTGTGGCTTTGTAGGAGAGTCTGAAGTCAGGCAGGTTGATTCCTCCAGTTCCATTCTTCTTTCTCAAGATTGCTTTGGCTATTTGAGGTTTTTTGTATTTCCATACAAATCGTGAAATTCTTTGTTCTAGCTCTGTGAAAAATATGGCTGGTAGCTTGATAGGGATTGCATTGAATCTGTAGATTGCTTTGAGTAGTATACTCATTTTCACTATATTGATTCTTCCGATCCATGAACATGGTATATTTCTCCATCTATTAGTGTCTTCTTTGATTTCTTTCATCAGTGTTTTATAGTTTTCTATATATAGGTCTTTATTTTCTTTAGGTAGGTATATTCCTAAGTATTTTATTCTTTTTGTTGCAATGATGAATGGAATTGTTTCCTTAATTTCTTTTTCTGTTTTCTCATTATTAGTGTATAGCATGCAAGGGATTTCTGTGTGTTGATTTTATATCCTGCAACTTTACTATATTCATTGATTAGCTCTAGTAATTTTCTGGTGGAGTCTTTAGGGTTTTCTATGTAGAGGATCATGTCACCTGCAAACAGTGAGAGTTTTACTTCTTCTTTTCCAATTTGGATTCCTTTTATTTCTTTTTCTGCTCTGATTGCTGTGGCCAAAACTTCCAAAACTATGTTGAATAGTAGTGGTGAAAGTGGGCACCCTTGCCTTGTTCCTGACTTTAGGGGAAATGCTTTCAATTTTTCACCATTGAGGATAATGTTTGCTGTGGGTTTGTCATATATAGCTTTTATTATGTTGAGGTATGTTCCTTCTATTCCTGCTTTCTGGAGAGTTTTTATCATAAATGGATGTTGAATTTTGTCAAAGGCTTTCTCTGCATCTATTGAGATAATCATATGGATGACCCAGAGGGATGGTATGGGAAGGGAGGTGGGAGGGGGTTTCAGGATTGGGGACACATGTACACCCATGGCAGATTCATGTTGATGTATGGCAAAACCGATACAATATTGTAAAGTAAAAAACTAAATAAATAAAATCTGAAAAAAAAATCTTAAACATTTTTCTCTAGATGACAATTGGTAGTTATAATTTGTTGAAAAGAAATAGATAGCAGGGTGAAGAAGGGATGGGAGTGATTAGGAAGATTTATGAAACTTAGCATAAGCACTCTCCACACTCCCAGATTACTTTTAGCTGTGATGAAAAATATACAGTAGTGTTGGTAAAGTAGATTGGAAATATGATTTGGATTATTTATTTTTTTCATTTTCAAGGTAGAATATATAAAATCATATACTGCCTTATACTTTTTGCTGTAAAGAGAGATGACTCTCTACATTTTTGAAATATCACACTAAAATATTACATTAAAAATAGACAAAAGTTCATAAAATGTAAATGTGCAGTTTAACAGATAATTATGATATGAATGGGGCTTCCTTGGTGGCTCAGAGGTTAAAAATCCTTGTGTGTTATATAATACCTTATTACATCTGGGATCATTTTCCTCCTGCTTAAAGTATAATCCTTAGAATTTATTTTAGTATGTTATGTTAGTATCATACCTCTTGGTTCTTTGTGTTTGTCTGAAGATGACTTTGTTTAGCTTCACTCTTAAAAGGCATTTTTTACATGGTGTAGAAGTTTGGCTCTTTAATATTTTTCTTTATGAATATTAAAGCTGTAATTCCACTACCTTCTGGTGTCCTGTGAAAAGTGAAAGTGAAAGTGGCTCAGTCATGTCCAGCTCTTTGTGACCCCGTGGACTATACAGTCCATGGAATTCTCCAGGCCAGAATACTGGAGTGGGTAGCCTTTCCCTTCTCCAGGGGATCTTCCCAACCCAGGAATTTAACCGGGGTCTCCTGCATTGCAGGTGGATTCTTTACCAACTGCTCAGAGGTTAAAGCATCTGCCTCCAATGCGGGAGACCTGGGTTCGATCCCTGGGTTGGGAAGATCCCCTGGAGAAGGAAATGGCAACCCACTCCAGTATTCTTGCCTGGAGAATCCCATGAACGGAGGAGTCTTGTAGGCTACAGTCCACAGGGTCGCAAAGAGTCGGACACGACTGAGCGACTTCACTTTCACTTTCTTTACCAACTGAGCCATCAGGGTCTTGAACTGGCTATTAAAAATCATTTGTCAGCATGTTGCTTCTGTGACGGTAACTTTTCATTTTTTTCTTTGTCTTTGGTTTTCTGAAGCTTCACCATGCTATACGTGAAGAATTTAGTTTTATTTATGATGCTTTTGGAAATCTTGAACTTCTTAATGCTGATTGATGTCTTTCATTATTCTGGACAAAATCTTGTCTATTCAGACAGCCTCTGGTCCATTCTCTTGCCTTTCTTCCTCTAGCATTCTTATTAAATCTATGTTAATCTTTCTGACTGTGTTCTCTCTTTTTATTATCATTTATGATCTATTCCTCATCTTTTTTTTCTGTCTTTGCTACTTTTCCTAGAATTTTTAATGCATTCTTTTATTTCCTTTATTCTCTTTGCAGCTCTGTCTGATCTGCTGTTGTATCTGTATACCAAGTTCTTTATTTCATTTATTGTACTTGTTATTTCTAGAAGTTCTGTTTGATTTTTTTCTCAAATCTGTTATGCCACTTTATATTCCCTGCATGCACTGTTAATATTCTTTCAGGTTTTTATTAAAAGAGTGAGTATAGCTATTTTATAGTCTATGGCTAATAATTCAGATATGTGAAGTCTTTCTTTCAGTTTCTATTTGTTTTTTTGTAACTGGTTACCACTCAGTTTCTTCATGTATAGTTATTTTCATGTACTTGTCATTATAATTGACTGTTTACATAGCAGAATAAATTAATGCTTAGTATTTGCTTCTGGTAGGAACTCGGAGAGACTAGGCTCACTTTATCCAAAGACCATGTCTGAGTTTCTCTGGATCCCTTCATCCCCATTTCTAGGCAGTGGGAATCCTGGGCAGTTAGACTGGTTTATTTATGGAAGGAAATGGCAACCCATTCCAGTTTTCTTGCCTGGAAAATCCCATGGACAGAGAAGCCTGGTAGGCTACAGTCCACGGGGTCACAAAGAGCTGGACACGACTGAGCAACTTCACTTTCACTACCCAGTTGGTGATTCCTTTGGGCTATCAGCTTAATATGAGGAATCCTCCCATTAATCTGCCTATGTTGTTGAAGTCCTAGACTGATTTCTGGTCTACTTCCCTCATCTTGCAGGATCTTTAAATCATAAATTGGATTTGGTGGGATTAGCAAATGCTCTCAAGACAGATTCTGTGCTCATTTAACTTACTGGTTCTCATTTATCAGATTTGTACTGGTAGTTTCTTTTAGTTTGTTACCTCTTTGTTGTGCTAAAGTTTTTAAAATAGATTTGGTTCAGCATTTTATAGTAGTTTTCAGTGGGACGATTGGTCTGAACAATTCAGTTGAGCTTTCTTTCGCCCACAACTTCAAGTTTGTAATAAATAGTATTAGCATTATCAGTTGGCAAATCGGAAAACTTGGCAAATTAAGTTTTAATTCCATTTTGTGTCAGTTCTCTAGAATTATTGATGTTATCACCATATATTGAGTGCCTGTTGTGTAGACATATTCAGCCTTGAGAAAGAAAATTTGTAATATGTGACCTCATGAATGATCTTTGACATTATGCTAACTGAAACAGCCAGTCACAGAAGGACAAATACTACCTGATTCCACTTATATGAAGTGTGTGAAATAGACAGACTGTTAGAAGTAGAGCATAGTTTACTATGTGAGTTACTATGGCAGTGACTAGGGGTTTGGAAGAAGAGAAATGGGGTGCTAATAAACTGGTATAAAGCTTCCGTTAAGGTAAAGAAGTTCTAGAGATCTGCTGTACAACATGTGACATAGGTTAACAATACTGTATTGTTCTCCCCAAAATCTGTTGAGAGTAGGGTATCCTATTACATGTTCTTATGCTAAAGCAGTTTTTATTTTTAGCCTCTGTGAGATATAGTTATTAGGGAGCATTACAATGAAGTGATTAATAATGGAGACTGTGGAGCCATCAGCCATGGATTCGTATTCTAGTTCTACCACTGGCTAACTCTGTGACCTTTCCAAGTTCCTTATTTTGTTATCATTTACATTTTACAGATGAATAAAATACAGCTTAGAGAATGTAATGTGCCAGATTATGTAGCTAGCTAGTGTTCAAGCCAGACTTTAAATAATCCAAGACAGGCAGTGCTTTTTCTGCTATGTGTCTGGTCAGGCATATATTATTAACTGATAAAGCACCTGAAAATTCAAAATACTATTGATTTGTTAATAATGGAATTGATGATGAAAGATCCTACTCTTTCAGCTAAATCATCGGAAAGACCGTTGAAATGAATGAAATTCACAAAGAAAGCATCAATTTCATCAGTGTCCCTTGTCGTTAGTGTTCTTTAAGATATTACTAGATTCTCCTTTAATAAAATGTGCATGAGCAAATAAGCATGAGAACTATGTGGTATATTTCTTTCTAAGAGAAACACAATAGAGATTAGCATATTGAGCATTCACGCTAAGTCGCCTCAGTCATGTCCTCACATGTCTTTGTGCCCCTGTGGACTGTTGCCCACCAGGCTCTTCTGTCCATGGGTTCTCCAGGAAAGAACACTGGAGTGAGTGGCCATGCTCTCCTCCAGAGGATCTTCTTGACCCAGGGATTGAACCCACATCTCTTACGTCTCCTGCACTGGCACTAGTACCACCTGGGAAGCCTGAGTAGGATATTAAAGACTACGAAAAGACCTGTGCTTACAGCAGTAACACCCCAAAATGGTTTACAGCCGAACTTGTAGCTTCCACTGGAGAAAATTTAAGAACACTAGCCTATATGCCAAACTCTTTTGATGTGATAAGTATGTTCCTAGAAATGTGTGTGTAAATGTGTGTAAATGAAAATCTTGTAAATCAATTATATTTTGGGGAAAAAAGTGTGTAATTAAAAATAAACACAGTTTTATGCAGGAAAAAGTCACCCTTTGATTTATTTGTTAATAAATCTATGTTTAATAAGGTTTTCCTAAATAAAGTTATGTCAGTGTCTCCCAAATACTATGAAGAGAATATACAAGATTTTTGAAATTTATAACTCAACTTTATTTCTCTTACTAGTTGAAGGAAAAAGCCAAAATGGTATCTTAAGGCTTGTATTTGTCATCAAGAAATTTTTATACTTTTTATAAAACAATGAAACCACGTTGTAAAGATTGACTGACATGGAACTGAGATGTTATCTGGATTCTTTCTCTTGCCTTTGTTTTGTTGTCGCTGTCATTTTAAAACTCCATTTTGTTCCCCATCTGAAACTACAGATGAATTAGATAAAATCTTGGAGTAATGAAAAGTCAAACTGTTCTTTCACTTCCTGTTTCATTTCATCTTGTCCTAATATCACCCTTGGTTAGAAAACAAGAATTAAGTATTTTGATTAAATGTGTTGCACAAGACTGGAAAGACAGCATTGAATAATGGAATGGATATGGCTTCGGGACTGAGAGTGCCCTGGATATAAAATTATAAGGAGCATCTGTTACATGCCAGATACAGTGAGAAATGTCATATATATGCATTTTCTTATTTGATTTCACAACAGCCCTAGTACTTTATAGGTAGTATTTTTAAGAATGAGAGTTTATACTTGGGCAAGTTAAGTGAGCAGCATAGATGCCATCTTTCTTGTTAAAAGTAGAGAGAAGAAGCTGTAGTTCTGTGCTTTATTCTCCAGTGGTCATGAGCTGTAGAGAAATCTACATGGGAAGTAACAGCTGATTGCGGCCTATGTGGCACGTGATCTGTAGAGCAAAGAATTTTACATCGAATATCTGTTTTCAAGGACTGCAACTAGGAAGGAATTATTTTTCTTGGTGTGCCATGAAATCTGAAGTTATTTTGCTAGAGAAACTGTTACATGTGGTGTTTAGGTTCCAGGTACATTGTTGATTGAACAAACTTTATGAACTGGTCTGAAAAACTAATCACTTATGATTCTATTTCTTCAGGAGTTACATCCTAACTTAAAAAAGAAGTCATCCATAAGTCTTGTATGTAAAGAAATTCACTTTGAAACTTTAAATTCATAAATCACAAATTTGATTTCAGATATATTACTTAGATCCATGCTTTTATATAATGTTTCTTTCATTTCCTGGCTATTTTAAGAAAGGAGATTCTCATTTATTTATATCTGCATTTTAAAATCATTGCCTGTATTGTATTTATACACTTAATTTCTCTCAGATGAAGCCCTTCATTTCTAAAAGATAGCAGCTTTAACAAGGTAATAATAAAAAAGAACAGGCCCAGAAAATTTGTGGTGTGCTATTCTTCAGTAGAATCTTGAGCAGGTAAATTGATAAAAATTATTTTATTTTGTGCTGTTCATTTGGGCTCCTCAGGTGGTGCTAGTGGTAAAGAACCTGCCTGCCAATGCAGGTTAGAGGTAAGAGACTCAGGTTCGATTCCTGGGTCCGGAAGATCCCCCTGGAGGAGGGTATGGCAACCCGCTCCAGTATTCTTGCCTGAAGAATCCCATGGACAGAGGAGCCTGGCAGGCTACAGTCCATGGGGTTGCACAGAAATCGGTCACTACTGAAGCAACTTAGCACCCACACACATGCTCTTCATTTAGGCTGGTCTTTCTCATTTAACTGATGTACCAAACCTTGGCTACATCTATTAAATATATCTTAAATAACTGTATTTTTACCAAAAGTATTTTATTTTCTGAACTTACTTTTTGGTTAATAATAGTAACAGCCAATGGTTAGTCATTTAATAGGCATTTACCGACAGAGGTGCAGTGAAAACTTTACAAATCTTTTTTTGTGTGGTCCAGTGTGAACAAAGGACTGACCATATGTTGCATTTTTATTTATACCCTGATACACACAAAAAATTATACAGTGCTTTCCTTCCATACAGTTATAAAGGCTGTATACCCACCTGCACATTAGAGGAGTATCTTAATGTTTTTTGAAAGAACTTTATTAAACAGTTGCAAGCTTATAGAAAAGTTAAAAGTTGAATATCAAGGTCTTTTTGTTTTCCTCAAGAAGTATATAAGAGCAAGTTGCTTATCTGATGCTTCATTACTCTCAACTATGTTAGTATCTATTTCCTGCTAAAAGATATCCAGCTACATCATTACAGCTATCCGTCAGGAAATGAATATTAATGGTATTACTGTTGTTCCTATTAAACAGACACTATTCAAGTATTTTTCCAGTAACGTCCCTATGACCAAAGGATCCAGTGTAGATTCACTTACTGCATTTAATCATCATGCTGCTTTAGTTTCTTTCAATCTGGATCAGTTCTCCAGTCTTTCCTTGGCTTTTGTAACTGTGACATTTTAAAATACCATAGTTATTTTGTAGAAGTTCTCTGTGTTTAGGTTTGTTGAATGTTTTCTGGTGCTAAGACTCAGGATATGCATCTTTGGCAGAAATGTCACAGAAGTGCTGTGTTCTCATTGCATTCTATCAGGTGGCATATTTTGAGTCATCCCATTACTGATGATGTTCACTTTGATCGCTTGATTTTAGGGTGTCTGTCAAGCTTCTCTACTGTACAGTTACTCCTTTTGTTTCCCCCTTTTGTAATTAATATATAATTTTTGTGTGGGATGGGGATACTTTGAAACTAAGTATAATATTTATTAGACTTTCAACTAATTCATCGATTTATTTATATAATGACATGGATTTGTGTTTTATAGTTTTACTCAGTGCATTATAATCTGTTAATATCTTGTTTATTTTGAGATTAAAATTGTCTCCATTTTGGCCAGTGGGGTTACATTCAAGATGGGTCTCTGACTTTTTCCATGTCCTCATTCATTGAGTACTTCCTTGCTTCAGGCATGACAAGATATTTCAGACTCATCATGTACTTTACCTGCCCCAGTCCTGGAATCAGCCATTTCTCCAAAGAAGACTGGTTCTTTTTAATAGAAATAATATTTAGAAGACATGGGAGCTTTAGGTAAATTCATTACTATTAGACTGTCACCATTAGTTGTCACTTTTCCTAGGCCCTCTTAGTGGACATACATGTATATATTTTTTGTCATGGATTTCTTAATACCTATATGTTGAAAACCATGAGTTCATACCAGTACATCTAGTTCTAAACCAATACCGAAGAGTTCATTCTGCATATTTGTATTTCCTTTCTCTGATAGTGAGAAACCTGTCTTCTATTATCTTTATATTATCTACTGTTTTTATTCTTTGATTAGTCTCCTTAAAAGCAACCATTTTCCCATCTTCTGCACATAATTGCTTTCCTCACCCCACTCAGGTTTTAACTCCACACGCCTGCCTGCCCCCATTACCCCGTGTGGACACCCTCGTCAGCCTGCCTGTGCTCTGACACCCCATAGCCAGCTGCCCCTGTGCTTGGATTTCCTTCTTCCTGGACTCTGACGCACTCCTCTGGTTTACCAGATGTGTGAATGGCTTCCTCACTCCTCTCAAGCTGACACCCATGGCTGGACCACCCCTGAAATGTGCACACTTCTCTTACTCTCCTTGGATTCTGACACCTCACTTGGGCAGCCACTGCACATAGATACCCTCCTTGCTCTACCTGGACCCCAACTCTCCACACCAGGCCAACCGCTGAGAAGAAATTCCCCTTGGGTTCTAGATTCCCCGTGTGATCCATCGTCCTCAGCCCATTCAGGCTCTGCCGCCTCATGCCAGGAAGCTTTCTCACTCACCCTTCTTATCCTGCCCAGCTCCAGCACCTAGCTCTGCCCACTACTGTTCCCCTCCCCCCAACTCCTGGCACAGATCCCCATCTTGGTGGGCTTCACTTAATGGCTTACAACTGTAAGGAAAGGGAGAAGGGGAAGGGCCAAAGGTTTATTATTAAATTCTTTAAGTTGTGCTCTAAAGTGTTTTATTCAGAGGATCAATTTGCTAATTACTATAATGAAAATCAGAGTATGTGACATACAAAAATCATTTTATTAGGATGGTTTTTAAATTACCTGAGTTTACTTATATGCCCTGAACTACCTCCATTGATTAATTGTTTTAAGATCAAGAAAGAGGTCAAGAGACTAAAAGTTCCATGTCTATTCCAGGTGATAGCATGCTATAAACCAGGGATCCCCAACCTCCAGAATCTAATGCCTGATGACCTGAGGTGGAGTTAATGTAATAATAATAATATAAGTAAAATGCACAATATAAGTAATGTGCTTGAATCATCCTGAAACCATTCCACCCTCCCAGTCTGTAGCAAAATTGTCTTCCACAAAACCAGTCCCTGGTGCCAAAAATGTAGGGGACCACTACTACAAACTATTAGTTTAATATCATCCTGTCCTGACTGGTTTCTTTCATTTGATGTTGTCATTGAATATGGTAATATGAGTAGGAAGGACCTTTACATATGTTCTTATATAAAGCAAAAAAAATTGTAAAAATAAAATGTATAATGACCTTAAATAAACACATATTTATACCTTGACTTTTTTCTTATTTAAATAGAAGAATCTTCATTTTGGCTTCCCTTATATGGTAACATGTGCTGCCGACTAGTCGCCCAACCAACCTGTATGGCTGAGAATGTATTTGCGGGATTTCTTAATGAGCAGGTTAGAAGACTTTAAATATCCTACAACAATTATAGCTCTAATTTAGATCTTAATGGCAAATTGTTTGGCCTTTTGATATTGAGAAGTATTTTCTTTTTTTTATATTTATATAAAATCATCTATTGAATGGCAGCTTCCTCATTGTTAGACATAGAATAGGAGTTGTGGCTGGGAGTTATAAGGTGGGAAGGGGAAGGGCCTTAATGCAATTTTGATGGCCAAGGAGCTGCCTCTCCAGGTTCCTCTGCTTCATTAATAGCAGCAACAGGATAATCGCTAACAGAGGACTACTTGGGGAAACTGATGAGGACTTCTCAAACCTTTCCCATAAAGACCTTTCTAGAAGACAGCTTTCAGCACAGTTTTGGCCTCTAGGCTTCCAAAGCTGCCTCTGTGCAACATACTCCTTATTTATTTATAACTATAGTTATTTATATTCAGTAAATAATTAATTATGGGCTTAAATGAATCAATAGCTTTTTAAAAAAGATTCCATTAAGAGGAAAGAAAATTTGCATTTATACAGGGAAGTCCGTGTTCTGAGAACAGTAAGGGAAAGTTATATTTTGCATATTGAGTTATTTTTATAATTTTCCTGAGTCATTCAGTGAATTGCTGTGGAATTCCAAGCACTAATTTTTAATAGGCTAGCTTCTCTTAAATTGCATTGATTTATGATTTTACGTGTATGAGTTATGTGATAATCATTACTTCCCTTATGCATAATACTTTTGAGAATTCAAAACATTTCTTCTCTGATACTAACTTTTTGACTCTAGGCTACTAACTTATTGTATGGTAAATTAATTGGGTAGCTATCATATTAACATCTTTAAAAACTAACTGTTAATTCAAGTATTTTGTTGAGTTTAGAGTTAAGATGATAAATAATGATTTAAAGTTGAGAATTTCTTGATATTTCTTTTTCAGCAAATGGTAGGAGGTCTGATTCATTGGAGAAGGTTGTATTGTGTTTTAAGAGGGGGTAAACTCTATTGTTTTTACACTCCAGAAGAAATCGAAGCTAAAGTGGAACCAGCTTTGATAGTGTCTATTAACAAGGTAAATAAAATGCTATTTTGAAGATAAAGATATAATATTTTATGAAATTATTTTCTATTACAGTTCACACTGTTGTCATCTTATTTACAAAAAAGGGAAGAACTGCTAAAAATAGTTCATAAAGATAATTTAATCTTATTTTTCTATTTATGG
Organism: Budorcas taxicolor; assembly: GCF_023091745.1. Taxonomy (NCBI): domain Eukaryota; kingdom Metazoa; phylum Chordata; class Mammalia; order Artiodactyla; family Bovidae; genus Budorcas; species Budorcas taxicolor. The sequence continues at coordinate 27,342,652 of NC_068914.1, forward strand.
AACTTATCTGGTAAAGGAAATACTGTATATTTTCTAAGTGTAATAATTGGAGATCTATACCAGCAAATAGATCTCTTAAAGCAGAGAACGTGACCTGACGTTAACAGGTGGTTTAAATTTTTTATGAATGTATAATTAAGAGATCATATAAACATCATGTTACAGTAATATGCTCTTTCTAGTTAATGCTTAAATGAACCCATAAAAATAAATTCCTGAGTATACTTTCTGGTTTCTTATGGGATTGATGGACAGTTGTTCAGCCTTCTGCCAGAAGAATACACACACGTAAATATACGGGTTTGATAAAAAGGAGATTATAACATTTTAGTTTGAAATTTTTCACCCAGAAATCTGCACGAAAATTTTTCAGTCTAAAGCAGACTTATTTTATCTCACCATCTTAAGTTTGTCTATCCTCCAAGTCTAGGGTTTATTAGAGAGTTTTTCTTCCTTCTTTATAGCATTCCAACTCTAGAATTAAATTAGCATTTCTAGATTAGAAGATCATGTTTTCTTCCTATGAATGTCAATTGTTTCTAGTTGTTTAACTTTGCTTGCCTTCAGTGTGTAGTAAAACATGAGCCATCACATCTGTTAACTGTAATATACATGTTCTACTTGCCTTTAAGTTATCTTTTGAGAAAAAATGTTATATATGTCTATGACCTGAAAAAACATGTAGATACTGGTCTGCTAGTGTATAAAGGTTTAGTTAATTTCTATGATCTTTCCAGTAATGACATTTGATCTGTTTCTGCCCTGCTTTTAGAGATGATGCCACTTTTTCTTAAAGGAAATCCTTTAGTGAGACCTTTTATTATATAATTAAGTCCATTTAATTTATCTGTTGTATTAGAAAGAGTAATGTTGCTCTTAAATAATGTACCTCAAATATTATAACAGTGAATTTATTTTCATTTAAAAATTAGGTTAAAGCAAGTATCTTTTTACTATTGGAAAATTGATGTAATTTTTCCTTTGTTTGTCAACTTTTTGTTGAACATAGTGTTCACTTCCCTCCAGAGTTTTTTTTTAAATTTCAGATGTATAGAAAAGTTGAAAGAATAGAAAAATAAAACCTGATGCCCATCACCTAGATTATTTATCTGTCCTTTACATTTTACCACATTTGCTTTCTCTCTAGATACTTAAAAAATATTTTTTTTCTGAACCATTTGAAAGTAAGCAGCAAGCAGCATGAAATTTCTTTCCTAGAATGTATTAGCATGTTTCTCCTGAAAACAAGGACATTTCCTTCATAACTGTAATATTATTATCATAGTCAATAAATTTATTGTTGATGAAATAATACTATCTAATATACCGAGCAAATTGCCTCAACTGTCTCCAAAATGTTCCAGTTTTTATTTTTTGTTTTATCCAAGACTCCATCAAGGATCACAGGTTGCATCTGGTCACCATGTCATTTGTTTCCTTTTCATCTAAATTGTACCCTTCACTTGCCATTTTTTAAAAAATTTATCATGACTTGACATTTTTGAAAAGTCCAGGCAAGTTCCCAAATTTGTTTTTGACTAATTGTTTTGCTTTACTCATGTTAAATACTTATGGCTAGAGCTCTTCTGATACATAGATGATTTTGTGTAACCTGATTTTCACTAGGTAGTTAGGTAATAAAAATGGAATCTTACCAATTTTTTTCTTGTATATTGTACAATGGAATATGGATAGCTATAAACTAAATTAAAATGTAATCCAAACAAATGATATTTTAAAAGTTAGGTTTCCATGCTTGGGGCTGGTGCACGGGGATGATCCAGAGGGATGTTGTGGGGAGGGAGGTGGGAGGGGGGTTCATGTTTGGGAACGCATGTACACCCGTGGTGGATTCATGTCAATGTATGGCAAAACCAATACAGTATTGTAAAGTAAAATAAAGTAAAAAAAAAAAAACAAGTTAGATTTGAAAACAGCCTTCAGGGTATTCATTTTTACTATCGCAGTCCTTTAAGGGAGGCAGAGCAGGTAGGTCAGCCCTGTTTTACAGGTATCTTATTTCTGTTTTACAAGAAAAGCCTGTACTCAGAGATCAGATAGAACTTGTCTAGCTAGTACATAAAATTATATGGCTCACTTTTTTCCTAATGGGTAAAAAACATAGATTAAAAATTCATGGATTTTTTTTTTTTCTTTATAGGCATACTGCTAGTCTAGATTTGGGAAGCAAAATTAAACTTTTTCCTATCTCTGAATCCACTTTGAATCAGTTTTGAAAGTAGAAAGTAGCTTTGAAATAAGGTTCTCAGTCCAAAGCCAAGTTACCTGTTGGCAGTAACTTATGAATCTATTGAAACTTTACCATTTAAGTTTAAGAGGACAATTATAATAGAACTTCTTGGTTACTGTAGTCAGTGCATCTGTATTTTCTTGTTTGATGATAAGAATCTAATTTCCAAAAAGCGGTTAACAGTATTTACGTGGCCTGACTAAATTGACCTTTTTCAATTGACTCATTTTTCCTGTGGTAATAAAGGCCGATGACCTGGCAACTGATGGGATTCTGTAGTCAATCAGCTCCATTATTATGATCACTGAAATCAGCGTATTTAGAAATCCCGTGGTGGCTCCACAATTAAGCATTGCAGATTCACAGGAAGATTATTTATCTAATAATTTGTATAGACTCAGCCTTAGGCTTGGTATAACATGAGCTGTATTTGACCCTGAGGACTGATGACACAATTACTGCTTCCAGTGAATATGACTATTGTCTAAAGTACCAAAAAGAATTTTAATATTAAATCATAAGGTTAAGGCTGGGAAGATTAATATAATTTAGTTGCTTCTCTCAAAAATTAAATTGATGACAAACTGTTAAATTACCTAACTTTGCAATATTTCCATCTTAATTTTCTCCAGTGCTGATTCCAGCACTGATTCCTGCCCTTTCTCAGTAGAAATTTTTCCTTTGCATTTCTTACTTAAAAAAATTTTTTGTATGAAAGTATAGTTAATTTACACATTGTGTTAGTTTCAGGTATACAGCAAAATGAATCAGTTATACATATACGTATATCCACTCTTTTTTTAGATTCTTTTCCCATATAGGTCATTTACAGTGTATTGAGTAGAGTCCCCTGTGCTATATAGTAGGTCCTTATTAGTTATCTATTTTCTATGTAGGTGTGTATACATCAATACCAATATTTCAGTTTATCCCTCCTCCTGGTTTTCCCCTGGCAACCATAAGATTATTTTCTGCTTCTTTATCTGTGTTGTAAATAAGTTCATTTGTACCACTTTTCCAGATTCCCAAAATAAGTAATACTGTATGGTATTTATTTTTAAATATCTAACTTAACTTCTGTCATGGCTTAGTATCATTGAGTTAGACAAGGCTGTAGTCCCTGTGATCAGATTGGCTAGTTCTCTGTGATTATGGTTTCAGTGTGACAGAATGTGGTCCACTGGAGAAGGGAATGGCAAACCCTCACTATTCTTGCCTTGAGAACCCCATGAACAGTATGAAAAGGCAAAATGATAGGATACTGAAAGAGGAATTCCCCAGGTTGGTAGGTACCCAGTATGCTACAGGAGATCAGTGGAGAAATAACTCCAGAAAGAATGAAGGGAAGGAGCCAAACCTAAAACAATACCCAGTTGTGGATGTGACTGGTGATAGAAGCAAGGTCCAATGCATAAAGAGCAATATTGCATAGGAACCTGGAATGTTAGGTCCATGAATCAAGGCAAATTGGAAGTGGTCAGACAGGAGATGGCAAGAGTGAACGTCGACATTCTAGGAATCAGTGTACTAAAATGGACTGGAATGTATGAATTTAACTGCGCTGCTGCTGCTAAGTCGATTCAGTCATGTCCGACTCTGTGCGACCCCATAGACGGCAGCCTACCAGGCTCCACCGTCCCTGGGATTCTCCAGGCAAGAACACTGGAGTAGGGTGCCCTTGCCTTCTCCGAATTTAACTCAGATGGCCATTATATCTACTACTGTGGGCAGGAATCCCTTAGAAGAAATGGAGTAGCCATCACGGTCAACAAAAGAGTCCAAAATGCAGTACTTGGATGCAATCTCAGAAACGATAGATTGATCTCTGTTCGTTTCCAAGGCAAACCATTCGATATCACAGTAATCCAAGCCTATGTTCCAAACAGTAACACTGAAGAAGCTGAAGTTGAACGGTTCTATGAAGACCTACAAGACCTTTTAAAACTAACACCCAAAAAAGATGTCCTTTTCATTCTAGGGGACTGGAATGCAAAAGTAGAAAGTCAAGAAACACCTGGAATAACAGGCAAATTTGGCCTTGGAATGTGGAATGAAGCAGGGCAAAGGCTAATAGAGTTTTGCCAAGAGAACGTACTGGTCATACCAAACACCCTCTTCCAACGACACAAGAGAAGACTCTACACATGGACGTCACCAGATGGGCAACACCGAAATCACATTGATTATATTCTTTGCAGCCAAATGGAGAAGCTCTATACAGTCAACAAAAACAAGACTGGGAGCTGACTGTGGCTCAGATCATGAACTCCTTATTACCAAATTCAGACTCAAATTGAAGAAAGTAGGGAAAACCACTAGACCATTTAGGTATGACCTAAATCAAATCCCTAATGATTTTATAGTGGAAGTGAGAAATAGATTTATGGGTCTAGATCTGATAGATAGAGTGCCTGATGAACTATGGACTGAGGTTCGTGACATTGTCTAGGAGATAGGGATCAAGACCATCCCCATGGAAAAGAAATGCAAAAAAGCAAAATGGCTGTCTGGGGAGGCCTTACAAATAGCTGTGAAAAGAAGGGAAGTGAAAAGCAAAGGAGAAAAGGAAAGATATAAGCATCTGAATGCAGAGTTCCAAAGAATAGCAAGGAGAGATAAGAAAGCCTTTCTCAGCGATCGATGCAAAGAAATAGAGGAAAAGAACAGAATGGGAAAGACTAGAGATCTCTTCAAGAAAATTAGAGACACCAAGGGAACATTTCATGCAAAGATGGGCTCAATAAAGGACAGAAATGGTATGGACTTAACAGAAGCAGAAGATGTTAAGAAGAGGTGGCAGTTCTTTTTAATGGCTGGGTAATACTCCATTGTGTATATGTACCACAGCTTTCTTATCCATTCATCTGCTGATGAACATCTAGGTTGCTTCCATGTCCTGGCTATTGTAAACAGTGCTGCGATGAACATTGGGGTACACGTGTCTCTTTCAATTCTGGTTTCCTCGGTGTGCATGCGCAGCAGTGGGATTGCTGGGTCGTAAGGCAGTTCTATTTCAATACCAGTTTTTTAAGGAATCTCCACACTGTTCTCCATAGTGGCTGTACTAGTTTGCGTTCCCACCAACAGTGTAAGAGGGTTCCCTTTTCTCCACACCCTCTCCAGCATTTATTGCTTGTAGACATTTGGATAGCAGCCATTCTGACTGGCGTGAAATGGTACCTCACTGTGGTTTTGATTTGCATTTCTCTGATAATGAGTGATGTTGAGCATCTTTTCATGTGTTTGTTAGCCATCTGTATGTCTTCTTTGGGGAAATGTTTGTTTAGTTCTTTGGCCCATTTTTTGATTGGGTGTTTTATTTTTCTGAAATTGAGCTGCAGGAGTTGCTTGTATATTTTTGAGATTAGTTGTTTGTCAGTTGCTTCATTTGCTATTATTTTCTCCCATTCCGAAGGCTGTCTTTTCACCTTGCTTATAGTTTCCTTTGTTGTGCAGAAGCTTTTAATTTTAATTAAATCCCATTTGTTTATTTTTGCTTTCATTTCCAGTATTCTGGGAGGTGGGCCATAGAGGATCCTGCTGTGATTTATGTTGAATACATTTGAATCAGTTCTAATGAGGTGGTTGAAACTGGAGCCGATTATACAGAGTGAAGTAAGCCAGAAAGAAAAACACCAATACAGTATACTAACACATATATATGGAATTTAGAAAGATGGTAACGATAACCCTGTATGCGAGACAGCAAAAGAGACACAGATGTATAGAACAGTCTTTTGGACTCTGTGGGAGAGGGAGAGGGTGGGATAATGCCATTTTGGGAGAATGGCACTGAAACATGTATAATATCATATAAGAAACGAATCGCCAGTCTAGGTTCGATGCAGGATACAGGATGCTTGGGGCTGGTGCACTGGGATGACCCAGAGGGATGGTATGGGGAGGGAAGTGGGAGGGGGGTTCAGGATTGGGAACACGTGTACACCTGTGGTGGATTCATGTTGAAGTATGGCAAAACCAATACAATACTGTAAAGTAAAAAAAATAAATAAATTTTAAAAATAGATAAATAATAATAAAAAAAAAAGAGGTGGCAAGAATACACAGAAGAACTGTACAAAAAAATATCTTCACAACCAGATAATCACGATGGTGTGATCACTCACCTAGAGCCAGACATCCTGGAATGTGAAGTCAAGTGGGCCTTCGAAAGCATAACTAAGAAGAAAGCTAGCGGAGGTGATGGAATTCCAGTTGAGCTATTTCAAATCCTGAAAGATAATGCTATGAAAGTGCTGCACTGAATATGCCAGCAAATTTGGAAAGCTCAGCAGTGGCCATAGGACTGGAAAATGTCAGTTTTCATTCTAATCCCTAAGAAAGGCAATGTCAAAGAAAGGTCAAACTACCACACAATTCCATTCATCTCACACGCTAGTAAAATAATGCTCAAAATTCTCCAAGCCAGGCTTCAGCAATACATGAACCCTGAACTTCCAGATGTTCTAGCTGGTTTTAGGAAAGGCAGAGGAACCAGAGATCAAATTGCCAACATCCGTTGGATCATCAAAAACGCAAGAGAGTTCCAGAAAAACATCTATTTCTGCTTTATTGACTACGCGAAAGCCTTTGACTGTGTGGATCACAATAAACTGTGGAAAATTCTGAAAGAGATGGGACTACCAGACCACCTAACCTGCCTCTTGAGAAACCTATATGCAGGTCAGAAAGCAACAGTTAGAACTGGACATGGAATAACAGATTGATTCCAAATAGGAAAAGGAGTACATCAAGGCTGTATATTGTCACCCTAGTTATTTAACTTCTATGCAGAGTACATCATGAGAAACGCTGGACTGGAAGAAGCACAAGCTGGAATGAAGATTGCCGGGAGAAATATCAATAACCTCAGATACGCAGATGACACCACCCTTATGGCAGAAAGTCAAGAGGAGCTAAAAAGCCTTTTGCTGAAAGTGAAAGAGGAGAGTGAAAAAGTTGGCCTAAAGCTCATCATTCTGAAAATGAAGATCATGGCATCTGGTCCCATCACTTCATGGCAAATGGATGGAGAAACAGTGGAAACAGTGTCAGACTTTATTTTTCTGGGCTGCAAAATCACTGCAGATGGTGATTGCAGCCATGAAATTAAAAGACACTTACTCCTTGGAAGGAAAGTTACGACCAACCTAGATAGCATATTGAAAAGCAGAGATATTACTTTGCCAACAAAGGTCCATCTAGTCAAGGCTATGGTTTTTCCAATGGTCATGTATAGATGTGAGAGTTAGACTGTGAAGAAAGCTGAGCGTGAAAGCATTGATACTTTTGAACTGTGGTGTTGGAGAAGACTCTTGAGAGTCCCTTGGACTGCAAGGAGATCCAACCAGTCCATCCTAAAGGAGACCAGTCCTGGGTGTTCATTGGAAGGACTGTTGTTGAAGATGAAACTCCAATACATGGCCACATGATGCGAAGACCTGACTCATTTGAAAAGACCCTGATGCTGAGAAAGATTGAGGGCAGGAAGAGAAGGGGATGACAGAGGATGAGATGGTTGGATGGCGTCACCGAGTCAATGGACATGAGTTTTGGTAAACTCCCGGAATTGGTGATGGACAGGGAGGCCTGACGTGTTGCATTCCATGGGGTCACAAAGAGTTAGACATGACTGAGCAACTGAACTGAACTGGCTATATGCCCAGGAGCGGAATTGCTCGATCGTGTTTTTAGTTTTTAAGAAACCTCCATACTGTTCTTCACAGTGGTTCTACCAACTTATATTCCCACACAGGACAGGAGAGTTTCCTTTTCTCCACTCCCTCTCCAGTTTATTGTTTGTAGATTTTTTGATGGTGACCATTCTGACCAGTGGAGGCTTCCTTGGTGGCTCAGATGGTAAAGAATATGCCTGCAATCCAGGAGACCTGGGATTTGATCCCTGGTCGGGGAGATATCCTGGAGAAGGGAATGGCTAACTACTCCATTATTCTTGCCTGGAGAATTCCAGGGATAGAGGAGCCTGCTCGATGGGCTATAGTCCATGGAGTCGCAAAGAGGCTAACATGACTGAGCGATCAACACTTTCACTTTGATTCTGACCAGTGTGAGGTAATAGCTCATTGTAGTTTTGATTTGCATTTCTCTAATAATTAGTGATGTTGGGCATATTTTCACATGCTTTTTTGGTCATCTGTTTGTTTTCTTTGGAGAAATGTCTATCTAGAGCTTCTGTCCATTTTTTAATTGGGTTTTTTTGTTGTGTGTGTTTTTTTTTTTTTTTAATTGAGCTGCATGTGTTTTTTGTCTATTTGTCAGTCTCATTGTTTGCAAATATTTTCTCCCATTCTGTGGGTATTCTTTTAGTTCTGTTTATGGTTTCCTTTGCTATACAAAAGCTTTTAAGTTTAATTAGGTCTCATTTGTTTATTTTTGTTTTTATTTTCATTACTCTAGGATGTTGTTCAAAAAGATTGCTTTGATTTACATCAGAGAGTGTTTTGCCTGTGTATGCCTCTAAGAGTCTTACAGTATTCGACCTTACATTTAGGTCTTTAATCTATTTTGAGTTTATTTTTTTGTATAGTGTGAGAGAGTATTGTAATTTCATTCTTTTACATGTAGCTGTCCAGTTTTTCCAGCACCACTTATTGAAGCCACTTTCTTTTCTCCATTATATAGTCTTGTCTCCTCTGTAATAGATTAGTTCGACCAGAGGTGTGTGGGTTTATCTCTGACTTGCTATCCGGTCCATTGGTCTGTATTTCTGTTTTTATGCCAGTACCGTACTGCTTAGATTACTGTAGCTCCTTGACTTGATTGACTATTTCCTTCTCCATGTTGGGGAAAGTTTCAACTATAATCTCTTCAAAAATTTTCTCATACCCTTTCTTTTTCTCTTCTTCCTCTGGGACCCCTATAATTTGAATGTTGGTGTCTTTGATATTATACCAGAGGTCTTTGAGACTGTCCTCAGTTTTTTTCATTCTTTTTACTTTACTCTGCTCTTCAGAAATTATTTCCACCATTTTATCTTCCAGCTCACTGATGTGTTCTTCTGCTTCAGATATTCTATTGATTCCTTCTGGAGTATTTTTAATTTCAGTAATTGTTTGTCTCTCTATGTTTATTCTTTAATTCTTCTAGGTCTTTGTTAATTGATTCTTGCATTTTCTCCATTCTGTTTTCAAGGTTTCTGATCATCTTTACTATCATTGTCTGAATTCTTTTTTAGGTAGTTTGCCTATTTTCATTTATTTGGACTTCTGTGTTTCAGGCTTGTTCCTTCATTTGTGTAGTATTTCTCTGTCTTTACATTATTATTTTTTTTACCTTATTGTATTTGAGGTCTCCTTTTCCCAGGCTTCAAGGTTGAATTCTTTCTTCCTTTTGGTTTCTGCCCTCCTAAGTTTGGTCCTTGGTTTGTGTGAGCTTCGTATAGCGTAAGATTTTGTTGTTGTTGTTTGTTTTGTTTTTCCTCTGATGGGCAAGGCTGAGTGAGGTGGTGATCCTGTCTGCTGATGATTGGGTTTGTATTTTTGTTTCGTTTGTTGTTTAGATGAGGTGCCCTGTACAGGGTGCTACTGGTGGTTGGGTGATGCCAGGTCTTGTATTCAAGGGGTTTCCTTTTGTGAGTTCTCACTGCTTGATACTCCCGAGGGTTAGTTCTCTGGTAGTCTAGGATTTTGTAGTCAATGCTCCCACTCCAAAGGCTCAGGGCTTGATCTCTGGTCAGGAATGAAGATTTCAGAAGTGGTTTGTTATGGCATTAAGTGAGATTAAAACACATACCCAAAAACGAGAAAAGCTGAATCCCATACAAATGGCAGTTACAAAATCAGTCAAATAGTAATTAAAATAATGGAATATACATATATACATATATATACATATATATATGTATATATATATGAGAAGGCAATGGCACCCCACTCCAGTACTCTTGCCTGGAAAATCATGGACAGAGGAGCCTGGAAGGCTACGGTCTATGGGGTCACTAAGAGTTGGACAAGACTGAGCGACTTCACTTTCACTTTTTGCGTTCATGCATTGGAGAAGGAAATGGCAACCCACTCCTGTGTTCTTGCCTGGAGAATCCCAGGGACGGGGGAGCCTGGTGGGCTGCCGTCGATGGGGTCGCAAAGTCGGACACAACTGAAGCAACTTAGCAGCAGCAGCACATATAGATATATATATACACACACACATAGACCCATAATCAAAATCAAGACAGTCCAGCAAAAATAAAGTACAGTAGATTGTTCTGGCAAACAAAGGAAATCAAAAATTACATCTACCAGTTAGACAAAACTAACTAAAGCACAAACTGGAAAACAAAACTAAAGCAAGGTGCCAAGTGGGGATGCAAACAGAACTAATAAATATATTGAGAGGAAAGGAAAGAAAGAAAAGAAAGAATATATATGCAAAATTAAATAGAGGTAGATACATTTTTTATTAAAGCAATTTGTAATTATTTTTTCAACTTATAAGATTATTCATATTTATAGAAAAGTTGTAAAAAAAAACCTCAGTGAACACTTGTGTATCATCTAGAGTCACCCATTAACATTTTGTCATATTTGCTTTATCTCTTTATTTTTCTTTTTCTGGGAGTGGGTTAAACACTTTATGTAGTATTTAGTTTTTAATCAGCTTTATGGTTGTATACTTTATATAAAATAAAATTCACCAATTTTAAGGGTATAGAAGTGAAGTCACTCAGTTGTGTCTGACTCTTTGCGACCCCATGGACTGTAGCCTGCCAGGCTCCTCCGTCCATTGGATTTTCTGGGCAAGAATACTAGAGTGGGTTGCCATTTCCTTCTCCAGGGGATCTTCCCAACCCAGGGATCAAACCCAAGTCGCTGGCATTGCAGGCAGACTCCTTACCCTCTGAGTCACCAGGGAAGTCTTTAAGGGTATAGTTTGATAATTTTGACAAAAAAAAGATACACTTATGTAATCATTATTACAATCATTATTGGATTATAGTTTGTTTAGATCTTTTTTATGAGAACATTAAGTCTATTCTCTTAGAAAGTTTCACTTATACAGTACTGTTATCAACTATAGTCACCATGATTTACATTAGATTATTGGACCTAATTTAGCTGAAAGCTTTATGAAGTCTTTTATCTGTTTTTTTTTTGTGGAGACATTTGAACATAAGTCTCCAGTATTGATAATTCATCCCTGAATATTTCAACAGGAGCCTCTCAAATTATATATATTTATATGTATAGAATTATGTGTGTATATATAATTATATCATCCCAGCTGGGCAAATTAGGAGGGTTTCCTATATATCATCTAATATCCAGTCCATAATCATGTTCCCCCATTGTCGCTAAAATATCTTTTTAGTTTTCGCTTTCAATCTAGGCCAGTTCAACAATTATGCATCCTAACTTCTTCTAAACTGTAAATTAGGTCTAGAGACTTGATTAAATTCATTTTATACATTTTTATTAAAATATTTCAGGGATGTCAAATTCTTTATAGAACATTATGTTCAGAGTCACATGATGTCAGGTTGTCTCACTATTGGCAATGACAAGTTTAATGACTTGATAGGCCAGTTCAACAATTATGCATCCTAACTTCTTCTAAACTGTAAATTAGGTCTAGAGACTTGATTAAATTCATTTTATACATTTTTATTAAAATATTTCAGGGATGTCAAATTCTTTATAGAACATTATGTTCAGAGTCACATGATGTCAGGTTGTCTCACTATTGGCAATGACAAGTTTAATGACTTGATTAAGGTGATGACTGCTAGCTCTCTTCAAAATAAAGGTTAACTTTTGTCTTTATAGTTAGCAAGTAGTCATTTTGGTGATTTAGCCAGAGTGTAAATATGTTTGTTGTCCAACAATCTTTCACATGGTTTTAATGAACTGATTGCCCTTACCTAGATCAGTTATTACTTTGGAGAGTGCATATATTTTTCTCCCTACTGTGCTTCCTCTATATGTGTTAGCTGATGCTCTTTTGTAAAGAAGAATGAATTATGTCACTCCTGAAAAGGCTAGATGCATGTTTAATGTTAATGACCGCTTTTCAGAATAAGGAGTTGGTCTTACATGTTGACATTATATTGACATTGGCAACATGTATTAGAGTAGAATTACCTCCCCCAGATGTAGCATATGAGTGCCATTTCTGTTGTCCTGTCCCACCTCCAATATTATGATAAACTCATAAATTTCTAACCATGCAGTCTACTCAGTGTTTTAAATTACTTGGTTTTTAAATATAAGATAAGTAAGTAAGTAAATAAGTGAAGTCGCTCAGTCGTGTCTGACTCTTTGTGACACTATGGGCTGTAGCCCACCAGGCTCCTCCATCCATGGGATTTTTCCAGGCAAGAGTACTGGAGTGGGGTGCCATTTTCTTCTCCAGGGGATCTTCCTGACCCAGGGATTGAACCCTGGTCTCCCACATTGTAGGCAGACTCTTTACTGTCTGAGCCGTGAGGGAAGTATAACGTAGATGTTTTAGTTATTTTGCTTACTTTGTAAATTTCTAAGGGAAGATGTGCTATTAATGTGTTCTTAAATAGGATCATTGATAAATGCCAAGTTGGTATTTTCTCATAGGTAGGAAATGGCAACCCACTACAGCGTTCTTGCCTGGAGAATCCCAGGGACGGTGGAGCCTGGTGGGCTGCCGTCTATGGGGTCGCACAGAGTCGGACACAACTGAAGCAACTTAGCAGCAGCAGCAGCAGCAGCAGAGCAGATAAGCACCACAAAAAACTTTTAAGAATAGTGTTTTTGTTTCACTTGTTAGTGTATTTCCAATACTGGGTCTCTAAGATCTTTCTTTTTATGCTTAATAATGTTAAATATCAAATAAAAAGTAAAATTCCTTTCTTTGATTGTCTTCTCTCATGATTTAGAAAATAGTAATTTTGCTTAATGCTACTTTAAAAATTATGTAAAAGCATAAATTTTACAGTTGCTAAGGTATATAAATAATAGCTCTGCTATTTTGATCATAGGATCTTTTCTATGACTATAATTCTTGTCCTTCTAAATGGCATTTCCTGTGAGGCTAAGTCAGTTCATTAATTTCAGAGGGAGCCATCTGTGGAAATAGTCACATTAAGAAAAGAAAAGCCTAAAAGCTATTCCCCTTTTCTTTTCAATCCAAATTTGAAAGGATGATTTACTTCAAAGTGATTGTTTAACTTCAAAAAACTTCCCTATGAATGTTGTTGAGCTAGACATCCTCAATAAAGGGTACTTAACTGGAGCCACTGAATCTCCTATACATTGTTGAAAGCATTTTATTAGCCAAAGTTTTATCCATTGCCAGTGGGGTGGGGAGGGGAATGGAAAAGAAGTGTGAGTCTTTGAGATCAATAGTCTTTTCTTGATTTAAATACTATGCATGAAACATTTTAATGAATAATAAAATCTGTACTAAACAAGTCAATAACACTAGTTGGTATGATAGTCCTTTGTTAAATTGTCTTGAAATGACTTTTAACCATTATATTTATCATGGACCCTAGCAAGTAAAATTATCATGAAGTACATGGGATTTTCTTCTGATTATGTTAGTCCTTTTAATGTATGAACCCTATCAACTGTTTAGATTGTCCTTTATTAAATACAGCAAAAATAATTTTTTAAGCAACCTTTTTCTTTGGAGTTTGCATCTGATTTCATGGACATAAATTGAAAATAATTATATCACACTAATACTAATTATACCCAGTACTTATTTTAACTTATGCTTTATTTCAAATATTCCTTGCCATATGTTTGTAGAAGGTATACTTTCTTTGTCATTAGAGTATGTATAAGTTCTAAAGCTTGTTTTTAGCCATCAACAATTTTGTCTTCATACCTGATTAATAAGAGTTTAGCCCAGACATCTTTCAAAGAACTCACTTATCTTTATAACATGTTTCTGAGGAAGATGTGAGTGCAGTCTTATCTCTGTATTATAAGTAAGAAAGCAGGCAGTTCATTTTTGTAGTTGTATGTTATGGTTTTTTTTTTTTGGAAAAAATTTCAAGACAATCTGTAGAAAGAATATTACCTCCACCATAGGATTATTTTGAAGCAAATTCTAGCAATCATATCATTTGACTTGTAAATATTACTATTGCCATACTTAAGAAAATCATATAAAGATAATATGTTATCAAAAATCCAGACAGTGTTCAAATTTCTGTCTTGTGATTTTTTTAACAGCTGTTTGAATCAGGATCCAAATAAGGCCCATATACTGCAGTTGACTGATTAGGTCTCCTAAATTTCTTAATCAGTTGGCATTCATTCCACCATCACCCTGCCTTCTCTCTTACATATACACACACACAATTACCCACAATTTGTTTGTTGAGGAAATTTGGTCATTTATCTTACACAGTTTTCATAGTCCAGAGTTTGCTGAGTGCATCTTCAAGTTGTCTTTTTTCTTTCTGTCTCTGAAGCAGGTTTAGGTTTGTTCATTGGTTAGTTTTCATTCCAATCCCAAAGAAAGACAGTGCCAAAGAATGTTCAAACTACCATGCAGTTGTGCTCATTTCACCTGCTAGCAAGGTAATGCTCAAAGTCCTTCAACCTAGACTTCAAGAGTATGTGAACCAAGAACTTCCAGACATACAACTGGATTTAGAAAAGGCAGAGGAACCAGAGATCAAATTGCCAACATCCACTGGATCATGGAAAAAGCAAGAGAGTTCCAGAAAAACATCAACTTCTGCTTCATTGACTACGCTAAAGCCTTTGTGTGATTCACAATAAACTGTGGAAAATTTTTCAAGAGATGGGAATACCAGACCATCTTATCTGCCTCCTGAGAAACCTTTATGCAGGTCAAAAAGCAACAGGTAGAACTGAACATGGAACAACAGACTGGTTAAATTTGGAAAGGAATACATCAAGGCTGTATATCATTACCCTGCTTATTTAACTTCTGTGCAGAGTACATCATGTGAAATGCCAGGCTGGATGAATCGCAAGCTGGAATCAAGATTGCCAGGAGAAATATCAACAACCTCAGATATGCAGATTATACCACCCTAATGGCAGAAAGAGAAGAGGACTTAAAAAGTCTCTTGATGAGGGTGAGTGAAAGAGGAGAGTGAAAAAGCTGGCTTGAACCTCAGCATTCATAAAACTGAAATCATGGCATCCAGTCCCATCATCTCATGGCAAATAGATGGGGAAAAAGTGGAAAGTGACAGATTTTATTTTCTTGGGCTTCAGATCACTGTGGACAGTGATTGCAATCATGAAATTAAAAGATGCCTGCTCCTTAGGAAAAAAGCTGTGACAAACCTAGACAGCTTATTAAAACACAGAGACATCACTTTCACAACAAAGGTCCATGTAGTTAAAGCGATGGTTTTTCCAGTAGTCATGTACGGATGTGGGAGTTGGACTATAAAGAAAGCTGAGCGCTGAAGAATTGAGGCTTTTGAACTGTGGTGTTGGAGAAGACTCTTGAGAGTCCCTTGGACAGCAAGGAGATCAAACCAGTCAATCCTAAAGGAAATTAACCCTAAATATTCATTAGAAGGACTGATGCTGAAGCTGCAATACTTTGGTCTCCTGATGCAAAGAGCAGACTCATTGGAAAAGACCCCGATGCTGGGAAAGATTGAAGGCAAAAGGAGAAGGGGGCGACAGAGGAGGAGATGGCTGGATGACATCACCAACTCAATGAATATGAGTTTGAGCAAACTCTGGGAGATAATGAAGGACAAATGAAGCCCACTGTGCTGCAGTCCATGGGGTCACAAAGAATCGGATATGACTTAGTGACTAAGCAATAACAACAGTTGGTTGGTAAGAATATATGTGACTGTTTTTATCAAGAGATGTATAATACTGTCTGAGTCTTCCGGTCATGTTAATGTCTGTTGATGAACAGTATATAAATTCTTTATTTCATCAGGGATTCCAAACTGGTGCTATTTTTAACATTCTTTCTTCATTTATTTGCTGGCGTATCTCAGCTGTATCAGCTGTTAGGTTGAAGGACAATTCTTAAAGGCGGGATAAATGCTTGTATTTTTGCATTTATATACTTCATTGTTGTTCAGTCGCTCAGTCATGTCCGACTCTGCAGCATGCCCCTGGACTGCAGGATACCAGGCTTCCCTATCCTTCACCATATCCCAGAGCTTGCTCAAACTCATGTCCTTGGAATTTGTGATGCCATCCAACCATTTCATCCTCTATCGTCCACTTCTCCCCCTGCCTTCAATCTTTCTCAGCATCAGGGTCTTTTCTAAACAGTCAACTCTCTGTATCAGGTGACCAAAGTGTTGGAGCTTCAGGATCAGTCCTTCCAATGAATATTCAGGGTTGACTTCCTTTAGGGTTGACTGGGTTGATCTCCTTGCAGTCCAAGGGGCTCTAAAGAGTCTTCTCCAACAATTAATACACTAGTTATCAAAACTATGAGGTGGTTCCCCAGCATCCTTCAGAGGTGATCAATGAGTTAGTTTTTAAATATCAAATGAATTTGTGGATTTAAAGACTTTCCATGCATCGGACCATTTCTGTAGTAATTCTTATTGATGTTCAGTTGCCCTCTAATTGGCTCTGGAAGCGTCTTCAAGTTTACTCTTGAGTCTTTTTGATACAACCTTAGTAATCTTTGATTTCTGGTAGGAAAGATGTTCCAGGCTTATCCTATTTCTTGAGTCAGGGTGGAAATGAACCAGAGTTCTCTAAAGAACTCTGATTTCATTTAATAGGAAAGAGTATTTAAAAATCGTAGTATATAGTATAAAAATCAGAGTATATAGTAGACATTTTAAAAGTCACATATTCAAAAGTAAGATTAACAAGTTATAAATCTATTTCTGATATGGTATTTTTCCGTTACCACAGAAATGGAGAAGTTAAAGTACAGTTTTAACTCAAAATAATGAAAAACTTTTTGACTTGAGTTAATTGTATTTTGTTACAAAATTGACTTCTCAGATTGTATTTGTATTATTCTAAAGCCTCTCAAATCAGCTAAAAGTTTTGGAATTAGCAAAAGGAAAACAAGAAATTGACCTTGGAGAGAACAGTTAGAACATGTTTCCTCATCTATAAAGACTGACTATGGATTATCTCTAGGATCTGAGTCTTTCAGTAGCAAACTTTTAATTGCTTTTGTTATGCATTTATTCATCAAATATTTTTCTATCAATTAGTGGGTACCAGGCAATATTTTAGTTGGTGTAAATAATGGGGGCAACAATACCCACATTGCTCGCCTTCATACCCTGCTGAGAGGAGAAACTCACCACATGTATACACTGTGTGAGCCTATAGTGATAACAGTCCTAAAATGCACCATGTATGTATTTTCTAATTCATTCTTTGTTGGGAAGTGAAGTCCTGAGCACTATTACTGATACTTTTTCTACAGTGAAAAACTGATTGCATGAACTTTCTGACATTATCAGAAACTTTTTAATCACTTTTTCTTTGATATACATTTTATTGGTTGAAAAAAGTTTCTCATTAGTTAAATTATTTTGGATGATAACATATTGAAGTTAATTCAGATGATATCTTCTGTTTCATTTGTACCTTTAAAAATCCTCTCGTGTTATAAAGGTTTAGTGGTACTTATGGCTCCAGTACTCTTGCCTGGAAAATCCCATGGATGGAGGAGCCTGGTAGGCTGCAGTCCATGGGGTCACTAAGAGTCAGGCGCGACTGAGTGACTTCACTTTCTTTTCACTTTCAAGCATTGGAGAAGGAAATGGCAACCCACTCCAGTGTTCTTGCCTGGAGAATCCCAGGGGCGGGGGAGCCTGGTGGGCTGACGTCTATGGGGTCGCACATGGTCGGACACAACTGAAGCAACTTAGCAGCAACAGCATGGCTATCAGCCATTGGAAGGGCTGATGCTGAAGCTCAAACTCCAATACTTGGGCCACCTCATGGGAAGAGTTGACTCATTGGAAAAGACCCTGATTCTGGGAGGGATTAGGGGCAGGAGGAGAAGGGGACGACAGAGGATGAGATGGTTAGATGGCATCACCGACTCGATGGACATGAGATTGGGTGAACTCCGGGAGCTGGTGATGGACAGGGAACCTGGCATGCTGCAATTCATGGGGTCGCAAAGAATTGGACACGACTAAGCAACTGAACTGAACTGAACTGATGGCTATCAGAGTTAATGGAGTGCTTAGTATTTCTATGTTGTACTGTTTTCTTGTAGAAGCATATAAATGATCAAGTTGTCATTTTCCACATAGCTATTTTTGTTCGAAATGGTATATTGGTAATATTAAAAATTCAGCCTACTCATCTATAAAAATCTTATTTAAAAATTAAATCCATTTTAAGTCTGTATATTAGGTTAGTACAAATTTAATTGCGGTTTTGCATTGTTGAACTTTGTTGTTTGATATTGGAATACATTCTTAAATGTGGTTAGGTTATACATCATTTTAATGTGCACTTCTTGCTTTATATCTTTTTACCAATGACATTACTTGTTGTTAATTTTATGTTTATTTTAGATTATAGAAATGGTGTTAAACAAAAAGCAAATTCTAGTGATTTTTTTTCTTGGATGCAATCTCAAAAACGACAAAATAATCTCTGTTTGTCTCCAAGGCAAACCATTCAATATCACAGTAATCCAAGTCTATGCCCCAACCATTAACGCTGAAGAACTGAAGTTGGACGGTTCTATGAAGACCTACAAGATCTTTTAGAACTAACACCCAAAAAAGATGTCCTTTTCATTCTAGGGGACTGGAATGCAAAAGTAGGAAGTCAAGAAACACCTAGAGTAACAGGCAAATTTGGCCTTGGAATGCAGAATGAAGCAGGGCAAAGGCTAATAGAGTTTTGCCAAGAAAATGCACTGGTCATAGCAAACACCCTCTTCCAACAACACAAGAGGAAGACTCTACACATGGACATCATCAGATGGTCAACACCGAAATCACATTGATTATATTCTTTGCAGCCAAAGATGGAGAAGCCCTATACAGTCAACAGAAACAAGACCAGGAGCTGACAGTGGCTCAGATCATGAACTCCTTATTACCAAATTCAGACTTAAATTGAAGAAAGTAGGGAAAACTGCTAGACCATTCAGGTATGACCTAAATCAAATCCCTTATGATTATACAGTGGAAGTGAGAAATAGATTTAAGGGCCTAGATCTGAAAAACAGAGTGCTTGATGAACTATGGAATGAGGTTCGTGACATTGTACAGGAGACAGGGAGCAAGACCATCCCCATGGAAAAGAAATGCAAAAAAGCAAAATGGCTATCTGAAGAGGCCTTACAAATAGCTGTGAAAAGAAGAGAGGCAAAAAGCAAAGGAGAAAAGGAAAGATATAAGCATCTGAATGCAGAGTTCCAAGGAATAGCAAGAAGAGATAAGAAAGCCTTCAGTGATCAATGCAAAGAAATAGAGGAAAACAACAGAATGGGAAAGACTAGAGTCTCTTCAAGAAAATTAGAGATATCAAGGAAACATTTCATGCAAAGATGGGCTCGATAAAGGACCGAAATGGCCTGGACCTAACAGAAGCAGAAGATATTAAGAAGAGGTGGCAAGATTACACGGAAGAACTGTACAAAAAAGATCTTCACGACCCAGATAATCATGAGGATGTGATCACTAATCTAGAGCCAGCCATCTTGGAATGTGAAGTCAAGTGGGCCTTAGAAAGCATCACTACAAACAAAGCTAGTGGAGGTGATGGTATTCCAGTTGAGCTGTTTCAAATCCTGAAAGATGATGCTGTGAAAGTGCTGCACTCAATATGCCAGCAAATTTGGAAAACTCAGCAGTGGCCACAGGATTGGAAAAGGTCAGTTTTCATTCCAATTCCAAAGAAAGGCAATGCCAAAGAATGCTCAGACTACCGCACAATTGCACTCATCTCACATGCTAGTAAAGTAATGCACAAAATTCTCCAAGCCAGGCTTCAGCAATGCGTGAACCGTGAACTCCCTGATGTTCAAGCTGGTTTTAGAAAAGGCAGAGGAACCAGAGATCAAATGGCCAACATCCACTGGATCATGGAAAAAGCAAGAGAGTTCCAGAAAAACATCTAATTCTGCTTTATTGACTATGCCAAAGCCTTTGACTGTATGGATCACAGTAAGCTGTGGAAAATTCTGAGAGAGATGGGAATACCAGACCACCTGACCTGCCTCTTGAGAAATCTGTATGCAGGTCAGGAAGCAACAGTTAGAACTGGACATGGAACAACAGACTGGTTCCAAATAGGAAAAGGAGTACGTCCAGGCTGTATATTGTCACCCTGCCTATTTAACTTCTATGCAGAGTACATCATGAGAAACGCTGGACTGGAAGAAACACAAGCTGGAATGAAGATTGCTGGGAGAAATATCAATAACCTCAGATATGCAGATGACACCACCCTTATGGCAGAAAGTGAAGAGGAACTAAAAAGCCTCTTGATGAAAGTGAAAGAGGAGAGAGTGAAAAAGTTGGCTTAAAGCTCAACATTCAGAAAACAAAGATCGTGGCATCCGGTCCCATCACTTCATGGCAAATAGATGGGGAAACAGTGGAAACAGTGTCAGACTTTATTTTTCTGGGCTCCAAAATCACTGCAGATGGTGAGTGCAGCCATGAAATTAACAGACGCTTACTCCTTGGAAGAAAAGTTATGACCAACCTAGATAGTATATTCAAAAGCAGAGACATTACTTTGCCGACCTTAGTCCGTCTAGTCAAGGCTATCGTTTTCCCTGTGGTCATGTATGGATGTGAGAGTTGGACTGTGAAGAAGGCTGAGCGCCAAGGAATTGATGCTTTTGAACTGTGGTGTTGGAGAAGACTCTTGAGAGTCCCTTGGACTGCCAGGAGATCCAGCCAGTCCATTCTGAAGGAGATCAACCCTGGGATTTCTTTGGAAGGAATGATGCTAAAGCTGAAGCTCCAGTACTTTGGCCACCTCATGCGAAGAGTTGACTCATTGGAAAAGACTCTGATGCTGGGAGGGATTGAGGGCAGGAGGAGAAGGGGACAACCGAGGATGAGATGGCTGGATGGCATCACAGACTCCATGGACATGAGTCTGAGTGAGCTCCGGGAGTTGGTGATGGATAGGGAGGCCTGGCATGCTGCGATTCATGGGGTCGCAAAGAGTTGGACACGACTGAGCGACTGAACTGAACTGAACTGAACTGAACTGAACTGAACTGAGTTCAAAGTGCATCAGAAAGCAGCACAGACAACTCGCAACGTCAACAAAATGCATTTGGCCCAGGAACTGCTAACAAACATCCAATGTAGGGGTAGGTCAAGACGTTTTGCAAAAGAGACGAGAGCTTGGAAGATGAGGAACACAGTGGCTGGCCATCTGAAGTTGACAACTACCAGTTGAGAGGATCTTAGAAGTTGATCCTCTTAAACTCACACAAGATGTTGCTGAAGAACTCAGTTTCAGCCATGCTATGGTCATTTGGCATTTAAAGCAGATTGGAAAGGTGAAAAAGCTTGATAAGTGGGTGCCTCATGAGCTGACCACGAATCACTAAAAAATTGTCATTTTAAAGTTTCAGCTTCTCTTATTCTATGCAGCAAGAATGAACCATTTCTAAACTGGATTATGACATGCAACAAAAAGTAGATTTTGTGTGACAACCGGCAATAGCTGACTCAGTGATTTGACCAAGAAGAGGCTCCAAAGCACTTTCCAAAGCCAAACTTGCACCCCAAAAAGGATGATGGTCACTGGTGGTCTGCTGCCAGTCTGATCCAGTACAGCTTTCTGAATCCCAGTGAAACCATTACATCTGAGAAGTATGCTCAGCAGCTCAGTGAGATGGACCAAAACCTGCAATGCCTACAGCTGGCACTGGTCAACAGAAAGTTCCCAGTTCCTCTCTATGACAGCGCCCGACCTCACGTCACACAACCAGTGCTTCAAGTGGAATGAATTGGGCTATGAGGTTTTTACTCATCTGCCATATTCACCTGACAGCTTGGCAGCAGATTACCACTTCTAGTATCTTGATAACTTTTTGCAAGGAAAACACTTCCACAACCAGTAGGAGGCAGAAAATGCTTTCCAAGACTTCATTGAATTGTAAAGCGTGAATTTTTACTTTGTAGGAATAAACAAACTTATTTCTCATTGGCAAAAATGTGTTATTGTAATGGTTCCTATTTTGATTAGTAAAGATGTGTTTAAGCCTAGTTATAATGATTTTCAGTTCACGGTCCAAAACCACAATTACTTTTGTACCAACCTAGTACAAATGATAGTCAGAATTTGTATTAAGATCGATTTGAATGGAGGGAATCACAGTTTCAGCAACAATACGAAATAAGAATAGTTTGTGTTTTAGCATTCAGGTTTGTTTTTCAATATTAACAGCAATAGAGTGTTGTCACCCCAGCCCTCCATATCTGCAACAGCTTTTATTTAGTTTGAAAGGAATATATCAAAAATTATTTTGAGATTTAAGTCATTCTCTGCTAATGATAATAAGGTTTATATCTGAAAAGGTTGATTACATGTATTCAAAGGCTCCAGATGCCATTTAGGGCAGCATTATTGAATACTGTATAAGTAATTACTTAAGGAAGTTAACTCCTCAAGTTTATTCCAAGGCATAAGAGTGTAAAAAGATCCTATTACAATAAAATTACAATATTGGCCATAAGTAATAACAATCCTCTGAAGATACATTCCTACTTTTTAAAAAAATGACAGGATAGACTGTCTCTAAGTTCCAGTCCTTATATTTTACTATACTTGAAAATTTCAAAGCTTTGTAACTACATGGGGTTCTCAAGGCAAGAATACTGAAATGGTTTGCCATTCCCTTCTCCAGTGGACCATGTTTTATCAGAACTCTCCACCATGACCCATCCATTTTGGGTGGCCCTGCAGGGCATGGCTCATAGTTTCATTGAGTTAGACAAGGCTGTGGCTCATGTGATCAGTTTGATTAGTTTTCTGTGATTGTGGTTTTCATTCTGTCTGCCCTCTGATCCCAATCACTTCATGGCAAATAGATGGGAAACAGTGGCAGACACTATTTGGGGGGGCTCCAAAATCACTGCAGATGGTAACTGCAGCCATGAAATTAAAAGATGCTTACTCCTTGTAAGAAAAGTTATGACCAACCTAGACAGCATATTAAAAAGCAGAGACGTTACTTTGCCAACAAAGGTCTGTCTAGTCAAGGCTATGGTTTTTCCATTAGTCATCTATGGATGTGAGAGTAGCACTATAAAGAAAGCTGAGCATCAAAGAATTGATGCTTTTGAACTCTGGTGTTGAAGACTCTTGAGAGTTCTTTGGACTGCACAGAGATCCAACCTGTCAATCCTAAAGGAAATCTGTCCTGAATATACATTGGAAGGACTGATGCTGAAGCTGAAACTGCAATACTTTGGCCACCTAATGCGAAGATCTGACTCATTGGAAAACACCCTGATGCTAGGAAAGATTGAAGACAGGAGGAGAAGGGGATGACAGAGGATGAGATGGTTGGATGGCATCACTGACTCAGTGGACATGAGTTTCAGTAAACTCCAGGAATTGGTGATGAACAGGGAGGCCTGGCATGCTACAGTCCATGGGGTTGCAAAGAGTCTGACAGGACTGAGCCACTGCACTGAACTGAACTGCCCTCTGATGGATAAGGATAAGAGGCTTATGGAAGCTTCCTGATTGGAGAGACTGACTAAGGGGGAAACTGGGCCTTGTTCTGATGGGCGGGACTATGCTCAGTTCAGTTCAGTCGCTCAACGTGTCTGACTCTTTCCGACCCCATGAATCGCAGCACGCCAGGCCTCCCTGTACATCGCCATCTCCTGGAGTTCACTCAGACTCACGTCCATCGAGTCCGTGATGCCATCCAGCCATCTCATCCTCGGTCGTCCCCTTCTCCTCCTGCCCCAAATCTCTCCCAGCATCAGAGTCTTTTCCAATGAGTCAACTCTTCACATGAGGTGGCCAAAGTACTGGAGCTTCAGCTTTAGCATCATTCCTTCCAAAGAAATCCCAGGGTTGATCTCCTTCAGAATGGACTGGTTGGATCTCCTGGCAGTCCAAGGGACTCTCAAGAGTCTTCTCCAACACCACAGTTCAAAAGCATCAATTCTTTGGCGCTCAGCCTTCTTCACAGTCCAACTCTCACATCCGTACATGACCACAGGAAAAACCATAGCCTTGACTAGACAGACCTTAGTCGGCAAAGTAATGTCTCTGCTTTTGAATATACTATCTAGGTTGGTCATAACTTTTCTTCCAAGGAGTAAGCGTCTGTTAATTTCATGGCTGCACTCACCATCTGCAGTGATTTTGGAGCCCCCAAAAATAAAGTGTGACACTGTTTCCCCATCTATTTCCCACGAAGTGATGGTACCAGATGCCATGATCTTCATTTTCTGAATGTTGAGCTTTAAGCCAACTTTTTCGCTCTCCTCTTTCACTTTCATCAAGAGGCTTTTTAGCTCCTCTTCACTTTCTGCCATAAGGGTGGTGTCATCTGCATATCTGAGGTTATTGATATTTCTCCCAGCAATCTTGATTCCAGCTTGTGCTTCATCCAGCCCAGCGTTTCTCATGATGTACTCTGCATAGAAGCTAAATAAGCAGGGTGACAATATACAGCCTTGACGTACTCCTTTTCCTATTTGGAACCAGTCTGTTGTTCCATGTCCAGTTCTAACTGTTGCTTCCTGACCTGCATACAGATTTCTCAAGAG
Source organism: Budorcas taxicolor (assembly GCF_023091745.1). NCBI lineage: Eukaryota > Metazoa > Chordata > Mammalia > Artiodactyla > Bovidae > Budorcas > Budorcas taxicolor. The sequence continues at coordinate 27,367,569 of NC_068914.1, forward strand.
GCAGGTTAGGTGGTCTGGTATTCCCGTCTCTTTCAGAATTTTCCACAGCTTATTGTGATCCACCCAGTCAAAGGCTTTGGCATAGTCAATAAAGCAGAAATAGATGTTTTTCTGGAACTCTTGCTTTTTCCATGATCCAGTGGATGTTGGCCATTTGATCTCTGGTTCCTCTGCTTTTTCTAAAACCAGCTTGAACATCAGGGAGTTCACGGTTCACGCATTGCTGAAGCCTGGCTTGGAGAATTTTGAGCATTACTTTACTAGCATGTGAGATGAGTGCAATTGTGCAGTAGTTTGAGCATTCTTTGGCATTGCCTTTCTTTGAAATTGGAATGAAACCTGGCCTTTTCCAGTCCTGTGGCCACTGCTGAGTTTTCCAAACTTGCTGGCATATTGAATGCAGCACTTTCACAGCATCATCTTTCTGAAATTGAAACAGCTCAACTGGAATTCCATCACCTCCACTAGCTTTGTTTGTAGTGATGCTTTCTAAGGCCCACTTGATTTCACATTCCAAGATGTCTGGCTCTAGATTTAGTGATCACATCATCATGATTATCTGGGTCGTGAAGATCTTTTTTATACAGTTCTTCTGTGTATTCTTGCCACCTCTTTTTCATATCTTCTGCTTCTGTCCTTTATCGAGCCCATCTTTGCATGAAATGTTCCCCTGGTATCTCTGATTTTCTTGAAGAGATCTCTAGTCTTTCCCATTCTGTTGTTTTCCTGTATTTCTTTGCATTGATCGCTGAAGAAGGTTTTCTTATCTCTTCTCGCTATTCTTTGGAACTCTGCATTCAGATGCTTATATCTTTCCTTTCCTCCTTTGCTTTTCATTTCTCTTCTTTTCACAGCTATTTGTAAGGCCTCCCCAGACAGCCATTTTGCTTTTTTGCATTTCTTTTCCATGGGGATGGTCTTGCTCCCTGTCTCCTGTACAATGTCACGAACCTCATTCCATAGTTCATCAAGCACTCTGTTTTTCAGATCTAGGCCCTTAAATCTATTTCTCACTTCCACTGTATAATCATAAGGGATTTGATTTAGGTCATACCTGAATGGTCTAGCAGTTTTCCCTACTTTCTTCAGTTTGAGTCTGAATTTGGTAATAAGGAGTTCATGATCTGAGCCACAGTCAGCTCCTCGTCTTGTTTCTGTTGACTGTATAGAGCTTCTCCATCTTTGGCTGCAAAGAATATCATCAGTCTGATTTCGGTGTTGACCATCTAGTGATGTCCATGTGTAGAGTCTTCTCTTGTGTTGTTGGAAGAGGGTGTTTGCTATGACCAGTGCATTTTCTTGGCAAAACTCTACTAGTCTTTGCCCTGCTTCATTCTGCATTCCAAGGCCAATTTTGCCTGTTACTCCAGGTGTTTCTTGACTTTCTACTTTTGCATTCCTGTCCCCTATAATGAAAAGGACATCTTTTTTGGGTGTTAGTTCTAAAAGGTCTTGTAGATCTTCATAAAACTGTTCAACTTCAGCTTCTTCAGTGTTACTGGTTGGGGCATAGACTTGGATTACTGTGATATTGAATGATTTGCCTTGGAGACAAACAGATCATTCTGTCGTTTTTGAGATTGCATCCAAGTACTGCATTTCGGACTCTTTTGTTGTCCATGATGGCTACTCCATTTCTTCTGAGGGATTCCTGCCTGCAGTAGTAGATATAATGGTCATCTGAGTTAAATTCACCCATTGCAGTCCATTTTAGTTCGCTGACATTCTAGGGAATGTCGATGTTCCCCCTTGCCTTCTCTTGTTTGACCACTTCCAATTTGCCTGGTTTCATGGACCTGACATTCCAGGTTCCTATGCAGTATTGCTGTTTACAGTATCAGATCTCGCTTCTATCACCGGTCACATCCACAACTGAATATTGTTTTTGCTTTGGCTCCATCCCTTCATTCTTTCTGGAGTTATTTCTCCGCTGATCTCCAGTAGCATATTGGGCACCTAATGACCTGGGGAGTTCCTCTTTTGGTATCCCATCATTTTGCCTTTTCATACTGTTCATGGGGTTCTCAAGGCAAGAACACTGAAGTGGCTTGCCATTCCCTTCTCCAGTGGACCACATTCTGTCAGACCTCTCCACCATGACCCGCCTGTCTTGGGTTGCCCTGCAGGCATGGCTTGGTTTCATTGAGTTAGACAAGGCTGTGGTCCTAGTGTGATTAGATTGACTAGTTTTCTGTGAGTATGGTTTCAGTGTGTCTGCCCTCTGATGCCCTCTTGCAACACCTACCATCTTACTTGGGCTTCTCTTACCTTGGGCGTGGGGCTCAGTACATCTTTAATCCAATTTTCTGTTGTTGGGCGGGGCTGTGTTCCCTCCCAGTTGTTTGACCTGAGGCCAAAATATGGTGGAGGTAATGAAGGTAATGGTGACCCACTGTTCAAAAGGTCCCATGCATCCATTGCTGCACTCAGTGCCCCCAACCCTGCAGCAGGCCATTGTTGACCCACGCCTCTGCCTGAGTTGCCTGAACACTCATGGGTAAGTCTGGGTCAGTCTCTTGTGGGGTCACTGCTCCTTTCTCCTGGTCCAGATGCATACAAGGTTCTGTTTCTGCCCTCCAAGAGTCTGTTTCCCCAGCCCTGTGTTATGTTCTGGTGGCTCTATGGTGGGGTTAATGGTGACCTCCTCCTAAAGGGCTTATGCCATACGCAGGTCTGCTGCACCCAGAGCCCCTGCCCCTGCAGCAGGCACTTTGCAGGAGACACTCAAAACACAGTTCTGGCTCAGTCTCTGTGGGGTCTGTGGGTCCTGGTGCTCACAAGTTTTGTTTGAGCCCTCTGAGCATCTCTGGTGGATAAGGGGTTTGATTATAAATGCAGTTTCGCCCCTCCTGTCATCTTTCTGGGGCTTCTCCTTTGCCCTTGGACATGGGGTATCTTTTCTGGTGGAATCCAACATTCTCCAGTCGACAGTTGTTCAGCAAGGAGTTGTAGTTTTGGAGTTCTCACAGGAGAAAATGAGCACATGTCCTTGTACTCACCATTTTTCAGGTCAGTTTTCATTCCAATCCCAAAGAAAGGCAATGCCAAAGAATGTTCAAACTACTGCACAGTTGCACTCCTCTCACACACTAGCAAAGTAATGCTCAAAATTCTAGGTCATTTTTCATTCCAGTCTCAAAGAAAAGCAATGCCAAAGAATGTTCAAACTGCTGCACAATTGTACTCATCTCACACTAGCAAAGTAATGCTCAAAATTCTCCAAGCCAGACTTCAACAGTACATGAACCGTGAACTTTCAGATGTCCAAGCTGGATTTAGAAAAGGAAGAGGAACCAGAGATAAATTGCCAGCATCCGCTGGATCATTGAAAAAATGAGGGAGTTCCAGAAAAACATCTATTTCTGCTTTATTGACTATGCCAAAGCCTTTGACTGTGTGGATCACAAGAAACTGTGAAAAATTCTTCAAGAGATGGGACTACCAGACTACCTGACCTGCCTCTTGAGAAACCTATATGCAGGTCAGGAAGCAGCAGTTAGAACTGGACATGGAACAACAGACTGGTTCCAAATTGGGAAAGGAGTACATCAAGGCTGTATATTGTCACCCTGCTTATTTAGCTTCTATGCAGAGTACATCATGAGAAACACTGGGCTGAATGAAGCACAAGCTAGAATGAAGATTGCCGGGAGAAATATCAATAACCTCAGATATGCAGATGACACCACCCTTATGGCAGAAAGTGAAGAGGAGCTAAAAAGCCTCTTGCTGAAAGTGAAAGAGAAGAGTGAAAAAGTTGGCTTAAAGCCCAACATTCAGAAAACTGGGATCATGACACCTGGTCCCATCACTTCATGGTGAATAGATGGGGAAACAATGGAAACAGTGAGAGACTTTATTTTCTTGGACTCCAAAATCACTGCACATGGTGACTGCAGCCATGAAATTAAAAGATGCTTACTCCTTGGAAGAAAAGCTATGACCAAACTAGACAGCATATTAAAAAGCAGAGACATTACTTTGTCAACAAAGGTCCATCTAGTCAAAGCTATGGTTTTTCCATGGATGTGAAAGTTGGACTATAAGGAAAGCTCAGCGCCAAAGAATTGATGCTTTTGAACTGTGGTGTTGGAAAAGACTCTTGAGAGTCCCCTGGGCTACAAGGAGATCCAATCAGTCAATCCTAAAGGAAATCAGTCCTGAATATTCATTGGAAGGACTGATGCTGAAGCTGAAACTACAATACTTTGACCACCTGATGTGAAGATGTGACTCATTGGAAAAGACCCTGATGCTGGAAAGATTGAAGGCAGGAAGAGAAGGGGACAGTGGAGGATAATTGGTTGGATGGCATCACCGACTCAATGGGCATAAGTTTGAGTAAGCTCTGGGAGTTGGTGATAGACAGGGAAGCCTGGTGTGCTGCAATCCACAGGGTTGCAAAGAGTCAGACATGACTGAGCGACTGAACTGAACTACTTTCTATGGCATACATTTTTTCTTGTGATTTTTAAATAGGAGTTCCTTCAGAAAAGAATTTATGTCATCTGTATGGTGTTCACCTGCTCATATTTATCTGTTTGTCAGCGAATGGATAGCTTTTCTTCCAAACTCTTTGCTGCTTCTCAAATGTCCACATAGGACATCGTTAAATGTATACATCGGTTTTGGTGTGTGACTCTACACACAGATTCTCTTCATTCTATATTCAGTATAGAGTGAATAATTTCTTCCCACTCTGAATCAGCCTTTGTAACTGCCAGCCAAGTATTCTGCATTCATTACAGTAGGCTTAACCGTCCAGCTCTAGAACTGCTCTACTTAGTACAGTTGCCGCTAGCCATTTGTGTCTGTTAGGTGCTTAAGATGTGGCCAGTCCAAGTTGAGATATATTGTAACTGTAAAATACAGACTGGAATTTTTTGAGACTTTAGTGAAGAAAACAATGTAAAGTATCTCAACGTTTTTAGGCAATTACATGTTAAAATATTTTCAATATCTGGGTTATAAAAATATATTATTTTAAAATAATATATTATTGCATAATTATTTTCACTAGTTGCATTTTACCTTTTTAAAATTTCGTTACTGGAAAATCTTAAGTTACTTATGGGGCACACAACATATTTCTAGTGAACAGCATTGCACTAGAAAAATGTAAGTGTCAGTCATTATCCAGGCAGCCAGATCACTATCTTTGCTTTATAGGTCTATTTCAGACTTTTTTCCATAGTTCCTTGGAAACTAGTTGTAGTTGCTAGTTTATCATGAGACAAATCAATGCATATATGTGACTTGGGAATAGTCTCTTCTACCCATAAACACAAGGCGGATCACACAGTGTCATAATACTGCCACTCAGAAAAAAGGGACTTCCCTTTTTCCTAGATTGGGACTTCCCTGCTGGCACAGTGAATAAGAATCTGCCTACCAATGCAGGAGCGTGGATTCGATCCCTGATCTGGGAAGAATCCACATGCCCTGGAACAACTGAGCCCGTGCTCTAAAGCTCTCGAGCTGCAACTCCTGAAGGCTGTTTGCCTACAGCCTGTGCTCCTCCATGTGAGAAGCCACCTCAGTGAGAAGCCCGTGCACCACAATGAAGAGTGAACACCCCAGTCCCCCCGCCCTGCTTGCTGCAGCTAGAGAAAAGCCCACATCCAGTACAAAGACCCAACACATCCAAAAATAAACACTGAAAAAAATTTAAAGAAAAGGTTTAGACTATCAGCATGTATGAAGCTGTTGCCTTTGTTATAAAGTGGTGCATTCATCATTTTAAAAAATATTTTTGTACCATTTTCAAATTTATATTACTTTATGGATCTTTAGCTATGAGCTTGGTAAATGAATGTTACGTATGAAATAAATGTTAATAATGAAAGCCTAACTTTACTATTTACTATATTATGTAAATGTTACATTATGATTTTACTGCTTTAACTGATAACACTGTATTTTATGAGTGAATATTAGAATAAGAAACATACTTTACTGATTATTTTATTACTGTTGGAAATACGGTTAACATAACTCATTACAGTTATAACATGCTTACTTGTTTTGTTACAAATTTTAAGATGTATATAAAAGACAGCAAACTCCTACTTAAACTGAGAGATCAACAGAGGTTATGTTTTAATCTCATGTAATTTAACATTAGGGCTACATGTAGTATACTTTGAAACATTACTCAGTATTTTTAATGTATTTTTTAAAAAACTTTCTTGATTTGAGCTTGTATATTGAAAATTCTCAAAATTACATGTTTTAAATTTCAACTGATCAGCAATAAGATTGTAATTGCATCTGGTATAAACATGGTAGCTATGCAATAACACATTTATTTGATCATTACAGAAATAGTCTCTTGTTAAACACCAATTTTGTCTTAATTTTTAGGAAACCAGAATTCGAGCAGTGGATAAGGATAAAACGAAAAGAATTCATAATTTCTCTGTCATCAACCCTGTTGCTGGACAGGCCGTAATTCATATATTTTCAGCTGACAATAGAGAAGATCTTCAGAAGTGGATGGAAGCCTTCTGGCAGCATTTCTTTGATCTTAGTAAGCTGACATTTGGATTCTGTAGTAGTATATTCATGTAGCATGAAAGGATGTACATAGCACACTAAATACTAAAATTACAGTTGTATAATTTGTATTAAGAATTTGTATGCTCTTAAATAAAATGGTAGTATATCATCAATGCATTGATGCTTTTTTCTGTCAGTTTTTTCCCAGTGCATGACTGATAATACCTGTGAATTTCTCGTATCATTGCCTGTTACTTTTAAGTTCTGGTCCCTAAAACAAGTAAACGACATTTTCTCAAAATACTAGGTTGAATGGCTTAAGGCAGTCTCTCCGATCAAAAGGATAATAAGCTATATGAGTAAAAAAAACTTCTCTAGGATAGTGATGATCATAAAATAGTGAAATGTTCAAAAAGAGATTCGTTTTTATGTAGACTTCTGTTAACTCCCGATTCATTATATCATTTTGGACATCATCCAAAGAGATTTTTTTTTAAAACAGCACATATGGTTTTTCAGTTTCAACAATACAATTCAATGACATGGATTATAAAAACAATGTGATAGTAATGTAACAGAGTTATAGTATGTAAAATATATGAGGTTCTAATATTCTCTAAGGAGGAATTTTATCAACAAAAATATTGAAACTGTATTGAAAGTGTAGACTATCGATAATGGCTGTTTCTAAGCAAACCAAGCCTACTGTTAGATTCAACCAGTATTTTATGTCTTTATGATACTTTTCTATAGAATTGCAAAGTAAAACCATTTTTAAACAATAGGAAGTTATTTCTACAGCTCTTTGAGATAATCTTAGAGTTATATTAGGAACTAGGATTAGATCCTAATCCTAGACATTTAGGAGCTGTTACTGAGAACTCTCTAAAATAGTTAATATCTGCAGTCCTCAGTTTAATTTTTATAAGCATACTCTGATCCATGGCTTGGCCAGTTATTACAGTGATGGTTGGGGAGGGGGCAGAAAAGGGAAATAAATTTATTGATTAGCTTCCGAATACCATATGGCTTTATTTATTTTTCATAACAACCCAGTGAAGTAGAAATTATTTCTCTCTGTTTTTAAGATGAGAAAATTGAAGCCTGAATAGGTTTCAGGTTTATTGCGGGGAACCAGAGGACTCCTTCCAGGGCTTTCTTGGATTTTTCAGAACTTGTTTTCCTTAAGTATTGTCCGTTGGCACTCAGTAGATGTTTAAATGGGTCTTCCCTGATGGCTCAGATGGTAAAGAATCTGCCTATACAGGAAACCTGGGTTTGATCCCTGGGTTGGGAAAAGCCCCTGGAGAAGGGAATTGCAACTCACTCCAACATTCTTGCCTGGAGAATTCCATAGACAGAGGAGCTGGGTGGACTACAGTCCATGGGGTTGCAAAGAGTTGGACACGACTGAGCAACTAACACTAGTAGATGTTTAAATATTTGTTACACGTTTACCTGCATGTACTGCATTTATCTTAAAATTTCAGCTGATCTTAGGTACGTAACTTAAAAGACAACAGCTTCCTCTCATTTGCTGATTACAGCTAAAATTTTCACTACTTTCCTAACTGCTCTTGGTTTAGAGTCTGTCTTGTAGAGACTGTGTTACTTTTAGAAATGATTCTGGCATTTTAAGGGCTTCCCCAGTGGCTCAGCATTAGAGAATCTGCCTTCAATGCAGGTGCTGCAGGAGACACAGGTTTGATCCCTGGATTGGGACGATCCCCTGGAGGAGGACATGGCTACCCACTCCAGTATTCTTGTAGGCTACAGCCCATGGGGTCGGAAAGAGTCAGACATGGCTGAAGCAACTTAGGATGCACACACACACACTGGCATTTTAAAATTTTTGTGTAGACAAAAACAGGAAAGAGGAGTAAAAATGTGAGAATAGTATAGTCTAGATATCAACTACTGTTAGATGATTTCATGTTTTCATTCCTCAAATTATGTAAAATAATTTATTATGCTAAAAGAGAGAGTTGGTGGGGTAAGAATCTCATGACATTTGAGGAGAAATGAATCCGAAGATTGGAATCGACACTGTTGATACTATGTATAAAATAGATAACTAATGAGAACCTCTTGTATAGCACAAGGAATTCTACTCAGTTGCTCTACGGTTCCTTCCTAAATGGGAAGGAAATCAAAAAAGAGGGAGTATATGTATACGTATACGTATAGCTGATTCACTTTGCTGTACAGTAGAAACTAAACATTGTAAAGCAACAATACTCCAATAAAAATTAACTTAAAGAATCTCATGACTTTTTTGTGCTGTCAAAGTAATAAAGTGATGACAACTAGGTTCTCAGGTCTGGCTACTTCTTTAGTATTTAATGCTTTGGAGATAAAATCTGCCAGTCTAATTTTTAAAGTATAAATAGTATTACATTTGCTGTTTAGAATTCATTGTGTAAGATATGAAGATCTGAAGCAAAAATGGAATTGCACATATTATCTCAAAGAGTGACTTGTACTTTAGAATTTTTACTCTCCTAGTAATAAGTGTAGCCTCTTGTAATCTTCAGTGAAATGTGATGTATGCAATGAAATAGAGGATAGATATCTAGGGCAGAATAAAGTAAGAGTAATTTAATACTTAGAACATATTTCAATTACTTGACTTAGCTTGAGAGTAGAAAGTCATGAGGTGAGAAAACTGGAAATGATGAGAAAACACTGATGGAGCTAGGTGTGTTTAGCCTGTGGAAGGACAGCTTGAGAAGGAGGTTGGGAGGCAGGGAGGAGGTAATAGCTAATTTTTAATATCTGAGAGCTAACATGTAAAAGAGGAATGACACCTGTTCTAGACGATCAAATAGGTTACTGCTTGGAATAGTGAAAGATTTTTTTCAAATATTTAATAATATATACTAAGTTAAATAAGCATCTTAACATAATAGATTATTTTGAATGGGAGCATTATAATAGTATATGTGGTAAGAAACACCTTCAATATACAGGTTTTATGTGAGCAGAATGTACCCATTTAATATCTCATACTGGGCCTTTATTGTTAGCATGTTCATATTACATATACCTATGCTTGCTAATTTATTTACTGGTAAAGTGTTTAATTGTAATGTCTTGATGAGTGAACATGGCACATTTATATCTCTGACTTGTGTAACACATGGGATAATGTGGCTCTATATTGCAGTTTTCAACATAGTTAGTATTCTGCTATCAGTTTAACAATGAAAAGCTTTCAACTATCAATATTGAAACAATGCTGTACTATATTACTTGTCTAAGATTTGACAGAGAATTGTTTGCTGGTTTAAAGTGTTTCATTACTTTTCCATTAGATAAGGCCATTTTTTTCCTGCCTCCCAAAAGAAAAGGCTGGCGCTTCTATATCTAAAAAAGGAAGTAAAAGGAGGAATAATTTATCAAATCTCAGATCCTACTAGATTTAAATTCTACAGAGCAACCTTTGAAGGCTTAAACTCAAGATTTTATTCCCTTTATATATTGCTATATGAGATATTTTGAAATTTTTTACCATATTCTATACTTAGCATTGTAATAAAACATATTGAAAGGGATTTTTAAAAATATTTCTAAACTATTTAAAGTGATGGATCTAAAATTTATGTATATATTACCATATTAACATGATATAAATTAGACCTAAAATAACAAAAATAGATAATTTGAGTAAACATGAAGTATCTTTAATTTTTAAGCCATGGGAAATAAGTTGAATGTTGAATGTAGAGGCTGAGAATATAATAAAAAGAAATACAGATCATAAATCAGTAGAAAAAGGCACGTGTATATTACATTTACTTTTCTGCTAATGTAAGATAGCATGTAAGAATGGTAAAACCCAGCATACAAGTCCACAATAAAGATGGAAAGACTAAATATTTTTTAATATCCACTCAGGAGAAATAAATCTGACAATTTTATTTTGAGATGAACATAGTAAAACATAATTACAAGAAAAATTAATACGGTCCACACTTTTCAATTTTAATAATTAAAACAACTTATTCGAGTATTTTTATTATTGAGTATTATTTTGAATGCCTAATGGCTTTATTTAAGTGTCCTTCCTAAAATAAATTCAGTTCAGTTCAGTTGTGTCCAACTCTTTGTGACCACATGGAGTGCAGCATGCCAGGCTTCCCTGTCCATCACCAACTCCCGGAGCCTACTCAAACTCAAGTCCATCGCATCCAGTTAGAATTTTGAATGATCTGTCTTTATAGTAACAGGTTTTTATGTACCCAAAATAAAATGAAAATACAGCATTTTTCTAGTTTTCCTGATTTTTAGGAGGGCATGACTATCATCTTAAAAGAATTTTTTGTAAGCAACTCTTATTTGTTAATTAAAATTTTCATAATTAAAATCATTTTCTGGCAGATTCATGTTGATGTATGGCAAAACCAATACAATATTAGAAAGTAATTAACCTCTAATTAAATAAATATATTTAAAAAATCTGTATGTCAATGTTCATAGCAACTTAATCATGACAGCTCAAAACTGAAAATAAACAAAATGTCCATTAATATTTAAAAAAATGAAATCATTTTCTGAGAAATACTTATATTTTTTTTTGCTTCCTTCCAGATAACTATATTTCAGTTAATCTTTACTTTTCAGCTGCTTTAAATACTGAATGTTTTTATATAATATTTAAGAGAACTTACACAAATTTTTACCATAAGCATTTTAGTTATTGACTGTTTAGAGAAGTAATGTAGTATTTAGTAGCCTACAGAGCTTAGCTTAATATCTGTTCATAGAGATTTATATTTAAAATAGAGTACATTTGTGCCTAGACTTAGAAATAATGGGTAGTACTAGGTTTTTATAACTTCTTTAAGATAATACTTCATGAATTCACTTATTTTTTCAAAGCGAAAAATGTGTTGATAATCTGTTTAAAATTAAATATATAGTTCACATTTGTTTTAAACTAGCCTACCTTTTTCTTTCTTAGGCCAATGGAAGCATTGTTGTGAAGAACTTATGAAAATTGAGATTATGTCACCACGGAAACCACCTTTGTTCTTGACAAAAGAGGCAACCTCAGTCTATCGTGATATGAGTAAGTGGGGTTTATCTTTTCTAAGCTTCAGGGTAACAAAAACGACATTGTCCTTACACAAGCAGCTTATTCTATTGACATTAAAATGCTAAAATTTTCAAGCCACAGTCAAAAATGAATGAAAAAAGACTATGATTACAGACTAAGAAACTCATGTTTAAAAGATGAATTAATACAAAATTAATGAATACACATTTTTCATAGTTTGAATGCTTAAGATCAAACAGAAATGTTAAGACTTCAAAATGAATAAGGGTACACTGAAAATAAATATTAGCTGAATAGCTGATGAAAATTCTGAAGATATAAACCTTGACATTTTAAAATGTAATTATTATGTTCAGTAATTTTTTCCATATTTTATTGTTTTAAAGTAGTGTTGATAAATGAATATTAATAAATGAAAGTTTTCCTCTCAGGCAAAAAAAAAATGGTTAAGTTTAATACTTTGGAAAATTTTAGATTTCTAGTCTCATAAATATTCCATTTTCCCCACACTTTGAAGTATATTTATTTATCTTTGTGTGATTGCCTCAGTGAGCAGTGTTGTGAACAAGCACAAATCAGTGCTAAATTCTAGCATATTTTACCACCAGTGTTCCTGCTCTTACATATACCTTTAAATGTTAGATTTAAAATAAAACATTTGAGCTTACACATTTGAAAATATCATGTAATTGACATAAATGCCTCCCATTTTTCCCAAGGAAAATCACCAAAGTGGTATTAAGGCTTCACTCTGTTTCCATGGGGGTTTTGTTTTGGATTTTTTTCCTATTACAAAGACTTCGCTGGTCTACAGGAAGGAATACTAATCCAGTTACATTTTCCCAGTTTACCTATTAGGGGTTTATAAAAGGGAATCCACTCTTACCTATAAGTCAGAATAGATTTTAAACCCAACAAAAGTTATTTAATGAATACTTAATCTGCAGAATTCAAAAAAATTCTGATGAAGCTCAACTCCTTTGAAAACTGGACTTTCCACATATATTTAGGAATATACTTCTGCATGTGTGTGTATGTGTGTGTGTGGATGTGTGCAGTACATGATCTTATTTTTTGATTCCATTAGTATGGTTATTTTTACAAGTAAACATATTAAAAAAAAACACTTATCCTGGTCTGGTTTGGATAACTATTATATAGATAACAGAATGTAATAACTTACTTGGGTAAAGGGTATACTTCTTCAGAATTTGTTCCATGTATTTTTTCTAATAATTATTACAGGCATTGATTCACCTATGAAACTTGAGAGTTTAACTGGTATAATACAAAAAAAAATTGAAGAGACAAATGGAGAGTTCCTAATTGGCCAGCATGAAGAAGCCTCATCTCCTTCTTGGGCCACACTCTTTGATGGTAATCACCAAGTTCTCATCAAGAAAAAGGTATTATCTCCTGCAAGCAAGCAGTTACATGAAGAGAAAGGGAAAAAGAGACAAGCTCCCCTTCCTCCTTCTGATAAAGCTCCATTCAACTTAAAAACACAGAGCAACAAAAGTCAATTGGTTCAGGGCAACTGGGAAAAAACAAGTGTATCTCAGACCTCGCCTTTGGATACCAAACTGTCAACCCCGATGCATCACTTACAGAAACCAGTGGCTGCTCCTCGAAAACTTCTTCCTGCCAGGAAAAGTAGTTTAACTGATGGTGAACACACAGACACTAAAACTAATATTGAAGCCAAGCCAATACCAGCTCCAAGGCAGAAATGTATCAAAGACATTTTGGACCCTAGATCATGGTGGTGGACACAAGTATAGAAAACCCTTAATGTATAAAACATTAAAAAAAATCTATAACTGTGAAGCTTAATTCAGAAGCACTGTAGATATAGTAATATGTAATTATGTAGGTAAATATGATAGTGATTTATATCAATAATTAATAGGTATAAAAATATTTTATAATGAAGAAATGGATTTCTCTTTTATGATTTTTAGAATTGAAGTTATTTCACTCTAGCAGAGGATAAGAGGCAGTTTCTAGACAATATCTCAATTGTTGGAAGGGTTAATTTATTCCTAAATTACTACTAGGCGGTGAGCAAGCACTAGGCAGAAAAAAGCATTAAAATTTCTTTGGGGAGAGATTGTCTAGTAATTTAAACTGTGTTAAAAGCCATATTCTCATTGTGAGAATTTTAATACTAATGGAATGTTTCAAAAGTTTTATTCAAACCACAAATTATAGAATCCACCCAAGAAGATTTCTTCTTAGCATTGTGGAATTCTCATCTAATAGTCCACTGGCTCTCATCTATTGTTTTACTCACTAGTTGACTGACCTTTCAAATTCCTGGGATAAATTTTGGAATATTAAATTCTTCATCTTTAAAGAGAATATGTAATATGTTATTCAAAGTTGTTTCCTTGATGATCCCTGAAATCCTGTTGACATTTGTAAAGCAAAATGTAAAGCAAATGTATTTTTAAGTTTAGGTAACAAGTAGATGAAATGTTCTTTACTCCCACTTTTCTATGTGTGGTATTAATTTCCATTGTGACATTGGCATTTGGGGAAATGAGTAGCTGTTAACACCTTAAAATTCATTTAATACTTATTTAAAAAGATGACCTATTAAAAATATCAGAAAATTTGGCCATGATAATTTCAGAATTAATCCTTCTAAAAATATTATTTAGATTTCCTTTTTCTAGTAGGGGTTCGTGTCTGCTATTGATATTTGTCATTAAAGTCATATTATTACAATAATGACATTGGAATCATTTCCATAGAAGGTAATTTCCATAGCAACTAATCATAGTGACACAAACAGAATTGTGAAATCAAGTGAGGAATAAATAGCAAAAGAATGAATACCTTAAAGGAACAAAAAAAACCTTTTTCTTAATAATTATGCTTCTTATAAATAAGAGCTGGACAGTTTTAAAAATCAGAATTTCCAAATAAAACAGTTTCCATAAGCTGTCAGCAGCAGCACTAAAAATCTCAAATATCATTGTAAGAAATGAAAATATAAGAATTAAATTACTGCCCTGTATATAATCTCTAGAGATTTTTTAAAGCTCATGAGAACTCTATTTGAATCAGAATTACATTATTACAAAGTAAAATGAATACTTCACAAAAAATAACATTAATTTAAATGGATCCTTTCATTATTTTTAGATAGCAGAGTCTTTTTTCATTTATGTAGAATGATGTAACTGCCAGGTTACTTTTGTGTTTGCCCAGGACTCCTAGTAAGAATTGGGACTCAAGGGAGTAATGATACAAAAGGTCTCATGTGACTGGAGACACCAGGACAGACATAGCATTTGATGAGAAGGAAATCCTATATGCTTGCCTGATAAAATTTAGAGACAATGAAAATCTAAAAAGGTACGATTAATTTGTTTTTTTATAACTAGAAAGCTCTCATAAATCTCAGTTGTGATTGCCAGTTCAGTAAATGACATATTAAAAATGTGAAGGATATTATTGTTTGAATTTTTATTTTTAAACCTCACTGCTGTTTTTGATAGCATTTATGACTCTTGTTGCCACTAAATTACTAAGCTAGATGATGTGTAGGAAAAATTGTTTCTGAAGCTGACATCTACGCATTTTTTTTTTTTTCCAGTTAAAGCCTTCCTCAGAATAAACCAGTGTTAAAACTTCCAAATTATATTCTTGTTGTTTCTCCTTATGCATATTATCAAGAAGGATTCAAATGGTACGGGAACCAGAATATGTTCTTAGAGAAATTACCTAGCAGTTGTGCCCTCAGTGGGCACTTTGAAATAAGGTGAAGCCTTTCTTCCTAGAACCATTTAGATGAAGCCTGACCAAGGGCCATCTCCCCCAGAATTATTCAGACTGTTTCTGGGGTCCCATCTTACTATGTGTTACAAAGCCTTTAAAATCGGGCTGAAGTCTTAAGCTGTACTTCTGAGCTGCTACTCATTAAGTGTTAGTTCTTCCCACTCTCCATTTCCAGCAAAAGGTATAATACAAAGTTGGGGCTCCTTTCCTCCCTCCCTTCCTCCCTCCTTTTCTTTCTTCCACAGTTAAAAAAAAAATCTAAAAATACTGAGTTAAACACTTTTTCAAGGAGTTTGTCAAAAGAACTATTTGTTTTCTCACTTTCCTAAACCGGAAGTTTATGACAGAGAAAAATATGCCACATAATAAAAAACATTTCAGCTTTTTATGAGCTGACTTTTCACATTCCTTGTTTGTCCTTTTAATTTGCTTCTTGATATATGAAGACTGTAAATTTGAAACAAAGAGTTACCTGTCAGATTTTAATAATGTTATAATTGGAGAATCATAAATAGAATAGGTATTTTATGATATTATAATACAGATGATCTGATAATATCTTTAAAAATTACATTTACATTTCAAGTCCTGAGATATAAATTACTTAAAACAGCATTAAAGTAGTATTTTAACTGCTACAAAGTAGTGAACTTTTTATTAAAAATCTTGCAAGGACAAAGAAGGCATTTTGTTAATATAAATGCATACCTCCTAAGGTAAACAGTCTTTCAAAAGATCAGCCATGCCAACTCTTGATTAGTTTTGTTAAATCCTAACTGTCTGCCGTGCCCCCTGACTTCTTTTAAATGGACATGCATGCTTGTGGAAAACTAAATCCATTTATTATAAATGCCTTATCTTTACCCTTTAGGTCCTACTAAATATATTTTACCTGGTACTGTTTATTAAAATGGAAGCTGCCTTGATTTAGAGACAATTCATGGAAGGTAGGTTAAGCAGTCAAATATTTCTTTAGGCTTATGTTCAGTACCTCAGCCACCTACTGAGAAGTTAATTAATTCAGTCCAAATGAAATTATAGGGCAGTTCGGTGCAATTTATGGTAAGTGCCATTTGAATGCAGTCACCTGTGTTACCATGAGCAAGGAACAGCCATACTAGATAGAGATAAAATGCTGCACCATGAATGAGAGAAGTGGTTTGGCAGGAAGAATATCTGTCCCTGTGGTTAGAATTTGTCAAAACTCACTGTCTTTTTAAAGAGTGAATTATCACACAGTATTTAAACTTTCGTGACCTTTTATATTCTCATAGTTGTCTTCACTTATTAAACTTATTAAACTTCACTTCATTAAACTTATAATGTAAGTAGAGTTCACTTTTTGCGTTTACATTTCAAAGACTCCTCTTTTTAAATGCTTACACACTTATGTGTAACTGCATTGTTGCTAGTAATAGTTATAATGAAAATGGTCTATTCTGTATCGTGCTTATTCTTGGTTAATAGAAATGTGTTACCTTTGAATTTTTAAAAATAAGATTTCACTTGACAATATTGTAGAATGTTATTTTCTGTGGAATATTTGTATAATTGGCATTGTTTATAATTTTTACCTTTTTAATGTAGGTCAGGATTCTGGATTAAAAAGTATTAATTGTGCACATATGTGTATTTAACTATTAGAAATTGATAAATCAAGGTCATGTGATTAAAACTTCTATACTTTAAAAGACTGATTTATGAAAACATTTTCTAGATTTTTTCCTTTAGGTATGTCCTCTAGGCTAAACTGATAGAAGTAAACAGTGTTGTGAAATCAGGGTAAACAGAAAAAGACATACCCAGCAGCTGGTGCTAAGAAATGTACTCAAATGAACAAAGTACCTTAATGTTCAAATAACATAACTTTAACTATTAAAGAAATATTAACCAACATTTTTATTTATCTCAAAATAGGAAAAATACCAATCTTGGTGTGTTTGATAGGCAAAATCATCTCATATCTTGCTAAACTTGTGTTTTAAATGGTAGCAATTTGCTTTGAGAGATGTGGTAATCTCTTAATGTTAACTACTAAAGGAGAGAAATACTGAAAAGATATATATACATAATTATGCTTTGTCATAAACATGTTTCAAGATATCCAAATAGATAATTTTGTTGAAAATGGATACTTTCCTGAGTGTTGTATCAGGATACATTTTATTTTTGTTTACTCAAAAGAAAACAAAATTTGGTTTTGTGAATGGATGTATTTATGTTGCATTTAGCCAGTTTAGAAACATGTTTTCAGTTTGATTAGTTGGAGTGATTTTAATTTTACAGGGGAGAAAAAGTATTGTTATCCGTCTATTAATCTTAAGTATTAAAACATGTATTTTATATTTATTACATGTAGAAATAGAAATATATATATCTATATCTACACACATACATATGTGTCTGTACTCTGTCAAGTCTTCAATGCAGATATTTCCAATTAATTTTAAAAGATTCTTTAAAAATGTGCTGCCAGTGCTAGCAGAGTTAAAGTCCAAACCTTCCCCACAGTTTGCAGGAAGCATCATAACCCAGCTCCAACTGCCATACCCTACTAGGTGCTTTCCTCTTGTAGTCCTCATCTTTTGGACATTGCCTCAACAATCTGTGCTGTCCTCTCTTTACCTAGAATATCTTTCCTCTCCTCTTCTTCACACATTCTCCTCTCAACCTACAGTCAGCAGATTTTATTCATTTTTCAAAGTAGTAGCACCACTAAATTCACAAAGACTCTGTGCCCTTACACTCCTTCCTTTATGCCCTATGTATACTTCCATTTATAGCCTAAGTCCTTGTTTGTATCTTTGTGTTCCCCTGCATATTAATGTTATGTGCTTCTTCTATGTAACAAATTATCATCAACTTAAAATCCTTTTCATTATCTAGCATTTTATTTTTTCTCTTTTTATATTTTAAATTATGAAAGTATGGTAATACCTTTACAGGAGGCTTGGAAAATACAGAACAGAGTTATGTGTAGTTCCACTATATCTTATAATTATTTAAGTAGGTAAATTAAAATTTTAGTTGGAGTTTCGATATCAAATCCTTAAAAATAAATAGAATGAATATACAGAAAAGTGGGATGTAATAGACCTGAAAATCATCATGAACCAATTCAACATTATTAAGCCTGATACAACTTTCATATAATAGTAGGATACAAATTCTATTCAAATTCCAATAGACTGTCAACTAGGAGACACTGGAACATATCTGTGGACTTAAGGTGCAAAACTTTCATGGTCTACAGGCATTGAAATCATACAGAGTGTGTTCTCTTAACACTGTAGAATGATGTTTAGAAATTAATATCAAAGATACCTGAAAATAAGCCACATATTTTCAAGTTCTATGTGACATTTACCAAGAGAGATCTTTGACTTAGCCGTTGAGAGCCTCAATAAAGTTAGAAGACTAAAAAAACAGAGGGGTGATTGCAGAGAAGAAAGCATTTACATAAGAAATGAATATCAAAATAATAAATTAATATCAAAGATACTTTAGAAACCCCATGTATTTAGAAAATAAGTATCCACTTTTAAATGATGGGTGTATCTAAGAATCTATAGGTACACCCTTAGAAAATATTTCAGTTGGAGTTTCAATATCAAATTCTCAAAAATAAATAGAATGAATATACAGAAAAGTAGAAGGATATAGTAGACCTGAAAATCAGAAAATATTTGTAACAACAAAGATAAAAAGAATTTATCAGAATTTATTGCATGCAGCTGAAGCTTCTCAATGCAGTTAAATACAGTGTGTAATCTTGAATAAGGAAGGTATGAAAACAAATAATGGATACTAGCATAAAATTTTGTGAAATTTGAAAAACATCTGTAATTTAGTTAATATCACATGTTAATTTCCTGTTTGTTTGGTTTTTTTACAACATAGCATTTCTTTATATTCTCAGAATTGGATTAGATGTCTCCAGCCTCATTCAATCTTTTTTTTTTAAATCACTAAGATAATAAACTTTCTAGTCTTTTAGCAGTAATAATAGATGTAAAATACATGGAACTATATCAAAGTTTTGAGTAAATATAAATTAGAAATCTGGCATTCTATTCATACTAAGTACAACAAGTGGAATCAATATGTCATAAATTTTTTTAGCCAGGCAAAAATTCACAAGTTTTCTAAAATATATATATTATACATACCATTTATATATATGTATGTGTGCAAAAGCTTTTCTACTATGCTTGATACAGGCTTGAGAAAGAACAACAGCAAAAAAAAAAAAGAAATTGGAAAACATAAACTAAATGAAATGGTGAAACAATATGAAATAGAAAAAGTAAAACAAACTAGATAAAAGTAAAAAACCTTCATATAGTCCAGTTGTTTTTAAACATGGATGCTCATTAGAAACACATCTAGAGCTTCGGAGAATAAAAGCAATACTTGAGCATTTGTATTTTTCAAAAAATTCCAAAATAATTCTGATACACATCTGGATTTTAAAAAATGATTACAGTTTTTTCTGCAAAATCGTAGTTTCAGTGATATAGAATTCTGCTGTTTTCTGTTGACTGTCAATACAATGTTATTAAGTGAATAATATTTATATAATCACAATAGTAAAAGATGTTTATCAGTTTTTACAGTCAATAGCCAGACAAAAATAAAAGATAATTACAATTGCAAGCCATAATGGAAACATGATTAACTTAATATAAAGTAATTACATACAGTTTAGGTGATTGGATAGAGTGCTGTGGTAAATGGAAGTGCACGCATGCATGCATGTTTTCATCCGCCCAGCCTGTCTATATCTGTCGGCTGGTGCATTTAATCCATGTATACTTAAGGTAATTGTTTATATGTATGATTCTCTTATCATTTTCTTAATTGTTTTAGGTTTATTCTGTGTGGGTCTTTCCCTTCTTTTGTGTTTCCTGCCTGGAAAAGTTCCTTTAGCATTTGTTGAAAAGCATTTGGTGGTGCTGAATTCTGTTAACTTTTGCTTGTCTGGAAGGCTTTTAATTTGTCCATCAAATCTGAACAAGAGGCTTGCTGGGTAAAGTATTCTTGGTTGTAGGTTCTTCGCTTTCATCACTTTAAATATATCATAATTCACCTTTCTTTAAATTAGAAATCTGTATGGGTTTCAATGGGTTCTCTGCTTAGGATACTACAAAATCCCTATCAAGGTGTCAGCCAGGCTGGACTCTAATCTAGATGCTCTGGGAAAAATCTGCTTCCAGTCTTTTTCAGGTTGTCAGCAGAATTCAATTCCTCATGCTTGTTGATTGGCCAGGGGTCACTCTCCAGTCCTTATATGTGGACCCTCAGTCTTCAAAGCCAGCAATAGCTCATTAAACCTGACACATCCAAATTCTCCTTCACATCCAAATCTCTCCTGTCCAATCAGCTAGAGAAAGCTGCTTTTTAAGGGCTCATGTAGTTAGATATAGCACATCAGGATAATCTCTCTTTTGATTAATTCAAGGTCTACTGATGAGTAAGCTTAATCACATTTGGAAAAATGTCTTTTGACTATGGTATAGTCATGGGCATGATGTCATATTCATAGGGCAGGAAATCTTGGAGGCCATTTTAAAATTCTGCCTACCCCAAGCTAGATTTTTCAAGAGCAGGGAGCATGTCTTATTTGACTTTTAACCCTCTCATGATAATAAGAAGGGAGGATGATTATATATTTATTATATGTAAAGTATTATGCTAAGCATGTGACTTAACTCACTTAATCCTTAAATAGTCCTTGTAGTGACCCCACTAAACAAATGTAATGTAGAAGCCTTGCCCTGGGTCACAATGCACAGTAGTTAAGTGTTTGAATTCTGGAATTATACCTGGGTTAAATTCTAGCTCTGCTGTGATATAGCTGTGGGATAGGGCCAGGTTTTTTTAACCTCGTGGTTTTGTTTTGTTTTATTTTGTTTTGAAACCTTTAAGATGGCAATAGTTCTCACCTCATAGGATAATTGTGATTATTAAATAAGATAATGCATGTAATGCACAGCCCAGGGCCTAGCATATGTTCTTCCATTGTTTTTATAACCTAACACATAGCATGTAACAAATATAGAAAGAGGAATGAGAAGAAAGAGCTGGTACTTGTGTGTGTGATATGTGTACATACATACAGATGTATCATTTTAAAAGAAAGGCTAACTCTTGCCTCATTTTTACTTTATGCTTGATGAGCACATACTGGAATGACAGTGCCTAAGAATTTATTTGTTGTGTTGTTTAGTTGCTAAGTCATGTCCAGCTCTTTCAAACCCAGGGACTGTAGCCCACCAGGCTCCTCTGACCATGGGATTTCCCAGGCAAGAATACTAAAATGGGTTGCCAGCTAAACCTCTGTCTCCTGCATTGCGGGCAGATTCTTTACTGCTGAGCCATCAGGGAAGCCCATGCACAAAAATTTTAAAGATACTTAAAATATGTCCATATTCTTATTGTCCTTATAATAAAACTCAGAGTTTATAAGATTAAAAAAAATACGTGTTCTTGAGAAGTTCACAGTTTAGTTGGTGGGATCAACTATATTAGAGACTATTGGTATGGCTTACTGCTTAAATTTGCCTGCCTCATATATATACATAGCCAGGCTTCCCAGGTGGCTCAGTGGTAAAGAATCTACTTGCCAATGTAGGACACGCAGATTTGATCCTTGGGTCAGGAAGATCCCCTGGAGAAGGAAATGGTGACCCATTCCAGTATTCTTGCCTTAAAAATTCCATTGACAGGATCCTGGCAGGCTACAGTCCATAGGTTCACAAAGAGTCAGACATGAGTGAGTGAATGAGCATGAGTATATATAACAAATATATCTGTGTACAGACACTTAAAACAGTCTCTACCTACCATCAGTGAACTTAACAAATCAGTTGAAAAGATTAATACGTAAAACAATGATGGATACTATAAAAAAAAAACAGTCACAATAATAGGATTACGCATCTGATTTTAAGTGCTGTGAGAGATCCACAAGGGGTATGACAACTTGTACATAGCAATTTTTCAACAAGTGCAGAAAGCCTTTGTATCTTTTTACTACTAAAATGGTGAATTAAGCAGTATACAGTTACATACTATGAATCTCTTTGATGTCAGAATATGTCATAAAAAGATTTTTCAAATCTAGGAGAAATAAGTAGAAGTCAATTTATTCAACAGGCTATAGGAGTTTAATTTTATACCATTCAAATTTAAGGGAGATGAGTTGTCATGGAAGTTTGTAGAAAGGAATTATTGGATAGGGCAGTTAACCTACTGTTAAGGCAAGAATCAACAAGCAGATTGGTATGACTGAAGGAGGAATGGAAGTAGGGAAATGTTACCATCTGCTGGACCATGAGCAGGGCTTTAATGCCAGTTCAAGAAACTAAGTCAAACTAAGTACGACTCCTGGACACTCATGGGCAAGTCTGGGTCAGTCTCTTGTGGAGTCACTGCTCCTTTCTCCTGAGTCCTGGTGCTCACAGGGTTTTGTTTGTGCCCTCCAAGAGTCTGTTTGCTTAGTCCTGTGTAAGTTCTGGTGGCTCTATGATGGGGTTAATGTCGACCTCCTCCAAGAGGGCTTCTGCCATACCCAAGCTGCTCCCAGAGCACCTGTCCCTTCAGCAGGCCACTGCTGACCCGTACCGCCACAGGAGACACTCAAACACTCAAAGGCAGGTCTGGCTCAGCCTCAAGGTTCTCCTGGTGCGCACCTGGAATGTTAGGTCCATGAATCAAGGCAAATTGGAAGTGGTCAAACAGGAGGTGGCAAGAGTGAACATCGACATTTTAGGAATCTGAACTAAAATGGAAGGGAATGGGTGAATTTAATTCAAATGACCGTTATATCTACTACTGTGGGCAAGAATCCCTCAGAAGAAATGGAATAGCCCTCATACTCAACAAGAGAGTCCATAATGCAGTACTTTGGTGCAATCTCAAAAATGACAGAATGATCTCTGTTTGTCTCCAAGGCAAACCATTCAATATCACAGTAATAAAAGTCTGTGCCCCAGCCAGTAATGCTGAAGAAGCTGAAGTTGAACTGTTCTGTGAAGACCTACAACCTTCTAGAACTAACACCCTCAAAAGACATCCTTTTGATTATAGAGGACTGGAATGCAAAAGTAGAACATCAAGAGATACCTGGAGTAAAACAGGCAAATTTGGCCTTGGAGTACAAAATGAAGTAGGGCAAAGGCTAATAGAGTTTTGCCAAGAGAACACACTGGTCATAGCAAACACCTTCTTCCAACAACACTAGAGAATACACATGGACATCACCAGATGGTCAATACTATAATCAGATTGACTATGTACTTTGCAGCCAAAGATGGACAAGCTCTATACAGTCAGTAAAAACAAGACCAGGAGCTGACTGTGGCTCAGATCATGAACTCCTTATTGCCAAATTCAGACTTAAATTGAAGGAAGTAGGGAAAACCACTAGAGCATTCAGGTATGACCTAAATCAAATCCCTTACGATTATACAGTGAAAGTGACAAATAGGTTCAAGGGATTAGATCTAACAGAGTGCCTCAAGAACTATGGATGGAGGTTCATGACTTTGTACAGGCAGTGAACAAAACCATCCCCAAGAAAAAGAAATGAAAAGCAAAATGGCTGTCTGAGGAACCCTTACAAGTAGCTGTGAAAAGAGAAGTGAAAGACAAAGGAGAAAAGGAAAGATATACTCATTCGAATGCAGAGTTCCAAAGAATAGCAAGGAGAGGTGAGAAAGCCTTCCTCAGCGACCAGTGCAAAGAAATAGAGGAAAATAATAAAGGGAAAGACTAGAGATCTCTTCAATAAAATTAGAGATACCAAGGGAACATTTCATGCAAAGATGGGTTCAATAAAGGACAGAAGTAGTATAGACCTAAAAGAAGCAGAAAATATTAGGAGGTGGCAAGAATACACAGAAGAGCTGTATAAAAAACATCTTTACGGCCCAAATAACTACGATGGTGTGATCATTCACCTAAAGCCAGACATCCTGGAATGTGAAGTCAAGTGGGGCTTAGGAAGCATCACTATAAACAAAGCTAGTGGAGGTGATGGAATTCCAGGTGAGCTATTTCAAATCCTAAAAGATGATGCTGTGAAAGTGCTGCACTCAATATGCCAGCAAATTTGGAAAGCTCAGCAGTGGCCACAGGACTGGAAAAGGTCAGTTTTTATTCCAATCCCAAAGAAAGGCAATGCCAAAGAATGCTCACACAATTGCCACACAATTGCTCACACAATTGCTCACACAGTTGCCACACAATTGCCACACAATTGCACTCATCTCACATGCTAGCAAAGTAATGCTCAAAATCCTTCAAGTTAGGCTTCAATAGTACATGAATTGAGAATTTCCAGATGTTCCAGCTGGATTTAGTAAAGGCAGAGGAACCGGAGATCAAATTGCCAACATCCCTTGGGTCATAGAAAAAGCAAGAGAGTTCCAGAGAAACGTCTGCTTTATTGACTACGCCAAAGCCTTTGACTGTGGATTACAGCAAACTGTGGAAAACTCTTAGAAATGAAAATGCCATACCACCTTCCCTACCTTCTTAGAAATCTGTATGCAGGTCAGGAAGCAACAGTTAGAACTGGACATGGAACAACAGACTGGTTCCAAATTGGGAAAGGAGTACATCAAGACTATATATTGTCACCCTGCTTATTTAACTTACATGCAGAGTACATCATGAGAAATACTGGGCTGGATGAAGCACAAGCTGGAATCAGATTGCTGGGAGAAATATCAATAACCTCAGATATGCAGATGACACCACCCTTATGGCAGAAAGCAAAGAAGAACTAAAGAGCCTTTTGATGAAAGTGAACAATGCAAGTGCAAGTGAAAAAGTTGGCCTAAAACTCAACATTCAGAAAACTAAGATCATGGCATCTGTCCCATCAATTCACGGCAAATAGATGGAGAAACAATGGAAATCCTGAGAGATTTTATTTTGGGGGGCTCCAAAATTACTGCAGATGGTGATTGCAACCATGAAATTAAAAATCTGTTGCTCCTTGGAAGAAAAGCTGTGATCAACCTAGACAGCATATTGAAAAGCAGAGACATTACTCTGCCAACAAAGGTCTGTCTGGTCAACGCCATGGTGTTTCCAGTGGTCATGTATGGACGTGAGAGTTAGACTATAAAGAATTCCGAGCGCCGAAGAGCTGATGCTTTTGAACTGTGGTGTTGGAGAAGACTCTTGAGAGTCGCTTGGACTGCAGGGAGATCCAACCAGTCCATCCTAAAGGAAATCAGTCCTGAATATTCACTGCAAGGACTGATGCTGAAGCTGAAGCTGAAACGCCAATGCTTTGGCCACCTGATGTGAAGAACTGACTCATTTGAAAAGACCCTGATGCTGAGAAAGTACCACAGTTGTCAGATTTAGTGTTAAGAGCACTTAGTTTTATGAATTGGGGAACTGGATTCTAGCCCTTGGAAAAAATCACTAGCCATGTTGTCTTGAGCTATTATTTATCTTTCAACATGTTTATCAGTAGAACCGCTAAAATAGTGTTTGTCTCAAACAAATCTAGAGAGCAGTAGGTTCCTGAATTCATGCCTTTAGAGACTGCAGTCTGTGGGGATGATGCCAAGTGTTTCTCCTTCTCCTAATTCAGCTGGAACAGTTCTAAGTTGATCTGTTTTGCGATTAAACCCCATGAGCTAGTAGTATAAAAGGCATCATTTTACAGGTGAGCAATTTGAGGGACAGAACAATTCAGTAACGATCTCATGGTTTATGAGACAGGATTTGAAAGTAATCAGTAATGATCCAAAGTGAGTGATCAACCTCATTGTACTACAGCCTCTAATAAAGGTGAAATAGCAAAAAAAAAAAAAGAGCATTGAGAGGATGTTTTGCCATAACTAACCTCTAAACTCTTTCTCCCTAGTGATGTGATCACTTGAAGTATTTCTTCATATTAAAGACCCTAATGAAAATTGATGTCATTCACAGTTAGATCCAGCCTATACTATTTGGGTATCATGTCTGGCCCTAGGAGACATTTGGGAGGGAAGGTCTGGGCTTATATAAACCTGACTGTACTAGCAGGCTGTGGAGAGTATTACAATAGAAATATGAAAGGGAGGAAAATATTCCATCTAAGGACTCCTGGGAGGATGAGTATTTGAGCCAGGCTTAAAATATGAGTTGGTTTTCATTAATTGTATTTCTTTTTGATAAAAAGGCAAGAGACAATAATTATTTAAAAAAAAAAAAAAAACAGCAGCACAAGATAAGAAAAATAAGTTGGCTGAATAATCCAGAGGAGTGAAGGGATACTAAGGAAGTTTGGACAGGAAAAGTTGTGGTCCCAGCAGAATACTGATTAAAAGAATAAAGTTTGTTTTCCTAGAGTGGTGACTACATCAACATATTTTAATATTGGGGTGAAAGAATGAATATAGAACTTAAGATCTTAAGAACTGTGGTTCTAAGACAGGAGTAATTTGTGTTCCATGGGAAATTTGGCAATGTCTGGAGACATTTTCAATTGCCCTGATGTGGATTCAGAATACTGCTTGAATCTGGCGGCAAGAAACCAGGAATGCTGCTCAATGTATATAGAAAGTCTTAGGATTGGGCTCTGCAGATATGGGAGAGAGTTTTCTGAGCAAGGGAACAGAAAGAACACCAGGGCAGGAGCATTGAGGTGGCTTAACTTATGTCCACAGATGCTTTTGTTGCAGGAAGGGGGACCCCTTCCAGGGCCCAAAACTGGGCTTTTGTCTAACACTTGGAAAGGAATTGGGGAGACACATGTGCTGACAAAGCAAGAGATTTTATTAGGAAAGGGCACCCGGGTGGAGAGCATTAGGGTAAGGGAACCCAGAGCAGCTCTGTCACATGGCTTGCAGTCTTGGGTTTTATGGTGATGGGATTAGTTTCCAGGTTGTCCTTAGCCAATCATTCTGACTTGTTCAGCCAAGGTGGATGCCAGAGAGAAGGATTCTGGGAGGTGGTTGGACAGATGGTGTCTCCTTTTGACCTTTCCCAAACTCTTTTGCTTGGTGGAGGCTTATTAGTTCCCTGTACCTTACCAGGACCTCCTGTCGTAAAACAACTCATGCAAATGGTTACTATGGTGCCTCGCCAGGGTGGGTGGATTCAATCAGTGTGCTTCCCCTAACACTTTGAGGGCTTCCCTGATAGCTCAGCTGGTAAAGAAACTGCATGTATTGCAGGAGACCATGGATCGATTCCAGGGTCGGGACAATCCCCTGGAGAAGGGATAGACCACCCACTCCAGTATTCTGGCCTAGAGAATTCCATGGATTGTATAGTGACTTTCACTTTCAGTTTCACAGATGCTTTGACACATCTTCAAAGGTAGAGCCTGATTCTCCTCCCTTTGGATTCCAGGATTCACTAGTAATAAATAGAGTATGGTGGAAGTGGTGCTATGTGACTTGTGAAGCTAGTTCAGTTCAGTCAGTCAGTTGTGTCTGACTCTTTGCAACCCCATAGGCTGCAGCATGCCAGGCCTCCCTGTCCATCACCTACTCCTGGAGTTTACTCAGATTCATGTACATTGAGTCGGTGATGCCATCCAACCATCTCATCTGTTGTCCTCTTCTCCCGCCTTCAATCTTTCCCAGCATCAGGGTCTTTTCAAATGAGTCAGTTCTTCACATCAGGTGGCCAAAGTATTGGAGCTTCAGCTTCAGCATCAGTCCTTCCAATGAATATTTAGGACTGATTTCCTTTAGGATGGACTGGTTGGATCTCCTTGCAGTCCAAGCGACTCTCAAGAGTCTTCTCCAACACCACAGTTCAAAAACATCAATTCTTCGGTGCTCAGCTTTCTTTATAGTCCAACTCTCACATCCATACATGACTACAGGAAAAACCATAGCCTTGACTAGACAGACCTTTCTTGGCAAAGTAATGTCTCTGCTTTTTAATATGCTGTCTAGGTTGGTCATAGCTTTTCTTCCAAGGAGCAAGTGTCTTTCAATTTCATGGCTGCAGTCATCATCTGCAGTGATTTTGGAGCCCCCAAAAATAGTCTGTCACTGTTTCCACTGTTTCTCCATCTATTTGCCATGAATTGATGGGACCAGATGCCATGATCTTAGTTTTCTGAATGATGAGTTTTAAGCCAAACTTTTCACTTTCCTCTTTCACTTTCATCAAGAGACTCTTTAGTTCTTCTTCGCTTTCTGCCTTAAGGGTGGTGTCATCTGCATATCTGAGGTTATTGATATTTGTCCCGGCAATCTTGATTCCAGCTTGTGCTTCTTCCAGCCCAGCGTTTCTCATGATTTACTCTACATATAAGTTAAATAAGCAGGGTGACAGTATACAGCCTTGACGTACTCCTTTCAATTTGGAACCAGTCTATTGTTTCATGACCAGTTCTGTTTCTTCCTAATCTGCATACAGATTTCTCAAGAGGCAGGTCAGGGGGTCTGGTATTCCCATCTCTTTCAGAATTTTCCACAGTTTGCTGTATTCCACACAGTCAAAGGCTTTGGCATAGTAAATAAAGCAGAAGTAGATGTTTTTCTGGAACTCTCTGCTTTTTCAGTGATCCAACAGATGTTGGCAATTTGATCTCTGGTTCCTCTGCCCTTTATAAAACCAACTTGAACGTCTGGAAGTTCACGGTTCACATACTGTTGAAGCCTGGCTTGGGGAATTTTGAGCATTACTTTACTAATGTGTGAGATGAGTGCAATTGTGTGGTAGTTTGAGCATTTTTTGGCATTGCCTTTCTTAGGGATTGGAATGAAAACTGACCTTTTCCAGTCCTGTGGCCACTGCTGAGTTTTCCAAATTTACTGGCATAGTGAGTGCAGCACTTTCACAGCATCATCTTTCAGGATTTGAAACAGCTCATCTGGAATTCCATCACCTCCACTAGCTTTGTTCGTAGTGATGCTTTCTAAGGCCCACTTGACTTCACATTCCAGGATGTCTGGCGCTAGGTGAGTGATCACACCATCGTAATTGTCTGGATCATTAAGGTCTTTTTTGTATATTTCTCTGTATTCTTGCCACCTCTTCTTAATATCTTCTGCTTCTGTTAGTTCCACATTACTTCTGTCCTTTATGGAGCTCATCTTTGCATGAAATATTCCCTTGGTGCCTCTAATTTTCTTGAAGAGATCTCTAGTCTTTCCCATTCTATTATTTTCCTCTATTTCTTTGCACTGATCACTGAGGAAGGCTTTCTTATCTCTCCTTGCTATCCTTTGAAACTCTGCATTCAAATGGGTATATCTTTACTTTCCTCCTTTGCTTTTCACTTCTCTTCCTTTCACAGCTAGTTGTAAGGGCTCCACAGACAGCCGTTTTGCGTTTTTGCATTTCTTTCTCTTGGGGATGGTCTTGATCCTTGTCTCCTGTACAATGTCATGAACCTCCATCCATAGTTCATTAGGCACTCTGTCTATCAGATCTAGTCCCTTAAATATAGAGATTCTTGTGAAGCTAGGAAGAAAGGATAACTCATACCTAAGCAGTCTGTCCTGGATCACTCACCTTGAGGGAAGCAGCAGTTACACTCCAACAGTCCTGGAAGAGACCCATGTGAGGAGAAACAGACTTCCCCTCCACAACCAACACCAAGTTTTGAATGAGTACTCACATGCAGATCCAGAAGCCTAGGTAATGGCAGCCTCTTGAGAAATTCTAGGCCAGAACCCTATTATTTCAATCAGTAGGCTTGGGTGGATTTGTTTCCATGGCAATGTATATTTTTAAAAAGCAATACAAGTGTGGGTATGCCACGGGCTTGAAATGGTTGAATTGTGTATGGTTAGGAATTAGTGTCGAGAAGGTGATGGCATCTGACTCCAGTACTCTTGCCTGGAAAATCCCATGGATGGAGGAGCCTGGTAGGCTCCAGTCCATGGGGTCGCGAAAAGTCGGACACCACTGAGCGACCTCACTTTCACTTTTCACTTTCATGCATTGGAGAAGGAAATGGCAACCCACTCCAGTGTTCTTGCCTGGAGAATCCCAGGGACGGAGGAGCCTGGTGGGCTGCCGTCTGTGGGATCGCACAGAGTCTGCCACAACTGAAGTGACTTAGCAGCAGCAGCAGGAATTAGTGAGAAATAAGGTTGACTGGACAAGTGGAGTCAGTTCATGGAAGGCCTTGAATGTCAGACCTAAGTATTTGGCTTTTATGTGGTAGCTGAAGAAATCTGCCATATGGGCTTAGTATGTGCAGATCACATCTGGCTTATTTGCTGTTAGAGTAGAAAGGGTGGAAGTAACTACAGTTAGTCTTGGGGACCATGCTCATCATTAAATTGTCTTTAGAAAAAGAAAAATGAATAACCTATAAATGCCACCCCTACATGTTAAGTTCATGAAAGACAGGGACCACTTTATTAGTCCTGCTTTGTCAATATAAAGGTGCTGAGAAGATCAAGCCTCCCCTGGCTTTGTAAACATATTTTTTGAAGAAGAGAAAAACTTCTCACATGTATCCAGGTCACTAATGTGACACCATTGGCTTGATTTTTTTCTTACCTGCCAGCCTTTTTGCAAGATGAGGGTGACACATTAAATTGTTTTCACCTGCAACATCGTAGTATGACTAGATTTATCAAGTTCTGTTTTCAGTAGGCAAGAGGGAAGGAGAGCCCTAGAGGGCTGTGAAGAGTGACACAGAGCAGTCATCAGATTGAAAGCAGGAAACTATAGGGGCTCAGGGCAAACCTCATTTATATGTGTCCACTTGAATGTATTCCATGATTCCTATTCCCCTCTGGGGGAAATTCAGCCGTGTATTTTGTTTGATTTGGCTGGATTTTTGTTTGCTTGTTTTTATAATTTGTGGTACCAAAAGTGATTTTAAATAGTCACTTGTGAGAGCAGGCCTGCTATCATATCATCCCAGAATCACTCAGAGTATCTCAGGGAAATGAGAATAATGTGCCCAGTATACTTCAACACCTTTATCAAGTCATGCAGCAACATCCCCAAAAAAGTAAATTCAGTGAAAATTTGGGGATATGATTATGCTTGAGATTGATTTCAGCCAAATCAATTACTAAAATAACGTACTTAGACTAAAGAACCCAGAAAGGGTTAGACTAAATGTACCATGAGTCTTATCAATTCCAGTGAAAATAGTCTGTTTAATTTTCTGCCATGAACTTCCTGGGAATCAGCTGATAAGTTGTACAATTTATATACTATCTTTTGGGGAAAAAAAAGGTATGAATTCAGCCAGCACTTTGCTAGTCCCCATTAAAGGTGGTACTCCGTCAGCTGCCTGGGTGTATGAAGAGGAGGATGAAAACAAGTCTTTGTCCTCACAGAGTTTATAGATTGGTTGCATTGATTCATGGGTTTAGTTCGAGTCAAAAAAAAAAAGTATTTGTCTGACCAGTAACCAGCATTGAAATAACAGTGGTACAGTGGGTTTAGTTTTGTTTCCGCCACAGAGCCTCATTTCCAGGTAAAATCTTATGTAGGCTTTTTAATATGTAAAATAGGTCAAAGTGGAGCTAGCCTGGGGTGGGAAGGGAGTGCAGGGTCCTTGACTTGTATCCTACTTTGTCATCCATCTCCCTACTTCCTAGCAGGCCCAGAACCTTCTCATAGGACCTTGGGGTTCCCCAAAACAATTTGAGAATGTCCCACCTAGTGTATTGTTTGAGTTGGTGAAGTATTGCTGGATATTCACTTTAGAAGCCGATGAGCTTTAGATTAACTTTTTTTCTTTTTTAAAATTAATTGACCTTCTAGAACCTTACATTTTAACTGCTCAGGACTAGATTACTCAGTAGGCAAAAACAAGCAACACTCAATCCAACAAAACCTACACACATGGAAGAGACAGACCAGATTTTTTAATAAGAAACTATTAATTCCATCACATGTATAATATTTGTATTTATGAGCTGGTATAGAATTGTTTTTGAATTATATAGAGTGGAGGGAGGAAGGCACCAAAATTTTCAGTGCTTCAAGTCTTCCAAGGGCTTCCTTCCCTACTAACTGTTGTTGTTTAGTCACTGAGTTGTGTCCGACTCTGTGACCCATGGCCCACGAGGCTCCTCTGTCCATGGCATTTTCCAGGCAAGAATACTGTAGTGGGTTGCCATTCCCTTCTCCAGGAGATCTTCCTGATCCAGGGGTTGAACCTGCACGTCAGGGATTGAGCCACAGGGAAGCCCTGCCCACTAGTTGGCCCTCAACTAATTCTTGAGCCTATGACTCCAGGAGAGAACGTATCTCCTTAAACCACACATCCTCTCTGACAGGGCTGGTAGCCACATTTCCTATTGTACCAACACCCACTCCAGTTAGCAAACAGAAGAACGCAAAGATGTTCGCTGTGTTCTGTCTTCCTCCATGGTGGCAAAGTTTTCATATTTGTCCCGTTCAAGTCAAGAGCAGTTCCCTTCATCAGTTCTGTTTCTAATAAGTCACTCATTTAACTTGTCCCTTTAGCAAAACTTCATGTGGGTACATAGAAAGGAACATTTAGTGTATCTGGGCATTAAGTAGAAACTGTAACTGAATTATAGAATATTTCCCCAATTTAAAATAAAAGAAGTACAAGATGAATGTTTATATGTAAGAATGAATGGGCTTCCCTGGTGACTCAGATAGTAAAGAATCTGCCTGCAAAATAGGTGAAAGTGAGATCCCCTAGGCAGAGCAGCCAGGCATGGAGTGGAGAAAAGCAAAGGTGTGATGACCCAGCTCTCTCCCATGGTTCATCACATTTTACACTCTCCTTCCATTGTGCCAAAAGAGCACTACTCTGGGTTCTAGTCCCAAGGGTGCTGCTGTCACTGACTGACTTTAGGCTAGTATCTAAGTCTGCTAAGCCTCAAACCCTGTAAAATGATAATAATAGGACCTTCCTCAGAGTGTTGTTGCAAGGATTCAATGAGAAACTGTATGTAAAACTATGTCTAAAGTGCCAAGAAAACAGTAAGTATACAATAAATGTTAGCTACTAAGGCTATTATTAGTGTACCAACCACTGAAGTTGTTCTGAGCACAAGAAATACCTGATACACTAGGAAACAGCTGAGCTTGGGGTGGCTACAAGGTAAAAAGCTAGCAGTAATATATAATCATACCATGAACTCTGATGTTAGGTTTACCTGGACTCTTCCTTAAAAACCAACCAACCCAAGAGCCCCTCCTTCGATGTCTCACCACAGTTTGAAAGTAAGGCAAGTCTTTACCAAAAGAACTTTGTAAAATTGAAGTATAGTTGATTTCTAATGTTGTATTAATTTCTCATATAACAGCAAAGTGATTCAGTTACACACATAGGTAAATTCTTTTTATATTCTTTTCCATTATGGTTTATCGCAGGATTCTAAATATAGTTTCTTGTGCTATACAGTAAGACCTTGTTGTTTATCCATTCTGTATATAATAATTTGCATCTGCTAATCCCAAACTCCCAATCTACCCCTCCTTTTGCCCTCCCTCTTGGCAACCACAAGTCTGCCCTCTGTGCCTCTGAGTCTCTTTCTGTTTTGTAGATAAGTTCAGTCGTGTCATATTTTAGATTCCACTTATGAGATATGATATGGTATTTATTCTTTTTCCAGCTTCACTTAGTATTATAACCTCTAGTTGCATCCATGTTGCTGCAAATGACATTATTTCATTCTTTTTATGGCTGAGTAATATTCCTATGTGTGTGTACCACATCTTCTTTTATCCATTCATCTGTCGATGGATATTGAGTTTGTTTCCACGTTTCAGTTGTTGTGAATAGTTCTACTATGAACATAGGGGTACATGTATCTTATTATAGTTTTGTTTGGATATATATTCAGGAGTGGGATGGCTGGATCACATGGCAATTGTATTTTTATTTTTTTAGGAACCGTCATACTGTCTTCCATAGTGACTGCACCAATTTACATTCTCACCAACAGTGCAGTGGGCTTCCTAGGTGGCACTAGTAGTAAAGAACCTGCCTGCCAGTGCAGGAGACATAAGGGACACCAGTTCAGTCCCTGTGTCGGGAAGATCCCTGGAGGAGGGCATGGCAACCCACTCCAGTATTCTTGCTTGAAGAATCCCATGGACAGAGGACCCTGGCAGGCTATAGTCCAAAGGGTCGCAAACAGTAGGACATGACTGAAGTGACTTAGTGTGCATGCATGCGACAGTGTGGGAGGGTTCCCTTTTCTCCACACCATCTACAGCATTTGTTATTTGTAGACTTTTAAATATGGCCATCCTGACCAGTGTGAGACAGTACCTCATTGTTGTTCTGATTTCTGTTTCTCTAATAATTAGCGGTTTCAGCATCTTTTGTGGGTTTCCCAGGTGGATCAGTGGGTAAAGAATCCACCTGCAATGCAGGAGACACAGGCAGACGCAAGTTCAGTCCCTGGGTCGGGAAGATCCCCTGGAGAAGGAAATGGCAACCCACTCCAGTATTCTTGTCTGGGAAATCCCATGGACAGAGGAGCCTGGTGGGCTATAGTCCATAGGGTCCCAAAGAGTCGGACACGACTGAAGCAAGTTAGCACTGAGCATCTTTTCATGTGCATGTTGGCCATCTGTATGTCTTACTTGGAGAAATGTCTTTTTAAGTCTTCTGCCAATTTTTTGATTGGGTTGTTTATTTTTATTATTATTTTTATTTGCTATTGAATTGTATGAGCTGTTTGTATATTTTGGAAATTAAGCCCTTGTTGGTCACATCATTTAAAAATATTTTCTCCCAATCTATAGGTTGTCTTTTCATTTTGTTATGTCTCCTTTGCTGTACAAAACCTTGTAAATTTGATTATGTCCTGTTTGTCTATTTTTGCCCCAAGAGCAATTTTTGGATCAGAGATAGAGGAACTGATTGAACCAAATGCTTATTAGCTTAGGACTCAATGCCAAAGTGCCAGTCAACTTGGAGAGGTTGCCAATCAAAAATGTGAGTTTTTATTTTTACTCTGGAGGTCATATTTATGATAAATTATAGAAGCAAGAAGTGTCAAGTTAAATTATGTAAGACGAAACAAGAGTTGTCTGAAGTTGGCACTTAAATCAGATGTGTCGGTGGCAAATTAATTAGAACACAGAGGTAAGAGCAATGGGAAAGTTTTTAGCGAGGTTTCTGGAGACTTGGGAGGCGGGTGGTAGGGGTCCTGGGCTGACTGTTGACCTGGTCTACCTTTTAAATTTGACAGCTGTTTGACCAGTGAATGGTAATATTTCTAATGAGGCAAGAGAATATCTGGTAAAAGCTATACTTTAATTCTCTCTTCAGTAATTAACAAGGCCTATTTTCTTTACTTAGCTCTGGTTCAAGAACGTTGTTAAATAATTATAAAATATAAATAGAATATTAGCATCTTGGGTGTATTTGGTTGTTGAGAAATCTTTCTGTTGAGAATATGTAACTTCACAATTGCTGTACGTATTTTAAGTTCCTTAGGCTAGAAAGGAACCTCAGAGGCAATCTATTTCAACCTCCTTCCCAAGGCAGAATCACTCCCCCAACCCATAATATCCATCTATTCCAGCCTCTAGTTTGCCATACTTCTTTTGTTTATTTTTTAATTTTTAGATTGTGTGTTTAGAACATTCAGCCTGATTTCTTAGAAGTTCCAGTTCTAAGAAAGGTTGTCTTTTTTTTAAGTTGGATGGCATTTTAATTTCAAAACGCCTGAACTATCAGCCTAGTTTCAACTTGTCTTACATATTCAGTTGGCTCATCTTTTCTGAAACTTGTAACCTTTTCCTCTGACTACCCTTTGTGATTCTGACTGGCAATGACTTTCTGGTTTCCTCTTCACCTTTGTGAGAGTAAAGGCTTTTTTTTTTTTTTTTTTTTCAAAATTATAATAATCAACTGCATAATCTCCAGAAACAAATACTGCCATCAATCTCCAAATTCCTCTTCACATAGCATCTCAAATACAACATTAGAGCAGTCACACAAAATTTAAAATACAATGTAGCATTTCTCTGGCAGAACATAAGCTTCATGAGGGAAAAGACATGTGTTATCTTGTATTCTTAGCCCCTAATACAGTACCCAACACACAATAACGGCTTTAGAAGAATTCTTGAGAGGCGTTGAATGAACGCTTTGTAGAGCTGTTGCTGCTTATGATTTTCCATTCAGAATTTACCAGTAACTTTCTTTTAAAGATGTCTGCTGTTTAGACAGTCACTTCATTGTTCATTAGTACATGTCTTTGGTAAGTATGTCTCCTGTGAAGAGAAATATTAAAACAAATTATTATGGCATTCAGTAGTGGTATTTCAGTTACTCAACTAATCCACCCACTGATAGAGTGAACTGTGAATTAAATGCTTTGAAGAATAAAGTCAAGTAAATCTTTATAAAAAATCAAAGGCTGAGGAAATCTTGTTTGACAGAAGGCATGAACAAAAATGCTAAAATGAATACTATTTAGGGAGAAACACTCATTTTAACAGCAGACTAAATGAGGAGTAATAGTTCAAGAGTATCAAAATGCCTTATGTGATCAAAACGCAGAAACAGCTTATTTTTACTATGTCTTTTAATATTCCAGGACTCATAATATTCTACCTACATGAGCACCTGTCTTTTGTGGTAACTCAAAGTATTTGAACACCTTATCTAATCCAACCTCAAATTTCCTGTGAGGTAGGTAAGCACTGAGAGCTCTTGGTACTGTTTTCAAGATGTGACAAGTAAATTAGAGAGACTGTTTACACACTCTAAATTTCACAGAAGCCTTAGGGGGGAATTGAAGCTAGGAATTACCAGTTGATTCCCAGTCGTAGATATCATTATCAGAGTTCAAAAGGACATTGTTGATAACTTGATCCAACACAGGCTTTCCTGGTAAGACTTGTGGTGACTTGGTTCATTTCACCAACCACACAAATTTTATGTAACTTTTAAATCATATAAAAAATATAGGACACAGTTTTATATGTGTTTATACATATATATATATATATGTATAAATACATGACATAGAAGGGTATTAAAATTTTAAAACAAACAAAAGATTTGTATTACTCCCTCCTCTCATATCCCAGCATCACTTTTGAAGATTCTCGTTACCCAGACATAGCCATTAACAGTTATAATATTTATTTATATCCAGAATCCAACAAGTTACCACATCCATGTTGCTTCCACCCTAATTCAGACCACCATAATCCGTTGCTTGAATTGTGGCAATTGTCTGCCAACTGCCCTCCCCACTTCTCTTTAACTTACTGTTATCTATACTTATAGCAGACAGGGCTCCTGGGAAGACACCAGTTAGATTATATCTCTTCCATACTCAAAAGTCATTCAAGGCTCCCCATTCGATTCAGAGTGAAAGCCAAATGACCAATAAGTCTCTATACATTATACTGGCCCCTTACCTCTGTAACTCTATCTTCTGCTCTTGAGATGCCTCACTCTGTTTGCCTTAGACATTCTGGCCTTTTAGCAATCTTGAACATGCCAGGCATGTTTCTGCCTCAGAGCTTTTGCACTTGCTATTTCTTCTACCTGAAATGTTCTTGCCCCAGTTAGCT
The DNA here is from genome assembly GCF_023091745.1 of Budorcas taxicolor. NCBI lineage: Eukaryota > Metazoa > Chordata > Mammalia > Artiodactyla > Bovidae > Budorcas > Budorcas taxicolor. Next base: position 27,405,388 of record NC_068914.1, read on the forward strand.
TCCCTTCCTTCCTGTCTTAATTTAAATGTAAACTTTTTAATGAGTCCTTCCCTAGCCACCCTTGGAGAAGGAAATGGCAACCCACTCCAATATTCTTGCCTGGAGAATTCCATGGACAGAGGAGCTTGGTGGGCTACAGTCTACAGGTCTCAAAGAGTCAGACACGACTGAGCAACTTCACTTTCCCTAGCCACCCTACTTAAAATTGTTACTCTGTTCCCAAACTCATACTTTCTATACCCTTCCTTCAGTTTTCTCCTTAAAATTCATTTTTACTTGTTTGTCTTACTGGTCATCTAGAGATAGATGGCTTCCAAATATAATTACAGTAACTCCCATCCCACATACTCTTCTCTAATGTGACGTTGCTGCTCCCCACCCCTGCCTTCAAGAAATGGAGTGTTTCCCCTCCACTTGAATCTGGGCTTCTGTCCTCCGTTTTTGCAATACTTCCTCTTGGAGGCCAATAGCCAAGTGAGAAAACCAACTACCTTAAGACCACCACACTGTAAGGAGGGCCAGGCTAACCAAGTGGAGAGAGGCCATATACAGATGAGTACCCCGTGGCTCCAGACATAGTAAAGTCTTATTCCACATTGAGCAGAGGCATCTTGAACTTTCTATCCCAATAGCCATCAGATGAATGGAGTCAAGTGAATGACCCACTATCTGATACTACATGGAATGGAGTTGTCAAGCCAGGCCCTGGATTCCTAAATCATAGAATTTTGAGGAAATAGAAGATTGTTTGAAGACACTGTGTCTTGGGGTAGTTTATGAAGCAGCAATAGATATGTGAAACATTCCGACACTAAAATATGAGCTCCATGAGGACCTGGATTTTTTGTTGGTTTTGTTGACTGCTGTATCCCCGGTGTCCCCACTAGTGTTTGTAACAAGTTAGGTGCTCAGTAGGCATCTGTTGAGTGAACAAATCGAGAGAAAGAGAACATAATGACAGGAACATTACTAGCAGGTCAGAGTTTCCTTCTGATGCCATAAAACAATAGGATATGGCACTGTATTCTTAGGAAAACCAGCTTCACAGACATCATTTTCAAACTTTTTATTGGAGATGTTAAGTGAAACTTTTAATGAACCATATCACCTTTTAAGATGAAATTTGTCTTTCTAAATATAAAAGTGACTCAGATACGTGGTAGAATTTTTAAACAGCACAAGAAGCTGTACCATGAAAAGTGAGCCTCATTTTTATCCCTCGGCTAAGTTCCTTTGGTAATAGAAAGTGTTGTAGTCACAATGAGGCCTAAGATTATCACTCTACATAGTATTTAAAGAGGGTTCCCTAAATATACCAAAACAGCGTTTAGCCCCCATTTACTGAATATCTACTATAGCCACCCATTTAGTCCTTCAGTTCAGTTCAGTGGCTCAGTCATGTCCGACTCTTTTGCGACCCCATGAATCGCAGCACGCCAGGCCTCCCTGTCCATCACCAGCTCCTGGAGTTCACTCAGACTCACGTCCATCGAGTCAGTGATGCCATCTAGCCATCTCATCCTCTGTCGTCCCCTTCTCCTCCGGCCCCCAATCCCTCCCAGCATCAGAGTCTTTTCCAATAGTCAACTCTTCGCATGAGGTGGCCAAAGTACTGGAGTTTCAGCTTTAGCATCATTCCTTCCAAAGAAATCCCAGGGCTGATTTCCTTCAGAATGGACTGGTTGGATCTCCTTGCAGTCCAAGGGACTCTCAAGAGTCTTCTCCAATACCACAGTTCAAAAGCATCAATTCTTTGGCGCTCAGCCTTCTTCACAGTCCAACTCTCACATCCATACATGACCACAGGAAAAACCATAGCCTTGACTAGACGGACCTTAGTCGGCAAAGTAATGTCTCTGCTTTTAAATATGCTATCTAGGTTGGTCATAACTTTTCTTCCAAGGAGTAAGCGTCTTTTAATTTCATGGCTGCAGTCACCATCTGCAGTGATTTTGGAGCCCAAAAAAATAAAGTCTGACACTGTTTCCACTGTCCTTACACAACCCAATAAGGTAGATAATATCATTTTATAGATGAAGAAATTGAGGCTTGACTAGTGATGTAGCTTGACCAACAGTAAACACTTTGGAAGTGATAGATTCAAGGTCTAATTCCCAAGCTATGCTTAACTTTTTTCCTTCATTGCCTCAGTTACAGAGATTGACCTCTTTATCAAGTGCCACATTGTTATATTCCATTGAAACAATCTTTTGTGCATTTTAGGCTGGAACAAATGAGTAAATATATTGAAGATATTGGGAGCCAGGTTTCCCACTATTGGGGAAGGGAGTTATAAGTATGGAAAGGGAAAAGTAAAGGGTAAAATATATCCTACTGTGATAGATTAGAATTGGAAGCATCACTATGAACCCATTTCTATTATATATCTATCTGTATCTTAGCTCTATTCACTTAGAGTGCCTGTATATAAAGACATACCAGTAGAAATGAATGTGCTCAGATCTTGCTTCTAAATACTGTTCTCCAAAAAAGGAACTGGAGCTCCTTATAAACGTGACTGAGTCTCTTGCTAGCATAGGGACAGCACAAGATGAGTCTGGAATGTCTTACTGCATCTAGAAAGTAAGAAAGTGCTCCCAGTAGCCAAAGCTGAAACTATTTGAGCAACAAAATAAAGTAGTCTTGGATTGTGACAAGAGTATAAAATAACTATTCATGGATTCATACTGACAAAAATGAATGAGTAAATAGCAAGGCTTCCCAGGTGGCGCTAGTGGTAAAGAACCCACCTGCCAATGCAGGAGATCCAGGAATTGTGGGTTTGATCCTTGGGTTGGGAAGATCCCCTGGAGGAGGAAATGGCAACCCATCCCAGTATTCTTGCCTGGAAGATCCCATGGACAGTGGAGCCTGCTGGGCTACAGTCCGTCAGGTCACAAAGAGTTGGACACAACTGAAGTGATTTAGCATGCATGCATGCACAAATAGCAAAGGAGAATTCCAGTATACCTTTATATGTGTTATACATTTGTAATTCATGTAGATACCCCTCTCTCAAGGAGGTGGAATATAACTTCCCATTGCATAAGCTGGGACTACACACAGTGACTTCCTGCCAAAGAGTACAATATGGAAAGAAGGAAGGAGAGTGGTGAGACATGGTAAAACACTACCTCATCTAGGCGAGCTGTTTCAGTTGGCCCCAGTTTTCCTATGACATACCTCAGACATTGTACTTTTGTTTGAGCACTTCCTCATTTTCTGGCACTACAAAATTCTCCAGGCTCATCTGTGTATTTCCTGCCCCAATCCTAGAATCAGCCATTTCTCCAAGGAGCCCTGGTTCGTTTTATTGGGGAATGGTGTTAGAAACCAAAATCTGATAGCTCACTGTGCTCATTGTTACTGAGGTATCCTTGCTTGTAGCTCTCTCTACTGACAGAGTTAGAAAATATATGTGTATATACTAACATATGTATTTTCAAAGAATTTATGCTCTTCATCCAACCAGTCAAATTTATTGATATAGCACTGATTTGTTTCTTTTCTTATTTTTCTGATTAGTCTGACTAGAAGTTTATTAATTTTACTGTTCTCAAAAAATCAGTTTTTATTTTATTGATTTTTTAATTGCCTCTGCATTTTCGGGGTCATTTATTTTCACTTAATCCTGTATTATTTTTCTTCTGCTCACTTTGAATTTCATTTGCTCTTTATTTTCTAATTTCTTAAGGTGAAAGCTGAGGTCACTAATTTGTGACTGTTCTTTTTTCTTTTTTTTTTTTTATTACAGGCATGTAGTGCATGAATTCTCCTCTAATTACAGCTTCGTGTGTTAGTTGCTCAGTCATGTCTGACTGTTTGTGACCCCATGTACTGTAGCCTGCCAGGCTCCTCTGTCCGTGGAGTTCTCCAGGCATGAACACTGGAGTGGGTTGATATTTCCTTCTCCAGGATTACAGCTTTAGCAGAAGACTATTATTTAGTTTCTAAACATTTTATGATTTTCTACAGATCTTTCTGGTATTGATTTCAAATTTAATGCCACTGTCAGAGATCATGCTGTATATAGACTGAATTCTTTTAAGCATGTTGAGATTTGTTTTAGGGCGCAGAATGGTGTGTCTCTTGATAAGTGTTCTATGTACATGCACTTAAAAAGAATGTATATTCTGTCATTGAGTGGAATGTTCTATAAATGTCAATTAAGTTCAGTTTTGCTGTTCAACTCTTCTATGTACCTGTTATCCACCTTTTGTCTGCCGTTTTAGTCAATTATTGAGAGAGGGATAGTGAAATCCCTAACTCTAATAATGGATATATTTATTTTTCTTTGCAGTTTTATCACTTTTTACTCATCTATCTTAAAAATCCATTATTGGTTTCATAAAAGTTTAGGATTTTCATATCTTCATGATGAACGTATTCCTTTTTCTTTGTGAAATGACTTTCTTTCTCCTTGTCACTAACTTTGCTCTGTGCTCTGAAATTTACTTCATCTGATATTAACATAGTCACTCTTACATTCTATTGATTAATGTTATCCTGGTGCTTCTCATTTAAGCCTTTTACATTTTTTTTTTTTACATTTAACTCCATTTGTTCTTTATATTTTAAGCAAGTTTCTTCTAGGATTAAACAGTTAAGGTCTTGCTTTTTCATCCAGTCTGACAATCTCTGCCATTTAATTAGTATGTTTATTTAGGTCATTTACATTTAAGGTGATTTTTTTATATGACAAAGTTTAAATCTTATATTTTGCTATTGTTTTCTACTCAAGCCATTAGTTCATTGCTTCCTCTTCCTCTTTTTTTGCCTTCTTTTAGACGAACAAGGTATTATTATTGCTATTATTATATCTTGTCACCTTTGTTGGCTTATTAACTTTAGGTAACTCTTGTTGTTTTAATGATTCTTTTAGAGTGTGTAATAAAGACTAACTTGTTAGACTAGCAATTGAATTTCTCTGCTGTATCACTGCTTTAAAAGGTAGAAATAGCATTTTTAAGTATCTACTATGTGCCAGGTACTGTTCAGCATGTGTAATAGCTTGTAATTTGTTCATGTAATACAACAAGACTGTGACGTATGGACTGTTGTTTTCATTTTGCACATGTAAAAACAGGCCTGAGAGGTTGACTTGCTCAAGGTTACACAGCTAGTAAATTGTTGAGTCTGGATTAACCTACTCTTTCCTTAGCTCTGTATCTCTGAGTCTAAGTAAATTAACAGTGATGACTTCAAAGCAATACTATATGTGGTAACTGCTTCCTTTGAACATTTTTCTTTATATAATTGTTTTTATTTTTTATTGTTTTAACTTTCAAATCTATTTGTGGTAGCTAAGAATTAAGAGTTTTCTTGCATTCTTAATCTTATGTGATTTGGGAAATTGCCTTACCACATGGCTCTATCCACGGCCTTCTCAGTTCCTGCAAAGTAATCCATCAAACAGAAACCAGAACATTCATTGTTCTAAATATTCTTCCACTAGAGGTTATATTGAGCTCTATAATTTCTGAGGGTTTTTAAACCAGTTTTACCAGACTGAGTTTTAAAATTCTCCCCAAAACAAATTATAAGCATAACAGTTAAATTTGTTTATAATTTTAAAAATTTGATGTCTCTCTTTTAATATGGATGTGTACATTATTATTGCCAAGATGTTACACCCAAAGAATAAGATTTAATTGCTGAATTATGTCAGCTAATATGAATGCACATTTAACAGGTTGGTATACAACTGGTTTTCTAAGTATGGTCCACAAAACCTTGGCAATAGTGGTAATGGAAGAGACCCTTTAAGCAATATGAGAAAACAAAACTATTTTCATAATAACACTGAAAATATAATTTGCATAGTTTATTATGTTGACATTTACACTGATGGTTTGAAAAAGCACTAATGGATAAAACTACTGGCATGTTACCAGGAACACCAGACTGTATTTAATAGTCACAATTCCTTCACTATCATGTGGGAGAAAAAAAAAATTTTTGTTAAATATCCCTGATGGATTAGTAAAAAATTTGGGGATTCTCTGGTGGCTCAGATGGTAAAGAATCTGCCTGCAATGCAGGAGACCTTGGTTCAATCCCTGGGTTGGGAAGATCCTCTGAAGGAGGGTATGGCAGCCCACTCCAGTATTCTTGCCTGGAGAATCCCCATGGACAGAGGAGCCTGGTGGACTACAGTCCATGGGGTTGCAAAGAGTTAGACACGACTGAGCAGCTAAGCACAGCACAGCACAATAATTTTATTAAACACTGATGCTTGGTTACATGTGTTTTTAGTATTCTGATGAAATAGAAAATATGAATATTCCTATATTTCATAATTAGGAATATGAATGAAGTACTCCTCTGTACCAAAGTGTGACAGTTTTCTCAAGGAAAAGCACTTATATGGTTTCTTGTGTTGTGAGCTCAACTATGCTTTTTATTTTTATATGGAACATTTTTACTTAAAAGAACAACTGACAGGCAAATTATGGTTATTTGGACTTGTTTCTTTGGCAGACATTTTCTCAAAATGGATGAAGTCAGTCTGTCTCTACAAGACATGCAATTGAAAATATTTGTTTCCAATGCTGAAATTTAAGATTTCAAATAAACATTAGAATTTTGGAAAACTAGTATCTGTTACCATGAATGTGAACAGTTTCCCAAGACTTAAATCTTTTATGAAAAGATTGGTAGTGATATTAGATGCTATGAGTTTTACATATTGTTTAATGAAATTCATCAACATTTGGAAAATCTACATAACTCAGCCAACCAGTATTTTCCAAATGACCTCATGATCTTACAAAATCCTGCATAGGTAAAATTGCAATATAAACTAATGTATACTATTGTAACAGAGTACAAAATTTTCATTGATATGATTTCAAATTGCATTTATCTCTTGTTAGACTTCCACATAGTATCAAGAAACATTATCTATGAGTATATTAAAAAGCTACTAAAATGCCCCTGTCTTTACCAAATACCTATCTATGTGAGGCCAGTTTCCTTATTTTTTCTTTTTTTAAAAAATTAATTTATGTTTTAATGAAGGATAATTGCTTTAGAGAATTTTGCTGTTTTCTGTCAAACCTCAACATGAATCAGCCACAGGTATATTTATATCCCTCCCTTTTGAAACTCCCTCCCATCTCTCTCCCCATCTCACCCCCTAGTTTGATACAGAGCCCCTGTTTGAGTTTCCTGAGCCATACAGCAAATTACCATCACCTATCTATTTTACATATGGTAATGTACGTTTCCATGTTACTCTTTCCGTACATCTCACCCTCACCTCCCCTCTCCCTATGTCCATAACTCTGTTCTCTATATCTGTTTCTCCATTGCTGCCCTGTAAATAAATTCTTCAGTACCATTTTTCTAGATTCTGTATGTATGTGTTAGAATACGGTATTTATCTTTCTCTTTCTGACTTACTTCACTCTGTACAATAGGTTCTAGGTTCATCCACCTCATTAGAACTGACTCAAATGCATTCCTTTTTATGGCTGAGTAATATTCCATTGTGTATATGTACCACAACTTCTTTATCCATTCATTTATCAATGGAGATCTAGGTTGCTTCCATGGTCTAGCTATTGTAACTAGTGTTGCAGTGAACAGTGGGATACATGTGTTTTTTCAATTTTGGTTTTCTCAGGGTGTATGCCTAGGAGTGGGATTGCTGGGTCTAATGGTGGTTTTATTCCTAGTTTTTTTTAAGGAATCTCCATAGTGTCTTCCATAGTGGCTGTATCAATTTACATTCCCAACAGTGCAAGAGTGTCCCTTCCCTTTTGCCCACACCCTCTCCAGCATTTATTGTTTGTAGACTTTTGGATGAGGGTCATTCTGACCGGTGTGAGATGATATCTCATTGCAGTTTTGATTTGCATTTCTCTAATAATGAGCAATGTTGAGCATCTTTTCATGTGTTTGTTAGCCATCTATATGTCTTCTTTGGAGAAATGTCTGTTTAGGTCTTTTCCCCACTTTTTGATTGGGTTGTTTGTTTTTCTGGTATTGAGTTGTATGAGCTGCTTGTATATTTTGGAAATTAATGCTTTGTCATGGCAACCCACTCCAGTGTTCTTGCCTGGAGAATCCCAGGGACGGGGGAGCCTGGTGCACTGCCATCTATGGGGTTGCACAGAGTCGGACACGACTAAAGCAACTTAGCAGCAATCCTTTGTCAATTGTTTCATTTGCTATTATTTTCTCCCATTCTGAGGGTTGTCTTTTCACCTTGCTTGTGGTTTCCTTTGCTGTGAAAAAGCTTTTAAATTTAATCAGGTCCCACTTGTTTCCTATTGTTTTTATTTCTATTACTCTAGGAGGTGGGTCATAGAGGATCTTGCTTTGATTTGTGTCATCGAGTGCTCTGCCTATGTTTTCCTCTAAGAGTCTTATAGTTTCTGGTCTTACATTTAGGTCCCTAATCCATTTTGAGTTTATCTTTGTGTATGGTGTTAGGAAGTGCTCTAATTTCATTCTTTTACATGTAGCTGTCCAGTTTTCCCAGCACCATTTATTGAAGAGGCTGTCTTTGCCCCATTGTATATTCTTGCCTCCTTTGTCAAAAATAAGGTACCCATAGGTGCATGGGTTTATTTTTGGGCTTTCTATCTGGTTCCATTGGTCTATGTTTCTGTTTTTGTGCAGTGCCATACTGTCTTGATGACTGTAGCTTTGTAGTGTAATATGAAGTCAGGAAGGTTGATTCCTCCAGCTCCATTCTTCTTTCTCAAGACTGCTTTGGCTATTCAGGATCTTTTTTATTTCCATATGAATTGTGAAATGTTTTGTTCTAGTTCTGTGAAAAATGCCATTGGTAATTTGATAGGGATTGCATTAAGTCCGTAGATTGCATTTGATAGTATAGTCATTTTTACAATATTGATTCTTCCTACCCAGGAACATGGAGTATCTCTCCATCTGTTTATGTCATCTTTTATTTCTTTCATTAGTGTCTTATAATTTTCTGTGCACAGTTCTTTTGTCTCCTTAGGTCAGTTTATTCCTAGATATTTAATTCTTTTTGTTGCAGTGGTGAATGGGATTGATTCCTTAATTGTTCTTTCTGATTTTTCACTGTTAGTATATAGAAATGCAAGTGATGTCTATGTATTGACTTTGTATCCTGCGACTTTGCTAAATTCACTGATTAGCTCTAGTAATTTTCTGATACTATCTTTAGGGTTTTCTATGTACAGTATCATGTCATCTGCACACAGCGAGACCTTTACTTCTCTTCTGATCTGGATTCGTTTTATTTCTTGTTCTTCTCTTATTACTCTAGCTAGGACTTCCAGAACTATGTTGAATAATAGTGGCCAAAGTGGACACCCTTGTCTTGTTCCTGATCTTAGGGGGAATGCTTTCAGTTTTTCACCACTGAGAATAATGTTTGCTGTAGGCTTATCAATATGACCTTTACTATTTTGAGGTAGGTTCCTTCTATGCCCATTTTTTGAGGAGTTTTAATCATAAATGGATGCTGAATTTTCCCAAAGGCTTTTTCTGCATCTATTGAGATGATCATATGGTTTTTTATCTTTCAGTTTGTTAATGGTATGTCACATTGATTGATCTCCATATATTGAAGAATCCTTGCATCCCTGGAGTAAACCCAACTTGATCATGGTATATGAGCTTTTTGATGTGTTGCTGAATTCTGTTTGCTAAAATTTTGTTGAGGATTTTTGCATCTATGTTCATCAGTGATATTGGCCTATAGTTTTCTTTTTGTGTGTTGTCTTTGTCTGATTTTAGTATCAGGGTGATGGTGGCCTCATAGGATGAGTTTGGAAGTGTTCCTTCCTCTGCAATTTTTTGAGAGTTTTAGAAGGATAGGCATTAGCTCTTCTCTAAATGTTTCGTCTTGTGAAGCCATCTGGTCCTGGGCTTTTGTTTTTTGGGAGATTTTTTATCACAGCTTCAATTTCAGTGCCTGTAATTGGGTTGTTCATAATTTTTATTTCTTCCTGGTTCAGTCTTGGAAGATTGAACTTTTCTAAAAATCTGTCCATTTCTTCCAGATCATCTATTTTATTGCCATATAGTTGTTCTTAATAGTCTCTTATAATCCTTTGTATTTCTACATTGTCTGTTGTAACTTCTCCTTTTTAATTTCTAATATTGTTGATGTGATTCTTCTCTCTTTTTTTCTTGATGAGTCTGGCTAAGGGTTTGTCAATCTTCTCAAAGAACCAGCTTTTAGTTTTATTAATCTTTACTGTTGCTTCTTTCATTTCTTTTTCATTTATTTCTGCTCAGATCTTTATGATTTCTTTCCTTCTACTAATTTTGGGGTTTTTTTCTGCTTCGTTTTCCAGTTGCTTTAGGTGTCTATTTGATGTTTTTCTTGTTTCTTGAGGTAGGATTGTATTGCAATAAATTTCCCTGTTAGAACTGGTTTTGCTGTATCCCACAGGTTTTGAGTTGTCTTGTTCTCATTGTCATTTTTTTCCAGAATTTTTTCCCCTTTTGATTTCTTCAATAACCTTTTGGTTATTTAGAAACATGTTATTTAAGCTCCATGTGTTTGTGTTTCTTAGGTTTTTTTTTCTTGTAATTGATATCTAGTCTCATAGCATTGCGGTCAGAGAAGATGCTTGATACAGTTTCAATTTTATTAAATTTACTGAGGTTTGGTTTGTGACCCAGGATGTGGTCTATCCTAGAGAATGTTCCATGTGCACTTGAGAAGGTGTTTTCTTCTGCTTTTGGATGGAATGTCCTGAAGATATCAATGAGATCCATTTCATCTACTGTATCACTTAAGACTTGTGTTTCTTTATTAATTTTTTGTGTTGATGATCTGTCCATTGGTGTGAGTGGGGTGTTGGAGTCTCCTACTATTATTGTGTTACTGTCAATTTCTCCTTTTATGTCTGTTAGTGTTTGTTTTATGTATTGTGGTGCTCCTATGTTGGGTGCATAGATATTTACAATTGTTATGTCTTCCTCTTGGATTGATCCCTTGATCATTATATAGTGTCCTTCCTTATCCCTTGTAATCTTTATTTTAAGATCTCTTTTGTCTGATATGAGGATTGCTACTCCAGCTTTCTTTTGCTTCCCATTTGCGTAGAATATATTTTTCCATCCTTTCACTTTCAGTCAATATGTATCTTGAGATCTGAAGTGGGTTTCTTGTAGACAGCATATATATGGGTCTTGTTTTTGTATCCATTCAGCCAGGCTCTGTCTTTTGGTTGGAGCATTTAATCTATTTACATTTAAAGTAATTATTAATATATATGTTCCTATTGCCATTTTCCAATTGTTTGGGGTTGATTTTGTAGATCTTTTTTCTTCTGTTGTATTTCTTGACTATATAAGTCCCTTCAACATTTGTTGTAAAGCTGGTTTGGTGGTACTGAATTCTCTTAACTTTTGCTTGTCTGAAAAGCTTTTTATTTCTCCATCAATTTTAAATGAGCTCCTTGCTGGGTACAGTAATCTTGGTTGTAGATTGTTCTCTTTGAGTACTTTAAATATACCCTGCCATTCCCTTCTGGCCTGCAGAGTTTCTGCTGAAAGATCAGCTGTTAAGCATATGGAGTTTCCCTTGTATGTTACTGGTTGCTTCTCCCTTGCTGCTTTTAATATTCTTTCTTTGTGTTTAGTCTTTGTCAGTTTGGGGAATTTTTCAACTATAATCTCTTCAAAAATTTTCTCATACCCTTTCTTTTTCTCTTCTTCTTCTGGGACCCCTATAATTTGAATTTTGGTGCATTTAATATGGTCCCAGAGGTCTCTGAGACTGTCCTCAGTTCTTTTCATTCTTTTTACTGTATTCTTCTCTTCAGAATTTATTTCCACCATTTTATCTTCCAGCTCACTGATTTGTTCTTCTGCTTCCGATATTCTGCAATTGATTTCTTCTAGAATATTTTTAACTTCAGTAATTGTGTTGTTTGTCTCTGTATGCTTATTCTTTAATTCTTCTAGGTCTTTGTTAATTGATTCTTGGATTTTCTCCATTTTGTTTTCATGGATTCTGATCATCTTTACTTTCATTGTTCTGAATTCTTTTTCAGGTAATTTTCCTATTTCTTCTTCATTTATTTGGACTTCTGGGTTTCTAGTTTGTTCCTTCATTTGTGCAGTATTTCTCTACCTTTTCGTTTTCTTTTTTTAAGTTACTGTGTTTGAGGTCTCCATTTCCCAGGCTTCAAGGAAAGTTGAATTCTTTCCTTGATGAACTTTGAATTCTTTCCTCCTTTTGGTTTCTGCCCTCCTAAGGTTGGTCCAGTGGTTTTTGTGAGCTTCATATAGGGTAAGATTTGTGCTGAGTTTTTGTTTGTTTGTTTGTTTTTCCTCTGATGGGTAAGGCTGGGTGAGGTGGTAGTCCTGTCTGCTGATGATTTGGTTTGTATTCTGTTTGTTTGTTGTTTAGATGAGATGTCCTGCACAGGGAGCTACTGGTGGTTAAGTGATGCCTGATCTTGTATTCAAGGGGTTTCCTTTGTGTGAGTTCTCACTTCTTGATACTCTCTAGGGTTAGTTCTCTGGTAATATAGAGTCTTGGAGTCAATGCTCCCACTCCAAAGGCTCAGGATTTGATCTCTGGTCAGGAACGAAGATTCCACAAGTGGTTTGTTATGACATTAAGGGAGAGTAAAACAACTATCGAAAAATGAGAAACCAAAGATGAACCTCAGACAAGTAGTAGTTACAAAATCAGTGAGGCCGGTTTTCTACATATACTTGAGCCAAAATAACATAAAAGGTTAAATGCAAAAGCATATATGAGATTCAGGCTGTTTTGTACTAGTTCAGTTCAGTCGCTCAGTCATGTCCGACTCTTTGCGACCCCATGAATCGCAGCACGCCAGGCCTCCCTGTCCATCACCAACTCCCGGAGTTCACTCAGACTCACGTCCTTCGAGTCAGTGATGCCATCCAGCCGTCTCATCCTCGGTCGTCCCCTTCTCCTCCTGCCCCCAATCCCTCCCAGCATCAGAGTCTTTTACAATGAGTCAACTCTTCGCATGAGGTGGCCAAAGTACTGGAGTTTCAGCTTCAGCATCAGATCTTCCAGAGAACACCGTGGACTGATCTCCTTCAGAATGGACTGGTTGGATCTCCTTGCAGTCCAAGGGACTTTCAAGAGTCTTCTCCAACACCACAGTTCAAAAGCCTCAATTCTTCGGCGCTCAGCTTTCTTCACAGTCCAACTCTCATATCCATACATGACCACTGGAAAAACCATAGCCTTGACTAGATGGACCTTTGTTGGCAAAGTAATGTCTCTGCTTTTTAATATGCTATCTAGATTGGTCATAACTTTCCTTCCAGTGAGTAAGCATCTTTTAATTTCGTGGCTGCAGTCACCATCTGCAGTGATTTTGGAGCCCCCCCACCCCCTCAAAAAAAGTCTGACACTGTTTCCACTGTTTCCCCATCTATTGCCCATGAAGTGATGGGACCAGATGCCATGATCTTTGTTTTCTGAATGTTGAGCTTTAAGCCAACTTTTTCACTCTCCTCTTTCACTTTCATCAAGAGGCTTTTTAGCCCCTCTTCACTTTCTGCCATAAGGGTGGTGTCATCTGCATATATGAGGTTATTGATATTTCTCCCAGCAGTCTTGATTCCAGCTTGTGGTTCATCCAGCCCAGCATTTCTCATGATGTACTCTGCATAGAAGTTAAATAAGCAGGGTGACAATATACAGCCTTGACATACTCCTTTTCCTATTTGGAACCAGTCTGTTGTTCCATGTCTTGTTGTTCCATGTTTTTTATTAAGCTAGACATTAATGAGATTTGTAGAACTGCAAAATAATGCTTCCTTGATGGTGCAGTAGGTAAAGAATCTGCCTGCAATGCAGGAGACATAAACGCGGATTTGATCCCTGGGTCAGGAAGATCTCCTGGAGGACGGTGTGACAACTCACTCCAGTATTTTTGCTGGGGAAAAAACCATGGACAGAGGAGCCTGGTGGGCTCTGGTTCCCGTGGTCAAAGAGTCACACAACTGAAGTGTATCAGCACACATAGCACACAAAATAATGGTACTTTCCTCCCTGAGTTTATTTTTTTTAATATAGTTATTTTTTCATAAAAATGTTGTTAACATACTTGACTTAACTTGAACTTATGTGCATGCTTAGTCCTGTCTGGCTCTTTGAGACCGCATGGACTTTAACCCACCAAGCTTCTCTGATTTCCTTTTCCAGGAGATCTTCCCGACCCAGGGATCAAACCCATGTCTCTTGTGTCTCCTGCATTGGCAGGCAGATGCTTTACCAGCTGAGCCACCAGGGAAGCCCCAGTAGTACATAATGTCAGTTACCCATCTTTCCACCTAGTGGAGGGAATAAGAACAGAAGTTGGTTTGCAGACCAAGAAATGAATGAATCAGATAGACAAAAAGAAGTAGAGATGAGAGGCAGAGTGAAAACGTAAATTCTTAGATTTCCCACAGACCTCTAGCTTGGTTCCAGTTTATGCCTGAGCATTGGCTTGGATTCTGTGAAAGAGACCAGTATCACAATAATAAATCATGCCTTTTCCTGTAGCCAGATTGAGTGAGTTTCTCTTACTTGAAACCATGTGAATGAGTTATAGCTAATAAAGTAGGACACATGTGACCTGTTATCAAACTTTATAACATTTATCATGTGCTGTACATTTTAGGATATGATTAGGCTAGAAACACAAAGCTAGTTTCCTGGAACTGCCAATATACTATTTTTATATAAAAATTAAAAAGAATTACCATAGTCTACATGTGGATTAATTATTATCTTCAAAGAATTAGAACTCTCTCAAACATTCTTACCACAGAATTATACTGAACAAAATTTAATTTTTCTATGATTCAAAAGAATTTAGAATCTTTTAATGCTCCAGGGGTATTACCATTTCATATGTTGCACAAAAAGTTCTCATTATTTCAGCTTTCTGGTAGTTTGGATTCAGAATAAATGGGAATTTACTGTAATACTTTGAATTATTAAGTTCCGAGAAGCTCAAAGTACTTCAAATTCACATGAATTATATCACTTATCTTTCTCAACTCTTCTCAACTGAAGGAAATTTACAAATGGAAACTGCAATGGGTGGATTCAGGATACAGTCATATTTCTCAATGTCCAGACAAATATTCTATTGGGTTACTCTGAATGGATACTAACTTCTTTTTCTACTTAAAAAAAATTTTTTTCTTTTTGCAGCTAATGATTAAGTAAGACTAAGGCCAGCAGCAAAGAACTGGAGCTATAATTTTATTTTGAAGTACATGTATGTGTGCATGCTCAGTCAGTATGTTATGTCTGACTCTTTGTGACTCCATGGAGTATAGCCCACCAGACTCCTCTGTCTATTGGATTTTCCAGGCAAGAATGCTGGAATGGCGCAGCATGGATGCCATTGCCTTTTCCAAGGGGTCTTCCTGACTCAGGGATCAGACCCATTCCTCCTGCATTGCAGACGGATTCTTTACCACTGAGCCATCAGTGAAGCCCTTGATAAGTACATGCTGATTTGATTATAGGTATTGACTCATAAATTTTCTGATGAATCTAGATCTCACAGTTTATTTTCATGAAGAAGAAAAACATAATGGAGAAAAATCAAATGCATCTACGTACTCCTGGTTTTCACAGGACTAAAACTATTCTTTAAGATGTATCTTCTTTAAAAAGATAGATGTTTTAATTTAAAAAATGTTGGTTTAGTATGCAGCCTTGGCCTTAATATCGTTTGGTTTTCTATTTTTGGATTATCTATGACCAAATATAATATTTAATGTGTAAATGACCCTCTTGCCATCCAACCTCCCTTCTGAACACCTCTCTCCTTTAAAATGTAATTAGTTTCTTTCTGCTGCTAAAAAATTTAATGCTCTCTGAAGCCAAAGCTTATTTCTATATCACCTGCTGTTTTGGAGTATCTGTACCTTTCCTTCTGCCAGTTAGCCTGGATAATCAAAACTGAACTGTAAAGAGAAATATTCCATTTAGGACACATCAATTTGTACTAAGTCTGAGCTAAAAGATTAATATGGAGCATGTGGTACATTTAATAGAAAAGTGGCATTTAAATATTAATACTAGATAAATACATTCTTGCTGCTATCTTTGATAATTTATGTCATATACTTCTAGAAGGAAGTAAATCATTTTTTCCTTTTATGCTGTTGCTCAGTAACATTATATAGCAACATGTAACACAAGGCACCATTTTTCTAGTCAGATCTGACAAAGGAAAATGAAAAATTTGGGTCCAATTTCAACCTCATTTCCTTACAGCCTAGATTTGTGTCACATGCTGGATCCTAACTGGTGCTTTCCAAATTAAATGTATATTTCTCAAACCAATATCTTAAGTGGTAATGTTCCAACAGTCCAAATGTTGATTACCAAAACAAGCATTTGTTTCTCTAGCAAGTGTTTTCACACAAAAGCATTTGATTCACGTACTGCAGCAAACAAACATTTGCTTTAGGCAGTCAAGGCAGCCAAAGTTCTCACAGAAACATTTCACGGGCTGGCTGGCACCCCTGCCTGGAGCAGGGCTAGCCGATGTCCGAGAATGCTTGTGAAGCCAGTTGCTGACCAAGAGAATCCTCGGAGAGACATTTAGACCATGAAGAGACACAGGCATTTTCAAAACAAATCTTATGAGAAAATGTGCTTCTAATTATGATGTTTCTATTAGAAAATGTCTTCATGTCTTCACAAAGCTACATTTGCTAATATAAATTCAGCCTTTGATGTAATCACAAAACCAAATTCTTATGAAAGTTCACAAAGGCAGATTTCACATAAAAACTCATGCAGTTCAGGAATCATTATTTATGCAAGAACCCATGAGAGTTTCATTACATAAATAATCCCATTACTGCATTAAAGTCTATTTCTCTCTGAACAAGATGTAGATAATATGGGTAAATATGTTTTTCTTAAGTGTGCATCTATTTCACTGTCAAGATGAAGCTTTCACATAAAAAACTCTTATTTTCCATATTATTTAAATGCTTTTGGAATGAATCGATATTTTTGAGGAAGTTGTTTACTTAAATATGTTATTTAACGCATAGGGAAATTGATTCTTAACTTCTTCACCAAAGAGAGTTTCCTAGCAACCGGGTCAAGATTGATTCTTTGACTAGTTCTAAACTGAAAATAGTTACTAGCTGGCTTAAAAGCAAATTAAGAGGGGTTATTCTTAGATGAATGAAAACACAGAGTATCACTTGTTATATTTGATAGAACACATGACAGTTTTAATCACTAAGGTAATCAGCTTGCCAGAAGAGTTTACTGACCACTTTCTATGGATTTGACTCTGTTTTGACATTTATGGGTTGGGGCAGATGTGGTGCAGAGAGCAGCTGGGCTTGTGCTCAGTCACTTCAGTCGTGTCTGACTCTGCAACCCCACGACTGTGGCCCACAAGGCTCCTCTGTCCATGGAGTTCTCCAGGCAAGAATACTGGAGTGAGTTGCCATTCTCTTCTCCAGGGGATCTTCCTGACCCAGGGATCAAACCCAAGTCTCCTGCATCTCCTGCAGTGCAGGCAGATGCTTTAACACTGAGCCATCAGGGAAACCCTACTACCAACATTCTCTCTGAAAGGCTTGCCAGTTACTCTCCCACCAATATGCCAACAGGATTTTAGTTTTCTATCTGCCATATTTTCAAATACTTTAAAATTTATTTTTTTCTTTAAAAATGATATCCCATATTTTTTGTTTTGCAGATCTTTAACTTTTGCAATAGCGAACCTATTTATATATAACAATGGTTTATATTAATTGACTATTTACATCTATTTTTCTATAATTCATGTTTGTATTTCTTTCTTATTCCAGTGAGTAGTTTGGGTCTTTTTTTCTTGTTGATTTGTAGAAACTCTTTATATATTATGTTGTCTTTGTTTATTATATATGTGTAATAATTCTCTCAGAGTATTGTTTTTCTGCCAACTTGGATATTAGTGTATTTTTTCCATGTATGTTACTATTTATGTAGCTAAATGTGAAACTCTTTTAAATATAGATACTGGACTTCATATATGTAGAAGGAAATGCCAGTGTTACAAAAATATTCTGGTATTTTCTCCTAGAATTTAAAATTTTTGATATATTTGCATTTCTATACTTATATTTGATACAGTTTATCCATCTGGAATATAATTTGGTTTAGGTGTGAAGCAGGAATTTATTTTCATTTTTGCTACTGATTTGAAATGTCTAATTATCATATGTTAATTTTCCATACATGGTTCTGTTTTGGATTTCTATTCTATTTCCTTACTCTATGATGAAATAGCACCATATTGGTTTAATTACTATCATTTTGTAAAATGTCCTGATATAGCATAGCACAGTGGTTAAAAGCATAGTAGATAAAAGCACAGACTCTGGGACTGAGACAAATTGTTCATTCTCTCTGTTTCTCAGCTCCCTAGCTTTAAAACAAAGATAATGGAGTGTTTATGAGGATTTTAAGAGCTTCTATGTATAAAGTACTTAAAACAGTGCCTGGCACATAGTATTTATAAAGGTGTTGGTTGTTATTATTTGTCATACTTTTCCACTAAAATTTTCTTGCTTGTCTTATGCATCTTCTAGATGATTTTTAGAAACAGTATCTAAGGGGGCTTATCAAGAGATCCTCAAAACACAATTCCCTTCTTACAAAGAATTCTGATGTCAACTGTTAAGGTAATTCATTTTCCCATTGGACCATGACAAGCATGTAATAAGGAGCAATCATAGTTACAGTTAGTATTGTGGAAGGCACAGCAGTGGTGCAGAAATTAATGCCTTTTGCTCAGATATCTCATTCTCCTCCACCTGCTTGTAATGGAATCTATGCAGAAAAGGGAGAAGATGGAAGATGGGTGCCAAAGGAGAGCTTCTTTTATATTCCTTTGGGAGAATTTGTAAATCGGTTTCTTTTTTCCCCCTTGGAGCATTCTTCTGTTGCCCTTGCCTTTAAAGAACTTTTGTGGAAATCAGAAATACAGCCCCTTCTTCCCCAGCAAGTATGTTGAATCCTCAGAGATCTGGGGGAGATAATACTCCCACAAACTGCACTTGGGGATTAACATAGGCTTTAGCAGAGAGAGATTCAGTTGTTTAGCTAAAGCAGGAGTCATACTGAAATGCCTACAGGTGCCAGCAGGCAATGCAAATTGCAGATAGTCAAACTTTTCACTCATGAACCTCCTAAAATTTCTTTGGAAAATCATGTACCCTCTATCAGATTTTAGGTTAACATCTAAAATTTTTAATAGTAAGATTAATAGTTATTATAGCAAAGTGATGTAAATGGTGCATTTTAAAATAAAAGATTTACATCACTCCAGTAGAATTTAAACCCCACTACAATCTGATAACAACCATCAACCATGAAAAGATACGCAAACAAGTTTTTATTTGGCAAATGTTACTTCCTTTTTCTTCTGGAATTTATTTCTTAATTTCTCTTCTCCCACAAAATTTTATTTGAGTATAATCTTGATTTAAAGTGTTTTATTTATCATACTTTCAGACTTCTCTGCAACATAAATTAAAATATAAATTGAAAGTTTTATTTCCTGTAACCATAAGACCATATGTGTTAAATTTCTTCTTCTGGAAACATTGATTAAAACAATCTAAATATACTTGTTAATTTGTTATGAATAATTATTAAACATAAAATTTTATTTTACGTACATACCTATATGAGATGGGCTTCCCTGGTGGCTCAGATGGTAAAGAATCCGCCTTCAATGTGGGAGACTTGGGTTGGATCCCTGCGTTGGGAAGATCCTCTGGAGAAAGGAAAGGCTACCCACTTCAGTATTCTTGCCTGGAGAATTTCATGGACAGAGGAGCCTAGCAGACTACAGTCCATGGGGTCACAAAGAGTCGACTGAGCAACTTTCACTTATGTGAGACAGATGAGGTTTTAGTTTTTCCAATTAGTTCATATATGTATGGGTGAATATTACTTAATGCTGGAATGAAATAGGGTTTGGCACTCAATCTGTTTCTATGTTTGGTGTTTATAAAGTCTGAGATACCTGGTTTATAAAAACAAGTAAATGGGAATAGGAACCTTTTTGTTGCAGCAACATCAAGATCAATATTTTGAATTGTCTTATTGTCACCCAGAAAGTTGTAACACCCTGAAGTAAGGCACAATAATAGGATCTGAGATGGGTAAAAAGTATGCATTTAATTTGTTTGGCAGGTTGGGTTCTCAGGATGCAGATACTCAGACAGAATGTGGGGGCAAGATGTTTATTAGGGATCAACACCTGTGAAGAGGAGGAGAGGAAACAAACTTGAACTGGGAAAAACTTGAGGAGGCCTTGGCCAACCCAGGAGGCAGCTCTGAAGAGATTATTGCCCATTATAGTTTGGGGTGGCTCCCTGGTGGCTCAATCGGTAAAGAATCTGCCTGCAATGCAAGAAATCCAAGTTTGATCCCTGGATCAGGAAGATACCTTGGAGAAGGAAATGGCATTCCACTCGAGTAACTCTTGCTTGGGAAATCCTGTGGACAGAGGAGCCTGGAGGGCTACAGTCCATGGGGTCGCAAAAGAGTCAGAGACAACTTAGTGACTAGACCACCACCAAAGTTGTGTTGGTGACGAGTTGAGATGGCATGGCTCTATGGCCCCAAACACTTGGTCCCCAGATGTGGGGCTGTCCCGGGAAGGTGTGACCTCAGGCAGGGTGGGCCTCTGTAGATGAGGCCAACCCTGAGGACCTCTGCAAGAGGGCTAGTGTGTTTATTCACTAAGGTTACCATAACCAGTTGCCACAAACTTGGTGGCTTAAAAGTAACAAATGTATTGTCTCATAGTTCTGGAAGCCTGAAGTCCAAAATCAAGGTATTGATGGGTGGTTCCTTCTAGGGGCTCTGAAGGAGGCAGTTCCATGCTTCCCCCCCAGATTCTGCTGAATCCCCGCACTCCTGGGCTTCCATGGCTCACAAAGGCATCACTCAGATCTCTGCCCCTGTCTTCACATGGCCTTCTGCTCTGTGTCTCTGTGGTTTTCTACTAAAAACATTCCTCATTGGATTTAGGGCTTGCCATAATGAAGGATGATCTTGTCTCAAGCTCCTTACCTTAATGATATCTATAAAGACCTTGATTCCATGTAAGGTAAAATTCTGAGGTTCCAGATGGATGTATCTTTGGGAGGTCACCATTCAACCCTCCATAGGCATCTAGGCCTTTGTCGAAGGGGAAGTCAATAAGCATCTCTCAGCATCTACCATATTTTGCCAATTGGGAAAAAGGTGATTATAAAGGGGAGCTAAGAAAAATAGGACAAATGAAAAGGTTGGCTTCAAGCTCAATATTCAGAAAACTAAGATCATGGCATCTGGTCCCATCACTTCGTGGCAAATAGATGGGGAAACAGTGGAAACAGTGTCAGACTTTATTTTGGGGGGCTCTAAAATCACTGCAGATGGTGATTGCAGCCATGAAATTAGAAGATGCCTACTCCTTGGAAGGAAAGTTATGACCAACCTAGATAGCATATTCAAAAGCAGAGACATTACTTTGTCAACAAAGGTCCATCTAGTCAAGGCTATGGTTTTTCCAGTGGTCATATATGGATGTGAGAGTTGAACTGTAAAGAAAGCTGAGCTTTGAAGAATTGATGCTTTTGAACTGTGGTGTTGGAGAAGACTCTTGAGAGTCCCTTGGATTGCAAGGAGATCCAACCAGTCCATCCTAAAGGAGATCAGTCCTGGGTGTTCATTGGAAGGACTGATGCTGAAGCTGAAACTCCAATACTTTGGCTACCTGATGTGACGGGCTGACTCATTGGAAAAGACCCTGATGCTGTGAGGGATTGGGGGCGGGAGAAGAAGGGAATGACAGAGGATGAGATGGTTGGATGGCATCACCAACTCGATGGACAGGAGTTTGGGTGAACTCCGGGAGTTGGTGATGGAAAGGGAGGCCTGGTGTGCTCTGGTTCATGGAGTCACAAAGAGTCGGACATGACTGGGTGACTGAACTGAACTGAATTGAAACTGTGAGACTCAAGACAAACAGGTTCCCAAGCAGATCGCCTTTAGAAATGAGAGCATATGAAAGCTGAGTGTCTGGATATTGATATTCCTTGGAAAACCTTTGGGTACCCCAGAGTAACAAGGAACCCAGTTTGAGGATTTAGTTCAAGTTAACTATTTCCTTGCAGGAACATGGGCCTCAGGTCGCTAGATCTCCAGTTATTTAAGAGAGTAAGAAATCCATCCTTCATGTGGTATATCCTTATTTTTCAATGTTGTCAGCTAATTCAATACAAACGAACAAAACCTAAGGAAAAAATGTTGTGAGCTGAATATACCCACTGAGATAACCAGTGCTCTATGTTCTATCTCTATTCCTACCATAGTAAGTAGCAGAAACACTAGGTCATCTTCTTTGTTGGATAGGTAGAGTGCCTGATGAACTATGGAATGAGGTTCGTGACATTGTACAGGAGACAGGGATCAAGACCATCCCCATGGAAAAGAAATGCAAAAAAGCAAAATGGCTGTCTGGGGAGGCCTTACAAATAGCTGTGAAAAGAAGAGAAGCAAAAAGCAAAGCAGAAAAGGAAAGATATAATAAGCATCTGAATGCAGAGTTCCAAAGAATAGCAAGGAGAGAAAAGAAAGCCTTCTTCAGTGATCAATGAAAAGAAATAGAAGAAAACAACAGAATGGGAAAGACTAGAGATCTCTTCAAGAAAATTAGAGATACCAAGGGAACATTTCATGCAAAGATGGGCTCGATAAAGGACAGAAATGGTATGGACCTAACAGAAGCAGAAGATATTAAGAAGAGGTGGCAAGAACACACAGAAGAACTGTACAAAAAGATCTTCACAACCCAGATAATCATAATGGTGTGATCACTAATCTAGAGCCAGACATCCTGGAATGTGAAGTCAAGTGGGCCTTGGAAAGCATCGCTATGAACAAAGCTAGTGGAGGTGATGGAATTCCAGATGAGCTGTTTCAAATCCTGAAAGATGATGCTGTGAAAGTGCTGCACTCAATATGCCAGCAAATTTGGAAAACTCAGCAGTGGCCACAGGACTGGAAAAGGTCAGTTTTCATTCCAATTCCAAAGAAAGGCAATGTCAAAGAATGCTCAAACTACCGCACAACTGCACTCATCTCACATGCTAGTAAAGTAATGCTCAAAATTCTCCAAGCCAGGCTTCAGCAATACATGAACCGTGAACTCCCTGATGTTCAAGCTGGTTTTAGAAAAGGCAGAGGAACCAGAGATCAAATTGCCAACATCCACTGGATCATGGAAAAAGCAAGAGAGTTCCAGAAAAACATCTAATTCTGCTTTACTGACTATGCCAAAGCCTTTGACTGTGTGGATCACAATAAACTGTGGAAATTTCTGAGAGAGATGGAAATACCAGACCACCTAACCTGCCTCTTGAGAAATCTGTATGCAGGTCAGGAAGCAACAGTTAGAACTGGACATGGAACAACAAACTGGTTCCAAATAGGAAAAGGAGTATGTCAAGGCTGTATATTGTCACCCTGCCTATTTAACTTCTATGCAGAGTACATCATGAGAAACGCTGGACTGGAAGAAACACAAGCTGGAATGAAGATTGCCGGGAGAAATATCAATAACCTCAGATATTCAGATGACACCACCGTTATGGCAGAAAGTGAAGAGGAACTAAAAAGCCTCTTGATGAAAGTGAAAGAAGAGAGTAAAAAAGTTGGCCTAAAGCTCAACATTCAGAAAATGAAGATCATGGCATCTGGTCCCATCACTTCATGGCAAATAGATGGGAAACAGTGGAAACAGTGTCAGACTTTATTTTGGGTGGCTCCAAAATCACTGGAGATGGTGATTGCAGCCACGAAATTAAAAGCTGCTTACTCCTTGGAAGAAAAGTTATGACAAACCTAGATAGCATATTCAAAAGCAGAGACATTACTTTGCCGACTAAGGTCCGTCTAGTCAAGGCTATGGTTTTTCCTGTGGTCATGTATGGATGTGAGAGTTGGACTGTGAAGAAGGCTGAGTGCCGAAGAATTGATGCTTTTGGACTGTGGTGTTGGAGAAGACTCTTGAGAGTCCCTTGGACTGCAAGGAGATCCAACCAGTCCATTCTGAAGGAGATCAGCCCTGGGATTTCTTTGGAAGGAATGATGCTAAAGCTGAAACTCCAGTACTTTGGCCACCTCATGCGATGAGTAGACTCATTGGAAAAGACTGGGAGGGATTTGGGGCAGGAGGAGAAGGGGACGACAGAGAATGAGATGGCTGGATGGCATCACTGACTCGATGGACGTGAGTCTGAGTGAACTCCAGGAGTTGGTGATGGACAGGGAGGCCTGGCGTGCTGCGATTCATGGGGTCGCAAAGAGTCGGACACGACTGAGTGACTGAACTGAAGTGAATATACCATCTCACTTGGAGAGCTGTATCAGTCAGGGTTCTCCAGAGAAACAGAACCAATATTATATATATATATTGTGTGTGACCTCCTGGAGGAGAGCATGGCAGCCCACTCCAGCATTTTTGCCTGGAGAATCCTATGAACAGAAGAAAAAAGCCTGATGGGCTACAGTCCATAGGGTTGCAAAGAGTCAGACACAGCTGAAGCAACTTAGCACACATGCATGCATAATAAACATAAAATGTACCATCTATATTTTATGTGTGTGTATAGAGAGAGACTTATTTTAAGAAATTGGCTCACACTGAGGATTGGCAAGTCTGAAATCCATAGACCAGTTTGGCAACCTTGAAACTCAGGCAAGAAATAATGCTGTGGTCTTAAGACAGAATTTTTCTTCTTCTCCAAGAAAGCTCGGTTTTTGCTCTTAAGAACTGCCAGTGGATTGGATAAGGCCCGCTCACATTATTGAGGATAATCTCATTCACTTAAATTCCACTAATTCCATTTCATTTTATTTATTTAAAAAATTTTATTTTATATTGGAGTATAGTTGGTTAACAGTGTTTCAGGTGTCCAGCAAAGTGATTCAGTTATACATATATATGTATCTGAAGTGAAGTCGCTCAGTCGTGTCTGACTCTTTGTGACCCCATGGACTGTAGCCTACCAGGCTTCTCAGTCCATGCAATTTTCCAGGCAAGAGTACTGCAGTGGGTTGCCATTTCCTTCTCCAGGGAATCTTCCCAACTCAGAGATCGAACCCGGGTCTCCTGCACTGCAGGCAGATGCTTTGCCATCTGAGCCACCAGGAATCCCCCAATATATGTATCTATTCTCTTTCAAATTCTTTTCCCATTTAAGTCATTACAGAGTGTTGAGCAGATTTCCCTGTGCAATACAGTAGATCCTTGTTGGTTATCTGTTTTAAATATAGCAGTATGTACATATCATGGTTTTTCCAGTAGTCATGTATGGATGTGAGAGTTGGACCATAAGGAAGAGTGCAGAAGAATTGATCCTTTCAAATTGTGGTGCTGGAGAAGACTCTTGAGAGTCCCTTGAACTGCAGGGAGATCAAACTGGTCACTTCTAAAGGAAATCAATCTGAATATTCATTGGAAGGACTGTTTCTGAAGCTGAAGTTCCAATATTTTGGCCACTTGATGCAGAACCAATTCATTGGAGAAGACCCTGATCCTGGGGAAAAAGGAAGGCAAAAAGGGGAAGGGTGCAGCAGAGGATGAGATGGTTAGATAGCATCACTGACTCATCAGACATGAATCTGAGCAAACTCTGGGAGAAAGTGGAAAACAGAGGAGCCTGGTGTGCTGAGTCCCTGGGGTCACAAGGAGTCAGACATGACTTAGCAACTGAACAACAACTATAGGTCAATCCTAAACTGTCCCTTCCCAACCCTTCGCCACTAGTAATGATAGGTTCATTTTCCAAGTTTATGATTCTGCTTCTGTTTTGTAAATAAGTTCATTTGTATCATTTTTTTTTTAGATTCTACAAATAAGTGATATATTTGTCTTTGTCTGACTTACTTCGCTTGGTGTGATAAACTCCAGATCCATCCATGTTACTGCAGACGGCATTACTTCACCGTTATATACATATACTACATCTTCTTTAGGCATTCCTCTGTCAATGGTCATTTAGACTGCTTCCACATCTTGGCTGTTGAGAACAACGCTGCAGTGAACCTTGGGGTGCATGTTCCCTTTAGAACCATGTTTTTCTCTGGATATATGCCCAGGGATGGGGTTATTGGATCAAATGTCAACTGTTTTTTTGTTTTGTTTTTTGAGGACTCTCCATTCTGTTCTCCGTAGTGGCTGTGCCAATTTACATTTCCACTAGCTGTGTAGGAAGGTTCCCTTTTTCCACATCCTCTCCAGCATTTATTATTTGTAGATGCAAAAATCCTCAACAAAATACTAGCAAACTGAATCCAGCAGTACATTTAAAGGAGTATATACCATGATCAAGTGGGATTTATCTTAGAGGATTCCAGGGGTTTTTCTGTATCCACAAGTCATTCAGTGTGCTACACCATGCCAACAAATTGAAGAATAAAAACCATATGATCATGTCAATAGATACAAAAAAAGGTTTTGACAAAATTCAACACTCATTTATGATAAAAACATCTAACAGCTCCTTGGTAACAAAGCTCCAACTTTCATTTCCAACAGGGTTTTGATAGGTCTAGTACATTTTGCTCATTATTTTAAGAAAATTTGGAATCAGAGATTTTGTATGTTTGAGAAAGGGGCATGATCTATTTACAAGGCCAAGCTGAAGAAAATGAAAATTTCCTGAAACCACATAATCTCTTCTACCTCGATGTCTCTTTCTCACCCTTAATTTAAAAAAAGAAAGGAAGATGAAAGAATGAATATAATTTTACAGTAGCATGGATCTCACTGTTTTTCTAGGAAATGAAGGGAAGAATCAAGTCTCTGGATACCATGTGTCCTGTGAAATAAAAGTGAAGGAAAATAATTCAACAAACATTTATTTTCACGGCCAAAGTCACAGTTCTTTTCCCAGAGAACTGAGGTCTAGAATCCTGTCATCAAATTTAACAGTACCAAAATCTTTGTTTTCTAGGATAAACAAGCTTGAGAAATGGCCAGTGGAATTTTCCAGTTCAGTTAGCCACAGTGGGGAGTTTATATTGTCATACAATTGCAGTGAAATTTAGTAATGAGCATCACAATGGAAAATTAATAAAAGCTTAGCATAGCCCAGCCCATTCAAGTAATTGTCAATTAAGACTACAATCAATACTGAGGTAATAGCTCATGAACACGGATAGTTGGGAACTTACTTCATTAACGCTGCAAATCAATGTCGACCATTGGGAGTAAGTGCACAGAAATGAGCTCATATATTGGAAGTAATCATAGCTGGGGAATTTGCTGGCTAGAAGGAGACTCAGAGATCAGGGTCTGCAAATAGACAAATGATAGAGCATGGCCCCATCTGGTTAACAGAATGTTCTGGTTACTAGGAGGCAAAACCTTCTTTATTCCAACCCTTGACGCTGTGGTCCTTTGAAAGGACCTGTGTTTCTTTTCCTATACTTTGGGCCCTGATCGACTTGCATTTATGTTATTCTTATTCTCCTCTAGTCTCCCATAGATATTTGTGGTGTTCTCCTATTGGAAAATGTCTATAAATCTATTTCTTCTATAGTCCTTTGTAGCACCAGGCAACCCTCTCTGACTTAGGTGTGTTTATTCAGCAGGTGGACCTCCAGTTGATATTTGCTTTGAGACTAATCTCTTTAGGGTCAGCACTGGTTGGCACTGTCTTTGCCCTACCCCACCCTCTGTCCCCTCCTCCCTGTCACATGCAATAGCACCATAAACAAATCATATAATATGAAGCCAGAATATATTTCTAGGCCTGAAATAATTATTAAATTATACACCTGATGGAAGAAGCCCAATACCATTGTGAGTACCCTAGACAGTGCAAGCCTCTTGACTTTTCATTCTAAACTGCAAACAGTTTGAATCCAGCTCTGTAATTGTGTTCAACCACCTCTTATTGTCCTCCAAATAATTTATTTTCTTGACCTTATTGCCTGAAAATTTATGAATATTTTCCTGCCTCATATTCCTCACCAGAATGTGCAGCCAGAGGCTTTGAAATCTCCATGTTCACTTGGTTCAGATGTGAGTACTCAGAAAACCTCGTGGTGTTGGTAATGTGTAGAAAAGAGACAGGACGACAGGTCTGGGGTCACAGATAAGCCTGGACCAGGAGGGGATTCTAATGCCACCCTTGTGATTTGAGGCTCAGCAAACTTCCACAACCCTTCTTGGTGTCTGAGGTATTTATGAAGCACACATGTTTAGAGCGTTTCCCTGTAGGACTCATGGAAAAGCAGGTATGGCAATAGCAGTGAAGACTGTGGAAGCAGCAGCACTCATACCCCTCAATCTAAGAGTATCCCGTTAGCAGAAAAGTGGAAAAGGTAAGAGGGGGATGAAGAATTGCTGGGTTCCAGTTGCTGCATTGACATCCTCCTGTGCAAAGAGCTCTCAACTAAGAATTTGAAAGCTGAGAATTTGGAGGCAGTCCTAAGATGGTGGAGGAATAGGATGGGGAGACCACTTTCTCCCCAACAAATTCATCAAAAGAACATTTAACTGCTGAGTAAATCCACAAAACAACTTCTGAATGCCTGCAGAGGACATTAGGCACCCAGAAAAGCAGCTCATTGTCTTCGAAAGGAGGTAGGAAAAAATATAAAAGACAAAAAGAGAGACAAAATAGGTAGGGATGGAGCTCCATCCCAGGAAGGGAGTCTTAAAAAGAGAGAAATTTCCAAACACCAGGAAACACTCTCACTGCCGAGTCTGTGGCGAGCCTTGGAACCACAGAGGGCAACATAACTGGGAGGAAAAATAAATAAATAATTAAAACCCACAGATTACGTGCCCAACGGTAACTCTCCCAGCAGAGAAGCAGTGTAGATGCCTCTGCCACTAGCAAGCAGGGACTGTGCAGGGAGGTGTGGGCTGCATTGCTTAGAGTAAGGATCAGGCCTGAATGCCCGAGGGCAATCTGAAGGAACTAACTTGGGCTAGCAAACCAGACTGTGGAATAGCTACCACGTGAAAAGCCCTAACCTAAGTCACCGCCAGCCCCTCTCACAGAACAAAGGACTGACTAGAGCTATGCGAAAGCCCTAACCTACGGAGAAGGCATATTGAGTGCAGCACTTTCACAGCATCATCTTTCAGGATTTGAAACAGCTCAACTGGAATTCCATCACCTCCACTAGCTTTGTTCTTAGTGATGCTTTCTAAGACCCACTTGACTTCACATTCCAGGATGTCTGGCTCTAGGTTAGTAATCACATCATCATGATTATCTGGGTCGTGAAGATCTTTTTTGTACAGTTCTTCCATGTATTCTTGCCACCTCTTCTTAATATCTTCTGCTTCTGTTAAATCCATACCATTTCTGTCCTTTATTGAGCCCATCTTTGCATGAAATGTTCCCCTGGTATCTCTAATTTTCTTGAAGAGATCTCTAGTCTTTCCTATTCTGTTCTCTTCCTCTATTTCTTTGCATTGATCTCTGAGGAAGGCTTTCTTATCTCTCCTTGCTATTCTTTGGAACTCTGCATTCAGATGCTTGTATCTTTCCTTTTCTCCTTTGCTTTTCACTTCTCTTCTTTTCACAGCTATTTGTAAGGCCTCCCCAGACAGCCATTTTGCTTTTTTGCATTTCTTTTCCATGGGGATGGTCTTGATCCCTGTCTCCTCTACAATGTCACGAACCTCATTCCATCGTTCATCAGGCACTCTATCTATCAGATCTAGGCCCTTAAATCTATTTCTCACTTCCACTGTATAATCATAAGGGATTTGATTTAGGTCATACCTGAATGGTCTAGCAGTTTTCCCTACTTTCTTCAATTTGAGTCTGAATTTGGTAATAAGGAGTTCATGATCTGAGCCACAGTCAGCTCCCGGTCTTGTTTTTGTTTACTGTATAGAGCTTCTCCATCTTTGGCTGCAAAAAATATAATCAAACTGATTTCGGTGTTGACCATCTGGGGATGTCCATGTGTAGAGTCTTCTCTTGTGTTGTTGGAAGAGGGTGTTTGCTATGACCAGTGCATTTTCTTGGCAAAACTCTATTAGTCTTTGCCGTGCTTCATTCCACATTCCAAGGCCAAATTTGCCTGTTACTCCAGGTGTTTCTTGACTTCCTACTTTTGCATTCCAGTCCCCTAGAATGAAAAGGACATCTTTTTTGGGTGTTAGTTCTAAAGGTTTTGTAGGTCTTCCTAGAACCATTCAACTTTACAGCTTCTTCAGCATTACTGGTTGGGGCATAGAGTTGGATTACTGTGATATTGAATGATTTGCCGTGGAAACGAACAGAGATCATTCTGTTCTTTTTGAGACTACATCTAAGTACTGCATTTCGGACTATTTGTTGACCATGATGGCTACTCCATTTCTTCTGAGGGATTCCTGCCCACAGTAGTAGATATAATGGTCATCTGAGAGTTAAATTCACCCATTCCAGTCCATTTTAGTTCGCTGATTCCTAGAATGTTGATGTTCACTCTTGCCATCTCCTGTTTGACCACTTCCAATTTGCCTTGATTCATGGACCTGACATTCCAGGTTCCTATGCAATATTGCTCTTTACAGCATCGGATCTTGCCTCTATCACCAGTCACATCCACAGCTGGGTATTGTTTTTGCTTTGGCTCCATCCCTTCATTCTTTCTGGAGTTATTTCTCCACTGATCTCCAGTAGCATATTGGGCACCTACTGACCTGAGGAGTTTCTCTTTCAGTATCCTATCATTTTGCCTTTTCATACTGTTCATGGGGTTCTCAAGGCAAGAACACTGAAGTGGTTTGCCATTCCCTTCTCCAGTGGACCACATTCTGTCAGACCTCTCCACCACCTGTTTTGGGTTGCCCGCGGGCATGGCTTGGTTTCATTGAGTTAGGAGTCTGTGGTCCTAGTGTGATTAGATTGACTAGTTATCTGTGAGTATGGTTTCAATGTGTCTGCCCTCAGATGCCCTTTTGCAACACCTACCATCTTACTTGGGTTTCTCTTACCTTGGGCATGGGGTATCTCTTCACGGCTGCTCTAGCAAAGCACAGCTGCTGCTCCTTACCTTGGATAAGGGGTATCTCCTTACCGCCACCGTTCCTGACCTTCAACATGGGATAGCTCCTCTAGGCCCTCCTCTGCCCACAGAGCAGCCTCCTTGGGTTGCTCCTCCCGGCCGCTGCCCCTGGCCTCGGGTGTTGGGTGGCTCCTCCTGGCTGCCCTCCCTGGCCTCCAGCGCTGGGTGGCTCCTCCCAGTTGCCGCCCCTGGCCTTGGGCGCAGGATGGCTCCTCAGGGCCACCGCCCCTGGCCTCAGCCATGAGGTGGCTTCTCCTGGCTGCTACTGGCCTTGAAAGTGGGGTAGCTCCTCTCGGCTGCCACCCCTGACATCAGATGTGGAGTAGCTCCTCTCAGCCATTCCTGCGCCGTCGCAGCCTGGCACTCTCAGCCACTGCTCCTGACCTCAGACATGGGGTAACTCCTCTCGGCCACACTTAGTGCGCCAGATTGCAGCCGCCTGTGCTTAGTGCACCGGGTTGCAGAAAAGGTCAGTTTTCATTACAATTCCAAAGAAAGGCAATGCCAAAGAATGCTCAAACTACCACACAGTTGCACTCATCTCACATGCTAGTAAAGTAATGCTCAAAATTCTCCAAGCCAGGCTTCAGCAATACATGAACCGTGAACTTCCTGATGTTCAAGCTGGTTTTAGAAAAGGCAGAGGAACCAGAGATCAAATTGCCAACATGCACTGGATCATGGAAAAAGCAAGAGAGTTCCGGAAAAACATCTATTTCTGCTTTATTGACTATGCCAAAGCCTTTGACTGTGTGGATCACAAGAAACTGTGGAAAATTCTGAAAGAGATGGGAATACCAGACCACCTGACCTGCCCCTTGAGAAATCTGTATGCAGGTCAGGAAGCAACAGTAAGAACTGGACATGGAACAACAGACTGGTTCCAAATAGGAAAAGGAGTACGTCAAGGCTGTATACTGTCACCCTGCTTATTTAACTTCTCTGCAGAGTACATCATGAGAAATGCTGGACTGGAAGAAGCACAAGCTGGAATCAAGATTGCCGGGAGAAATATCAATCACCTCAGATATGCAGATGATACCACTCTTATGGCAGAAAGTGAAGAGGAACTGAAAAGCCTCTTGATGAAAGTGAAAGAGGAGAGTGAAGATGTTGGCTTAAAGCGCAACATTCAGAAAACAAAGATCATGGCATCTGGTCCCATCACTTCATGGGAAATAGATGGGGAAACAGTGGAAACAGTGTCAGACTTTATTTTTTTGGGCTCCAAAATCACTGCAGATGCTGATTGCAGCCATGAAATTAAAAGACGCTTACTCCTTGGAAGAAAAGTTATGACAAACCTAGATAGCATATTCAAAAGCAGAGACATTACTTTGCCGACTAAGGTCTGTCTAGTCAAGGCTATGGTTTTTCCAGTGGTCATGTATGGATGTGAGAGTCAGACTGTGAAGAGGGCTGAGCACCGAAGAATTGATGATTTTGAACTGTGGTGTTGGAGAAGACTCTTGAGAGTCCCTTGGACTGCAAGGAGATCCAACCAGTCCATTCTGAAGGAGATCAGCCCTGGGATTTCTTTGGAAGGAATGATGCTAAAGCTGAAACTCCAGTACTTTGGCCACCTCATGCAAAGAGTTGACTCATTGGAAAAGACTCTGATGCTGGGATGGATTGAGGGCAGGAGGAGAAGGGGACAACAGAGGATGAGATGGCTGGATGGCATCACTGACTCGATGGACGTGAGTCTGAGTGAACTCTGGGAGTTGGTGATGGACAGGGAGGCCTGGCGTGCTGCGATTCATGGGGTCGCAAAGAGTCGGACACGACTGAGCGAGTGAACTGAACTGAACTGAACTGAACTGAACTGAAGGAGAAGGCAATGGCACCCCACTCCAGTACTCTTGCCTGGAAAATCCCATGGACGGAGGAGCCTGGTGGGCTGCAGTCCATGGGGTCGCTGAGAGTCGGACACGACTGAGCGACTTCACTTTCACTTTTCACTTCCACACATTAGAGAAGGAAATGGCAACCCACTCCAGTGTTATTGCCTGGGGAATCCCAGGGATGGGGGAGCCTGGTGGGCTGCCATCTATGGGGTCACACAGAGTTGGACACGACTGAAGCGACTTAGCAGCAGCAGCAAGACACTGTCAGGCCTGCGCACAGAAGAACGGACTGAGCAGAGCTAGCCGGCTGCGGACCATCCCCCGCCACCCCCCCACCCCCCCCCCCCACCCCCCGTGACAGGCAGCCACAGCCGGAAGGGGCAATCGCGGCCCCAGAGAGGCATTACCAAACTGCAAGCAGGCTTTGTTGCTAAGACTTCTTGGGATTCTGGACGATCCACATCCGTCTGAGAAGGTGTGCCGGTTGTACACTCGAGTGGCAGGGATGGTGGTGGTTGAGGGGGTGGGGTGACTGGGTGGGGGTGGCGATAAGTCGCAGCAATTGCGCTCACCAAACACCTGATCACCTGAGCTGCTCAGACCTCGGAAGGGCACAAAACGCAGGCCCAACTCAGTCTGCACCTCCGAGGACTACCCGAGTGGCTGAACCTGAGCGGCTTAGACCTGGGAAGTGCATACAACCCAGGGCTGGCCTCAGACGGTTCCTGGCTGAGCAACCTAGAGCCTAAGCAGTGTAGACAGGGGAAGCACACATGCCATAAGTAGGGGTAAACCCAGTGTGGCTGAGACACTGTGAGCACACGCCAGTGTTATTTGTTTGCAGCGTCTGTCCCTCCCCACAGCACGACTGAACAAGTGAACCTAAAAAAGTGTCCACCACAGCCCCGTTGTGTCAGGGCAGAAATTAGACACTGAAGAGACCAGCCAACAGAAGAAGCTAAAACAGAGCAAACTGCCTTGGAAGTGACAGGTGAAATAGATTAAAACCCTGTAGTTAGTACCAACTACATAGGAAGGCGCCTATAGATCTTGAGAAATATAAGCTGGATCAAGGTACTATCTGAAAATGAACTGATCCCACACTGCCCACATCAACACCAGAGAAAGTCCTAGATAAATTTTTACTATTTTTACTATCATTCTTTATTTTAAAAGATTTTTTTTAATTTTAAGTCTTCTATTACTCCTGTAATTTCGTTTTTATAACCTACTATTACTTTGCAAAAGGAAAAAAAAAGAGAGAGAGACCCTATTTTTTAAAGCAAACTTCATATATATATATATTTTTATAATTTTTGGGACTTTGTTTTTTGTTTCTTTTCTTTAATATTGTATTTTTGAAAGTCCAACCTCTACTCTAGATTTTTAATCTTTGCTTTTTGGTATTTTTTATCAATTTTGTACCTTTAAGAATCTGATCTTCAGTACCTATTTTTATTTGGGGGTGAGATTACTGGCTTGACTGCTCTCTCCCCCTTTGGACTCTCCTTTTTCTCCACCAGGTCACCTCTATCTCCTCCCTCCCCCTTCTCTTCTCTACCCAACTCTGTGAATCTCTTTGTGTGTTCCAGATGTTGGAGAACACTTAGGGAACTGATTACTGGCTGAATCTGTCTTTCTCCTTTTGATTCCCCCTTTATCCTCCTGGCCACCCCTGTCTCCTTCCTTCCTCTTCTCTTCTCTGTATAACTCCGTGAATATCCCAGAGCAGTCCAGACTGTGGAGCACACATAAGGAAGTGATTACTGACTAGCTTGCTCTCTCTTTTGATTCCACCTCATCTCATTTGGGTCACCTATATCTCCCTCCTCCCTCTTCTCTTCTCCATATAACACTGTGAAACTCTCTGCATGTCCCTCACTGTGGAAAAACTTTCCATCTTTAACCTAGATGTTGTATCAATGGTGCTGTATAGATGGAGAAGTCTTGAGGCTACTGTAAAAATAAGACTGAAAACCAGAAGCAGAAGGCTTAAGTCCAGATCTTGAGAAAGCCAGAGAACTCCTGACTCCAGGGAACATTAATTGACAGGAGCTCATCAAACACCTCCATACCTACACTGAAACCAAGCACCACCCAAGAGCCAACAAGTTCCAGAGCAAGACATACCACATAAATTCTCCAGCAACACAGGAACACACTGAGCTTCGATATACAGGCTGGCCAAAGTCACTCCAAACCCACTGACATCTCATAACTCATTACTGGACACCTCATTGCACTCCAGAAAGAAAAAATCCAGCTCCACCCACCAGAACACCAACAAAAGCTTCCCTAACCAGGAAACCTTGACAAGCTACCTGTACTACCCCACCCACAGCGAGGAAACTCCACAATAAAGAGAACTCCACAAACTACCAGAATACAGAAAGGCCATCCCAAACACAGCAATATAAACAAGATGAAGATACAGAGGAATACCCAGCAGGTAAAGGAACAGGATAAATGCCCACCAAACCAAACAAAAGAGGAAGAGATAGAGAATCTACCTGATAAAGAATTCGGAATAATGATAGTGAAAATGATCCAAAATCTTGAAATCAACATGGAATCACAGATAAATAGCCTGGAGACAAGGATTGAGAAGATGCAAGAAAGGTTTAACAAGGACCTAGAAGAAATAAAAAAGAGTCAATATATAATGAATAATGCAATAAATGATATCAAAATCACTCTGGAGGGGACAAATACTAGAATAATGGAGGCAGAAGATAGGATTAGTGAGGTAGAAGATAGAATGGTAGAAATAAATGAATCAGAGAGGAAAAAGGAAAAATGAATTAAAAGAAATGAGGACAATCTCAGAGACCTCTGGGACAATGTTAAACACATCAACATTCGAATCATAGGAGTCCCAGAAGAAGAAGACAAGAAGAAAGACCATGAGAAAATACTTGAGGAGGTAATAGTTGAAAACTTCCTTAAAATGGGGAAGGAAATAATCACCCAAGTCCAAGAAAACCAGAGTCCCAAACAGGATAAACCCAAGGTGAAACACCCCAAGACACATATTAATCAAATTAACAAAGATCAAACACAAAGAACAAATATTAAAAGCAGCAAGGGAAAAACAACAAATAACACACAAGAGGATTCCCATAAGAATAACAGCTGATCTTTCAATAGAAACTCTTCAGGCCAGGAGGGGATGGCAGGACATATTTAAAGTGATGAAAGAAAATAACCTACAGCCCAGATTACTGTACCCAGCAAGGATCTCATTCAAATATGAAGGAGAAATAAAAAGCTTTACAGACAAGCAAAAGCTGAAAGAATTC
Organism: Budorcas taxicolor; assembly: GCF_023091745.1. NCBI lineage: Eukaryota > Metazoa > Chordata > Mammalia > Artiodactyla > Bovidae > Budorcas > Budorcas taxicolor. The sequence continues at coordinate 27,441,591 of NC_068914.1, forward strand.
AGCACCACCAAACCAGCTCTCCAACAAATGCGAAAGGATCTTCTCTAGACAGGAAACACAAAAAGGGTGTATAAACTCAAACCCAAAACAATAAAGCAAATGGCAACGTGATCATGAAGTAAAGTGAAGTGAAGTCACTCAGTCGTGTCTGACTCTTTGTGACTCCGTGGACTGTAGCCCGCCAAGCTCCTCTGTCCATGGGATTCTCCAGGCAAGAATACTGGAGTGGGTTACCATTTTCTTCTCCAGGGGATCTTCCCAACCCATGGATCGAACCTGGGTCTCCTTCATTGGAGGCAGATGCTTTAACATCTGAGCCACCAGGGAACACAAAAATGGTGTATAAACTCAAACCCCAAACAATAAAGTAAATGGCAATGGGATCATACTTATCAATAATTACCTTAAACATAAATGGGTTGAATGCCCCAACCAAAAGACGAAGACTGGCTGAATGAATACAAAAACAAGACCCCTATATATATTGTCTACAAGAGACCCACCTCAAAACAAGGGACACATATGGACTGAAAGTGAAGGGCTGGAAAAAGATATTCCATGCAAATAGAGACCAAAAAGAAAGCAGGAGTAGCAATACTCATATCAGATAAAATAGAATTTAAAACAAAGGCTATGAAAAGAGACAAAGAAGGACACTACATAATGATCAAAGGATCAATTCAGGAAGATATAACAATTATAAATATATATGCACCCAACATAGGAGCACCGCAATATGTAAGACAAATGCTAACAAATATGAAAGGGGAAATTAACAGTAACACAATAATAGTGGGAGACTTTAATACCCCACTCACACCTAAGGATAGATCAACTAAAAAGAAAATTAACAAGGAAACACAAACTTTAAATGATAAAATAGACCAGTTCAGTTCAGTCGCTCAGTCGTGTCCCAATCCTGGCAACCCCATGAATCGCAGCACGCCAGGCCTCTCTGTCCATCACCAACACCCAGAGTTCATTCAGACTAACGTCCATTGAGTCAATGATGCCATCCAGCCTCCAATCCTTCCCAGCATCAGAGTCTTTTCCAGTGAATCAACTCTTCACATGAGGCGGCCAAAGTACTGGAGTTTCAGCTTTAGCATCATTCCTTCCAAAGCAATCCTAGGCTGATCTCCTTCAGAATGGACTGGTTGGATCTCCTTGCAGTCCAAGGGACTCTCAAGAGTCTCCTCCAACACCACAGTTCAAAAGCGTCAATTTTTCGGTGCTCAGCCCTCTTCACATACCAATTCTCACACCCATACATGACCACTGAAAAAACCATAGCCTTGACTAGGCAGACCTTAGTCGGCAAAGTAATGTCTCTGCTTTTCAACGTGCTATCTAGGTTGATCATAACTTTTTATCCAAGGAGTAAACTTCTTTTAATTTCATGGCTGCAATCAGCATCTGCAGTGATTTTGGAGCCCAAAAAAATAAAGTCTAACACTGTTTCCACTGTTTCCCAATCTATTTCCCATGAAGTGATGGGATCAGATGCCATGATCTTCATTTTCTGAATGTTGCGCTTTAAGCCAACATCTTCACTCTCCTCTTTCATCAAGAGGCTTTTTAGTTCCTTTTCACTTTCTGCCATAAGGGTGGTGTCATCTGCATATCTGAGGTGATTGATATTTCTCCCAGCAATCTTGATTCCAGCTTGTGCTACATCCAGCCCAGCGTTTCTCATGATGTACTCTGCATAGAAGTTAAATAAGCAGGGTGACAGTATACAGCCTTGACATACTCCTTTTCCTATTTGGAACCAGTCTGTTGTTCCAAGTCCAGTTCTAACTGTTGCTTCATCACCTGCATATAGGTTTCTCAAGGGGCAGGTCAGGTGGTCTGGTATTCCCATCTCTTTCAGAATTTTCCACAGTTTCTTGTGATCCACACAGTCAAAGGCTTTGGCATAGTCAATAAAGCAGAAATAGATGTTTTTCTGGAACTCTCTTGCTTTTTCCATGATCCAGTGCATGTTGGCAATTTGATCTCTGGTTTCTCTGCCTTTTCTAAAACCAGCTTGAACATCAGGGAGTTCACGGTTCATGTATTGCTGAAACCTGGCTTGGAGAATTTTGAGCATTACTTTACTAGCATGTGAGATGAGTGCAACTGTGTGGTAGTTTGAGCATTCTTTGGCATTGCCTTTCTTTGAGAATGGAATGAAAACTGACCTTTTCCAGTCCTGTGGCTACTACTGCGTTTTCCAATTTTTCTGGCATATTGAGTGCAGCACTTTCACAGCATCATCTTTCAGGATTTGAAACAGCTCAACTGGAATTCCATCACCTCCACTAGCTCTGTTCGTAGTGATGCTTTCTAAGGCCCACTTGACTTCACATTCCAGGATATCTGGCTCTAGGTGAGTGATCACACCATCATGATTATCTTGGTCATGAAGATCTTTTTTATACAGTTCTTCTGTATATTCTTGCCACCTCTTCTTAATATCTTCTGCTTCTGTTAGGTCCATACCATTTCTGTCCTTTATCGAGCCCATCTTTGCATGAAATGTTCCCTTAGTATCTCTAATTTTCTTGAAGAGATCTCTAGTCTTTCCCATTCTGTTGTTTTCCTCTATTTCTTTGCACTGATCTCTGAGGAAGGCTTTCTTATCTCTTCCTGCTATTCTTTGGAACTCTGCATTCAAATGTTATATCTTTCTTTTTTTCTTTTGCTTTTCGCTTCTCTTCTTTTCACAGCTATTTATAAGGCCTCCTCCGACAGCCATTTGCTTTCTTGCATTTCTTTTCCATGGGGATGGTCTTGATCCCTCTCTCCTCTACAATGTCACGTCCTCATTCCATAGTTCAACAGGCACTCTATCTATCAGATCTAGGCCCTTAAATCTATTTCTCACTTCCACTGTATAATCATAAGGGATTTGATTTAGGTCATATCTGAATGGTCTAAAGGTTTTCCCTGCTTTCTTCAATTTAAGTTTGAATTTGGCAATAAGGAGTTCATGAACTGAGCCACAGTCAGCTCCTGGTCTTGTTTTTGTTGACTGTATAGAGCTTCTCTGTGAGTAGATTGACTAGTTTTCTGTGAGTATGGTTTCAGTGTGTCTGCACTCAGATGCCCTCTTGCAACACCTACCATCTTACTTGGGTTTCTCTTACCTTGGGCATGGAGTATCTCTTCACAGCTGCTCCAGCAAAGCACAGTCGCTGCTCCTTACCTTGGACAAGGGGTATCTCCTTACCGCCGCTGTTCCTGACCTTCAATGTGGGATAGCTCCTCTAGGCCCTCCTGGGCCTGCATAGCCACCCCTCCTAGAGTTGGTCCTCCAGGCTGCCAGCCCTGGCCTCAGGCGTGGGTGTCTACACCCAGCTGCTGCCCCTGGCCTCAGGAGTGGGTGGCTACACCCAGCTGCCACCCCTGGCCTCGGGCTCTGGGTGGCTCCTCAGGGTCACTGCACCTGGACTCGGCTCGAAGTGGCTTCTCCGGGCTGTCCCTGACCTCGGACACGGGGTGTCTCCTCCCTGCCGCCACTGACCTCGGACACAGGGTTGCTCCTCTCAGCCGTTCCTGCCATCTAGGCCACTGCCCCTGACCTCGGACATGGGGTAGCTCCTCTCGGCTACGCTCAGCGTCGCCAGCTCACAGCCGCCTGCCAAGCCATGCCTACAGGGCAACCCAAAATGGGCGGGTTATTGTGGAGAGGTCTGACAAAATGTGGTCCACTGGAGAAGGGAATGGCAAGCCACTTCAGTATTTTTGCCTTGAGAACTCCATGAACAGTATGAAAAGGCAAAATGATAGGATACTGAAAGAGAAACTCCTCAGGTCAGTAGGTGCCCAATATGCTACTGGAGATCAGTGGAGAAATAACTCCAGAAAGAATGAAGGGATGGAGCCAAAGCAAAAACAATACCCAGCTCTGGATGTGACTGGTGATAGAAGCAAGGTCCGATGCTGTAAAGAGCAATATTGCATAGGAACCTGGAATGTCAGGTCCATGAATCAAGGCAAATTAGAAGTGGTCAAACAAGAGATGGCAAGGGTGAACATCGACATTCTAGGAATCAGCGAACTAAAATGGACTGGAATGGGTGAATTTAACTCAGATGACCATTATATCTACTACTGTGGGCAGGAATCCCTCAGAAGAAATGGAGTAGCCATCATGGACAACAAAAGAGTACGAATGCAGTACTTAGATGCAATCTCAAAAACGACAGAATGTTCTCTGTTTATTTCCAAGGCAAACCATTCAATATCACAGTAATCCAACTCTATGCCCCAACCAGGAGCTGAAGAAGCTGAAGTTAAACAGTTCTATGAAGACTTACAAGACCTTTTAGAACTAACACCCAAAAATGATCTCCTTTTCATTCTAGGGGACTGTAATGCAAAAGTAGGAAGTAAAGAAACACCTGGAGTAACAGGCAAATTTGGCCTTGGAATGTGGAATGAAGCACGGCAAAGACTAATAGAGTTTTGCCAAGAAAATGCACTGGTCATAGCAAACACCCTCTTCCAACAACACAAGAGAAGACTCTACACATGGACATCCCCAGATGGTCAACACCGAAATCAGATTGATTATATTCTTTGCAGCCAAAGATGGAGAAGCTCTATACAGTAAACAAAAACAAGACCAGGAGCTGACTGTGGCTCAGATCATGAACTCCTTATTACCAAATTCAAACTCAAATTGAAGAAAGTAGGGAAAACTGCTAGACCATTCAGGTATGACCTAAATCAAATCCCTTATGATTATACAGTGGAAGTGAGAAATAGATTTAAGGGCCTAGATCTGATAGATAGAGTGCCTGATGAACGATGGAATGAGGTTCGTGACATTGTAGAGGAGACAGGGATCAAGACCATCCCCATGGAAAAGAAATGCAAAAAAGCAAAATGGCTGTCTGGGGAGGCCTTACAAATAGCTGTGAAAAGAAGAGAAGTGAAAAGCAAAGGAGAAAAGGAAAGATACAAGCATCTGAATGCAGAGTTCCAAAGAATAGCAGGAAGAGATAAGAAAGCCTTCCTCAGAGATCAGTGCAAAGAAATAGAGGAAAACAACAGAATGGGAAAGACTAGAGATCTCTTCAAGAAAATTAGAGATACCAGGGGAACATTTCATGCAAAGATGGGCTCGATAAAGGACAGAAATGGTATGGACCTAACAGAAGCAGAAGATATTAAGAAGAGGTGGCAAGAATACATGGAAAAACTGTACAAAAAAGATCTTCACGACCCAGATAATCATGATGGTGTGATCACTAATCTAGAGCCAGACATCCTGGAATGTGAAGTCAAGTGGGTCTTAGAAAGCATCACTAAGAACGAAGCTAGTGAAGGTGATGGAATTCCAGTTGAGCTGTTTCAAATCCTGAAAGATGATGCTGTGAAAGTGCTGCACTCAATATGCCAGCAAATATGGAAAACTCAGCAGTGGCCACAGGACTGGAAAAGGTCAGTTTTCATTCCAATTCCAAAGAAAGGCAATGCCAAAGAATGCTCAAACTACCACACAGTTGCACTCATCTCACATGCTAGTAAAGTAATGCTCAAAATTCTCCAAGCCAGGCTTTAGCAATACATGAATCGTGAACTCCCTGATGTTCAAGCTGGTTTTAGAAAAGGCAGAGGAACCAGAGATCAAATTGCCAACATCCGCTGGATCATGGAAAAAGCAAGAGAGTTCCAGAAAAACATCTATTTCTGCTTTATGGACTATGCCAAAGCCTTTCACTGTGTGGATCACAATAAACTATGGAAAATTTTGAAAGAGATGGGTTACCAGACCACCTAACCTGCCTCTTGAGAAATCTGTATGCAGGTGATGAAGCAACAGTTAGAACTGGACTTGGAACAACAGACTGGTTCCAAATAGGAAAAGGAGTACATCAAGGCTGTATATTGTCACCCTACTTATTTAACATCTATGCAGAGTACATCATGAGAAATGCTGGACTGGACGAAACACAAGCTGGAATCAAGATTGCCGGGAGAAATATCAATAACCTCAGATATGCAGATGACACCACTCTTCTGGCAGAAAGTGAAGAGGAAATAAAAAGCCTCTTGATGAAAGTGAAAGTGGAGAGGAAATAGTTGGCCTAAAGCTCAACATTCAGAAAACGAAGATCATGGCGTCTGGTCCCATCACTTCATGGGAAATAGATGGGGAAACAGTGGAAACAGTGTCAGACTTTATTTTGGGTGGCTCCAAAATCACTGCATATGGTGACTGCAGCCATGAAATTAAAAGATGCTTACTCCTTGGAAGAAAAGTTATGACCAACCTAGATAGTATATTCAAAAGCAGAGACATTACTTTGCTGACTAAGGTCCGTCTAGTCAAGGCTATAGTTTTTCCTGTGGTCATGTATGGATGTGAGAGTTGGACTGTGAAGAAGTCTGAGCGCCATAAAATTGATGCTTTTAAACTGTGGTGTTGGAGAAGACTCTTGAGAGTCCCTTGGACTGCAAGGAGATCCAACCAGTCCATTCTGAAGGAGATCAGCCCTGGGATTTCTTTGGAAGTAATGATGCTAAAGCGGAAGCTCCAGTACTTTGGCCACCTCATGCGAAGAGTTGACTCATTGGAAAAGACTCTGATGCTGGGAGGGATTTGGGGCAGGAAGAGAAGGGGACAACAGAGGATGAGATGGCTGGATGGCATCACTGACTCGATGGACGTGAGTCTGAGTGAACTCTGGGAGTTGGTGATGGACAGGGAGGCCTGGCGTGCTGCGATCATGGCGTCGCAACGAGTCGGATATGACTGAGCGACTGAACTGAACTGAACTGAACTGATAGAGCTTCTCCGTCTTTGCTTGCAAAAATATATTCAATCTGATTTTGGTGTTGACCATCGTGTGATGTCCATGTGTAGAGTCTTCTCTTGTGTTGTTGGAAGAGGGTGTTTGCTATGACCAGTGCATTTTCTTGGCAAAACTCTATTAGTCTTTGCCCTGCTTCATTCCGCATTCCAAGGCCAAATTTGCCTGTTACTCCAGGTGTTTCTTGACTTCCTACTTTTGCATTCCAGTCCCCTACTATGAAAAGGACATCTTTTTGGGTGTTAGTTCCAAAAAGTTTCATAGGTCTTCATAGAACCTTTCAAGTTCAGCTTCTTCAGCATTATTGGTTGGGGCATAGACTTGGATTACTGTGATATTGAATGGTTTGCCTTGGAAACCAACAGAGATCATTCTGTCGTTTTTGAGATTGCATTCAAGTACTACATTTCGGACTCTTTTGTTAACCGTGATGACTACTCCATTTCTTCTGAGGGACTCCTGCCCGCAGTAGTGGATATAATGGTCATCTGAGTTAAATTCACCCATTCCAGTCCATTTTAGTTCGCTGATTCCTAGAATGTCAATGTTCACTCTTACCATCTCCTGTTTGACCACTTCCAATTTGCCTTGATTCATGGACCTGACATTCCAGGTTCCTATGCAATATTGCTCTTTACAGCATCGGATCTTGCCTCTATCACCAGTCACATCCAGAGCTGGGTATTGTTTTTGCTTTGGCTCCATCCCTTCATTCTTTCTGGAGTTATTTCTCCACTGATCACCAGTAGCATATTGAGCACCTACTGACCTGGGGAGTTCCTCTTTCAGTATCCTATCATTTTGCCTTTTCATACTGTTCATGGAGTTCTCAAGGCAAAAATACTGAAGTGGCTTGCTATTCCCTTCCCCAGTGGACCACATTCTTTCAGACCTCTCCACCATGACCTGCCTGTCTTGGGTGGCCCCACAGGCATGGCTTAGTTTCATTTACTTAGACAAGGCTGTGGTCCTAGTGTGATTAGTTTGACTAGTTTTCTGTATTTATTGTTTCAATGTGTCTGCCCTCAGATGCCCTCTTGCAACACCTACCATCTTACTTGGGTTTCTCTTACCTTGGACATGCGGTATCTCTTAACGGCTGCTCCAGCAAAGCGCAGCTGCTGCTCCTTATTTGGACGAGGGCTATCTCCTCACTGCCGCCCCTCCTGACCTTGAACGTGCAATAGCTCCTCTAGGCCCACCCCTGCCTGCACAGCCACCACTCCCTGCAAGTGGGTTGATGTCTATAGGACATTTCACCCCAAAACAATGAATATCACCATTTTCTCAAGCGCACATGGAAACCTCTCCAGGATAGATCACATCCTGGGCCATAAATCTAGCCTTGGTAAATTCAAAAAAATTGAAATCATTCCAAGCATCTTTTCTGACCACAATGCAGTAAGATTAGATCTCAATTATAGGAGAAAAAATTTAAAAATTCCAACATACAGAGGCTGAACAACACGCTGCTGAATAATCAACAAATCACAGAAGAAATCAAAAAAGAAATCAAAATACGCATAGAAACAAATGCAAATGAAAACACAACAACGCAAAACCTGTGGGACACTGTAAAAGCAGTGGTATGGGGAAGGTTCATAGCAATACAGACATACCTCAAGAAACAAGAAAAAAGTCAAATAAATAACCTAACTCTACACCTAAAGCAACTAGAAAAGGAAGAAATGAAGAACTCCAGGGTTAGTAGAAGGAAAGAAATCTTAAAAATTAGGGCAGAAATAAATGCAAAAGAAACAAAAGAGACCATAGCAAAAATCAACAAAGCCAAAAGCTGGTTCTTTGTGAGGATAAATAAAATTTACAAACCATTAGCCAGACTCATCAAGAAACAAAGGGAGAAAAATCAAATCAATAAAATTAGAAATGAAAATGGAGTTATCACAACAGACAACACAGAAATACAAAGGATCATAAGAGACTACTATCAGCAATTATATGCCATTAAAATGTACAACTTGAAAGAAATGGGCAAATTATTAGAAAAGTACAACTTTCCGAAACTGAACCAGGAAGAAATAGAAAATCCTAACAGACCTGTCACAAGCACGAAAATTGAAACTGTAATCAGAAATCTTCCAGCACACAAAAGCCCAGGTCCAGACGGCTTCACAGCTGAATTTTACCAAAAACTAAGAGAAGAGCTAACACCTATCCTACTCAAACTCTTCCAGAAAATTGCAGAGGAACGTAAACTTCCAAACTCATTCTATGAGGCCACCATCATCCTAATACCAAAACCTGACAAAGATACTAAAAAAAAAAAAAAAGAAAACTACAGGCCAATATCACTGATGAACATAGATGCAAAAATCCTTAAGAAAATTATAGCAATCCAAATCCAACAGCACATTAAAAAATTCGTGAACCATGACCAAGTGGGCTTTATCCAGGGATGCAAGGATTCTTCAGTATCCACAAATCAATCAATGTAATACACCACATTAACAAATTGAAAAATAAAAGCCATATGATTATCTCAATAGATGCAGAGAAAGCCTTTGACAAAATTCAACATCCATTTATGATAAAAACTCTCCAGAGAGCAGGAATAGAAGGAACACACCTCAACATAATAAAAGCTATATATGACAAACCCACAGCAAACATTATCCTCAATGGTGAAAAATTGAAAGCATTTTCCCTAAAGTCAGGAACAAGACAAGGGTGCCCACTTTCATCACTACTATTCAACATAGTTTTGGAAGTTTTGGCCATAGCAATCAGAGCAGAAAAAGAAATAAAAGGACTCCAAATTGGAAAAGAAGTAAAACTCTCACTGTTTGCAGGTGACATGATCCTCTACATAGAAAACCCTAAAGACTCCACCAGAAAATTGCTAGAGGTAATCAATGAATATAGTAAAGTTGCAGGATATAAAATCAACACAAGAAATCCCTTGCATTCCTATATACTAATAATGAGAAAATAGAGAAATTAAGGAAACAATTCCATTAATCATTGCAATGAAAAGAATAAAATGCTTAGGAATATATCTACCTAAAGAAAATAAAGACCTATATATAGAAAATTATAAAACACTGGTGAAAGAAATAAAAGAGGACACTAATAGATGGAGAAATATACTGAGTTCATGGATCAGAAGAATCAATATAGTTAAAATGAGTATACTACCCAAAGCAATCCATAGATTCAATTCAATCCCTGTCAAACTACCTACGGTATTTTTCACAGAGCTAGAACAAATAACTTCACAATTTGTATGGAAATACAAAAAACCTCGAATAGCCAAAGCAATCTTGAGAAAGAAGAATGGAACTGGAGGAATCAACCTGTCTGAATTCAGGCTCTCCTACAAAGCCACAGTCATCAAGACAGTATGGTACTGGCACAAAGACAGAAATATAGATCAATGGAACAAAATATAAAGCCCAGAGATAAATCCATGCACCTATGGACACCTTATCTCTGACATAAGAGGCAAGAATATACAATTGAGTAAAGACAATCTCTTTAACAAGTGGTGCTGGGAAAACTGGTCAACCACTTGTAAAAGAATGAAACTAGAACACTTTATAACACCATACACAAAAATAAACTCAAAATGGATTAAAGATCTAAATGTAAGACCAGAAACTATAACACTCCTAGAGGAGAACATAGGCAAAACACTCTGCGACATAAATCACAGCAGGATCCTCTATGACCCACCTCCCAGAATACTGGAAATAAAAGCAAAAGTGAAAAAATGGGACCTAATTAAAATTAAAAGCTTCTGCACAACAAAGGAAACTCTAAGCAAGGTGAAAAGACAGCCTTCAGAATGGAGAAAATAATAGCAAATGAAGCAGCTGACAAAAAACTAATCTCAAAAATATACAAGCAACTCCCGCAGCTCAACTGCAGAAAAATAAATGACCCAATCAAAAAATGGGCCAAAGAACTAAACAAACATTTCTCCAAAGAAGACATACAGATGGCTAACAAAACATGAAAAGATGCTCAACATCACTCATTATCAGAGAAATGCAAATGAAAACCACAATGAGGTACCATTTCACACCAGTCAGAATGGCTACTATCCAAAAGTCTACAAGCAGTAAATGTTGGAGAGGTTGTGGAGAAAAGGGAACCCTCTTACATTATTGTTGGGAATGCAAACTAGTACAGCCACTATGGAGAACAGTGTGGAGATTCCTTAAAAACTGGAAATAGAACTGCCATATGACCCAGCAGTCCCACTGCTGGGCATACACACTGAGGAAACCAGAATAGAAAGAGACACGTGTACCCCAATGTCCATCACATAGCCAGGACATGGAAGCAACCTAGATGTCCATCAGCAGATGAATGAATAAGAAAGCTGTGGTACATATACACAATGGAGTATTACTCAGCCATTAAAAAGAATGCATTTGAATCAGTTCTAATGAGGTGAATGAAACTGGAGCCGATTATACAGAGTGAAGTAAGCCAGAAAGAAAAACACCAATACAGTATACTAATGCATATGTATGGAATTTAGGAAGACGGTAATGAAAACCGTGTATGCAAGACAGCAAAAGAGACACAGATGTATAGAACAGTCTTTTGGACTCTGTGGGAGAGGGAGAGGGTGGGATAATTTGGGAGAATGGCATTGAAACATGTATAGTATCATATATGAAATGAATCGCCAGTCCAGGCTTGATGCATGATATAGGATACTCAGGGCTGGTGCACTGGGATGACCCAGAGGGATGGTATGGGGAGGAAGGTGGGAAGGGAGTTCAGGATGGGGAACACGTGCATACCCGTGGCAGATTCATGTTGATGTATGGCAAAACCAATACAATATTGTAAAGTAATTAACCTCCAATTAAAATAAATAAATTTATATTACAAAAAAAGAAAGCTGAGAATTTAGGAGCCACCTGTGTGGCATTGGCAACATCACTTAATGTTTGTCGAGCCTCCACTTTCCCATCCACAAGCATTGACAGTGAACTTTGCAAAAGGTAAAGCTCTGCTTTCAAGTGCCTGACGTTATCAGAGCACAGCACAGGTCATGTCTGCACACACACATCTGGTGGAAAATGCAATGAACTTAAACTATGCTTACAATCATTCAATAATAGTATTTCTTGAAAGAAATGTTGTTTCTCTGTTTTGAATATGCCATGATTTTCTTTTCCAAATCAAATGGTCTCTTCCATGAAGAAGCCACTGAGAGTCAGTACTTATGCAATAGTAGTGGAGGCATCTGCCCCTGATAATTCTAGGGGAGCTGTAAAGTGGGGCACACACACAGCCAGAGGAAACCACTGTGACCTCGTATGTTAGCCATCAGTCAGGAGCACATTTTTATGGCCCAGGAAGCGGAGGACTCTGATGGAGTTGTAGGCAGGCTCTGCACAACCCAGCCACTCACTGCACACATTCTATGAGCTTGTCTGCCAGGAGATGCTTTCTTCACAGAGTTGAAATATGAGGTGCTTACTATAGCACTTCATGAAGAGTCCCCCCTCCACAAATCCCTCCTCTCTGGCGGCCTCCCTCCCCTTCATTTTGTTCCGGGAGGGCGGCAAGTTGCTCCATGCAGAGAATAAGGGGGACGGTGTCTCCTGTATTCTGAGTTGCTCTTTTCCAGAAGTGTGCGAGATGCAAGCATGTGCCCAGCCCCTCCAGGCTCAAGCACCCTCAGGTTCCAACCAGCCTCGTCCTCCCTGCTCCCCAGCCTCCATCTCTGTCGCTCTGGTATTCAACCTTGTAGTCACCAGCAAGCCGTGGGGCAGGATTACTTGCTCTGCCTCCTCCCTGGCCCTGTCACCTTGATCGAATTAAGCTCTGATGTGCCTGAACAGTGCTCCCCGGGAGTGTTTCAAGAAACAGCCATTTGAAACTGAAAACTGTATTGTTTTAGGGATGTTGTAATATACTATCTCATAGAAAATCACCTTATGAAGACCCAAAGAATTTTTCTTTAACTCAATACAAGAAAGAACTGGACTTTTCCTGAGCCCCTGGTTTCTCATTGTTCTTAATGTTATTTCTGTGAATCTAGCAACTGACATTTGGTCTCTTTTCACTGGCTGCTAAGAAGACTTTATAATTCACCTCTGTTCAAAACTACTCGCTAAAGGGTTTTTAACCGTAGCTTTAACCATGACCTTTTTTCCCCCTACCTTCACATTTCCTTCCTCTGATTTTCTCATTTATTTTTTGTATTTTAATAATATACGTAGCTCTGTATACAATTGCATAACTTTTTGGAATTGGATGGAGTATAAATACCTAAAAACCAGACCATCTATTCCAACATTTGTTAAGGATCTTTATTGAGGTCCTACTCTATCCCAGGTACTGACTGTGGTCCTGAGGCACATAGCTAAAAACAAGGAGCTGGCTGCTCCTGGGGAGCCCATAGCCTGAGTTTGTAATAGCCTTCTCCGGACCTTAGAGACTGGAAGTTGCCATCAAGCAAACGGTACTTACATTGAACCTGGGCCTGTGGGAACCAGAACCATGACAAGGAAGGGCCACTCTTCTGGTCCTATGGCTTAAGAGTCACCAATTCCTCCTCATACTTCCTGTAATGTACAGGAGTTGGTCTTCTGCACTCTGGCTGTTTGTGTCTATCTGTTCTCTAGAAAGCTTAAATCTCCAGTGCAGTTCACGCCCACAGATGCTGGGCAAGAGAAGTGTCTTAGTTAACATTCACTGGCCAGAAGGACAGATGAAAGAATGTAGTTTTCCTGCTTAAAATCTTCCAGGTATTTATTTTAATGTCATAGTTAGCATCAAATCAAAACTCCTTCCATTGACCTGCAATGAGCTACATCATCTGGTATCCATTTACCTTCCACCTCTCTGAACTCCTTTTCTCTACTGTCAACCTTCCTTCTTTTATTATTCCTGGTGCCTGGAAGGTTTTGCCCCAGGATATGACAAGGCCAGATCCTTCCCTTCATTCAGATCTCACCTCAATATTACCACTTTTCAGAGGCTTTCATCTAAATGTTACCACTTTTCGGAGGCTTTCATCTAAATGAAAGTACCACCACTGCCAGCCCCACCTCCATCACTATGCATTGAATGGCTCTACTTCTTTTACTTCATACCACTCATGTGGACTGCTGATTCCTACACAGACTACTGCAGTGGCCTGCTGACTGCACAAAGCAATAAAGGATATCATCACTTTGATGGAATTGTAGAAACTTCTTAGAAGGTGGAGGTCAGGGTGGAGTATTGAGATTTTAAGGGTCTAGTTTAAGCTGAATCTTTCAGCGTGGAGTCCTGACTGGAACTGGGCAGTTTGTGATATCTTAGTGTAGGATTGATGAACATAGCAAGGTGAGGGATTTGCAGGGGCCTTGAAGAATAAATAGACAAGTTGGGTTGTCCTGAGACATTAGTTGAAGAGTGTGTTGTTCAGATAAGTGGATTTTTCAGGAATCCTAAAACAAACAGTAACATCGTTTGCAACTCCATATTTTGGACTGGAATTTTCTAGAATGTTGCTGTCACATTAATGAAGTGAAGTGAAAGTTGCTCAGTTGTGTCTGTTTGTGACCCCCTGGACTATACAGTCCATAGAATTCTCCAGGCCAGAATACTGGAGTTGGTAGCTGTTCCCTTCTCCAGGGGATCTTCCCAACCCAAGGGTTGAACCCAGGTTTCCCTCATTGCAGGTGGATTCTTTACCAGCTGAGCCACAAAGGAAGCACTTGGGAAGGGAAGTAACAAGGGAAGTCACATTAATGCTGAGTGTCAGATAGTTGGATCATGTTAGTGTGAACAATAAGCTGTATGGCTGCAATGGTTTTGGTTCTTATTTATCACTGTATGAAATTATGTTTGTTTATTTACTTTCTCTCATTATCTGTCTCCCCACCACCACCACCACCCAAACAAATATGATCTCACATGAAAGTAATTGCTCTATCCTATTCATTTCTGTGTCCATAGTACTTAACCATGGGACCTGGTACTGACACTGTTTGTGAAATTTAAAGCAAAATCAGGACTTGGCATATGTTCAGAATCAGGGCCTGAAGGCTGAGCTTTAAATTATCAACTCCTCACTGAAGTGCAAGCAGCACCTCTCCTATTCAGCAGAAGGTGTTCAGTGGAAATGTGGATATTGTGCTTGGGCTAAGATGCTCACAGATTCTACAGAGATTCATTCATTTACTCTTTCACTTAATCAACAAGCATTCCTGGAATGCCTCTTGTGGGTCTGCCTTGGTGCAGGGTGTTTACCATCACGCATCTGGTAGCTAATTGCTGTCTGCCAGGATGGAGGGGTCTGAGATTTGTTGCTTTTCCTCCCCTACGTGCTGAGCTGGGAATATTTGGATGCTTGCTATAATCCAAATTTCAAAAGTATATAACTGACAATAAATCACACACATAAGTGTGTGTATGTGTAGACAAGGAATAAACCAAAATGCTAACAACTCTGGGTGGTAAAATTATGATTGGTTTTAATTTAATTTTTTATATTTTTCTGTACCTTTGACAGTGAATGTATTTTTTTTTTTTAGGATGATATTTGAAAATGTCACTTTCTTGTTTGAGGGTGGAGAGGGTAGGAGAGTTGCCAGATAAAAAGCATAATGCCTGGTTGGATTTGAATTTCAGGTAAACAATAGAGTTTTTTAGAGTAAGTATGTCTTTAATATCACATGGAGCTCAAGCTCAGTCACTTGGTCATGTCTAACTCTTTGCGACCCCATGGACTATAGCCCACCAGGCTCCTCTGTCTGTGGGATTATTTCAGCAAGAATGCTGGAGTGGGTTGCCATTTCCTTTTCCAGGGGATCTTCATGATCTAGGGATTGAACCTGAGTCTGCTACAGCTCCTGCATTCTCCTAAAGAATCCTGCAGGTGGATTCTTTTCCACAGAGCCACCTAGGAAGCCCTATTAATAATATTGCATAGGACATACTTATACTAAAAGGTATTCATTATTTATCCAAAAGTCTCATTAAACTGGGTGTCCTGTTTTTATTTGTTAAATCTAAACCTGGCAGGTGGGGGCAACTCATCAGAGTCATATGGGGAGTCTTCAAATCTGTCCTCTGGCACCCACCTCAAACCAGACTCTAGTGTGTCTACCTAACCTTACCCACCAACATTTAAGAGTTTGAAATCTCCTCCCAAGTTTATCCCAGAAGCAAGGGGAGGGGGTGGGGGGTAATGCTGCAGTGGGGTGCTGTGGTTTGACAAGGGTCCAAGGAGGTTTCAGTCACATCTATCCTGTTCACCATGGTGGAACTCACTGAATTCCACACTGTGAGGACAACTCTTTGGAAAACTTCTAGGCCCTCCTGTATTCTGGTGGGGCTGTTTTCATAATTTTAGTCCTCAAGGAGGAACCAGTTGACCCTGGATATTTGTGGGGCTTCTTTGCAGAAAAGAGTGAACTGGTTGGTGAGAAAGTTTCCCAAGTTACTTGAGGACTCTGGCCTTGAAGATTCTGCTATGAATCTCTGGGTCGCCCACAGACCCTGGGACTGAGACAGAGGGGGGCCGCCTCCCGAGCACAAGTGTTTGACAAAGTCACCCACTAAAGGCCAGGAAGCCAACAGAGCTGTTCCAGCCTCTGTGAGACTCTTTCCTAGCTTCACCACCGTGGCCATGGGAGATGGCTTTTCTGCCAGAGGATGAACATGTCCAGAGAATAGACTTCTCAGGAAGGAAGTGTCTGGCACTGACCACCTATGAACTTGGCACCTCTGGAGAGATATGAAGAATCTACAGCATTGTCCTTTGGGAAGACCTGTGCAAAAGACCTGAAATAACCCCATGTGGCCACACCTCACAAAATAATATTGGAGATACAAAGAGCTAAACATTAGTCAGGATCTGTAAAGATAGAGTTCAAAAAGCTGATAATTAACAAGGTGTAGGGCAAAGAGCAGTAGAGGAGAAACAGTAAGCTTTGAACAGTGTCCCAAACCCTCAAGGCCTCAGTTTTATTGTCTGCAGAATGGATGGGTTGAACAGGTAATAGAAAAGTAACTTCTAATTTTTATGTTCTGGAAGTTTAATTTGGGGAGTTAATTAGGGTTCACTTTCCGAACTAGGAAAGCAGAATGATGACTCAGATAAATGCAACGTCATTTACTGAACCTTGTAATATGGGAGGTGGGGGGCGGAGGGGATTAATATTCTTCAGGTGTTTATTTGGTACTAGCCATTTTAGTACGTGTTTGATATCGTTTCTACACTTTATAACAGTTCTTGGAGATTAGTATCTTTATCTTCATTTATAGCCAGGGAATTGGAGCCTTAGAGAGGTTAAGTGACTTTTTTGAGTGCAAAGCCAGAATTTTTAACCAAGGTCATTTTCTGCTGAACCTGACGTCTCGTCCACCACACCATGTAGACTTCCCTTGGCCACCTCTGCTGCTGAGCTGAAGCTGAAGTCACCTGCTCCTGAGCTCTCACAAGCACCAGGCATGGTACTGAGAAGGGGGTGGAGGGAGGCCCATCTAGAGAGAGTTCCTCCCCTTTCCACTGTGATTCATCAATGAACTCTGTAAATGAGGAATTGCCTACTGCTGACTTTGACTTATTAGGGACAGATGCCAGGGGTTATCTTCAAGGTCACCTTATGCTGCAAAATTCTCTTCCTACCAGTTGTCTAATCTCTGAAATGCCTTGAACAACATCCAAAGCTTTTAATATGGAGGAAAAGGGTATATTTTAAATATCCTAGTATTCCCCTCCCCATTCCTCACTGAGAGAATAAAAGTAGAAACTGCCTTTTCCCCCACTGACTGGTTTAATATCTTCTCAGGAATAGATTTGGACTGGGTTGGAAGAGATAGACAGGCATTTTTGCCTGAATTAAGACACTGGAAGAGAAAAAGAGATGCTGGGAAAGGAGAAGTCAGAAAGCCTTAACTGAAGTGGTTACTAGTGGAGATAGAAAAGTGGGGAGGGGCAAGTTCAGGGTAGCAGATTAAGAGACCCAAACTGCTATGTATACAATGGATAAGCAACCAAGATACATTGTACAACACGGGGAAATATAGCCATTGTTTTACAGTAACTTCAAATGGAGTATAATCTGTAAAAAGATTGAATTTGCTGCATTGTACACCTGAAACTATTATAAATCAACTATACTTCAATTTAAAACTGAAAATTAAAACCATTAAGAAATACTATTACACACCTATTAGATTACAATTAAATTGAAATTATAAAAACCAACCATACCAAGATTTAGTGAAAATGCAGAGGAACTGAAATTTTCATATACTGATGAGAATAAATGCAGAGTACATCATGAGAAATGCTGGGCTGGATGAAGCACAAGCTGGAATCAAGATTGCCAGGAGAAATATCAATAACCTCAGATATGCAGATAACACCACCTTTATGGCAGAAAGTGAAGAAGAACTAAAGAGCTTCTTGATGGAAATGAAAGAGGAGAGTGAAAAAGTTGGCTTAAAGCTCAACATTCAGAAAACTAAGATCATCGCATCCAGTCCCATCACTTCACGGTAAATAGATAGAGAAACAGTGAAAGCAGTGGCAGACTTTATTTTGGGGGGCTCTAAAATCACTGCATATGGTGACTGCAGCCATGAAATTAAAGGATGCTTGCTCCTTGGAAGGAAAGTTATATTCAACCTAGACAGCATATTAAAAAGCAGAGACATTACTTTGCCCACAAAGATCCATCTAGTCAAGGCTATGGTTTTTCCAGTAGTCATGTATGGATTTGAGAGTTGGACTGTGAAGAAAGCTGAGCGTTGAAGAATTGATCCTTTTGAACTGCGGTGTTGGAGAAGACTCTTGAGAGTCCCTTGGTCTGCAAGGAGATCCAACCAGTCCATCCTAAAGGAGATCAGTCCTGGGTGTTGATTGGAAGGACTGATGCTGCAGTTGAAACTCCAATTCTTTGGCTACCTGATGCATAGAGCTGACTCATTGGAAAAGACCCTGATGCTGGGAAAGATTGAAGGCAGGAGGAGAAGGAGATGACAGAGGGTGAGATAGTTGGATGGTATCACCGACTTGATGGACATGAGTTTGGGTAAACTCTGGGAGTTGGTGATGGGCAGGGAGGCCTGGTGTGCTGCAGTCCATGGGGTCGCAAAGAGTCAGACGCAACTGAGCAACTGAACTGGACTGAGAAAATAAAATGACATAACCACTTTGGAAAGCATTTTTGCAGTTTCTTAAGAAATTAAACATATAGCAGCAATGTGATCCAAGTATTTCATGTGTAAGCATTGACCCAAGAGAGAAAAGGAAGCACATGTTCATACAAAGGTGTACAAATGAATGTTCATAACAACTTTATTTGTAATCGCCCCAAACTGGAAACAACCCCAAGTGTCTTGACAGGTGAACTTATCAACATTGTGGTATATCCATACAACAGAATGCTACTCAGCAATTAAATGGAGTTAATTTTGATACAAGCACCAACATGGATGAAATTCAAAATAATTATGCTAAGTGTGAAATTCCAGACTGAGTTTCCATGCTGATTTGAAGTTCCAACAGCAACAAAAAGAATACATAGTCTACAATTCTATTAATATAAATTTTTAGAAAATGCAGACGAACATGTCCTGATAGAAAGCAGGTTAATGGCTACTTGGGAGAGAGGTGACAAGAGTGGAAGGGTGACATTATAAAGGGGTATGAAGAGACATGGAGATGATACATATGCTCAGTCCTGACTGCAATAGTGGTTTCATGGGTATATACAGATGTCAAAACTTATAAAATTATGTACATTAAATATGTACAGTTATTGTTGTATGTCAGTTAGGCCTCAATAAAGCTGTTGAACATTTTTTAAAAAAGAAAAGTCTTAACTGATTTTAGAGTAAATATTCAAGTACGCTTCCTTGAATACAGTGGTTGATCAAATGAATTACTTGCCTACTGTGGGTCCTGACCTTTTCAGGCCTCTAAAGGCACAAGAAAACATGATAACTAAAAAGACTGGAAATAACCAATAGTGAAGAATGTGGTTTGGCAGGAATAGAAACTTTATTTATTTGTATGAGCATCTGCCATTTAAATGTCAGCCACTTCACCTGGGGGAAGCAAGTCACTTTGGAGTACATTAGGGGAAAATGTGAGACCAAAAAGTGGTCAGCACCTGGAAACTTCTGTTGGTGTCTTGAGCTGAATTCCCCAGGAGCAGACTCTGAGAGAAAGCCGTAAGCAAATGGTTGATTAGGGAAGTGTTTCCAGAAAGAGAGGTGAGGATGTGGAAGAAGCAGGACAAGGAAAGGAGGGAAACCAAGTATATGAGGTGGCTTCACCCTGATCCTGCAGGGGCCCCCGGAATTACTCATTACATGTCTCAATTGTCCAGTCTCAGGCAAGAGGACTGGGTTTTCTCTATTGGTAAAGGGCCTCTTTTTGAGGGGAATGCAGGATATAAATTCCCAGATGCTTCTAGGTCTGTGCAAATGCAAGCCATTTGGCTGTAGCATCAGGGCAGTCTCCGAAGCGCACAGGTGCCTTAACTATGCTGCCTCTCTCTCTACCTCTTGGAGCACAGAACTAGTCTCTGGATAGCAAGTGAGCAAATCAGTGGATCAGACCTGATCTCTTCCCTTTTGAAGAAAAGATAAACTGAGGTGGTCCTGAGTGAGCTTATTTATAGGAAAGAAAGCTCAAGTGAGAGGGAATTCACTATGAAGACAGGGGTTTGTAGATGCCTCTATTAAATGACCTACCCTAGCTTGGCATGACTGCTTCACTTTGGGGCTTTGGCTAAATGTATGAAGAGGGCAGTTATAACCCCAGGAACCCAGAGGTGGAGCACATGTAGACAAACATGCCGCTGAGGTCAGAGGACAGTCAGTAGGCATCATGGCAGTAGAAGGCTGTGATGCATTGGCCTCAGAGAACCAGGACTTCTCAATGGTAACACAGTCTAACAGAGTCATTGTAGTCATGCATGAATGCTTAGTCATGTCCTACTTTTTGCAACTCCGTGGACTGTAGCCCACCAAGCTCCTCTGTCCATGAGAATTTCCTGGCAAGAATCCTGGAGTTGGTTGCCATTCCCTTCTCCAGGGGACCCAGGGATCAAACCCACATCTCCTGTGGCTCCTGCCTTGGTAAAATAAAATAAAGAATAAAAAGGGAAATCTATTAATGGATTGATTAGATTTTGTAGTTCTTCCCTGTGGGAGGAAAGTTCAACTAACTAGACTATACACTGAAATTCTAGGATAATACTGCCAGGGGCTCCAAAATAAAGAAATACTACCTCCTACTACTATGGACATAAGGGCTCAATATCTTAATTTAAGTTTTAAAAGTAGATCTGGTGGACTTCTGTTTTCTGGTCCAACATGTAATGAACTTGGAAGTTGTCATTCCTGTACTTATGACAATCAAGCTAAACCAAGTGAAAATCAACAACACTTCCATCAGAGAATTGGAGTCACAGGAGAAATTGCTGCCCTGAAAACTGGAGCAACAGGCAAGTGGATATAGAAAGTCACAGCTCTTAGAACAGAAATCCTTCACTGCAGCCACCATTGGTAGGAATATTTTGAACTATACCGACAAATTGCTCCTGACTCAGTATAGACAAGCGTGACAGTTAAAAACTCTGAGAAAGCCCACTTTTAGGGAGGCTTCCACCCATTCATCACTTTTATCTCCAGGAGTCCTATAAGTTTGTCACTATGAAGACTAGAGAGACATGCCTTCATGCTTCCAGCAGGGAGAGGGGAAGGGTAGCCATTTTGAAATATATCCAGAGCTCTTGTTCTCCTCAGCAAGGCCTACCCTCAAGGGAAACTAATTTACAAATGTCTAATCTACTGAGGTTTTACCAAAGCCTAACCACCTTGGGGAAAGGGAAATACCCAACTCATGTTCACTAAAAGACTAAAATCTAATTATAGGACTATAGAAAACTCTTCCCCCTCCCTCCACACACATACTGTACTACCACATCAATCCAGTTTCTGTGTAATAGTAGAACAGAAATTACAGCTAAAAGAACTGCAGACCTCAGATCCTATTTAAGAAGTCTGTAGGAAAACCCTCAAACAATGAGGGATACAAAAATAAGGACACTAGCGAAAATTTTAGTCTCTGACACCACAGTTACAGCAAATTTTGAAAACCACCTAGCTCCTGGTCAGATATGTAAAACTTTATACTAAAGGCCTATGTAAATCAGTTCCTTTTATCCAGTATATCATGTCTGCTTTCAATTAAAAAAAAAAATTAGAAGGAAAGCTAAAGGGGAAAAAGTCCTGACAATCTGAAGAGATAAAACAAATATCAGAACCAGAAACAGACACAGCAGAGATTTGAATTAAAATAACTATGATTAATATGTGAAGGGTTTTAGTGGTAAAGTGGACATTGCATAAGAACAGATGGGTTATATTAGCAGAGATATTGAAGCTGTAAGTATCTAAAGGGAATACTGGTAATCAAAAACCGTGAAATAAATGAAGAATGCCTTTGTTGGGCTTATTAGCAGCCTGGACATGGTCATGGAAAATGTCAGTGAGCTTGTGAATAAAACTTCAAAAACTGAAAGTTTTGAAGGAGAAAAAAGAAAAGAACTATGGGACTATTACAAAATGTATAATAATGTACAATTTAATGGGAATACTAGATGGAGAAAAACAAGAGAAGAGGACAGAATAAATATTTGAAGTAGTGATGACTGAGAATTTCCAAATTAACAGCAGACACAAAGCCACAGATCTGGAAAGCTCAGAAAATGCCTAGTATGATAAATACCAAAGGGAAAAAAAACCCAACTATACCTAAACAAGACAAAGAAAAAATGTTGAAAGTGAGAGGCAAAAACAACTTACCAACAGAGGAACAGAGGAATAAGGATAAAAATTACATCAGACTTCTCTTCAGAAAACATACAAGCAAGAAGAGAGAGTGAAGTATTTTAAATGTTAGTGGGAAAGAAGCCTACAAATCTAGAATTCTGTATCCCATGAAATCATTCATTAAAAGTAAAGGGAGAATAATAACTTTCTCAGACAAACAAATATTAAGGGAATTGATTGCCAGTAGTCCTGCCACGAAAGAAATATTAGAAGTTCTTCAGAGAGAGGGAGAATGACATAGGTCAGAAATTCAAGTCTACTTTTAAAAAAGGAGCATTAGAGGAGAAATAAAGCAAAATAAAATCTTTAATCTTTCTTATTCTTAATTGATCTAACAGATAACAGTTTATTCAAAATAATAATAGTGACAATGTATTGAGTGTTATGTCTTAAGTATAAGTGAAATGAATGAAAGCAATATTAAATGGAACAGGAGGGAGGAGTTGGAAATATGTTGTTTCAAGATATTTACACTCCATGCAAGTAATCAATTTAACTGTCAGTGGTCTAAATATACCAATTAAAAGACAGAGATTTCAGAGCAGATTTAACAGAAAAACAACACCCAACTATATGCTGTCAACAAGAAAGTCAGACACAGATAGATTAAATGTAAAGGAATGGAGAAAGACAAAGCATGCTAATACTAATCAAAGGAAATCTGGAGTAGCCATATTGATTCCAGACAAAGCCAACTTCATAACAAGGGAACTTATCAGAGATAAAGAGGCATTGTATAATAAAAAAAGGGCTCAGTTCTCTAAAAAGACAAAACAATCCTTAACATTGCGTGTGGCTGCAATGCAGTTCTGATGACTACCCCGGAGTTAGTGCAGACTTCACAACTGTAGGGCTCAGTTCTCCACAAAACTCCCCTCACTTCAGACACCAGCCACAAGCTCCAGGGTTTCCAGGCCACTCACACTTGTTAACAACTGGATACAAATTCAGGAGCTCCCACTATCCTCCTAGGTTTGGTCATTTGATAGAATGACACACATCACTCAGGAAAGTACTTCACTTTTTATTAGAGTTTTATTTTGAAGGATACAAATAAGGACGAGCCAAATGAAGAGACATACATGGTGAGGTCTGGGAAGGTCCCAAACATGAAGCTTTCTTATCCTCAAGACACATCACCCAGCATACCAAAGTACGACTGCCAACCAGAAGTTCACCCGAGCCTCGGCATCCAGAGTCTTCTCAGGGTTTCATTATGTAGGCATGAATGGTTGAAACATTAGTCACAAGGCCGAACTCAGTTTCTAGCCACCCCCCCTCACTTCCTGGAATATTATATAAAGTTATAGTAATTAAGTTAATGTGTTGGTGCCTCAAGGATAGACAAATAAATTGATGGAACTGAATGGGGCCATAAATAGACCTTTGCATGTATAGTCATTTGATTTATGAAAAAGGCCCTTTTTTTTAATTCAGTGGAGAACAGTTCACTCACTCAATAAATGATACTGGAATACATATCTGTATTTTTTTTTAAGAACCTTAATCATTATTCACACCAGCTACAAAAATTAATGCAACATATAAACTTGAAGCTGAAATTTTCTAGAGGAAAAAAGTGTGTCCATGCTAATGATCTTGGGATAGGTAAAGATTTTTTAAACAGGATACAAAAACCATTAATCATAAGAAGTTAATAAGCTGGAATTGCTTAAGAAATTTTAATCATCAAAAGACTTCATCAAGAAAACAAATATACCAAATATATTTGAAATATAGACCTGAAAATAAATTTTTAAAAGACAAAAAAGATTATAGTTTAAAACTAGTAAAAGATTTCAGCAAGCAATTTATAAAGGAGGATATCCAAATGACTAATAAGCATGTGGGAAAAGTACTAAGCAGTATTAATCATCAGGGAAATGAAAATGAAAACCACAGTAAAATAGCAGTTGATACTCATTAGAATGACTAAAATTGTAAAAACTGGAAATACCAAGTGTTGTCGAGGATATGGAGCCCCTGGAACTTTTATTTTGCTTGTTTTTGTTTAGTCTCTCAGTCATGTCCAACTCTTTTGTGACCTCATGGACTATAGCCCACCAGGCTCCTCTCTGTCCATGGGATTTTCCAGGCAAGAATACTGGAATGGGTTGCCATTTCCTGCTCCAGGGGATCTTTTCAACTCAGGGATCAAGTGCACGTGTCCTGCATTGCAGGTGGATTCTTTTCCATTGAGCCACCAGGGACGCCCTTACATTGCTTCAGTTCAGTTCAGTTCAGTAGCTCAGTCATGTCAGACTCTTTGTGACCCCATGAATCACAGCACACCAGGCCTCCCTGTCCATCATCAACTCCCAGAGTTCCCTCAAACTCATGTGCATCGAGTCGGTGCTGCCATCCAGCCAACTCATCCTCTGTCGTCCCCTTCTCCTCCTGCCTCCAATCCCTCCCAGAATCAGGGCTTATGGGAATGTAAATTAGTTTACATTGCTTGCGTGTGTGTGTGTGTGTGTGTGTGTGTGTGTGTGTGTGTGTGTGTGTTAGTCACTCAGTCATATCCAACTCTTTGTGACTGTATGGACTATAGCCTATAGTCAGGCTCCTCTGTCCATGGAGTTCCCCAGGCAAGAATACTGGAGTGGGTTGCCATTCCCTTCTCCAGAGGATCTTCCTGACTCAGGGATCAAAACCAGGTCTCCCACATTGCAGGCAGATTCTTTACCATCTGAGCCAACGGGGAAGACCTTGTATTGCTTATGGGAATGTAAATTAGTTTAAATAGTTTCTAAAACAGCTGAGTAGTAACACTAAAGGTACATATACATTCCACTTTTAGGTGGAATTCAGTTCCAAAAGAATTAAGTAAATATGTCCACAAATAATGATATACAAGAATGTAGCCCCTTTATCACATCATAGCTCAAACACAGAAAACACCAAGTGTCCATCAGCTCTGCTGATGAATAAATCTATCATGGTATATTCACTCAATGGAATATCTCAGCAAGAAGAAAAGAACAAACTATGTACATGCAACAACATGAGTGAATTTCAAAGACTTATGTGAATGAAAGAAGACCAGAGATAGTACATATGCTTTCATTTCTTATCAGAAATTCAACAAGAGGCAAAACTACTTAATGAAGATAGAAGTTAGAATAGTGATTACATCTGGATGGAGGAAGGTGACTGGGACAGGATTTCGAGGGAAATTCCATGTGATAAAAATGTTCTATACCTATATTTGTGTGTGTTTCAAGTACATAGATGTGTAAAAATTCATCAGTCTGTATGCATAAAATTTGTTCCCTGTACTGTATGTAAATTATACTTCAAGTTTTACAAAGAAGAAAAAAATTAGACCTGAATATTTGTAACTCGGGTTAGTGAAGGTATTCATGTCACTTATAAAGTCAAATGTCACACAAAGAATGGAACATTAAATAAATTATGATACATTCTTGCTGTAGAACATTGTGTACTCTTTATCTGTGAAGAATTTTTAATGACATGAAGAAGTGCTCAGGACACTGGGTTAAAAATGAAAGACTGGTATACAAAATTATACCAAAAATTTTTCTTTCATTTTTATAATATTTGGAGATTTTTAAAGATGGTAACAAGCCAAAATATTAACAGCAGTTATATTTGTGGAATTAAAAATCATGGATGTGGTAAAACAGCTGTCAATCTCTGACGTTCAGCATATCTAGAGGTGATTAATATCTGTGTCCCTTCTCCTTATCTGGGTGGCTTTGGGACTCTTAGGCTAAAGAGTATGATGGCTATGACTCTCTGTGACTTCTACTGCTGGTTCATAACAGGACTTACACCATCTGCCTTGGTCTCTGGAAGAGCCCAAGTTGCCAGGTGTGAAATCCAACTATCCTGCGAGAAACCCAGGCTGCATGAGGAGGCCATGTTCAGGGTGTCCAGTCAGCAGCCCCACCTGGGCCCAACCATTAAGCTGTCCCAGCCTGAAAGCCACACATGTGAAGGAGGAAGCCTCTACCTGGAGATGGTTCCAACTCCCAGCCATGCAGTCTCCCTGCCTGAGTTTTCAGACATCTTGGAGCAACAAGAGAAACAGGCCATTCCCACGGTGCCCTGTCTGAATTCCAAAGAGTCTAGAAGAATAATAAAAGGGCTATTCTATGCCACTAACTTGGGGGTAGTTTGTTATTCAAAGATAGATAAATAATATTTATTGTATTGTATCAACAATATTCAACTGGAACAGAGGTGGCATTTATTGTCTTTTTGAACTAATTAATAAGCAAAAAGTAAACAAAGCAAAGCACAGAGTCTCGATTATTTCTCTCAGTTGATCTTTCATTAGATCAGAAAAGAAGAAATGTCTCACCCCAAATGCCCTTCTACACAAAATGTGTCTGATACCTCCTACCTACCATCACCTTAGAGATGCCCAAGGATGAAGATTCTCAGGTAGAAAATGTTTGATGTGATGGGGACATGATTCCCTGCTCTTTCTCCCTAGGGCTAGCCAAAAGAGATGATGCATTTTCCAGTTCGTGGGCTGCTTTTGAAAGCCTGTTGTTTACAAACTGAATTCATAACACACTGATTACATGTGACAGTACCCTATTTGGTTATAAGTCCTTCCAATACAACTATAGTTAATCAGAATGTTTGCAAAATTTGGTTCTGCTTAGTGAAACCTTATTAATCAAGTGTTAATGCAAAACCCCCACGGTGGAAATCTTTCTAATATATTAGGGTAATGGTAGCTGTTTCAACAAATAAACCCCCAAGTTTATAGTGATTTGGCTTCCCAGGTTGCTTAGTGGTAAAGAATCTGCCTGCCAATGAAGGAGATGCAGGTTCGATCCCTGGATCAGGAAAATCCTGTGGAGTAGGAAATGGCAATCCGCTCCAGTATTCTTGCTTGAGAAATCCCATGGACAGAGGAGACTGGTGGGCTACAGTCCATGGAGTTACAAAAGAGTCAGATACAACTGACTGACTAAGCAGCAACAACAGGAACCTAATACAATTATCAAGCATTCTTGCACATGTCACAGTACAGGAAAGGAGATCAGGTTAGCTATCCAGAAATCCACCCTCTGCCATCTTTAACATGTGGCTTCCAAAGTCACCTTGGCAATTTTCTCCATTTCATCCAATCAGAAGACGGGAAAGAACACAGGACAGGGCTTATGGCGAGTTTTATGGACCAAGCCTGGACACATTTTAGTCACATGGCCTCCTCTAAGTACAAGGGAGCTTTAGGAAAGTAATCTGTGAGCCCAGAAAGAAGAGGAAACACATTTTTATAAGCATAGAGCTGTCTTTGCCACACGACTGTATGTTCATAGATGGATGAAGAAAATTGAATCTTTCAAGAAAATCTGGCAGAGCCCCTGGGTTATGTCCATCACTCAAGAGCTCAGTGAGCAAAGATTAGCAAGACGTCATTCTGACTTTACAGGTTATCTTTATTCAGTGTATTATTGTCATTCATCTATATATTTTTAAAATAAAATTGCAAAACTTAAAAGACCTACTGAGATTCATATATGTTTTCTAATACTCACAACACTCTTTGAGATTATGTTTTTACCCCGTCCCTCCCATATTTTGCATATAAAGAAATGTGTCTCGGAAAACTGGGTAGCTTGCCCCAAGTGCTGAGGTGAAAACTCTAATCCAGTTTCTCATATCTCCTTGGGCCTTTCCACTTCAGTGCAAGCCTGCCCAGTTTACAACTACCAGCATCCAGGTCTCTTTGCTTGAGGGCTTTCTCTTGCTGCTGGAGGAACTAACCCTCACCCAATGACAGGAATTGCAGCATGAATATCCCAACTCTTGTCCCTGGGGGTGAGGGTGACTCTGAAACACAATTTACCCTGGCTCACGGGGCTCCCCAATAGGATCAAGCTCTCCCCTCTGGTGATTTGCTTGATAATGCACACTTCATTGGCTGCCTTCCCTTCCCTGACTCACTTTCCTGCTCCCCTGCTGGTATTTCCTTCACTTCCCTAATAGACCATTTGCACATAAATCTTTGTTTTAGGGTATGTTTCTGGGGAAACTCAAACTAACACAATCACATTTCTCAGAAACAATATTTTAAAAATTTCCTGGCCTTCATTACCATTTGCTGGTTTAGCCATTGGGTATGATCTTAATATTAGTCTCCTGATCAGCTGGATAGAAATGAAATCAAAATCTCTTTCCTTGACAAAAACATAAATTAAAAAAAAAAAATAGGCAACTTTTTACTCTTTTAGTTTTTATTAATGTTGAATAGAAATTATTTTTGCAACTGACCTTTTTTATTGAGATATGATTCAGATTGCTATAAAATTCACCAATTTAAAATGTATGATTCAGTGACCTTTAGTATATTCAGAGAGTTGTGTAACTATCACCACTGTGTAATCCCAGAGCATTTTCACACAGTAGAGAAAAACCATAGCTGTTAGCAGTCACTCCCCATTTGCCCTGACCCTTAGTCCCTGGCAACCATTGACCTACTTTTTGTCTCAATGGATTTTCCTATCCTAGACATTTCATGTAAATGAAATCATCCAGTATGTGGCCTTTTGTATCAAGCTTTTTTCTCTTAGCATACTGTTTTCAAGGTTCTTGAATATTGTAGCACTCCTTTCATGGCTAAATAATACTCCATTGTATATTACATACCATATATTTATCTGTATATCAGTGCACATTTGGGTTGTTTCCATTTTTAGCTATTGTAAATAGTGCTGCTATGAACATTCATGTACAAGTTTTTGGTTGAAAATCTGTTTTCAATTTTCTTGGGTATATATCTAGTAATGGAATTGCTGGAGTAAACTCTGTTAAACTCTGGTTAAACTCTGTTTGACCTTTTGAGAACTTGTCACACTGTTTTCCAAGTTGGCTGCACCATTTAACATTGTCAGCAGTAATGCAGGAGGATTTCAGTTTCTCCACATCCTTGCCAATACTTATTTTCCTTTTTTCTTTGAAATAATATCTCATTGTGGTTTTAATTTACATTCTGCTAATGATTAATGATGTTAAGCACTTTTTTCAAGTGCTTATTGTTTATATATATATTGTCTTTTTTTTTTAATTTAATTTAATTTTATTTTTGGCTCCTGGAAAGGGACTTGAACCCTGGGCCCTCAGATTAAAGTGTGATGCTCTGCCAGTTGAGGTATCAGGCTATTTGTATATCTTTTTGAAGAAATGTCTATTCATTAAAATTGGGTTGTCTTTTTATTGTTGAGTTATATGGGTTCTTTTTATAGTTTGGGTACTAGACTCATCAAATATTTTGACTTGCAAATATTTTCTCTCATCATTTGAGTTGTAGTTTTACTTTTTTGATAAGGTTTATAGTTTTATTCTTACATTTAGATCTGTGATCCACTTTGAATTAATTTTTATAGTATGAGATAGTGGTCCAAATTCACTATTTTGCATATGGATATTCAATTGTCCTAGTACTATTTGTTAATAAACCTATTTTTCCCCCCAATGAATAGTTTTGGTACCCTGTCAGAAATCAAT
The DNA here is from genome assembly GCF_023091745.1 of Budorcas taxicolor. Classification (NCBI taxonomy): domain Eukaryota; kingdom Metazoa; phylum Chordata; class Mammalia; order Artiodactyla; family Bovidae; genus Budorcas; species Budorcas taxicolor. Next base: position 27,471,719 of record NC_068914.1, read on the forward strand.
TGACATATAAATGTATAGGTTTATTTCTAGACTTTCAGTTCTGTTCCCTTGATCTATGTTTCTGTCTTTATACCATACCCTCTTAATTACTATAGTTTTGTAGAAAGTTTTAAAATCAAAAAGTATGAGTCCTCCAACTTTGTTCTCTTTTAAGATTGTTTTGACCAAGTCCTTTGTATTTCCATATGAGTTTTGGGATCAATTTCTTCATTTCTGCAAAAAGTTGGGATTTTGACAGAGGTTGCATTGTACCTATTAATCATTTTGGGGAATATTGCCATCTTTACAATACTAAGTCTTCCAGTACATAAATAAAAAGTGTCTTTCCACATATTTAGCTCTTTTTAAATTTCTTTCAGTAATGTTTTATAGGTCTCAATATATATCTTGTATATATCTATATTTTTTTTGATTAAATTTATTGCTAAATGTTTTGTTTTTATTGCTATTGTGAAAGGAATTTTCTTAATTCCATTTTAAGATTTTTTTTCACTGCTGATATACAACAGACTTTTTAATATTGACCGTATAGTCTACAACCTTGCTGAACTCATTTATTAGCTCTAATAGTTTTTTTTTTCTTCTTTTTGGCCTGGATTCTTTAAACTTTTCACTGTTTAATATCATGTCACATGCTGATAGAGGTAGTTTTATTTTCTTTTTCCTACTGGATGCCTCTTATTTCTTTCTCTTGCCTGATTTCGCTTGCCAGAATTTCTAGTACACTGTTGAATGGAAGTTGTAAGAGCAGGCATCCTTGTGTTTTTCGTGATCTTAAGATGAAGGGTTTCAGTCTTTTACCATTAAATATGATATAAGCTGTGGATTTTTGTAGATAGCCCCTTATCAAGCTAAGGAAGTTCCCTTCTTCAAACAACTGACCTTTTAAGGAAAAAAAATCCTCTACTTTTCTAAATAGGGAAAAATGACCATCAAGGTGTAAACATTAGAGGAAAAAAAAAAAAAAAAACCACCAGATTTCTTATGATTTTCAAGTCCAGAAAGCCCAGGGAAACGTGATTTCTTGCTCTTCCAGGAGACTTCAGTTGGAAGTGAGTTGTTTTATGAGTGTTCCTAAACTAACCTGGACATCATAGCTTTTTCACTGGCCTGGACTTCAGTTTTTCACTCTGTAACTAAGAAGTATCTAGTTTATTTAAAGAGTGAGAAAGATTACTAAAGCAATACTGCAGGGATGTATTTAAGTTTTGCTGTGAATCCAGTGGAGATATTGATGCATTACATTCAGTAAGTGTTTGTGAATGAATGAATGAACAAACTTTGAATGGAATTTAGGATTTTTAGAATGTTTTATTAGAAATCCTCTAAAGCTTCTCCTACTTTTAATACCTTCACGTTATTGAGGATATTATGCTTTGTCCTTAGCCACCTCAATTGTGTCCAACTCTTTGCAACCCTTTGGACTGTAGCCCACCAGGCTCCTCTGTCCTCGGGATTCTCCAGGTAAGAATACTGAAGTGGTTTGCGGCCCTCCTCCAGGGGATCTTCCTGACCCAGGGATCGAACCCATGTCTCTTATGTCTCCTGTATTGGTAGGCGAGTTCTTTACTGCTAGTGCCACCTGGGAAGCCCTATTGAGGATATACCTTCATGTTTTTGAGGATATTTAAGTCTGAGTGCCTCTGAGGCTTTCCTATCTGTGAGTCAGAGGCACGGCCAGGATACAACTGGAATGCCCTAATTCCTCCTGTGGGCTCTCCAGCATGTACCGTCCTATTCAAGAAAGGCTGAGTCTGCCGCACTGCCAAAAAACCCATTATTAGAATTTTATTCCTTTAACTCAGAGATTCCTGAAAGACTGCAGGAACACTTCAGGCCAGGACATGGAGGGAAGGGAATCCAGATGAGAATCATGCTGAATGCTTAGGAGGCATCTCATTATGGGCACAGGCTTCAGATGAGGACAGAGCTGAGCTGGAGTCCCAGTTTTATCCCCATGCTTGTTGTGTGACTTTGGGTTAGATACTTCATGTTAAGAAACTTAACTTTTTGTAAGATTTTTCATTTATAAAATGGGAATAATACTTCACAGAATTATTAAGATGATGAATAGGATTCCATATTTAAAACATTTAGCAAAGTAGGAGAAAGGAGACCTTGGATTTTCTTTTTTAGAACTGCTCCCTGGCTCCAGACTGTTAGACTCATGGATCAGGGAGTGGGACCCAGGAGTAGGTATTAGAAGCCACCCAAGCTGAGGTCCACACAGGCCTATTTGCCCTGAGGGACTTCTGCAGTAGGTATCAGAGCCAGGGAAACTGCAGGCAGAGCCAGAGGCAGAGGTGGGCCAAAAAAAAAAAAACAACCCAGAGAACATTTTTCAAGAGTCAGGAGGGATGCAGAGAAGGGGAAAGTGATGTGGCCTTTAGAACCAGATGGGAGGAAAAAGAGAATCCAGTAGCTCTCCTGAAGATGGACGTTCCACCTTCTGAGTTCTTTTAAACCAAGAAAAATATTAGCAAAGAAGGTCCACATCAACACACAGCAGGCTCTCTGGGTTTCTGTTTTTCTTCCTTAATTTCTACATTACATAATTTTATACACACTGCAGGGGGAAATCGAGTTAATGTTGATTTTGACTTATATAATCATTTTTTCACTGGCACTTGCCTGGCGCTGGAGGCTTGCTTAAGAAGCTGGCTCATGGCTAAGCCTGGCTTCGGGTTCTTGGAAGGTGTTATACCACCATTTACTTACTGAACACAGAGTTAGGACTCACCTCTTCTTCTCCAGCAGGCCACGGCTTTTGATACCAAACCCTGCCTTGGGTTTCTTTCTTTCTTTCCTTCTCCCTCTCTCTTTTTCTTTCTTTCCCTACCTTGGGTTTTCATAAGATACAGGTGCCTGTGAGTCTGAGGGAGGTCCTCCAAACCTAGTGATTGGAAATTACACTGGCCTCATGCTAACACCCAGTTAATAGTATTACCGTTATAGAAATGTGTTGGGGAGGATTCTGAATCTGCATCATGTCTCAGTGGGGAAAATTTGTGATTGGCTTGCAATATTGATTTTAGGAATAGGCAAAGAATTACAAGTTTCGGTCATGATTGGTCAGTCTTTGGCTACAAGAAAAATGCTTACAGAATCAACACATATATATGTCTTTTGTTCCATTTAGAAGAGGAGAGAAACAAAGTTTTAGACTCATTTAATCCTCAGGTTCCAAGGCAACAGGTGATAATGCTCAGGGTAAACCCAAATCAATTCCTGGAAGAAGGACTTTGGGGAGAAAGGTCACAGGGCTGTGTTCTCTCTAACCTGGAAGAAAAGGTCTTTTATTTCTATTTCATTTCTAAAAACGTCTAGTGAAAATACAAGCTGTTTCTTTATAATTTCTTGAATTTTGAAAAGCCTATCATGTTTCCTTTTTTTTTTATTGTGACAAAATATACATAATGTAAAATTAAGCACCTTGACCATTTTTTCAGTGTCCAATTCGGTGGCATTCAGTACATTCATGGTGTCCTGAACCATCACCAGAACTTTTCATCCTTCTCCAGAACTTTTTCATCTTACTACTCTGAAACTGCATACCCACCAAATGGTAACTGCCTGTTTCCTCTCCAGCAAGCCACTGGCAACCTCTATTCTACTTTCTGTTTTTATGAACTTGACTACTCTAGGTACTTCACAGAAGGTGGAATTTGTCCTTTTGTGACTAGCTTCTATCATTTAGTATAGTCTTTAAGGTTCATCCTCATTGTAGTATGTGTCAGAATGTCCTTCCTTTTTAAGGCTGAATAATTCCATTGTCCATATGTACACACTACATTTTGTTTACCCATTATCTGTCAATGACATTTGAATTGCTTCCACTTTATAGCTGTTATTAATAATGTGCTATGAACATGGCACACTAGAACAAATATCTATTAGAATTCTTGCTCTCAGTTCTTTTTGATATGTATTCAGATATGGAATTGCTGGTTCATTTGATAATTCTACTTTAATATTTTGAGGAACTAACATATTGTTTTCCCCAGTGGCTATAGCATTTACATTCCCACCAATAGAGCGCAAGGGTTCCAGTTTCTCACCAACACTTGTTTTGGGTTTTTATTTTTCTGTTTTTCTTTAAACAATAACCATCCTAATGGATCTTTTGGGGTTTTCAAGATTATGCTAGCTGTTCCCAAAGGTTTATGGGAAATTCTATGCAATAGAATCTCTTCGTAGAGGATTTTTCTTCCCCTTAATTTTCAAAGTGGGGCTTCCTGGGTGGCACAGTGGTGAAGAATCCACCTGCCAATGCAGGAGATGCAAGAGACACAGGTTCAATTCCTGGATGGGGAATATCCCCTGGTGTAAGGAAATGGCAACCTGCTCCAGTATTCTTCTGTGGAAAATTCCATGGACAAAGGAGCCTAGTGGGCTGTAGTCTATGGGGTCACAAACAGTCGGACACGACTGAGTGACTGAGCACATAACACAATTCTCAAAATATCACTATTGTTTAGGTAAAGCACTAGGTGGAGTACACCACAGTTTAAAAATATATACTTAAAAATTTTTCCCCAATAGTGCTGTGTGATCAGACAGTTGTACCAACTTTTAAGAATAGACATAACGAATGACTTTGATATAATTGCCTGTGTCTCCCAAGTCCCTTCAAAGCTCTGGAGGAAATGCTGCCTTTGAGGACGTTTTCTAAAGGCAGAGCTGGGGGTGGTAGTTCAGAGGTAATGGGCATTGACCACCCTCCCCACCAGAGCAGGGAACCTTGGTTTGACCATGACCCAAGCATTTATGGGGCAACTTCTTGTCCAAAATACTGGGCTTTTGGACAAAGATGCATAAGACATGCTCTCTATTAGATTGGATCACAAGTTGTATCTGAACAGTGTAGTCCAGGTTGCTGGAGAGAACATAAGTGCTCTGGGATCCTGATGGTGCTCCTTGGGGCTGTGGTCCTCTGCGAAGGCTTCCTGCGGGTGACTGGACACGTCTGGGCTGGGTAGGTCTGAGGGGGTGGGACCTGAGGGGTTGTGATGTGAGGAACATTGCTGGGGGGAGGAAGAGCCTGAGGAGAGGGAGGAGGGAACACATCTAAGTTATCCACAGCCTCATTTTAGGGTGCCCTACAGTCACTAAGAGGATCTTTCGCCTTATCTTTTTATTCAAGGGGGAGGTTTTTGAGCAGAAGAGTGACACCATCAAACTGCTGCTCCATGAGGCTTGTTCTAGGAACAGGCTGTGGGTCAGAAAGTGGAGAGAGCAGATAGGAGGGCCCTTGTACTCTGTGACAGAATGCTCTAAACTTAAAACGAGGCTGGCAGTAACACTAAGGGATTCCCATAAACACACTTTTTAAAAAATATGCTTACTTTCTGTCCCAATACCCTCTGTCCTTAGGGCTGTCCCCTGATGAGCCAGTGCAGCTGTGTGCAGTCAGCCCTGCCTTCTTCTCTTCACACTGATTTCTCCTCCTTTCTTGCCAGCAAACCCCACATTGTGCCAGGGTCAGTTCCATGGCCAACCTGGAAGATAACGAAAATTAGCCTTTCTAATCTAGATGCTCCTGTAATGAGACTGGACTGACACAGAAATCCTGCCAGTATTTTGGCTTTAGCCAAAGGGGAAAAGTCAAAAACTGTAATAACTAAAGAAGAAAATAAAAACCATAATCTCTCTCATCAGGAGTACTGATTAAGTTTTACTAAGGTAACAAACTCTTACCATTATCAGTGGTTTAAAACCATTGGTCCTTTTTTTCTACAAGCTGCATAGTCTCATGTTAGAAGGTTGCCTAGCGTGCTGCAGTCCACGGGGTTGCAAAGAGTCGGACAAGATCAAGTGATTGAACAACAACAACACATTATTGTTGTCCCAGAAACATATCATATTCTTTATAAAGAATACCCCTTCTAAAAAACTGAAAAAGATGAGATTGAAAAATAGATAAAAGTATAATATTTTCTGCCTGCCTTCCTGGATTGGCTTGCACAGCCATCTGCTTCCTCATTCTCTCCTTTGACTATGACTAGGCTTGATTGTACCCACTCTGGTTCCAATGGGCCATGAAAACCCAGAGTCTTGGCCCATGAGGATGCCATCATGGACTTGGAGCTTGCCAACTTGGAAGCATACATGCTGTGAGGACCACTACAGGTATCCAGGCAGAAGGCTGGGATGAGACTGGCTCCTCCTTCCCGCTAAGCACAAAGGAGACAGCTCAGAGGGGCTTATCCTGACTCATCTCTTTTTAAGCAGTTCCTTCACCCCATTACCTAGTCCTATTTTCTTCTTCAGAGCTCCTGTCCCGTTCTGAAGTTATCCAGTTTCTTTATGCTTTTCTTATTTACTGCCTGTCTTCCTCATCAGGATATAAGACGTTGTCTATTTTATTCACAGTGGTATTTCCACTGATTAAGCTAATGCCTGGTACAGAGGAGGTGCTCAGTAGACATGTATGGGAAAAACAAGCTATCAATGTTCACTCTTATATAGTATGGGCTGTAAGGCATCAATAAATAGCAGGAGATTGAAATCCAGAGCTTAACTAAGCAAGTATTCCATCTCCTACTCCTTTCCACACACTTCCATTTTCAAGATGAGGAAACTGAAGAGAGATTAGGAGAACATCCAAGAACACACCCAAGACAGGACAGAGGGCCCCCCCCCCCCCCCGCCCCCGCCCTGCCGCTTTCACTACGTGACACACAGTGGTCACACCCTAGTGCCTTATCCCACTGGGAAAGAATGAGAGAATCTTCTCTGTGGGTTCAATAGGTTCAGTTCAGTTGAGTTCCTCAGTTGTGTCTGACTCTTTGCAACCCCATGGACTGCAGCACACCAGGCTTCCCTGTCCATCACCAACTCTCCAAGCTTGCTCAAACTCATGTCCATTGAGTCAGTGATGCCATCCAACCCTCTCATCGTCTTCTGTCCCCTTCTCCTCCTGCCTTCAATCTTTCCCAGCTTCAGGGTCTTTTCCAATGAGTCAGTTCTTTGCATCAGGTGGTCAAAGTATTGGAACTTCAACTTCAGCATCAATCCTTCCAATGAATATTCAGGACTAATTTCTTATAGGATTGACTGGTTTGATCTCCTTGCAGTCCAAGGGACTCTCAAGAGTTTTCTCCAACAGCACAGTTCAAAAGCATCAATTCTTAAGCACTCAGCCTTCTTTATGGTCCAAGTCTCACATACATAGATGACTACTGGAAAAACCATAGCTTTGACTATTACAGACCTTTGTCAGCAAAATAGGTTTGTCATCAACTGAGTAGCTTTATTAGCCCCATTTTATACCTATGGAGACAGAGACCAGAAAAGTTAAGCAAATAATTTATCCAGATAAACCACAGTACTGCAATTGAAAGTCAAATCTTTCAATTCCAAGCACTTTCCACTGTATTAGACCTATTTCCTCTCATGACCAAGTGTGTCAGTTAGTAATGAATTTGACTGCAAATAACAGAACATCCAAAGGGCTTCCATAGCGGCTCAGCATTAAAGAATCCACCTGCAATGCAGGAGATGCCAGTTTAATCCCTGGGTTAGGAAGAACCCCTGGAGAAGGAAATGGCAACCCACTCTAGTATACTTGCCTGAAGAATTCCATGGACAGAGGAGCCTGGCAAGCTGCAGTCCATGGGGTTGCAAAGAGTCAGATACAACTTAGTAAACTAAACAAAGACAAAACGTCCAATTAGTAGCAGCTTCCTGGTGGCTTGGATGGTAAAGAATCTGCCTGCAGTGCATGAGATCTGGATTCAGTCTCTAGGTCGGGAAGATCCCCTGGAGAAGGAAATGGCTACCCTCTCCAGCATTCTTGCCTGGAGAATTCCATGGACAGAGGAGCCTGGCAGGCTGTAGTCCATGGGGTCGCAAACAGTCAGACATGACTGAGCGACTAACACATACACACTAGCAGTTTAAACAAATGGGAAGCTTATTTTTCTCACACAACAAAAACTCTGGATATGGGTAATCAGAGCTGGTGCACTGGCCCACCCATGTCTTTGGAGACTCAGCTTCTTTATTTCCTAAACTCTGCTCTTCAAAACATTTTGGCTTCATCCTCATGCATGTTGCCACTGGTTATAAGATGCCGACTTCCCTTTAAGGCTCAGGACCCTGTCTCCAAATGAAGAAAAAAGCAGTCATGGGCAAAGCCCAAAGGAACATGGTAACTGGATGGGTCCTTTTTGCAAATGTTTTTTTTTAACCCAGAGATTTCTGTTCATACCTCTTTGCCTGAACGGTGTCACAGGGCCACCCTTTGCTGTATAGATGAAGTTAGCTGCTTGGGTCAGTCAACCAGCAACTTCTGCTGTATCTCAAGCTCTGGGCTGAATTTTTTCCGTTTGTTTAGGTGGTTTTTTTTGAAGTATTTATTTATTTGGCTGTGCCAGGTCTTATTTGTGGCCAGCTGTGTGGGATCTTTGGTTTTTCATTGCAGCATGTGAACTCTTAGTTGCAGCATGTGGGAATCAGTTCCCTGACTAGGGATTAAACCCAGGCCCCCTGCAAAGGGAGCATGGAGTCTTAGCCATTGGACCACCAGATAAATCCCATGAAATTCTTTCTGTAGGTCTCTATTTTCATGTGGCTACCTAATTGTTTTCTGAGGCACCTAAAAGTATCCTGGAGTTCTTTGAGGTTTTTTTTTTTTTTAAGTCACTCAGTTGTGTCTGACTCTTTGCGGCCCCATGGACTATAGAATTCTCCAGATCAGAACACTGGAATGTGTGGCCTTTCCCTTCTCCAGGGGATCTTCCCAACCCCAGAATAGAACTCAGGTCTCCCACATTGCAGGCAGATTCTTTACCAGCTGAGCCACAAGGGATGCCCAAGAATACTGGAATGGGTTGCCTATCCCTTCTCTAGGGAATCTTCCCAACGCAGGAATCCACCTGCATTGCAGGCAGATTCTTTCACCAACTGAGCTATGAGAGAAGACCTCTTTGAGTATATGGAATGTGTTTTATCATCTCTTGCACCCATGTGATGCTATATACAGAGCTGCCCTCAGAGAGTTGCTTCAGTACTGATTAATGGGGCAGAATTTCCTCCCAAGAAGGACATAGGTGAGGAAGAGCCTCAGAAATTGGTGGTGCAGGGAAGACCGAGCAGTATCACAGCACATGTTCCTGGGGTATCCAGGTGAAGCTCTGCATGTTTTCACCACTGGGGCATTCAGGGTCCACAGTTAGGCAGTTAGTCTGTCCAACTAGGTGGAGGCGAAGAAGAGGCATGAGGTGAGCCTGTATCTGTTTTGTCTTCTTACTGAGGTTTATCTGTAGAGAGGAAATGCTTGCATAGATCATAATGACATTCTTTTCGAAGCCTGGTTTCCTTTAACCCTGTTGATGCTGAAGCCAGGTTCCCTGATGGCTGTGTATGGGAGCCATGGGAGGGAGCCAATGATGGGAGGACCATCATCATGCAAGGCAAGTGGAGAACTCTGTGAGATTCTGGAAAGTCCCCTCTAGAAATACCTCTTCCTGGGGCTCTAACAGTATCAGACAGGTCACCTACTGAGATCTGTTCCTTTGGGTTAAGACCTTACCTGTTTCTTTATTACCTCCACCAAACTGTTTAAAAAAAAAAAAACAAAAGTACAGACAAGGAAGAAAAAAGATGTCCATATCTCACTACCCAGGTAATCTATGTATATAGCTTAATAAATGAAAGTAGATACCCTCTCTCTATATATAGTACATATACTATATATATATAGTTTATTTATATAAACTATAAAATGAAATGTGTAAGTCTGCATCCCTCAGTCCCATGACTGCCCAAAGGTACCCACAGATGAAATATTTTTGATTGCTTTCAGAAAGTGTTTATGCCTATGCTAGTATGCGTTGCTTCCACTCCTTCCCTCTGTATCTACCTATTATCATTACTTATCTGTTTCCATTTCTTTCTATAAAAGTGACACAAAAAGGATGATGTTGTACACAGGTCTGCACTTCTTTTTCCCCTATCTCTGTACATATAAATCTACTTCATTCTTTTTCTACCTGCATAAGAATCATCATATGAGAACCCCATGCTTTATTTGACCCCTAATTGGTGGGTTTCTTTCTTCTCTTTTGGTAATCAAATAATGCCACAATGTACACACTTTTCTATACTTCTTGAACAACATCTTTAGGTCCATTTACCTAGATAAATTCCTAGCAAAGCAGTTGTTAAGTTAAATGATATCTGTCTTAGTCCACTGAGGCTGCTATGACAAATACCATAGACTAGGTGGCTTAGAAATTCATTTCTCACAGTTTTAGAGGCTGGGAAGTTCAAAATCAAGGTGTCAGGAAATAACAGTGTCTGGTGAGCAACTTCCCTGCTTCATAGATGGCCATCATTTTCCTGTGTCCTCACATGGTGGAACGAGTGAGGGAACTCACTGGAGTGGGGTATCTCTTTAGAGGGTACTAAGTAGTTGGACATGACTGAGCGACTTCACTTTCACTTTTCACTTTCATGCATTGGAGAAGGAAATGGCAACCCACTCCAGTGTTCTTGCCTGGAGAATCCCAGGGATGGGGGAGCCTGGTGGGCTGCCATCTATGGGGTCACACAGAGTCGGACATGACTGAAGCGACTTAGCAGCAGCAGCAGCAACCCCATTCATGAGGGTTCCACTTGCGTGGTCTAATCACCTCCTTAATAACGCCTCAGTTCAGTTCAGTTCAGTCGCTCAGTCCTGTCTGACTCTGCGACCCCATGAATCGCAGGATGCCAGGCCTCCCTGTCCATCACCAACGCCCGGAGTTCACCCAAACTCATGTTCATCGAGTCAGGGATGCCATCCAGCCATCTCATCCTCTGTCATCCCCTTCTCCTCCTGCCCCCAATCCCTCCCAGCATCAGGGTCTTTTCCAATGAGTCAACTCTTTGCATGAGGTGGCCAGAGTATTGGAGTTTCAGCCTCAGCATCAGTCCTTAGTGCCTAATCATCTCCGAATACTATCACACTGAGAGTTTAGGATATGACATATGAATTTTGGCAAGATGCAGACATTCCGTCTAGAGCAGTACCTTTAAAATTAGATGAATTTTGCAGTCTGGTTTTTTTTTCTACCCCCCAGAAATGAACCAGTTCATAAGCCCTTGTTTCACCTTTTACACTGTTTGCCTCTCCATAGCCTTCTCAGAATAGAACCTCATCACTTTAGTTTCCCATGATCTGAGCTGAAACTGGTCTCTTATTGCTGTTTAATTTGCATGTCTTTACTTATGAGTAATGTTGAGCATATTTTCATATCTACTGACTACTTTTTATTTCACTTTTAATAATTGACCACTGATCTGCATTGTTCATCATTTTTCTATTTTATTTGCATGAGCTTTTTAAGAATGAAAGAAATTAGCCCCTTTCCAGTCATATATGTTAAATATTTCCCCAACTGTCATTTGTCTTTCCTCTTGACTTATGGTACATTTTTATTTTAAAAAATCATAAGTTTTAATATGGTAAAATTTCTCAGTCTTTTCCTTTGTGATCTCTGGGTTTTTGTTCCTTCTTCCAAAAGCTCTCTCAATTCCTGCTATATAGGCTTTAGCCATTTATTCTTCCAGAACTTTTATAGTTTCTTTCTTACATTTTAATCTTTGATCCATCTTGTATTGATGCTGGTGTAATAAATGAGGTAGGGATTTAGCTTTTTATTTTCTCTAATCAGCTCCAACACCATTTATTCACAAATCACCTTTTCCTCACTTTTTGAAGAGTTACCATTTCTTATATTAAGTTGTTTTATGAATTAAGTTTTGTTTATGGATTATTTTAAAATGTTTAAAGTTTAATTTACTTAAACTAAATATATATATATACACACACATACAGTTCACCTATTTCTTCCACCCCTCCAGTCCCTACCTCTTGCAGCCACCTATCTGTTCTCTGTATCTATGAGCTTGTTTTTTTGTTTGCTTGTTTGTGTTTTAGATTCCACATATAAGAGAGATTGTACCATAATTGTCCTTATTTGACTTACTTCACTTATCATGATGCCCTCAAGGTTCATCCACGTTGTTTTCAGTAAACATAGGGGTGCATAGAGCTTTTCCAATTAGTGTTTTCATGGTCTTCAGATAAATATTCAGAAGTGGAATTGTTGGGCTGTATGGTAGTTTTATTTTTAATATGTTTGAGGAAACTTCATACTGTTTTCCATGGTGCCTGTACCAATTCACATTCCCATAAACAGCGAGCAAAGTCCACATCTTCACCATCACTTGTTACTTCTTGCTTTTTGATAATAGCCATTCTAACAGGTGTGAGGTGATATCTCATTATGAGTTTTTAATTTTCATTTTCCTAATAATGATGTTGAGCATCTTTTCATGTACCTCTTGATCATCTGTTTGACTCCTTTTAAAAAAAATCTATTCACAGCTTTGCCCATATTTTAATTGGAATATTTTTGTTTGTTCTGTTTGTTTTTTTGCTGTTGAGTTGAAATGAACTCTTTGTATGTTTTGGCTATTATTCTCTTATCAGATATATTTGCACATATATTCTCACATTTGGAAGGTTGTGTATTCATTTTGTTAATGGTTTCCTTTGAGGGATAGAAGTGTTTTAATTTGATATTTGTTTATTTTCACTATTGCTTTTGTTTTTGGTGTCAGATTTAAAAAATCATCACCAAGATCTGTGTCAAGGAGCTTACTGCATAGGCAGTTTATGGTTTTAGGTCTTATTTTCAAGTCTTTAATCCATTTTGAGTTAGTTTTTGTGTATAGTGTGAGATAGTGGTCCAGTTTCATTCTTTTGCACATGACTGTCCAGCTTCCCTGACATTATTTATTAAGGGGCCTATGCCTTCCCAGGTGGCTCAGTAGTGAAGAATCTGCCTGCCACTGCAGGAGACACAAAAGATGTGGGTTTGATCCCTGGGTCAGAAAGATCCCCTGGAGTAGGAAATGGAAACCCACTCCAGTATTCATTCCTGGAAAATTCCATGGACAGAGGAGTCTAGTGGGCTACAGTCAATAGGGTTACAAAGAATAAAACACAACTGAAAGACCAAGCATACATACATCTTTTCCACATTGTATATTCTTTTTTTTTAATTTATTTATTTTAATTGGAGGCTAATTACTTCACAATATTGTAGTGGTTTTTGCCATACATTGACATGAATCAGCCATGGGTGTACATGTGTCCCTCATCCTGAACCCCCCTCCCACCTCCCTCCTCATCCCATCCCTCTGGTTGTCCCAGTGCACCAGCTTTGAGTGCCCTGTTTCATGTATAGAACTTGAACTGGTGTTCTATTTCACATATGGTAATATACATGTTTCAATGCTATTCTCTCATTATCCCACCCTCACCTTTTGAACCCAGAGTCCAAAAGTCTGTTCTTTATATCTGTGTCTCTTTTGCTGTCTCACATATATGGTCATCAGTCCCATCTTTCTAAATTCCATATATATGTGTTAATATACTGTATTGGTCTTTTTCTTTCTGACTTACTTCACTCTGTGTAATAGGTTCCAGTTTCATCCATCTCATTAGAACTGATTCAAATGTGTTCTTTAAAAAAAAAAAAAAACGCATTCTTTTTAATAGCTGAGTAATATTCCATTGTGTATATGTACCACAGCTTTCTTATCCATTCATCTGCTGATGAACATCTAGGTTACTTCCATGTCCTAGCTATTATAAACAGTGCTGTGATGAACATTGGGGTACATGTGTCTCTTTCAGTTCTGGTTTCCTTGGTGTGTTTGCCCAGCAGTGGGATTGCTGGGTCATAAGGCAGTTCTATTTCCTGTTTTTTAAGGAATCTCCACATTGTTCTCCATAGTGGCTGTACTAGTTTGCATTCCCACCAACAGTTTAAGAGGGTTCCCTTTTCTCCGCACCCTCTCCAGCATTAATTGTTTGTAGACTTTTTGGTAGTGGCTGTTCTGACAGTGTGAGATGATACCTCATTGTGGTTTTGATTTGCATTTCTCTGATAATGAGTGATGTTGGGCGTCTTTTCATGTGCTTGTTAGCCTTCTGTATGTCTTCTTTGGAGAAATGTCAGTTTAGTTCTTTGGCCCTTATTTTGATTGAGTCATTTATGTTTCTGGTTTGGGGCTGCATGAGCTGCTTGTATATTTTTGAGATTAATTCTTTGTCAGTTGCTTCATTTGCTATTATTTTCTCCCATTCTGAAGGCTGTCTTATCACCTTGCTTATAGTTTCCTTCATTGTGCAAAAGCTTTTAAGTTTAATTAGGTCCCATTTGTTTATTTTTACTTTTATTTTCATTACTCTGGTAGGTGGGTCATAGAGGATCCTGCTGTAATTTATGTCAGAGAGAGTTTTGCCTATGTTTCCCCCTAAGAATTTTATAGTTTCTGGTCTGACATTTAGATCTTTAATCCATGTTAGTTTATTGTTGTATAGGGTGTTAGAAAGTGTTCTAGTTTCATTCTTTTACAAGTGGTTGACCAGTTTCCCCAGCACCACTTGTTAAACAGATTGTCTTTTCTTCATTGTATATTCTTGCCTCCTTTGTTCAAGAATAGATGTCCATAGGTGCATGGATTTAGGTGCCCAGATTTAGGTGCCCATAGGTGCCCAGATCTCTGGGCTTTCTATTTTGTTCCATTGATCTTTATTTATGTCTTTGTGCCAGTACCATTCTGTCTCGATGACTGTAGCTTCATAGTATAGTCTGAAGTCACGCAGATTGATTCCTCCATTTCCATTCTTCTTTCTCAAGATTGCTTTGGCTATTCAAGGTTTTCTTTTTTTGTATTTCCATACAAATTGTGAAATTATTTGTTCTAGTTCTGTGAAAAATACCATTGGTAGCTTGATAGGGATTGCAATGAATCTATAGATCACTTTGGGTAGTATACTCATTTTCACTATATTGATTCTTCTGATTGTATATTCTTGTATCCAATATCCACATTGTATACTCTTGGCTGCTTGTAGTAAATCAATTGACCATATATGTGTGGATTTATTTCTGGTCTCTCAGTTTTGTTCCGTTGATCTATGTGTATATCTTTATGCAAATTCCATATTTTTTTTAATCACTATAACTTTGTAATATAGTTTGAAATCAGGGAGCATGCTACCTCCAGCTTTGATTTTCTTTCTCAATATTGCTTTGGCTATTTGGAGTCTTTTATGCTTCCATACAACTTTTAATATTGTCCATTCTATTTCTGAGAAAACTACTATTGAAATTTTGATGGAAATTTCACTGAATCTAAAGATTCCTTTAGCAATATTAATTCCCCCAATCTATGAGGACTGAATATTTTTCCATTTATTTGTGTCTTCAATTTCTTTCATTAATAGCTTATAGCTTTCAACATATGGGTCTTTTATTGGCTTAAATTTATTCCTAGGAATTTTATTCTTTTGATGTATTTATGAAAGATTATTTTCTTATTCCTGTTTCTGATATTTGTTATCAGTGTAGAGAAATGCAACAAATTTTAGGATATTGATTTTGTTTCCTACAACTTTACTGAATTCATTTTTCAGTTCTAACAGTTTTTTGATGGATTCTTTAAGGTTTTCCATATATGATATCAGATTGCCTGCAAATAGCAAGTTTTCCTTTTTCCTATTTCTTTGTCTTGTCTAATTACTCTAAGACTTAAAATATTATGTTGAATAAAAGTGGCAAGAGTGGGTGTCCTTTTCTTATTCCTGATCTTAGAAGACAAGCTTTCAGCTTTTCACCATTGAGTATGTTAGCTGTGGACTTGACATATATCATCTTTAATATTAAGGTACTTTCCCTGTATATCTGCTTTGTTGAGAGGTTTTTATCATAAAATATTATTGAATTTTATCAAATGCTTTTTCTGCATCTATTGAGATGACCATATTATTTTCATCTTTAATTTTGTTGATGTGGTGTGTCACATTGATTTGTTGATGTTGACCATCCTTGCATCTCTGGAATAATTCCTACTTGATTATGGCATATGATCCTTTGAGTGAATTGGCTTTATTCTTATTTACTAATATATTTTTCCTTAATAACAAACTTCACTATTATAGCTTTAAAGTAGTTTTGGTGTCAGACTTGGCTAGTTTTTCTATTTTTCATTTCAAAGAAGCTTTTTGATGAATCTTCTTGTTTCCAAACAAACCTTAATATTAAGTTGAAAAATGTAATTTTTAAACTGATATTTCATTACCTGTATAAACTAATTTAGGAAGAACTGATATCTTTCCATCAAATACCACAGTTTGTCTTTGAATTTCTTAAGTCATATTTAGGTCTGTCAATAGCTTATTAAAGTGTTTTTAATACAGCAAACTATGTGTTGCATTTATCCCTAGGATCCTTTGTGGTTAATATTTTAAGTGAGATCTTTTACCATAATTTTTAACAGGTAATAGTTAGGAAAAGCTATTGATTTTAAATATATATTAACATTGCAACTCATCTCTGAATTCTCTTACTGCTTCATGGTGTTTTCAGTTGGTTCTCTCAAGTTTTATGGGCTGGCATTCTCTTTTAGAATGTAAATTTTCCATATGGGATAATATTTGTTAAACAGTTTATTTGCCTAATGTTGAACTATTCCTATTTTATGGGAGGTTGTGCTACAATTGTAGTGCAAGAAGTCAGTGCCTTACATACTTTCTTTCTTAGGTACTTTCCCCTCAAAATCATGCTTCCCCACCCCAACCACTGACTCCATTGCCTTCTCAGTTCCTAGGACACCCATGCTGTCTCTTGTTTGTGGAATTTCATGTATCTTATTTCCCCATTCATCGCTTACCCAATCTCTGCTCTAAAGTCACTTCCTCCAAAAAGTCTTCCCTAAATCCTGGTTGAAGTTACCATTCCTCTAGATGTATGCTCTTATACCTCTGTGTTCCCTTTTGAAATACTCAGCACACTTAGAAGTGCTGCTCTTATATCTGTTTTTCTTACTAGACTTCAGGGTCTGGAAGAAACAGAAAGGTGCTGCCCTACTCAGTGCTCTAACTAGGAGCTCTGAACTGTGCCTGGCACATAGGAGACTCCCAATGAGTATTTGTTGGAGTTGTAGACTAAAGCAGCCTGCTACAAATTTGACATTTTTTTTTATGTCTTTGGTTTTATCCTAAAACTCAGAAGAATTTTGCATTCAGTTACACAATATGTCTGTGTTATTTTCAATATAGAAATAATTTTTTTTAATGATGGAGTAAATTAGCACAACAGGAGGTGGACTTGGTTTTTCCCTGCCTTTGTGAACTACAAGAGATTTAAATTCCCCATCTTTAACTTAAAATAGTAATGATGATTTAGCTTTCCACTGAAGTTATTTTCTGAATGAGGATTTTTTTCCAAAATATTTGCTTGGGGGATTATCATATGTTCCTTGAGATGAGAGGAGACTTATCATTTACATTTTTCTGTGGGCTCCTCCACTCCACCCACATGAGGCAGGATACAGGGCCTCAGGTTCTGATGAAAGGTGGGACAGAAGAAAGGCACAGCACAAACGTGTGTATAGCACAGACTGTGTGTATAGCAATAGGGAAAGACTATATGATGGATAAGAACGAAAACAAAAGAATTTTCCCACAGATGCACTTTCCAAAGTTTGGTTAATAGACCCAGAGCAGCTGAAAAAGAGAAGCTCAAAAAGTGCATGCTTCTCCTGCTGGAGAAGGCCTAGGATGGCTGTGTGCAAGCCTCACTCCCACTCTCAAGAGCCTGGCAGCAAAGGTGCAAATTCTGAGGGGTGAATTCCTGCTATTCCAGTTCAGGGTAGAGGCTGCGCTCTGGGATACTGGAGCCAGACGCCATCACGTGTTCACAGTCACAGCTCTGACGCTAGTTGAGTGACTTTGGGCAAGTGTGTGTGTGTGCGTGCTCAGTTGTTCAGTCATGCCTGACTCTTTGCAACCCTGTGGATTGTAGCCTGCCAGGTTCCTCTGTCCATGGGATTCTCTAGGCAAGAATACTGGAGCAGGTTGCCATTTCCTATTCCAGGCAATCTTCCCGACCTAGGTTATATACTCTTTATAAACCTCCATTTCCTCATCTATAAGGTTATAATGGAAAAAAATGAAATGTGCTGTGCTTGTATTACAACAAAGAATCACCAGATATTACATTATGAGGTCATTAAATGTAAACTTGCAGAAAATTCCATTTTTTCCCTCCAACCTATTCCCAGATCCCAGCTGCTGACTAATTTAAGAAGATGCCAACTCTGGTGAAGCCATTGCTCTTTGGTTCCTTTGCAGAATTTCCCAGATTAAAGGAAGCTTGACTTCCTGAATATGACTTGGCCTGCATACATGAGTGGAGCACCTTTCAGTAATCACACATTATATTAAAAGTGAGAGAACACAGGGAGGACCCCAGTTCTCAATGATTAAATCAGTCAATGGGACATTTTTCTAATATACAGGAAAGCACCATCTCTATTGGGCCCTCCATAAAATAGAAGAGGTGATGAATTAAGTCATGTTCTTAGAGCAGGAAGTTCTGGCCTTGAATTATGGCTTTGCCATAAATGATCGAAATGAGTTTTGGCAAGTTGTTTAACCTCTCTGAGCTTTAGTTTCTCCATCTTTAAAGAAAGTGTAATGACATAACCCCAGAGGATTGTTATAAGGGGATTATGTGTGTGGAAGCATTAAGTACCCTACCTGTGGTGTACACACACACACACACACTCACAGAGGAATTGTAAGTGAATCTTCCTGGCTCATGGGAATTAATTCCATTACTTTGCACCGTCAGTTTCTCAGGAGAAAGTTTGGAGATCCACACCTTTCCTATGCTGATCTTCTTGTTCTGGGCAAGCCGGTTTGCTGCTCCCGTTCACAGAGATGTACCACCAACCCCAGCCTCCTCCCACATGAATCAGAAGCTTAACCTGGAGATCATTACCATCATGTTTTTGAAATTTGCAAAATTTGCTCCTGGTCCAGTTGTTAGGGCTGGGTGCTTTCACTGTGGTGGCTCCAGGTTCAGTCCCTGGTCAGGGAACTAAGATCCCACAAGCTGGCAAGCCTCACATGGCGCAGCCAAAACAAAAAACAAAAAAAGATCTGTTCAGAAAAGCAGAGAAGTCCTCCTTTAATCCGTGGGCACCACTGTGATGACTGCTTCCAGTCCCACCTGGCTTTGAGGCAAAAGGCCAGGCTGTTGAGGCTGTGAGTTGGGAAGGAATGAGGAGCAGGGCTAAGAAGCGGAATGATATGCTTTGGGGGGATATCTGAGCCTTTCTGATGAGATCCAAGGCTCTAGTCTTTCTCTGCATTAGGCAACCTGGAATTAGTCCCACCTGTCCTGGAGGTAGGCTGGGGAAGGCTGGTGTGGGAGGATGGGTAGGAGGTGCGGGGGTAGATGGGAGTTGGTGGGGGCAGATAAGAAGCGCGGGGGTCAATGGGAACTGGTGAGGCTTGTAAGGACGTGCAGCGGTCGGTGGTAGTTTTGATAACCATGGCTGGAGTGTTGCGGGGCCTCTTTGGGTAAAAGCTGACAAGCCTGGGCGAGTAGGTAGATGCCTGGTTATCAAGAGCAGAGTGTGTAGTACAGTCGTAAACCTCAGTATAATGTTAGCTGCATGGAACCTCCCTGCTTATGGAACGTCTTCATATCCTGACGCCAATGCCGAGAGGGGCGCAGGCAGGTGCTGTTCATCTCCAATCTGCAGGTGAGTTCATTGAGGCCTGCAGGCTGCGCACCTGCATCTTTGCTCCGTGTGTGGCATTACATATCAGGTTATAGAATAGAAAGAATTTCAGATATACAAAAATACGTCATGGTATATCACCACATTCTTGCCGCTTGCATTCAATAAGTATTAGCATTGTTCCTTAGATTTAAAAAAAATTTTTTTATAGGCAGTTAAGGGTTTCGTCCTCTGACCTCTGATTCTCCTTTTCTCTCTCCTGTAAATAACTTTATATAGATGCTATCTGTGTCCTTGTCTATCCCCTAAATATATTCATAAACAGTATTATTTTATGTTTTTAATTATTTTTTGAGCTCTATGCCTTTTAATACTATAAGTTAATTTATTTAGTTTTCTATTGTACAACAAAGACGATTCAGTTGTGTGTCTCTATATATTCTTTTTCATATTCTCTTACATTATAATTTACTACAAGATAATGAATATAGTTCCCTGTGTTACACAGTAGAATCTTATTGTTTATCGATTTTATATAGTTTGTATCTGCTAACCCCAACCTCCTAGTTTATCCCTCCCCCACCCCCTTTTCCCTTTGGTAACCAGACCTTTGTTTTTGAAACCTGTGAGTCTGTTTCTGTTTTTTACAAATAAGTTCATTTATATCATATTTTAGATTCCACATATAAGTGATATTTGTCTTTCTACTCTACTTCACTTAGTATGATAATTGCTAGGTCCATCCATGTTTTTAATTCTTATCATACTGTCTGAACCTTTTGCAATGTGCTTTTCTTTTCCGCTCAACATTAAGTATTTGATTGCTTCTTTACCTTGATACATAGAGATTTAAAATATTCATTTTAAACTACTGCTTATTATTCCATTTAGTTACATATCCATTCTTTATTAATGGACTTTTGTGTTGTATTGTGTCTCTGTGTGTGTTTCTCAGTGTGTAATGAGAAGCAAGGCTGCAACAAGAATCCCCCTACCTACTCCTCCTAATACAAGTATCAGAGTTCTCAGGACATATCTAGACGTGTTCTTTCTGAGTTTCTAGTAAGCACACCTACAACTTTACTGGATTTTGCCAAGTTGCTTTCCAAATTATTTTGTTGGGTTTGTTTATTTTGGGGTACCTTTTGGTTTTATTGCTGCTATGAATGGAAAAAAAAATTTTAAGTATCATTTCAGTTGTTGCTGGTAGATAAAAATGTATGGGCTTGGATATTTTTATCTTATATCTGACAAACGTGTTGAGCTCTGTCATTTGTTATAATAATTGTAAATTCTCTTGGATTTTTTGGATGATTGCATTGTTTATGAAATGTTTCAGTTTCTTCCTTTCCAAATATTATGCCTTTTATTTCCTTTCCTTGTCATATTACGCTGCAAAGGACCTGCAGTGCTATGTTAAATGAAAGCAGTGACATAATGGTAAATACCTCTGGGCTCCCAATTTTCAGAAGCATACTAAAACAAATCTGATGATCTAAATAAGGATACCTGTTGCTTACCTGGTCAGAATAACTTAGTTGAGTAGAAAGTGTCATGAGAAAACATTCTGGCAAAATGGAGCTGTTTTGTTCTCGGTCGTGATCATATGCACTGTACATGTTTGACAAATTTCATTAAACTGTACACTTATAATTAATACACTTTACTGTTATTTGCCCATTTTCTTCCTGATTTTTCTAGGAGCTCTTTATATATTAATATGAATTTCAATATGAGTAATATGAGTTGCAATATTTGTTACCAAAATAAAATTTACATTTTGAGTTTACTTATTTTTTTGCATTGACATTAATTTTTATGTAAGTAAGTACATTTTCACAGTTCCTAAACTTTAAATCACAATTAGAAAGGCTTTCCCTACAATTCTCCAATGTTTTCTTCTTTTAAATTTACCTGTGTTTTGTGTGGATCCAACTTTTTTCCAATTGGCTTTCACATATTGTTATATAATTAGAATTTCTAATGTTTAACCATCTTTATATTTCTAGGATAAATTCTTCTTGGTCATGATATAGTATTTTAAATATATTTAACATGCATATGTCAGTTTAGTATATTAGGTATGCATATATATAGATAGTTATATGCTCATGTATGGGGGTGCTAAGTTGTGTCTGACTATTTGTGACCCTATGGATTGTGCCAGGCTCCGCTGTCCATGGAATTTTCCAGGCAAGAAAACTGGAGTGGTTTGTCATTTCCTACTCCCATCAAATGTGTATATGTGTGTGTGTGTATATATAAACATAATTTTCTAATATTTCACCACGGATTTCTGCATCTGGTTTATAAGCAAGATTGGTCTGTATTTTTTCCTTTCACTCTCTTTGAGTTTTGGTAAATGAAGTCGAGGGCTTCCCTGATAGCTCAGTTGGTAAAGAATCTGCCTGCAATGCAGCAGACCCGGGTTTGATGCCTGGGTCGGGAAGATCCACTAGAGAAAGGAGAGGCTACCCACTTCAGTATTCTTGGGCTTCCCTTGTGGCTCAACTGGTAAAGAATCTGCCTGCAATGTGGGAGACCTGGGTTCGATCCCTGAGTTGGGAAGATCCCCTGGAGAAGGGAAAGGCTACCCGCTCCAGTATTCTGGCCTAGAGAATTCCATGGACATGGACTATACAGTCCATGGGGCTGCAAAAAGTCGGACACAACTGCGTGACTTTCACTAAAGGAGGTCAAAATAAATTCATAAAATGAATTCAGTAGCTTTTCCTCTTTTTCAGTTCTCTGACACAGTTCTTAGGACCATCTGAGCTTGGTTCTTTTTTGTGGAGATTTGATGCCTGATCAGATTTTTAATTGTTATTTATTTTATATTTCTTCTTGGGAAAATTTTATTAAGTTTTATTTTTGTAAGAAATACCTTCTTTAAGTTTTCCAATTTATAGGCTTAAAGTTAATGCTACTCTCTAGTAATTTAAAAAGTCTCTGCTGCAACTGTTTTTCTTTCCTAATACTATTTCTTGGTGTCTTTTCTCTTTTCTTCCTCGTGGATTTACAAACAACCTTAAGGTGTCCTTTTTTGAAAAAATTTATTTGGCTTTGCTGGGTCTTCTCTGCTTTGTATGGGCTTTCTCTCTAGTTGGAGAGAACAAGGGTGACTCCTCATTGCAGGGCTTCTCATTTTGGTGGCTTCTCTTATTGCAGAGCATAGGATCTAGGCACGCAAGGTTTTTTTTGGTAGTTGCAAGACATGGGCTCAGTAGTTGAACTGCACAGACTTAGTTGTTCCATGGTGTGTGAAATCTTCCCAAACCAGAGATCAAACCCATGTCCCCTGCACTGGCAGGCAGATTCTTATCCACTGTGTCACCAGGGAAATCCAACCTTAGGGTGTTCTGCCGACCTAATTTCTGGGTTAGGGTGGCAGAATAAAGGAGAGAACAACCCAATAAAAACAAATTTAAGGAAAGACTCTTCTGTTACTAAATTGCTGGCACAGCTCCTTTTGGTGGGTTATCAAAAGCTCAATTGTGCCCTTTTTCCCTTCAACTCTTAAGTTGAAATAGAGTTGCCACATTATGGGATACTATGAGGATCAGTGAATTAATAGCAAAAAATACTCATTTGAAGCAGTGTCTGGTGCATATGGAGTTAAAAGTCTATGTCCTTAGCGTTTCTTGTTGTGTAAAGGAGAAAAGAATAAAGTGACATAACAAGGTTTTGTTAGCAGAAGAGTCTGGAGACCATTCCTCCTGTGGGTCTTGGTTCTTGGTAAGGACACAAAAAGGATCTAAGATCTTAGCCATTGCAAAAAAGTTTATTAACAATAAGGAAAGAAAGAACAGGTTGCAAAGAGCTGGACACGACGAAGCGACTAAGCACACACAAAGAGGGAACAGAAACAACACCTCAAGAGAGAGGCAGGCCATGCCAAGGGAGGCAAATAGCCCTGGAGAGGGGTGCAGAGTTTTTAAGGCAGGGTCGTTTACATAATCCAAGGGGACCGTTGATTGACAGCTGAATGTTATCTAATAAAAGATACTTTACCACGCATGTTCTTCCCATACTTCAGTCTGTTATAATTAGATGTATGTATTCATGGAATATTTATAAGCAGTTAATGAGTCCAGTGGCCACCAAAGGTTACTTTAGTACAGGATAGTGTCAAGTGTACGTGTGTGCTAAAGTAGGGAAAGTCCTGCAAGTCAGCTAGTGTGTTTTCCTGTTCCCCTATTTTTGGAGTACTAGTGAGGGCATATTAGGGGCTTGGCTGATAAACTGCTTCATGGGATTAGGCAGCTTTTGGGTGATTAGCTGAAGGGGCCACCTCTAGCTCTTCCCAGCTAACCCCCTCCTATCATTCCCCCCCTCAAGTGCATCTCCCCAACTCAGTGGGGAGATGGGCATTGTTCATCATTCATTCTGACTACTTCCTGCTGTCCAGGAGTGAAGAGGGGGTTTGGATGTTCATCACTCACTCACTGTCAGTGAGAGGGGCTGGAAGCAGCTGTCAATGTCCGTCTAAAGGGGGGAATGGTATGAGGAGGTTGTTGGAGAGGCTAAAGGCTGGTATCCTTGTTACTTCAGGAGTTGGGCTTGTATCTTATTAACCTGGAGTAAACAAACTAGGATAATAAGTTGAGGAAGCAAGGAACAAACAATAGAATTAAGAAAATACATATAGGTGGGATATTAGCCATCTCAGAAAGGTTTTTTAGACTGGAACCAGGACATCACTGTGATTACCCCACTTAAGATTTGTTTGGTTTTGAATAGACTTGTGGTGATTTTTCCCAATCTGTTGATGTAGAAGCAGCATTCTTCTCCTAAGAAGAAACATGTGTCTCCTTCAGCTTTGGTTAGAAGTTTGAGTGCCCACCAGTTTGGGGATACCACACCTGTCAATGAGTTTATTTAGGTGTGAAGTTTTCCCAAGATGGTGGACATTTGGACCTGGCCATGGTTAATTGAGTGGATATATGAATTGAGGTGCCCACCCCCCCTCCCCGATTACCATTCTGGTGATGCCTGTTAGGATAAAGATGAATGAGGAGAGGATAGGCCCCATCGCCGCCCTCCATGTTCTAATTCAGAACTACTCTGTTGGGGAGCATGGTTGATCCAGGTAACGTTTGGTATAATGTAACCCGGAGAAGTTCCTTTCTGCCTCGAGGGCAGGCACATGTATGCTGAAGTCCCACAGATGAAAAAGAGGCCTTGAGGTGGGGGTAAGTTGGTTCTGTAGGAGTGGAATGTAATTAGGGGATTAGTGTTATGGCCAGTGAGACTCCCAGCCACTGTTCCTCCGCAGGGGAACAGAGGGTCCAAATTTGCCTGCACAGATGCTAGAAGCAACATAGAATTTTAAAAACTGGGTTTGTTGTCTCCAGACCAGTAATTGTGCAATGAGGGTCCATTGAAAGATAGACTCTATACGATCTAGTCCTAGGATCAAGTTGGGCATCTGGGTAAGATGAGACATTGGACCAAATTTCTAGTGGCAAGGATGATATTGTCTGAAGGCTAGTGCTGAAGGTACACAGCCTGGAGGGGAATAGGTTGCGGGCAGTAGCTACGGTCTGTAAATACCCTCTGGGTCTAAGGGATGTTGAGAGAGGTTAGATTTATAATGGACTAGGGGAGGGGTAAGGTGAGAGTGAGTTTGGGTAGCATTTGGTCAAGAATGATGCCTAGTGTAGGCCTCAGAAAGACAGGATGACCAAGGTTGGGTGCCACAGGTGTGAGATAGGATTACCCACAGGAGGCACAAGCTCAGAAGAAAGGACAATCAAGATATCAAGACTGTTACAAGGCCATGTATTTAAAGTGTTAGATTGTTATTTATCTCTGGTCCTTTTGAAGAGGAATTTAAGGGCTTCATGTGGTTCACAGGAGTAGGATGTTGGAGTGTCTGAGTCTTCGGAGGGTGGTTTCCATAGCTTCACCACAGAATGGTGAATCCAGGTGGAGATTCCTGGAAACTTGATGGACTTTGGATAAGGAAAGAAGGACTGAAAGAGGTCCCTTTCAAATAGGGTCCAACTGGGACTCGGAGACGCGTCCTTCCAGGTTCAGATAAGGACCTTTTCCCCAGATTAGTATCGTATGGCTGGCTGAGGGCTAGGAGGGTTGGTTTCCAGGTCAATTTCCCCAAGCGCCTGTTGGAACATTGACAGTTTGGTTACCTAAGATTGTAGTCCTAGGATTTCCCTGTCCATAAGTAGGTCTGATGTTAGGAAAGGATGTCTATATAAGGCTTCATATGGACTTAGTCCAAGGGGATCCTTTGGAGTTATTCTATTTCAAAAGAGGGAAACAGATAAGAGAGTTACCCAATTTAGAACTGTGTTAGTTTTCAGAGGATGCTTTTGAGGAACTGATTGACTCTTTCTACCTTTCCTGAGGATTGGGGCCTCCAGGAGCAATGTGTTATAGAGCAAACCGTATGTTGAGGGCTTTGGCGATGGACTGGGTTATAGTGGAAATAAATGAGGACCCGTTATTACTTGGAAGGAAGCAGGGAAGACCAAATCAGGCAATGACTTCTTGTAGAAGTTTATTGATAATTTCTAGGGCTTTTTCTGTCCTAGTTAGGTAGGCTTCTATCCATTCTATGAAGATGTCTACAAAGACTGGTAAATACCTGTAGCCCTAGGAAGGAGGCATCCGGGTGAAATCCACCTGCCAATCTTCCCCAGGATAAGTCCCATGTCGTTGGATGGCTTGGACCAGGGCAGGACATTTATTTCCCTGGGAGTTATTATAGGAACAGGTCGGACTAGAGCTGGATACCTGCCAGATTAGTTGATTAAGTTCTTTGCCTTTGGGGACTCTAGATACCATGGCAGAGAAGGCATCCCTTCCCAGACGTATGAATTCATGGTGGGCATTAATGAGTTTCCATTGGAGGCTCCTGGGGACAAGAAGAGTCCCATCAGAGGTGTACCATCTGAATGAGTCTAGGTGGAAACGCCTTCAGGCTGCCCACACTTTTCTTCCTCCGTATAGGTAGAGAGGAAGTGACAGTGGGGCAGGGATGAGAGCTCCTGTCATGGGGCTGTTTGGAGGCGGCCTGCTTAGCAGCTTGGACTGCAAATTGATTTCCCTCTGCAGTGTCAGATGGCCTTTTCAATGAACTATGGCTACCTCTGTGGGCAGTTGGAGGCCTGGAGTAGCTGATTAATCTGAGGGCCATATTTAATGGGGCTGTTTTTGGAGGTTAGGCATCCTCTTTCTTTCCAGATGGCTGCATGGGCATGTAAAATCAAGAAAGCATGTTTAGAATCAGTGTAAATTGTGACCCTTTTCCCCTTTAGCCAGTTCTAATACTCAGGTGAGTGCAGTGAGTTCAGCAAGTTGTGCAGATGAGCTCTGAGGCAGTGACCTGATGGGGGACACAATGGCACACCCAGCCTTGTGTTTTCCCTCTGCTGTGTAACTGTTTCCATCCATGATCCAGACCTCATCAGCACTGGCCAAAGGTTGATCCCAGAGGTCCAGGCGGGCATTTAAGGAAATTGTCAAGACCTTGGAACAATATAGGAAGGACATTTTCCCCCTGGTACAGGCAACAGGGTTGCTAGATTTAGAGTCCTACAAACACCCAGGGATATCTGTGGGTCTTCAGAAAAAAACAGATTTGATATCTGAGGATCCTGTTGTCTGAAAGCCAGGCTGAAGCCTGGTTATTAAGTAATTCTGATACCTGATGGGCAGTGAGAACCTGTATAGGTGCTTCCAGGGCAAACTTAAGGGCCTCCTGTTAGGAGGGATGGTGCTCCCACTGCCCCAGGACAGGGGGCCTGCCCTTCACAGTGGGTCCAACTGTTTGGAAAGACGGGCTACTGGCTGTAGAGTTTCTCCTAGACTTTGAGTGAGGACCCCTAAGACAACATTCCCTTTTTCGTGGGTGTAAAGTTGGATTGTATGGGTTGAGTAAATACTAAAGCTGGAGCTCTTCAAAGGAGATTTTTTAAGGTTTCTATGGCCTTCTGTTGGGATGGCCCCCTGGTAAAGGGTATTTGATCATCTCTGCCTTTTAGAGATTCATATAGGGGCTGCTCTGTGAGACAGTAGTTGAGTATCCAAATCCTATAATACCCAGTTAGGCCCAGGAATGCTTGCAGCTGTTTATGTGAGGTGGGAGTCTGTAGGTGGATATAACCTTTACTGTCTGCTGAAAGGCTATGCCTGACAGGGGTCAATATCCTTCTGAGATAGAAAACTTACTAGTTGAGCCTTAGATTTGGACACCTTATAACCCCGCTCAGCCAGGAAACTAAGGACCTGAATGGCATGTTGAATGGCCTGGAGTTGAGATGGGAACTAATCAAGAGATCATCTATATACTGTATGAAAGTCCCCCCCTCAAGTGTTGTTGGTCAATCACTAAGTCTTGTCCAACTCTTTGTGACCCCATGGACTGCAGCATGCCAGGCTCCCCTGTCCTTCCCTGTCTCCCAGAGTTTGCTCAAATTCATATCCATTGAGTCAGTGATGCTATCTACCCATCTTATCCTCTGCCATCCTCTTCTCCTTTTGCCTTCAGTCTTTCTTTTCCAATGACTTGGCTCTTTGTATCAGGTGGCCAAAGTATTGGAGCTTCAACCTCAGTCCTTACAATGAATATTGAGGGTTGATTTCCTTTAGAATTGACTGGTTTCATCTCCTTGCATCCAAGGGACTCTCAAGAGTGTTCTCCAGCACTTCAGTTCAAAAGGATCAGTTCTTTGGTGCTCAGCCTTTTCTATGGTCCAACCCTCACATCTGCACATGACTATTGGAAAAACCATAGCTTTGACTAAATGGACCTTTATTAGCAAAGTGATGTCTCTGCTTTTTAATATGCTGTCTAGGTTTGTCATACCTTTCCTTACAAGGAGTGAGCGTCTTCTAGTTTCATGGCTGCAGTCACATCTGCAGTGATTTTGGAGCCCAGGATTTAAATCTTCTAAATCTCAAGCTAGTGCCTGTCCAAAGAGGTGGGAGCTATCCCTAAAGCCCTGGGACAAAGCAGTACAGGTCAGTCGTTGAGGAGCTGGTGGTGGAGATTCCCATTCGAATGTGAACAAGTATTGTGATTCTGGGGCCAATGGGATGCAGAAGAAAGCAGCTTTTTAATCTGGGGCTGAGAATCAGCTACTATCTGGGCGTACTTTTCCTAAATGTATGTAAGGATTGGGGACTGTCAAGGGCAATTTTTGCCTCCTTAATCATTCAGAAATCCTAGACCAGGCAGTTAAGTACCATCCTTTTGCTTCAGTGCTAGTATCAGGCTATTGGGGATAAGGAGTCCATGGGACAGGAATTTTGAAAATGATGGGTTGAAGTCCCAGGAGGGCTTCAGGCCTAAGGGGAATTGGGTCTTTTGGGGAAATTTATGTGGATCCTTTAGAGCTGTTGTGACTGGCACTGCATTTTTAGCTTTTCCTGGGATACCCTGGTCTCAGGCCAGTGGGTTGACTTGTTGTAGCCATCTGACCTGGAGGGACTTTTTGATATCTTCATTAGTTAAGAGAGCTCCTAAAGTTTTCTGAAAGTTTCTCCCTGAATGGGGGGGGAGGGGGGGGGGCGGTCCATATGACCCTCCTAGGGAGAGAGAGAGTGGCATCCCAATTTTGTAGTAGGTCCCTCTCTAGGTGGGCTAGGACAGTCAGGCATATGTGAAAAACTGTGGAAGAATCCAAATCCCTCCCAGACACAAAAGAGGGATTAGTGAAAGCCCTCCCACGATGGTACAGCTCTGTGAGGAGCAGGGTCCAGAGAAGGAAGTCAAGACAGAACAAGTGGCCCCAGCATCGAGTAAGAAAATGGTTGACCTACCCACCACATCCATTTGTACCCTTGGTTCCAGTCCAGTGATGTTGATCTCTTGTATTGGGGTCAACTGGAGGGGATCTCCTCAGTCCTGGGTAGCAGTCACTGGTCCTCAGTCCCTGTAGATTGAGGCACAAAGGGCCAACTCAGTGTTCCAACTGATAGCATTGATAGCAAGCAGTCTTAGGAGGTTTATCCCGATTGGGGCACTTCTGTGCCCAGTGGCCATTTGGTGACAAATGCAACATTTGTCTTTTTTGGGCATAAAGTCAGGGTACTCTTGGGGACAGCTGGACCCTCATTTGGGCAGCTGGCAGCCATCATTTGGGCATGCCTGGATTCCTTTCTTCTTTCTTTCTCCCAGGCTTGACCTCAGCCTTTTGGTCTCAGTTATAGAAGACCATGGAGGCTGAGTTCACCAGTTCATCTAAGGTGACACTAGGGTCTTGCATTAGTTTTTGTAATTTGTGTCTAATATCAGGTGCTGAGTTGAAAACTGATCTTTTATAATCTCTTGACCCTCTTAAGAGTCCAGATCTAGATTGGTATATTTAGTGAATGCTTCCCTCAGCCTATTAAGGAAAGCTGTTGGATTTTCCCTGGGCTGCTGGCTGATTGCTGTTACTTAGGAGTAGTTTATGACTTTATGTTGGGCTGCCTTAAAGCCTGCTTTTGATACAGAGGGTAAAATGATTTATTTCCCATTGATGTTCTTTCTGATTGTAGTCCCATTTGGGATTAATATTAATGGAATATTTATTATCAGAAAGGTGGAGTCCATCAGCAAATTTTTTGCCTCTCTTTTAACTCTTTCTATGTCAGTATCAGAGAGGGTCTGGTTTAGAATTATGCTGATATCTTTTCAGGTCATTTCATAAGCCATAGTAATACGTTGGAATCCCTCAATATATTTAGTGGGATTGTCTGAAAAGCTACCCAATTCTTCCTTAATCTATTTTAGTTCTACCAATAAGAAGAGTTTATGGACTAGTTGTAGGCCAAATTCGCCTCTTTGTGCTTCCACCAAGGGACAGACTTTAGCTGATGGAGGTAATCGAGGTCCCTTGTAAGGTGGTGGGGCAGCACTGGCTAGAGAGGTGGCTGGTGAAATTGAGGGATTTTCCTTAAGTATCAGGGTGGCAAGGGTAGTAAGTTTACTAGTTGTAAGGAAATCTGGTTTATCCCATAGGATAAAGAAAAGTTGTGCATATGGAATCTCAGACCATTTGTTCTGCGTTTTGCAGAATAAGTCTCCAAAATTTGCCTTTTGGAGAATGGTGTTATAATTAATGGTTCCGTTTACGGGCCTGGATACCCTGTCTGAAAGGTAATACTGGGTCCTGATCATATTACAAAAGAAAATGAGTCTCCTTTTCTGTAGCATGGCAGGGTCAAATTGTAACCAGTTTTGGAGGGTGCATCTCAAGGGTATCCCCTTAGGGACAGATGGTTGGTTTCCCATCTGGAAAATAGTAGGACAATTAGAGAGCCTGGTGTCCCAGGATCATAATCAGTATGGCTTACAGTCCAGCACTACATGGGAACTGGGGAGGACATTTCCTGCTTGCACCCAACTAAAAATGTCCCAGATGCCTGGTGGCCAGTCAGGGTCTGGGGCGTTTCTTATTCTGATGGGAAGGTGGAGGCTTACCTGAATCTCTGACATTGTCTGAAGAGGTAGGCTCAGGTTGAATGACGGTTCGATGGGGAGGAGGTTGGGAGCAAGAGTCTGCTCCCCTGATAGAGGATTGAGAGAGAATGGAGGAGCAGAGAAATCAGTAGTTCCTTTGTGCCTGCACAAAAGAGAGGAGTGGTAGAGATCTGGAGAGACAAGGTCTGTTGCTTAGAAAAACTCTGAGTCTTGGCACCAAAATGTTAGCAGATAGAGTCTGGAGACCCTTCCTCCTGTGGGCCTCGGTTCTTGGTAAGGATGCAAGAACGTAAGGTCTTATCCTTGCAAGAAAGTTTATTAACAGTAAGAGAACAAATCACAAAGAATTGGACATGACTGAGTACACACAAAGAAAGAACAGAAAGAACACCTCAAGAGAGAGGTGAGTCTTGCCAAGGGAGGCAAATGTCCCTGGAGGGCTGGGGTACAGAATTTTTAAGGCAGGGTCATTTGCATAATCCAAGGGGGCCGTTGATTGACAGCCTTGGTTGATAGCTGAAGGTTATATAACCAGATACTCTACCACACATATCCTTCCCATAACTCAGTCTGTTATAATTAGATGTATGTATTCATGGAATATTTATAAGCAGTTAATGAGTCCAATGGCCACCAAAGGTTACTTTAGTACAGGATAGTGTGAAGTGTGCCCATGTGCTGAAGTAGGGAAAGTCCTGTAAGCTAGGTTGGTGGGGTGTTTTTCCTGCTCCCTGATTATTTTGGAGTACTGGTGGGAGCATATTAGGGGTGAGGCTGGTAAATTGCTTGGTGGGATTAGGCCACTATTGGACAGTTAGCTGAAGGGGCTGCCTCAGTTGCTCTCAGCTAACTTCCTGCCTGTCAGGTTCATTTCAGTCCTGTCCAACTCTTTGTGACTCCATGAACTGAAGCCTGCCAGGCTCTTCTGTCCATGGGCTTCTCCAGGCAAGAGTATTGGAGTGGATTGCCATGCCCTCCTCCAGGGGATCTTCCTGACCCGGGGATCGAACCTGGTTCTCTTACATTGGCAGGTGGGTTATTTACCACTGTGCCACCAGGGAAGCCCTGGTTTGGAGAACAAGGACCATGGAAAATATGTCATGAATTCTTCCACACTTGGTGACTGGTCCTTTCCCCACCTGATCATCTCCTTCATGCTAAATACTTTGCTAGTCTCCAGAGATAAATACTGAAATTACCATGGGGTAAAACAGTGTGGCTTGAACATGGCCACACTAACATTACATAGACTTTCTGGAAGTTGCATTCAAGCCATACACAATCAGATTTAACATGAAAGGCGGGAATGGATTGCAAAATGCCATACTTGTTTGTAGACTCTTTTTCTAAATTGTATTGGCATATAGTTGATTTACAGTATTGTGTAAAAATCAGATGTACAGCAAAGTGATTCAGTTAATATATATACACATTTATTCATTTTTAGATTCTTTTTCCTTTAAGAATTATTACAGAATATTGAGTAGACTTCTCTTCATTCTACAATGGATCCTTGTTGATTATCTATTTTACATATAGTAATGTGTGTATGTTAACCCCAAACTCCTTCACAGTCCCACCGTTCCCCTTTGGTAACCATAAATTTCATTTCCAAATCAGTGTATTTCAGTTTTGTATATAAAATTCCGCCAGCGCCATTTTTCTTACAAGTTGGATATATATTAGTGATGTTGTGTGATATTTGTCTTGCGTTTAGGTTGCTTCCATTTCTTGACTATTGTAAATAGTGCTGTAATGAACATTGTAGTGCATGTATCTTTCTGAATTAGAGTTTTCTCCAGATAAATGCCCAGGAGTGGGATTCCTGGAACATATAGTAGTTTTAATTTTAGTTTTTAAAGAATCTCCATACTGTTCTCTCTGGTGGTTATACCAATTTGCATTCCCACCAACAATATAGGAGGGTTCCCTTTTCCCTCTCCAGCATTTATTGTTTGTAGACTTTTAAAAAAATTGAAGTATAGTTGATTTGTAGTATCATGCTGATCCCTGCTGTACAACAGAATGTCTCAGTTTTATAGATATATGAACCTTCTTTTTTTAAATATTCTTTCTCTGTTATGGTTTCTACCAAGAGATTATAGTTTTGATTTGCATTTCTCTATTAATTAACAGTGTTGAGCATCTTTTCACGTGCCTGTTGGCATCTCTATTTCTTCTTTGGAGAGATGTCTATTCAGCTTTTCCCAGTTTTTGATTGGGTTTTGTTTGTTGTTGTTGAGTTGTATAAGCTGTTTGTATGCTTTGAAAATTAATCTCATTGTTTGCAAATATTTTCTCCCATTCTGTGGGTTGTATTTATATGGTTAACTTTGCCGTTCAAAAGCTTTTCAGTTTAATTAGGTCTCATTTGTTTGTTTTTATGTCAATTTCCTTTGGGGACTAACCTGAGGAAACATTGGTCAGAGAATGTTTTTCCTATGCTCTCTCCTAGGAGTTTCATGGAGTCATGTCTTATGTTTAAGTCTTTAAGCCATTTTCAGTTTATTTTTGTACATAGTCTGACAGTGTATTCTAACTCCATTTATTTACATGCACCTTTCCAACTTGCCAGCAACACTTGGTGAAGAGACTTTTTCCCATTTTATATTTTTGCCTTCCTTGTCAAAGATTAATTGACCATGGATGTGTCAGTTTATTTATGGGTTTTCTATTCTGTTCCATTGATTCATATTTCTGTTTTTTACCAATCAGTTCAGTTCAGTTGCTCAGTCGTGACCCCATGGACTGCAGCACGTCAGGCCTCCCTGTCCATAACCAACTCTTGGAGTTGACGCAAGCTCATGTCCATTGAGCCAGTGATGCCATCCAACCATCTCATCTTCTGTCGTCCCCTTCTCCTCCTGCCTTCAATCTTTCCCAGCATCAGGGTCTTTTCAAAAGAGTCAGTTCTTCGCATCAGGTGGCCAAATTATTGGAGTTTCAGCTTCAGCATCAGTCCTTCCAATGAACATTCAGGACTAATTTCCTTTAGGATAGACTGGTTGGATCTCCTTGCAGTCCAAGGGACTCTCAAGAGTCTTCTCCAACACCACAGTACAATAGCATCAATTCTTCAGTGCCCAGCTTTCTTTATAGTCCAACTCTCACATCCATACATGACTACTGGAAAAACCATAACCTTGACTAGATGGACCTTTGTTGGCAAAGTAATGTCTCGGCTTTTTAATATGCTGTCTAGCTTGGTCATAACTTTCCTTCCAAGGAGTAAGTGTCTTTTAATTTCATACCTGCATTCACCATCTGCAGTGATTTTGGAGCCCCCAAAAATAAAGTCTGACACTGTTTCCACTGTTTACCCATCCATTTGCCATGAAGTGATGGGACCAGATGCCATGATCTTAGTTTTCTGGATGTTGAGCTTTAAGCCAACATTTAAGCCTTTCTTTGCGATTGGAATGAAAACTGACTTTTTCCAGTCCTGTGGCCACTGCTGAGTTTCCCAAATTTGCTGGCATAGTGAGTGCAGCACTTTCACAGCATCATCTTTTACTATTTGAAATAGCTCAACTGGAATTCCATCACCTCCACTAGCTTTGTTCATAGTGATGCTTCCTAAAGCCCACTTGACTTCGCATTCCAGCATATCTGGCTTAGGTGAGTGATCACACCATCGTGATTATCTTGGTCATGAAGATCTTTTTTGTACAGTTCTTCTGTGTATTCTTGCCACCTCTTAATATCCTCTGCTTCTGTTAGGTCCATACCATTTCTGTCCTTTATCGAGCCCATCTTTGCATGAAATGTTCCCTTGGTATCTCTAATTTTCTTCAAGAGATCTCTAGTCTTTCCCATTCTATTGTTTGCCTCTATTTCTTTGCATTGATCACTGAGGAAGGTTTTCTTATCTCTCCTTTCTATTCTTTGGAACTCTGCATTCAAATGGGTGTAAGTTTCCTTTTCTCCTTTGCCTTTTGCATCTTTTCTTTTCTCAGCTATTTGTAAGACCTCCTCAGACAACCATTTTGCCTTTTTACATTTCTTTTACTTGGAGATGGGCTTGATCACAGCCTTCTGTACAATGTCACAAACCTCCATCCATAGTTCTTCAGGTGTTCTATCAGATCTAATCCCTTGTATCTATTTGTCACTTCCACTGTATAATCATACGGGATTTGATTTAGGTCATACCTGAACGGTGTAGTGGTTTTCCCTACTTTCATCCTTTGTCATAAGTTAGATGACCACAGGTGCATGGGTTTCTCTCTGGGCTTTCTGCCCTGTTCCAGTGATTTATATTTCTGATTTTGTACCAGTAACATACTATCTCAGTAACTGTAACTTTGTAGTACAGTCTGAGGTCAGGGATCCTGATTACTCCAGCTTCATTTTTCTTTCTCAAGATTGCTCTCGCTATACAAGATCTTTTGTGTTGCCTATAAATTGCAATTTTTTAAATCTAATTCTGTGAAAAACGTCCTTGGTAACTTGATAGGGATTGCACTGAGTCTGTAGATTGCCTTGGATAGTATTGTCATTTTCACAATATTGATTCTTGCAATCCAAGAACATGGTCTATCTGTCCATAATTTTGAGTTATCTCTGATTTCTTTCATTACTGTCTTATAGTTTTTGCATACAGATCTTTTGCCTCCTTACATAGGTTTATTCCTAGGTATTTTATTTTTTCACTGCAATATGTGTGAGATTCATTCTTTAATTTCTCTTTCTGATCTCTCATTGTTAGTATATGTGAATGCAAGAGATTTCCTCATATTAATATTTTTAAATCTATCTTCAAGCTTTTTAAAATTTATTTTTAGCTGAATGATAATTGCTTTACAGTATTGTTGGTTTCTGCCATATGTCAACATGAGTCAGCCATACGTGTACATATGTCCCCTCCCTCATGTGCCTCCCTCCCACCTCCCACACCATCGCAACCCTCTAGGTTGTCACAGAGCTCCAGTTTGAGTAGCCTGAGTCATACAGAAAATTCCCACTGGCTCTGTGTTTTACATATGGGTGCATAATGCATAGTCATGAAGTTTCCATGCTACTTTCTCCATTCATCCCACCCTCTCCTTCCCCCTACCTCCATTTCCATAAGTCTGTTATCTATGTCTCTGTCTCCATTGCTGCCCTGCAAATAGATTTATCTGTACCATCTTTCTAGATTCCATATATATAGGTTAATATACAATACTTGCTTTTCTCTTTCTGACTTACTTTACTCTGTACAATAGACTCTGGGTTCATCCACCTCATTAGCACTGACTCAAATGTGTTCCTTTTTATGGCTGAGTAATATTCCATTGCAAAGAGTTGACTCATTGGAAAAGACTCTGATGCTGGGAGGGATTGGGGGCAGGAGGAGAAGGGGACGACAGAGGATGAGATGGCTGGATGGCATCACTGACTCGATGGACGTGAGTCTGAGTGAACTCCAGGAGATGGTGATGGACAGGGAGGCCTGGCGTGCTGCAATTCTTGGGGTCGCAAAGAGTCGGACACAACTGAGCAACTGAACTGAACTGAATATTCCATTGTATATATGTACCACAACTTCTTTATCCATCTGTCAATAGACATCTATGTTGCTTCCATGTTCTTCCATGTAAATATTGCTGCAATGAACACTGGAATATGTGTGTCTTTTTCAATTTTGGTTTCCTTGGGGTATATGCCTAGGAGTGCAATTGTTGAGTCATATGTAGTTTTATTCCTACTTTTTAAAGGAATCTCCAAACTGTCTTCCATAGTGACTGTATCAATTTACATTCTCACCAACAGTGAAAGAGGGTTCCCTTTTCTCCACACCCTCTCCAGCATTTATTGTCTGTAGATTTTTTGATGATAGCCACTCTAACTGGTGTGAGGTAATATCTCATTGTAGTTTTGATTTACGTTTCTCTATGATGAGAGATGTTGAGCACTTTTTCATGTATTTATTAACTATCTGCATGTCTTCTTTCTTTCTTCCTAGGTGGTGCAATGGTGAAGCATCAGCCTGCAATGCAGGAGACTTGGGAGATGCGGGTTTGAGCCCAGTTTTGGGAAGATCCCCTGGAGAAGGAAATGGCAACCCACGCCAGTATTCTTGCCTGGAAAATTCCATGGACAGAGGAGCCTAGCAGGCTATAGTCAATGGGGTCACAAACAGCTGGACACAACTGAGCATGAACACATGCACATCTTCTTTGGAGAAATGTCAGTTTAGGTCTTTTGCCCACTTTTTGGTTGGGTTTGTTTTTCTGGTATTGAGTTACATGAGCTGCTTGTATGTTTTGAAAATTAATCCTCTGTCATTTGTTTCATTTGCTCTTTTCTCCCATTCTGGAGGTTGTCTTTTCACCTTGTTTATAGTTTCCTTTGCTGTGCAGAAACTTTTAAGTTTAATTAGGTCCCACTTGTTTGTTTATTTATTTTTATTTCCATTACTCTGCGAGGTGGGTCATAAAGGATCTTGCTGTGATTTATGTCATGGAGTGGTCTGCCTATGTTTTCCTCTAAGAGTTTTGTGGCATCTTTCCTTAGATTTAGTTCTTTTAATCCATTTTGAGTTTATCTTTGTGTGTGATGTTAGGAAGTATTCTAATTTCATTCTTCTATGCGGAGCTGTCCAGTTTTCCCAGCATCACTTACTAAAGAGACTCTCTTTTCCTCATTGTATATTCTTGCCTCCTTTGTCAAGAATATACCCATATTTCTTGCATAGGTTTATCTCTGGGCTTGCTGTCTTGTTCCACTGATCTATATTTCTGTTTTTGTGCCAGTACCGTACTATCTTGATGACTGTAGCTCTGTAGTATAATCTGAAATCAGAAAGGTTGATTCCTCCAGCTCCTTTCTTCTTTCTCAAGACTGCTTTGGCTTTTGGGGGTCTTTTGTGTTTCCATCAAAATTGTGAAAATTTTTGTTCTAGTTCTGTAAAAAAATGATAATTTGGTAGAGATTGCATTGAATCTGTAGATTGAATTTGGTAGTATAGTCATTTTCACAGTATTGATTCTTCCAATCCAAGAACATGAAAGAGCTCTCCATCTGTTATGTTGTCTTGATTTCTTTCATTAGTTTCTTATAGTTTTCTGTATACAGCTCTTTTGTCTCCTTAGTTTCGTTTATTCCTAGGCATTTTATTTTTGTTGCAGTGGTAAATAGGATTGATTCCTTAATTTCTCTTTCTGATTTTTCATTGTTAGTGTATAGGCATACAAGTGATTTCTGTGTATTGATTTTGTATCCTGCAACTTTACTAAATTCACTGTTTAGCTCTAGTAATTTTCTGATAGTATATTTAGGGTTTTGTGTATATAGTATCATGTCATCTGCAGACAGAATTTTGCTTCTTTTCCAACCTTTTGGTTGGATTCCTTTTATTTCTTTTTCTTCTCTGATTGCCATTATTCCTTTTATTTCTTTTTGTTCTCTGATTGCCATTACTGCTGCTGCTGCGAAGTCGCTTCAGTCGTGTCCGACTCTGTGCGACCTCATAGACAGCGCCCACTAGGCTCCTCCGTCCCAGGATTCTCCAGGCAAGAATACTGGAGTGGGTTGCCATTTCCTTCTCCACATTTCCATAACTAGGACTTCCAAAACTATGTTGAATAATAGTGGTGAGAGTGAGCACCCTTGTCTTGTTCCTGATCTTAGAAGGGATGCTTTCAGTTTTTCACCATTGAGGATAATGTTTGCTGTGGGTTTTTCATGTATGGCCTTTATTATGTTGAGGTAGGTTCCTTCTATGCCCATATTTTGAAGAGGTTTTTTTTTTAATCATAAATGGGTGCTGAATTTTGTCCTAAGCTTTTTCTGCATCTATTGAGATTATCGAATGGTTTTTATCTTTCAATTTGTTAATAGGGTGTACCACATTGGTTGATTTGTGTATGTTGATGAATCGTTGTATCCCTGGGATAAATCCCACTTGATCATGGTATATGATCCTTTAAATGTATTGTTGGATTTGGTTTGCTAGTATTCTGTTGAGGATTTTTGCATCAATGTTCATCAATGATATTGGCCTATAATTTTGTGTTTTTTTGTGATATCTTTGTCTGATTTTGTATCAGGATGATGGTGGCCCCATAGATGAGCTTGGGAGTGTTCCTGCCTCTGCCACTTTTTGGAAGAGCTTGAGAAGGATAGGTGTTAGCTCTTGTCTAAATATTTAATAGAACTTTTCTGTGAAGCCATCTGGTCCTAGAATTTTATTTGTTGAAAGATTTTTAATGATAATTTTCTTTACTTGTGATTGATCTGTTCATAGTTTCTATTTCTTCCTGGTTCAGTCTTAGAAGATTTTATTTTTCTAAGAATTTGGCCATTTCTTCCAGGTTGTCCATTTTATTGGCATATAGTTGCTTGTAGTGGTCTCTAATGACCCTTTGTATTTCTGCAATATCAGGTATAACTTCTCCTTTTTCAGTTGTAATTTTGTTGATTTGAGTCCTATCCCTTTTCTCTTGATTATGGTTATATCTCAACTTTGTTTATCTTACCAAATAAGTAGATTTTAATTTTACTGATTTTTTTCTATTATTTTCTTTGTTTCTGTTTTATTTCTTTCTGTTCTGTTCTTTATGATTTTGTTCCTCTACTAACACTGGGATATTTTTGTTCTCTTTTCTCAATTTGCTTTATATGTATGGTTAGGCTCTTCCTTTGAGATTTTTGTTTCTTGATACAGGGTTATATTGCTGTAAACTTCCCTTTTCAAAATGCTTTTTGGGAAAAAGGTTTTTTTGTTGTTGTTGTTGGCCAGGAGAGAGTCTCAAGAGGGAGGGGATATATATATGTGCGTGTGACTAATTCCCATTATTGTTTGGCAGAAACTAATACAACATTGTAAAGCAATTATCCTCTCATTAAAAATAAATTTAGAAAAATTTTATTGTTGGATTATAATTGCTTTCCAATATTGTGTTAGTGTCTGCTGTGTAACAGAGTGAATCGTCTATATGTATACATGTATCCCTGCCTCCCCCACCATTTCACCCCTCTAGGTCATGACAGAACACTGAGCTGTGCTGCCTTTGCTACACGGCAACTTCACACTAGCTGTTTTACACATGGTAGTGTGTATATTGGAGAAGGCAATGGCATCCCACTCCAGTGCTCTTGCCTGGAAAGTCCCATGGACGGAGGAGCCTGGTAGGCTGCAGTCCATGGGGTCGCTAAGAGTCGGACATGACTGAGCGATTTCACTTTCACTTTTCACTTTCATGCATTGGAGAAGGAAATGGCAACCCACTCCAGTGTTCTTGCCTAGAGAATCCCAGGGATGGGGGAGCCTGGTGGACTGCCGTCTATGGGGTCATACACGGTTGTACACGACTGAAGCGACTTAGCAGCAGCAGCAGCAGCAGCAGCAGTGTATATATGTCAGTGCTACTCTCCTAATTAGTGCCACCATCCCTTTTCCCCTCTGTGTCCAGTCTCTGTCTGTGTCTCTATTCTTGCTGTGTAAATAGGTCCATCTGTATCATTTTCTAGATGCTATATATATGCATTAATATTCAATATTTGTTTTTCTGACTTACTTCATTCAGTATGACAGCCTCTAGGTCCATCCACATCACTACAAATGACTCAATTTTGTTCTTTTAAGTGACTTAGTAGTATCCTGTTGTATGTGTGTGCCACATCTTTATTCATCTGTCAGCAGACACTTAGGTGCTTCCATGTTCTGGCTCTTGTAAAAAGTGCTAAAATGAATACTCAGGTGCATGTATCTTTTCACATTATTGTTCTCTCCAGATATATACCAAAGAGTGGAATTTCTGGGTCATATGGTAGTTCCACTTTTAGTTTTTAAAGGAGCCTCCATGCATTATCCATAGTTACTGTATCAGTTTGCATTTCTGCCAACTGTGCAAGAGGGTTCCCTTTTCACCCGCTCCAGCATTTGTTTTTTGTAGATTTTGTGATGATGGCCATTGTGACTGATGTGAGGTGATACCTCACTGTAGTTTTCATTTGTGTTTCTCTAATAGAACTGTGGTGTTGGAGAAGACTCTTGAGAGTCCCTTGGACTGCAAGGAGATCCAAGCAGTCCATTCTGAAGGAGATCAGCCCTGGGATTTCTTTGGAAGGAATGATGCTAAAGCTGAAACTCCAGTACTTTGGTCACCTCATGCAAAGAGTTGACTCATTGGAAAAGACTCTGATGCTGGGAGGGGTTGGGGGCAGGAGGAGAAGGGGATGACAGAGGATGAGATGGCTGGATGGCATCACTGACTCAATGGATGTGAGTCTGAGTGAACTCCGGGAGTTGGTGATGGACAGGGAGGCCTGGTGTGCTGCGATTCATGGGGTCACAAAGAGTCGGACACGACTGAGCGACTGAACTGAACTGAATAGTGATGTTGATAGCATTTTTTCATGTGTTTATTGGCTATCTGTATGTCTTCTCTGGAGAAATGTCTATTTACATCTTCCCCCCATTTTCTGATTGGCTTGTTTTTTTTTTAATTTGATACTGAGCTGCATATGCTATTTTTATATTTTGCAGATTAATCCTTTCCTCAGTTGCTTTGTTTGCAAGTATGTTCTCCCATTCTGAGGGTTGTCTTTTCATCTTACAGTTTTCTTTGTTGTGCAAATTTTTTGGTTTAATTGGGTCCCATTTGTTTATTTTTTTATTTTATTTTCATTATTCTATGAGGTTGTTCAGAGATCTTAGTGTGATTTGTGTCAGAGTGGTCTGCCTACTGTTTTTCCGAGAGTTTTTTAGGGTTTTTAAAAAAATATTTTAATAGTATCTGGCCTTACATTTAGGTTGTTAACCCATTTTTAGTTTATTTTTTGTGCATAGTGTTAGGGAGCATTCTAATTTCATTCTTTTACATTTAACTGTCTAGTTTTTACAGCACCACTTATTAAAGAGGGTGTGTTTTCTCCATTGTACATTCTCACCTCCCATGTCAAAGATTTGGTGACTGTAAGTGTGTGGGTTTATTTCTGGGCTTTGTATCCTGTTCCATTGATCTATATTTTTGTTTTTGCACAAGTACCATACTATCTTGATGACTCTAGCTTTGTAGTATACTGAAAAGTAGGGGATCCAGATTTCTTCAGCTCTTTCATTCTCAGTATTGCTTTTACTATGTGGGCTCTTTTGTGTTTCCATTCAAATTATAAAATTGTTTTGTTTTAATTCTGTGAAAAATGGCCTTGGTAATTTGATACAGGTTGCATTGAATCCATAGATTGCTTTGAATAGTATCTTACAGTTTTCTGGATACAGGTCTTTTGTCCCTTCAGGTATGTTTATTCCTAGGTATTTTATTCTTTTTGCTACAGTGGTGAATGGGATTATTTCCTTAATTTGTTTTACTAATTTTTCATTGTTAGTGTATAGGAATGCAAGAGATTTCTGTGTATTCATTTTGTATCCTGTGACTTTACTAATTTCATTG
Organism: Budorcas taxicolor; assembly: GCF_023091745.1. Taxonomy (NCBI): domain Eukaryota; kingdom Metazoa; phylum Chordata; class Mammalia; order Artiodactyla; family Bovidae; genus Budorcas; species Budorcas taxicolor. The sequence continues at coordinate 27,514,130 of NC_068914.1, forward strand.
TTTAGCTGTAGTAGTTTTCTGGTGGTATCTTTAGGATTTTCCATGTATAGTATCATGTCATCTGCAAACAGGGACAGTTTTACTTCTTTTCCAATTTGGATTGCTTTTATTTCCTTTTTTTCCTCTGATTGGCATAACTGAGACTTCCAAAACTATGTTGAATAATAGTGACAAGAGTGAGCATCTGTGTCTTGTTATTGATCTTCAAGGAAATTCTTTCATATTTCAGTGTTGAGAAGGATGTTTCCTGTGGGGTTTATTATATATTGCCTTTATTATGTTGAGTAGGTTCCATTTATGCCCAGATTCTGGACATTTTTTTTAAATCATAAATGGATATTTATGATTGTTTGGATGTTTATAGTTGCTTAGTCATGCCCAGCTCTTTGCAACCCCATAGACTGTAGCGCACCAAGCTCCTCTGTCCATGGGGTTTCTTCAGGCAAAAATACTGGAGTGGGTTGCCATTCCCTCCTCCAGGGGATCTTCCCAACCTAAAGATCAAACCCAGGTCTTCCACATTGCAGAAGGATTTTTTTTTTTTTTTTTTTTTTTAATCATCAGAGCCACCAAGGAAGCCTAAGCACACTGGAGTGGGTAGCCTATACCTTCTCCATGGATCTTCCTGACCCAGGAATCAAACCAGGGTCTCCTGCATTGCCCACAGATTCTTTACCAGCTGAGCTACCAGAGAAGCCCTAAATGCATTTTGAGTTTTGTCAAAAGCTTTTTCTCCATATATTGAAATTATCATGTGGTTTTTATCCTTCTACTTGTTGATATGGTGTATCACATTAATTGATGTGCATATATTGAAGAATCTTTGCATTCTTGGTATAAACTTCACTTGATCATGGTGTATGTTCCCTTTAACATGTTGTTGGGTTTGGATTGCTAGTATTTTTTTGAGTATTTTTACATCTATGTTTATCAGTGATATTGGCCTGTAATTTGTATGTATGTGTGCTATCTTTCTCTGGTTTTGGTATCAGAGTGATGATGGCCCTGTAAGATGAGCTTGGGAATGTTCCTCCCTCTGCAATTTTTGGAGGAGTTTGAGAAGGATAAGTGTTAGCTCTTCTATAAATTTTTGATAGAACATGCCTGAGAAGCCATTTGGTCTTTGACTTGTTTTTAGGAAGATTTTTAATCAGTCTCAATTTCATTATTTGTGATTGGTCTGTTCATAGTTTTTATTTCTTCCTTGTTTAGTCTTGAAAGGTTGTACTTTTTCAAGAATTTGTCCATTTCTTCTAGATTGTCCATTATATTTGCATATAGTTGTTTATAGTAGTCTCTTATGTTCCTTTGTATTTCTGCAGTTTCTGTCGCACCTTCTTTTTTACTTCTAATTTTGTTGATTTTAGTCCTCTCCCTTTTTTCTTGATGATTCTGGCTAAAGATTTATCAATTTTGTTTATCATCTCAAAGAAGCAGCTTTTATTTCATTGTTGTTATTGTTCAGTCGCTAAGTCACGTCCAGCTCTTTGAGACTCCATGGACTTTAGCATGCCAGGGTTTACTGTCCTTCACTGTCTTCCAGAGTTTGCTCAAACTCATATCCATTGAGTCAGTGATGCCATCCAACCATGTCATACTTTGTTGCCCCCTTCTCCTTTTGACATTCCCAGCATCAGGGTCATTACCAATGAGTTAGCTCTTTGTACCAGGTGGCTAAAGTATTAGAACTTCAGCTTCAGCATCAATCTTTCCTGTGAATATTCAGGGTTGATTTCCTTTAGGATTAACTGGGTTGATATCATTGCAATCTAAGAGTCTCTGAAGAGCCTTCTCCAGCACCACGATTCAAAAGCATCAGTTCTTGGGCACTCAGCCTTCTTTCTGGTCCAACTCTCATATCCATACATGACCTACTGGAAAAACCATAGCTTTGATTATATGAACGTTTGTTGGCAAGGTGATGTCTCTGCTTTTTAATATGCTGTCTAATTTATCAAAGCTTTCCTTCCAAGAAGCAAGCGTCTTTTTAATTTCATGGCTGTGGTCACCATCCACAATGATTTTGGAGCCCAAGAAAATAAAATCTGTCACTGTTTCAACTTTTTCCCCTTCTGTTGTCATGAAGTGATGGAACCAGATGCCATCATCTTAGTTTTTTGAATGTTGAGTTTTAGGCTGGCTTTTTCCCTCTTCTCTTTTACCGTCATCAAAAGGCTCTTTAGTTCCTCTTCACATTTTGCCATTCTAGTGGTGTCATCTGCATTGTTATTTCTCCTGGTAACCTTGCTTCCAGCTTGTGATTCATCCAGCCTGGCATTTTGCATGATATCCTCTGCATAGAAGTTAAAAAAGCAGGGTGACAATATGCAGCCTGGCTGTAATCCTTTCCCAATTTTGAACCAGTCTGTTTTTTCATGTCAGGTTCTAACTGTTGCTTCTTGACCCATATACAGATTTCTCAGGAGATAGGTAAGGTGGTTTGGAATTCCTATATCTTAAATTTTCCACAGTTTGTTGTGATCCACACAGTCAAAAGTTTTAGTGTAGTCAATGAAGCAGAAGTAGATGTTTGTTGAAATTCCTTTGCTTTCTCTGTGATCCAACAAATATTACCAATTTGATCTCTGGTTCCTCTGCCTTTTCTAAATCCAACATGTACAGTGGAACTTCTCAGTTCACATACTACTGAATCCTAGCTTGAAGGATTTTGAGCATAACTTTGCTAGCATGTGAAATGAGCTCAATTGTATGGTAGTTTGAACATTCTTTAGCATTGCCCTTCTTTGGGATTGGAATGAAAACACCTTTTGCAAACCGGTGGTCTACTAAGGAAAACTACTAAATTTTCCAAATTTGCTGACATATTGAGTGCAGCACTTTAACAGCATCAGGATTTTAAATAGCTCAGCTGACATTCCATCACCTCCACTAGCTTTGTTCATAGTAATGCTTTCTAAAGCCCACTTGACTTCACACTCCAGGATGTCTGGTTCTAGGTGGGGGACCACACCATCATGATTATCCGGGTCATTTAGACCTTTTTCATATAGTTCTGTGTATTCTTACCACCTCTTTTTAATCTCTTCTACTTCTGTTAGGTCCTTACCATTTCTGCCCTTTATTGTGCCTACCCTTGTGTGAAATATTCCCTTGATATCTCCAGTTTTCTAAGGAGATCTCTAGTCTTTCCCATTCTATTGTTTTCCTCTATTTCTTTGCATTGTTCACTTAAGAAGACCTTCTTATGTCTCCTTGCTGTTCTCTGGAACTTTGCATTCAGTTGGGTATATCTTTCCCTTTCTTCCTTGCTTTTTGCTTCTTTCTTTCCTCAGCTGTTTCTAAAGCCTCTGCAGACAACCACTTTGCCTTCTTGCCTTTCTTGTTCTTTGGGATGGTTTTGGTCACTGCCTCCTGTGTAGTATTGGGAACCTCCGTTCATTGTTCTTCAGGCACTCTATGTACTAGATTTAATCCCTTCAATCTATTTGTCACCTCCACTGTATAATCATAAGGGATATGATTTAGGGTCATACCTGAGTGGCCTAGTGGTTTTCCACTTAAATTATTTTCTTCAATTTAAACTGAATTTTGCAATATGGAGCTGATGATCTGAGCCACAGTTAGCTCCAGGTCTTGTTTTTGCTTATGTATAGAGCTTCTCCATCTTCGGCTGCAAAGAACATTCAGTTCAGTTCAGTTCAGTTCAGTTGCTCAGTTGTGTCCGACTCTTTGCGACCCCATGAATCGCAGCACACCAGGCCTCCCTGTCCATCACCAACTCCCAGAGTTCACTCAGACTCACGTCCATCGAGTCAGTGATGCCATCCAGCCATCTCATCCTCTGTCATCCCCTTCTCCTTCTGCCCCCAATCCACCCAGTATCAGAGTCTTTTCCAATGAGTCAACTCTTCGCATGAGGTGGCCAAACTACTGGAGTTTCAGCTTTAGCATCATTCCTTCCAAAGAAATCCCAGGGCTGATCTCCTTCAGAATGGACTGGTTGGATCTCCTTGCAGTCCAAGGGACTCTCAAGAGTCTTCTCCAACACCACAGTTCAAAAGCATCAATTCTTCGGCGCTCAGCCTTCTTCACAGTCCAACTCTCACATCCATACATGACCACAGGAAAAACCATAGCCTTGACTAGAAGGACCTTAGTCGGCAAAGTAATGTCTCTGCTTTTGAATATACTATCTAGGTTGGTCATAACTTTTCTTCCAAGGAGTAAGCGTCTTTTAATCTCATGGCTGCAGTCACCATCTGCAGTGATTTTGGAGCCCCAAAAAATAAAGTCTGGCACTGTTTCCCCATCTATTTCCCATGAAGTGATGGGGCTGGATACCATGATCTTCGTTTTCTGAATGTTGAGCTTTAAGCCAACTTTTTCGCTCTCCTCTTTCACTTTCATCAAGAGGCTTTTTAGCTCCTCTTCACTTTCTGCCATAAGGGTGGTATCATCTGCATATCTGAGGTTATTGATATTTCCCCCGGCAATCTTGATTCCAGCTTGTGCTTCATCCAGCCCAGCGTTTCTCATGATGTACTCTGCATAGAAGTTAAATAAGCAGGGTGACAATATACAGCCTTGTACTCCTTTTCCTATTTGGATCCAGTCTGTTGTTCAGTGTCCAGTTCTAACTGTTGCTTCCTGACCTGCATACAGATTTCTCAAGAGGCAGGTTAGGTGGTCGGGCATTCCCATCTCTTTCAGAATTTTCCACAGTTTATTGTGATCCACACAGTCAAAGGCTTTGGCATAGTCAGTAAAGCGGAAATAGATGTTTTTCTGGAACTCTCTTACTTTTTCCATGATCCAGCGGATGTTGGCAAGTTGATCTCTGGTTCCTCTGCCTTTTCTAAAACCAGCTTGAACATCAGGGAGTTCACGGTTCACGTATTGCTAAAGCCTGGCTTGGAGAATTTTGAGCATAACTTTACTAGCATATGAGATGAGTGCAATTGTGTGGTAGTTTGAGCATTCGTTGGCATTACGTTTCTTTGGGATTGGAATGAAAACTGACCTTTTCCAGTCTTGTGGCCACTGCTGAGTTTTTCAAATTTGCTGGCATATTGAGTGCAGCACTTTCACAACATCATCTTTCAGGATTTGAAAGAGCTCAACTGGAATTCCATCCCCTCCACTAGCTTTGTTCGTAGTGCAAAGAACATTATCAGTCTAATTTCGGAATTGACCCATCTGATGATGTCCATGTGTAGAGTTATGTCTTGTGTTGTTGAAAGAGGGTGTTTGCTACAACCAGTGTGTTATTATGACTAAACTCTGTTAGCCTTAGCCCTGCTTCATTTTGTACTCCAAGGCAAAACTTGCCTGTTAGTCCACATTTCTCTTGACTTCCTACTTTTGCATTCCAATTCCATTTGATGTAAAGGACATCCATTTTTGGTGTTAGTTATAGAGGTCTTGTAGGTCTTCATAGAACTGGTCAACTTCAGTTTCTTCAGCATTGGTGTGTGAGGCATAGACTTGGATTCCTACGGTGTCAATTGGTTTGCCTTGGAAATGAACTGAGCTCATTCTATCGTTTTTGAGGTTGCACCCAAGTACCACGTTTCCAACTCTTTTGTTGACATGAGGCTACTCCAGTTCTTCTAAAGGATTCTTGCCCACAATAATAAATAATAATGATTATCTGAATTAAATTTTCCATTCTTGTCCATTGTAGTTCACTGGCTCCTGACTTGTCGATGTTCATTCTTGGTCATCTCCTGCTTGACCACATCCAATTTACATTACTTCATGGACCTAACATTCATGTGCCTATGTAATATTGTTCTTTACAGCATCACTCTTAGTTTTCACCACCAGACACATCCACAACTGAGTGTCCTTTCTGCTTTGGCCCTGCCTCTTCATTCTTTCTGGAGATATTAGCAGTTCCCTTCTGCTCTTCCACAATAACATATTGGACACCTTCCGACTTGGGGGGCTCATCTTGCAGTGTCATATATTTTTGCCTTTTCATACTGTCCATAGGGTTGTGGTAAGAATACTGGAGTGGTTTGGCATTCCCTTCTCCTATGGGCCACGTTTTGTCAGAACTCTCCACTATGACCTGTCATGTTAGGTGGCCCTGCACAGCATGGCTCATAGCTTCATTGAGTTATGCAAGCCCTTTCATCATGACAAGGGTGAAGGGGTGTGATCCATGAAGAGAACTAGAGGAATAATTTCATTGTCCACTACTATTGTGTTATTCATTTCTATTTTGTTTATTTCTACTCTGGTCTTTATGATTTCTTTTTCCTACTAATTTCAGTGGGTTTTTTGCTCTTCTTTTTCTAGTTACTTTAGCTGTAAGGTTAGGTTGTTCATTTGAGATTTTCTTGTCTCATGAGTTAAGAAGGAATTGATTTAAACATCCCTGTTAGGACTTCTCTTACTGCACTCCATAGAATTTGGGTCATTATATTTTCATTGTCGTTTGTTTCTAGGTATTTCTTTATTTGCACTTTGATTTCTTCAGTGACCCCTTGGTTATTTAATCTTATAATATTTAGTCTCCATATATTTGTGTTTTTTTATATTATTTTTCCTGTAATTGATTTCTAATCTCATAACATTTTGGTCCAAAAAGGTACTTGATATGATTTCATTTTTCTTAAATTTACCAAGGCTTGATTTGTGACTCCAGGTGGGATCTGTCTTGGAGAATGTTCTGTGTGCACGTGAGTAGAAAGTTTATTTTGCCCCTTTCAGATGGAGTATACTATAAATATCAAGTAAATCTGTGTGTCATTTAAAGGCTTGTATTTTCTTATTATTTTTCTGTCTGAATGATTTATCCACTGGTGTAAGTGGAGTGTTAGTCACCCACTATTATTGTGTTTCTATTGATTTCCTTTTTATGGGTGTTAGGTTTTGCCTTATGTATTGAGGTGCTCCTATGTTGGTTGTGTGAAAGTGTTAGTTGCTCATCTGTTGATTGCATATATAATTGTTATATCTTCTTGGATTGAAGTCTTGATCATTATGTAGTATCTTTCCTTGTCCCTTTTAATAGTACTTAAAGTGTGTTTTGTCTAATATGAGTATTGCTAACTCCGACTTTCTTTTGAATTCTATTTGCATGGAATATCATATTCCATCCCCTCACTTTCAGTCTGTATGTATCCCTTGGTCTGAAGTGAGTCTTTTGCAGACAGCATACATATGGATCTTGTTTTTGTATCCATTCATCCTGTCTATATCTTTGGTTTGGAGCATTTACTCCATTTACATTTAAGTTAATTATCAATAAAGGATGTTCCTACAGCCATTTTCTTCATTGTTTTGGGCTTCTTTTTGTAAGTCTTCTTATTCTTTCATGTTTTCCAGCTAGAGAAGTTCCTTTAGCATTTGTTGTAAAACTGGTTTGGTGGTGCTAAACTCTGTGAGGTTTTGCCTCTCCCTGAAGCTTCTGATTTCTCTGTTGAATGTGAATGAGATCCTTGCAGGGTAGAGTAATCTTGGTTGTAGGTTTTCCCCCTTTCATCATTTAAAATATATCCTGCCATTCCCTTCTGTCCTGCAGAGTTTCTGCTGAAAATGTTGATAAACTTATGGGAATTCCCTTGCATGTTACACGTTCCTCATTGCTTTTCCTTGGTGCTTTTAATATTTCACCTTTGTATTTAATTTTTGTTAGTTTGATTAATATGTGTCTTGGAGTGTTTCTCCTTGGCATGGTATGTCATTCTCTGCACTTCCTGGATTTCATTGACTGTTTCCTTTCCCCCATCTTAGGGAAATTTTTTACTATAATCTCTTCAAATATTTTCTAAGACTCTTGCTCTTTCTCAGTTTCTTCTGCAACCCCTATAATTCAAATGTTGGTGCATTTAATATTCTCCTGGAGGTCTCTTGAGTCTGTTGTCATTTTTTAAAATTCTGTCTTTCAACTCACTTGTTCATTATTCTGCCTCAGGTATTCTGCTATTGATTCTTTCTACTGTATTTTTCATTCCAGTATTTTATTGTTCATCTTCTTAAATCTTCTAGCTTTTAGTTAAACATCTCTTGTATCTTCTCTATCTGTACCTGCATTCCTTTTTTTTTTATTGTTATCAGCATTCAGTATCTGTTTTAAAAAAATGTATATACGTTATCAAAGTATAGTTGACTTACAATGTTTCAGGTGCACAGCAAGGTGATTCACTTACACTGATCAGTTCAGTTCAGTCACTCAGTCGTGTCCAACTCTTTGCCACCCCATGAGCTACAGCACGCCAGGCCTCCCTGTCCATCACCAACTCCTGGAGCCTACCCAAACTCATGTCCATTGAGTCGGTGATGTCATCCAACCATTTCATCCTCTGTTGCCCCCTTCTCCTTCTGTCCTCAATTTTCCCAGCATCAGGGTCTTTTCCAATGAGTCAGCTCTTAGCATCAGGTGGCCAAAGTATTGGAGTTTCAGCTTCAGCATCAGACCTTCCATTAAACACCCAGGACTCATCTCCTTGCAGTCCAAGGGACTCTCAAGAGTCTTTTCCAACGCCACAGTTCAAAAGCATCAATTCTTTGGTGCTCAGCTTTCTTCACAGTCCAACACTCACATCCATACATGACTACTGGAAAAACCATAGCCTTGACTAACTGGACCTTTGTTAGCAAAGTACTGTCTGCTTTTTAATATGCTGTCTAGGTTGGTCATAACTTTCTTTCCAAGGAGTAAGCATCTTTTAATTTCACAGTGGCAATCACCATCTGCAGTGATTTTGGAGCCCCCAAAATGAAGTCTCTCACAGTTTCCACTGTTTCCCCATCTATTTGCCATGAAGTGATGGGAACAGATGCCATGATGTTAGTTTTCTGAATGTTGAGCTTTAAGCCAACATTTTCACTCTCCTCTTTCACTTTTGTCAAGAGACTCTTTAGTTATTATTCACTTTCTGCCATAAGGGTGGTGTCATCTGCATATCTGAGGTTATTAATATTTCTCCCAGCAACCTTGATTTCAGCTTGTGCTTCATCCAGCCCAGCATTTCTCATGATATACTTTGCATATAAGTTAAATAAGCAGGGTGACAATATACAGCCTTGACGTACTCCTTTACCTATTTGGAACCAGTCTGTTGTTCGATGTCCAGTTCTAACTGTTGCTTCTTGACCTGCATACAGGTTTCTCAAGAGGCAGGTCAGGTGGTCTGGTATTCCCATCTCTTTCAGAATTTTCCACAAGCTTGCTGAAGCCTGGATTGGAGAATTTTGAGCATTACTTTACTAGCATGTGAGATGAATACAATTGTGTGGTAGTTTGAGCATTTTTTGGCATTGCCTTTCTTTGGGATTAGAATGAAAACTGACCTTTTCCAGTCCTGTGGCCACTGCTGAGTTTTCCAAATTTGCTGACATATTGAGTGCAGCACTTTCACAGCATCATCTTTTAGGATTTGGAATAGTGCAACTGGAATTCCATCACCTCCACTAACCTTGTTTGTAGTGATGCTTCCTAAGGCCCACTTGACTTCACATTCCAGGATGTCTGCTCTAGGTGAATGATCACACCATCATGATTAAGATCTTTTTTGTACAGTTTGTCTGTGTATTCTTGCCACCTCTTCTTAATATCTTCTGCTTCTGTTAGGTCCATACAATTTATGTCCTTTATAGACCCCATCTTTGCATGAAATGTTCCCTTGGTATCTCTAATATTCTTGAGGAGATCTCTAGTCTTTCCCATTCTGTTGTTTTCCTCTATTTCTTTGCATTGATCGCTGAGGAAGTCTTTCTTATCTCTCCTTGCTATTCTTTGGAACTCTGCATTCAGATGCTTATATCTTTCCTTTTCTCCTTTGCTTTTCACTTCTTTTTCTTTCACAGCTATTTGTAAGGCCTCCTCAGACAGCCATTTTGCTTTTTGCATTACTTTTTTTTTTTTTTAATCTTAAAAAGATTGCTGGGAAAACAATAAGACTTTATTTTTTTTTAGAATAGATTTTTATTTTATTTTATTTTTTTTAATTTTAAAATCTTTAATTCTTACATGTGTTCCCAAACATGAACCCCCCTCCTTTTTCCATGGGGATGGTCTTGATCTTTGTCTCCTGTTCAGTGTCACAAACCTCTGTCCATAGATCATCAGGCACTCTGTCTATCAGATCTAGTCCCTTAATCAATTTCTCACTTCCACTGTATAATCATAAGGGATTTAATTTAGGTCATACCTGAATGGTCTAAAGGTTTTCCCCACTTTCTTCAATTTAAGTCTGAATTTCACAATAAGGAGTTCATGATCTGAGCCACAGTCAGCTCCTGGTCTTGGTTTTGCTGACTGTATAGAGCTTCTCCATCTTTGGCTGCAAAGAATATAATCATTCTGATTTTGGTGTTGGCCATCTGGTGATGTCCATGTGTAAGTCTTCTCTTGTGTTGTTGGCAAGAGGGTGTTTGCTATGACCAGTGCTTTCTCTTGGCAAAACTGTAGTATCCTTTGCCCTGCTTCATTCTGTGCTCCAAGGCCAAATGAACAGGATGAAAAGGCAGAAAGATAGGACATGGAAAGATGAACTCCCCAGGTCAGTAGGTGCCCAATATGATACTGGAGATCAGTGGAAAAATAACTTCAGAAAGAATGAAGGGATGGTGCCAAAGCAAAAACAACACCCAGTTGTGGATATCACTGGTGATCGAAGCAAGGTCCGATGCTGTAAAGAGCAATATTGGATAGGAACCTGGAATGTTAGGTCCATGAATCAAGGCAAACTGGAAGTGGTCAAACACAAGATGGCAGGAGTGAACGTTGACATTCTAGGAATCAGCGAACTAAAATGGACTGGAATGGGTGAATTTAACTCAGATGACCATTTTATCTACCACTGTGGGCAGGAATCCCTTAGAAGAAATGGACTAGCCATCATAGTTAACAAGAGTCTGAAATGCAGTACTTATACTAATACACATACATTATTTTTGAAATTATTTTCCATCATAGCTTATTACAGGATATTGACTATAGTTCCCTATGCTATGCAGTAAATCTCTGTTGCTTGTTGTATATGTATTTTTTAATTAGAAATCTAGCATTCTATTCATACTAAGTCAAACAAGTGGAATCAAAATGTTATTTTTTTTAGGTAAAAATTTGTAAGTTTTCAAATAAATATTATACATATTTATACGTATATATACAAAAGCTTTTCTACTACACTTGATAAAGATTTGAGAAAGACTATCCAAGAAAAAGAGATGGAGAAATTGGAGAACATGAACTAAATGATATGGGAACACTGAATATGAAATATAAAAAGTGAAACAAGGTATATAAAAGGTCATAATATAGTCCAGTTGTTTTTAAACATGACTCATTAGAGTCATGGCTCATTACAAACATCTGGAGCTCTGGAGAAAAAAAGCAATACCTGAGCATTTGTAGTTTTCAAAAGATTTCAGGATAATTCTGATATGCATCTGGATTTTAAAAAGTGATTACAGGTCTTTCTATTGGATCCTTGTTTTGATGATATAGAGTTGTATTATTTTTCAATTGATCAATCAGGATACAATGGTATTGAGTAATAGATGTGTAAGCACAACAGTAAAAGATATTTATCAGTTTTCACAATCAATAGCCAAACAACAAAAAATGATAATTATAATTGCAAGCCATAATGGGAAACATAATTAACTTAACAGTATAAAATAATTACATACAATTTGGGGGAGTATAGCAGAGTGATGTGATAAGTGGGAGTGCATACCTGCACATGTTTTCATCCACCCAGTCAGTCTTTGTCTTTTGATTAGTACATTTAATCCATTTGCATTTAAGATAATTATTGATATGTGTGATCCTATTCCATAGTGTTCACCTCAAATCTTACTACTTTAAAACTGTGGTATACCCTCCATTAAAAATAAAAAGATGAAGCAGTCAATCCAGTGATTAATTTAACATGGCTTTCATTGGGAAAAGTCAGGGGAAAAGAGGGGCATGACAAAGAGGAGACCAACAGACAAAAAAGTTATATTTAACATAAAATGCTTTTCTTTTTTTAAAAAAAAAAAAAAAAGAAAAGAAGAAAAGGTTATTTTCAATGAAAGGGAAAAAAAGCTTTTTGCTAATTCATAGTAAGTTGAACAGTAATAAAAAATATGTAGGTTTTATTAAAAGTTATTGCTTCTTTCTCTACCTGAATTTGAAAAAAAAAAAAAAAAAGTTGTCATCTAATACAAGTTTCTATTCCATATACCAAAATACAGATATCTAAAAAAATCATGACTTTAAATTTCCACTGATGGAGCAGGTAGGAGATAAAGATGAATTCTGAACTGCTTCTGAAAGTTATTCATGTTTTTAACCTTGGAGCAGGGTAAGGAATTAAGGTTACTTGACCTTGTTTGGGGATGTGGGTTTGGTTTTTTGTTTGTTTGTTTCAGTTTCATCCCTTGTTATCTCTAAGAGACTTGGAGCCAGTGATCCTATTATTCTGCTACAGTCTTTAAGGAACTTGAAAAAAAAAAAAAGGTGGGGGGTGCTGTCAAAACTTCAATGTTTCTTGATTTCCTATTTCATTCTCTAATGGTTTGTTTTTAAATATCTATATCCTGTTTCTTGGATAAAAAATTTTACCAAGGATCAAAAGAAGAAACCTTGGAATTTAAATGAAGAGATTTATATATCACAGTGGATTTCTTCTGAAACTGATAATGTTTATGTTTTAAGCAAATAAAGTGCCAGTTAATGTGAAACTCAATCACAAAGACTTGAAAATTTTGCTTTATGAAAACAGAATTGAAATTCTTTTATGCCTTAAATGTGCATTCAGAGTCTATGAACCATGTTCTGTTTTTATTTAGGGATAGAATGTTTTCCTGTCAGACCCCGTCCTTCCCATTTCTTGGTAGAAACATGACATGGAGTGCATCTCTTGGCTTCCTACTTGACACTACTACATAGCCTGCTTGCGGTGCCTACCAGCCCTGCTCTAGGACATGATTTCTCCTGGTTCTGTTCACATACTTCATATGCTATGCTTGATGGAAGTCTGTGAAATACTGCTCTGGTATTGTTTGATTAGCATTTGTCTTTATACTGGCACCCTTGCTTACTGTACATGTTGCTTACAGCAGCAGTTTAAAGGGCTCTGCAGGGCTGGAGAAACCTTGCATTCAGGAGGCCTGTGTGCAGTTGATAACAGACCAGTTACATGTCTTATGAAGATTGTCAGGAGACAGATCTGTAGGTTTGCTTCTCCACATTCTGATATCATGAACTAATGGAAACAAGGTTTAGGGGGTGTTAGTATGGTCCACTGGAGAAGGGAATGGCAAACCACTTCAGTATTCTTGCCTTGAGAACCCCATGGACAGTATGAAAAGGCAAAATGATAGGATACTGAAAGAGGAACTCCCAGGTCAGTAGGTGCCCAATATGCTACTGGAGATCAGTGGAGAAATAACTCCAGAAAGAATGAAGGGATGGAGCCAAAGCAAAACCAATACCCACCTGTGGATGTGACTGGTGATAGAAGCAAAGTCCGATGCTGTAAAGAGCAATATTGCATAGGAACCTGGAATGTCAGGTCCATGAATCAAGGCAAATTGGAAGTGGTCAAACAAGAGATGGCAAGAGTGAATGTCGACATGCTAGGAATCAGCGAACTAAAATGGACTGGAATGGGTGAATTTAACTCAGATGACCATTATATCTACTACTGTGGGCAGGAATCCCTCAGAAGAAATGGAGTAGCCATCATGGTCAACAAGAGTCTGAAATGCAGTACTTGGATGCAATCTCAAAAATGACAGGATAATCTCTGTTCATCTCCCAGGCAAACCATTCAATACCATGGTAATCCAAGTCTATGCCCCAACCAGTAATGCTGAAGAAGCTGAAGTTGAACAGTTCTATGAAGACCTACAAGACCTATGAGAACTAACACGTAAAAAAGATGTCCTTTTCATTCTAGGGGACTGGAATGCAAAAGTAGGAAGTCAAGAAACACCTGGAGTAACAGGCAAATTTGGCCTTGGAATGTGAGTTTTGCCAAGACAATGCACTGGTCATAGCAAACACCCTCTTCCAACAACACAAGAGAAGACTCTACACATGGACATCACCAGATGGTCAACACCGAAATCAGATTGATTATATTCTATGCAGCCAAAGATGGAGAAGCTCCATACAGTCAACAAAAACAAGACCAGGAGTTGACTGCGGCTCAGATTATGAACTCCTTATTACCAAATTCAGACTTAAATTGAAGAAAGTAGGGAAAACCTTTAGACCATTCAGGTATGAACTAAATCAAATCCCTTATGATTACACAGTGGAAGTGAGAAATAGATTTAAGGGCCTAGATATGATAGATAGAGTGCCTGATGAACGATGGAATGAGGTTCATGACATTGTACAGGAGAGAGGGATCAAGACCATCCCCATGGAAAAGAAATGCAAAAAAGCAAAATGGCTGTCTGGGGAGGCCTTACAAATAGCTGTGAAAAGAAGAGAAGCGAAAAGCAAAGGAGAAAAGGAAAGATATAAGCATCTAAATGCAGAGCTCCAAAGAATAGCAAGGAGAGATAAGAAAGCCTTCTTCAGCGATCAGTGCAAAGAAATAGAGGAAAACAACAGAATGGGAAAGACTAGAGATCTCTTCAAGAAAATTAGAGACACCAAGGGAACATTTCATGCAAAGATGGGCTTGATCAAGGACAGAAATGGTATGGAGCTAACAGAAGCAGAAGATATTAAGAGGTGGCAAGAATATACAGAAAAACTGTACAAAAAAGATCTTCATGACCCAGATAATCACAATGGTGTGATCACTCATCTAGAGCCAGACATCCTGGAATGTGAAGTCAAGTGGGCCTTAGAAAGCATCACTATGAACAAAGCTAGTGGAGGTGATGGAATTCCACTTGAGCTATTTCCAATCCTGCAAGATGATGCTGTGAAAGTGCTGCACCAAACATGCCAGCAAATTTGGAAAACTCAGCAGTGGCCACAAGACTGGAAAAGGTCAGTTTTCTTGCCAATTCCAAAGAAAGGCAATGCCAAAGAATGCTCAAACTACCACACAATTGTATTCATCTCACATGCTAGTAAAGTAATGCTCAAAATTCTCCAAGCCAGGCTTCAGCAATATGTGAACCGTGAACTTCCAGATGTTCAAGCTGGTTTTAGAAAAAGCAGAGGAACCAGAGATCAAATTGCCAACATCTGCTGGATCATGGAAAAAGCAAGAGAGTTCCAAAAAAACATCTATTTCTGCTTTATTGAATATGCCAAACCCTTTGACTGTGTGGATCACAATAAACTGTGGAAAATTCTGAGAGAGATGGGAATACCAGACCACCTAACCTGCCTCTTGAGAAATCTGTATGCAGGTCAGGAAGCAGCAGTTAGAACTGGACATGGAACAACAGACTGGTTCCAAATAGGAAAAGGAGTATGTCAAAGCTGTATATTGTCACCATGCTTATTTAACTTCTATGCAGAGTACATCATGAGAAACACTGGACTGAAAGAAACACAAGCTGGAATGAAGATTGCCGGGAGAAATATCAATAACCTCAGACATGCAGATGACACCACCCTTATGGCAGAAAGTGAAGAGGAAATAAAAAGCCTCTTGATGAAAGTGAAAGAGGAGAGTGAAAAAGTTGGCTTAAAGCTCAACATTCAGAAAACGAAGATCATGGCATCCAGTCCCATCACTTCATGGGAAATAGATGGGGAAACAGTGGAAACAGTGTCATACTTTATTTTTCTGGGCTCCAAAATCACTGCAGATGGTGATTGCAGCCATGAAATTAAAAGATGCTTACTCCTTGGAAGAAAAGTTATGACCAACCTAGATAGTATATTCAAAAGCAGAGACATTACTTTGTCGACTAAGGTCCCTCTAGTCAAGGTTATGGTTTTTCCAGTAGTCATGTATGGATGTGAGAGTTGGACTGTGAAGAAAGCGAGAGCCAAAGAATTGATGCTTTTGAACTGTGGTGTTGGAGAAGACTCTTGAGAGTCCCTTGGACTGCAAGGAGATCCAACCAGTCCATTCTGAAGGAGATCAGCCCTGGGATTTCTTTAGAAGGAATGATGTTAAAGCTGAAACTCCGATACTTTGGCCACCTCATGTGAAGAGTTGACTCATTGGAAAAGACTTTGATGCTGGGAGGGACTGGGGGCAGGAGGAGAAGGGGACAACAGAGGATGAGACGGCTGGATGGCATTACTGACTCAATGAACGTGAATTTGAGTGAACTCTGGGAGTTGGTGATGGACAGGGAGGCCTGGCGTGCTGCGATTCATGGGGTCGCAAAGAGTCAGACACGACTGACTGAACTGAACTGAACTGAGTATGCTAATGGGTTTCCCAGGTGGCTCAGTGGGTAAAGAACCTGCCTGCAATGCAGGATGTGCTAGAGATTTGGGTTCAATTCCTAGGTTGGGAAGATCCCCTGGAGGAGGGCTAACCACTCCATTATTCTCACCTGGAGAATCCCATGGACAGAGGAGCTTGGCAGGCTACAGTCCATAGGTTGCAGAGAGTCAGACATGACTGAAGCCACTGAGCACAGTACATGATCCTATTACCATTTTCTGAGTTGTTTGGGTTTGTTTTCTGTAGGTCTTTTCCTTCTCTTGTGTTTTCTGCCGAGAGAAGTTCCTTTAGCATTTGTTGTAAAGCTGGTTTCGTGGTGTTGAGTTCTCTTAACTTTTGCTTATCTGGAAAGCTTTTGATTTCTCCATCAGTTCTGAGGAGAGTCTTGCTGGATAGGTATTCTTGGTTGTAGGTTCTTCCTTTTCATCACGTTAAAGATATCATGTTGTTCTCTTCTGGCTTGTAGAGTTTCTGTTGAGAAATCAGCTGATAACCTGATGGGAGTTCCCTTGTACTATTTGTCGTTTTTCCCTTGTTGCTTTTAATATTTTATCTCTGTCTTGAATTTTTGTCAGCTTGATTTCTATGTGTCTCGGTGTGTTCTTCCTTGGGTTTATCATTCCTGGAACTCTCTGTGCTTCCTGGACTTGATTGATTAGTTCCTATCCCATATTCAGAAAGTTTTCAGGTAGTATCTCTTCAAATATTTTCTCAGGTCCTTTCTCTCTCTTCTCCTTCTGGGATCCATGTAATTCAAATGTTCATGTGTTTAATGTTGTCCCAGAGGTCTCTTAGACTGTCTTCATTTCTTTTCATTCTTTCTATATACTACTCTGTGGCAGAGATTTCCACCATTCTCTCCTCCACGTCATTTATCCATTCTTCTGCCTCAGTTATTCTGCTATTGATTCCTTCTAGAGTATATTTGTTCTTTAATTCTTGTAGGTCTTTGGTAAACTTTTCTTGCATATTCTCAATTTTTGCCTTCATTGTTTTCCTGAGATCCTGGATCATCTTCACTACCATTATTCTGAATTATTTATTGAAAGGTTGCCAATTTCCACTCCATTTGGTTTTTTTTCTGGGACTTTATCTTGTCCCTTCATCTGGGATATAACTTTCTGCTTTTTCATTGTGATTAACTTTCTTTAAAGTTGGACTGTGAAGAAAGCTGAGTGCTGAAGAATTGATGCTTTTGAACTGTGGTGTTGGAGAAGACTCTTGACAGTCCCTTGGACTGCAAGGAAATCCAACCAGTCCATCCTAAAGGATACCAGTCCTGGTTGTTCATTGGAAGGACTGATGCTGAGGCTGAAACTCCAGTACTTTGGCCACCTCATGCAAAGAGTTCACTCATTGAAAAAGACCCTGATGCTGGGAGGGATTGGGGGCAGGAGGAGAAGGGGACGACAGAGGATGAGATGGCTGAATGGCATCACTGACTCAATGCACGTGAGTTTGGGTGAACTCCAGGAGTTGGTGATGGACAGGGAGGCCTGGCATGCTGCAATTCATGGGGTCGCAAAGAGTTGGACACTACCGAGCGACTGAACTGAACTTTCTGTAATACGGTTTTTGTTTTAGCTCCTGTGAAACTGTGCTTCTCACTTCTTCTGTCTGCTCTCTGATGGTCTCTGTGGTAGGGTTAGTGGCAAACTCCCAGAAGATTTATGACAAGGGGGACCTTCCAGTTCTCCCGTCCATCCCTGTGGTGAGTCCTTGCCAGCCAATGCTTCCAGAGGAGGCCCTCCAACACTAGCAGGTATTTCTGGTTCAGTCTCCTGTGGGGTCACTGCTCCTCTCCTCTGGGTCTTGGCGTGCACAGAATTTTGTTTGTGCCCTCCAAGACTGGAGTCTCTGTTTCCCCTAGTCCTCTGGAAGAAGTCACATAATCAAATCCTGCTGGCCCTCAAAGCCAGATTCCTGGGGATTCCCAGTCCCTTTGTTGGATCCCCAGGCTGGGAAGCCTGACATGGGGTTCAGAACCTTCACAACAGTGTAAGAACTTCTTTGGTATTATTGTTCTCCCAGTCTGTGGGTCACCCACCTGGCAGGCGTGGGATTTGATTTTATCATGATTGTCCCCCTCCTACCATCTTGCTGTGGCTTCTTCTTTGTCTCTGGACTTGGGTTATCTTTTTATGGTGGGTTCCAGCATCCTGCCGTCATTTGTTGTTCAATAGCTAGTTGCAGTTTTGGTGCTCTCGCAGGAGGAGGTGAGTGTGCATACTTCTACTCCACTATCTTGAACTGGAGGATTCAGTTTCTTTCCTTTCTTCTTTTACTCTTTTAATTATTTAATTTTGGCTCCATTGAGTCGTATTTGCAACATTCAGGATTTTTTGTTGAGGCCTGTGGGCTCTTGGTAGCGATGCATGGACTTCTGTCTAGTTGTGGTACCCAGGTTTCAGAGTATGCCGTCCCAGGAGCTGTAACTGCTGGCTCAGTAGTTGTGGTGCATAGGGTTAGATGCCCTGTGGCGTGTGGGATGTTGGTTCTCCAACCAGGAATCAAACTGGCATCTTCTGTATTGGAAGGGAGATTCTTAACCATTGGACTACCAGGGAAATCCCTGTACCTTCATTCTTTTTCTGATATGTTGGATCATCTTTACTATCATGACTCTAAATTCTTTTTCAGGTAGGTTCCAATTCATTTAGTTGCTCTTGTGGGCTTTTCTCTTATTCCTTCATCTGGAATATATTTTACCACTGTGTAACTTTCTGTGTGTGTCATCTCCTTTCTGCAGACTCAGTTCAGTTCAGTTGCTCAGTCGTGTCCGATTCTTTGCGACCCCATGAATTGCAGCACTCCAGGCCTCCCTGTCCATCATCAACTCCCGGAGTTCACTCAAACTCACGTCTCCATCCAGCCATCTCATCCTTTGTCGTCCCCTTCTCATCCTGCCCCCAATCCCTCCCAGCATCAGAGTCTTTTCCAATGAGTCAACTCTTTGCATGAGGTGGCCAAAGTACTGGAGTTTCAGCTTCAGCATCATTCCTTCCAAAGAACACCCAGGACTGATCTCCTTTAGAATGGACTGGTTGGATCTCCTTGCAGACTAGAGGACTGTAATAACTCCTCTTGCTTCTGGTGTATGCCCTTGGCTGGATCATGTTGATCCTGCAGACTTCCTGGAAAGTGGCACTGGTACCTGCCCACTGGTGAGTGGAGCTAGGTCTTGTCCCTGTGGTGAGTAGGGTGTGTTTATAGGTGGCTGTGAGCTCAGTGTGGCTTTCAGTTCAGTTCAGTCTCTGGTCATATACCACCATTTGTAACCCCATGGACTGCAGCACGCCAGGCCTCACTGTCCACCACCAACTCCTGGAGTGTGCTCAAACTCCTGTCCCTTGAGTTGATGATGCCTTCCAACCATCTCATCCTCTGTTGTCCCATTTTTCTCCCATCTTCAGTCTTTCCCAGCATCAGGGTCTTTTCCAATGAGTCGATTCTTCACGTCAGGTGGCCATAGTATTGGAGTTTCAGCTTCAGCATCAGTCCTTCCAATGAATATTCAGGATGGATTTCCTTTAGGAAAACAGTTAGAACTGGACATGGAACAACAGACTGGTTCCAAATAGGAAAAGGAGTACGTCAAGGCTGTATATTGTCACCCTGCTTATTTAACTTCTATGCAGAGTACATCATGAGAAACACTGGACTGGAAGAAACACGAGCTGGAATCAAGATTGCTGGGAGAAATATCAATCACCTCAGATATGCAGATGACACCACCCTTATGGCAGAAAGTGAAGAGGAGCTAAAAAGCTTCTTGATGAAAGTGAAAGTGGAGAGCGAAAAAGTTGGCCTAAAGCTCAACATTCAGGAAACAAAGATCATGGCATCTGGTCCCATCACTTCATGGGAAATAGATGGGGAAACAGTGGAAACAGTGTCAGACTTTATTTTTTTGGGCTCCAAAATCACTGCAGATGGTGATTGCAGCCATGAAATTAAAAGACGCTTACCTCTTGGAAGAAAAGTTATGACCAAGCTAGACAGTATATTCACAAGCAGAGACATTACTTTGCCGACTAAGGTCCTTCTAGTCAAGGCTATGGTTTTCCCTGTGGTCATGTATGGATGTGAGAGTTGGACTGTGAAGAAGGCTGAGCACTGAAGAATTGATGCTTTTGAACTGTGGTGTTGGAGAAGACTCTTGAGAGTCCCTTGGACTGCAAGGAGATCCAACCAGCCCATTCTGAAGGAGATCAGCCCTGGGATTTCTTTGGAAGGAATGATGCTAAAGCTGAAACTCCAGTACTTTGGCCACCTCATGCGAAGAGTTGACTCATTGAAAAAGACTGATGCTGGGAGGGATTGGGGGCAGGAGGAGAAGGGGACGACAGAGGATGAGATGGCTGGATGGCATCACTCACTTGATGGACGTGAGTCTGAGTGAACTCCGGGAGTTGGTGATGGACAGGGAGGCCTGGTGTGCTGTGATTTATGGGGTTGCAGAGTCGGACACGACTGAGCGACTGAACTGATGGCTGTAACGGAGAAGGCAATGGCACCTCACTCCAGTACTCTTGCCTGGAAGATCCCATGGATGGAGGAGCCTGGTAGGCTGTGGTCCATGGGGTCGCTAAGAGTTGGACACGACTGAGCAACTTCACTTCTTTCACTTAATACGTGCTCACTGGCCAATTGTACCTTCTAGGGCTGTGCTGTTAACAGTACCTACTAGCCACATGTGGCTGTTTAAATTTAAGTGAATATAAAGTATCAGTTCCTCCATTACACTGGGCACATTTCAAGAGTTGGCTAGTAGCTATAGTATTGGAAAGCTCTGAATTATAGAATATTTCTGCCATCCTAAGAAGTACCATAGGACAGCTATGTTCTAGAGAAAGTTTCAACAATAATAAAGTAGTAGTTATTCTTGTGTGGATGCCTCAGGGAGCAGATTACCTTGTCTTTACATGGTTGGGAATGCCTATGGTTATGGCTATGATGATTAAAATTGTTTGTTTAAGCAGGTTAAACAAATGCTTTGGAATGCTGTATCAGGAATTAGCTGGAGATTCCAAAATTCAGGATTTCTCTATTTGTGGACCCAAGTTAGTGTCATTTACTCTCTAGGTCAACCTTGAAAGCTATACTTTTTTTTTTTTTTTTGCATTATTTCTGGCCAGAGGTCACCTCTCACCCCACTCCAGCCTCCTGCCACTGATGTACGTGTTGATGTAAATAATGACCTATTTCCTGGTCACTATCAGCCCTAAAACATTTGTCAACTTTGGCCACTTTCCTAGAAAAAATCACTGGGCAGTTTTATTACTTTTTCACCGAGTGACATCTTTAGCAAAAGCACCCTCCTTCCCAACAGTATTAGCCAGGCCTGGTGAAAATAGATAACTTATCATGATGTTTCCTGTTGTATATGATTCAAGTATCTGAGCTTTAATTGCTGAATGTATCATAGATGGAAGAATATTCTTTTGATATACTCCTAACAATTCATATAGTATGGTGAAATATAGATGAATCAGAATGAGGGTGAGGAGACCATGGGGCTGAGGCATCTTTTTTATGTTTGGCATGTTTGGGTTAACAAAAGGATAAGGGCCCTGACATGTTGCTGTAAGTCCTGCTGGTATAAGAGAGGTGGGCAGGGTCCTCCAGGGAGTCAACCATGATAAAAGAAAGGGTCCTAGGTCTTTTATCAAAATGTATTCTTGGCTTTTCTCCTAGACTTGTGATATCATGCTTGTTAGCAGTTTAGTCTATTCTATCTGTTCAAAGTCCACCTGACCAGATGGTACAGGTTGTAAACTAAGACCGTCACCAGTCTGTCCACCCTGTCCCCTGGGACCCATTAAGAAGGAAGCATACAGCATGCTACTCTTTCAATGTGGCACTTCAACTAATAATAAGCTGAGCAAAACCAGGGGAAAGTGTGGCAGCAGAGGACTAAGGGGGTGAGAGAAGTCGTTGTCCATCATCACTAGACATCAGAAAATGCCATTTTCCTGATTTTTTGACCCCAAATATCTACCAGTTGTTCCATTTAATCCATCATCAAGGCTGTCCTTCCTTCCTTCCAAGTACCTCTGAAATGTGTCTGACCTTCCCCCATTCTACCACCATCTTGAATTAGATTGCTCTGCGTTCACACAGTACCAGAGTGGCATCGAAAACGACAAATCTGAATGTATCACCTCTCCACGTAAAGTTACTGTTCAGTATAAGGACCAAATGCTCAACCTGGTCTCTTAGGACCTATCTGGCTGACCCCGGCTATACTTTGTAACCTCACCTCAACTTCATTCCTTATTATTATGCTTCTTCTGTCACACAGGCTTTTTTTATTCCTATAAGTTTAACTTGTTCCTGCCTCTGGGCCTTTGTACATGTGGTACCTTGTGCTCAGAGAACTCATCTCCTAATTCCGTCTCATCTCAACTCATACTCGTATCAGCTTAGTAATCACACTCCTCCCTTGGAACTAGGTCAGCTTGAGGTTTTATATTTATGTGGGTGACTATTTGATTAACTCTCCCATTAGTCTTATAAGCTCCAGAGGTGGTATATTTTATCTTCTACTCAAAATTGTCATCCTAGCTCCTAACAAATATGCCTGGCAGGTTGAGACATGAATCAATCTTTGTTGACCAAGTAAGTAGTTACTTTTACTTGCCAGGAGAGGAGCGTGGTATATAGAAGAAGCTGTTGATTTAAAGAGCCCTGAGTTCATATCCCAGCTCTGCCAATTTGTTAGCTAGATGATCTTGGGCAAGTTGATTTACTAGTCTAAGCTTCAGTCTTTGCATCAGTAAAATGGACAGAACCATATTTACATGACAGTGTGAAGGGTAAAGATATTGTATGCCAATTGGGCACCCAGTAGGTTCTCAACAAACAGACATCATCGTTATCATTCTATTTGGAGACAGCCTGAAGGAAAGTACTCTGGCGGAGGCCACAGGGCACTCAGGAGGAAGTGACAGATTACACTCAAAAGGAAACAGATAGTAACATTTTTTATTAAATATTACAGTGGATCAAAAAGTACAAAATATCTCTTGCCTGCTATGTGATTGGGAAACTATTGGCACGTAATACAGTATCAAAAGCAGTAATAAGTACAATTTGGAAAACATACAAAATTGAGTGTTTATAGTTGGCTCAGCATTTTTCTGGTAGTGTTTAAACTAATGCAAAGGTTACTCAATAACCTCTCCATTGGGAAACTATATAATATCACTGGGCCATGTTGCTATATACAAATAATCACCTTACAGAGCATAGAGGTTACATAGCTGGAATCACCAAAAGTATACAATATTTACAACACAGGAAAGTTTAAAAAAGTATAAACAGCCAAGAGATTATGCTGCTATTCTTCAGACATATTTCAACCATGGGGAGACAAGCAGAATATCAAATACATCAACAGCCAACACTGGAATTTAAGTGCTCAAGATAATCATTGCAATGGTGTGGGTCTCACCAGGGCAAACTTGTTCCCATTTTTCTTTAAAATTGGGACAAGAATAAAACTAGACCAGATGGGACTTGGCTGACCACCACCAAATGTGACTTTGTGGGACAACAAGTGAAGAGAAATAAAAGTTCTCTTTGAAGGCACACTACATAAAATATTTTTGTGGGATCACCTTGAAATTTCCATCAGACACACCAACACAGTGAAATACAGTACTTGAGAATTCATGCACCAGGTCAGAAAGTTGTAAAGTCAATGTCGAGTTTTAACAAACCCTTCTGTATATGCCCTGATAAACAAGTGAACTTAAGAGCCTCTAGCTAGTAAATAAATAAGTCAGTCCTGTGGCAAATATTACAAGTTCCAATCACTTACTAGGAGAATACTTAATTCTGAAACTTAGTTGGGCTGGTTTTTTTTTTCCTTAATGTTGAGTTGCCAAAAGCTAAACCAGAAGTTGCATGGAAACGTTTTTTAAAAATATTTTTTAGAATCTCCAAATAGCCAGTAAATCACGGTCTTAGTGCATTTTGAATTGCAACATTTCTTGGAAGCCGCACTTAGTAAATAGATTTATGACTCCACTGCCAATTAGATTCCACAGTTTCCTTTACAGAACTACCAATAACAATGGTTTGATTGCACAAAGAAAGGCTTGTGCAATGCCATTCAATAATAAGGCCCCTTGAACTCAAACAATGCAAACAAAGCCCTATTTAAGACTTTTTAAAATGTAGTTCTCAGCCAATGAAGAATTCAATGGTCTTTTTGAAAGATTTCCAAGATCTCTGTTCAGAGTTTTAAAACAAATAACACACTGCTTCTGCTGGGAATGTCTACCCTCATCTCTGTACTTGTCCTGATGTTTTGCCGAGGGTATGAGCTTCCTCAGACAGCAACAGTGAGTCTCCTCTCGGAAGAGATGAGACAAACAAAAGCTGGACTACGTTAACATTGTTTGAAAATGGTGTGATCAAATTCCAACACGATGAAACCAGACTGAAATCATTGCAGTGGGGAAAACAAATGCCCCCTCTTCCGAACAATAGGTGAGCTCCACCGGGGACACGTGCCCCGGTTTTGAGAAACAAACTCACAGACACCATGTAGGATCTAGTCCATATCAGCTGCAGAAACACTGGCGTTTCCCCTTCCTCCATGTCCTCTGACTCTGTGACCATTCAGTCTAGTGCAACTTTCTTATATATGTTCTAGCCAGCATTTTGCCAGCTGCAATTGAGATTTTCCCCCACTCTATCTTGTGCAATAGCAGGATAATCTGCATTCACACATTTATAATCTAAATTCTACTAGTCTATCTATGGTTCTATTAAATATATATATGTATATATTATTCCACAGGAAGGTAAATAATTAATTGAAGCAAATGGAACTCTTAACACTAGATCTCTACATTCTTTTGTTTCCACCTTTGGATATTAAGTATGTTACATTGAATATTTGGCTTCATATCATAGAGACATTTCAATACAAATGCATGGCATGCATGGCTTGGTTTAAGAGCCACAGTTTCATTGTTTACCAGTTTTGATTATTTTGCAGTCGAGTTACCTATTTAGAAGTTGAAAATTATCATCAACTTTCATAGAATTAAGTATCTCAGAGGTCAAGACTTGGATAACTATGATTCTAATGTCTACCAGTCGCTTTGGGGCAGGGGAGGGTTGGCTGGGGAGTTCATCAAAGCAGTTTTAGCAGGGCTTGTGACCTGGAAGGAAAGTCCACTCTGTGTCAATAAGACTTTTAACACACTTAGAAAAATGCATCCACCTTGATGTTACATCTTGTCAGCCTATAGGATAAAGTGGCAAGAATGACAATATACATTCTTTACATCTTTTGACTGCGTGAACAGCTTAACCGTTTCTTTCCAACAGGAAAGAAAATCATTCAGTGGACTGTATTGCCAGGTGGTTAAAAACATGGCACAAAACTGTGTGTGCATACACACAAATCTCACACCCCATAAACCCAAGGAGGATGGTTTGCTTGTGAAATGAGTAATCCAGTATGCCAGTTACCCCCAAAGATGTGGCCTGTGAGGTTCTTCTTGGGAATAGCAAGCAACCAACCTGATGAGGCAACGTGACAACCTATTACTGGAAAGACTGTGGCCCAGGGCAGGTATCTGGCACCTGGGCCTCCCGCTGCTCACTTTCTTCTGGATAGTCCAGCTCCATCCTCTTCCCAGCCCCCTTTCCCAGACTGTTTAAAGGGATCTTTGCCAACACCAATGTAAATCATTTTGGCTTCTGTTCTAATTTCTGAAATTCCTAAAATATCTGTGCAGCCCACAAATATGTCCTCTAGACTCTTGTTATTCAGCAGCTTGCTGCCAGTGAGGTTTTTGTTTTTATGATTCCTCTGGTATGTAGGACAGTTTCACAGCCTAGATAAGGTAAGTACAATGCTTGATGTTTTCACATAACCCAATACTTCAAAGCAGAGCATTTGGCAGGGTAAGTAAGCAGTGTATAAGCTCTTTCAACTATGCCATTTATGAGGAACAAAATCCTTAAGTTGCAGATTTGCAAAGGAACGTTCTTTGCACTGTTGTGTGCTCAACGGTTTCTTTTTTCATTTGTTCCACTAGAATCAGTTGCTTCAATTTGTAAACAATGACATTACCACCCAAAGCTGCTCAAAATAAGATGTGGAAAAATTACAAACACACATCAACAACTGGGACAGTCAGTCTTTAAAACAAAATAAAAGACCTGCAAATAAAAGCGATACTGTTTAATTAAAAAAAGAAAAAAAAAAAACAAAACAAAACAAGAAGAAACCAGGAGAAAAATAGGATTACCTGTATATAAATTAGGTGAGCAAACAGTGATATGGGTAGTTTTAAGAAGCAAATATATACAGTCAGTTTAACAGTGTTTACTTCTCTGGATTGTTTAATAGTGTCAAAATGAAAGATCTATTGAAGTTTCACTATACATTGCATTGATTGAACCTTGGAGAGTTTTATGAAGAGGGGGCATCCCTTGGCATGTTTGCCAGTCTTCCTTGCCCCGTCCTCTGAAAATGTCTACCCTTTTTTGCCCAGATTGTTTCCTGACCATCAGAACTCAGATGGAGTCCTCTAAGTTCTTCTGGATACACGTGAATCCCTTCACAAGACCCTCGTGCAAAGTGAACCATCTAGGGTGCGAGGGCCTCTGTGTCAGAAGGGGTCAAGATTGACCAGCCAAGGCCGGAATCATCCCAGAAATACCAGGTATGTTCACTTCCCCTCCAGGCCCCTTAGGCCAGGACTGATCTCACCCCTAGATTAGAAGAAATACTGACTTCTAATTCTCCAAGCCATCACCCCAGGCGCAGGAGTGAAGCGTTGTTAACCACGTCTCCATTTGGGATGCTGGGCAGGGCCAGGCTTACAGTTTCGTACTGGGGTGTACAGATGACAGCTGAGAAGATGGGAAGGCGGCTTGAGGATTTATAGCAGCTAAAGGGTAAATGCTGTTGTGCAAAAGGTCCCCATATGAACTTCCTACGGGTGTGGCTGCAGCCAGGTGTCTGTATAGCTGCTGAGAATTTGTTGGCGATGTAAAAATTCCTCTTTGCATCACAAGCGAATGGAAAGCAAGGGGCTGCATGAGTGGAGAGAGCACAGCCTGGTTTTTCAAGTACTGCAGAGAATGAGTGTACCCAGCTGGGAGCCTGGAGTTGAGGCCCGAGCTACACAGGCTCCCAGAATACAAACCTGGGAAGATGGGGGAGGAGAGGGGCAGCTTGTGGCTTTCCGAGGTGCTCCCAGAGTGCCCACTGTGCGCGGCCTTGCTGCCTTCGCTCTCCTGCTCCGAGGCCTTCTCCTTCCCAGAGACCTCCTTGGCAGGGTCCAGAGGAGACACGGCCCGGGCCTTTTTCCCAGCAATTACAAGGTCTAAATCCTCCAGGCTACGCTTGATGGGCCGTGCTGCGCCAATGTTCTGAGGGCTCATTTTCCGGTGGAGGATGGGGTGGACCATGCTTTCCATCTTCCTGAAATTCTCCAGTCTCACAGGGTGAGGCTTTCCCGACCTGGAAAGCGATTCAGGATATTTTTTAGGGGCCGACATGGTCATAGGCGATACCCGACAGGCCTTGGGGTGACAGTCTCGACTCTGACTATTTATGACCTGGAACTGGGAGGTGCCCTTGCTCTCCTGGGGTCCAGGCGCTGAGTGGGCCAGGCCCAGGGCCTTGCCGGTGGGTTTGTGGGGGTTCTTGGGAAGGCTCAGATCCGTTGGCTGATCATCTGTGGGGGCTTCCACTGCAGCCGACTTTTTGTCTTGCAGATGTAGAGACGCCAGATAATTCACGTGGAGCTTCTCTTGGTGTTTGTGGGAAGGAAAAGAACTGTTTTCCGTTTCCCTGTACATGTCCCTGCAGGGGTACTTGGATGTCTGTTCGTTGTGCAGATGGTGTTCGGTGTGCCTATAGAGGCTGTGGAGGTGAGGAGATGAGTAGAAATCGGCCAGGAAGCTAGGCATGTGGGAGTGGGGAAGTGCCCTTTTCTCTAACAGTTTCTCCTTGCCCTCCTGTATTTCTTGCTTTAGGACATAGGGATCGGCCAGGGGGCTAAGGTGATGCTTGGAGAAGCTGAAGCGGTGGGGCTCCGATCGACTTAGTTTGTCATGCTTAAAAATGTCACTGATGCCCTTCCTCTCCTCTGAGGGCTTGCTTCGGAAACTCTGCACGTGCTGGATCACCGATGGCCGGTTGACTGCCATGTGGTCAGTGCTTTGGCCATGATGGGCCTGGGACAGACTCGAGCACCGGTCATCCCTGGCAATCACTTTCTTCTTGCTGATCAAAGGGGGTGGGGAGCCATAGGGGTAGCTGCTGGAGAGGCTGGCTCCGCTGACCTGGGACAAAAGCTTTTTCTTGGCCAGCGGGGACATGATGCCTGGGTTCCCCCTTGAGTAAAGCAGGGGGGTGTAATTAAGCCCATGGTTCTCATTCATGGGCCCAGTCAAGTCTTTGTCTTTGAACATGTCAAACGACTGGACCACAAGGACCTTCGGGGTCTGCTTGAGTGCATTGTGGATGTCGTCACTGCCCAGCTGGTCCACCTTCACGGTGCAGTTGGCGATGTAATCTGCCATCGCAGGGAGCTTGTCATCCTCCCCCTCACTCTGGTTTGCCAGTGGGGGCTGTGTGGTGGAGAAGCCAGGGAAGGATGCTTCCTGGAGTTCATTTTCGGGGCTCTCTGTAAAACAGCAGGGCTTGGGTTCTTTTGAGTCCACGAGAGCACTGGGAGAGGTAAGGGACTGTTTGCCAGTCCCGGGAATCAGGGCCAGATCCCTTTCAGGGGCCAGAGGGGCACTCGCCAGTGGAGGGGCAGGCCCCTTCTCTTCTGCCTCCTCTGCCACCTTCTCACTGTTGGCACCTTGATCTGTTTCATTGTCTTTTTCTGGGTCTGCTTGGGACACCAAGGGCCTTGCTGCAAAATCCTGGTACCCTTCCAATTTTTTCTTTGTGTCTGCTATTGGGAGAGGCTCAGTGATGCTTTTCTGGTTTACAGTCTCTTGTTCCTTCTCTTGCTCTGATGAAACCTGGTAAGATATTGCAAAAGATGGTCAGAAGGAAGCCAAATGCATTGACACTTTATGCTATGAAAAAAAATATTACACACAGGAGTTTTCTGAAAACAGGCTTGTCAGTCAGCTCACTGAGTTTCTGTAAAGCTTTATTACTCCCCAATCATGGCTCTAAACAAAGAAATCTAAATTACAGAAAGCATTAGGAGAAATATGCATATTCACTTCAGTCCCTTAAGAGATACCTATCAAAACAGCACAGTGTTACATACTGCTGGTGTACAATCATATCACTCCTTCTTGATTCTAATATACAGTATAATTCTGAGGTTGTCTTCTTGTCAAATCAGTCAATTATCCAAATGGGTTTTAAATTACATGTTGTGCTTTATGACACTTTGGAGAAAGATTCTTCTTTTAAGCATCTTTCAAAATCCAACCCCATGTCAACAAGCAACAAACTTACTATAATCACTTGTTTTTCTTTAGGAGAGCAAGTATCGTCCTAACGTGTTCAATTTTATGGTGCATAAAATTAGTGATGCTTTTATTTTATACCCAGAGCCAGATGACATGCAGGTAAGACTGAAATACTGAAAAATTAGATTCAAAATCAGCCCATCTACCTGAGGGACAGAAGGACTCTAAGTCCTTCTAGGCTGCAGCAAACTACATGTCCATTAAAGCTGAAAATGAAGTTGTCAGAATTCAAGCAGTGAATGCCACCACAAATACAGCTTTTTTTGTTCACTGAAATACATTGTAGTCAATGAGATGGATGCTCTTTACGTGTCCCCGTTGACAGAAGTTGTGGGCACAATTCGACCCATTCATTGCATTATGTAGCTCTGCAAACTTTGACCTTAGAAGGTCATCTTAACTTTCCATCTGGGACCCAGCTGACTGGCAAGTTCTTTCAAAACTTCTGTCATTCTGCCCTGGCATGTCTGGGGGGAGAACAGTCACAAAACAGTTGTATCAAGCTGGTGTTTTTTCCCTCCCTCCATCTTATTCATGAATATTTTTCTTCTTTGTTGTTAAGGAAAGAAGTGTCCACCACTCTAGTATTTTGGGGCAAGACTGAGGATGCTGGTGGAGGGGTGCATAGGAACCAAAGTTTTAAGGAATCATACCCATTTCATAGAGATTTCTCCTTAAATCCACTTCAAGATATCCCTGTTTTCTAAGGATGCTTATCATCTTTTCCTTTTTGCTATTTGTACTAATAGCTGCCTTTTCCAGTACAAATATCATTATTTGTTCTACATTAACAATCATCATTTTTCTGGAACTTATATTACATGAAAATACAGAAAAATGAAAACGGTAAGGGGAAGAGGCAAATTGGATTTAAATAATATTCTTACGGGGCTGTGGGGGATTCTTAGTACCACTGATATTTATGTGATCTAGGCCTTGAGTTGCATAAAGTTCTAGTTTTTGGTATAGAAGGTCTCTGAAAGCTAGGCAGAAAAAAAGTTAAGGACCCTTTTTCTAGGATGGCATTTTATGATTTGTCTTGGTGTGTTAAACGGTACCTTCCCCCACAAAGCTTGAAATCCAATTACTTGAAGATAGTGGGTTTGACCAGAAGTGCCTTTTATTCCACTGAGTTCACTGCTTCACATTGAAAACATCAAAAATAAAAAAACAATGACAATAAAAATAAAATTCAAACTCCAAAACAGAATGAAAAGAAATATACTCACTCAATAATATGAGTCTGTGTAGGAGGTGAGAGAGGCAGTTCTTACCTTTCGGTCAACCTTGGAGAGGGTGTGAGATTCCAAGTAGTTTAGGTAACCTGATCATAATGACCTTGGTCACTTAGATACTCATAGTTCCTGAGGGAACCTGTTGGGGCTTATAGGAAACAGGGAGTCTTAAGGCTTTCAGAGTTTCTGTGGCCCACAGGGCATCAGGCTTGACTCTTGACAATGGTCTTTCTCTAGCTGATGGGCTCAGGGCATGGCTAAGGATTCCTCCCTCAACTCACAAATCTTCATGCCCAGAGTGGAGCTATTCAAAGGTCAACTGGCCTCTGGGTCCTCAGTTTGTCCTCTTGTGCTTTGGCAATGCTGTGCATATGGTATCAAATAGAACTCACTGATCCCAAGCCCTGTAATAAATCAGCAGGCCAACAAGATCAAGGAAGAATGGAATGTAAGCCTTAACTTGGAATTTCCTTGCTTTTGGCCATTTATATTACAAGCTTGCAGATGTTTAGAAACCTCTGCCTCATTTCCTTTCCCCCCTTTTAATAATTAGAGTTTAAAATAATTACAAAAGAAATTTCTCTTCTTGGTATTAATATCTTCTTACACAGGAGTCAGTTGGGTAAGTTAATTTCTAGTTAGGAGATTGGGGTGTGTGTTGTGTGTTTTAAGCCAATGTTTAATTAGGGAGTCTCTTATGTGTTCATTATAAACCTGATTTTTAGGGGGTGTTTAATATCAGCACTAAAATTCCCTCAGGGTTTGAATCTTAGAACATGCTGTCTCCAAATGTGGCTGCTAAGTTTTGTTGTTGTTTTTTTTAATGGGCAGCAGAGTTTTTTATTATTCACGTTGAAACAGAGCCTAGATCAGCCCCCATGACTGGCTGGACACTGACAGTAATGGCTTCTACCAAAGGGCTGCTGGGGGCTGTGGGTAGCTGGGACTTATTTTAAAAGGTTCAGAAACTACCTGTTAACAAGAGAGATAATCATGGTTTCAGAGGAACCACTTCAAAATTTCCCTATAAATAATATGGACTTAAGATGTTTCTAAATTGGTCTCAACCCAAGGCTGTTGCACAGAGGTCAGTTACAAGAGGCAAACAAGCCTCTGAAGTTTCCCAAACAGTTCTGCAGAGACACGGCAGATCCCACGGGTGAGTGTTTTAAAGTCACACCCACTCTTCAGACAGACTGGCTGTGAAAGGGCACATTTTTCACATCAGAGTCCCTTGGCTTTCTGAGCTGAAGCTCTGACTCCTTCTGTCTCGAAGTTGGCCTCTGCACTCAGCTTTCTACACCATGTTTTTGCTTCCTTCCAGATCCTATTCTTGGCCTATCCCATTCAACACTCACACTGCCCTGGAAGGTCCACTCCTGGGGGACCTGTGAAGTTCAGAGGTTAGGGTTCACAGCCTGGTGTTGTCTTGGGCAGGGATGAGGCTCTGAGTGCAAGGCTCCAGGAGACCCCAAGGCAGGACTCACCTCCCAGAGAGACTTCTGTGGAGGAGCGCAACTCACCTCTGATGTATCCTGGGGCTTTGGGGCATTCTCTTTTTCTTTCTTGCTCTTAGAGATTTCATGTTTGATGCGTTTGGCTCCTGATACTTTTGTCTTATTCTCGTTTTCCTGTGAATTGTTCTCCTGTTTTCGAGGTTTGATTGGAGGCAGGGGCTTATCTTCCTCTCCTTTAATAAACCTTTCATATGGCAGGATTAACCTGAAAGGGCATCAGAAGAGAGGATCAGCCAGGGCTGGCAATGCCAGTAGCAATATCGATGCTGTGGGGGAGTATGTTTTTTCTCAGTACAAGCAATTTATCAAGTGCCTTCATCTTTCCCGGTCAAAACCAGCACCTGGTAACTTACATACTTCTTTAAAAGACCTCTTTCTCATTTTGCGAATCTGTACACTGAGGATACCAGTGGACACATCCAAAAATCACATCATTATCACTGTCCATGGAACCTGGCCAAATTCCAATAGCAACATCACAATAACAGCAACTATAACAATAGCTGCCATTCATTACCATTCTGCCAACAGCTCTTTACTGAGCACTGACTATGTGTCAGGCAGTGTTCTAGAAACCAAGATACAGCAGTGAACAAACCAGTAATAGTCAGAGCCCCTGAGGTTTACATTCTGCCAGGTAATGGCCTAGATAAATTATACAGGTTATTTCATGTAATAGCCACAGTGTGCACATGTCCCTATGGAGTATTAGTATTACTGTTGTTGTTATTCCTTTTTCAACAGATGAGGCAACTAAGGCCCAAAAAAGATGAAATAATTTGCCTGAGTTACCCTGTTAGATGTGGGATTTAAACCTAGTTCTGTCTGTCTCCAAAGTTTTTCATTCATGTCAAAATACAGACCAGACACTGAAGATAAAGAGGTTACGCGAGGCAAACACAGCATAGTGGCGAGGCGGCTGTCTTAGCCAGAGCCCTGAGGTGGGAAGGGGACTCAGGACCAGGAGCTCTGTTTTGGGGCACCAAGTTAAAGAGGGCCCCAGAGAGAAAGAAGGCAGACAGAACAGTCAAGCCACAAAAATCAGAGGGCTGAAAAATTCTAGCATTTTAATTATATAACTTTGAAAACAAAGTACATAAAATTGCTCTAAAATGAGAACATCAAACAGCTCTAGTTTTAATCTGTTTTCCCTTTGCAACATAGTGCTTGATCTGAAAGGGAAAAATAGCTGATGTAATTAAAAGGGATGGATTGCATTACAATCTCAGTTTCAACTTCAATGATTAAAGTTTTTATAATGCATTTGGTATGATTAATGACTCACTGTGGGATTAATACAAGACTCAGCCTTAAAAATATGAACTTTAATACGGCAAACATAATTTGTTTTAAATAAGACAAGTTGACTCAATGAAGAAAATGTACTTGGCTTATAAACAACATAAATCTGTTCAAATATGGGGAACCCTAATTATTTTTAAACCAAGACTCCCAGGCAAAACCTTCTTTGGTTTGAATATTTGTTAGCTATTCTGATATTGGTTTCTAACTATGCAATTTGGATCTCAACTACTTAAACATACACAACTGTTCAGGTTTGTGAGTACAAATGTGGGGATATTTGTGATTGTAATATTTCAGTCTTTAATAAAATACCAAGTAAATTATGGGTAAGTCAAATCCCAATTTACAGCACTGTAGACAAAAATTTCATTTACTGAGCATGCTCGGACAAGGTATGTGCAAGAAGGCGTGAATAATAGTTTCGAGCCCTGCATCTGGCAGTGGGCCAGCCATGAAGATCAACACAGCCCATGGGGAATAGTTATCTTCAGATCCCATTACAAACTGAGTTTAAACATGTTACAGCTGCTAAAACTGGAAACTGCTCTCTATGTAGACTTACTAAAATAATATGTGGCTGCCAAATACCTGCTTCCCACTGTAATATTACAGTTAATGTTTATATAATAAAAAGCATAACTAAGCAGAAGAAGAGAGAAAAAAGCAATCCTGTTCATACTTGAATGTATTCCGTCTCATCTGTGAAGTCCCCAACATTCCCCTAATTGCTTTTATCTGCATAGTTCTGCCAACGACTTCATTCCCTTCAACAGCGGCAGGTTGGGGATTTTTGTCCAGGAGCAAAATGCACTGAATATTTTAAATTAGGAAGAATATGTTAAATTGACTTTAATGAAAACATATTTTTATTGTTAGGACAGATAGGTTTGTTTTACTTTTGTTTGGTTGCCATGGGAACCCAAGGAGCATTGAAGCCTGGGTATTTCAATGGTTATTGTTTGTTGGTACCACCCTCTCCCCCGCAGCTCCATTCTGTAATTGAGATGGTGACACCAGGAGGGGCTCTCTTCAGCATTACCTGAGGGTGGGGAAGGACAGGAGAGGAAGCAGAGACCAACAGAATAACACACATGGCCGCTACACCACCAGTCACCACACTCCCACAGGTCCTGAGAGTCCTGAGCCAACCCAGCTTTCTAGATGGGTGCTAAGGAGACTTTAATTTCCTTATACAGTGCTGCAAGTTGAAGAGGCAGGGCAACATTTCTATTTCATTTCTTTTCCCTTTCTTTTTTTTTTCTGCCCTTCACTCAACTCAGCAGCTGGCTGGACGGCAGCAATAAAAAATACATTTCACTTTGCTGGTCAAAGGCCTGAAGCCAGAAGCAAGAAATCTGGAATTAAATGTTTCTTGTATCTGGAAAGAGGCATGACTAAGGTAAAACTGAATCCAAACACAAACGCTGCCTGTTCAAGGCTTCCAGAGGGGGGGTGTGTGTGTGTGTATAAAGGTCAATCGAGTGATTTTTTTTTTCCTTTCTAAATCACTGAAAGATAATTATAGTGGCTCAGGGAATAAAAGCTCCCAAAATAAAACAAGAAAGGCAGCAGCTAAAAGGAAACAAGTAGAAATATGACCAGCTAAACCCTGAAGAACAGCTCATGGTCTCTCACCCAGCACACAAACAATCACTGTTCATATAGTGATTTCCGTTTGGTGCGATTTTCACTGAATGTTTTTTCAGTTACCCTGTCATGGTACAACACAATTACTCTGCAGGATACGATCTTATCATCTGATTATTAGAAGTTTTTACAGCACAAAAGGACGAAGGCTAGTATAGGTTTCTAAACATTTAAACGTTTAACGTACATGTGATACCATTAAAAACAGGGTAGCCAACCTAAGGTCAACACTGCCCAACGCAGGAAGCATTGTATTGTATAAAGAATTTAGTATAATGCAAAATGACTGTGCCTTGCGGAAGATTCTTCCTCAAATATTTGTAATACAACAAAGATTTAATCAGCTTCTAAACTGTACAGATAAAAGCAAAAATGCATTCAGCCCCCAAGAACTCATTACACAGGAGAAATATTTTCAATGGGCTGCAACTCTTAAGAATGTGGTTTGGGTTTTTGATGGGTAGAAGTAATAGGGAAGAGAAGCAATATATTCATTAGGAAATCCAGAGAGATTCCCTGCCACCCACTGCCCCCCCGCCCCGATCTAATGTAGTCTGAGGATTGAAAGCTAGGCAGATAAATGGGCCTCTACTATTACCCAGATTTCACATTTCAGATTAGCAAAATGCTTATTTATGATGCCATTAATGGATCTGAAATAGGTAAGCCACTGTGTATTAAAAAATAACATTTTTCCATAGGCATAAGATTTGTAGCAGCATGAGATTTTATTTTTCCCTAGGAATAATACAAGAACAACATTTTCCACCCCAAAGCAGAAACAGTAGGGGAGCCTTTTGCTATCATGGAGATTCTTATTAAATTCAGCCACTGTGAAAAGCAAGATTTTTTTCTTCCTTCTCCTTTTTTTTTTCCTTAAATAAAGATGACTTACAATCAACCCAAGTTAAAATTAACAAATCAATGGCATTATAACCTTGATTTATTAGCATCTGAGCCACTAAATTATCATCATACAAGAAATTGCTGGTTTGAAAAGATTTCGGCTTTGTTCAATCTCAGGTTAAATAATGGTGCTCAGTATACTAGGGTTTTAGATCTGCCTCATCTGATATTATGAAAAATTCAATACATTTCTCTACAGCAGAAGTCAAGGGTCAGCAAATCTATTACTGTAATGTAAGTAATCTGGCAACCTGCCAACTCTTTCTGCCTTTTATTATTATTTTTAAACACGAAGGCAGATAATTTTATATTTACAAATTCTGAAATCCTCCAGGGCCTTGCCTCTCTTTCTCAACAAAAAGCAGCAGCCTCACATTCAAGAAATGTATAAGGCACATGTCCTCATCATTTGCATTTCATACAAAAGAAGCAAAGACCTTTATCTTTATTAAGCAACATTCCCCTCCCCTCCTCATAGGCAGAGGAAGAATAATGTCAGATCTCATCAGAATGAGTGACCACTAATGTCTCCTGTATTGATTAATGCTTGCATGGGATGACTGAACTTTGGGGCCAAAACATTTAGCAAACAGTACTTAAGAGGAGAAATGAGAATCTATCTATTTATAGAGCTTTGAAAAATGATATTATAATAATGTCTGGGACTGATTCAGTCTGAAGAGTAGGAGAAGCAGCAAATCTTTAGGGTTGCACTTGAACCTCAGATTCACCCTAGTTACTTCATAGGCACTTTTCTGCTATCAAATCAGTCAAAAATTCCAGGCCTAGAGATCTACCAGTGCCCTTGGAGCAGAATATTTTAGGGGCAGAGGGAAAAATGTTGGTGTATGTATCAGATCACAAATGCTGCTTCTACTACTATACTAAAAAACTATAACTAGTACGTTTTTCCATGTCAGTAGAAAAGAAATGATACATTAGTTCCACTGGGGCTTCGGACCTGATATGATCCCAAATGGAGTCATTATACCTTCAAGTTGACTCCAGGGCTGATAAATTCTAAGGTTTGGCCGGACATTTCCCTTCTCAGCCAGAAACTGAAAATATACAACTTTGCTGTGAAGTGTGGGAAGCAATCTTTCACCAAATATGGAGCCAAGAGAAGGTATAGTTTTCTTTTTTAAAGGTAAAGTACACAAACTTGTTAAGGTTCCAGGAAATACGGTAAGTTCTAATCTCACATACTGTTCACCTCCAGCTCAAGGTGTCAGACCATCACTCTAAAAATGGAGAAAGAGCATTAGCTGGGGTGGGGGGAAGCTAGGTACCCAAACTAAAGAGCTATGTCAAGGTGAGGAGACATGGGAGTGTTTCCTCAGGGGACACAACACTGGTTGAGTATAATGGTAATTGGGCTGCTCTTTCCTGTCCTTTTATAAGCCAAGCTCCATCTAAGACAAATGTGGGCTCTGGATGAAGATCTCTACCATTTTACAGTGTGAGTTTCAGTGGAGCAGAAAAAATTGGTGTGCAGTGTGGGAGGAGCAAAGTATCAGTAACAGAGAGGGAGGAGAAAGAGGACTTCGGTGTCACCTTCCAACAGATGAAGATGTGAGCTCAAAGCTTTCAACAGCAAACCATGGAAGGAGGTGCCATGCTGACAGGCAGGCCATGGAGAACAAGTCAATGGCAGGACCCTCCTGAGCAAAGAAAATGGTGGGAGAACACAACATAGGTTCTGTGTAAAAGACTTAGGTTAAGCCATGAACTACCAAGGGTAAACTGTCCAGAGTTCTTTGCAAAGGAAGTAGGTATAAAGAGCATCATTTATATTCTACCCTAAGATACCAAAAAGGTATGCAGCCCCTTATTGTTAACAACAAAACATGGCCCCCTGTCTTCAGAGAAATCACTACCTTCAGAGAATGATTAGTTTACCAGGGGGCTTCATTTCTTACTCAGGGGGAAGCCGAAGATGAAGACCTTTTGAAGACACTAATAAGTCTCCATTTGCCCCTGGAAGTGGCAGGAGGGGTGTTTCTTAGGCCCATTGATGACTCTGATACGTTCCAATAGTCGTGGAGTGACTGTGAACCTAACTAAGCAATGAAAGGAAAGACATGTTGGATCCATCAAATCAGTGGCTTGACTCTCATGAAGGAGGGTCAGTGAGACAGAGGAAGGTCCAGGATGACAGGTCCCTGAACTGAAGGTACATGGGCTGTGGGGGTAGGGGATGAGGTCGGAGGGTGGGGAAAGAAACTTCTGGTTGTCTTACATATTGATGAGGCATTACAGTATTAATAGCAGCTGGGTCATGTATTAAGTTCCTAATAACACCAGGCTCTTTGTATACCTTGTCATCAATTTGTTGAGGAGGAAACTGAGGTTAAGTGTGAAATAACTATTAAAGGACTAGTGAAAAACATATAGCTATTGTGTGCCAAAGTTTGAGTTCAAATAAGATCTGCCTCTCTGACCTGTCTTCATCTCAGCAAGGTAGCTGAGTATCTTCAGAAATTATCTGAGAAGCACCAACCCTGGGAAGATACCGAAATGATCCCTCCTGGGTTAAGGGGAGTCCAAGCTCCTAAGGCAGAATCAGGGTGAGCACCCTCCTTTTCTCAGAGCCAGCAGACCTACAGAATACACACGTGGCCATTCCACCAAGGGTCACGGCAGCCCCGCAGGAGCAGCCCTATGGCTGGCCACTGGCCACTGCTCCTCGTACAGTACGCCAGGATAACCACACCATCACTCTCCAAAAGGTGGTAACCCTGGATGCACCCGGCACAACCTGACGTTGGACAGTAAGAGAAACTCGGGAATCGCATCTCCCACGGACCCCAGCCTGCAGCACTGAACTGTGACCCTGTCTGAGGCCCCCATGGCCTCCCCAGCTAGACTCTGCTCCTCGTGCTTGACTCCTGCAGTGCTTCCTTGCTGCTTCTAAGAGGGTCTAGACTGGCGTTGGTCAGTCCCATAGCTTTCCAGTGAAGACCACATTGAAGAAAGTTGACATGGATTTAAGAAAGGCTGACTTTACATCCCAGGGATTAAAATATGTGCTCACAACAGAGGGCATGGATGGTAAATAGCAACCCAGGCTTCCACAATGCCCCAGCAAGAGCTGTAACAATTCTTCTCAATTCAAAAACAATGACTGACTCAGAATCAAGTTGCATGGGTCTGTTTCAAGGGCAGATGAACATTATTTCAAGAATAATAGACAAATATAACTACAGTATTTTCAACATGATGTGCACCACCTCTCCCCATGAAAGCAGGCAGTGTCCATACGTA
The DNA here is from genome assembly GCF_023091745.1 of Budorcas taxicolor. Lineage (NCBI taxonomy): Eukaryota > Metazoa > Chordata > Mammalia > Artiodactyla > Bovidae > Budorcas > Budorcas taxicolor. The sequence goes on from NC_068914.1 coordinate 27,553,769, forward strand.
AAAGCAGAGAAACAACTATTGCACCGAATTCCCATGTAAGTGAGATACCACAGGTTCCAGAGCTTCTGAAATGTTCAACAGTCTCCCCAAACATGTATCATTTTGATCCAACTTTGTAATAACTTGTACGAAAACAAAATGTTCCAAGAGGTTTTCAGTGGAAGAGTTAAGGATATATTTTAATGGTAAACAATTACATTCTTCTGTCATCTGATACTTTTTTTTCCCCTTTCTTTTTTGGAAACATGCTTTCTGAATTTTCAATAGTGCCTTTGTGAAGGCATCTGTTACTCACATAATTGAAAAGATGTTTGTGCAGTGGCATGCTTGAGAATACAGTTATTTAATCTTAATGATAAAGCCCCGAGGACAGAAAATCATAAGTAGAAACCTCTTGTTATTTATCAAAAAGAAAAAGGGCTAAGACACCTAATCTATTCTCAAATTTAAATTCATGCTTGATGAAAACTATCAATAAAACCTGGAATCTGCTAAGTTTCTTAAATACTACAGTGAGGTTCAAAGGGGGCTGGGTGGGGGGAGTAGCAAGAAAACAAAAATGAGACAATAAAGGAACTTGACAGAGAAAAAACTGCTGTTTGGCAAGCCTTTTTTGGGTCAAACAAAGAACTTGCTGTAGTTTATAGCATGACATACACACTTGATTAGTTTGTGCCTGAGGGTGTTTTTACACTCAATAGTGTAAACTCCAACTTCTAATAATTACAACTTGCATTCAGAGGCAAATTTAAGAATTTTTAAATAGAGATTTTTCAAAGGCTGTTGTTTATTCGTTTTTTAAAAAAACAGAAACCAGTTTTTCTACTCCAGGCCCTGGCTACGGTTTTGTTTTCCTTTTTTAAAGTTTCTTGAAAAATCCAGGCATTGGAAAGTTATCAGAGCATTTTAGGCATGTTGAGCGATACAGAGAGAGGCTCTCATGAAATTACCTGACCGTCCTTTGGGGAGAAATTCTTTACTGATGAGAAGCTGCTCCAGGCATAGGGCTTACATCCACCCAATTCAGGTCCCTTATAAGAACAAGCCTGAGGGGGTATCATTGGAAAAGCAACAGCAATACCTTAGTCTGCTTATATCTCAACACTGTGTCTTATAACAACTTAGGGGGATTGCTGGTTGCCGTTAAGGGCCTTCTGTGGGTGTGGGGAAAAGGGAGGTGAGAGTGTCTCAGTGGCAGTGTTACAGAAGTATTACCAACAGAGTGCCCCTAGGCTAGAGCCCCCATTACCAACACAGTGTTTACAAAGAAGATGCCAAGTCCACAGACTGGCTGACCCTACATGGATGAGGATGGTGCATGCTCTCCCTACTGGACCTCAAGGCAAGAGACTGAACAGACGCTGAGAGGATAAACTGTAATACCCGCCTTTGGTGCATCCAGTTTGGAAATTCAGCCTTCGAACTCTACCGACAGCCCCTTCCAGCACCTCATTCCCTACTTCTTTGTACACATATCCTAGAGAAAACTGTCCTTTTTGTTTGGATTTAATTCATTCAACCCCTAATTCTTGATATGTTCATGATGGGTGCACTGGTAAGTCTCAAGGAAAGCTAATACCACATGGTCCTTGCCCTCAAATATAGTTTCTTTATTGTTTTTGAGTTCTACAACTGAATTATTTTAAGCAGTGTATAGTGATCTACCTTAGATTCTAACCTAATCACTTTAAGATCCAGTTTATAAATTGGTACAGCCACTATGGAGAGCAGTATGGAGGTTCCTAAAAAGACTAAAAATAGAGCTACCATATGATCCAGCAATCCCACTCCTGGGCATACACCCAGAAGAAATCATATTTGAAAAGATAACATGCACCCCAGTGTTCATTGCAGCACTATTTACAGCAGCTAAGACATGGAAGCAATCTAAATGTCCATCAACTGAGGGTGGATAAAGAAGATGTACATATATACAATGGAATATTAGCCATAAAAAAGAATGAAATAATATTTTTTGCAATAACATGCATAGACCTAGAGATTAGCATACACAAACCTAGAGATTATCATACTGAGTTAAGTCAGTCAGAGAACAACAAAAATCTTATGATATTGCTTAAATGTGGAACTTATTTTTTTAAATGATGCAAATGTACTTATTAGCAAAACAGAGACAGACTTATAGGTACCAAAACAACTTATGGTTACCAAAATGGAGCATGGTGGGGAGGGATAAATCAAGAGCTTGGGATTATCATATACACACATTATTATATATAGAATAGGTAATCAACAAGCGTCCACTGTATAGCACAGGAAGCTCAATGTTCTGAGATAACCTATATGAGAAAAAGAATGAATATGCGTATTTTTACAACTGAATCACTCTGCTGTATATCTGAAACCAACACAACATTGTAAATCAACTATACTTCAATACAAAAAAAAAATCCAGTTCAAATTCTAGATTCTCCTGAAAGATTTTGCTCATTTCACTTGGAAATTCTCTTCTCTCTTTGATTTCTATTACTTTGTGACTCAGCTGGTAAAGAATCTGCCTGCAATTCCGGAAACCTGGGTTTGATCCCTGGCCTGGGAAGATCCCCTGGAGAAGGGAAAGGCTACCTACTCCAGTATTCTGGCCTGGAGAATTCCATGGACTGTAAAGTCCGTGGGGTCGCAAAGAGTCAGACACGACTGAGCACCTTTCACTTTCACTGAACTTTATTTGTATCTATTACAACTTACTTACATAAGGTTTTTATAGCCTTAAGTTATTTAACTCTTTTTCATGTATGTATGGACTAGAAGTTCGATCATAAGTAAGCCAAAGGTCACACACCTCCCAGTTCTAATGAGATGCCATACTGAGAATTCTGAGGCTGAGCCTGGGTTCTTGGGGAGCATCATCACGTTCCCTTAACAGTCTCTTCCATGAATGTGGTAGCATGGGCACCTCCTCATTGTTTGCACCCCAATCTTGGTAGATGTTCAAAAAACACCAATTGGCTCTTGAGGCCAGTAGCAAAGGAAAAAGACAGTCAATCAAATGGTAAATCTATCCCACCCAAGTAAAAGAAACTGGCCAATAGGAGAGGGCTTCTTACCAATTTCAAAAGTCACCTTAGGCACTGTTGATAGACTGACACTGCCCTCATCCCAAGAAATACTATATGCAACATCTGGAACAGCTCTGGATCTTCTGAGTGACACGAATAAGAGGCATTTACATGGGAGCAAGCCAAGCTGGTGAAAGCCCATAAACTGTGCTGTGAGGCTTGGATGAATGGAACAGGAAAACTTGACGTGAGAGGAGTTTTGCCAAGCGTATGAAGACCCATCACTGAGAAAATGGAGCATGTGGAACAAGTCAGCCCCAAAAGGTAAGGTAGGGTCGATGGGAAGCCACAGGTGTCTTGCTCAGTCTGAGGAAGAGTGTACAGATGAAGGGTGCCTTCCTTGCCCTCCCACTGCAGGGCGTCTAAGCAGAGACTGGATGAGCTCAGTGCCAGCAGTCATTCAGTCTTTGCAGAACAGGGCAGCCGGCAGGCTACACTGTGCCTACAGGTGTGTTTAGTTTACATAAAATATTTTCAGAAATACTGGAGCCAATATTTGTAAGTTGGGTGATTTCACACAAAAGTCATCTCTAAGACATGGAAGGTCTGGAAGCACTGAGACTGCATCCTCCTAAGGCAGCAGGTGTCGGCTGATCCCACTGGCCTCCCTGGCCGGGCTGTGTGTGCTCGTTTCCTGCTGCCTAGCCTGGGCTGCCTGTGCTCACCATGCTACCTGCCCCCATCAACGTGGGAGTTTGTGACCACAGATGTGGAGCGTTGCTGCTGCAGGGACCCTGGATTTCCTATTTCTGACCGACACGTTTGTAAAACACTATAAAAAGGAATTGCATCTTCCCTGTAGCTCAGACGGTAAACAATCTGCCTGCAATGCAGGAGACCCGGGTTCGATCCTTGGGTCGGGAAGATTCCCTGGAGAAGGGAATGGCAACCCACTCCAGTATTCCTGCCTGGAGAATCACATGGATAGAGGAGCCTGGCGAGCCACAGTCCATGGGGTCGCAGAGTCAGACATGACTGAGTGACTAATACTAGAAACGAAAATTTGAAAAGACATACAACATGCATAGCCTCATTTTTAACAAAATTAGACACACACAAAATTATGCTGGTAAACTGCTCTGTAAGTGTCTCAATGCTTATTCATTGCTGCCCTGTTCACAGGAGAACCTCACTTGAGTAACACTGTCTAGAGGATTGCTAGAGGCTGCCTCAGATCTGTGCAGCCCACCTGTGGCCTTCGGAACTGTGTGCTAATTAACTTCAAGGGCATCAAAATGAGCAAGAACACCCCACATCTTGTCCTAGACATGAACAGAACTGTAACTCCCCTTCCCTTGGCTTTTTCCCACAATATGACTAGCTGAGGTCCTTAGAACCTGATGTATTTTTGGCATTTTACCTTAAAGCATATTTCTTAACTCAAAACGTGAACCTCCCACACCCTGGGTTCCACCTTCAGAGAGAAAAAGGCCGAAGCTGCAGCTCACTGTCACTCGGGCTCTGGCCAAATGCATGGGGCTTGGGTGCAGCTCACAATGCCCCCATCCCCCAACCAGTAACTGCAAAGGAAGCCAGCGGCATGACAGTCTCACCCAAGGAAAGCTTATGGGCAAAGCAAAAGGGTAGAATTGGAAATTGGGCATTACATATGCAAGAAGATGAGGCATAATTGTTCATTTCCCCCACAAATACATTTGTTTATGATTTTGATTTTCTAAGTACTCAGAAAAGCACATCATAAAGTACTTCTGTCTTAATGCTCCTTTTAAAATCCCTAGTAACAGCTTCATGTGCTCCATAGAAACAGACCATGTAATTTATTCAGGAAAATTAAAACCAGTAATCTGGTATTCTGTGTAAAGACTTCCCCCCCCTTGCATGTGCTTAAAAAACATTAAAAGAAAAAGAAAACAAATCTGCATGTGAAAACAGCCTTTAAAATGAATTACTACACCAGAAAATCAAGCTAAGAGAACTCTTTTAAGGTAACCATTTTCCTTTCTTGTTGCCTTACAGATAAAAGAAACTGATTTGGGGCATCTTAAATAATGAGTTGGACAAGAAAGAAAATGTTCTACTTAGAAGTGTCTTGCACAGGAGGAGGTGGGTATTTTTCTTTGCACTGTAATCTGCAGTTACTTTATCTATAAATCCTGAACAAGAAACGTCTAGAATGACCACACTTCATAAGCTTTGCTGAGTTATCTACACAGCAAGTCTTTCGATGGGGGAACATTAATGCTTTTTATATTAGTGATCATCCGTAACATGAGCAATTAAGTACAGTACTAATGGACTGTGGCCAGGAACCTGTTACTAATATTAAAAACTGACAGAGATGAATAGGCTTGGAAGCAAAACTAGGCTGACAAAGACATTTTTATGAAGTGCTTGGATCTATTTGATTTAAGCCAATCAGAGGCAAGTTTTGGACAAGTCGGGCCTTCAGCGACAATGATGCATTCACAGGCATTGTACCATTTCAGCTATACCTTAAATAAAAACACTGATTCTTTTCAGCAACCTGTACTTTCATTATTACACTCATTAATAAACCACAAGTGTCCAATTAATATACAAGTAACATTTACTGAAGACCCAGCTACTTTTTTGTTGTTGAAAAAAGAAAACATTTACTGGAGACACGAACCACACTGCATGAAAAATAAATCAGTGGATAATGCATAGTAATCACTCACTGCTTCTCCATCTTCTAGGAAAGCAAAGTTGGTGGTAGGGAAATAGAAGGAGGAGCTAGTCTCTGTATTAGAGTGAAAACGAGAGGCCAAGTACACTGACAGCAGAGCACGAACTCCAATCGGACTTTAAGGGCATCTCCAGACTAGATGTTTGCTCACAAAATCCTGGCCCTTTACAACTCCTTGAGCCTTCTTGAATACGATGGCCTTTCCCCAACCTAGTCATTTCTGTCTTAATTGTGTGAGCACAGCCTGTAACTAGCAAGAATGAATGAAACCTGCCAGTATCGCCCAACACAGTTGTAGCCAAGAGCTTCAGCCTTTTCTTTGACCTGAGCATAAATGGTTCAGGTTCCGGGACAGATATGGGTGTCCTCTTCCCTTCTCTGGCAGAAACATCAAAGAGAAGACATCTAGAGCAGCAATTCCCAGGCATGTCTCCCCACCACAAAACACAGGAGTATGGATGATTCCTTTGAGAACACAGTTCAAATGAGTGAGAGTGGCATTATGGGAAGCACAGTCTGATTTAAAAAACACACACACACACACACACACACACAAACCTACCAAAATTTGCAGATGATTGATTTAAACTATTATAAATGATTAATTATTCATGACACCCCTTATAGTGATCACAACAGTACAAAACTTAGGTGGTGAAAGGAAATGCCTACTATAAAACTCTTTGAGGAAAACACAGGCAGAACACACTTTGACATAAATCACAGAAATATCTTTTCGGATCCATCTCCTAGAGTAATGAAAATAAAGATAAACAAATGGGGCCTAATGAAACTTAAAAGCTTCTGTACAGTGAAAGAAACCATAAACGAAACAGAAAAGACAACCCACGGAATGGGAGAAAATATTTGCAAATGAAGTGACAAGGGATTAATGTCCAAAATATACAAATAGCTCATGTAGCTCTATATGAAAATAAAAACCCAATCAAAAACCAGTGCAGAAAATCTAAATAGACATTTCTCCAAAGAAGACATAAAGATGGCCAAAAGGCATATGAAAAGATACTCAACACCACTCATTATTAGAGAAATGCAAATCAAAACTACAGTGAGGTATCACTTTATACGAGTCAGAACGCCATCATCAAAAAAGTCTACGAATGACAAATACTGGAGAGAGTTAGGAGAAAAGGGGACTCTCCCACCTGCTGGTGGAAATAAATGTAAACTGGTGCAGCCACTACAGACAATGGTATGGAGGTTCCTTTAAAAACTAAGAATTCTCATATGATCCAGTAATCCCACTCCTGGGCATGTATCTGGAGAAAACCATAACCTGAAAAGATACATGCACCCCCAATGTTCACTGCAGCACTGTTAACAGTCAAGACATGGAAGCCACCTAAATGTCCGTCCACAGAGCAATGGATAAAGAAAATGCGGTACATACATACGATGGAATATTACTCAGCCATAGAAAGACGGAAATAATACCATTTGCAGCAACACGAATGGACCTAGAGATGACCAAACTAAGTGAATCAGAAAAAGACAGATCACTTATGAATAGAATTTTTTAAAAAATTATATGAATGAACTTACTTACAAAACAGACACAGATTTCGAAAACAAACTTATGATTCCAAAGGGAACTGTGGGAGAAGGGATAAATTAGGAGTTTGGGATTAAATTATACATACTACTATATATAAAATAGATAATCAAAAGGACCTACTGTATGGCATAAGCAACTCTACTCAATATTCTGTAGTAACCTATATGGGAAAAGAATCTGAAAAAGAATGGACACATGTATATGTTTAACTGAATCACTTAGCTATACACCAGGAACTAACAACTTTGTAATCAACTATACGCCAATATAAAATAAAAATTAAATAGAAGAAAATGCCAGGAACCGGGATGATGACCTTGCTAATCACCCTGCAACAGCCACTCTAACCTGGGTTTTGGGTTCTGCACAGTGATTTCTATGTTGGGGTGTTGTGTGCCCCCCGATGTAGCCGACTGCTGTCTCGCAGCTCCAAACCCACTCTTCTGCACTCTGCTTGGTGATACTGGGATTGGGACAACATGAATTCCAAGTCCTTTTTGTCAGCCACCTTCCTATTGGGGTTCTGCAAATGGCCCTAGCAGGCCAGGGCAAGGGAGAAGGGACTGCCTCCTATTTTGCTTGCCCTTCCTTTCACTGCCAAGCCAGCAGGAACTTAGCAGCGGCTGCTGGTTCCAGCCTCTTGCTTCTTTCCACTGTCCCTGAACACTGTCCTCTGAGATGGTCTGGCACCAGCCGTCTGCATGCAGCTCCACAGTGCCCTCCTTGAGCTCCTGAAGCACCAGCACTCACTGGGTGCCTCTACCTGTGAGGGATCTGAACCCCAGTCTGCTGAGACCACTGTCCCAACTTCCGGGTGGTGATAACATAAACTCTTTATTCTCTCAATCCTAGGAAACCTATGGTTAATGCCTCTGTGTGAGTGGACTGCTTCACACCACAGCTGTTAAGGCAATTCCCTATAGTTCTCTTTGTTGAATACTTAAGCGTGAATTTTTATTTTCCTCCCTGGGTCCTGACTGATACAGTGACCAAAGAAAATTCCAGATTTCGAAGAGTAACTGACATAGCTTTTCAAAAACTTTATTCCAGTGGGAGACCAAAACTTTATGAATTTTGCTCCCAAGAATGAGAGAAGAAAAATCTCTAAAAATCTTTAATAATGCTTTTTAGTTGCTGAAGTTGGAGGTACTTCTATTAGAATTTTCCATTTTGACTGACTGCAGGCATGTGGGATTCTGCTCCTCCAGGAAGAGGTAAATCATAAAACAAAGTACACAACCTTCAAAAGAACTTATCTTGGCGTTTGAGATTGAAGCTATTTTTATACACACAACTGCCTGAGTAAATTAAACACACAACCATACACATGTACCTGCTGCTACTAAATCCAAACCTTTTTCTATCCCAAACCTTATCTGTTATTTGACCATGTGACGCTTTGTGATACATTTGCTTACTTTTTCACTCCAATGAGGTGAGCTAGCTCACAGCTGAGATAACACTTCTTTCTCAAATTTTAATCACTATCTGGTTCTTTAAGTGTGATGGGCCACATGTTAGGGACATTTGCACATGAAGCTAAGGGAGGTTCACTATCATAATAAAAACTGAAAGTAGAGACAGTGTTTCTAATGAAAACGTTTTGATTAAAGCTTTGACTCATAATCCAAACAAGAGGACTCTGATACCTCAAATGCCACTTACAGAACACTCACCCCAAATGCCAGTGCCTTTTTGTACTAGAATTTCACTGTTGTACCCGCTACCAACAGTGAGAGTATGGTCTTTTGTATTAAATAGTGAGAGAAATACACTCACTTAAAAAAAACATTCAATGCAGTATACTGCAACAATGCTATGAAGAATAGTAATTTCCATCATCAATTTAAAAAAAATCTTTCTGGATTATAACACTGTCAAATAAAGCAGTTTCTTGGGAATACTTTGTGAGGCTTTTTCATAGGGTTCTAAACCCAACTTAATTTATTATACCTATAAAAACATTGTAAGTTTCACCGAATGGCCATATGAAAAGGGACTCTGTAAAGTGCAGTGCAGATAAAGATACAATTGGACTCGAAATACGACTAAGAGTTGGCGTGTGATGTGACATTATCTGAAGATGCATTTGTGTGATCCAAAGATGGGTGTTAAGCATGTGATTTGAAGCCGGGATGGTAACTGATGATATGAAGAGCAACCATCAATTTACCACTTGTGTTGTACTTTTCAAAGGAGCAAGCTATATGGCCCATTTGCTCAGCTGTGTCTTGACTTCATCCCATCCATGGCCATTATGAAAAACACAGACACCTCTATTTGGATCTCACAAGCTCTGAATGTGAAACCAAGAAGCTGAGTCTGTCTGGACTTCTGCAGGGATATGCCAGTGATAAGGACGTTGGTATGACCTAAACAAGTATGGACTAAAGACACAGACCAATGATAACACATGATTTACCCTAACTGGTCTTCAGTTTTGTGGAGCACACAGTCCTAATGCAAAGGGGAAAATTCCCATGGATACAACCCTCATAGTATGCTAATTTGGCATTTATTTGCATTATCATCATCACCTTTCTGAAAGAAGCTGAAATTATTAGAAAACCAAACTACACAGAGCAAGAAAGGATTTCCTGGGTCAAAAACACAGAAGAAAAACACCAAGATGGGGAAAAAAGACAACAGGTCTTATCTAGGACCAATTTTCTTCTTAAAGAAATACTGTTCAATATTAGTACTTTCAACATTAATACATTTCTATTGTAATGCAGTTACATGGCAACTCCACAGTAATACTGCAGACCTGTTTTCCAGAAGCTGAAAGTTCTCACAGTGAATGAACCTACGGAGTACACAGAATATACTGAATAATCCATGCTTGTGGTGCGGGGGAAGTATCAGTATTGTCAGACAGGGTTATAGGATAAAACCAAACTAGGAGAGCATCTAATTCTATTAGCTCCTGTAACCAGAGAAAGCCAGGTTCCCTAAAAATCACAAGGCAGTATGCAAAGTAAAATGCCAGGGACATTTCCTGTTTCCTCAAAGGCCTTATCCTTGACCCGTTAACTTTGAATTAACGCACTTTCCATTAAGCAATGACTTTCCAAGAAAGGGTGTCTTACCTTTCATAATGCCTGCGGGTGCAAGTGGCGGCGCTGGTGCTCCCAGGATTACCACCTAGCTCATCATAGATATGCTTCCACTGACGGCGGGCGGTTATCTGGAAAAGTGGCAATGAGGAATTCAGTCTTGCATCACAAGAGGTTTGCAGTGCCAGGACTCAATACATATGCATCAGGCAGAAGAGAGCAACAGTCTGTCCTGGCAACCCAGAAACAGAGAAGCCCACATGGGTCTGTGGGGAGACGCATGGGCTTCCAGGAAGATCTCGCTTTCGCGCTTTCTTTACAGTGAAAGCGGAATTCTGCTTTGGGCTCTGTACTTTGTTTCCTTTACAGCATGTTTATCGAAGATATCTCCCTGGATATTCATGTAGTTATTTGCCCACAAGGTCCCAAATGCATACTCTGTTCCTTTATGTAATGTGATTAAAGCATCAAAATATAGATTTCAGCTAAAATATGTCTTAGTATATCCATTTAAATGAATCAGAATTAATACTGATTACTTGAGGAATACGGTAATGGGTGGCTGAGTACACAGGTACAACACAGAATTTCCATAAAATGTACTTCTGTATCTTCTGATTTTTGAACTATTGTGATGTGTTACCTACTTAAATTACTGTACAAATTAATTAAAATGATCAAGTTGGTTATGAAATTTCTAGTCCTCTCAGGCTGTATTTTTATGCCAGTTGTGCTAACCACCAGAACAAAACCAACATGTTAAACTGTCTTATGTCACAAGCTGTTTCTTTTTCTTCACTCAGGTCAGGAAAATGAGATATTGATGAAACCCTATGCAAATTAACATATTCCAAAGTTCAAATGTAAGGTCCGTATTTCACTGAGTTGGGTGAATAAAAGCAAACAGCTTGTAATACACTGAAAGGCATACTATGGTCTTGTTTTTCTTTAATTTTATTTTTATATATAAATTAAGATTTTAACAAAATAACAGATGTATGATCTGGCAAATGATTACTTTGGGGAAACCACGTCATCTACTACATATGAGCAATCCAGTGTTTCCTTGAAACTGGAGAGAGAGAGCAAGTTCTGAGATCCTTGTGAACGTTTCCAAACAGAGCTCCGAGAAAACTCTTGTTATTGGAATGTGTAGGGAGCTGGGCGTGGCATTTAAACAAGCAGAACAGGAGGCATCTTTCGAAAAACACCGCAGAGCTGACAGCGGAGTTCACTTAGGGCTAGAGGCGTGAAAAAAAAAACAAAACTCAGTGTGTAACCAGGGGCTCCATAATTGTGAACTAAGGAGGAAAAGGGTGGTTAAATATTATAGGTTAAGTGGTGCCCATTTCAAATAAAAAGAACCCCTTCATTTTCATAAGCCCTTCTTAACAGGCCCAAGTAGGACCTCGGGACGATGTGAGTTGCGCATTGTTCACTTTCCCATGAAGCATTCTTAAATCAATTTGTTTCAATAGTTCTCATTAGACTGAACCACCTCTTACGTCTACTAGCAGGTATAACTAAAAATCCTCCTGTATTTGTAGCTTGGTTTAGATTATAATAATAAATGTTTTCAAGGCCCTTTAAAAATACTGAAAATACATATTTTGGTAATTATTTTATATTTAATTTCAGTCTCCCTCCAACCTTTTAAATAATACAGTTACAGGTTGGTCTATTCTAGACTTGTGTACAGAAGAAACAGGATAGCCTTCTTCCACCTATCTACATTATTCTTCAAAGCTCTTAGAATTCAGAGGCCCTTGAAACAAATCTCCGTATTTCCCTCCCTCAGATGAGGTGTCAGTTCTGGGGAGCCCCGCAGGGCTAGAAAACAAGACTGTGTGTTCCTGTAGTCACTTTAGAAGAAATAATCACTCTTGTCATTCTTGTATCTATGAGTGTGCTGTACTTTCTATTTTGTAAAGAGTTTTCATATCCACGATATCATTTAATCCTATCAGCCTGTGAGGCGGCCTATAGGAATCTCATTCACAGACAAAGGAAACAAGTCTCAGAGAGGTTGCATGATTTATCTAAGGACACACAGCAGCAGAGTGGGAATGCCAGGAGTCATACCAATGTCTTTTGGTCACAAGAGCAGACTTTTTTCCACTACGTCAAAGCAGCCTCCATATCAGAATGACCTGGTGAATGGTGCACCAGGGTGATAATACAGAACTTCAGGGACCTTTTGCTTCAAAGGAGGGAGATAGCTGTGGGACCCATTGCTTTTGCTACAAATTCTGAAACTCTCAGTAGTGGGAAAATAGCACAGCTAGGAGGTCACCAAGAATCTAAGGCAGGGGGTTGGGTTAATAGCTCTCTGAGATGTTCCTCTCTTTTAAGTGTCTTTAGAACTGTGGTTGCTGCCACCCTGCCCACTTGTGCCTCTACGAACAGAGATTCACCATTAAATCTTGGATAAATCCCAATTTGATCAGAATGTCTATTCACCCATGCATTCACTCACCAAACATTTATTGAACATCTCCCATTTGTTGGGTACTGTGCCAGCAGCTGGGTGGCTGCACTGCAAACCCAACACCTGAGATGCCTGCATCCTAGTGGCAGATTCCAAAAATCAACACATGACCAAATTTATAAACAAAGGAATACTGATTGTGAAAAATATAGTGAATAAGAGACCACTGCTGACAGGGATATGTGTGGAAACTGGCCATGCTCCCCACCCACAATCTATCATCCATACTGAGGTATGCCCTGTTAAACACTCGCCTATCACAGAAATGATAAAACTTCTTTGAGAATAAATAATGAATTATCAAAAGGAACAAAAACAAAGTCTTCCTCACGCTAGGACTGAAACTGTGGCAGCAGGAAGCCAGCATCAGTCACCATTCGGCGTTAATAAGCCCTGTACAGCTGGCTAGAGGTCTGTGTTAGCCCCCTACTAGCAGATTCTGCTGTTTAAATACAGTTGGGTTTTTTTGTTTTTTTTTTTAACCAGTGGAGAAAAGACAAGGGCTGGGCCTTCAAGGAACTGGGCTCTCTGTTTACTGAGCTTCCACTGGCCAGCCTAGATGAATCAGGCCATTTTGAGATATTTTCTTTCCACAGGAAAGTCATAAAATGTACTCTTTCCAACTGCTAAATGCTTTTAAGTACACAGGTCTCCTGGGTATACATCTCTCTCTCTTTTTTTGTGCCCAGATGCGCTTTTAATTCAAACGCTGACCATAGGCTCTACAGCATGAAATGTCTCAATCCTCGCCTTGTCCAAACCTACAGGGGGTCGCAGAGCCCTCCTTCCAGGACAGCCCTGGGCACCATACCCCCACCTGTGTACGTCTGCCTTCCGTTCTCACTTGTGCTTTCGTCATGCCTAGGCGTGCATTTGCTCAGGGTTCTTATTCTGCCGTCCTCCCTGCATGTGTGTAAGCTTTAAACCCATCTGGGGTAGGAGCAGCGTCTGCCTCCTGGTATCTGGCCCCCAGCCCCATTCAGCTGGAAAGTTTGATCTAGCTGCGGAGTCAGTTTGATCAACTGTTCATGAAGCCTCAGGCTTCCCAGTCATGTTCATGTTTCAACCTGACCCATTATTTTAGGTTTTTAAGGATACAAAGATCTCTGGCTCGCTACTTCCTAAAGGAAAACTCCATCCACGCGGTGACTTCTCTTCCACTGTGCTTCCCCTGTGCCCCCCGCAAGGGCCTCACTCAGACAGTAGGGATTCCTGACCGTGCCTTCTGCTGCTGCTGTTCTAGGGCCCGTACTGGGTACAGAGGCGGAGGTGGAAGGAGAGGCTAGAGGGTTGAGGGTGGGAAACAGCATAAAAAGAGAGAAATGCTACTGCTTTTAAGGGTTCACAATCTCACAGAAATCACAATCCCTTATGATTTAACCATAAAGCAAGATGAAGAACCAAGCAGACCACAGCCAAGAAAGCCAGTCTAGGTGCATATGAAACTTAACCTCACTTTGAAGGCACCTGATGGTTACTTCCCTCCTTAGTGCAGATAAGACCCAAGAAACTGTGAAAAGCACTCTACACCTGTCATATTCACAAAGTTCTCATTCCTTATAAATAGTTATCCCCCCTGTTTCCAAGGACCTCGCCCCCCGCTCCCCGTGGATACCAAAATTCATGAATGCTCAAGTCTCATATAAAATTTGTACATAACCTATGTACATCCTTTTGTGTACTCTAAATCATCTCTAGATAAGCTATAACACGAAATACCATGTAAATGCTGTATAAATAGTTGCCAGTGCTTGACAAATTCAAGTTATGCTTTTTGGAATTTTCTGGGATTTTTTTTTTTTTTTCCTGATCAAAGATTGGTTGAATTTTCAGATGTGGAACCCACAGATACAGAGGGCAGACTGGAAGTGGTTTTCAAACTCTCTTTAGAATTCAGGTGGTGTTTTAAAAGTGGCCTGAAACTAACTCTCAACAATGCCAGTCCTTGAGAAGAAAATGGACCCAGTGAGTAGGAAAGGAATCTCTCCTTCCTCTAATTTTGTCTGATGAAAATGTTCTGTTACTTAAAAAAAAAAAAAACAAAACTGGAAAAATATTTTAACCCCAAACAGTCTTGGAGCCTTGATTTTCCCACCTTTGGAGTCACTAGGATGAAATAATTTTGGTATTTTGTGGCCTGGTGAGGAAAGCCATTGGAAAACTTTTGGGACAACAGGGTTCCCACTATGGCATGGCTTTGTAAGAGTGTGCAGGATGCGGTTAGGAAGTCAAAGGAGAGTTTGCCTGTGAGCAGGGTTGCGCGGGCTGTTGTGAGAAGCAGCCTTCTTTCTCAGGACACCTTGAGGGCGGACTGAATTCAAGGAAGATGACTTTTTTTTCCTGGTAGTACTCCAGGAACTGGAGCCTTTCAAAGCTACATGACATCATCTTTGGCCTTGAGAATTTTGAATTAAGCAAGAGGCTTTGTCTGTCCAGAGAACCAGGGTTAGATTCAGAGGATGTCTTGAAATGATGTCAAAGCCAGAATCTGATGGCAAGGCCTAATCCTTCCAGCAAGAAGACAAGTGGCTTCTTCCAGTTGTGAAATAGTGGTCCTGTCTCACCCCTGGGGAGAGGTGGGACTGCGAGCTGGCATTCTTAGAAGGCAACACACTTGCTCTTGCGTGGTCCTCTGCCTCTAGGATAAGATTTACTCAACCCATTTCCCAACTCTACCTCTCTCCAAATATTGCCTCTGGCTTGCCATCAGATGTTTAGCCAAATGGAAATCACTTTAGCAAACCACCGTCAACATGCCGCATCCTGGTAACACCCCAAGCTACTCTGTAAGACTTAACTACTTGACCAGACGCTGAAGTGAAGACCTTCTTAGCTCATCAGCAAAACTTCATTCAGTTCTGCCTCCTCCACTGTAGGTGACCCAGACTCTCAAATATTTGGAAGGAGAAATCAGATATATGATTGTTAAAGAAGAGGTCTCATTGCCAACCAATCAAAATGCCAAGATGATGTGCTTTAGGAAATCAAATCCATTCAATACGTTTACGATCTCTAAACCTAGGGATGCAGAGACACAATATATATATCTAGCAAAAGCAGAAGAGGCCAAGAGAACAGAACACAGCTATTAGTTGAATTCTATAAAGGCTTAAAATAGAACTTCTGTTCTTTTTTTCAAAAAAAATTCAATTTGAGGGCTGTGAAGGACTAAACTGAAATAATCCATAATCCGCAATTCAAACCAGAAGGTTTGGAATAGTTTATAACCACAAACAAAAACAAGCCAATTAAAATGGCCTCTTCTTATAACCAGAAGGAATTCCAGAGAGATCTCTTTATCCAATCACAAGTTAACAGCAGAAGAAATACATCTACAGATTTTAAACTTGCAAGTTTTTACTATTACTGAGTATTTACATGTTCCAGACTTCTTGACCCATCTTCTAAGGTCACACATTTTTCTCAAGAATCAGAAAATCTCAACTAGTTAGTCGGTATATCAGGTAAGGTTCATGTTAAGTTCAAAGAAATGACTGAAAGATGCTCCCAATGAAGGTATTATTAGATCTCTTTTTTCCCCAAAGCATCACCCCCAATACATAAAAATATACATAAGAGACTGCTGAGGATGCAAAGCACAAAGAATTTATAAATCTCTTCCTCCTAGTGATGATGTTACAGAGGTTGAGATAATTGTGCATGAAATTCTCAGCAGTTCAAAATTTGAAAGAATGCCAGGATGACCCCCGTTCAACTCATTTCATCTCCTTGTGCCTCAGTTTCCATATATGGAGCAGGGCAAGGATCTTTTTCTGCACAAAGGCCAATTCATGAAAACTAAAAATGTGAGGGGGCTACACTTTTCTTTATTCAAAATGAAAATAGCTCATCGAGTCCCAATTTAGATTGCCACTTTACCAAATGGAAAAATAATCGTTGGAAACTTTGTGCTGCTTTTGAGCCAAGGAATGTTAATATTCTGGCATGTTTATTGTGTTTATTTAGTAATAGCCTGAAGACAACCTTCTAATCTTTGATACTTAGATGGGGGCCGCATTTTGAAGCTAGGAGTCCTGAAGTTTAATAATAATCATTGTTACCATTAGCTTTGAATTAACAGAATCTGGGCAGTTTTTTGTTTTTTTTAAAAGGATTCTCAAATACACTTTAAAACTCCCCATTGAAAATTTGAGCTGCAGTTCTTGAGTAGCCTCTGGGAACCACTGATCTAGAAGATTCTAAGATCTCTTTTGAGCTCTAAATGACAAGTCTACACTTGCTTCTGATATCAGATGATCTCACAGATAAGTATCCTCTAGTAAGGCTGTGATGACAACTTAAGTCCTCAGACTTTGGATATTATTAATATATCTCCTGGACTGACTTCAAAACTGAATCCTCACTGAACATCTCACAATTTTACTAGTCAAAATATACTAAAGAAAAATGTTTTCTATACTTCAGAGATTCAAAAGCTTTAAGGTAAAATCAGAGTGGCAAACTCAAGGGCCTGCAAGGTCAACAGGTAGTATGAGGCAGTTTTCAGAAAGGAAGGAGGGAAAGAAGGAAAGAAAAAAGGAAGGGAAAAAAAAATCCCACCAGTTGGTTTTATTCAGTTTATGGCCTCAAATATAGACTTAATAGTGAGATAGTCACACAGATTCACTGCTTGAGATGAGATGGAAAAATGTGGCATATTGTGAAGAATGCAGGGACCCAACAAAGGATGAAGGAGCTGAAGGGTGAAGTAGAGAAGAAAGGAGGAAAAGGACAGCCCCACAGGTCACCAGTCCCCTTTGAGGCTTGGCTCAAGAGATGTGAAGCACATAACCAGATGGAAAGCAGATGCCAATCTGGTCTTCCATGTTTCCCAGCCCAGTCTTTCTCTCCACTCTGTCTAGCACGATACAGTGCAGGCAATATAGGCGGCAAAACTTAACACTTAACTTGCTGTCAGTCTTCATGATCCCAACCCCTCACTGCCAGCATCCAAGGACCTCCTTCCCTAGGCTCCATCCTTCCCCCTGAATTCCCCTTCATGGTCATCTGTCCCAGCCACCTAATGACTCTAAGTTACCCAACTTCATTCTACCTACATAGTTTGTTTCCCCATTTGATTGTCTCATCCTTAGAAGACCATAATCTTTCACATCTAAATTCCATCCATTCTCCAATATTCTGCTCAAGTGGCATCAGACCTGTAAGTCTTTCTTCCTCATCTCTCAATGAGGAAGTACTTTACCCAAACAGCACAACTGACCTTCTCCCACTCTGTCTTACAGCTGATGCCTTTCCTGGGTGGTAAGCAACTGGAACCCCTAGCCTAAATATTTTTATGTCCCCCAGAGTGTCTAACACTACATATTATACTTGTAAGATGCTCAATAAATATGTGGTCGGGTGATCTGCTGATTGTGTGCTCATTCAGTCATTCATTCAACAGAAGAATAATCACTGTTTGTTCAAAGAGTACTGCAAATGCCTTGAAAGTCATCAGAAGTTTCTTTTATATTTTCTACACCAGTCTGCTGTTGCTTGTTAAAAAGAAAAAAAAAAAAATTCTGGTGCAAATACATAAGATACAAAAGCAGGAAAAACTGATTCAGTGAAATTTGCTGGCTCTCTCCCTATCAGTGAATAACAAAAAAAATTCCTGGGTTTGAAAAGACATTTCATAATGTTGTGCAATATCATGTAACTATCTACAGTCAGAGTTCATAAGAATGTGTATTCCTATTCTGAACATTAAAGGTTAGACTTAAAGTCTAGGCTATGGGGTGGACTGCTAAATTTATGAGACTAACACTGAATAAGTTATCATCTTTTTCACATGCATGAAAGCTATAATTAGCTCAAGATTTTACAAAACTGTGAGCCACAGTGGGAAGGAGTAAATCTCCCCACCTTATCAACAGATCCAACCAAGTGAAAAACTACATTATTTATTTTTCAGTAGGGCACTCAGTAAAACAGAAATTTTAAGCAAATTATATCTATGAAATATATGTTTAAATATAGTTCATATAAGTATCTGATTTCCTTATAAACATGTATTATCTATATAGTAAACATTTTACATGCATATAGACTCACAAAGAATTCTTAGAATACCAGGTTATTAATTATAGATTAATACCAGATTAATCAATAGATTAATTAATAATAGATTATCTGACTCACATATTGCTTGCCATCTTTTTCCCATCCCAAGTCCCTGACATCAAACCCTCATATTAGTTTGTGGAATAAAACGCTATATCTGGCGAGAAACACTAGTTATTATTTTGGGTTAAAATGAGTTTCATTTTCTTGACTTTCTGTCTCTGCCATCTTACTCTGATACAGAGATATACCCCAGGTTACTCTGTAAGGAAAAAAATAATACTGTCTTCAATTGTAGAAGAAACTGCACAACTCAATCTGATCACTATGTGGAGGAGAAAATCTTTCCAATGACGACATCTTCCTATGTCACTTGATTTTATTACAGATGTCATCTCTGTATGCTACATTAGCGCAGCTCTTTCTTCTTCTTTTCAAGATTCTGATCTGAGTCTGTTGCTCTAACATTTTATCGGTTCAAAATTCATGCTGTAAAAATCCGTGGCCATCAAATTTTCCTGTAAGCTAAAAATAACCCGTTCCTGTCAGTTAGAATTAGCTGATAAAGAGTGTCAGAGCCTGTTCTGAGTAAGTTTGATAACTTCCTGTTTATGCAGCACTGACCCTTGTCTAATAAAGCTTCTCTGCTCTAGAATGAGAGGAGATTCTGCTGCGTTCTATTCCTTAATGGCCAATACTGATTACTTTTGAAAGCCTTTAATACATTTCCCATATTAGACATGAACAGATGTCAGGTATGTTGCCAAGGGAAATTTCTTTTATGCAATCTTGGCTTGTTGTACAATAATAGCCCTTTCTCAACATGGGAAAAAATTACAGACCTAACTAATTTCCCTGACAGGGGAGAGTTACATATGTTTTCCACTTGTAGTTTTTACGACAAGTTTACAATTTTGCCAAACCTGGAACTAATTGGGACTGCTTCCAAAAGCGGCCCAATAAACCCCCAAAAGTGTACAGCCATTTGAAAAGGCAGTCAGTGATGGTCATGTTTGCATTTTCTCCATTTTGGTCAAAGCAGGGTTGGGGGTAGGGGGAGTTAGATTACAAAATTATTTCATTTAAGTTGCTTAAACACTTACTGTTTCATATCCTCCCAGTTTTTGAGCAGCTTGAAACATAGTCCAAAGGTTAACTGTTAGAGGGACAATAAGTATTTAGATAAGCATTGCATTAACATATTTCCAAGAAATGTCAATTAAAACATTTTGTTTTTTCAATGAGAAAGAGAAATAAAAAGAAATATTAACATAACCCAGAGAGCTAAGTTCTTGGGAAACAATTTGCCAATGAGTATTCAACAACAGGGTATATTAGTACCACTTAAAATATTTCTTAAGAAACAGTCACAAATACAGAAACAGTTCTACTTTTAGGATAAAGGACAACACAATTTTTAGTCCTGTTGCCATCAGCAGACCAGGGGAAGCTACGTTACAGCCTCCTTGAGAAAAGCATGGGATTCAAAACAGGGGTTGTCTTGTAGGACCCTTAGAAAGAAGCCATTGATTAAACAGTAATATGTAATGCCTCCTTCAGAGAAGAACTCTCCATAATCAATAAATACCAACCACTTTAATATATGATTACCTTAACAGAATTTCTGATGGCAGCAGTACATTAAAAGCTCCACAGCATATTTCAGTATCACATGGTGCCTTGCACTGAGCAGGTAAATAAGTCAGTCACCCTTGAGGGTGCGGTGATACAACAAATCAAAGGAAAGGAAGATTGTTCATTCCCAAAGGAACTGAGAAATGTGCCCACCTCATCCCCTAACTTACTTGCCTGTGTGATGGTGCAAATACGTATTTTTAAAAACAAATTTCTCTTCACAGGGCGTGCATATGTTCATGCTATTAATTATCTATGCCGAATTACTGGTAACCCTGTTCATTTCTACTAAATACCATGGAATGGGACTGCTGAGGATTTGATTCTTTCATAAGAGGGGAAAATTGAACTTCAAGTAATTCTTTGGTAAAGGAAATGAAGAATAAAAAAAAAAAGGCTCTGTGACACAACACTTTCAAAAAGCCTCACTGAACCTTGCACTATTTCAAAGCTATCAAGGGGCCTGCCTCGGCCTTGATTTAATCTGAACCAATGCATAATGCAACAAAGCTGTTCATAGTACATTAATTTTACTTCTATTTCAAGCAGCCAGTTTTCAGACAAACATTGTAATCATTCGTAGTTATATAAGTTTATAATGGCTGCGAGTGTTCTCTTGCAATCAGTGCCAATTGCTATTAGGTATGTAAATTGTTATGTAAAACATACAGGTTTGACATTCTTCATCAGAATGACACATGGTTTTAATCTAGAAGATACATTTGGAGAAAATACTATTTCAAACCAGGGGCTCATCGCTTTGTGTGCCACAAAATCCAGACAGAGGTAAAATATATACTCAGTTGTGAAATCAGGACAGGGTCTGGGTTTCTTCTCTTTATATGGAATTCTGCTCAGCCATGAGTTCCCTGTTCTTCTCTAAAATATATGATGACACTTACATGTACATGTCAAAGTAATTCAAAATTGGGCCCTCAGTTCAAATTTGTGTATTTCTTGTTTTCTCTGAAGTCATCATGTCTTTGTTATCTCTGGACAAATTTGGGGCTTAGGAAATATGTTTTCTCTTTGTGGTTGTTTTGTCCATCTTTAAATGTCCTCCTTTCAAAAGCTGTCTTTTCACAGGCAACATCTGTGCCTGATAAAACTACGTCATGTTATTATCTCAGAAGAAAGGCGTTACAGACACTCAAGATTGACAAAACAGAAAATGAGAAACTTTCAACATGTCTATTTCCAGTCATAATCAGTGGATTCAAGCCTATAAATATCTCACTGCAACTGCCCCAGAAGGGAACAACGTAGCAGAAAGAGGCAGGGGGAAGAAATTCCTGGCCTGGATGATTTGTAGATTTAGTATAAACAGAGTATCATCCCCGGTAGAGGATTTCAACATAAGCCTGAGTCAAAAATTTCCAACCCCCAATTCAAAGAATCTGAGTAGCTTTGATATTTCAGAAATGAAAACAAGTATACTTACTCTGTTTAAAACCTAAATAGGGTATTCGTTCTATTGGTGTCTTTCTTTCTTTCATGTATTTATAAAGTGCCACCAGGAAGGCCTGCTCGTCGGCCCTACACTCTTCACCAATGGCAACCTTTGGTTTTTCTTCATTGGAGACTTTTTTACAATTATTATGGTTATTCTTCGGTTTGTTCAAGGCTGACCTAGCCTCACATTTCACCTGGAAAAGGGGGAAAAAAAAATAAAAGGCCATGTCAAATCCAGCACAGCTCTGGGATTCCTACAGGGACATAGCTAGAGACATCGTCCACTAAAGTGGGAAGGGGGGCACCCAGGAAACTATCCTGGCCCTGAAATAGCTCCTAGAGCATCACAGACCACGGACGGTAAATTTGTGAGAAGGGCCGGAAACTGTGGTAGGCTTTGGGGTACTATAACCTTGGTCACAACTACTCAACGCTAGACACGAAAGCCATCACACATAGTATGTAAACAAACGGATGCGGCTGTGTTCCAATAACATCTTATTTATAGAAACAGGTGGCCAGTGGGCCATGGTTTGCCAAACTATGCCAGCCTCTTTTAGACTCCTTACCAGCATGTTGATGTGAAACCAGAAACAGTGTTTACATCTGCTGGGACCACTCTCCTGTCCCTTTATACACTTTATTTTCCTAAAGGGTACCAGTGGTTACTGTCATCATGGAAGGAACCCTGCATTCTTAGTAAGAGTCCCAGGTTCTGCACTTTGGATCAAGATGAAAGGCAAGTGCATTTCTTCACAGTAAACTGATCTTGTTGCAACTCTTCCCAGCAACCTGGAAAAACAGGCCAATGCTGGCTGATGTCGGGAGCACCAGCAGAGTCTGCCATCCGTCACCCGAGCATGACACCCAGACACATCCTCAATAGGAAACCAGACACCCCTCTTTCATGAGGGTGCCTAGCTTTTCAGTCAGCTCTGAAAATCCCATAGATGTTAAGTGGCCACAAAGGAAAAAGTAGAGGTCAAGTAAAAACCCAGGAGGAGTAAGTGAAAAGCTTCAGAATTAAAAAATAAATGGTGGTAAATGGGCCACATGGAGCAGCTAACCCCACGATCCCGCCTCACTGCCATGTTCTACAAGAGGCCTTTGATGGTTGTTAAATAATATGCTAAGGTGCTGAGCTGTTTTAACTGTCAAAGGGGGAAGTACAAAGGGTCAAGCTTCGAGTTCAAGTGTGCCCACGGGGAACGAGTAGGTTCCAATATTCTTTACATCTCCCGACCTAACATCAGCGAGGAGAGGATGAGTGCCTGGGAAATATGGTGAATTAACATGTCCCACACAGTCGACAAGGTTTTCCATTTCAGATTCCTGACCCCTCTCTGTCTTTCCATTCAGATTCTCCTTTGCAAGCACTACGAACATAAAAGGCTATGCTTATTTATTAAAGGGAAACATCTCCTCTACAAGGGTTTTCTTTATTGCTTATTCTCTCACATGAACACACCAGTTTAATATCTACATGGGTCCTGAAAAAAATAAATAAATAAAACTTCCTGCACAACTCATTCAACCAGGCCTCTAGATAAGATTTTCATTTTTAAAGAGCAGTGGAAATGGGATGAAAACATTTACCCACGTAGGATTTCTACTTACAGTTATTTTCAAACTTTAGTACTTTGTAACATTAGATTAAGGCGAGCATCCTGGGATACTTTATGTTGTCATCATTTTTCACTGCCAAATTTTAGATTGTTGAGTGTAAAGTTCCGATGAAATCTATAATTTAACAGCTCTTTGAAATCATAAAAATCACTCCAGTTCTAATCTGTATTGCTTCCTGGCTTTTTCTGAGTGCTTACTATGTAGTCCAGCTCTATTCTAAGCCCTTTTTTGGTGTCATCTCCTTTCATGCTCATGACCCTAAGGGCAGGTTATCACCCTCCTATCAGAGATGGGGCAACTGAGGTACGAGAGGAAGAGTAACACGTCCAAGACCATAGGATCACGTCCAGCATCCAGGTTAGTAAGTAGTGAGTTTGGGACTTGAACCCTCGCAGTCTCAGCCCACTCCAGTATTCTTGCCTGGAGAATCCCATGGACAGAAGAGCCTGGTGGGCTACAGTCCATGGGGTTGCAAAGAGTCAGACACGACTGAAGTGACTCAGCACGGCACGGCATGGCTGTGTCACTCAAGGACTTATGGTTTTAAACACTATCTTTTACTGACACTCATAAAAATATTAAGTTGATAGTCTAAATGTTACTGTTCAGCTGCTCAGTCATGCCTGACTCTTCCCAACCCCATGGACTGCAGCACGCCAGTCTTCCCTGTCTTTCACTATCTCCTAGAGTTTGTTCAACTCATGTCTATTGAGTTGATGATGCCATCCAATCATCTCATCCTCTGTCACCCTCTTCTCCTCCTGCCCTCAATCTGTCCCAGCATCAGGGTCTTTTCCAATGAGTCAAAACATTCTTCCAATTAAAACGTGTATCTTATGACTAAGCATTGCAAAACCTATAGCTTAGAAATGTGATTTACCAAGTGAGAAGCAGAAGATAAAGCTAGGTGGTTTCCCGAGTGTAAAGAGCTCCATGCCTTCTGTTGTGTGTCGAGCAAAGGGAAAGAAACCAGTGTGAATGGAGTAGCCACAGTGAGCTGGGAGCAGCACCGGGGGCTTCATACAAGCATCCCCGAGTCCCAACTTACAGAGGAGGAAACTGAAGCTCAGTGAGGTGATGTATTTTGGCGTGTGGCTAGGGTCAGGTAGAACTCGGAGTCTAGAACTCAGATCTCCTCACTATAAACCCTTTAAAAACAGGACTTGATGTCAGCTTTGCATATAAAATCAGGCTGAATCTTAAGTTTGCAGTGATAATAGGCCAGAAGTTAAGGGAGTATGAGCTTTGCCCCTTAGTGTCTAGGGAGCTGCCTCAGCCATGCAGAAGCAACCGGAGAGAAAAGGAAGCATGGAGAGAACACACGAGCCCAGCCCAGAGTCATCGGACCCCTGACGACAGGAAACCAGGTGTAGCCTGGCTGCCGCCTTCTGAATTGCATCCTGAGCCTCAGGGAGCTCCTTCTCGAGTCTGGGGGATTTGTAAGACACGAACAGTAGTTTCCCTTCACAGACTAACTGCACGCATTTCTCAACATACATGAGCCCTCTAGAGGATAATTCTCTTTCTGGGTAGGACCAGGTCAAGTTCCTTGGTACAATTTTTCACACTTAACGGAAACTGTCTCAGCATTTTAAGCTACTGAAATATTACATGGGAGCTAGTCTTCATGTAGACCTCGAGAAAGCCCAGCCTTTTGATGTTAACAGGTAATTACTATAGTCTGTTTTTCCTGACCTGAGCGCCTTACACTTGTCGAGTTCACCAAGAGCTCTGGGGTTTCCAGAGTGATTGAGGAAGTGCTAATTAAAGGATCCACATTTAACGTTTGCAGTGAACCACCACCTATTTGATATTAACCACATCCTTTCACTGGATTGAGCTGTAACTAATCCAGCCTTCAACCGAGGCAGCAGGATGTGCTGAACCAGCAGGAAAGGAACGAGAGTCTAATTTCTATTTGGTTACTAACTTCCTCGGAAATCCTCATGTTCCTCCTCAAGAAACAAGAAGGATATTCCCCGGGGGTAAGTTCTTAGGACCAAATGGGATGAAAAATACTGAAAATAATGAAAGCATCACATTTGTAAAATAGTGAAAGTATGTTTGTGATTTCAATGAAAGAACATACTGCAGTTTCCCTTTCCAATGGTCCTTTTAGAATGTAAGCCACCTGTTGTGTACTTCTGGCCATTGCAAAGTGCTTACAGGAAGTGAAAAGTCATTTGCCTTCTATCAATGGAGGCCTTTCATTTGAGAGCCAGGCTAAGAAGACTTCTCTTATATAAGTCACCATGTGAATAAGTTTTTTGCCCCAGACCTGGATTTGGGTAGGACATGTTCTTGTCATCTTCAGAGAACTGGTAGCCTCTTCTCCATGACTCTGTCATTGTAAAGCCATGACATTCTCAGTCCCTTGGAAAACAGTCTTACAAAGCTAGTTTTCATGTTCTCACTGAAAGAGGGCAAACTCTGGATGGCGACAGGCAAATTAACTTGACCTGCTTTTCCAGCCATGCAGACAACAAACTGAGTGGGTTCTTACTGTGACAGCGCTTTGCTGCATGGAGCTGCAGAAAGCTGGTACTTATCCATAGTTAGAAGTGGTCTGTTTGAGGCACTTCTGAAAAAAACAGCCACACAGGTCTTGGTTAAAAAGCCCAACTGTCGCCTGCAACATTGCTTCCAGTTCAGCAAGTGATCAGATGGTCACAGGCTTGTAACCTCTCCTGTAGTATTTCCTGAGAAGAGACCACTCGAAGACACACCTGCCTTTCGCTTGGTTGTCCTGGCCCCAGATGTGGCTTGTTTATTCTGCAGGGACTTTGCATCCACTCATCAGTGACAACAGAAGCCCGCCATACTTCATAGCTACCAGTCTCTCTCTTCTAGGTGAAGTGGTCTTTCCAGACCCAGTGGAAGCAGCCAAGGCAGGACTGTAATCCAAGACTCCCAAGAAGAGCAAGGCGTTCAGACTGGTCCCTGGGAGCTGACTACAGCGTCACGTTCATCCACTCACCAGTGATATCTGTGATGAAAGGGTGAGCCTCCTCCTTGTAAAGATGCTGAAAGGCAGTGGTGGTGCAGGGCAGGTGGAAAGGGTCACTTAGAAAACCCAGGCTAGACTCCAATTCCTAAGAAGCAGGTGAGCAGCAAATACAGCCTCCAGTTCTCTTCAGTTTTGTGGGTCCCAGTATGAGTCCTGAGCTGCCTTCCATGGAAGGAGAGGTGCTGTTCTTTCAGGTCAATTGTATGAGTCCTGTAAAGCTCCCAGAGGCACACCGTGGTGGTGGCCGCCAGTGACTCGAGAAGGAGCTTCATCCTGCTGGGCTCAGGCGCAGAACATGCTGGGATAAACACAGGACATCACCTTAGAGGTATGGGGCAGGGCTCCAACACGAGACGTTGTCAGTACAAGCTCTGCTGAGGGCTATGATCTCTCTCGGCTCCATCCTGCAGTATCTTGCAAGCCACATCATAGGGAATAAACTGTTCCCGCTGACATCCTTCAAGATCACAGAAGCCAAAGTCCTGGATAGGTAGTTGTAGGGCCAAGATGTCCAAATTATGGGAAAATGTCACCCTCGGTATCCACATGGACTCACTCGCAGAAGGTCAAAGGAATAGAACAAAAATAACTTTAGGCAAAAATAGATTCGTTTTTAGCCAGAAAATATACATTTGTACTAGGTGATCTTTTTAACCCTTTGCAATTTTGAAAGTCCTCAGAACTTCCTGATGAAACAGTCATGCTTGAAGATAAGATACAGAATGTGAATGTCTGTGATTTGCTTCTTTACACTGGAAGAGACGTGGAGGGCATGGCACAGAAACAGTCAACTGCCAGCATAGAACTGAAGTCATGGTTTTCCACATCAGGATCTTCTAGAGCACTTTTAAGTGCTCCCATTTTTGTAAGTTTAGTCCTTGGATCTGGAAATGTGGTGTCAGTTGAATTCTGGGCTTCAATTCAGGTCCTAAAGGGGCTATTGCTATCTTTGGCACAGAAACAACACCTAAACGCAAACACCCCGTAAACGGAATCATGGAAATACAATCCAAGCCCACAAAAGTGAAAAAGATAAGCCTAAAAATATGAAGTGACACTTCACCCTTCTCGGTGCTAAATTCTTCAGGCATGCACTTGCAAGATTCCTAAGAATGCTAAGGCAAAACGGCCCCAGGCCCTGAAAGGAGAGTCTAGAATTTGGGCTTCCATTCTGCATTACAAATGATCTTTAAAAACATATAAATTTCTATACAAGTATATGTATACATGTAAGGACTGGGCTACGTGTCTTTAATCCTAAGGTCAATTAGAGGGGATTTGGAAAAAAAATAACTTGAAAAAAAAAAATTCATTCTAGCCATTTCTAATTCCATCCAGTTTTCATCTCTGAAGCATATTTAGATGAATACATTCAGAAAGAGGATGGTTCATCCAGTCTATTTTTGATACCAGCAGAGTAAACTATGTCATTGTGTCACCTACTATGAAATCTCAGCCTCAATGACGTGGGCGCTTAATCATCTGTCCTTTACCCAACCCTCCAAGCCGGGAGGTGGGAAGTCTTTCTGTTGACTAATCAAAATGCCTGCACTGCCCCCCCCCCAGCTCCCCCCTCAACCCCCGCCAGGGGAGCGGGGGTGGCAGGAACAGGCACAGCAGAGGGCTGTGAATACCAAAGTCAGATTCTGAATTGAAAACTGCCACCAAGACACAGGCGCAGACAGATAAAGAGAAAAAGGGGAAAATAAAAAGATGCAGCAGAAACGAATACCACCATATACTGGGGAACCAAATGACTGTACCTTGGCAACGGATTTGCCATCGGAATTGTTGTTGGAATCTTTACCACCACTGAAAGAGTCTCTTCTTTGTGGGCATGGCTTCTTTTTGCGTGGTCTGCCTTTAAGATTTGGCGCTGAAAACAAATGGAGAACAATTGAGAGGCATTTTCATTTGCGTGGGTTTCCTTATTAAAAACTGAGACACTCACTCCAGTGGCGCCCTCTAATTGTTCCGAGAAATGTACACATCTGCGGTAGCCAAGCCTCCTTTCAGACGTCCCTCTCTGATGGGCTGCGTCTACATAGCCTCTGCACTTCTGGACATGTTTCTCAAAGCTAACCTGTTACACTGGAACACATCTAATTAATGTAAATACAATGAAGCCCTCGGCTTTAAAGGACGATAATAAGGAAAACGCACTTCCCTGTTGTTACACAAGAAACACACACTGGCCTTGAAAGACAGCCCTGAGCCAGGCTCATTCTTTGTGTTTTGTTTTGTATCTTGTTTTCAGAAACCCAAGAGATATGCCAGCCCATTACGGCATCACAGTACTGTAACATTTGAAAACCTCTCTCTTCAAAAGTGGAAAGGTAAGCATTTTCTCAAAGTATGATACAAATAAGTAAGGGAGAGCTGTAGACAGAGGCATTCACAATAATCTGAAAAATATTACCAAATGTATTTACTACACAGTATTTGCAACCAGCATGTCTCAGATCTCAGGGCATCTGGCAGGTACATGTAAGTCAGTATGCTCTTTTTCTTTTCAATATACATATATTTTATGAAGATCTTGAGGGTTATTTAAAATAACGTCCAAAGATCATACTGGAGTTAGCCTGATTCCGTGGAGATTATACTTTTTAAAAGCCACAGACAAGACACAAATCAAAGTTATATCTCATCTTGGATGCTGAGGTTGAATCCCTTTAAGATCCATAAAAGAAGGAGAGGAAAAAAAAAAAAAAGGCTGCTGTTTCTTGAGTGCTGTTATGACTCTCCGGCATGACATGAGTTTTCACATTTAACTTCACCAGTTCCCCAGTCAAGCAAAATTAAAACTAACTAACTAACTGGCTAGCCCTTGAAGAATTTCAAACTAACCAATTACACCCCAAGCAATTTCTTTAAGCCCTTTCAAGGTACCACACTTTTCTTTTAAATTATTATTGCTTTAAGGTATGATTATGGCCATATGAAATCTGAACAACTCCAACCCTCTTAATTGTTGTTAATCTTACTTATGTCATGCAGTTAGCCAGTGGTTTTAGGACACTGTACATCATACTCGTCTTACAAACACAAATAATCCCACTAATTTGATTTTCTACTATGGATAACAGTCTTGCTGTTGACAAAGCACAATAAAGCAGAGCTGCCTTTCAAATCAGGCAAAAGTTTCAAAAGTGGTTTTAGGGCTCAGACTCCCCGCTTCCCAATCTGCTCTCCTCTCATCTCCCCACAATGTCTCTCTGAAAGCGCATCTCAGAAAGCGATCCTGGCATTACCAAAGGGATACAAACTCACAAACAGAAAATCAAGCAAAGAGAAAGCGGCGATTACCCATTCCAGTCGGCAAACATCTGCTTGATGATGTCTGTGCTCATGAAAGCTACAGCATGTGACTGCTCCCCGGCCCCACGTCCCTGAAGTCTCCACTCGACTTGGTGTGGATGTCAGCTTCCCTCCGAATGCGAGCTGCGAGGCTCAGCGCTCTGCTTACAACTCCCCTCCCCCGGCAGCTCCATTACTCATGTAAACACACAGCAGTGACTAGCACGGGGTGTGTGGGATGAGCTCCGAGGACTTGGCTGGAGCTGCCAGACTGGCAGGCAGGGCTCGCCTCTCTCCACCTCCCCGAATGGGGTGGGTGACTTCATCCTGCCTGTTTTGTGGCTCCTGACCTCCTGCTCCCCGGTCAGAGCGTGATGCCACCTTCCATGAACTGATGAGGCCCTCTGCCTGGAGCCAGGGTGGGGACTATTTTGATTTGAGGACTCTCAGTGTAGCACAGAAGTATTGCCACAACTGACCCAAGTGCTAAGACTTTAATGACGGTGAAGGAAGGATGTACTTTCAAGTTCCTTATCAAAATAATAGCCCAGCAGAGAGCAGACAGAAACTGACAGAACTTGAGGTAGGTCTGGGGCATTTCATTAAAAGGAACAAAACAACATTGCCTCTGTTCTAAGACTTGTTACTATGATCTTTCCTTCCTAACAATTTCGGCAAAAAGCATTTAAACCTAAAAGGCATTTACTTCCAGAAAAGCTTTCAAATCCCAAAGGCCTTTTAGACAGAGAGAACTCGAATTGAACAGGCTGTTTTAAATAAAGGCAGAGGTTTCGGGAACTGACGATAAGTCACCCCCAAATCGGGTCTATTTTCTCCATTCTTTGAGCTGCTCTTAGAACCCAGAGAGGCACATGCCCTTCCCCAACAAATTCTGAGAATTACAAATTTAGAACAGGCTAGCACCTAATAGTCTGGTCACACAAACCGAAGCTCTAAGTAGACTCTGATCAAGAGAAAAAGCCTTTTGTTCCTCAGAAGGCAAGTACACTGATATTTCAGGTATATCCCACCAATCCCTAAAGTATCAAATTTGAATACCTCTGTTAGTCTCACCTCTGAGCTCCTTTTCTGACCTTCTGGTATGGAAGGTATCATTGTGTTAGTTCTACTTTAGCTGGCTTATTCTTACACTGAGTCGGAGAGTACTCAATGGCAGGACCATGTCCGATTCATCTCTCTCTGCCCCAGTACCCACCCAGGGGCAGTAATGCCTAATACATTGTCGAATAATCAAGTGACTGCTGGAAATAAAGATGCCCACATATATGCCCTTGGTGTCAAGAGCTAGGCCTGTCAACTTGACCGCGTGTATACCGATCACATTGGGCACCTGTAAATGGCATTGACCTTTCCTGCTCACCTGTGAGCTCTGGGAGCAAACACCAGTAACAGGAATTTACCGTGGGAGATGAGATCTCCCGCAGTGGGAGATGAGCCTTTGGTTCCTGCTTAGGGTAACTGTGTCTGGCATCTCAGTGGGGGCCATGATCTTGTCCCACATGCAATGAGCAAATAAACCGAACACCAGATGTTAAAAGTACTGGGGGAGACATGCAGGACTCCATACAGGCCAGGTTAAGAGCCTCCAGGATACAATTAAGAGAGTTTTTAGATCCACAAGACCTAAGGTGAAGCTTTGGGACAGCAGGGCTGGCTTCTGGGGACAGCAAATATTCTTGTCCCCAAATTACTCTTTTTTTCCTACAGGGTCACAAAAAAAAAAAAAATTATTTGCTAGGTGGGTGAATGAAAACAAATGCTTTATGGTGTGGTGGTGGTCAGGGATGGGCTTACTCTGGCCTTTGACTCTTCTATTAAAGAAACAGTCCACCTCCTCTCAGCTGCCCTGGACCAACTTACACCTGCCCTCTGCTTGACAGCTCAGGGCCACAGACTTACTGAGAGAACCCGAATCCTATAACTCCAGAATCACACCAGCTCCAGCTGATTTAGAGGAGGCCAGTGTCTACCAAGAAAATGATTCTTGGAAGCTAGCAATACATGTACTGACAGCATAGTTGGTTCTAGTCAGTTCTACTTTTAAAAACACAGAGCATGAAGCAATAAATGTACTTTGACGTGTGTATTGTATATACCCACAGGCCAACCCTGGCCTGGCTTATTCATAGAGTTCAATCAGTGCTCTTTGCAAGAATGTTTTTAATATTACCCACAAATATTAATAATAATAACCGATGCTTACAGAGCACTTTTTCTTGCCAATCAGAGCTTTGTATACAACAACTCATTTAAAACTCAAAACAAGCCCACAGTAAGGCACATTTTTTATTATTATCCCCATTTTACAGACCAGGTAACTGAGACAGAAATTATTTTGTCTTACTTCATACCACTGGTAACTGGTAGTAGAAAGCTTCCCACCCAGGCAACTGACTTTATCCAGAGCTCCTGCTTTCAGGAACTTCCCTTTAACATACACACTTGCTGTGTCTTATAACGACGTATTTAGTCTTAACTTGGGCTGGCAGACTCCAAGGAGCTATCCCCAAATGAAAACACTCTCAAATACCACATAGCACAAGAGCGCTATAGCCCATCTCAGGCACCAAACAGCATCCTATAGCCCTGCTGGTGAGCACAGGGTCCCCATCAATCCTGAGCAGTAGGTGATGAGACTTTCACCAAAGTCACAGCGTTCCAATAAAACTTAGAGCACCAAGTACATCACCCCCTTGCAGTGTGCCATCGATGGACTTTTCTGCCTGATCAGTGAATGATGTCTATGGTTTTTTTAAAAAAATATCTTCTCTCTCCGACTGCCCATCTGTTCCTCTTACTCAGTGCCATGAAATTAACAAGTATTCACCACTGTGAAGTCACCGCTATTTCTATAGGTGTTAATCCCAGGAGAAATTGACTACTGCTAGTGCTCCAGGCTACTCTGACATTTAACCCATGTGTTTTGTTTATTCCCTTTTTTAAAAAAAACTCCTTCAACTATTAATGAATCATAGTCTTCTTTTTTTTTTGACAGTAGAGCAAAACATGTTTGTTTTTTTTTTTTTCCCTTAAAGAGTCTGGAAGCTGAGTTGCAGGCACTCATTTATGTATTTACTTCACTGTGGGTTCTGACAAGTTATGTGACAGGCAGTGCAGGTGTGGGAAACTTTCATATTGCAATAATAATAATAAAACAAAGGAAATGTAACCAGTTACTGGCAAAGTAAATTGCTTTTGGCTTAAACGTTTCTGTTTTTTTTCCTACTGTGTTCTTCCTGTCATGACCATCTCTCTTTTTATAACATTTATGCTCTTGAAAATACCACGAAGATAAACTGCTATAAAAGCTGGATTGACTCATCAGTTAACAACTCTTTCTTCTCGTTCTGCAGAGAGGATTTTGTTGCCAACAGAGCTACACAGTCTCTCGAGAAATTCTCTGTGAGCTTCCACTCAGAGATAGGACTTGCTCGTTGGTAGAGACTGGAATTAGGGGAATGGAAAACCAGGCATCATTTTCCTAAGAGTTTGACCCCCAGGGTCAATGTCTAGAGGAAGCCAGCAGAGCATAAACTCATTTGATTTGCAAGTTGTGTGTGTGTTTTTTAAACACTAAACACAAGTCAGAAAACTAAACTCCACAGACTGAAGTATTAAAATAGGACTGGCAAACATTGTTCTATGTATAGTCTGCATTACTGATAATACTTTGCATTTCTTTAATGCCTTTCCCCTGAGCATCTCAATTCTTTGGTACATTTTCTTTATAGACAATAATCTTAAAATACTCTGGCAAGTTTCAGCATGGAGCATTGCCCCAGAAAGCTGGGGCGGGGTGGGGGGACCTACCCTAATTTAGTTATCATTTATTGTGTTCTATTTTCAACGTTTCCCTTTTGACTATTTAGAAACTTCCTCTTTCACTACAACAAAAATAGGATGAGTGTTTTTAAAGTTATTAACATATGAGTAAAAGATTTAGAAACCAAGAATGGCAGAAAGCTTGATCAAAGCCACTCCTGAAATTTATGGGTGTAATAAAAGAAAGGCATTTCACAGATAATCTCTCACAGAATTTCAGTTTTCAAATACTAGGGAAAAAAGAAAAGAAAAACAGAAGCTCTCAGCTCTCATGTTGGCTTTAACTTAAAGCCAACATTTTTGCTTTTAAATTCATAAACGATTCCCTGAAATTGTTTCAAATCCACAGTTACATTCCATATACTCCCCAGTCCACACCTCACAGAGTGGGGCTGGAAAACTGCAGCTGCTGGGACTCAGTGTCTGATAATTCGTTGACTCCGTGAATTCACAAAGCATTAATTATTTATATGGACTTAAGATCATGCAAGTTTACTTTTATTCTGTTGGTCTATAAATAATTTTCCACACTCAACAGAAATGTTTGAGAAGCAACTGTGCTGAGATGCGAACACATCAGGCCATTAACAAGCACAACTCCATCCTGGGGGACTTTCTGGCTTAAATGATGATTTCAGAGCAATAGGCACAATTTAAACAAAATTTAAAAAGGAAAAAGCTGCAAAAGTGATATCATGTCCTATAATTTTCCTGATCGTTTCCTTTTTAAGAGTAATTTTTTTTTCTCTCAAATAAAGGCATTAATAAAGTGAGTCCAGAGTTGTGAGGAGTTCCCCAGGTGGCACTGGTGGTAAAGAACCTGCTGCCAAAGCAGGAGACCTGGGTTCAATCCCTGGGTCAGGAAGATTCCCTGGAGGAGGGCACGGCAACCCATCCAGTATTCTTGCCTGGAGAATCCCATGCAGAGAGGACACTGGCGGACTACAGTCCATAGGGTCGCAAAGAGTTGGACATGATTGTAGCAACTCAGCAGCAGCAGTTGTGAACTGAGGCCAGCAAGTGTTGTAAATGTTAGTCACCCAGTCGTGCCCGACTCTTTGTGACCCCATGGACTGCAGCCCACCAGGCTCTTCTGTCCATGAAATTTTCCAGGCAAGAATACTGAAATGGGTTGCCATTTAAGCCAGCCTCAAATGCCCTCACTCTCAAATGCCACCCAGACCAGAAAGCCTTGAACAGGGTCCGAGGGGGTGTGCCCCAGGGGAATGGTCACACTCGCTACTCTGGATGTCACGGCCACTTGGAGTTTCCAAGTTTGCTTCAGCCCAAGCCACACCTTAATGTTGCTTGAACCACAGTGCCTACTAAATACAATTAAGCATTTCCAATGAACTACACTCTCACAGAACCCAGGTCCTCTCCTACCACCTGTGGAAGGGTAAGCAGAAGTGTTATGAGAAAGAGGATTGGAGAAAAAAAATAATAAGCAGGCTTTATATGAGGTCCAGGCACTTTGGCTCTTTGTCACTGAGGTCCCTAAGAGTCACTAATGAGAGTGGAATGTATTATTGCATTGGCCATACCTGGACTGCTCAGGCAACTTAAGTCCAAAACAGTTGTGGACTTCATTGACTGCTCAACAAACCATGTAAGCAAACACTTTTGTAATGCCTTCCCAACCTGCCCTGTCTTACTCACTCCTGTTTCATACTTGTGAATGCTGGAGCAATTGTTAATGCCTCTGATCAAAGTTTTAGTAATTTCATAGGCATGTGATTTGCATAGCTATTTCCTGATCCGCCTTCTCTCTGCCCTGGAGGTCTTCATTTCTCAGAAACACTTAACAACACAGATTACTTTACTTCTCCCCTTCCCCCAGCCTGTAAATGGAACTTGACTTGCTAGCTCATCTGTATTGCTAATTAGTCTGAAACCATGTGACTCTGTGCATTCTTGCCATTAATGCAGGAGCAAACCTCTTTTTCACTCAGGTTTTACCACCAGTGATGGGCAGATCTCTATCTTTATTTCCCCTCTGTGCCTTGAGGGAGGAGACAGGATTTAAATGACCGAATGCTATCTATTTGTTATTCCAAAATAATGTAGGGAATTCTAAAGGAATGTAGAAACATTCTGGAGGTCTATGATAGGTATGATAGGCACTGGGCCAAGAAGGAAGGGATCATAGTCGCTTTTCACCATCACTTTGGTGGGCAAAATCTAGGAGCTAAATCAAGGTGGAGAGTGAGGAGAGATTCTGGGTCTTCAGAGTACTGACTCTTTATGGAGAGAATTCTTGAAAAGGGGAGATGACTGAAATCAGTGCCAGACCTCTCAGACTTTGGTCCGTCTAGCGACCCACAGATTCCGCCAGGGGGACCATCTCAGATGAAAAAGCCCCTTCAGGAGCTGTAAGGGGATAGAGGCAGCGGCTCATAGCCGCCCTGCAAATGGTTATTCATCTTTGGGATAATGGAGTCTATAGACCATGGTATCAGGAGCCTATGGAAAGACTGGAATTCCAAATATTTTGTAAAGAGACATCGGGGCAGAGTGGGTACCTGAGGGCCTAGCTTGCTCCTCAGACTGCACACAGAGGATCCCGTTTCCTCCCCCAGCTGCAAAGTCTTGTCACGAAGTCACAACTCCAGCAAAACTAACAACTGGACTCTCAAATACCACAGTGGCTCAAATGTGACTTTCACATCTACCTCGCAACTCATTTCTCCTGCTATTCATTTCCCCAGATGTCAGGTATCCATCAGCCAACTCCAAACCCCCAGCTCCTCAGTTTAAATAAAAGGAAAGATCATGCTGGATGTTGAGGGAAAAAAGCTGCATCACAACTACTACACTTAGAACAAATGTATTGTCTCACTGCTCACTGTATCTGCTTTCTTAAGAATCTGAAATAACTCATGTCTGCATTTTTTGATAACTATTCAATATACACAGATTTAAATCTTTCTTAATATAATTATCTGTAATATCAATAGAATATTAACTTAAGAAACTAGTGCTTTGTTTTAGGCTATTTAAAGATTCACTCTGGAAATGGTTTTAAAAGACATTTTGATGGCTATAATCTATGAAGTTTATAAAGACCTCTTAAGCATAGAGAATTAATCTTTGTCTCTTTTTCTTTTTTTACAATCAATAAACCTGCTTATTCTACTCCACGATTGATACGTTCTATGGGGTCACCATTGTATGTGACAGCACAGAAGTGAAAGCTACAGTTTTGTATTGAACAATCTCGCAAGGAGCAGTAAATATCAAAAGAATTCTTAAAGTCACATATAAACAGAACTTTCTTGTTCAGCCATTTCTCCAGGTTTGGATATGAGATATTCCATGTTCAACATTAAGGATAATTGCTTTGCTACATCTCTAAAGAAAACATTCCCAACTTGGAAATAAGTAAGAGAGATTGTGTGTGTGTGTGTGTGTGTGTGTGTGGATTAACATGGAGATATTTAACTTATTATAGACTTGGACTTATAGTATAGGCTTTTCACTTTTTCAAACACATAAGGACAAGTAAAAGATCATCATATAATAGTTTCCCAATTTCTTTTTAAAAATCCCGAAAAGAATTTGTGCTGAAAGAGGATTTTTCACTCTCTTCATGTTTTTCTACCATTCAGAAAGAATAATTTAAGAAGTAGGATGTGTGCGCGCTCAGTCGCTAAGTCATGTCCGAGTCTTTGCGACCCCACGGAATGCAGTATGCCAACCTCCTCTGTCCATGGAAATTTCCCAGGCAAGATTACTGCAGTGGGTTGTGATTTCCTTCTCCAGGGGATCTTCCCAGCCCAGGGACTGAACCCACACCTCCTACGTCTCCTGCACTGTCAGGCAGATCCTTTACCGCTGTGCCAGCTGGGAAGCCACAGGAGGTAGGATAGTTTCCGAGAATTCCCTTGAGGACTCGGTGCTTTAACTGCCAAGGGCCCAGGTTCAGTTCCTGATGGCAGAACTAAGATTCTGCATGCCACATGGTGCAGCCAAAAAGAAAGTGAAAAACAAGTAGGACAGTCTCTTACTTAGAAGCAAAAAGGTTACTATTCCTGTTTGTCGCTTCTCGGAGCCCACAGGTGGCAGAGAATATGTGTGCTGCAGCCAAGTGGCGTGAGGAGAAAGGGCCTGGGGGTGTGTGTGGAGAAGTGGCAATACGATCCACAGTGCCTGGTGGTATATTAAGCAAGGTCAGCTTGTTATAACCCAGTGGGGTCAGCTAGGGAGCTCAGCTCCTGGGAGTGAGAGGATGTCACACTGCAGGAAAAAGCAGAAAGATACCCATAGGAATCTCACAGTGAACATGGAGAACACACGGAAAATGGTTCACTTATTTCCGTGAAAGCTAAAAAGTTTCTAAGACTGTTTAGAGTTGCTCTGTCCAGTACGGCAACCACTATCCACATAGGGCTCTTGAGCACCTAAGACATCTAGTCCGAACTGAGATGTGCTGTAAGTATAAAATACACACTAAGTTTCCAAGAATACACAAAAAATATAAAATAGGCCATTACTAACATGTTATACTGATTATATATTAAAATATTTTAGATACACTGCATTATATTAAATGTTATTAAAATTAACTCTACCTGTTTCTTTTTATCCTTTAAAATGTGGTTACTGGGAAATTTTAATTCACATATGACTTGCATTATCTTTCTCTTGGGCGATGTTGGTTTAGTCAACAGTTCAATGTTACTCTTATAGATAGGTCCTTACAAATGTGTGTTAAAAAGCAGGCAGAGTAAGAATAACATCTGAAGCTAAAATAATAAGCAAAAAATCATGATTCAAAGTTTCAGTACAATCTAGACTTTTATTCACTGTTTTGGAGGGTAGTCATGCATAGATGTTAGTATCTGAACATTTTGCCAAACCTGAAATGCCTCCTTTGTAAAATTCAAATCTGGTAATCATTGACTCAAAGGAACTAAATGGCTCTGATGAAAATGTTATTTCATTAACTTCCTTAACTAAGAAGCCAAAGCAAATTTTAAGCTTTGACATCAGATTTGGAGAGTGAGAGAGTGGAGGAAGGGGAAGAAAGTGAGAAAAAGAGCTAATTTTTTATTTTCCTTACTATTCTTTCCTGCTGCCAGCGTGAGCTGGGCGTAAGGTAAGTCATTTGCAAACTGAATAAGAGAAAATAGATTATGAGTGATTTTGACTCACTGGAAAGTAAAAGCTTCTCCATCACAAATTCTTGAGTAGGTTCATGGTCTGGATGTGTTTTTCTTTTTGGAGTTTCATCTGCCAGTAAGTAGAGAGGCCAGATACAGTCAGGCCCAAAGGCAAGGGCGTGGCCTTCATCGCTCTCCCAAGGTACTTGAAGTCCCACAGCTTCACATGACACAAAGAGAATTCTTTGAAGAATGAAGCTCCAATAAGCCCAGAAAAGTGGACAGAACAAAAAGGTTTGAACTCTAGGGGTTAGGAGAGAAGATGCATTCTTTTCCCAATCTTAGCACCCAAAAGACTAGGGGGCATCGCCCTGAGAAGAGGGCTGGCCTAGGTCTCATCCTCCCAAATAACTTGTTACAGTTGCTGAATTTAAAGCCTGTCCCCTCCCCCTCCTCCTCTTTTGATCCTGTGGCAGCAGCAACATAGAAACCGACCTAGGGGAGGAACAGGGTTCTCCAAATATAACATGCCAATCAAAGGGTTACACACCTGCCTGGGTTCTTTTATAGAATTCCCCCACCCCCTTTTTAGGGTTCTCATTATAAAAATAAAAACAGCAACGGTAGCACTGGAAATAAAGTTAGGAAATATTTTCTTTTCTTAGAAGGCAAGAGTTGACATAGCATTTAAGGCAATGGCATGCAGAGAGATTCAGACTAAAATCTCCACAACATCAACAAAATGTGTAATGACAATTATTCATTCCACTGTCTAATACTTGTAATAATAATTTTTATGGAATTATTTAGCAGGTTCAACTTACATCTAGGGAAGCAGTCTGCACACCTCTGGTATGTCTCTGATATCTAACTGTAGCAGTATTTGTCTTTACCCTCCAAGCTCTTTTATAGCACATGGTATACATATTTCAGCATCCAACATTATTAACTCATGACCAACTGTCAGTCGATGGTTATCTAACACGTGGGGTCTCCACACAAGGATTCCTTATTTGGGCAAAAGCTCTTGTCTGGACCAGTCTGTCTATATTTTCCCTCAGAAGAACTTTATTTGGATTATTATGCGCTGTTAGTGGAAACTCGGAGGCTGCATGTGTGGCAACTGGAAGGCGGGGAAATAAATCCTCAGCAAGTTAAAACACTTAGCTGATATTAAAACCATTTCTGGCTTTGTTAGCTGAAAGGAAACTCTCGGTTGCCCTCTTGTGGCCAATCTATGTGATGTGGTGGGAAAACCATAAAAACCCAGAAACTAACTAGTTTAATCAAATTCAGGTAAGAACATTCAGCCTCGACAGAAACAGTCGCAAATCACAACCTCATGTTGTTTTATGCGTGTCAGAATTTATAGTTAGCAGCCCTCCTATGTGGAGAGGGAAGGAGGATGAGGGGAGGGGCTAATATGGAAATTAGAAATCAGTCTTTCTAGAATACAGTGACTTCACTATATTTACAACCATAACTGTTATATGTGGTAAATTGATTTTTATGAGATTTAGAACCTTAAAAAAAATCAGGCCTACATTTTAAAAGTTTCTTCATAACCAAAAATAGACTGATGTTCCAACTGGCTTGGAATTATAGGAACCAAGGAAAGAAGCCTGAATAATTCCCTAATATGGAAGAAAACCACTTTTTTTCTTTTTAAATGAGGAACAGTTTATTTGTTTCTGACAATGGGCAACATATGGAAACTTGGAATTTACAGAACAAGTACAGGTATAGAACTTATCGTCTAAAAATAAAATTTTATAAAAATCTGAACTCCAAATTTAATCATCAGTTACTCGATTTGGTATTTAATTTTAATTTTTGAAAACACCGTTTAAATAAAAATTCTGCTGTAGGCCTTTCAACAATTTCCTGCCTAACAGGCCCATCCCCAAAAAGCAAACAAACCTGGTATTAAAACAGACTGAGCAGCTTAAGAAAAAGCTGGGGGCAAAGTACATGAGAACATAAACTATTTTTCATCTTATTACCAGTAAACGTACCATTTCCCTCTTTTATGTGTCTTCTCTTCAGATAAAAGCCGCTCCTCCAACCAGCATTAACAAAAACGTTCTGTATTTTTAATGTGATTTTAGGGGCAGATTAATCTTAACTTGGCCTTTCCGCTTACACGTGGAAATTCACTGTTGCAACAACAGTTGCTTGGTTTTGTCTTTGAATTTGCAAAGTTCTTAAAGTAATTTTACTACAAAATTAAACAGCTGTGAGTTCTTTAGCAAACATGATGATTCTTGTTCTCCTTTGTACTATTGTGCAAGCTGAAATACCCTTTCTTTCATGTCTTTTTATTCCAAAATGAATTCCCTAGTTAGCCTTGTTTAGCTTTAAAAAATATAATGAAGAAAGGGGGTGGTGTTTGCTGACCTCTGAAATTCATCAGCATTTAAGCATGGTAAGTTTACACAAGGTGCATACTCAAAAGGGCTTTTGTTTCAGTCCCATTATGGAATGAAAAATGATATTCTGCCCCAATATAATGCCAATCCTTGTGTACCACAAATCTGTCTGCAAATATTTCTGTGGAGCAAGGGATCTTAGGCCTATTTTGCAGATGAGAAAACTGAAACATCAGTTAATGTTGAGAGAGTGAGGCACGAGGACGTTCACAGAGGCTAGAATTAAATTTAGAATTTGACTCTTAGCCCAGGACTCTAACCACGTGAGGGCTCTGACTCTTTGGAATCAACAGAAGAGCAATTTTAAAACATTCTTTTGACGTTATTAACCTCAGCCTCAGGGCTCTGGGAAGTGGGGGCGGGAGGGGGGGGAGGGGGAGGGGGGCGGGGAGGGGCGGGGCCTGGAAACAAATGGAGCTGCTAGGTGACAGCCTCCTGTGACACCACTAATAAAGTGGATTATTTGATCCATACCACCATATCTTCCAGGAATATTCAGAAGCTTAGCAATTCCCTTTGCATCTTAAAAAATTAAAACCAAGATTTGAGTGCTAGTGTAGGCAGCCTTCTAAAATATAGACCCAGAGAAGATGTGAAGTGCAGAAAGTGGCCTGCGGGTTTTCTAGTGGATCTGGAACCAAAGATCACCGCTAGGAGCTGTGATGGTGGCAGGATTCTTCATTTGAGTAATTTAAAGAATGATGAAGTTCCAGCGGAAGGTGAACCTCAGATACCACTGAGTCCAAATCCGGATTCTACTTGTCAGGAAAGGGAGGCCCAGGGACTGCAAACTTCCCACAGTCATACAGCTAGCGGCAGAGCATGACAGACACCCATGTCTGCTGGCTGCAAGGGACCAGCAGTGGTGCCTTGGCAGCAGATGGCTTTGCAACGGGCCCCGAATACCTCCTCCTGGGTCTCTCTACGGGGTGAGCTCTGTCATCCCAAGACCACGTAACTAAAACACACTTTCCAAGGAACTGC
This sequence comes from Budorcas taxicolor, assembly GCF_023091745.1. NCBI lineage: Eukaryota > Metazoa > Chordata > Mammalia > Artiodactyla > Bovidae > Budorcas > Budorcas taxicolor. The sequence goes on from NC_068914.1 coordinate 27,596,078, forward strand.
AATTAATAAAGTCAAATGGGAGCTGACAAGGACATTCCCGCTGTGTTCGAATGCCAAAACACACAACTGAGAAAGCTCACTTGGAGCATACGACCGTGGGTCCTCTGGCGGGACTTCTGCGCACCACACTCCCAGCTGTTTGCTCAGACCCAAATGGGAGGGACTAAAAGGAAAACGCTCACGAAGCCAGCAGGGCAATACTCGGCATTTGGCGTCAGCGCCTGCCACCTGCTTGCTTTTGCTGGGCTGGGCTGAAAGCAAGCCCAGGGGCCTCCTCATGTGAGGAAAGACTTTGGGAATTCAAGACCTGCGGGAGACATGAACCACTGCCCACCTTACCTCTGAGCATCCTCGTTACGTTCCAGCAGTAACAAAGGCCCCAGAGGTTCCAGGCTCTTCACGTGGCTCCACACCTGTGCTCCACACCTGAGCTCTGGCAACCATACCCTTCCTTCTTCACCTCTGTCCTTCCTGCCCCAACCTGTAGTTGTTCCCCTAGACTTGCATTGGGAATTGCATCCCTTAAAACACTTCCTAATTTTCCACATCTCCCGCTGGGGGAGTTTTTCTTTGTCTGTAACTTCTAGATCAAGCATGCTTCTACCCCAGCACCTGGCACCCTGTACTGAAATCATCTGTGGGTCTCTCTGCCTCACCAGACTAAAGAGATGACATCAGTCTTAGTCACAGCGGCGTCATCATAGTAGATGCTCAATAAACATTTACAGAACAGTTGACGATCCTATTTTGAAAGCAGTGTATGGTACTTAGTGAGGGTCTAGTAAATGTTTATTAAATTGCACTGACTGCTGATTCAATGAGAGAAAAGAAATATTTCTGAAGAGGGGAAAGTGGCTGGGCTGTTCACCTTCCTGCCTGTAGCACCTTCCCTTGGTCACAGTGGCCATTAATAAGGGGGGGAATATGCATTCACATTTTAATTCCCACTGTGTAACTTTGAGACCCAGCTATTGTCAACCACTTAAAAGCTTAACAGAGACTTGCCTTGTCTGTGAAAATCTATAAATCTGACTTGTTTTGCCAAGACCCTCCAAGCCCACAGGATGATGCTGGCTCTACTGGAGAACCTAAACAGGGTGAAAGAGAGCAACACGGAAGAGAAACAAAGTTCTCTGGGGAAGATGGCACACTGTCTGGTGAGAACTTCTCTTTAATAAAACCCCATCCCTGCAAAGCTGCCTTAAAAAAAAAAAGTGTCCCTGCAGGCCAAAGTCTCGGCAAATCTATAATGTAGAGATCAAATTTAAATTCTAATAAAGATTTTTAACAAAGATCAATAAAATAGGAGATTGATCTGCAGTTAAAAGTTCCCAGTAATGGGATAGCCTAGAAATTTCATAAATAATGCTTTTATCTTGATTGCAAAATAATCCCCTGCCACAAAAACAAGGCAAATCAAGGTAGGAAATTGTTCAGCGGGAATTAAAATGTCACACTTTACACAGAATAAAGTATTGCAATCACTAGGGAAACACACATTGCAAATGTGTTAACACAAAATTACATACATCACTTAATTATATAAGTGAATAGCTCCTTGAGTAACCCATTAGCTAAACATGTCGGGTTGCGGTTGAATATATACATGCAATATTTTTAGCACAAAGGGGATGTAACTATGTCAGGCCTGGCACCATAAAGCCTGAGATGGCAAGTGCTATTAAACTGAGATGCAATCATGTTGAAAAGGAAACATTAACGAACAGCAGACAATTGAGAAGAAAATACAGTGAGCTTGTGTTCTACTACATGTGCTTCCAAAACCTTATATAACTACTCATTGTCTATTTCATCTGGCTTGGGTCCCGGGTTTGTTCTATGTGATACTAATTTTATAATAATAAACTGCTACACCAGTTTTATGAAATCACACACACGCAGAGAGGTTGCAAGATGACATTACATATGATTATCTGTGCCAGCAAAAGACACTGTTTTGAAATTAAACCCAGTCTCATTCAAAATCACTCACTTTGTTTAAAGCATCCCTGAGAGTTGGCTTTCTAAAAAAGGTATACCTTTCACAGAAGGCTGGTGAAGTTGGTAAACCTGTTGCTGGATCCCCAAGTTTCATAAGGAAGTTAAGAAAGCAGAGGCATTGAGAGCAGATAGTTCTTCATAAAATTTACAAACCAAGCAACTGTATGACCCCGGGCAAGTCCATCTCTCTCTGGGGTTGAATTTGCCCATTTATCCAAAAAAAGGATTGAACAGTTACGACTGGGAAAGACTATGAATGAGATAAAATGAGACACCGTAACTAGCACATTGTCTGGTATTTAGAAAACAGTAATAAACGGTGGACTTCATCATTATTACTATTACATGCAAAAGACTCATGAAAACACATCACTTCAAGCATTTCAAGAGGCCAGTAGTTCTCTAGTGGGTGTGTTATTGACACAGTAGAAACACTTGAACCCTTGGCATAGAAGTAAGCAGCTTACAGAATGCAAGAAGGAATAAGTGCAATGAAAGCCGGAGGATCACTCGACATCTGGTATACCTCAGTGGAGGCTGAATGTTGTCCACTCTGGCTGAGTCTTCCAACACAGAGACAATAACCAGAGGTTGCTAAAAGAGAGGATGTCTTGGTGATAACTGATTCTATACTGGGGGCAAGATTAAATCTCAGGACAAAAAGTGAAGAAAGGAAATTGCCACACAGTGAAGTGTTGCTAAATAGGACCAAATTTTTTTTTTTTTAAGAGAGAAATTGGGAGATTGAGATAGACATGTATCAAATAGATAAGTAATGAGAACCTACTATATAGCTCAAGGAACTCTACTCAATTATCTGTGGACCTAAATGGGAAAGAAATTCAAGGAAGAGGGGAATACGTGTTTACATGTAACCGATTCACTGTGCTGTATAGCAGAAACTAATACAACATTGTAAAGCAAGTATACTCCAATAAAAAAAATGTTTTAAAAAATAAATAAAAATGCCAAGCATCTTCATTCTCTAAATTATCATTGAACCCTGATCCCTCCCAGGTCCCCTGAATCCCCTATGTCTTGAAATCACCATACAGAGGCCTCTGCACATTGTAGGAGCTCAATAAATAGACAAATATTTGAATGGAATTAAATATGATAGGCCAAGAAAACCTACTGTTTATAAGAATCCCAGTATAGACAGATCTATGAGAAGGCTGAACTCCAGATAGAATCCAGGGTTTTTCCTCTGACATTTTCACCAGAACATTCCTATTAATCAAATACCACTTTAAACAAGCCACAGTACGGCAAAAGAGCAAGTTCTATCCAAACAGAAGTTAATGAAAGTCACTTAGAAAGAAAATAAAATCGTTTAAGAACAAGTATTTAAGGTCCTGATTTCTTACTGGCCAAACCAAGTCCTGGTTTAGCTTCTAAGAGCTAATATCTGTGGATTCAATAAATACTTGTGGAGTTGCCATCACATGCCTGAAACTGTGCTAGTCCAGCTGGGGATAAAACAGCACAGTTCCTCACTTTAAGGAGTTCTCATATTCATTAAATCTGAATAAATGTCCTCACTCTCCATGCCTCCCTCAGTTCCCTCATCTATATAACAAGACAGTTTCATTAAATAAGACTGGTTCACAGACCAAATTTGCCTGGTATCGTAGTTTACTTAGTTTGTAGCTTTTTAAAAAAAAATTTTATTGATCATCAATTGAAAATCATGAGATTTTTCACATTGAAATTGACATGCCTGGCTCTTCTTAAAGAGTTGAGAGCTCTGACAACTGTGGGCTCTTATTCCCACAAAACAACGAACTGGAGCTGAAAACCAGCTGCTCCTCTAGGCAGAGCATGGCTATCTACTGCTTCCTGATTTCCCATAATAAGCCCCACCACTCTTCTCCCTCTAGGTTCTGCTGACACCTCTGGGCACCTGCATTTGTGACCCCTGATATAGAAGATCCGAGAGGTTGTTTTTATTTAGAATAACATATGACTATGAGAGCCAATCACTGGTATAAATCAGTGACCTGAAGAGAAGAGGTTAATTCCTGGATTAACCCATGTTCTTTACCTAGTGGTCTCAATCCAAAGGCTGCAAGATTCCAAAATGGGTTACCCAGAGGAGGTGTTATAATCTTCCTCTTAAGTGTTTTCCAAAACCGCATTATCTACACATCCACATGGGATTAGGCAGGAGGCAGCCGGCCTGAAGGCAGAGAAGTGGATCAAGCTATACTTAGAGGTTCCTCCTGTATCTTACACATTCCCTCTTTGCATGTGATCAATATGAACAGGATATTTCAGTGGGTCTCTAAGTATGCCAAATCATATCTTGTTACTCTTAAGGGATGTCTAGCCTGATTCCTGGGGGATCTGCTTTGAACCTGGTATCAGAAACCTGGTCATTTCAGCTGCAACAAACTGTTTTTGCTCTTCATTCATTTTTAGACCCTTTGCACTCCAAAAATGCTTCTTGATGGTTGCTAGGCAACTTTTGTTGAATACATGCAAGAGGCATTAATCGTGTGAACATTTTTGAAAACACGGGGGGCGGGGGGGAATTGTTTAAAACTGACGACACTGCCATACCTAAAATAAAACATTTCCTCCTCAGGCTGCTGTCCAGAATAGGGACACTGCAGGCTGTTGGCTTCTGTATGTCTGGAGGTAAGAAGATCCATCAAAATTGGTATATATAGAATGGATAAACAACAAGGTCATAGTGTATAGCACAGGGAACTATATTCAATATCCTGTGATAAACCATAATAGGAAAGAATATTTATACATATACACACACATACAGATATATGTACAACTGAGTCACTTTGCTGTGCAACAGTTAAGACAATATTGTAATTCAATTATACTTTAATAAAAAATAAATTAAAAAAGGGAGATTCACCAAAAATTACCCATCCATACTTCTCCGTCTCTTCCATCATCCATCACCAACCTCCAACTCACACACATATATATATAGCTTCATCTCATAACAAAGTCTCACTCATAGGATAATTGGGACCTGTCTTATCACATACTTTCTGCTTTTCCTGTTGTGTGGTTCCTCACTGATTACATTTTTCCTGACATGGGTATTTCATACTTGCATGTCCTCAGGGCAGGACAACTTGTGACTCTTCGATTATTACATCTAGCTTTAGAACCCACTAAACTTATCATAGTGCCACCATCTCTTTCTCTGACCCAAATGGAAACAGCAAGAACTCTTCTATTTTCCACATCAAAGACTAAGCTTTCTGCTGATGCCAAATGCTTTATGTTTCTTACCAGTAAACGTAGATTTCGCTTCATACTGGTTTCCTCCCTCTTTTATTATTTTCGACATTCCAACGTCATGATCAAGCTACAGAGATGTAGATGTGTATGAACTGAGTCAGATGTCTCAGCTAAACAAGGGGAGAACTTGTGGTAAGGTGATCTCTTTCTTTTGTTGGATATTAAATGGAGAAAAATACTTTTCTATCAGGATGCAGTTCTAAGGGCAAACTAAGCTAATTACATACTCTTTCCACTATATGGTTCACACAGGCAACGAGTTTCATCCTCTGCCAAGTGGAGACAATGATTCAGGGCTCAGATGAGTGCCTGGCATATAGTGAACAGCATATAAGCATCATCACCATCCTTCTCATCATTATTTTTGGGTTTTATGCCCTACAATTGTCTTCCCACTATTTTTTGGTCAAGTATGCTCCTGTTGGTTGTTGGTTGATTCCAAGGAAAGATTGTCTTCCCTATGAAATCAGTTTAGAAAAACATTGAGGATGACAAACTTAAAAAGAAAAAAACAGAGGCTGTTATAAGCGATAAAAAAAGAAAAGTGTTGAATAAATACCTCTGATTCTAAACTTTCCAGTTGACTTGGAAAGCCACCAAGATAAGGCGAAGTGGATAGCCATTCCCTTTTCCAGGGGATCTTCTCAACCCAGGGATCAAACTCAGGTTCTCCTGCATTGCAGGAGGATTCTTTACCATCTAAGCCACCAGAGAAGCCCAAAGTCAACTATATTTCAATAAAATTAAAAATGAAAAAGTAATCTAGAGATGACTAAAGGGGATGAGAGGTGCTAAGGTTATACGGAAACAATACATTTATGTAAGGAACTCGAGGATCCTCCGATTTTGTTATCAGAGAGAACCCTGGAAACAATCCCCTGAGGGTACCAAGAGATGACTATAATATCCCCTTGAGGTGTGTAGCATCATTACTATCAATTTAAAAATGAGAAAACTGAGCCTTAGAAAGGTTAAGTAATTTCCCAGGAGCACAAAAGGTGGTGAGTAACCGTGAGGGGAGACTGAGACCCCGACACTCATGTGTCTTCACACCATGCTATCTGCTTCACAGAGCAGCCTACTCAAAGACCCTACTGAGGAATAGATTTTTGTTTCCTGAGATGCGGGGCAAAGAGGAGAGAGACTGTAGAGCAGAACGCAGTGGCAACTGGCACACAGTTCGCAGGCGATTGCTCGCTCAGTACTCTAAACTAGTGATACTCTGCTTATGCAAGTCCTTCCAGCTAAGAGAGAAACAAGCCCGAGCTCGTTCATCCTCTCTGTGTCCCTCACATCATTAAAGAAAGCTCTTCTCAAGCCTAGTTAAGGTAAATATAAAAACAGAATTAAGAACTGTTTTCAAAAACATTTCTTGGGCACCAATTAGCCTTACAAGGGTCACCAAAGAATCATGAGACAAGATTCTTGCTTTCCAGGGAAGCAGAATTGAGTTCGTTTGCTGCTAGTCAGAACTGAAATATCTTTTCAACATTATGTTGGTTTCCTAGGATATGTAGGCTATATACTAGGTCCATGGGTTCCCAAGACATTCCTTGGCCCTACCCTCACAAGGCTGAGGTTCTAACATGGAGAACAGAGGGATAGGGTAAAGTGGGTGGGCAGATGTTATCAATAAGCAAGAGGACAAGCTTTGAGAATACCACAGGAGTGCTGAAATCATGGAAACATCAGAGAAGACTGTTCTTAGGAAGTGGTGTTTAAGCTGAGATCTGCAAGACAAAAGAGCCTGGCCAGTTTGAAGGGTGAGAAAATGACACGGTTTCTTTTCCAGGAAGGACATATGCCGAGGTTTAGAATCAAGGGATAGGAAAGCAAGGTCAAGAAACTGAAAACAGTCCCATATTGCCCAGCTGGACAGAGCATAAGGGGAGGGACCGATATCCTCTTCCCTGTCTCCCTGAGACCAATGCATCACCATGCCAAACACCTTCTACACTGTAGATCTTCACAAGCCACAGAGATGGATCCGAAGAGGTTGGTGCAGGACTTGTGACAGGAAGGGGCTTGATGGACAGGCAGGACAGGAGAGACGGAGGAAGCGAGGAGACCACAGACTCTGTTTCCTTCCCTGCTCTTTCAGTTTGTATTATGGACACAGTGGGAGATGAAGCTGGCTGCCCGCCCTGCCAAGAGCCTCCTTACCCTACTCCCTGTATCCAAGTCTACATTTCTATGTGTCATCCTCGGTGATAAAAGGCTCACAATTACTCCTCTCATTCCCCACTAGCCATGTTCAGCTCCTTATGCAGGCTGATGATGCCTGTTTTAATATGTGATTCTTCATTTATTCATTTCCAGCCAGCAAACAATTTTTAATTAGCCTGCTCTTCATTAAAGACATGGAGCAGGTTATTAACGAGGTGCATCTTTGGGTCTTTAAAAAGAGTGAAAAAGACATAGTCAATCTGTGTGTCATGTTTAGGGGTTTAACTGGTATTAGTCAACATCTTTAGAACAAATCTCATCAAGTTCCATTTTTAAGCCCTGACTCAACTGACAATCCCACAAGGCAGAAGGGAAGAGTGGGATTAATATATTAGTCACTTGTAAAACTTGCCAGTCCCTTAATTATATTAGTTGCAGTAAAATATTCCGAGGAATAAATGAAATTAAAAAAATAATACATATTTTCCTCTCTTCTATTGAATCTGAGAAGGATTCACTTGGTTCTATCACAGCACTTACAGCACTATAATTTAAGTGTCTACTGAATCCGAGGGAGCCCCCAGGAACATGTGTGTACCTCAAAGGTCAGCACTATATTGCGTTCCTTGCTTTTCTAGTCCCATATCCTTACATCGGGCTACATACAATGACAAAGCTGGTTATCGACACATGTTGGTTGGCCATATGGATAAATGAACAAACCACCTGCTCTCCCCACAAGAATGTGCTAGCACATTTCTCAGGAAAGAGGAAAAGAACCATGTAAGCTCCCCCTGAGATGTAGGGGAAGGCCTCTAGGTCACACCATTGGGCAGTCCTGCCTTGGCTACTTGTTCTGTGTGGTTCTGTTTCTTGCAACAGGGATTGGGTATAACTACCCACCGCGACTCTGCCTTCATTTCAGTTCAGTTCAGTCGCTCAATCGTGTCCGACTCTTTGCGACCCCATGAATCGCAGCACGCCAGGCCTCCCTGTCCATCACCATCTCCCGGAGCTCACTCAGACTCACGTCCATCGAGTCCATGATGCTATCCAGCCATCTCATCCTCGGTCGTCCCCTTCTCCTCCTGCCCCCAATCCCTCCCAGCATCAGGGTCTTTTCCAATGAGTCAACTCTTCGCATGAGGTGGCCAAAGTACTGGAGCCTCAGCTTCAGCATCATTCCTTCCAAAGAAATCCCAGGGCTGATCTCCTTCAGAATGGACTGGTTGGATCTCCCGGCGGGTCCAAGGGTCTCTCAAGAGTCTTCTCCAACACCACAGTTCAAAAGCATCAATTCTTCGGCACTCAGCCTTCTTCACAGTCCAACTCTCACATCCATACATGACCACTGGGAAAACCATAGCCTTGACTAGACGGACCTTTGCTGACAAAGTAATGTCTCTGCTTTTGAATGTGCTATCTAGGTTGGTCATAACTTTCCTCCCAAGGAGTAAGCGTCTTTTAATTTCATGGCTGCAATCACCATCTGCAGTGATTTTGGAGCCCAAAAAAAATAAAGTCTGACACTGTTTCTACTGTTTCCCCATCTATTTCCCATGAAGTGATGGGACCAGATGCCATGATCTTAGTTTTCTGAATGTTGAGCTTTAAGCCAACTTTTTCACTCTCCTCTTTCACTTTCACCAAGAGGCTTTTTAGCTCCTCTTCACTTTCTGCCATAAGGGTGGTGTCACCTGCATAATCATGATGGTGTGATCACTCATCTAGAGCCAGACATCCTGGAATGTGAAGTCAAGTGGGCCTTAGAAAGCATCACTACAAACAAAGCTAGTGGAGGTGATGGAATTCCAGTTGAGCTGTTTCAAATCCTGAAAAATGATGCTGTGAAAGTGCTGCACTCAATATGCCAGCAAATTTGGAAAACTCAGCAGTGGCCACAGGACTGGAAAAGGTCAGTTTTCATTCCAATCCCAAAGAAAGGCAATGCCAAAGAATGCTCAAACTACCACACAATTGTATTCATCTCACATGCTAGTAAAGTAATGCTCAAAATTCTCCAAGTCAGGCTTCAGCAATACGTGAACCGTGAACTCCCTGATGTTCAAGCTGGTTTTAGAAAAGGCAGAGGAACCAGAGATCGAATTGCCAACATCCGCTGGATCATGGAAAAAGCAAGAGTGTTCCAGAAAAACATCTATTTCTGCTTTACTGACTATGCCAAAGCCTTTGACTGTGTGGATCACAATAAACTGTGGAAAATTCTGAGAGAGATGGGAATAACAGACCACCTGACCTGCCTCTTGAGAAATCTGTATGCAGGTCAGGAAGCAATAGTTAGAACTGGACATGGAACAACAGACTGGTTCCAAATAGGAAAAGGAGTACGTCAAGGCTGTATACTGTCACCCTGCTTATTTAACTTATATGCAGAGTACATCATGAGAAACTCTGCCTTCACTTATGGAAAAGCCGTTTGGAATCTGGTCCCAACCGAAGGAGAGGAAAAGGAGAGAAATGAATGCTATCACCACCTTATTAGAAAGCTACCCTTCTTGAACTTACTCATATTTCTCCATTATCCATTCTGAGGCACAAGTTAGAATTTACAAGACCCGGGTCTTTGGTGTATTTTCACCAGACACAAATACCTCTTGAACATCCACAGAATGAAAGACATTTTGATACATTTATCAAAATATCAGAAATTCTTCCAACTTGCCAAAGTTAAAAATGCAGATATGCTTTTCCTTTGCTCAGTCCCACTGTTCCTAAGTCAGCCTACTTTGGAATGACCTGCTTGATTATACATATCAAACTTAAAGAATTTATATAAATATAGGCACCACTATATGGTCCTAAGTTAGTTCTGCCTATACTTCTCAACGTGCAGTGACTTGATCAAGACTGCTGTGTATTTAGCATGTTTTTCTAATTATACCTGTTGTAATATCGAGCGTCTATTGCCGGAAGTACGCAAGCAAACACAGGTCATCTAGCTAATTTCAAGGCAACACACGCCAACTATGGAGACAGTATCAAGACCACAACGTAAGCAAAAATGCCCAAGCTTGTTACAGAGAAATTTATAACGAGTAAAGGAAGACAGACCAATACAGATTACCTTTCCAAAAAGCCTTAGAAATGTGCCCAGATCTTCCCCACTCCAAAATCTTTCAAGATGCCCTAGTCATTCCGCTCAAAATAATGTCTCCGAATTCTATGGCCAAGATAAAGAAGTTCCTTTACTGTGAGATTTATTGCGGCAAAAAAACATGGCACAAATGAATCACAAAGATGTAAGATAAGAACTGTGTGGAAAACACTGTGATAGATGACATGTCTCATCAAATATGATTTTATGTGATCGGTTACTGTATTGCCCTGTTTAACTGATTTATATACACTTTAGGAGGCTTTTTACTGTTCAGAATGTAATTATATACTTTATAATTGAGTACATAATTGATTAATTGCAATGTTTATGGTCATTTCAATTAGAAGCTGGTTATCAGGCTCATGGTCAGAAACCTACCTTCCCTACCTTTCAAACACTGTTTCTACAAATAAATGAATTGTACTTAACCTGTGAGACTGCTTACAGCACTTTTCCAATATGGCACTTGTATGTAATAACCAAGAAGGTATCTTTTCTTCGGATATCTGTTCCTAGGTATCTTTGGTACAGGGTCATTTGTAATATTTTTAAAGTTCTCTCCAGACAATTTCAGAACAAAAAAAGAATATCAACATAGATGATAGTTTGGATCAGTGGAAATTCATTCAGTATGTACCCATAATTTTTTTTTTTTTGCATTTTCGGCAATTCTGTAGCTTTTGTGCTCTTTAAGAAGAACAATAAGAAGTTAATCTCTCTCTTTAAAGGAAAAAAAAATCAGAAAACATAATTTTGTCAAATCTCCTTCAAAGGAATTTCTTTTCTAGCTTCTTATCTGTTCAAAGCTGCTTAAGATATGGTAGTCAATATCAATCAGGAAACATTTGACCCAAAGAGATAAAGTCCGGAGGTATGATCGTTTGATGAATGGTTTGCCCTTATCAGCTTGTAATTGCTATTATAAACTCAACAGAAAGGTTCCCTTCCACTCTCTGCACTGAAATAAGCCTCAAAGAAAAAGGAGTGGTGGTGTCACCAGGAAACCTTAGGTGGTGAGCATGTGTGGCAGCCACTGGCTGCCACAGATGTTGTGTTAGTCAAAATAAAGTCTCTGAAGGGCCACATTTTATAGCCAATGACGCGTTTTCACATACATTATTTCTTTTAATCTAGACAGCAATCTCTGGTGTTTGTAGCTCTTATCATGGCCTATAATTCTCTTGTGTGGGTGCATGTGTGTGATTTTGTATATATTTGCTTACCATTCACATCCTTAGATTCTAGTCTTCAGAAGGGCAAGGGACTTACATCTGTTTAATTCATTAAGTTTGGCTCCAGATCTAATGCAGTAATATATATTAAGTTCTCTGTAAATATATTTGTTGAATTGATGAATGGTAACCTCCACCAAAAGAATAGTGAGTGGATGAAGACACTCTGTGTTGAAGGTGGTTATCTCCCTCGTTTTATTTTGGCCATGCTGCAGAGCTTGTAGGATCTTAGTTCCCCGACCAGGGGTTGAACCCACACCCCCTGCAGTGGAGGTATGGTGTCCTGATCACTAGACCATCAAGGAATTCCCTATCCTGCTCATTTTAAAGCTGAGGAAATTGAGGCTTGAACATGAAGCTGCTTATACAGAGGGGGCAGACACTTAAATCATATCTTTGTATGGAAGTTGCTGAGGATGCTAAGAAGTCTCTTATCTTTATCCAAGACACAAAAGAGGTGAAACAGGTATACCACCAACTCCATCTCTGTGATCTTGATCATGACTACTATTACTCTTATTTTAAAACTATCATATCAGAAGCACAGTTCTAAACATTTCCCATACATTATCTTGTCCAATCCTTAGGACAACTATGGGAAACTATCATTGTTGGATACAAGATGAGAAAACTCAGTAAGGTTGACTAACCTAACAAACAACAAAATGAACAAGAAAACAGACCAAGAATTAAACCTGGGGGTAAATTTCTTAAATATCTACTATCTCACCTAAAGGTGAGTACACAACAACAATCTTTTGTGAGTACACAAGCAAAGAAGTGGCGGCTTCTTTTTTAAGGGCCACGAGAAACATCCCATCGCTAGAACACAAGAGTAGCCGCAATGGCTGAACCAGGAACTAGTTTATTCCTGATTTTTGCGTTAACACAGGCCACAAGTTCTAATACTGCAGTTTCTGCATTTGTGATAATGGGCTCATATTATTTCCCTTCATCCACTTAGAGGACTCCTGGAGGGACAAAGAGAATCACGTGTACCAGTTAAATGCTACTGTGACAATTCAGACTGGAGAAGAAAATGGCAACCCACTCCAGTATTCTTGCCTGGAGAATCCCACGGACAGAGGAGCCTGGCGGACTACCGTCCATGGGGTCACAAAGAGTCAAACACGGCTGACTGACTAACACTGTCACAATTCAGAAGGGAAGTGGGGCACTGGTGTGAACAATTACCCATAAAGTTCTCATAATCTCCTACCAAAGGTCTCCTCTCTCTGAGATTAGTGTCTTTATATTCTGTAGACTATTTCACTCAAAACTCCACCAGCCCCAGTAGGTTCTAAATGCCAGGTGCTCTGACTGCCTTCCTGTAGGGGTGAGATATAAAGTCTCATCAGGTTAAAAGCTACCGTAAACACAAATGTGCCAAATGGTGAGAACATACCTAAGTCTTCTCTGTCCTCGTCCAGTATTTTCATTCCTCTGGTATAAAAATGTGCCTCAAAATGTAGCAATGACCTGCCTATGTTTGTATACATATGTTATTTGGTCAAGTTGGTATGAAGAGGACTCTATGCATGTTTACACGGAACTCTGAAGACAGCAATACTTCTAGGGCTAGTCAATTTTATATTCTGAATGATGGCTAAAGGAGCTACCGTGGGGAAGAGATCTGTCACTTAGGGAGCGAAGAAACCATGGACAATCTAAACTCCTGAGTATTTAATAAGTATCAATACTTTCAGATATTTGACTGCCTGCTAACCCACTACTTCAATGACCATGTAAGAGCTGTCCATTATAAGGAGCATGAGCTGGTCAACATCAGTGGACAAAAACTCTCAAAACAGTCTTCTCTGAGTCATCCACCAATGTGCGGTTCTACTATACCTACTCGGTACTTGCCCCAGTGTGTTGAAAGTCCAGGCAGGAGACAGAGTTAAACACAGAGGCATGTCTCTTTGGCTTGTTTACCATTGATCTAGAGACCTCATTGAAATGCTTAAGAAAATGGATGGTAATTTAATGACTGGTTCAATGGGTTTGGCTACTTTTCTCAGCGAACAAATTTAACCTTGTACTCCAGTTGCAGGAGATCTCTGTGGCTTGTTCACATTGAGGTTTTTTTTTGTGGGGGGTGGGGTGGTGGGGTGGCAGGTTGTTTAAATTTTGAGTTAATTTCCTTGCCAGAAGGTTTATTTCCAGCTCCTTTGTATCATTTCAGTTCATTATAAGATCCAGGGCATATTTACCCAAAGAAAACACATTGATTTTACTACTCCTCTTGTTCAGTTCAGTCTCTCAGTTGTGTCCGACTCTTTGCGACCCCATGAATCACAGCACGCCAGGCCTCCCTGTCCATCAGCAACTCCTGGAGTTCACTCAAACTCATGTCCATCGAGTTGGTGATGCCATCCAGCCATCTCATCCTCTATCATTCCCTTCTCCTCCTGCCCCCAATCCCTCCCAGCATCAGGGTCTTTTCCAATGAGTCAGCTCTTCTCATGAGGTGGCCAAAGTATTGGAGTTTCAGCTTCAGCATCAGTCCTTCCAATGAACACCCAGGACTGATCTCCTTTAGGATGGACTGGTTGGATCTCCTTGCAGTCCAAGGGACTCTCAAGAGTCTTCTCCAACACCACAGTTCAAAAGCATCAATTCTTCAGTGCTCAGCTTTCTTCACAGTCCAACTCTCACATCCATACATGACCACTGGGAAAACCATAGCCTTGACTAGACGGACCTTTGTTGGTAAAGTAATATCTCTGCTTTTCAATATGCTATCTAGGTTGGTCTAGGTTTCCTTCCAAGGAGTAAGCGTCTTTTAATTTCATGGCTGCAGTCACCATCTGCAGTGATTTTGGAGCCCAAAAAAATAAAGTCTGACACTGTTTCCACTGTTTCCCCATCTATTTGCCATGAAGTGATGGGACCAGATGCCATGATCTTCGTTTTCTGAATGTTGCGCTTTAAGCCAACTTTTTCACTCTCCTCTTTCATCAAGAGGCTTTTTAGCTCCTCTTCACTTTCTGCCATAAGGGTGGTGTCATCTGCATATCTGAGTCCTCTTGAGTAGTCTCCAATTTTGAGACCATAGAGGCTAAACCTTTGCCACCAGGTACTTCAGCCAATTAGCTGAGCTCATAGCCCTGACTCGAGCTTTAGAGCTGGGAAAAGGAAAGAGAGTAGCCATTTACACTGACTCCAAGTAAGCCTTCCTGGTGCTACATGCACATGCTGCTATTTGGAAAGGAAGAGGCCACTTGACCACCCGAGGGTCCCCAATCAAATATGGTGATCAAATCCTTAGGCTCTTGGAGGCAGTCCATCTGCCCCCTGAGGTTTCAGTCTCCCTCTGTAAAGGACACCAAAAAGGGAGTACGGAAGTGGCACAAGGGAACCAAGCAGCTGATCAGGCAGCTAAAAGAACACCATTGAACAACGACCTAATGGGGTTGCCACCTTAGTTCCACAGACTAATTTGCCAGAAACTCCTTCATATACTGAAGGTGAGCCTTTTAAAGCTAAGAGCAAGAGCTTTCAAGATCATATGGGGTGCTTCCAAAAGGAGGGACTCCTTTTTCTGCCTGGGAACCTCCAAAGGAAGTTGGTTAATTCCTTACATGCCACCACTCATTTAAGGGAAAAGGCCCTACAAAGATTACTAGAAAGGTCCTTCAGAGGAACAGGCTTCCAAATGACTATAAGGTAAGTGGTCTCCTCTTGTCCCAATTGCCAATTAAAGAACCCCCAAGGAGCTCAAAGACCCCAGCTGGCCCAGCCTGTCCAACGACGTGGGACCTACCCAGCAGAGGACTGGCAAATGGACTTCACCCAGATGCCAGTTTCTCAAGGGTATAAATACCTATTAATCATGATAGATACATTCAGAGAATGGATTGAAGGCTTCCCCACCCGGACTGGGAAGGCTGAGGCTGTGGATGCTGCTGCTAAGTCGCTTCAGTCATGACTGACTCTGTGCGACCCCATAGATGGCAGCCCACCAGGCTCCACCGTCCCTGGGATTCTCCAGGTAAGAACACTGGAGTGGGTTGCCATTTCCTCCAATGTATGAAAGTGAAAAGTGAAAGTGAAATCACTCAGTAAGTGTCCAACTCTTTGTGACCCCATGGACTGCAGCCTACCAGGCTCCTCCGTCCATGGGATTTTCCAGGCAAGAGTACTGGTGTGGGTTGCCATTGCCTTCTCCAGGGAAGGCTGAGGGGTTGGTTAAAAAAACTGCTCTATGAAATCATTCTGAGATTTGGTCTCCCCAGGTCATTACAAAGTGACAATGGGACATCACTTACTTCTAAGGGGTCGCTAAAGCATTGGGCATTACTTATCATCTCCATTGTGCCTGGAGACCTCAGTCTTCAGGAAAAGTAGAAAGAGCCAACCAATTCTTAAAATCAGTGATAAAAAAGATAACCCAGGAGACCTCCCTGGGATGGAAGGAGGCTTTACCAATAGCTCTCCTCCGCACCTTTATTGCCCCTAAGGGAGAGGTTGGTCTCAGTCCTTATGAGATGCTATACGGAAGACCTTCTGTTTATGTCAATGACCTCTTCCTAGGTCCAGAGGCTCAGACCCTCCAGTCTTACACCATGGCCACTGGGCAATTCCAACAGGATGTACACTTGTGGGTTGTCAACCAGGACCCAAAAGCTTCTAGAGTCACCACTATATGTTCCAGGGACTCAAGTCCTAATTAAAGTCTGGAAAGATGGGTCCCCAAAGGCTTGACTCCAGCCCACATGGAAGGGCCCCTACCCTGTAATACTTTCTACCCCCACAGCAGACAAGGTACCAGGACACAACTCTTGGATTCCCTGCTCACTAGTCAAACCATGGAAGAAAACAGAAGAGGACACTCAATACACCTGTGAGCCCCTGGGAGATCTCAGCTACGTATTCAGGACTACAAATCAGTGCCATTCTAATGAACACCCCCATAATCTGGTTGCTGGGGATAAGATTTCTCAGGGCAGCTCTAAAGAGCCAACACAGGTTGGCAGGGGTTGTACTCCAAAACAGATGACAGATCTCCTGATCCCTGACCAAGGAGGGACTTGAGCCATCTTGAATGAGACGTGTTGTTTCTGGGTAAATACCTCTAGCTAAGTTAAAGAAAGTTTCACAGTCCTCAAGAAAAACATTCAGACCATACATGATCTCAAAGAATGAGCTGGAGAATTCTTGGGGTGGCTACAGTCCCTCTTTGGGGGATCCTTCTCCTGGCGAGGAGGAATTTGGAGTTGGCTAGGCTAGAAGAAGCACAAGCTGGAAAAAAGATTGCTGGGAGAAATATCAATAACCTTTTAAATGCAGATGACACCACCTGCATGGCAGAAAGTGAAGAGGAAATAAAAAGCCTCTTGATGAAAGTGAAAGAGAAGAGTGAAAAAGTTGGCTTAAAGCGCAACATTCAGAAAACGAAGATCATGGCATCTGGTCCCATCACTTCATGGCAAATAGATGGGGAAACAGTAGAAACAGTGTCAGACTTTATTTTTTTGGGCTCCAAAAATCACTGCAGATGGTGATTGCAGCCATGAAATTAAAAGACGCTTACTCCTTGGAAGGAAACCTAGACCAACCTAGAGAGCACATTCAAAAGCAGAGACATTACTTTGCCGACTAAGGTCCGTCTAGTCAAGGCTATGGTTTTCCCAGTGGTCATGTATGGATGTGAGAGTTGGACTGTGAAGAAAGCTGAGCACTGAAGAATTGATGCTTTTGAACTGTGGTGTTGGAGAAGACTCTTGAGAGTCCCTTGGACCTCAAGGAGATCCACCCAGTCCATCCTAAAGGAGATCAACCCTGGGTGTTCATTGGAAGGACTGATGCTGAAGCTGAAACTCCAATACTCTGGCCATCTCATGCGAAGAGTTGACTCATTGGAAAAGACTCTGATGCTGGGAGGGATTGGGGGCAGGAAGAGAAGGGGACGACAGAGGATGAGATGGCTGGATGGCATCACTGATTTGATGGACATGAATGTGAGTGATCTCCAGGAGCTGGTGATGGACAGGGAGGCCTGGCGTGCTGCGATTCATGGGGTTGCAAAGAGTCGGACACGACTGAGTGACTGAACTAAACTGAATACCCCTACTAATCTCTGTTATCACCATATTGATTCTGCTTATGATTGCTCCATGTATTATCAATTGTCTAATCCATTTTGTCTCTGCTCAGGTCAACAAGCTACAACGTACAGTGCCAGTTCAACAAGGATATATAAAGCTACGGCCGACCAGGGAAAGTATCACTCACCCTTAGATGGACACTGCTATGAGGACTCTGAAGCTTGAGACTAGCAAGAGGGGGAGGCCCAATGTCCCCTACCATCCGAGTTCAACAGGATATAGCCAGAAAGACCTCGACAGCCCTATTCCCAAAGAACTGGGCCTCCCATCTCTTGAGGGGGGAATGTTAGGTAGGTAAGAATAGGAAAAAGGAGTCCAGAATGGCAGTGGCTAAAAGGGAGGAAAAAGCCCGTGAAACTGGAACAAAGGAAGGTCTGAGGACTGGAGTGAGGACCTCAGGTAAAACCAATAGCACTTCTGGCTAGCGCAATTTACATAGGGCAGGCCCAGGGGAGAAGAAAAAACATATAAAAAGATGAGCCAAAATTGGGCCAGGGGCCTCTCTTCTCTTTGGGTCTTTAGGTTTGTCATGTCCTCATGCCTCAAGGATGTATTTTCCTTTACTTTCTAAATAAAACTGAGCTGTAACATGGAGCTGTAATGCTGGTCCGTCTGAGGGCTATAATGCTGGTCTGTTGCTTCAAATTTTTGTTGCGATGAGACAGAACAGAGGAAATTACAAACTCCCTGACACTCTGATGAAGGACCTTGAACCCTATCAAATCCAGAGACAGCAACAAATGAGGGATCATGGTGGTTGTGACATACAAGTAAAGCGCTGAGGTTTTCAAAGGACCCCATTCCCTAGAGTTAAAATAAAGAGAATGTCCCTTAGCTGGAAACCCATGGGCTTCTAAAGAACCTCCTCCACAGAATGGGTTTTAGAATCTCAAGAAAGTGGTGTTTGGGGGATTATAGAGCTCATCTTACCAGGGCTTCCCTGATGGCTCAGGTGGTAAAGAATCCCGCCTCAATGTGGGAGACCTGGGTTCGTTCCCTGGGTTGGGAAGATCCCCTGGAGGAGGGCATGGCAACCTACTCCAGTATTCTTGCCTGGAGAATCCCATGGATAGAAAAGCCTGGCAGGCTACAATCCATGGGGTTGTTAAGAGTCGGACGCGACTGAGCAACTAAGCACAGCACAGCATAGAGGTGAGGGTCCAGTCCACTGGACTAGACCATATAAACTCCATTCATATCACAGAGAATCTTACTTCAGAAAAAGAAGAGGATTAGAGAGCATGGGGCAGGAAGAATTGCCCTGAGGCTGCCAAGCTACTACAATGATTACAAAATGTGAAATTTATAAGCACTGAAAAGAGCTATGTAATATTGGGGCTTATTTCTCTCTCTCCTTAAAAGGAGAAAATTACAAATCACTGATAACTCCCCCTCCTCTGACTCCTCTTTGTATTGTGTTATTTCCCAATTACTGACATTGTGGTGATGCTGCCAGTTTCTTAGAGGCTGGCTAGAAAATATACGGACTAATTGTTGAGCAGAACCAGGGAGGTATTGGCCCCTCTGGTTGTACTCTGTTATACCTACACCATGGGGTTTGCACAGCTCCAACTCAGGATTTAAAATGCTGAAATAAATTAACTTCTTTACTTAGACATAAACATCATATCACACCCCAGAAGGGGCCAGAATGGACGTTTCTGGTTTACACATTCAGTCCAGGGCAAAGAGGGAGAGATACTACTTCCCTGTAAATATTGCTAACCATAATCTGAATTCTCTAATTTCAGAAACCCACTCCTCCAACAGAGTAATATTTATAGAAAATGAAATTTGGGTTTTCAGTTATGCCAACTCTCTCTTTCATATTCAAATGCTACATATATTCCAGAACATGTTTACAGAATTTTCCCATATTTCTAAATAAATACACAAAAGAAGTCCTGAAATATACACATTTTAGAGATGACTCTGCACACACCAACTCTTATTCCCAGATGTTTTACATTCTGAATTTCTCAATAAATGAATAACATGCTAGGAAAGCAAACACAGGCTGACAGTATTTAGTCTAAGTTCTTAAACCGGTATAACATGTGGAGCTAAAAATAATTTTCAATAACTATATTTCAGTATCAGCAGTTATTAAAGAATTGAAAACGAGCACTTGTAGGATTTGCACCGATTCTTGCAAACGTGGTCTCTAGGAAGGTTTTAATTGTTTTGGGTTTCTCACAACCACATGGCAGCAACAACTCTTCTATCTTTTGAGTTTTATACATACACATATATTCATGTGACAAACCCATGATCCCAGTTCACTGCCACAAGAACTCATTAACAAGCCTCACAGCCCCAAGTCAGTTCTGCAAGCTCTGAACCAGTTCCAGAACAAGGGCTACAGCAAATGGCAGCCTGGCCTTTTCACTTCTTCCATTTCTTAGATTTAAAAAAAAAAGCAAAAGAACTTCCAATAACTGCTCCTTTCATACCTTTTATCTCCTTTATAAATTGGTAATATTCACTCATTAAATCTCAAACTTTGCTACATTCTTATGTAATGCTTAATTCTCTTCTTTCTCTGGGGTTGGCTTGTGAAATGTCTTTAATTAAAAAAGCTAAAAGCACTCTAAATCTGGATGGCAGACTCATTTCCAGGGCATTCAGGCATGTTGTCTAATTTTAAAACTCTGACAGGATACATGTAAATTTATGCAAGTTTCATAAAAGTCACAATTTCCTCCTTGAATTCAAGCTAAAGAAAATGCCCCCAAGCTCTTTTCAAAGCTGTTTGTTTTACTGGAAAGCTCATTTTGCCTATTGTGTTGAAGGTGATTATTCTAAAGAATGTCCAATGTCAGAGTCCCATCAGGCCACTGAGAATTAAGGAGTTATATTTCCCTACTAATGATCAAATAGGCCCTTTGATCACTATTTTATGGCTCTTAGACAGAGTGGGGAGGGGAAGGGAAAATATTATCATGCAAATTATTTTGGCTGACAGTAATTAAGAAATTATATGTTAAAAAAATCAGTAATTGTTCACATGAGTCATTAATGTGTTTTCATTCTTTGTAAAACTTTCTGGCACGCCCTTCCTTTCTTGCTTTAAATAAGCAGGGACTGGAAAATATGCATAGTATTTGGAACCCAGGGGAGTGACATACTAATTCAAAGTTTGCTTGGAAGTGTAGCTTTGTGGAAACTCAAACGTGTTCCCCTTCTTTTTATTTTTATCACTCTTAACCCAAGACTTCTCTCCAGGATGTTGGGGTAGCCTCTTTGAACAGTGAGGCAGGGTCTTCACTGGGCTGGACTCTCCTCATGTCCAGAAGACCTAGATTTCTTCTAGGAAATCTAGAGAAAACCCACCAAGTGGGGGAACCAAACCCAGCCCAGCCATGGGCAATTAACCAGTCTTTGCTAATTCTGTTGCTCCCTAGAAGCAAATCTTCACTCTGAATTAAACCTTGGCCAAGGTTTGTTTTGGAAAGGTCTTAAATCCACAGGAAAGAGACGAACAGTGAAGGCTGAGACAGGCTCCCTCCCCAATAGTTGGGACACCTTCGAATGAACTCAGGTTAGCTTACAAATTGTCGATCCCTAAAAGAGCACAAACTAAAATTACACTTGTTTTTATTGAAAGGCAGCCTCAAGTGCTGACATGTAGTGTATGACATGTGATACATAATAATACTCTTAAACTAGTTCTGACATAATATCTCTGGCGGCCTAATAACCACAAATGATTGCTTTAGTTAAGAACTAGCCAGAAGCAAAATAGATCCATGTAAAAGTAGCTCGAACCATAAATACCTCAACAATATTTTATGTCACTTTGTAAAAGTTAAAGGAGTCATAATAATTAACAACAAAAACGCCATGCTCTTGACTATTGTGCATTGGTTGTGAAAGGTTATTTCATGGTCCCGAGGCTGCCAGTGCCGTAAATTATGCAGGCACCAAGAAGCATTAAGGAGAAATAATAGCAATTTAAACGAAGGCTGACGTAATTCATGATAAACAGTCATTGGAAAATATTACAATGTTGTCTTTTTTGAGTGGGTTTAATCAGAAGAATGTGACCATATTCTAACATAAACCACTTCTCTTTTCCATTGTGCTCGCACTTGGAATGTTGGCACTCACCCTAGCGCAAGGTTCTTATTCACAATAATTGCTGAATCCAGAGCTCTAACACCTCCAGGGAACCTAACAATGTAAATTTGGTATTCTGATTGATGGAAAGAGCTTCCAAGACAAAGCTCAAAAGCTCTGGGCTGCCTGGTGGTCCAAGAGAGGGGCTGAAATTTGAGATGCATGTAGCCAGGATACCCTAAAGAACACACATCCGAAAGATGGCTAAGTAATGCAAACACTGAAGAATGACTTTATTGTCACGTCCTATAGAACCTTGAGATGTGGTATAAATCTGGCAGCTGTTCTGATAAAAGCAAATCTTTGTCACAGATTGTTCTGGGTGAACTGTAAGTACACCAACACGGTCAGAAGTAAACATGATGATGGAGGTTAAATCTGCTAACAGTCAGTAACACAAAATATCACCAGGTCAGGATCATAAGACATGAGTTTAAGTTATGGTGGCCGAGCAGATGTTCATATCAGAACCCATACAAATAATTGTTACCTTTAACATCGGGGGAGGGGAATTTTGTGCATAAAAACTGATTAGGGGAAGATTTGAAAAAAATAAAAAAGCTCAGGAACATGGCAACATGGAGACTGGATAATATTTACCTCTTTGGAATTTACCCATCTTTGGGAGTGTAAAGAAAATAATGATATTGCTATTATAACTGCAAAGCCCTCCGATGTAGAGTTCATTTAAAAGGTTTTAAGCCAACTATTGACTATCTGTGTTGATGAAGGAAGGCACGGATAAAAGAAAACAGAAAACCCAACAGCTTATTTTTCCCACTGGTTTCTTTCATTCATGATCCATTCTTTCCAAAGACCATTAAGGGCAGCAGAAGTGACTTCATTTTTTCTTCCTCTTCTTTTCTCTGCCAGCCTTCGGGTGGAGGTGCTACTGAGCTGGAATAAACTCAAAAGAAGGCAGAGGGGACCTTCCCAGGAAGTCAGGGGCTTGGATAATCTACAGAGTGGGGCCCCTGTCCCTGATAATCAAAAACTAATCGCCACCTCTCAAGATCATCTGAAATACCCATCGTATAGCAGAACAGACCATTCTGGACTCTAGACCTCTTTTTCCAACTTAGTCTATTTAAATAGTCCCAGGGGTCAAATATCTGGCCACTCCTTTAAAAATACTCTTTCAAAATATGATAAATGGCTGTCTTTGGCATGTAGACTAGTAAAAATGTATTTTATCTCCTCTTACCACACAAACCTTACTTTCTCTAAATAGCCCATTGCGAACATTATCAGTAAATTTCGCTCAGTGTACAAATATTTTATGTATTACAATGAGTAGCAGAACGCAAAACTTGCAAATATTTATTTTTAGACATATGGGAAAAAAAGCAATTAGAGCTAAAAATGTGAAGAATGAAGAGCTCACTTAGAAGCAATTACATTGGACATGCAAACTGTTCTGCCATCAAACTTTGATTCAGATGCTGTGGAGCATATTAAGAAATATAACTTGCACACACACAAAAAATAAGATATTATTTCACAACTGAAAATATCCAATCACTATAAACAACATCTGCGGGTCATTAATAACTTACTCGGCAGCTGAATTAGCCAAATAAGAAGTGGCCTGACTCAGAATTCCTAAATTTCTATTTTTGGAGAAAAACACAAAACATGACTTGTATGCACAAATACAGATGCACCCTGGATATTTTATGTGAGTGTGCAAGTGTGTATAAGCAAAACGGTGGATGTGTGTACACACAGCGAGGCAGAGGCTATCTGTGCATTCATCACTACCTCCCCCTTAAGTGGTGTCCTGTTTTTGTTTTGAGGAAGTTTAAAATTGGAATATTGAGTTCCCTCTCCTTGCTCTGAGCCTTGTATGTAATTAGCATATTTTTCAGACTGGTAAGAATCTGACCATAGGCAGCATCTGAGAAGTTTTCCATTCCAAACTATTACAAAGCCTTTTGTACATAGCCTCATAACATGGTTTAAGAACAGGCATGCTCTTCAAATATACCAGCCCTAAGAGAAAAGAACTAACAATTTTACTGCCACATAAGCCACTGTACTGAAACACCCTAAATATTTATACTAACAGTTGAAAATAGTATCGG
Source organism: Budorcas taxicolor (assembly GCF_023091745.1). Classification (NCBI taxonomy): domain Eukaryota; kingdom Metazoa; phylum Chordata; class Mammalia; order Artiodactyla; family Bovidae; genus Budorcas; species Budorcas taxicolor. The sequence continues at coordinate 27,620,181 of NC_068914.1, forward strand.
AGAACAATGCCAAAATATTTCTTTTACTCATTAATAGCAGCAGTCTTTGGGAAGACAGATGCCAAAAAGCCAGCACTTTTCTAATTCACTGGGCCTCATGACATGGTCTGTTACTATAGGTTCCACAAGGAGTCAACAGACTGGTTGATTTATAGGCAAACGAAAACAGTCTTTAAGACAATCCATATTTACATTTAAAAAAAATCTCTAAAACATCTCTCTGAAAAGTACCAAATTTTGATTGTAAGATGCACAATTCTTTTCAGATTTCAGTTTCTCCAATAATTGGTGGTCTCCCAGTCAATGGTGTCTCACAATTATGGTGTTTTAATTCCAAGCGGTACATGTAAAAATAATCTGTATTACAAACATATTGTCTTAGATTTGATGAACTACAGTCCCAAGTTGTTTGGTCTGTATCAAGGGTCAGAGGATTCTTCTCTTAAGGGTCAAAGCGTAAATATTTTCAGCTCTGTAGGGCATGCTCAACTCCGCCACTGCAGCACCAAAACAGCCATAGATAAGACGGAAGTGCGTGAGAGTGGTATGGCGGTGTTCCAATAAAACACTATAGCGCAGCAACAGGCCAGATGTGGCCGTGGGTATGGGACTCCCTATGTAAACCAGATAGTCAACAGCACCTGATGAGAATGGGCCCAGCGGGGCACGTACATAGAACATCAGGCCTGATGCTATTCCTGTTGAAGGCACAAACTCATCCCAGTGGGCACAAACTCATGCAGTCTTCCTGGTCTAACAACTCACCTGGAGCGGGATATCAGGACAGGCCAGACAAGGCTGAGGCCACTGACCACGTCTACATTCACGTGAGTCACCAAGTGGACACTGTCCAGGGTGGGGAAGCAGGGTGGGATGTGCATGTGCAGAATGTGGTTGCTGACCCCCGTAGGAACATTGTTTTCATCATTTATGTCAAAAATTTTGCACACGAGTTGGATTCTCTAATTATTATTTAAGTAAATTAGAGGAGTCAGCAGTTTACTAACAAGAGCAGCAGGAGCACCCACTGTACAGTCCAAGGAGCTGGGTTCAAATCCTTGGGAGCTCGGCGGGATGACTTCCTTCAACACCTCTGAGCCTCACTTTTCTCATCTGCAAAACAGGGATTACAACACCTACCTCCAAACATGGTTGCAAGAATTTAAGGAGATAATGCTGGGATTAAGTGTTTAATAAATGGTAAAGTTGGCTTCACCAAGCCTTTCACACAACTCATTACATGGATTATCATTCAGAGACACAAACTATATTTAGGGACCAAATACTGCTTGACAACACAGTACTCTCTCAATACAATAAAAGGTTATGAGCTACTGCTATTGTATGTATATCTTAACTGGAATTCTCAGGAAATGAGTTGCCCTAGTTAACAAAAAAATGAAGTTTACAGAATATTATTACAAATCATTATTTCACTGATAGAATGCAAGAATGTGAGGACAAAGGGGGATCTTAAAGATCATGCAGCCTTAGGGTTCATAACCCAAGATTTCATGTTGTCTGTGAATCCTGAAAAATATATGCAAAATTTTCTATATTTGCTTTATATGTTAATTTTTGCTAATAATATTGTTCAGAGCCATCATCATCATGATATTTTCATGCACATTTTTATCAAAAGAAGACTCATAGCTTTCACCAGATTTTCAAAAGGGGCCAAAATCCCCAAAAGCTCAAAATCCTGTCCAGCCTTCCATTTCACATATAACACACAGAAACAAGGAGTCAACTGAGTTGCCAAAGCTCCCTATTTAGTATGAGGATTAGATCTGAACCCGAGTCTCTTGACTTCCAGCCAATCATCCTCTCTAGTACACTGTGTTTTGCCTTAGTTTCTTGGGAATTAATACACTAGCATGTATCCCTCCAAAATCCTGGCTCTGTAATTTTACTTAAGGCAAGGTCTTAACTGAGCCACCTGCCTAAGGAGGGAGCTTCCTAGGTGTCTCAGTGGTAAAGAATTCACCTGCCAATGCAGGAGATGCAAGACACACATTCGATCCCTGTGTTGGGAAGATCCCCTGGAGGAGGGAATGGCAAATCACTCCAGTATTCTTGCCTAAGAAATCCCATGGACAGAGGAGTCTGGCAGGATGTAGTCCATGGAGTCTCAGATCAGACATTGCTGAGCAACTGAGCATATATACATGCACCCCTGCCTAAGGAATAGACCCTACGTTCTACTGCTGCTTCTTGCCACACTCTCCCAACTCGTGTTGGCACCAATTTCAGCCCCAGGTTCCTCCATCAGGCCTGGACAGAAGCTAACAAGGAAGGAAGAGCTGGCAGTAATAGTTAGGTTGTCAGCTTCCATTCTCCACTTTAGGTAGTCCCATGACACTGACCCTCAATCTTACATGTGGAAGTGTAATTAAAATAATTGGTAACAGGACATTCCCCATGCAAATTCAGGAGGTCTGAGACTAAAAATCAAAAATTTTAAGTTATTCTGGAGACTTGATAATGAGGTGGAAAGTCTCTGCTTAAGCTCAGTTTCTTGCCTAAGCACAGTATTAGAAACTTTCTGTCCTGTTGTGCTGTAGAGCTATACAGAAACCCTGGGTTTTCATTCCAAGCACTGGTTCTCAGTATCTTCAGCGATAGTTGTGGAAGGTTCTGTAGACATGTGCTTAGTTTATAATCAGCTCTAGCAGGCGCTGATTCTCTGATCTCTCCACTACTGCTCAGAAGGAAAATAATTTTGGCAATAAGAGATTCCTCGAATTTATCCTAAAGAAACCACCAAGATGCTGATGTTTTTATATATAAAGATGTTCGTTATAATGTTAATTATACATTATACATTAAAGCGACAAACAAAACCCTGGAGGAAACGATATAAACTTCTTACAGAAAGGGAGTATGTAAACTCTGATACATTCATTTTATGTACTATTATGCAAACATTAAAAAGGTGTCTATAAAAATGTTTATAATAATATGAGAAAAGGTTTATTTTACAATAACTGAAATTTTAAGATATAACAATAGCAGATATAAAATATTCTCTCTAAAACATGCTTTGGAAAGACTGGAAGGAAACAGATAAATACTGATGAGATTATTGGTGCTATTCAGGGAGGCAATGTCAAAGCATGGATAAGCATAGCAGCTTTGAAGCCAGAGACAGACCCGACCTGAAATCCAGTCTGACCATTTACTAGCTGTGTGTCTTCTTTGCTGTAAACTTTCTGAGTGTCTGTTTCCTCCCCTGGTTAATACGAGCGAGCCTCCTTATAGGAGTGCTATTAAGATTAAGAAAATGTATGGAAAGGGCTTAGCATAAGGCCTGACATATGGTTCATGCTCACAGAAGAGTGGCAATTATTATTATTATTATACTTGTGCTTTCCATAATGGAAATAATTTCATAATGAGAAAAATATTTTGAAAAACATATGAGCTGTTTTTTTATTATTTACCCTTTTTTTCTTTCTTGAAATATAAAAAGGGGATGAGGGATGGGGAGCATCTGGTTAACTGAAGATTCTGGTTAATTAAGGCTTGCTGTATATAATCCTGCAACTGTGATCCCATACGCTCAGCACTGGGTCACATTTCGGGGGAGAGCATTAAGGGCACAGCGTGAGAAGCCGAGGCCCACGTCCTATTGAGGTCCCACCACTGCTGCACTGCTGTTTAGCCACTGGCTAAACAGTTCAACCACCCGATATGGCCAGTGACCCCCGTGCTCCTGGTTTTAGAGTTGCTCTTGGTTTTAGAGAGTCGTTCTGAGGTAAGCATCAAAGACTGGGAGGTCTTTGAAAAGCCTGAGGAACGTTCTGCCACGAGAAGGACACTGTGAGGTGTGAACGACATGGCTGAGGGTAGGATGAGCAGTCAGCAGGGCTGGCGGTGTGAGACCACCTCCTCAGCTCAGGCAGATGACCTCAGCATCCAGTGTCAGCAAGTCCACTTAAGGGCGGTGTCCACAATACTCCCTGTTTGTTCAAGTCCTGAAACACTTCACTTTCCTTTCTTTCAAGAACTATGGGACGGAATGCGCTTCCCGAAGCATAAAAGCAAGCCTCAGAAGAACCAAGCATCACTAGTCTCCTCCCTCCTTCTGAAAGTGCATGTGCTGGGGACGGAACTCGAGTCAGCACCCTGTGAGGGTACCTTCTGGCATGGTGTATGTATGGTATCTTTGTCAAAATGTTTCTCTCTTATTTTAAAGACCCAATGCTCCCATGTGGAACGGTGAGGAAGAGTGTGATCTGCCTGTTGTGAACTTGCCTCATGCGGGATCCTCTGCGGAGAACTCTTACGGGAGATAGAAGACCTCATCCTCAATAACACAGAGCCAGTCAGTGATCCATAAAGTATACTTCAGCCCTAAGTGCCATCCACCAAGCAATCTTCCTAATCATGAATATTATACTGGCTGAGCCTCTTCTTTCCCAACACTTTCTGATATGATTCCGGGCTGACCTGTAATCTGTACTATGTTGCCGATCCACAGAACCCACTTTTCAATAGAACTTGTCAATGTCCTGTATGCTAATAGCCCCATCACTGTTCCTTGATTTCCACAATGAATTCTGTTATCTACAGGTAGAGGTAGGAAGGGTGGATGCACTGACCCTGGAGACAGGCTACCATTTGCTCTAACTTAAGGGTGCTTCTCAGCTTTCTCAGAAAGAGCAACCTGTAGACCGTGCAAACTCCAGGGACTGTGAAGCATCATAACAAATGAGCAATAACCAACCAAAGACGTGGACCAATTTATGAAGGCTGTTCCTCTGGTTTGGAAAGGTGAGTAAATGTTGAGAGAAACCCAGTTCCTTTGAACTAGACAGTATCCCTTGAGAATTAAATCAACGCAATGAGCTACTATTAAAGGACATAGCTGACTCTAAGGAAGGTGGTAAGATGAGGGACACTTGAAGCCCTCTGGAATCTAGCCAAGTTTTTATATCATCTCAACAAACAGGCGTGTGCGATGTCTCTTTGGGACCCCACGAACTGTAGCCCACCAGGCTCCTCTGTCCATGGGATTCTCCAGGCAAGAATACTGGAGTGCGTTGCCATGCCCTCCTCCAGGGGATCTTCCCAGCCCAGGGACTGAACCCGCATCTCCTGCATTGCAGGCAGATTCTTTACTGCTGAGCCACCAGGGAAGCCCTTCAACAAACATATATTGATACAAACAGGAGAAAGGCATGATTCTTACTTCTTTAGGAGCTTAGAATCTAGTGAGGAGAAATGCAGCTGACACTGTTAACTTTAGTTCCAAGTAGAAGGACAGAATAACTTTCGGAAAGTACCGAGTAACACAGAAGGGACAGGAGCAGAGCGCCCCAGATGATGATTCTGAAGCTGCTTGTTCAGCCCAGAAGCAGCCCTCTACACAGCCAGGCAATCAGCCGCCTCGCTCCTCTCTCCTCTCCCCACTGCCGCAGAGTTGGTGCAGCCCTCCCCTTCTTTCTTATGGACCCAAGGGAACATTTCCAATTTACCAAGAGACAACTTGATTTTTCCTCCAAGAGACTTCCTCTGGGTCCTAACCACAATGGGACCCGTGAGAGTAGGACCCAGAACTACGTGAGCCCTCAGGGGAAAGTGACATCTTCTAGAAGGAAAAAAAAAGAGTTTTGCTTATGGAGGATGAATTTTGTCTACACTGAAAGCTAAAAACAGCAAAGGAAAAAAAAAAAAAAACCACCTCACTCTCTGAGCTTCAAAGTCCAGAGTATTTTCCATGTCCTCACCTGAAATACCGTTCTTCTTTCTGAATCTGTCACCGTCCAGTTGAAGATCCACTTCCTCTAAGAATCCTCCCCTGACCTCTAGGCCCTCTTTCATTCATCTTTCAATGCCAGTGGCACCTAGACTTTGACCTCCTCAGCCCTTTGCAGATGCCTGACAGCATCCTGAGAGGGCAAGGTTTCCCATTCGCCAAGCTTGGCAGATAGCACCTCCTTCGAATGTCAAAAATAACTCTAGACTCCTTAGTGCCATGCTTGTCTCACTTAACGGAGGAAAAGTGAGTCCACGGGGTCAACAGCCTGGGTGGGGATGGCAGTACTGACTGGTGCATCGGCAGCATGTTAGGACTGTGACCTTGCAGCAAAGGTCACTCATGGGTCAAATGTGGGACTGTTAAAAGGATCACAGATAATAGAGGCAGTGACCACTTGTTCTAGGTTTTACCTCAACCAACTTCATTTTTAAGGGCCTTGAGAAGATAGGCCAAAATCCCAACAACATCTGGAGATCTGCTTTCAACAGTCAGTGCTCAATGAATGCACGGATAAGCACCCAAGAAGCATTAGCGCACACAATCTTATTTTGCCCAAGTCCCAGGTTCTTTCGTCCTCCAGGATGGTGACTGCTGCTGCTGCTAAGTCACGTCAGTCATGTCCAACTCTGTGCAACCCCATAGACAGAAGCCCACCAGGCTCCCCCGTCCCTGGGATTCTCCAGGCAAGAACACTGGAGTGAGTTGCCATTTCCTTCTCCAATGCATGAAAGTGAAAAGTGAAAGTGAAGTCACTCAATCATGTCTGACTGGAGAGCCAGGAAGGCGGTCCAGGGAGGAGAGTAAGGGCGAGAATTTCTAGGTAACTTCCAAAGGGAGCATAACGCCCAGATGATGGAATCAAGGTCCATACCAGCCAGCAGTGAGAAGATTTCCTGAGCAGGCAGCGCAGCTGGCTCCTGACCCAACAGCTTGGCTACTCTGCCTCCTTTGAAAACCCATTACCAAGTCATGGCAAGCAAAATTTAATTTTAAAAAGGGAAATGATTTATGTGCTACAGGAATAAAGAAGTGACAGAAGCAGGAAAGCTTGCATACATTTCATTTTTTTGAAATTAGACCTATAATTTTTTCATGGAAAAAAAAATAAAGGATGCCAAGTTGGGAAAGCCAATGCATTCTAAGCAGAAAATGACAGAGAGGTGTATAATGAAAGTCCTGTCAGCATCACAACCCCATGTCTTATAAAGAGTGTGGGAGAACACAGCATTAGTTTGCTACTGCCCCCTTTCAACTTCTAAAGAGTTTCAGCTCTAAAAGGGCTCAGTATTCATTATCTGCTTCTCTGATGAGGTGGGAAGCCACTGGGAGATCTGAGCAGAGAAGTGATCAGTCTGGCTGGTATGCTAAAAAGAGACCATGAGACAGCAAGGGCCGCAACAGGGAGACTGCTGTTAAGTCACACAGACAAGAGAAGACACTGGCTGCCTTCAGACTTGATCCCAGTCTAACGGGATTTCGAATCTTTATCATCATTCCTATAACCCCTCCAACACACACCAATCCCTTTAAATCCTACAGATCCTATTTACAGGAGAGACCTGGTGCTCAGTTATCTGTTCCTGTCTGCCTAATGATCTCAGGAAGTCTGAAAGATCTTTCTGAGCAGGGACCAAGGTGAGTAGCATGCTAGTGTAATGGTTTAGAGCACGGATATTGAGTTACACTGTCTAGGTTCAAGTCCTGGTTTACCACTTGCAGGCAGATTCTTCTAACTGTACCACCAGGGAAGCCCTTACCACTTGCTAGCTGTGTAATATTGCTGTGCTTAAGTGTTCTTATCTGTCAACTGGCAGAGAACAATGATACTGATGTACAGTATGCATGTATCCATTCAACATACATACATACATACATATATATATATATTTAATGTTTTGGTCATGCTGAATGGCGTGCAGGATCTTAGGTCCCTGACCAGGGATCAAACCAGCACCCCACTTTAGTGAAAGTGTGGAGTCTTAACCACTGGAACACCAGGAAAATCCCCACTTAATCAATATTGATTACACACCTACTATATGCCAAGTATTGTGCTAGTTCCAGGCATATCGTTGTGAAAAGACAGACAAGTTCCTTGCTCTGAAAGAGCTTATATATAGTATGAGTGGAGAGTGGGGAGATAGACCAAAACATGTAAAGAGATGAATACAGAAGTTCATTTCTGAAAGCGATGAATGGGTCAGAAGATAATGATACATTGGGTGATGGGTTAGAGAAGATCTGTGGACAGCGGATGGTCAGAGAAGACTTCTCTGGGGAGGAGACATTTGAGATGAGGCTGGAATGATGAGAAGAAGCCAGAGCCATGATATCTGTGGAAACACATTCCAGGCAGAAGGACAAACAAACAAGTATTTCTGGAATGAACCTATGTCGAATGAATCTGAGTAGCAAATGATACCTCATTTTCACTAGCAGTCTGTAAAGGCATGAAACAATTTTATGCGTGGTTTTTGAGGAATCACTGTGGACCCCATATCTGGTTAAGGTTGTACTGGGTAGAGCAAGGGGTACAAGAAGATTCTGGTAACATGAGTACTTAAGCAGTACTTGCCATGTTCCATTTAAGTGCTTTCGATCGTTAACTACTCTAATCTTCACAACAATCCTGTGAGGTAGGGTCTATGCCTAGGATATATGGTCCACGGCTAGCTCACATTTTGCCAATACCCTTCCCACATACCACACTGTAAGCTCCTGAAGAATGGGGAAGTTTCCTGTCTTGTTTACAACTTTCTGCACAAGGACCACATCAGGATTTGCACTGTAGGTATTGAGTAGATATTGGTGAAATGAATGCGCAGATAAGTGCATACTGTGTACCAGGCACCATGCTGAGACCTAAGCAGCCTTGGACAGCCTGCCCTACAGTCCAAGGACCTTAAATCAATCCAGTTTCCCCAACGGGACAGACTAAAGGAGTTTACAGAGAATATCCATTCATTTATCATGAGGATTTTAGAACTCAAATGAATATATACTTATTCAGAACCTCATTTTACCAACACTACCCCAAACCAGAACTTTTTTGTCTGTGATTTTTCATTGACCCAGCTCTTTCCCATACAGTGTGTGTTTGTGTGTTTTAATTTAATTAGTAAAAATATTTGTTTCATCCTAGAAAGCAATCAGAAAAGACCCTGATGCTGGGAAAGACTGAAGGCAGGAGTAGAAGGGGATGACAGAGGACGAGATGGTTGGATGGCATCAGTGACTCAATGGACTGAGTTGGAGCAAGCTCCAGGAGATGGTGAAGGACAGGGAAGCCTGGCGTGGTGCAGTTTATGGGATCGCAAAGAGCTGGACAGGATTGGGTAACTGAACAACAACAGACAGCAATATGTTGATCTTGCTAATGTAATGAAATATAACTTTCTTGCTTTTCTCTAAGAAATCCTACATGAAATATTAGCCAATATAGACACAAATCCTTTCTTCTGGGCTGACAAGAGTTTATTGAACCCATGAGTCCAAATAGTTTTTAATAAGCCATTGAGTCCACTCAGCTACAAAAGGGGGGTCCAGAGTTACTTTAAAATATCCTTTCAAGTTTCAAAAATAGAAAAGAAATCCACTAATCCTACCCATTTCATACATCATGACTTTAAACTAATTTACGATAGCAACATTAAAATTCTTTTTATTAACCCCCCCAAAGGGTTGGCAGCCAGCTTCCAATGCCTGTGCCTGAGGAAGCCCGTTCTCCAGCCCTCCCTGTCTCACTGTCCTGGAAGCCAAAGCTTGACTGTCCAATGACAGTCTAATCATTCCATGGACTCTAGAGCATATTACACACAATTTGACCAGCAGCTGTCTGGGGGTTTGGTTTACTATCTGGCACAATGAACTTATCATTCTCTCTGTCCCTACTTCAGCAACTACATGCAATAAAAAGCAGGTACCAAGAGCGGCCTTGGTTAGACCATCCTCTAACGATAAACAGAACCTCTAGAAAATTTCCAAGACAAAGCAATCCTTCAAGTGAGAACTCTTAAAGGTAAAGGTCTTCTGCAGAAATAGTAATACATAAGAAGCACAACTCCTTTTCCACTTGGCTTCAGTTAAAGAGAAACATCTGCCTTGTTATCATTTGGGAGGTGGGTGGGCACTGTAGGCAGGCAGGCGGGGGAAGCCTGAGTCTGTACAGGAACCAGGAACAAAGCCATTTGATCGTCAAAATCCACTGAGACCATGAAACCTACTTTGGCAAGAAAAAAATGTTTACTCACTTACAAATTCCCATGATCCTTAACAAAACAACTGCCTTTCCTTTCATTTCCAGCAAAACATGTGATGTTTAGAGGGGAAGAGGCAGAGTCCAGCTCATCCTTTAAGCTTCAAAATAATTTTCTACGTCCTGAGTTTTCTTTCATAGAAAGTCAAGGTTTTATCCCTTCTTCTGTTTCCCTCCCTCCCTCTGCTTTTTCTTTTTTTGTCTATAATGTCATTATTTCACCCAACAGGAAAACGGAAAAATTCATGGCAGAGTCAGAAAAGTGTCTTTAAAACATACTGTAAAAAGTAGAAAACTTCTTTTCCATTAAGGTTCCAGTAAGAGCCCTGGAGCCTTAGGAAAATGGTTCCTTTATTATTCAAAGAGCAAGGTGGGTTTATTTCATTTTATTTTTTTTGAAATTTAGTAATGCTTATCTTTTTGCCAGTTTTTCTTTCTTTTTTAATTTTTATTTTTACTTTATTTTACTTTACAATACTGTATTGGTTTTGGCGTACATTGACATGAATCCACCACGGGTGTACATAAGCTCCCAGACATGAACCCCCCTCCCACCCCACATCATCCCTCCGGATCATCTCCGTGCACCAGCCCCAAGCATCCTGCATCGAACATAGACTGGCAAATCAAAGAGGACACTAATAGATGGAGAAATATACCATGCTCATGGATCGGAAGAATCAATATAGTGAAAATGAGTATACTACCCAAAGCAATCTACAGATTCAATGCAATCCCTATCAAGCTATCAGCAGTACTAGAACAAACAATTTCAAGATTTGTATAGAAATACAAAAAACCTCGAATAGCCAAAGCAATCTTGAGAAAGAAGAATGGAACTGGAGGAATCAACTTGCCTGGCTTCAGGCTCTACTACAAAGCCACAGTCATCAAAACTGTATGATACTGGCACAAAGACAGAAATATAGATCAATGGAACAAAATAGAAAGCCCAGAGATAAATCCACACACATATGGACACCTTATCTTTGACAAAGGAGGCAAGAATATACAATGGAGTAAAGACAATCTCTTTAACAAGTGGTGCTGGGAAAACTGGTCAACCACTTGTAAAAGAATGAAACTAGATCACTTTCTAACACCACACATGCAAGGTGAGTTTAGATGACTATGTACAAGTTGTCTAAGGCCTAAGACTCTAATAGAAACAGTAGGGAATCTTCATTTATCAAGAGAATGTCTTTTCAAAAAAACGAATGAATACCAACTTTTCCTGAGCCCAGCAAGTGGGCTGTTACTGCAGGATTTTATAGATGGGACAAGTGAGGGGCCTTACATCACCTGCCCAGAGGCACAGCAAGCCACACGGTTGGGCCTTGATTAACCTGGGCTACATACCTATAAGCCTAAAACTCTTTTCACTACATCGTGTTGCCCTCCAGGCCCTCAGCAGAGTGTACGCCTTAATATTGATGTAGCCAACTTCTCCCTGAAGTCAGAGCTCATGGTTTCCTCTATACATGGACCAAACACCAAGATGACAGTCCATCTCATCTCTGTTCTTTTCAGGTGACTTACCACATCCTTCCTTTAACCCCATTCCATTCCTTGGTCAAGACACCCACACACATGGGCACACACCATGTGCCAAAGAATTTAAAAGCATGACTACTTCTGTCTCTCTGCACTTGAAAACTGAAGCCAAAAATAAACCATATTTTTATTATTTTTTAACCCACCATGTCTTAATCCATTTAGCCTCACCCACCTTTAAAAACTGATTTCATCTCATTTATGTTGGGTCTGCCTCACACCTCTGATAGGAGCCAATACCTTACAGTTATCCATTTATCTGCTGCAGGTGCCTCTGTTTGGGTTTGGCTGTCAACACTTCGCACATGTGAAGTCAATCTATGTGATATTAATGTAAACACTGTGCATTACAAACTGATGGACATCTTATTGTTCTAACAGGAAAAACAGACAATATGTTTGCATGTGTGTGTTTTCTCTACAGTGGAGACAAGAACACACTATAAATGAAAGTATGTGTTTTACCAAAGGATCATCAAATTATGAAAAGAGCTGAAAGCAAGGTAGGGGGCTGTCAGAGGATGCATGATGCTAGCAGATTCTACACGGACAGTGGGGCCAGGAATTTTATGTAGAGATTTTTATGGGGAAAAAAATCCCATTCGTAATGTCACTTTCCCCTCATCGTTATTATAAGCTCATTTCCTCATTGCATGTGCAATTCAACCAGTTTTCATAATGCTTTCATGTGGAGTCCATTGCTTTAGCTTTTGAAATAGCCAATTCTCTTTTGCTAAGAAAACAGCATATTGCCTTTAAAAGCATTGTAACTGACAAGATGGAAGAATGCAGGCAGGATGTCTAGGCTGAAGCTTTTCTATCACCTGCCATTAATATGATTCAATTTATGCTTATGTCATAGGTTTAGACATTGTGCTGCACTGTGAGCAAAGAAGGGACTTGAATAAAATACAGTGAAGAAAGCAGATGGCATGCTATCAAAACCCTTCAAGCCTAAAATAACCTTTCCCAAGTAAGGAGAATAGTTAATTAAAACCAGGATATATTTACTCTATTCTGAATATCTCAATGTAAATAAAAATCAAAATGACACTACTGTAACGTGGGACTAAATGATGAAAATTTCATCTATTCTATTTTTCTTTAATAGTTTCTAATCAAACTTTTCATTAAACTGCTTCATAAAATTCCACAGAGAATTTATTTACAGGGACTCATTGTAGATTTAAAAGCCTTACTTTTATTGTTCAATTAAATTTGTTATTCAGTGGATGACATTAAAACAATAGAGACGGTAGAAGGGGAGGAGAGGTGTCTAGCCAGTTGGGCAAGGCTGTCACATGAGCAAAGTCCATTTTCAGAGATGAACCTGGGGAATGTGAATAAGCTGGAAGGCTCACAGAAGAAATGTGGGGGCAACTCTGCTCAAGAAAGCAAGCCCAGTTCCCTTGCAAAGCCATGGACTGGGTTGTCCCAGCCCAGGTTCTCTGACTCACATTCATGTCCTACCGGCAGAGAGGGCACCGGGCCACTTATTAAAACCACCCGGAGGGCACAGACTCGGGAGAGTGATGACTGTGGGCAAACAAATCTGAGAGAGACCAACAACCGACCTAGGGTGAAGACGGTCATTGCTAATGGTGTCGGAATGTGAATTTTAAATGATCTAGGCATTGCCAAAACTTTTCTAGTACTCTCTCTCCCTATTTGTATTTTTTTAAGTTTTCATTGGAGAATAACTGATTTACAATGTCATGTTAGTTTCAGGTGCACAGCACAGCTAATCAGTTATACGTATACATATATCCACTCTTTTTAAAAAGACTTTTCCTACATAAGTCATTACAGAGAATTGAGGAAGAGTTTCCTGGGCTACACAGCAGGTTCTTATTAGTTATCAGTGCATGTGCCCATCCCAATCTCCCAAGTTATTCCTCCCCCACTATTCTCTATTTTTAGAAACCAGATCCAGCTCTGCCTTTTCCACAAGGTTTTTCCCGACCCCTCACCACAATGACTATCTTCTCCAGCCAGGCCACCTCCTCCACAGCCCCAGCTCACTGCGACATGCCTCCTGCACTTGCTTTCTGCAACACTCATCCAATACTTCGTCCCTGACTTTCCTGTAACATCAGTGTTAATCCTAATCAGTTGTGCTAATCCTATCTTCCCCAATTAGGCTCTAAACCCTCAAAATGATTGAGGACTGCCTTTTATTTATCTTTTGAAACCCCTCTCTCACCCCCACTCTGTAACCCCATTTAATAGAAGAGAGCAAAAAATATATTAGTTAATAAAATAAACATTATTTAATCATAGGAAAGCAGACACTGTCCTTTTGAGAAGGGCCTTGGAGGTATTTTATGGCAATTTATGAATTTCATGTGTCAAAGGTGTAGCTGCTAAATACTATAAACTCTTTGCCATCAGCTCTACCATTCATCCACCTGGTGATATGGCTAATAAAATTTGATTTTTACAGCCTAGGCATACTGTTACCTAAATTACATTTGACCAATTACTGAAGTCACCAAACGTGTGGTACAGAATATATACTGTGTAGAAAATTCATCTGTGGGCCCCCTGGCACTCGCGGTAATCTGACAGAAGTGTTTCAGTCATCTGGCAGTGTTTAATATTAGGAACATTTGTTTAATGCCAGTCACTAATTAAATTTATGTTCTTCCACCAACTGTTAGTTGGTTGGAGAAACCCAACCCCACGTTTTAACAAACCCTTTAACCCATGCTGATTTCAAATAGCACCGGTTGGAGGTTTAAAAGGAATTTCTCTGGAAATTAAGATGTATGACCAGAAGTGGAAAGTGAAGGACGGATGTTGGTGAAGGTTTCTGAATCAGGTCAGAATAAGTTTTTTGGTTTTTTGTTGTTGTTGTTGTTGTTTTTCTCTTACTAAAACTAAAATGAAATCCTATAAGAAGTACCAAATATTTGAAGTACAAACTTAACTACAAAAATACTAATATTCTAATTTTTAGACTAGTCATCTAGAAGCTCTTTAACAAAGGTACCTTTATTCCAAAAGAAAGCTTCCACTTTAAGAGACTGGAGAAGAAAAAGCAGCATTACCAGAAGAAAGTTCAAGAAAACATTTAAAAGTCAGATGCTTGTGTTTGTGAGAACATTTAAAACTAATTTAGTAACTCTTAACAACCATTGTGATCACTGTTAAATTGGAACTTCTATTACCAATTCTAGATGCAACAGCTTTGAAATTCAATGACTAATAACTCTTAATTTAGCCAAAAAGGTTAAAACATTTTTTCATTATATTACATTGTGAAACTCTAAATCTGAATACACTTAAATTAGGGAAAGCATTTTTTCAGTTCTATTTTGCGTCAAGAATTTAGAGACCTCTTGAGTAGCAAGCAGGATGGAGGGTTTGGGAGTAGGGGCTAGAAAAGGAAAAACTCAAAAAAGTATTGAAAAGGGAAGATTTATAAATGCTGATCTGGAAAGAATATATTTTTTTAATGTATTGGATACATTCAATTACTTGAATAAAAAAGGTTATTTCAATATTATGAATGACAAGGAAATCTTCTTGAAAAAAGGCAAAAATAACTTGCATAAACACTATTACTCTCTTACAGACTGATAAGCCAGAGTTGTAGAAGGCATCTGAAAAAGACAGTTTGTAACCCCAAAGAAGTCATGTCTAATAAACTTAGGTCCACTTCTGCTCTTTCTTCCTCTCCTTCTTGGATCCAAATAAGCCATCTGGTCACCCTCACCCTCCTCTGTCCACCACACCTACTTACAACATCCCACTTGCCCCTGCTCCAGGGCTGCTGGTGTCATAAATAACCAGCCTAGAGAGGTCACCGTGGACTCCCCAAGCCACGGCAAGGCCTGTGACGACTGAGAAGAATAATCTGAATCTGCATAATTCGCAAAATGAGGCATCCTTGGAAAAACATTACCCAACAGAATCAAGCAATGCTCCTGCTCAACGGGCCCTCATGCTCTCTACGCCACAGGTCTCCACCCCTTCTGCACCCAGGCGCCAATGAAGGAGTCAGCGTGGCTCAGTTATCACCCTGCTTGCTCTATGGTGGTGATTCCCAGGGAAGGGACAGGGGGAGGTGGGGGGTGTTCTTGCCTCGGTAAGTATAGGAACTTCCAGGTGACATGTGTACTATGATGATGCACCCCCAGAATATTCTGATATCCCTGCCCAGCCTATCGAGAACCTCTGATACGATCCAATATCTTCAAGGAAGATTTGAGAAAGTGAAGATTTGAGAGATGTGATTTTATCTTGTCTCAAATCTTTCACGGCATCATGCAAGGTCTCCTCAACCGAGGATGTGCTATCTTCTCCTCCTTTCCTTCTGTCTCCAGAGAACTCATGAGCAGTCAGCTAAACAGAGATGCAGATACAGACACATCGCCACACATCCATGTTTAATGGGTATAGTGTAGGAAGATATTATCGTTATTGTTTAGTCTCTCTTTGTCGTGTCCAACTCTTTGCGACCCCATGGACTGTAGCCCACTAGGCTCCTCTGTCCATGGGATTCTCCAGGCAAGAATACTGGAGTGGGTTGCCATTTCCTTCTCAAATACTACTTATACATGTAAGAAAATAGATGAAGAGTCAAGCAAAACCTACAAATTTGGTAATTTCTTACTCTCTAGATATTTTGAACACATCCAAGAAATTTAAACAGACAGGACAGCATATGATCTTAAAGAAGGGAACTAAATACAGTATTATGTAATAGTGAAAACCAAGGCAATTGTTTTCTTGATGTTTTCAGCCTCTTAACTAAGACCTAAATAGTTTAATTCTATCAGCTAAATTGGAGAAGGAAATGGCAACCCACTCTAGTACTCTTGCCTAGAGAATCTCAGGTACGGGGAAGCCTGGTGGGCTGCCGTCTATGGGGTCGCACAGAGTCGGACATGACTGAAGCGACTTAGCAACAGCAGCAGCAGCAGCAACTAAGACCTAAATAGCTTAATTCTATCAGCTAAATTGGAGAAGGCAAGAGCACCCCACTCTAGTACTCTTGCCTGGAAAATCCCATGGACAGAGGAGCCTGGTAGGCTGCAGTCCATGGGGTTGCTAAGAGTCAGACACGACTGAGCTGCTTCACTTTCTTTTTTCACCTTCATGCATTGAAGAAGGAAATGGCAACCCACTCCAGTGTTCTTGCCTGGAGAATCCTAGGGATGGGGAGCCTGGTGGGCTGCTGTCTATGGGGTCGCACAGAGTCGGACACAACTGAAGCGACTTAGCAGCAAGCAGGTAAATTTAACCCAAGTTAACTTTTTATTTTTAAAATTTAGTTTACAATCTTTTATTCATGCCAAGTCTTTGAAACTGATGTGATTTTTACATATACAGCTCATAGCAATTCAAAATTCAGGGGCATAGGGATCTATTACATATCTATCTATCTACCTTATAGTAATGAAGTGGTTAAAATGGTGCATTCTTTTTAAACTAGTGATTTTTATAGTTCTTTATGGTGGCACTAGTAGTAAAGAACTCATCTGCCAATGCAGGAGACATAAGAGATGCAGGTTTGATCCCTGGGTCACAAAGATCTCCTGGAGGAGGGCATGCAACCCACTCCCGTATTCTTGCCTGGAGAATCCCATGGACAGAGGAACCTGGAGGACTATGGTCCATAGGGTCACAAACAGTTGGACACAACTGAAAGGACTTAGCATGCGTGCATACCATGGAAAAGGGAGTGATCAGTCAAATTTAAAACAATCAGTATCTGAAGAGCCAAAGCCTTTTAAGAAACGACTAGCATAAAAGCTTCCTGTCCTATAAAGTCCAATTTCAAGGTCGACCAAGCAATTTCAGACTCTGTCTTGAACAACAAATTCTAAATAATAATCCTGTGCCCTGGGAAACAGAGGCTGCCAAGGAGGCGGTGACGTCTTATTGCAGCAATCACTGGGGGAAGACGGGGGTCGGGGTGGCACACCAGGCTTGTGAAAGTCAGCCCCGTTCCCCACCACTGCTCCTAACAAGAACTGAAAACAACCAGCCACACATGCACAAGTTTCATGTAGGATAAAAAAAAAATATCATGAAAAGACTCACCAAATTCATCACATATGCTCTCATTTTCTATGAGAGTCGGGTGGTCAAAGGTGTCCCGACAGTACAGGATCTGAGGGTTCTTGCTGACCACTGCGATGCCCCCCAGGGCTAATGCAAACTGGTCCGTGAGAATGGAAGATGGCTTATCCTGGATGCGTTTCAGCATGGAGCGGTAGCGGCAGTACTGAGGGTAGCTGAGAACGATCACATTCGTTTCTTCCTCGTCCTCCCCTAGACAATCGAGAAAACACTTCCGTCACTTTCTTCCCTCCAACAAAGAACTGTGGCAGCCATGGCATCATTTCAATGCTCACCTCTGGTTTTGTATTAAAAATATAGTCTTCAGCAAGATTCTTGTATTGGTTCATCTTTAGCACAGTCTGGCTGATGCCAGCATCCTCTCAGTCCCATTACTCATCCAGTTCCATGAAAAAGCCTCAGGAACCGATTAAGAAAGGAGTTGGATCCATAACCCCATAGACAGACTGAAGAAGGTTTAGGTCCCTGGCAAGCAGCAGAACCAGAAAACTGTTTTGAAAGAATCTGATGTGCATAAATATATTTTATTTATAATTAATATCATTATTTTATCAATAGGAAAATTCAGAATTTTGTTGAGCTTCTTTGTATTTCTTTCTACAGTTTCGTGTTGCTTTTATTTTGGATTATATAATCCTTCAGTGCTTGAAGCCTTCTAAAGGCCATCTGGCCCAAGAGAGATATCCATGGGTCTCCAGAACATCATCACCTGCTCTGCTGGTTGTTAGTGCTGTTCAGTGAATATATCTTGCTCCCTTTATGGTCCTGTGGAAAGACCACCCATTGAAGACAAGTGGCCATGTGACTGGTTATGGCCAGTGAAATATGGCAGAAGTGGGTGGCACCTTTAAGAGCCAGAGTGCAGCTAACCATACTGTCTCCCTCCCTTTGTTCCGGACATCTGTAATGGTTCAGATAGTGGCTACTCAGCCAGTTTTGGTCTTGAGTGAGGATAACATGAAATAAAGCACCTGGTTGGTCCTAAATGGATGCACAACATAAACACTTGTTGTTTCAAGTGGAGTCTGATTTGGAGGTTGTTTTTTGTAGTGTGATCTATCTCAGTGTGATTGATACATCCACCTTCTCCACCCTCCCCCCGACCCACACCCCCTATCTTCTAATGTTCCTCAAATCCATCTGGTAACTTGGCACAATTCAGAGAACCACACCGAGAGGACTCCCCAAGCATCCTTTTGAGAGCTCCATCAGAACCAACTTAACTCAGGAGAACATTTCAGCAACTTTAATGAAGCTCTCTCTTATAACGATCTTAATGCTTATTTACATGTCACCATATTTACAAAAATCAGATTCTGCATGGATTAATTTTTCTTTCCTCTTAAGCTTGAGAAATGGCAACCTCCCCCTCCTCTTTGGTATCCTGCCATCTGCACAATGTCAAGCTGAATTTGGGCTCCATGACCCAGTTTGCCATCACTCTCTATAACCACACCATCAGGGCGTTCGCAAGCAATTCCCAGATATGTCACTTGCTTATCCAAAGGGAAAACACTCAATATTTCGAGCCTTTACCATGCTGCAGGGAATTGCACAAAACAGTTGTTAAGGATACCAACATTATCATGGCCATCTGGCAACCAGTGGGAGACGAATGAGGAAGGACAGAACATAATGATGGAACATAACCAGTACCAATGGAAGGTGTGCATGTGACCTTTTCAGATAGGAGGCCAATACCCAGATGTATTTCTAATTATGTTCACTTAGTTCCTCAGGCTGGAGGCTTCTTCCAGAATGGAGATGTTTAGCTGCTTTCAAGATGACATCTTTTAACAGTTTATGTTGCTTAGACTCCTGCCTGGTTTGTGGGTAGCCACTTCATCAGCTGGCACACTTAATTAAATGGAAATACGTTTACATTGAAGGCAAGTCCCCAATGAAAAATAGTGTGAAGATGCTGATACATGTCCCAAGGCATGCCCACTTGAGATTTCTACAGTGGACCAAGACACTAGCTCAAATTTGTGCTTTCTATAACGTGAAAAAAAGTGTTAGTGAAAATATTTATGAAAACATCTTCAGAATTCCAGAGTGTGTGAGTACTATCTGAAGAACCAGCCTCTAATGTGTCAACTGCATTATTGCACTCTATTTGTCCAAGATGACCAAGATTTGTCCAAGATCATCCAAGATGACAGTCAGGGAGTATAACCATGAACCCCCAGGATTTATTTCAGCATGCTCAGCCCCTAACACCATCTCTGGTACATAGTAAAACCATAAAAATGCCTGCTGATTTCACTACTGTGATGGGAGTGGTGGTGTGTATGTGGGGGGATGGGGGCTGTACTAATGTCTTTACACATTCTTGAAATGGAGAAAGTCATACTTCTAAGGTTGAATGATGCGGGAAAAAGTGGATGTTTCAGAGTCGGTTTTATAGCAGAAGATGTCACCTGGACTCTTGGGACCACTTCAGTTCCTTCCTATTCCTTCATTCTCCATGAGGATGCCATCTCTGGGTTCTTCTTAATTATCTCTTCTGGATGAAATCAGTTCCTGGCTATGTTCTGTGCTTAGAAATGACTTTTTTTTTTTTTTAACTCCCTCATCCTTGAAACATGTGTCTCTATTTCTTCACAGTCTATAAAACACTAACCAAACCTTGAGTTCTTTTCTTTCTATTGGAAGAAAAAAAAGCAAATTTCCTCTGATCCCAAGTCATGGAAACACATGCTATGAACGATGTCCATTCATTCTGGAGACAGCGTCTCTAAGAATGTTCTGGGACTGCCCATATCAGAATCACACAGGAGAATGCAGGAAGGCAGAGAACCTTAAGAACCTCTGATTCAGAATCTCTAAGCCAGTGGCCCAGAAATTTATTATATCTCTGACAAGTTCCCAGATAGTTCATGTACATTAAAATATGAAAACACCACCTGAGTTTAGCTTTTTTGCATAGACTTACAATGATTTACTCGGTTGAGTTTTGATCTTTTTCTCCATACACACACACACACATATATTTTCCTATTTTCAGGTTATGTTTCTGTCCAAAACCCCACTGTACCTGAAACAATACAGGACCAAATTCCCTTCTCCTTGCCACTTTACTAACATTGTTACACGTATCACAGAAGACACTGAATGTAAAAAAGCACTCCTAAACAAAAATACGAGGAACTGCTTTTCCGCTTAGAAAGCAGAGCAAAAATATTACTGCGATGGCTGGTGCCAATAATAAAACATTAAAATTTACAAAGGCCTTTCACACAACATATCCTTTGTTGCTGTTTCTCACAACAATGCTATTAGTGCCATGACACCTTGTTAATATTCCCTTAGAGATGGGAAAGTCCAGATTCAGACTCTGTAGAGGTGAGATTATAACTCAACTTTTAAACTTCAAGTTTGATGAGCTTTTCATTATGACAAAATGTCAATAATAACATTATCCTTAGGGTAACATCTTGATTTCTTTTCCTATATGGGTGTGGCTGAAGTAAATTATCTTTCCTTTGACATGTTGTTGTTGTTGAAGGGATTTAACTAACTTACAACATTAGGAGTGAGGATGGTGGTCTTTGATCAAATGAAATAGGAGACCTCTGTTTTATCCACAACTGTGGAATTCAGCCTGTTCTAAGTTAGAATTCTTCTACTCTGGTTAAGTTAGTGTTATTTTCGAATACCTCAAGTCCCATTGTAACAATTTAGCAATGTTGACACACCTTCATGTTTATCAACTTTTTACTTTCTATCTACGTGATAGGAAGTCAAGCCAACTCTTAGGTTGTGCAAGCCTAGAATCCCTACCCCTGGCTGAGAGGTTAGCACAGCTGGGACCCGGTCTAATGTGGCAGTGCTTACTGATTAAAAAAAAAAAAAAATCATTCTAATTTTGTTGTATATGAACAGAACCATCTATTTGGAGCAGAATTCCAAAACTGTTTGGACAGGGGCAAATTTCCAACCTTACAATGCGATGTTCCCAGAGGAGCTGGCTTTAATGTTTACAAAAAGCAGAAGCAGCCCATGAGACCCTGAGGACTCCTGTGCAGAGGTGAACAAGCATTCTAGGTGAGAGTCAAGATAAGATCCAGGGCAAAGGTGAGATCTGGAAGAACCAACAATTCATCTAGGTTAAAGTTTCACTGCGTGAAGATACCATGAGTCTCTTCTTTGTGGTTTAGGCAAAGGTTTCATGAACTGGAGAAACTTTTTTTTTTCAAGGCTAAGTGTGGTCACTTTACTATGAAAGGTGAATATAAAACTATGGGTTTGGAAGTGCTTTCCAAGTCCAAAATTCTATGATCCTGTAACTCCCTCCTAAGCCTTCGCATTAAATTAACTTCTTCCTCACACAGCTACAAAAAAGTAAACTGTTCAACAGCTGTCATATTTTATTTTGCCCTAGTACGCTAAGAAACAGATAAAGCCAAACAATCCTTTCAAGAATTCTTCTTTAAATTCCTCAGTTACTTCCTACCTCCTATGCATTTCATATACACATAAACAAACACTCCTATACAAAGTTACACATGATACTGACAATAAGAGCTGACAATAAGGCTGTGTAGGACATTTCCCCCTTTCCAATTCATAATAGGTTTAGCAGATAAATTTAAGAATGAATAAAGAGTGGATAAATTGCACATTTGTTTAGCAAAAGACAAACAAAGTGTTCCTGGAACAAAGATTATCTTTCAGCCACACCCACATAGGGAAAGAAATCAAAGTATTACCCTAAGGAATCTTTCTCTAACACACACTAGTTGGCTGCAGTTGGTTGGGTTATATATACATTATTTGATTTCTGTCAACAGAAAATGACCAGCAATAAATTAATGGTACCAAAGACTGAAATTTCAGACCATAATTATGATATTCTATTAAAATGTCATCCCATTCCTCAAGTACCCCTCCACCACAAAAAAAAAAAAAAAAGAGTATGCTTATGAGTATGCCTATTTTAAAATGAAATATTCAAAGGGAATGAGTCCCTAAATTACTCAACCTCATTTCAACTTCAATGAAAAGAACTTTGCCTTTTAAAAGTTAATACCTAAAAGCACACTGCTTGTAATGCTCAACCAAAATTACTCTAATCCTGCGCTTATATCATAATTACACGTTTTGTTAACCTCTCTCAATGTCAATTTTTCACTTATTTATATATTTTCAAAGTCCAAAACAGAATTCCACTGAGAAACTATAATTATAACGTGAGACTCCACCCAAGCTTTCAAACAGTAACTGTATACCATTGCTTTAATCCTCAGCATTGGGCTGGGGGTGGGAAGAAGGTGGGGGGAGAGGGTAAGAGCCCGCATTCATTCTGAATAGCATGTTGCTCAAGTCTTCTTTGTAAAAAGAGAGATGCATGAAATAGCAAACACAATGAATTAATGGAGCATTGACTTTCAAATATCCATAATGCTATTTTTTAAAACAGATAATGGTGGCCAAATGCACAGAAGGCTGAAAACATAAATTCCGAAGGAGAAATTTGCTTTTATCTCTTACACAACAATTTAGAAATGTAACTTTCTTTTTCATTTTAGGGGGAGGAGAGAAGGCTTGTTTCGGAAACATCACACTAGTATGCTTACTGAAAACCACTATAATCTACTTCTAACATCACAGTAAGCTTAAAAAAAAAAAGCTTAAAAAACCCTCGCACCAGGATTTTATAGAGCCTGGTGGAAAAAGTATGCATGTTCCTTCCTGCACCTAATTACCTCAAGTGAAAAATCTGCCAAGTATTTTGCCCTTTAGTTCTCTTAATCGTATTAGGGCAAATGCATTTGGATGCCAATAGAAACAAACATTTAAAGATTTTCACTTAAAAGATTCCAAATATGTATGAAGGTTATGTTTGAGACACAATGTCCCTAGTCCTTCAAGGATAATATACAGTGTTCTTTTTTTTGTTCCCCAAGCAAATATGAATTTGCTCATGTTATAAAACTTGATGTCTAGTTTTCAGACAATTTAAGTAAAATAAATGTCAATATGAGAGGCTCTTACAAAGATTTATGTTTCTTTCTGTTACTTTATTACATTAGGCATTCCTTTCTCAAAGCTTTATACTTTTCACTGTGCTCCTAGCAACAACCAACGGCAAAGCATCAACTTTATATACCTGGCACTGTTCCAATTCTTACTGCTATTGACAATTATATTGAAGTTTCCACTTCATTGCTGCTCTGTTGTGACACTGAATATTTGTCATAATTAGGCATTTCCTATTTTCCATCCATTCATTTTTGATTATTACTGAAAATGAATTTTTTTTTATTCCAGAAAACCTAAGCATGAAAATTCTACAGATAAGAGTAGCTACAGCTGTTACTATCATTACCAACATTGTAACATGCAGCAAAAAAAAAAAAAAAAAAAAGGCATATAATTTCTCGGAAGGTAATTTTCCTTTCAGTCTAAGTGCTCTTATTCATCTTACAGTTACTCAATGATTTCCTGTTCTAATTACAGGACATTATACAGAAAGACATTTGTAAAAGGAAAATGCAGCAGTGCCTATGACTACATAGCCTGACTGGTTGAAAGTGTTTAAAATTCAAAGCTGTACGTCAACTTTATCAATTTCTGATTACAACCTGTATCAATGTGTAATGTGTGTCCCTACCTCTCTCATAAGGCAGTCAACTTAGGACCCAAACTTACTGCACATCAAAGGGGAAAATACAGTTACAGTTAAACTGATGTTGAAGAGTTAGGGTGTGGAAAGATCAGTTGTTGTTTTTTTTCTTTTCCCTCATCAAAGCTGTTAAATTGGAGGCATGCCAAGACAAGGAGTGGAAAATATTAATGATAAAAATAAATTAAATGCCTGATTAAAAGGGAGAGAGAACAAGATTCCATCCGGAATAGAAATGAAAATGCCACAAACTATTTCATAAAAACAGACTGTGACGTAAATTGCACATCAGTATTGCACTGTTGTGGTTATTTTGAGAAATGGTTTGTACTGTAAGTCAGCTGGTGCTGCCCCACCCTTAATGGTTTTGTAATTCTCTACACAGTAAGCAAGTGGGGCAGCCCTCAGATCGCTAAGACAGAAAACAGACCTAGCCAAACAGAACTGACAATAAAAAGATAATGTCCTTTTAACATAACAGAACAAGAAGATTGGCTTTATTAACTAAAAAAAAAAGAACTATTTTAAATGGTCCCCAGCTTGCCATTTGTTTTGATAAATGGAAAGACAGATCTTCCCAGGATAGGCAACAAAAACATCACTTTAGAACTTAAAAAATGTGGGAAAATATGCCAGTTCAGGGTTGCAAACAGAACAAAGAATATTTCAAACGTAAAAACCCAGGATTTTAACCAGCTATTTCCAAAAGCAAACCACTTCAAATGGATGGCCACACAAATATAAAAATATGTGTTAATATGTTAATATCAGCTTTTGCCCTACTATTACTTCATCACCCCAAAAAGAAAACAACAGAAAGCTAAACTAAAACCAAGCACGCCATCATTTCGAGGAACAAATGAACCCACGGGGAGGCAAAGCCAGCCTCCACCACTAAGCATCCACCAAGCAGTCACTGAATTCTAAGCCACATTTAAAAGCCACATTAGATTTCTTCTTGAGAATTATGCGTGTGATACCCACATGGTTCATCTCAGACATTTAAAGGTCACACAAGACAGGGATTATGCAGCAGGTGTATCTACTGGTGAGATCACATGCCTAGACAGACCCGTAGGTAAAAGTGGTGACCACATCTGGGGTGTAATTCTAAGGGAACTAACCTGCCTTGACCTGCCTCCCGTTCACAGGGTTAACTGTTTAGCTACAAGTCAACTATTCATAGTGAGTGTCAGTGTCTGAAGAAGAGAATATAAAGAGCCCAGGAGACCACATAGGACCCAGAGCTTGGACAAAATTTCTCCTACTCTAAAATTGTGCCAAAAGTTTTCTCAGAGATTAATTTATGCATTTATTTATTTACTAGTGACCCAAGTAAGGCTATTATATTGGATTGGAACTTAGTTTAAGTCAACCCTCTCTTGGTTTACAGGAAGCTACTTTTAAGATTCAGTTAGCTCCTCTGGTTACCATGACAAAGCTGTTATAAGAGAGGGAAACCAGACCATCATTAGCGCAATTGGTCTTAAAAAAATAGCTACACAACTTTTTATTTTTCAGTTTTTAGTTTATGTCTGCTGTCATTGCAAGAACCATAATACCATTACTGCAGCTGCCTTGTAAGCCTTTGACATTTGAGAGACCCTCCTGAACCCCCAAACTTATGAATAAACCTAACTAAACTGAGATGCTGGACAGATCAATAGCTAAATGATTTAACTTCCACACATTAGGCTCTTAGCATGTAAGATGTGAATTTGTGCCTTAACAAAATGACTAATCACTATTTGTCCTGACTTTCATGGACATGATTATTTCATAAGTAGTCAACACTGATCAGGCTAAATCTCATCATTTCCCACATGGTTTATATCTGGGGGGAAAAGCCTGTGTATGCAGTACTAATCCTAAAGGAAATCAGTCCTGAATATTCATTGGAAGGACTGATGCTGAAGCTGAAACTCCAATACTTCGGCCACCTGATGTGAAGAACTGACTCATTGGAAAAGACCCTGATGCTGGGAAAGATAGAAGGCAGGAGGAGAAGGGGACAACAGAGGATGAGATGGTTGAATGGCGACACTGACTCGATGAATATGAGTTTGAATAAGCTCTGGAAGCTGGTGATGGACAACGAAGCCTGGCGTGCTGCAGTCCATGCGGCTGCAAAGAGTCAGACATGACTGAGCAACTGAACCGAACTGAACTCATGAAGCACTAAACACCAGAAAGTGTAAATTGATTAATGTCGATTACCTAATACCTAGCATTTTGAAGCCCCATTCTATACATATATACATACATACACATGTGTATGTGTGTGTTTATATATACTTTATAACAGAACATATATCTGGAAAAATAACATCACAGTATGGCTACTTTCATTAAAACTCTGTGGTCATTAAACATAATAAAATCAAATAACATTTAAGATCTTGCAAAGACGCTTCTGTTAGAGTCAGTGAAAATAAGAACGGTATGAAATAATATGTTCAACCTCTTGCCTTTTGTTTAATAGCATTATTGAGATAGAGGTCACATAACACATAATTCATTCATTTAAAATGTACAAGCTCTCAGTATATTTAATTTTGCATCTATCACTATAATTAAATTTATAACATTTTCATTTTCCCAAAAGAACCCCTGTATCCCCTCATTCCACATCTCTTTGCCCCTCATCAATTCTAGGCAACTACTAACCTACTTTCTACCTCTATAAATTTGCCTATTCTGGACATTTAATATAAATGGATTCACACAATATGTAGTTCTTTATAACAGCTTCTATCACTTAGCATAATGTTTTCAAGGTTCATACATATTGTAGAGTATATCACTATTTCAAGGCTTCCCAGGTAAAGAATCTGCCTGCAGCACAGGAGATGTGAGTTCAGTTCCTGGGTTAGGAAGATCCCCTGGAGAAGGAAATGGCAACCTACTCCAACATTTTTGCCTGGGAAGTCCCATGGACAGAGGAATCTGGTGGGCTATAGTCCTTGGGTTGCAAAAGAGGGGGACACAACTGAGTGACTAAACAACAATCAGCATTTCATTTCTTTTTATTCTTAATAATATCCCATTATATGGATATATCACATTTTATTGATCCATTCCATCAAGTGATGAGACATTTGGATTATTTCCACTCTTTGGCGATTAAAGATAATGCTGCTATCAACATCTGTGTAAAAGTTTTTGTGTGGGTATATGTTTTCATTTTTCTTGTGTATGTATACCTAGGAATAAAATTGACAGGTCATATGGTAATTCTACGTTTGCCCTTTTAAAGAACTGCCAGACTGTAACTGTTTTCCAGTGTGGCTACACCATTTTACATTCTCTTCAACAGTGTATGAGGTTTCTGATATGTCCACATCTTTTCTAGCACTTGCTATTATTTGTCATTATTTGTCTTTTTGACAGCCATCCTGTACGCTGTGAAGAGATATCCCATGTTGTCTTGTCTAATGCCTAAAAATCATTAACAGTGGGTACACCTAGATTGTGACATTATCTGGGATTCTTATTTTCTTTGTTTGTCTGCATTTTAATGTGCAACTTTTTTTTTTAAGATGTGGACACCTGGCAAAGTGTGTTAGCCACTCAGTTGTATCTGACTCTTTGCAACCCCATTGACTGTAGCCTGCCAGGCTCCTCTGTCCATGGAATTCTCCAGGCAGGAATACTGGAGTGGGTAGCCATTCCCTTCTCCAGGGGATCTTCTGAACCCCAGGTCTCCTGCATTGCAGGCAGATTCTTTACCATCTGAGCCACCAGGGAAGCCCAGGAACATCTGGCAAATTTATATGGAATTTCAAGAGATCTCAAGTAGTTAATTTTAAGAAAGAACAAAACTGGAGGACTTACACTGTCCTATTTCAAAACTTACTAAAAAGCTACAGTAATCAAAGCAGTATGGTACTGGCATAAGGTTCAAATGTGATCCAACAGAATAAAGAATCCAGAAATAAACTTATAAATCTTTCGACAGGGTGCCAAGACTATTCAATGGGAAAAGACAGTTTTTTTCAACAAATGATGTGGGTGAAAACTAAGTATTGATAGGAAAAGAATGCATTTGACCCTTACCTCACACCACATACAACTAACTCAAAATTTATCAAAGACTCAAATTTAAGAGTTAAGACTACAAAACACAGGAGGAAATCTTCATAACCTTGGATTTCACAATGTTCTCTTAAGCATAACACCAAAAGTGTAGGCAAGAAGAATAAAAAATAAACTGGACTTCTTCAAAATTTAAAACTTTTGTGTACCAAAGGACACTATCAAAAAAGTGAAAAGACAACCCACAGAACAGGAGAAAATTTTTGCAAATCATACAGTAAATGAAGGATTAAAATACAGAAAACAAATAGCTCTTAAAACAGCAAAAAGGGAAACAATTCCATTTAAAATAGATATTTCTCCAGAGAAGTTATACAAATGGCACATGAAAAATTACTCAATATCATTACTCACTAACAAAATGTAAACCAAAATCATAGATACTACTTCATACCTATTAGCAATACTATTATTACTTAAAACATAAACAAAAACAAAAACAATAAACTCCAAATGCTGGCGAGGATGTTGAAAAACCGGAACCCTGATACTTTGCTGGTGAAAATGTAAAATAGCGACAGTGAAAAACAGTCTGGAAGTTCCTTAAAAAGTTATATATTGAATGATCCTATGACCTAGTAATTCCACTCCTAGGTATATATTCCAAAGAACTAAAAACAAGAACTCAAACAGATACCTGTACATCAACATTAACAGCAGCATTAATTACGAGAGCCAAAAAGTAGACACTCAAGTGTCCAGCAACAGATAAACAGTGTGGTTATGCATGCAATGGAGTATTATTTAGCCATAAAAATGAATGAAGTTCTGATACATGCAACAATGAATGAATTTTGAAAACATTATGCTAAGTAAAATAAGCCAGACAAAGGCAAGATAATGTATGATTCTATTTCATATGAAGTATCTAGAATAGGCCAGTTCTGACAGAGGGTAGAATAGAGGTTTCCAGCGGCTGGGGCTAGGGCCAGAGGCCGGGGATGGGGAGTTACTGCTTAGTGGGTACAGAATTTCTGTTTAGGATGATGAAGAAGCTGGAACTAGATGGTGGTAATGGTTGTACAACACCAGGAATGCACTTGGCGTCACTGAATTTTACATTTAAAAATGGTTACAGTGGTAAATGTTATATGCATACATTTTATGCAGGTTTTTTTAAAAGGAGGACTACATGGCAAGGGTTATATTTTCTTCCTGGATGCACTCTTCATTGCTTCTTGAAAGGAAAAGAGGTGTCTCTCCAATCAGTAACTAAACTATCAACTCCTGGAGGGCACAGTCAGTGTCCTAATTTCTTGTTATCCCTCCTAGATCTTTGAAGGGCCATTGAAAAATGTCAACTGTCCATAGACAGTATTGCAGTTAATATCTGAACGTCTGGTCAACAAGTAAGAGCTGTCATATGTCATTAGTTCACTAAGCTCTGGACCAGCAGCTCTTCCCAAAAGGCTGAAAGAACCTAGAGAAAGTTATCCTCCCAACTGTGCTGCACCCACTGCCCTTTTAGATGATGGGGCCTGAGTTTAGGCGGTCATCTCATCCTTTGACATTTTAAGAAATAACTTCACCACTGAGGGGTGTGTGGACCACCCTCAAAGAGCCGAGCCATCTCCACACAGCTGCACTGACCTCTAGGAGTTCACATCCTCAGGTGACAAGAAACACCTGGATGGCACTGTTTCCTCGTAAATCATCATAGACCTTCTGGAGTGGCTTAATGAGGAGGGTAAAATGCCTTTCTCCTACCACTGCTGCTGCTGCTAAGTCACTTCAGTCATGTCCGACTCTGTGCGACCCCATGACAGCAGCCCACCAGGCTCCCCGTCCCTGGGATTCTCCAGGCAAGAACACTGGAGTGGGCTGCCATTTCCTTCTCCAATGCATGAAAGTGAAAAGTGAAAGGGAAGTCTCTCAGTCGAGTCCAACTCTTAGCAACCCCATGGACTGCAGCCCACCAGGCTCCTCTGTCCATGGGATTTTCCAGGCAAGAGTACTGGAGTGGGGTGCCATTGCCTTCTCCGTCTCCTACCACTGGCTCATCTTAAATCAGAGGTCTTCAAAATGGTGAATCCCTGGACCCAGAGGGTCCAGGAAGGCTTTCCTAGGAGCATCTACACAGGTATGGGATACATGTTCAAGACATGTTTCACTCCCTACTCCATTCATTTCCCAACAGTGAGCCTGCGCTCAACACAGCCAACCTCCTTTTCCATCTACTATGCCATCTTATGACCACTGAAGAGATCAATCAAAATACTGGTTTTGGAGAAGCCTACTTCATTGATATATTAAAGGATAGTAAACTGTAGGTTTTGATCTTTCCCCCATTTTTCACATATTTCCATTAAAGGAGAAGCTTGGCAGTAGAAATAGAGTACCTTGGCTTGCATTAAGATGCTCTGAATTCAGAAAAGCCAGAGCAATAAAGGTTAATGGTGCTGATCCCTTTAAAATATAGCTGGAATGTTCTACGAGGCTATCAGATTTTTAAAAATAATCTAGACAAAAACCTAAGGATAAAAACTTACATGATTCATATCAGAACTGTTGTACTTTAATAAACATAGACTTTATTATTTAAGATTTCATCAAATGATATATAATATTTATTCTAATCATAGTCAGTCACCATCTTTTCCATCCCATATCATGTTTAACACTTTATTTGCCTGTTAACAAAAAATTCATTCAAATTTATGATAAAAAATGTTAAATGCCTACTCAAAATTGAGAAAAGACATGATTTCTGAAAGCTCTTTTACAGCAGCACTATTCAATAGAAACATTGTGAGCCAAATATGTAATTAAACATTAAAAAGTAATAAAGCAGGTGAAATTAATTTTGATGATCTATTTTTATCTGTTTTAGCACCAGTCTTTTACTAGTAAAAGTAATAATTCAATGAATATTTTGTCTCCCCCTTTTATTGATATAATTGATTATAACAACTTAGGCTATACAACATAATAACTTGATATATATATATATATATATACACACGTGTGTATATATATATATATATATATATATAGTGAGAATACTTTGTCTTATGTCATAGTGTAAATTCAAGTATTTTTAGGGTACATTTTAAAAATTAGTTTATCTAACTCAATACATCAAAACCAGTATTTCAACATGAGAAATGCAAAGAATTACTAATGAGATATTTTACATCATTTTTTCAAATTAAGTTTTAAAAATCTGTATTTTACATTTGCAGCATCTCAACTAGGACAAGTCACATTTCAGGGCTTTGCAGCCACATGGAGCTTGTAGCTGATATTGGACGGCAGAGCTTTAGAGAGTCCACCAGGAAGGAAACCTGAAGACCGCTATGTCAGACACCTTGGACCTAAAAAGGCAGCTGGGACGACTGGCCTATTCTGGGTACTTGGCACAATCCCCACAGTGCCTTTCAGTCCCGGACTCTAGGATCCCACCATCTTAAGAAAAAAGGATCAGAAACCCAACTGGGAGAAGAGAACAAAACAGGAAGAAAAGCCATTTCTGTGACTGTTATTTCATTGTTCTAATAACCAAAACCCCAGTGAAGGCCAGAGATAGCAAGCAACTCTGTGTCGTTATTTTAATAGAGATCCTCACTTGCCACCCTTCGTTTTTGGTGAATGATAAAAAGCAAATCAAAGTTAAAAAAACATTAAAGCTTCAACTATAAAACCCAGCGAGAGCCCTCTCTTCCGGGTTCCGTCTATTCTCCTGCTGATGAGCTACAAGTTCCCCGGCGCCATGTCCACAGACTGTCTGTTCTGCGTCCTGTCACAATACCAGGAGAACACTGGTTGTTCAGAATGGGTATATTTTTTATCTTTTTTTCTCCTAGTGTGCACAATACAAAAATTAGTTTAACATCTGAAAGAATGAAATACTTCTAAAACCTAATGGAAACTGAAGCTGCTATTCAATCTCATAGCAATGCAGTCATATAAAAACTCTGGTACCTTCCAATGTGCTCTCCCACAGCACACTGAGGGGGAACATCACTGCAAGGCACTGATGTGGATATGCTCTGCTTTACTTCCTTTTGTACAGGGTTAGTAGTGAGCATGCCAATGTAAGACTTGAGGAGGAAGAATCTGGTTTATTCACATTTCCCATAATCCTTGTCATCCACTGAAAATCATTTCCACTGCAAATGTCTTCCTTTCCCTGAGTTATAATATCCAAACCGACTTCCCTTTTCTCATAAAAGACACAATAAACAAATTGCTGGTGACTGATATATTAATTCCAGTAATAATTCTGTGGTTTCATACATGAGTTTCTGGTCCTACCGATCTCTGTTCTGGGCACCTGTTGGGTGTTTCTGTGATATGGTTTATGGTAGAGGATGGGCTGCCAAATCCAGTCTGAAGCCAGTTTGTGTGAATAAAGTTTTATTGCAACACAGTCACGCCTATTCATTGATACACTGCACACAGCTACTCTCATGCTATAACGGTGGATTTGTGTAGCAGAAGAGACCTTACGGCCCGCCAGTCTGAAATACTTGCTCTTTGTCTCTGTGAACCTCTGCTCTGGCTAATGGATGATTGTTTCCAGAAACTTGTTACTTGGATCACTGACATCACCTTAGTTCCTAAGGTACAGTTACTCTGACACTACACTGACCTTATTTGTTCATGTTGGGCTCCTCTTTCTAGTCCATGGGATCTTTGGAGGTCAGGAAATGGGTAGAAGTTCCACCCATTTAACCATGTCCTAATATCACAGAGAAGCGAAGCACATGGTAGGCTTCCAATTCATGTTCATTTCAATTAATTAATTAATGTTTTCTGGTTAGTCACCATTTGGCGTCCCCTACTTATACCCTACTCCCAGATTCATTTCCCAGTCTCTCTGTCTCGCTGCGTGACCCCTGAAGGTTGTATCACAGGTCTCCCTTGCACCCTGGCTTTTGCTTAGTTGAGCAGATGGAAGACACAGCAGGAGATCAGGTGGAGGAAAAGAGAGAAGTTGGGCTATTTCTCCCCTGCTGCCCTCCGCTTCAACACCACAGTTCTGGCTGTGGCTTCAGGCCCGCACCACAGTAGGTCCCTCGTGATTCGCGCTTCCACCAAAACCCCTCTTGATTCCTCTGTATTGCCCCTGGGTACCTCAACTGTCCCTCTTGGTTCTTTTTGCCCTAACCACACCTCTATAAATCTTCTCAATTAACATCTCTCCAACTGAATCCTCAGAGGAAATCTGTTTTTTCCCTTAACCTGGAGAGAGATTCCTCCATGGTTCTCATTTGGCAAGTGGCAGGATGTTCCCACAGAGAAAGGAAAGGCTACCCACTCCAGTATCCTTGCCTGGAGAACCCAATGGACAGAGGAGCCTGGTGGGCTAGACTCCATAGGGTCACAAAGCAATTTAGCTTTAGGTCAAGATTGAAGCAATTTAGCACACACAGAATGTCCCCATTCTCAGAGGTTAAATGAAACCCAAGAAAGGGCATGTGTCCTGTGAGTGACTGCATTAGAATCACTGAGGGGTGTGTTAAAATAAAGATTCCCGGGGCCCCCTCCTGCCATGCTGAACAAGGACGCCTGAGCTGTGTCTCTGTATCTGGGCTTTGTAACAGCTACTGCTGTGGTTGTCACACCCCCATTGAAAGAGATGAAGACACTCAGGTGTTGGGGCAGGACGGAAATATGAAACAGAAAATCAATTTGAAGCAACTATAGTGTACCTGAAAAGTCCTGAAGTCAGGTGTATAAATACAGAACTATTAAGCCGAAAAGGAGGTGAGAGCTCACTATCAGAAGGTCACAGGGACTGGTAATGTTTACCACGGGAATTACCCACTTCTGTTGATAATACAGGTTTCCCAGGCAGCACATTGGTAAAAGAATCCACCTGCCCATGCAGGAGATGCAAGAGACACCTGTTTGATCCCTGGGTGGGGAAGATCCCGGAATGGCTACCCAATCCAGTATTCTTGCCTGGAGAATTCCATGGACAGAGAAGCCTGGCAGGCCATAAGCCATGGGGTCGCAAAGAGTCTGACACTAATGAGTAACTGAGTACACACGCACACACACCTGGTAACACAGGTTAAGCCCTTTAAAGGCTACATATTTCAAGATCACATATTCCATAAGACTGGCTTCAACAGCTTGCCTACTCATGAGTACAGGAATAGCAGTGGGCAGAAAGATCAATTGCTCGGAAAGTTTAGAAACTATGAACCCCGTAAGTTCAATCATTTGTAGAATTTAACAAGGTAGAGGGTGTGAAAGATAGAGTAGCCGGGCAAGGTGTTTACTAACTACTAAAGATATGATCTAGGAAATGAGAAATGATGATCTCTCAGAGACTTGGTTCCTAATCTGGAAAATGGGCATAAAAATAGTGCTTCCCAGGAAGATAGATTGAGTTGAAAAATTAAAAAGTATTGAAGCTAGGTACTTCCCTGGTGGTCCAGCGGTGAAGACTCAGTGCTCCCAATGCTGGAGGCCGGGGTTTGATCCCTGACCAGGGAACTCTTATAGATCCCACATACCACAACTAAGGGTTTGCATGCCACAACTAAAATCCAATGCAGCCGAATATATAAGCAAATATATATTTTTAAATATTGACTCTAATGTACACTCTATAGATAATCACTATTACTAGTGAAAGTCGCTCAGTTGTGTCCAGCTCTTTGTGACCCCATGGACTATACAGTCCATGGAATTCTCCAGACCAGAATACTGGAGTGGGTAGCCTTTCCCTTCTCCGGTGGTTCTTCCCAACCCAGGGATCAAACCCAGGCCTCCCACATTGCAGGTGGATTCTTTGCCAGCTGAACTACAAGGGAAGCCCAAGAATACTAAAGTGGGTAGACTATCCCTTCTCCAGCGGATCTTCCTGGCCCAGGAAATCGAACCAGGGTCTCCTGCATTGCAGGCGGATTCTTTACCAACTGAGCTATCAGCAAAGTTGCAAATCATCCCCTCACATATTCCAAAGAACACTAGCTTGTGGGGAGAAAAGGGAGCACATTATCAAAAGTTTTATGAAAAAAGGGGTACCATAGAGTGAAAAACACTGAATTTAACACAATTCCATAGACAGTCTCCTCAGGGCATTTGACAAGCTAAGGGGCATTTTAGCCAACAGGAGGAA
Organism: Budorcas taxicolor; assembly: GCF_023091745.1. Lineage (NCBI taxonomy): Eukaryota > Metazoa > Chordata > Mammalia > Artiodactyla > Bovidae > Budorcas > Budorcas taxicolor. The sequence goes on from NC_068914.1 coordinate 27,655,642, forward strand.
TTAAACTCCCTCTGCTGAATTTATTTTACCATGAAATCCTCTCTCACCTGCTTCCTTTCCTCCTTGCCAACACCACTCCCCCCCACTTCCCCGCCTTCTTTTTTTGGTCATTCATGGCTCCTCTCAACAGACTAGTGTTTCTCTGATCACATTTTGGGGAGAGGGTGGGAGTATGCACCCAAATGTTGATCATGGCAATCCCTCAAGCCCCCTTCACTCGCCTCTTGCACACACAGCCTGTTTAATGCTGTGTAGTTACAAATAGTTTATCATGCATAGTGTAGTCACTCATTTGTATAACACTTTAGAATTTATAACACCCCTTCACACGCTTAGATTCGCTTAATCCTCCCAGAACCCCCCTGGAAGTCCATATGGATACACCTGTTTTATACAAGAGAACAGAAACACAACGAGGTAAATAACTCGCCCAAGGCCACCCACCTAACAGCAGGGATAGGTCATCAAGCATTAAGGGTCACTCCATCCCCATCACACTCCACCTGCCTTCTGCTTGGCCCCCAGCCTCTGAGAGGGGTTACAGCAGATTCACGGGAATCTGAGAGAAGCTCTGAGACTGTCCAGTGGGCTGATAACCTTGAAAATCCTTGTGATTTTCTGAACAAATGAGAAGCACATTTCTCATGTCAGGTTGTACTATCCAAGGAGTCTTTCCAGTCTCATGTCTCCAGGCTCAAAACAATCCCCCAAGGAAGCCTGATTTTGCCTTATTTGGAAGATAATCTTGGAAAGAGACTGCTGTTGTATAAAACACCCTTCATTGGCGCACTTCTCCACTTTTAACCCCTCAGCGAGTAAACTATTTAGGCTCAGTGAATCCAATGGCACTATTTCTCTCATTAATTCTCTCACTATACTCTCCTCTCCTGTTTGGATCCCAAGACCAAGACCCACAAACCATCCCACCCTCATCACACACATGGCTCACAACTGCACCCTCTGCAACCTGGAAAAGATAGCATTCAACACTGAAATGGCCATCCATCCACTGACGGATCTGACTCCACTTCCTGTGGATTAGGAGGAGACAATGGAGGAGGCCAGAGGTCAAAGACCTGGTGGCCTTGCCCTCAAGGGTGTGCAGCCTAGTCTACCGGGCAGCAGGCATGTGAGCAAACGCACCCGTAAGTGCTCTGACGGGTCACGGCAGAGGAGGCACACTGGTGGCCAAGGGAACACCAAGAAGGGCTTCTGGGGACCTCCCTGCTGGTCCAGCAGCTAACACTCTGCACTCCCAACATAGGGGAACTGAGTTCAATCCCTGGTCAGTGAACTAGATCCCATAAGCCAAATAAATAAATAAATAAACATTAATTTTTTTTTCACTTAGAAATGAAAAGAATAGCTTTCAAAAGAGAAAGCTTGAGCTGACGTTTGAAGAATAAATGGACACTCTCTAAAGCAGATAAAAACACCATCCCTTCCTGAGCTCTTTCTATGTGGTGGTCATAAACACATCTTTCTCCTCCCCTAGACAACCCTACAGCAATTATTACTATCCCCATTTTCCAGATGAGGAGACTGATGCGTAAAATCATGAAGTGACTTGCAGCAGTGGCTCTGCTCAGGAGGCTGCAAGAATGGATTTGAGCCCAGGTCTGCCTGCCATTATTGACTCAAAAGGAGAGAGTGGTGGTGGGTAGAATAGTTTCAACAAAAGGAGGCATTTAAAAAATACAATTTGGATTCTGATCAGGTTTACAAAGAAAAAAAACCCAGATACATCGGCTAGGTTGCCTACAACTTAAATGCTTCCTTTTTCATTTTTATTTCTGGGGCTTGGCTTGCCACCTTCATTGGGTAAGCCCAGCACACTCCATCCACATAGTCAAGATCGCTTTTAATCAGGAAGGGTATTATTAGTATATTCTGCCTCAACTGAAATGCAAACTCAATTTGAGTTTTTCCTCAGCTGGGACATGGACAGAGACCAGCCAGATAATAGGTGTTATCGTTCATGAGGCCAAGGCAGAACCAATATGTAGCTAAATGCCATTCACAAAGCAAATTTAACAGCTCCGTTTAGCAATTCTTCAAAACCAAGATGATTTCAACAGTCTCTGAACACCAGCCAAGATGCCACCAAAGCATACTTAAATACCAGCAAATATTACATAAGATAAAAATTCCATGTTTGTCGCCTTCTTTGACTTAAAACCACCTCTCTCTCCCCTACCTTAAGACAGTGAAAGTAACTCAGTCGTGTCTGACTCTTGTGACCCCCCTGGACTGCAGCCTGCCAGGCTCCTTTGTCCATGGGATTCTTCAGGCAATACTGGAATGGATTGCTATTTCCTTCTCCAGGGGATCTTCCCAACCCAGGAATCGGACCCAAGTCTCCTACAATGCAGGCAGTTTCTTTACGCACTGAGCTATGAGGGAAGCCCAAGACAAAGCCAATGCAATTCTTCAATTTTCAATGGGAGGAGGAAAGGAAGGGGGTTGCATGGGGAAAACAGAGCTCGGGTTTTCCCGAAAATTAGCATCCATCTTCCACCAACAGTTTTTATTGGCTGTTAAGCTTTCAGGTCCTTGCTTCAAGTCCAGTGGGACACCCAAACACCCTTTCCTTGCTCCAGTAACAAACCTTGAAGCCTAGAGGACCTCTGACACCAGCTGTGCTGAGGACTGAGTCAAAGGCACACGTGAACAGCATCTGAAAAAGCCTCAGTACTTGAAAGCCAGGTCAGAAGCCCTGAGATTCATCAGTCTTTCCCCAGCCTTCAAATCGATTAGATTCTTTAAAGGCATCCCTGTTCTTTCTGCTTAGGTAGCCTATGTCTAGATTAACAAGCGACATAATTTACCACCTTGGGGAGTAATATTTTGTATTATAAGTTTGCTCAAGCTTATCTGGAGATAAAAATCTCATCCTTCCATGCACAATAAGAACCCAAACAAGGGGCTTCCAAGCCCACCATGTAACCAGGAGGCTGCATCTCATCTCATCTTTCTCTAAGAGAGCAGGACTTCAGAGCTTGGACAAATGTCTCCACGCACCGGTCAGTGGAAGAGATTCTTCCAGTGTATCTTCCCACCACGTGGTATCTTGGGTTAAGATGCTCTTCTGTAAGCGCTCCTCAATGAGTTATTCCTTCACATAGAACCATGAAGAGACCAGGTTTCTTCAGTCAGAAGAAATGAGATGATTCTTTTATCTTCGCTCACACAGTCTTTAGAAAAATTTTTTAAATTTCAGAATGAACATATAAATATATCCTTGGTGTACACGGTGATGTGAAGACTCCCTTGACCTCAAACTTGACCTCACAAATCCTCAAACTTTAAGGGAACTTTTCACTTCCATTCAATCAAGCCTTCTGGAAAACATCTGGTCTCAAATCACAAGGGGGCCTGCAGGAGGACAGAGAACTGGTCCAGTGATGCTGCTCCATCGAAGGTGTCTGACTCTTCCAAACATCACGGTGAAATGATGGCTCTCTCAGTTATTGCAGAGTACAATTTACTTAATACAGACCCCAACAGTTCGCCCCTACACAGCACACTGAGACAAGCCTGAGCACACCGCAAAATGCCAGTCTGTGTGAAGGGACCCAGCTCCATCTAACCCCAGCTCCCTAGCTGTGGTACTGCTTCTTCCAACACATGCAGAAGAGAGAATGATTACACTTTGTTCAAAGTGTCTCATTACACTGATTTAAATAAGATTTCTAAACCTGCAAAGAGAGGAATCATTTTGAAATGCCATTTGTTTCAAACAAGCCTCTCTTAAGACAGTTAGTGAGATTTTCCAGAAACTCAGGTTGGTGGGGACCGAAGTCATCTCCTCTGACATGGACGGCTGACAGAAGATAATGGAGTTTAGTAACACCCAAGTCAGGTGTTTCTTTTCTGCTTAACGCATCCCCTTATGCCCCAGAGAATGTAACAGACAGGTGTTAAGAGACCTGCATTGAAGAATATTCAGCCTAGGCTTTGAGGAGATGGTAAATCTGGTGGCAAACTTGCTTCATCTCTGACAACGTTCAAGTGCCACTGACTCGGACTCATTTTCTGAGAAGATCTCACCCACCTGGACAGGTAAGATACAGTCCGGTTTGCAAAATGCCAAGGATGTTTCCTGATGTTTACTAACACTGCTGTCATCGCAAGGCTTAATGCCAAACTAGAGTAAAATGCAAATATTAAAATCTGTAGGCTTGCTGTCTAGTTCAGTGATCTAACATTGTCCTCCTAGAGTCCAGCTGCTTTGTATTGAACACACACTATTGACAGGCGAGTGCTAAGCCTTAAATGTGTATTTAATCACTTCAGCAACCCTGGGAGGGATACATTTACCACCTCCATTTTATGGATGAGGAAATTGAGGCTTAGAGAGATTAGGAAGCTTGGTCAAGGTCACTCTGGAACCCAGGTCTGCCTGATTCCATAGCCCCTGGCCATAACCACTGCTTAGGACTTCTGAGAGAAGCCTACCCCCAGATAAGCCCGTGACACAAAGGGGCCTGCCACTGAAAGCATGGAGCCTTGAGCTCACCCTCGGCAGCAGAGATGCCCAGAGGAGCGGCCTATTCACCGAGTGATGACATCTGGGGTCTGGGTATCCTGTATGACGGAGGGCTGGAGTCCCTTTCTTGGGCAGCCACGATCCTTCCCATCCCTGTTCAGGGTCAGCATAGAACCTGCCATCTCAGAGGAGGAGGCAAGAGGAGGCCATTCTGGTTTTGCAATTATAATTCCTTCACTGCCCACTAAGTGGAGGCAGGTATTTACTGAGCGGGAGACACTTACTATTATTTTAAGAGAGGCCTTTGGAACCAGGAAGCTCGATGAATTTATGAGATCAGCTGCTATTTTTCCAAGATGGTTATAACGCAATTCATTTCATTTGCAGCTGGTTTAACGTGAAACATTGTTTAAGAGAGACAAATAAACAACAATTCACATTTGCTGGGCTTCTCTTCTCCCCTCCCCACCCCTCCCAGTTGTTCCAAAGGAAATTTTTTATTGATTAAAGTACAATTACATTACAGTTAGGAAAAACCAGCCCTGGAATAAATTGTTTTAAGAAGAAATCTCCCTGATGGCCTAAGAAAACAGCCTTCACAGAGGCGCAGCATATCACGCACCGGCTCTGGGAATTTGGGACCACTCCCTGCCCTTCTCTGGGCTTTGTTTCTCCTTTGTAAGACGATGGGGGCCCTGCCTTCCAAGGAAGGTGGCACCAGGTCAAGGCAGAGTGCCAAAGGGACTTGCCATGGCCCCTTCCTCCATAGGAAAGTACTAAAACTTGCATTGGTATAAAAATGAATATTTAAATATTATATATTAAAACATTTTCTTCGACCAAAATGGTCATTGCATTTTTCCTCTGAACTTGAAAGGAATGTAAACATTTTTGTGGCCCCCCCAAAAGATTCAGGGGCCCTAGGCACTGTGCCAGCCATTGGTCCTGGATAAGCCCGGCCTGGATGAAGACCTGGCCCCTGGTTTGCTGAGGGCTGCTGTACGAGAAAAAGGGCTCTATGTGGGAAAATGGTGGAGAGGAGAGCTTCTATTATTTGGTGACCAGGTGTCGAGACAGGAGAAGAGAGGAGTCAGGTGTGACAGACGACACTGGATAGTATTTGGAGAGAGGAGTGGAAACAAGCCCCTCTGTCATCCCTCCCGTCGACTCTAAGAAATCCTTAGTCAGATCTTCATTGCTCAACCAGGAACACTGAATTTCAAAAATAAAAATAAAATAAGGAGATTGGATTCCATGATGTCTAAAGGCTCTGTGTTCCCATTCTAATATTAGACTTCTCACCACAAGTATTTAAATACTGTTCCGCAATGCCAAAAGCTGCTTCATCTCCCAGAGGAAACTCACTAATATAGGAACCAAGAACGGACTTTGAGGAACCCAATCATTTGCAGCAATGCCGCATGGTCTGCAGAGGCTGGGCTGCAGTGCACCCCCCACCCCCGAGAGCAGGCCGGGAGCACTCTGGCTGCACACCGCCTGCTCCCCTCGATCTGTGAGTTCAAGTCTCGGACAGCTGCACTTCACACCCAATACTGTTGGACTTTTCAGCTCCATGGATATGAATGAATTCTGGATGACTCAAAGAGAAAATGTGAAGCACTACATTTTCTCAGTGGGGCAGGGAGTTCTTTACTCTGTAGTTCAATGTTCATAAATCCCACACTTATTTTTTAAAGTTTTTAATTGTTTTGGCTGCACCGCAGGCCATGTGGGATCCTAGTTCCCCAACCAGAGATAGAAGCCTTGCTCCCTACAGTGGAAGCATGGAGTCCCAACCACAGGACTGCCAGGGGAGTCCTCGTAAATCCTGCATTTAAAACGATGGGGCATTGAGGCCCCCACATCGCCTTCGCCCTCCTGCTGACTTGGCTGGGGCTTCCTCCCGCCAGCACTGCCACCGTGAGTGGCCTCACCAGAGGTTGGGTCCTGAGTATTTTATTCATTTTCCTCATCAATACATACCAACTCCCTGTTTCAACAACATATACACTAAAAAGCGACTCGTCCATTTTGTCCACTGGCATCATCCAAATAACTGGGGTTTTTTTTGAGCTTTGGCAGTGTGCCTCATTCAAGAGAAGAGAGATGTGGGTAACTTAGTCTTCATTCACTTACAAAATATTTAGGTTTACTCCCCAAGCTGGCAGTTAACTGGCAAATCTTTACTCTGGAGCTGGGCTGTCCAATACAGTAGCTGCTAGCCACATGTGCCTATTTAAAGTTAAATGAATTACTGCTATTGCTAAGTCACTTCAGTCGTGTCCGACTCTGTGCGACCCCATGGACGGCAGCCCACCAGGCTCCCCCGTCCCTGGGATTCTCCAGGCAAGAACACTGGAGTGGGTTGCCATTTCCTTCTCCAATGCATGAAAGTGAAAAGTGAAAGCAAAGTCACTCAGTCGTGTCTGACTCTTAGCGACCCCATGGACTGCAGCCTACCAGACTCCTCCATCCATGGGATTTTCCAGGCAAGAGTACTGGAGTGGCGTGCCATTGCCTTTTCCGTGAATGACTTAAAGTTAAATCAAATTTAAAAAAATTTTTAAATCAGTTTCTCAGTCACACTAGCCATAGGCAGGTGGTCAACAGCCACAGATGGCCCGAGTGGAAGGCACAGATGTGGGAAAGGTCCACTATCACAGAAAGTTCTATTGGGAACTGCTGCCTGAGGCTCAGACACTTGCAAAGGCAAAAACTGTACCCCTTTCAGCGCTGATGCTCAACCCAGGCTCTGCCTGACATGCAGTAAAAGCTCTAATTAATGCTTAAGGAACCAAGATTCTTCATTTTCAAACATAGGAATAAAATGTGACCCCCAAGACATGTTGAATTAGACAAGGAAGAAGTAAAGACAAAAAAAAAAAAAAAGAAAAGGTTTTCTTGGGGAAATTGTTTCCACACACAAAAACTAGAATTCCATTATCACTGTACAAAAAAACTATTCCTAGACCCCTCCCTTAAGCAAGCAAAAAGTGAAGGAGACTGTTGCTCAAAATTTACATCGATGAGCCACTCACAATATAAGCAGGAAAAAATTACCAAAGCCAATATATTAGTAACAATAGCAAGAGTAATAGCAATAATCATGGTGATAGTGATAACGATCCTGGGTACTTCACCTTTACAGAAAAGTCCTTCATGTCCAGTCTCATTCAAATGCCATAATTTTGTGTGGTTGGAATTCATATACCCATTCTATTGGTGGGGGAAAAAAAAGTTCTGGAGACTCAGTGCCTTGTGTAGGATGACTCAGCTGGTGCATCCGATACTTGGAAAGAGACACCTAAGCTTAGGCTTTCTGACTCCAGATCCTTCTGTTCCATCACAGCTGCTCTCCTTTGCCCAGAAAGTACCACTGGGCTATCCCTACTTTTCTACATGCCTTTAAATGAATTGAGATCCCTCAACAAAAGCAGACTTCTACTTTCAATGCCCCAGAAGGCCAACTCATCGACTGTCTTCCTTAATAATCATTTTTGGCTTCTGTAATATCAAAGAGCTAATCTTTGGTAACCATAGGCTCCAGAAAACATTATTAATTTATCATCCAAGAAACCATTTGTTCTGTGGATTATCAATCTCAAACAGTGGTTCTGAAGCCCGAGCATGATATACTATGCTCTGGGTTGCACAGCTGCTTTGCATTTTGAATTCTTTATTTATAGAACAAGTCAAATTAATAACTCAAAAAATGTTGTTTCAGGCAAAGTAATGGACACACAATAAAACTATTCATTTCCTAAAAGGTCACTCCAGGAGATGCATACATTGTTTAAAAGCCTACCAACAATGCTATTATTCCTTCGAAAACTGAAAATGTATAATAAGCAGTTAGAGCACAGATCTGCCCCTGAGACCCCAGGCTAATTTAAAGTACAATCACAAGGCAATCAATCATACTCCAAAATTACTTCATTTTCCAAACTGTTTACACTTTTTAAGTTACAAATCCACTTTCTGCTATTTCAACTCACGATTTACAACTACAGATTTAGACCGCTTGGCAAGCAGCCAAGCACTAGTCATGAGGGAACTAATGATATGAACAGATCAGTGTTTTATAAAGGAGAAAAGCGCATGTAAATTTCCAGTGTGTCTGCAAGTAATCAAGGCACTGCTGACTATAAATGAGACCGTCTCAAATTTATTTTAGGAGAAATATCTTAAAGCTGCACTTTTTATCCTGGCCAAAAAAAGCCTTTAGGAGGAACTCTGAGATTACTCAAATTATCGTAAATAAATGGTTATGTGAACAATATGGAAAGAATAGTGAAATAAGCAACTTATTTCAATAAGCGACTTATTTCAACATTCCTGTCCCACATGCCTTTATCATGATTTCTGGAATGCTACAGTTAATGGAAAGACAGAAAGAGATCTGCCAATCTCTCTCTCTCTTTTTCTCTCTCTCTCTCTCGCCTCTAAAAATGCTGTTGTTAACCATAGCAGCAAATCATGTTTGTTTTAGTAGACAAAAATGCTCTGAATAAAAAAGAAGACCCTGGGGGATACTGTTTTAAATTAAATATGATCTTTATTGTTTCATTACAACAGCACAGCCAAATAATCACTTTGTGTTATTTGTACAAATAATGTAGGATGCTCGTTTTCTCTCGGAAATAATTACTCTAGTCTATCATATCCTGCTCGTCGTCAAAACCTCCCCTTTTGCTGTCACCAAGCATGTGCATTAGACTCAAGAGGCTAAATTTAGCCAAAGTTTCATGTGTTCTTACATGTTAAAGAGTAAAGCCAAGTAAGCATATTCAGATGTGAGGATGCCTTGAAGAGAGTAGCTCAAAATAGCCTCATAGTATACACACTGCACGAGTCCATTCACTGTGATTGATATTTTAGTTGGAGAATCATTACATGACTAAACTCAATTTTATAATTGGATAAGGCCAGATACAATAAACCAGCACCGTAGTGTTAAAGCATATTACATCTTTAAACTATCTATAATCATAAATCAACCTAATTATTTGAAATACTGTCATGAAATGGAAAAGAAAAGAAATTAAAATAAACTAGTTGCTTGAATATCTCATTTTATTTTCTAAGGACCAAAGCTTTTTATTGGCCTTAAAGCTCAGCCCCACAATGGCCAGTAAACCATATTCTTTAGATAAAACTGTACATACAGAAAATCAATAACGAAGATTAAAAGCTTCCCCCCTCCCTTTTTAACATCAGCATCTGTGTGTGTGTGTTAATTTCACTGTACTCAAAATAATGATCTTCAGGAACCTGGAGCAAGACACATAGCCCTATTTTATTAAAACTTCAATTTATCCTTGTTTTTGACACTCAGAAAAAAACACAAAGAGTAGAATGAATGTTTCCAGTTCTGAGTAATTTCAAATAAACTCCCTGGAGCCTCTGATCTCACCACTGTGACATCATCAGGATAAATGCTTATTGGCTGCAAGTCTCTTGGGTTAACCCTTTCACAGGAGTCCCAGCCTATCACTGGCTAGTGCTCCCATGCGGTCTCCTATATTTTCCTGTGAGAGCAGAGACACACACATAGCATAGACCTAAGACATTCTAGAAGGCAGGGGGTGTGTCTCTTCCAATGGAATTCTTGGTACAAATCAAATGCAGGACCTCAAAGGGGCATTGTGGGAAGTTCCAGCAGGTGGAGACAGTCAGGAGCTCTCTTAGAGCGGAGTATATTTCCTAATCACAATGTGAGAGCTGGAGAGAGAATTCTGGGTATAGAAATGTGTTCTACACTCAAAGCACAAGTCTACCCAAATTGGCTGTATCTAAATTTGCCCAGTTTCTCTTGAAACTTAGTAACCTATTTTTTGCTTTACATGGGCTACAGCGATGCCAAGAACTGAGGGATTTTCAATATATATGATATTCTAATTCTACTTTTCTTTATCGTCTGTATTTGTTCTTTACTTTTTTTTTTTTTTTTTGCTATTTAACCATTACTTAGCAAAAGCCTTAGAATTCTGCTCTGATATTTGACCTCCCAAGTTCCACTCCTAGGAATTTATTCTGAGGAAATAATCAAGACCACAGACAATGATATATTTTCAAGACTGTTCCTGAGAAAAACGTTTACAATAGTCAAAAGCGGAAAAAAATCTCCAAAGTCCAACAACAGGAGAATAGCCAGATAAATTATGGTGTTTCTGTACAGTGGAATACAGTGGAGCGCATTACCAAAAATGATACTGCAGGTGAATACGCTTTGTATAAAGGGCATATTAAGTTAAAAAGTATTATAGTACTGAAGATACACTACAAACCATTTTCAAAACTTATGTATAATAGGCAGAGAAAAAAAGACTGGGATGACAGACAATAAGTATTAACACCAGTTATTTCAGCATGGTGGTATTATGGGCAAGTAAAATTTTTTCTATTTCCTTGTATCACACCAACATGATAAATGCTTGCTTTTATTATAGGAAAATAGGCACCACTAAGAGAGATGAAGAAAAAACGTGGACATAGAAGAAGAAAATGACCTCATATAAATTCTTTAATGTTGGATAGTCCAAACATCTGATCAGACCTTTTTGAAATAATATACCCAACTTTTACATTTTTGTAACTGACAAATCTCTCCCAACATATCTAGTAAGGGACTGACAATCAATGAATATATTTAGTTGACAATAGTGATTAAAAAGAAAAAGCTGTACCACACTAAGGGGAAAATGGATTTTGGTACTCATACCACTTACAGATCTTTTTAGAAAGATCTGTAAGTGGTAAATATCTGCTGGTATCTTCATGCAAAACATTTAATATCTTGCATTAGTGTGGTACATTTGTATCAACTGGTGAAGCAATATTGATACACTATGACTCATCATATCCATAGTTTACATTAGGGTTCACTCTGTTGTACACCCTTGGGTTTTGCCAAAGGCATAACGTCAGGCATCCACCATGAAAGTACTGCACAGACTACTTTCACTGGCTATCTATTTTTTTAAATGAGACTGAAAATGTCCTAATAACGCATACTGACCTCGAGCTATTAGAATGGACGCAAACGTATCAACAACCCTCAGCATGGTCCAAGGTACAAAGACAGCCACACAGTCTCAGCAAAATCATTTTTTGCTGCCAGTTCGAAGGGTGGCTGTAAAAGGAGATGAAACTTTGGGATCAGCTAGTCCTTTCCGCTGAAAGAGGGGAACACAAAGGGGAGGGAGAAGTGGAGGAAGAGACCCACTTAAATTTCTTCCCTCTCCAGCCCTAAATTTAGAATTACTATTCAATTATAAGACAGAATGTCAAGATGTAATAAACCGAACTGAAAAAGGGAAAAGAAAACATGCTCTTTTTTTCCCCCTACAAATGAGGTTCAGAGCTTTTGCCCATTAAAGTAAACCAAATATGTTTCTCTCAAAAATTCCAGCCAAAAGGCAGGATGCCAAACACACTTAACAGATAAATCACTGTTTCAGGGTCTCTCTTTTACTCTCTCCCCCTTTTCTTCTTTCTTTTGCTACACACACACACACACACACACACATTTTAAAAGCAAACAGAACACCCCTCCCCCTTCTCAATCTACTTACAGAAAAATAACCAGAGGAAACAATTACTTTTGTTGAAGAAGGCATTGTTTAGGGGAAAAGGCACATTAAAATAAGTTCTACTTTCTTCTCAGAGATTAGCATTTCGTATCTTGGGATCAAGCCATTGTCCTGTACACTATGTATAACTTATTGTAGTTAATTTATCACTAAGGTCATTGTAAACTAGGAGGGAGTTTGTAAACAAAAATGAATCACAGGTTTCATTTTTGTATCCTTTTCAAACTGGAAGACCTAACAGTTTCCTGTTCCAACATACAAAATAGTATTGCTTCTATCAACCTCCTCAGCCCTCTTGCCAGCAGTTTCCATTTAATTAAACTGACAGCAAAACAGGGCCTTTCGCTAATGGGATCCAGACCATTTTTCCTTCAATGTAAATTCTCAGGCATGAAATTACATCTGAAACAGACACAATAATCCTTCTATATCTTCGACATACATTTAATCTATAATAACAATTCCTTTGTCTATATTACAGTGTGTTTTAGATTTTAGTCAACCTTGTTTTAACTGGAATTCTCCAGCATTATCCAATTTGAATTCACTACAATGTCCTGCCTACATCTAGCCATAGATTATGGTTAAAGACCAGATGCCAAAGGCTAATGTCCACAGCAGGGAGGAAAAATGATAAAATGAATGAATAATGTCTGTTTGCATCCTTGTTCAATTTATTTAAGTAAGAGCTTTTTCATCAGTTGTTGACTCTAAGTAAATAAAAGCTATTGGCATTTATAAGTATTTTGAATTTCACATTACAAGTCAGGGTTTCAAGTATTTCAATATGGGTAATCAAAGCAGAATATATTAAGTGCATCTTGGAAACGTGATCCTATTAACATAATTAGTGGACTGGCTAGCTATTTTTCTCTGCTTGGATGTTAGTCACTTTTCTGGTATTGCAAGCCATAATATATGCTTGAAGTTTGACTTTTTCCAGTTCTTTAGGCATAATTATATATATAAAAAATCTCCTTATTGGATGTATCAGTTAAAAAAAGAGACTCAAGAACTTAGCATGGAAATCAAGAACTTCAGGGCGGGGGCGGGGCGGGGTGGGGAATCCAAAAGAATCCTGAGACTATTTCTAAACAAAATTAAAGCACCTACTAAACTGAATGGTGAAAATGTTAATTTACTCTGATTGTGAGACAAAAGAACATGATGATTCTTGAATGAAAACTGGCTGGGTCAAGTGTCCTTAAAAAACAGAGCCTTTTTCACACTCAAGATAGGTCTATAGCTCAAAAAAGCAGCGTGTAACAGAATGTAAATAATTTGAAAATGCTAAGCCCAGGGTCAAGGAAGGCTGACTGATGAACTCAACTTGTTCTCCTTAACACCTTCACCAAATGGCAGTTCCCTTGGTACGGTTTGTCCAACTATCAAGAAAAGGCCCATCTATTTCAACAAAGGAAGGGAGTTCTGTTGTAGATATTCACTGACCTGACCGCCCAACTCCACCCACAAAACAGATAATAGTTTGCATGTATGAAATATTTTAGGTTCAATTCTTACTCCATTTCCAAAGGGCCCCTGTCCTGTTTGACCTTTCCATAAAACTGGCAATACTTGGGAGTTAGTGAACCAAAGAAGTGAATCCTCTGAGCAACTTCATGAAACAAAGAAACTGCTATAAAATAAGCATTTTAGGACTTGCTGAAAATCATAAGAAATAATTTCATTGTTCTCTTGGAAAATACAAAGCAAAGCACTTTATTTTGGGGGTGGGGAGATGGGTGCAGAGTAGTGAAGGAACTGTCTTCAGAATATCCTGACAGTCTCTTTGAAAATGAAACATTTCATTTATATAGCAGAAGACAGTTGTGGCAAGATTAGAAATCATTTCAAATCTCCCAGGCAATCAAAATACAGTCTTTTCATGTGGATGGACGGTCTCTTGTTTTACAGAAAATGCTAAATAAACAATTCTATGGGCAGAAATGTGAAAGCAATTTATTATTGTTCTATTCACTTCGGTTAAAACTTTAGAAACCATATGAAGCCTATAAATAGAACCTTTTCTTTGTCTTTGGGATGCTGAAAGCAGTTTCTCTAAGGTCCAAGGCGAAAAGGCAGGAAATTATTGCTCTTTCTCCACCGAGGAGTAACACACCAATTCAGACAATGCTTAAAAGATGGATTCAGCAAAAGCACTGTATATGGGAAGAATGACAACACTGTCCTCATTTTTTGAAAAATCAAGGGCACTGTGTTATAAATGGACTACATTGAGATTTTTTTTTAAATTTTGGACATGAGCAGCTTAATTACTTACGACAATACATTAGATTACCAAAAAGAACTGTACTAGTAATGGTGCCTTAGAAACAGGATACTTTAGAAAGATTCACTTTTAGACTTTGGAAAAGAAATACAAGTTCTGTAGGAACTGTTATAGGGTTGGGAGAACCTAAGTAACAGTTGGCCACATTCAAATCCATAAACACTTAGTTAAGTTTGGAAATAGTGGGCTTAACCAGAAAGAAGACCTCATGCAAAATGATTACTTCTAGGTCAGTGTTTTTTAAATTGAGGTTTGCAGCCCATTAGTAGGATTACAAAACCTCTTAGGTGGGTTGCAACCAGCATTTTATAAAATGAAATAGAATATAATAAAAAAGAAAATGCTAGAATTCATCATTCACAGTAGAGTTAAGTCAGGTTTGGTGGAGTCACTTGTTCAAATCTATCTATACATATACACATACATATATGTAATATAGGTATTTCTGTATATGTGTATGCTGGTTCACCATGTTAAATTTATTTTTATTATTAGACATTAGATTGGGTATATTCATGCACCTACAAAATTCTTACCTAGGTAATTTTAATGAAATCATTCATCCCCAATACTTCCATACAATAAGAAAAATAATACTGCCAAGAATCTTTCTAAAAGCCAAAGTCTAATGGAACTTGAGCATAATAGGCTCTTAAGTGTTTACTGAATAAATCAATTAAAGAATAAACAAATATAAGAATGTACAAACAGATTATTATCTACATGAATATAACAAACATATCCAAACCAGAAGGTTACATGTATTACTTCATGGGCCTGGGTAGCTCCCCTTGATTACTTTGAGCTGTATTTTCAACACTTTGTCAAGATAAAATGCCAGTATCATTTTTCAATTATAAATAGCACACACATTAACAGAGACATTAACATTCACAGGCTAGAAAGGTATCTTTCTGGAGGCTGTGTCTATATTCGAGCAAAACGTCTACTAGAAACGAGGAGAACGGTTAAATAGCTGGGAAGTTTGTCTACACAGTATAATCATCTGGCTGAGAGATGAGTATTTCTCCATAAACCAGCTGTTTACCATTCTATAAGAAAACACATGAATGAAAGAAAAGGACTTATTTTGAGTTAGGATATATGACACTGTCCGCACCATCTCCACCTAGGTCCACTGTGTGTTTAATTTCTCCTTGGCTCATGTACCAAGAATTGTGGTGGTGGCTGAAATACAAACATGATTCACAAACATACAATGAATCCAGCAAAAATTTACTCTGAACTAGGAGCTCTAGACAATACAAATATTGACCATTTAAGACCTGCTTTTTCCTACAAGACCCTTGGAGTCAAGTTAGGAAAATACACCTTAAAAAGAAATGCAAGTAGGAATATGGTCATATTCAAACAGTAATAATGGTCTGTGTTTATTTGGGGGGTGTTGTTTTAATCACTATTTGAGTAAAGATACAGAATATTTCTCACACTTACAGATGGGGCAGTAAGGAGATATGCTCCAAATGTATGAGAGTGAAGAGTAAAAAGCTTTTCAAAGGCTGAAAATTGGCTGAAAGTAAATAATGCTAAATATAATAAAGAAAAAATGTAGTCTTACACTTAATTCTAAAAAAGAAAAAACAATTGTACAAGAACAGGATGGTGGTCGTCCATCTTAACACTTCTTGTTAAAAAAAGACCCAGTTTTCTTGGCTAACTATAATTTCCATAAGACTCAAAAGAAAGTACTTCTTGGGAGAAACAATAGAACATGCACAGAATTCATGGAAATATAGGTCCAGGATAAAGAACTCAATGCTCTTATTAAACATGCCACATTGCTTAAACAACTTAGATAGTCTGCAGACAGTAGCTTTAAATGTGCAGTGATTAATTGAAACTCACCAACAGGAGCATAAGAATACTCTAGGTTGAAAGCACCAGGGGTAATTAGAAGATGTCAGAAGAACCAGGAAGACTTCAGGAGCTCTTGAAAGTAACATGAGAACTGCTTTTAAATTATCAAAAGGACTTTAATGTGGGAGAAGAGTCTATGCCCCTGTCTTATGGGGTTTCTTAAGGGAACTAGCCCCAATTGGTAAATGTAGCAGAGACAGAGTATTCAGTCCAATATAAACACAAAACCTTCCTAAAATTCAGAGCATGTAAGAAAAAAATATCCAGGGCTGTATAAAGTAAGTAAACCCAGTGGGTTTTACTTTATATCAGTGGGGGAACAGTAGAAGGATTACAGTGATGGATGTAAAATGGATTAAACTGAATAACTGAGGTTCCTTACTACACTAAGAGTCTTGGACTAGGCAGGAGTCCCAGTGAGTTGGGAACCCAGGGAGTAACACAGCTTCATGAGGAAGGATGGCCAGAGCTGGGCCTTTAAAAATCAATTCTAAAATGCATTTCCTGGCCCCCTTCACCACTTTGTAATTTTCTGAAATCAGTATGTATCTAAAAATTATGTCTAAATGTGGAATGAAATTGTTTCTTGTTCCCCAAAAGCTGTTGTGAAATCAATGATGCATCTTTACAACCAGAGGCTCTTAGAATCAAGAAAATACAGTAAATTGGAATTAAACTGTTAACAGAGGTAGCCTCTGGGTAGTGGGACTAAGAAACATTTTTATTTTTTCTTTTTGCATATTTTTACTTTCTGCAATAAAAAACATATTACATTTGTAATGGGAAAAAACATTTTAAAAGAATGATTTAGAATTAGATTAGATTTTTATCTAGAAAAGTCCCACTGGTGAAAAATGAAAGTGGTGTTTAAATTATGACATTTCAGTGTTTCCCAGAGAATCTACATAGTTTTCATTCAGCCAAAGCATTTACTTTCGTAGACCGTGAAGAACAACCCATGGCCTCAAATCTAATTTCAACATCAATGACTGAAAAGTTGCCTTTATGTTAACTACTCCTCAAACATACCCACATGTTAACATTTTAGTGGGCAATGTTCTACGACATTCTTTTATTTACTAAAGCAGTTAATCTAAGTTGTAAAACTAGAGCCCCGGGGGACTCAAAAAAGCCATTTTTGTTTTAAATAAGGGAAAAAAATGCAACCCGTTAACAATTTTACTTTTCTGAACTGGATTATGCTCACAAAAGCTTTTCACTTTCAAGAAGGATGTATCTTGCCTTTACTGTAGCAATAATATACTAAATGCTAACTCACTGACTTGATAAAACAATGGTACAGCCCTTACTTAATTTTCAGGCTGGGTGGGGTGGGGATAGGGTGGACATTTATTATTATATCCCACTCTGTGGGTTCATAAACTGGATTTTAAAAAAATAATTGTGTTCCTCTTCAATATAATGTTAAAACCAGTATACATTTAAAATCCTCCTCCCACTACAGCATATAAATAAGTGTGGAGAATATTTGCTATGATCTTTAAAGTAGGATGTTCAATGGAGGTGTAAGTTTGAAATATATAACTCTGAATGTACAATGTTCTTTCAATAAAGGCTGGGCAAGGGTCATAAAACTATAAAAAAAAAATCCTGCCCCTTTGGACTATAACAGCTAATCATTAGCCATCCATTCGTAATGTTTACCTTTTAGTGTGTTATTTTCACATTTTTCTTCATGGGGACTAACCATTAGTATCCCCCTAAGACTAACAAAAGTACATTCATTGCCTGCTGGCAAATGA
Source organism: Budorcas taxicolor (assembly GCF_023091745.1). NCBI lineage: Eukaryota > Metazoa > Chordata > Mammalia > Artiodactyla > Bovidae > Budorcas > Budorcas taxicolor. Next base: position 27,673,654 of record NC_068914.1, read on the forward strand.
TTTCCGGCCCCAAAGCATTTACTGGTAGAAAAAGTTAAAGTATATCTAGGCTTATATTTCTATTATTCTTGGGCATTAGCAGCAGCATAAATTTTTCTTCCCAAGAATTTCGTTCTAACTGGCTTCACATATGATGTTATGTAAAGATTCACACATACTATTCACATGTTCGTGAATCAAATTTAGGAAAATAGAAAAAGTTAAACTGTAGATGTCTCAGAAATCTTTTACTAAATGGACATATTTTAAACTCATTCTCTATTCAACCTCTCCTCTTCTCGCCTCCCCTCTCCACATACACACACACACAGACTATCCCAAAGCCCCATTAACTCCCAAATTAATATTCTACTGCATTTTAAAAATGGAGCTTGTTTGCATTTAAACATGCCTATGTAAACAAGGTGTTTGAAGATTTTCTTCTTCAGAGTATTCAAGAGCTGGAGTGAAGCTATTTAAAGAATGGAGTATTCAATTCCTTAGGCCAGATGCTAGTATAAATATGAAACTATGTTCACACTGCAGATGAAACTATTTTTAGTCGGTGCATTTTGAAGAGCACTATTCAGTTAAGCATTGTAGAGTGGGCTTTCAGTAAGCTACAAACAGAATCTGGAGGTTTTTGTGCCCCCGTGTTAACACCCTGACACTGGGGCTTATGAGGGGTGGGGTCGGGGAGGGGGGGTGGTTGCCCTTCCGCTGATACACACCAGGGCAGCCTCACCAGATCAAAATACAAAAGACTTTCATGCAAACCAGTAAACAGCCACTGCCCCCAAGCCCTCTCTTCCATGCTCCCTGACACCTCTCCTACATCCCTGGATCTTTCCTTAGGAGATCTACCCCTTCCCACTCCCCAGTCACTGCAGAGTTCATTCCTGGCCAGTCCAGGGTCCTGGTTTCTTCCCCAGCCCTGAGGTGCGTGTCCACTTTGCCTGGTGCCTGCATCAGTCCTGCATAGTTGTTAATGTGCTGATTTCCACTGTTCACTCTAACCATCCTGTAAGTTGCACTGTTATTCAATTCCAGACTTCAAAATCAAGAAAGGTGCAAATCTACAGAGGGAACTGAGGACCACAGAAATGGGCAAACATAAAGATACTCTGGGCAGAGCCTGGCCATGGTTTTCACACCAGGCCCATGTGTCCCTGTGTATAAACTCGGTCAACTGACGGTTGCTAATGACACCAGTGTAGGTGTGTAGACTGCACAGGTCAGGTCTTTCCCAGTGCCTTGCACATACTAGACACAGACACAATAAGCACGCACAGAAGGAGCTCAAGAAAAGCTGCAGTCAAGGATGATCAGAGTCTCATGAACCTGGGATACAGGTACAGAAACCAAGGGTGCAACTAAGATGCAGCAAGCAATGCTCAGCATCCACCAGTATGGGGCATGCGTCATTTCCCTTGGAACTTTCTTGGGGGCTAACGGACTTGATAATGTATTGCCTTGCTTCTTGCTCAAATATAAGCTGCTCTGCCATGCCAGTCCTGCCGAGCAGTGACACTGGTTTGTACCTCAGCTGTTGGGCTGGATCTTCAACCAATTCTCGGCCATAATGTCACCAGGCTGTGGTTCTGGGCACAGTCCAGCTATCCTGTCCCGGTGACAGGCCGCCGTTCCTGTGGCTGTGAGTGAAGCCAGGAGGCAAGTGTGGCTCGGTACCCCTTTCCACATCTCTGCAGACTGCCAGGTAACAACAAGGCAGGGAAACAAAGTCCAGGGCTAGAATGATGAATGCTTTACTTTTTAGAATCTGAAAGAAGAGATAAACCAGTCAAGTAGCTGAGAGGCCTAGGGCCTTTCCACTGTTGTCTTTTTTTACTTACACAAAGGAAAGGACCCTGAAATGAGGGAACTTAAGAGAAGGAGGGGCCAAGAGGGAGCATTATATTTTTCTTTAAGTATTGGGTTGGCCCAAAAGACTTGCTCAGGTTTTTCTGTAACCTCTTATGGAAAAGCCTGAATGAACTTTCTGACCAACCCAAATATATTCTGTTTGTTAAAAGATTAATGTATTATATAAAACAAAGGCTTAATCTCCTCTCAACAGTCAGATACTCCCATTGGCCCTAATGAAAAAGAGTTGCACATTTTTTGATAAAATATCAGCTGCTATTCCCCTCACCGCTAATTAAGGAGAAAAAAAAAAAACTGTGGTGCTGAGAACACGGCTTTAAATATTTCTCAAGGTTCTACTAACACTAGAAACCACTCTAGCTTCCCACAAGGTTTACTATATCACCAAATTCCTGCTACGTATTTACAGGCTGGTAACTCCTAATTACCATTTACTTTAGGATCATAAATGTTTTTTGGTGTCTTAAATGGACAACTAATATTACTGGTCAATGGACTGAGGTGCTGCTCATGTGATGGTAAAATTTATTCTCGCCCAAACTCCAGGAGTTCATTTGTGAGATATTTTATGCTACTATTCTTTCAGTGATTCATTTACCTTTAGTAATATTTGTATTCAGAACTGTGCTGTTTATAACCAACGGCACAGTGCTTGGCTGAATTATCTTTTTCTTTCACAGCCTAACAGAGACGAGCACGTCAAATTGAGGATGGTCTTCAGGACACTGTTGGAATCAGACTGTCTGGCGAACACAGCCAGAGCGGTTTCTCAAACCACATGAAATGTTCTGACTGCAACATGCCTATCGGGTCATTAACAAGCATCCTAGAATGTGCGGTGCGTATTTAAATGATTAGGCTCGCGCACGATGAGCCTGTTTCCAAAGGTGCTTTAACTTTTATCAATTATGCAACACAGCACAGCTGCCTGTCTTCACCTTTGTTTTCTTGTGTGCCACTGCAGTGCACTTCCTTTTAGAGCAGTGTTTATGTCCTTTTGCTCAGCTTAAACCTAAGGCTAGGGCAGGTTGTTCTAATCTAGACAACCTGAAGGATTTCATCTAAACCAATCCAATTTTGGCTTGACAAATTTCTAAAGAAGCTAGTTTCACCCAGGACTCAGAGGTGCCAGGTTACTCCATCACTGTGTTGGGCCAGTTGGTAGTAATCCCAATTGCCCTTTTCCTCACACGACTGGAATCTGTGTTCAGAAACTGCCGAGCGTTGAGATTCTTGAGTCCTCACCCCCAAAGAGGAGCTGAGTATGAAACCAATCACGTGAGTCTAGGCATCTCAAAGGTAAGAGTCAAGCCTTTATTCCATTGTTCTTACAGTATTTAATCTATTTTGCTTAATTAACTCTGTAACGGACACACAAAAGGGGCAGGTGCACGGTGGGTTATTTTCAGACTTCACATCTGTGTGGCAGTTATACTTCTGAGCCTATAGGTTAATTCAGTGCAACTGGTTCCAACCCTTCCCAGCCTGCTGTTGACATGAGGCTTGCCACAGTCCGGGCAGGTCTCACTGCTATCAATAACCTAGGCTGGGCTGTTGCCCAAGAGAAAAGCCTCAAAGGAAATGACTTAAGTGTGGTATACTCTAGGAGTACCCAAGTCAATTTTAAGTTGATACACGGATAAACTTTTTTTTTAATTTTGAGAATTATGTATTTATCTTCACTGTTATTTATAGCAAGTGATATAAGTTTTCCATTTGCAGTAGTGACATAAAATTTCCTATTAGAGTTGTTTAAGTTAAAAAAAAGCAAAGAAGAAAATATTAATAATAAAACAGCGATTTATCGAAACGGCAAAAATGCTGACATTGGTTTACAAATGGCCTAAAGTCTAGGATATCCTAAGTTAAGGCCTAAGACTTTAATAATGCTACCATTTATCAAGTGCTTTATTGTGCCAGACATTGTCTTAAGCACCTGGAATTCAATGCATTATTAAATCCTACAACATCTCTGTGAGGTAGGAATTATTATACAGATTTTTTTTAATTGGCAATCCAGGGTTCAAGTTCAGGTCTGCCAGACTTCTACCATTACATTATGCTGCCTCCAAGTATAAGATTTAAAGCCTCATCATGCATCCATTCATCCAGTGTATGCATTGAGCACCTACTACATGCCAGACAATATCCTAGATTAAAATTTGGGGTGAGGGAGGGACCTTTATTCCCTTTCCTATAAGTAGTGGCAGATGGCATATGGGAGTCTTGATCAGGATAAAAAAGAAAATGTTTCTTATCTTGGGCTTCCACTCATGCTCTCTGAAAATAGACCAAATTTAGACCCATAAACAATACGTAGAGCTCCACTAGTAAAACCCAAAATGCTATTATTTTACAAATATTTAGAATAGCGAGCATGAGATTGATTCATGTAATAAACAAACTGCTATTAGAAGTGGCCGCTGAGGACTTCCCTGGTGGTCCAGTGATTAAAACTCTGCTTTCCCAATACAGGGGGTATGGGTTCGATCCTTGGTCGAGGAACTAAAATTCCACATGCCACATGGTCAAAAAACATGACAACTAGGTCGATGTGACAAAAAAGCTTTCAGAGTTGGCAGGCCTCATTTTATGAAAACCTAATACATAAAAATTAAGCCATAAGAAATATATTTACATTACAACAGGGGGCTCTACTTCACCAAAAGGAGTTTTCAGAGGGCTTCCTAAAGAGGAAGTAACTTCTAAAGTTATAATGTGTATAGAGCCTATCTTGATTAACCAGACAGGAACAAATACGAATTACCCAGTGCCCATTCCTGCTGTCAAAATTAGTAATTCGAAAATAGAAAAAGTACACAACATGAGAGAAACATGTTCTTTCTTGTCACACATGCATGAGAACCAGAAATCCTCATTTCTGAAAACAGAATCTCATCAACCTTGTGGATGGACACCCATAATCATTTTCATTTTTCTTCATAGCACAGTGAGTCAATACTCTTTAAAGGGAATCAACCAGCAGTCTTTAACCAAGAATTCAAAGACCAAGTTTAGGAGGGTCCATTGGCGTCTTCAAATGTCATATCAATTTTGTGGATGTATTTTCTTGGTGGAGAGTCCATAGTGTTCTCCACATTCTCAAAGTCATCTGTGCCAAACACCCAAAGATTAATAAGCACTATCAGAAACAAGCGAATCCAATTACCTTTCCTCCCTGTCACATACACACAGGCAAGGAAAATGCAATAAACAAATCTTGGTGGTAATCCCCAATGGGTGGTATTTTGGGCAGAGTGATAAGTGATAGGCATTGAAAATGTATTTCCTAACTTTTTATTTTTTTTAAATCATCGTAGACTCCTTTCAGAATTAGATGAATGCTACGAATGGGCTCCGAAGAAACTGCGTTTATATTCAGAAATCTGCATGAAGACTTAGAGGTGGAAGCATTCCCACAAAAATTTATCCATCCTTTCTTAAGTGTTCATGACTCAGATGATTTCCCCAGCAGAATATATAAATATCTGACTTACAGCTTAAGCTATGGGTTTTGTGTTGTGGCAGTGGGGCAGTGGCTAAGGGCAGCTGATGACCATCAGGTAAACCTCTTGGCAAACCATGAATCTGCTATCCATAGTGTAGATTCTATGCCCTCCCTATATTCAGTCCTAGAACTGATTCGACAGGGAAGGTTTTACTCAGCTAGAAAGCTCTGCCCAGGGTAAATTCTCAGATTTTGTAAGATCCACTTTAACACTGCTTTTGGGAGAAATTGTTTTCTATGAATTGATCTGATTAACCATACTAGCACCACTTGCAACCAAGAAGAATGTAATCAGGCAGAAGGTTGACATTTTCATACCAAAAAGTTTTATCATCTGTAATCTAAAATTGCTAACTTTTCCCCTTAGCTTGTATGTAATACAAGCTAAGAATATGATATGAAAATATTGCTTTGATGAATCAAGGACACCCAATGAGAGGATAAAGACTTAACACTGAGTTTCAACTAGTATTTCTTTATTACCAGTGCATGCATTGGTAGACATGAAAAGTCTCCATTGTTATGAAACAAATGAAACTATAAATCCAAACAAATCAAAGAAGAGCCTTAAGCTTAATTATCTTCCCTTCAACATCTCAGAACATTTTCTAGGTGGAAGTGCTAAAGCTCTGGCAAAATATTAGGAATTTCAATGAGGGATATATAAAATATGTATTTCTTCTGCTAACCAGATAGGCCTGATATGAACCACGAGGTATTTACCAGAGATAATGAAAGGTCAGCATTTAACATCAAGTGTGGAAATTTTATCTAGAAAGCCAACTTTGCACCAAATCCAAGTTCCTAGAGGGATAAGTAGGCACTTCAAAAAGAAAATCTAAGCTGAAGAAGACCACTATAGTCTTCAAGTCTAACAATATCTCAAAAGAACAGAGATCACATGGGATGGGAATCTCCTCACTTACTCAACAATCACACATGAGACTACAACCAAAGGAATGGGCATCATCGTCCCTGCTCTTTAAGTATTTACATGTTTGCTCACACGCAAGACCCACTCAGGAACGTTTTCCATGCTCCCAGTCCTCTCTGTTTACTCTTTCATCTATGCAGCGGCTAAATACAATCTTGTAACCTCGTTGTGCCTGTCCACCCCAACTACACCATGAGTTCCTAAGGGCAGAGACTGGATCTCTTTCAAATTCATCTTCCTTCTGCAGCAAATATGGTGCCCTGGCTTTCTTAAGCACTCAGTGGATACAACAGTGATGCTACTACGTAAATTCCCTACATACGAATGAGCTCCATTCTGAGAGCATGTTTGTTAATTCAAAGTTAGCCTAGCTAACCTCGCAGTACCAGCTACGTCACTGCTGCTTTTGCGCTTGCTTCCTGACATCCTGGGCTTGAAATAAAGATACTGTACTCTAAACAGCATTGTTCAGTAAAGTCACAAAAGCACAACCACCTGCAGAGGATGCATACACACTGCAATGGATGCCCGACATATACTTTAAAATAAAAGATACGGCAAAATATCACAGCCATCCAAATCTCTCTAGATCAGCACTGTCCAATACAAATATAACGTGCACCATTTATATCTAAAAGTTTCCTAAAGTTTTCAGTACCCACATTAAAAATAAAGAAAAATGTAAATTACAATACTATTTTATTTAACCCAACATATCAAAATATTATTTCAACAGGTGATCAATATAAAATTATTAAGGAGATATATTTTTTACGCTAAGTTTTTGAAACCTGATGTGTATTTTACACTTACAGCATATCTAACTTGCATGCTAAATATTCAGTTAAAGTGATATAGTCCTACCAAAGCAATCAAGTTATGTTTAACATAGAAAATTTTACACCGCTTTAGTTTTTAATTTCAAACTGAAATTAATTAAAAAACTCAGTTCCTCTGTTGTAGTAGTCACATCTTAAGGGCTCAGTAACTATATGTGGTTAGTGCCTACCATGTTGCACAGCACAGTTCTAGGCTACTTAACAGTAGCTGACAAAGCAACTTGCAAAATCATGTATACAGAGTAAGATCTTATATTTAAAGCAAGACAATTTACACACACGCACAAACAGGTAACTAGAGGAGTAACTACTGATCATGAGCAGTGTGTTAATTCTGGGAGGAATGGAATAAGAAAGGAGGTAAAGAAGTACTTTTAGGTTTAAATTTTTTGTATAAAAAGTAAAATTAAGAGGGAAAACCAGATTGAAGTATCTCCTTTTCTCTAAATAGAAGACATAGTTACACACGGAGAGTGAGACAACTTAGATATCTTTCGATAAGGGCTACTGGACAGGTAGCAAAACCAGCAGGCATGCTGTATAAGGAATGTAGATCAACGGTGTTTGTGTTTGACCTGGAGAATGGAAAATTGGAGAGATGGGCAGTTATTTTCAAATATTTGAAATGCTATTAAGAAAACAAAAATTTGATTTGCTCTCTGTTTTTCTCAGAGAACAGCACCAAAGACAACAGAATATCATTAATATAATCGCTTATATGATAAGCCATGCATTTCTAATTTAATTCATCAAAAGAAAGAATTTCTAGCACAGAGACAGATAAAAGATGGAATGGAACTGTAAAGTCATGAGTTTCCTCAATCACTGAAAATATTAAAAAGTCAACTAATTTCTGCAGAGACATTTAAGAAGTATTAAGTGCAGAAAAGAGGTTGTAACTAGAATTCTGCAACTAGATTATCAATCCTGATATTTTATTATTGTGTGAGATTTGCCATTATCCAAAGGGCATGTGTGAAATATTACAAATGTTCACCCAACATTCAATTTCCTTCTCCTTCCAAGAATGCTGTATGATTACATATCCTCACTTCTCAAAAGTAAAAGATGACCAAGGAATTAATCACTTTGTTGACTAACAAAATGTGAGTAGAAGCTGATGCCTGATACTGCATGTTTCTATATTTAGGTTGCAACTGTCCACTCTACTTTCTTGGGGAAGAAAATAGCATTTCTTAAGGTTTACTTTTCTAAAGGAAAGAGGAAAGAACACTAATGTTCTTGAATTGACTAAATACTCCCCCATATGTAATCTAATCTAATCTCCCCCAGTTCCCTTAGATAGGTATTTACAGATGAGCAATCAAAGCAGAATTAAAACTTTTAGGGTCATAGAGCTTACAGAGCAAGGATTTGAATTCAAGTCTGTCTTATTTCAAAGTTCATGCCACAGAGGCTTAGCACAGTGGTCAGAAAGAAGCCACCTGAGAATGGTAGTTCCTGTGTTTGCTCATTCTTCTAAATCTTTGATTGAAAACATTAATACAAAACAATGGAAATTAAATGAGTACTCTTAATGTAAAAAAAAAAAAAAGCAAGCAAGCAAGCCACACAGAGGCTGCACATGTGAAAGCCTGTATTTACACACAGCCATCACGTGATAGGTAATTAGCCAGGTAACTATAGGTTTTTCTCTCCTAGAAAAGTATATGTTTCATCATGCTTTGAAATCTGCCTTATTATCAGCATTGCTGTGAAAACAATGTTTTATTCCTTATTGAGTGAATAGGTCAGGAATGGAACATTATTTTTGTAGAAACTAACAGAATACTTTCCTTTGTGAACCAAAGAAGTGGAATGGATGGTTGGAAGGTGGAAAATATCCTCCACCATGATCGGGGAGTAACCATCGTAATTAAGGGAGGTTAGGATTAAAACAGTACAATTGCCTAGAATAAGAAGTATTAGATATCTTACTAAAACCATTTCCTTAATAACCTGTCACCTAAAAAGAAAGACTGCAAACAAGCTGATGATTAGGGGGAAAAAAAAAATAAGGCAGAGCAAGTCCAGTCTGGCTTTGTTTATTTCCCTGTATGTTTTTGTCACTGCTATAATCCTGACACATGAAATAGATTCCCTTGAGGAGGAGAGGGATTAATAAATGCCAGTAATAATACGTAAAATGTCCACACACAAACTCCTACTACAACACTACCAAAAATCCCTAGGCTAGCAAGCTAGCTTTGAAAATGTTCGAAAGCTCTCAGTAAATTTCCTTGAGTCAGTCTATAGACATAATATATGCAATCCGTGTGTGCTCAGCCATGGTCAACTCTTTGTGACTCCCATGGTGGACTACAAATGAAGCCAAAAATAGAAACCAAATACTACAATCACAGTCATCTCTTCTTGGTATCTGTGGGGGATTGGTTTCAGACACCCTCCCCCCTCCCTACCTCCCAGATACCAAAACCCAAGGATGCTAGTCTCTTATATAGAATGGTAGAATATTTGCATATAACCTACACACATCCGTCTTTATACAGTTGACACTGGAACAATATGGGTTGGAACTGTGTGGGTCCACTTGCATGGGAATCCAAGGCTGGTTGGATCCACAGATATAAGGAACTAGGGAATGGAAGAACTGCAGCAGAAGGCCAAGTGTAAGTTATACTGAGAGTTTCGACTGCGCAGAGGGTTAGCACCCTAATACCGGTGTGGTTCAAAGATCATCCCTAGATTAGCTGTTACACTTAATACAATGTAAATGCTAAGTAAACAGTTGCTGGAACGGGGCAAATTCAGGTTTCACTTTTTGGAAGTCTCTGAAGGTTTTTTTTCTTTTCTGAGTAATTGCCACCTGAGGTTGGTTGAATCCGTGGATGAGGAACCCACAGATGTGGAGGGCTAGCTTTACACTGCTTCTCCTTCTAGGTACCAACAAGAAGCCCCTCCACTAGAGGGGGTCCTAGGAAGTGCCAGAGAAGACCTCAAGTCACCCACCAAATCCACACAGGTGTCCCCATCACTCAGAGAAGAGAACGCCAGAGATTTCAGAGGAGGTTGATCATAAACGTCGCATGTTTACTTAACCTACTAAATATAGCTTTGAAGTTAGAAAGCCTACAGGATAGTTAGGACTGTTCCTGGGAAGATAAGGCAAACACATAATACACTGCATTATATTGCTAGTTACAGCATAAGGTGCTCATTCAGGCAGTAGAGACACCAAGTGTGATAAGAGCTCCGTGAGCAGGGAAAATCCTTTGAGCTGGACGCTGAACAAAGGCTTCAGGGGCTTAAACTGCATCTTAATGAAACGAGAGAATTCCTTCAGGTGAGAATTCTGGAAGGGGCATTCCAAGGATGAGTAAAGTATGAAACTTACTGGAGGGCTGGGGAGCAGGGGAGTGGGTGCATGTGGTTAAAAAGAAAGAAGACCAGGCAGTTAGACTAGTTAGGCTAAGGCAAGAGGTTTACATAAGCGATAGGAGATAAGAGAGAGAGAGGCTCTCTTAACTTTCTGCGTGCACTTTGAGCTGGCAATTCTACCTCTACAAACGTATGAGGAAATAGTCATGGATGTGGGCAGAGTTACAAGAATTTCAGAGTGTGTGGGAAAACAGAAGCAACTGAAATGTCCAAACAGAAACACATCTACAATGAAACGTTATGCAGGCAGAAAGAAACAGTGGAGATAGAGTGGTTTATAATATGGGGCACTGTCACAATACACCTGTACAAATTTAAGTGGGGGAGGGGCAGACATTTTATTTTTATAGGGAAAAAGACTGTACATATTAATTCATACCTAAAAACACACTCATATAGATTAGAATATTGATATAAGAAATGCTAACAACAGTTACTTCTGAGTGGGAGAAAAAGCAGCAACGTATTTTTCTGCACTTTGTTGGATTGCTTGCATTTTCTAATATGAACACGGATAATCCCGGCAATCAGAAAAACAACAACAATGAACGATAACAATATTTAATACAAAAGAAGGACTTTCCTACTGGTCCAGTGTTAAGACTTTCAACTTTCAACGCAGGGAGTGTAGGTTCAGACCCTGGTCGGGGAGCTAAGATCCCACATGCCTTGGGGCCAAAAAATCAGACCATAAAGCAGGAGCAGTGTTGTAACAAAGTCAATCAAGACTTTAAAAATTGTCCATATCAAAAACGTGAAAAAAAATTAAAAAGAAAAAAAAAATCTGGGGTTTGGGGCTGAATATTTCACTTAATGCTTGCCTACAACATTTGCATCTTATCCAGTAGGCATGAAGTTACAAAGAAAGGGGGACTACAGGCTGAATGCCAGTATTTTTAAAGGGTCCGAAGTATAAAAGATGCTAGAAATGCTTTAAAAATTATTAGGTTGGTGAGAAAGTAATAACAGTTTTGCAGTGTTGAAATTTGCCATTTGATCCTGGAATATATTCTTAACTGTGGTTATGTCATACCTCATTTTAACGCATATCTCTTGCTTCATGTTTTTTGCTAATGAATTATTACTTGCTGTGTATTTTCTATATATTGTAGACCATAGAAGTGATATTTGACAAAAAGCAAATTCGAGCAGTTTTCTAAACCAAAATGGGCCATAAAGCAGCAGAGACAACTCACAACATCAACACCACACTTGGCCCAGGAACTGCTAATGAATGTACAGTGCAGTGATGGTTCAGGAAGTTTTGCAAAGGAGACGGGAGCCTTGAAGATAAGGAGCACAGTGGCCAGCCATCAGAAGTTGACAATGGCCAACTGAGAGGATCATCGAAGACTGCCCTCTCACAACTACACAAGAAACTGCCAAAGAGCTCAGTGCCAACCATTCTATGTTGTTTGGCATTTGAAGTAAAGCAGAAAGGTAAAAAGGCTCGGTAAGTGGGTGTCTTGTGGGCTGACCACAAATCAAAAAAATTTTTGTTCTGAAGTGTTCTCTTATTCCACGCAACAACAACAGACCATTTCTCAATTGGATTGCGACATGCAACAAAAAGCGATTTTATACAACAACTGGCAATGACCAACTCAGTGGTATGACTGAGAAGACACTCCAAAGCACTTCCCAAAGCCAAATTTGCACCAAAAAAGGGGTCGTGGTCTCTGTTCCATGATCTGCTGCCACTCTGATCCACTACAGCTTTCTGAATCCCAACAAAACCATGACATCTGAGAGGTATGCTCAGCAAATCGATGAGACACACCAAATGTCTGCAGCCAGCATTGGTCAACAGAAAGGGCCCAATTCTTCTCCACAACAATACCCAAACACACATCACATAACCAACACTTCCAAAGTTGAACATATTGGTCTATAAGGTTCTACCTCATCTACCATGTTCACCTGACCTCTCCCCAACTGAAGCATCTTGACAACTTTTTGCAGGGAAAATGCTTCCACTACCAGCGGGAGACAGAGAATGCTTTCCAAGAGTTTGTCGAATCCTGAAGCGTGGATTTTTACGCTATGGGAGTAAACAAACTTATTTCTCATTGGCAAACATGTGTTGATTGTAATGGTTCCTATTTTGATTAATAAAGATGTGCTTGAGTCTAGTTATAATGATTTAAAATTCAAACTGAAACCACAATTACTTCAGCACCAGTCTAATAAAAAGCAAGTGGAAAGGTCCAAAGAAAGAGAATTCAAGGCCAGGTACATCTCTGGGATTTTAGGGGGAAACAAGAGAGGCTGCTGAATTTCAGCACACTAGCTGAAAACACACAAGGCAAGGCAGCTAGGAAAACCCCAAATCCACAGCACTGTTTTCTCGACCCCTACTATGCGTAAAGCATTTTGTAAAGCCTCTGAAAACCCACTATTACTCCAATCTGTCCTAAATAAACATATTCATTAAAATGGGGTAAAAGTTCAAACTTCACATTTCCTCAAAAGTGACCTGTACAAACTGCAGACTTAAACACACAATGTTAGATGAGAGAAGAGGAGTGGGTCTTTGACATTTAGGAAAATTACTGTTTTGCAATAAAATCTCACATTTAAAGTACTTCAAAAGACAAATGAGCAATTGGGAAGAATCAGCATCAATACTAAAGAGAATTAAGCCTAAATGTCCAAATCAAATACCTGTTCACAAAGCCCTCTGGAATAGCTACATCAATTCACATGTTGGATGTATATACTACTGGATTCCACGGTGATGCTATCATGGTAACAGCTATAATAATGGCCTATAATCAGTAATCATGTAGTGGCTAAGGAGATGAGAGGTGGAATGCAAACAAAAGTATTTTAGAGTTATAATAAAAGAAAAGCACACTGTACTTCCAGCTCTAGGGGAATGCTGACTCAAACTTCATTTTTAAAGCACATTTGAGGCACAGTGTTGCACTGTTCAAGGGTGTTTGACAGACCACGTGGACCAGTCAGTTTGCTCTTCACAGTAGGCTCTTATCACCAGATACAGATAGAAGTATTGCTCCAAGTAGGCCAGTCTGTCTATAATACCAGATATTTATGAGTTTGCAAGAAGCCAAGGCTGCCTAAAAGATTTTCCAAAAGACCCCGGGTATGCAATCAGAAACTAAAGGTGGTATGTATATTATAGCAAGGGACTCAGACCACAGCTGAATTTCTTTCATCTTTGGTAAGCTTCCCATCAGATGGTGACTACCACAGATATTTCACTGTGAAATTCACATTTCTATTAATGAGACTGAAACAAAAGTATGGGTTGGTTGCCTTCTCCATCACGGTCTTTTTTTATCATAGATATGGCCATACACCAGAAAACAGAAAATGAAAAAAAAAAAAAAAGGCAAGAACAGCTAGAGTCCAGAAGGATGATAATGAACTAAACTAACACATACGATAATTTAGGGAAGACATGCTGGTCTTTTATCTTATTTGATCAGAACAGCTTAAACAAAGCTGGACTCCAAGCTGGTATTCAACTGTGGCTCTTTATTGAGGCAAATACACTACAAACCTACCCTAAATGCTACAATATTTGACTATAGGAATTACAGAAGCTTGAAAGGCAAGGCAGTGATACAGAGCCACAAAACCTTCTGCCGTATTAGCTGATGACGGTGCTCATTAGATAATAGTCCACATTTAACACTACTGATTTTTTTTTTTAAGATAACTAAACTTCAGGAGGTATAGGGGCTCAATAACATCTTTTCCCTCCCTTTTTGCCCTGAGGAGTAAAAAGTCAAGGCCATACAGCTTTAGGGAAGATATTCTAATAGATATTCTGTGTCAGTCCTATCCAGAGGGTGCCAAGCCTGATGGATGTGCCAAGCCTAATGGATGTGCCATGGCTTTCTTCCACTGAAGCCGAGGGTTCTTAGCAGAGATGAGCTTGCAAAACATAAAAGGGTAAGACGGTATGAAAGAACAACCAGAGTATGTCCTGGTGAGTGATTAGGATGGGGAAGGATTCTGAAACCATATCCTGGTGAAAAATAGGGGAAAAAAAAGGGGGGGGGGGAGAGGCTAAAAGGATGATATCAAGGAAAGGGGGAGGAAATATCAAGTGTACCAATGGCCAGTCTGACAATATTATGAAGAGCTCCTAAAAAGCATGAGTTTCTTACTTTGTTCAACTATTGTATCCAAGAGGTGAATGCTGGTAACCTGAATACTAAAAATAGCACTGAAGTTCCAATTTCACTTTCTACTTCTGCCCCAACATCTCAAACCCTAAAGTTTAGAACAAAGTCTTAAATTCTATAAACTTCTCTTCAGTTGACTATCCACCTTAAATCCATTATCAAAAGATATGAATCCGGTGTTCTAGAAAGCATTCATCACTCTAGGTAACACTAGAAGATCTGAAAGTCAATAAAAATTCCAAACGGAAGGGTCTTAACTTGAAATGAGCCTTCAGGAGGGATGGCAGTAGGAATATCTAGACAGCAATATCAAGGACCAGCTGTCGACTGGCTCACACACAGATTTCACAGACTTCTCTTCCAGCAGATCTGGCCAAGATGGCTGAGTGCAGATAACATACATCATTGTTATTTATTCAAGACACTTTTTATATGTTCATTTTACCATTATTTCAGGACAGTGTTCAACTCTTTGATTATATGACGAAGCTGAATTTTAACTTTGAAGGGAATGGAATAAACTCCCATCTATGTTCCCAGGTCCTTAGAAAATAGCTTGTCACTACCTTGTTCTAAAGCTCTGAATGTCTTGGGGACAGACTCTTGGAAGTGTGAACTTGCTCCTGTCAGAGGTTCTTTGGGCTGTCACTTGACAATGAAATGAAGCAACCTTTTGAAGAAAGAGCCACGTTGGCACGTGGACAGCATGCCTCTCCTGTGTTTGTTGTGCTAGAATTAGATTGTTTAAAGAATGTATGGTTCACACAACAATATTGTTGGAGGAGCCTGGGACAAAATCCTTTGGAAATTATCTTTACAAATTTTTGATAAGCTTCAAGTGTAATTGATTTCTATTTTGAACTCAAGGACACTGCAAAAGCTAATTTGTTTCAGTGAAGAGGCCCTTCTGTAGGGATTCCTCATGATATCCACCAACAGCATAATCCAACAATATATCATCCAAGAAATTTCCCAAGTTTCTATCTTAAGAAAAAAAATAGCCTGGAAGCTCAGCCATGGACGTTAAAATATAAACAACAAATGCCCTCAGAAGACTGTTTAACATACAAACAAAATTTACATCTAGGAAGGAAGTAAGGATAAAAGAAAAGGATTGTCTTAGTAAGAATCATGTCTTTAATCCTAAGAACTTCATTAGATGTCTCCGGTAAAAAATAGTTACTATGACAAACTGTCAGCACCTTAGTATGCTTCTTATTAGAGACATTTATACTGTTTTCTGGAACACAAGGCAAGAATCCTTCCCATAGCCACATCCTGGGAAGCAGCTTGACATATCAAACTCACAGTTAAGTTGAAACAACCGTTTGAAATAAAAAGCCTAAAGAAATTCCAAGCAAAGACTACAGTCAATTTCTAACGAAAAGTACTAGAGAAGACACCACACATCACTGGCCACTGTGGCACAGCTTATTTAGACGGAATTTAAGAGGATAAGTGTTATATAAAATATAAATACATGTTTTTACATAAACATATATATTTGTATCCTTTCTCCATATATATGTATATATAATATATACAAAGTGTGTGAGTATATATAAAATATATATAAGTAAAAGCAAGACCCTAAAGGATTTTAATAACAGTCTTCTATCGAGGCAGATAGTGAGAGCGTAAACCCTGTCCCAAGTCCCCAGAACATGAGATTAGGGATGTTCTTAAGAGACAAATTTAATATTATACCACTTATCTCCCTTTGATATAGAACCTCCTTCTCATAATAATAATATGATGACAAAACCATCTCAGACTTCAGCTTCACAAGTGCTTCCATAGATATTTGTTCTCAGTCTATCTTCTCAAAAAACAAAGCACACACTATTACCCATTTCACACATGAGGGACCTGAAGGTGTAAACACACAGTGACTTGTGCCCTGAGTGACATCTCCAGGGCAGGAAAAGCTAAGATTCTCCTGACCCCCAAACCGTGGCTCCTTTCCTACCACCATGCTGTCTATTTCCCAAGGTCCAGTAAAAGTCCCAGCAGCAGAGACAGGAGAAGGTACTCTTTCTCAATTTGATGGGACTTTAGAAAAAGAAATTGAACTGAAGGAACCCCTATCATTAAATTCAGCCATACCCACACCCTCATCTTTTGGTCTCTTTTCTCAATTTCAGCTCAGATTCCCCTATCTTTTCTTTCTTTTTCTAGAGACACATTTGGAGATGAAACCATTCATAGCTGCCCATTCACAGACAATTTGTGGCAACATAATTGACAATGAGTCTGCTGCAAAAAAAAAAAAAAAAAAAGAGAGAGAAAGAAAATGCTGCTTTAATAACCTTGGCCTAAAATACATTCTGTTGTATGCCTCAAAGGGTTTCAATAAAAAGTCAACCTGTAGAGACATATTTTCTTGGCTTAAACAACAATCCAAAGCATATAAATGTAGTCCAACTATAATGACATATTTATAGGCCAATAAAGCTTACACTGCAGCTTTCATACTTCACTTAAAGGAACTCTGTAAGAAGCAGTGTTATATAAAATAATTTGATTTTTTTTCAAACTTTAGCCCAAGGAATAAAAAAAATCCAAGTATGCTATGTTTAACTGATAATGTTTATATTCCTTAGTTGCTTAAAGTTTCATAAAATGAAATAATTCTTCATTTGACTAGTTCCAACTGCCATACCAAATATGGGTATCAGGTCCACTTTATTACAAACGCTAAGTACTGTAATTCTAAAGACAAAAATAAATAACTAGAGGCTTGTATAGTGAACGATTTAATCAACCCGATTCTTCTGGAAAAACAGGTTTCTGTGTTCATTATGCTTATGAATAATACATTCCTTAACCCTTCTATTTTAACATAGTTATTTTTTTTTCCCTCCTTTTTCTATACACTTCAGTATGAAACTGTCTGAAAGAAGGTAAAATATTTCACTGAGTAAAGTCACAATTTGAATTGGTTTCATATTGAACTTTCTTTCTTTGAAAAGGACAAAGAAGGGGGAAAGGGACGAATGTACTCGCACATCTCAGAAGTGTTTTTTTAAGATTATTACTTTCCACACTATCTAGAGCTGCAGTTTAGTCATCATTTATGATCTTAAAGTTTTTTTTTTTTAAAAAGCAAACATGACATCCGCAAATATTGTCCTTGAAGGGCAAGGGGATTAGAGAAATGAAAGAGTTGTGATTTGATGATTTGAGTCAGAGCAGTTATTGGAAGCTGCCATTTGGGGCAGAGTTTCTCTTTGTGGAGTATTAATTTGTTGGCAGAAACACATTTGTGAGAACATTCTCTTTTTTTTTTTTTTTTAACTATTCAGAGAGGCAGGAAGTGACAAACTGGGATTAAAGGGAACTTATTCTAACTAAACACTGAACAAAAAGTGTTCTACAATTAGCTTTTATATGGTAGAATCCCTTCTTTAAGAGTCAACCAAATTATTTTGTTATTACTGATATTTTAACATGGTGAAATAATTCAGTCAGAAAAATAACATATTGGAGTTTTACTTTATCCACGGAAAGGTGAGATCAGTCTATTCTTTCCTTACTTCAACTAGAAAAAAAAAAGAGGGAGGGGGTCTTAAGTAATCTCAGAGTTCATCTTCTTTCTCTGGTAAGAACAATGAGGAGCTGGAAGGGCTCTACAGAAGGAAAAACCTAATAAGTGTGTGAACTTCCATCAACAATGTGGTATTGGAAGTGGTTGCAGTGTGGCCAAGAGAAAGGGAGATAAGAAAACCACTGTGTAGAAATAAAAGTGCAGACAACAAATATTTTGATGTTGCAGACAGAGAAAGTAAGAGGTTGAAGAGAAAGTTGTTGGGACAGGAATGCACACAGCAAAGGACACCCCCAATCTCCCCAATATAAATCCTCACAATGTAAACTTGCAACCCTTAGATCAAGCAGATAATGAAAACTCATTACATTAAGGAAAGTTTTTGTTTCTCTTTCCACATTATTACAACACAGTGTGCATTCCAGTTACAAAAGCTATTTGTCTCAAATTCCCCACAGTTCATACCAACTAAGTAGAATTTCAAGGCCCCAAATTCTATCCTTAAAGAGGTATTTTACATTAAAAAAAAGGGAGAGAAAAATACACAGTGTTCCTTATTCTTCAGAGAGCTTTCCCAGTCAAATCTCCTGTTGCTTATTTTCCCTTCCTCTGCACTAATCATAGAGCTGTTTCCCAAATGAGACCAACCCCCTCCCCCCTGCCCCGCCTGCCCCGCACCACCACCCAAAAAAAAAAAAAAAAAAAAATCAGTCATCTAGAGATCCTTTTATCAGGTCACATTCCTTGGCCTTGCCTCAATCTTACTGAATGAAGAATCTGGGAAAACTGGCCTCAGCAATCAGTATTATTTAAAAAATTTCTCTAAGTGAGTCTAACGAACAACAAGATTTAAAAACCACTAAGTACTTTGAATATGCATTATAAGCTAATTTCTTCTGGAATCAATTATTAAAAAGTTACATTATGGACATTTTTAGAGTTCAGGAAGATCAAAACCTCTAAATGTCTTGATGAAATTAAGAAGTTGGGTTTCTTTTCATTCATTAATAAACTATGAATTTTAAATACAAAAACAGCTCTGCTATAAATACTTTTGTTTATATGCGTGACATCAAGCTTAACCATCTACACATCCTTTCGTCCCCCATGGGTTTCCTGTTTAGTTTTTTATTAGTAACAGTATATTTCATAACTTAAAAAAAAAAAAACAAACAAACAAAAGGAAGGTTTTAATGTTAAGAAAAACATAAGACAATAGCAATACAGCTTAGATCATATATTAGGCAAGTAACACAACAGCTGTATTATTCAGCATTACCACATGTCAGAAGGCTAGTCACATGTGTTCACAAAATTGGCCATGTAACAGCCTATATAAGAAAATCAGTTAAAAAAAAAAAAAGAAAGAAAGAAAGAAAAGAAGGAAATTCTTTGGTTTTAAAATAAAAACCACTAGATTAATAATTTTCTCTAAATGTGCACATGACAACCAGGCCACCATGACCAAAATATTATTGTCTGACATCTAACAAAACATGCCAAGAAACTGTTGATTATTAAACTTAAACTGCAAGAAAATATTAATGCTATTCCCAAAATACAGCATAGCTCATCACAAACCAGAATCACACAAAAGACAAGTCAGTTACAGGTGTTATTCAGTCTCATTATGCCAATTAAAATAGTCTAAGTTTGTTGTAGTAGTTAAAATCTAAGTTAAAAGAAAAAACAGGAAGTTGTCACATTAACGCATAAAATAGGGCTATGAAAATCAGCATTGTGCTAGAATGAAAGAAAAAGATGCTTTAATATGTTAAAAGTGAAGTTCCTCTTTGCCTAAAGGGGAAATAACTGGTCTAAATCAGAGGTCAACAACATTGGTCTTGAGCAATGTTAGAAAAGTAAGTCAGTGAATGCCACCGGGGAGACACAAAAGAGAAAAAAAAAAAGGAAAAGACAAAAAATTCATTGGAGAAGACAGTGTTAAGAAAAAGCAACAGAATTAATTATAGAGCCCCTTCCATACACCAATATACACCTATCACTGGGTGTTACATCTCCCAATGACCCTGAAAAGTTTCCACATTTTCCAGACTTGGAGGTTAATTTGCCTAAGTCCACACAGCTAAGTAAGCAAGAGAGTCAGGATTCAAACACTAAACAGAATAATGACTCTAAATCCCAATTTCTCCTTTAAAGCTGTAGCGGAATAGGGGAAGGAAGCAAAGAAAAAACCATATAGTTGATGGCCACCACTGAACACTAAAAGCTCTTGGGGGACCTAGGCCAGGAGTTGCCAGCCAGCAGCTCACTTGCTCTGAGGTTGCTCCCTTGATCCACATTAAGTAATTCATCTGTCTTCCTCGTTTTGCTTTCCTGACAGTCCTAATAAATGTCATGTTATCTACTCAGAACAAATATTTTAACTCTCCACTCATCAATTTTAGGTGCCTCAATTAAGACTTAACGCCTTGATAGCAACTGAAAGTGAAAGTCGCTCAGCCGTGTCCGACTCTTCAGGACCCCATGGACTGTAGAGTCCACGGAACTCTCTAGGCCAGAATACTGGAGTAGGTAGCCTTTCCTTTCTTCAGGGGATCTTCCCAACCCAGGGGTCGAACCCAGGTCTCCCGCATTGCGGGCGCATTCTTTACCAGCTGAGCCACAAGAGAAACCCAAGAATATTGGAGTGGGTAGCCTATCCCTTCTTCAGCAGATCTTCCTGACCCAGGAATCAAACCGCAATCTCCTGCATTGCAGGCAGATTCTTTACCAATGAGCTACGAGGGAAGCTACTGTTGCTGCTGCTGCTGCTGCTGCTGCTAAGTCGTTTCAGTCTTGTCCGACTCTGTGCGACCCCATAGACGGCAGCCCATGAGGCTCCCCCGTCCCTGGGATTCTCCAGGCAAGAACACTGGAGTGGGTTGCCGTTTCCTTCTCCAATGCATGAAAGTGAAAAGTGAAAGTGAAGTCGCTCAGTCGTGTCCCACTCTTAGCGACCCCATGGACTGCGGCCCACCAGGCTCCTCCGTCAATGGGATTTTCCAGGCAAGAGTGCTGGAGTGGGGTGCCATTGCCTTCTCTGAGGGAAGCTACTGGAAGCTGCTAAATGCCACGTGTTATATCATCCATTTTCTAGCACAGGGCTCCACACATACAAGGTCTTGTGACCCAACAGGTAACATCCATTTCTCAAACACCCAGTCATCTATCCATTCATATTCCCAGGTCCTTTTTCGATTAAAGAAATTACATATATGTATATGGGAGAAGGAAATGGCAACCCATTCCAGTATTCTTGCCTAGAGAATCCCAGGGACAGAGAAGCCTGGTGGGCTGCCGTCTGCGGGGTTGCACAGAGTTGGACATGACTGAAGCGACTTAGCATGCATGCATTGGAGAAGGAAATGGCAACCCACTCCAGTGTTCTTGCCTGGAGAATCCCAGGGACAGAGGAGCCTGGTGGGCTGCCATCTACGTGGTCATAGAGAGTCGGACATGACTGAAGTGACTTAGCAGCACGTAGGTACACACACACACAGACATGAATGATAGTGTTTCCAGAAAAACCTACAATAAAAGAAGTGGTTATTGTATATGCCCACATTAGATTTAGAAGTACAAACGATAATTACCAAGGTCAGCCTTTTCCTTGAGAACGTCTTTGAAGTTGAGTCCACTATTCAAGGTTGACTGCCGATACTTCAGCAGAGCTTCCTTCTGTCCATTCCTTCCCAGGGACTCTGTTTTCACTGACCCAGCTTGGAGACCACATCTCCACTTGGAGAAATCAGAATGTACCCACTTGACCAGGTCTTCAAGCTTCACAATCACCTTTTCGGAAACAGCAATGACTTCATCCTACAAGAGGTAGTTGGGAGAGAACAACAGTATTGGTGGTTCTGAAGTCAGTAATACATTTTCCACTAAAGCCTATCTGAAATACCATTTGAGTGGCTTAATCTAATGCGAGCAGACAATGTGTTTTTCTTTTTTGGTGACAGAGGACCTTCAATAACTCACTTCATTTCAAAGGTTTTTCACTGCTTGTGGTCTAGCTGAGGAGTAATTTATAGGATTTTTTTGTTATGTGCTTAGAAAATGTCCAAAAATTGGGCAGTAATTCTAATAGCTATTTTTAATGCTAGTTGCCAAAGCTCAGTCTCCCTTTTTGACTACTTGGGTGAAAGCTAATTTTTAGGTGCCATTAATTACAAAAGTAAAAAAGCAAAAAATAGATGACTAATGGTTAGCCTGTCTTTATATAAATGGTCTAAGTAAATCTGGGATTCTTGGAACTCTGACTCACCCCCAAATTCCTATGTTTATGGTACATTTTCCCTTGGCTTATACACAAATATTGAATTTAACTTTTGTCCTAAAATTAAATAAAACTGTGATGTAATCCCAAAAGAAATACTTCATAAATGTTACATGCTTCCCACTGAAAGAAACTTACACATTCTCATGTTTCTTAAAAACTTTGTAAGTTGAGAAATGAACTGATTTTTTCTCTTAATACATATGGGGTAAGAAGCAAGAGGGTGGATGAGGAGAAAGCCTTTGAATCTAAGAAAAGTAGTTGAAACTTAAGTTTCTCCTATGGATCATAAATTTGAATTTTAAGCATCTTTAATTGTTTCCAGGAAACAAGCAACTTTTCTGACTCAGAATTAATCCAACAAGATATTTAATAGATATCCATCCATGGAGCAAAGGAGGACCTCTCTTTCCCAAAGATTCTTTGAAAAGGCTTAAGAAGATCATCTCACTGGGTTTAAAGTTAGATTATTTGAAGCATTTGACATTTCAACTTGAACTGACTTCTTTCATTTCTTTTACTTCACGTTTCTGAAGAAAGCTGAGCTGTGAAAACCCCTAAGCTTACAAAATCTTAGAAATATTTTTGACAAACAACAACAGGAAGATGTCTCTGAGCTATTAAACAAAGGGAATTCACAAGTGATTTTGGCTAATTTTTCTATAAAACATGACTCTTTCCTTCTTCTCTCCCACCTACACACACACACACACACACACACTGTACACACTACTCCAAAGCAAACAAAAGAGGGTTTATTAAGATAAGCTTCATACAGTAAAGAGCCCTGGATTTGAAAACATTTAGTCTTTTTAAAATGTTTTAAGGTAGGATCTAAAATTTCACTTTTCCTCATCCAGTTCCAAGCTGCCTCTGAGAAGAGTTTGTTAGGTAGCAGCAATATAACAAATCTCAATCAAAAATGAAAAGTAAAACTTTTGTAATGGAATCCTCTCCCTTATCATGATTAAATATGAGCTTCCACTAAATGGGAGACAAAGCGGGAACTGTTTGTATCTTCTGCTCAAGAAAAAAAAGTCAATACTTTATAAACAATGGGGCATATTAAAAAGTACCATTTCAATGGATGATTTCACTCAGACTCACTACACCATCCTCTTGAAATAAAAGATCTGTAGTTGTCACGCATTTTATAGCTATTACATGGTGATTATTAAATGCCAGAATAAAAATTCAGGCTGGGTATTGTTTCAAAGCATATGGGAACAGCTTCTGGAAAGGGCAAACCAGGAATCAAGTTTAGAATATACTGGAAAATAATTAAGTATCATGGTATATAAGTCTCAACATTAGCAAAAATGGAATTTGGCAACAATTTTACCAAATATGGTTCCCGAGAAGAGACAAGTCTGGAGATGAGTGTTATTTTCAAATAGCTCTAACTATGATCAAATGATTATCATTTCAATTACCAGTTGCTTCAGATCTTTTCCAAGAAATAGCATGACTAGCTCTGGCTGGCTTCCAACACCCGCCAAACAAATCGTTTATTAACCAAGAGAAAATACAATCCTTATGATGTCATTGATGAATAAACC
Organism: Budorcas taxicolor; assembly: GCF_023091745.1. Lineage (NCBI taxonomy): Eukaryota > Metazoa > Chordata > Mammalia > Artiodactyla > Bovidae > Budorcas > Budorcas taxicolor. The sequence continues at coordinate 27,697,742 of NC_068914.1, forward strand.
CTTCTTTCAAGATCCAGTCTATGGATTCAGTCCTCCTTCCTCTTTCTCTCTGAAACAGACTTTGTGAGTACTACGAATATATACAAGACATAAAAATAAATGCAGGAATTCAAATAAACACATATTAGCCGTAAACCCAAGTCTGGATTAATTGTGAAACCACCAGTATGTCTCACTGTGGATTCAGAGAAACTAGCCCTACAACATTGTCAAATGCCAGGATTTAGAAGGAAATCTGATAAGCGGAGGAGGGGAAAGAAACTAAACAACCCAAAAGAGCAAAATAGCCAACATATATATAGAAAGCGTCTCAGGAAACATTCCTTTGTATGCACAATGGCATAAATCACATGTTCATGTTTACTATTCTGAGCCAGTGCTGACTAAAGTTCCTAATACCACTCTTGGGCAAGTCTCTATATCTAAGAAAAGAATTTCAATAAGCTCATCTAATAATTACATTAACTCTCTGCAAACCAAAAATTAGCATTAGATAAGTATTGCTGACTTACTCTTAAACAACACAACAGGAACATAAAGAAACACACTATTATTCTATTAACGTGCCTTAGCTCTTTTAACCCAGAGCCGAATCAATATTTATATAGACTGAGTTGGGACACTTTCTAAGTTCATATCCCCTTTCATCATTGTTTTAAGCTGCCTATTTCTGTCATTTGGATTTTGTTTCTCCAACTGTGTAGTAACAGCATACTCAATCACAGATTCCTCTAAGTCAAAGGAGATCCTCTGGTCATATATCAGCCAGCTCATGTGTGTGGTTGGCCTCTCCAAGTGTTGTACAAATTGAGAAATTTTACATAAAGTCTCCAGACTTCTAACTCCTCTTATAAAATAAAGTGACATCTGAAAAAAAAAAAAAAAAAAAACCAGAAAACCCCTCTCAAAACAGGAAAGTTGAAACTGAGTAGGGTTGCTTTCTTTAGAGGGAAGGCAAGCCCTCTAGTTTGCCACTGACCCCACCACTCCCTGTCACCTTACATTCAGCCACCGTTCCCTACCTGCCTGGCCCCTTGGACAGGCACCCATCATCTAAACTTCCATGCCCTAATTTATCCCACCTCCTTCACGTCAATGATGAGAACAGTAAGACTCAGTGACATGTCCTACTGCCAACTTCAGGTAGAAGTTGGACAAGAATCCAAGTTTCCTCTCTGCCAACACAGCATTCATCCTGGACTCTGGAGCCAGACTGCCTGGGTTCAAATCCCTGCCCGGTAATTTCCTCCCTGTGAAACACTGGGCAACTTTGACTTTCCTGTGCTTCCATTTTTTAAACACACTTTTTTTTTTTTTAAGTTTAGTAATACTGTCTATCTCTGATGCTAATGGTGAGGATTAAATTTGTCAACATAAATGAAGTGGTACGTCACATCATTATCCTTGTTTCTCTAAATTAGTGTTTTCCAAATAGTACCACACAGAGATGAGTTTAGATGGTTCGTGGATAAATCTTTTAAAATTCAATATAACTTACTCGCTGCATATTTATTCTTATAGTAACTTTCCACTTATGGGGAAGTGGTACTGGCTTCCCATTTATGAGACATAGAAAGTTTCTTTTTAAAACATTTTTGTTTTAAAAAAAAATGGGTTAGTTTGAACAAAAGCATTAAAGAAATGTAGGAGATATGGGTATGGCAAAAAAAGTCTTGATGCTATGAAAATAAAATTTGGAATGGTACATTATATATCAGTGGTTCTCAAAGTATGGTCCAGGAGCCCTGGGGAATCCCCAAGACTATTTCAGGTGGTCCATAGAGTCAAAACAATGATCAAAATAATACTAAGAAATTATTTGCTTTTTTCACTCTTATTCCCTTTCAAGTGTCTAGTGGGGTTTTCCAGTGACTATACGACAGATGGTTATGGCAAAAGAGTGAATACAGAAGGAGATATGAGAATACAGCTGCCTCTGTTAAGCTCAATGGTAAAGAAATTTACAAAAATGTAAAACAATGCCACTGTTTATACTAATTTTTTTATTTTGAAAATATGGTTAATTTTCATAAAAATGTGTTACATTTACATAATGGGTTTATATTGCCATTTTCATTTTATTTTTAAAATTAACTTACAGTAAAACTTCCTTTTTTGGTGTACAGTTCTTTGTACACATGGCAACTACTGATCTTGCCTGGTATGGTTTTCTCTTCTGCAAAATGTCATATAAATTAAATCATACAGTGTGAAATCTTTTAAGGCTGCTTATATTTCACTCAGCATAATGCCTTTGAGAGCCACCAGGCTGCTGCCTGTATCAACAGCCTGTTCCTTTTTTTCTGCTGAATAGTACCCCATGGTATGGACGTGTTCCATTGAGGAACACTGGGTTGTTTCCAACTTTGGTGATTACAAATAGAGTTGCTATAAATATTCATGTACAAGTTTTCATGTGAACATGCATTTTCAGTTCTCTTGAATAAATACCTAGGAGAGGGACTGTTGAGTCATATAGTAAGTATATATTTCATTTTGCAGAAGCTGCCCAACTGTTTTCCAGAGTGGCTGTACCATTTTGCATTCCCACAAACAATGTATGAGAGTTCTAGTTGTCCCCTGTCCTTACCAGCACTTGATACTATTACTGCTAATTAACTTATTATTGCCATTTCAGTATGTATGTAGAGGTTTCTCATCATGTTTTTAATTTTCATTTCCCTAATGGCTGATGATGTTGAACATCTTTTCAGGTGCTAATTTGCCATCCGTGTATCCTTTCTGGTGAAGTGTGTATTTAAGTCTTTTGCCCGTTTTTAAACATTGGGTTGTTTATTTTCATATTGTTGAGTTTTGAGAGTTCTTGTACCCTCGTGATACGTCTTTTATTAGACATAGGGTTTGAAAAAAATTTTTTTCTATTCTGTAGCTTGTCTTTTCATTCTTTATCAGTGTGTTTAACAAAAGTTTTATACTTTGATCAAGTTCAATTGATCATTTTTTAATTTTATGGATTGTAGTTTTACTTTTATACCTATGAATTCTTTGCCTGAGTTCTGGTCATGAAGAATTTCTCCTTTGTCTTCTTCCCAAAGTTTTATAGTTTTACAAATATAATCCACTTTGATTTTTTTTTTGGTAAAGTGTGAGTCAGCTTGACAATCAGTTTTTGCATATAAATGTCACATTACTTTTATTTTTAAACAAATTGAGCATTTAAAATTATTTTAAGTTTTAATTTCTAATACCAGTAGGTATAATCCACATAAACCAAAGCACCTCTGTGGTCCTAAATAATCTGAGCATAAAGGGTCTTGAGTTTAAAATCTTTCAAAACCACTATATCATTAACCAAAGCTATTCTTAACTTTTATACACAATGGAATATTACTCAACTATTAAAAAGAATGCATTTTAGTCAGTTCTAATGAGGTGAATGAAACTGGAGCCTATTATACAGAGTGAAGTAAGTCAGAAAGAAAAACACCAATACGGTATATTAACAAATATATATGGAATTTAGAAAGATGGTAACAACGACCCTGTACGCAAAACAGCAAAAGAGACAGAGATGTAAAGAACAGACTTTTGGACTCTGTGGGAGAAGGTGAGGGTGGGATGATTTGAGAGAACAGCATTGAAACATATATACTACCATATGTGAAATAGATGACCAGTCCAAGTTCGATGCATGAAACAGGGCAATCAAAGCTGGTGCACTGGGACAACCCTGAGGGATGGGAGGGGGGTTCGGGATGGGGAGACACATGTATATCCATGGCTGATTCATGTCAATGTATGACAAAAACCACAATATTGTAAAGTAATTACCCTCCAATTAAAATTAATTAATTTTAAAAATAACAATTTAATAATAACAACTGTAGCTTTGTCTTGAAACTCTCCCTCTTGTTAATAACTAGGAAGAATCTGAGATTTTATTCTACTTCAAACTTATAAATTAATCTGTCAGTTTCATGGATGCTTACAGAAGACACAGACTGTAAGCAGAGACAAAGGACGGTTTACAGTTCACAGCAATAGCTGCAGTCAAAATACCACCATCTGTATTGGATGTTTGATACCCAGCTCCCAAAAGGAGATTCAAAGAGGCCTAGATGAGACATATACATAAGAGTGGGGTGCATTTCAGGAGAGGAACCCCAAGCATAGGGAGGAACCCAAATCTTTCAATACTGGGCAATAAGTATGTCTGCCCTTTGTTTTGGAGGAAGACACAACCTCCATCTTCCAAGGCTGTTCACAACCTAAACTTCCTTGAAAAGATAGTTGGAACAAAGGCAGTCAGTAGTGCTGCTCACTAGATGTGCAGATACTCAATGGACCCATGAAGAACACCTACCCAACAACTATTCAATTTCTCTCCTCCCTCATTCTACTTCCCTACAGGGAAAACGTAGGAAAGCACACATCCTTAGGTTCTTTCTGGGTCCAGTCTTCTTTCTCTGCATATCACTCCCTGAAGAAATCGTTCTCCATGGAGATTCCAATGTTAATCTCTAAGCCCATGACTACACTTGATAGATTGGTTCCAACTAGTTGGTTTACACCTTCTTCCAGATTCCAGTCCTTTGTTCAGTCCTCAGTTTAGATGTCTCAAGAGTCAACTCACGTTCAGCGGAACCGCACCACTTGGCTTATATGTAAGAAAAGAGCTTAGTTGACACAAGAATTTAATATTCCCCACTATGATTAACTTTTTGCCTGTATCTATTCTTCCTTTCTTCTTTAATAAGAGATTGCTAATTTTCTGGGCACAGAATAAAGACATCATTTCCCTGCTTCCCTTACAGCCAGATGCAGCCACCTGACCAAGTTTTGACCGATCGGATGTGAGTATCAGCAATGTGTACAACTTCTGGATCAGGCCCTCAAAGGGGGTGGATATGCCTTTGGATCATACAAACGGAAGCAAATCTCTGAGGAGAAAAAAGATAGAAGCAGTCAAGTCTCAAAGATTTCATGGAGCAGAGTCACCACATTAAGCCTGAACCACTTACCCACAGGCTGTGACATGAGAGATTTTGAACTCCCAGGTATTTAAACAACTTTAATTCTGGGCCTCTGTTAGCACAGCTAAGCATATATATATATATATAAATTTTAAAAATATATTTTTTTACTAACATATCATTCCTCAGGAGTGAAGATGTGAACAGAACCTTCCCTATAGCACCATGTGGTACCCAATAACAGACCTTCGCTGAGGAAAGCCATATTCAGCTATGTTAATAGAGCCCAAAGGACAATAAACACATTAGTGTATTATGTGGGGGTTGGCAGGGAGGAGGAGGGTTAAACGAGAATAGGAAAACATGGCTTATTCACCTCAATCATCCCCAAACATCCTGTGTTTTTAAAATGTTCTTTGTAGAGCAGTTGAAATGTGATAAATGTCAGGAACACAAAACACATTAATAGGTGATGTTAGCTAAAAAAAATTGTGAAACCAAAATAACAGTCTACTTGGTTCCACAAGAGTGGGTAATTTGAAAAAAAAATTAATATAGACCAGTTTAAAGTCTTTATTGAATGTTACAGAATTGCTTCTGTTTTATGTTTGGGGGTTTTTTGGCCTCGAGCATGTGGGATCTTAACTCCCTGACAAGGGATCAAACCGGCACCCCTGTGCTGGAAGCAAAGTCCCACTGAATTGCCGGGGAAGTCCCAAGAAGGGGAGTTTTTCATCAAGACAGAAACTAAAACTGAAGACAAACTTTTAAAAGTTAGTGATGCCCTAACCACTGGAGCGGGCATGTATGCCCATGGTGCACACCAGCAGACTCAACCAAGGAAAAGAAAGCGCCCCACTGAGCCTGGGTACACTGGCCACTCACTCCTTTATATCCAAGCCTCCCTCAGATACCTTCCATTCAAGACCCTACCCTTCTGCCCCCTCACTCTCCCTGTAACACATCTGTTTGTCCTGCTAATAGGCTATCTATGCAAAGAGTTAAAGGTTTCACTCGGCAGGCACATGGGCATCAATCAGAGATCCAAGAATATCCAGCAAAAGAGAATGGCAATGTGGGTCAACAATACGAAGTTTTCACTGATCAATAGTGAAATGAGAACAATGAAGACACAGCAGGGTATGTTTCAAGAAACTAAATATGCTAGATTTCAAGGACTATCCTTGTATCAGTCAGGATCCCAACAGGAAAAAGATGGAATATTTGAATAACGATAATCACAGAGGGACTAATAACAAAGATGTTGGTGGGTGTAAAAGAACCCTAAGACAGCAATAGTCCAGGAAAGTGGGCTCATAGCCGCTCACCTGTCACCATTCCTGGGTGAAACTGTCAAAGGTGGAGGGAATGGTTACAGGATCAGAGCAGACCTTCTACCAGTGGCTTTGACTTTCTCAGCAGGACACCGAGAGTCTGTGGGAACCTCACAGGAAAGAACAGGATAGACACCTGCCTTCACTCTCCTCCATCCCTCTCTCTTCTATGGGGAACATTGATAGAAGCGGGCCCAGGAACTCTGTTAATGGGGCCACACAGGTGGGCCCTCAGGGCAGAAAGAAGGGAGCAATGCTAATCGAGAGAGGCTCCCAACACACTCTTCTCTATTTAAGACTTCATATCTCTTTCTTTCATCTAGTGGTGTTTTAGAGGGGGAAAAAAAGATATTATGAGGATGGCAATGGATAGTAGTAGCTGTTTTCTAATGTCCTTAACTTGACAAAATGATACCAACACTAACTTGGTCCCTGAAGTGGGAATTACTGAGCTTATTACTTGTGACATGCTAAGTCGTTGTTAGGCATCAGTATTTGATGCTGAATTGCATCATTCTCTCTCCTACAATAAACACCTTTTTAATGGCAAAGATGTTTGTTTAACTTTTCCGTCTCTGGTGCTTTCTAAGGAGCCATAGACTGTGCTAGGCCCAGAGCTTACAATAAGCGCTTCTGTTGACGGCCCCCACCCCTGTCTAGATGCTCCATGCTAGAAGAAACTAAGAGAGCTGAGGACCCAGCTAAGAGTCTCTAAAACTAGACTCTTAGAACTAAGAGTCTCTCGGACCCAGGTTCAAATGTAGCTCTACTGTGTTTAATGTTAATGTTGGGGTGTAACATTATCTTGCCCAGGTCTCATCTTAAAAAGGCAGGGCGGGGGGAGGTGAGTAGGACAGAAGAACCCACCTCATCGTGTATCTAGGCCAACACAGGCATCCTGGAAATCATGGCTATTATTACATATAACATCACTGTAACTGAAAAGGTGGGGGGCTGGTCTTCGAATGTCACCTGCAAGGAACTGTGTACTTCCTAACTCTTAATTCTTTGTGTGGGATGATATCCCTGTAACTCCTGATGGCTGCTTCCAAGGCAAAGATGAGCCAGAAAGCAATCAAGAATGTTTGGGCTTCTAAGTTATATTCCTCAACCCTCAAGGATTCAGCAGTGACAAACTCTGAGGTACTTTATTTTACCCACACTTATCTATGAACTCAACAGATATTATCTTATCTAATCCCCATAAGGACTTGCTGAAATAGGGGTTCTCAGGCCCATTTTAGTGATGAGAAAACTGAAGTAGAACCAGAAACCAGCTTGGTAACCCTATGGTCTCTGGGAAACTGGTCTCTTTTTTTCCCGGCTGTGCTGCACAGCATGTCCAATCTTAGTTCCCTGACCAGGGATCAAATGCATTCTGCCTGCAGTGGAAGCTGGATCCCTAACCACTGGACCACTGGGGAAGTCCCAGAAACCGGCATCTTGAGCTTTGACAGTAGTAACACTCCAACCTACTCCTATCCCGGAGTAAGTAAACCTTCCCCACCTCCCACCAATTTCCTAGGGTGGGTGGGATTTAAAGTCATTTTGCAACAGAAAGTATTTTAATTTTTATTTTGTTTTTGTCCCCAAAGTAAGACTATATGCCTTACTTTAAAATGTGAAGAATTTTCTGTTGTCTGAGTGATGAAGACATCCTCTCAAGTATGCTAAGGTTTAATCTGACTCCCTTAACATGATGAAATGGATTTGCCATGGAGGCTCCCTAGTGTATTGGGTTCCAATTTCCCAAGCCAGTCCCTTCTCTTTCAACCACTGCCCCCTCCACCACCAGACGTCTGGGTGACTTTTGTGGCTCAGTGGAGTTTGGAAATTCATCCTGGCACAATTAGAGAGAGTAAGCAAAAACAAGACTGCTCTGAGGGGCTATTTGTCCAATGTAATGTGACCATCCTTCATGGCTTTGCCAAAGGCATTTGAGTATCATACAAGTAATTCAAAAACCCTAAATATTTTATGTTCCTAAATACATTTTTAATACACACTAATCTAAAACCTGTTGGGCAGCAGTCTGCTCCCCTACCAGAAGGCCATCTTGAAAGAAAACCTAAGAAACATCCTGTCGTTAATTCCCAGTTCCATTTCTTTTCCTTTGGATCTTTTTTCCTCCCTAAGATTAAAAAAAATTACACAAAAACAAGAAAACACATCCCAGCATTCTCTCTAAATAGGGAAGCATTTGATATGTAGACAAGATGCCTTCAGTCAATGGCTGAACCAGCCTACCCTTCCTTTAGCCAAATTAATAGGGTGTCAACGTCACAGTCTATCTTTTCTTAACTACTTTCAGGCTGCCATAATAAAAATGAACTTGGCACTCATATACTTAGCTCTGGCCATTAAAACAGAAGCAAAAGAAGATAAAGGAGCACAATTCCAGTGTTAAAGCTCAACCGAGGTACCTATAAAGAACATTCTCTAAAAGCACAAACAATAACAATAGAACTCAGATTCAACCACCACCCAACCCAGATGTTCTAACATGCTGAGTGACTTCAACTCATTACTTTCTCATCTCCTGATCTTTTTTTCACCTAGTGTTATAGGCACATGGCACCCTGCCCAGGTACGAAGTTCAGTGGGGCCCATATTCCTTTGAGACCCTAAAAGGAAGAAGAAAATTCCTTGTCCCTGTTGGTATATGAAAATCACAATGGGAGCCGTCCAACTTAGTCAAAGTTATTGGTGATCTGGCAACAGCATCTTGATATACAGCTGCCATTAATGAGAACAGCAGTCTTCACAGACAATCATCGAAAGCCTTACGCCTATTTAGGACACTTTAATGTAGAAACCAAGTAAATCTTCCTATTTTGTGTAGCTTTTATTTAAACATAAACATATGATTTAGACATGCTCCCTCCTGTTACTTTTTTTTTTTTTGCTCTGTTCGCTTAGCACAGTTCACATTATCTTCACATGTACAATGGCAGTGGAATAATTTGAGACCCAGGGCTTTATTTAATAATGTAATTATCCTATATTGGATTACTTAAACGGGGCTTTGTATTTTAAAGTTCTAGTTTTTCCCATACTGGCGATGTGCTCTGACACAGTAAATGATTCAGGCTTTAGTCAAAAGCTCTAAACTCAGTTTGGAAAAATATTGAGTGTTTTTGAATAAGACAGGATTAGCATAAGAGCCAATTTGCAACCACAGTTGGTGACCTTTCTACGCCTGTTCAAAGACTGTGGTGTGGAGGCCAACACAGCGGACAGACCACGGGCAACGACAACCGCCTTATTCCAACTCTCCGCCACCTCAGGGATGGTATATAAACCAGAGAATAAAGCCCAAGTTTTCCTCAAGGTACACTTCCTGAAGGCAGGGCTGTAACTTGTCTTTCGAACCTTCTGATAGTCTATATACTACCAGGAGGAGCTGAATGAGTGAATGAATGAATGCCATTGGGTGTTCTGACAAAACAGTTGCAGAAGGGAATCCAGAAGGAGCCATCACAAGCTGAGCATTCACAAACTGAGCTTCGTCCAGTGCTAATGTCTGGAGGAATCTTGTTTGAGTTTTTCCCCAACTCAATTCAATCTGATCCAATTAAGCCATATTCTGCTGTGTGCCAGGCACTGGGCTGAGGACCAGCCATGGACAGATAAGGATGAAGATGACACCGGTGCTGCCCAGGGCTCCTGTTTCTTGCCTAGGAAGTGAAGGTTCCTCTCGCGCTCTCTAGTCTCCTTTGCCAGAGAATCCATTCATTTTTTCACATTCGATGTCCAGGGCATATCCTTGAGCCTCCGCTCTAGGCAGAGCAGGGGGCCAGGGAAGAGCAACAGTCTAGCGGGGACAAGGGACACAGACAGTAAACCATAGTCCTCAGCTAAAAGTGACTTATGGAATGAGAAACTGTCATAAGTGATCTCATTCATTCAACAAATATTTATTGAGTGCTAACTATATGCCGGACTTCCCTAGTGGCTCAGTGGTAGAGAATCTGCCTGCCAATGTGGGAGACGCAGGTTCAATCTTTGGGTCAGGAAGACCCCCTGGAGAAGGAAACGGTAACCCACGCCAGTATTCTTGCCTGAGGAAGCCCACAGACAGAGGAGACTGATGGGCTACAGCCCATGGGGTCGCAAAAGAGGCGCACGTGACTTAGCACCTGAACAACTATATGTCAGGCCTTGGGATTATCATCAGGAATTATGTAAAAATCCCCACCTTCCTGGAGCCTACAGTTGTGGCAGAGGGGTACTGTTTGCGTCTGTGTTGGGGGAGAGAGATGTAGGGAGTCAGTAAACTATGAGGCAAAAGAACTAGAAGAGGCCATAATAGGAGACAGGGGTAGGCCTGGGTATGATGTCAAAGCAGTGGTCAGGGAAGGTCTCTGCTGAGACCCTGAGGAAGAGGAGGAGCAAGTGAGGATGAAAGGGGAGAGAGGTGGGAGAGGAACAGTGGCCACTGCACACAGAAGGAGCAGAGGACGCAAAGGCACCGGGGAGGGGCGTGGTGTACTGTCAAACTCAAGGTGGAAAAAAAAAATAAAAAGGAAAAAACACACAGCATACACACATCCTCGAGCTGATGCGTGCTTCTAAATTTAAATGCAGACTCCTTTCCTCTACGTTTCCGGCAGGTTTAGCACAGAAGCTACTCCATAAATCAATTTCCATTATTAAAATACTGACTTAGTGAAGTTGCTCAGTCATGTCTGACTCTTTGCGACGCTATGGACTGTAGCCTACCAGGCTCCTCGGTCCATGGGATTTTCCAGGCAAGAGTACTGGAGTGGGTTGCCATTTCCTTCTCCAATATGCTTAATGCCACCCTTTTCTCAAATCTTTAATGCCTACATAGGTATGTTTTAAACATTTTATCAAAAACCACATTTCATCTTCCCTGAAACAGATGAGTTCTCCTATGAAAACAGCTAATTTCCACAGAATTTAAAAGATGGAGGGCCAGCTGCTCCCTGACGTATGCATGAAGTTGAAGGGTGGCTAAGAGATGCATATCTCCTATAGATACATTTGTCAGGAACACAAACTGGGACAACAATCCCTTTCATTTGGATGTTTAGGTCGTCTTTACATGGCTCTATGCCAACCTGATTTAATGCCTCTCCTTAACTATGGCACATGGAATGTACCTGTGTTTTTACACACTTAGGAGCCTGTTTAATTATACCAGTTATAGGTCCTCATTCCCCTTCTCCCTATGGACTCATCATCACACCAGACACAATGCCTTTCCAGCAAAACTCCCCTAATTCACTGGTCAAGACATGAAGTTTAAGAAAGACTCAATATAACTTATTGACATGGTCAAAGACTAACAAACCTTTGACGGATTAAAGCGATCAGCTATCTACTATTAATACATACGTCATCTATAATTAAATGCCCAGAAAAGTGGGTAGGTGTTTGGAAGGAGCCACTCAAGGAAAATACACAAGAACAAAAAAAGGAGAAAAAAAAAAGAGCAAGACAGGGTAAGGGGATTATCTTCCAATCCTCACCAGACTAACTTTATGCTAAAGTGACTGTTTCCACTGACTGCAGTGGGCATCCTCTATGAAGGTGCTCAGTGATCCCTAGCTGTCTGTATTCATGCCCTTGTGAGATCCCCTCCCCTTGAATGTGGGCTGGACACAATGTCTCACATCTAACAAACAGACCTATGGAAAAGTGATAGGATTTTAATTCTGAGATTAGGTTACAAAAGGTCTGTGGCTCATGGTTTGCTCACATACTGTGAGGGAAGCCAGTTCCCATATTGGAGCTGGCCTGTGGAGAAGCCTGTGAGGCATGACAAGGAACCAGGGAGGTCAAGGTCCATGGCTAACAAGGGAGAAGGGTCTCAGTCCAACAGCATAGGAACAGACAACTGAGTGAACTCAAAAGTAGATTCTAGCCCAACGGAGCTTTGAGATGAGCAAGGCCCAGCCGGGCACCCTGAATGAAGCTTTGAGAGGCCCTGATTCAGACACACCTAGCTAACCTTTACCCAGACTCCTGACTTACAGAAACTAGGAAGATAATATTTTAAGATGTGAAATTTGGAGTAAGTTGTTACACAATAATAGAGAGCTAGTATACTAGTCTTTAAACACAAGATACTTTTACACATTTTTGTGTGACAATGAAAGCCTGTGAAACAAGTTGCTAAATAACATTTTCAACTACGTCTGGAAATTAATTTCTGCTAAGAAACTGACAAGCCAATGGAAAAATGCTTTATGCAACTGCCTAAATCCTGGAAAAACTGCCTTCACAAGAGATATTCTCTTTTGGGGGGTAGCCACAGAAATTTCCCAGAATACCACAGAACAATGTAGGGGCTTCCCTGGTGGCTCAGACAGTAAAGAATCCACCTGCAATCCAGGAGACCGGGTTTGATCCCTGGGGCGGGCCGATCCCCTGCAGAAGCAAATGGCTACCCAATCCAGTATTCTTGCCTAGAGAATTCCATAGACAAATGAGCCTGGCGGGTGGGCTATATAGTCCATGGGGTCAAAGAGTCGGACACAACTGACGGACTGAGCATATAGAACTATATACACGTACCTGTCAGGATGGAAGGGCCAAAGTAAAATATAAACCTGTCAAGTAAAGCTAACTTTATCTCTTCTAAGCAACTAGAGGAAGAACAGCCAATATTACTCACCTCTTTATCACCCCCTGTACTAATAAATATTGGTTGAATTGAACTAAGTTTGCAATCAAAAGCCTATATTTAAAAATAGAAATGGCATGCCTTTAAGAACAATATTACATCCTCAGCTATTGCAGAAGAATCCCAAGCGTCCTCTCTCTTGCCCTCCTCTCACCTTTTCAAGGGCCTTGGCACAGCTGACCATTTAGACACTGTCCTGCATACACATACAATCTACAGGTCCTGCAAACACATAATCCTCTAGTCCTTGTGGCCAAGATCAAGGCAAGGCTTCTCTTTGCTTTAGCCAAAGAGAAAAAGGCAGAAAACAGCCTTAAAAATTAAGGTGAAAAAATATTAAGACAACTGAGGTATTCAATATTCTGACATGCTGAAAATGTTTTCACTCCACCGCTTTGAGGGGTCATTTGAGGAATTCTGGGGGTCAGGAGTGATTTGAACACCTGCTTGGCTGTCTATTGAATTACTGATCTAGTAACATCCAAAATGTGGAGAAATAGGACCTATAACTATAAAGAAAAAAGCCACAGCCCATTGATCATTTTAAAAGACACTACCGTGTGTGTGATTCATATAATTTGCATTAGAAAAAAACATCTTCCGCCTTTTTACTAGAACCTCCTCCTTGCCTGCCCAGATTGTTGGGGCTGCATATTCTACAACCCGATGCATTGTTGCTGAATTCACATTCAGCCCGCAGGAGCACAGAACACAATTAGACTATTATGAAGAAGGTCCGCAAGAAACAGAATGGAACAGATTATTTCACTTAAGACGTACAGAATTCAATTATTTTCTGTATTTACAACCCATGTACACTAGATTTTGGAATAATTTGGTGGGGAGCTTGAGTACTATGGCAGTGTTTTCATCTGAATTCTAGTCATCTGATATGCACTGTGGGATTACCCCAAAGCTAAAGGATTTAATGGCCCAGCAGGCAGTCTCTGTTTTGAAGATCCTTCTTCTAAGCTCCCCCAACTATTCTGGCTGGGACCCTATCCCTTTATATCCATTTGCTGATGCTTTCTGCTTTTAAAAAGAACCTGGCATTACACATCTTAAATTGGTTTGGAATGCATTCTGTACCACCACCACCAAAAGAAGAAGAAGAGGAGATGACAGAGGGTGAAACTAATTTCCAAATTAGGGGAATTAGGGGTGTTTTGAAGAATAGGAACTAGGAGAGACTTTTTTAATGGTGGGAAATGAGGATATTTAAAATAAATTCAGTGCTGTGACATTCAGCACATCGACATCAGATTTCCTGGAGGTTGCATCATGAAAGGGGAGAGACCTGGGAAGCACCAGGTCTGAACTTCCTTTGGCACACTGAGATGGGACATCTGGAATGCAGGTTTTGTCTTTTGACTCCCGTGTCATTTTATTTTGTTGTGGCTGATGGAAGAAATGCCTCCTCGAGGTTCTTTAAGACTCAAATGGAATAGAGCTCAACAGGCTTGAGGGTGCCCCATTCATAGGGACAGGAAAGCTCAAACACGCATCAAAGAAAACTCTGAACCTAAACACAAGAAAAATCTTTTGGAGAATGGAGAACCAGGAAGTTTAACTCTGTTTAAATTGATAATTATCTTACGTTTTTTTTTTTTTTAAACAGTAGTTAGAAATCCAATGACTCAACCAATAAATTACTTATTAAGGTGATATTAACAGGCTTAGCAATGTGACAGACTTCATGGAGACAACAAAGTTAGGATTTGGTCCCAAACCAGGAAGGGCAGGGTTGATAACTCACATCTGCTAAAGGCCTGGGTCTGCTATTAGCCAGACCACGGTTTGGGGCTTTACGTACATATAAATCTCATTTGCTAATCACAGCCCAGTAAGACTAGCCTATTTCACAGATAAGGAAACAGGGACCCCAGGAAAATTCAGTAATGGACCAAGATGACATGCAGCTAAGAGGCAGAATACACATGCATGTGTGGTTCTACCAAGCTTCAAGACGAAGAGCTGATCTCCTAACTAGCAAGAAACAAGACATGTGAAATTACTAACCAGCCCTGCCTCCAGGTTCAAGTCCAACCTGACCTGCTAGACAACCCCAGGTCCGGCCCTAGTCCACCTCACTGTCCACCAGACCCCTGCTGCTCTGCCGAGGGCAGACCACTTCCAATATTGGAACGTCCTGCCTTTCTATTTTTCTGTGGCTTCTCCTGCCTCCTCTCGCACTCTCGTCAAAATCTCCACCCATGAAAGCCCTAGGTATTTTCAAGGGCCTGATGAACACAAGCTCCCCTCCTCCAGGCTGCCATCAGCATAGCTGTAGGCCACCTCCGGACTCACTCACTCCTTTCTCTCCACATTTCCATCCCTGCTCCCTTTCTGACTCTGGGCCCTAGTTTGTGCATCCAGCCATTCCTTCCATCCCTCCAGACTCTCTGGCTGGAGAGAATGAGGAGGGTTTTGTCCACCAAGCTGCCTGAGCGCCTTCCTTTGCTGCCCCTTTAAGACCAAAAGGTTCCTTCTGCTTCACTACACAAAATGGGCCGAATATGAGAAAGTTTTAAAAACTGTAATACTCCAAAGCTTTGCTCTGAAGAATGCAAAGTGGCAGTCCATGGCCCACATCTAGATTGAAGACACATTTTATTTGGCCCCTAGTGTTTTTTAAACATTGGATGGAATTGCCAACTACACAAAAATATGGCTTTGGGGCACTTCTCTTGAAAAATGGAAAGATCTGGCAACATCAAATGACACTGCTGCCCTGCAATGATGGGCAGGACCTGAAGAGCAACGTATAGACAAGTCACTGCCCCCTGGTTCTTCCAAGCATCACATGGTCTTCCAGCCTTGGCTCCACCCACTTTGGCTTCCTGAACGGGCCCACACCTGTGCCTCTGCTCTGGGTTCCCCTCTCCCCTCTTCAGGTAAGGTGGATTTTGAACAAGACCTTGAAAGATGGATACAGAGGTTGTGCTATTTTATTACTTCACGGGGGAAAACCCCAGCAGATTTTATACCCTCTTTCTGATACAGCCCCGTTTCTTCGGCTTGTTAGCAGGACAGCACGAGGGTTTTGCCCTCCGTGTTGGAAATCAAGACAGCTCGAGCTCCCATTTAGTCTCATTCATCATCTACCTGATGAATGAATTTACAAACCTGGACAGCCTAGCCTCTCGGGTTGCCCTCTTGCAAAATGAAATGACTACCTCATAGTATTACGGTTACACCAAAGGTCCAAGTGAAGTTGTCAGCAGCAGTTTTACTACTACCTTTATTAAGACCATTTTAGTACAAATACCTAGAGTCTGTCATAACGAGTGAAGAAACAGAAAAACAAATATCGTACATTAACTCATACAAATGGAATCTAGAAAAATGGTACACATGTACCTATCTGCAGGGCAGGAATAGAGATGCAAACAGAATGGACATGCGACATGGGAGCAGGAGGGAAAGGTAAGACAGACAGAGAATAGTGTTGACATATATGACTACCACGTGTAAGAGATGGCTCGTGGGAACCTGTAGTAGCACAGGGAACTCAGCTCGGTGCTCTGGGATGACCTAGGCGGGTGGCATAGGGTAGTGTGGGATGGAGGTTCAGGAGGGAGGGGACACACACACACACACACACACACACACACACACACACACAGAGCTGATTCACTCTGTTGTACGGCAGAAACCAACTGCATTGTAAAGCAATTATAGTTCCATAATAAAAAAGAAGCCATTTAACACCTAAACTAACACAACACTATAAATCAATCATACTCCCAATAAAATTAAAAAAAAAAAAAAAGAAACCAAAAAAAATCATTTTAGACCAGGGGTCAGGCAAATGTTTCCTGTAAAGGGCCAGACAGTAAATATGTTAGGCTCTGTGCATACGTTCCAACTACTCAGCTCCTCCAGGATAGTGTGAAAGCTGCCAGACGGCTGTGGCTGTGTGCCAATAAAACTTTATTGACAAAACAGGCAGTAGGTCAGATTTGGTCCATAAGCCTTAGTAGGCCTGTAGGCCCCATTTTCTACTTGTCTACAGCCATTCTGATAATGTAAATCAGCTCTGAAGATGCTGCTGCTGCTAAGTTGCTTCAGTCATGTCCGACTCTGTGCAACCCCACAGAGGGCAGCCCACCAGGCTCCGCCGTCCCTGGGATTCTCCAGGCAAGAACACTGGAGTGAGTTGCCATTTCCTTCTCCAATGCACAAAAGTGAAAAGTGAAAGTGAAGTCACTCAGTTGTGCCTGACTCTTAGTGACCCCATGGACTGAAGCCTGCCAGGTTCCTCCGTCCATAGGATTTTCCAGGCAAGAGTACTGGAGTGGGGTGCCGTTGCCTTCTCTGAAAGTGCTACGAGGGGGTTAATGGGATTTAAAACAGTAGCCCTCTTCAATGGGTGTCCGTGGGCAATGTCTAACCCGTTGACTGGATTCACCAAGATTAGGTTCAGCTCAGAAATCAAGCCAAAAGGAGAATGCTCCCACCTCTACATCCTACCAAGAAACCTCATACCAATCTTCACCAGAATCTCTCTAGCCCTGAGTTCAAAATGCCTCCACAGATCTTCCAAGTACGACCAGGCACCCGTGTCATAGGTCCCTGTATTTTGCCTTTACCAGGCTAACCAGGCCACAAAATCACCTGTTTATTTTGGATTGTTTGATTAGCCCTGCCTGTACTCCCCACTCAACAAGAAGCCCCAGGTCGGCAGGAGCTGCTTGATTTCCTACCTGTCTCTCCAGGAACCAGCACGACCTGCACACAGACGCCACTCTGGAGGGCCTGAGGCTAGGTCTCCTTGCCTGTGAAACTGCAGAGGTGACTGGCGCTTCGCATGGGCTTGTGGGAGCGGGTGAAACGCCTTAGTGCACAGGTGTGTGGTATTACCATCAAATAAACGCGTGTCTCAGTTAACAGCCAATCTGATTGCTTAGTTCTGAGATGGCAGGATAGAAGCTTTTAAGAACCATATGCTGAATAAATTAATAAAAGACCAAAAGAAACTTTTCATAAAGGCTCAAACAAAGTATAAGTCAGTACATTGAAAATCCCAATTTTAATTCTCAATCTATTCTAAATAGGGGAACACGAAAATCACCTGGTGGAATTCAGAACCAGGTGTTTTCAATTCTGCCTGAGTCTTACCTATACGTGACTTTGGCTAAGTTACTTAAGACCTCTTTCGGACTCATCTGCCTCATCCATCAAGTATGGAAATATCACAATACTACCAACCTTGGAGAATTTCTTTGATAATTAAATGAGTATTTGATTTATATGTTAATATATATATAATGCCTGACACATTATACTCAATAGTCAAAAACGTTGTAACTTCACTGAAAACACTGTGGGTGAAACTTTTGCAAATGGTTTTAGAAAAGAGCAAGTTAAGACACTTTCTTTGGCTTGTGCATCTGGAAGGAGGAGGTATGAATGTGGTTCCAAGGTGACAAGCATGGAGATGGGGTTTCTCTGTTCTGGATAAATCAATCAGGCTGCCTTTTCCTTCTTCCTATGGGAGAGTGAGTAACATGAAAACAGAAACCTTTATCTGGGCATCAGTCACTGTGTTCACTGTTATATCCCAGTGCAGGGAACCCGCACATAGTAGGCTTGCAATAATCATTTCTGAATTAAAGAAATCATCCATGAATATCAGATGGTGGCAGAAATGCCAATTCCGTTTATCACCAAGAGTGCCATCTTGGCAAAGCTTTTCTTGAGACAATATAAATATCCCTATCAGAGGGCCCACCTGGCTCCAGAAAAACAACTGGAAATGAGGGCAATAAAGGTGAGGTCCAGAGGGGACCTGGATATCAACCCTGGTTTCCATGTAATCACTCACTCTTTGGTAAGTATCTCATCATTAGAATAAAGGCCACACCCTTCTTCAGTGATTTCATAAAAGTGATGTCCCACAGAGCCACTGCTAAGGCCTACTGGTATAAGCCTGCTGGTGCAGGACCATCCTGCTGGGATGGCCCACCTGAGCATACCCATGGGAAACACTTGCCTGCTTCCCTCAGACCATCACCTCAAGAGAGCACTCCTTTCCCGAAGCAGTAGACCACTGTACCTGAGGGCCTGGGTTCTGGTTCTTCTCGTCACTCACTAGCTCTGAGCACATCCCCAAGACTGTTCTGAGCCACAGTCTCTTCATCCATTACATAAAGGGGGCTTGACTCGAATAGCCTGTGAGGCTATTAAAACATCCAAGTCTCATTAGACAGGAGCCTTTTTCTTACACAGCCATGGCAAGTCTTCA
Organism: Budorcas taxicolor; assembly: GCF_023091745.1. Lineage (NCBI taxonomy): Eukaryota > Metazoa > Chordata > Mammalia > Artiodactyla > Bovidae > Budorcas > Budorcas taxicolor. Next base: position 27,716,909 of record NC_068914.1, read on the forward strand.
TGGTCATCTTAATAACAAAGCCAAGAGCTGTCCGGCCAGTCCTGCCTACCACCACACGCGTCTGTACAGATGGCAGAGGCGCAGGGACCAGCTGCACCCATGGACAGGCCAATGTCACAGCCGGGAAAAGGTCACAGGGCGTTATCACAACCAACTCTGCATCAGACTCCTTCACCACAGGTCAGGGGCCCCCACATTACAGCCGGGAAAAGATCGCAGGGCATTATCACAACCAACTCCGCATCAGACTCCCTCACCACAGGTCAGGGGCCCTCACTCCAGAGTACGTTTCCAATCGGAATGCTGCCAAAGTTGGGCTGTCACAGAAGAAAAACAGCTAAACCCGGGCCTTCATTAAGGAAAGTCTGCCATGCTGTGCTAAGTCGCTTCAGTCACGTCTGACTCTTTGTGACCCTACGGACTGTAGCCCACCAGCCTACAGCCTTCTACAGGTTACCATGCCCTCCTCCAGAAGATCTTCCTGACAAAGGGATCAAACCCGCATCTCTTAAGTCTCCCGTGTTGGCGGTGGGTTCATTACCACTAGCGCCATCTGGTAAGCCTCAAGGAAAGTCTGAGGACAAGTAGTAAGTGAGAACGTTTTAATTATTTGGTGCATCTTGCTACTTTGCCTTTTTTCCCCAATGGTACTCAGAGCTGAGCTCAAAGTAGGTGATGGCAAGCAAAGCTTGGACTAAAGGGAAAACCAAAACGATTTCCATTTCTGATGTTCCACGAGGAATGTGGAGCAGCCTAGCAACAAGTAACTTGGTCAGTTATCTCTGTAGTGTGCGTGGCTTCCCTTGCGGGAATAAAACACACACAAACACACACCACCATATACACCTATCTGTATATATACACACACACACTTTAACATATATATATATGCACACACATTTTTGAGCTTCCCACATGGCTCACTGGTAAAGAATCTGCCTGCCAAACAGGAGACGTGAGTTCGATCCCTAGGGGGAGAAGATCCCCCGGAGAAGGAAATGGGAACCCATTCCAATATTCTTGCCTGGAAAATTCTAAGGACAGATGAGCCTGGTGGGCTACAGACCATTGGGTCACCAAAGATTTGGACACGACTTACTGACTAAACAACAACAAATACATATTTTTTAACATATTCCTTATGAGGAACACACAAAAATAGCAAGATTTAATTATCTGCACTTAGTTCTTTGTCTCTAGTTATACTGTATTCTTTTGTGCTGGTAAAACAATATGTGCTTTAATTAGCAAATATCTGTAAATAATTTACTTGCTTTTCAAATCCAACAGAACAATGGGGTCGATTTTCACATACATTTACCCAGCACGCATGCTGGGTCTTAAGCCAGACTCTCCCATTGTTCAATAACTACATCAAGCTGTCCAACTCTTGCTGCTCTCCATGGTGCAGGGGTTGGGGAGTAGGGGGCTAGAAGCCCAAGTCTCAGAAGCCACTTGCCATTTTGCAAGACTTCAGAAGGCAAGCACATAGTGCTGTCCAGCCCAAGCTACAGCAAACTCTTATGATCTCAAACCCTGGAGCCTTCTGCTAGGGAAGTGGAAGTGTGCCAGGGCTAAGGGCACTGGAGTAATGGCTGCTGGATGCAGGCGTTCTGCTGCCCTCTGCCCCCAGACAGCGTGAGCCCCCAAACGTAAGACGACGTATGAGGTCCGTGAATCACAAACCTCATCTAGGCTCTGCAGGGTTAAAACTGGGCGCCGTGTGTGCAGTGCAAAGAAAGATGTTAAATCAAATGAGAATGACTGCTCTAGGACTGGAGGCACTATTATTTTGAATAAGATTGAAAAGGCCAGAAAAAGCAATTCAAAAACATTTCAATTATGTATTTCCCAGAACTACATCTTTGAGCAACTAATGCAAATGTTACCACCACAATAAAACTTCTTCCCACATAAAAGCATATAAAACAGGTTGAACAGCATATACTTTATATATCATATGCATATTTTTGACTATTAATAAAAAATTCAAAATCTATGTATGCTTTACTCTCCTAAGCAATACAGTAATTATGATTAAGGGACAGGCAGCAGAAAAAGAGCCAATTTATCTTACTCGTGCTCAGGAATACTATTGTGTAACTAAGCAACTAAAGACAAAATATGGTCTAATTAATTCACTCCTATGCTTATTTAAAAGACACAATTAGAACATTTTTATTTTCCAGCCTGCACAGTAGCTCAACATGCTTGAGGGTGTAGAAAGCAAAGCCTATTATTCTCAAAGACAAGAGTTTAATGTTTAGTGCCACTGATCAGGCTTGGAACTCAACTCTGGGGAGGAGGGGGGTGTATCATAGTCAGGGTGTGCTGGAGTCATGAGAAAGGAAAGGTGGGGGGGGGGCGGGGGGACATTTATGGGGCCACTAGACTGACCAGCAACCTGTGGTTTCTACTCCCACTTTTTCCTCTCTGCACACGGACGGAGATGAGACCCTGAACATGATGGTCATGTGTGCAAGGACACTCACCACTGTGAGTCAATTTTATACAGCCACCAAGATTCTACAGGAAATTCATGCAATTAAACCACACATCCTGGTCTGTGTGATAAATGTCAAATATCCATCTTTAATGCAGCTAACAGTGCATCTGATTTTAAAAGCAGAATTAATTTACCCAAGTATGTACTAGAGACTGATGCCATTAGCATGTTCTAAGGCACCCTTTCAATAATTGCATGTTTGAAATGTGTCATCCAAATGGACGCTCACAGTCCAGGACATTAGCCGCACTCTTTGAAGGCCCAAGCCTGGCCCAAGTTCTAACCTCCAGGAAGCCAGCAAAGATCATGGTACCGCTAGACAAAGCCAAGCCATCCGCACGCAAGGGCACAGGAGCAGATTTTTCAAGAAATGCAGGAATCTATGACCACATTTCTGAGGCCAATGAATCCTTAAGCCAACAATCAATAAATTTATTTTAAATTTATTTAAAAGCCAAGCCAATGGGTAATCACTAGCTACAATATTATTCTAAGTGGAAGATGGCAAATATCCAACCACCCTGGCTATAAAAAAATGACAAGCAAATGCATTTGATTCCAGCGATTATATCCTGGATATTGGTTAAAACTAGACTTTGATAAATGAGCCTGAGTCCTATAAAAAACTAGATGCCACTATGAACAATGGTATGCTTTATTAATAATTAATAACAAAGTATTTATTTACATGTATGGACTCCTGTACTTCATAAAAATAACATTTCCTTAGTATGTGCCTGACACTCAATGTCAAGAGAGGTTTTAATTGCTTACAATTTTGATTTGTCATTGGACATATGGCTTCATCAAGACCATCGGTTTGAAAAATATGCTAGTTTGCAGGAACTGCCAACCAACACTCAAGTAAGAAGTGACTTCTCTTCCCTCAAGTTTTATCTTTTCACAGTTTGCCACCCAAAGCCTCACTTAAAAAAAAAACAAAAAAAATCTTTACTTATTTTTTAATAAAATTGCTTTTGGCCACCCCACATGGCTTTTGGGACCCTAGTTCCCTAACCATGGATTGAACCAGGCCCTTGGCAGTGAAAACAAGGAATCCAAACCACTGGACCACCAGGGAACTTCCCCAAAGTCCTGACTTTTTATGGACTGATAGCTGAAGCCTGGAAAAGTGCTCAAAGAGGTGGGAGATGCTGGCTCTCGCCTGACCATTCAGTCCCATATAGTCATTCATTTCTTTGGTGAGTTCTCCTAAAAAGAAACCTTTTGCACGTCTTCACACCTTATTTTGCAAAATGATAATAGATTTTAGAAGAGAAAGAAGTGTGAGGTGGGCTGCTGGAGCTGGGCCACAGGTGAATGACCTGTGAGAAAGAAAGAAACTGGGCCAAGCTTTAAGACAGCAGGTTGTGGGGAAGACGGCGTTTTAATTATGTCATTCAGTCCTTCAATAGATACTTGACAAGCACACTGAGTACTGCGCAGAGACCCAGAGGTGAGTAAGGCACCACCTTCCGCCCCTAATAACAGCACCGCAGTGGGAGCAGAGATGATGGGGTGATGAACACAGAAAAAGAATACAGATAACCCAGATGGCACATGGAGCACAGTATGCAAACTACATGGGAGGTTAAAACTAACCACTGGACTGTAAGCCCCCTGATGGCAGAGGTGCTTGTCTTGTTCACTGCTGTATCCAGGGGCCTAGAACAGGCTCTGGCACAAAGTAGGTGCTCTATAAGTATGCATGGGTTGAATGAACCTCAAAGGTGAAGGCAGTACTTCCCAATTTCCAGAAAGATAATAAAATACTACAAATAGTGACTTCATTTCATCTCCACTTAACTAAGGGACATAGAATCCGACAGCTTTTCTGTGACCAGTATCTGTCTATGGAAGCAGACTAAGGGATTTTTGAGGGTTGGGCTATTCTCCATTATCTCTCTACCTGGTTGTCTAGCACCTAGTAGGTCTTCAGTCAATGTTTGAGGAGATCAATGCATTCGTTTTCTAAAAACATGTAGACAGTGAGCTTTCTTCTGAAAACATATTGCATTTATTGTGAGCACAATTCACTAGTGTGTTATATAACATATTGCTTTTACATTTTTTAAAAACGTGTTGATCTCATCTCTCTATCAAGATTGATAAGCTTCTTAAGAAAAAGAGCTACATCATGCATTGTTTACATCTGTCTCTGTACTTAGCAAAGCACTGAGCACATGGTTAGCACTCAACAAGCAGCTTTTATTAACTCAGGATAGATGAATCCAACATTGGCTGGAATTAGGATCTTAACCACACAAAATAAAACTTAGTGTACACTTTACTGATTCTCAAATTTTCACATCCTAGGCTCAAAGCTGAAACAAAATTTTGTATATATGAATGTTTTTGACATATTAAAGTATTCCTTCTATTACTGGATCTTGCTCCAAAGCCAAGTAAGAAAGACAAAAAGGTACACAGTCACATTCCTTATTTCAGATCAACTCTATAGGTCAGGGGTCAGCAAGCATTTTCTGTAAAGGGCCAAAGAGCAAATATTTTCCACTGTGTGGGCCATATGGTCACTGTCGTAACTGTTCAGCTCTGACATTATAGCCTGAGAGCAGCTATAAACAATATGTAAACAGTCTGACTGTGTTCCAGTAAAACTTTATTTACAAAAGCAGACAGTGGGCCAGGTTTGGCCCTCAGGCCTTAGTTTGCTGATGCCTGTCACAGTCTAGTAAACTCTCTCCATATAATTCACTGGTTTTCACCCTGGTTCTAAAGGGCCTGCTATGCAAAGTATAAAGATATTCCTTCTCTTAGCTAACAATAAATAATAACTATTATAACAGCATCCATCATTTGTTTCAGGACTTTTAGTTTTACTAATTCTCCTGGCAAGGTAGAAAGCCTTTAAATCCTTTGACAGAAGTAGAAACTGAGGCTTAGAAAAAGTTAAAGAAATTGACCAAGGCTAGTGATGACACTGAGGTGATCTCAGAAACTTCTAAAAAATCAGCTCATAGATACAAACCAGAGGCTAAGAGGCTACCCACGGGTGAAGCAAGGAGAGTCCGGCACCTGAATTTCAGAATGTGTCTGTGATACGATCAGGCAATCTTCTTAAAAATCCTGCTGATCCAGTTAACAGCATATTTCAATAATAAAATGTAAATCCTTAAGGAGCCTTTTATAATGGCAACACAGCTAAATCCACCATATGGATGAGAGCCAGCCTGATCTGGGGTGACTTGAATCACCTATATGTTCTAGTAAACTATCCTATATGTCACCCTCTCATAGAGAAAAGCTTTCTTTAGGGAGGTCCAAGGCAGTGGTCTCAAACTTTAATGAGAACAATAATATTAATATTAATGATAGTAATAATGAGTAAATTATTTTAGCAACTCTACTATCTCCCACCTTAGTTGTAAGCACTTTACATATATATGAGCTCATTTAATCCTTAAAATAATCCTACAAAGTAGGTACTCTATTCCCATTTTACAGATGAGAAAACTGAGGCACAGAGTTTAAAACTTGCCCAAGATCCACACAGAGAGAGCAAGACAATTTATAAAATGCAGAATTCTGGATCCCAATTCCAGAGATTCTATATAAATTAATTTCAATAACAGCTTGGGAATATACATTAAAATCTTTTTTTAACTAGATGGTAAAGCTGGTGATAGCCAAACCACTGTTAGAAACCCTGGCTGCATGCTAGAATCTATAATGACCAGATATGCTTGATCCTGACTCTGTGACAACACTGGCTTACTCACCTACACTCATATTGCAGGGGACCAGCAAGCCTTGTAGAATCCACCCCATGAAATTCAAGCTCGTACATCCACCTATTTTAAGAGGGTATATTGCTAATAGATTAAGCATTTGGCAATCTGAAAAGGAATATAATCAGAAGTTACCCAGTAACAGAGCCAATTACCCGCCTACTTTGCCATTTTCCTCCCCTGAAAAGCTACTGGCTGAATATGGCAATTGTAGGTAATTACCAGACACTTAACTCCTTGCATATGGTCCTGCTCTTCACTTTCATAATTCAAAACAGTATCATGATGAGGCCCAGAAGACTCCACATAGACCTAAGTTATTATGTTTCTTATTTATAAATTAAGAATATATAAAGACCCCTATAATCATAACTCCTTTCTATTCATTTAATTTATAAAGTATTTTGCCCATAATAATGTCTCGGTATATATAACAATCTCCAGTCAGCCTTACTATTATTGTTCCCTCCCATTTTGCAACTGAAGAAACTGAGGCTCAGAGCATTTAGGACTGTTCAAGGTCAAACAAATAGTAAACTGTAGAATCAACATGCGACTCTCTGGAATGCTTCTCCTTCACACCAGCTGCCAGGACCCTAAGTACGTGCAGGAAGCCGTGATATAAGCAGTCCAGACATAATACTTATCTAAACTAGTAATAAATTGTTAATGATTATTAATAATGGTATTACATGTAACTGTTACTGTTATATGCCACTGACTAGGTTTATCTGAACTTTATAGAATAAGAATGATTCTGCTACCTAAATATCTGGTGACCTTTAGCAAAGCTGACTAACTAGTCATAGTTCTAAAATGTACAAGGAACTGCCCACATGAGTACACACTTCTAGAATGTAACATGATGTATTCAAGCTCTAGTTTCAAGAGTAGGTTTCAGCGGGAAAAATACACCAAACCTAAAATTTAAGGTCTAGATTCTAGCAAGTGACCTCTGACAAACCACATAATGTCTGCAAGCCTGTCTCCAGCTGTAAAATGGACATACAAAGTCCTGCCTTATCTAGCCTCCTACAATTACTGCAAAGATCAATAAGAAAATTTCCCTCCCACGCCAAAAAAAAAAGTGTTCTAAAGATCATAGCACACCACACAGGGACGCTATTTCTAACCTCACACAGTGATAATTTTCCTGTTTTTAGAACTGACGTCTTCATATTTCAAGAAATCATAAAAAGACAGAATGGCTCTCTTAAACAAAAAAACCATACTGAGTCCTGGCTGTCCTTTGGAAATGGATGCTGATGTCAGCTCAATCAAGAAATTATTAACCTCCATTTAGCTACTTTAAATAAACTGCCCTGGCTGATTAAATGTGCTAAACATTTTCTCCAAGTAACAGTGCTCATCACTATGAAACCCTCCTCTTCCAGTTATGCACTGCAAATGGCAAAAGCATCATTCAAAACTATTTAAAATCAATAATAAAATCATTTCACTGTATATAAACAACTTAATAGAGTTAAGTGAAAACAAAGCAAAGGTCTTAATGAGAGGACCCTATTGCCCCCTCTAGGTGCCAGAGGTAAATGCTGGTTTCTGTAGGCTCTCCTCCAGAGAAGACTGCTGTTGCTATTCTGCTAATGAATGACTAACTTAGGCCAGGGGGGAAATGACATCACCAGGGTGGAAAACCGATCTGCATTGGGAAACTTTCTACCTGCTTTACATTTGTCATAATTATTTTGCACAATGTAGCCTGTATTTGCATAATTTTGAGGCGTGTCATTATCTCAATTGAAAATTGTTTTAATATGGCTGAATAATTCACAATGACATCAGCCAAAGTCCTAATGAAATATACAAGTATAATCATACAGCTAATTACCAGCCGTGTTAGCATTAAAAAACAAATCATGCATAATATTAGGCGATGTATATGCAGCTGAGGATTATAAATAGAGCCATCTCCCTCCCCCAAACCCCTAGAGTTTACTTTTAAATAGCAAGATTAATTTTCTCAGGTATGGCTCATATAGTAATGACGAAATGCAAAGATCATAAAAATGGTTCACTTACATTTCCCCATAAAGAATATTTTTGTAAAAAATCGTGTATTTAAAAATATATCTATTCACTATCAACTGTTTCACCAGATGCAATCTTTGCCTAATATTTCTTTTACTCTTAAGTCAGAATTCACTATTTAATTACACAACAGAAATTAAAACTGCTCCAAGTGGGGTCAATTCAGGGTCTTTAAAAAATATTCCACTTTCAATTTAAAAAAAAAGAGCGTGGCTACAAAATATCCCATAAAACACTGAATAATTTCCTTCTGGGTTTAGTCAGAAGTCTATTAGGCACCAGCTCTTTTCTGGATATTTAATCCTTCCCTTTTCCAGATCACAGGCCATGTTGAAGTAATAAATTTGAAAAGCAAATAATAAGAAATCAGGAGGGGGAGGAGGAGGAAGACAGCTGCGCAGGAAAGTTGGGTCGGGGGAGGGGGCCCGAGCTAGACCTTGGCAGGAGGAAAGAGCTCAACCTGTTGGTAGGTTGCAGGATTTTTCACAGTATTTCCAAACAACACCTTTGTAAAATTGCCGGCAGACTTCGGGAATTGTGAACGTTTAAAACCCAGAGCTGGCGGGGAGGGGGGAGGGCGGAGGGGCGGAGGGGCGGAGGGGCGGGGGGGGCGGGGGGGCGGGGGGGGGTTGTTCGGGGAGGAGGGAGGGGCTTATTTCCGAAGAGGCAGATCGGAGAGCGAACGTTTTGACGAACTCCAGTAATTAAACCGGCAGAGACCACCGATGGGTAATTCGATTCCCCGGAGAAGGAGTGAACTGGAGATGCCAAAAGTACAATCAACTCCATCAGACCAAAGAATTCTGGAAGGACTGACTGGCAGGCAGCTTCGAGCTCCGCTCCGGGATGAGTTAAACGGGGAACCATTCATTTAACAAAAAGATCCTTACACCTACCTCGAAAGCTCGATAGCCTGGAACAGACAGAGCTAGCTGCCCTCAAAAGTCTGAGTTTGATTACCGTGCTCTCGCTTGGACAACACAAAGCTTTTCCAGGCGGCCGCGCACCCTCCCTCCCCGCCGCGCAGTGGGCACAGCCTCCCCAAAATAGTTCCCCGGGTAGGTACCACGGCGCTGAGGTCGGTCAGCTGACGAGGGGAGCCCGCAGAACTGCGGTCACACATGAAATGACAGAGCCGAATAGAGGCGGCCGCCCCGGCGCCCGGTGACAGCGGGCTCACCTCGGGCGTCCTCCCAGGAACGCGACGAGCGCCCCCGCGGCCGCCCAGAAACGTGCCGCGGAGGCTCGTTCCCTCTCCACCCTCCCCGGGAGCGCCGTCTGGGCACCGAGGACACCGGACCCGCAGGGCCAGTGGGCGAGCACACACCCCTCTGCCTTTCCCTCCCCGGTCCGCGTCCCCCACATCCCCAAAGATCGCGCTGGAAGACGTCCACTTTGCGTGGAGTAATTGAAAAGTAAAATATCAAATGGTCTGTCCGGGGAGAGGGGGTGGGGACGAGAGATAGTTGTTAATGCTTAACGTGTTTGTGCCGGTTACACGACCGCTTTGAAATCCGCCCGGGCAGATCTGCAAGTTATTTGAATGTATTATTCCAGTACCTGTCATTTATCACTTTATTCAACACGTCTTTGCCAACTCAATAGCTTTTGATCTCACTCTGCCTCCATTTCGTAATTTCCGCCCTCTTAAACATATCAAATACTTACTTTAAAAAAAAAGTGAACAATATCGAAACCCACCGAAAGAAATCCACCCATCCCCGACCGAGCCAGACTCGAAGGTAAATTTTCAAAAAGCAAAAAATATAAAAAGCATGTGATGTTCAAGCGGCAACAGAAAGATCACACGCGCGCGCGCGCGCGCGCACACACACACACACACACACACACACACACACACACACATCCTTGAACAAAACCCTTCTCAAACAAGTTATTTGATCTTGACTAAAATCAGCAGTTGGATCCTCTTTGTAAAGCTGACAGCCAAACTCTGACAATGGCAAAATACTCGAGCCCCAGCTAGTGGCGCTACCCCTTTAAAAAAGAAGTCGATCTTGCTCGCCTGCAGAAGTGAATACAGTATTTTCAAGCTTGCCCTGTAATAAGCATTACTACAGGAAAAAATAATGAAGAAAGAAAAGAGGGAGATATAAGTTTACCACCTCGCCATGGTCGCTATTTCTGCCCTGGGGAGTGTCTTCTGGGAGGAAATAAAGTTTAGAGCTGGATAAAAGTTGCCGGCTGGTCCTCTCTTCCCACAACAGCTGGAGCTCCGCTATGCAAATCGGATCCTTTGGCGTACATCTTACAAAGAAAAAGTCGCCAAGGGACAAAATTCTTGGTTTGCCTTCAAGGTGGAATTGAAAAGCCTTGTAGAAAATGTAAGGTCCGTGCAAGCCACACGGTGAGCCGACCCACTGCAGGGGAAAAAAAGCACCAAATAAATAATGTAACCATCAGAGCACAAACGTCTATTCCCAGACACATTTACACACAGACATCCACTCTTAATACAGAAGAGCCAACAGATATAAAGCTGGGTGGAAAAATAATAGAGCCCACAAATTTTCTGCCTCCCTTAAAAAAAAAAAAAAACCTCCGGCCCCTCCACCCCCACCCCCCGCCACCTCTCCCTACCTCTCCATCTGAGGCGGTAAAATTACATTATGTATGTATGATCAGGGATTTTTTTTTAAACAATAAAAATGATTTGGGGGATGTAGAGGGTAAAAGTTTGGTGAAAAGTTTGTGGGGGGCGTGGGTGGGTGCAGAGGTGTGGGTGAGCCGGGGGGCTGGGGGGTGCCGGGGGGTGCCGGGATCGGAAGAGCGGAGGAGAGCGAAATACCTGGAGTGAGTTGGGCTCCATCTCGACGTTCTGAATTGATTGAACTCAACATTCTCTCCAAACTTGTTGGCTTGAATGGATTGCATCAGGTCCTGGAAGGGAGACACATTCTCTGCCTTCATCCGGCGTACTGTCTCAATATAAAACTAAGTTCTTGCCTTCCCTTCGGCACTAAAATGATTGAAATTATGTCCTAATATTTCTCTGACGTCTCAATTTTCAGCTCCTGTCAGAACTATGTAGGTTTCCTTCCAAATGTAGGTTGATCAAATTCATAATCGACAGAAAGGCTCCGTCCGATCTCGGCGGGAAGCGGATGGATCAAGGCAAAAAACGTATAGGGAGCTTTATAAAAATAAATTCTACCCTAAAACTGTGTGAAGATGCGATCTCCCTCTTCCCAATCTCTCTTGTCTAGCAATGTCGTTTGATGAAATTTTTGGAGGAGACGAGAGCTAATGAGCTCCGCTGTGCATCTGACAGGACCTGCTTGTATATGTCTAATATAAAGAACATTTCCTGCAGAGATTCCGGGGCGCTGCTCCTCTTTCTAATGCTCCTTAGCAGATTTGCTGTTATTAGACATGTAGATTTGTTTGATAGTTAAATTACGCTTCCTCACTGCCATGTTTTCGAGAACTAATCTGTTAAATTATCTTTTGATGCCTATTTACGTGGAAGGGAAAAGTGGGTTATCGATTATATAAACATATAAATATTAATGCATTTGTTCGCTTCGCAAAAAAAAATACTCAGAAAAAAAAAACAGAACAGAAAGACAAGTGAGCAGCGCACACACATCTCAGGATTTTGCAAACAATATTGAACGGACAGCGACTGCATTTAGGGACTGGAACAATAAACGATGCATGATAAATCAATAAATGCGAGCAGCGAGTCTGCTCGGAATATGAATTCAGGCTCCTGGTTCTGCGTGTGCATTCTTTAATTTTGAAGTATATACACTAGTACGTGTTTACAATGCTGATGGACGCCAAGGGCGCTCTCAAATGATAATGTGTTTATATAACCCAGCGCTACAGGAATAATATACTGACTCCTACCCCACCCCCAACCCCTCCCCCGCCAAAAAGGGAGGGGAGCTTCCTCAATAATAGTTTGAAACTGAAAAAATCCATTTGCAAACTAGTTAAATACAACCAGAAATTAAGCTGTTGAAACCGGGGGCATGAACCGTAAGACAATAAAGGCTTTAAATGTGTATATTTATTGTTCTGGAGCCCTGGAGCATTGCGAGGTTTGCATGCACGGCTATTATGCAAACACAGAGAAACTTAAGAGCGACAGAACAAGGAACAGGCAGAGACTGCAAAGCCCTCGCTCGCTCCGACCCAGCTGCCGGTCCTCCGCCAGGCTAGATTGCATTTTCGCAGTGTTGATGTAAAATGGTGTACTCGCTTCCCCCACGCTCCCCCACCCGCTTCCCCGCTCTCCTCCCACTCCTTTCAGTATCACCCCCCCTCGCGATTTTATTATATTGGCACCAATCTTTCCAAAGTGGGTCTGGCATGCTAAAAAAGTAAACATGTACTATATGGGGAATAAGGTCTGTATAGTATGACAGTTGAAACTTGATCTGTGATAAAATTACAGGATGTTGAAATTACTAGTAAGCTATTTTTAACGCTTTCGCAACGTTTCACCTCTAGTCACAGCATCTAGTTGAAACAGGATTACTTTAATGAAAATTATATTCACATGGCTGAAGTTAATACACCCGGCAGAGCACAAATGCCTAATATTCAGTGACTTGAGGTGGAAAGACCCTCTGTGTGTATTTTTATGCTTTTTCATAACGTCTGCGTCCTCTGCAGTAAGAATTAGGGCACTTAACATTATCTAAACCACATTTTTGATTCAGAACATGGGGAAGTAATAAAAGGCAAGATCTATCTCGTTTCTATACACACAGAGATAAACGCAAGAAAATGGCAGATCCTCCAATTACAATAAGTAATAAAAGCCCATGCCAAAGAGCCGGTATTCTGAAAGATGTCGAAACTATTTTAATAATTTAAAGTAATATCACAACTCTGCACCATGAAGGACAGTGTAAAAATTCACAGCCTCCCATCTTTTGCATTAGCCAAATTATGACTTGCACATCACTCTTTAATTATCTTCCTTGAAATTTCATCTGATCTTTCTATTTTATAAACATGGGTTACAAAGAGAAATTACAGCTCTCTGGCGCTTTCTCTTTTTAAGTTTATGATGCTTACTGCAGACATTTGATTAGAATAACCCATTTTGTTCTTTTTTTACATATGAATGGATTTGACTGAAGGGCATTTTACATAATTTTTTTTTAAATATATGAAAGACACTTAAGGCTTCAGTTAGTCTCTGTCCTGTTAGTGTAAATATACACATCCAGCTCAAGAAATCCTATGTTAAAAAACTTGAGTTGCAGTATTTTGACAAGATCATATTTGAGATCGACTGTGAGTCAGTTTCCTGTATGACCAACGCAGCAGCATTAATGCAGGAAACCTCAACAGAATGCCTGAGGGTATCCCTCGATTGTATATTAAATCTCTCTCTTTAAAAATACATAGCTCCTCATAGCATCTAAGCAACTTCTGCTGGTTTTGGTGCTATTAAGTCTTTAAGGGTCTGTAAGGAACTTCACTTAATTAGAAACCCTGTTTCTATGTCTCTTCAAGGTAGGTGCTGAACTAGGCTGCATGCTGCCTGACTCTCGACAAGGTTTTTGAGATGTTAACAATTGCAGCGATCTAGGTCTGAATATTTTTGAATATCTACAGTCTTGTAATCAGATGGAAGCTAAATTTCAAAACTGAATCACAGGGACTTCTTCCCCCTCTTTATATAGCAGCAGCACCACCACCCCCATGAACATAATAAAATCTAATAAATCAAACTTCAGCTCCAATCCTGTGAATGACTTATAAAATTACAGATCACAATGGTGTGTTTACAAAAACAAAACAAAAAATCCTTTATTTTCTTTCTTTAATATTATGCTTGATAGGCACCTGTAAATTATCTGTGTAGCAAATATCCATACAAAGAAAGTTTCAATTAAGATAAGGAGATTGTATTGAAACAGTTCTTTGAAGTAATGTAGTTAATAGCCTGTTTGATTTCTTCTTGTGAGAGAGTAATAACGTGGATTCAAGGCTCCATCAATCACAGAGCAGATGTAAGACTTGAGACACCGGCACCCAGGGGAATAGAGGCAAACTCCTGCAGTGCAGGGTCCTTGGGCTAATGTAAAGTAAATACTCATAAACAGATTGAATGTTGTAAGAAGACAATCCATTCAGGACAGTTATAATCATGAAAGCAACTGCTTTATTTATCTATAAAAAAGCTTGTACACAGCTGGGACTCACTGTGTATAAAAGAAGAGTAGGAAAAAAGCAGTATATGTTTATACCACACTATTTATACCCACTATTTCTGGGTTCTTTCTTACACCAAAACACAGGAACCTGTACCTACATATCTATATCCCTGCTGCTTTGGTAGCTCAACCCCCAACTCTGTTTTAAATTATTTGGTTTATTTAAAAGGTTAAAAAATTAAAAATCATGCCCACCACTCAAGGGAGTGGGGAAGCAGTAGACACATTTTTCAGTGTCTGCGAATCATTTCATAAAGGATCAGGAGGATTAAGTTAGTTGCAAGAACCAGCAGTGACATAATTAGGCAGCTTGGACTATAATAAACAGGATCATTAAAAGAAAAAAAAAAGTACAATTTGAAAAAAAGGCGACCATTTCAAAAATTCAACCCTCTCTGCGCAACTCTGGGACTCCCCCTCCCCCAAATTGTAAAAAACAACTAAAACATTTTTGACCTTGGCTATAATAATACTTCATGTTTTAGCACTTTAGTCAGCATTTTATCTACTAATTGCTACACACTACCGCATGTGGCTCGAATCTGCCACTGCAGCTTTCTTTCATTGGTAAGCGAATTGCTTGATAAAGACTGGGAATTCAACCTGGCTGTTTCCTTCCTTGCTCCCCCTCGGCTCCCCCCACCACCTTTTTTTTTTTGCCTTTCCTTTTCTACCTAGAAGCCGCTATATTTTTCTAGAAAATACAGCATGGGTCAGAACAGGGACGGTGAATGGTCCCCTAATCTCTTTCCACCGGTTAAACTCGGGCCACTTTGGCGATCGCAAGGCAAAAGGAGAAGGTGAAAAGGGGCGGGAGGAACGAGTGGGGCGAAGGTGGGGGAGGGGGAATCCTGGCCTGTGATGGACCTGATGCTAAGAGATTCTGCACATTGGTCCCTTGGCTGGTCCACAGCTGGTTAGAAGTCCGTGGGACACCGCGCTGCCCACATGGGGGCCTCCAGTTAGAGGCTCTCTCCTGTCTTGCTTGGTCAAGAAGTGGGGTTCGAGGCGGGTGGCCCCCGAGTTTGCAGACTGATTCGTGGGTTGAAAAGCTAGGACAGACTGCGAGTCAGCCACGACTTAGTCCCCTCCCCCTTCCACGCCTGGCGCCATCGTGAGCGGTGGGGGTGGGTGCCGTTATTAATAAGGCGGCCTCCAGCAGACCGGGCTCGCCCGAGTCTTCGTTCAACAAGTCTACTGGTTTGAAGAAGGATAAACCGGGTTATATGGGTCATTGCTTTCCAGGAGACCTCTAGTGGTCAAAGGTTGAGCTACATCTTAAATTTGGGCCTCCACCTTGTCTCCTGCCTCTTGGGCCGTGGTGGGGGTGGGTCTCTAACTCCGGTCTAGACAGTAAAGGCCGGTAGCTTGGAATAGATTTATCCAGGACTGGAGGCCACAGCCAAGAGAGAAGTGGGGAACTCAGAGAAAAGGGTCCCCTCCCCCTCCCCCACGCCCCTCTCCTCAGTCATGTGATGCGCTTTGTGGGCACGGGAGGCCCCAGTTCCTCTGCCCTTAGTACAGACGGAGGAGACTTCCTATCTTATCTTGATTTTCTTCCCCATTGGGAGACTAATGAAGAATTTTCAGGGAGGTTGGATTAAATTTGCCCAAGCCATTTCCAGTTACAATAGCAATGTTGAGTCAATTTATTTTTTTCTAATTTATAAATTAAATCCAAGTCCCATTCCCTCACCCTAGTCACACATAAACCCAAACACCCCTTAATGTTAACAATTCATTGCCTTCAAGTGCCCTTGACATTTCTGGGCTATTTAGTTTAGAAGTAACTGAAGTTATTTCTTTTTTCTTCTTCTTTTTAAAATTGCATGTCTTGCAGTGGGGGATGTATGACTTTTGACTAAATTGTGACCTTGGTCGTCTATCTGAAATGCCGCACAGTTCCATCTCAGGTGGACGGCATCCTAAGGAAGAGGGTGATGGTGACTTACAGGCTTCTTGTTATTCAGACTCATTTATGATCCACATACTAATAAAGAATTTGATCAAATTGACCTCTAGCATGGTATTCAAGGGATTGTTGGGAACAGCCATCTTAGATCATACCGAAAACAGAGGTCCCAGCCATATGAGGTTATTAAAACATCTTGTCATACCTGATTTTTAAAAAAGAAGACAAGAAAATGTACAGATATGGACTATTGCCTCCACTGGGGGACTCATATACCACCAACTAAAAATTTCTCTGTGCAGTTTCAAATAGACGTTAATGATGCCTTGTAGTTAGTGATTTACAACTTAAAAATACTTGACAAGCATTAAGTAACTCATTACTTAGAAGCAGAGTGGACATGGTAGGTAAATCACTAGACTGAAAGTCAAGGGGCCATTCTTCACTGATTTTCTGTGTCTCCCTGTCCATGGCTATAATTATCCACAGGACTCAAATCCTAATTCCACCTTTGTCAGAATTTCTCAGATAATTGTGGCAGAATTATCCAGACTGGTCACCTGTGTAGTGGCAGCCCCCTGTGCTCAGCCATCAAGCAAACAAATGGAAGTATTAGCAAGTCCCTGGGCTGCCTCCACCTACATTTTGCCGTGGCCACAGACTGATAATTTTATGACTTGTTATTTCAGGTTGAAATATGTAAGTGTCGTTATTCACTAAGAGTATAAAGAGATCTGAGAACTTCAGAGAAAAAGGAATAACAAGAAGAATAATGAGATTGTTTCTCTTCTCATCTTCAATAAGCTGTGGCCAAAATGGAATTGGGCAGACTTTTTACAAAGAAGGTTAGGGACCACATGAGCCTCAATCAGTTTACACAGTGCTGTTCTCAGCGTGTGCTGGAAGCACCGATTAAGGGCTTGCCAGAGCTAATTGTTACATTTTATGGAATTTTGCAAACTTCCTATGAAACACAACTATTTGGTAAATATTAAATTATATATATTTTATATAAACTATAATTCAATAAAAAATAAATTATATAAATTCACAATATGTTATATTAAAAACAAAAACAATACATACTGAAAATTCATCACTTTCTCTCTTACTACATTGTAATATTGTCTATCCTCTTCAGGTTATTTATATCTTTTTTATTTTGATGATTACAATACTATATAATGGCGTGCTACCACATGTCTTCTCAGTCCATGACCGTTGGCATTATATTGGTAGCTTGAAATTGGCTGTGATGAGATATTTAGCCCATGGAACTCAGCGAACATTACAAATCAGGGCTTGATTTAGTGTGTTGTTGTTGATTGTTTAGGCTTAAGAAGGGGATGGACAAAATGTAAATGTTGCCTATTGTGATGATTAATTTTATCTGTCAACTTGACTCGGTCATGGGATACTCGGTCAAGTTGATAGTTGGTCAAACATTATCTTAGATGTGTCTGTGAGGATGTTTTTGGATGAGATTCACATTTGAATCAATAGACTGAGTAAAGCAGACTGCACCCAACCTCTTGTGGGTGAGCCTCATCCAATCAGTTGAAGCCCTGACTAGGACAAAAGTCTGAGTAAGAGGAAACTCCTGCCTGACTAATTGAGCTGTCACATGGGTCTTTTCTAGCCTTTGGACTTGGACTGAAACACTGGCTCTTCCTGAGTCTTAAGCCTGCGGATTTTTGGACTGAAACTTAGACCATTGGCTGTCCTGGTTCTTGGGCCTTTGGACTCATGCTGGAACTAAAGGTCAGTTCTCCTGGGTCTCCATCTTGCTGACTACAGATCTTGGGGTTTTTCAGCCTCCGCAAATTGTGAGATATATATATATATATATATGTGTGTGTGTGTGTGTGTGTGTGTATCTCTTATTGGTTCTGTTTCTTTGAAGCCCTGACTAATACGTGGATTAAACTTAAACATGTATCAGATCTGTAACCAATAATATTGTGAATAGTACAAAAAAGGAAGGAAATTTTTGAAAGCTATATAATTCATCAAAGAAGTTGCTCATGTCGTTGATGAAAGACTGAAATTCTTGGCTACGTCTTTTATCTTCACTTTTATTTTACTCCTCAATTTAAGTGAAAGTTTCAAACATTCAAATTGGAACTACACTCATTTGTTAATCCAATTGTAGGTTAGCTATGGATACAAGAGTTCAGCAAAGAGTTAACAAAAGCATCCTCTGAGAAGAGATTGGCTCTGTGGAATTTACAGTGAAGAGCATGGTATATTTTATTATTATTTGTACATTTGTGCTACACTTCCTGTGTATCAGCAAAATATACAGTGAATTTACATACCAACACACACACACACCGGAGAAGGCAATGGCACCCCACTCCAGTACTCTTGCCTGGAAAATCCCGTGGATGGAGAAGCCTGGTAGGCTGTGGTCCATGAGGTCGCTGAGGGTCGGACACGACTGAGCTACTTCACTTTGACTTTTCACTTTCGTGCATTGGAGAAGGAAATGGCAACCCACTCCAGTGTTCTTGCCTGGAGACTCCCAGGGACGGGGGAGCCTGGTGGGCTGCCGTCTATGGGGTCGCACAGAGTCAGACACGACTGAAGCGACTTAGCTTAGCAGCACAGACACATACACATATATACATATATCTAATTTTATTGGATGTATACCATATGTATATATCTGTATCTACGTCTAGATATATAAAAACTAACAGAGACATATCTAGCTTTTGGGAAGCTAGTTAAATATTTAGAAGTCCATGTCTGTCTAAAGCTGGTCTTCAGCCTGACTCACAACTCAAACTTCTAAAGCGGGGGTTGGCAAACTGTAGCCTACTACCTGATTTTGTACAACCCATGAGCTAAGAATGTGTTTTATACTCTCAAACAGTTGGGAAAAACCACTAGAATAATATTTTGTGGCAAATAAAAATTATATGAAGTGCAAATCTCAGTGTCCGTAAATAAGTTTTGTTGGAACTCAGCCATGCTTATTCATTTATGTATTGTCTATGGCGTCTATCATGCTAAAATGGCAGAGTTGAGTAGTTACAACAGAGATCGTTTGGCCCTCAAATCCTAAAATATTTACTCTCTTGTCTTTTGTAGCAGAAATTTCTTGTTCTAGAATAGGTAGGTACGTGCCTTGACTGGCAGTAGTAGACATAACCAAATGACCTTTTGAATTCTTTTTGTGTCCTTGGTCCTAGAAATGCTTCCTTAGTAAACAGAGAAAATGGCATACCCAGAGTTGTGAGGGATTCAGATGGCTGACTCAAGGTCAGGGAGAGTCAATGCCTTCAAAAAAGTAGAGAAGGAACATGAGATTTCCCAGTCCTTGGTTTGTGTTCCAACCACTGGATCACAGTGCCTTTCTTCTGGACCGCTTATCCTAAAAAAAAGAAGTTATCCTAAAGCACTGTATAATTTTGTTAGGCGTGGTTGAATATTTATTGTTTTCTTGTTCAGTGTGGTTCAGTTACTGTGTGTCTATGTGTGTGATGGGACTCTTCAGGATGAAAGGTGCCATATAAGTTGAGGATTATTTTATGACTTGTTATTGCAGGTTGAAATATGTAAATGTGGTAATTCACTGATGTTGTATTAGTGCATATATCTGGGAAAGGGAAACAAGAATGCATTATCCTTCCTTTTGAGTCTAACATTATTCGCATCCTTTAAAAAAAAACACCCAATCAATTTTTTTTTTAAATGAGGAAACGCAGTGGAGGAAAAAAAAATTCCTTTAATGCAATACTTCAGCTGAAAGTTTAATGACACAAAAGGCAGGCAATTCAAAGTTACAGTTCCCACAGCAACTGTAACTCTGCTATATAGCACATTTAGGCATAGATTTCACAGCATGTACTGCAATACAAAATACTCCACACTGGGCATGCAAGGGGGCAGAGTTATGGTTGCTATGGGTACCATGACTTTGAATTTCCAGATTTTTTGAGAGTTTAAATTCTCAACCAGAACATCACATTAATAGTTCATTTTTTTTTGCATTGAAAATAATAAAGATTGTATCACTGTTTCCACTGTCAAACCTATCTCCAGCTCAGTCCACTGGTTAGTATAAATACCTACCCAAACATATTCACCCTACTTGCTAAAATTAAATACATGACCTCAGCCCAGGGAGTATTTTAGTTTGCAAATTTATATGCGATGACTTTCACTGGATTAACTAAATCTGCTCCCTCCTCCTTTCCAAAAATCACCAAGAGATTTGGGTTAACTCTTTCAGCATTTTAGCATAGTTTATCTGTTACTCATGGGCTGAGAGGATATGGTAATCATATTCATTGTGTATGAATGTGTGATGTGCATATTTATAATTTATACTCTACTCCAAAAAGAACTGGAGGCAGCTAACTGCATGTATTCATTTATTCCTTGGCCACAACATGCAATTTCATGCCTTTATGCTAGTAATCTCAGGACCCTTTCACTTTAAAAATTGTGGAGGACCTCAGAGAGCTTTTGTTTATGGTGGTTTTATATAAATATATGCGTGTGTATATTTACCACATTAAAATTATAATTTAGATATTTTAAATAGTAACTCATTTAAAATAACAATAATAAACACATTACGTGTTGACATATGTGTATTTAAAAAATAACTATAACTTAGTGGAAAGAGAGGCATTGTTTTACATTTTTACTAATCTCTTTAACAGAAGACAGCTGGATTCTCATAGCTGCTTCTACATTCAATCTGTTGGATATTACAAATCATGTAGCTTCTGGAAAACGCCACTATACTTTTGTGAGAGTATGCAAGTCAAAAAAAGCAAACAATGTCTGAGTATTATTCTGATTGTTATTTTAACCACCTGAAATGGTCTCAGGGATTTTCATGGATCCCCAGACTGTACTTTGAGAACAAGTGCTCTATGCATTTGCTTATGCTCTTCTTCCAAGCTTATACCTCTTCCTCATCCACAGGAAAACTCCTATTCATGCTTCAGGGCACTGGGAAAGATTAATTGCTCCCTTAGCTATATTCTCATAACAATTTGTACATATTAGGATATGAGCATCTATTTTTGTATCCTTATGATTGAATGTTTAAATGTCTGGGGTTTTTTTTTGTTTGTTTGCTGTCGTTAGACTGTGAGTTGCTCAAAGGGGAACCATGTCTTATACATTTTTCCCTCATTTTCTAGCATGGTACCTGGCATTCCATATATATGGAATATAAGAATTCAGTTCAACAAACAAGTAATAAAATAGCTCCCATTTATTGAGTCCATAATATATGTTAGGAACTATGTATGAATTATCTCAAATGTAATCCTAATAATAATGCTATGAAAGTACTATTATTAATATTTTCAGTGTTTTTTAAGTGAGGAAACTAAGGTTTGCCTAAAGTCGAAGTTATATACCATGCCAAGATATATAGAGGAGAGAAAAATCAGGAATCAGAATCTTTGCCTTAAAGGCATTTATAAACTACTGTGGGAGATAGTGGGAGATAAGACAAAATGCACAAATGAAAGGCAACTAACAATATAAAACAACAGCCCACAAAGACTATAATTAAAGAAATGCCTACTTAGTAGAAATGGCTACTTACCCAGTGAGTTATTTAGAGTCAAACTTTTGGAGGACGCACTTCTATTAGAAAACCTTTGTTTTAGAATGCACACCAATATGTATGCATTTGTCAATAAATTATATATTTACTACTACACTAATCTGTAATATACAAATATGCACTAATATACTCAAAATATAAATTATAAAGAATTTTAAAATAATGAGACAAAAATATATATAAAGACATCCAAAATTTCTTTTTCAGAATCCTGATGAATTATGGCCCCACTTTGAAGACAGTTCATCTAAACTGGTGGCCATCAACTTTGGCTACACGATGGGGTTATCTGGGGAATTTTTAAGATACGGTGCTCAGGTCCCACCTCCAGGTTACTGAGATCAGAATCTCTGAGGGTGGGCAAACAGGTCATATGAGTTTTCCCCTCTTTCCCCCAAACAAAGAATCCTAATGTGCGCGAGTCCAGCCACTATGGACTGTGGTACCATCAGGAGAAGGTAGAGAATGTAGCCACTTGGAAGACATCACAGAAAGATGGTATGGAAAACAGTTTTGAAAATTTTACTTGGAAGTATTGAAAAGTTACATTACCCAGTTTGAATGTACCTGGTTTGTCAAGGTGTGGAATTGAGAAGCCCTGAGTTGTATCCGGTTTTACATCCCCCTTGCCTAAGTTAGTATCTATGTATTTATTTTTGGAAGTGGTACCCAGTTTGAATGTACCTGGTTTGTCAAGGTGTGGAAGTGAGAAGCCCTGAGTTGTATCCTGTGCCTGGTTGAACATTTGTGTGGACCCCTTGGGCTGTTTTTCAATAATAGGATTTATAGAGGTGGTGATTTCTGTTGTGGTAAAGTATTTTGTTTCACGAAAGTACATTCTTTGAATCAATATAAAGGCCCTTAAATGGAGTCATGACATGTTTGTTCTGGAAAGCATCTTTTAGGAGAGTACCTTTGTGTTATATATGAGGAAGCTGAGACCCACAGATGGGAAGTGATGTTGGGTGCCTTATGTAAGGCAGAGTTCTGAGAAGAAAAGTTTGGGACATTGGTGGGGGTAGGGTTGGGGAGAGAAGTGCATGCTATGAAATTCCACCTTAGTGCCTTGAGCTTCCCTGGTAGCTCAGATCGTAAAGAATCTGCCTGCAATGCAGGAGACCTGGGTTCAGTCCCTGGGTCAGGAAGATCCCCTGGAGAAGGGAATGGCAACCCACTCCAGTACTCTTGCTAGAGAATCTCATGGACAAAGGAGCCAGGTGGGTCATTCTAGGACAGGGTGTGTGAGCAGCATGGACTCGAGTTAATTGTGGCTCCATCTTTAGCTAATCCTATCAATGCTAGGGTTGGCTTCAAACATTTTAAAACAAATTACATGGAAGACTCCTAGACTCCAAAAGTTAGGAAGCTCCCTGAGCTCTTTGCTTTTCCATTCTTGGATCTATTGTGACTACAGTGATCCAGAACCTTCCCTGTGAATGGGAAGGCTCAACTAGATGAGCTCTGAGGTTCCTTTTGACCCCCTATCAAATCTCTTGGACTGTGTGCATTTTTAGATAGTGTCACTCAAATCTGAGGGCAACAATAGAACACAAAATTGGGTTCTGAAGATTTCTCTTTGTGCATATGACAGGGAGGGGAGAGGTATTCTTATATATTCTTACATAATTTGCACCTTGAGGTCCAGAGGCTGGGAGCCCCAGAATTCTGGGACAAACATAGCCATACTATGTTCACCAGGTCTGTTCAACATGGGTCATAGGTGAAAGACAGCACAGCCTGGGAGTTGCTTGATCTGGGGGACAGAGATATGTATAAACCAAGAAATCTCCATGTTGATGACTTATCAAGGCTTTAGTTCATGTGGATTAAATGTGTTTTCATGAAGTAGGAAACAATGTATGAAACCATTCTTGTTCTTCACTCTTTAAAACACATGAAAGTATTGGAAAGGTTCAAATGTAGGAGCTAGCATGACGCTTCATAGATCTTTATGCATTCTGTTTACCTTGTCACTTCTGTATATCCTCCACTTTGTCTTCTTCACCATCTCCACCTAAAGAAGTCCAAAACACTAAGTGAAAAGTGGGCAAACATTAACAGTAGCTCATTGTCCTAAACGGAGAAGGCGATGGCACCCCACTCCAGTACTCTTGCCTGGAAAATCCCATGGACAGAGGAGCCTGGTGGGCTGCAGTCCATGGGGTCGCTAAGAGTCAGACACGACTGAGTGACTTCATGTTCACTTTTTAGTTGCATGCATTGGAGAAGGAAATGGCAACCCACCCCAGTGTTCTTGCCTGGAGAATCCCAGGGACTGGGGAGCCTGGTGGGCTGCTGTCTATGGGGTCGCACAGAGTTAGACACGACTGAAGTGACTTAGCAGCAGCAGCAGCATTGTCCTAAATGCCTGCATGTACTTAACTTTATATGGTAAGTGCTAGTATTAGCCATGTTTTAGATGAAGATACTGAAGCACACAAAGAGAGACAAGTAACTTGCCTAAGGTCACATAGCTAGAAGGAGATTCAATATGGATTCAAACTTAGGTAATCAGTCGAGAGCCTGCTTTTAACCACACATTTTACCATCTCTTTGTTGACACTGTCAGGGACATCACAGAAGAAATGACTTCAACTGTTTGGTGAATGTATTAAGTTTTCATCATTACTTTTGATAAAAAATTTTAAATTAAAAAAATGAAATTAGGTAATATCCATCAAATTGGCAAATACTTTATGTAGTAGCCAGTATTGGATTGGAAATGAGAACATGAAATTTGCCCCTCTGGGGAGACTGCCAGTTTGTACAATTCTTCTGAAAGAAAATTTGGCAGTATATAATAAATCCTTAAGATACTGCATTCCCTCAAACCCAGAAATTTCACTTCTATGAATTTATGCTAAGGAAAATTTTGGGCAGGTTCACAAAAGGAATATAAAATTTACACTAGAGTATTGTTCAAAATAAAAAAGTTTGGAAGCAATAGAAGTAATTGAAATAGAGAATCAGCTAAATAAATTATGGTGCAACACTAATAAAGACAAATATGCACATACTGAGAGTGTAATAGAAACATGTTTATTGACCTGGAAAGACATTAAAAATATTCTTCTTTTTAAAAGGAAATACTTTTACCTTAAAACATGCAAGTTTATATGGATAGTAGAATTAAGGCAATTATGTTTCTTTGTACTTTTTGGCAGTTTCAAAATTTTCTACAATGTATTACTTATGGGATATTTATAGAAAGAAAAAAGTACTAGAACTTCCTTGCCTTAGCCACTGGAAGACTTTTTGCAGATGTGCAAAACAGTGACTGTAACCAGAGAAGGTTCAAAGTAAAATTAATAGCTAACTTTTATTGAGCATTCATTATGTGCTAGGCTTTCTAATAAATGCTTTGAATTATTTCTTTTAATCCTTGCAACTCTTATGATATAAGCACTCCAGTAGTCCTTTTTAGCAGCTGAAGCATGGAGAGATTATAACTTGCCCGGATTCACTGAGGAGGAAGCTTCTAAGGGGATGTGAATAATTTGTAGGATTCAGAAATAAACGAATAAAGTTCAGCCTTGGGTGTTAAGGCACCATCTTCCAGGAAAGGAACATTAGCTAGTTGACCCAACAAAGAACATAAATTAACCTAGTTAAAGCGAAAACCATCTGTTATAGGAGATTGAGCCCTGAGAGAACCCAGAATGGGTAGATAACTATACTATGTAACTTCTGATGGGGCAGTTAACTTTTCTGCCAGATAGGAAGTGCTTTACTGGTAGACTTTTTTTGGGGGTGGGGGTAGGGGTGGTGCCATGCAAAGGGTATCTGATCTGAGAAGCAGCTTGGGAATAAAACAGTTGAATTCATTTTGATAACTTGGGGATTTTGCTTGGCTTGCCACCCAGTCCCTCACTTCCCAACACCTCTCTTGATAAACATTGATCTGCTCATCTACGTCCTCAAGAGTCTCCTTTGATCTTCCCCACCCTTTGGTAGTTAGGAAACAGAGACACAGATGTCCTCAATGCTCTAGCATCTCTAGAACTTCAACAATAGGGCTCTACAGGTGGTAGCACTGTTGGAGAGAGGTGTCTGAGGCTTTTCTTCAAATTGTGTTTGCATAGCACTTAGTATCCGAATGAAAAGACATCTGTTGTGCAAATCAAAGAATCGGCCAGTGATAAGTGACTCAGTTCCAAGAACAAGCCATGCAATTTCTTTGCAAACCTTGCAAAGAAAATGTGCCTGGTGCTCTAATACTCGGGTCTCTGTTGAAGGTCAGGGTGCCTTTAGACACAGGGAAGCTGCTTACTATTGCTTTCGGTGATCCTAATATTCTCCCTAAATAGTGGGAACCAGGATCTTGAAAGATCAAAACACTTTCATGATTGTCATGCTTTCGTCCATGACATTTATGTTCCTGGAATGCCTCTACTTGTCTTTCTATTCCTCATCCTTCATTGAAACCCAACTCAAAGGTCCCTCTTCTATAAAGAATGCCCTGGTGCTAGCAACTGAGAATTAGCTCAATATTCCTGGAACTCCATAGACAGTGTGTACTGTCTGTGAATTTTTGAATAAGTTTTATAATTGTATTGCTCTTCCCTTGAGGGACAGGAACTCCACTAAATAACAGCAATGGTAAACCAACAGCCAGACTAGAGTGGTGCCAGCCTATTTATTATATTATATTTTTAGAGTTTTTTGATGTGGACCATTTTTTAAAGTCTTAATTTAACTTCTTACATTATTGCTTCTATTTCATTTTTTTGGCTGCAAGACAAGTGGGATCTTAACTCCTCCACCAGGGATTGAACTCCCTGCAATGGAAGGTGAAGTCTTAACCGCTGGACTGCCAGGGAAGTCCCCCAGTCTATTTATTTTAATAGAGAGAAATCTAGTGTTTTAAAGTTAGACATCATCTACCAGACTGAGCCTTTAGTGTACAAGGTTTCAAATGTTTTAAGAAGTCCAGTGTATTGGGAACCTATTTTGTGGAAGGGTTTAGTTGATTTCAAGCTCAAGATTGAAATATAGGAGGTACCAGTTGAAGGCTTGTTTCCACCAGCACTGAGACATACTCTCAGTTCCTTCATTTATCAATGGGACAGATGACGCAGAGTCACTCATACCTGATAGAACTATTGTGAGAACAAAATAAAGTCACAGATATGAGAAAGCCTTTATCCAAGGCATTATTGTAAACTACAAACCTAATCCTATGTCATAGAGGAGATTGCAGTTATGAGGGTGGGTGGTCAATACCTAGAATTCACGGATGATCAAGGAGACCAACTATCTGGAAATGATATCCACTAAGGAAAATCCTGAGTGGCCAAAGACGTTACAGGAGATGCTCGTATCCAATCAAAGGAGAATATTAATATGGTATTACTCTGGCGAGGTTTCCTACTTATTGACTAAACTGATCCACAAAATAGAGGTTTTCTTCAGGAAGAAAAAAGGGTTAAATAAATTTGAGAGAGACAAAATCAGATAGGTTTTTTTTTTTTAACCCGCAGCTTTTAGAATGCTGACGTGACTCTTTGAGAGAATGATAGAGTGTTCTTTCTTCTCAAGGGCAATTGCCTGGCCAGAATGGAGACTCAATTCCCTGTCTTAGGATCTGATGGAAGGAAGAATGTGTTCGTGACCTGCCTGAAGTTTCTGAGATAAGAATCCAAAGAAGACTCTGATGTTTATCCAGCATTACAAAGGAGGAGACGTTGATTTTGGCAGTTATAGGAACATCGGTCCTTGGAAAGCTGGATTCTGTTATGAGGGAAAGGGTTACTCAGGCCTGCCTGGGTTGGGGAGAACTCTTTCCTCCAGATGACTGCTACCTTGGCCCCAGTTCCACACTCATGCACCAGCCTTCTGATTTCTCACTCAGCTTCCAGGCACTCTGTTCATGGTGAGAAGTCTGGATAACTGGCAGCAACATCCTGTGGCCAGGAGAAAAAAGACTGTGAATTAAAAACTATTGCATCAGGGTTCAATTTTTCTTCTGAATGATTAATTATAGAGTACATTTAAATTCACTTTAATTGCAAATAGAAGAAATATCGACTAAGAGGACCTTCCTACTCACCTATCCCCATGCCACTCACTGCACTGTCGTAGACATACCCCACACAAAAGAACAAAATGACTGCTCCATAATGTCCCATGACTCTTTAACCATTTCTCTATTTCTGAACATTTATGTAATTTACAGTTTTCCTTTAGGTGTTGCAATGAACTGAACATATATTTGTGCATTTTCTGTGAGATAGATAATGCAGAAGTGGAATACCATAACAAAGTAAATACTTTTACAATATGGCTGTATGCTGTTAAACTGGCCCAGAAAAGATAATACCAATTGACACTTCCAACAGGAGCATAAGAGCCACTTGTGAGTTGCTTGAAACAGATTACGTCTGGAGCAATGACAAAATTGGTTCTCTGGATTGCAAAGTCTCTAGAGCTTGGTGATGACAATTGCCTCTCCTGTGTAGAGTCTTGTCTAGAGGTCAGCTTGTTATTATTGTTTAGTCACTGAGTCATGTCTGACTCTTTTGCGACCCCATGGACTGTAGCCTACCAGGCTCCTCTGTCCATGGAATTCTCCAGGCAAGAATACTGGAGTGCATTGTCATTTCCTGCTCCAGGGGATCTTCCTGAGCTAGGGATTGAACCTACTACATCTCCTGCATTGCTGGTGGATTCTTTACCTTTGAGCCACTAGGGAATCCCAGATATATGTATATGTGTAACTAAATCACATTGCTGCATAGCTAAAACTAACACAGCATTGTAAATCAACTATATTTCAATATAAAATTTAAAAAGTTTTTTCAGTTGAAATTGGAGAATGCAAGTTATATCTGCTCTGCAAGTGGGTTTCCCCATCCTTACCTCTGGCATCAATGAAACAATACCCATCTTAGGTTGCACTGGGTCACTGCAAATCTCCCCTAAGGCCAAGGCTTTCACTGATACATTCATTAACTGGTCTAGAAAAGTCAGGAATATATTCTGTCTCAGTGAGTGTGCTTGGCAATGCCTGGCTACTATTTCTTTCAAAGCTCACCTATTAGGTTATGTCTCTTTCCTTCCCTGGGGAAGAAAAAGTGAGGAAATAGCGTGAAGCCAAAAGTGTTACAGGAAAGATGCTCCCTCCATAAGAAAGAAGCATGAGGGACAGGAGAAATTCTTGCTGTTTTTGGCCCTCCTTCTCCAGCCCCATTCTAACAGGAGAGTTACATGATTGATTAGTAATGCCTGCCATAGTCTGGATGGAGGAAGTCAGGGCATATTTGGCATGTATTTCTAATCCTGCAGTAATTATGCAATGAGTAATATGTGGTTAGTACAAAAGTTAGATGCAATTGTATCTTCTAAATTAAGAAAGATTTCATTACAGACCAACTCCCCATACAGACTTTCTGTCTCTGTTCTCTGCATGTTCTGAGTCTCTGTTCCATGGCAGGGTGGAGAGATAGTCTGCTGTCAGTAATTTGCAACCGTCTAGGTCTTGATACCTCTTGGTGCTATTCCCAACACAGAGCTGATATTTTTCTTGTTAAGGGTTCATAATTCAGGACTCACATATCCAAATGCCCAGCTTCTGCACCGGCTAACAGAGACAGAAAAGAAAAAAAAAGAAAATCAGTGTTTGCCAAGTACCCAAGGATTAAATTGGTAGTGGAAAAAATTAGATTTTCAGGCTATTTAGAATTTATTACAAACAATGGAGCATTTAAATAAAACGAAGCTGATGTTGTGTTTCTAAACGCCTTTTCTACTTTGTACTGTAGTTGATGTTCTTTTTTAGAAAAGGAATTTTTATATCCTTATTATTTGTATGAAGATACTTTCCATTTGCTTTACTTAGCAAAGGAGAAAAGTTATCTTTGAGTTGAGTGATTTTGGGGCTCAAGGAAGAAGCCAGATATCTTGGTGACCCATTAAGGAGGAATTTAAAATGCATGGGCTTTCTAATAGGAAAATAATAGATGCTGGGGGCGCTGAAGTTGGGGAGTAGGATGGAGGTATACTAAAGAGGAAGTGGGGAAAAACACTGAGACGAAAAGAGAGGATTTCTGGCCCCTCTCCGTATTCAGCCAACAAGATTGCCACTCCCTGGAGAAGGATTTTAATTGCCATGTAAATGGCTCAGTGGTAAAGAATCTGCCTGCCAATGCAGGAGACCCCAGAGACACTGGTTCAATCCCTGGGTCAGAAAGATCCCCTGGAGAAGGGCATGGCAACCCACTCCAGTATTATTGCCTGGAAAATTCCATGGACAGGGGAGCCTGGCAGGCTTACAGTTCATGGGGTCACAAAGAGTCGGAAACAACTGAGCAACTGAGCGCACACGAGACAGAGCCAGCCCCTCTCAAGGGTCGTGACCATGGACTTCCTCCTGCAGACCAGTGTTCCTCCGACTTTAGACATTTGCATGCTTTGTTTTTGATTTTTGTCTCAACTTTCCACCTGCACTGTTTCTCACCTGATTGTAACTTATTTATTTATATTGACTCACTTTTAGAACTTTATGTGAGTAGAAGAAAAATTAGTGTAAACTTGCAGTGAACAGAAAAGTGAAAAGTGAAAGTCACTCAGTCGTGTCTGACTCTTTGCCATCCAATGGACTATACAGTCCATGGAATTCTCCAGGCCAGAATACTGGAGTGGGTAGCCTTTCCCTCTCCAGGGAATCTTCACAACCCAGGGGTTGAACCCAGGTCTTCCGCATTGCAGGCACATTTTTTACCAGCTGAGCCACAAGGGAAGCCCAAGAATACTGAAGTGGGTAGCCTATCCCTTCTCCAGTGGATCTTCCTGACCCAGGAATCGAACTGGGGTCTCCTGCATTGCAGGCGAATTCTTTACCAACTGAGCTATTGGGGTGATCATAAAAATAAGTACAAAGTCAACATCAACGTGTAGTTGCTCAGACGTGTCTGACTCTTTGTGACCCCATGGACTATAACGACCAGGCTCCTCTGACCATGGGATTTCCCAGGCAAGAATACTGGGGTGGGTTGTCATTCCCTTCTCCAGAAATAAGCACAATGGGAACAAAAATGTTGTTTAAAAGTTTTAAAATATAAAACTTAACAATGAAAAATAATTATTGATAAACCTGAGAGAGTTCTAAACCCAAAATATGTTCCTTGATGAACTTATTTACTAACAGTCAATAATGAAGGAATATTCAACTCTTTAGTGCTGACTTCCACCTAAAATCATGTAACTGTCCATAGTTCGGGAAACACTTTTTGAGGAGGCCAAGAGGTATGGTGGGAAAAGCTTGGTATTTCTAATTAGACCACACTGAGTTCCAGCTCTTACTGATCTCTCACAGTAAAGCGTGATTATAATAACTATTTCACAGAGTTCCTGTGATGTCAGAATGTAACCATATTGAAAAGCATTTAGAGTGTTTTTAGGCAATTTCAATTTTATTATTTTCTACAAACATGATATTTGTAGAATAGCTCATTTTAGAGTATTTTGTTCTGGGTGGGGAAAGACATAACAAAATACAGAATCACAGAATTTGAGAAATGGAAAGGATTACTCAGAAAAAAATAAACAAAATTTATGGGCTGTATTTATTTTCCAATCAAAATAAAAATAGCTTTATTGAGTCCCACGGGAAAAATGTACTGTCCTACTTACACTGTCTACTTCATTGACTAGAAGAATGAAAATGAGAAAAGTGTTAGAGTTCACAGACATTCAGAGTTAATATCTGGGTATTTGAGAAGCAGCCACACACAGGTAACATTCTTTCTTTCTTCTTGTTTTTTCTTCTTTTTTTAATGTTTTTGTAACCAAACACGTGTTGATATTTTTAAAAATTTATTTTTAATTGGAGGATAATTGCTTTACAATAATGTATTGGTTTCTGCCATACAACAATGTGAATTATCCATAAACAGACATATATCCCCTCCCCCTTGAGCTCCCTTGTCCTCCCACTTCTCTAGGTCATCACAGAGCACCAGGCTAAGCTCACCCAGGTAGCATTCTAATCCTTTAGCTTTACATTCAAATAAGGCTGGTGGCTTGCATGGAACCTCTGGGTCTCATGGCCGCTTGATTAGTAGCCCTTTCCCCTCATCACTGATGAGGAAGCCAAGACTTAGAGCATCACGTGTCCTGCTGGTTTTAAAAAATAAATCATTGTTAGTGACAACACAACATTTTATCTAACGTCGATCCTCATTGAATGCCTGATAGAGATCTAATACCAACTGACAGTATTTTATATAATTCTAGAATAATAGGAAGCTTAATACAGAAGGCATTTCAGAGTTCACCTAGTTCAGGGTTCAGCACTAAGGAGTGAAGTGGGTCTGGGGGCATGGGGAGAACCAGCGATATCAAACTATCTGGAAGGGGCACAGGCCTCCCCAACTGTTGCTGTGTGACTTCGGACCCAGTGTTTCCAGATCCGACTTCTAAAAACAAGACAGAAATTTGGATTTCTTCATGTTCATGTGAAAATTTCTTTATCTTTTGGCAACTCAGTAACTAAACTCCCCTACCTCCCCTCCTACCTTCTACCCTACCCTCCACCACACAAACACACAGAAAACCAAAAACCTCTATGCAGGTCACATAATTGTCTATGGTTTCCATTCACTCTGAGTATTGCCATATTGATGCCTCTGGTCTGGTCCAATGGTCTTCTATCCAAGATGAGGAAATGGAGGCCCAGAAAAGAGAAGTGACTTAACCAAGGTCATACCATTAGACTCTCTGCTACAATCTCCTATGAAAAGCTGACAGATCATTCTTTTTCAAAAAGCATGATGAAATAAAACTGGAATTGGATAATCTAGAGAGCAATATTTCTGAGCACAGCTCTTTGTGTAATTGCCTGTAACCTATATTATCCAAGCTGGTGAACACATGAAGTTAAGAAAGTGAGCCACTGCCATAAAGAGTTGGTAGGGGGGGTTGAAAATTAAGTGGAAGTATTTGTTGGTGCAGGATGTTCCCAGAAATGAGTTCCTATTCCAAAATTATGGACCAGCAATTAAAGTAATATGGAAATATGTTTACCCCAGGTTTCAGAGAAAAAGTTGTGAGATTATCATTTGCGACTCCATGGAAGGAAAAGCCATGCGTATTTTGCATTAGTCTTTGAGATAGATAAATGAATTGATTATTCATGTATTAGTGCCATGAATAATGATTGACCTCTTACTGTGGACTAGTCATGGTTCAGGCACTAGGGGTACAAGATGAACAGGAAAAAAATTTCCTGCCCTAATGTGACTTATGTCTTGATGGGTTGAATGAGCTGCTTAGGCAATTCTCTACTGGCTAAATAATGGATCATCTCTTCCATCCTCTTTAGTCATGCTGACAAGAACAGGAAAGTTGATGGTGGCATTGAGAATAAAAAGTTGGCTCCCCTGCTCCTAGGCCAATATTGTATCACCATGGTAATGATACGCTCACTGGTCTGGATTATGGCATAGACTTACATATTTTGAACCAGAGCTCTAAAAATACCAGGAGGCGAAAGATACTATTAACGGGACAAGGCAGGGGAACTGATATCAATTTACTTCTTTGTTGTCCATGCCTCACTTAAAAAAAAAAAAAAAAAACAGAAAAATCTGAAACCCAGTACAAGCAGGGCGTGGACCTAAATTAAGCCTGTGGTCAGCTTTGCTGGGGAGAGACGACACGTTTCTGTATGTGATTCGTCTTCAGCTCTGTTGGCTCTGGCAGATTTATAGGGGTGATATTTTCACACATAAATTGTCCTTGAACAATTTCTTCACTACCTGGAGCACTGCTCCCTCCTCCTTGCCCCCAGTCAGATGTGCCCATCTGCTGTCCCCATGCCAGATTTTTTTCTTTAATAACAAAGTACTTGTTGACAGTGTAAGAAAAATCCAATTCTTGGTTGACGTTTACGTTCCAGAGGGTCTCTCTTTGGGGATGAAATTGGCAGCAGATAACGTTGCACATTCTTGACACAGGGGCCAGCTTCCTCAAAAGCCTGCATTACTACAAAACAACTGCACTGCCCTTTCCAGCTGGTTCTCTTTGCTTTCTTGGGAGGTATCAGAAAGACTAATGCTTTTTGCCCTTTATCCTCCCTTTAAGCACCAGGGCTGCTGCATGGAGCAATGTCAGAAGATAATCAAGGGGAAGATGGTTGATGAGCCTAATAGCCCCTGAGTTAAACTTCCATGCTCACTTCCCATGTGCCCAGAAGTGACCTTGCGTAGGTCATTTCTTAAATGAAACAGTTCCCTAATGATAACAGGAACTTGGACGTCATCATGAGCATCAAACCTCCCCTGGCATCCACAGATGATGACACCTAGCCAGGCTGAATGGACTTAAAGATTTGGTCAAGGGTGGCCACTGTCTTCTAGGAATGTGCCAGCCGATGATGTGAACACTGACCCTTCTAGTGAATTTCACTGCAGCATAGTCTCTACTAAATTGTCCTAGCTGGATTAAAGTTAATCTTAGTTAATAGACAAAATAGAAAAATGTTTAGGAGAGAGGACTTTCAAATCAACTAATCTTTGGTTTGTATCCCTGCTGTAGCACTTTCTAACTTTAGGACACTGGATGAGTTAATTAAACTCTCCAGGCTTGGCTTTCCTGTTGGTAAAGAAAATAATAATAGTCTCCTCTATAATACATCATGGAGCTGTCATGTAGGCATAAAGGTTAAATGAGATGATATATGTGAAAACTCTTAAAACAGTGGCCCAGCATCAATGAGGACTCAACAAAAGGTACTTTTCATTCTGGTAGAAATTGTAAGATAGAGAATATTTTCACCAGTACATTTTTAGTTAAAATCTTCATGAGTAGGCCCTTATGGGACTTGCCATAACAAAGAGGTAAGAATATTTCAGAATTGCAATATTACTTATTTATAGGAAGAGGTTGCTTTGAAATAATTTTTGAAATTCTGAGCAAAATGCTTTGATGACGTACTTGAGAGGAGGGTCTATACACCCCTTGAAGCCTTGTTTACAGGTTAAGTTCTCATTTCAAAATTGGCAAAGGTATATTTAAATTTAGTTCCCTCCAAGGGGTGATATATTTCTGAATTTGCAGTATCTAAGATTTTTTAGACTTTACTACCCTCCAAAGTTTTAATTTCAGATAGTTCCTGTATATTTTAAATCTGAAATAATCTAGTCTTATATCCAGTAAGATTGACCTAGAATATGCTCTGCTGATGACTGATTTTGAGGCTCAGGTCTTGGTACTGGTCTTTAGGAAGGTAGTGATAAAGAAAATAATGGTAATACCTCCTGCATCTGTGGAAATGATTTCATTTATGCTCACCACAATCCCATGTGGCAGAAAGAAACACATATTATTTCCCATATTTTACAGTTGAGGAAATTGAGGATTGGTGAGTAAATCATTTGCCTCCTGACACTTGCTTCAGTGGTTTACAAACCTTTATGTAGCTATTTAGTTGCAGGATTCTTTCAGAAACTGAAATGTTTTCCGTAAGCGGAAAGAAAATTGAACCAGAGAACAGCCTACCATCCTCGGCCTCCTGTCCTGTCCTGATGATCACTGATGCCATATCTGAGGTAGGATGCAGCCTTCTCTGTCAGTGACCAGGGAGGCCCTGGCAGGTGGTCATCAGAGGGAAGGCTCTTTGCTTCCAGCTTTCTACATGGCCTTGGAATCTAGTGACAATTACAGAGAGGAGATCTGCCCCTGCAGGACACTTGGAGCTGCTTTGGTGGGCGAAACACTGACCCTGAAGGTGATCTGGCTCAGCGCAGCAGACGTATGGGCTCTGCCCCCTGCTCACCCCAGCTGCAGTCCTGTTTCTTGCCTATTTGGTGTCCTGGGGGGCATAGCAGAGTCTGCAGAAGAGCCCTAGTGTTGGTGATACTGGCACATAAGGATGGGGAGCGGAAAGAAACCAGTGTTTCTAGCCCAAGAAATCACAGAGGAGCCAGTGGGACATGAGGGAGCCATTTTATAAAGTCCTTCTTAGCAGTCTCCTAGATTGACTGAATCCTTTGGTCATAATGATACTACATATTTATAACTCTCACTGGTTTCAAACGCAGACAGACTTTAACAGAAAGGCAGCTAGTTAGAAAGACACAGAGACAGCATCATCAGCCATTGGTGAGTGCTTTATGGCTTACATTCCAGATACAGGTGTTCATTTCATGTGGCGTCACAACCTGTTCAGTGTTTCAGTGACGTCATTTGAACAAATAAAGAAAGAAATGATATTGGCTGAAGAGTAGGTATCTTTATCATTGTTTTTCACATGAGGAATCTGAGAGATTAGGTAATATGCCAGAGGTCATGCAGATGAAATAAGGTTATCTGTCTCTGAATCTGGTAACCATTCTGTTACATCAGCGCATGCTCTCATTGACACCTTTGTCAGTGCATCACAGAAGCAAACTTGTTATGCTATAAGGTGGCCTAGGCCATGTCTGCTCCACGTTCTTCTGGGTCTATAAAGGAAAAGGGGCCCAAAGGAATTTAGAGTAAATGTCTGTGGGGAAAGATGATCTCTTCCTCCAAAGACACTTGGATTTTATCTTCTTCTTAATTGTTTTCCGGAGATTGTACAATTTATGGTATTCAAAAGATCAGAGGTGTACAAAAAGTACCCAGGAAGATGTAAAGGTATTCGGGAAATAGAAATGTGAGGTGGCTCTATTCAGAGAAAAGAGATGATCTGTGTTGGTTAGGGTTATAACAGCTGCCGTAACAAATTCTAAAATACTCAAAGTTTAACATTGTGAAACGTTCTCATTCATGGGATGGTCCTGTACAGATGTTGCTCATTAGCGATGATGGGGGGATGCTCTGTGTTGCCACTCATAGATCCAGATGAATGGAGTTTTTGCCATCCTCAATATGTGGCTTCTCGGCACAGATCATGCGAGGCAAGCTAAATATAGAGGAGAATGGGCCAGGTCTAGAATATCATTACTTTCCACATATCGTTGCTAGAACTCAGCCACATGGTTTATCTGAAGCAAAGGAGGCTGAGAAACAGTTGTGTTTATGATGAGAAGTGGAAACACTGTTGACCAGCCAGCAATCTCCGCTATAGGATCCAAAGGCAGGATGGTCATTATGGGGACGTGACCACTTCAAAAGACTGAAAAAATTCACACATGTCTGCCCTTTAGGTGGAGTTCTCAGATGATTATGATTCTAAACTATAGCTTTGACAAGGAAGGGTGAGCAGGTGGAGGTGAACTTATGTTTATCTTTAGTACCAAAATGTTGAAGACTTTCTTGGTCAGCTCAGCCAGAAGTAAATGTTTTCTCCTCTGGATTACCACATTACTCTGTATCTTCACTTCCCATGCTCTCTTCAGCCTTGACAAGGGCTGTTGTGAGTGTAAATTGAGATGATATGTGTGAAGGACTTAGAACAATGGTTAATACCTAGTGAATATCACATATTAGCATTGGTTATTAGTATATTTCTATTGAGGACACGTTTCTGAAATCTCTTCCCGTGCTTTCCATGACACGGCCCTTTGGTGTGTCTTTTTCTTCTTTTTAGTCTCCGGTAGGCTTTCATTCCACCACTGGTAACTAAATTTGGAATTCTAAGAATGTAGGTTTCTAAGTCTTCCTCTCTTCCTTATATTCCCTGGGAGAGCTCATCCACTCCATGTGACTCCATACACAGTCACATGGAAGTGACTCTGGACCTATGTCTTGGCACAGTTGTTGTCTCTCAAGTCCAAGTTAGTGATACCAGGTGCCAGACATTTCTAACAGAGATTTCACAGCCATCAATAACTCCACATGTTCAAAGTGGAATCCATAATCTTTGTCTTCATCACTTGCTCCTCCGTCTATACTTTAGGACTGGAGGAATGGCTTCGCCATTTGCTCTCCTCCCCAGACTAGGAACATTGGGCTCCAGTCTTTTCCTCCTTTCCAATATTTTGATTGTAAAACTGAAGAGGTAGACATCATTACTTTTTCTTTTCCAAAGTATTTACTATGCTTTTTACTGCTCCCATCTCTATAGAATTTCTTCCTCGCTAGGGTCTCCTTCTCTGTGGCAGGAATATAGTCCAACTTTATTGGCTCCTGGCTTTGCCATGTGAATTGCTTTGGCCAATGGAATGTGAACAGCAGTGTAATATGCATGATGTTTGAGCAGAAGCTTGAAGAACCATTGCTTCTTTTCCTTCTGCAATGAGAATGAAATGTCCCAAATAGGGGCTGATCCCTAAGCCTGGATGCTAGAATAAAGAAGACCTGTGGAGCAGAGCTGCAGCTGTCCTGCTGCGGATATGTAATATGAGTGAGAAATAAACCTTTATCATCATAAGCCATGAGATTTTTACACACATTTCTTACTGACACATAGTCAAACCATGTGCTATTTGGGGCTGGGTAATGAGCAATTAATTATTATTGGAGGACAGAAAAGTGGCAACCTGTGTTATAAAAAGATAATATAATGTATATGTGTGTGCTAAGTCACTTCAGTTGAGTCCAACTCTTTGTGACCCTACGACTGTAGTCTGCCAGGCTTCTCTGCCCATGAGGATTCTCTAGGCAAAAATACTGGAGTGGGTTGCTATGCCCTCCTCCAGGGGATCTTCCCCACCCAGGGATCAAACCCAGGTCTCTTATGTCTCCTGCATTGGCAGGCAGGTTCTCTACCACTAACATCACCTGGGAAGCCACCAAATAATATAACATACAGGGTAAAAAAAATCTATCTGAAATTACTTAGAAGTATGGATTGAAGGCAAAAGGAGAAGAGGGTGGCAGAGGATGAGCTGGTTAGAGAGCATCACACTGACTCAGTGGACATGCAAACTCTGCGAGATAGCGAAGGATGGGAAGCCTGGCAGGCTTCAGTCCGTGGGGTCATATGTGACTTGGCAACTGAACAACAACCACAACCACGAGAATCTGGGAAACAGAATAATGCTGCTAAGAAGGCAAAACTTAGGGACAAAATCAAACTAAAACTTAGTCCCTTACAACAACACAAATTGTATGATTACTGAATGATTATTTTGGAGTAGTGCTTACTGGGCAATTGCTTTCTTTTAAATTTTAAAATTAAAAAATTTAAAATATTTTATTGAGATATAATTGCAATTGCTTTTGACCAACAGTCTCTTTTCTCTTTTAGTTCTTTATAAAATTTCATTTGAAAATAGAACTCTGCCCTTAGAAATTTTTGATGATATGTTTTATGCATAAATGGTAGGGACTCCAATATGACATTAATTTATTCAGCACATTTGTATTAAGCACTTCCTATGAGTGAGGCATTGTGCTAGGGAATCAGGATGCATTAATGAACAAAACACAATAATTTCTGTTGTAATAAAGCTTGCAATCTACGATAGCTGAAAGACCAACAAAATTTAGCAGACAAAAGACAAACTCTGGGAAATGGTGGAAGAGCAGAAGGGGTGGTCAGGCTGGTGTTGACTAAAAAGGAGATGGCATTTGTTGACACTTTTCCAGAAACTTAAAATGTGGGAGTGGAAAGGTATTAACATGATGAAGATGTTCGGGCATTGGGTGACTGAGCCTTTTTGTTTCTTTGTTGTTCGGTTCATTTGTTTTTAAGATGAGAGATAATAAAACATTTTTTTTAAGTGCTCAAGGAATAATCGACAGAGGAGGAGAGACAGGAGGTGCAAGGAAAAAAGGGGCAACTCAGGAAGCTTTGCCACTTTCTTCACAATATGTCCTGGGGCAAATCAAGACCCAATGCTGGGTCTTGGTTCCTATTTTTAAAATAAGGAGGTTGGACCAGCTCAGTTGTTTTCAAATTGTATTCAGGGGTTTTGCAGCCATTTGAGTTTTAAAGTATACTTCTATTCAATTTTAAGAATTGCAATAATAAAAATTATATTCCCCCAGTATCTATAGGTTAAAGTCTATCAATCCTTATATATATATATATGTATATCCATATATATGTGTATATATATCCCGGCCTTCTTTTTGTGAAGACTTTGGGACAGATGTCTTCTGGCATTTGAAACTGTAAAATTAAGTTTCCTGATTCCATTTTTTAAAAAATAGAAAACTTTTACTATCTTATACTACTTATTTCTGTGAGAAATGATGTTCTCAACAGCAACAAACTAAATGCTAAGGCAGGTTTAGGACTGTTAATAGTCATTCATCATCCAAAATTTCCATATTTTGGCTTTATCAGATCAGTCATATCATTCTAACTTGACTTTACAAAAGATAAATGTTAAAATTAGGACTATTACTTGCTTGCTTTTAAAATAAATTTATACTAGTGAAATACTGTTAAAACCTAATTTATATACTAGAGTTGTATGTATGATTTCATTAGCAAAATATTTAAAGTTTGAAAGCTGTGGAATAGGATAATCTCTAAAATTCCTTTAAGCTCCATCACATCTATAATTTTGTTGACCTAACAACATAACCTGGATTTATAGGATAATTGCCAACTTCCCACTTTACTTTGTACTTGGAACCAGTTTTTGAAGCAAGAAGAAAAGGGAAAAAAATGGCTGTGTGGAGGAGGAGAAAATTCAACTGCACTAATTTGAAACCAACTCAGGCTTTCCAGAAAATACACTAAAAAACCAGTGGCCAGCTTTAAATTGTTGCTTCCTATAGTGAATTAGGAAATGGATTCCCCTTAGTGGGCCATATCTGTCTCTTATAAATGACTCTAATTCAGATGGTCACATGAAAATAAAACAGCATCCAGGGGCTGTTTTGAACTGTACCAAACTGAATTCTACTCTTATCCAACCCAACCCCTAATTTTCAAACTGTCAGTGTGTAAAGTATATGCTTTTTGCTTTCTCTGAATTTGCATAAACTCTAGTAATCTTTTCTTTTTTTTAGGTTGATAACAGTGTTTGTGTTAAAATCACACCTTCTTTTGATTTCTTTCATGCATCTAGGCTTTTCTCCTGTTTGTGGACATAAGTGCTTTTATCTCACTCTGCAATCAGTCACGACCCAGGGTGGAGGGAGGGAATGTTTGGTACAATATTTCCTATATAAACAGTTTTGCTGTAAAAGGAACAATATGGCTCTAATTTTGATGTATGATCAGTTTAGAAACATGCAAACACATTTGAATATACATCCCGTACATGACAATAGCAATGTGAAATTGATACACACAAGGATTTTTCTTTTGCTACAGTGATTTGCCTAGCTTTCCCCCAACCAGATAATATCAGCTTCATTTGTAAGCTTTTAAGTGAAAATGCCTGCTTTGATAGCTTTCCCAAATGGATAAAGATATATGTAGTCAAGCTGAATTTTTTTTAATGGTCAAGTTGTCCCCTGGCATGCACTCTCTATCTTAGTCTAAATACAAATAGAGGCAGCCCAAATTGAAGAGGATTTAAAATTTTTCAGTGTAGCTGTGGAGTAAAACTGGAAGCGTCAGTGGCAGACACACAGCTCAGGGATATTCCAGATGCATTTGTTCTGTGTGAGAAAGAAGCACTTGGGTCATTAGATCTTCTTTGACTGGGCCCGCTGGGAGGAGCAGTTTTTTCCCTCTGGCTGGTTACAAGTGGCCCAGGTGTGGGTTAGCCTTGACCGGAGAGCCTAGTGGTGGGCAGAGCCTTTGTTTTTCTCTCTCTTTCTCACAGTACAATTTTGGGGTTGTACAACAGAAACACAGTGATGTAGTTGTAATTTGGCTATTGGAAGTTTCTATTATTGAACAGAGATCCTTTCTTCTCTTTATTTTAAAAATATTTATTTGTTTATTTACTTATTTGACTGTGCTGGGTCTCAGTTGCGGCAGGCAGGATCTTCAGTTGCGACATGTGAGCTCTTAGCGGTGGCTGTGGGATCTAATTCTTGGGCCAGGGATTGACTGTGCGTTGGGAGCGTGGAGTCTTAGCCACTGGACCACAAGTGAAGTCCCCAGAGGTCCTTTCTTAAAAGGGACAAGTATCACCCTAGTCCTATCACTTAATATTAGTGCTATTTACTGTAAATTTACTAAATAACAGAATTTATATGTACAGTTAAACCAACCTATGAAGTTGTTACTACAATTAATATCCCTGTTTTTCTGAAAAGGAAACTGAAGATCAGAGACACTATGTAATTTAGTTAAGGTAATATATTTAGGCAGTGGCCTAGCTGGGATTAAAGCCTAGTTTCAAAGTTAATGATCTGAATTTCAAACTGCCTCTCAGGTCTAGTATATGAAAAGTTTTCATTTTCCCATGTTTTTAATCTGTCTTTGTACATAAAGATGCATAACTTTTCTTATGTGAAATTAGAGTTAGTCTACACACACACATACTGGAATACATTACAATTGGAATATTAGGATATTTGGAACTATTTTAAAATTATCTTGAGAATTTTTTATATGCTTGTATAGTCTTCATTACTATGATGTTTATCATTTACAATGGCTGGAAAATTCATATTAAAAATGTATTTACCATGTAATTTCAAATTATGTGCTAGGCATTGTGTTATTATGTCCACTAGACATTTTGTTTCCCCCACAAAAAGAAGTTGTTAGAAGTAGGTATCATTATCTCCATTTTACAGATATGGAAGTTGAGAGTCATAGGATTTGTGTAACTTACTCAAGATCACACATTTGGTCAGTGTCTG
This sequence comes from Budorcas taxicolor, assembly GCF_023091745.1. Taxonomy (NCBI): domain Eukaryota; kingdom Metazoa; phylum Chordata; class Mammalia; order Artiodactyla; family Bovidae; genus Budorcas; species Budorcas taxicolor. Next base: position 27,759,510 of record NC_068914.1, read on the forward strand.
GGCTGACTCCATACTGTGTCTCTGTTCATGATCCCATACCTGCCTTCAGAAATGAGCAAATTAAAAATTAGCAAATCAAAATGTGCAATATTTGGGGCATGGATAGGCATCATATGCTTCATGGTCAATACATTTACTATGTTGATGGCAGCTGAATGTACCAATGAGCAGGGATTTTCTTCCTAGTGGAAGCATATATTGTAGACTACAATGATAGGATCTGTGCTTGGATGGATGATCCAGTGGATCAAGAAGCAGTTAGGGAGATTTACCCAAGCCCATCAATCTGTCAAACAGTATAGGTGTATAGGATCTGGGCATTAGGTTTCCTGGGGTCTGTTCTGGGGACAAAAGGCCATCAGACAGGGAAGGAGGCATCATTTAGGGTATGTGTGTGTGTGTATGTGTGTGCCCATGTGCACGTGCACTGATAGGAAGTTCTCATCACCTCCAGACTAACATTGGAAATTCTTTTTCTACAAATGTGAAGTCCTAGCTATCTATTTCTCATCCCTTCTCCTTAATGGTTTCTTTACCTTAAGGCAGATGTCTTTATCAGTACAGGCTGTTACAACAAAAATGCTATAGACTGGTAAGTTTAAACAGAAAAAAAAAATCTACTTCTTACAGTTCTGGAGGCTGAGAAGTTCAAGATCAAGGGGCTTGTGGATCCAGTGTGTGGTGAGAGTCTGCTACATGCTTCATAAACAGCCTGCTGATCCTCACCTGGTAAAGAGCAGAGAGCCAGAGAAAGCTCTCATGTTTCTCTTTATAAGGCCACTAATCTCACTCACAAGGGCTCCACCCTCAAGGACCAATTATCTCCCAAAGGCTTCACCTCCTACTCTGTCAGATGGGGGATTAGGATTTCAACATGTGAATTTGGGGAACGGGAACACATTTAATCCATAATAGCAGGGTTTCCCAACATGCGCTGTGGCAATGACTGGTGGATGGTGATTGTACCCATGAAATTAAAAGAAGCTTGCTTCTTGGAAGAAAAGCTATGATAAACCTAGACAGTGTGTTAAAAAACAGAGACATCACTTTGTCTACAAAGGTTCATATAGTCAAAACTATGGTTTTTCCAGTAGTCATGTATGGATGTGAGAGTTGGACCATAAAGAAGACAGAGCACTGAAGAATTGATGCTTTTGAACTGTGGTGCTGAAGAAGACTCTTGAGAGTCCTTTGTATTGCAAAGAGATCAAATCAACCAATCCTAAAGGAAATCAACCCTGAATATTCATTAGAGGGATTGATGCTGAAGCTCCAGTACTTTGGTCACCTTATGCAAAGAGCCAACTCATTGGAAAAGACCCTGATGCTGGGAAAGATTGAAGGCAAAAGGAGAAGAGAGCGGCAGAGGATGAGATGGTTGGATGGCATCACCAATTCACTGGATATGAATCTGAGCAAACTCTGAGAGTGGAGATCAGAGGAGCCTGGCGTGCTGCAGTTCCTGAGGTGGCAAAGAGTCCAGCGACTGGACAACAGCAAATGACTGGTGGTATGCGTGCATGTCTGAGTTAATTTTTAGGGGTACCCAGGTAAAACATTTACAACATTTTAATAGTTATGTACTTAATTTACAAATATTTGAAAATATATATAGCACCTCATTAAACGGTGACTTCAGCCAGTATTATTGCTTGCTGTGCTGTGCTTAGCTGCTCAGTTGTGTCCAACTCCTTGAGACTCCATGGACTATAGCCCGCCGGGCTCCACTGTCCGTGGGGATTCTCCAGGCGAGAATACTGGAAGGGGTTGCCATGCCCTCCTCCAGGGGATCTAAAATTAAAAAGTGAGTCATTTAAAGAAAAGTGTTAAAAAAAATATGGGTGGTACTAGGATGTGCAAAAATCCCAAAGGTGGTTGGTGAGGATGGGAAGTTTGGGCAATTAACTGTTTAAAACAGTGGTCCCTAATCTTTTTGGCAACAGGGGTCAGTTTCAGTTCATGAAAGACAATTTTTCCACGGACTGGGATGTGGTGGGGGGAAAACAGTTTGGGGATGATTCAAGCGCATTTTGTTTATTGCGCACTTTGTTTCTATTATTATTAGATCAGCTCTACCTCAGATCATCAGGCATTAGATCCCAGAGGTTGGGGACCCCTGGTTTGAAAGATGTTACCTTCTTCCTTTACATTTTGCACTGCTGGTGCAGTCTGGTACTCCAGGATGATGCTTTCACGATCTTTCTGGCTGGAACCCCTGTCTTTCCTGCTCTTTGAATCCACCACATCTCAGCCTCAGCACTCGGCACAGAGCCCAGCACAGAGTAGGAAGTTCATCTGAGATCCTCAGTTTCTCTGCCTGTACAACAGCAAGGGCAAGCAGCCCAACGTGTGGCCTGCCTCCTGGCAGCAGGTTCTGGGATCCAGGGCTCTCAAAGTCTGATCTTCTGCTGAGAGAAGGAAACAAGGGACAGAAATAGAACAAGAAATCTTGAACACAGATAAAAGGCTTTTTGATATTTGCATGAAATATGCTTCTTAAAAAGGAACTATTTTTATAGTATTATCTATAAGAGATTATAGGCAAAAATTAATTTTCTAAGTCTTTATAGTTAAAACAGTCTGTGCATGGAAGGAATTTAAATTCCTCTTTTAATAAAAAACCATGTATTGTCCTGCAGGCAAAGGGCTAGGGTTTGCCTTTTTTTTTTAACGTGATTATTTTGTGATTTCTGAGACCAAGAGAAATTTGTAAAATGCTATAAAGACTGCTGTGCTTACCTCACTGCATTCCACACTGCGTCTATGCTTCCTCATAAAGGATTATTTGGGGGCGGGGAGAATGGCAGAAATATTACAATATAGCAATTCAATAAGGTATTATAAAGCCATAAAATACAGCAAAGGTAGGGACTAAGACTTTTTAGGTGAAGGAATTAAAAAATAAGACAAACTGCCTGAGCTAAAGGAATAGGAGGCAAATAATTGAGCTTAGAGCTAACTAAAGGTTGAACCAAAGATATTTGAAGTGTTAATTTATTAAATAATCCTTTACTTTCATGGCTTACAATAAAAATATTTGTGGTCAGGAAAGTTAGGAGACAGGAAGTTGAAGTCTTCTAAAACCATTTCTGTGCTTGGAATGAAACCAAACCTTTATCCAATCATAAACCTTATGTGTTTATCTGCAAGGGAATAGAGTGGGGAGGGAGGGGAGTGGTGTTTGATTTCTATTTAAGGCACCTCTTTTCGCCCTGGGTTTTGGTCCTAGTGGGGTGTCCTCATGTAGCTTAGAGGAGGCAGCTGTCTCCCCTGCCTTGATCCACAGCACCCACCCCCTGAGCTGATGGGTAGGTACTGGCTCAGTTTCCCCGCTTTGGTGAAAATTGACAGGGAAGTAGGAAACAGTTTAATGATCAAAGCTGAACTTGATCTTTACAAAAGGATCCTTTCCATCCTGGAAATCTGAGTCACTTGAAAATAGTTTAGATACAAGAGAGAACCTACCCAACTGTCCACACAGGCCAGCTTGAAAGGAGACTGGGGCAGATGACCATACGTGACGTATCCTTAACAGGATGCCCTGAGAAGAGAGGGCTTGAGAACAAGCCACTGCCTTAGGCTCTTTTCAGTCATGCTGCAGCCTGGTCAAGTCTCAGTGAAGAATTTGATGGGGAAAACCCTCAAGGACAAAATATGAATTTCTTACATGGCTGGATATTTCTAATATCTTTATTGGATGGATGAAGAGTATGAGACCCTAGGTAGTAGGCTCACTTGCTGTGATGTGAATCTATTGAGGAGTGAGACTCTGAGTCCTTCTTGAGAGCAAAGTGATTTTGGGCAAGTGATTTAACCTCTGGAAACCTCAGTTTCCCCATCTTTAAAATGGGGTTAATGATAGTTTGTACTTCCGTCGATGGTTTATAAATGTCCGAGTGTTCAGTTCCCAGTCCAGGGCTAAATGCAGTATAATTTGGCCTTCTTTTTTTCAAGGCTTGCAGAAGGAGTGTTTGTAGGTTTGGCATGATCTGCTCACTCTTCACTCAGTGACCTGAGGTGAGGTTGACCAGAGGTGATATAGGAATAAAGGGGGGAGTGAAGGAAATTAAATTTGCAGAGTGTGTATCATATATCAGGCACTTTACATGCATTATCTCATTTTGAAAAAAACAAGAAAATTTAGGATATGAGGCTTGTTTTTCTCATTCTCAGTTGGAGATACTGAGCCTCCAATAGGCCCTATGATAATAACCGAGGTATCACAGCTGGGGCAGACCAGGTCCCAAACCAGGTGGCTCTTGTCTCCAAAGTCTAGGTACATCACCTTTGGCGGTAGAATGGTGGTGCTGGTGGTGGAGGGAGAGACGGTGGTGGAAAGTACCTGCTGCTCCCGTGGCCTGAGATTTCCTCTCCATTAGCTACCAAGAAAGGCACATTGTGATTCAGAGCTCCTGAACATTTGGATTCCATGTTCAGATCCTAGGGCAGATGCCCTAGGGCTTGCAGGGACTGGACCCACATATGGTGGTGATTCACTGAGCATCACTTAGAGGCCTGGTTTAGAGGCTTAATGAATACAGCAACATGGCTTTCTTTAACTCTCGCACTGGCACAGTGAGGTGGGCGTTACGGCAAATTGACATATAGACATTAAGTGGGTGGAATTTCCCCAGTGATCCAGTAGCTAAGACACCACATTCCTAATGCAGGAGGTCCAGGAATGATCAAATTGCCAATAACCACTGGATCATAGAAAAAGCTAGAGAATTTCAGGAAAACATCTACTTTTGCTTCATTGACGATGCTAAAACCTTTGACTCTGTAGATCACAAGAAACTGTGGAAAATTCTCAAAGAGTTGGAAATACCAGACCACCTTACCTGCCTCCTGAGAAATTCTTTGCAGGTCAAGAAGAAACAGTTAGAACTAGACATGAAACAGTGGACTGGTTCCAAATTGGGAAAGGAGTATGTCAAGGCTGTATATTGTCACCCTGCTTGCATGCGTGCTGAATTGCTTTAGTCATGTCCGACTCTTTTCAACTCTATGGACTGTAGCCCACCAGGTTCCTCTGTCCAGGTAATTCTCCAGCCCAGAATACTGGAGTGGGTTGCCATTTCCTTCTCCATCACCCTGCTTATTTAACTTCTATGCAGAGTACATCATGTGAGATGCAGGGCTGGATGAAGCACAAGCTGGAATCAAGATTGTTGGGAGAAATATCAATAACCTCATATATGCAGATAACATCACCCTTATGGCAAAAGTGAAGAGGAATTAAAGAGCGTTTTGATGAAGATGAAAGAGGAGAGTGAAAAAGCCGGTTTAAAACCCAACATTCAGAAAACGAAGATCATGGCATCTGGTCCCATCACTTCATGTCAAATAGATGGGGAAACAATGGAAACAGTGACAAAGTTTATTTCCTCGGGCTCCAAAATCACTGTGGATAGTGACTGCATCCATGAAATTAAAAGATGTTTGCTCCTTGGAAGAAAAGTTATGACCAACTTAGACAGCATATTAAAAAGCAGAGACATTACTTTGCCCACAAAGGTCCATCTAGTCAAAGCTATGGTTTTTTCAGAAGTCATGTATGGATGTGAGAGTTGGACTATAAACAATGCTGAGCTCCAAAGAATTGATGGGTTTGAACTGTGGTGTTGGAGAAGACTCTTCAGAGTCCCTTGGACTGCAAGGAGATCCAACCAGTCCATTTAGGAAATCAACCCTGAATATTCATTGGAAAGACTGATGCTGAAGCTGAGGCTCCATTACTTTGGCCACCTGATGTGATGAGTGGTCTCACTGGAAAAGACCCTGATGCTGGCAAAGATTGAAGGCAGGAGGAGAAGTGGATGACAGAGGATGAAATGGTTAGATGGCATCACTGACTGAATGAATATGAGTTTGAGCATACTCTGGGAGATGGTGAAGGACAGGGAAGCCTGGCATGCTAGAGTCCATGGGGTCTCAAAGGGCTGGACATGACTGAGCCACTGAACAAAAACAACAGGTTAGATCCCTGGTCAGGGAACTAGATCCCACATGCACCAACTAAGAGTTCACATGACACAGTGAAGATCAAAGATCCCACGTGCCACAACTAAGACCCTGTTCAACCAAGTAAATAAAGAGATTACGTGGCTTGCAGTGCCAGGATTCAAGGTGCCGTCTTCAGTTACTTCATCCCATTACCACCAAATGGTGTGAGGAAAGAGCTCGTGGTGTGAATGCAACACCACAGTCCACATCACAGGTTTGATCTTTTGGGCCAGTAGAATTGGCCTAGAGAGGAACTTCTTTTAAAATTTATTGGCCTCTTTGCCCTTTTCCTGGAACATGACTCATCAGCCATGGACCAGGGGACATCTGAGAGACTGGGGAGATTTGGGCAGGATTTGGTGAGAGTCACCACAGCTGTGTAGTGAGTGGGCTTTGGAATCAGTCATTCTTGTCTGAAGTCCTGGCCTCTGTCTCTATGTACATGCAGGGTGTGATTTACCAAGTGGTTCTAAGCCAGTATCCTTTATGGTACAGGCAATTATAACAATACTTATTTATCTCATAGGGGTTGTTTTGAAGATTAAATGAGAGCATGTTTGTTAATAGTGTCAAACTAGGGGAAGGGTGTGGAGAAGGCAATGGCACCCCACTCCAGTACTTTTGCCTGGAAAATCCCATGGACAGAGGAGCCTGTAGGCTGCAGTCCATGGGGTCGCTAAGAATCGGACACTACTGAGTGACTTCACTTTCACTTTTCACTTTCATGCATTGGAGAAGGAAATGGCAACCCACTCCAGTGTTCTTGCCTGGAGAATCCCAGGGACGGGGGAGCCTGGTGGGCTGCCGTCTATGGGGCTGCACAGAGTCGGACACGACTGAAGCGACTTAGCAGCAGCAGCAGCAGCAGCAGGGGCAGGATGGAGCCTATGGGTGGCCTGGAAGTTGTTCAAAAATGTTTTAAGTAGCTATCAACTTTGAGAAATTTTGAGATGTCACCAAAATATCTATGTATCAGTATATATACGTATGTATCATCTATTTATCTTCATCTCTTTCTTCGCCCAAAAGTGAAATTCATGATCCAAAGATTTCTCTGAAAATTCAGATCAGGCAGCAAAGGACTCTCGTTCCCAAGATAAAACAGTGAAATCAAGATAAATGGCAGCCACTGCTTTAGAAAGAACATGTATTATTCTGGTTTTCTTTTTTGGTTGCCTGCTTGCCCTATAGTCTGCTTTGTTCAGATGGTCCCTGTGCCTTCACAGTGCGGAGGCAGGCAGGTAGTCGCAGTGTTGTGCTTAGCATAGAGCAACACAGAGAAAGTAGGAGAGTCAGGATTTGAACCCTGGTAGTCGGACCCCAGGGCCAGCTGGATTACTCAGTCTATTCTCTGGCCTCACTATTCAAAGTGTGATCCACAGACCAGACATCCCAGCATCACCTGGAGCTTGTGAGAGAGGCAGAGTCTTGGCCCTACCCTGGACCTACCAAATCAGAATCTGCATTTTAATAAGTTCCCTTGGTGATCCATCTACACGTGAAAGTTTGAGAAATGCTGCTCTGTAGTTATTATTATTGACTGAATGTTAAGATATTCAGCTTTATAGATAAAGCTAGTATAGTAAATGGAAGATGAGCCTGAGAACTGAGAATGGAATGCAAGTATATTTGCCTTGTGAATTTGATCAAATCTACTCTGGGCCTCATCCTCTTTCTTTGTAAAATGAAGACAGAGCAAAACTTCTATTTTGCATTCGTAAAAATGCTAATGAATAGTATGGCTTCTGGTCAAGTGCCTCCAGTGCTGGGTGCTGAGGCTACAGAGTACAATGAGGCCTAGGTGGCCCAGGCCTTCCCTCTGGGACCTCTCAAAGAGACAAATTAACCATTACAGCATTATGACAAACACGAGCCCAGGTTGTACACAATGCTAATACTCTGTGATCCTCAAACAGCATCTAAGATGCACTAAATGGTCCCGAGTTTCGTGACCCAGGTAAAAGAGCCCCCATGTGGGTCAGAGCAACTCCCTGCATAAGATATACTTTTACTGAAGAAGTCGACTGGCCGTGTTTACAGCCCGGCGGCTGGGTGCAGCCCCAGGGAAAATATATGTTGAACCAACACACAGTGAAGAATGTAGATCCTACAGACTGTTATTTATTAACATTTATCCTGAAGAGAGAATGCTTTTTAATTTCATTAAAAAAAAATAAAACAAGACCTCTGAGCTAGCACTGAATTATAGATAGTGCTAATTTGGTTCAATTATTTTGCTCATTATAGGCAGAAACACAAGTGACATTACAGAAACAGGACTGAGAAATCAGGTCCCAGATTACTCCTGTGAAAATACAAGTGGGATTTAAAAATGTATTGAATAACTAGCTGTCACACCTGATTAATACCACCCGATCTAAGAGAAGTGGCCATTCTATCTTCTAAAATGCCATTAAAATATCAAAAATAAAGAGTTCATGTAATTAAAGAAACATTATTTTGTTCACATAGCTTGAAAAAATGTGATTAGGCAGCAGTTCTGAAATGGTGATATTCAATCAGGTAGGCGTGTGTATACCAGCTCAGAGCTGATACTGCTGGTTATGTAAAATGTTGCCTCGTTACAGGCTGCGTTAGGGCAGACGCTGGGGAAAAAGAGATGGAGGTGGGGGCGCATGGTTCATTTGCTCTGAAGTCGCAAGGGTGGAGTTTTTTGTTACAAAGCCAAAATAGCCCTGTTTTATCAAATAAGCTATCTGGTTTACATTTCCTGTCAGCAAAGCGACAGGATCCACATTGATGCTTAGGTTCCAAATAAGACTGATTTAGTTATTCCGTCACTAAACACAAGCTGAATTTCCATTCAACAAAAACAAGAATCATTGGTTTGGTTTTGGAAAGACAAGCAATCATTTTTCATTAGCGTGTGTGGGAATGAAGCATGCTGTTGGTTGTTAATTCATGCTTGTGATAGTACCAGGGGATGGACATGCAAACAACACTTAGCAATCATTTTCCAGGAAAATAATTTTCATAAAGTAGGGGCTCTGTATATAATCAAGTCCCTTTACCCACATATCTATGTTGGCTTAAGTCATCAAGCAAAAATAAATTCCTATTTGTTCCATCTTGTTCAAGATAGGCACTTAATAAATGTTGGTTGAATTAATTTGCAGGCATATGAGTAGAATCTGGTGTAAGGAAATACTGTTTTCTTGGAGTTCATAGGCTGTACATTTTGGCCTTAGAAATCAGAGGGTGATAAGAAATACTGATGTTTCAAAATTAAAGGCCTGGTTGGAGTGTGCAGCCATGCAGTCAGCCTTGTCTAGGTAATGTGTTTTGGGAGAGAAGGCACTGGGGTTTTTCTTAGTCCGTGAGTTTTCTGGCACTGGTCAATAACCAGCTATTCTTGGTGCATGAGTGAGATATTTTGTGAGGACTATTCACTCAAGCAGTGTGTGTACCCAATGCCAAAGCAAATGGTTGAAAAGTGAAAACTCAGTCAGTCAAATGACCGATTTGACCATGGTTATTCTGATTTTGAGAGTGGTTTTAGGAGTCTGCAAATCCAAGACAGGATCCATGATGGTGGACAGGTTTTGACTAGTGGCTTCCTGCATGGGAATAAGAAATATTCAGTCCAGCCCTAGCCTCAGAGGGTAGGTCAATCCTTGACAGTGCCTAAAGGCAGATGGATTGAAATTAGAGCAATGCTTGGACAATGGAAGCCCAGCCCACTGAACCAGTGGTCTACAAAGAGGGATGTGGAAAGGAAATATTAGAACTCTGTATATTGAATTTTGGTCTCATCCTTTTTGCTTTCTGGTTTGTGTGTGTGTGTGTTTATTTTATACTATACATGTTTGAAAGTGGAGTGAATGCAAAATTTACAAGCAAGTGAATACATGTATTAGGGATGTGTTGAGTTTTTCATGATTGCAGCCATGAAATTAAAAGATGCTTACTCCTTGGAAGAAAAGTTATGACCAACCTAGAAAGCATATTCAAAAGCAGAGACATTACTTTGCTGACTAAGGTCCATCTAGTCAAGGCTATGGTTTTTCCTGTGGTCATGTATGGATATGAGTGTTGGACTGTGAAGAAGGCTGAGCGCCAAAGAATTGATGCTTTTGAACTGTGGTGTTAGAGAAGGCTCTTGAGAGTCTCTTGGACTGCAAGGAGATCCAACCAGTCCATCCTAAAGGAGATCAGTCCTGGGTGTTCATTAGAAGGACTGATGCTGAAGCTGAAACTCCAATACTTTGGCCACCTCATGCGAAGAGTTGACTCATTGGAAAAGACTGATGCTGGGAGGGATTGGGGGCAGGAGGAGAAGGGGATGACAGAGGATGAGATGGCTGGATGGCATCACTGACTCGATGGATGTGAGTCTGAATGAACTCCAGGAGTTGGTGATGGACAGGGAGGCCATTCATGCTGCGATTCATGGGGTCGCAAAGATTCGGATACGACTGAGCAACTGAACTGAACTGAACTGAATTTTTCTAAGAATGGCGTGGAACAACAAAAAAACGTTTAGAGGTATTGACCTTGTTCAAGCTCTGTGTGGGCCAGGATGGTGCGATGTTTGTTTATCGCTGTACACTCAGCTTCCAGCACCACACACAGAAAACCCTTTTTATACTATAGGGTCTCTGAGAGCAGGTTCTCTCACTGTTGCTTTACATCATATCCCAAGTACCTAGCAGAGTCTTTGGAATTTAGTAGGTGCTCAAAAAAAGTTTTTTTAAATGAAAGCCTACAAGATAAGTCAATTGTCCTCACAGAATATTTTATTAAGTTTTTGGTACACAGTTAAGGATCTCTATCCTGGGAGATCTTTGAAAGCATTTGGATATTTTGAATCATCTATTTCTCCAAACACTTGAAACAGAGGGTAGAAAGTGCTGTTTTTAACATATGCTCGACATGTTGTAATGATTCCCTTTCTCTTTATTTACTTATTAATTTTTTAAAAATATTTTTTTATGTGGACCATTATTAAAGTCTTTATTTAATTTGTTACCATATTGCTTCCGTTGTTTATGTTTTGTTTTGTTTTGGGCCACGAGGCATGTGAGATCTTAGCTCCCTGACCAGGGATTGAACCCATACCCTCTGCACTGGAAAGTGAAGTCTTAATTACTGGACCACCAGGAAAGTTCCCCTTTCTTTTTAAATGGTAAACCAGATTTATTTTTAAGCATTGATCAATGCCCAGTTTTAAATTCTGGCAGTTGTTTACTTTTGACATTAAGATTCTCTACTTTGCAGAAGGGTCACCATAAAAGCCCTTTGAATAAAGAATCTCTGTACAATAAAGTTTGACTAATGAAAAGTAAATAAGTACTCACATTTTCAGGAATATTCTTCTGTATTGTGTGAGGCAGACCTTCGGAGCTGTCTAGTGTACTAACATTATATATCTTGATTGGAGAGAGGAGCAGAATGACTGACAGAGGTCGTTTAAAATCTCATGGTGAGGGTTAGAGATTGTGCGTGTGTGTGTTTGTGTGTACATTTTCCCTTATCCGTATTGTGCCAGGCTTTAACCTCATGAATGAGAACTGCAAAGCATAGGGTTAGGAAATCCCAAATTCAAATCTTAGCTGTGCTGTTTATTAGCTATCATTTGCCTAAAGTAATATTCTGGAGTCTTAATTTACAATAATTATTTCCAATAATGCTTCCTTAATAGATGTGTGGATTAAGACTCTCAGTTTGTAAATGAAAGGAGATGATTTGCTCATGTGAATGACAAGTTCAGTTGGATGACTCTGGGCCCAGATGAATCTGTAGTTTCTCCAACATCATCAGGACTCATGTCTCCCCTCTTTCGGCTCTGCCTTCCTCCCTGTTATTCTGAGGCTCAGGTGGGAAAGATGGCTATAGCTGTTCTGGCAGTACGTTTCCTGGAGAAGAGAATGTATCTCTATCTTAGCACCCAGCTGTATATATGTATTTGCCTCTCATTGCCTCGGTTGGTCATGTGCTCATCCCTAAAGCAAATGCTGTGGCTCAGGGAATCTGAGATGCTCTTTGGCTTTAGTCTTGGTGAGATACCCATTCATTGCTATGTGCTGTTAGCAATACTAACATAGCATTGCTATGTACCTCTTACTCCACCCAAATCTCTTGGTCTTGGTATAAGGAGTGGTAGTTCAACAGACAAAAATTGGAGTAAGGTTATGAGATGGAAGAAGAGTGAATGCTAGAAGGAGGTAAAATACCAACTGTCTACCACAGCTAGCTTGTGGGAAGATCAAATGAGTTCATATATGTGAAAATGCACAGCATATAAACAATCAGTAATCATTAAAAGTAGATGATCAGATGAAGTCAGTCTCAAGAAATAAGACTCAGAAACAATGGAGGACAGATTTGAGATTAAGCACACAAGAAACCTTATTAACTTGGAATAAATTAATCAAGTGCAGTAAACAGTGTAGAGGTGTGGGAGAGCCTGGCCCAAAGCAGGAAAAGAGCAAGAAGGGAGGTGTTAAGGCAGCAAGTCTAAGGGACTGGACTTGGAAGCAGAGACAGGGAAGCAAGTCAAATGTGACAAACAGTCACAGTGGGGGCGTGGGAACGTGTTCCTTCATAAGCAAAGGTGAAAGGAAATGCAAACAACTGAACTTGGACTGTGCCATTGAAAAGAAAGTGGCTGACCACGCAATGGTGCTTCCATATGGTAGATTAAACTTACTCTGAAGGTTGAAAACACAATATTTTTATAAATATTTAATGGTTGGCAATGTTCTGTGGTGACCTAAATGAGAAGAAAATCAAAAAAAGAGGGGATATATGTAACCATTTAGTTGATTCACTTTGGTGTACAGCAGAAACTAACATAACATTGTAAAGCAACTACACTTCAGTTAAAAAAGAAAAAAGAAAAAAACTTAATGGTTGGGAATGTGTTCATGGTATATAAAGTTAAAAAAGAAGGCTATGAAACAGAATAGCATTGTGATCCCCATGTATGTAGACTTAGTTATGGAAACATCTGTATTATATAATTCCAAATGCCTTATAGCACAGGGTTCTTCACTTCTATCTTTGAATCGAGGGAGTATTTTCCATTTTTAAAACAACAAATTTGTAATACTTTTTAAAATTAGAGGGAAATAATAAAAGCAAAAATAAACAAATGGGATCTAATTAAAATTAAAAGCTTCTGCACAACAAAGGAAACTATAAGCAAGGTGAAAAGACAGCCTTCTGAATGGGAGAAAATAATAGCAAATGAAGCAACTGGCAAACAACTAATCTCAAAAATATACAAGCAACTTATGCAGCTCAATTCCAGAAAAATAAATGACCCAACCAAAAAATGGGCCAAAGAACTAAATAGACATTTCTCCAAAGAAGACATACAGATGGCCAACAAACACATGAAAAGATGCTCAACATCACTCATTATCAGAGAAACGCAAATCAAAACCACAGTGAGGTACCATTTCACACCAGTCAGAATGGCAGAGATCCAAAAGTCTATAAGCAATAAATGCTGGAGAGGGTGTGGTGAAAAGGGAACCCTCTTACACTGTTGGTGGGAATGCAAACTAGTATAGACACTATGGAGAACAGTGTGGAGATTCCATAAAACATTGCAAATAGAACTGCCTTACGACCCAGCAATCCCACTGCTGGGCATACACACCGAGGAAACCAGAATTGAAAGAGACACGTGTACCCCAGTGTTCATCGCAGCACTGTTTATAATAGCCAGGACATGGAAACAACCTAGATGTCCATCAGCAGATGAGTGGATAAGAAAGCTGTGGTACATATACACAATGGAGTATTACTCAGCCATTAAAAAGAATACATTTGAATCAGTTCTAATGAGGTGGATGAAACTGGAACCTATTATACAGAGTGAAGTAAGCCAGAAAAAAAAACACCAATACAGTATACTAACACATATAGATGGAATTTAGAAAGATGGTAATGATGACCCTGTATGTGAGACAGCAAAAGAGACGCAGATGTATAAAACAGACTTTTGGACTCTGTGGGAGAGGGTGCGGGTGGGATGATTTGGGAGAATGGCATTGAAACATGTATACTATCATGTAAGAAATGAATCGCCAGTCTGTGTTCGATACAGGATACAGGATGCTTGGGGCTGGTGCATGGGGATGATCCAGAGAGATGATATGGGGTGAGAGGTGGGAGGGGGGTTCAGGATTGGGAACTCATGTACACCCGTGGCTGATTCATGTCAATGTATGGCAAAACCAATACAGTATTGTACAGCAAAATAAAGTAAAAATAAAAAATTTAAAAATAATAATAAAAAGAATCCATTGACAACTCCAAAAAAATAAAATAAAATAAAATTAGAGGGAAATAAATGGTACGTTATAAAAGAAAACCAAAACATCTGTTTCTGATAAACATTGAGCTTCCAGGGAAGAGGTTCCCAGTGAAGATGAGCAACTGGGTTGTTGGCTTGGATCAGAGCATGGGGAAGAAGTGTCCATTTTTGGCCTTAGATTTTGATGGGTAAGAATTCATTCATACCATGGATTTAGAAGAGAGTCACTGGGAAAGACTGATGTCTGAAGTATCTAAGCCTGGCATCTGTCATTTGCTTTTGACTTGCTTTTGGTTAAGCAAGAAGCTCCCACATATGGAAAAGGCCCTGAGGTCAGAAGATGTGTATGTATGTGAAGCTTCACCCTGATTTCAAGCAGTAAGATTGTTGGAAAAATCATCTATCCTCTTTAAACCTCAGTTTCTTCATTTCTAGAATGGGGTAAATACTACTGGCCCTCCCTAACTGCTGCAGGATTCAAGAGATGATGTGAAAGGCCTTCCTTAAGGGTCAAATGTTACCCACCTGTGAGCTACTGTTCCATTTGTCTTGTGACACTTTATATAACTCAATACCACTTCCTTTCCCCAGTGTGGCCTCCCACCCATGGTGGGTACTCATAGGTTCAGTCAATGTGAATAAGTTTACAAATCCGTCTATGAATGCACTCACATCCTTCACTCACTCCCCACACCAATAATGGTAGAGTGTGTCACATATTCTTACTGAGAATCATGGAAAAGTGTGTTTTTCTTTTTTCCCCCAGTGATACCTGCTGGCCTACACCTCACATTTGGTTTAATGCACCAGAGATTATGAAATTCAAAAGGTCGTGTGACATCAAACAAAAAGAGGCATCTCTAATAGAGCTTTGCTTCTCAAGTTCTCCCCATCTCAGTAAATGTCAGCATCACCCACTCATTTTCTCAGAACCTTGGAGTCCTTCTCGTGTCTTCAGCCTTCCTCCACACGTCATATCTGACCCGTCAGCACTGACTCTCAGTCCTGAATCTGACCACTTTTTCTCATCTCCACTAGTCTACTCAAATTCCAACCATTATTGTCTCTTTCCTAGAACACTGGTTTAGCCTCCTTAGAGTTTTCTCAATTCTACTTTTAATCCCTGACAGTCTGCTATTACACAGTCACCAGAATGATGTTTAGAAAAACATTCCTCTTGATTCCAGGTGGTCTAGTGGTCTAGTCTCCACACTCCCAATGCAGGGGGCCTGGGTTCAATCCCTGGTCAGGAAACTAGATCCTGCATTCTGCAACTAAAGATCCCATGTGCTGCAATTAAAAAGATCCTGCATACCACAACAAAGAGCTCTCACTCACAACAACTACAAACTAGCGCTGTTAAATAAATAAATAAGAACATAGGGGACAAAATTTAAAACCAAAAAAAAAAAGATTTAAAATAAAAGGAAACAAAAAAAGAAAAACATTTCCCTCTCAGAACCCTCTATTGACCGTGCTTTAGGGTAACCAAGTGTAGATGAGTGGAGAAGGAAATGGCAACCCACTCCAGTACTCTTGCCTAGAGAATTCCGTGGACAGAGGAGCCTGGTGGGCTGCTGTCCATGGGGTCACGCAGAGTCGGACACGACTGAAGCAACTTAGCATGCATGCATACATTGGAGAAGGAAATGGCGATACACTCCAGTTTTCTTGCCTGGAGAATCCCAGGGACAGAGGAGCCTGGTGGGCTGCTGTCTATGGGGTCGCACAGAGTTGGACACAACTGATGCGACTTAGCAGCAGCAGCAACAGCAATGTAGATGAGAAAGTTTCTCTTTATAAAAGTATTTTTATGAATAAAATAAAGAAGCAATGATAGCATCAGAAAAGTACCATTTAAAAACTCTCTAGTGAGAAGACATATCTAGATAATCGTCAATGGCTGCTAAGATAAGTTGAAAAAGAGATAGCCTTACATTATATCTGGAGGCACATACTACCACCTGTGAAGTTTTCCTGCCAAATTTTAAACCTGAATCCAGTTTAGTTTCTAGATCTGCCAACTTATAAGCAATACAAGGGATAGAGATACACATTACATGACACAATGGGAAAGCATTTAGCAGACTATGGAAAATACTACAGGACAAATAACTTGGCTACTTCAATAAATAAATAGCAAGGAGTAGAGAAAAGAGGGGGACCAGTTGGACCTGTTTGTCCAGGACTTTCCTTGTTTTAGTACTGAAAGCCCAGCATCCTGGGAACTTCCTCAGTCCTTGGCAAATTAGATGGTTGCTCACCCTCTGCAGCGGAGGAAGGGGTGGAAGTGGGCTAGGGAGGAGGACCCCATAGAGTAAAAAAGGCTTATGAAGCAGACATACGGACTTCATTTGGCTCTTCCTTAAATAAAAATTGTGGAGGGAAAGACAAGATGAATATTTGATGATATTAAATTATTTTGATTTCTTTTTAGGTATGGTTATGATATGATCCGGAGAAGGCAATGGCACCCCACTCCAGTACTCTTGCCTGGAAAATCCCATGGAAGGAGGAGGCTTGTAGGCTGCAGTCCATGGGGTCGTTAAGAGTTGGACATGACTGAGCGACTTCACTTTCACTTTTCACCTTTGTGCATTGGAGGAGGAAATGGCAACCCACTCCAGTGTTCTTGCCTGGAGAACCCCAGGGACGGGGGAGCCTGGTGGGCTGCCGTCTATGGGGTCGCAAAGAGTCGGACACAACTGAAGCGACTTAGCAGCAGCAACAGCAGCGTCATATGATTTTTTTTTTTAAAGAGTTGTCTTTTGGGGATACATGCTGAAATATTTATATATAAAATGACATGATGTTTAGGATTTCTTTATACATAATATTGTGGTTCAAAACAAAGGTTTAGATGGAATTAGGCCACCTGAGTTGACAGTGGTTATAGCTGGGTGATGAGACTATGGGGGATTTTTCATGCTATTTTCTCTTGTTTTGTAAATGTTTAAAATTTTCTATGACATGTCAACATGCAAACCAAAAAGACAAAATTTCCTTCTGATGGCTTCCCTTTACACTCAGAAGACAGATCACACACTCTTGCATGGCCCTCAGGAGTTCTGAGTGGTCTGCCTCCTACACCCAGGCCCCTGCCCCACACTGGCCTTCCAGACTTCCTCACTGTCTCCTCTGCCTCTGGTGTTTGTTTTTCTCTTTGTCTGAGGCTCCTCCCCAGACTTCACCTGCTATAGCCCTTTGCTCAATTCCTGCATCTGCTGCTGCTAAGTCGCTTCAGTCGTGTCCGGCTCTGTGCGACCCCATAGATGGCAGCCCACCAAGCTCTGCCGTCCCTGAGATTCTCCAGGCAAGAACACTGGAGTGGGTTGCCATTTTCTTCTCCAATGCATGAAACTAAAAAGTGAAAGTGAAGTCCCTCAGTAGTGTTCAACTCTTCACGACCCCATGGACTACGGCCTACGAGGCTCCTCCGTCCATGTGATTTTCCAGGCAAGAGTACTGGAGTGGGGTGCGATTGCCTTCTCTGGCTCAATTCCTATTCCTTCCCTAATTGTATTAATCATGCCTTTTATCTCAGTTCCGTTCAGTTGCTCAGTCGAGTGGACCACATTTTGTCAGAACTCTCCACCTGTCTGTCTTGGGTGGCTGTGTAGAGCATGGCTCATAGTTTCATTGAGTTAAACAAGGCTGTGGTCCATGTGATTAGATGGTTAGCTTTCTGTGATTGTGGTTTTCAGTCTGTCTGCCTCTGATGGAGAAGGAGAAGAGGCTTATGGAAGGTTCCTGATGGGAGAGGTTGACTGAGGGGGAAACTGGGTCTTGTTCTGATGGGCGGGGCCATGCTCAGTAAGTCTTTAATCCAATTTTCTGTTGATGGGTGGAGCTGTGTTCCCTGCTATTTAGTTCAGTTCAGTTTAGTCACTCAGTCATATCCGAATCTTTGCGACCCCATAAATTGCAGCACGCCAGGCCTCCCTGTCCATCACCAACTCCCTGAGTTTACACAAACTCATGTCCATTGAGTCAGTGATGCCATCCAGCCATCTCATCCTCTGTCGTCCCCTTCTCCTCCTGCCCCCAATCCCTCCCAGCATCAGAGTCTTTTCCAATGAGTCAACTCTTCTCATGAGGTGGCCAAAGTACTGGAGTTTCAGCTTTACCATCATTTCTTCCAAAGAAATCCCAGGGCTGATCTCCTTCAGAATGGACTGGTTGGATCTCCTTGCAGTCCAAGGGACTCTCAAGAGTCTTCTCCAACACCACAGTTCAAAAGCATCAATTCTTCGGCACTCAGCCTTCTTCACGGTCCAACTCTCACATCCATACATGACAATGGGAAAACCATAGCCTTGACTAGACAGACCTTTGTTGGCAAAGTAATGTCTCTGCTTTTGAATATGCTGTCTAGGTTGGTCATAACTTTTCTTCCAAGGAATAAGCGTCTTTTAATTTCATGGCTGCAGTCACCATCTGCAGTGATTTTGGAGCCCAAAAAATGAAGTCTGACGCTGTTGCCACTGTTTCCCCATCTATTTCCCATGAAGTGATGGGATTGGATACCATGATCTTTGTTTTCTGAACGTTGAGCTTTAAGCCAACTTTTTCACTCTCCTCTTTCACTTTCATCAAGAGGCTTTTTAGCTCCTCTTCACTTTCTGCCATAAAGGTGGTGTCATCTGCATATCTGAGGTTATTGATATTTCTCCCGGCAATCTTGATTCCAGCCTGTGCTTCTTCCAATCCAGCATTTCTCATGATGTACTCTGCATAGAAGTTAAATAAGCGGGGTGACAATATACAGCCTTGACGTACTCCTCTTCCTATTTGGAACCAGTCTGTTGTCCCATGTCCAATTCTAACTGTTGCTTCCTGACTTGCATACAGATTTCTCAAGAGGCAGGTCAGGTGGTCTGGTATTCCCATCTCTTTCAGAATTTTCCACAGTTTCTTGTGATCCACACAGTCAAAGGCTTTGGCATAGTCAATAAAGCAGAAATAGATGTTTTTCTGGAACTCTCTTGCTTTTTCCATGATCCAGCAGATGTTGGCAATTTGATCTCTGGTTCCTCTGCCTTTTCTAAAACCAGCTTGAACATCAGGAAGTTTCCCTGCTATTTACCTGGGGCCAACTATGGAATTCCAGTTGAGCTATTTCAAATTGTAAAAGATGATGCTGTGAAAGTGCTGAACTCAATATGCCAGCAAATTTGGAAAACTCAGCAGTGGCCACAGGACTGGAAAAGGTCAGTTTTCATTCCAGTCCCAAAGAAGGGCAATGCCAAAGAATGCTCAAACTACTGCACAATTGCACTCATCTCACACACTACTGAAGTAATGCTCAAAATTCTCCAAGCTAGGTTTCAACAATACATGAACCGTGAACTTCCAGATGTTCAAGCTCGTTTTAGAAAAGGTGGAGGAACCAGAGATCAAATTGCCAACATCTGCTGGATCATCTAAAAGGCAAGAGTTCCAGAAAAACATCTATTTCTATTTTATTGACTATGCCAAAGCCTTTGATTGTGTGGATCACCACAAACTGGAAAATTCTGAAAGAGATGGGAATACCAGACCACCTGACCTGCCTCTTGAGAAATCTGTATGCAGGTCAGGAAGCAACAGTTAGAACTAGACATGGAACAACAGACTGGTTCCAAATAGGAAAAGGAGTACATCAAAGTTGTATATTGTCACCCTGTTTATTTAACTTATATGTAGAGTATATCAGGAGAAACGCTGGACTGGAAGAAGCACAAGCTGGAATCAAGATTGCCGGGAGAAATATCAATAACCTCAGATATGCCGATGACACCACCCTTATGGCAGAAAGTGAAGGACTAAAGAGCCTCTTGATGAAAGTGAAAGAGAAGAGTGAAAAAGGTGGCTTAAAACTCAACATTCAGAAAATTAAGATCATGGCATCTGGTCTCATCTCTTCATGGCACATAGATGGGGAAACAGTGGATACAGTGTCAGACTTTATTTTTGGGGGCTCCAAAATCACTGCAGATGGTGACTGCAGCCATGAAATTAAAAGATGCTTGCTCCTTGGAAGGAAAGTTTTGACCAACCTAGACAGCATATTACTTTGCCAATAAGATCTGTCTAGTCAAAGCTGTGGTTTTCACTGTAGTCGTGTATGGATGTGAGAGTTGTACTATAAAGAAAGCTGAGTGCCGAAGAACTGATGCTTTTGAACTGTGGTGTTGGAGAAAACTCTTGAGAGTCCCTTGGACTGCAAGGAGATCCATCTAGTCCATCCTAAAGGAGATCACTCCTGACTGATGTTGAAGCTGAAACTCATACTTTGGCTACCTGATGCGAAAAACTGACTCATTGGAAAAGACCCTGATGCTGGGAAAGATTGAAGGTGGGAGGAGAAGAGGATGACAGAGGATGAGATGGTTGGATGGCATCTCCTACTCAATGGACATGAGTTTGAGGTAGCTCTGGGAGTTGGTCATGGACAGGGAGGCCTGGTGTGCTGCAGTCCATCGGGCTGCAGAGTCAGACACGACTGAGCGACTGATCTGAAGCGAAACTATGGTGGAGGTAATGAGGGTAATGGTGACCTCTTTCAAAAGATCCCATGCATGTACTGCTGCACTCAGTGTCCCCAACCCTGCAGCAGGTCACCACCAACCCACGCCTCCACTGCAGACTCCTGGACACTCACAGCGTCACTGCTTCTTCCTCCTGGGTCCTGGTACACAAGGTTCTGTTTGTTTCCCTCCAAGAGTCTATTTCCCAGTCCTGTGTAAGTTCTGGCAGCTCTATGGTGGGGTTAGCTAATATTATAAGTCAACTTTAATAATTTAAAAAATCCATTTAACACATAAAAAACCAAAAAATTGTATTTCCACTTTAAGTATAAGAAAACTAGTTACATGGCTAGTAAGTACTGAAACTGGGATTCAGAACCTAAAAACTTAAATGTTTGCTATCTCCCTAAGGTCTTAATCTCTGGATCAAGTCCCATCAATCAGAGATGATCCCTTCTCTCTCCTGACATTTGGAAAAAGAAAAACTTCCATGATAATCATTAAGGGGGATGTGCTCCTAAGCTCCCTGCAGAGCACTCTCTCCTTTTCTGTACCTCCATTTATTCAAGCAGCAAATGGGGCTTATTCTGACTTACTCACTTCACAAATAGTTACTGCATGAATACTATGCAGCTACCAGGGCTATGGGGATCAAGGGATTAACAGAATAGCCTGGGTTCCTACTCTCAAGTACAGGCAGAAAGTGAAAGTGAAGTTGCTCAGTTGTGTCCGACTCTTTGTGACCCCATGGACTGTAGCCTACCAGGCTCTTCCATCCATGGAATTTTCCAGGCAAGAGTATTGGAGTGGGGTGCCATTTCTTTCTCCAGGGGATCTTCCTGACCCAGCGATTGAACCCAGGTCTCCTGCATTGCAGGCAGACGCTTTACTGTCTGAGCCACCAGGGAAGTTCCAGGGAGAAATAAACAATAAATAAATAAACATGTGGTAATGCTTTAGTGCAGGATTAGTGAATTCCTGAAGTGAAGTTATGGATTATACTGCATATAAAGATATTATAAACTACTGGCCATATTTTCCTTGTGCTGTACATTACATCCTTATATCTTACTCATTTTTTTATTGGCGTGTAATTACTTTACAAGTTTATGTTAGTTTCTGCTGCACAACAGAGTGAATTGGCTACATGTGTACATATATCCTCTCCCTCTTGGGCCTCCCTCCCACCCCCATCCCACCCCTCTAAGTCATCACAGCGCACCAAGCTGAGCACCCTTTGCTATACAGCATCGTCTCACTAGCTATCCATTTCACACATGGTAGTGTATACATGTCAAAGCTACTCTCCCTTTCCCCCTTCTCTGTTAAAGTGGAAATATTATTGCGAATGAATGAGTTAATACCAGTTAATACCAGCGTTCTTAACGTAGTTCCCAGCACGTGGTAGATGCTTAATGGATGGTGGTTTTTATTACTAGGAATGGTATCTGCTACCCTGTTTGTTTTCTTCTTGGGTTGTTAAAAAATTGTCGGGAAGGCAAGCCTAGCATACCTTTATTGGTCAAAACACAATTGGAATATGGTATCCTAAATCTAAGGCATCCCAGGTGGTGTAGAGATAAAGAATCCACCTGCCAATGCAGGAGATGCAGGTTTGACCTCTGGGTGGGGAAGATCCCCTGGAGAAGGAAATGGCAACTCTCTCCAATTCTTGCCTGGAGAATCCCATGGACCGAGGAGCCTGGCGGGCTACAGTCTACAGGGTCACAAGAGTTGGACATGACTGATCACACAGTGTACCCAGATATTCTAATTTATTTATTAATATGATCCAGGGCAGGGCCTTCTAGACGGCAGGCAGTCTAGAAACCACGTCATGTAAGAGATGGTTGGGACACATTGGGAGAGCTTGCCCCCCAAAATAAGACCTGTAGGAGTACTATAGATGACTTAGTAGATAATGTATGATCAAGTATAAAAAATAGTAGATATATTTGGGGAAGTCCTCAAAGGGGAGGCCAGGGCTCATACCTTACCTGGGCAGATGCTTAGAATCTGCCCTGATACAGAGGGGCTGTCTCCAGCAGATTACGTCTCCCTGAAGCAGCATCGTGTCTGTCTGAACCTGTACTGCACCTCTTGGGTCCAACATTCCGTTCAGTTCAGTTCAGTTGCTCAGTCGTGTCCGACTCTCTGCGACCCCAAGGACTGCAGCACACCCGGCCTCCCTGTCCATCACCAACTCCCGGAGTTTACCCAAACTCATGTCCATTGAGTCGGTGATGCCATCCAACCAACTCATCCTCTGTCGTCCCCTTCTCCTCCCACCTTCAGTCTTTTGCAGCATCAGGGTCTTTTCAAATGAGTCAGCTCTTCGCGTCAGGTTATAACAGCATTGAATGAGCATTTGTCTCATAAAGCAGAGGAGCAGACCTGGACAACCACTTAATGATTCCAAGGTCTTTTGCAACACGACCTTAAGTTTCTGTGCTTCTCCCTCAATCCAGCCAGCGTTAGAGCATATTCAACTCGCTGTTGTTTAGTCGCTAAGTCTTGTCCGACTCTTCTGCGACCCCACAGACTGTAGCCCGCCAGGGTCCTCTGTCCGTGGGGTTTCCCGGGCAAGAATACTGGAGTGGGTTGCCATTTCCTTTTTGACCCAGGGATTGAACTCACATCTTTTGCGTTTCCTGTATTCACAGGTGGATTCTTCACTGCTGAGCCACCAGAGCACTCAGTTAGTTACCTGCTTAAGCTCATTAAATTTTTTTCACTGAAAGAATTCAGTAAACATGGGCTACTCTAAGATAAACATCACTAACCGTGTTCTCCTATGCAGTGTCTTAAAACTACAAACACAGGAAACCTCTGAAATTGACTAATGATATTTGGGATTCATGAGACATTGTCTCACATAAGTAGTTGTCAAGGAACAAATGGAAATATAAGGCTGTCAAAACTGCAAGGGGTTTATACCGTCGTTAGTTTAACTTCATATGATACCTGGATCCCTTCTGTACATCGCTGCCAAATGGATGTTCAGCCTGTGCTTGACCATCTTTAGTGATGAGAAATGCATCTCCCTTGAAAAGAGGTATAGCCCTGAATTTGAGAGCATGGACTTAAGGGCAATTGAGACCCTAGATTCAAATGCCAGTACCACTTCTTACGAGCTAGCTCTGTGCCTTTTGGAAGTTATTTGGGCCTTCACTTTCTCATTTGAAAAGTGGGAAAATAATGCTGCCTATGTCATAGACTGAGTGTGAAATATAAAATGGTTGTGCCATTGCTTGGCACTTGGCAAACATCCAAAAATGGTAGTTCTTTTGTTTATTGAGGCAGAACTATTTACTAGATTGACTATTAGAAAAAATTTTCCTTCTATAGTTGAAGTTTTTCTTCTTTATTTTGGAAGATCAAATAGATGTAGAATCTAATGCCATCTTTAACTGACTGATAGTCACTTTCTGGAGACCAATGCTCATAATGTTGTAAGGCTTTCTCTAGTAGGAAAGAAAGACAAAATGACTTAGTGATGTCAGGTTTGATGCAAGAATTGGGAAATGAGGGAGGCAGAAATTTTGTGAGTGAAAACATCTGGGTAGCTCATTGGATAGTTCCATTTTCCTCCTCGGGATCCTTCAAAATGTTTCTGTTCTCTCGTGTTCCCCTAATTCTTCTCATCTCATGAGCCCAGCACCCAAAACTTATATTTTTCCTATTCTTTTGCTGACTGACGGTGCTCACATCGATGATGCCCCTCTCATTCAGAGAGCAGGCACAAGTGCTGAGAAGCTGTCAAGAAGCCCTTGCTTTTTAAACAATTCATCAAATGCAACAACGACTTATTGAAAGTGCAATATGAGTAAGGAGAGGCTGGTCTCAACATTTGATGTAACAGAGTGACAATTAAACTTCGACTAAGGAAACATAAAGCTCTAAAGCGAGGCTCAAGCGCTGAAAACACAGAAACCGTCAGGTCTTTTGGTGTGGGGACAACAGTGTGACTTGCCTTAATGGTCCCTGAAGGCTTCATTATATGATATCAGAGAACAATAATTGGCACACACAAGGTTGCCTCACTTACTAGGAAAACAATACATTATAATCACTGTACTCTGTTAAAGGAAGCAGGGAGGTCTACAGTGCTCTTTATGAAGGTTATCAATAATTAATTAAAATAAGGAAATACTATTGCTAAAAAGATTCTGACAATTTTGTTATGTGAAACACCCCATTCATTGAACAGTATTACTGCATAATTAAAAATGCTTTGTAACCTCAATCACATTTAGGTGGCATATTTAAAAGCAGAGACTATTCAGTGCTGTAGAGAGATTATAAATTAAATAGATAAGAAATAAATATGAGGGGGGGATGAAGAGTTCATTAGATGAGAGAGTAGATATTGATTTTATTTTCTTTCTACAAGCATTTACCAAGTGCTTTTTGTAAGCCAGACACTGTACTGGGCCCCAGCAATGCTAAAGGAATGAGATGCTGTCACTTGCTCAGGGAGTTCTTAGTCTAGCAGGAGAAACTAACATGTTAACAACAACTATAGCACAACTGAAGGAAAATAATCCTGCCTGGCAAAAGATGAAGGGTATGGCAGGCAAAGCTAAGAGGAGACGTAATACTTGAATAGCATATTGAAGAATAATAGGAATTTGCTGTTTTCCAGATATGCATAGGGAGAAGTGTCTTAAGAAGTCATAATATTTTCTGTTGTTTAGCAACCCCTATGCTATATTATCAAGGAATAGAGAGCCCAAAATGAGTTTTGCTGGGAAAAAATGATTTGGGGGAATTCTTATAGGAAGGAAGGAAATATTAGAAGTAAGTCTGAACTCAAAGGAGAGAGAAAACCTAAAATGTTTAGATACAAGGAAAGGCTGGAGAGGAAGTTGAATTTACATGGTGGAGAAAAGTATGTGCTTAGACCAAGTCAGGAGAACCACATTTTAGTGGGGCTGTAGCCCTGACCTCTATGATCTGATTTGGGTATGAGCTTTACAATATGTTTCAAGTCACAGCCACCTAGTTACTTCTTCAGGCTTGTAATAAGGGGCTGAATCAGCTTGCGATCGAGTTTCCTTCTAGATCTAATATGCCCCCATGCCCTGCAAGACTAGGGAGCTAGGAAAGACAGCACCTGGAACATAGTAGGTGCTCCCTAAATTCAAAGGAATGAACTACAGCCTTTCTTTGAAGAACTGGAGGGAACGTGTGCCATCTTGTAAAAAGAATTCAAAGGTCGTTAGACGAACGTCTGATTTTGCAAGTGGCTGGTGTTCTGTAAGTGGACTGGGGTTGGAACTCAAACAGGGGTGACTGGCAATGAGATGATGACACTAATGATACAGTAAAAGGGAAATACCTGAGGATCTATTGCCCTAGGAATGGCAAGAAAGAGGAGATCAAATATTGGTAGGAATGTCAACATTTGGGAATGCTGTTGTGGGACTTAAGTGGCTTAACCTGCGGTATCATGTTTAATTCTCTATATTGAGACTGTAAGCCTGATCCATGTCCTTGGGGAGTTGGGCTGGATTGACCTCATATGTGATGATCCAGTGTTCTGCAAATAGTCAAGGAGGATGAAGAGCCACATATCCACCTTGTCCTGAAGAAAACTCATGAGACTCAGCGGGGAGGCCGGGGCAGGCTATTACCCACCTAATGGAGAACATTAAACTTAATGCCAGCCACTAGCCCTTCTAATCCTTCTGATTATATTTTATATTCTCCTTAACAATTTCCACAACACCTTGGTAAAAACCTTATTTGACTGGTCCATGGGGATCAGTGTGTCATGGCGAGAGTCCTGGGAAACCAGTAACGAGCTACAGATCTGCAGTGTTGCAACAACACTCGGCACACCACTGTCTGAAGCTTCCGCAGTTTTCAGAGGCAATGGTCTTGTCACGGATGGGTTCCCAGAGATCTGAGCAGAAAGAAGTCAGGGTGCAGAAGGCACCTCCGTGTGAGGAAACGGGTGCCTTGAGGAACTTCTCATCTTACTATTATCACAGAGGCTTTGAGGGCATACCAGTTAAGTAAGGGTGCAAATACCAAGGTGAGTAGCAATTATCCCTGAGCATGGCACTTTCCCATAGGTACCTATAACAAGTTTGTGAAGAAGGAATTTGATTCACATCAAGCTCTTTGATAAGTGATATTGTCTCAACAGGTTATTATATAAAATAAAACAAAGTTAAAAGTACTCATATTGTCACTGCTTTCTATTAACGAATAGTATGAGTAAAAATGATGTTTGTAGTCTACCTACCAAAAATAACCACTTAATATTTTGCTGTAAATCTTTTATGAGTTCCGTCTCTCTGTCTCTCTATTTTGTGTCTATATGTGGGATCATTCTGTATATATTAGTCTGAAACTATGGATATTGTGGATATGTTTATATATTGATAGATATAAATGTATAATATTTTAGAATAGCTGCATAACATTCTATAGTGTATATCATAATTTCAATCAGTGCTCTACTAGTAGACATTTGTTTATTTTTTTTAATTTTGTTATAAACATGCTGCAACAAAAATCCATTTGTATGCTATTTATGCTTTCAATTCTATAGGCTGAGTCCTAAAAAAGGAACTAGAAGGTCAAAGGCTATAGACATTAAAAATTTTACTTTTCAAAAGAAGTTGGGTCATTTAACATTCCCAATATCAGTATTTGAGAGTACTTATTTTTGTTACCTCTGGTATCACTTGAAATGATGCCACTCAAATTTTTACATTTTTGCCAAACTGACAGCTGAAAACTAGTAACTCATTAGTGATATAGTTTGTAATTCCCTGACAGCTAGAAGGTTGAACATTTTCTGTGTTTACTGTATATTTGTATTTTCTTTTCTTCTAATTGCCCATTCATATATTTTGCTCATATTTGTGTTATTTTATTTTGAATTAATTTTTAGGAACTCATTATATGTTCCATATTAACCCTTTATTGACTTTTTCTTCTGAAGACAAGTGACCTTCAAATAAATGTTTAAGAAACAAAACTGTTTATTCAAAGAAACTCTCATGCTAAAGTTCAGTACATGCCATGAAGTTCATACATGGGGCTGCAGAATGTGGTATTTAAATACTATTGCCCACTAAAAATACATCAGAATTCTTTGGAAAATTGGCTAATTCCAGATCTGGGACACAAAAGGTACAAGAAGCACCTAGTTTCTTGACATACTAGAGAAAATTTATCAAAGACTACAAATGTTCAGGAGCCAATCTGAGCCAGCTCCTGCTGGAAAAAGATGTGAAAATGTTAGAATAAAAAGGACATTAACTGCAATGAATTAAAACACATCAAATGGTTTGAATTTTAAACTATGGGGTTTAAACTATACTTTAGAAACCTTTGGTGCAAAAAAACAACTAGTTGTAAAAACTTAGTTTATTTATCAGTAAAGAAATCCGTCATTCATCCCACCTTTCCTATACCTCAGGGTAATCACAAAGATGATAAGTCTTCAGCTGACAAAGTTATTAAAGATTAAATATTACCAGTTGTACAAGGGATCAAGTGCAATGACTTTTGATGAATTCTCTTGCTGCTGCTGCTGCTGCTCCTGCTGCTAAGTCGCTTCAGTTGTGTCCGACTCTGTGCAGCCCCATAGACGGCAGCCCACCAGGCTCCTCTGTCCCTGGGGTTCTCCAGGCAAAAACACTGGAGTGGGTTGCCATTTCTTTCTCCAATGCATGAAAGTGGAAAGTGAAAAGTGAAAGTGAAGTCGCCCAGTCTTCTTAGCGACCCCATGGACTGCAGCCTACCAGGCTCCTCTGTCCATGGGATTTTCCAGGCAAGAGTACCGGAGTGGGGTGCCATTGCCTTCTCCGGATGAATTCTCTTAGTGGTTCATAAGTCTGAACCTCTAATGAAATCAGGATCTAGGCAATGACCATACATGGCTATTAATATCACAAAGAGCTCAATATTAACCAGATATTAAATGCCTCCTGATAAACCTCTGCAATATTCTTGCCAAGAAAATCAGAACTAACTGAGCAAATCTCTCACTCTAGTGACCATATTACAGGAAATACAGGGGCCAGAGATGTAACATGTAAAATGGTATCACGGGGATGATATCTGCAAAACTCAGACTGTAGAATAAAAGACATGGTTACTGCAGCAAATTTCAAGACCAAAAGGAGAGGAAGATAGGGGGTCGGGGAGAGGAAATGATCTTTAGAGCAAATGAGACTAGAGAGACCTATCAACTAATTTCAGTATATGGATCTTATTTTGATCTTGATTTGAATGCATACACTTAAAAACATGAGACAGTTGGCCGAATGCCAACACTGACTGTAAATTTAATGATATTACAAAATTAACAGCTTTTTAGGTAGGATCATGGTTTGTTATTTTTTAAAAAGACTATATCTTAGAGATACCCATTGACGATATTTACAGATGAAATGACATGCTGCCTGGGATTTGCTTCAAAATTATCTGGGTGATGAGGGTGATAGTGAAGATGAAAGAAAGCTGCCCGTGTGCTAACAACTGTTGAAACAAGGTGAGAGGTATTTGGAGGTTCATTGTACTACTCTCTCTACTTTCACATGTGCTTTAAAATGTCTATAATGATAGCTGGTTGTCTTGTTAAAACAGGTGGGGTGTGCAAGGCTCTGCTGGCTGAGATGCCACATGCCTCATGGCCACATGCACTGAAACACATGGAAACTCTCTGGTGTGCCACCAGGGCAAAGCTTCTTGAGAGCATGGAGTTTTCATCCCTGAAGAATCCTGAGTGGTTAGAACAGTGCGTGGCACACAGTAGGTTCTCAGCATTTCGTGGCAGGGATGGACACTTGTCACGTGGCGGTAACAGATGTTAGGTTAGTGTCACCAGAATATCTGGGGGCCCAGGTTACACCACAGAGGACTGGACACAAGCCTCCAAGATTTTGTCCATCTTGGGCCTTCTGGAGACTATGGGTGCAAACGAATCCACAAGCTCATGGCTTAGTTACAAAACCAGAATGTCAGAAATCTGTCTCACATCACAAGCTAAAGACCTTGACAGCCTCGTGGGCCATATGGAAAGGCTGGCCTAACTCACCAGGTCTACAGAGGTCCCCAAACCAGAGGCTTCCTTATTAGCAACCACCTAGAGGTGCGTTAAAAAGGAGCGCAATTGTGCCATTTGCAGAGATGTGGATGGACCTAGAGATGGTCCTACAGAGTGACGTCAGAAAGAGAAAAACAAATATCATCCATTAATGCATATATGTGGAATCTGGAGAAATGGCACAGATGAACCCATCCACAAAGCAGAAATACAGACACAGATGTAGAGGACAAATGTGCGGACACCGACGTGAGTAAGAGAGCATGGGATGAACTGGGAGATTGGGACTGACATATTACACTACTGTGTAGAAAACAGATAACTAATGAAAACCTACTGTACAGCTCAGCAAATTGTACTCAATGCTGTGCGGTGACCTAATGGGAAGAAAATCCAAAAAGAGTGGATATACAATTTTAAAGGAAAACTGGAGAAGGAAATGGCAACCCACTCCAGTGTTCTTGCCTGGAGAATCCCAGGGACGGGGGAGCCTGGTGGGCTGCCGTCTATGGGGTCGCACAGAGTCGGACACAACTGAAGCGACTTAGTAGTGGTAGTAGTAGAGCTGATCCACTCTGCTCTACAGTAGAAACTAACACAACATTGTAAAGCAACTATATTCCTGTCAAACTCTTTTTAAAATAAACTACAGGCTCCTGGGCCCCACCTTCAGAAATTCAGGTTCCCATCTGCCGGCACAGGACCCAGGCAAGTGATTATACAACAAAACCCCATGGGTGACTGTGAAGGCTGTAAGCACTGTTACCCAGATGATCTCCTCAGCCCCATCCCGCCCGTAGCCTTCAGGGCTGTGGTCCTGTAGCCGTACTCCTATAGGTTCTCCCTCTTGGCAGGAGGCTGAGTGGCCTTGTCTTCTAGGGTGCTGAGAAGTCTAGTGTGGACACACAGGCGGAGTTCCAGGTTCATCACCCTCCTCCTCCTGGCTCCGCAGCTCCTGGCTCTGCAGCTCAACTCAGCTCAGTATTTGTTTTCTGAAGTTGAAACATTTTGCTTTTTTGGGCAGTCACTCCTCCTCAGTAGGCAACCCTCTTGCCCTAGAGTTGAATTGTCCAGCTTCTTTGTTTCTAACTAGGTAATTTACTAGTTTCTGGAGGTGGGGCTTCCTGCCGTTGCAGTTACTCTCTGGGCTAGTGCTTGCAATTGATATTCTCCCAGGAAGTTACCTGGGAGATGAGCTACCTTCTTAGCTTCGAAGTCTGGTTGATTCTTCCCAGGCCTTGACCAACTTCTGCTTTCCTATTCTATAACCTTATTGATTAATCAAAACTATTGCTTACAGCTGCTGCTTAATGGATGATGGCTCTGGAGTTTTTCTGAATACAATTATTTATTGCTTTATTGATGTGCTACTTATTACTCTGTTAAGTACCATAGGGTGTTTAATTATGTGAAAGGGAAGTGCAAAGGCAGTTGCTGAAAGCTGGAGTTAAAGAGGCCCAGTACCTGAGTTCCTGACAATATGTCATAAAACAGCTTTAAAACACATGCACACACAACAGACAAACCTTGTTCCAAAGTTTAACGAGCTTGGAAACAGAATGGGCTTAGGGAGCTGCCTTGCCACTTTGCCGTCTGTTATTAGCCATAGCACAAGCAATGAAATCTTGATATTTTAAATGAAAAGGAGACTTTTTTTGCAGGGGGTGATGCTTTCATGCCTTTTCTATTTCTTGCTGTTGATTGAAGAGTCTGTGCTAAAGGGCGCAGCTAGAATAGCTGATGGGACTGAAAAATGACTTCTGTTAGAATGGGGTGGGGGCCTAAAATGCCCACAGGTTCCACGGACTGGAACCTCCTTTTTGGTAGGTAGCCAACTCTTGCCATTCCTGAAGGCAGTCATATTGCTCCAGGAGAAACTTTAAAAAGAAATGCAAGGGGGTGAACTGTTGAAGCACTTATTAAATTTTGCATCTGTCCTGCCCCTGACCATGGGGATGAATTCCCTGGCATGGTGTCAACAAGTTTAATGCCTCAGAGACCTTGGTGAAGGTGTGCCATGTTTGAGTAAGCTCCTTACTGCTAAGTCCAAGTCCTGACCTGACAAAGAAAGAGAAAATTCCATTATTTTAATTCTTTAGATTGGAGCTTTTCAAGTTAAGCTCTGAGGCATCCTAGGATTCTTTGTTTCAAAGATGGGCAGTCTCACTCATCATGTGCTAAGCTGAGGCAGCAAGATCTTTAGGCAAAACATTTAGGTTGGGGACCTGGTGGACAGCCTTGCTGACCCCAGCACCTCTTCCCTCCTCTTGCAAGGCGAAGTCTTCCTCACTCTGCCCTAGGAATCTCACCTGTCGTGGGAAGGCTCCACAGGTTTGATTTAGGGAGGAGGAACTACCTTTCTTCCTCTAGTCCCCTGTAAAATCAGGAATATATAATAAATTAATATCTCAGGAAATGATGGCATCACAGAGACAAGCCTGTATGTATGCTTAAGCACTCAGTTGTGTCCGATCCTTTGTGATTTCACGGACTCTAGCCCGCCAGGCTCCTCTGTCCATGGGATTTCCCAGGCAAGAATACTGGAGCAGATCGCCATTTTCTACTCCAGGAGATTTTCCCAATCCAGGGAGTGAACCCACAAGTATGGATGTATCGTAAATAATTTGTATGATGCTGCTGCTGCTGCTGCTAAGTCGCTTCAGTCGTGCCTGACTCCGTGCGACCCCATAGACGGCAGCCCACCAGGCTCCCCTGTCCCTGGGATTCCCCAGGCAAGAACACTGGAGTGGGTTGCCATTTCCTTCGCCAATGCATGAAAGTGAAAAGTGAAAGTGAAGTTGCTCAGTCGTGTCTGACTCTCCGCGACCCCATGGACTGCAGCCTACCAGGCTCCTCCGTCCATGGGATTCTCCAGGCAAGAGTACTGGAGTGGGGTGCCATTGCCTTCTCCCATTTGTATGATGGGTTACACTGTATTACAAAGAGCTCCCAGCCTGGAGTAAGAAGGTGTTGAAATTTTACTTCTGCCACTTTTGAGTTTCATGACTGTGGAACAGCCACTTAATTTCTCTGAAACTTGCTTTCTTATTAACAAAATGGACAAAATGGTAGCTGTACACAAGCTTGTGGTGGGTATTAGTTAAGACAATAGATTTTAAAAGTCCAGCCTTGTCCCTGATACATGGTGACTGAGCAAATATTAATGTTCACTTTTTCCAGATAGTATATGTAACATTTGTTCTTTTAAATAAGAAAAAAAGAGACCCCCTTTTTGACTTTTAATGTAGTCCTTCTTAGAATTTTTGTTCCATGTTGAATATTATAGATGCTGTATACTCATTAAGTAAGGTTAAGTAAAAGTTCAGGATTATAACATTGTACATAAAACATAACGTTTTTTGAAAGTATATTTTTACAAACATATATTTACTAAAAGTTTTAAAAATATTTGTGAAATTGGGATCAAATATTGTATGCAGTTGTAAATCCTACTTTTTTATACAGTTTTATCATGACAGGCTCATTTAGCAAAGATTTGTTTTGTTTTGGAACTTTAAACTCTGTTCCCAAGAATTCCCGGGAACTAGTTTGCTCAAGTACATTTTTTTTTAAAGTTGTTTACAATACTTAAAAGCCCAGATTTGTCCTATGTAATAGAAAATGTCTGAAAGAAAATGGGTACTTTTCCATCACTAGGATTCAAACCTGCAGAGATAGCATAGCGCCAGGGATGCCTGATTTCTAGCATCAGGCAGTCAGGATTTGAATCACAGCTTTTCTATTTGCTAGCTCTAACTTGACCTTGGAAAAGCTCTTCAACCTTTCTGAGCTCCAGTTTCACATTTGTAAAAGGGGAAGCTAATGACACATAACCCAGAAGGATGCTGAGGAACAGTGGATGTAACCTAGGTCAGGCACTGCCTGGCACAGAGTAAGTGCTCAGTAAATGAATAGTACGCTAGCAAGTATTATTTGATTCTTAGATTCTCTTCAGGTGAGCTCACTGAGATGCAAGGGAGGGAAGTAATCACAAAGAGGACTAGCTACTTAAATTCATTCTTGTTGCCTTGGCTGAATTCTTCTGGAAGGCTTAGCAATACCATAAAATAAGAGCATTTGGAGAGTGGTGGTCGTGACTTCCTCTTCTCTTGCTGAATACGCTCTGTTCAGTGACTCTCAATGCTCTGTTGCAAAACTTTTTTCCCTCAAGACGCTAAACATTAAAAAAATACATAGTATTAATTAGATTTTCTTTATTTTGTCTCTATTACAGCTATATGTTGATGGTATCAAAATATCATAATTTACAGAAAATCTGTTATAGAGTGGTTTAAAACCTTCTCTTTGGCTTCAGGCAGACCTGGGCTACAGTTTTGCATAACATGGGCAAGTATGTAAGCCTCAGTTTTATCAACTGTGAAAGTGGGATAATAAAAGGCCACTCCTTTTTGTATCTGCTACCATGATTAGCACATACTCAATGCTCAGACAGGCTGATGGAATCATCCCCAGGCTAAGTTTTAGGCATTATCTCCTGGTGTATTGTGCATGAGAGTCCCCTTGCCTGCCCTTGCCAGACAGGTCCACTCTGATGCCTGGCTACATGACTTCACTGGTTCAATGGTTCCAGTATAAATTCTACTCTTCATTCATCTAGAATCTTAATAAACACTCCATCCTAAATGTGAGCCACAAGATCCACGTGGGCAAGTGCCTGCTGGTCACTCTCATGCCCACCCTGACTGCCTGGCTGAGCACTGATGACTCAAACCAAATTTCCTCTCTGTGTAGCTCCAATAGGTCTCTACAGAATCTACAACCTAATGCAAACACAAATCAGATTTGGGGCCATTTGGAGAAACGGAGAGGCACTCCCCTACATTGGAGGGATGATTTATGATTTCAAAGTCCTTTCCTGCTCAGAAGTGAGATGACATACATAAAAGGACTGTGCGAACTATTGAGTTCTCAATGATATCCTCTTAGGATCTCACTCTCGGGGGAATGAACAGCAAAAAATTTTTGTCTCCACTTCCAAGATGGGGAAGTCCTGTAGCAGAGAGGCTAAGTGGCTGGCTTGAGGTTACTGGGTTAGCCAAAACCTTTGTTCAGGTTTTTTTCCATAAGATGTTAAGGAAAAACCCAAACAATATTTTTGGCCAACCCATTATATGACTAGTTGGTGGCACAAGTGGGATTTGAAGTCAGAGAGCTGACTCTTGAATCATTATAAGCACTGAGTGCTTACCATGTGTCAATTACTGTACCCAGTCTTCCATCACTTCCTTCTCCAGTTTTATACCATGTGACACTATGAAACAGGCCATTTCTATATGGAGCCACAGAGACTAAGGGAAGTAATTTGCTCGTTTTTACAACTAGAAAGTGATGGAAGTGATATTTAAACTTTGGTCTGTCTGATAGCAAGCCTGAGCCCATATTATATAGCTTCTAAAGAAAAGTGTTAACTTTTCAATATTAAATATTGCATAAACCATATATATACAGCTTTAAAACCGTTAACTGATGTCTTATTCTGTCCTTTCTTCATTTAACAAACATCGACTCAGCCCCTATGATGCTTTAGCCACTATACTAGACACAACAAAGAACCGCAGTTAAACGTCTCAGAAGTCATTGCTGATATT
Organism: Budorcas taxicolor; assembly: GCF_023091745.1. Taxonomy (NCBI): domain Eukaryota; kingdom Metazoa; phylum Chordata; class Mammalia; order Artiodactyla; family Bovidae; genus Budorcas; species Budorcas taxicolor. The sequence continues at coordinate 27,794,991 of NC_068914.1, forward strand.
TAGACACTTCTGTTAGAATACTTCCCATAGTCCCTCACTCTGATGCCACTTGAGCGTGCCAGCCTGGTTTCCAATACCCAGCTCCTGCATTTTGCGGCTTGAGAGCTTCCTTTGGCTCCCCAAAACCTGCTTTGTCTGCCTATGTGGTCAGCTGCTAGTACCCCGGAATCAGTGCCTCTCAGGAACAACTTCATCCAAAGACTGATGGCAGCTAGTATATAAACACTCCAGCTCCATCTCTCAGGTGGGATAATTCTGAGGTGTGTGTTATACACTGACTTCCAGAGTTTTCCATGGAATTAAGCTCCAGGTGCTGACTTGTAGTAGCTGGCTTGGGTTGGCCAAAAAGCCGGTTAGGTTTTCCCATAACATCAAATGGAAGAACCCAAACGAATTTTTTGGCCAACTCAATACATCTCCTATCAGTTGCCCTTCCCATCCTGCCTTGTTTTCCTGCTGCCTATCTGGTGTTTCTTCTGCCTCCCAAAATGTCTTGGGGTCTACTTTTGAGGCAACCCCAAGTGAGACTGGGTTCCTAAGGGTTCTTATATCCTATCATGACTGGATGTTTGGATTCTCATGAAGGCAGGTAGTTAGATTTAAACTGCCTTAGGAGTTAATTCTTGGGCTAGTAGTGGTTTATCAGTGGGCTCCAACCAGTTTGGTACCAGGGACCAGTTTCATGGAAGACAATTTTCCCATGGACCAGGGGCAGTGCGGATGGTTTTGGGGAGATTCAAGCACATTACATTTATTGTGCACTTTATTTCTATTATTACATCAAGTCCAGCTCAGATCATCAGGCATTAGATCCTGGAGACTGGGAACCCCTGGTCTAATTCATTCTTACCATGACTTATGTGGGGTTGTTGAGAGCTATCACCTACAGGATCCTAGACTCTTAGTGGATATCAAAAAAAGGTAATGTACCAAGCTTTCTCCTGAGAGGAAATGTTCTTATCTTGCAGGAATTTACTTTGTGAGGCCCCCTGGAGCAAAGGAAACTTAGGGAACAAGGTACTTGAATATGGTATTATTTTCATTTTCTTGAATCTTACTGTTTCAAAGGATATGCTTATTGCTCTTGTTGTGAATGGAATACATCCTGAACTCATGCAGGGTTTGGGTGGGCTTTACCGGACAAGTCTGAATGGGAAACCTGGGAGCCATCCTTAATTTCCTTAGAGAGCATTTTCATTTTGTTGTCCAACAAAAGTTTATTGAACCTTTATGGGGCTGACCCCCAGGCTAAGCAAATGTGGAATACTCACAAACACACAAAATGGATAAAATGCACAGTTCCATCTAAAAATTCTGAGGTCTGGGACAGCAGTGGATATACCTCCACCACCCTCCCACCCTCACCCTTTCAGAGCTCATTTGGATGGTAATACATTGTGTCTTGGAGAACAATCGGACAATCAGAATGACTTGGTAAATTTGCCTGATTTTAAAAATATCATCTCAGGGAGGGGAAATAGTCTGTCTACGAGACAAATGGTTACCAATCTTAAAATAGTTCTTACTTTATTTTTACCCAGCCAACAAACATTCTCTTTTAGAGTCTTAACCTAATTTCCCAGAGTTGCCTGGCCTATCTTTCTCCTCTCATTTTAATGTTCTACTCAAGTCTTTAAGGTCTCAGTTGGTTAATGTTTAATGCGTTCCACAACCAGTGTTTGATGTTTCTACTTTATTGGGCTAACCAAATTTGTAGAGCAAATTAAAAGTGTGCAGGTCTTTGGCAAGCCACATTGAGATATGTGTTGCTCAGAAACCATCTCCTTGTTCTATACTGCATGCCCCAAATAGTTTCAATTAACTGTTCTCTGTTCTTGGCAATATATGCAGTTTTCTGCATTGCTTTTGGGGAGCAATTAACTTCCTAGATTTATAAACATCATACCCTCATACCCTTTCAGAAAGCAAGTCACAGCAGAGAGTACCGCTTCTATGTGAAGTGAGAGTGTCAGCAACAGGTAACCTATTAAGCCAGATTGACCAAGGATCATAAAAAGTGCACTTGAGAGGGAGTGGGGGAAGCTGGGAGGGGAAGATGGGGCAGGGCGGGGGAGGAGGGAGTCAGAATTGAAGAGCTGGTATTTTTGTTCAAGCAGAAACACACACATAATTTGAAGAAATCATACAAATGTAATCACACACAGATTAGGTAGAGCCATTACTACAATCACCTGAAGAAATATATTATTTCTCTCACTCATGGGTTTAATTTCAGTCTCTTATTTTGAACTAACTGAGCAGCGTCGTGCCATACAATGGACAGGGTGGGGGAAACCGAAGCTTGGAATCTCCAGCCTGCTCGCTCCGGTCTCCTGTTGCAATGCTGCTCTTAACCTCGCTGGGCATCAGCTACACCAGAAGAGCACTGGCTATGATCTCTGGAGTGTCTCCCACTTCAGGTATTTTTGGGATGTGATCCCATCTTTACTCTCGTTTTTAGTCATAAAATGCCTGGGGAATGGGACGTGGGGCTTACACTAATCCTTTATTTTTGAGTTGTTGTTGTTGTTGTTGTTTTTGATGTGGACCATTTTTTAGACTCTTTATTGAATTTGTTACAATATTGCTTTGGTTTTAGATTTTGGCTTTTTGGTCACCAGGCATGTCCCCGACCAGGGATTGAACCTGCACTCCTGGCATTGGAAAGTGAAGTCTTAAGGTCGGGACCACCAGGGAAGCCCCTACACCAACCTTCTTAAAGGACACAAGTTTCACAAGTAATTGCCCCAAAGATGACAACTTCACTTTAATTTTTTTCAAAGAGTGCCTTGATTGTGGCCAGCTATTAGCAATCTTTCTCTCCATGTTTTTAAGGCAATATTCTCTTTCAGCTTTGCCGAGGGACCCCAGTTTGACACAGTGTGAGATGTTAAGAAGGTTCTGGTATGTGATCAGCAGATGAAAACAAGGAATCCCCAAACTGCAGGGTCATTGATGGACCGGGGGCAGGGCGGGGGGCTGCGGTGGGGGGAGGCCTCAGATTTCCCTGGGGTCAGATTTCCTCTGTCTCCTCAAGGCTGCGGAGAGTCAGGCCAGGTCCGTAGCGATAGCTGCTTTCCTGGCACATCAGCAGTGGCTGAACACTAATGTGTTTAACAGTTGGACTTATTTTTAATCTACTGTATTAGGAGCACAAATTTAATCAAGAACAAAATGTTACCAATGTTGTTTTTTTTGTTCCCGCTTATGCATATATCCTTAACACGGTTTTGTATTCTCTTGTGATAGAAAGCTCTCCATCTGATATCTGACTTATTGCATAACATTAGTTTTTTTCTAAGTGCAAGTATATGTGGAGAAAAAAAAAGAGAAACAAGGAGCTGAATTTTCACTCAATGCAGCCCCCCTCGCTTAAAGAAATAACTGCAGTACAGATTTTAACAATTAACATTCCTGCAGTGGATGTCGTTATGGATGGAGCTAATAAATGTTTTCAAACACTCTTCTGCTCAAATACACCGTTCAGCTTATTTTCTGTCATTTGATGGCATGGGTGGGTTGAGACATTCCTCTAAGCTTTTTTTTTCTTCCAAGTCTAAGAAAGAGATCTTATCTTCTTACCCAGCCTCACTCACCCCCTTCCTCTGCCCTTCCCTCTCAGCGCCTACTTCACTGAAACCTGACTTGCAGGTCAGCGGGCTGGTAACAGATTAATTTTACTCTGTGAGGAACACCAAGCATTTTGGCCAGGAAACATGAGAACCCTGTTATAATATTACCGTTTTTCTAAATTAAATATTAGGAAAAATTAAACCAAATTGTGGCACAAAGTGCAATGGAAAATATTTCTCTTCCAAACACTACTCTGTGATAAATGCCTGTGTAAGTGAAAGCACAATAAATGTGCACTACATTAAAAACCTAGATTATTCAGGTTTTAAGACTTATAGCTAAAAGTGGTTTAATGTTTCATGCCTAATAATAGATTACTCCTATCACATTTCTAACCTTTATTTCTCCTAGCTTTGAAGTCCAGCCATATAAAGGTTGTTTGTAGAACCACACGAAAGTTAAAGCAAATATTACTTAGAATGATTCATACGGGCAAGAATTTGCAATGAAGGCAGAGGTATTTTTTTTTTTTTTTTTTTGGTGTGTATGTGTGTCTGAATCAAAGGAAATGAAATGTTTGTAATATTTTTTGGTTGATAAATTTATTAAAACATTTTAGAGGCTTGTAGTAGAGACACAGCTGACATAAACAAACTGACTGGAAACAGATTATATTCTGCTCTGTGGGGGAGGTGGAATTTAAAGGGGGAAAAATTCCCTGGATTTCAAAAATTGCCACCAGGTCACAGCAATACTTAATTAACTGAATACATTAACGGAAAGCTATAACGTAGATGCTAAAAAAAAGTGAGTGAGGGGGAGCAGTCAAATTCATTTAATCCTGTTTTTTGCTTACAGATTAGCCTTTCAGAATGAGCAACCTGATTTTTTTTTTTAAAGGATACATTTACCTTCCAGAGCTTTTCATAGCAAAACATTTTGCATGGTTGCAAAAGAAATTAATTTGTTGCCAGTTGCTCCATACTGGCAGGAATTCTGAATAAAGAATGTAAGCAATCTATCTTTGTTTGCAAGATATAATTAATCTGGCAGTTAAAATTCTTTGGAAACATTCTGATGACTTATGTGGAAAAGTAGCGCAGCATTTTCAAAGAAAACTCAGAACTGTATGCAGGGGAAGATAAAAGATATATGAAGTGTTTGTTCTAAGCAATACTATTCATTTAAAGATCATAATGTAACCCCACCCTAGCAATTATTGTGAAAAACAAGACAAATCTCTGTCTATAGCTTTCTGACACAGTCTTGATTTGAGAAACAAAATAAGCACATTACTGTTATAGTCTAATAGACTGCAAGCTGTTTTATTAGAGTCAGCTGAATCCTGTTTTGCATAAAAAAGAACTCTGTTTGCTATCAAGAACACATTTACATTAATATGACTTTGACAAAGTAAAATAAAATCGCATTAAGATGATGTAAGTAGATAAGACAATGAAATCTCTGTGAGAGAGTTTTGGCATACACTAATTACAGTCAAGTCCCTGCAGGAAAAGAACATATTTTTACACCAACTATCCATGTGTTTGAAAATGTAGAGAGCCCAAAATGCAATCCTTAGTTTAGGTATTTCCTGAATACATTGTGCTTCTGAGGTAGATTTTTTTTTTTTTAAAGGAGCCTGCCTGATAAATAATACTTTCAGTTACTATAACACAAGCAAGTTTCTTTCTGAATACCAGCCTGTAATCATCCTGATTATTTTAAGGGACTTTCCAATATAGGACAGCTGAAAACAAGGTTTTAGATTACATGGTAATTTAGGAATGCATGAAAAGCTAAGCAGTTACCATAATAGGGTCCTGGATAAACTTCATGGTTTTTAGAGCAAAACATAACAACATATGTTTTGTGATTTGTTTCAATGATTTTTCTATATTTTTTTCTGTTCAGGTTCTATCAAAATATTTGGAGACCTCCTCTGTGTACAGCGATTTTATAACCTTATTTTGAAAACTTTGATGTCTCTCTTTTTAGTTCGGTCATTAAAAGAAAGGCAATGATGGATGATGATAATGCTGTGGATTTTATGACTAATCAGTTCTTGGCAGCGGCCATATTTCTTCCGTAGTGAAACTTTAATATTCCTTTGGCCTTGCATAGGCTTAAAAAAAATTCTTTTTTGGAACTGTGCTACACCAGCTACTTATTAAGTGTTACCAAACAGTTCTTGCACAAAAGTTAGCACTCTGATTTAAAACCTGACAAAATAGAGCAATCAGGAAAGAGTATTTCTCCTCCCTCCTGGCTCCTCACAAATTTTGGGTGCCTTGCAATTGCGTTTTCCTCCGTTTTAAAGGCAAGCCTGTAGAGAAAAACTACACAGATGGTAGAAAATTTGAGAAGGAAAAAAGTCTCCCAAGGTTGAGATGGGCTACAGTCTGCATTTCCTGTCCTCAGATTGTCTTTGTGACTATGCAATTTTTATGAGGAGCCTGATTTTCTGCCTGGAATCTTTGATGTATTGTTCTTGAAGTTGCAACAACAAACACCAGGTGTCTCCACTTAGCTGAGCTAAAGGTTCTGAAAAGGAAGGTGGCTTTGCCAGGAAAAGTTGAAGCAGCCTACCCCGTTCCCCGTTCCCTGGTCCTCTCTGCTGCTGCCTGGACGAGCCCAGGAGGGCGGGCATGGGTCGGGGAGGGGAGTTCATTTTTTGATGGATATGCAGGTAGAGCTTGTTGACGCAGGTCACATCTGGAAGGGAGCCGGAATTTGAAGTCATGAAGTCTGGTGCCCCTGGAAACACTAGTGTGCTGGGCAGGGAGTCTAGTGAACCAGGTGCCAGTGACCCAGATGGCATTCTTGGTCTACTTTGATAGGGACTTGCCGTTTTGAAAGGCAAGAGACCAGCAATGGGTGGATGGGAGCCTTCTTCTTGTGGGAGAGAGACACCATGGGGACCTTTCCTTTGGGTACAACTAGTGTGAAAACCGCTGGTGACTCAGGAGGTAAAGAATTTGCCTGCAATGCAAGGAGACCCAGGTTTGATCCCTGGGTCAGGAATATCCCCTGGAGAAGAGAATGGCTACCCACTCTAGTATTCTTGCCTGGAAAATCCCATGGACAGAGTAGCCTGGCGGGCTACAGCCCATAGGGTCGCAAAGTGTCAGACGGGACTGACCAATTCACACTTTCACTTTCAGACTGAAGACCCAGGGGCTGAGGTGTTAGCTTCTTTACTAACACATCTTTACTTCCAAGTTGTGATTTCTGTTAAAATGTATTCATTTCTTCAACAAATAATTGTTTCATCTCTAGTGTGTGCCAGGTACTAAGCAGTGAAAAACTAGACAAAACCTGCTCTTTCATACCATGTGAATAAAAATATGACCCTTCCATTTGATGCCAAGGGTAACAATTGAGGCCAGTGTTTCTCAAGATGTGTTTCATGACATTCCAAATATGGTATTGTGCTGAGACGAGATTTCATGTTTCATTACATCCTAGAACTAGTGGGTAAGGAGGCATCTAGATGCAGACATTGTTAGTAGCCTTTATATACTAATTTGCATTATCTCTTTCCAAGAAATGTCCTCTTTCTCAAATGCACTTGATTAAGGAATCTTTTTTTTTTTTTTCCAGCCTACAAATTACCCGAGATAGAAGCGAATCTTTTGAGGAACATACTTCGGGGGAAATTGTGAGTGGGCACTCTGAATCTTTGTCTTTCCTGAGGTAGATAGGAGGTTAGATTGGATTGTGGAAGGAGGGACAAAACCTAGAATGTGCAGGCCGCCTGTCTAAGGAAGGAGAGGTCTGCCCTGGAGAATGTGACTGTGGAAGAAGCAGTGATGTCATTACAGAGAAAGGTCTGTTCCCCATCTGGTTCTGAGTAGCCTTTGAATGACATGGGAAGATGGGAAAGCCAAGACGTGGGTTCTGGTCTCAGTTCTGCCTCTAAGCATCTGTGTAATCTTGAGTACTTTGCCTACCCTTTTTGATCTTAATTTCTTATTCCTAATAATCAGCACTGAATCTGTGTTGTCCTTTAAACACCAAAACAGCTTTATGAGGTAGGTTATGTTATTGCCTCTATTTTATAGGTAAGGAATCTGATTAAGAGATTGATCAAGAATTGATCAACTGATTAAGAATCTGATCAAGAAACTTGCCCAGTGTCACACAGCTAGACAGTGATGGTGCCAAAAATATTTAAATGACAATCTTGGACCAGCTATTCCATTCTTCAAGATCTAATATTCCGTGATTTGATGAGAGTGACTTTAGATGTGTCTCATATATATTAGGATTGGACAGTCAGTCCTTTAAGCAGAAATCATTCATCTGTCAACAGATTTATTGAACATGTACTCTGCTCCAGAATTAACCAAGGCCCTGGGGAACCCACAGAGAACAAGTCAAAGTTCCTGCCCTCAGGACCTTACAGTCTAGTAAGGATGGAGGTGGGGACAAGTGAACAGGCTGTAACATCTATGTAACAAAAATATTAATGATCATTGACATTTCTATACTGAGTCCTATTATTAAAATATTAAGGCATACTGTTCAAAAAAGCTGAAAGGTAGAAACAACGTAAATGCCCATCAACTGGTGAATGAAATAAACAAAATGTGGTATATTCACATAATGGAATATTCAGTTCAGTTGCTCAGTCGTGTCCAAGTCTTTGCGACCCCATGAATCGCAGCATGCCAGGCCTCCCTGTCTATCACCAACTCCCGGAGTTTACTCAGATTCACGTCCGTCGAGTCAGTGATGCCATCCAGCCATCTCATCCTCTGTCGTCCTCTTATCCTCCTGCCCCCAATCCCTCCCAGCATCAGAGTCTTTTCCAATGAATCAACTCTTCGCATGAGGTGGCCAAAGTACTGGAGTTTTGGCTTTAGCATCATTCCTTCCAAAGAAATCCCAGGGCTGATCTCCTTTAGAATGGACTGGTTGGATCTCCTTGCAGTCCAAGGGACTCTCAGGAGTCTTCTCCAACACCACAGCTCAAAAACATCAATTCTTCAGCGCTCAACTTTCTTCACAGTCCAACTCTCACATCCATACATGACCACAGGAAAAACCATAGCCTTGACTAGACAGATCTTTGTTGGCAAAGTACTGTCTCTGCTTTTGAATATGCTGTCTAGGTTGGTCATAACTTTCCTTCCAAGGAGTAAGTGTCTTTTAATTTCATGGCTGCAATCACCATCTGCAGTAATTTTGGAGCCCCCGAAAATAAAGTCTGACACTGTTTCCACTGTTTCTCCATCTATTTCCCATGAAGTGTTGGAACCAAATGCCATGATCTTAGTTTTCTGAATGTTGAGGTTTAAGCCACCTTTTTCACTCTCCTCTTTCACTTTCATCAAGAGGCTTTTTAGCTCCTCTTCACTTTCTGCCATAAGGGTGGTATCATCTGCATATCTGAGGTTATTGATATTTCTCCCCAATCTTGTTTCCAGCTTGTGCTTCTTCCAGCCCAGCATTTCTCATGGAATATTATGCAGTCATAAAAAGAAATGAAGAACAGATATATGCTATAACATGGGTTAACCACAAAACATCATGTTATGTGAAAAAAAGCCAGATACTAAGGCCACATATTATAGAATTTTATTTGTATGAAACATCCAGAATAGGCAAGCCCATAGAAACAGGGAATAGATTAGTGCTTGGCAGGGTCTAAGGGAGAGGGAGAATGGGGAGTGATGACTTCCTGGGTAAAGGGGTTTTTTTTGGTTTTATTTGTCTTTGTTTGTTTTTTTGGCTGTACCACTTGGCATGCAGAATCCTAGCCCCACTCAGGTATCAAACCTCATGCCCTCTGAATTGGAAGCATGGAGTCTTAACCACTGGACTACCAGGGAAGTTCCCAGGGTTTCTTTTGGGAGTGATGAAATATCCTGTGAGGGTTGCACAACATTGTAAATGTAATCAATGTCACTAACAGTAAATTTTACGCTAAGTTGAACTTTACCACAATAAAAAAAAAATAGTGATGATGGATAAAGCCAGACTTATTATTCCATGTTTATAAATTCACATTCATCACCTGCATTAAGAAAAAGTGGCACCATTGTAGATATAAAGGTGAATAAGATGTAATTCCTGTTCTGATGGATTTTTTATTGGAATGATAGAAGGTCAACAATGAATTATAATAAAGTATAATTAAATCAGCATCACATTGGCAGAATAAGCAAAATGATGAGGAATATTTGGGAGAAAGAGACACTTCATCACCAAGGCCCTGAAGACACCATCAATGGAAGTCCTGGTCACAGAAACAAAAAGACCCTTTGGTGTCACTGTGGTCACATAAAGCAGGGGCTGGTACACAGCCACACAGCTGCCATAGGCTATGGTGGACAAGAAGTAGCAGTCAATGGAATCAAAAAAGGTGAAGAGGAGGAACCAAGCAAGACAGTGAGAATAGGGTAAAACTGCCCTGTGGTCCAGCAACGTGGCCATCATCTGAGGCACAGTGACAGACAAGTGGCAGGTGTCCATGGAAAGGGTGACAAGGTGAAAAAGAAACAATCCATTTTCAGCCGAGGTTTTTGGAAAATCCTCATGAAGGAAGTAGTTGTTCATATGTCTTGAAGGTTCAATAGCAATTCAGTAGATGGAGAAGAGGAAGCCATCAGACAGAGAGGATAAATAACTTGTTGGATGTTATACAGCAGTGATGGAGCAGAAATTGAATCATGGCTCCTCACCCGAGTTGAATATACTGACTGTCAGTCCTCCTTATTTGTGGATTTGGTATTTGCAAACCTGTCTACTCACCGAAATTTATTTGTAACTCCAAACCAATACTTGGGGCATTTTCACAGGTGTTCAATGGACCTGTGCAGAGTGGCAAAAGATTTGAATCACTGGACAAGCATGTGCCCAGCTGAGGTCAAACAAGGCAGTGTTCTGCTTACCTTTCTCCTCTCATTGCTGTAAACAAGTATCCTTTTCACGGTGTCTTAAGTGCTGTGTTTTCACATTTTGGTGTTTTTGGTGGGTGATTTCACTGTTTATAAAGGCCCCCAAGCATCATGCTGAGGTGCTGACTAGACTAGAGTTCCCAAGTGCAAAATGGCTGTGATGTGCCTTGTGTTAGATAAGTTTCGTTCAGCCTTGACTTACAATGTTGTTGGCTGTGAGTTTGATGTTAATGAACCAACAACATGTTTTAAACAAGGTGTCTTTAAGCAAACATATAAAAGTAGGTTGTATATTGATATGTAGATGAGACATGATCAGAGGCTCACAGGAACCTAACCCTCCATTTCCCCTGGGAGCAGTGGTTCAGAATTCACCAATACACTGTTGTCAACAACTTTATTGAACACAATGACCACCAAAAATGAGAATCAACAATATTTATCACCAACTCCCAGATTTGAAATTGGACCATTGTTTCTCTACTCATCACTCAGCATCAACTGCCACCTCACGGCTAAACATATACACATACTCACACAGGTATGCACGTAGGCACACACATTGCAATCTCAGGCAGGCACTCACATCTGTGCATGCACACATATATACAGGCTTCTCCCCAGAGTGGCTTACATCATTTTTAGAGTTCAGAACAAAACAAAAAGTGCAAGGCCCTTGTACAATCATTATGAAAAACTGAAAGACGGCAGAACAGAGTGTTAAGCCAACTGCAGTGTCCTGAGCTCACATTGCACACTCACGAAGCTGGCCCTGCCTCTCTCTCCAACTACTCAGTCATGACCTCACTGCAGCGCGTGGGCTTCTTTTTTCTCTGGAACAAAGAAAAGCTGATCACTGTTCACCCTACATCATTTGAAATGAGTTTATCAAGCCATTTGGACTTACCAAGTGTCTGCAGGGAAGAGGGTTATAGACCCACAGACATACACTGTGATGACTCGGTGGCTGAAGAGCTGGCTTGGCCTCTGGCCTCCTGGAATCAAGGGACTTGGAGGGGATTTCATTTTTCTCACCGACGACCAACCAGAGTCATGTGGGCATGCGTGTCAGAGCACAGCAGAGCTGCAGGGCTCCACTCGGTACCTCGCCAGTCCCCTGGGCCACATTCTCTGCAAGAAATCTCCTTAATGAGTTGATCGGTCCTGATTTAGCCTCCGTGAGGTTCCTGGACAATGCTTGGGACTTGGCAGCCTCTCTCAGGTGGCCTCCATTCAAGGAGTGTGGACTCTCCAGAAAGATGTTCAGACTTCCAGGACAGAAGCAGGCGGAAGGCGGCTGCTAGACTCCTGAAGCTGATCTGCTTGGCTCCGAGTTTACTCTTTATAAAGGCTGTGGCTTAAGTCTCCAGGGAGGAAAGGAAGGGAGGGGGAGAGCAGACATTCTGAAGCAACTCAGCGAAGGCAGATCCCTGGGCTACAAACATTTATCTGGGCTTTCCTCACCCCTCATCTCCCCCAGACATGACAGGAGGGAGATGAAGTCGGGCAGCCTCGTAGGCTCCTGAGGAAGTAGGCTGGGCTTCCTTCTGGAGGGGAGGACCCAGGCAGGTGAACAAGCTCACTGACTGCACCCTGCAATCTGCAGACCTCTTCACTTCTCTCCACTCTGCAGCAACACATCGCAAGACCTTCAGAAGCATCTTCTTCCCAAAAGCTTTCTGAGCCATGGGCAGGGAGCAAGCTGTACTATTTGTATCTGTATTCTGTGGTGTGTATGCTTTCTGTGAAAGTTGCTCAGTTGTGTCCCACTCTTTGTGATCCCATGGGCTGTAGCCTGCCAGGCTCCTCTGTCCATGGAATTCTCCAGGCAAGAAGACTGGAGTGGGTAGCCATTCCCTTCTCCTGATGGCTCAATCAGTAAAGAATCCACCTACCAATGCAGGAGACGCCGGTCTGATTCCTGGGTGGGGAAGATCCCCTGGAGGAGGGCATGGCAACCCACTCTAGTATTCTTGCCTGGAAAATCCCGTGGACAGAGAAGCCTGGTGGTCTATCGTCCATAGGGTCACAAAGAGTTGGACATGACTAAAGTGACTGAGCATGCTCATACGCCTTAACAAAGTGGCAGAGACTGGGTGGCTTAAACAATAGAAGTGTATTTTCCTGCAGTCCTGGAGTCCAGAAGTTCAGGATCAAGGTTTTGGCAGATCTCGTTCCTGCTGAGAGCTTTGAGGGAGAGTTTGTCCCAGGCCTCTCTCCTTTCTTCTTGTAGTTTTCCGGCTGCCTTGGCGTCCCGTAGCTCATAGATGCATCCCCTGATTTATGCCTTTGTCTTCACCTGGTGTTTTCCCTGTGTCTCTGGTTCCAAACTTCCCTCCTTGTATAAAATACGTATAAGGCCCACCCTTCTCCAGTATGTCCTCCTCTTAACTAATTACATGCCGTGACCCTGTTTCCAAACAAGGTCACATTCTGAGGTATGGGGATTCAGACTTCAATGTAGGAATCTGGGAAAACTCAATTCAACCCAGAACAGAGTTTGTGGTCGAAGTGTAGAGCAGAGGTGGGATTTAGCAAGCTGACGCTCGCAGAGATGGGCCAGACCAGAGTGCTGCTTGGACAAGAGGAAGAGGTGGGCCATGAAGTTTCACATGGACTGTGGAGCCAGATTGTGGGCTATTTTAGAAGCCAGGCAGAGTAAATTCAGACTTGGTGCGGACGGCAAGTGGGAGCTGCTATAGACTCTTGAGCTGGATTATAATAGTATAAAAATGGCATTTTTAGAGCAATGGCTCAGGCAGTGGTGTTGAGGATGGATCTCAGGGTATGTTGGTAGTGTCAGGGGGTCTAACTGGAATCCAGGAGGAATAACAGCAGGAGGGGAGTGGAAAGGATGTGACGTTTTTAAAGGAAAAGAATATGGTAGGACTTGATTAATTAACTGGGTTCAGGAGATGGGAGCATTAACAATATGTACTTGAGTTGATGATCAAGTTGAGAAGGGAAAGTGTTCACACAGACGCGCATGAATATACACGCCCAGATGAAGATCTTAGTTTGGAATGTATTGCGTTTAAAATGATGTTTAGCATCTAAGAGGACATGTGATCTATTCAGAGGTCAGCAAACTTTTCCTGTAAAAGGTCAGAAGTAATTGTTTTAGCCTTTGTGGGCCAACTGATTCTGTTGTACTACTCAACTCCTCTGGAAAGCTGCCACAGACTACATGTAAATAAGTGGGCATGGTGTCACACCAATAAACCTTTACCAAAAAATGAGCAGCAAGCTGGATTTGATTTCAAGGCTATATAGTTTGCCAACTTCTGCTCTAGATGATTGGATATACGATACAACCATTTGTTAAAAGGAGAGAGAGCATACATGTCCTTTAAAGATTTTGTTATGTCTTTTGGATGTTGAATGTTTAGTATTCATTGGAAATTTATGCTATCAACTGAAACCTACCTATTTACTCATGCATGCAACATGTTATTGAGAACCAGGTAGGTGCCAAGAATGTTCATATATTATTATGACAATCAGTCCCCACCAGCAACTTTGTGAATGGGCAACTCTTATTCCCATTTTATAAATGAGGAAACTGAGGAAGCCCTCATCAGGCAGTTTGGAACTTATAAACTTTCTTTCTGACTAGGAAGTATAATTAGTCTCTGGGTAGAGGCCTACTACTCAAGGCAAGGCTAGGCTTGAGAGTCTGCATGAGACAGTGTCAAATTTAACATTTGCTTACATGTTGTCAAAGTTTTACATTTGCTTTCAGGGACTTCCCTGGTGGTCCAGTGGCTAAGACTCTGTGCTCCCAATACAGAGCTCTCAGGTTCAGTTCCTGGTCAGGGAACTAGATTCCACATGCCACAACTCAGATCTGGCACAGCCAAATAAATAAATAAATATTTTTTAAAAATTTGCTTTCAATTAATGGTCTTCAGGATAGTTGGACTCTGTGTTCTTGCTAGAGAGAAAGGTCTTAAAATTTTGTGATACCTACAACCTGTCACGATCCGGGAAGTGAAAAAAAACTGAGGGAAGATAATTTAAGGCTCATGAAGCTTGCCCTTTTCTCTAGATTACCTACATTTTTTCCTTTGACCCAGTTGACTGCTAAGTCATTCACAGAATCTATCGTGTATAATTTCAGACAACATCATGATCTCTGTGCTAGGTTTGCTACAAAAAAGTTGTGTAAATTTTGCTCCTGACTTAGCTGAGAGTTTTTATTGAAACATTCCTCCATATATTGCTTCCTATGAGAAAATGATCTCAGAATTTGACATAAGAAAAATCCTTGCCTTCTGAGAAAATATGATTCTGCTCCTCAGTTAAAATGAATTATGCAGCTAATTGTGTTTCCCTTTTTGACTGGGTTTCTAAGACACCCAGAGCCATGACTAAAGTACAAAGATGACAACTGTTGTCATGTACTACCCAACGTTTTCAAGGCCATAGCCTCTTGTTGGTTACTATTTTATTAATTTTATTTTTCCTCCCATAAGCTGCTTCAAATAGTCCTTGGAGAGATGAATATTAAATTTTTTTATGTTAAATTGATTCAGAATCAAAGTCAAGTCTTTCAGCCAATCAAAATAATAACCTAATATCCATTAGACTCAGGAAAAAATGTTGTGAAGGACTTTATGATTAAGGATAAATATTTGCTTTGGTAACTTTTAGAGGATACATGGTTTTTGTTCTATGATGACAAATGATTGCATATCTGCTAAGTGACTTGCCTAAAGGGACTCCTATATGTTGGGCTGGCCAAAAAGTTCATTTGGAATTTTCCTTAAGATATTATGGAAAAACACAAACGAACTTTTTGTCTAACCCAATACTTTAGCCATAACACTAAGGGCTGGGCGAGGACCCAGAACAAGCATGAAGTTTGGAGTTAAAAGATCTAAGGACTCTAGATACTCAAGTGACTTCAAACAAGTCTCACAACCTCAGCTGGATTGTTTTGAATGTCCCTTCAAATGTCACCTTCTAGGAAACGATTGCATACTTGCTGCTGTTTGCCATCCACTCCCTTGCACTGTTCCTCAAGTAAATCTTACTCTTCTAGCAACACTCTAATAAGCATCTGGGCGTCAGGAGCTATATCCAGGCTTGGTTCTATGTCTGTGCTAAACATATCAACATATATATATATATACACACACACACATTATATATATATATATATATATATATATATATATATATTCACTGAGTCATATAAACTACATTTCAAATGGACTTAAGATAGTTCACAAAGATGAATGCAAAAATATAAGATTAAATAAATAAAGAGTAGTTTTATGCAGAGCAAAAAAAATAATTAAGACTAGAAACATGAGAAGGTATGTAGATAGGTAGGTAGGTGGATAGGTAGTAGGAAAGCACCTGGTGAATGAAACCCTAGCACCCATCTGCCTGCAGAGAGCACATTTGGTTTCTGCTCAAACACAAATTGCCTTGGAAACTGAAGCAAATGGAATAAAAGTGTGAAGAAATTTCTTTGTCTTAAATTTAACAAACAGAAAATGGAAACATAGCATGTATTGATTGGGTGTTAAAAATCAGTTGCTGAGTCACTGATCTATAAAGGTGCTTACAGGATGCCGTAAATGGAAATTCCTTCAGTCCAAAAGGGCAGTATGGAAGTTCCACAGATTTGCTACAGTAGAACAAGAAGAAGCGATATTTCCTTTCTGAAGGATTATGTTTCACTGAGGAAAAGTTTTAGTTCTTAACGGCTGCCTATGGCTCCCACAGAATGAGGAGCTTCTTGGAAAGCAAAGCAAATAGTGAGTAGCAGGGAAAGGGAAAAACAAGAAGGAAGCAGGTTGAGGGAATTCAGCAAACAGCGCTTCTTATGAGATTAGTGAGTAATAAGATAATATATGGCCCATTCCTCTTTATGGGGAATATTCTCTGGTGAACTCTTCAAATGGAAAATTCTCAAATACTGTAATGCACTGATATGAAAGATTTATGTAGCAAGAAGCCAGAACAGATAGCAGAAGAAATTTGAAGCTATGAAGGTTGGCAGTCCTGCCATTAATACTTCATTCATTTAACAAATATTTATAGAGTCATTACCATGTACTAGACACTGTGCCAATCACTTGAGGGAATGGGGGCAAGGGAGATAATGATGAGTAATACATCATATCTGTCTTTAGAAGCATGCATCCTAATGGGAGAGCTGGCATAAGAGAATTCTTATTAATGCATTAAAGGTATTTATTGAGCATCTATTATGTACTAAGGCTAGTGCCAGATACTGCAACAAACTAGAATGAACACAATCTGTACTGAAATGCTAAAGTAGAAAAGTGCTATCAGAAGTGTTTTTTGTTTTTCTTTTTTGGTCTCAGCAGAGAATTAACACAAAGACCGCTGATAATTGAAGAGATTAAATGGAATTAGACAGGGTCCATGTAGACATGCAGCAAAGCATCAGGAAGTGAATCAGGTCAGAACTTAGAGCCATTTCTTTCTTGAGCTATTTCTTGGTATACTTCTCATGAATAACTATTTAATTTTATATAAACATAAGATTTTCTTAGTTCTGAACACTGAGATTGTTGGCGCCCTAAAATAGTGACCTCATACCTTATCTAGTGGCAGAGTCTGAATGAATGATCTGAGTCTCCAGAAGAGAATCCAGAGGTAGCAGGTACTCCGTGTATGGTGCAATACCTTCTGCCCCATGGCCAAGGCAGGCATCACTAATAGATCACAACAGTTTTTCCTGCTATGCCAGGTGATCAGGGGTGGTCTTGGCACATAAAGATGAAGTTTTTTGCCCTCTGAATGCCCTTTAGCCCTTGGGATTTTCCTGGACACTTAATACTATGAGAAACAACTGAATACTTGAGTTTCTTCTGGTCTCTCTCTCTCTGTGTCTTTATTGTTTTTTCTCTCTCTGTCTTGCCCACACATTATGCTATGTGCTTACATACATATTTTAGGTAATACTCACAGTAATCCAGTCAGGTAGGTGCTATTACTATCTCCTGAAACTAACTTGCCTGAGGTCTCACCAGTAGTAAGTAGTGAAAAGTGAATTCAAATCCATACCGTGAGCCTAATCCCGGAGCTGAAGCTTGTTCCTGCCTGCAGAATCAGAAATGGGAGGCCGTCTCTCCCAGGAAGTAGGGCTCTTCTTGTCAATGGAAAATTCACTCCTTGTTTTCTAAACCTGAAGGCATCATCTGTATTTCCAGAAGAAAAGGCAGAGTTGGATGACCCCTCAATCTCCAGTTGAGTTCAGTCTCTCAGTCGTGTCTGACCCTTTGTGACCCCATGGACTGCAGCACACCAGGTTTTCCTCAGTTCAGTTCAGTTCAGTCACTCAGTCGTGTCTGACCCTTTGTGATCCCATGAATTGCAGCACCCCAGGCCTCCCTGTCCATCACCATCTCCCAGAGTTCACTCAAACTCATGTCCATCGAGTTGGTGAGGCCATCCAGCCATCTCATCCTCTGTCGTCCCCTTTTCCTCCTGCCCCCAATCCTTCCCAGCATCAGAGTCTTTTCCAATGAGTCAACTCTTCACATGAGGTGGCCAAAGTACTGGACTTTCAGCTTTAGCATCATTCCTTCCAAAGAACTCCCAGGGCTGATCTCCTTTAGAATGGATGGGTTGGATCTCCTTGCAGTCCAAGGGACTCTCAAGAGTCTTCTCCAACACCACAGTTCAAAAGCATCAATTCTTCGGAGTTCAGCTTTCTTCACAGTCCAACTCTCACATCCATACATGACCACAGGAAAAACCATAGCCTTGACTAGAGGACCTTTGTTGGCAAAGTAATATCTCTGCTTTTCAATATGCTGTCTATGTTGGTCATAACTTTCCTTCCAAGGAGTAAGTGTCTTTTAATGTAATGGTTGCAGTCACCATCTGCAGTGATTTTGGAGCCCTCAAAAATAAAGTCTGACACTGTTTCCCCACAGGTTTTCCTATTCTTCACCAACTCCTGGAGCTTGCTCAAACTCATGTCCATCAAGTCCAAGATGCTTTTAACCACCACACTTTCTCTCCAGGATATGGTAAACTTCTTAGGAATAATTTGGAGTAACTGTGATTTTCCCCCACACATAAATGAAACACACTGTTATCACTAAAAAAATATAACAAAACTCTTCCATTTGAAATCTGTGAATAAAAACATAATATCAAATATACATATGTAAATGCAAACATATACATATAAGACAAAAATAAAACACCTTTCCAAAACAACAAACCCATCCAGCCATCTCATCCTCTGTCATCCCCTTCTCCTCCCGCCTTCAACCTTTCCCAGCATCAGGGTCTTTTCCAATGTGTCAGTTTTTCACATCAGGTGGCCAAAGTATTAGAGTTTCAGCTTCAGCATCAGTCCTTCCAATGAATATTCAGGACTGATCTCCCTTAGGATGGACAGGTTGGATCTCCTTCCTGTCCAAGGAACTCTCAAGAGTCTTCTCCAACACCACAGTTCAAAAGCATCAATTCTTCAGCACTCAGCTTTCTTTATAGTCCAACTCTCACATCCATATGTGACTACTGGAAACACCATAGCCTTGACTAGATGGATCTTTGTTGGTAAAGTAATGTCTCTGCTTTTTAATATGGTTTCTAGGTTGGTCATAGCTTTTCTTCCAAGGAGCGAGCATCTTTTAATTTCATGGTTGAAGTTACCATCTGCAGTGATTTTGGAGCCCCCCAAAATAAAGTCTCTCACTGTTTCCATTGTTTCCCCATCTATTTCCCATGAAGTGATGCCATGATCCTAGTTTTCTGAATATTGAGCTTTAAGCCAACTTTTTCACTTTCCTCTTTCACTTTCATCAAGAGGCTCTTTAGTTCTTTGCTTTCTACAAAAGGGTGGTATCATCGGTGTATCTGAGGTTATTGATATTTCTCCCGGCAATCTTGATTCCAGCTTGTGCTTCACCCAGTCAAACATCTCATGTTCC
The DNA here is from genome assembly GCF_023091745.1 of Budorcas taxicolor. Taxonomy (NCBI): domain Eukaryota; kingdom Metazoa; phylum Chordata; class Mammalia; order Artiodactyla; family Bovidae; genus Budorcas; species Budorcas taxicolor. The sequence goes on from NC_068914.1 coordinate 27,814,399, forward strand.
TGCTTCTTAACCAGACAAAGGAGGAAATAAGATGAGAGGCCCAAGTATCTGTGCCTGCATCCACACTTCCCCACTGCTCCCCCTCCCCCCAACCCCCAGTGTCAGTGACCATTACATGGAAGCAACAGCTGATATAAAAGAGTTGGCCTAGAGGAAATGGATTAAGTGCTTGGAACACTAATGTCTTTATCTTTTTTATGGGGAAGCTGATTTGAATTCCATTTCTCATTCTGCCCCATACTCATTTTTTGGGTAAAACAGATTAAGAGGACAAGGTAGGCATTAGAAAAGAGAAACAAGAGACAAGGACTTAGAGAATCATAATTCCTGCCAAATCAAGAGTTGAGTTTTAAGGAGAAAACCTCATTTTCTGAATAAATATTCACAGAACTCAGATGCAGATTGAATAAGAAGTATAGGAAATAAAGCTCTTTCTATATGGTAAATACTTCTTTTAAAATATAAATTTTATTTGTTCATGGCTGCACTGAGTCTGCATTGCTGTGCATGGGCTTTCTCTAGTTGTGGTGAGTGGGGGCCACTCTTTGATGCTGTGCAACAGCTTCGCCTTGCAGTGGCTTCTCTCGTTGCAGAGCACGGGCTCCATAGTGTGTGGGCTTGGTAGTTGTGGCACACAGATTGCTTCGCCCTCCAGCATGTGGAATCTTCCCGTGTTCCCCACAATGGCAGGCAGACTCTCAAGCATAGGGCCATGAGGGAAGTCCATCCTACTTCTTTAAGTGTTTTTCATGGGTTAAAATATTTGCAAAACCTGTAAAGTTGACATTACTCTTTTTTCTTTTATAGGTTGCGGAAAGTGAGGATCAGAGAATTTAAGACACTTGCTCACGATGACACAGCTATAAATGGTCAATCCAGGAGTCAAACCATGGTCCTTAACCCCTAAAGCTCTTAATCAATTTAGTACATCCATGTGAAAATGGTATAAACTATCAAGCACCAAAGCCCAAAGATACTATGAAGTTAGTGAAGCTTAAGCTTCAGGGGTCCTTTCTAAGACCCTGGGAAACACCCCAGTAGTTTTTTTGTTCATAATTTTATATTCATTTATGTACAGAGGCTGTCTTCAATTATATAAGCTTTGGGCCACACAAAACTTGAATCTGCATGGAAGCACCCTATCATTCTAGAGTAGACTATCTCATCATCCTTCCATTCTCATCTCCCACCAGCCCACAGAAGGTCTAGTACAGCATTCTCTCCTCTTGGGTATTAGTCATCATCCAAATTCCCAGTGTTTTCCTCCTCTGGAATCTCATTTTTTGAGACAGCAAGTTGTGTTGGGTGCTGACAGTTTCCAGCCACTCAATAAAGAGTATTAATCTTTTTTTCTGGCATCTCATATACGACATTGCCAATGGTGTGTTTGTAACTCCTTGTGAGAACGGCCAGTCTTCTAATTATAGTAAATTTAGTCAAGGAAAAGGGCCCAGATTTTAAACAAACATCCATTAATTCTGCATTTGCATGTCATGCTCTGAAATCATCTTTTTCTGAGTCACGGATTATCTATTTAGATCAAGCCACAAAAAGCATCGTGTTTTGTTAATTTGGGGCCTTAGGGAAGGGTAAAAGAATTCTAGTCAAATATCCTAAGAGATTCTGTCCTCTTCAAAGTAAAACATCTTGGTAAATCATTAATCGTTCTTGAGTGACTACACATTTAGGACAAGCATATATTTATGCTAAGTGAACTACATTTCCAGAACCACAACAATGTAGAATATACAATTCTTGAAAGAGTCAGCGAGCCCTGGAGAACACTGAAGTAAGGTAAAACTTGATTTGGAAATTAATTTGGTCCATATGATTATTGGGACAAGACTTATAAAACTACTTCTGTTTTTTTAGTTTTTAAAAATGTATGTATCTTTAGCTGTGCTGGGTCTTTGTGGCTGCCCTCAGGCTTTCTCTCACGGTGAGTGGGTGCTGCTGTCTAGCTGCGGGGCACAGGCTTCCCCTGTAGGGCTTCTCTTGTTTGGAACACGGGCTCTAGAGCACCGGCTCAGGAGTTGTAGCACGCAGGCTCAGTTGCTCTGTGGCGTGTGGGATCCTCCTGGACCAGTGATCAAACCTGTGTTCCCTGCATTGGCAGGCAGATTCTTAACCATGGGGCCACAAGGGAAGTCCCAATAATTAAAGACATGTATATGTATAAAACAAACCCAGGTATGTGGAAGAGAGTATTAATTTAGGCAAGAGCACTATAACTAACAATCTGTAGTGGTAACTAACAATGGTGCTGATGATGAGGCTGATAATGATAAAAGTTAGCATGATTAATTATTCACTATGTCAGGTACTGTGCTGAGCACTTTAATGCATCATCCCATTTAATCCTCCTGAGTCTACCATCATCACCATTTTCCAGATGAGGACACTGAGTCCCAGAAATGTCGAGTGGCTTGCCAACATCATTTGATAAGTTATGGGCTTGGGATCTGAGCAAGGTCTGTCTCATAGCAGAACCCAAGTTCTTAGACACTTTTCCAGCTATTTTATCTTTTGGGGCTCAGTTTCCTAATTTGCAAAATGAGGGGCTTGACCTCCCTAATCTCTGCTGTTTCTTCCAGCTCTACAGCTCTAAGATGCTACGATTTCAAGTTGCCATCCTCTGACAGCAAAAGAATGCTTGTTTTTTCTTTTTTCTTTACTAATATGTTTGTTTATCAAATTGATCTCTACTGGCTCAGGGTAATTAAAACCCCACAGCTCTTACATTCCCCAAATAAACACAGGCATGCACATCCAGCATCCCTCACAGCACCACACATGGCATCTTACATGAAAACCAAGAGTAGATGGAAAGTAGCAAGCTGTGCAAACAGAGGAGTAAATATCTGTGTACCCCAGCCCAATGTACTGGAAGTTTCTGCTTATTTGCTGACAGCACCAAGTGCTGACCTGGCCAGGGCTCCCATAAACAACTTCAGATGTTCAGTTGGCAAAGCGTAATATTCATGATTCTAATATTGATGATAACCAGGTGGCACTAGTGGTAAAGAATTTGCCTGCCTATGCAGGAGATGCAAGAGCCACGGGTTCGATCCCTGGGTCGAGGAAGAGTGCATGGAGGAGGAAATGGCAACTCACTTCACTATTCCTATCTGGGAAATCCCATAGACAGAGGAACCTGGCGGGCTACAGTCTATGGGGTCACAAAGAGTCAGACATGCCTGAACAACTGAGCACAGCGCAGCATGCAATAAAGTGGTGGGTTTAGAAATGCAGCATATTGTTCAGCAGCTTGTGATCCAGGTAACCATTTATTAGGTCCAGAATAACAGAATTAACAATATGAAAAAAATGGTCAGGCCTTCCAGATTAAGAAACTCTCATGGCAGTGTTCGTGGTGCACAACCTTAGTTACCATGGGAATCGAGATGTAGAATGTTCCAAGTTCTTGTCATTTCTGGACTTTGAGTATTTGTTTACCTTTTGTCTAAGGTTACATTCCTGAATGGAGGCAGGAGCAGAACAGGATTTCCTACAAAGAGTATGGATGACGGTTCTCTAAGTATAGTCTATTAGGACTGGGGAGAGGACCTTTTGTTTGTTTCACAGGAGCTGATGTGTACTTCCCTTGCTGGCTTAGCTCTTGGACTATTAAGATAAAGTGTGTGAAGCCTTGCCCTCAGGAGCTTGTAGCATGGGTGAGAAGATGTACATAAAAATCTATTTGTATGCTTACTGGGTACATACTTCTTTCTCTGTCTTATGTTCATGAGAAGATGGCATTGGATCTAGGCCTTAAAGAATAACAATTTAAACATACAGACAATGGGATGAGAGTGGAGAGGACAAAAAGGTAGGAAGAGAGGTTAGGTGAGGGAAGATAAACAACAGACTGGACCTATAACAAGCCTGTCTGTGTTTTTCTATTACAGCATCATTACATAGTTGTCATTGTGGTATTATTTGTTGACTGCCTCCCTCAACTGGATGGTAAGCTCCTTGAAAGCAGGGACAAGGAACAAATCTGTTTTATTCACTGGCACATCTCCAGGGCCTATGACCCTGTCAGATCATTAGAAGGGGCTCAGTAGAAATGTATACCAAATAGAAAGGAAGACAAATGTGTAACAGGACTGACCCAGAGTGGAGGCACACGCAGAACCCTTAGATCAAAGACATATGGTAATTCAGTTGTCCAGAACACCAGACAAGATTAAAAAAAAAAAAAAAGTCAGAGCCTTACCTTGGTGTGGTCATAATGCTGGCTAGGCAAAGAAAAAGAATTAAAGAGAAAAACAAGCAGACATTAAGGCTAGAAACAGGGACCAGAATGGGGGACAATCTAATTAATTTCATCAAATATGGGTCAACGATGAGCCAGGCATTATGGAGGTCAAGATGAACTTCAACAGTGTTTCAAAGAAAGAAGATTATGTCTTTTAGGTAAATAATAGCTTCATAGTACAGGCAATGTTTCAAGTAGAACTTGAACGATAGATAGGATTTTCTTCTAGAATGGAAATAGAGAAAAGAAGGACATTCCAAAAAAAAAAATATTAGAGATGAGAAGAGAAAAAGCATTTATGAAGAACCAAACTGTGTGTCCAGTATTAAGTATTATACTTAAGTATAAAGGAGATCAGCCCTTGGTGTTCTTTGGGAGGAATGATGCTAAAGCTGGAACTCCAGTACTTTGGCCACCTCATGGGAAGAGTTGACTCATTGGAAAAGACTCTGATGCTGGGAGGGATTGGAGGCAGGAGGAAAAGGGGATGGCAGAGGATGAGATGGCTGGATGGCATCACCGACTCGATGGACGTGAGTTTGAGTGAACTCTGGGAGTTGGTGATGGACAGGGAGGCCTGGCATGCTGCAATTCATGGGGTTGCAAAGAGTCAGACATGACTGAGTGGCTGAACTGAACTGAACTGATACTTAAATCTTATCTATTCTTTGCTGTACCAAATAGGGTAAGATTATAACTGAGCAAACTGATGTTCCCAGTAGAGCTGTGACTTGAGTCAATGTCTATCTGACTTAAACCTGGTAAATGATGATAATAATATGTAACATTTAGTGTGTCGTCTTCCTTATCCTCTTGGGAAACCCCATCTTTCATGAGTCAGGCCAAACATCACTTCCCTGATAATTTTACCTGTAAGCCTCTGCACTGAGTGTTCTGTAGATACCCTAATTAAAGTAGCTGTCTCACTGTATTGCAATTGTCTGATTATATCTATTTAAGACACATCAGATGGTGAACTTGATATGGTGAGGGACTGGATGTATCTGCCACCTTCTATAGATGTGCTTTAAGTGGCACTTCTTTGTATAATCAAATTTTGAACTCACCATCAGACGAGCAGAGTCTAAAATAAATGGCTGTGTGCTAGCTGCAAGGGAGGCTGGTAAAGTGAGTTTCTATCATCAGTTTTGTGGTGAAATGGACTAAGGTGGTAGAGAATCTCCCAATATACATGTGGTATTCGGATGAACTAAACATTCAAAAAAATAAAAATACAGAAGTCTACCAGAGAAGGCAAAGTTGTTAAATCATTCCCTGATGTACTTTTGAATAAAAAATAAATAAATCCTGGTTTGGCTATGGGTTATGGATAAAGAAAGAATGGGAGAAATGTCAAAGGAATGACCATCCTCACAAAGACCCAGGTAAGCCGGCTACATGGGCAGGGGCAGCAGGTTGCAGAGTTGACCCCCTGAGTTCAGTGTTCACATCACTGGTGGGATACCAGTGATTTTAAGGGTTCATGAATTTTAAAAGTTTTAAATAGTTTTTTAAATGTGATGTATATTGGACAAAAATAATTAGCACATCAAAGCTGTGAGTTCACAGCTGGTATTGTTTAGGAAAAAGGTTAAGTTAGGTTCAGTTTAAAAGGACCAGTTCAATATTAGAAGCATTAAATAAATAATACAGCAGGGGGCATGGAGCTGTGGCATGGTTTCTGAAGGTAGCAGAGGAACAGCTATAGTCTGGGAAAGCTCCCACATGGAGGTGGGGACAGGGCTTTACTCACTGCCTACATGACTTTATCTCAGTGGGTCTCAACCTCATACATTAAAGGAATATGAGAAACCTCAAAACAGGGCCAACATGAGACCTCTTGTGGGGTCTTCATTTGGTTTGCCATGCTTGCCGAGACTGCTTGTGAATTTTAGAGAATTGAATCTGTTCATCTTCCTCAGTCATTCATGTCTGGGAAATGTCAGACCCCCAAGTTATCAATCTTTAAATGTCGATCTGTATCTGAGTGGCCTTTGGGGGAGGCATCTTCATGGGCAGGTGTGTTTTTGGATTTGATGAATGATTTACACCCAAATTTTAGAACTTCCATGGTGGTCCAGTGGTTAAGAATCTGCCTTGTAATGCAGGGGATGCAGGTTGGATCCTCAGTCAAGGAACTAGGATCCCACATGCCACAGGTCAACTAAGCCCATGCAGAGCAACTACTGACCCCACACACCACAACTAAGTGAGGTCGTGCACTGCGACAAAAGATCCCGCATGATGCAACGAAGGCCCTGCAGCCAAGACCTGATGCAGCCAAAATTAAAAACAGAAAGCCCTGCAAATTTTGATTTGCTCTAGATATGGATCTGCTCTCTGGCTCATTAGCATCCTCCAGCTTTCTCATCTGTAAATCCTTCCCTTGAGTTACTGGCCACTCATCCTCAGTTTGTGCATTGACTTGGTTCTGTGCAGGCCCAGAGTTCAGCTGCCAGTCTAGCTCACCAGAGGTCCATGGTGGAGGTGGAAACAAAGTTCCTGAGAATGACATTAATCTGCTTATAGAAGTTCAGCTCTAAGGAAGCTGCATTACCTTTTTTAATGGCTTCCCCTCCCTATCATTTAATTCCTTTGGGACTTTTATGTTTCAATAAGACCTGCTACTTCAGGAAGCAAGAGAGGAAAGAAGTAAATCCAGATTGGAAGAATAACGCGGATGGATACTGTGGAGCACCTGACATTGGTTACAATAGTGGAGCAGCTTCAGCGTGGGGAGACTCTGGCTGAAAACGAAGTTGTAGCCGTGAAGATGGGCTTCCCTGGTGGCTCAGATGGTAAAGAATCTGCCAGCAATTCAAGAGACCTGGGTTGGATCTCTGGGTTGGGAAGATCCCCTGGAGAAGAAAACGGCTACCCACTCCACTATTCTTGCCTGGAGAAACCCGAAGGACAGAGGAGCCTGGCAGGGTCCATGGGGTCTAAAACAGTCGGACACGACTGAGCGACTAAGCAGAGCACAACAGAGCTGCAGCAGTGAGGATGGCCTAGAGTCACTGCGCTGTTGTGAGGCAGTAGCTGAAATTGTTTCATACTTGGATATGTGCATAAGAGAGAAACATACAGTTGCCTTAAATGAAGGATCTTTTTAGATCTTACATTTGGATTACACTAGGAGGGGCTTTTGACTCTACTAGTTAAGCTGGGTGGACTCTCAAAGATAGTGGGGCTAAAGATTATACCCTTAGTAAGTTAGTAATTGATTGTATGGTTGATGGTATTACTGCTCACCAAATGTTCCAGTTTCCTTGTGGTGCATTTTCTGTGGGGCTTTCCTGATGGCTCAGCAGTAAAGAATCTGCATGTAATGTGGGAGACAGGGGTTCAATCCCTGCGTCAGAAAGATCCCCTGGAGAAGGAAATGGCAACCCACTCTAGTATTCTTGCCTGGGAAATCCCAAGGACAGAGGAGCCTGGCGGTCTACAGTCCATGGGGTCTCAAAAGAGTAGGACACAACTTAGCAACTTAAATAACAACAAACTTTTTCTGCAAGGCAGTTATACATTTCTACCGTGTTAAATATGCAAGTGGCCAGGATGCTTTAGCTAATGAAATATGGGTCAGAATGATGCATAATTCCTAGGCAAAGGCTTTAACAGCCAGCAGTGTTTGTTTTTTTTCTTCTCTTTTTCCTCTGTCCCAAAGGCTAGCAATGTTCCAGGTTGGGTTCCAGAGAAAAAGGGACTTGGAGCAAAGGCATAGCAGACCTTCAGAGGATATGCAATGAATTCAAGAAGTCAATCTTTGTTCTTGTAAACCACTAAGACTGGTGTTGTGTGTCAATGGCAGGACAATCTAGCCCATCCTGGCTTATGAGTTAGTAATGATAATAACCCCAGTAATAAGACAATTGCCCTTTTTGAGCACTTGTGTGTACGCATGCTCAGTCACTCAGTTGTGTCTGACTCTTTGCGACTCTATGGACTGTAGCCCAGCAGATTCCTCTGTCTATGGAGTTTTCCAGGCAAGACTACTGGAGTGGGTTGCCATTTCCTATTCCATTTCCTACGCCAAACCCTGAGCTAAGCATTTTATATACTCCATCTCATTTAAGTTGGTAACAACCTTGTAAGGTAGATTATTTCCTCAGTTTACAGATGAGGAAGTTGAAACTCAAGAGGGCTAAAAAGGTTTCTTGTGGGTGCACCATGAGTGTATGGTCAGGATTTGAATGAGCCCTTGCTATTAGCTGCTTTACTTTATTATACATCCGGATTCCAGTAACTGTTGTTAAGCTGTTGTCCCATGTAAGAGCCAAAGGTTCAGATACTCTGATCCATTGGATATGGGTCCTTATAGGGAACTTTTACTGTGTGGATAACAACAAACTGTGAAAAATTCTTAAAGAGATGGGCATACCAGACCACTTTACCTGCTTCCTGAGAAACCTATATGCAGGTCAAGAAGCAACAGTTATAACCAGACATGGAACAATGGACTGGTTACAAATTGGAAAAGGAGTACACCAAGGCTGTATATTGTCACTGTCTTATGCAATTTATATGCAGAATACATCATGCAAAATGCTGGGCTGGATGAAGCACAAACTGGAATCAAGATTGCCGGGAGAAATATCAATAACCTCAGATATGCAGATGACACCACCCTTATGGCAGAGAGTAAAGAGGAGCTAAAGATCCTCTTGATGAAAGTGAAAGAGGAGAGTGAAAAAGTTGGCTTAAACCTCAACATTCAGAAAACTAAGATCATGGCATCTGGTCCCATCACTTCATGGCAAATAGATGTGGAAAAAATGGAAACAGTGACAGGCTTTACTTTCTTGGGCTCCAAAATCACTGCAGATGGTGACTGCTGTCATGAAATTAAAAGGCCCTTGCTCCTTGAAAGCAAAGCTATGACAATCCTAGACAGCATATTAAAAAGCAGAGACATTACTTTGCCTACAAAGGTCCATAAAGTCAAAGCTATGATTTTTCCAGTAGTCATGTATGAATGTGAGAACTGGACCAGAAAGAAGGCTGAGCGCCAAAGAATTGATGCTTTTGAGCTGTGGTGTTGTAGAAGACTCTTGAGAGTCCCTTGGACTGCAAAGAGATCCAACCAGTCGATCCTAAAGAAAATCAGTCCTGAATATTCATTGGAGGGACTTATTCTGAAGCTGAAGCACCATTACTTTGGCCACCTGATGCGAAGAACTGACTTGGGAAAGACCCTGATGCTGGGAAAGGTTGAAGGCAGGAGGAGAAGGGGACGACAGAGGATGAGATGTTTGGATGGCATCACAGACTCGATGGACATGAGTTTGAGCAAGCTCTGGGAGACGGTGAAGGACAGGGAAGCCTGGCGTGCTGCAGTCCATGGGTCACGAAGAGTCAGACACGACTGAGCAGCTGAACAACAACAACAGGGAGCAAACTTACAAAAGCAAGGCATGGTCTCCCATAATCTGGGGGACAAAATATGAAAATGTAGCTAATCAATTGCTTATAATTTATAAAACCTATTATTTATCATATAAGAGAAGAGTCATACGTAATGATTTTCCATTGTAAAACATGCCCTACACCCATAGAAATAACCCAATAATTATACCACCTTGATAGTATGTTGGAATCTATATAAAGTTATATAAAGAGCACAAATATTTACCACCAAAATTCCACTGTGCAGGAAATTTGGGGGGAATATTTGGAGAGACTATTTAATATATAAATATACTACATATGTGTGCTTTCCTGGTGGCTCAGTGGTAAAATTTCCGCCTGCCACTGCAGGAGATGCAGATTCGATCACTGGGTCAGGAAGATCCGCTGGAGGAGGGAATGGCAACCCACTCCAGTATTCTTGCTGGGAGAATCTAACGGGCTGAAGAGCCTGATGGGCTATAGTCCATGGGATTGCAAAGAGTTGGACACAAATGAGTGACTAAACAACAACAACTACATGTGTATGTTTACAAACACTTTAAATTACATCATTTATATGTACATGCTGCTGCTGCTGCTGCTGCTAAGTCGCTTCAGTCATGTCCAACTCTGTGCGACCCCATAGACGGCAGCCAACCAGGCTCCACCATCCCTGGGATTCTCCAGGCAAGAACACTGGAGTGGGTTGCCACTGCCTTCTCCAATGCATGAAAGTGAAAAGTGAAAGTGAAGTCACTCAGTCGTGTCTGACTCTCAGCAACCCCATGGACTGCAGCCTTCCAGGCTCCTCTGTCCACGGGATTTTCCAGGCAAGAGTACTGGAGTGGGGTGCCATTGCCTCCTCCATTATATGTACATATATATTTATAAATACACATATATGTGTACATATCTATTTATCTATATATAATATGCTTTAGAAATAATGGTCTGGTTGACTCACATTTGAACCACAATATATTGTGCCTTAAAGCCTAGTTATTAGATAATTATAGGCCAAAAATACTCTTGGTACAGTATGCAACATTACACACAGTAAGGTTTAACAAACTACTGACGACCAACTAAATTAATAAGATATGACAAAACCACAGCCATTTGCAATTAAAAAACAAGAATAGCAGCAATTTGAAAAGCACAATCAACCAACTCAAGACCACATGGATAATACACTGACAAAAAAGGATCCTTCTCGACACTTGTGGGAATTCCATCCAAGTGAATGTGAGCTTGTGGTGGAGCTTGCACTATTGCCAAGCATTGTGTGGGAGCCAGAATTGTTAGCAGAGTAATGAATTAGCAGCCTCAATAAACTTATAATGTACTAAATTGAATCTATGAAGACTAAAATTTAGTGACCCCCTTATGCCTACAAATTAAATCACGATCAGTTTTCATCCATTGAAATGGCAACTGATCAACAAATTTCATTGGTCACAGTTTAATAATCACTGTTCCAAGATGTCTGGTCAACCAGTTGCCCAGCTTTTTTCTATTTTGACCTTCTCTTTTGATAGATCTTCTCGCAGATGCTTCTGTACTTGAGAGCCCATGCATCTGCTTCCTATGTATTTTCAAAAATCTTTGGGGATCTACTGCTCACCTCTGAGAACACATTTGTTTTGCCAGGTGCTTTAGTGCTGAGAGAGAAGTGCCTTGTGTTGAGGGCTTGCATGGTTCGTCCTGACCCAGTGGTTAGCATCACATTTCCTAAGGCTGAAAGAATGCCAGCCCCTTCGTGGACCATACCTCCAACCTGCTCCATAGGTACAGGGCGAAGGAAGGAAAGGGTGCTTCAGACCTTGGTGGAGAAATGTTTTTTGGATTCCTAGCTGCAACAGCCAGGCTAAAAGCCTTTGTGTGACTTTTCCCCAGGGCTCTTTCTGGACCACGATCCAGGTAATTTTGCAGGCTTCCCCATTCCCTCTCCCCTACTCTTACACCCCGGTACCCCTTCTTGATCCCAAGCAGAGGTGAAGGGTAATGGCTGACTTGGTTTCTGCTCCAATGAACACTGAACAACTGAAGATGTCATTTTCTAAGATTCAAGTTTGATGATTCTTAGTTTGAATCCTGCTGGTACAGCTGCCTGTATATTTTCTCAGCATATATATTACTACTTAGGATACTCTGTGTTACGTGTGGAGTCATGTCCCCCAGAACAAAAATATTGAAGTCCTAACTCCCTGGGACCTCAGATTGTGATCTTATTTGGAGATAGGGACTTCACAAAGGCGATCAGATTAAATGAGGTCACTAGGATAGGATCCAGTCCACTATGATTGATGTAATTTTACAAGGGGAAATTTATACCCAGAGACAGACATGTCCAAAGGGAAGATCATCGGAGACACAGGGAGGGCATTATCTACAAGTCTAGGAATGCTCAGGGCCACCAGACGCTAGGAGACAGGCAAGGAACAGACTCTCCCTCACACCCGTAGGAAGGAATCAACCCTGACAATACCTTGAGTTGGAACTTTTAGCCTCCAAAACTGTGAGACAACACACTTCTGTTGGTTAAGCCACCCAGTTACAGCAGCCCCAGGAAACTAATACACCATGTAACTTTGCCAGTGGTATTAATTCATTAAAATTTAATTCAATTTAACAAGTGCCTGTAAATAAATTCAGGAAGAGGTGGTGATATCCGATAATGGCTTAATGTGCTTCTCCCTCCCCCAGCTCTCCGAATCTCCTCTTCCCCACTGCGACCTATGCCCTGTTTATCCTCCCATCCTCTCTCTGTCCCTAAATCCCCTCCATATCCTCAGTTCCCCCTCTGCCAGCTTAGACTCCCTGGCCATCATTAGAAGCATTTTCTTGCATTTTATCGGCTACCTCACCCTCTCTCTCTGCACTTTTCTGGAAAACCTTGACCTTGATTAAATCCCATTCTGCCTTGACACAAACAATTAAATGTGGCTGGGAAAACACACCCGTTGAACAATAACACTTTAATGAACAGCCGCTAACCTGGGTTACCTGTCTAGCCCTTCATTCTCTCTACAAAGGACTATTTAACTACTACTTCCCCTCCTCAAAATTCTGGTATCTTCTCCTTTCCCCTTCCACTCTTCACTCTCAAAAAGTGACCTTGCTTCTTGTTTGACAGAGAAGCAATGAAAAGAAGACGTCTAAACATTCCAATTTCCACATCTCCCCAAACTTATGCTGTTGCCCTGATTGGCCTCCCTTTACCGTGAGTGGGCCATCCAAGCACCTATCTCAAGCCAGCCCTCCTCCTGGGTGCCAGACTTCAGCTCTTCTCCCTGTGGTGGCCTCCTTCTCTCCTGCATCATCAATGTTCCCTGTTTACTCATCTACTGGATATTTCCCATCAGCATACAAACACGCTGGGAGTCTTCACATTAAAAAAAAAAAAAAGAACTTCTCCCCACACATACCTCTTCCAGCTGCCTCTCCATTTCTCAGATCTTACTTATGGAAAAACCATTGAGCAAATTGTCTTTAGCTTCTCCTCTAATTTCTCTCCTGTTATTGTCTCTTGAAGTCACTCCAGTCAGTCTTTTGTTGCACAGGATTGTCACAAGACTAATCCTGTGATGGTGCAAAGACTTCCAAGTCAGTAAGTCCATTGGAAAATTTTCAGTCCTCATCTTGCTTGACTTACTGGAAGTAGTATACATGCCACAATGATTACTTCCTTCTCATTGAAATATTCTTTCTTTCAGTTCAGTTCAGTTCAGTCACTCAGTTGTGTCTGACTCTTTGCGACCCCATGAACTGCAGCACGCCAGGCCTCCCTGTCCATCACCAACTCCCAGAGTCCACTCGAACCCATGTCCATTGAGTCGGTGATGCCATCCAATCGTCTCATCCTCTGTCATCCCCTTCTCCTCCTGCCCTCAATCTTTCTTTCTTTGGAAATAATCTATTGCCCCCTCCCCCAATGTCCTTTAATGCTTTCTCCTCATTTCCCAAACTCAACATGTTGGCATATCCCAGGACTCAGTCCACATTGAATTTCTTATCTTCTGTATTTGCTTCCATTCCCTAGATGATACCATTCCATCTCATGCTTCAAATATCTAAGTGATCATCATCTCAACTTTATTTTTCAATTTTTCTCTCTCCCTAAACTACAGACTGAGACGCCCACCTGATACTTCCACTTAGATGTCTAACAGATCTCAAGTTTAGTATATATCCCTGGGTTGGGAAGATCCCCTGGAGGATATGGCTATCCACTCCAGTATTCTTGCCTGAGAAATCCCTTGGACAGAGGAGCCTGATGGGTTATAGTCTATGGGGCTGCAAAGAGTTGGACATGACTGAGTGACTGAATACACACCCATATACACTTTGGCCATGCAGTATGGCATGTAGGATCTTAGCTCCCTGATCAGAAATTGAGTGTGGAGTCTTAACCCCTGAACCACCAGGGAAGTTCCTAGATCTCAAGTTTTTAACATAAGCAAAATTAATTTGTAATTTTTTCTTCCAGCAATAGCCTTAGTAAAGTTTTTCTTCCAGCAATCAGTTCAATTCAATCACTCAGTCGTGTCCAGCTCTTTGCAACATCATGGACTGCATCACACCAGGCTTTGCTGTCCATCACCAACTCCCAGAGCTTACTCAAACTCATGTCCATCACGTCAGCGATGCCATCAAACCATCTCATCCTCTGTCATCCGCTTCTCCTCCCGCCTTCAATCTTTCCTAGCATCAGGGTCTTTTCCAAATGAGTCAGTTCTCCGCATCAGGTGGCCAAAGTATTGGAGTTTCAGCTTCAGTATCAGTCCATCCAAAGAATATTCAGGACTGATTTCCTTAGGTTTGACTGGTTGGATCTCCTTGCAGTTCAAGTGACTCTCAAGAGTCTTCTCCAAAACCACAGTTCAAAAGCATCGATTCTTTGGTGCTCAGCTTTCTTTATAGTCCAGCTCTCACATCCATACATGACTACTGGAAAAACCATAGCTTTGACTAGATGGACCTTTGTTGGTAAAGTAACGTCTCTGCTTTTTAATATGCTATCTAGGTTGGTCATAACTTTTCTTCCACATAGCAAGCATCTTTTAATTTCATGGCAGCAGTCACCATCTGCAGTGATTTTGGAGCCCCCCCCACCCCCGCCCCCCGGCCAAATAAAGTCTCTCACTGTTTCCAGTGTTTCCCTATCTATTTGCCATGAAGTGATGGGACCGGATGCCATGATCTTAGTTTTCTGAATGTTAAGTTTTAAGCCAACTTTTTCACTCTCCTCTTTCACTTTCATCAAGGGGCTTTTTAATTCTTCTCCTTCCATAAGAGTGGTGTCACCTGCATATCTGAGATTACTGATATTTCTCCTGGCAATCTTGATTCCAGCTTGTACTTCATTCAGCCAACATTTCACATTATATTCTCTGCATATAATTTAAATAAGAAGGGAGACAATATACAGCCTTGACGTACTCCTTTCCCAATTTGGAAATCAGTCTGTTCTTCCATGTCCAGTTCTAACTGTTGCTTCTTGACCTGCATACAGATTTCTCAGGAGGAAGGTCAGGTGGTCTGGTATTCTCATCCCTTTAAGAATTTTCCACAGTTTGTTGTGATCCACAGAGTCAAAACCTTTGGTGTAATCTGTAAAGCAAATGTAGATGTTTTTCTGGAACTCTCTTGCTTTTTCAATGATCCAGTGAATGTTGGCTATTTGATCTCTGGTTCCTCTGCCTTTTCTAAATTCAGCTTGAACGTGTGGAAGTTCACAGTGCACATACTGTTGAAGCCTGGCTTGGAGAATTTTGAGCATTACTTTACTAGCATGTGAGATGAGTGCAATTGTGTAGTAGTTTCAACAATTTTTAACATTGCCTTTCTTTGGGATTGGAATGAAAACTGACCTTTTCCAGTCCTGTGGCCACTGCTGAGTTTTCCAGATTTGCTGTAATATTGAGTGCAGCATGTTCACAGCATCATCTTTTAGCATTTGAAATTGCTCAACTGGAATTCCATCACCTCCACTAGCTTTGTTTGTAGTGATGCTTTCTAAGGCCCACTTGACTTCTCATTCCAGGATGTCTGGCTCTAGATGAGTGATCACACCATCGTGGTTATCTGGTTCATGAAGCTCTTTTTTGTACAGTTTTTCTGTGTATTCTTGCTACCTCTTCTTAATATCTTCTGCTTCCATTAGGTCCATACTATTTCTGTCCTTTATTGTGCTCATCTTTGCATGAAATGTTCCCTTGGTATCTCTAATTTTCTTGAAGAGATCTCTAGTCTTTCCCATTCTATTGTTTTCCTCTATTTCTTTGCACTGATCTCTGAGGAAGGATTTCTTATCTCTCCTTGCTCTTCTTTGGAATTCTGCATTCACATGGGTTTATCTTTCCTTTTCTCCTTTGCCTTTAGCTTCTCTTCTGTTCTCAGCTATTTTTACGGCCTCCTCAGACAACCATTTTGCCTTTTGCATTTCTTTTTCTTGGGGATTCCCTTTAAAGATCATAGTAACCCCCCAACAGTTGTTCATTCCTCAAAACTTACATTCACCTAAAACTTGTATTTCACACTTAATCTTTCAGAAATAAAGGATATTGTCTCACCTTTTAGAAGGTATATAATACTTAATGAGTCTCCCACCTTTGTAACTCACTGTGGTCCAAGCCACCATCATCTCATACCTGGTTTTTGCAGTAGCCTTCTAACTGACATCCATGCTTATGCTCTGTCACTATACAGTTTTACCTAAGCAGCCCTGATAGTAGTCTGAATTTATTTTTATAACAGCTTAATTGAGATATTATTCACATACTATATATTTGCCTATTCAAAGTGTATAATCTAATGGCTTTAAGTATATTTACAGAGTAGCACAACTGTCAGCACAATAAATTTCAGGGTATTTTAACTGCCCCCCTAAAGAAACCCCGTGCCCATTAATAATCACTTCAGATTTCATCCTAACCTTCCCTGCCAACCCCCTCATCCTTAGGCAAGCTGCTGATCTAGTTTCTGATTCTATAGATTTGCCTATTTTGGACATTTCAGATAAGTAGAATCATATAGTATGTGATCCTTTGTGTCCGGCTTCTTTCACTTAATGTGTTCAAGGTTCATCCATATTATAGCATGATTTTGTATTTCACTGCCTTTTTCAGTACCAAATAATATTCTATTAGGGCTTCCCAGGTAAAGAATCTGCCTGCAGTGCAGGAGATGCAAAAGATGTGGGTTCGTTCCCTGGGTCAGGAAGATCCCCGGGAGGAGGGCATGGCAACTCACTCTAGTATTCTTACCTGTAGAGTCCCATGGACAGAGGAGCTTGGTGGATACCATCCATGGGGTCGCAAAGAGTCCGACATGACTGAAGTGACTGAGTGTGCACACATGCAATATTCTATTGTGTCGCTATATCACACCTTGTTCATTTATCCATCAGTTAATGGACATTTGCATTGCTTCCACTTTTGATTTCTGTGAATAATACTGCTATGAACATTTGTGTACAATGTTCATATTGGACATACACTTTCATTTCTCTTGAGTATATAAGGAAGAGTGGAATTGCTGAGTCATATGGCAGCTCTATGCTTAACCTTTTTGAGGAACTGTCAGATTGTTTTCCAAATCACTACATCATTTTACATTCCTACCAACAATGGATGAGGTTCCAAGTTTCTACATCTTTACCAACACTTGAAATTATCTGATATTTTGTTTATAGCCACCCTAGTGAATGTGAAGTGATCTCTCATTATATAAATCATTCCTTTCAAAATGTAAGTTACATCATGTCACTCCCTTTTCCTCAGTGCCCTGCTGGCACATCACTCATTGTGAACTCTGAGTTTTCACAATGGCTGTTAAGGCCTTGATTTGCCCCCCACCTTTCCCAACCCAGCCCTCTTACCTGCTACTTTGGCTCTTTCTCTTTTTGCCCAGTTTGGCCACAGAGCCTTTGTAGTTACTGTTTATCTGCCTAGAATATGTTTCTTTCACATCCCCACCTGGCTTGCCCCCTTATCTGCTTTGGGTCTCGGGTCACTTGCTGCCTTATTGAGGAGGTCCTCCCTGAGCACCCAGTAACTCTGAGCCCTCCTTCACGCCTTTCCTTTACCCACCACAGCCAGCAAATGGAAGTACTTGGGGTGGGAGACTTTTCAGTAGGTATCCCAAGCCATGTGAATTCGGCAGTCTATACCTCCTACTGATAAGGTCTACACTGCCTATGCTCTTGAAAGACTTGACATTTGAAAAAGAAAAAAAATTTTTTTGACTTTAAGTCTCAGATCTCTCTCTCCGCCCCCGCCCCGTCCCCAACCTTTAAACATTATTAATTATTTTCCTTTTTGGCTGTGATGTAATGGCGTGTGGGATCTTAGTTCCCTGACCAGGGACTGAACCTGGGCCCTCAGCAGTGAGACCAGAGTTCTAACCACTGGGCTACCATGCATTCCCTTTAAATTTTTTTTTTTTTTGTGGGTGTGGTGTTTTGTTATGAATTTTTTTAGTTCTTTCAGGATGAGAGAACATGAGGTGAAGTGCAAACAGCTACCGGATAGGCCATTAACATATAACCTATAACACTGCCAGAGGAGCGTTATTGTCAGAAATTTAGCTCCGTTTATTCCCTGCCTTGTCACTAAATTGCTGTGTGACTCTGGGTAGATCACTTCACCTTCCTGTGTATATTTCCCCTGTTTGTAAACAAAGGGGCGGGACTACAAGATCTTTGGTGTCCCCGCTAGCCCTGACACTCTATATTCTGTCAAACTTTTCACCTAATGAGATATTAACTCTGGCTTAGTTTTAGGCCCTGGGGTCCTGGGAACTGGCAGCTATCAGCAAAAGATCTCCAAATGCAATTTGAACTCAGTGGAGCTTAATGTATTTTTGTATCTGGGCTTCAGGAGATCAAGCTTTGAGTTGGCAATATGGGGAATTCAGTTTCTATTTTTGACAAGCTGTTGGATTTCTTGAATGATACGTTGCATCTGGCAGCATTACTGATGAAGCAGGGAACAAGGACAGAGTTAAGAATTTCAGAATAGTTGAAGGACCTTAAAAGATTGACCCTAATGAGGACAGTAGGTTTAAGAACCAGAGGGTTTGCCTTCCAAAACTCATTATGCAGCACGAGCTACTTCAAGATGGGAGGGAGGTAGTATGAGGGGAGAAGGGTTAGGTGGAAAGCTTTAGGAGGGCCAGGACTCAGGTAGGCTAGACAAGAAGCCTGTTACTCTTGCTCTTAATAGATTAATTGATTTCTTATTAATATGTGTCTGTTGGCAGGAGAGAGAAGTGACATTTATGAAATTGTGAGGGTAGGAAAGGTTGAGGGTGGTTGGTCTCTATGTTGCTTGTAGAAATAAATGATTTCATTCCTGTAAACGAAAGGCCTCTTAAGGACAAGTAAATATCAGAGCTAATTTGCACTAATGTGATGACACATTCTAAAATTGGCTTTCTCTGTGATAGCCTCACCCTGTGTGATTGTTCGACATGCCCTAGGGCCACCTCTACAGAAGACTTTCTTAATGGGCCAGGTTGGGGATGGTTGGGGCTGGAGCCTAAATGCATGTACGAGACCCCTGGCCCCTGCCTAGTAAGAGGCAGAAAGGCTGAAGACGTTGCAGAAAGTAGGGACACAGTCTGGAATTCCTGCCTCAGTAGCTGGGTTTCCCCAGGGCCCTGGTGATGCCATGAGCTTCTAGGACATCTATATACAAGAGTCATGTTGGCTACGTTGGTTTGTGATACATGGCTCTGAGCATGAATCACAGCTGTCTGGATGGAAGAAGGGAGCTTTTAGTACAGAAGGGGCCTGCAGGTTTCATGTTAACTATCAACAATGATTCATTAGCAGTGATTTTCTGGAACATGTTATTGAGAAGGACTCTAAGTTTCTTATCTAGGCACAGGAGACGTGGATTAGCAATGTCTCCAATGAGTGAAAAAGGTCACAAGGATGTGCAACCTAAGTATTTGCTTAATTTTAGAGAGAAAGTTGAGCCCACAAGAGGGGAAGTGACCTGCCTGAGGTCACAAAGCTCACTAGACAGTTGGGAGGAAACCCAGGTCTCTGTTCTCTGATGCCTAAAGTTGTGTCATGCTGGGAGCTGTCTCATCAACAGCTAAGGAAGCCCAAAGTTAATCTGGTTCCTTCCTTTTCTAAGCCCTTTAATGGCTATTGTTGTCTTTCTCTTTTTAAGTCCTTATTTGTTTAACCCTCTGGTTAAGTTGATGCTTTTGAACTGTGATATTGGAGAAGACTCTTGAGAGTCCCTGGGACTACAAGGAGATCCAACCAGTCCATTCTAAAGGCGATTAGTCCTGGGTGTTCTTTGGAAGGAATGATGCTAAAGCTGAAACTCCAGTACTTTGGCCACCTCGTGCGAAGAGTTGACTCATTGGAAAAGACTCTGATGCTGGGAGGGATTGGGGGCAGGAGGAGAAGGGGACGACAGAGGATGAGATGGCTGGATGGCATCGCCGACTCGATGGATCTGAGTTTGAGTGAACTCCGGGAGTTGGTGATGGACAGGGAGGCCTGGCGTGCTGCAATTCATGGGGTCGCAAAGAGTCGGACATGACTGAGCAACTGAACTGAACTGGTTAAGTTTATGTGTTTAGGCGCCAACGGTTTGAAGTAAGGTACATGATGGCTTAAGGAATTCAGTCCATTCCAGTGGAAAGTGGCCCAGGTTCCTACAAGTTCCTGAAAGTCAACAAGGGACTTTTATACTTCTAGGGTAGGCTAGGGTCTGCAGCCCTTGTCCAGCAGGAATAAGTTTCAGGATAAGAGACCTTAGCCCCTTACCCCTTAAGAATAAAGGTGTAGGACTCCCCTGGTGGTACAGAGGATAGGGATCCACCTGCCAGTGCAGGGGACGCAGCTTCAGTCCCTGCTCTGGGAAGACTGCACACGCTGCGGAGCAACTAAGCCTGTGCTCTAGAGCCTGTGGTCTGCAAAAAGAGAAGCCACAGGAATGAGAAGCCTGGGTGCTGCTACAAAGAGTAGCCCCTGCTAGCCACAACTAGAGAAAGTCCATGAGCAGCAACAAAGAGCCAACGCAATCAAACATAAAATAAATTTTTTTTTTTTTCTTTTATAACTGAGATTTTATTGGTTGTTTTGAGGATCACTACACAGACATTTCAATTTGTACACAATTCTTCACATACGTACCAGAAATCTAAAATATCATGTAGTTGTGATTCTTAACAGTTATTCCAGTGACTTTCCAGCTTAAAATTTGGAGCAAACTTTCCTTAACAGGATATCAAGTACCAGTATCTTCAAATATTGATATGTTGTTACATCTTAAGTCCCACTGATTCACAATTTAATATCATATATACTACATACCCAAACTGTCAATCGTTCACAGCACATTAACCAAGTTACTAGGAAAACTGGACTACCACGACCAAAGATGTTATAGTATAGTGCACAAAATTCTGACCAGGAGAGCCAAGATCAAAAAGTGGTTTTCTGTAGGAAATAATTCTACCAAAACAATATGGGAAGAGAAGTAATTTAAAGTGTTCAAGACATTAACTGCACAACTGACTCCAAACTGCCATTTAGAATGCTTTTGTATTATAGGATATAAAAGCTACCCCCCATCTATGGAATGTTAAGCTGACACCCAAGACAATCAAAGCCTCCCGTATCCAATATCCCACTATTTTCTGGTTGTACCAAAAAATAAACAACCAGCAAATGATTTCACCTCTTAAAAAAAAGCATTTACACTTAAAAAATGGGATGAGGTGGGATTCCCTCCTTTTTAAAAATGTTTCTAAAGCTACTAAAAAACTTGCATTTACAAAATAGTTGATAAAAATATTCCTCTGGATTGTACAAGAAGGGAAACAGGGACCACTGACAGGACTTGGTGTGTGGTTATTAATCAGACTTGGCTTCTTTCTCTTCTGCTTCATCAGAGGCTGGGCTCTCCTCGTTTTTAGTCTCTCCATTTTCTGCAGGTAAGTCTTTAGTCTCCTGGTTGGCCACTTCCGCCTGTTTTCCCTTTGCTCCTCTTTTCCCTTTTGTTTGCACTTTTTTGTCTGAAGATTTATCCTTTCCCGCCGCCTTTTTTGGCTTCGTTTCCACTTTCGCAGGAGCCGGTTTAGCTGACAACCTCGCCGATCTCCTCTTGGGCTCCTCCTTCGCCGCCCCCTCGGCGGAGCTGACCTTCCTCTTGGGCATCGTGGCGACGGGGCGGGCGAGAGCCGTGTGCCTGAAGGCCGCGGCGCGCCGAGAGCCTTCGCGAAGCCGAGTAGCCTGACCGCAGCCGCTCCTCCCGCCGCCCGAGCTGCTGGGACCCGCGGCGGGGGTGGTGGGAGAACCAATAAATTTTTAAAAAATACAAAATAATAAAAATTTTAAAAAAAGCAGTCTCTTGGGGGGGGGGTGGGCGGCGTGGAATGAGACAGGTCTAGGACCTGGACCTTTTGCTGCCGTGCTACAATGTTTGCACCTGGACATACCTCTCTTGGAGCAACAAAATACAAAGAAACTATCTGGGACTAAAAATAACTGCATGCATGCAGCAATTAGGAAAAATTTTGGATGAAAGATACAAAAAGACCAAAAAGCCAAACTGCCACTTCTGAAAAGTCCTGAGCAAAAGCAGAGTACCTCACATGCCCCCTGCACACACCACCACCTAAGGGGTGGGCAAACCACCTAAGCCATCCCGCCGACCTGACCTGTTGACACCCCTACCCTTACAAGGAACCGGCTTGCCCACATTCAGGGAACTGGGCAAGCAAGGGAAGCTGTTGTTTGTTCTTGCTGCCTCCTGTTGCAGTGGAGGCCCAATAAAGCCTTGCCTGAAAAAAAAAAGGCTCTGTTCCAAAGGATATTCACAAAACGTGTAGGGAAACATGAAGCTGGGGCTGACTGGCATGTAATGACACCCTGCTTTGAGCCACATCATAAAGTTTCTTTTGCTGTTGCTTCAGCAGGGATGGGAGTAGCACCTAACTGCTTTCATTCTGTGAAAGTGGCACTACGACAGAGGTCGTGGAAACACTATTCTTGGAGCTATGAAACTTTTGAAGGGAAGGTTCATTGTTCTACAGAGACACATCAGGTATCCATATTTCTTTCAAATATTTCCCCTCATAAGTTATGATTTGCAAGCTTTTAGTCTCTGGAATTCTTAGTACCTGCTTTCTTCCTAAACGTGAAGTTGCTAACCTAGACTTGCTGAAGATTTTCATCTTATTATGAGGGTTTGTGTCTAATGGACTCTTTAGTGGCTGTGGGTCCCTGGTCCTGCTCCCTGATGCTGGCAGTATAGATTGGTCTTCAGGAATTGCCTGTGGTAGAAGGAAGCTATCCCACGATGGTATGGCCCCTTCTTGAAGGGTGGTCTGTGTCAGGGGCTATATGTACAGGGGTTCAAGAGCAACCTTGAAGGGCTATGCCAGTCGATCAGCAGAGGCCTCCGTTGCAAATGCATCTGTTGAGCATCTTTTCTCCCTAAGCTCAGTTCTGCTTTCCCCACCTTCTTAGAGGCATTGTTCCTGAGAGCAAATCCCGATAAACATCCTGTGTGCAAATGTTTGTCTGAGAGACTATGTTACAGAGAATACCACCCAAGACAGACTAGATTTTGAGGATGTTAAACAACCCTGGTGGCTCAGATGGTGAAAAAAAAAAAAAATCAGTCTGTGATGTAGAAGAGCCAGGTTCAATCCCTGGGCCCAGAAGATCCCTGGAGAAGGAAATGGCAACCCATTCCGGCATTCTTGCCTGGAAAATTCCATGGACAGAGAGATCACAAAGTCCATAGGGTCACAAAGAGTCAGATACAAATGACTGACTAACACTTAAACTCTGAAGGGTGAGCTTACTGAAATGAGAACACTTTCCCTGGCCACAGATTTAACACACTTTCAATGACTTGAGGTAGTGCTAGGAGGGCTTTTGCAACCTTGGAGAATGCAACGGTCCATGCCAAACAAAGTAGAAATATCAGGACTGCCCAGGCAGATGGTAGAGGAAGTCACGGGATGGCTCAGAGAAATGGGTCTGCTAGAATGAATATACTACATAATGCCAGAATATTCATGAAAGTGTTAGTCGCTCAGTTGTGTCTGACTCTGTGATCTCATGAACTGTAGCCCGCCAGGTTCTTCTGTCCATTTGATTTTCCAGGCAAGAATATCCATTAGCTGACTAATTTCCATGGAAGGGTCAAGTGAACACTCTTTTATCCAAGCAGTAAGGAATGTGTTCATGAGGTGAGCATGGATACCCCTGAGAACTTCAGGGGTGTTAGTCCTCTGGAGCTAGGACTGACAGTAAGAGATGCTGTTACAGAACTGGGCTGTCTAGTTATAACAAAGATAGTAGGATCCTCAAATAATAGAGGCCACGTGGTGACACTTAACACCAGGAGCAAGGCAGGTACAGTTACTGGAAAGAGGAACAAGGTCAAAGTAGCCAGTGGGGGATCTAGCTTGCACAGAATGTTGGAGACATTAAACAGAATATGGTGTTTCTGTAAATCAACCATACTTCAATTAAAAAAAGAATATGGTGTTCTTTAGGTACAAGATATTTCCCTGGTGGCTCAGTGGTAAATAATCCACCTGTCAATGCAGGAGACACAAGAGACGTGGGTTTGATCCCTAGGTAGGGAAAATCCCCTGGAGGAGGAGGAGGAAGAAATGGCAACCCACTCCAGTATTCCTGCCTGGGAAGTTCCATGGGCAGAGGAATCTGGCCAGCTACAGTCCGCGGGGTCACAAAGAATCAGACACGACTGAGCGACTGAGCATACACACAAGATAGACAGGGAACCAACGGGTATTACTTCATGCATACGATAAAAAAAAAAGGATAGATGGTCAAGAAGCTGAAGGCAGCCACCAAAGGGGGAAGAAAGGTCATGATTCTTTACCTATTTTCTGGACTTGAGCCAGTTCTTGGACCTGAAGTCTATTGGCTAAAGGAGAGGTCCGCTCACCTTGAGGAAAAAGGCTATGCCATCATAGCAAAAGTATGCAGTATTAATTCTTTCTGTTCCTTGTGGGCACACTGAGGCAAGGGGATTGCCCAAGCATTTTGAAGAATGTTAGACTTCCCTTGTGGCTCAGCTGGTAAAGAATCTGCCTGCAAAGCAGGAGACCTGGGTTTGATCCCTGGGTTGGGAAGATCCCCTGGAGAAGGGAAAGGCTATCCACTCCAGTATTCTGGCGTGGAGAATTCCATGAACTGTATAGGGTCACAAAGAGTCAGACATGACTGAGCGACTTTCACTTCACAGACACAGGGCTGGAACTGACATCGATGCCAAAAGCAGAAAAAAGTCATCCTGGTCTCCTTATTAGAGTAAGAGAGTTCAGGAGTCAGGTAGTAAATGGAATCCTATCTCTTCCTGGTTCATAGTGAGTCCACATGTTCCACCCAGTGGTCATTTCCCTGACCCTGGACTGTGTAACTGGAATGGATGTTTGGTGGCAGGCAGGACCACCATGTTGGTTTCTAGGTCTATGAGGTAAAAGTTAGCTTAGAGCAAAAGTTCAAGTGGAAGCCTCTGGAACTGTCTTCTACCCCCATGCCCAATGTTAAATCAAAGCCAATATTACATGTTGGAGGAAAAGTAGAGATTGGTGCTACCTTTAAGTATCTAAAGGGTGCAAGGCTAATGAGCATATCTCCACCTTGTTTACCAGCTTGACCACTACAAAAACCGAATGGATTCCAGAGGTCAACAGTGGACCAACACAGTCCCAAGGAAGCATAGTCCTAATCACAGTTGTGATGTTGGCTATGATATCATTGCTAGAGCAGGGTTTTATGTGGCTTCAGATGTGTAGACCAGTGTGTGGTCATCTGGTGAATGTCTTTTTTTTTTTCCATCCTCATCTATAAGAAGAATCAGAAACAACTGACATTTATGGGAGTGAAATTCTTACCCCAGGGCTTTGTGATTTCTCCTTCTTATTGACATCATATCATCTGAGGCGATTTGACTCACCTGGCCGTGATACAGACTATCGTATTGATCCTTTACACTGATAATACCATATTTATTGGATAAGATGAGCAAACAGCAGCAAGTAAGTGGAGGTTTGGGTAAGATATATGTGCTCCAGAACAAAGATAAGTCACTACATTGCTGGAATTTTTAGAGGTCAGGTGGTTTGGGTCATGTCAAGACATCATCTCCAATTAAGTCAAATTATTTCATCTCTCTTCTCCTAACACCAAGAAAGAAGAAAACTGGTAGGTGTTATGTGATTCTAGGACAATATAGTCCACACTTGGGAACACCGGTTCAATCCATTTACCATGTATGTATGCAGAAAGCTTTGAGTGTGCCAAGAGCAGGAAAGGGCTCTGTACAGATCCAGGCTGCAGTGAAAGCACCTCTGCCACTTGGACCATAAGACCTGCAGACTCTATGATGTTAGAAGTCTGTGTGGTGCTTAAAAGACTCCATGTGTAATTGATGGTGAGCCCCAGCAAGAGGGTCACAATGCAGGCCCCTAGGGTTCTGCAGCGAGGCCCTTCCATTCCTAGCAGAGAACTATATAGCATTCAAAAAGTGACACCTGGCATGCTGCTTGGAGCCCGTCCTCCCTTGATGGTATGATAAAACAGCTGACCTTGTACCATTAGGTGGTCTTGTGGTCAGAGTTGCCCATCACTAAATCTGGGTTGAATCTGTCGAGACTGAGAGGATCCATCAGCAATTCATCATCCTCATCAGCTGGACCAGGCATAAGCAGGGTCAGAGGGCACATAAAAGCTGTGCGAGTGAGTGGCTAGGATCCTGTGCCATTCGCACTTATGCCCCAGGCCCTCTCCCTCAGCACACACCTATGGTGATGGAGAGGGTTCCTTATGACCAGCTGTGAGAGGAGGAAAGAGCAGAGCTTGGTTCACAAGTGGGTCTACATGCAGATGGAGGCCAAGAATGGACATCTGCTGCACTATAGTTCTGCTCAGTGACAGACATCAGGGCGTACACTGGGGCCACCACTTTGTGTGAGAAGATAAGTGGTTCAAGGGAAGTAATAATATACACAGACTGGAAATAACATACACAGACTCAGCAGTGATGGTGCTCAGTTGCTCAGTTTTGTCCAGCTCTGTGACCCCATGGACTATAGCCTGTTGGGCTCCTCTGTGTACGGAATTCTCCAGGCAAGAATATTGGAATGGGTTGCCATTTCCTACTCCAGGGGATCTTCCCAACCCAGAGACTGAACCTATGTCTCCTGTGTCTCCTGTACTGGCAGGCAGATTCTTTACTACTGAGCCACCTAGAAAGCCTATGACTCAGAGTCAGTGGCCAATGGTGGGGCTGACTGGACAGCAGCCTGGAGTGAGCATGATTAGAAACAGAGGATGAGATCTGGGCAAGAGGCATTAGGATGGCAGCATGGAGTGTGAAGATCTTTGTCTAGCATGTTAACCTCCACCTGAGAACAACCCCCACTAAACCAGCATTAGCATCCAAGTATCTTCCTACTGCAGAATTTGGGGCTTTGGCCAGTGGTTGACCAACTCATCATTTCAACTTCAACTTACTTTCTTCAGAGAGAACTTCCTCGACTATCTTAACTAAGGGTTTTCCCCCTCTGCTGTAGTATTAATACATCAGTCAGGGGGGTGTGGGACAGGGGACAAATTCAGAGATGTAAGTCAAAATGAAGTTTCAGTTAGCATCTGAGGAAGGCTTCCCCAGATTCCTCGGTGCTGTCCCTGGTGATCTGGGCCTGTGTCTTGCAGGGCAAGACCTCCTTGAGGACAGAGACCATACCATAGTTTTGCATCTCTGTGCACCACTGCACTTCTTCACTTTTATCTTCTTCATTTTTCTTACAGTAAGTCATCCTATTTGGTGTAAGTTGTCTGTGCCTTTGATTAGTCTCCAAATCTTTTCTTATTTACCACTTAATCCCCTATGCTGAAAACGATTCTTGACACAGAGTATGTACTCAATAGATATTTGTTGAATGAAGGAAAAGAGCTCAGCAAGGGTAAGGAACTTGCCCAAGGCCACAAAGCTAATGAATGTTACAGCAGGGGTTTGAATCCAGGCTTCCAAGTGCTGATTTGTGCCTTTGGCCGAGATACTGAACGTCTTTCTTTGTGTCTTAGTTTCTTCATCTATATCTACCTTTGGGACAATAATAGTATCTACCTTTGGGCTATTGTGAGGATAAGAGGAGTTAGTGTATACGAGTTCAGGGTAGTGCTTGACACATATTTGTCATGGCAGAAGTGTTCATTATTAAGTAGCAGAATGGGATTTAAACTTGGGTGTGACTGGGTCTTAAACTTTGGTGGAGACTTTTAAGTGGCGTTTTTGAGGACACTGGGGACTTAGGAGAAGAATCATGTCTGACAAAAGGAAAGAGTAGATACTTGATGTAGTTAACTTCATAACCTCACCAGTCCTCATGTATTGAGCATCTAATGTATACGAAGTGCAATGGTGGGCCACATGGGAGAAGCAAAACTAGAGTATGGTCTCTGTCCTCAATGAGGTCTTGCCCTGCAAGACGGAAGGCCCACATCACTGGGGACAGTGCTGAGGCAGGAAGTGTCCTTCTTCAAGGCTGAGGATAGCTGTTGTCCTGTGACACCAGCTACATTTCACACTATTTATGTATCCCTCCCCCCCCCCCCCCCCCCCCCCCCCCCCCCCGCCATTCCAGATGCATGGAAACACCTATAGAAATCTGGGAAACCTTCCTCAGATGTTAACTGCAACTTCATTTTGACTTACATCTCTGAATTTGTCCCCTGTCCCACCCCCACCCCTCCCCCCCACACCCGACAAGTGACCAAAGCAGGCCTCCTTGTGACCTGTATGTGGCCCTCTTTGGGCTTGACCTCTGGCTTTCTGATGCCCAGACCTTGAGCCCTGACTCAGGTGGAGCTTACAGGCCAGCACCACTCCGGTTTATGCCATGGCTCATGGAAGCGCATGGTCACGTTTTTATTCCTGACACTGAAAACTTGGCCCAAACTACTCTGGGGTGAATTGTATTGCGCTTAGTCTGGTTGTTGGTGCCAGTATTGTTTGTTGACTACTCTGGCGAGTGCTGAGTTCCTATTTAGTGCATGATTTAACTAAGTTTTACTGTTTGAGTTCAACTCTAAGAATCAAGGCAAATCACAAGGTCCATTAGGCCTTCTTTCATAGGTTTGTTCATTTACAGCCACATGCCTCCTGCATTTCTGACGGAGGGGGTTGATCCCAAATCAGATGCTAGTAGTGTCATGGCTTGGCTAGTATTTGGCCTTTTCTTAATGTGGACTTATGGACATGAGTTTTTTTTCCGCAGTTTATTGTGATCCACACAGTCAAAGGCTTTTGCATAGTCAATAAAGCAGGAGTAGATGCTTTTCTGGAACTCTCTTGCTTTTTCCATGATCCAGTGGATGTTAGCAATTTGATCTCTGGTTCCTCTGCCTTTTCTAAAACCAGCTTGAACATCAGGGAGTTCACGGTTCACGTATTGCTGAAGCCTGGCTTGGAGAATTTTGAGCATTACTTTACTAGCATGTGAGATGAGTGCAATTGTGCGGTAGTTTGAGCATTGTTTGGCATTGCCTTTCTTTGGGATTGGAATGAAAAGTGACCTTTTCCAGTCCTGTGGCCACTGCTGAGTTTTCCAAATTTGCTGGCATATTGAGTGCAGCACTTTCACAGCATCATCTTTCAGGATTTGAAATAGCTCAACTGGAATTTCATTACCTCCACTAGCTTTGTTCATAGTGATGCTTTCTAAGGCCCACTTGACTTCACATTCCAGGATGTCTGGCTCTAGGTGAGTGATCACACCATTGTGATTATCTTTGTTGTGAAGATCTTTTTTGTATAGTTCTTCTGTGTATTCTTGCCACCTCTTCTTAATAGCTTCTGCTTCTGTTAGATCCATACCATTTCTGTTCTTTATCAAGCTCATCTTTGCATGAAATGTTCCCTTGGTATCTCTAGTTTTCTTGAGGCGATCTCTAGTCTTTCCCATTCTGTTGTTTTCCTCTATTTCTTTGCGTTAATCCCTGAGGAAGTCTTTCTTGCTATTCTTTGGAACTCTGCATTTAGATGCTTATATCTTTCCTTTTCTCCTTTGCTTTTCCCTTCTCTTCTTTTCACAGCTATTTGTAAGGCCTCCTCAGACAGCCATTTTGCTTTTTTGCATTTCTTTTCCTTGGGGATGGTCTTGATCCCTGTCTCCTATACAATGTCATGAACCTCTGTCCATAGTTCATCAGGCACTCTATCTATCAGATCTAGTCCCTTAAATCTATTTTTCACTTCCACTGTATAATCATAAGGGATTTGATTTAGGTCATACCTGAATGGTCTAGTGGTTTTCCCTACTTTCTTCAATTTAAGTCTGAATTTGGAAAAGACTGATGATGGGAGGGGTTGGGTGCAGAAGGAGAAGGGGACGACAGAGGATGAGAGGGCTGGATGGCATCACTGACTCGATGGACATGAGTCTAAGTAAACTCCGGGAGTTGGTGATAGACAGGGAGGCCTGGTGTGCTGCGATTCATGGGGTCACAAAGAGTCGGACACGACTGAGCGACTGACCTGAACTGAATGTGGACTTGTGTGAAATATTCGAATCCAGCAGTTCATTTCACTCTTTGTTTTCCTCCTGACCTTGTATTACCAGCTTCTCCTTTGCTCTTGGTCTCAGGAAAGGTTATATATTGTTTAAATTGTATGTGTACATAATGGCCATTATTAGTAATGAAGTGCATTCTTTCATGGGACATAATCTCCAATAGTATGCAAATCAGCACATTTGTTCTTCCTCAGCATTTGCTGAAGGCTCCGTTCTTGGGCAACATATGGTCTCTAGTCACCTCTTCACTCTGTTCTGAAAATTTTCCATTACACATCTTAATCATCAATTTTTTTTTGCCCTCTGCTTAAGAAATGAATTAAGGCAGGAAAAATTGAGATGACAACCATTTTTAGATCGAAAAGAACCTCTTCTCCTTACTGCCAAAACCCACTGTTGCATTTTTACATTTTTCTTTCCTTTTTTTTTTTTTTTTTTTACGTCACCAATTAGCGCCTCATAGTGAGTTTTGCGTCTGGCATGCACGGAGTGTGAACTATAAAAATTCTAGCTTCAAAGCTTCTTTTGCTCTATTTTGTGGGAAAAAATTCCCTTTATCAAGAAATTGCTCAGGCACAAGGGATAATTGTTTAAGATGCTTCCCGAACAGCATTTGTCCAGACGGTCAAAGTAATTTTAGAAACTGTGTCGTTCTGTTAAGGTTGATCTGATGAATACCCAGGAAGGGGAAATTAATCAAAGAGCACCTACTATGTGTCAGGCACCATGATTGCCTTGTATCATTCAGTTTTCTTAGTAGACAAGGGAAATAATGTAATTTGCCCAAGTTCATCTATTCATTTGACCATGTATTCTTTTACCAAAAAGTTATGTAATGAGTATTGTCTTCTTTCTCCCCTAGGCATTGAGCCAGGCACTGAGGCTAGCATGCTGAATGTGAAACACTTGATCCCTGCCTTCATGGGGCTTGCCATCTAATTAGGAGGACAGAAAAAATATAAACAAAGAAATAAATCAATGAAAAATAAATGGTGGCAAATAAACAGTGTCAGACTTAATATTTTTGGGCTCCAAAATCACTGCAGATGGTGACTGCAGCCATGAAATTAAAAGACGCTTACTCCTTGGAAGAAAAGTTATAACCAACCTAGACAGCATATTCAAAAGCAGAGAGATTACTTTGCTGACTAAGGTCCGTCTAGTCAAGACTATGGTTTTTCCAGTGGTCATGTATGGATGTGAGAGTTGGACTGTGAAGAAGGCTGAGCGCCAAAGAATTGATGCTTTTGAACTGTGGTGTTAGAGAAGACTCTTGAGAGTCCCTTGGACTGCAAGGAGATCCAACCAATCCATTCTGAAGGAGATCAGCCCTGGGATTTCTTTGGAAGGAATGATGCTAAAGCTGAAACTCCAGTACTTTGGCCACCTCATGCGAAGAGTTGACTCATTGGAAAAGACCCTGATGCTGGGAGGGATTGGGGGCAGGAGGAGAAGGGGACGACAGAGGATGACATGGCTGGATGGCATCACTGACTCGATGGATGTGAGTCTGAGTGAACTCCAGGAGTTGGTGATGGACAGGGAGGCCTGGGGTGCTGCGATTCATGGGGTCGCAAAGAGTTGGACATGACTGAATGACTGAACTGAACTGAACTCCACAGGCAATAAGTAGGGGGTTAAGACAGAAAATAATTGGTGCTACAGGGTGGGTGGAATTTCCTTGACCTTGGATGGTACAATGCAAGTAGGGACCAGAGCCTTGACTCAAACTCCAGTTAGTCTGGCCCCAAAGCTGTTTCTTCCCCACGTCTATATTCAGGCCACTCCATTCTGAGTTTTCATCATGATCCTGATGGCTAACATTTCCTGAGTCCCCAGTAAGTACCAGGCCTATTCAATTTTATGTGTTTCTCAGTAGTTTGTTTATGAAGTAGGAATTATTTTCCCCTCATTTTGCAGATGAGAACCCTGAGACACAAGAGAACTTTGAGACTTGCCCAAGGTGACATTCTGTTTTTATCCCAAAAAAAGAAGGGGAAAGAAAGGATAAAAGAGCCGTGACTGGGAGTCAAGAATAACTTAGATTTTGAATGGCGCTTTACTTCTTTAAATATATCACATGTCTCAGATTAAAAAAGTGATGTGTGTTCATTATAGGCAATTAGGGGAAAAAAAGGATAGAGAAATGTAAAGACAAGAAAAAAAATCACTCACAGTTCTATCAACCAGAAAGGGCAGTATTTTTTTCGATATGTAATAACAAAGATAATTGACACTTAAATAGTACTTACAATGTGCCAGGTGCACATTGGCGTTAATCCCTGAGGAAGGCTTTCTTATCTCTTCTTGCTGTTCTTTGGCACTCTGCATTTAGATGCTTATATCTTTCCTTTTCTCCTTTGCTTTTCACTTCTCTTCTTTTCACAGCTATTTGTAAGGCTTCCTCCGACAGCCATTTTGCTCTATATTATAATTTATATTATATTAACTAACTTAATCATCACAGCAACTCAGTAAGGAAGGTACTATTATTATCCGTATACTATAGACAAGCAAAGTGAGGTAAAAAAAATAGCTAAGTAACATTCTCAAGATTACAGAATCAAACCTGCTTGGGCTGCCTGTTCTGGAGTCCACACGGTTCATCACCCTGCTCCCTCTCTTCTCTAGGAAAGAAGATGTATTCTTTTATAAACCTGGGATCATATTTTACATACAATTCTAGACTCTGCTTTTATAGTGAACAGTATTTCATGGCCATTTTCCCACATCCTTACATGTTCTTCAAAATATTTTTGATGGCTATATGAATATATTTCATATAACCACCTCTCACTGTTACACACTCTGGTTGTTTCCATTTTTTGTGTGCTTATAAAAAACAATTCAAGGAATGTCTCTGGACATAAAACTTTGATCTGCTTCTTGCTTATTTCCTGGAAGAGGATTACTTGGTCAGAATTTTTGGCATTTCTTCAAATCCAAGGTGATTATTAAAAAAGGTGTTCAGATGTGTGGCACATATTTGAATAACAAAAACTCCAGGAAGTTAGAGATCTCTGTGGCTGAGCAGGAAAAAAAAAAAAAAAAAGCCATCAGGGAAGACTTCATTAAGGAGGCAGGTGGAGTATGAGGCAGCCTTTGGACAATGAGATGTCAGAGCCTGATGAGAGAAGAATTTCTTTAAGGTCCTAGGCACCAATCTTCTATAAGTCTTGGGCAGGGTCCAGGTGAGAGATGGCTTCACAGAGCAGAGTCTGAAAGGATAAAAGGAATTTCCAAGGAAGACATGGATTCTGAGGAGAGGAGGTAAGTGGGCCTGGGGCAGTGGGAAGACTATAGGTAGGCCCAGAGACTGCAAGGAGATCAGACCAGTCAATCCTAAAGGAAATCAGTCCTAAATATTCATTGGAAGGACTGATGCTGAAGCTGAAGCTCCAAAACTGTGACCACCTGATGTGAAGAGCTGACTCTTTGGAAAAGCCCCTGATGCTGTGAAAGACTGAGGGCAGGAGAAGAAGCAGGCAACAGAGGACGAGATGGCTGGATGGCATCACTGATGCTATGGACATGAGTTTGAGCAAACTTCAGGAGATAGTGAAGGGCAGGGAAGCCTGGCGTGCTACAGTCCATGGGGTCACAAACAGTTGGACGTGACTTAGCGACTAGACAATAACAACAACAAAGAGATGTGAGAAAACACGCAAGGCTTTTAGCGGATACAGGAAAGATGTGGGAGACAAGCTGAGAAGAGGTCAGCAGGGGCTAGATCGTGAAAGGGGCTCCTACATCACGTTAAGGAAGACTGCCTTTCTTATGTAGGCAACAGAGTTGTTGAAGAGTTTGAGCTTAAAAAAAGATGTTTTTGATAGCACTGTGGTGCCAGGAAGCAGGTGGGGCAGAAGGGAGTGAGGGCAGGGGAAGACCTGCTTGGGAGGAAGTTTGGGGACCCCTGGCACAGTTCTGATTCCAGTAGCTTTCCAAAGCGGGGGCTTGTTGCCCTATCCAGCATTCTTCATGCCTTGCCAAGAGGAGGACAGAGTGAATATTTATAATCACTGACATGGAAATGAAAAAGCTGCAGAAACAAAGAGCACAAACACCTCTTCCATGTTGTTGAGAGTAAGCATCCACAAGAAATATTCACGTATGTCAGAGGAGAAAATAATGAGGCAGCGTTCATCCTTAAACAGATTCAGCCCATCACTGCTGAGGCCCCAGCAGAAGGGGGGCTGGCTGGGGAGCCCCTTCCATTGTCAGCATTGGCTGCTCCCTTCCAAGCAGACAGGTCACTCAGCGCTTTCTTCCAGGCAATTATTTTCGGGATGACTGGTGATTTCGATCAACCAATCAAGCTTTTATAGAAGCCACTTTCCTTGATTATGTCTGCGATCTTTAACTCAGGGAGAGATTTTCCTTGGTATGGCTTGACAGCCTCAAGTTTTCAATTAATTTCTTTCTCCACTTTCTGCATTTTGTTTATGCTTTCAGTTGTGGAGCTGTAGTGTTCATAGGCTCACATGAACTTCCTGTGACATGTGTGTGTGTATTTGTGTAAGTGTGTTTTAAAGGC
This sequence comes from Budorcas taxicolor, assembly GCF_023091745.1. NCBI lineage: Eukaryota > Metazoa > Chordata > Mammalia > Artiodactyla > Bovidae > Budorcas > Budorcas taxicolor. The sequence goes on from NC_068914.1 coordinate 27,849,177, forward strand.
ATTTGAAGCCTCTTTCTGGCCTTCTTTCAATGAATGTCCCAGGAAAGCTGAGTGAACGGAAAGAACCGAGAAGATGCACTGGTGGGTATAGAAGCTTCTGACTACTGGATTCGGGACCAGCCCCCAGGGGTTTTAGAATGAGGCAGCCTCAGTGTTTTCAAAAGCAGGAGGTGAATTTCTGCTCCAAAAGACATTGATGAATATTTTGAATTTTCATGGACACACATCTATTTCACTGTCATGTATTTCATGGAAATGATTGCTTTCGTTTTAAAATAAAATTATTTGCATAATATATGTGACTTAAAAATGTGCTGTGTGTGTGCTAAAACACTTCAGTTGTGTTTGACTCTTTGCAACTCTATGGACTGATTCTGTCAAGCTTCTCTGTCCATGGAATTCTCCAGGCAAGAATACTGGAGTCGGGGGTTACCCTGCCCTCCTCCAGGGGATCTTCCCAACCGAGGGATCAAAACCGCGTCTCCTGCCGCTCCTGCATCGCAGGCGGATTCTTTACTGCTGAGCCACCAGGGAAGCCCAAAATAAAAATATCAGGTATATATTGGTTCAGCTGTTATATGGAAGGTGGCACATCTCTTGAAGGTGGCACTTGGATGTCTTATGATTAGGAGACATTGAGATGAATTTTGGAATCAGAGAGGCATGGATAAAATTCAAACTCTGACTCTTTCTAAATATGTGCCCACGGGAAAATTACTTACTATCTCTGCACCTCTGTTTTTCATCTGTAAAACCACCTTTAAGCATTGTTGTAGGATTTAGAGATTCATTGGTTCATTCCTATATTTATTCAGTCATTAAAGTCTATTGAATATTGGCTAAGTGCCACTCACTGTCTGGGCACAGGGACCACAGCAGTGGACCAAAGTCCCTATCTTCATGGAGCTCCCTTCCTACAGGGGACTGGACACAGGCACCAAATGTATAGATAGATTTGGAAGAAACTCCAGTTCTAAGAAGAACACAACCACGTAAGGGAGGGGTTATAGCAAAGCTTCTGGAATGTTGTCAGGTTGTCTGAAGAAAAGCAAGGTGGTCACTGTGTGGTGGAAGTGGATAGAGCGAGAGGGAAAAAGGAGGAAATGATTCCTGTTCACAGAACAGTTCCTCACAAGGAGGAACTCACACCCTCTACCCTCTGCTGGGGTGGAAGGTGCTATGCAGGTACAGTAAAGCCCTTGGGTTTTAACTGTGGTGGGATGAACAGTGATCAATGTATGCATGCATGCTCACTCACTTCAGTCATGTCCAACTCTTTGCAACCCTGTGGACTCTAGCCTGCCAGGCACCTCTGTCCATGGGATTCTCCAGGCAAGAATACTGCAGTAGGTTGCCACGCTCTCCTTCAGAGCATCTTCCTGACCCAGAGATTGAACCTGTGTTTCTCATGTCTCCTGCATTAGCAGGCGGGTTCTTTACCACTAGTGCCACCTGGGAACCCCTGGAAAGTGATCAGTACATTGTATATATTCAATATGATCAATTCAATTAATATTTGAATAGTAATGGACCTAGTAAATCTAGTTACATAGTAACCTAGTAACATGTATTGAGCACTACATTAGCCTCCCAGGTTTTGGCAATACCAAGATAAGCTGTATCAGTTCAGTTCAGTTCAGTTCAGTCACTCAGTCATGTTCAACTCTTTGCAACTCCATGGCCTGCAGCACGCCAAGCCTCCCTGTCCATCACCAACTCCCGGAGTTTACTCAAACTCATGTCCATTGAGTCAGTGATGCCATCCAACCATCTCATCCTCTGTCATCCCCTTCTCCTCCCGTCTTCAGTCTTTCCCAGCATCAAAGTCTTTTCAAATGAGTCAGTTCTTCACATCAGGTGACCAAAGTATTGGAGTTTTAGTTTCAGCATCAGTCCTTGCAATGAATATTCAGGACTGATTTCCTTTAGGATGGACTGGTTGGATCTCCTTGCTGTCCAAGGGACTCTCACCACAGCTCAAAAGCATCAATTCTTCAGTGCTCAGCTTTCTTTATGTGAGAGTCCAACTCTCACATCCATACATGACTACTGGAAAAACCATAGCTTTGACTAGACGGACCTTTGTTGGCAAAGTAACATCTCTGCTTTTTAATATGCTCTCTAGGTTGGTCATAACTTTTCTTCCAAGGAGTAAGCGTCTTTTAATGTCATGGCTTCAGTCAACATCTGCAGTGATTTTGGATCCCCCCAAAATAAAACACTGTTTCCACTGTTTCCCCATCTATTTGCCATGAAGTGATGGGAACAGATGCCATGATCATAGTTTTCTGAATGTTGAGTTTAAAGCCAACTTTTTCACTCTCCTCTTTCACTTTCATCAAGCAGCCGCTCCAGCGCCATTCAGCCACAGTGCCAGCGCAGTCAGATAAGCAGTATAGAGGGGCTCAAATTCTTGTTGGAGAAAGAGTTGTCTAATCAATGAATACCTAATGTTCATTGTATACTTGCTATGTGCCAGACATATTTACAAGTTTGTTTTTTTTTTTCCTTAATGCAGTAACTCATGTAGTCCTTACAAAGGTATACAATCAGTTATTATACCCATTTTGCAGATGAGGAAGCTGGGAGCACAGCTTATTACCGCTCACCTTTCAAAAAAAGGAGAGTGAAATAAATATGCTCCCTTTGAGATTCAAAGTGCAGTGGGTGTGCAGAGCAAACATTACCCCAAAGAAGGGAAATGCAGCCACAGGACTGGCCCTGGAGGGAGGCTGCCACCTACTATCTGTGATGGTGGCCACTATCCCTCTCCTCCTGCTGCTTCTGTTTCCTCATCCCTGAAATGAGGTCAGGAGGGTTATCCCTCCCATAGGAGAATCCTGAGAACCGTGTATGCGAAATGCGTTGGAACAGAGCCTGGCATGTGACAAGTGTCTCTCAAGTCTTAGCGATACACCCCCAGGCATTATGAAAATACTTCATGAACTGGCTGCCCTAGGCCGGGGCCTTGAGGACTGAGTGACAGAAAGCAAAGGTGACTATGTTAATTTTAGGCTGACAAAGAACCTCTCAGGAAATTTAAGTGTTGAAAGTTCATGGTGTGGCTGGATGGCGGATGAGGGTATAGTGGACAGTTCTTTTAATTCTGTTAATCTGTGTCCGTGAGGAGACCTTGACAGCCATCCTAAGCACAGTGAGCTTTTTTTTTTTAAAGGCCCAGGGAAGCTTTGATCCTTTGAGCACTGGGAGCCTGTGATCTGACCTGTGCTTTCACAGATGTGCCCAGCAGCTGCACGAGGAGTGCAATGGTCCTGTGATAAACACTGAAGGTCTGACCCAGAACAGGAAGGGGTGGAGAGGGGAGGTGAGGGACAGAGACATCACGGAGGTGCAATCTACAGGGCCTTATTCACCTACTTCTTGGAGCTACACACACACACACACACACACACAGAGCAAGAGAAACTCAGACTCGCTCCACCTCAGCCTCTTTCTGTGTCCTCAAGGGATGAGTCTACTTATAGTTCCTTAGTCTTCCCATCTGTTAAGGGGGAAAAACAAAGCCAGAATCTCATGGCTCCCAATGGGATATTGTCATATGTTACGTTAGCATCAAGAATCCTGTGAAAACGCAGACTTGCTTCACTCCCCATGCTAATAAAGATCTGTCTTCCTACCAGAAGACAGTACCATCGAACTCACATTTTCTGAGCACTGCAAGCACTGGTTGGGGTTTGAGCTATTCACTTGCTTCTGATCTGAGATTATTCTAAAAAGATTTTGCAGCTTAGGCTAATTGGGTAATTGGGATGTTTCCAGATGAAATTCGACTTGTATTTTTTAAAAAATGCTTTGAAGAACTGGTTGCCATGGCACTGCTCTGCTGACAAGATCCTTCACTGGCTCCCACTGAGCAGCAGTAATGGGCTTCTGTTTATTCTAAGTTTTAGGTCACCCCACCTGAACGTCTTCTCCAAGGAAGCAAGGTACGAAACTGAAGGAATTAGTGGAGTCTGTCCCTTGTTCTCCTGGACCGGGGTGCATCTCAGCAGATGTGGAGACTTGTCACTGTAGGGGAGGGGAGGGCTAGTGGGGAGGGACTTCCCAGACCCCTCTCCTCTGGGCAGCTGGGAGTCAGTCGGGGAAGGAAACTCTGTACATCTGCCACAATGTAAACGGGATGGCTGCTTTGGGCTAAGAGCACTAATCCTCTCATCCTGTCATATTTGCGGGCAAATCGTTGTTTGGCAGAGAGAATTGTCTTTATTTTAAGAAATAACATGGTCTTAAAAATTAATATTTGTGTTTTCATAGTATTATTGTTCTAAATTGGAGAAAGCCTTTGTTCTAACTCAATTTTCCAACCTACTGGACAATCACTCTTACCCGTCGTCCTTTGGCTTCTTGTACTGAGCGTTTGTTATAAGAATGTGAAACATCTTCCCCAGATGCAGTATTTTTGGCTTCATTAAAAGTTTTTCTAGTTCCTCTTCAGTCATGTCAATATTTACCTTGGACAATGCTTTGTATCCTTTTGTTTATAATTCCAGAATTCTCCAAGACAAACTGATTATTCATGACTCCCTGGCCTGGATTACACTTTAAATATACCTTATGTTGACGTTTTCAGAGTTCGAGTCCCCCAAACTACTTCCTCTACTTCTCGTAGATTAGGAACTTGTAACCTTCCATACTCACTTCACACCCTGGATTTTCTTTGCCTTTCAGGGATCTTCCAAGCATGTCCATCTTGTTGAGTATGCTCTTAGAACATGGGCAGGTGAAGTTTTTCCTCCTTTCAAGGTTCCTGGATCCCTCCATCTTGCCAAGGATGCTTTTAGAATGTGGCAATTGTACCCACCTTCCTTGAATGTGCCCATTGTTTCCCCAGAGATCTGACTCTTCAACTTGCTGAATTTCTGGTTACCAAAACACAGAATGCGTGATCCCTGCCTTTGTTGTCTAAAGACTTCCATTTAAACCCCTCAGTGACTAAAAGGAGGCCTCAGTGGTCAACCAGAAACTCTAAAGCTACAGCACGTTTTTTCTTGAGAAGCCCACTTATACGGAGTCTTTTCTCCTTAATTGCTCAGCATTTTATGATTTGGTGTGCTTCCTTCAGTTTTCTGCACATGCCTTACAGTCATAGAGGATTTAAAATTTACACAGTATTTCACATTCATTATTACATTTGATCCTCATAACAACTTGGTGAGAAAGACCCAGAAGTGACCTGCTTGAGATCACAAAGTGATGTAAGTAAACCACAGTTTTTGCCCTCAGGGATATTTATATTAATAAGTGATTTGATTTTATGTAAGTCTTTCTGTTCCTGTGAAACACTTTTTCTTGCTTTGGGGACACTTCATGTGCTGTTTTTTCTGCTTGAACAGCTCAACTTCTCCCTTTGACCAGCTCAACTCCTACCCATTTTTCAAATGTCAGCTTCGATTTTCATTTCCTCTAGAAGCATTCCCTTGTCCCCCAAGTCTGGGCAAGAGTTTCTTCATTTATGTGCTCACAGCGCCCTTAAAAATAGATAAATAAGCTTACCATTGTGTCTGTCACCTAATGAATACTTGACAAGCATTTGCTGTTACTGTCATTCCCCATCCTATCTCTTACCTGTGCACTTTCTGTTTGCCATTGTATCCCCAGTACCCAGCCCTGAGTTGGTGCTCAATAAACGGCTGTTAAATAAATGAATGATGCCCAAGGGTTCTCACTGGATCCTTGAATTAAAGAACAGAGAGGGTTCCAAGAGGGTCCAGGGAGTTTGGTGTAGTTCCAAATTCATTCTTCATAACACTATCTGTATGTTGATAACTAATGCGGTTATCTGTTGCTTGTCCTGCAAAGTGTCCTTTCCCCCTTACTGTGTCTTCACCTTTTCCTTTGGGGAATTGCTCCTCTTCCCAGTTCTGGGATTAGTGTTTCTCAGATGTGTTGCCCACATCTTGGGATCAGGAGTAGGCCTTATAAGCAGAGTCTATGCTGTGACAACCCTGGCTGGTAACTGTTACTTTCGCTGAAACTCTTAGTTCAGTGAGGGTCTTGTTTTCCTTTGAAGGTTGAAAGTGATAGAAAGAAGCATAGCACTTCTGATTCTTTGGGAACCTGTGGAGGGATCAATGAGGCCACTGCAGAATAACCAGAGCCAAAGAGGTGGTGATAGAGTGAAGGCTGATGAAGACATCATTGAATACCTCGATTCAGCAGGATCTGACTGTGGATTTCCAGGTTTATGAACTCTAGACTTTCTTTTTGATTGCAAGTAGTTTGAGTTGTATTCTGATCAGTCATGAACAATGGACACGATTCTGACTAATTCAATTGAAACCAAAACACTGTGGTATTTTAATTATTGACATTAGTGCCTTTTGTTCCTTTGTGGCCTTGCCTTTTGCTTTCACTTCACTCTTTAAAAGAGAAAACAGCACTTTTTTTTGCCTATCCTCCAGTGTTGGGCTGCTCCCCACAGGCCTGCAAGCCCTATTCTTATCCAGCTTTAAGACTGAAGAATGAACCCAGAGTCAGCAGCAGAGACATCAGTGGTTTCCTGGATGGGGGATCTTAGCCATGTAAAGCAAGGTTCTGTAGCAACACTCCATGGTGTGTGACAGACAGTGGGCAGAACATGGTGGCCAGTCTTCTCTCCCCAGAGGGAGGGGGAAGATGTCTGCTATAGGAGGAACTGATGTCAGGTTGGCGCATCAGTTATCAGGGAGAGGGGCACACCCCTCACTGCCCCTCTGATAAGTTACGAGTGTGAGATGTTCTGATCTAAAGGTTAGAACAATCACTAGCTATGGCAGAGGTAAGTATGTAGGAAGGTCAGTGATGTGAGTAGACGTAGGTGAAGCAGGCACAGGTTTGGCAGGGGATATACAACCACCTCAGGTAGCCTGATCATACATTCCACCCCTACATATCCTGTACAACACTTAGAATCTTGCTCGTTCCCCCAACTTCTGTGATATCCCTGGGGTCATATATGTAGAGGGACACTGCAACCATATACCAGAAATACAATACAAAACCAGCAGATAAAGAGCATCAAGAGTGAGATATCTAGTAAGAACTTTCACTTGCCAGGATGTGGGCAAATTTTGGAGCCAAGCACTTACTGGGTCAAAGGAGAGGAAGTCAATGGCAGCTGCATCCCATCCAGTTTTAAGGAAAGTAAAGCTACACCTAGTTTTCCCAAACCCAGATCCACCCCCATGGGGAGGGGAAAGCCCTGGCTCTAAAATTCTGATGATCTAGGCAGGAGTCAGCAGTCACCGTACAGGTTTGCCACCCCAACATATGTTGAATGCCATTAGCGGTGGACCCATTAGGTCTTTCCAAACAAACAAAACCCAGTTAATCCCACTAGTTGGGCTTGTGTGTCTAAAAGCCAGCCTATTCCATCCACACAGCATAACTGGGGAGCTCATGGGCAGTCAGCTGTATGGTAATGTTTAATGACAGGGGTCCTTCTGATGTATTGGCATATAGGACTGCAAGGTGGTGAGGGTCTTTTCCCCCATTGCCAGTCATCTCCACCTAGTCACAGCAGCTGCATCAATTTTTCATGGAAGTCCAGAGAAAGATGGCCAAGGCATTTCACTGTAGATCAGCAACTAGACTCATTCCACAGTGAGGCCTGGTTGCTTTCCAGTCCTTGAGTAGACTTCCTTCACTCAGGATAGGGATGAAACGTGAGACATCTAACAGGCACAACATGAAAGAGCTCAAGACCATGAAGTAAACTACAGGCAGAGCCTGCATTCTCAGATAGTACCACACCTGCCTGTGGTTTTTGCCCTGGTCTGCAATGCAGTTCTGAAAACTCAAGTTTTTAGTAATACAGGAGCATGTCCAAAATCACATCGACAATGGCCACCTAGTTTTACCTTGGATGTCTGAACCACAGATACTCCATTGTGACTTTTAAATGCATTCTCCTCCACAATGCCCAAAGCAGATGTAATTCAATGCAAGTTCAACAGGCCACATAAAAGGCCACTCTGGTGTGGACTTAACTTAAAGTTAAGTTTAGCTTAACTAAACTTAAACTATGTACAAGTCAACATTCAAAAAACTAAGATCATGGCATCCGGTCCCATCACTTCATGGCACACAGATGGGGGAAAAATGGAAACAGTGACAGACTTTATTTTCTTGGGCTCCAAAATCACTGTGGACAGTGACTGTAGCCATGAAATTCAAAAATGCTTGCTCCTTGGAAGGAAAGTTATGACCAACCTAGACAGCATATTAAAAAGCAGAGACATCACTTTGCCTACAAAGGTCTATACAGTCAAGGCTATGGTTTTTCCAGTAGTCATGTACGTTGTGAGAGTTGGATCCTAGAGAAGGCCGAGTGCCAAGGAATTGATGCTTTTGAAGTGTGGTGTTGGAGAAGACTCTTGAGAGTCCCTTGGACTACAAGGAGATCCAACCAGTCAATCCTAAAGGAAACTAATCCTGAATATTCATTGGAAAGACTGATGCTGAAGCTGAAGCTCCAATGCTTTGGCTACCTGATGCAAAAAGCCGATTCACTGGAAAAGACCTCGATGCTGGGAAAGATTGAAGGCAGGAGGAGAAGGGGACAACAGAGGATGAGATGGTTGGATGGCATCACTGACTCAATGGATATGAGTTTGAGCAAACTCCAGGAGATGGTGAAGGACAGGGAAGCCTGGCGTGCTGTAGTCCATGGCTTCACAAAGAGTTGGACATGACTGAGTGACTGACAACAACAAATGTACAAGCCATAATGACTTCCCCACACCTCCATATGTGAAGATACTTTCCCCATCATTTTCCCTTTTGATTGCAAATCTTTCAACAGACCAAAGTATATGTCCCTCAAAGCCAGGGTGAATTCTGCCTGCCTGCCTTGGGTCCAGGTCATGTCTGTGTTAGGCCTCCTTTATATTTGCCTAATTATCCATGCTTGGGGGAAACTGATCAGATATTATGAACAAGCTCAAAGACATATTGATGGGAAAAGACTTTGAAGGGTATGTATTTTATCAGTTAGGCTGAATTGTTACATAAAAATTGTACGTGTGCTTTTTGCAGCAAAGTTCAAGCGAGCAGTGTTATACATCATGAGTAGTTTCACTCTGACAACTTCACTAGATAATTTTCTCTTCTTCTGAACATTCAGGGCAAAAGTGTGGCTAACACAACAACTTTTATAAATTTAGACTTCAATTAATAGGACTAGACTTTAATATCTGTTGAAACATGATATTTTCCCCTCTAAATTATTCTCATCTCCATCAAACATGGCCAAAGCAAGACTAACTTATTTGCAAAATAAGCCTGGCTGATTGACCACATGTTCTCCTTCAAACTGTCTATAGTGGAGCTCCTCAAAAAGAGTCTCAGACTAAATTCCCAGAAAGCCTTGCAAGGCCAGGAAAGCCATGCCAACAGCCTGCCATCAGATTCTGCCTCAGTGGATTTCTCTCCTCTAGAGACTCCCCCCAAAATCGAGATTCCTGCACCTGCCAGGAAGTAGTCTTTCCCACTCACCTGACAAAGCTGCTCAGAACCCAAGAGTTTCCAACTTCTGGAGGAACTTGGCAGAAAGAAAAGAAAAATATTTCAGTTCTACCACAGGTGTAGTTTACCAAGTTGCGGGACGTCAACCTAAGGGGAAGGGTTTTTCTAAAACTGGAAAACACAAATCAAAAGCAGCAATATTCTAGGGACGTCCCTGGTGGTCCAGTGGCTAAGACTCGTACTCCCAATGCAGGGGGCTCATGTTTGATCCCATGTGCCGCAACTAAGATCCTATGCAGCCAAATAAATATTTTTAAAAATCAGCAATATTCTACACAAAAACCATAAAAACTACAACCATATTCACCAGTTTACTCCGTAATCAGTCCTTTTGCTAACTTTTTATGAAGCCATCAGGTTTTCCCCTATCATGCTTTAATTCTGTACCCAGTTCAGTGATATGATCTGAAATTTATCAGAGATCTGTACTGACAAAATGTCCTTCCTATGAAACTTCATTAAGATGAAACACTTTTGCAAAAGCATCAGCGTACAACAACTGTATAAAGGACAAAGGACTTTAAAAGGCACATTTAAACACCTACTTACGTGTAATCAATAAACTAACCTGGTTATAATAACCAGAATTATGGCCAATTAAATCTTGACCCTTAAAAATCTAAATCTCTGGCAAAAACCAAGAAGATAGTAATTGTGAACTATGTGCCACATCAGCATTTCCTGATCAGAAAACTTGCCCTTTATTCTTCTCTTCTAAGGCAAAGGTAGGTAAACAGCCCCGCCCAGTAATTAATTTTCCTGTATTTTATCTTATTTGAAATGACTCAGATCATCAATGAATTCTCTTCATTTAACTTAGCTTAGTTTCAAGTTATCAAAATCTGAATAGACTATTATAGATAGACATTCCCAAAACATTATTATTCCTATAGAGTTTTTAAATACCTCTTTCTTTTTCTCCCTTCAATCTCGGGGATCAGATGATTAAAGTTCCTGAGAGCCCAGGTAGGTCATTTACATCTCAAAGGCACAAGAAGAGAAATACCAGTTCCTGCTAGGAAGCTGCTGCTGCTAAGTCGCTTCAGTTGTGTCCAACTCTGTGCGATCCCATGGATGGCAGCCCACCAGGCTCTGCCGTCCCTGGGATTCTCCAGGCAAGAACACTGTAGTGGGCTGCCATTTCCTTCTAGGAAGCTAGATTCCTCTAACTGCATGTTACAATGCTGAAAGATTCCTATTGTGGCCATTTTTGAGGATTTTTTTTCTTCAGTTTAAACAACAGTAATATACAATAATACAAATCATTCACTCATATTTACATGCCTCACTTTCAGAGAAATAAGAATCAGCATTTAAGTTAAACTTCACCTTCACTGTGTGTCTGTGGTTTTTCTTAATTTAAAAGGAATGGCCACAGGACTTTCTTTAGTGGTGCAGTGGCTAAGAGTATGCATTCTCAATGCAGGGGACCCAGGTTTGATCCCTGGTTGGGGAACTAGATTCTGCATGCCACAAGTGAGAAAGTTCACATGCCGCAACTAAAGATCCTGCATACCATGCAACCAAGATCCCATGCAGCCAAATAAGTAAATATTAAAAGAATTAAAAAAAGAAAAAAAAAAAAGCAGGGCTAGCCCAGAGCTGTGGCCACTGCTTTATGGTCTAACCTCTTTTTTCCACTGTAATGGCAGCGGGAATCTCCACCACAGCCTCAGGGCCATGTATGAGTTCTCTGTACTCTCTCGGTGGTCCCCACTCTTCAAAGACAGCCACCATGGGGCCCCACATACTAGTGGTGGCCACACTGGGATTTCCCCCACAACTTTTGGGATGTTCCCCTGGAACTTGTGGGCCCCACAACTTCCCACTCTCATCCTTACTTTCCAGAGTCTGGGCATTCATGGGAGTTTCTCAGTATCCTGGCTGCTTCCTGCTGGTCTGCAAGCCCTGGACTTGCCCAGCCTCGGGACTGAAGAAAGAACCCAGAGTCAGTGACAGAGACATCAGTGGCTTAATGGGTAGGGGGAGCTTACCTGTCTGAAGCAAGGTCCTAGAGTTTCACCCCACAGTGTGCGGCAGACACTGGGTAGGACTCAGCAAATGGGACATGGTGGCCATCTCTGTTTCCGGTGGGAGAGGGTAGATATTGACCTCAAGTTGGCTCATTGGTTACCAGGGAAACTGGCAGCAGGGACACACATGCCCCTCATCACCCCTTTGATAAGTTAGAGGTGGAGATGTTCTGATGTAAAGATTAGAACAATTACTAGCTTGGTCTGGGGCAAGTATGGGGGAAGGTCAGTCACGGGAGCAGGTGTAAGTGAAGCAGGCACTGGTCGAGTAGCAGGTGTGCAGAGAGCAAGAGAACAGCCATCTTGGATGGCCTGAGCATATCCCCAGTTAACCTGAAAATTCAATTAAAGGGCTTCCTCCAAACAGTACAGTTCATTGAAGTCTAACTATGCACATTATTGGAAAGGCCAGACTACATGAAACTGACATTATGAGAGCTGCATTTTGCATTGAAATAGAAACTGAAAAAGCAATGCATTTGTGCTTGGTTGTTTTAATAGGATTTTACTGATAGGAAGTTTGGAGAGAAGGGTTTACAGGGAAAATATCTAGTTTTTGGTTTACTGTCAGTGAAAATTTCCCCCAATTCTTACCCCATTGCTTTATTTACAAAGGGTAATATATTTTTGCTTTGGAACATCATTGCTGCTTTCTCTCTTGCTTACCTGGAAGCTCTTGGAATATTTAACAGTTGCAGCTACTGGGATGAGTACTGACTTCTGCATTGGTTTTTCTTTAACTTTATCCTAGAATTAACGAGGACAACAAACGGCTGTGCCGATAAACCCATTCTGCTTCGTGACACACTCTGGCAATTGGCAGATGGTCTATCTTGCAGAGGATTGCAGAGGAATGAGAAGAATGCTGGTAGGAGAATGGGTCCTACTTATTTGCAGCCAGTTTCTTCCATTTTTCTCCTGGTATTTAGTGTCTTGTCTCCTAATATTTTTCTTTACTCTTAATTGGATGGGTGGCTTTCCTTTGCCTATGTGTGTTTTCCCACTTGGTTCAACTTCTCTTCCAATTCCAACATTTTCATTCCTTGCCACTGAAAACTTTGTTCAAACAGTCCTTGGGTGAGTGTCTGGGGGTGTTATTCCACAAGAAGCCTACAGCTTGATTCAATCTCTGGATAAAATTACAACCGGAAAAACAGCAAAGTGAACAAAAGGAGACAAGAGGTGCTGAGTGACAAAGGCAATCTTGTCACAGGGGTGTTATCCCAACCACTGTGAGCCTGGATGCAGGGCACGTGCCTGTGCTGAGATGTGCCTGGTGCTGTTTTGTCTTTATTACCATGCCTTGAATGCAATTACCTGTTGTATATTTTGTTTTTCTCTTTGAACATATTAACCTGTGTTCTAGGCCTTGGAGTGTAAGAAACATACTTGTGAGTGTCTAGAAATCCCAGATACTGTTTTTTCTTTTTTGCTTTAAAATGTCCTTTAAATTTCTTTAAAGGGAAAGAACCCTCCACTTGCTGCTAAGGAAAAAAAAAACAGTCCCTTTTCCCAAATTCCTGTTGGAGAGCTAATAGCCCTAGAAACTGGTGTGGGTATCTCTATGGATATTTGGTTATTTTCGCTCAGAATTTTGCCCTTGAGTTTGATATTCTCTATTTCAAGTTCTTTCTTGGACACTGATTATCAAGGATTCTTTTTTAATTTGTAGATCGTTTACCTGCTCCTAAGAGATGCTTTCTTTTTTTCCTCATCTTTATTGAGATATAACTGGCAGATAAAATTGTAAATATCTAAGATGCACAATGTGATGGTTTGAATGTGTATACATTGTAAAATGATTACCAAAGTCAATTAACATAACCATCTTTGCACATGTTACCTTTTGTGCATGTGTGTGTGTGTGTGTGTGTGTGTGGTAAGAACACTTAAAATCTACTCTTTTAGCAAATTTCAAGTATCTGATACAGTGTTGTTAACTATAGTCACCACACATGCCTTAGATCCCCAGAACTTACCCCTCTTATAAGTGAAAGTTTGTACACTTTGACCAACATTTCCCCAGTCTTCAGGTCTTGGCAATCACCATTCTCCTCTCTGCTTTCATGAGCCTGACTTTTTTATATTCCACATGTAAGTGAGATCATATTTGTTTTTTGTGTCTTGTTTATTTCACATAACATAGTATTCTCCAGTTTCATCCATGTTGTCACAAATGGCAGGATTTCCCTCCTTTTCATGGTTGAATAATATTCATTGCCTATCTATCTATCTATCTATCTATGTCACATTTTCTTTGATGGACACTCAGGTTGTTCCCATATCTTGGCTATAGTGAATACTGTTGCAGTGAACATGGGAGGGAAGATAGCCCTGAGTTACGGATGTTATTTCTTTTGGATATATACCCAGAATGGGATTGCTTGATTAAGAGAGACTTTATTCTATAGGAGTTGTTTTTGATGGTCTTAAGATGGAAAACTACTCATATCAAAGGCTCTGAGATACTTCAGCCACTTTTGCAACTGGCTCCCAGAGATTGTTCTTTTTACTTTTTGGTGTCTTAAAAAAAATTAATTTATTTTTAATTGGAGGATAATTGCTTTACCGTGTTGTGTTGGTTTCTGCCATACATCAACATTAATCAGTCATAGATATTCACATGCCCCTCCCTCTTGAACTTCCCTCTCACCTCCCACCCCATCCCACCCCTCTAGGCTGTCACAGAGCACCAGGCCAAGCTCCTGGTGGCACTATATGGCAACTTCCCACTAGCTATCTATTTTACATATGGTAATGCATATATTTCAAGGCTACTGTTTCAATTCATCCCACTCTCTCCTTTCCCCACTGTGTCCCTAAGTCTGTTCCCAGAGAATGTTCTTGAAATCCTAACCCCACAAGGAAAGGCTGTACTTGCTGGTAGGGAAACAAGCCTTAAGGGAGATTGTCAGGGTTTCCTTACACCTTAAAGACCCTGGAACTGTGTGACACTGAGGGTCACTTCCAGTTCTGATATTATCCAAGAATGTGGCAGTTCCTTTTTCTCCTGACACAACCCTCCCAGCTTTTGGCTGAGTGTCTTCCACGACAAGGAACGCACTCCTTGAGTAAAGCATTTCTGTAATTGTGAAGATTATCTCCCCACTCCCTGGAACCCCCATGCAGCCTCTCTTCTAGAGCAAAAGGGACTCATCAAATCTCTATTCACATGACAGATCTTCAGTGCTGCCACATCTTCTCTAAGTCATTCTTTCTGGAGCTAAACATCTCTAGGGTGTTAACTGCTGCCCAGGCGTGGACCACTCTTGACCACTCTTGTCTGTAGAAACTCCAACTAGTCAGTCTATATTAGGAACCAGTGTGAAGAACTGAGGGTGCTCAAGTGATAGAATTGCATATCCACACTGACAGGGCTATGGTATCCTCGGTGTGGTCTAACCAGTGCAGACTGGGCTGGGGCTAAGGAATCCCTTTCTGGAGGCATTTCATGTTCTTGTTCAGAGAAGAAACATCTGCCTCTAAATACCAAAGTAATCCACGCTCATAGGCAGCACCTAAGATCTGACATTTCTGCTGGGATATACAGAGAACCATGTGAATTCAAATTTATTCAAAATCCAAACTGTGATTTCTAAACTGACAAATCCTTTGGTTCCTCATCTTGACCTTGCTATTTCTGAGAGTAGGACCCAAATTCTTCCATGCCTTTCTGGCTTCCTTTTCTCCACCATCTTCTTACAAATGGATATCATTTCTCCTCCATGGGCCCTAGTACCTTGGCCCGAGTTCCTTTCCCAAGTGCAGCCTACTTTTCAGCTGATACTGGGAGTGTGCAAAACGGACGGCATTCCTGTACTAGTTTACACAATCCGATCTTCTTCAAAGGTCACATGGAGGAGAGGGCTGAGACTAAAAAAAAACAAAAAAGACTCTTAGGCAGTGCTAATCTGCATTTTCTTAAGACATATATGCAAGAGGGCTAAGGTACACATGACAGGAAGTAGAGAATAAACCTATTCAACTTCTTAAAGAGCCTCATGTAGAAAGAGCCACAAGAGGAACACATTCCCAAACTGAGTAATCATCTACAAATAGTTAAAACATAAGTTCCTCCAGCCTCGGCTGCAGGAGTAGGGCAGAGGTCCTGGTTGAGAACTTTGATTTCCCACAGACTGTTTGAGTCTTAAATGAAGTTTGGAAAGGTTCCCTGACATCAAAGGCTGTTCCTTTTGGCTAATCGATTGAGTCTGCTTGCCTGTCTTCCCCTGAGCCCCCCACGACTGGCAACATATGTCAGAGTCTCCCTTTTGCCAGCAATTTGGAGGCTTGTGATAATAAAACATCCTTTTTCTAAGTAAGGGAAAGGGTGGTCCTGGGGAATGTGAAGGCAGCGGAGAAGAGCAATGATTGACTCCTCCCTGAAAAAACAGACATAATCTGATCAACCCCTATCTGAATATCATCTGCACAATTTGAAAATAACACACTGAAGGGAACAGGCCCAGCCCTACTCTCCTGCTCACATTTACATCTGGAACAGCTGCCAGGGCCTCTTGGAGTCGATTTTGTTCAGTTCTGCAGTGCTGACTTGAAACCCAGGCAGAAAATGAAAGTGAGCAAATTTACCTCTGGCATTCAAAGAAATGCTTTTGGTCAAAGTGAGTATTTCTGACCATGACTCATTTTCAAAAGAAGCATTGAATTCGCTTTGTCATCTTTGCCTGGATCGGGCTCAATCGGCCCTTTTATGATTTTTAAAATATCCTATACAGCCAGGATGGCATTTATTAGGCTACAGCTATTCAATATTGCATTTCAATATATAAAAGTCACTGTTCAATTGAATATTGAGTTTTCTAAGGAAGTAAACCTACAGAAAAGAAATTTGCAAGAATCTAAAATAAATGAGCTTAACGAAGATCAAACTGCCCTTTTGGCTGTTTCAAAGATCAAAAGATCTCTCTTTTACAGAAATCAGGAGCGGTTTGAATAGCCTCTTTCCTCTACTGCAAAGCCCCTTTTTTTCACTATCATTGATAGCTTGGGACCGCACCATAAGGGTATCAGAGGCCCTGGAGAGGAGGGAAGATGGTTTCATTACCCCCAAAGCATCCAGGACTTTTGCGTCTGAAATAGCAGTTTTGTCATTTAATTTAGTCCTGAGCCCAGTAGAGTGACAAAATGAAAATCTGTCCTCAGCTCCTGCAGGAGGGGGTGGGGGTAGTCTTAAAGGACATGAGAGGGTCTTTGGACAATTCTTTTCAAAGCCTGTGAGTATCTTTGTCTCTGTCTTCCAGAGAGGCTGGATTATATTGGATTACATGGCAGAAAGTTATCTTTGGGTTCACACTGCCCTCTGTTCTGCAAAACTTTGGGAAGCTGTCTAATCTCCCTAAGTCTCTATTGCTTCATGTGTAAAGTGGGGATAATAATATCCCAGAGGCCTAAGCTCTGTCCTACCTCAGGGCCTTTGCTCATGCTGTTCCTTCAACCTAACTTGTGCTCAGCCTCTAGGATTCAGCAGGAATGGCTTTTCTTCTGAGAAGTGTTTCATGAACTTGCAGGCCAAGAAATGCCACCCATACTCCCATCAGACACTGTGCTATGGTTTTCCTTTGTAACGGTTACCTCAGTTGTAATGGAGAACATTGTGAATACTGGTGTCATATCTGGCTCCCTCTATAAGGGGTTAGGGAACCTAACTTATTCACCTGTGAAAGTGTTAGCCACTTAGTCATGTCCAACTCTTTGTGACCCCGTGGACTGTAACCCACCAGGCTCCTCTCTCCATGGGATTTCCCAGGCATGAATGCTAGAGTGGGTTGCCATTCCCTTCTCCAGCAGATCTTCCTGATTTGGGGATCAAACGTGGGTCTCCTGCATCACAGGCAAATTCTTTACCATCTGAGCCACCAGGGACCCCCCTATTCACTCATGTCTACAACTGAAACAGAAGCACAAACAAAACGTTTGTTGAGTGAATGAAATGAATGGAGATAGAGCAATCAAAAACCAGCAGTTCCTGTTATTCCCCTGTACTGTGGCATTCTGGGGGTTGGGGGGAGCCTTACCTCTCCACAAGTGTTGAGGTGGAGCCTCAGTGGAGTAGCTCATCCAAGAACGTCTGTGGTTGTGTAGACAGACATCATCAATCATCTCTCCAGCCAAATGCCTCCTTTATCTGCTTGTTTGTCTCCTCTCTGAGAGCATTAGCACCCTTGTTCATCCCCTTATGATGCAGGTTTTCTCCTTCCTGGGATGAGTCTTCTGATTTCACAAAGAGCTCTCGAGGACGGGTCTGCAGTGAGAGGCAAGCAACTGGGTGATGATCCTGGTGCTTCCAGCCTGGATTAGAGAGTTGAGTGGGAGTTGGGGGGAGTTGGAGACATCAGTCCGGTGAGCCTTATTAGTTAGATCAGTTGACACTTTTAAACAGCGCTACCACCATTACCATCTCCATCATCATTAACAGCTAAAAGCTTTTTTACAGTTAAAAAAACTGTTGTGTCCCATCTAGGGAAAAAAAAAATCCCATCAATACTATCAGCCATGTATGGTTGGAAATTCACCATTAGAATATTTTTTTCTTGGGTTAAGCAAATACCCACAAACAGTTACTTTTATTGCTTATTAACTACTGATTGTAAAATTAGTTTATCAACTCATTTCATCTGTGAAGATGGTGGTGGGGAGCAAGCATTAAAGGTTTTGGTTGTTTATGCAGGCAGGAAGTGTCTCTGTCAGAGTTTATTTGTAGGTAACAGGATTCAGTCTATTAAAAAAAAAAAATCAAACATGGATCCCATGCCAGAAATGAGGAGCTTACAGAAATCCCTAGAAGAGTTGGAGGAAGAAGCTTTTAGCAGAATTTCCAGAAGTCACACAGTTCAGAACTGACCCACTAAGACCGCGGCTGCCTCTGCCATATGATCTAGTTGGTGAAGAAGGAAGTCACCTGTACAACTGCTGGCTCTCATCCCTCACTACACCTACCCCAATATGCACCAGCCAAGCGGCCCATGACTTGCCTCTCAGGTGCCTCAGTGTTAGGGTGTGGGTCCACACACCTCTGCCCTGTGCTGGCGAGCAGACGTGCTAGCTGCAGCCTGCACCTTGACATCTGCTTTCAGCTTCACAATGTCCTATGGGCAGGGTCTGCATGGCTGAAGTCAGGCTACATGTTGAACCTAAGCTGCAGAGCACCCTGGGAAATGAGACCATTTGGTTCGTCACCCTCAGCAAAGCCAAACAGTGGCTCTGAAGGGGTTGGGATGGGTGAGTGTGAACCAATCTGTAGGCTACATTGTGGGGGCCGGCGGCGGAGGCGGGGTGGGGGGTAGTCAAGGCAGGAGAGCAAGGCAGTGAGAGAAAGGAAGAAGGGGCTGAAAATAACCTTGACTGACCTTGGCACTGTGCTTAGAGCTGGTGGTCATTATTTAGAGGAGGCATCTTAGGAATGCCACATGAGGGAGACATCCGGGTTTTCTTTGGGAGGTGGTTTTGAGGTCTTCATGTGAATTATCTTGAGTAAATAAATAGCCTCCTTCTCCTGTGCCCCTGCCATTCATGGAGGGTATTCTAGTGCCTTCCTTACCAAAAGAGAAAATGTGTTCAGACTCACCTGCAACTGGGTGGCCTTTCTTCAGGCTGATGTCCACCGGGCTGAGAAAACACTCTCATGACAGTTGCTGAAAAGCTGCTGGGTGCACCCCAAAAGCTTTAGGTGTACCCCAGGAGTGGGTGGCACTTCTGTCTTCCCAATAAATCGCTATTTCCCTGACGAGGAGACCCCAAATGTGGGCTCAGAATTGTTCATTTTGGATGAGGCGTGGAAATCCCTCTGGGTTTTTGGACAGGCAGTCAGTGGTGCTATCCTGCCATCTTCTTTTTAACATTCAATCCAGCGAACACCTTAAGCTTTTATAAACATCTTCTTTTAATAGCATTGACTCCCAGCTAATAAGGCAACTAGCGAATCAAGTGACGGTAAATTTCTCATTAACAATTTATGTAACTTTGTTGAAGAGAGCAATTCCAACTTCTGCTAATTGAGTTTGTAAGAAAAAGAAGGGTCCATTTTAGTACCACCCTCAGGACCTTAGTCACACTCTGGGAAAGGTAAAGTAACTCTTATTAGCAGACTAAGAAGTAAAAATCTAGGATGGAATGGAAGAGTCCAGAACATGGTTAGAGCCCAAAAATTTCAACAGGATTGTAAAGCAGAGGCACAGACTGGCATTTCACAGTGTTTTGAATTTTATTGGCCAGAGGAAGGGCCCTTTGACTTGAAGCTAAAACCTTGTGTAAGGCTTTGAAGATGCTAGCTTTAGGATGTGGGTGATGTGTTCAGTTTCTCCCCCTTTATTTAAGATCCTTCTGGGGAATGTAGCAGAATGTGCTGGGTAGACCTGCAAGAGGACTTACCCTTTTCAGATGATCCAAAGCCTTTCCCTCTGGCTCCAGGAGGTGGCTGTAATTCAGGAGTTTCATAACAAAGGGCTGAGCGAGACTTCCTAAAGTGACAGCCCTGTGGGCAGAGGGACATGTGGTGTGTCTGAGATCGGCCAGTGATTGAATTTGAAGAGATTTAATAATTCTTCTTGAAATTCTCGGCTTTACCCTCAGACGTTCCTCTGGAAGCCTGATTAAATGAGTATTATTTCTTCTTAAGTGATTTTGCAGGTCATTTATTTTGGATTTATGAGCATCAACACATTTTAAAAGGTATTAGTGGGCTCTGCTGCTGGATACTTGTTCTCTAAATCATTAACTTTACTCTCTATCAGCATCAGATAATAAGAAATCTTTCAAATATCACCATGTCTTTTCTTATGTATTCATTCAGGCAATGAATATTTTTTAAACACCTTCTGTTTGCTAAGTTCTAGAAGTACTCCAAAGAACAAGACATTCAAGGTCTTCCTCTCACTACAGTGTAGAAATTTAAGTAAAAATTTGGTAAAATATATATTATTGTGAAATCAGGAGGAATGAATTTGAATTAGTCTTCCTTTCCCATTCAATAAAAATCAAGGTCAAATGGAGAGATGCAAATAGGTTATGGTTCCTTTGTGGTTTCTTGGTGTGCGGGAACATTTAAAGCAGGAAGATGAGGTGAGTGGGGTGAAAAATCACTGTTCTTCCTCTCATCACCTTCTCCCAAGGTACCTGTCCCATAGAATCTGATATTGTCGAGTTGTTCTAAGTCTGTAGCTCCAAAAGAGAAAACATCCCCCGTGCTGGCAGAAATCTCTATACTACCTGTCTGGGGAGGCACACCTCAACTCCTACACTGTGTACGATTATCTTCTCTTTGTGTCCCATTTTCAGGGCTGGAATGTAAGGTGCTAGGACCAAGGTGGAGTGGGTTAAGAGAGTACGATTAAGTAAATCATTTCAGTCATGATGGAGAAGAAAACTCAAAAGCCCCAACCAAGCCAGGTAACTGGGATTATCAGGAGAGGTGAAACAAACACAGCAAAAAATGCTAGTCACCAGGTCAGGAACAATTAGATCAAGGTGAGGGCTTGGAAAGGAGACCGTGAGACACACTGGATTGCAGGATGTTGTTTTTCTGTTTATCTGAAGCCATGTTTTCAAGTGTCATAGGTAAGGCCTTGTCAGCTTAAAAGCCCTTGGTGCTGCAAAGATGGAGCTCCCCCCAGAAATGTCCACTGTGCAATGGGAGGAAAGCTGGCCTCAGAGAAGCCTGGTCGCTTCGCCCATGGCTTGGGGGAAACCTGGATGAAGAAGGATGTGGGAGAAGAGCCGAGGATACCACTACCTTCTCAGGAGAACACGGTGGTTAATTCAAGAAACAAGGCGTTCAGCAGCATCCCTAAAGCTAAGTCTTTGCCAAGTACTTTCCCACCCATCTCACCAGTTCTTCCAGAGGCCCTGGATATGCATGAGTAGCTGCAGGGAGGATGGCTGTCCTCACTTGACAGATGATGAAACTGAAACCAGCGAAAACAAGTGAGTTTAAAGTCACATGGGGACTGTGGGACACGGGTTTGATACCTGGCCTGGAAGGTTCCACATGCCGTGAGGCAACTAAGCCTGTATGTCGCAACTCATGCTTCTTACTGAGGGAAGCCACCGCGTGCTGCAACTGTAGAAAACCCACATGCAGCAGCAAAGATTTGGTGCAGCCAAAAATAAGTAAATAAATTTTTAAAAAGTCACATGACTGTGTAGGGTCAGACCTAAGGCTTAAGTCCAGATCTTCTGATTTTAGCTGCAATTCTCTTTCCAGTACAATTTACATAGTATTCAAATGTTATGTAAAAATTAGCAATCATGAAATACAGCAATATAAACGTACTGATCCACTGAAACCTGGGATTGTAGCCAAGTCTCTGTGATTCCTTTGGAGACCTTGGCAGTCCCCTGGCCATCTCCTTTTTCATCTTTTTGGCTTTGATTGGCACTGGAGGAAATGTGTGTCTGAGCATTTACTACATAACACAGAGACTGGCATTCTATGTGTGGCCACGGTCCTCTGGATAATGACGATCCTGGAGTACCAGGGAACACTTTATTCAGTACGATTTTACTCATTTGCTTATTCAGCTGCTGAATTATCTTCCAGGAGTAAATCAGAAGGTTTTACCATTCTATTTGCTTGCTTTAGTTGGGAAATCTGAGGGAAATGAATCCAATTCACTCTTTACATTTCTAATTAAAATGTTTTACATTTCAAGCTTTTTGACAGAAAAAAAAGGAGATAAGAAACATTGTGTACAAGGCAGCTTTGAGAAGACACAATCCATGTGACTGCTTTGAGCAAGAAGGGTTAAAAAAGGCAACAACAAAAAACCTGCTCGTTTTTTGCTTGCTTAAAAAAAAAAAAAAAACCACCTCAAACCATCTCCAAATGTAGCTTAATCCATTTTCAGACTCTATACATTATGCATCAAGATTTTGTACAAAAGGAGATTGAGAGAAGTGTTTGCATGAAACCACTTCAGTGGATTAAATTTGTAGTTCAGCATATTAGACTAGAAAAGTAGACAGGACATTTTGAGAACCCTGCCTCCTTCCCGTATATGCAAAGTTCATACTTCAGATAAATACATTTTGAAGAATGGGTGGATTCTGGCAGCTGACTTAAAAAAAAAAAATAGGAAAGGATTGGGTCTTCCTTCCACTTAGCTTAGCAATGGCTGCAGAATCTTGAAGAACAGAAAGCATCATTGGGAAGGTTGATCTAAGCAGTTCTGCGGTGCTTGAGGTTCTTTCAGGTAAAGCCACCCTGTCCAAGGTGGGAAAACTAGTGTGAAGAGAGATTCCCAATATAATGAGCTCATACAGGTACCTCTTCAATGATTGCAACACCCCCTCGCCCCCAGCTTCATTTCAAAACAGACCTACCGCTAAGGTTGAACATCAAAGCTCAGAATCAATCATGTAGATGTCTTCACCTCATGGAAGTCAAACATCATTGACACCACATCTGGATGTCTGGAGGGCCACCGCCATTATTACTTCATTAACTAATGGATTTGGGGGCTCTTGGAAACTCAGTATCTATTTACCCTTAGCCCAGAGTACCCGTGCCACCAGAGGAACACACTTCACCGCCCTAAGGTAAAAGTCTGGAGCATCCCCAAACTAACCCATTTCTGGGCTGTGAATGATGGGAGGTCCTAGGGTTGATAGGTGATGGCTGGCCATGAGGCATCATTACTGTTATAAACCATGGGCTGTCCAAGCAATCTAAACAGTCTCTGAGAGTTTCCATAGTAACTTTTATTTTTTTAACTGTTGAAAAGTTCCTAGCGGCATGGCTCGTTGCCTGGGCTACAGTGTTGTGTTGACAGCTCTGGTCCCTCTCCTGGCAGCTGAAGATTAGGACAGTGACCAATGAGAGGGTGGCGTTCTCTGAAGTTTCCGTCAGGCCAGTGATTCATTTTGAGACCCACATTTTATGAATGCTGTGAATTCAATGCAATGTAGCTGTTGAGGTGTCTACATTCAAATTGGATTCCATTAACTTTATGGTGTGATTAAATGTCTGAATCATGAGGACTTAGGGTTGGATTTATGTGCCTTCTGAAAGCACTTTAGAAGACTGGCAGCTTCAGTGAGTGTAATTTGATGCATGGGATTAGGGGAACAAAACCTAAAAAGATATCAGCTGAACTATAACTTGGATCCGAGAACCCAAACTTGAGAGTTGAGGTGGACGCTCATTCTCAGATGTGCAGAGTGGAGCACTATTCTGCATGCATAATTTTTCCTTCAGAATACTTTATTTTTGACATTAGAAGGGATTTGGTGGTCTGCCATTAGGGTGTTTTGCAACTTAAAGTACCTGGTCATTAATTGTGGTGCTTGTTAAAAATGCCAGTTTCCAAGTCTGGCCTTCCGACTCTGCAGGGCTGGAGTGGGGTGCAGGAATTACAGACTTCCTTGGGAGAAAGCAATTTAATCCTCCTGCTTTTGGAGAAGTGATGTGTCTCACTTATGGCCTGAATCACAGCTAGTGGTAAAAGAGCAAGACCCCAAATTATATCTCTTTCCATTTTTCTTCAGGGATGTTTTATTAACTACTTAGTTCACACTCATTCAGATATGAATTTATGACATGGAAATTGTCAGATTTGAAAGCCACATGCACCACATTAGAAACATCAGAGAAAAACATGGAATGGCAGAGAAAGAGAACTTTGATATCTAAAAATTTAAAGAACTCCTGAGGTGTTAAATGGGAGCTGCACAATGCTTCTTCACGTATTTGAGTCAGTTTCAGGCAGTTCCTGACAGTCATGTATAAAACACTTTCATTTCTGCCTTTCTCTTTATGGATTTCTTTGGCTTCACATACCCTACAAATACACAGCTTCTGGAAATTCTAGAACAGATGGAATTAAAAACTTCATTATTGCTGTTTGTACTTGCTATTTAATTTTTTTAACTTATGAATTATATTTTCAGATTCTTTGTAACTTCCTGTTGAGTGGTCAGCATTTTTTGTATTGCTTTTAAAGAGCTGTTTATATATTAAAGTTATTAACTCCAAATCTGTCATACATATTGCTGAAGGTATTTTTTTTGGTTTTTTTTCCCCCTATTTTTATTAATGGTAAATTTTCTTTCACATGAAGCAGTTCAGAATTCTCCTGCAGTTAAAATTTTTCTTCTTACCTGTTCTTGTCTTTGTAATGTTACTTCATTTCTTTTATTTGTTAAGTCCTCTCTATCATGAGATCAGGAAGAGTCACTCACACTTTCTTCTAATTGTTTTGTAGTTTTAATATTTGCATTTAATGCTTTAACTCATTGCTATACTCTGTAACATGTAACATATAAAACACAGATAACATATAAATATTTTTCCTTAATTATCTCAGCATCATTTCTTATAGATTTCTTTACTTTCCAATTGGTTTTTCAAGCATGTCATAAGAATTCTTTATTCCATACTGAGATACTGTGCTAAATATTTTTAATGAATTTAAAAATTTAATGACTACAGATTTCATTTGATCTTCATAATAAAATTCTAGTATAATTATTTTTATCCCCATTTTACAGGTGAGTGAACTGAGGCCTAGATACCTTATACTACTTATCTACAAAAGGCAGATCTAAGAGGGGATCTCAGGATTAAGTGCTTCCAAATTCTTAGATTTAGTCACCCATGTAAATTTCACCATAAAACAAATTCCTAGAGTTACAGCTATTTTGGGATTCTTTATTGTTTTACTAACTTGGCAGCTGTGTGCTGTGCTTAGTTGGTCAGTCATGTCTGACTCTTTGTGACCCCATGGACTGTAGTCTGCCAGGCTCCTCTGTCTATGGGGATTCTCCAGGTAAGAATACTGGAGTGGGTTGCCATGACCTCCTCCAGGGATCTTCCTGACCCAGGGATCAAACCAGGTCTCCCACATTGCAGGCAGATTCTTTACCGTCTGAGCCACCAGGGAAGCCCAATTTGGCAGCTAGTTTTGCGCCATGAGGGAAGCCCAACTAATATCACACTTTTAAGCATTTCAGCTTTCAGAAAGACTTACAAGTATTTCAGAAAACCATCTTCTGGACTTCCCCGGTGGTCCAGTGTTTAAGAATCTGCCTGACAATGCAGCAGACGTGGGTTCGGTCCCTGAGCTGGGAAGATTTCTCATGCCACAGGGCAACGAAGCCCATGTACCACAACCACTGAGCCTGTGCCCTAGGGCTTGTAAGGCACAACTGCATTCACCGCAACAGACTCAAGACGTGTGCCTAGGGACTGTGTGAAACAAGAGAAGCCCCACAGTAAGCCCGAACACCCAAATGAAGAGTAGCGCCTGCTGGCCACAGCTAGAGAAACCCACGTGCAGCAATCAAGACCCAGTGCTGCCATCAGTAAATAAATAATAATTTTTTTAAAAAAGAAAGCCATTTTCTCTTGTTACTGAAGGTGTATTCATGTTGGCCTCAGACTAACATCAGTAAATACAAATCCTGAGATTTTCAGTGGAATTACATGTAAAAATGACATCTTTATAGTATTTAAATTTTGCATCAAGCAAAATATCCTTTAGAACAGTTTATTTTTCTTCTGTAGGTCCTTTACATTTCCTATTTTCACTTTAAATATTTTGAATGCTTTTTAACTGTTGTAAGAGATTTTTCCCCATTATATTTTCTAACCATTATTAATTTGTAGAAAATCTATTTTTTTAGTCTTTATATTTTATCTTTCTTTTTCGAATAGAATTCCTCCTGAGTTTTTAATGTAGATAATATTATAATCTACAAATAATCATTTTAGCTTTATGATAACTATACTTTTAATCTCCTTATGTTGTCTTATTCCAGGGGTAGGAAAAGTGAAATATCATTGGTGAAAACAGCCAGCCTGTGTACCTGTGTCCTTTTCCTCTTCCTTCTATAAAATATTCATGAAGGACTTCTCTGTGCCAGGCACTGTCCTAGACCTTGCAGGTAGAGCACAGAACAAGACAGAAACAGCACCTGCCCTCCTACAGCTGTATCCTGGGCTGGGAGACACACATCTAGCAGGTAATTATTAGTAATTCATTAATTGCAACCCTTATCTCATTTTTGACTTTAATGGGAATGCACCTAGTGTTTCAGTCCAAGTCAATGTGAGATCTTTAACATGTTATGTCCTTCTAAGGCAAGGTTCTAGTTTTTTAAAGTCAGGGATGTCCCTGGGGTTTTAAGAAAAGGCTTCTCAATGTTGCCTTTAAAAAAAAAACCCCAAAAAACTATTGTCAATCCATCCGTTTTATAAACAATAAACTCAAAGCTCAGAGGGCTAATGGAGCATGCCCGACATCCTGAAGGGTTTTTTTTTTGTGTGTGACCATATCCTCCATGGAACTCACCTTCTAGAACTCATCTCGGTACCATCAGAGCAATGCGCCTATTCACCCACAGCTTTGATCCCCAGGTTAGGAAGATCCCCTGGAGAAGGAATCAGCAATCGGCTCCAATATTCTTGCTTAGAGAATTCCGTGAACAGAGGAGCCTGGAGGGCTACAGTTTATGGGGTGGCAAAGAGTTGGACATTCCTGAGCTACTGAGCACACAAGCACCTGTCAATATATCCAACTTAGATTGAGAACTTTTTCAGAACAGGAGCCGTTTCTTGGAAGCATTCTTTGCTTCCATGGGTTGGAACAGTACCTGCCGCTTTCTAATGTTCGCTGCTGTAAAGACTCCCTACTTGCCCCAGAGAGGGCAAGGAAAAGGGCACCCAAGCTTCTGGAGTTGGTCCAGAAGCTGGTAAAGGGCAAGGACACTGAGGGCTAGAGTGTAGCATCAACCTATCAGAAGTGATATTTACTTCTTATTAGTTAAAAAAGTTAACATAGAATTTATGGAAAATATAGAAAAAAATTTAAAGATTACCTGCAACCTTACCATCAACAGATAACTTCCATTTTATTTGAATCCTTTATCTTTGCATATCGTTTTCCCCTACAAAACACTTATCATATTGAGTGATAGGTTTTTCCTCTAATATCTTGAACAATTTCCCAAGTCTACAATTATGTCAGCTTTTTGTTTGTTTTGTCTCATCAGTTGAGGCCTGGCCCTTGAGTTTCCCTTTGCAGTGCTCCAGTGATTCATCTGTCTATTCATTTTGAAAGAGTTCTAACAAATAAAGGAGCCTATGAGGACACCTTGAATAAAGACACTTAACTGAATCTAAAATGGCCACACTTGGTTGAATGAATGATGACCTTGTCATCAAAATTTCAGCAGAAAGGAAACGGTACTAATAATTCAACAAGAGTCTAGCACCTTAAGAGCTGAATAGGTTTGGTTTCAAAAAATTTCTAGCTATTTTTCATAGACATGTTGGAATGCAATAGCTTCTTCTGCGGCAAACATTTAAAATACCACACCCACACAGAGAGATAATAATCAGCACTAGCAGCATAATCTTTGAAAAGGAGGAAAAAAATAAGTCTTCTATCTATCTGTCTACCTACCTACCTACCTATCCATCTAAATTTGGAATTGAAGAATGCTGAGAATGCTAGGACATTCCAAGGTATAAAATATGGAAAAAAACACCACCACAAAATACATTATGGAGGAAAGATCATTTGCTGGAGTAGAAATGGCAGGGACCTGCCCAACAGCTATTGTATGTTTTTTCCCTCTTGAAAGGAAATTCCAATTTTGTTCAGTTACTGGCTGACCATGTGTTTCAGGCCTGTTCTCCCGCCCCTGCTGGTGAATCCTGACTCATCGAAGTTAATTCTTTTTTTTTTTTTTACTTTTAGAATGATCATATTTTGATATTTTTCTATAGTGTGCTAGTGTTTCCAGTTAAATATGCTTGCTTTTGGGTTTTCAGATAAACCTGCAAAGTTAATTCTTATCATTCTACTTCCCTTACCAGTATCCGGTTTAGAATTGATCATGTGATACAACTCTGGCTGAAGGGACACAGGAGAAACTCTCCCAGGAGGCTTTGGGCAAAGTTTTTCTTCTTCTTAAAATGAAACATAAGTGAAGAAAAAACCTGTGAGCATGTAGTTGTCATCTTGGGATTAGTGGCGGACAACTCAGGACGTAGCCAAGGTGCTGAAGGGGACGCCGCAGGCAGAAATGATCTGGGTCCTCCATGATGTCCTTGAGGCTCCCCACCTCTGAGCTTCTTTCTTGTAAGATTATGTAGTATATTTTCATAATTGTTTAAGCCATTTTGAATTTAAGATTTTATTGCTTTGTAGCTGCAAGCATTCTGAGTGGCACAGGTGGTCACCAATAGCTAGTAAACAAGTGGTGATAGAATGTGTGTGAGGGAGACAATAACTAAATTCTATTTCCAACTCTGTCTATGATCTGACTGTGCTGCTTATTTTTACCTATGGACTGTCTACTACCCAAATCAGAAAATAATGCTTCTGAAATACATATTAATCTTTAGAATTGGATATAGTTAACATCAAGGAGCAACATACCAGTATTTGCTCTAGTAAGGGCTTTAGCTAGGTTCAGGAGTAGGAATCTAGTAAATACTTTTCAGTGAATCAAGGAGTTGAGGAAATAACCTTGGCTTAAGGGAGAAACTATTAGCAAATTAATAATCTAGAGTCTTGTTTATACTTATTATATTAGAGATATCCCAAGCCATCCATAGACATTTAAAAAATTACTAGCCTGACTTAAAGTAGGAAGTATTGAAGGTGTGGCCTCTCATGAGTTTCCTGAGTGTGCAGTTCATCATGCTCGAGAGGCTCAGTCAATTATTTCATAGAAAGTCTGTTTAGGAGGGACTGCGGGCTTATATAAGCTAAGAAGTAATTACTTTATGCAATAAAACTATAAGCAGGTCCCTGGTTAATGAATTTGCTGGTTGTTCTCCCAATTTATAGACACTGACCCATATGAGGTATACTGCATATGCATAAGCACAGAGAGACATATTCATTAGTTAATTAGGGCAGGTCAAATTCCGTTAACAGACAGACTCAAGAGTGAAGTCACTCTCAGAAACGGAAGTTTCTTTCTACCTCATGTGACAGTCTGGATGTGTGATCTGGGCTGGTAAGTTTCACCTGTTTTGTGTAGGAACCCAGGCAGACAGCTGCTTTGTCACCTTCCAGCCGTCACTCTCACTGCCATCCAGCCAGCAGAGAGGGGAGGGAAAGAACATGGACGAGGTGTGGTCTGGTCTCGAGTGATACTCTTCAAGGAGCACAACGCACCTGTGTTCACATTCTGCTGGCTGGAACCCGGTCCCATTGTCATACCTCGCTGCAGAGATCAGGAAAAATGGAGACTAGCCATGTGCTTAGGAAAATAGAAGGGGTTTGCTGGACACCTTCTGACACATATGTGGAGTCACAAATAGAGGACCAGGAACCTCGTCCTCCCTAGTCCCTTCTCCCCACTGCAGTTAGAGTCCTAGCTGCATAGTTCAAATGTGCTTGTCCCTCACTGGCCACCTTCAAGTCTCAGCTGAAAACCCTTCAATAACCTACTATTAATATATTCAGGACAAACACAAAACTCTTTATCCCAACATAATCTAATATCCTTTAAGCCACGGGTCTCCAATACCCGGTGGTCCATGACCTGTTAGGAACCAGGGCACACAGCCAGAGGTGAGCAGCGGGCTAGTGAGCAAAGCTTCATCTGTATTTACAGCTGCTCTGTATCACTGGCATTGCCACCTGGGCTCCAGCCTCCTGGCATATCAGCGGTGGCATTAGATTCTCATAGGAGCATGCACTGTGAACTGCACATGTGAAGGATCTAGGTTGTGCACTCCTTATGAGAATCATCTCAAAACCACCCCGCCTCCTCCTGACCCCTCGACCATGGAAAAATTGTCTTCCACGAAACTGGTTTCTGGTACCAAAAAGGTTGGGGACTGCTACTTTAATCTATTAATTTTCAATTTTGGAAAATGCCCCTTCTCCCTTTCAAGGCTGCAGTCACTCAGACCCCCTTTCACATCCTCTATTTCCTATATTGTCTTTTCCCAGGGATTTTGCACTTGCTGTTCCCTTTGCCTGAAAACTCTTTTCTCCCTTCTTTGCCTAATTTGTGCTTACTCTTCCTTTCAACGTGACTCTCCCAGGGGAACGTGCCTGGATTGTTCAAATTCCTCTAAATCAGCTCTCATTGTAGACTATACTGTTTTCCCCCACAGTACCCATTACAGTTACTCTTTTATAATTGTTTGTGTGATTGATTAAAATCCACCTCTTACACTAGACTATAAACTCCATGAGGTAAGTGATTATGTCGGTTTTTCTACAGAAGATACTCAGTAAATATTTGTTGACTATCAGGATATTTGAGTAAATGAATGAACAATTGTATGGATGAAGATCTGGATTTTAGTTTGGGCCCTGCCACAAATTAGCCATGTGATCACAGAGTTTTTACTGTTTGGGGCCTCAGTTTCTTTGTCTTCAAGAACTGAACTAACATGAAGTTTAAAACTTTCAGCACCATGGTCCTATGGTCCTACTATTTTAAAACTGAATCCTGTGGGTCATTATGTTGGTTTCAATCACTCAACTATGTTTCCTAAGCAGATGTTACAAGTTCTGGATCTGGCAAGTAGAGTAAAAACATATTTTATTCTTTTGTCTTGAATTTTTGATGATTACAAATTCAGTGCAAACTTTAACTTTATCCTAATCTATGAAGTTCAGTCATAGCTGAAAAGGGGATTGGATGACGTTAATAAAAAATAATAGCACCAATGATTATACAGAAAAAGATAAGGAAATAAAATCTATAAATATGTTGTTAGTCACTGTAAGGGATTAATTCCAGTTTGGGACTGGAAAATGAGTATCATGTTACTTTTATTCCATTTGAATTTGTGCCTTGGCTTTATGAAGGTCATGTTTTGACAGTGCCTTAATATAAATGTTTATTGGTATAAGAACAGGGGCTTTTATCCTCCTTTTGATTTTGAGATTGATATTCTATAAAAATACTGAGTCTGTATTAACCCTTTTTAGATCATAGGATGACAGGTGACCATTACCAAGCTTGATTTCAAGTTGCTGGATAGCATCAATTCCATGAACTCCATGAAGTCAAGGACCTTATCTGTCTTGCTGCTACTGCTGCTGCTAAGTCGCGTCAGTAGTGTCCGACTCTTAGCGACCCCATGGACTGCAACCTACCAGGCTCCTTTGTCCATGGTATTTTCCAGGCAAGAGTACTGGAGTGGGTTGCCACTGCCTTCTCCTCATCTGTCTTATTTCATCCTAATACCTAGAAAGTGCCCTGAGTAAATAACAAGTTAGATTAAAAACAAGAAACACCAAATGACCGTTGGAGACATCTGCACTCAACATTCCCTGAAGCTAAAAGTTAAATAACACAAAACTCTGGCAGCTCAGACAAAAATGTGATGAATTGATCTCTGTTGTTGGTAGTTTCATGAACAAGAGAAAGACTGCAAGAACCAAAGAAATTTTTCGTATTCTCTCTTACTTTTGAAATTTGAATTCCAACAAGATGGTATTATTTTGATTTAGATTCCTTTTTGTTTAGGAAACCTAAACTAACAGTTATTTTGGCTGCTACAAAGAGGTCCTGACTCCTCTTATTTAACAAACCAATGTCCAGGAAAAAAAAAAAAAGATTTTGCTATCCAGAAGAGGGACATCTTCCTGAGACTCTGAAACCTGAGATATCATAAGTATTTCTCCTCTGCAATTGTTGAGAAAAGTAGCACGTTTCTTCTCTAGGGGAACTGAAGCATAATGAAATGCAATCTAAGAACATGCAAACTTATTATCTACCAGGATGGTTGAATGGTTCCAATCAAATGGAAGAGAGAAATAAGGGCTTTATATTCGGATTTTGGAAAAATGATTCCACAGCTATATTTAGGTGCAACAGTGCCTACAAATACCTGAAATAGTGGCAGTCTGTGCCTTGCTTGTATCATCATAAGTATATTTTCTATTTGAAACTTTCCATGGGGGTGAGGAAAAAATCACTGCAAATTATTCCTGCAAATGGAGAAAATCTATCTCACTGTGGATGGTAAGAACAAGGCTGCTACATATCTACATAAGAGGTTGTGACTGTTATTCAGGTGAATCCTCAGAGGGCTACCTTTGTGCCAAAGACTGCATAGAGTAGGTGGACCCTGTGACTAAAAAAGTAAAAAATGTTATTTATTTCTCCCACTCTTAGAAACTGCTAAGAAGTGGAGCTATAGCTTTTATGAGAATTCGCTCTTTTCCACGCCTACATGTATAGAAGTCCTGGCACCTGGGAGATGACCTTTTTAAAAATATGAATCTGATGTCACTGACTACTTAAAACTTATCAACAAGTAACCCATTGCTTTTAGGGTAAAAATAAAAATCTGTACTGTGGGGCTACAGGCCCCTTAGAGAGCTCTGGCTGTGACCAGTCATACAGCTTCCTCTGCACCCCAGGGACTTTGCACATGCTTCTGTCTCTCTGCCTGAAATTCATCTTCCTCTACCTTCTGTGAAGTTAAATCCTACCTCTCCCAATCCTACCTCTTGTGTCTCAAGGGGAAAAACATGTGAGAAGTTCCCCTGATGTCCCAGACTAGATCAAGTTCTTTTTTTCAATATGCTCATAATTTCCTGAAGCCTGCCTTTATCATAGTCAGCATTAGCTGTCTCCCTCTGCTAGATGGTGATGGACAGGGAGGCCTGGCATGCTGCACTCCATGGGGTCGTGAAGAGTCAGACAACAACTGAGCGACTGAACTCTCCTACATTGTTAGGACAGAGGCCCTGTCTGTTTGGCTCACTAGTAAATGCTTGGGCACGTAGTAGGTACTCAATGAATATATAGCATGTACATAAATGAACAAATGGAGCTGGGTTAGGCATTCCATCCCTACATAAGTTTTCTAAATACTTAATATGCTTACAATACAAATAAGTTTGCTCCCTTATTATAACTAAAACCCCAAATGGTCAGTTTTCCCTTTGTTTCATATTGACTATGAGATAGCTAGGTGAAGGTAAGGTTAAGAATATGGGCTTTGTAATCACACAAGCCTAAGTTCAAAACCTGGTTCAACCATTACTGGCTGTGTAATCATGGGAAAGTTACTTAAATTTTTTTCTCTGCTCCAGTTTCCTCATCTGTAAAACAGGTCATACCTGGATTTCAAGCCCTGATCTGCCAGTTGTCAACTGTGCAATTCGGTTCAAGTTAGTCATCTCTCTAAGCTTCAGGCATCTTAACTATACAATTAGGCCAGTAATATCTGTCTGTCTATCTGTTAGGGTTATTTGAAGGATTAAAAGTACACAAAAGTGAAACTGTTAGTTGCTTAGTAAGGTCAGACTCTTTGCCACCCCATGGATTGTAGCCTGCCAGGCTCCTCTGTCCATGGAATTCTCCAGGAAAGAACACTGGAGTGGGTTGCCATTTCCTTTTCCAGGGGATCTTCTTGACGCAGGGGTCAACCCCGGGTCTCCTGCATTGCAGGCAGATTCTTTATCGTCTGAACAGGGAAGCCTTTAAGTGTATATATATATACATATATATGCTGCTGCTAAGTCGCTTCAGTTGTGTTCGACTCTGTGCGACCCCATAGACGGCAGCCCACCAGGCTCCCCACTCCAGTACTCCTGCCTGGAAAATTCCATGGACGGAGGAGCCTGGTAGGCTGCAGTCCATGGGGTTGCTGAGGGTCGGACACGACTGAGTGACTTCACTTTCACTTTTCACTTTCATGCATTGGAGAAGGAAGTGGCAACCCACTCCAGTGTTCTTGCCTGGAGAATCCCAGGGACGGGGGAGCCTGGTTGGCTGCCGTCTATGGGGTTGCACAGAGTCTGACACGACTGGAGTGACTTAGCAGCAAAGAGTTATCATACACTGTTGGTAAAATATCCTTGGAAGGCACTTTGGCAATATCTATAAAAACTGGAAATGCAAATAAAATTTGACCTAGAAATTTCTCTCCTTAGGAATTCATTCTTGAAGTATAATCATACATGTTCACACAGATGGCAACACGACATTGTGATAGCAGAAGGGTGTGTTAGCCGCTCAGTTGTGTCCGACTCTTTGCAACCCCATGAACTGCAGCCCACCAGGCTCCTCTGTCCATGGGATTTTCCAAGCACGAATACTAGAGTGGGTTACCATTTCCTTCTCCAAGCAAAAGTACTGAAAACAATACAAAGTCCATTAATAGAAATAGTTTAAAAGTTATGGAATTTCTAAAATGAAATACTGTATACATACTCATTAAAAAGTGTGTGCTCAGTCACATCCAACTCTTCGAACTCCATGGGCTGTCACTAAAAAATACTGATAGAGAATTATCTTAAGATATATTATTTCATATAAAAAAGCACTGTAAAGAACAATGCAAACTGTGTGTGTGTGTTTTTAAAGACCACTCTATACAAGTATCCAGTTGTTTAAATGGGCAAAAATAATTTCCTATGGACTTACTGAAAGCTGTGGTTGCCTCATGGGAAAACAAATGAAGGTACCTAGCCAGGGTGAAATTTATTTTTCATTGTCTACACTGTTTTTTTCCTTTTTTTGGTAATAGAGTGCATATTTTGCTTTATTGATTCAAAATTAATTTAAAAGAGCAGAGACTGAATTAAAATTTGTAGTTACTGCTACTATAATTACTCTTTCTCCTATTATTAGACATTACAGTCAGGCTATTGCAGGGATCCCTGGGCTGCTCCAACACTATAAGGACATAAGAAAACAGGGTGACAAGTTAGTTACCACGGGGGGACATACCGACCCACAAGTTCCAGTGGAAAGACAGAGGAAGCTGGAAATTCTGGCAAGGTGGCTACCCCAAACAACTGGACAGTGGGTATCAGGGATGGGCAGTGGGTTTTGGTTATCAAGGCTATGGTTTTTCCAGTGGTCATGTATGGATGTGAGAGTTGGACTGTGAAGAAAGCTGAGTGCTGAAGAATTGATGCTTTTGAACTGTGGTGTTGGAGAAGACTCTTGAGAGTCCCTTGGACTGCAAGGAGATACAACCAGTCCATTCTAAAGGAGATCAGCCCTGGGTGTTCTTTGGAAGGAATGGTGCTAAAGCTGAAAATCCAGTACTTTGGCCACCTCATGCGAAGAGTAGACTCATTAGAGAAGACTCTGATGCTGGGAGGGATTGGGGGCAGGAGGGGAAGGGGACAACAAAGGATGAGATGGCTGGATGGCATCACCGACTCAATGGATCTGAGTTTGAGTGAACTCCGGGAGTTGGTGATGGACAGGGAGGCCTGGGGTGCTGCGATTCATGGGGTCGCAAAGAGTCAGACACGACTGAGCGACTGAACTGAACTGAACTGAACTGAAGAGGTAAACAAAAACCAAACCTTAGGAAAAAAATCCTTTAATGTGAATTCATTGAGTTATCAGAACCACCACAAAAAATAAGTATTACCTTCACTTAACAGATGACCAATTAGCGGGTGAGCAGCCTGTCCAAAGTCACACATCAGACCCTGGGAGTCTTACTCCAGAGGCAGGCTTTCGGTGTTCATATAGGGTATTGTTTTTGTGTAGTTTTTAGGGATCCAACTGCTTATTTTTTATTCAGTTTTGAACTCTTTGTACCTTTGCTCACAATCAGCACTCTTTATTAGAAATGGAGGTCCACCGTTGTGCCAATGGTTGCATTTGAAGCTGTTCTGGGTATTTTAAGAAGCTCCTTTATTTCCTATTTGTGGTTTCTCTAGTTTCACCTCTGTTTTCCCTGGAAAAAAAGACGGATTGATGAAATTAAGACTTGTGAGCCCTTCTAGTGATCTCTGACGGCCATCAGCATTTTCAGTTAGGAAGGACGGCTCAAAGAAGAAACATCTTAGCTTATTCAGGCCTTCCAGACTTGGAACTGCATGAACAATAAATAAAGACAGTTTCAAAGTAAGGACTTCTCTTACTTTGCTGATCGGTGTAGTTAAAACAACCAAATGCTTCCAGATCTGTCTCTACCCTAAATGAATGTATTTTGGGCAGTCCCCTTGGTACTGATGCAGTAAGCAAGGTTGTAGCCCAAGGTCACAGCACGGACCAAACATATTCGACCAAGCGCCACCCAGATGTAAGTACATTTGGTTCCAATATAAACTGGAAACTTCTTGGAGAAATGTTCCCCTCCTTGCAATGCTCTACATTCTAGAACACTCTGAAGTCTCAGAAATTGGGAAAGGAATGAGGTAGTAGTCAATATAATTTGCCAAACTAGGGATAATCAGTTGGCAAATGGATACTTTCTTTTGAAATTATATTTTTAATAATGGTATTTAAAGGCTTGAGATATTTTCAATCATTCTACTGCAATATAATGGTTAATTTTAAGAGCTGTGAGTTTGATTTGTATTTAAGATTTTTGTAATCTATATATAGGTTGGTCTTTAATAACCATTTATACATTGCTTCTTTTTATATAGGTCATGTATTCTCCCAGGAGAGTAACAAGATTAGAAATAACAAATACAGTACAGAATAAATTAAAGTGCTTCAAACTGCATTATATAATTTCAGAAAATTGGTTTCACACTGAAACATTTAAATAAGAAAACCAACTGATTTAAGGAGAAAAAAAAACAAAAAACCTAGTACATGCACTTGAATTCCTATTGTTTAGCAAATTTTACCCTCAGCAGTATGGTGGTGGTCTGTGTTCACAAGGCTTCAGCAATGTGGCAGTTCATTTGGGTCAATATGGATAAAATCATTATTCTTCTTCTTTATTTTAAAATGTTGACTTCATTCTTCTTAAGATGAATAACATTTACTAGTCAAAATGTCAAAGGAGTATTATAAAAGTAATTGTATTTTTATATATGGTTCTCCAAACTCTTATATAAAAATATTCTTATTACACACAGTGCAATAAATTCAGAGGTTGTTATGGGACAGGAGATAGAGAAATTGGGGCCAATACTTTTCTAATTAGTTAGGATAATAAAAAGTGGGGCTTGGTTTTCCTGTCTCAACTTAATGAAGGCGATCTGGTGCTCGAGAGAGTCTATGATTCCGGCCGGTTTTGTTTGTTTCGTTAAGTTTTAGTATCACTCTCCTGGTTTGGAGTCCTCAGGCCTTTTTCAATTTTTCTATTCGTGCATTAAAGGCTTCTTCCTGTATTTGCAGCTTTTCGTTTATCTCAGTCTGTGAAGACAATCATAAAAAAGTGGTTATGATGGAGCTATCTTTTGCTGCACATTGTCTTTGTGGTTTTGACATACTATAGTGCCTAAAGACAGACATTATCCCTCACACACCTTCCTGTTTTGCAGACATAGCCGTGTTTCAGCCTGTAGTGATGTGATAACACTTTATCATATTTCTCTGCACATTCCCAATGTATAGCATGTCTGCTATGAACAGGAAGTGGTATTTGGACAGCCATTTTTCACATAGGCTTGTGTTGGAAGATAGGCTAATTTATCTGCATTTTCAGACAGACTTTACCAACAAGCACCGAATCAGAATAACTGCTCTAGGCTCAGTTACTGCAGTGTTGTTGGTACTGCCACCCCTCTGCAATGGGTGTTTTTGTCTCCCGTGTAATACATTCTAATTGGGATCCCAGAAAGCTTCTGTTGTGAAATCACAACACAAATAATCTCACAATTAGAATGATTCTCATAATTAAAGAGTATTTGCCACATATACAGCTCTTAAAATTATGCCCTTTGTGATACAGTTTTGGTATAAAAAAGTAAGCAGTTGCTGACAGGTTTTCGTGTTTGCTGTGGCTATGATAGCATTTAGCCTCTGGCAGTGATATTCTGTGGACTAACATTGCTACCTACACAAATCCAAAAATATTTTCACATTAGCTGAACATTTGTAGCCCTGGAAATGTCTTTTTTTTTTTCATGATGGATTATAACATCATGTAGAGAAACCAGTGGCAGGGGGCATGGTAAAACTGGGGTCTTTGTTTAGGTGATTTAAAATAGTCAACAAGCATATGAGGAATAGTTCATACACATAAATGTTAATAAGTAATTAGAAATGTAGAATTGTAATGCCTATGACCTAATTTAAGGTCAGCAGGTAACTGTATTTTAAGAAACATTTTAATTTATATAGAAGAAATTTAAAAAATCAAATACTGATTTTGGTCCAAATATAACTTCATTATTATTTATTTATTTATAACTGTAATTATAACAGCTAGTTTTGAAAGGTCTACTTGCTTGCCTTGTCTGATGAGAGACTGTTTCACAGTTAAGAGAAACTATTTCTGAAAAGATCCCATTGGTGCCAATAATTCTGGGGTCTCGCACGAGTATGTTTTTTGGCCCCAGTTTTATCGAGTCCTGGGGTCAAGTCTGGCCTCTGGCTTTTCCTCTTTTCCTTTCTTGGTGCTAAGTGAAGGAGGCAATGAGGGATGAGCATGGTTGTCCAGGTTACAAAAGAAATGTCTTATTTTTAGGAACCTATAATCCTCTTGGGCATAATTTTGGGAGAGCTGAAAGGAGGAGGGGTCTAGGAGTACGGAGAACTAGGGATTAGTTTAGCTCTGAAGCCTTGAGCAGGTCACTTAACCACCTTTAGTTCTTATTGAAAAATTAAGTAGTTTAAAATTAAGTATGTTAAATTTCATGTATGTTGGCTTTTAAATTCATAATTCCAAGTATGTTAACTTTTAAATTCATAATTCTAACTTTTAATTCTGATATATTCACTGTTGTTATACTATTTCATTATCATGATATTGTGCTATATTTAAAAAAGTATTACTTCTGTTTCTTTATGGCAGGCTATATATTATATCATGTAGGGCATGAAATGGTTTGAAGAAATGATTCTGTTACAGTTCCAAAGGATTGGGAAGCAGTGGTCTAACTAGACAATTGACTCTTCCCACTTTCAATTAAATGTATTTTAGGTCCACC
The DNA here is from genome assembly GCF_023091745.1 of Budorcas taxicolor. NCBI lineage: Eukaryota > Metazoa > Chordata > Mammalia > Artiodactyla > Bovidae > Budorcas > Budorcas taxicolor. Next base: position 27,888,544 of record NC_068914.1, read on the forward strand.
AATAATCTCATTTCTTTTTAACTAAGGACAGACGTATTATTATCTTCCAGCTTCTGTTTCCCTATCTCATCAGGGTTTTCACATTAACCTGGAGGTCTTTTTGGTATTTCACTGAGACAGAATTGACTGCCAGCAAGTGAAGGCTCTGGGGAAAAGGCTCCTGAAGGTCAAGGGCATGCCTGCTAGAGCTGTGCTGACCAAGGGACACATCTCAGATCTCCAGACCATGGTGATCAGTATTCTGGACACTGGATGACAAGATCCCCCATCTGGTCAAGAACAGGTTGTCCTTGGTCTACAGTGTCTCCATGTTAATCCTCAGGACATGGATGACCAGATGTGCTATCTACAAGTCCCAGGATAGGGTATGGTTCTATTGCCTTTTAGGAAAGAACGGTCATGACCTGGGTCCAACAGTCTCTCAGTGATCACTTCTTGAGGTGATTTTCCACTCAGATTTTCTAACCTGGGAAGTTGACCTAAAAATACCTATGGTCCCAAGATGGCAAACTTCTCTTAAGGTTTTCACATTATTTTACTTTACTGCTTAAGATAGGGCCAACAGCCAACATTTAATGAAAGAATTTAGTGCTAGCATTCATATGTCTCTGAAATACAAATGCAAGAATTTAGTGCTAGTATTCATATTTCTCTGAAATATAATTCTTTAAATATATTAAAGTTTGCTCCATTGGGCATAATTTTTATTATACAACTCAGGGCCAAACTAATTTCATTTTAAATGTATCTTTAAAATTAAAATATCTAGGCTACATAAGCTTAAAATGTTTGCTCTATTCAGTATAATTTTAATTAACATCTCAGGGCCAAGATAACTTCATTCTTAATAAATTTCTGAAGCTATAAAGTGAGTCAATGGGAAAATAAGTAGATTAACATAAGAAATTAAAGGATTCACACTATTTTCAGAAATTTCTGAATTACAGAAAGTGAAATATGCTTGTAACCACAATGGAGAATGAGGTCTGAAAAAAAACTGTACTCAAAACATGAATTCACTACTGCCTTTTCCTATAAAAATTATAAGACTATAATTTATATTTAATTTATAATTATATATATAATTATATATAATTTATATTTAAATATAATTTAATTTAAATATATATATTTATAAATATAATGTGTTATATATTTATAAATATTTATAAATATAAATATGTTTATAAATATTTATATATATAAATATAATATAATTTAAATATTTAAATATAATTTATATTTAAGACTAATATTTCCAATAGTTTTTTCTCCTTCTTTATCTAAAAATCATACTCAAAAAATATACAAAGGTAAAAATTATAAGACTATAATTGGAAATTTTAATGTATCTTACAAATAATAATTCATTAAATGTTCCTACAGCAAGTCATTGGTTTATATGCACTGACCACTGATAAGTGGCTACCTTTGAACAGGGATGAGACAGTTTTAAGAGCCAAGAATACTGGAAGGCAGGTTTTATTTTTTTTATTTTTTATTTATTTTTTTATTTATTCTTTTTTTTTCTTTTTTTTTTTTTCTTTTTTCTTTTTTTAATTTTAAAATCTTAAGTGGAAAATAACTTACCCATTTAAAACAGGGAGAAATTTAGGTAGGCAGAGAGTAATTACCCAACTTGGAATCTGACCAAGACGCAACAGTAAACACTGAAAAAGTGCCACACCACTGGAGTATTAAAAAGCAAAGTAGTCTGGTTGTGATATTAGAGGTCGTGTGGTTTTTGTAGATTATGCTGGAATTAGAACTAGAACCCGGATCACAGCTCCCAATCAGGGTCTTTCATCAACTTCTGACCCTGGAAACCCTGGACAAATGACTCAATATTTCTGTTTCTCTCAGTTTTCATTTTATTTATCAGAGAAGTGCCTGCCTAATTCAAATGGAGTTTACTAGGATTATTGAGAGAAAATATATAAAGGGGTTTGCTATCTTGAGATACTGTATAAATAAACATCATCAAGCCATTTTATTGAAAAACTGGCAATAATTTGGCTCAAGCTAATGTCCATTCTAAAGGAGATTGGTCCTGGGTGTTCTTCAGAAGGAATGATGCTAAAGCTGAAACTCCAGTACTTTGGCCGCCTCATGCGAAGAGTTGACTCATTGGAAAAGACTGATGCTGGGAGGGACTGGGGGCAGGAGGAGAAGGGGACGACTGAGGATGAGATGGCTGGATGGCAGTGCCGACTCGATGCACGTGAGTTTGAGTGAACTCCGGGAGTTGGTGATGGACAGGGAGGCCTGGTGTGCTGCAATTCATGGGGTTGCAAAGAGTCGGACACGACTGAGCAACTGAACTGAACTGAACTGAACTGAATGCCCATAAATCTACTTAATATGGAAATGATCAAGGCACCTGAAAGATCTGCATCCCTCACCTCTGGTCCTTTCTATGCCTAATTCTTGACGAGATGGGGGATCTTGTCTTCCAGTGTCCATAGTTCTCTCTATGCCTAATTACATTTAGATGAGCCAGCTAATGGACTTCCAGGCCCAGTAAGGACGGCTGCAGGCCAGTGGGACAACACTTACACATAGAACCATCATATTCCTTTTGCTATAAGGGTAGTGATATAAATACTACAGACTCTAATATTAAAGAAATTTCAATGAATATTTAAACATACTGCTCATGGAACATGGAACATGGCCTCAGTAAAGATGTTTTCAATTTTGAGGGCCTGCAAACTATTTTATTACTGTCTAGGGCCTTGGTGATAATTTCAGGGCCACAGGATCACAAAGCAGCCCAGGGCCATGATTATCCATAAAGTATATTCAGATGAAATGTTATCAAATCTAAAGAGGAGATATGTTTTGAACCCAGCTTAATTCAGCTGCTCTCTGCCCTTCAACAGAGTAACCAGTTATTACATTCATGGGGTTGTTAACAATAAAGCTTTGTGTAAAACGTGTCCTTTCACTATTTCTGGTAAACACTAAACACCCCTTATTAAGCCGAGGACTTTGGCTGATTCTGTTGGCATCGAATTATTAAATGTTCGTGTAAATAGTACATTAACACTTGATGATTAAACAAGTAACAAGGTATGCTATTGCCAAGCTAATCTTTTGTTTCCTCTAAATTGTTATTAATGCAGAGTGCTTTTTATATATAGTCTCATGTCCAAAAAAACAACTGAGTGCATTCCCTGAGATGCATTCATATTTTAAACATGCAGTATAATGTCCTATTGGTTCATGTTTATTTCCTCAGGAAATTATAAATCCTCTCAAAATATGCAAATAACTCAATCATTTTGCCTAGGAAATGATGCAAGCCTTTGTGTTGAGGTAGAAAAGGTGGTGTTCTATTTTTTTGGACAGGAAAAAAATTAAGGATAAAGCTAAGCCTACTGATTCATCATTAGCAGTTGCTACTGAGATGGTTGCTGTCATCACCATTTTCATGCAGCCATTGGTGTCAGTGGTAAATCATTAATATATAAATAAATAAATAAATATATATATATCCATTAGCTGGGCTTCCCTGGGGGCTCAGATGGTAAAGAATCTGCCTGCAATGTGGGAGACCTGGGTTCGCTCCCTGGGTTGAGACGATCCCCTGGAGAAGAGAAGGGCTACCCAGTAAAGAGTTGGACACGACTAAGCAACTTCCACTTTCACACACCCATTAGCTCTTACTGATATGCAAAAAGGAGCAAACTATCTGAGAAGGAGTTCAAAGATAAGAAAGCCTCTCTTTAGAAATTCCATGAAAAGACTAAGCTAAGAATGATGGTCTGGTGTTAAATGTACTACCATTACCCCTGCATGAGCAGTCAGTCAGTGTGACTGGGCATCAAGTGTTTATGGGTCTTGATGCTGCGTGATTCTGTAAACTGGTAACATATCACAAAATGTGCCATTAGTGAATTTATTTTGTGATCTTACTGAGTCTCAGATGACACAACTGAGAGTTATGTGGAGACGTTACATTGAGCTGCTCGGTCATCAGCATCACACTTGCTGGCAGAGCATGGGTAGTGTTTATAGACATTAAGGTTGAGGTTGGCTAATTAACAAGTAATAAAGTAACTAAGCACACTATCAAGTAAGCACACTATCAAGGCTGAGTACCTGAATGCTGATTAAAATGTCATCTGTGACTTGGTCCAGCACCGATTTTATCTCTTCAATGGTGAAACCAACTAACAGATCAGTTTCTGAAGTATCGGCTTCTGGCTGGGACTCTTCAGGGCCTTGTTCTTGATTCAACCCCTAGAATATTAAATGTAAACAACACTCAAGTAATTTCTGGAGCCTTTACTGATTTATATGTAGCCTCAGACTTCTCTTGGCTGCTTTCCTATCAGAAATGGTATCAATCTAGGTGGATTTTGATCTGACATTTTCCTGCATTTTCATTATTCATGAGCATTATGACAGGTCAGTAAGCGGTGCTTTTACCTACTCAGAGAAAATGAAGGTAGAGATTGGGGAAGGTGGAGCAGAAAAGATTAAAATTGCTTAATCAGCCTCAGCTGGCCCACCTGTGAATCAATGCCAAAAGAAACATTTATATTTGACTAGGAAAGGTCGGAAGGAAAATAGGAGTGCATTTGGTTCTTCTTCTCCTACTAGAGAATATCACACTGAGACACAGTGAAGTAAGAGACAATAGGAAACATACCTTTATTTCCATATCCAGTGGTGGAGGTGGCTCTATGAATGCTGAGTAAACATCAAATGAGATTCCTTCTTCTAGAGGATCAGGGAAAGGGTGATCAGCAGGATTCACAACTTCTATCAGTTGCTAGAGGGGAAGAGAAGAGCTGTATTATGACAAAAGCTTGGGTGAGTAACCACAATTTCAGCCAATATACACAAAGTTCCAAGTCTATTACTTTTTAAATGCCATTGACTCTGATTTCTTGATGCCACAGATCTCTTAGCTTTATAGTGCTTTTTGTGCTCTGATAATTAGCATTTTACTTCCCCCACTGTCTTATCTTTCTATACTGTGTAGTTTGGGACTTCATTTTATACTGCCTTGATCTTGAATTGTTCCATGGGTCAGTGTTCCCTTCCTCCTGCCTACAAGTTCTCTGGAGGCAGAGACCATGTTTTAGATTCTCTGTGCATCTTCTCCAGTTCTGGCAGAGTTTGATCTTAAAACACTCAATGACAGCCTGATGGTGATTGATATTACCCAGTAGAGTCTAGCTGTTCTTGCAGGCAACGGTGAAATGGCCAAGAGAACTTGGTGATGAGGATAATAAAGGTTCTAAAGGTTAACGTACAAAGTTAGCACAGAGTAACTCAGAGAGGAGATGTGCAAAGTCAAGAAAAAATACTGAGGGCAAGGCAAGATGTCACTGAAAACATTTAACAATTCTGTGGCAAGATTGTGCCAATCAGAGAAGGGTGATGGTGGTCAACAGCAGAAATGAAGAAACGAGTCAAAGAAGTGTCCACCTCACCATGCCTTGAGGGAGAGAGCAGAGGTGAGGGTACAGATGACACTAAACATCTGATGTCTCTCAATGGTTCCTCTTGCTTTGATTTCATGTTTAAAAGGCAACATTCTGATCATAATCTGACTTCTCATCTCAGTTGTTCTACAGCTGAGTGCTCTGATCTTCATGCCTATTACATTTCTCACTGTAAATCAATAAACCCATGTTCTCATTTATTCAGTAAGGTCCTAGGAGCTTGTTTTTATGGCTCTGAGATGAAGCTACCCACTGTATGCTGACAAAGTCTTTAAGACTACAAGTTTTGGGACTTCCCTCAAGGCCCAATGGTTGAGCATATGATTTCTAAGGCAGCGATGGTGATTTGATCCCCAGTAAGGGAACTAAGATCCCATGTGTGTGTAGTGTGTGTGTGTGTGTGTGTGTGCATGTGCACACACACTAGTTGTGTCTGACTCTTTGTGAGTCCATTGACTTTAGCCACCAGACTTCTCTGTCCATGATATTTTTCAGACAAGAATACTGGAGCAGGTTGCCATTTCCTACTCCAGGGGATCTTCCCAACCCAAGTATTGAACCCTTATGTCTTGAGTCTCCTGCCTTTGCAGGTGGATTTTTTACCTCTGTGCCACCTGGGAAGCCCAAGATCCTATGTGCTTAAGGGCAACTAAGCCAGTGTGCCACAACTACTGAACCCATGGTCTCTGGCACCTGCTCATGACAACTAGAGAAGACAGAGTGTTGCAACTAAGACCAGATGTAGACAAAAAATTTAAAAAAAAAAGTGCCTACTCTAAGACAATAATCTAGAAATGCATAAACACCAAATAATTACCATCCCATGGGTCCTGGAAAAACCCTGAAATCATTATGTTCATTTCTAACTTTTCCACGTATTATAATACTTCACTTTTTACATACTAATACTTTTGATTTAGATAGGTTTTGGAATGAACTGAAGGCTAGGTTATTGCATGGTCATGCCAATATATTTTGCCTTGAATTTGTATTACTAATTTTAATTTGATCTTATAGGAAGGTGCTGCTTAGTATAAATATATATAAGGACTGAAGTGTTGTAACTTTACAGTCAAGGCAATTTGGAAATCAAGAAATAAATGATTGGCTTAAGATCAAATAATTACTTGGTGACAGGGCTAGGAGTTAAGCCCTGGTGTGCTGACTTTGTGGCCTATGCCGTTTTCAGTCAACTGTAATATGTCCTCATGTTGCCACATTTGGAAGTTGCTGATATTATTAAGCACTTAATCTTTATTCTGTTAGATGACATCATTCCAGATTATTCATCCTAAATTGACCAAGATGACTAAATGTTAATAAAAATAGAAGATCGAAAAAACTGTATCAGAATAATCTGTCTGTCTCTTCACATTAGTAAAATATTCTTTTTTCCTAAATGGGACATCCGAGCATTTTCATCTCCTCACAAAATTTGTAAATTTTTTTCAGCATGCTTGCTTTTTATCCTCCTACATTTTATATTGCACTTTATTTTACTAAGCTAGAAAAGTGACATAGTTAAATATATTTTAGCGTCTTCTGAAACATTATAGATAAAGTAAATAAGCTGTATATAGGAATCCAGAGACAAGGGAAGATAATGAGGTATTTACTTGGTTGACTAAAGGAGACTAAATTCACTAAAGCTGACTTTAATATAGGGTAAAACTAGAAATTTGAGGGGAGTGGTAGTGAGTTAGACATTGAAAAAATAAGAAAGGAATTGACTGGAATTTATTTTATTTACCACAGGGACTGAGAAGGTAAGCAGGAGATAACCTGCAAGGTTAAAGTAGTTTCTTTTAATGAAGGAAAATTTTATCTTGTTGCTTTTGCCATATCTGTCTTGCTGGTATAGTTTTCCATACACAGGCTAAGACTTTGCTAATTTTATTTCCCTTTGGTGGAAGTCATCAATGGATCACATCTCCAACCTGGTAGTAGAGAATTCTACCATCAGCCCACCTGTATCCTTTCTTCCAATAAATTATACATTTAAATACTTAAGGGCAAATAGATATTTGTGCTTACGGATCTCATTTTATTCCTTAAATCCCTTGTGGGCTGGATTTCCTTATAAAGTTTATCTGAACTGCTCGCCAACTCCAACTCCTCTGTTTTCCAAGTCTTTGGCACTGGTGCATGTGTGTGTACATGTGTGTGTGTACTGGGCACACACTTTGAAACTTGGAACTCCTCAGCTCCACATCATCGTTTTTTCAGTGGGGTGAAGCTCCTATTTATCCCAAGGACCCAAACCTCTGACTGAGAACCAGGTTTCTTTTCCTTGATTTTTGTGAGTATAGCTCATATAGCTATTCATTTATTTGATTCATGTACAATAACTGGCAGTGAGGATTTCTTTACTTCAGGGTATTTTGCATACCATCAATGAACCAAACCACAGCTATGTTTTTCTTTCACAAAGAGTCTATATTTGGTTACGTTAGTAAGATACTGTAAGGGAGAGAAATAAAATAAATTCCAATTTCAGATGAGGGTAAATGTAAAGTCATTTCATTAGTAGTACGAAGGTACATTGTCAAATATATAGCTTGAAATAAACATAGTGCCCAGAAGCATCATAGTGATTTTTTCCCCATTAAGTAGCCATTTTAGAAAACAAGTTTAAGGAAAATTAGAATCAATAATTGTGGTGAGAGCACAGAGCCAGCAAATATGTTTAAATGAAACCGTCTGATGCAATACTTTCTTTAAAAAATACAATTAGGCCTTTGTATTTTTTTTTTAACAAAACCTCATGTTTTACAACATCACTGGTTCTGTAATAAAATCTATTTAAAACAGAAAGACATGGTCAGCTTTATTAAGTTAGATTTTCTGAAAGAACGTTATAATTTCCTCAAGTCTATGAATAGCTGAAGCAAATTAAACTAGTTTTATAACTATTTTATATATTCCTGTAGAACTGTAATTGTCTCATATTTTTTCCCTCAAAAGTATAATACATTACCTCTTAAATCTGGAAAATAAAAACAGAAAAAGTATAAAGTATGTTTATAAAAAAATACTATTTGGTACTCTGGTTTAGCAACCCCCTCTTTGAGTCTATAAGAGAATAGCACCCATAATCTTCAGATCAGAAAACAGAGAAAGACTTTAAGTGATTTGCCTGAGGCCTAATGCTGGGATTAAAAATCAGGAGTTTCTGATTATATACGTACATCATTTGACCAAATGATTGGTTTTGCCTGACTTTCAAATACCCCCTAAATATTACTTTGAATGTAAAGCAATAAATGTGTTTCTCTTGCCATTTTTGAATGCTTGCACACAAATGGATATAATAAAAACAATTATGTTGTTCCATGTGAATGCCATTTATATTTTTTCTGATAATGAGCAGACCATTTGAACTAAGGTGAGTACATTAAAAGCTCTAATAAAGAAGAGAATAGATTTCTAAACAGAATAATGAACTGTTAAGTGAACGTACAATAAATAACATCTACAGATGTGGACGTTAGAAAATTTGTTTTGCATAACTTACCAGTATACATTTCCCCCAGATGTTATCTGTTACATGAAAATTAACTTAAGTTGGCTATAGTGTTCATTAAGTGCACACTGCATTAGAGTTATTTAAGATGGTTTATAATCTGAGTTTAGTTGAATTGTGCCATGGTATTTAAAGAATATCAAGTAAATGGCTTTTGGCATAATTTATACTTGGAAGTACAAAATTTCATCACCAAACATTATGCAGCTTTAAAAACATCCAAGATCTTTACTTACAAGCCAAATGAAATCACTAGAAGTCATTTAAGAATTTATATATTCAGTATGAAATAGACATTTACTACAGGAATAAATAATAAGGATTTTCAACCTCCTGGAACTCAGGACAGGGTCAGTTTAGGTCTAAAAAATACTTGCAGGAATTAAAACCTGCTTCCAGATCTTCCTGTGTCTGAGCAGAATAAAGATCTTATCTGAAAACTCTGCTGCTTCATGTTTTCTTTCTCTACTTTATGTGCTAACATTATTGGTAGCATTAACTCTAGTTTGCATTAACTCTAGTTTATGGTGTTTATTACTTGTTTTCTTATTTTTGTTGTTTGTTTTTGCTTATTTTTATTTATTTAGTATAGTTTTTTCTTTGGAAAAACTGTAGGTGATTTGTTAGTAGTGTTTATATCACTGAAATCCATGATTAAGATGGCAATTATTAAATTCAGTTAAGTTATTCAAAATATTAAAAATGCTATTGGAATGACAATTTTCTGTTCTGAATGGCAAAAAACAAGAAAAATTCATTAAACTCTTTTTGAGCTACAGACACAAAAATACTGGTATGCTTCAAAGAGACAATTTTGGAATTGTCAGATGATGACATCATAGGTAAATCAGAATTTACTACAAAATGTCAAAGTTTCAAAACAAAAACTTTACGGTAAACTTCCCCAATACTAAGGAAAAAAAAGCACAAAAATTCCTGCAATGTTTTAACTATTTTCTCTCCTTGAAAAAGCATTACTTATTTGCAAGTCTAATTAAGACGTATTGTGTCATTCTGGAAAATTTTAACACAAATTGTAACCCATTGCTCACCACATACAACACATAAAATACCAACACATGAATGCCACCTGCAAAACACAATCAACTCTGGTAATGTCATACTGAGGCCATAAATTTAAAATGAAAAGAGAGGAAATTCAAAAGCTGAGATTATCAGAGAAACTTTAATCCATTTCTAAAGTGTTTTTTTTGTGTGTGTTTAGGCCGTTATAAATTTCTTAATATACCCTATAAATGTAGAATATCAATTCTGCTAGGAGTCCTCCTCCCCAGTTGCATTTTTGACTTGGAAATAAATTCGCAAATGCAGCACATTAATTTTCTTTCCTATGCTTAATATGCAGTATTTACATTTTGAAAAGGTTCAAAATGTTGCCAGGCTTCTGCAGGGTATGAATAGACATCTAATAGCAACTTCTATTTTTATCCACAGCATACTGGTAGTTTGAACATTTATAACTTAATAGAGCTCCGAGACCATCAGATTCACATGCTAATCACCTAAACAGTGAATGGTAACAGCACAAGTTAGGACAGGAAATGAAGACTACCAAGTCCAGCTAAAGCTGCAAGGAGGAATTTAGGTTGGCAGGCGCCAGTAAACCAATTCGCAATCTGGCTAGGACACTCCAGTTAACACCTTATGCCCACTTTATTTATATCTCTTGATTTGATCTTGTTTAACTTGGGCTTAAATTTTTTTTTAAGTTAGATAGGTAAATAAATTGATTTCAGGGTATTTTAGACATCTTTAGTATTTCTAAGTACTTCTGTTTAAGGCCAACCCTCTAATATGAAAAGAAATCTGAGTACCCCTATCTTAAAGACCTCAGATGACAAAATCCTCTCTAATGAATCTGAAAAAGAGTACCTTCTTATACTGTAAAGGCAATTTAAGAGGAAAAGATGTTTCGATCTGGCTCTGGTACAATTCCTTAGGGATAGAACAGTCCTTTAGAAACTCAGATATTTTCTAAAGATGGCAATAATCTGGAAGATACAGAACTGAATTATAGGTTTTAGACTTGGTTCTATTCCTAATTGTGTGATGCTAAGAAATCCCTAGGCCTCAGTTTATTTATCTGTAAAAGGAAGATAATGATAATTGCTACCTCGCTAATTGTTTCAAGGCACAAATTAGATAATGTGAGTGAAAATGTTGGGAGTTCTTCAAAGGGAAACTGTTATTGAACCTGAAGGTGTATTATATTACTATCATTTATAATTACTGTTATTATGGAAAGGATCATCTTTCTAATGCCAACACTGGAAGACAGATTAGAGTAGCCATGTTCGGGATACTAGTCTATGCTATTTCTATATTTAATTGGAACATCGCCCAAGCAATCCAATTAACTCAGAAGAATTTGTTAATGATGACATCCCATCACCCTGTTTCCATATAGTCTCAATTTTTAAAATACCAAACATATATCCAATGCCCTTTTATTTGATGAATTCCGTGGACCCAAACAACTTCTCTTTTGGGACTTAGACAGCATGACATAATTAGGTAGGTATGTGGCTTGGTCAGGACTATGGCAAATCACCTTATTTAGAAAAGGAGAGTGTTTATGTTCAACTTTCAAAATTAGAAAATCTGCTTCTTTCCCCCACCCCCAATTTATCACTCTGTTTATTTTTCATTTTCCAGTATCCAATGTGGCTTGTGATTTCCCAGATTGAGTTCAATTAAAAAGATTTCCTTTAACAAATTTTGTCAAAAGCACAGTTAGGGCAAACTTTCAACATGTCTTTCTTGTGAAAATCAAAATACCAGAGTTCTTACAACTACGAAGTTCAGCACTGTACTTTTCTCTCTTGAATTGTCCTTATTGTGCAATTTCCTCAGGGTGAGAGACTGAAAATATGGTTAATACCATTACAAATAATTAGAAAAAAACTATTTCTTTTCAAAAATATCTTTTAGAAGCCACTCAGACTGTATCTGTTTATCTTATTAAGTTATACTCTAAAAGGCATTATCACTGAACTCACGGTAAACTATTTCAAACAGCCCTGATGATGGGTGAATTTTTGTTTGGTTTCATCCAGTGTATTCTATTTAAATTTGAGGTTTCTAGTACTTAAAAATGAGGAAATACTATAAATTACCTCTTGTTTTAAGAATTAGGAAATTAAGTATCAGTTAGTCAGAATTATAAGATGAGTTATGCAATTATCTTTGTGGAGAGCCTATTCTGAATTATGAAATATAAATTTAAAATTTTGATTTTATAAATGTTGCATTTAACTATATCTTATGATAGCTTATATGAAGATAAAGCTATTTCATGGCTTTTATACTTGAAAATATTCCTTTTGAACAAGTATCTATAACTTGCAGATGTTATGAGAGACTACAAATCATAATGGTTAGAAGAGAAACTACAATGGAAGAATCCTAAGTCCTTGGTTCTAGACTTTGTCTCTTCATGGATTTTCCGTTATTTTCCCAGTTTAAGTTATCTGAATAAAAGGAGGCTAAAACTATTTGGAGAAAGCTACACACGCAATTTACTTAACTTCAAAGTATATGGATTGAGCTACACTTCAGTCCCAAAGCCATCAGCTGAAAGAAAATCTTTAAAACTATGTTGAAATTTATTTCATTTAGAAATATAAGGCTTTTTTGGGCTAAACTAGAATGTTTGTAAGTGCTATGAAATCTTTATAAAAGTCAACAGAATATTATTATTCCTGACCTCTTAGGCCCAAGTGTCTATTTTAAGTAATCTGACATTAAAAATGTGCTGACAAATATAGATTAAAAAACAACACAGGAAGTTGTAAATCAGTTGGTAACACTTAGCATCAAGGAAATAAGAGACCATGAAAATATACTCCTCTACTTTAGTCAACCTCAATCTTAATTTTTAACTTAAGAAAATTTGCAGAAGGCATAAAGTTTATGTTTTGGATATTTTATTCATAGTTTATATGTTTCCTTTTTCTCCAGTGGGCTCACGAATTATTACAAGGAAACACGTTGTCATAGTTATAAATATTTCTCTCTCTGCTTAGCTCCCACTCCCTCCCTCCCCCTCCTTTTTAAAAATCTCAACTAATTCTTTAACTGTATTAGGCACTCTTTGGTCAGCGGGGCAGGATTTTCTTGCTTCAGAGGAAACTGCTGTTGATTATTCTTATGTGCCTGGCATTCTAGAAACATGGCTCTTTCAGGAAGCACCCAAGCCCTTCCTTCCATGCAGGGCAGCCCCTTATTATTTACATGGGACAATTATTTTTTTAAGGACCTAAGAAGAGGCATGTCTTCCCTTGCAAGGAACAGCTCTAGGTACCATAGTTTCAAGACTTTTCATGGAATCTGAATTCTTTGAAATTAACTACAAAACTGACTCTGTGGACAATGGCATATACAGCAAGAGATTTTATCAAAAAGACCTTTTACCTATAAGTAATAAATCATACTGCTGCTGCTGCTGCTGCTGCTGCTAAGTTGCTTCAGTCGTGTCAGACTCTGTGTGACCCCATAGATGGCAGCCCACCAGGCTCCTCCATCCCTGGGATTCTCCAGGCAAGAACACTGGAGTGGGTTGCCATTGCCTTCTCCAATGCATGAAAGTGAAAAGTGAAAGTGAAGTCGCTCAGTCGTGTCCGACTCTTAGTGACCCCATGGACTGCAGCCTACCAGGCTCCTCCATCCATGGGATTTTCCAGGCAAGAGTACTGGAGTGGGGTGCCATTGCCTTCTCTGAATAAATCACGCTAGTTTAGTTAAAAAACTGAAGTAACAGCAACTCTGAAAAAATTTGTTGTTGTTCAGTGGCTCAGTTGGCTCCAACTCTTTGCAACCCCATGGCCTGTAGCACGTCAGGCTTCCCTGTCCTTCACCATATGAAAAATTTAGGTGGTATCTTTATTCCAGATTTGAATGTTTTAGAAATTTGGATTTTTCCCCCCTTAAATGTGTAGTGGGAGTCCTAGGTTGGCTCTGCCATTCAGTAGAGAGTATGTCTGAGATGTGGTTTCTTTATTTGTAAAATTAGGGGGTTGAACTAGGTCATCTCTAGTCCAGTTACAGATGTTCTATCCTATGTTACTAAATTTCAAGTGGTTTTTTCTCTATTTATACAAGACTCACAGTCGCCAGCCTATACAGAGCCTCAGATTCAGTATTTTTATGTCATGATGTAGAGGAATATTTGGATTACACACTTAGTGCTTACTGGAATCAGACAGGCTGCGGCTTGTTCATTTATTTCTACTTATTTATCTTCTCCAAACCGACTCCTCCTCCATTTGCTTTATCTCTTGATGGTATCACCAGCTTTTTGGTTGCCAGACTCAAAACCCGGAGGTTGTCTTCAGTACTTAACTCTCCCTTGTCCCTGATATTAAATCAGTCACAAAGCATGTTGGGGGCACCTCAGTGATGTCTGCCAGACCCACTCCCTTCTTTTACACAACAATGACCATTGGGAAGGCTTCAAATCCAAATTCCTGCCTTACAGATCTTAAGCACCTCCAGCCATATTGGAGTACTTGGCTTGCACAAAATAAGTACAGTGCCTAGCACAGAGTGTTGCTGTTGTTCAGTCACTCAGTTGTGTCCGACTCTTTCTGACACCATGGACTGCGGCACACCAGGCTTTCCTGTCTCCTGGAGTTTGCTCAAACTCATGTCCATTGAGGCGGTGACGCTTTTTAATCATCTCATATTCTGTCTCCCCCTTCTCCTGCTGCCCTCAATCTTTCCCAGCATCAGGGTCTTTTCCAATGAGTTGGCTCCTGCAACAGGTGGCCAAAGTATTGGAGCTGTAGCTTCAGCATCAGTCCTTTCAACGAATATTCAGGACTGATTTCCTTTAGGATTGACTAGTTTGATCTTCTCACAGTCCAAGGGACTCTCAAGAGTCTTCTCCAGCACTACAGTTTGAGGGGTGCTCAATAAATATTTTTTCGTATGAAAAATAAAAGCATAGATAGAGGTGCTTTCCCAACCAGTGTCTTGCCTGGGAGGGTATTTCTCCCTGATCCTTGCCAGCTGATATTCCATCTGGCCTTCCAGGCCAGCTCAAACCACCTCAGTGACATTTTTCTTGTGCTTCAGAATATTCCCTGCTCCTCTTAATAGTACTTTGTACATTGTGCCTTGAGTTACAACCATGGATGAGTGATCTCCCACTACTTTGTGGAAACTTCCTGAGGGCAGGAACCATGTCTCTGGGACCTCAGCTCAGGTTTCTGTACACAGGAGGCATTCATTAGGTGTTGAGTCTTCCATTACGGTAACCATCCATGAAAACATTTTCAGGGCTGCCAGTCTGTTTGATCAGTTCTGATTCAGTTTTGTAAGTTTGTCCTGAAAAATGATACTGCTTGGACAAGCAGATCTAATGGTTCACTTCTGCATCAGTGCAATGCCTGTATTTCTCAGTTATGAATGGAGTTTTAGAGTATTCATTTGATTAGCACAATGAAAACAGCATTTCAAAGACTTGACTGTATTGCTTAAGCTGACTAATAGTTATCAGTCAGTGTAGTTTAAAATTCTAAATAATTCCTCAGAGATACTGTCCTCCCTACAGTTTTGGATGGGAGTAACATTAAAAAAATATACAAGCAACTTATGCAGCTCAATTCCAGAAAAATAAACGACCCAATCAAAAAATGGGCCAAAGAACTAAATAGACATTTCTCCAAAGAAGACATACGGATGGCTAACAAACACATGAAAAGATGCTCAACATCACTCATTATCAGAGAAATGCAAATCAAAACCACAATGAGGTACCACTTCACACCAGTCAGAATGGCTGTGATCCAAAAATCTGCAAGCAATAAATGCTGGAGAGGGTGTGGAGAAAAGGGAACCCTCCTACACTGTTGGTGGGAATGCAAACTAGTACAGCCACTATGGAGAACAGTGTGGAGATTCCTTAAAAAATTGCAAATAGAACTCCCTTATGACCCAGCAATCCCACTGCTGGGCATATACACCGAGGAAACCAGAATTGAAAGAGACACATGTACCCCAATGTTCATCGCAGCACTGATTATAATAGCCAGGACATGGAAACAACGTAGATGTCCCTCAGCAGATGAATGGATAAGAAAGCTGTGGTACATATACACAATGGAGTATTACTCAGCCGTTAAAAAGAATTCATTTGAATCAGTTCTGATGAGATGGACGAAACTGGAGCCGATTATACAGAGTGAAGTAAGCCAGAAAGAAAAACACCAATACAGTATACTAACACATATATATGGAATTTAGAAAGATGGCAATGACGACCCTGTATGCAAGACAGGAAAAAAGACGCAGCTGTATATAACGGACTTTTGGACTCAGAGGGAGAGGGAGAGGGTGGGATGATATGGGAGAATGGCATTCTATCATGTATACTATCATGTAAGAATTGAATCGCTAGTCTATGTCTGACGCAGGATACAGCATGCTTGGGGCTGGTGCATGGGGATGACCCACAGAGATGTTATGGGGAGGGAGGTGGGAGGGGGGTTCATGTTTGGGAACACATGTAAGAATTAAAGATTTTAAAATTAAAAAAAAAAAAAAAATTGCTATATTTTCTGTTGCCTGGCTCTGGGGGCCATGATTCACATTGCTTTCCATGGGTTGTCCACTGGCAGCCCCCAACCTCCAAAACAATTTGAATGGTACCCACTGGAGTTGTGTCAGTGCTCGCCATGACCAGGAAGCTGAACACTGATGATGAAAAAGGGCCGCTCTCATTTATAGGGAAACTTGCTCCAAGCTAGGCATTAGAAATGACATTATAGAAAGCATATTACAAATATCAGGCCCTTCAATTCATACCATGATGTGAGGAGAAGTTTTATTGATCCCAATTTTGGGGGAAGAACCTAAAGTTCAAAGAGGATAAGTAACTTGATCAAGGTCACACAGCTAGAGTATGTGGAATTCCCTCAGAACTTGAACCCAGATCTATTTGACTCCAAAGTCCATATACCCAATCCATAGGGGCAAGTGAAACCCCTCTGCTTCTTTATGGATCCTCTAAAATCTTTCTCTCTAGTTCATGATCTTCCTCTCGAGTTTATAATGAGAAACTAGAGGTGCCAATAAAGGTCCGTCTAGTCAAGACTATGGTTTTTCCAGTGGTCATGTATGGATGTGAGAGTTGGATTGTGAAGAAAGCTGAGCACCAAAGGATTGATGCTTTTGAACTGTGGTGTTGGAGAAGACTCTTGAGAGTTCTTTGGTCTACAAGGAGATCCAGTCAGTCCATTCTAAAGGAGATCAGTCCTGGGTGTTCTTTGGAAGGAATGATGCTAAAGCTGAAACTCCAGTACTTTGGCCACCTCATGTGAAGAGCTGACTCATTGGAAAAGACTCTGATGCTGGGAGGGATTGGGGGCAGGAGGAGAAGGGGACAACAGAGGATGAGATAGCTGGATGGCATCACGGATTCGATGGACGTGAGTTTGAGTGAACTCTGGGAGTTGGTGATGGACAGGGAGGCCTGGTGTGCTGCAATTCATGGGGTCGCAAAGAGTCAGACACGACTGAGCGACTGAACCTAACTGAGAGGTTCAGAAAAGTAAATGATAATGTACACTATTTAAATATCTGAAAATACAACTTCTCAGGGAATTTCAGAAAGAGAATTTGTTCACTGGTTCCTCACAGCACCATAGGGCATTGTTTCAGAATAAGCTAATGAAAGTAAGGCACAGAGGACTGAATTTGTTTTTAAAGATGGCAAGATATAAAAAGCATTTGGTTTATAAAGTAATCTGAGAACATGCTTAAATTCATCTGTGTAAACAGGAAAGTCTAGGAGCATCAGTTTGCTTTTGGTGGCTAAAATTGTGTGTTCCTGTTCAAATAGCAATTTATCCTATTTGTTGTAATTGTAATTACTGTTTTCATTGGAATCACAGGTTGTTTTTTTTTTTTTTCTAGGAACAGGCATGCAGAAAAACAACCAATAACCTAGATAGTTAAAAAAACACACTGAGAAATGGGTATGGTATTGTGAACAAATCTCTTGTGATTATTCTTCCACTGTGCGCTATAATGTACTTTAAATCCATTTCCATATTTTTAATTAACACTTAGTTCCAAAAAACTTTCTGGAGGCCATTTAAATCACAAATGGGAGAAAAAACAAATTTGCTTTATCAGAAAATTGACTATAGACTATTTGGTGGCTTTTATTATTTTTACATTTTAATGATTAAAATTAAATATAGCCCAATGACTCACAACAGAAGACAGTGAAATAATTTTCATGACTGATATAATTTTAAAGTCAACCTGGGTGAATAAGATATTAGGTCTGCTGTGGACGACTTTCATTGTCTGTCCTGTGGCTCTGGTTTCTGATCAGTTCCAACCATTTTGTGGAAAGAATTAGACAGCTGTGCCGAGTTACTCTTCTAGCACAAACCCAGTGGTGCTTTGGCTTTATCTCAACAGCTGTCCTACTGGGACTGTGGTCTTGCTTCTGTCCTGTGGATTTTAGGCACCTATTTTCATAGCCTGAATCACTCATTTCTTTGAGTGGGAAACAGAGAATGCACATATATTTTAAAATTCTTTGCACCAAAAAACCTGTATCATCTGCTGCTTCACTCAAACACTCACTGTCACAAGCAAAAGGCGTAACTGCAGCTCTCTGAGGATGCTCACTCACCCATGGTCCTCTGGCAAGGGCCACTATCCTCATTTAGAACATAGGGAGGTTAGGTACCCACCACATGGTTTTTTTGTGAGGATTAAATCAATGTGTTTAAGGGACGGACAGAGTGCCTGGCATGTAGGAAGAGCTTAAAAGTGGGAAGCTTGTTCTTATTTTTACATTTTCATGTCACATATTTATGTCTACAATAAACAAAGTCTATACAAAGCTTTGTGGGGGTAGGGATTTGGTCTGTTTTGTTGTTTTGTTCCCTACTTTACTGCCTGGCAGGTTGCTGATAAATAGTGGGACAGTAATAAATATTTATTGAATAACTGAATGCAGGAAATCATTGTGGTCTCATTTGGTCAGTAAATCATTCTATTACTAGTTTCCCCCTGTTATATAGTCTGTTGGTATAGGGGGTGCTAAATTTTATGATTTTTTTTTTTCTGTATCTCTCCCCTGCCCTCCCACTATGACCTGTAACTCAGGCTGCTCCTCATCATGGTTGTCCAGTCCAGTTCCATGACTTTACATTTTCCTCGAATCTAATGGTTAGATTCTTCCAGGGGGTGTCCATGGAGTTTTGCAAAATGAATAGATTGTGGTGATGAGACCAGAATATTAGAATGAGTGTAGCCTGTTCCCTGATGAGGAAATTATTCAGGCCAGGAAAACCCTTGAAGGATCGTTCTGGTTTTCACACTTGTATGAACACAGCCTTGGTATGAGGGGTTGCTAATGAAGCTGGAGAATCTGGCCCAGCATGTTAATTTACTTGATTCAGGGAACTTCCTGGTATTTATAAATGAACTCTGTACATCAGACAACTGATATTTAGATAAGAAAATTGGAGAACGGCACATGCTGTAATATAGTGCTTCAGTGGATTGTAATACAAATTGATTCTAGCAAAGCTAATGTCATTTAAGTAATCAAAAACAAGCAAGGACAATGAGTTACTGTTTCAAAATTCTTCTGTTAGATATGAGAAAGCAGAACTAAACCCATAATAATAAGTAAGGCACACTGCAAAACTAAGTCATAGTATTAATCGAGTTAATCTAATTATTCAATCTACAACTGGATCTTAACAGATTTGGGATTGGAGTATCATTGAAAACATAAGTCCACTGATTATCATCATTACCCTAGGAAAGATGAAGGTTTTACTTCTGAAGAATTTGGAGTTCAGGTCATGTTGTGAAGAACAGATAGAGTATCAAAATGTTATGAAAAGACATATTCTATTTCAGTAGCTTCTGTTTATATTTGAAACATTTTCTTCTCTTTCAGCTCAGCAGTGATGGTAAATACTAAGAAATGACTGGGAAGATAAGATTTTACAGTAATTCTTTATTCCTAAAAAATACCATTTCTTTATTTTGTTATAATCATGTTTACTTGCTTATTTATAAATAATTTTAATTTGGTTTGGATATAGAAATATAGCATTGTAACTAACTTATCCTTTGTCAGATCAATTTTTCTATTGGTAGATCAAAATATATTTTATTACTTTAATGAGAATTTTTAAAAAGTGTTTGCTGTTATATCTCTGAACTTCACCATCTCACTAGCATCTGTCAGCTTTAATCACCTACAAAAACTACCTTATAAAGATTACCTTATCAGAAAAAGTGTCATCTTGTGAGCTTAGGTGTGAGAATTGCAAAATAAAGCTGAGCTACACTAACAACTGCTGTGATAATTTATTGTAAATTATGTTTTTTTTTGTTTGCAGAGATAAGACATGAGAAGTGTTTCTATTTAAATTCATTTCCTATTATTTTAACATAAATAACAAATAGCTCAACAACAACAACAACAAAAGAACACAGAATATTCCTTAAATAGGTTCCAGTGACAGTGAAATTTATTTTCTAAGTTATTGGTACCAGTCATGTCACTCCATTCTAGGTGCAGAATCAGACAGCACAATTAAGACAAAATATGGATGCTTAGAATGCTAAATGGAAATTGCCAATTGTCATGTGAAGAGTGATGATAGGATATGAACTGGAAATAATTGCATAGCAAGCTGGTCTACAACAAAGCTTTAATTCACTGGGCTGACACTGTAAACTCATAATGTGTCGACCTGGCACCAGTCACGATAGATTATGGCTGTTCAGAATACATAAGCATGCCCCTTTTAAGAGTATTCTGGGAACCGTAGTTCAGACGACCCCAGTAAAAAACACTGCAATGGTTTTAGACAAGCTGGTTCTTTAAGAAATGAAAAAATCATGATGAGTGGTTCTATTATTAAAATTCAGAACTAGGTGGCAATGAATCACATTAAGTTATCACCTTTAAATCATCAGACAGTATAAACTGGGTCCTATAAAGAACCATGAGTCTCAGTGCATTTTTAACAAGATGAACTTCTTATATAAACAAGATTTTATTATTATATTTATTATTATTATTATATTAAAACTAGAGTGGAGTTTAGTGCTCATAAAAGTGAAGGGCTAATGCTGCTAGCTTGAGCCAGAAAGAGTATAGGCCTATATTCGTAGACTGCTTTATGTAGCTCTGCCAATAAATTTTGACCTATTCTTGTTCTTATGAGTCAATGCCAAACATGGAAATTTGTATGATTCTTTTAAAAATGCATTAGTGGATAAGCATGTGGTAAGAGGACCCCAAGTCTATTTTTTTAACCTACTGGAATTTGAATTCTAGACTGGAGAACCACTTGCAAGTCAACCCAATTATTTCATACTCCCAACACCTTAAAAAAAAATACATTGTTATCATTCAAAGAAAATAGAGTGGAAATACCATTTAAGAGAAAAATAGAAAGCCATTTTGGTGGCTTTGCTCTGATTTTCTTCTAGTAAGCTTTATGCTGTACCAGATTGCATTTAAAAGAAGAGTTTTTCCTCTTGTATAAGATTTAGATTTCAGTTCAATTCAGTTGATCTGAATGTATTCCATCCAGGCAGCCACATCACAGGCAGGATTTCTGCTCTTATAGGAGTTAGTCTGGAGGTAGAATTAGAAGGCAGGGGATACAAGCACCTGTATAATCAATTATAACAATAAGTGAAAATGACTACGATTAGGTTAGAAGAGAGGACTGCTGGGCTAGTCCCACTTTATTTAGCTGACGACTGAATGACTGAGTGACGTGCCCGTTAAAGACAAGAACAGAGAAGGGACGGGCAGGGCAAGGTGGAGTATGTGTGTGTCAGCTGGCTACTCTCATCATAATCACCCAAAGTCAGAGGAATAGGTGGCATTAAATAACTTGCATATGAAAACATGTTAAAATAAATTTGGTTCTTGAAGAAGTTGAACATAGTTGTTAATTACTGATAAATATTACTCTAATTATAAAGAAGAACAGAACAAACACTATTATTGGTTGATGGTTATTTTTGCTTTAAATGTTTACAGTTGGAGGGACACAGATAGACCTCTGGGCACAGATTATGAAAAACACATTTGATAGCTAAATATAAAACATCCAAATATTAATAACTACTGACATTTATGTAGTCTTTTCCTCCCAAAGCCCTTGACAAACATTAATGGCTATATGTACACAAGAATAGCACTGAAATGCTGCTCTTGCAAATGACTAGATACTAAATCCAAGACAAAAGTAGCAAATGGTTGATTTACTTAAATATAGGTCTGTAGACTAAAGGTGTACATTTAGAAACACAAGGCCACATTTCAAAATGTTTACCATATTTTATTTCAACATTATTGAATTACTGGGCTTTTCAAACTCCATTCTCTTATTAAGACACTAAGAGTAGGACATGACTGAGCGACTGAACTGAACTGAACTGAAGGTGTTTGTATTTTTTTAGATGTTGGTGTATGATTGTTGTACAGCAATGAATATCAGGGTTGATGGCATCTCCTTTCTGAGGACATCAGCTCTGACTCTTTAGTGCCCCCTAGCATGAGGAGGGCTGATATGCCAGTGAAACACAGGACTGCCTCCTACTGAAAGGCTAGTTTTGTTTCATTACCAACCAAAATTGTTATTAGTTATATGAGAAAAACTATCTGGCTCAAATAAGTTTCTTTTATGAAATATCAGATCAAATTAGAACTGTTGCTTGGTGACACTGATTGA
This sequence comes from Budorcas taxicolor, assembly GCF_023091745.1. Lineage (NCBI taxonomy): Eukaryota > Metazoa > Chordata > Mammalia > Artiodactyla > Bovidae > Budorcas > Budorcas taxicolor. The sequence goes on from NC_068914.1 coordinate 27,911,286, forward strand.
AAAGATGCCATGTTTGTTGTTACTAACTTAAATAAAGTGTAAATTACCTTGCAGTAATAATTTTTAAAGACCAGAAAACAAAATTTTTAATGTATACTCTTAGGGCTCTTACTGTAAAATATTAATTATGTTATTGCATTCTCAATTTCACTGTATTCTGGCAATGACAGAAATATAATTAAATTTTCTTGACATTTCCTGTAATGATATTATATTCTGGAAAATTTCGATTCAGGGATTACTACAAATCACTTGCTTTAAATTTTAACATTCCTTCCTTCTCCATAAATCCTATGCACCCTCAAAAGTTCAGCTAAACTCCCAGCTCCTCCTCAAAGCTTTCATAATTTTTTCAGAAAACAAGGCACTCTATTTTTAAAATTCTCATTTATGCAATCATTTGCAGTGTGACTTTACTGAGTATCCACTATAAACCAGCATTGTCTAGGCCCTAGGTTTTCAGGGATGATCAAATATTCCTCTACTTTCAAGCAGGTCACAATTTAGAGTGTACATGGGGTTCTTGGCAGGGATGATATACAAGATAATTTGCAGAGTGAAATAACTGCTAGAAGAATATGTAGGGTGTTCTAGAAATAGAAAGGAGAGACAGCTACTTCATTCTGATAGAACAGAACAGAGCAAGGGATTCAGGAAAAGCGTAAAGGGGAGATGGTACCTGTATTAAATTCTGAAGGATAAATAGGGAATAACATGCAGATGGGGGTGAATAAAGAGACAGACAGACAAGGGAAGTGCATGTTCAAAAGTATAGAGAGTAAGGAGAGCATTCCAGGACAGGAGATGCACACAGTGTAGGCGAAAGTTGGGGCCAATCAGGTCTAGGTTGAGTTTCAGCTTGCACATTTAATAACTACACAACTTTTAGACAAGTCACTTAATTTCCTGTAACCTTTGGTTTTCAGCCTATCATATGGGGCAAGTAACCTTCTGATTGACATCATGCATTGGTAAAGCCCATTTCCTTGAGGATTTTGTGGGAACATCTCAAAAAGTCAAAGATCAGAACAACTGAAATAAAAGTTATCATGTAAAATTGTGTTTGAGGCATGCTAATGTTTTAAATATTTAAATGTTGTAAAGGTTTTAAATTTAAAATTTGATGTATAATCTTTTAGAGTCAGTCATGTCTAGAAGTAAGCGTATATCTGTCTTTTGCTATAGCTACACTGAAACAATGGAGAAAAAGAAATTAAGAGACTTATTTCCGTATGTCCAAATAATATCCAGCAATTTTAAAAACAAATTTAGCAAAAGTTAGAACAATGCATTTCCCTCATCATTTGCTGAGAAGGCTGCTTGATTAATGTAATTAAAGGGTTGCTTGTAACTCAAGACTCAATTAAAAAAATAAATTTGGCCTTATTACTTTACTTCCAACTGGTGGTTTTCCTAGCGTGATTTTTGAGCTAAAATCTGCGGATGCTTTGTTCATGACACATAAATTGTTTTAGCACATCCTTTCCCCTGCTGTGCATATGATTAAGAAAGCAGAGGTTAAACAGTGCAGTAAAGAATTGGGTAAATTCATTCTATTTTTGCTCACAGCGCCTTTTACCCCCTCCCCCTTTTAGGACTGGGAAAGTGCAAAAACCTATTATCTCTTTCTGAAATTATTTAAGATAGGTTCTTAGGCTGAAAATGTAACTTCTCTCTCTTAACATTTTCTAGTATACTGATTTTGTGATGCCTGTGCTATAGATGTTATTTGTATTGGCAAGAAAACCAAATGCAAGTGCATCCTACCATTTATTGAGTGCTCATGTATGCTAGGCATTTTGCACACATTGGTCTATTTTCACTTGCAATAATCCTATGAAATAGGAATAATCATTCTCATTTTAAGATAAGGAACAAGAGGCTCTGAGAGGTTATGTTATTTTTCAAATAACATACCCCATGATTAGAGGTAACAGAACTAAGGTGCTAACCCTGGTCTCTTTCATTCTAAACCTTGGTTCTTAACTATTTGCATTTTTTTGTAGGTAGAGTTTGATTTACAAGATTTAAATAAAATTCTGGTAGAGCATCTTGCATATATAGTTGGTGCAATACATGTTAAATTCAACTAAATGAAAATGTGCTCACGAGCACAGAGAGAAGACAGTTGTTGCTCTCTTTGAGTTTACAATCTAACGTGGGCATGACTATAAGGTACAATGAGACAAGCAGCCTCAAAGGCAGTGTAGTATAGTGAGGAAATCATGAAAAACTCAGCATGTCTGATAGAGTTCTTTATCTCTTTCCTTAAGCCTGCTCCTTCTCCAGGCTTCCAGGTAATGGTGATAATATTCACCCAACTGTTCAAATCAGAATTGTGGCGGAGGCATGGGTCATTCTTGATTTCTCCTTTTCCCTCATGCTTTACATCCAATTCTTCAGCCACTCCTGCCAGATCTGCTCTGAAATATATTTGGAATCTACTTGTCTCTAACTTTTCTACTATCACCCTTTCCAGGATCTCAGAGCAGAGCAATCACCTTCTCATTGGTCTTCCTGCTCTCCTATTCAGTCAGAATCAGGTACAAGATACAGCCAGGGAAGGCTTTGTGGAGCCTGAAGTTAAATTATGAAAAAAAACTACATACAAAAGTGATCTATAGAAATCACACAAGTGAATATATATATATACACATATGCATATATATGCAAGGAATTAACAACAAATTAGATATATTAAAAAGCTGACAAATTCCACAAATATTACAAAATAAAAAAATGAATAACTGTCAACTGCTTGACCTATATCTATAATTCATCTCACTTTACTTTTGGAGCTTCATATTCTAATCAGCTCTTCATATGACAAAATGTTGTAATATTATTTTCCACAGAAAGACTAGAAAGATTATCTAGTCTTTCCTCTAGTTTGATTAATGAAAATTGTAATGATTATTGATATAGTTCAGAAAAATTTCAGCTTCACAACTCATTATAGATACTATCATGTGAATTTTAGGACTGATGGCAAATTTAAAAAAAACCTGTAGCAAGATTCCTCCATATATGAAATGTAATGCTATAGGGTCTTTTCAGATTCTCTTATACAGTGAACAATTTAAAATAATCTTAATCCTTATAAAGATGGCACTCATTAAGCAATTTCTGTCAATATCTTTACTGTAGATATATATTATATATTTGATGTTATTGTCAATGTTAGTATTTTTGGTAAAAGGCAAGAAATTAAAATCTTTTTACAATGTGTTCATGTGATTCACTCCTTTTCCCTAACTGGACTATCAAGCAATCTGGCCTAGTCATTGCTTCTATTTAAAATGTATTTTTTCCGCTTATTGAGTTACTACTTTTGTTATGATTACAATTTTTTTGAGGGGTTACAATTTATTCACTGATGTCAGAATAGTTTATATTAATTTCTCATCTGCATTGCTCTTATTTTATATTCTACTATATTTTGAATTTTTCTCAGTTCTTTATAAAGCAATTTAAAGATGACAAAAGAAGGTGCTCTGAATATAAGTCCAAATCAAAAGTTGTTAATTTCTCACTTGTTGAATTAAAACACTCCAAAAGTCTGCCCAAATTCCAGTTAAGATGATATGTTCAAAATTTGTTGAATAAAATGTTTGCATTTCATTTGCACTTGGGTTTTTATTCCAAGTCTTCAAAAATATATTTGAGTTCTTAAAATGTCATTTAACTCATATTACAAGACTTAAATAACTTTTTACATAGCTGATCACTGTTAGAATTTTCCACAGACTAGCTTCTCCTTCCATACGCTTCAAACCTGGTTTCTCGAGACCCCACTACTGACACATGCCCAGGCCCTGGCCCTAAAGAACACACTCACATTACAATGTGACCTTGTATCATGATGCAATCTCTGCATCATGATGTCACAGTGCACGGCAAAAGCCACACTTGCACAAAGATGGCTAGATAAAGACTATTACATATGAGTTCCCTCTTCCAGTTCAATCAGTGACCTTTCTAATGTGCTTATCTACCCATAAATCTCCAACTGTCTGTAGGAAATTTATGTTTTGTCATTTCAGTATCACATTAAATTTAATGTATTTAACACTAAACTCAACATCACAACCCTTAGTATCATTATGAAAATTGTCTTTTCTAATTATGTCAACAGCACAATTACTTTTAGATCCTTTTATTCAAATCTGTACAAGTTTTGACTTGTCTTAATTTAGTCTTCGATATCCAAATTGTCATCAACTTCTATTTTAAATTTTCTTTATAGTAGTTCTTACATATGTCTATTCCTTTCCATTTCGATTGCTATATCCTAGTTCTATTTTTTAATCATTTCTCAATTTCCTAATTTAGCTTTCTGTTCCCCAATCACTTTTCATTTCACAATGTTGTGTATAACATTGCCAAGTTAACTTTGCTCAAAATACTGCTTTTATCAACTTCTTTTTATTACATTTAGATCACAGTTCTTACCAAAGATGGAATAGAAAGAGCTCAAATTTCTGAAGAATTAAAGTTACTCTCATGCCTATTAAATATTAATTAGGATGAATTGAGTGGAAAGCCATGCTGAATCTGACAGAGTCTGATTCATAGCATATTTTCTACTTAGAACTTTATTTCCAAGTTGTAGCAATTCTCAGCCTCTCTACCAGGATTTCCAGAGAATTCAGCCTTCATGCCCAAGTCATCTACTGTTTATAATGAATTAACTTCTTTCCTGTGCATCTTGAATCTTACTAGCTATGTGCCATCCTTTAGAAAATAATCATTTAAACAATTTTCTGTAGGACGTAGTCACCTTGTAGAACTCCTGTTAAAAAGGCTGATAAAGTAACTGAAATAAACCATAGCTGATATAAACTGCCAATAAAATGTTACAAGTAGAGATTCTGCATCTACCTTAATGACTTAGGAAAAAAAAAACCCACTTCATTCATAATTAGCAATGTCCATTTGCATACAAACAATGCTGCCAAATTCAAACCCTGTCCTACTTAAGAGAACAGAGGCTGTTTATAAACAGCTTCCATGTAATACTGTCTATATTATTTGTCTTTGTACTTTTACAGACTAAAGTTTTACTATTAGTGCAGACTAGGCGGATAGGTGAATTAATGAGGTTTTTAACTGTTTATAATTTGCCAGAAGATCCAAACTGCTATAACATATATTGTCCAATATAACTGTTATATAATACAATGTATACTACAGTAATTTTCATGTTAGAATTATGTGAAATCTACACATATTTAGAGAGGTCAACTATAATAAAACATTTTTATTCTTGAGCTATCATTAAAAATGTTTCAAATTTAAATTTTAAAATGAAAAGTGGATAATAGTTGTTTGTTAACACTATATGGTAGTGACATTTGTGTAGTGGGATAGCATTTAGCTGTTAAAGTGACAGAAAACCCAAAATTCAGCAGCTTTAACAAGACAGTATTTTATCGTGGCTTCACATAAAATTTCAGAAGTTAGCTAAAGAAAGCTGCTACACAGCACACACATAGCAACTTTGACTCTGCTCTGTATGAAGTCTTTTGGGGTCTGGGCTCCTTTTAGCTTGCTGCTCCTCTATGCTGGCCTTCAGTCCTGAGATAACCTCCTGGTCCAAAATGCTTGCTCCATCCAAAGCCATCCTTTTCATAGTCTACCCAGAAAAACAGGAGAAAAGCAAAAAGAAGGGAAGAGATGGGAGTACCAGACCACCTGACTTGCCTCCTGAGAAATCTGTATGCAGGTCAGGAAGCAACATTTAGAACTAGACATAGAAGAACAGATTGGTTCTTGGAAAGGAGTATGTCAAGGCTGTATATTGTCAACCTGTTTATTCTTCATATATGCAGAGTACATCATGCAAAATGCTGGGCTGGATGAAGCACAAGCTGGAATCAAGATTGCTGGGAGAAATATCAATAACCTCAGATATGCAGATGACACCACCCTTATGGCAGAAAGTGAAGAGGAACTAACTAAAAAGCCTCTTGATGAAAGTGAAAGAGGAGAGTGAAAAGTTGGCTTAAAGCTCAACATTCAGAAAATGAAGATCATGGCATCTGGTCCCATCACTTCATGGCAAATAGATGTGGAAACAATGGAAACAGTGACAGACTTTATTTTGGGGGGCTCCAAAATCACTGCAGATGGTGACTGCAGCCATGAAATTAAATGACACTTGCTTCTTGGAAGAAAAGTTATGACCAACCTAGGCAGCATATTCAAAAGCAGAGACATTACTTTGCCAACAAAAGTCCATCTAGTCAAAGCTATGGTTTGTCCAGTAGTCATGTATGGATGTGAGAGTTGAACTATAAAGAAAGCTGAGCACCGAAGAATTGATGCTTTTGAACTGTGGTGTTGGAGAAGACTCTTGAGAATCCTTTGGACTGCAAGGAGATCCAACCAGTCCATCCTAAAGGAAATCAGTCCTGAATATTTATTGGAAGGACTAACGCTGAAGGTGAAACTCCAATACTTTGGCCACCTGATGCAAAGAACCAACTCATTGGAAAAAACCCTCATGCTGGGAAAGATTGAAGGCGGGAGGAGAAAGGGACGATAGAAGATGAGATAGCTGGATGGCATCACCGACATGATGGACATGAGTTTGAGCAGGCTCTGAGAGTTGGTGATGGACAGGGAAGCCTGGTGTGTTATAGTTCATGGGGTCGCAAAGAGTCGGACACGACTGGGAGGCTGAACTGAACTGAAAAAGAAGGGTGTGCTCCTTCCTTTTAATGACAATTCCATTAAGATTCACACTTGACTTCTGCTTACATTCCATCAGCCAACACTGTTTTGCCTAAGTTTACTTACTCACTCACTGAAAAGGATGCTGGGAAATGAAGTCTATCCTAGCCAATCATCTTCCCAGTAAAATTTTTCTACTAGGGGAAAAGGGGAAGAAGGGGGAGAATGTATGCTGGGAGATGACTCAAGAGACTCTACCACAAATCCTATAATCCTAATTTTATCTAATAAACCACTCATACTTCATTCTTATGGAGAGGGTAGATCCTATGCCAGAAAATTACACCCAGTTGGGCAAACAATGACAACATTCTTATAAATGCACTACTTGAAGGCAATGTCTTCATCTTTTTCAGAAGGACCTCCAGGGTCTACACCATGGTGGAAGCTGGAGAAATGTTAGTGTGAGGTAATAACTAAGATGCACTGGTCCCAGACTGATTTAGCTAAGTCTGGCTGTTCCAGAGACTTTTGGTGGGAAACTGAAACTCAAGATTTAAGGATTGCCATTACCTACTCTTAGATAATTTCATGTAGCAGACTTTATTTGATTTTATTGACAGAAAGTGGCTCTCGTGTCTGCCTGGAGTCTAGAAAGAAAGATCAAGTTCCTGCTAAATTAGCTTCCGTAGGAGGCTGTAGTCTAATCTCCATGTGTTCCCTTTTGACTGTGGACCATGTGAACCTCAGTTTGTGAACACCTTTTGAGGTTTATCCTGGATCCCTCTGAGAGAAATTTTCTGGCTAGGACCCAATTTTATTCTATTGACTTCATGGTTGTATAAAGATACCTTCGATTTCACTGTTGCTCATCAGTGGAACTCTATATTTCCGGCCTTGGAAAATCTCATTCTTTTCTTGGATTCTCTTTAGAACACAGAAGAATGCTCAGTACTATCATGCTTCATCAAAAAATTTAAGATTACTTTTAGGTTAGGCTGAATTTCTCAACTATGGTTCAAATCTCACCTGGTCTCATCAATGAAACTAGTTTTACTAAAAGAAGCTAATGCCATCCTCCACTCTGGTGCACATGATTTCTTTTTATTTTTGTTTTTATTTTAAGATCTTGTCCAACACTTCTAATTTGGATGAGCTTACTCATAATCTCTTTGATCATGGCTATTGCTTTAGAAAGAGTTCCACTTATTTCTCTAGTTATGAATGCTGCCAGTTGTCTAACAGTCTGTAATTTCAGATATTTAAACTTTGAAGAACCAGTGTGTTTCCCTTTCATTTGCAGGAGATAGGTTTAAAGAGACTTAAGTAAGGAGGCAAAAATCCATTGTATTTGTTGTTGACACAAAATGTTGCAGATAGCTTTCTGGCTTTTGTCTCAACTCTCTTTAGTGTTTTATTTTTTCCTTCCTACTTCTTCAGGAAAATCTTAATTAGGTTCCAGTGGTTCTTAACATCTGTTTAATTTTCCATTAAAAAAGTAAGGTGTGTTTTGAGTAGTTAGCAGACATCCTTAGTATCAGCAAATGGAAAAGGTTGAGCAATAAAGCAGTGGGCCACTGGAACAAAAGACTAAATATTATTGGTGAAAGAGTAACTGCGGTTTTGGATCATGAATTTTAAATCATTATAACTAGGTTTAAACACTTCTTTATTAATCAAAATAGGAACCATTACAATCAACACATCTTTGCCAGTGAGAAATAAGTTTATTTCTGTAGCATAAAAATTCATGCTTTGGGATGTGATGAACTCTTGGGAAGCATTTTCTGCCTCCTGCTAGTTGTGGAAATATTTTCCCTACAAAAAGCTGTAATGCTTGAAGAAGTAGTAGTCTGTTGGCAAGAGGTCAGGTGAATATGGTGGATGAGGCAAAACTTCATAGCCCAATTTGTTCAACTTTTGAAGTGCTGGTTGTGTGATGGGCGGTTGGGCATTGTTGTGGAGAACTGGGCCCATTTTATTGACCAACGCTGGCTGCAGGCACTGCAGTTTTTGGTGCATCTCATCGGTTTGCTGAACGTATTTCTCAGATGTAATGGTCTTGCCAGGATTCTGAACGCTGCAGTGGATCAGATGGGCAACAGACCACCCAACAGTGACCATGACCTTTTTTTGGTGCAAGTTTGGCTTTGGGAAGTGCTTTGGAGCTTCTTCTTGATCGAATCACTGAGTTGATCGTTGCTGGTTGTCGTATAAAATCCACTTATTATCCCACGTCCCAATCCGATCGAGAAATGATTCATTGTTGTTGCACAGAACAGAGAAGACACTTCAAAACAAAGATTTTTTAAAATCTGAGGTCAGCTCATGAGGCGCCCTCTTATCAAGCTTTTTCACCTTTCCAATTTGCTTCAAATGCCAAACGACCATAGAAAGGTTGGCATGGAGTTCTTTGGCAACCTCTTGTGTAAGAGGATCAGCTTCGATGATTCCTCTCAATAGGTTGCTATCAACTTCTGATGGCTGCCCAATGCACTCCTCATCTTCAAGGCTCTTACCTTCTTTGCAAAACTTCATTTACTTTATGTTCATTAGCAGTTCCTGGGCCAAATACATTGTTGATGTTGCAAATTGTCTCTGCTGCTTTATGACCCATTTTGAATTTGAATAAGAAAATAACTCAAATTTGCTTTTTGTCTAACATCATTTCCCTAGTCTAAAATAAATATAAAATAAACAGCAATAAGTTATTAGCATTGAAATAAAGTGAAATATGTTAACTAAAATGATGTATAACATAACCACATTTATTTAAGAATGTATTCCAATATCAAACAGCAAATTTCAACAATGCAAAACCACAATTACTTCTGTACCATCCTAATACAATAGCGACTACTGGACACCTAAATCCACTGATCTGAGAATGTTATACACATTGAACTTGATTATAAATGTGGACCAAGAGTAAAAAGGTCTTGGGATGGATACACACACACACACACACACACACACGCATGTGCATGCCACATATGGTAATAAACATTACATTACTATACTCCTGAAATTAAAAGAAATTTTAGAGCTGGAAGAAAAGACAGGCCAAATCATTTTGAAATATTAATAAATACCTAATATATCATAATTGATTTATCCTCAGTAAAAAGTTTAAATCTTAAACTGGAAAAAAAAGCTAGAGTTAAAAAAAAGTCAGGTCTTCACGTTTGGTATATATAAATGAGTGTACATTCTACACTAAACTTTTATTATCAGTTTTTCTGTTGTAATTTAAAAATATTATAGTCTTTATTCTTCTAACAATAAAACTCTTTTTCATGACATAAATCTAAGAATGTCTTAGCTGAAAAAATTGTCTTTCTAGTTAAGGGCTTTATTATTCTCTTTCCTCTTTATTATTTGATCATTTAAGGAAAAATCAAGGAAAAACATATCTTAAGAAAATAAAGAAATATAGATAAAAAGCTGACATTCCTCATTTTGTACTTTGAACTGCTAATTTTCTGAACTGTGAATGCTTTTATATTTAAAAGTAATTTAACATCTAGTTATAAACAAAAAAAGGACCAAGTTAGGTTAAACTTTGGTAGTTTGAATGTAATGATTTCGTCACTTTGAAAATCATCCTCATGGGTATAAAAATAAAGTTTTAACCAAACCTCCACAGGAGGGCACTATAGTGTGACTCTGGTATAAACTGCAACTATTGCAACCCATTCAGTCATTATCTGACCCTTGATTAAACATCTAAAATAGTGAGCACTTCTCCCAAATTAGAAAATTCTAGTTTTTAAAACTCAAGATAGATAGATTTCACATGTGGCAAATTTATTTTCTTAGTAAAAAAACCCAAAAGAGTATAGGATATTTAATCTTTCTTTTGCACCATACATTAAACATAAAATCTTATCTCAAAATACAGCAAAAGTGGTAAGGTGCATGGTCTGGATGAGGCAAAATCTAAATAGGTTAGGGTTATATAATATTGAAACAACAGGAATATTTTAGAACTATCAGACTATGCAATCAAAACTAAAAGATACTAAAACAGATAAATGCATTTACTACTTATTGGTGGCATGTATTTATAAACAGTATATGAAAATTGTATATAAAATTGGTATAACAAATGGTATATGATACTTATAATGTATGCCTACCTAACTAGACAGTGGATAGGTAAATCAACCTTAGTGAATGTAGAAACAGAATCAAAATATAACTACCAAAGTATCTCCAAACTAGTTCACCTCATCCCAGTAAGGATCTGAAAACACTGACTGCAATGATAAAGATGGAGATTTGATTCAAATTAAGATTTTCTAAATGCCCCTGGCCCTAACTTTCAATTTCACTAGTGTATTTCCAAGTTTTTCTCTAGCAGATAAAAATTTTGATAGTTTACTAGAGTTAAATCCATATAAAAGTAATTGTAATCTTGGCAGTTATGAAGTGTCTCTGTGACCCTTGCCTTATTATTCTGAGGACTAAGAGAATGCTGTACAAGTCCACAAAAGCTCCACTGAACAGAAAGTTTCATTAAATTTACAGAGCAATAAGAGCAGGGGTTACAGATATAGCTCTATAACTTTACATAACAGATCTGTTTCCATTAAGCAAATTACTCATTTCATTATAGTTCTGCCAAAAAAATAGCATTCAGATAAATCCTAATAATGAAGGGAAAGGCTGGCAGAATGTTGCAGTGTTGAGAATCCCCATATCAATGGCCTTAACTTTTGGGTGCAACATGTTCCACTTTATGATCTAATATTGATAGCTGCAGTATTCTGGAAATATAAGTTGAAACAAAATGATGTAACCACACCGTGAGCCTGACAGCTTTCTGAATCTGCATTCTGTATTAGAAATGTATGGCATCATAATTTTATACAAATGCAAAGTGCTTACTTAAAACAGGGTTTGCTAAACTTTTGATGGCTCACACCTGGTTGAATAATTAAATTTGTTGGTAATTAAAATGCTAGTTCATCACTCCCCTGGGGACTCAAGGCAGACTGTTTTAATTCAAATATCTTTTCTTTTAGCTCATACTTACAGATTCTTTAGCCAATAAACAATTCAGCAGTAGATTTAAAAGCAATAAAAAATCAGAAAGTAAGACTTGGATACTCTACTTGCACATAATAAAAATTACTTTTATAAACTACTCTAATGTAAAATTAGCAAATTATATAGTCAGATACTTAAATAATAGAAACATACAAGATCAAGGTTTTCCTTTCTTTTTAAATCTGGAATCTAGCTAACCAGAACACCTACTTTACTGGTTTTTCTGAAACTTCCATTTAAATTTTTTTCTCAGCTTTACTAGGTATACTTTTAAATACCAAAAATAGCACATATCTAAGTCAAGGCTGCATACTGTCATCCTGCTTATTTAACTTATATACAGAGTACATCATGAGAAATGCTGGGCTGGATGAAGCACAAGCTGGAATCAAGATTGCAGGAAGAAATATCAATAACCTCAGATATGCAGATGACACCACCCTTATGGCAGAAAGTAAAGAAGAACTAAAGAGCCTCTTGATGAAAGTGAAAGAGGAGAGTGAAAAAGTTGGCTTAAAACTCAACATTCAGAAAACTAAGATCATGGTATTTGGTCCCATCACTTCATGGCAAATAGATGGGGAAACAATGGAAACAGGGCTGTCTTTATTTTTCTGGGCTCCAAAACCACTGCAGATGGTGATTGCAGCCATGAAATTAAAAGACTCCTTGGAAGGAAAGCTATGACCAATCAAGACAGCATATTAAAAAGCAGAGACATTACTTTGCCAACAAAGTTCCATCTCATCAAGGCTATGGTTTTTCCAGTAGCCATGTATGAATGTGAGAGTTGGAGTATAACAAAAGCTGAGCACCGAAGAATTGATGCTTTTGAACTGTGGTGTTGGAGATGACTCTTGAGAGTCCCTTGGACTGCAAGGAGATCCAACCAGTCCATCCTAAAGGAGATTCAGTCCTGAATGTTCATTGGAAGGACTGATGTTGAAGCTGAAACTCCAATACTTTGGCCACCTGATGCGAAGAGCTGACTCATTTGAAAAGACCCTGATGCTGGGGAAGACTGAAGGCAGGAGGAGAAGGGGATGACAGAGGATCAGATGGTTGGATGGCGTAACTGACTAAATGGGTGTAAGTTTGGGTAAACTCCAGGAGTTGGTGATGGACAGGGAGGCCTGGCATGCTGCAGTCCATGGGGTCGCAAAGAGTAGGATAAGACAGACCGACTGAACTGAACTGAAGGTATACATTTTGATGAATTTAGACATATGCATATACTTGTTACACCATCACTACAATCAAGGTAATAAGCATACCCATCACCTCCAAAAGATTTCTTGTTTCCTTTGCTTTTATTTATTTATTGGTGTGGTATAGCAACACTTAACATGAGCTTGATCTTCTTAAGTTTTGAGTGCACAGTACCATATTTCTAACTATAGGCACTATGCTGCACAGCAGATATCCAGAACCTATTTATCCTGCATACCTGAAACTTTATACCCATTGAACAACTCCCTATCTACTCTTCCCTTCACGCCCTGGCAATACCATTCTGTTCTCTCTTTCCATGAATCTAACTATTTTATATACCCCATGTAAGTGGAATCACTCCATACCTGTCCTTCTGTGACTGGCTTAATTCATGTAGCATAAGGTGGCACTAGTGGTAAAGAACCTACATGCCAATGCAGGAGACATAAGAGATGCAGGTTCAATCCCTGGGTCAGGAAGATCCCCTGGAGGAGGGTATGGCAACACACTTCAGTATTCTTGTCTGGAGAATCCCATGAACAGAGGAACCTGGCTGGCTACAGTCCATAGTGTCAGAAAGAGTTGGATACAACTGAAGTAATTTAGCATGCAAGTATGTAATGTCCTCCAGATCCATTCATGTGTTGTTGTAAATGGTAAGATTTCCTTTTTAAAGGCTGAAAAATATTCCATTATATTTCTGTACCACATTTCCTTTCTCCATTCATTTGTTGATGCACATTTGGGTGGCTTCCATACATTGCCTATTGTGAATAATGCTGCAGTAAATATGGGAATGCAGGTATCTCTCTGAAATCCTGATTTCCACTCTTTTGGCTATATAATCAGACACGGGATTGCTGGATCATATGGTAGTACTATTTTTAATTTTTTTGAAGAATGTCCTTATTATTTGTCAAGGTGACTGTGCCATTTAACATTCCACCAACACTGTACGAAAGTTTCAATTTCTTCACATAAATAAATCTTGTTTTTTATTAATAACCTTCCTAACAGGTGTGAATCACATTCCCTGGTGGCAAGGACAATAAAGCGTCTGTCTACAATGCGGAAGACATCGGATCGATCCCTGGGTGGGGAAGATCTCTTGGAGAAGGAAATGGCAACCCACTCCAGTATTCTTGCCTGAAAATCCCACGGACAGAGGAGGCTGGTAGGCTAAAGTCCATGGGGTCGCAAAGGTCAGGAGGGGCGGCTGTGAGGAGATACCCCTAGTCCAAGGTAAGGAGCAGCAGCTGTGCTTTGCTTGATTAGCTGTGAAGAGATACCCCATGTCCAAAGTAAGAGAAAACCAAGTAAGATGGTAGGTGTTGTGAGAGGGCATCACAGGGCAGAAACATTGAAACCATAATCACAGAAAACTAGCCAATCTGATCACATGGACCACAGCATTGTCTAACTCAATGAAACTAAGCCATGCTGTGTGGGGCCATCCAGGACGGGCGGGTCATGGTGGAGAGGTCTGAGAGAATGTGGTCCACTGGAGAAGGAAATGGCAAACCACTTCAGTATTCTTGACTTGAGAACCCCATGAACAGTATGAAAAGGCAAAATGATAGGATACTGGAAGAGGAACTACCTGGGTTGGTAGGTGCCCAATATGCTATTGGAGATCAATGGAGAACTAACTAGACCATTCAGATATGACCTAAATCAAATCCCTTATAATTATACAGTGGACATGAGAAATAGATTTAAGGGACTAGATCTGATAGATACAGTGCCTGACGAACTATGGACAGAAGTTTGTGACACTGTACAGGAGACAGGGATCAAGACCATCCCCATGGAAAAGAAATGCAAAAAAGCAAAATGGCTGTCTGGGGAGGCCTTACAAATAGCTCTGAAAATAAGAGAAGTGAAAAGCAAAGGAGAAAAGGAAAGATATAAGCATCTGAATGCAGAGTTCCAAAGACTAGCAAGGAGAGATAAGAAAGCCTTCCTCAGTGATCAATGCAAAGAAATAGAGGAAAACAACAGAATGGGAAAGACTAGAGATCTCTTCAAGAAAATTAGAGATACCAAGGGAACATTTCATGCAAAGATGGGCACAATAAAGAACAGAAATAGTATGGACTTAACAGAAGCAGAAGATATTAAGAAGAGGTGGCAAGAATACACGGGAAAACTGTACAAAAAAGATCTTCAACCAAGATAATCATTATGGTGTGATCATTCACCTAGAGCCAGACATCCTGGAATGTGAAGTCAAGTGGGCCTTAGAAAGCATCACTACGAACAAAGCTAGTGGAGGTGATGGAATTCCAGTGGAGCTACTTCAAATCCTGAAAGATGATGCTGTGAAAGTGCTGCACTCAATATGCCAGCATATTTGGAAAACTCAGAAGTGGCCACAGGACTGGAAAAGGTCTGTTTTCACTGCAATCCCAAAGAAAAGAAATGCCAAAGAATGCTCAAACTACTGCACAACTGCACTCATCTCACATGCTAGCAAAGTAATGCTCAAAATTCTCCAAGACAGGCTTCAACAATATGTGAACCATGAACTTCCTGATGTTTAAGCTGGTTTTGGAAAAGGCAGAGGAACCAGATCAAATTGCCAACATCAGCTGGATCATCGAAAAAGCAAGAGACTTGCAGAAAAACATCTATTTCTGCTTTATTGACTATGCCAAAGCCTTTGACTATGTGGATCACAATAAACTGTGGAAAATTCTGAAAGGGATGGGAATACCAGACCACCTGACATGCCTCTTGAGAAACCTATATGCACGACAGGAAGCAACAGTTAGAACTGGACATGGAACAAAAGACTGGATCCAAATAGGAAAAGGAGTACATCAAGGCTGTATATTGTCACCCTGTGTATTTAACTTATATGCAGAATACATCATGAGAAACGCTGGGCTGGAAGAAGCACAAGCTGGAATCAAGATTGCCGGGAGAAATATCAATAACCTCAGATGTGCAGATGACACCACCCATATGGCAGAAAGTGAAGAGGAACTAAAAAGCCTCTTGATGAAAGTGAAAGAGGAGAGTGGAAAAAGTTGGCTTAAAGCTCAACATTCAGAAAACGAAGATCATGGCATCTGGTCCCATCATTTCATTGGAAATAGATGGGGAAACAGTGGAAACTGTCTCAGACTTTATTTTTTTGGCTCCAAAATCACTGCAGATGGTGACTGCAGCCATGAAATTAGAAGACGCTTACTCCTGGGAAGAAAAGTTATGACCAACATAGATAGCATATTCAAAAGCAGAGACATTACTTTGCAAGAAAGGACCATCTAGTCAAGGCTATGGTTTTTCCAGTGGTCATGTATGGATGTGAGAGTTGGACTGTGAAGAAAGCTGAGTGCTGAAGAATTGATGATTTTGAACTGTGGTGTTGGAGAAGACTCTTGAGAGTCCCTTGGACTGCAAGGAGATCCAACCAGTCCATCCTAAAGGAGATCAGTCCTGGGTGTTCATTGGAAGGACTGATGCTAAAGCTGAAACTCCAATACTTTGGCCACCTCATGCAAAGAGTTGACTCATTGGAAAAGACTCTGATGCTGAGGGATTAGGGGCAAGAGGAGAGGGGATGACAGAGGATGAGATGGCTGGATGGCATCACCAACTCAATGGACATGAGTCTGAGTGAACTCCGGGAGTTGGTGATGAACAGGGAGGCCTGGCGTGCTGTGATTCATAGGGTCGCAAAGAGTTGGACATGACTAAGCGACTGAACTGTCTGAACAGGTGTGTGGTAATAGCTCAATATGGTTTTGGTTTGCATTTCTCTGATAAATAGTGATACTGAGCATCTTTCACATATCTGTTGTCTATTTGTTGTCTACTTTGGAGAAATATCTCTTCAAGTTCCTTGCCTACTTTTTAAAACAGGTTATTTGGTTTTTCCTATTTATAGAAGTTTCTTATATTGTAAATCAACCCTTTATCAGACACATGATTTGAAAATATTTCCTCCCATTCTATAGTTTGTCTTCTCACTGTTTTGTTTCCTTTGCCATACAGAAGCTTTTTAGTTTGATTTAGTCCATGGCATCCCACTCCAGTACTCTTGCCTAGAAAATCCTATGGATGGAGGAGCCTGGAAGGCTGCAGTCCATGGGGTTGCTGAGGGTCGGACATGACTGAGCGACTTCACTTTCACTTTTCACTTTCATGCATCGGAGAAGGAAATGGCAACCCACTCCAGTGTTCTTGCCTGGAGAATCCCAGGGACAGAGGAGCCTGGTGGGCTGCCGTCTATGGGGTCGCACAGAGTCGGACACGACTAAGTGACTTAGCAGTAGCAGTAGTCTCACTTATCTATTTTTGCTTTTTTGTTTGTGCTTTTGGGCTTCCCTAGTAGCTCAGCTGATAAAGAATCTGCCTGCAATGAGGGAGACCCTGGTTTGATTCCTGGGTCAGGAAGATCCCCTGGAGAAGGGAATGGTTACCCACTGCAGTATTCTGGCCTAGAGAATTCCATGGACTGTATAGTGCCTGGGGTTGCAAAGAGTCAGATGCGACTTTCACTTTCTTTGTGCTTTTGGCATCATAGTCAAAAGTCACTGCCAGGACCCATGTCATTTCCCTTAGGTTTTCTTCTAAGAACTTTACAGTTTCAGGTATTACATTCAGTTTTTAACACATTTTGAGTTGATTTTGTGTATGGTGTGAGATAGGGGTCCAATTTCCCTTGTTTGCATGTGAATATCCAGGTTTCCCAAGACCTTTTGTTGAGACTATCCATTTTCCATTGTGTATTCTTAGCTCCTTTGTTGAAGATCGGTTGTTCATATATGTGTGGGATTATTCCAGTTTTAGTCAAATGACTTTATGCCAGTAATTAAAAAAAAATGTAACCTCCAGGATCTATATTAGAGATGGGCCAAGTTTCTATGGACTTTCCTCCTTCTTTCTCTCACTTTCTTCTCTCTCCCTTCTTTCCTTCCTTTTCATCCTTTCTCACTTTCTTTTTCATTTTTACCAAAGTCAGGAAGAGGTACCGAAAGATTTTTTCACAAAATTTAATATGTCCAAAAGAAAAAGCAAAATTTTGGTTAACTAGGATGCTTCATTTCTTAATCAAAATTTTGCTGTCAAAATCTATTTAATTTCCAACTTTGATCCCCCAAAGAAAAAAACAGTTTTTTGAGGGTGACTGATGTTTTTATTTTGAAACAAAAACAATCAGAAGGTGAAATATGACATTAGGTGAGTACTAGAAACCTCCATAATACAAGAGGGAAAAGAAAGAGATAATGATCAATGTATAACTATTGATTTTACATGGTTTCATCCTTTAGTGAATGAAATGACATACTGTGCCTCTGTGGGCAGAATTATGTAACAAAAGCCAATAGAAGAGCGAGCCACAACATGCAAAAGCAGATTACCTATGACCCATATCAACATTTTCAGTGTTCCCATGATTTAGACATTAGGATTTTAAATATAATGCATAGAAGTTTGATCAAAATTGTATCTGTGTTTTACTTTTTTTGAAATATCTTCTAATTTACATATAAGTTATAAAAATCATCAATAGAGTTCCTGTAGTACCACTGATAGAACCACTGGATTAAACTGCCGACCAATGCTGTATTTCTCATCAGACTTCAATATGCTTTAAAGCAACATGGCACTTTCCTGTACAACCACAGGACAGCTATTTAAATTAACCTTGATCTAGTATTGCCATATAATCCCCAGACTCTAGTAGAGTTTTGCCAATTATCCTAATAATGTCATTTGTAAGTCCTGGATCCAATCCAGAAGTATGTTTTGTATTTGTTTCTTTAGTCTTGTCAAGATAGACTGATGAGTCCCTCAGTCTATCTTTACTTTTCTTGAACTTGATTTTTTGAAAAGCCTAACAGTAACTTTTTAGAATATTTTTCTGATGTTCCTCATGATTTAATGCATTTTTGACAAGATGCCCCAGAAGTAATGTTATATCCTTTTCATTACAGCATATCAGGAGACAACAGTGCTAATTTGCATAATTTCTTATAATATTAATGTTTGTAACTTGGATGAGATGGTATTGGTTAAATACTCTGCTTTGAAGTTAATTATTCAGCATGTTGTACTTACTTAATAAGCAATTAGTAACAATTTTTTTGAAAGATACATTGAGACAATGTAAGTATTCAGTTCTTCATCAAACTTACACTGTCAGTTTTAGCATTCTTTGATCATTCATATCTAAATAAGTTATTATTAAATAGTAATAGTTTAACTTCATTATTCTTTTTGATTTACAAGTTGTCATTCCACTGGTGTGTCCTATTTCCCTTCATAAATCTATTTTTAAAATTCATGAATTTACAACAGTGAAGCTTCAGGGATATGTATTTTACAAATGGAGTCCATTACCATCATAGCATATTTTGGTGTTCAAATTAGCTAGTAGAGCATTCATTACTATCATGATTTATTTTGATGTTCCATTTGGCCAGCAGGTGATCCTTCAAACTAGAGCCTGTGTCAATGGACAAGGCCCCATCACTCTTTGTATACTTCTTTCCTTTCTGGAACAATAACACATTCCAGAACCACTATTTCTTCCTTCCCTATAGCCAAGTCAGATGTTTATGGAGCCTTAGTTTCTTTTATTGTGCCACTGTATTTAGAAACGAGGAACTTGGTGCTTAGTGTGTTCATTGTTACTAAGGGTCCTCTCAGCAGACAAAATTAGAAAAAAATTACATTACATCACACTGTATTATTCTCTGTGTGTTTATCTACCTACTGGCCTGTCTATATATCCACCTATCTGTCCACCCACCTATCTTAAAACTCATTAGTTCAAACTGATAACTCCAAAACCATGTAGTCTTCCCCCTTACTACTTGTATAACTTCCTCTCCATTGTTCTTGATACATTTACTTATCTTCTCTATGTCTCCCCTCATATATAACCAATTTTCAAAGCTGTGTTATTCAAAAGTTCAACCCTAGATATATGCTGCCCTCTCTTTCTCCTACTGCCCCCAGCTCGGATCTAAGAAGGGGGATGGGAAGTAGATGAAGAAGGAAGGAGGAAATAAAGAATCTTGGCTCTGGCTTCACAGTCCTCCACACTGAACTAAAACTTGAACCTGGACAGAAACACAGTAGCTCTCCAGTTCCCTGCTGGGTTGTGCTGGTAGAAACTTAGCTTTGTCAAAAACTTATGAAAATCCAAATTATGAAGTAATCTTTTGGAGTCTATTGTATACTAACTGAAACAAACAGGTTAGCTATATAAGCATATAGAAGAAACTAATAGTTATAGTCCCTTTACATTCTATAAAATCCATAGAAATATTATAGATTATTCTTTCTTTGTAATTGATATCTAAAAGGTGATATCTAATAAATTTACTTATGAGGCTAGCTCCCTACTGGTATGTCTTTGCCCAGAAATCTGCAATCACCTGGTGACATTAGGTGTTGATTTGTAAATACTGACAGGCCAGTTGCAACACTTGCAGATCTATCTCCTACTTCCATATTTCAAGAAAGATATTTTTATTACCAAACGTCTAAGGATTGATATGCCAAAAGTGTTAAAGGCCTTGTATATAAACATGAGTATGAGCTAACTTTGTATGTTTAAAAGAAAACAAAAACAGAAAGAAAAGCCAACATGTTAGAAGACTTACAGAGATGAAAGGATCTAAAGAAACCAGGGAAACATAACACCCTATCTTCGGATGCATTCAAAAGCATGTTGAAATAAAGGCAGGTTGAAAAATGGTTTTAGTCGTATGACATTAGAGTCTAAAAACATTGAATGTGTGTGACCCACAGATTTTAAGGCTCTAGAAATAAAATTTCAAGCCAATTCTGTAACAGATGCTAATGTAAATGATGCTTACAGGCATTGATAAAACACTGCCTTCCTTCTACTAACATATTCCATAATTATACTGTGATTTAAATAGTTTATATATAGAGAGATGAATGTGGAACAGGAGAAAAGTATTCATACATTAGCATTCAGAGTAAGTAATTCAAACATCTAATTGTTCCAGCTCAAGGAAAATTTAAAAATATTACCAGTTAGGTGTTGAAAATAATTTTGGTTTATTTTTTATTGAGTCATGCTGATCATTTACAAAATTAGAAAATGTTCTTGATCATAATAGATACACATTAGAGAAAATACAGGAAAGGAGCAGAATGACAGACAATTATCGGGAAAACATTTCTGCTTTTTTTTTTCCATCCTAGATATATTAAAAAGTCTTTTTTTAAAAAAAAACCAAACAAACTGAGCTTGTGCTGTTTGAAAAGAGTTATGGATAAAAACAGACATTTCTAGTTTTTTTTTTTTTTCTGGAGAGAAATGTTGTGTATAAGGGGTTTGACTGTACACTCTTTAAACTCTAGAGGTCTTTTAGATGTATTTTAATTAACTTGAAACAGCTTTAAATCTCTTTCTTCAATATTCTGAGAACACCAAAGAAAATTTTAACTATTGTAAAAATTATTCTTGAGATTTATGCAATGGTCAATTTATAAGTCTTTCCTTTTGTAATTAGTGTGGAACCAAACCAAATGGAGTCACTTATGTCAAGGACAAAGTGGAGTCAGTCAAAACACAAGAGCAAAAATTAATCTTAACCTAACCTCACAGCTCTTTCTTCTTAGAAATCAGCAGAGGACACTAGCCAGGCCCCAAATACCAAGTCTTTTCATGCCATCTCTGATTTTCTTATTTCCTAACTCAGCTACCCCGATCCAAATAAGAAAGAAGACCACCAGGCAACAAACCAGCTGAAAAAGCCAAACAACTTCTATATTCTTCCCATAAAAATTCCTTAGTCTGTAAGCAACTGAGAACTCATTGTTTCTGTAGCCTTGAGTTCCCTGGCTTGTAAGCTGAAAACCTTGCAATAAACTCATCCGTCTGCTTTGTTTCACTCAGCATGACGAATCTGGTTTTTGACACTAGGGTGATTTGTAAATTTAGGATCTAAGGAAATTCCAGTTTTATTAGTATAGGTAAAAATATTATGATACTTAAAAATAGTTGAAGTCCAACTGGTTCAACTGAATAAATGTTTCTTGCATATTTCTCTATGTTAATATCTATAGGAAAGTCAGTTAAGTAAACGTCCTAATTTCATCGAGTTTATAACAGAAAGTAATAACTTATAAATCTCATTTTGTCTTTTATAATTTTAATTTATACAAGTATCATAATGTTATAGGGGATTTCAAAGGAAGTTATCCAATTCTGGGCAATCCTATATGATTTCATGGGAAAATAGTATTTTCTAAATGCTATAAGTAACATGTTCCCTGTTGCAGAGCTTCCCTGGTGGCTCAGATAGTAAAGAATCTGCCTGCAATGCAGAAGACTTGAGTTCGGTCCCTGGGTCAGGCAGATGCCCTAGAGAAGGGAATTCTACCCACTCTAGTATTTTTGCCTAAAGATTTCCATGCTTGGGGCTGGTGCACTGGGACGACCCAGAGGGATGGTATGGGGAGGGAGAAGGGAGGGGGGTTCAGGATGGGGAACACGTGTATACCTGTGGTGGATTCATGTTGATGTATGGCAAAACCAATACAATATTGTAAAGTAATTAACCAATTAAAATAAATAAATTTATATTAATTAAAAAAAAAAGAATTCCATGCTGTCCCCTGTTATATCAGCTTCCCACCAATGAAAATGATTTTACTATTTTTTGACCATAAGAATAAACAGCATCATCTTAAAATGGATCAAGCAATATGAAATAGTAAAAATAAAAATAAAAACTGTCACCAGAATTCCATATATTATTAATATTTAAATATTTCCAGGTATTTTTCCTATGTAATCAAATATGCACATAAAAATAAAGCTGTACCTTTTGTATTGTTGTTTAGTCCCTAAATCATGTCTGACTCTTTTGAGACCCCAAGGACTATGGCCCGCCAGGCTCCTCTACCCATGGGCTATCGCAGGCAAGAATACTGGAGTGGGTAGCTATTTCCTTCTTCAGGGGATCTTCCTAACCCAGGGGTCAAACCCATGTCTCCTGCATTGGCAGGCAGATTCTTTACCACTGAGCCACCAGGGAAGCCCATTTTTTATATTACTACATTTAATATTATATACATATATATATAAATATATTTATTGTAAGGAATAGGATGATATGATATAGATATTTTACAGTCTTTCCTTGTCAATCTCATTGTGAAAATTCAAGAGCTCATATTTAATGGGTATGTGATCCTAATTTGGATGGATGTACTGCTGCTGCTAAGCCACTTCAGTCGTGTCCGACTCTGTGTGACCCCATAGACAGCAGCCCACCAGGCTCCCCCGTCCCTGGGATTCTCCAGGCAAGAACACTGGAGTGGGTCGCCATTTCCTTCTCCAATGCATGAAAGTGAAAAGTGAAAGGGAAGTCACTCAGTCATGTCCGACTCTTCGCGACCCCATGGACTGCAACCTACCAGGCTCCTCTGTCCATGGGATTTTCCAGGCAAGAGTACTGGAGTGGGGTGCCATACCCTTCTCCGATGGATGTACTAGTATGTGCTTAATCAATTTCTTATTCAGGGACACTGTTTTCCAGTTTTCATGATTATAAAGAGCAACACTAGGAGGAGAGTCCTCATAGATATATCTGCCCACACCGAATTATCTTTTTGAGATAAAGCCACAGAATCAGAATTTCCAGGCCAAAGGGTATGCGTTCTAAAATTTTTGATACATTTTAACAAACTGCAGACTAGCAGAGAAGAAATTTGAAATTGCATAAAGAGTCTAGTTTCTTATACCCAGATAGGCTAACTCTCAGTGTTGCCAATCCAATAAAGAGAGGATGGTATCACATTAACTTGTCAGTATTTCTTTCATTATTAGTGAGCCTGAATATCTTTTTCATATATTTAGTGGCCATTTGTCCCCTCTTTTATAGAATGCTGTTTGTGTCATTTAGTTTACTATTGGGATGATTTATGTGATGCTATGAACGTTAATCCTTTGTTTAACATTTGTTAAAAATAACATTTCTATTTAGGAAATTTTCAAACTTGATTCTATGTATTACCTTTCTGTTAAAATGTAATTTGGGGTTTTATAATTATCAATATTTTCCTTTATGTCTTATGAGACATGCTCAGAAAGTCTATCTCATCTGAAATTATAAATAAATTAGAAATGAGTTTGTTCATATTTTCATACAGATCTACTATGGTTTTATTTTTTAACTTTATATGTTTTCTTTATCTGGCATTTTCTTGGATGAAAGGAGTAAGATGGTGATGAGTAATTTTCCATATTTCAATAATTCATTTGAATGCCATCTTTATCATATATTAAAATCTTAGATATGCTCACAGCTCTTTCTAAACTCTTGGTTGTGCTATTTGACCTGCTGGTCTTTTTCAGATCCTGCATCATTTCATTGTATCTGGTAGGATAAATTTCTCTTCATTAACATGGCATTTTTATTCTTCCAGCTGGAAGAATAATTATGTTATATTCTCCCTTGTTAGTATATATACCTCATCATAAGAGTACCCCAGCCACAAATTTTAATAGGGTTTTGAGTGGCATTGCATTGGATTTAAACATTAAGAGTGAATTTTCATATAGAAGTATTAAGTACTTCTATGAAAGAAGAAAATATGCTTCATTTTTTGTTCAAGCCTTCTTTTATATTCTTCAGTAAATAACAGTTTATTCATTTGGTTTCATCATATTCTTTTGATTTTTTCATGGCTATTGAAAACTTGGTCTTATTTTTGTGAGTGGAGTTTTTATTCCAAAATATTTTCCAACTATATTATTTAAACATAAAAATGCTCTTAACTTTTATACTTTAATTTTTACTTGTTGCCATATACAATGTTACTTTTTTCTTGTTTTCAGTTGATTCTCTTGGATTTTTCAGGTAAATAGTCATACAATTTAAAGCCAATCATGCTTTTCCTTCTGCTTTCTAATATTGATTCTTCTTGAATTAAATGATGCCCTCCCCCTCCCCCCCAATTCATATGCTGAAGGTCTAAACCCCAATGTGACCGAGTTTGGAGTTCGAAATTAAGGTTAAATGAGGTCATAAAGGTGGGACCCTTTTCCTATAGCATTAGTGTCCGTATAAGAAGGGACACCAGAGCACAACCTCTCTTTCTCTGCCATGTCAGGACACACAGCAAAGGTGGCTGTCTGCAGGCCAGGAAGAGAATTCTTAACAGAAATTGACCATCCTGGCGCTATGATCTTGGTCTTCTCCAAGAACAAAGACAAAATAAATTTCTATTGTTTCAGCCATCCTGTCTATGGAATTTTGTCATGGAGGCCTGAGCAGAATAATATTCTTATTTCATTCTCTTACTGGACTGGCTTTAAGTCATAAAGATGGTTGGATGGCGTCACTGACTCAATGGATGTTAGTTTAAGCAAACTCCGGGAGTTGGTAATGTACAGGGAAGCGTGGCATGACTGAACTGAACTAAGTCATAAAATGACAAATCACTAAATTTTTAAAAATTGAAAATAGTTGATTTACAGTGTTGTGTTAGTTTTGGGTATATAGCAAAGTGATTCATATATATATATATATATATATTTTAGATTCTTTTCCATTGTATGTTATTATAGGATAGTGATAATTCCCTGTGCTATACAGCAAAATTCTTACTTATTATATTTATTTTATATATAGTAGTGTGTATATTTTAATATTAAACTCCTAATTTATCCTCCCTAGAAGCCCTCATCTTATCACTATTTTTAATGGGAATTCTTGTAATTAATTTTGGAAATGTCTGATTTTAAAATACTAAGTATTATTCCACTCCTATTTTAATAAGAGGTCCTATCAGTAATATGAGGCTGCTTGATTTAAAATGGAGCTATTGTGTAGCACAGGGAATTCTGCTCAATATTATGTGGTAGCCTGGAGGGGAGGGGAGTTTGAGGAAGAATGGATACAGTTGTACATATGGATAAGTTCCTACACAGTTCAGTTCAGTCACTCAGTTGTGTCCAACTCTTTCGAACCCATGGACCACAGCACGCTAGGCCTCCCTGTACATCACCAACTCCCGGAGTTTACTCAAACTCATCTCCATTGAGTCAGTGATGCGATCCAACCATCTCATCCTCTGTAGTCCCCTTCTCACCTGCCCTCCATCTTTCCCAACATCAGAGTCTTTTCAAATGAGTCAGCTCTTTGCATCAGGTGGCCAAAGTACTGGAGTTTCAGCATCAACATCAGTCCTTCCAAAGAATATTCAGGGCTGATCTTTAGGATGGACTGGTTGGATCTCCTTGCAGTCCAAGGGACTCTCAAGAGTCTTCTACAACACCACAGTTCAAAAGCATCAATTCTTCGTTGCTAAGCTTTCATTATAGTCCAACTCTCACATTCATACATGACTACTGGAAAAACCATAGCCTTGATGAGACGGATCTTTGTTGGCAGAGTAATGTCTCTGCTTTTTAATATGCTGTCTAGGCTGGTCATAACTTTCCTTCCAAGGAGCAAGTGTCTTTTAATTTCATGGCTGTAGTTACCAACTGCAGTGATTTTGGAGCCCAAAAAAGTAAAGTCAGCCAATGTTTCCACTGTTTCCCCATCTATTTGCCATGAAATGAGGGGACTGGATACCATGATTTTAGTTTTCTGAATGTTGAGCTTTAAGCCAACTTTTTCACTCTCCTCTTTCACTCTCATCAAGAGGCTTTTTAGTTCCTCTTCACTTTCGGCCATATGGGTGGTGTCATCTGCATATCTGAGGTTATTGATATTTCTCCCGGCAATCTTGATTCCAGCTTGTGCTTCTTCCAGCCCACCCTTTCTCATGATGTACTCTGCATAGAAGTTAAATAAGCAGGGTGACAATATACAGCCTTGACATATTCCTTTTCCTATTTGAAACCAGTCTATTGTTCCATGTCCAGTTCTAACTGTTGCTTCCTGACCTGCATACAGATTTCTTAAGACGTAGGTAAGCTGGTCTGGTATCTCTTTCAGAATTTTCCATATTTTAATGTGATCCACACTCAAAGGCTTTGGCATAGTCAATAAAGCAGAAATAGATGTTTTTCTGGAACTCCCTTGGGTTTTGGATGATACAGCAGATGTTGGAAATTTGATTTCTGGTTCCTCTGCTTTTTCTAAAACCAGCTTGAACATCTGGAAGTTCACAGTTCACATATTGCTGAAGCCTGGCTTGGAGAATTCTGAGCATTACTTTGCTAGCGTGTGAGATGAGTGCAATTGTGTGGTAGTTTGAGCATTCTTTGGCATTGCCTTTCTTTGGGATTAGAATGAAAACTGACCTTTTCCGGTCCTGTGGCCACTGCTGAGTTTTCCAAGTTTGCTGGCATATTGAGTGCAGCACTTTCACAGCATCATCTTTCAGGATTTGAAATAGCTCTACTGGAATTCCATCACCTCCACTAGCTTTGTTCATAGCGATGCTTGCTAAGGCACACTTGACTTCACATTCCAGGATGTCTGGCTCTAGGTGAGTGATCACAGCATCGTGATTATCTGGGTCGTGAAGATCTTTTTTGTACAGTTCTTCTGTTTTTTCTTGCCGCCACCTCTTCTTAGTATCTCCTGCTTCTGTTAGGTCCATACCATTTCTGTCCTTTATCGAGCCCATCTTTGCATGAAATGTTCCCTTGGTATCTCTAATTTTCTTGAAGAGATATCTAGCCTTTCCCATTCTATTGTTTTCCTCTATTTCTTTGCATTGCTCACTGAGGAAGGCTTTCTTATCTCTCCTTGCTATTCTCTGGTACTCTGCATTCAGATGGTTATATCTTTCCTTTTCTCCTTTGTTTTTCCCTTCTCTTCTTTTCACAGCTATTTGTAAGGCCTCCTCAGACAGCCATTTTGCTTTTTTGCATTTCTTTTTCATGCAGATGATTTTGCTCCCTGTCTCCTGTACAATGTCACAAACCTCCGTCCGTAGTTCATCAGGTACTCTGTCTATCAGATCTAGTCCCTTACATTTATTTCTCACTTCCACTGTATAATTATAAGGGATTTGATTTAGGTCATACCTGAATGGTCTAGTGGTTTTCCCTACTTTCTTCAATTTAAGTCTGAATTTGGCAATAAGGAGTTCATGATCTTAGCTACAGTCAGCTCCCAGACTTATTTTTCCTGACTGTATAGAGCTTCTCCATCTTGGCTGCAAAGAATATAAACAATCTAACTTTGGTGTTGGCCATTTGGTGATGTCCATGTGTAGAGTTTTCTCTTGTGTTGTTGGAAGAGAGTGTTTGCTATGACTAGTGTGTTCTCTTAAAAAACTCTATTAGCCTTTGCCTTGCTTCATTCTGTACTCCAAGGCCAAATTTGCCTGTTACTCCATGTGTTTCTTGACCCCCACTTTTGCATTTCAATCCCCTATAATGAAAGGACATCTTTTTGGGGTGTTAGTTTTAAAAAGTCTTATAGGTCTTCATAGACCCGTCCAACTTCAGCTTCTTCAGCACTACATAGTTCACCTGAACCTATCATAACAGTGCTTGTTAATTGGCTATATCCCAATACAAAACAGAAAGTTAAAAGTAATGTGTGAATATTCAAATGCTTTTTAATATTTATCAAGAAGATAACAAAGTTTTTCTTCTTGTCTATTCAGGGATGACATGTGAATGGATCTGCCTTGTACTCCTGTAATAACTCAATTTGATCATGGTGTGTTATTGTTCCCAAGTATCACTGAATTTTACTTGAGCAAATTTTACTTAGGTCACCTGTACCAATATTCACAAGTGAACTGAGTTGTAGTTTTCTCTTTTACATTACTTTTTTTTGCCTCATCTTGTTTTTATTTTTTTTAATTTTTATTTTTACTTTATTTTACTTTACAATACTGTATTGGTTTTACCAAACATTGACATGAATCCACCATGGGTGTACATGAGTTCCCAATCCTGAACCCATCCTCCCACCTCCCACCCCATTTGACAAGATTTGGAATCACTATTTGCCCTCATAAAAAGTATGAGCAACGTTTCTTCTGTTTCCTTGGAAGAGCTTAAATATGTCAACCTCTATCACCTGAAGGTTAAAAATATTTCATTTCTGAAGACTTTTATGTTTTCTGTTTTTATCTTATAGTTATTAGTTGGTTTAGACTTTCAGTATCATCTGTTTTAATAATTTTTTCTTCCCTTCCAACCATGTTTCTCTACAGTGATCTCTGGTTATTGCTGCTTTCTAATTCATGCTTACTTTTGTATTGGTGCTTTTCTTTTATGTTTTTGAAATTTAGGCTACCTAGTATTTTACCTAGTAAAAAAGAAAATTCTTTTTAAAGAGTAATTATTAATTCTATTGCTTTTCTTTTGCAAATCATTAATTTTTACTTTTATCTTAATGATTTTCTTCTGTTTGTTCTGTGATTACTGTTAATTCTTAAACCGTTGAGTAGAATGTTTTGTTACTCTTTTTTAATTTTTTGACTGTTTCATATTAAAACAACTTTAAG
Organism: Budorcas taxicolor; assembly: GCF_023091745.1. NCBI lineage: Eukaryota > Metazoa > Chordata > Mammalia > Artiodactyla > Bovidae > Budorcas > Budorcas taxicolor. The sequence goes on from NC_068914.1 coordinate 27,940,656, forward strand.
ATCCTGTGCATAACTTTGGTTGTATCCATTTGTTTGGCAATGAGTATTTAGACTGTTATTTTTCTAACAATTTTGGCATAGAATTAATCTTTGGCTAGAATTATTCCCTGGTGGCTCAGTGGTAAAGAACCGCCTGCCATGCAGGAGACAGAGGTTTGATCCTTGGGTTGGGAAGATTCCCTAGTAAAGATTTTGCACCCAAACTTCATCTCAGAATGACTATGGGATACTAAAATTGTGACAATGAATCCTATAGAATGCATCATTCCTTAATCCTCTGCTTCCAGCTGGATTTGGCCAAAGAGAGCCACAAGCAGGATGTAAGAGAGAGGTCAAGGAGGAAAGAGAGAAATCAGGGTGTTTATTGCCCCATTCCCTATTACTTGGTTCTGGTTCTGGCCTACGCTGTGCTTCTTTATGACTTCAGTTCCAACTTTGTGGCTCCCCTTTCAAGATTTCATTTCTTACTTCTAGTGACACCTTGAGCCCTTGGATCTTCCCTCTTCAGCCTTAGGGCTAGTGACAAAACTTACTCCTTAAACCTCAATGACTTACAACTATAAGGATTAATTAATATTAGTTATTGGTTGTGATGCTGCTTCCTGATGTCCATTCTGGGATTCAGGTGATAGAGAAGGACAAACTAGGTTTAAAAGCTTCCTCCCATCTCTTTCATGACATTTCAGCTCACATTTTATTGGCTCATGTAAGTCATGACCAAGTATAACTTCAATGAAATGGGCAACTATAAGCCTCCTTATAGAGGCAGAAATGTGTGAACAGTAGTAACAAAATCTGTCAAAGGTATCAATAATGCCTTCCCTGCTGTTGACTGTTGCAGAAGGATATGGCAACCCACTCCAGTACTCTTGCCTAGAGAATTCCGTGGACAGAGGAGTCTGGTGGGCTACTGTCCATGGGGTTGCACAGAGTTGGACTTGACTGAAGTGACTTGGCATGCATGCATGCGTTGGAGAAGGAAATGGCAACCCACTCCAGTATTCTTGCCTGCAGAATCCCAGGGACAGTGGAGCCTGGTGGGCTGCCTCTATGGGGTCACACAGAGTCGGACACGATCGAAGCAACTGCAGCAGCAGCAGCAGCAGCAGCAGCAGCAGCAGCAGCAGCAGCAGCTGTTGACTGTACGTGGTGCTCACCAGGCTGCAGGGATTCTCATCCCAATATAAACATACAGATGATATATAGAAATGATCTTGAAGTTTTTTGAAGATGTTGTCTGTTTCATGCCCAGAATTCTGATAAATACTGTGGTGTTCACTGAATCTTTTATCACTATTTCTGAAACTCAATGAAAAGTAGTTTTTCTTTTAAGAATTATAATAATTACATTGTTTTATACTTCATTAGTAATTTGACCTTAATTTTACGCTCAAGTGAGTGCAGTACTCATCAATCATCTCTCATCCAGTGATTCTGCCATTTCTATAGTTTTTATTTGGATGATTATCTGTATTAGCTGGTACTGACAAATGTATTTTTCAAAAATGGTACGTGTAAACCTGGGACATATGCTTCTTTAAATTTTGTCTGTGCTTATTTCATATTGTCTTGACATCTGAATACTAATTTGAGTATGTAATTCTACAGTCAAAGCTCTCCACCTCCCCACAATAAATACCTTTTATTAAATGCAATTCTAATACAAATGACATATGGCTATATAAGATATACTAAATGACAAACCTTCAGTTATTATTGGCTTCCTTTGCCTGATATTCCACATCAAATCTCTTCTCCTAAACTTCACTGACATTATTTCTAATTCCTTCACATCTGAAACTGCTAAGGAGAATTAAGTCGATGTTTCTTTCTACCTCTTCCTTAATCAGTGGCTTATTTCTGTTGCTGGAATGCTTTAACCATGAAGTTCAGTAACTTCACATGGAGATGTCTTGAGGTTTGTCATTCTTTATATTTTCCATCTAGGACACTGACACCTTTTGTTCTCCACCTTGCAGGACATTTTAGTTCTGTCCAAAATAGCCATAAGAAATTTGGTCCATTCCTAAAGGTCTTTGAAATGTGATCCTATCTAAAACATCCATGAGGATGTTTGGTCTATGCCAAATGGTTTTGGACTAACTTCCTGTCTTCCTTCACTGAGAAATGTTACTTCAGTTTATCTTTTTTTTTTTTTTAATGTTTCTTTTCTTTTTTAATATAAATTTATTTATTTTAATCAGAAATTGTTGATTGTTAATTAACTTTACAATTGCCAATTACTTTACAATATTGTATTGGTTTTGCCATACATCAACATGAATCTGCCACAGGTATCCTACTGTACATTGGACCTCTACTGGATCCCTTGTAATTCCCCTCTCTATGTCCTTTCCCTCACATTTCTTGTGTGATTTTCTAACGCTTGTTTTTTGTTGTCATGGTTTGGTTTTTCTACTGTAATTTCTACTCTTCCCCATTTCTAAATATTTTCCAGTTTTTCAGTGTTACCATTTTTCTCTCTTTAGAATATCATTTTCCCTTTTATTTTATTCTGTTTTATATCTTTAAATGACATGTGTCCTAAATTGCAGGGACTGGGCGAGGGGAAAAAATAGAAAGCATTATAGTTTAAACTCTTTAGGGTAAATCTTCATCTATCTTTAGTGAGTCTATTTGATTTTTTTTCACTCTTTTTCCCCTCGCTCTTCCCTTTCCTTTTTCTTATCTAGCTCTCCTCGCTCACTCCCTCCTTCCCTCCTCCTCCTGTTCCTTCTTTCTGATTTTTTAAACGTTATTGTTAATTATAGGTCCACCTTTTAAAATGGAGAAGGAAATGGCAACCCACTCCAGTATTCTTGCCTGGAAAATTGCATGGACAGAGGAGCCTGACGGGCTAGGGAGAAAATCACAAAACAGGATAAACTCCCAACACAGAGAAGCATCCTCCAGTTCAGGAGTTAAAAAAAATGTAGAGAAAAACATGAAAGGAAGGATCTCATACCCTACAGCTTAAAGTTTACCTCAAGATAGCGCGACCTTTGGTTAAAAGCATATATCAGAGATAACTGCCTGCAGCTTGGAGAAGCTGCTTCCCATCTACTGCCAATTTTGCTTACCAGAAGAAGACTAGAACCTATGCTGAGTATTTTCTGGCTTTTCAAAGCTAGCAATAGAAAGTGTGAATCTTTAGATTTTCTATCATATGTCACCTGCAACTCTGTTCTGTCTTCATAAACTGGAGAGTTTAAGCTTGGCTCTCGGTATCCTTTCTCAACTATCCTTTGAGTACAGTCTAAATAGTACTGTATAACAGTTGTTCAGTGGCATTATAGTTTCTGTTTAGGCCTAACCTTTCTTAATTTAAGTTGGAAATCAAAGAAAGGAATTTTATAAATACGCCTATATGTCATTATCTTTCCAAGAAGTCCATTATAACTTTCAAAATTTGTTTTACTAAGACCCAGGAAAGCAATGATCAGACTTAATCTTTGGTTTAAGGTATAGGAAGTCAAGGCTTTATTAACACTTCCTGAAACTCTGAGGCATTTAGAAGTAAATTATATATTGGAATTATGTTACTCCATTAGTAAGTGTATCCAAAAGGTAATTTATTTAATCTAATGACTTTCTGTAAAATTAACAACATGTTTTCAAAGTATATTTATGAAATGAAAAGTAACTGATGAAAGTTTTTCCTTTAACAGTTTTGCTGGACTTTTTATTATGAACTGGAAATCAATTTCTAAGCACCCAGAAGATACAGGCATTGGGTAGAAATTAACATTTTCTGTGAGAAATGTATCTCATCAGATTAATCAAATTTATTTCCATGAGATAGTGACAAGCTGTTAGAGCTCATGAAATAACACCTGTATTATAATTTTTATTAGATCTCCAGGAGCTTTTCACAATGAATTGGTAAATATTTTGTTTAAAACTTAGTTTTTTAACTTTCCCCAGTAAACTGTCTACTTTCTGAACTGCAATGACTAACTGGATTGGCTGGTTTGACTTGATGTAGTACTAATCTGACTTCTGACTGCCACTTTGGAAATTAAAACACATGCACACACATACACATCCAAACTCTGACCTTTGTTTCATGTTTAAATAATAATCTCCTTTTGGAAAACTATGCTATTTTTATACCTTTCTTTAAACAAACTGAGGCTACTTTTCACAAATAATTTTTAAGTGTTTTAATTTAAACTTTGTTGACTGGGTGTTTTCTAGTGAACTGAACTACTTTTTGGACTGAAATGAACAGCTTGCTTAGTTGCTGTGACACTGTGTAGCCCTAACCTGCCTCATGACCCTGACTTTGGAAACTAAAACACCTACACACATCATGGTGTTCATGGACACAAACACACACCCAAACTCTGACCTTTGCTTTATGTCAAAAATAATACTCTTTTTATGGAAAATCATGCTGAATTTATGGCAAACAAGATTTCTATCCAACTGTGCTTCAGGAAGAATTTTCCTATGTTAAAACTCAGTAAGGTTCCCTTTAGTTCACCCTCACAGTCAAGTTTGAAAATGGCTTCAAATTGTTTATTGCACCAAGCCTGAATCACAGTGTCTAGCATCCATTTACAGTCTGTTATAATCTACTCTACTTTACTAACTAAATTTTATTTCCCAACAGTCTCCAATATGTAGCCTTGCTTAAGATGGGCAATCTCTTCCCTGTTATCTGGTTAAAACGTAACAATTATTCTTGGCTCTATGACCTTGCTCATACTGTAACTAATTTCCACTTTCTCAAATATGGAATGTTCTTTACTAACTTTTCTAAATGCTGGCCTTCTTTGTAGGCCTACCTCATTTCCAAACTCCTCAAACAAAACTTTATTTTGCTGCTATAGTCCACAGTGATTGTTCTTTTTCCTTTTATTTCTAAACTAAAGCCTTCATGTTAATTCCCTTAATATTTATCTTTTCAAGTAGATTGTATATTCTCTGATATCAGGTATCATATTACACTTTTTTATTTTTCAACAGTCATAAAGAGCATAGCACTAAACACATAATACTTTTTTTGGCTGTCAAAGGTATGAGTAATGTGTTTACCTTTTTCTGTTTATAACTGTAGACTATTTCCTCTAGGTAGAACACAATTTTTTAAAATGCAATTATTGTCAGATTTTGCTTCTCCTGTGTAGGTAGGTGGTTAAAGGGTTTACCATTATATTAAAACCTGAAAAAGTGAAAAGTATTAGTGGCTCAGTTGTGTCCAACTCCTTGTGATCCCATGGACGGTAGCCCTCCAGGCTTTTCTGTCCATGGGATTTCCCAGGCAAGAACACTGCAGTGGATTGCCATTCCCTTCTCCAGCGGATCTTCCCCACCCAGGGACTGAACCCGTGTCTCCTGCACTGCAGGCAGACTCTTTAACATCTGAGCCACCAGGTAAGAGTAAAATATCCTAAGATAATTTGAAGCCCTGGAAGTTCCAATAAGGCGGAAAGTGGATGATTTTGTTTTCAAAGATTAGAGTTCATGAGATAGACTATACTCCACATAAAACTGGAAGTGTATATGGACTTTCCTGGTGGCTGAGATGATAAAGAATCTCCCTGCAATGAGAGAGACCTGGGTTCGATCCCTGGGTCGGGAAGATCCTCTGGAGAAAGGAATGGCTACCCATGCCAGTATTCTTGCCTGGAGAATTCCATGGACAGAGGGACTTGGTAGGCTACAACCCATGGGGTTGCAAAGAGTCAGACACCACTGAGAGACTAACACTTTTTTCACTTCAGATCCTAATCTGGGAGGAAAGATACCCCTTTTTTTTCTAAAGTCATTTCCTGAGTATTGTGTTTCTTTTATTATGATATTCCCCGCTTCCCAGCACACCACCAACATGAGCCTGGTAAAATATACACAAACATCACTTAGTGTCATTTTGCATATCTGTATTTAAAAAACACAATTAAGGACAAGGAAGGAAATGGCAAGCCAAAGGCCTTCAGAAGTACCCAATATTGGCCTATTAGAAAGCTTAAATTTTATTCTAATCTTCCTCAATAAAGATACATTACTACCTCATATATATAAAGCAACAGTGAGTGGGGAGAGGGACATATTATTCAAAATAGATGCTGATTATTTTATATAATATGAATTTCTTATTTAAGCAACTAGAAATAATGTTATTTAAAATGTAGAGGAGATAAGACATATAAATAATTCACGGTTGAAATTTAAAAATGCCCCAAGAAAGGTAAAGATAAAATGGAAGAGTTCACAGGGGAAATAGAAGAGCTATTTTCAGTTTAGGGGGTTAATAATTTATAAAAGAGAGAGGATTTGAAGTGAACATTGATGATAGAGCTAGTTTGGACAAGCATCCATTTAAGGGAGGTGGGAAGATGTGATGGGTTATGGATGACTACTAATCCTCTGTCACTCTCTGCATTGAGAGGTGAAGCTTATTCCCCCTCCCTTTGGAATCCTAGCTGGTTCTGTGACTGCTTTCCCTAGTGCAACATGGTCAAAGTGACACTGGGAGTTCTGAGCCTAACCTCCAAGAGGACTGGGCAGCTTCTGCTTCTTCCCTCTTGCAACCTTCACTTTTGAGATCCAAGGACCCTGCAGTGAGTCCAGCCACCTAGATGAAATGTGTAGAGATCATGAGAGAGAGGTCAGCTTCTAAGGGTATGTATTTTCTTGATGACTAATAAAGCCGGACATACCTTTCCATTTGGATATATTCTTTTGTGAAGACTTTGTCCAAGTTTTTGCCCATTTTCCCCCCTTTTGGTTTACCTCTATCTTACTGATTTTTAGTTCTTTATCTATTGTGTATACATCTTTTTTTTTGGTCACATACATTTTATGGCAAATATTTTCTCCAATCTACTAAAAAGTTTTATCTTTTAAATTGTGTTTTTTGTTGAAAAAAGTTCTTAATATTAACGTAGTACAGTTTATCAACATTTTCAGTTATGGTTAGTATTTTCTGTGACCCTGTTTAAGGCCATGATATTTTTGTTTTCTTCGATAAGCTTATATGTTTTACTTGTATGTTCAGATCTATAATTCATAAGGAATTGATCTTTGTTTATATTGTGAGCTAAGGGTACACATACATTATTTTTTCTTATGGCATATACACCATCTATCATCACTTATTGAAAAGGCTGTTTCCCCCTCTGCATTGTATTGTCACCTTTGTCATAAACTAAATGACCATGTGAGTATGGTTCTCTTCTTGTACTTTTCAATTCTCTTCTGATGGTCTATTTGTCCATCATTAAGTCAAACATGGTGGTGGTTTAATCGCTAAGTTGTGCCTGACTCTTACGATCCCATGGACTGTATCCTGCCAGATTCCTCTGTCCATGAAATTCTCTAGGCAAGAATACTGGAGTGGGTTGTCATTTACTTCTCCAGAGGATCTTGCTGACCCAGGAATCAAATCTGGGTCTCCTGCATTGCAGGCAGATTCTTTACTGACTGAACTATGAGGGAAGTCAAACATAAGTTGCTTTCATTACTCAGTTCAGTTCAGTCACTCAGTTGTGTCTGACTCTTTGCGACCCCATGAATCGCAGACTCTTTGCGACCCCATGAATCGCAGCACGCCAGGCCTCCCTGTTCATCACCATCTCCCGGAGTTCACTCAGACTCACATCCACTGAGTTCGTGATGCCATCCAGCCATCTCATCCTCAGTCGTCCCCTTCCCCTCCTGCCCCTAATCCCTCACAGCATCAGAGTCTTTTCCTATGAGTCAACTCTTCACATGAGGTGGCCAAAGTACTGGAGTTTCAGCTTTAGCATCATTCCGTCCAAAGAAATCCCAGGGTTGATCTCCTTCAGAATGGACTGGTTGGATCTCCTGGCAGTCCAAGGGACTCTCAACAGTCTTCTCCAACAGAACAGTTCAAAAGCATCAATTCTTTGGCGCTCAGCCTTGTTCACAGTCCAACTCTCACATCCATATATGACCACAGGGAAAACCATAGCCTTGACTAGACGGACCTTAGTAGGCAAAGTAATGTCTCTGCTTTTGAATATACTATCTAGGTTGGTCATAACTTTTCTTCCAAGGAGTAAGCGTCTTGTAATTTCATGGCTGCAATCACCATCTGCAGTGATTTTGGAGCCCCCCAAAATAAAGTCTGATACTGTTTCCACTGTTTCTCCATCTATTTCCCATGAAGTGATGGGACCGGATGCCATGATCTTCATTTTCTGAATGCTGAGCTTTAAGCCAACTTTTTCGCTCTCCTCTTTCACTTTCATCAAGAGGCTCTTTAGCTCCTCTTCACTTTCTGCCATAAGGGTGGTGTCATCTGCACATCTGAGGTTATTGATATTTCTCCTGGCAATCTTGATTCCAACTTGTGCTTCTTCCAGCCCAGCGTTTCTCATGATGTACTCTGCATAGAAGTTAAATAAGCGGGGTGACAATATACAGCCTTGATGTACTCCTTTTCCTATTTGGAACCAGTCTGTTGTTCCATGTCCAGTTCTAACTGTTGCTTCCTGACCTGCATACAGTTTTCTCAAGAGGCAGGTTAGATGGTCTGGTATTCCCATCTCTTTCAGAATTTTCCACAGTTTCTTGTGATCCACACAGTCAAAGGCTTTGGCATAGTCAATAAAGCAGAAATAGATGTTTTTCTGGAACTCTCTTGCTTTTTCCATGATCCAGTGGATGTTGGCAAGTTGATCTCTGGTTCCTTTGCCTTTTCTAAAACCAGCTTGAACATCAGGGAGTTCACGGTTCACATACTGCTGAAGCCTGGCTTGGAGAATTTTGAGCATTACTTTACTAGCATGTGAGATGAGTGCAATTGTGTGGTAGTTTGAGCATTCTTTGGCATTGCCTTTCTTTGGGATTGGAATAAAAACTGACCTTTTCCAGTCCTGTGGCCACTGCTGAGTTTTCCAAATTTGCTGGCATATTGAGTGCAGCAATTTCACAGCATCATCTTTCAGGATTTGAAACAGCTCAACTGGAATTCCATCACCTCCACTAGCTTTGTTCATAGTGATGCTTTCTAAGGCCCACTTACTTCACTTTCCAAGATGTCTGGCTCTAGATTAGTGATCACATCATCTTGATTATCTGGGTCGTGAAGATCTTTTTTGTACAGTTCTTCCATGTAGTCTTGCCACCTCTGCTTAATATCTTCTGCTTCTGTTAGGTCCATACCATTTCTGTCCTTTATCGAGCCCATCTTTGCATGCAATGTTCCCTTGGTATCTCTAATTTTCTTGAAGAGATCTCTAGTCTTTCCATTCTGTTCTTTTCCTCTATTTCTTTGCATTGATCGCTGAAGAAGGCTTTCTTATCTCTTCTTGCTATTCTTTGGAATTCTGCATTCAGATGCTTATGTCTTTACTGTTCTCCTTTGCTTTTCGCCTCTCTTCTTTTCACAGCTATTTGTAAGGCCTCCCCAGACAGCCATTTTCAGATTTGTAAATATTGAAAACAGTAGTACAAACATTTCATTTTGTTTTCTTCAAGATTGTTTCAGTTTTTTTTTTGAGATTCTTTATACATTTTAGAATCAGATTAGCAATTATATGTACAAAACCTGCTGGAATTTTTATTGAGGTTACCTTGAATATGTAGATAAATTTGGAGAGAACTGACATCTTTATTATACTGAGTCCTCTAGTCCATGGCCACTGTATATTCCTCTATTTGTTTACATATTCTTTTAATTTCATTCAATAATGTTTTGCCATTGTCTATGTACATATTCTTTACAGACTTCCAGTTTGATATCTCATGGCGTTTTTTTTGTTTGTTTAATATTTTTAGTTATCTTACTTATTTGGCTGTGACAGGTCTTAATGGTGGCATACAATCTTCTACCTTCATTGTGGCATGTAGAGTCTTTGGCTGTGGTATGTGGGATCTAGTTCCCTGACCAGGGATAGAACCCAGGCCCTTCCTGCATTGGGGGCACAGAGTCTTAGCCATAGGACCACCAAAGAATTCCTGATAGCTCATGTTTTTTGATGTTATTGTAAATGTTGTCATTTTATTAAGTTTTATTTTCTAATTATATCTTGATAATATACAAAAAACCTTTTGTTTATTGGTCACATGTCCATTGATTTGTGAAATTATTTTATAAATTGCAATAATTCTTCTGTAGGTCCTATATATACAATTGGATCATTAAATGTGAGAAATAACAGTTTTAAATCTTACTTTCCTATTTCTATATCCTCAACTTTTTCCTACCTTATTGCACTGGCTAAGATTTCCAGCATATCCTGAATAGAAGTAATGAGAGGAGAGATCCCTATTCTCATTCTTAAGAGGAAAGATTTCAATATCTGCCATAATTATGCCATATTGGTCATAATTATGATAATTATGATCATTAATTCTTCTATTCCAGATTTGCCACAGACTTTTATAATGACTGGATGTCAGATTTATGAAATGATAGTTCTTCTTCTAATGAGAAGATCATATGATTGCCCTCCTCTATTTTAATGTGGCAAATTTCACTGACTGATTCTCAAATGTTAAATAAATCTTGCATTCTTGAAAGAAACAACTTGTTTACCATTGGACTTGATTTGTTAACAATTCATTTGGAATTTTTGCATGTGTTTTCAAAAGGGAGAAATGTCAAGAATTTTCCTTTCTTATAATATCCTTGCTAGGTTTAAGTATGTTAATCTTTTTGTGAACTCAGGAAGTTCATATATCATTAGTTTTATTACTTTCTTATAAGCATGAAGATATGCTGGAAATCTCCTTGTGGAAAATATTTTGTTAATATTTAAAAATATTTCAATTATTTCAATTTCTTTGATATAGAGCTATTAGAACTTTCCAAATTTTGTCATTTTAACTAGCACGAAAATTTAGGTAAAATGTTGCTTATATTATCTTCTTATCTTTTAAATGCCTATATAATCTTTAGCAATGAGCGTCCCTTGGAGTGGAAGGAGATCAAACCAGTCAATCCTAAAGGAGATCAACCCTGAATATTCACTGGAAGGACTGATGCTGAAGCTCCAGCACTTTGGCTACCTTATGTGAAGAGCCAACTCATAGGAAAAGACCGTGATGCTGGGAAAGACTAAAGGCGGGAGGAGAAGGGAACAACAGAAGATGAGATGGTTGGATGGCATCACTGACTCAATGAGTTTGAGCCAACTGTGGGAGATGGTGAAGGACAAGGAAGCCTGGTATGTTGCAGACAGGGGTCCAAAAGAGTAAGACATGACTGAGCGCCTGAACAGTAACAGTTTATTACTGACCTTGTATTGTGTGCCATCTCTCTTTTTCTTAAACAGTCTTTCTATCAATTTTATTAGCCTTTCTAAAGAATTACCTCATATATTTCTTAATTTTCTCTGCTGGTTGTGTATTTTCTATTCCATTAATTTCTGCTCTTAGATTTTTATTTTCTTGCTTATCCTTTCTTTGAATGTAATTTGGTATTTAAAATTTTTATTTCTCTAATTTGGTCTCTGGCCCAGCAGTCTGGATGTCTTCTTCAAGCACATTAAACTGTGACAGCTAACTTGTAGAGTATGTAAAATCTCGGTCCTTTCACAGATCTTGACAATACTATTCCCTTATTATGCTTTCAATATTTGTAGAAATTTCAGTGATGTAACCTCATTTACTACTGATATTAGTAATTTTGTCTTCTTTTTTCACTGCTTAGTTTTGATAGTCATTTATCAACTTTTATTGACCTTCTAAATAATAGCTCAACCTTTTTTGTTTGGTTTTATTGGTTTCTGTTCCTGATTAGTGTTTTTTGTTTGTTTACTTTATGCTTAATTTTATACTTTTTACTAGTTTCTTAAGGTGGAATCTGAGGTCAGAGATATGGGACGTTTTGTTTAATGTTGTAAATCTCTCTGTAAACACTGCTTTAGCTTTATCCTACAAATTTTGATTTTTTGTGTGTGTTTTTATTTTCATTCCAGTCAAAATACTTTTAAAATTCCTTTTTGATTTTTATGGGTTATATTGAGAACTGTGTTATTGAGTTTATACCTATTTGGGGATTTCTCTTACTGATTTCTAATTAATTCAATTATAATCAGAAGACATTTTGTATAATTTGAATTCTTTGAAACTAATTAGACTTCTTTATAGTCCAGAAATGGACTACTTTGTAAATATCCTTTGCATACTTAAAAGAAAAGCTTTCTGTTGTTCAGTTATGTCAAGCTATATGATAATATTGTTCAAGTCTTCTATATTTTACTAACTTAGTCTTCTTGTTCTATCAATTATTAAGGGAGAGGTATTGAAATCTTCCACTGTAACTGTGGATTTCTCTGTTCCTCCTTATAGATCTGTTGGTTTTTGTTTTATATATTTAGAATTTCTGTAACTAGGCACATAAATATTTAGGATATTTTTTCTTCTTTAATTGACTCCTGTATCATTTTGAAATGACCTTCTTTCTTACTGGTCAATTCACTGCTCTGATCTCTATTTTATCTGATATTGACAAAGCCATTCCTCCTTGCTTTTTCATTTTTATTAGCATAGTGTATATTTTTTCCATCTTTTTGCTTTTAACCTATATCTATCTTATTTATCCCATAAATCCTTTGTTCATTTTTTTCTGTCTTCTTTTGGATTCATTATTTTGATTTCATTTCTTAGCTAAGGACTTTTTAGAGTGTTTTTGGCAGTTGATTTAGTGTTAACAGTATATATCCTTAATCCAGTCTACCCTGAGTGATACTGTACCATTTCATGTACAGAAGCTTTTAGCAATATACTTCCAAATCTCCCTTTTTAGTCTCTGTGCTATTATTATCATATGCATGTGTGTGAAATTGTGTCCAACTCTGTGTGACCCTATGGACTATAGCCCACAAGGCTCCTCTGATCATGTGATTCTCCAGGCAAGAATACTGGAGTGGGTTGCCATGTCCTCCTCCAGGGGATCTTCCTGACTCAAGGATCAAACCCATGTTCTCTTATGTCTCCTGAACTCGCATGCAGGTTCTTTACCACTAGTGCCACCTGGGAAGCCCATTATTATCATACATTCTAATTTTTTTAAATGCTATAAGCCAAAAATACATTCTTCCTCTAAATAGTAGAATGTTAAAAAATTATTTTATATTGACTCATACCTTTACCCTTCCAGTGTTTTCATTCCTTTGCATAGTTCCAGATTTCCACTTTATATCATTTTCCTCTGCCTGAACATCTCCTTAACATTTCCTGTATTGGGGGTCTGCTCACAATGGATTTTTAAGCTTTTGTGTATCTGGACAAGTATTTATTTCACCAGCGGTTTAGAACAATATTGTCACTGGATGTAGAACTCTAGGTTGATCATTTTTCTTTTGGTGCTCCATTCTCTTCTGGTTTGCAATGTTTCTAGGGAGAACTCTATTTTCATTCTACCTTTGTTCCTCTGCGAGAAACAAAGATAATGCTTTTAATTCTACAGATGCTTCTAAGATTTCTCTTTATCACTAGTTAGCAATTTGATTATACTGTATTACAGATTAGTTTTCTTTATGGTCTTATGTTTGGGTGAGTTTTGCTGAGTTTCTTGGATCTATAACTTTATAGTTTTCAGGAAATCTGGATAAAAATTTGCTACTATCTCTTCAAATACTTTCCCATCTCCTCCTTTTCTCTTTCAAGAAATCCAATTACATGTGTATTTGGCCACTTGAAAACATCCCACAGCTCACTGACTTATTTTAACTTCCTTCAGACAAGCAAGGAGTAGGAGCAAAATGCCTCAATCCAATCATGGTCTAGAAAATCATGGGGCTGGTTTTCAAACATTGTAAAAGCTAAGTGCACCTTTAATTCATTCTCACTATTAGGCTATAAGGCTAGGTGTACCATTCATTTACACTCCACTCCAGAATCCCAAAGACTAGGACCCTTACCTCTCTGGATTTCTGTGCTTTAAATTGTTATGCTCTCAGCAGTGTAAGACTCTAAAAGTTCTACTATGCTCTACGGATGCTCTTTGCACAGCATTTGAATTGTTTTCTTAGCACTGTCTGTGAAAAACTGCATATACCTGGAGTAGATGACTGTCACAGAATGTTAGGCTCACTTCTATACACCTATCTTCTTTCTTCAATTTCCATCTCCTCATCCTAGCACCAGTGGCATGCCCATACTCTAATTTTTGTTTTCTTCATATAGCTTCAAAGCTATGGTTGTTCCAGCAGTCATGTACAAATGTGAGAGTTGGACCATAAAGAAGGCTGAATATCAAAGAATTGATGCTTTCGAATTGTGGTGCTGGAGAAAAGTCTTGAGAGTCCCTTGGACTGTAAGGAGATCAAACCAGTCAGTCCTAAAGGAAATCAATCCTGAATATTCATTGGAAGGAGTGCTGCTGAGGCTGATATTCCAATATTTTGGCCACCTGATACAAACAGCCAACTCAATAGAAAAGACCCTGACTCTGGAAAAGATTCAGGGCAAGAGGAGACAGAGGTGACAGAGGATGAGATGGTTGGATGGCATCACTAACTCAATGGACATGAGTTTGAGCAAGCTCCAGGAGATAGTGAAGGACAGGGAAGCCTGGAGTGCTTCAGACCATGGGTTTGCAAAGAGTTGTACACAACTTAGTGACAGAATAACAACAAAAGTCTTATGAATTTGCCAAAAATTCTATTGGCTTGTCTGCTTCTTAGGGACTGCCCTTTGCCTGCTTCTCAATTTCTTGACTTGTACTTCCTCAAACAAATACTCCAGGAGAGAGGTAGCACATATGCTTGGGCTTACTTCAAAAATACTGGGCTCACATCTCTCTAGGATCATGGCCTCTTTAAGTATTGACTGCCTTGGAAGATCTCCAAAGCCTTCAAATGAGTTTTTAAAATTTATCCACTGTTTTATTTGTTCCTGATTAGAGCATCTTCTGTTATAAGATACTCCATCAGAGCTAGAAACAGATGTGATAGAATGATTATTTGTTGATGAAGTATTTTTTACACTAGAAAGATACATAATTGTCAAATTTATGCTTTATTGTTTAACATCCCCAAAGTACAAATTTCCACTGTTTTGAAAAGAGAATATTTTTGAGTTTACTTTATATCCAGGGGATTTCAAAAGCATCACAACTGCTTTCAGGATCCAAATTGTGTTCAATAGGGTTTCTCTAGTTAAGTGTAAGAGCTCCTTAAAGAAACTATTATAATAAAGTCTCTATCATTATCTCTTTCTCTATATCTATGTCTCTGCACACACATACAAAATCAGCATCTCAAGCCTCCAGTCACAGTGCTATATTAGGAACTGGGAATCTGTGGCACAGAACAAAGTGAAAGTGAAAGTGAAGTTGCTCAGTCGTGTCCGACTCTTTGCGACCCGTGGACTGTAGCCTACCAAGCTCCTCCGTCCATGGGATTCTCCAGGCAAGAATACTGGAGTGGGTTGCCATTTCCTTCTCCAGGGGATCTTCCCAACCCAGGGATCGAACCCAGGTCTCCCACACTGCAGGCAAACGCTTTAATCTCTGCACCACCAGGGAAGCCCTTAAATACTAGACTCCAAGTACTAACATCAAAGATTTCAAGGGAGGAAAGGAAGCCAGGTTGAAAGAAGAAGAGGGAGGAGGCGGGAGGGAGGGGCGAAAGGGGTGGCCTTACAGTCGTCTCCTACCACCTACAGATACCCAGACGTTATGGGACTTTTCCCTGGGCCTCCAGAGAAGGGAGGACTGGAACTCGGCCCTACCAGAAATCAGACCAGACCAGAACCAGAATTCGAGTTCTCTGCCAAGAGGAGGTGATCAGTCTCCAATCCTCAGCTCAGGCTGAGGGCCCTTCGACCAGATTCCTGCGTTCAGGACCGGGGGACTAGAAAAACAGGGAAGGATAGGAAGGGTCAAGGAGAGGAAAGAGAGAGGGAAGGGGAGGTTTCCATTATCTATATACACAAAAAACTCACTGGAAACTTTATTTAAAATAGTAATTAAGTTTCTTCTTCTTTCTGGTGAATAAAAGCATTACATTCTTAAATCATTGTCTTCATTTTGAGGTAACAAAAATTGAAATGTACAAATTATATAAAATGCTTATTCTATGAAGTCACTCTTGTTTTAATTTACGTCCCTCACCCTTTAACTCATTTTATAATTTCGAAATGGCAAGTGGAGCTTATGTTACCACAAACATTTCCTTTAATCTGAAAAATGTGTTTTTTGAAAAGCCACTCAACGCAAATAAAGCTCTAAGTAAAGCTTCTTTTTCTAAATCGGTTTAAATTAGCTATATTTTTTTGGAGCCTTGAAAAAAATGAGAGATACAGCACTGAGTTTCGTTAGTTTTATATATATACATATATATATATGTATATATTCTTCTCTTTCTGAAGAGAAGAAAGGAAGTCAGGCCAACAGTGATTTAAATGACTTTAAAACAAATCTTTCCTCTTTCTGTCTTTTGTTTTTAGTGGTTTATTGGCTGTTGGAGTCCCTTCTAGTATGTAAAATTAATTTGTGCAAAGGCATTGATTTAATGTATTTGTGATTTGTGTAAAGGCACTATGCATTTACTGTGAAAATTTAAGTGAGCTTTTGTGGTTATACCATAAAGCTAATAAAGCAATCCACGTATTTTAGCCATGTTTTAATTAAAGGTGACTATCTTAAACTGACTTAATTCCAAATGTCTGGGCTTATTTTAACTTAATGGCTCTATGTCTAAGCAATAATCTAATTTTAGACTTTTTGTTTATTCTAAGTAAAGTCAAACAATATGTGTATTTGTTAAGAATAATCTTTGGGCAACACTTGAGATGATGTATTCCATTAGAAATGATTTGGGAAATCTCTTTTGAATAACCAATTTAAACTGTCTCTCCTTATGATCTGTAGAAAAAAGGGATAAAATTAAATATTTCTTCTATACAAAATTAACTGCTGAGCGTTAAATATTTTCCACATCTATCTACTTTGGATTTATTAAAGTAAGTTTCGAAAGTGGGGCCTCTCTCTTCCAAATTCTTAGAGCATTTTAACCATAAAAGGCTTAAAATTATTTCCCAATCCCATGGGCAGTAATCTGATATTCAGGAATTCTTTTTTAAGGGAATAAATGGAGTATAAATAAGCTTTTAAAATTAGAACTTTATGTGTGATCCACCATAGAAAACATTGTTTCAGTGCTTCTAATGTGCCATGTACTTGAGATATAAAAAGGGAAACAGAAAGTGAAATAAAATTTATGTAGTACTCCCTACTCCTTTTTTTCCCAATATGTAAGCATTTTCTCCTTTGTTTCTTATAGCACTCCGACAAGAATAAGAGGTGTTCTCTCAGTTTTAAAGATGAGGGACCCACAGCTCCGTAGAGTTATGTAATTTGTCCATGGTTCTAAAGGCAGCAGATGGAGACTAAATTTTAACACGGGTAGAGAAATGGAAAGGAAGGTAAATAATAAACTGACCACTTCTGTTTCATTATCAAAAGAACACACTCATTCAGTCACTCACTTACAAAGCTGGTGTCTCATGTGTTTTTGTCTATATGAGCACTGGGGATATAAAATGAGATCAGTACTCAAGTCACACTTTCAAGTCCTGAATATGGAGTGAACATACTCCCATCAATATATTCAGCCTGCTCAGCCTCCTCTGTCTCATTTTTTGTTTCATCCTCTTTTGTCTGATACCTTTAAAGTCAACTCAACCATTTTCTTCATTGTTGCATCCCTATTTCCCCCAACCCCTGTCAATCGGTTATCTGGACAATAAGTTATCACACACATATGTGGACAGCTCAGTTCAGAATCCCATTTTGAGGGTCTGTTTCCTGAGGCCACTCCTGTTATCGATTACTATACAGTCCAGGTTCTGTGACAAAAAGGCACACTGAAGCTTGGTAATTGAGGAAGGCTTAAAAAGGTGGTTATTTACCAAAAAGCAGGCTGCTTTAGGGGGAAGCAACACGGATGGTTTGGCACCCTGTTCTCATCCCAGCGTCAAGTTGGGAGGAGAGGGAGCAGTTTCCAGAATACAGAGAGAAGAGTTATGTAGATAAGACAGGAACTCTAGCCTTCTGTAAAGGCCACACTCAATATGCAGTGACCCCACAGGGAGGGGAGCTGAGAGTAAAAACACACAGCCTCTCCCTTCAACCACCCACGTCCACACAGTGGCCTACCTAGAAGTCAGAAGGTAAGAAGCTATTGATGATTTCCAAAAACATTGGTTTTCTGAGACACAGAGAAGGGTAGAAAAGGGTAGAAAGTGGATCTGGAGAAGCCAACAGAAAACATCAAGCAATAGGCCAAATATTTAATGTAGGATTGTTTACGGTATTTAAAATATATTTAGGAAATAGCTATGTTTAATTATAATTGTTTTTATCTAGATAACTGATTATGTTGAATAGGTGACTGCACTCATTTTATGAAAATGGTATAATTAAATATTCAGAACTTCAGCCAGAGTTTATCTTAAGTAACATCTCAAGTTTTGAAAAATTTACATTTATATCAGAGTTATGCTCATTTACATTTAATCATCACATTACTTCAAAACATTCAATATTTAACAAAAATAATGGAGTACTTTCACTTTTCTTTTCTCAATTTTGACTGTAACTTAATATACAGTACTGTACTTAATGTCCATTTTTATAAACTATATAAGCCAAAGGCACATATTTGGTTAACAATATTTATGAAATAAAAATGAACATCATGGTGCTTCTGGGTATAAAGCATAAAGAATGTAAAAGAACTGTAAAAGTGATAACTAATTTAAAATAACTGTTATAATATTATTTCTATTATCTTTTTTATCAGTGTGTGTTTGGAAGGTACTATAGTTAAACTATGTCCTACTTTGTTTCTGTGTAATTGCTTGAACATCTGTAGGTGACCAATATTATGACATCCTGCTTAACTTAAAAGTGGCCTAAACTGTCTCATTCAAGGCTTTCTTTGGTGATCCTAGGCATTAAATCAAAGCCTCTGCAGAGGAAGTTTGGGACAGTCTTTAAGCATGCGGACCTTAGTCCTCAGGTTTCATGGTTAAAAAGTTGTCTCCCTCCTTTGGTTGTTGTGAAAATTGTTGACTTAAAGTCTGTAGACAGTTCCTGGTGTATACTAAATGTTCAACTAGCTTAACTTCCCTTCTCCCTAAACGTTTGCCCAGTTAACATCTATTATTCCATGTATCCACCCCAAAAAGATAACTAGGCTCAGAGAAGCCTTCTCTGACCCACTAATCCTCAGATTAGAAAGCACTCTCTAATCTCCTTCTTTACAATAATCTGTAGTTTTCCTTTACAGTACTTGGCCTGTGTGTGCATGCGTGCTGTTATGTCTGACTCTGCGACCAGATGGACTATAGCCTGCCAAGGTTCTCTGTCTATGGGATTCTCCAGGCAAGAATACTGTAGTGGGTGGTCATTTCCTCTTCCAGGGGGTCTCAACCCAGGGATTGAACCTGTGTCTCCTGCATTGGCAGTGGATTCATTACTACTGAGCTATCTGGGAAGCCCTATATTCTAGTGAGTTTATTAATGTCCATTTCTCTCACTAGATTCTTTAGCATTATGAACAACTGTGCTTATTTTGCTGGCACATACTGATACTAAGAGTAATATTTTATAAACATATGGACAGTAAGTTCCCAGAGTACTTAGTGTGGTAGGCACACTGCACTTGCTTAATAAATACCTTGATTATTAAAGGAGACAATAGAGAGCAACATCTACAACTGGAAATGCATTTAGAAGACAGTGATCTGGAACCTATAATTTGTTCCTTAGGAGATGAGCTTAAACTGCAAGGCAGCTTTGCCCATGTGGAGCTGAAATGCACATCTAGTCCTGTTCCTGAGCCAAAGAGAGCATTGAGCCAGTATCTCCCAGTGAACTTGTACAGTAATCAGTAATAAGCCTTGCTTATAAAAAAGGCTTAGCTTCACACACTTATAACATGTCTCTCTAGATTGCTAGTTTGAGTTATTTAAAAAAGTAGTTTCTTAAATAAAGATTTTCATTGTTTAAGTAGAGCAAAATTATCTGTATTCATTTGTTAGCAGCATGCATCATTTCTTTCCCATTTAGAATACTTGATCTCTTTAGCTGAAAGCCTGTAATTCTTTAAGTTACTGTGTGTTGAATTAGGATAGAAAAACATTTTCTGAATAATGGAGACTTCTCTGTCAGTTCTTCCTCTTCTTAAAGTGTGTGTGTGTGTGTGTGTGTGTGTGTGTGTGTATTTCCCCACAAGCACTGGCACATTTATATGATTCTGTGTATACTGAGCACGCAAATCCTGAAGTAAAGTTGCTTCCCCATCTAAATTCTGATTAGTCTAAAAGCCAAGCTCTGGGAGGTATGAAACTCCATACTCATCACTTAAACCTGCCACATTTGCTATGGTCATTAGTACTTCAAGCCAAGAGAAGAAATAAGCAACTAAAAAAACACACAAAAAAAACAAAAAAACTCACTCTACTTCATCTATCCTTATATTATTTCCTTGATCAAACACAGAGCTAGTTTGCCACAGAAAACTTTGGTTTTTTTCCCTCTTCACTCCTATAGTCAATGGTGCTGATGCAGCTGCATAATTTGCATAGAAAGTTGCTCCATTCTGTAGTCAGAATACCAATAAGGTGGCCTCTTTCTAAGCATGTTTATTCTCTCTTGATTGACTCTTCACTTGCATGCTTTTCTGCACAATGCATACTCACTTGCATATTCTCAGCCATCTGTCAAACACTCACCAAGCCTTAAAGGCTGGCCTCATAATCAAACTTGAACACTGAGGAAAGGTTGATATGCGGCCCAATATTACAGAACTGTGACCAGAATCATCTTTTCAAGAAAGTAATCAATAAAAATATATCATCCTACAGTACTGGCTGACTTACATTTGATTGCATAAATTTATTAACAGTTAAGCCTGCATTCACCAAGATACAGCTAGCTCTATATTTATAGTAAATGACTTCCTAGTTATAAACAACCATAGTTTCTATCCACACCAACTGTAGCAGTCCAACATGATTTTCAGTCTGTAGAACAGAATCTGTTTTGTCATTCTATTAGTTATGCTACCTAGAACAAGACAGGCTTATCATAAATTTGGGACTTCACTACCAATGAGAATATTTAGAAGTATATTTAAGGGAAGAATAGGATAAAATAGTTTGAATTGGAACTGTCCTATAAAATTCTATAAAAATCTAGGATAGATGGTCACATCCCTATAGATGTCCTGGCTCAATTTTACATTTTCTACTTTAAACAACTTTACAAAATCTGTTTCAAAAATCATACAGTTAAATTTAAAATATATTCAATGAAGATGTAATTTACTACTTCTCAATTCATTCAATAAAATTTATTAAGTGTCTTTTGCTTGCAGGAGCTTCCATTACTGGGTATGTCATTCATTATTGAGAAAGTAACTGCATACTCCTAGACAAGATCCTCCCCAGAAGAGCCAGCCAATAGTCTTTTGTCTGCCATATGCTTTTTTTTTTTTCTTTTTAATCCTGTCAGACCTTCAGATTTGAAGACAGCTGTTATATCTTTCTTCAGTTTTTTCTTCTTCAGAGACCTCTGAAAAATCCAGGTTATTTTCTTCTAACACATTTTGATTTGAATATATCCCTTTTCAAATGTACATTACTGAACCCTGTATGGTCTATTTTAGACATGTCTGGACATCTTAGTGAAGAATGAAAAGATGACTTTTCTTTAAACCAGAAGCTAGATTATTAATGGATTCTGCTGTAATCACAGAATTGAGATATGTTGATTTTTCTTAAGACTCCATTCATTCCCTCTCTTCTTGCCATCTATTGGCTAGATAAGTATCTGAAACTATACAGTACATCCCATAGCTGGTGTCCTTGTTTTCTAGGTCTTACTGTGATCATCCTGGACATTTTGGTAATTTATAGAACTCATGAGTAATAAGATGCTCATCGAAGTAACAATTAAATCTTCATTGGCAATAGACCCTTTTGCTTTAGGGAAAAAGAACACTGCCTAATCACATAAACATGAAATGCATCTCTTCAAAATAAAAGACATTTTCATAATGTTATGCAATCTTTTAAAGTTAAGTAAGCAAGAAAAAAGAAATACTGCTGGATAAGGAAAATAAACGGAAATTGAATAAATCTTTGCTAATTTAAGTCTTTACTCAGAAAACAGCTGTGTGTTGAAGTACATGCTGATTATAAAAAATAAATTCAGGACATATAGACAAGTGTAAAGAGCAAGTAAAAATTATCTGGTATACTATCAACATCAAATAACTACTGCTAACAATTTGAAATATGTCCTTCAGGACCTGTTCTTTATATAGCTACATAAATAAGGATATAAAATTATAAATCACAATCACAATAGATACATTTGGTAGTCTGTTTTTTTTTACTTCCTTAACATAATGTGAATAATTTTTCATCATAAGTACAACACTACATGAGTACTTTTAATGATGACAAATAATAGAGACATCACAGATTTTGAACATTTTCTTCTAATAGATGTTGAGGTATTTCACAGTTTGAGGGTTTTTTTTTTCCTATCATAAACAAATACATGCACTGATACATCTGTCTAGTGTCTGATTATCATTTTGGAATAAACTCAAAGAAGAATAACTGTTAGTTCAATAGGTGAACACATTTTAAAATTTGATAAATCTTGCCAAAGTTCTCTCTGGAAAGTTTACCAGTTTACACTCCTACCATCAGTGTATGAGTGCCAGTTTAAGATACTCTTAAGATAAGGTGCTATCACTTTAATTTTTGAGAATCTGATAATTTTAATTTGCATTTCTTTGAGTTCTACAAAGGGTGAAACTGCATAAGTTTATTGGATATTTATATATCTTCTCTTCTAAATATGCTTTACTATTTTTCCACTAGTATTGTTACCTTTTGTTCATTGATTTGTAAGAAATCATTACATTCCACATTAATACTATTATGCCTTTCTTCTACCCATACTGTAAGTTTTATTTTTAGAGTGTTTGATTTTTGTCTATGGTGTTCCCCTCCCCAAACAGAATTTTAAAATTTTGATGTCATCTAAAATATTATTGGTCTCTGATATCTTAAGACTCTCAACTTATAATGGGAATTCCCATTATAAATTAAACATTCCCAGGGTGGTCCATACAAAGAGGTTCTCCATGATTAAAATAACTCATATAAGCATATTTTCTTCTAATACTGACTTTTAATTTCCTGGTAATGGGTTTAATGATTGATATCTTAATAAGTTGATTTAGATTTTTCAGTCTGTGCACAAAAATAATATTCTCCAAATAAAATGTTTCGGAATTAGTCAATGAAATAAAATTTTCCTTCCTTTACATTAATTGATTTAGTGAACAACTACTGAATGCTGTGCTGTGCTTAGTCATCCAGTTGTGTCTGACTCTTTGCCACCCCATGGACATCCATGTGGATTCTCCAGGCAAGAACACTGCAATGGGTTGACATGCCCTCCTCCAGGGAATCTTTCCAACCCAGGGATGGAACCCAGATCTCCCACACTGCCGGGAAGGATTCTCTACCCTCTGAGCCACCAGGGAAGTATGTGAATATATATAGGTTCTCTACTGAAGAAAATAAGAAAAGAATATCAGTTATCCTAATCCCCCAGAGCTACATAGTTTCAAATGATACAACTCTATACTTAGAAAATATTTAATTCTAAGGAAATTAAAAGTAAAAATGCCAGAGGAAGTCAGTCTCGCCCCACCCCTTCCTTTTTCTTCGGTGTTTAAAAGAAGCATCCCTCAAACAGCTATGGGGGAATAATTAGATTTGAATTGGCAGAAAAAAGGTTGAAGAGCATTTCAAGCAGCAGGAAAAGCTTATGTCAAGGCAAAACTAAGTAGGAACCCTGTAATTATGAAAAGACCAACCTAGTTCATCAGAGAACTGGTCACAGAGGAACTGAGATTAATGTTAGTGGGCCAACAGATGGAAAGACTTGAGTAACAGGTTCAAGAGTTTAGGTGCCATATGATGGGTGATGGAAACCATCTTTAAATTATGCTCCTGCCATTTATCAGTTATTTTATACTGGAGACAGATCCCCTAAATTTCTCTTAAAAGACTGATATTTAGGGCAGGATGATTATTTTCCTGTGCTTTGTGGAAAAAGAACAAGAAGTTTGATAAATTGTATTCTCAAGCATCAACCATTTTCTTTAAATGATAGATTCTAAAGTCAGCCACACATGCCAGGTAGAGCAGATAGAGTTATTTTAACACAACAATTTCTGATTGATTTTCTTTAGCAATATCCAATGAGAGTAGGTCAAACTACAAATTATGTCCTGTATGATTTTCCCGTCCAGCAGTTTGCTAATAGGATCATCCAACAAGGGGGAAAAAAAAAGCCTTTTTCAAGATTAAAAACATCATCTGGATAAGTTTAGATTATTTTGATAGGTACATCTCAAGGGTAAACTAAAGAGAAAAGAGGTATCTTTATAGCTACGCTTCAGTTGCCACACTCTGTTCCAAAATACGATCAGACACGCAATGCTGTTTCTGCTTTTTATTTTTCCTTAAAAGGCTGAGCGTTTACATAAGTGTCATATTTTGTTTATTAAGGACACCATAACTTTATAGTTTAAAAAAAGAAAATAAATTCATATTTCTTCCTGGTTATTTTTCTCCGCCAAAAGCTAACATTTTAAGTACAGTGTCATTAACACCCATAATCTGTGTGGGTTTTGAAATAAGGAAGAAAAAAGTGTTTTATTTATTTTGTTTTTGATTTAGGAATAAGTGTTCAGAACATAAAATTATATACAATTGACATCACTGACTTTAGAGAGGTCTGAATTTTCTATATTTGCTGACTATAAGTGGTATTATTTTAGGTTTTGAAAGGCTGCCAAAATATGACTCTAGGCAAGGTAACCACTTAGGTATATTTATCATTCTCTTTAAATATCTTTGTAAGTATGTCATATTTATAATAATCAGATTCTGCCACAGTACCACTTGTGAAAACAGGGCCTCCACTTTCAGCTGTGCAGGCTGCGTAATGCACAACTCCACTAATCACATAGATCGTGATGTGAACGGTGCCCTCTGGAGTTGTGCAAAGGGAGAGTGTGTGAAAATGTTCATAGTATAAACTTACAGTCTGAACATTAAGCATTTTCGCTTAAATAGTTAAGAGATAAAATTATACCTATTACATGTGTAAATTAGGGAAACTATTAAAGCAGACTTAATCTTTTTTATATTTAAATACAAATATGTATATGTGTGTGCATCTGTTTAAATACACACACACACACACACACACACACACACACACACACATATATGTATAATATAACCTTTGAAAGTACAAATGATCCAAGACTTGATGTGTTGAAACTCTGGTGAAATTAAACTGAATAAATATTTTTAAAATGTGCTATGTATACATAATTCATGATATCAATTTTAATTTCTTAGGGAAAATTTGGGATGTTATAGCACAGCACCAGATTTTTAATCTATAAATGACTTTTCAGTTAAACCAAGTTTATACTTAAATTTAAAATATGTCAGTAACACACTTGCAAAGTATCTAAAAATTTTATGGATCAAGAGTTCACCTATGTTTTTTCTATTCAGTTTTTCATTTTGTAAACACCCAGATGATAATTCTCTGTCAATATATTAATACGGAAGCATGCTTATATGCCTGCATTTAATTTACAAAATGCGCCTCACTACTTCTTGGGAATGAACTAGGGAACAATTTAATTATTGTACAAGTAATACATGAAGACATTCACACTGTAGAACGTTACCATAAATCTGAAATACACAGAATAAAATGTCCCTCTTCAAACCCTATCAAACTCCTACTTTCACTCACTTGCCCAAAGGTCTGCCATGTTAAAGGTTAGTATAAACCTTCTAGCCTTTCAAGTCTTTACCATCATTTAAATGTATATACATGTCTATATATTTTCATGTTCATCTGCCTTTAAAAATAAGTGGAAACACTATTCACATTGTTCTACCATTCTTCTTCCTTTAAGCATGTTTGAGATCCTAACATAACCATACATGTGGATCTGCTGGACTCCTTCAAAAGACTGGTTAGTTTTCCACAGTGTGATTATACTTCATTTTATTTAGTCATTTCCCTTCTTTTTCACTTTCTGAAATTATTAGCTGTTATAAACCATACTTTGATGTATATTCATGAATAAACATCTTTATATAACATGAGTATGTCCAAATGAAAGATACTTATAAATTAGAATTTGGTGGACACAGGATATTTACATTTGATTTTTCTCATCTACTCTCCGAACTGGCTTTAAAAATTTAACTTCTCAACAATCCCCTGCCATAGAGCTGTGTTTTCTTGCATCTTCCTTAATACTGGCTATTAATCAACCTTTTTGATATTAGCCAATATTATAGTTGAAAATAGTTTTTCTTATTTGCACTTCCTTTATAAATAGTGAGGTTAAATATATTTGTATCTTCTTATCAGTAAAATATACAGCCTGTTCAAATTCTTTGCAATGCTTCTGTTGTCTTGTTTGTCTTTTACTTATTTTCTCTGTGCTTACTATTTATGCATAAAATAATTTTGACCTTTAACACTGTTTGCAAAAATTTTCAAGTGCCTTTTTAAAAACATTTTTCTTTGTAGTATCTTCCTTAAACCTTAAAAAAAAAAATTAGGCAGTTAATCCTAGAACTAAATTTAATCTCAAAATTAAAAACTACTTCCCTCCATACTTTTCTCGTGTTTTCATATGAGAGATTTTAAATTTAGCACTTTTTAATCCAATGGGTTTTTATTATTCCATTTTCTCTTCTACTAGCTTAACATTATTTATCCAAAGCTTATCCTAGAGATGCAGTTCAGTTCAGTTCAGTTGAGTCGCTCAGTTGTGTCTGACTCTTTGTGACCGCATGAATCACAGCACGCCAGGCCTCCCTGTCCATCACCAACTCCCAGAGTTCATTCAAACTCATGTCCACTGAGTCAGTGATGCCATCCAGCCATCTCATCCTCTGTCGTCCCCTTCTCCTCCTGCCCCCAATCCCTCCCAGCATCAGGGTCTTTTCCAATGAATCACCTCTTCTCATGAGGTGGCCAAAGTATTGGAGTTTCAGCTTTAGCATCAGTCCTTCCAATGAACACCCAGGACTGATCTCCTTTAGGATGGACTGGTTGGATCTCCTTGCAGTCCAAGGGACTCTCAAGAGCCTTCTCCAATACCACAGTCCAAAAGCATCAATTCTTCGGCACTCAGCCTTCTTCACAGTCCAACTCTGACATCCATACATGACCACTGGAAAAACATTGACTAGACAGACCTTTGTTGGCAAAGTAATATCTCTATTTTTCAATATTATGCATCCTCAAATTATTAAATGTTTATAAATCAATACTTTGACTCTTCTCAAAAAATGTCAGAAACAATACATTAATTCATTTACCTTCTTTTCAGTTTATAAGGTGCTTAGTCACACAGTCATGTCTGACTCTTTGTGACCCCATGAACAGTAGCCCACCAGGCTTCTCTGTCCATGGGATTCTCCAGGCAAGAATACTGGAGTAGGTTGCCATTTCCTTCTCCAGACTAATTTACCATCCTTTCAATATATATAGTATTATCAGTTTATTTGGGGTTCCCTGGTGGCTCAGACTCTAAAGAGTCTGCCTGCAGGAGACTTAGGCAGTGAACCCAGGAGATCTGGGTTCAAATCCTGGGTCAGGAAGATCCCCTGGAGAAGGAAATGGCAACCCACTCCAGTATTCTTGCATGGAGAATCCCATGGACAGAGGAGCCTGGCAAGCTATAGTCCATGGGGTCACAAAGAGTTGGACACAACTGAGCGACTTCACTTTCACTTTTATCAGTTTATTTTAATTCTCTATGTAATATTTTAAGTCACACAAAACACAGGTGTATTATAACTCAGTATTATTCAGATCTACTGTCACATTTTACTTGTTTTCATTCTTTTCTATTTCTTTCACTTTCTATCTAGAATCATTTCATTAAAAATGTTGTAATGAAAAATTAGTCGTACTCAAATATAGATGATTTATGTTTTGATAATTTCTACTGTACAGCAAAGTGATTCAGTTATACATATACATGTTCTTTTTTTATATTCTTTTGCATTATGATTTATCATAGGGTATTGAATATAGTTCCCTGTGCTATATAATAGGATCTTGTTGTTTATCCGTTCTCTATACAGCAGTTTGGATCTGCTATTTCCAAACTCTCAACCTTTACCTTCCCTTTGGCAACCACAAGTCTTTTCTCTAGGTCTGTGAGTGTGTTTCTGCTTCTTTGATAGGTTCATTTGTATCATATTTTAGATTCCACATATAAGTGATATCATATGGTATTTGTCTTTTTCTTTCTGACTTGGTATAATAATCTCTGCTGCTGCTGCTAAGTCGCTTCAGTCATGTCCGACTCTGTGCTACCCCATAGACGGCACCCACCAGGCTCCCCTGTCCCTGGGATTCTCCAGGCAAGAAGACTGGAGTCGGTTGCCATTGCCTTCTCCAATGCATGAAAGTGAAAAGTGAAAGTGAAGTCGCTCAGTCGTATCTGACTCTTTGCGACCCCATGGACTGCAGCCCACCAAGCTCCTCCGTCCATGGGATTTTCCAGGTGAGAGTACTGGAGTGGGGTGCCAATAATAATCTCTAGGTCCATCCATATTGCTGCAAATGGCATTGTTTCTTCCTTTTTATGGCTGAGTAGTATTCCACTGTACGTATGTACCACATCTTTTATTTTTTGTTTTTTAGCATTTACAATGTTGTGTTGGTTTCTGTCATACAACAGTGTAAATCAGCCATAATTATACATATATCCCCTCTTTGCTAAACCATTCTTCCTTCCAAGCCATAATAGAATGCCAGACCAGGCTGCCTGTGCTACACAGTGACTTCTCACCAGCTATCTATCTTACACTTCGATAGTGTATACATGTTGATGCTACTTTCTCCATTCACTCTCTCCTTCCCCCACTGTGTCCACAAGTCCATCCTCTATACTGGCGTCTCCACATCTTCCCTGCAAATAGGTTTATCAATGCCATTTTTCTAGATCCGTATACATACTAATACACTATATTTGTTTTTCTCTTTCTGATTTCAGTTCAGTTCAGTTCAGTCGCTCAGTCGTGTCGAACTCTTTGCGACCCCATGAATCGCAGCACGCCAGGCCTCCCTGTCCATCACCAACTCCCAGAGTTCACTCAGACTCACGTCCATTGAGTCAGTGATGCCATCCAGCCATCTCATCCTTTGTCGTCCCCTTCCCCTTCTGCCCCCAATCCCTCCCAGCATCAGAGTCTTTTCCAATGAGTCAACTCTTCGCATGAGGTGGCCAAAGTATTGGAGCTTCAGCTTCAGCATCATTCCTTCCAAAGAAATCCTAGGGTTGAGCTCCTTCAGAATGGACTGGTTGGATCTCCGTGCAGTCCAAGGGACTCTCAAGAGTCTTCTCCAACACCACAGTTAAAAAGCATCAATTCTTTGGCACTCAGCCTTCTTCACAGTCCAACTCTCACATCCATACATGACTACTAGAAAACCCATAGCCTTGACTAGACGGACCTTAGTCGGCAAAGTAATGCCTCTGCTTTTGAATATGCTATCTAGGTTGGTCATAACTTTTCTTTCTGATTTACTTCACTCTATATAACAGGCTCTAGGTTCACTCATCTTGATAGAACTGACTCAAAATTAATTCTTCTTTATAACTGAGTAATATTCCATTGTATATATGTACCACATCTTCTTTACCCATTCATCTGTCAATGGACATCTAGGTTGCTTCCATGTCCTGGTTATTGTAAATAGTGATGCACTGAACATTGGGGTACATGAGTCATTTAGAATTGAGGTTTTCTCAGGGTACATGCCCAGCAGGGGGGTTGCTGGGTCATAAGGTAGATTTATTCCTAGTTTTTAAAAGGAATCTCCATATTGTTCTCCATAATGGCTGAACCAGTTTACATTACCTCCAACAGTATAGGAGGTTTCCCTTTTCTCCACATTCTCCCCAGCATTTACTGTTGGTAGCTTTTTTTTTGATGATGGCCATTCTGACTGGTGTGAGGTGATACCTCATTGTAGTTTTGATTTCCATTTCTCTAATAATTGGTGATGTTGAGCATCTCTTCATATGTTTTTGCCACCTGTATGTCTTCTTTAGGGAAATGTATGTTTATGTCTTCTGCCCATTTTTTGATTGGGCTATTTGTTTTCCTAATATTGAGCTGTATGAGCTGCTTATGTATTCTGGTGATTAACCCTTTGTCAGTTGTTTCATTTGTCATTATTTTCTCCCAACCTGAGGGTTGTCTTTTAATCCTGTTTATTGTTTCTTTTGCAGTGTAAAAGTTTTTAAGTTTAACTAGATTCCACTTGTTTATTTTTGTTTTTATTTCCATTACTCTACGTGGTGGGTCAAAGAAGATGTTGCTAATTATGTCAAAGAGTGTACTGCTTTATGCACTCTTTAAGAGCTTTATAGTTTTTGGCCTAACATTTAAGTCTTTAATCCATCTTGAGTTTATTTTTGTGTGTGGTGTTAGGAAGTGTTCTACTTTGATTCTTTTACATGTAGCTCTCCAGTTTTCCCTGAAACACTTATTGAAGAGGCTGTCTTTTCTCCATTATATTTTCTTGGCTCCTTTGTCGAAGATAAGGTGTTCATAGGTGCGTGGGTTAATTTCTGGGCTTTCTATCTTGTTCCATAGGTCTATATTTCTGTTTTTCTGCTGGTATCATACTGTTTTGATTGCTGTAGCTTTGTAGTATAGTCTGAAGTTGGGAAAGTTGATTCCTTCAGGTCTGTTTTTCTTTCTCAAGACTGCTTTGGCTATTCGAGGTCTTTTGTGTTTCCATATAAACTGTGAAATTTTTTGTTCTAGTTCTGTGAAAAATACCATTGGTTGTTTGACAGGGATATCTTTGAATCTATAAATTACTTTGGGTAGTAATAATCATTTTTACTCTATTGAGTCTTCAATCCAAGAACACTGTACCACATCTTCTTTATACATTCATCTGTTGGACATTGATGTTGTTTCAATGTCCTGGCTATTGTGAATAGTGATACAATGAATGGTGGGGTGCATCTATCTTTTCAAATTATAATTTTGTCTGGATATATGTCCAAGAGTGAGACTGTAAGCTCAGATGGCAACTCTAGTTTTAGTTTTTTGAGGAATCTCCACATTGTTTTCCATAGTGAATACACCAATTTACATTCCCACCAAAAGTGTAAGAGGGTTCCTTTTTTATTCTACACCCTCTCCAGCATTTGTTATTTGTAGACTTTTTCAGGATGGTCATTCTGACCAGTGAGAGGTGGTACCTCATTGTAGTTTTGATTTGCATTTTTCTAATAATTGGTGATTTTGAATATTTTTTCATGTGCCTATTGGCCATGTGTATGTCTTCTTTGAAGAAATGCCTATTTAGTTCTTCTGTTCATTTTCATTTAGGCCTTTTTCCTCTTTTCTTTTCTTTTTTTGTTATTGAGTTGTATGGGTTGTTTGTATATTTTGGAAAAAATGTGACTCATAAAGGGTTAATATGCCAAAAAATAAAAAGACTTCATACAAATCAGTAACAGAAAGAAAAAAAAACAACCTGCATAAAAATGCAAACATCTTCTACCACTCAGTAGGTTGCGTTTTAATTTTGGTAATGTCCTTTGATGTGCAAAAGATTTTAAGTTCAACTAGGCCTCATTTGTGTTTTTTAGCTTTTGTTTCCTTTGCCTGATGAGACAGATCCAAAAACATAGTGCTAACTCTTAATGCTCAAAATTCTCGAAGCCAGGCTTCAGCAGTACGTGAACCGTGAACTTTCTGATGTTCAAGTTGGTTTTAGAAAAGGCAGAGGAACCAGAGATCAACTTGCCAACATCCGCTGGATCATAGAAAAAGCAAGAGAGTTCCAGAAAAGCATCTATTTCTGCTTTATCGACTATGCCAAAGCCTTTGACTGTGTGGATCACAATAAACTGTGGAAAATTCTGATAGAGATGGGAAACCAGACCACCTGACCTGCCTCTTGAGAAAACTATATGCAGGTCAGGAAGCAACAGTTAGAACTGGACATGGAACAACAGACTGGTTCCAAATAGGAAAAGGGTACGTCAAGGCTGTATATTGTCACCCTGCTTATTTAACTTCTATGCAGAGTACATCATGAGAAACGCTGGGCTGGAGGAAGCACAAGTTGGAATCAAGATTGCCGGGAGAAATATCAATAACCTCAGATATGCAGATGACACCACCCTTATGGCAGAAAGTGAAAAGGAACTCAAAAGCCTCTTGATGAAAGTCAAAGAGGAGAGTGAAGAAGTTGGCTTAAAACTCAACGTTCAGAAAACGAAGATCATGGCATCGGGTCCCATCACTTCATGGAAAAGAGATGGGGAAACAGTGGAAACAGTGGCTGACTTTATTTTTTGGGCTTCAAAATCACTGCAGATGGTGACTGCAGCCATGAAGTTACAAGACGCTTACTCCTTGGAAGGAAAGTTATGACCAACCTAGATAGCATATTAAAAAGCAGAGACATTACTTTGACACAAAGGTCCGTCTAGCCAAGGCTATGGTTTTTCCAGTGGTCATGTATGGATGTGAGAGTTGGACTGTGAAGAAGGCTGAGTGCCGAAGAATTGAAGCTTTTGAACTGTGGTGTTGGAGAAGACCTCTGAGAGTCCCTTGGACTGCAAAGAGGTCCACCCAGTCCACCCTAAAGGAGATCAGTCCTGGGTGTTCACTGGAAGGACTGATGCTAAAGCTGAAACTCCAATACTTTGGCCACCTCATGCGAAGAGTTGACTCACTGGAAAAGACCCTGATGCTGGGAGGGATTGGGGGCAGGAGGAGAAGCGGATGACAGAGGATGAGATGGTTGGATGGCATCACCGACTGGATGGATGTGAGTTTGGGTGAACTCTGGGCGTTGGTGATGGACAGGGAGGCCTGGCTAGCTGTGATTCACAGGGTCGCAAACAGTCAGACATGACTGAGCGACTGAACTGAACTGAAAATAAATTTGGGGGATTTAGATGATGATTGCATTGAATCTATACATAAATTGGGAAGAACTGATGTCTTCACAATATTGAGTCTTTCTACCCACACATGGAATATCGCTCCATTTATCAAGTTTTTTTTTCATTTCATTCTTCAGAGGTTCATGTTTTCCTCATGTAAATCTTGTATATATTTTGTCGATTTATGGCTAAGTATTTCATTTTTTGAGTGCTAATACAAAGAATAAAGTGATTTAAATTTCAAATTCCACTTATTCTTTCTGATACATAGGAAAGAAACTGACTTTTATATATTAACTTTTTATCCTGTACTCTTTTGAGAATTGCTTGTGTTTGTTTCTTATAGGATTTCTTTTTTGGTAAATTCTATCAGATTTTCTACAGTTAGGTCCTCTGCAAACAAAGACATTTTTATATCTTCTTTCTCAATCTGTATAATGTTTATATCATCTTCTTGTTTTATTAGTTAGAACTTATAGTACAGAAGAGATATCCCTGCCTTGTAGTACACTTTATCTTAGTGGAAAGTTTTGAGTTTCTAACTTAATGATATTTGTTGTTCACTTGTTAAATCGTGGTTGACTCTTTGCAACCCCATAGACTGCAGCACACCAGGCTTCCCTATCTTACACTACCCCCTGGAATTTGCTCAAACTCATGACCATTTAGTCAGTGATGCCATCCAGCCATCTATCTCATCTTCTGTTGCCCCCTTCTCTTCCTGTCCTCAATCTTTCCTGGCATCAGGGTCTCTTCCAATGAGTTAGTCTTTGCATCAGGTGGCCAAAGGGTTGGAGCTCCGGCTTCAGCATCAGTCCTTACAATGAATATTTAGGGTTGATTTCCTTTAGGATTGAATGGTTTAATAATGTTAGCTGTAGGGTTTTGATATTTGTTATCAAAAGAGGGAGTTCCCTTCTATTTCTAGTATGCTGAGTTTTTATATCAAGTGGGTATCAAATTTTATGTAATGCTTTTTCTGAATCTATTATGACCATGTGATTTTTCTTTTTTTATCTTGCCTTGAAGTATTGTAATAATTGAGTTTTGAATGTTGAATAAGCCTTGTATACTTGGGATAAATCACACTTGGTCATGGTGAATACATGGCTAGATGAGATTTGCTAAATTTTCGTTAAGTACCTCTGCATCTATGTCCATGAGAGCTATTAGTCTACAGTTTTCTTTTGTTGTAATGTCTTTGTCTAATTTTAGTACTTTGGTAATGCTGGCCTCATAGAATCAGTTAGGAAGTATTCCCTCTATTTCTGTCTTCTGCAAGAGTTTGTAGAGAACTGGTATGATTTCTTCCTTATTTGTTTGTTACAATTCACAAGTGAGCCCATCTAAGCCATGTGTCTTGTCTTTTGGAAGATTACTAATTATTTACTTTCTTTAACAGATATAGGCTTATTCATTTATTCGCATCATCTGTTTCTTTTTTTGTGAGTTTTGGCAAACTTTGTCTTTCAAGTTAACTGGTCCATTTCACCAATGTTATCAAATCTGTGGGCAGAGAATTGTTCACAGTATTCCTTTATTATCCTCTTAATGTCCATAGGGAAGTAGTAATGTTCCCTCCTTCATTACCGATAGTAGCAATTTGTGTCCTCCCTCTTTTTTCTTAATTAGCTTAGCTGAAGCTTATCAATTCCATTGATCTTTTCAAACAATCAGTTTTTGATTTCACTTATTTTCTCTATTGATTTCCTGTTTTCAGTTTCATTGATTTCTGCTCCAGTTCTTTAGGAGCAGACTATTTTTCTTTCGGTTACTCTGTATTCCATTTGTTCTTATTTTTCTAGTTTCCTAACATGGAAATTTAGATTACTGATTTTAGATCTTTCTTGTTTTCCAATATATACATTCAATGCTATAAATTTCCCTCTAAGCGCTGCATTTGCTGTATCCCATAAATTGTGATTAGCTGTGTTTTTATTTTTATTTAGCTCAAAATACTTTCAAGTTCCTCATGAGATGTCTTATCTGAGCCAGTGTTATTAGAAGTGTGTTTAATTACTACAAATTGTTGGATTTTTCAGTTACCTTTCTGTTATTGATTTCTAGTTTAATTCCACTGTCATATACAAGGAGACATTTGTGATTTCTGTTCCTTTAAATTTGTTAAGGTGTGTTTTATGGTATAGAATATGGTCTATTTTGGTGAATGCTCCTTGTGAGCTTGAAAAGAATGTGTACTCTGCTATTGTTGGATAAGTAGTCCATAGATCTCAATTATATTCAGTTGGCTGATAGTGTTGTTGAGTCTTACTATGTCTTTAACAGATTTTCTGCCAGCTAGATCTATGTACTTATGAATAGAGGGGTGCTGAACTTTCCAACTATGATAGAGGATTTATCCCTTTTTTAATTTGTAATTCTATTAGTTTTTGCCTCACACAATTTGATACCCTGTTGTTAAGTCACATATGTTAAGAACTGTCATGTTTTCTTGGAGAATTAACCCTTTTATCACTCTGTGATGTCCTCTTCATACCTGTGTTGGGGAAGCTAGTGAAGTAGTCTTGTTCAGGCTTCAGAGGTGGCACTAAGTCTCTCTCCCTCTGACTGGACAATGACCTTAAAACTGGCTGCATGCCAAACTGCTTTTCCATCTTGAGTTTACTTTTGTGTATGGTGTCAAAGAATGTTCTAATTTCATTTTTTTTTACACATAGCTGTCAAGTTTTTCCAGCATCATCTACTGAAGATTGTCTTTCCTCTATTGTATAGTCTTGCCTCCTTTGTCATAGACTAATTGACCAGAGGTGTTCGGTTTTATTTCTGGGCTTTCTATCCTGTCCATTGACTTATATTTCTGTGTGTGTGTGTGTGTGTGTGTGTGTGTGTGCGTGTGTGTGTATTAATACTATTTTGATAAATGTAGCTTTGTAGTATAGTCTGAAGTAAAAGAATCTGATTCCTCCAGCTCCATTTTTCTTTCTCAGGATTGCTTTTTGGCTATTTGGGGTCTTTTGTGTTTCCATAGAAGTTGTAAAAATTTTTGTTCTAATTTTGAGAAAAAAATGCCATTGATAATTTGATACAGATTGCACTGAATCTATAGACTGCCTTGGATAGTACAGTCATTTTGACAATCAATTCTTCCAATTCAAGAACGTGGTATATTTTTTCCATCTACTTGTATTATCTGTTTCTTTCATCAGCATCTTATAATATTCAGAGTACAAGTCTTTTGTATCCATAGGTAGGTTTATTCTTAGGAATTTTATTCTTTCTGATGCTATGGTAAATGGGACTGTTTCTCTGATTTCTCTTTTTGATTTTTCATTCTTACTGTATAGGAATACAGGGATAGATAATTGTTAGTGTACAGAAATGCAACAGATTTCTATGTGTTGATTTTGCATCCTACAACTTTACTGAATTCATTTGGAGTAGTTTTCCAGTAACATTTAAAGGGTTTTCTATGTATAGTATCATGTCATCAGCAAATAGTGACAGTTTTATTTCTTATTTTCCAATCTGGATTCCTTCTGTTTCTTTTTCTTCTCTGATTGCTGTGGCCAGGGCTTCCAAAACTATGTTGAATAAAAGTGGTGAAAGTGGAAATCCTTGTCTTGTTTCTGCTCTTATAGGAAGTGCTTTCAGCTTTTCACCATTGAGTACAGTATTAGCTATAGGTTTGTCATGTGTGTATGTGTGTTAGTTGCTCAGTTGTGTCCAACTCTTTGTGACCCCATGAACTGTAGCCCACCAGGCTCCCCTGTCCATGGAATTCTCCAGGCAAGAATACTGGAGTGGGTTGCTATTACCTTTTCCTGGGGATCTTCCCAACCCAGGGATCTAATCTGGGCTTCCTGCATTGCAGGTAGATGCTTTACCATTTGAGTCACCAGCTAAGCCCACAGGTTTGTCATATATGGCCTTTATTATGTTGAAGTATGCTCCCTATATGCCTACTTTCTACTTTCTAGAGAGTTTTTATCATAAACTGGTATTGAATTTTGTCAAAAGCATTTTCTGGATCTACTGAGATGATCATATTGTTTTTAACACAATCTTTTTTTTCCATGAATTTAAACCACTGACATTAAATTTGATAATAGCTGGATTAATACATACCATATTTGTTTCTGCTTTTTATTTGTTGCCTCTTTCAGTTCTTAATTGAAAATTCAATATAATTATATAATATATAATTTCCATTATATATATATCCATTATATTTCCATTATATATATTATATATATATAATTTCCATATATATATAATTTCCATTTTTTAGCATATTACTAATTTAGTGGTGTTCTCTAGTTTTCAATATCCACTTACAGCCAATCCAAGTCCAATTTTAAATAATAATAGTATACTGCTTCGTGGGTAATGTAAGGACCTTATAAAAACAAAATAAACCTATTTCTTCTCTGTTGTCTCTTATATCCATCATGAAATTCATGTCACTTATAGATAAGCATATATATATATATAAAATCAAATGCATTATTATTATTTAAACAAATTTTACTCTTAGATAAATTAAGAAAAAAGAAAATCAAAAGTTCTTATTTTACCTTGATTTATTCCCTCTTTGAATGTACTTCTTTACTTTATGCAGATCCAAGATTATGACCTATATTATTTCACCTTGTTAAATAACTTTCTTCTAACATTTCTTGCAAGCCAGGTCTACTGGCAACAAATTCCCTCAGGACTATTTGTTTGAGAAAGCCTTCCTTTTTCACTTCTTAAGGATAATTTCACAATGTAGAGAAGTCTAGGTTGGTAGTTTTTTTCTTTCAGCACTAAACACTTTACTCAGTTCTTACTTGTATGGTTTCAGAGAAATTGAAAGTAATTCTTATACTGGTTCGTACAGGTTGAGTTTTTTTTTCTCCCTCCTACTACTTTCAGAATTTTTCTTTATCTTTGATTTTATATAGTTTAAAACTTACATGCCTAGGTATAATTTTTTTGGCATTTATCATCTTTTGGGTTCTCTGACCTCCCAGGATGTAGGGAAATTCATCTGGGGAAAATTTCATTCATTATTGCTTCAAATATTTCTTCTCTTCCTTTCTCTCCTTCTACTCCTGCTTTTCACACTATATGCATGTTATACCTTTTGCAGTTGTCCTGTAGACCTTGAATAGTCTGTTCCATTTTTTTTTTTTCTCTTTCAGTGTTTGTTTTCTTTGGTTTTTGGTTTGAGGATTCTTTTGATAATATCCTCTAGTTCAGAGATTCTTTCCTCAGTTGTTTCCAGATTACCAATAAGCTCATCAAAAGTATTCCTCTTTTCTTTTACAGTATTTTAATATGAAGTATATAATCAACCAAATAAAGAAGAAGGGTAACAATAAGAAGGCACTGCGATAGTAGGTAGCAAGAAATTCTATTATGGTATGGTGATTAAAGCAGGGTGATATTCTGACAGGGATTCACAAATAAACCAATGGGATTACTGGTCATAATGAGTCAAACTGAGCATTAAGAATAGTAATTAATACGGATGAACCAAAACAGAAACAAAATAAAATCTATTTCAGTTTCCTATTCTTACTACAACAAATTACCACAAACAGTGGCTTAAATTAACATAAATTTATTTTACAGTTCTGGAAGTCAGAAGTCCTCAACTTAATGTGTTGAAGAGGCTCCATTCAGTTCAGAGACTCTACAGGAGAATCTGTTTCCTTGCCTTATTCGGCTCTTAGCTGCTGCTGCTGCTAAGCTGCATCAGTAGTGTTTGACTCTGTGTGACCCCATAGACAGCAGCCCACCAGGCTCCCCTGTCCCTGGGATTCTCCAGGCAAGAACACTGGAGTGGGTTGCCATTCCCTTCTCCAATGCATGAAAGTGGAAAGTGAAAGTGAAGACGCTCAGTAGTGTCTGACTCTTAGCGACCCCATGGACTGCAGCCTACCAGGCTCCTCCGTCCATGGGATTTTCCAGGCAAGAGTACTGGAGTGGGTTGCCACTGCCTTCTCTGTCTGCTCCTAGAGGGCACCTGAATTCCTTGGCTCCTTGCCTCTTCCTCCATCTTCAAAGCCAACAATTTAGCTTATTCATATCTTCCCCTTGTTACTGACTCTCTCTTTCCTCTCTTTTCCTCTTAGGAGGAACATGATCACATTGAGCCTACTTGGATAATCCTCCCATCTCAAAGCCTTCAGCTTAATCATATTTGCAAAATCTCTTTCACATGTAAGATTACATATCCACAGGTTCCAGGAATTGGTATGTAGGCATCTTGAAATGATGGGAGGGAAATTAATTATTCAGTCTACCACCATCACTTTTGAAGTATACTAAAAATCCAACTTATTATTTTGAAAACTTTCAGAGAAAGGGAGAGAATAAGAAACCTGTTCTTTCTTTTCCATATGAACTGTATCTCATTTTAATCAAATAATTGAAGAGTGAAAGTTTCTGTTTCTAGAAATACTGAGCTCATAAATGAAGAAAGAATGATAAAATATTAAAAGAGAAAAAGAAAATAAAAAGAAAGAAAACCAGACACTATTTGCCTCTTAATAAGATTGTACAAAACCACCTTCAAATCATTCTTGCTAAATATCTGAAGTGAAATCTAGTTAGCCTTCCAAAATTAACTGTGTTCTGAAAATAAGGAAGAGATACCACAGAAATTTAGGTAAAATTTAATCAAATGTCAGTAAATTCTATAGGATACAAGATCTAAAGTATTCAACAAATAAAATGTTCAATTTTCTTTGTATTATTGTTGCACATTTTGTTAGGTTCATTCCTACATATTTTATGGTTTTCATTATTACCAATGTGATCCTTTTCTTCAAGGCTATTAACAAAATACAGGAAAATATTTTTTTCTTAATGATGGTTTCTTACCATACCATCTGCAAACAATGACAGCTTTGTACCTTGTTTTTTAATACCTCCCTTTTTCTTCTAATTTTGACTTTTTTGTTTTATCAAATTGGTGAGGAACTAAAAATCCAATGTTGCGTCAAAATTATCAGCCTTGTCTTGTTCTTTGTGGGTATTTTAATGGCTTCATTAAGACATTTTAGACAGATTTCAGTTTTTGGTATATTCTATCAGCTAAGAGTATAAACTTACATTATGGGCTAACTAGAGTCTTTTTAAAATGAGAAATGGATAGTTATCAAATGTTTTACTGTATCTATTGAGATCATCATTTGGTTTTTCCTTCCTCTAATCTGATAGTGTACTAAATTACATTAATAGATATCCCAGTGTTAAACCATCCTTTCATATCTGGAATAAACACTATCTGAACATCTAATCCTTTGCCATATTTCACTTCATAATATTTTATTTAAGATTAATACATCTATAATATTTTCATAACTGTGATTGCCTACAATATTGTGTTATTCTTTTCTATTTCTAATTATAATTTATTACCGATTCACAGGATAAATTTAAAACTTTCTCAGGATTATATTAACTTCAGAGAATGAGTTGAAAGCTTTCCATCTCCTTCTATGCTCTATAATAACATATAAAAAGGAAATGTTTCCTCTTAGAAATTTTGGTACATGTCCATCCCAAACTTCCTAATTATCTGGACACCCAACGAGGACCTACAATATAGCACCTGCTCCATGTTATGTGGCAGCCTAGATGGAAAGGGAGTTTGGGGAGAATGGGTATATATATGTATATGCCTGAATCCCTTTGCTGTTCCCCTTAAACTATCACAACATTATTTGCTAATTGGCTATATCCCCAGACAAAATAAAAGTTAAACAAAATTTGGTAGAACTAGCCTATAAAACCTACATCTGACGGCATTTTTATGTGTTGAGCGTTCAATATTTTATATGTTTAACATTCTATTAAGATTTTCTACACTCTCAAGGAAATCTGTATTTCTCAAGTAAAATTTACAGTTCCCTGAATATTGCTTTTTCTGGATTTTCAAGCCTATCAACAGAAAATTGATATTTTATAAACATTTTCAAATTCCATTTTAAACAAACAAGATCTGTATCAGTTCATTTGTCAAGAAAACGATAAACTTTCAAACAACTTTTGTGAGACTATTAATCAGAGTTTAGATCTTCTAACATTTGCTCTATCAACTCTGTTTCTTAGCTATCATTTGATCTGTTCATAGAGTTTCGTGCATCTCTTATAATTTTATTTTCCTCAACTACTTGTTGATTTTGTGCTGCCAGCTGACCTTCACATTAGATGATCCTTGTTCATTTGTCTGTGGATGTCTGTTTGCCAAGCTTGCCTTTAGACACTGTAGGGGAGGCATAAAGAATGATGTTGTAAGGCATTCAGGGTGTACTCACTGTCACTTCTGAACATCAATGGCCACTACAGAACTGCCCTTCTCTTTAGTGTCAACACCCACAATAGTTTCTTTAGCATGGGAATGAATGCCACAGAATCCCAGTATCCTGTATAAGCAGCAGAAGGTAAATGGACTAAATGGGGTAGCTGCTCTACTTGCTTTCATCAGTTCAGTTCAGTCATTCAGTCGTGTCCAACTCTTTGCAACCCCATTGACTGCAGCAGGCCAGGCCTCCCTGTCCATCACCAGCTCCTGGAGCTTACAGAAACTGATGTCCATTGAGTCGGTGATGCAATACAACCATGTCATCCAATGTTGTCCCCTTCTCCTCATGCCTTCAATTTTTCCCAGCATCAGGGTCTTTTCCAATGAGTCAGTTCTTTGCACCAGGTGGACAAAGTATTGGAGTTTCAACTTCAGCATCAGTCCTTCCAATGAATATTCAGGACTGATTTCCTTTAGGATGGACTGGTTTCCTTTAGGATGGACTGGTTTGATCTCCTTGCTGTCCAAGGGACTCTCAAAAGTCATCTCCAACACCACAGTTCAAAAGCATCAATTCTTTGGTGCTCAGCTTTCTTTATAGTCTAACTCTCATATCCATACATGACCACTGGAAAAACCATAGCTTTGACTAGACAGACCTTTGTTGGCAAAGTAACGTCTCTCCTTTTTAAAATGCTCTCTAAGTTAGTCTTAACTTTTCATCCAAGGAGCAAGCGTCATTTAATTTCATGGCTGCAGTCACCATCTGCAGCGATTTTGGAGCCCCCCAAAGTAAAGTCTGTCACTGTTTCCACTCTTTCCCCATTTATTTGCCATGAAGTGATGGGACCAGATGCCATGATCTTAGTTTTTCTGAATGTTGAGTTTTAAGCCAACTTTTTCACTCTCCTCTTTCATTTTCATCAAGAGGCTCTTTAGTTCCTCTTCATT
Source organism: Budorcas taxicolor (assembly GCF_023091745.1). Classification (NCBI taxonomy): domain Eukaryota; kingdom Metazoa; phylum Chordata; class Mammalia; order Artiodactyla; family Bovidae; genus Budorcas; species Budorcas taxicolor. The sequence goes on from NC_068914.1 coordinate 27,982,872, forward strand.
TTCTGCCATAAGGGTGGTGTCATCTGCATATCTCAGGTTTTTGATATGTCTCCTGGCAATCTTGATTCCAGCTTGTGTTTCATCTAGCCTAGCATTTCTCATGATGTATTCCACATAGAAGATAAATAAGCAGAGTGACAATATACAGCCTTGACGTACTCCTTTCCCAATTTGAAACCAGTCTGGTCCATGTCCAGTTCTAACTATTGCTTCCTGACCTGCATTCAGATTTCTCAGGAGGCAGGTCAGGTAGTCTGGTATTCCCATCTCTTTAAGAATTTTCCACAGCTTATTGTGATCCACACAAAGGCTTTGGCATAGTCAATAAAGCAGAAGTAGATATTTTTCTGGAACTCTCTTGCTTTTTCAATGATCCAATGGATGTTGGCAATTTGATCTCTGGTTCCTCTGCCTTTTCTAAATCCAGCTTAAACATCTGGAAGTTCACAGTTCATGTACTGTTGAAGCCTGGCTTGGAGAATTTTGAACATTACTTTGCTAGCATGTGAGATGAGCGCAACTGTGTGGTAGTTTGAGCATTCTTTGGCATTGCCTTTCTTTGGGATTTGAATGAAAACTGACCTGAAAGTAATGCTTTCATCATTTTCCCTCTCCAAGTTTCTCTCATTTCTGTATCAATTTAGGATGCCTAAAGAAATGTAGCATTAACTCTGTAGTGTCTTGTCAGTACATATGGGGCTACAGTTTCATCTAATCAATAATTTATCATTTTAGATGTCATCAAACCTCTTATCTATAGCATTCTGAATTTTGAAAATTTTGGTCTTTTACAGGATTTTGGATGCAGGAGGAATTGTACATGTGTGCTTAGTTTATTCTTTTGATAAAACCACTGTTCCCTTTGGAAAAGTTCTTCCTGCTTCTTTGGGGATCTATTCATGTTCTTTCACCCATTCAATATGGTCAACTTGGGTTTTCTAATAATATCACTCCTCTGGTCACAGTGACTAATTGAGAACAGACATAAAACACAAACACAGAAAATCATATTGGGAGGAGGAATGTTTCTTTCTTTTGGAGGTGCTAAACTGTAACTGTCTCTTTCATGTCCACCACCAGCTGGAGGAAGCCTGACTGCAATAGAAGGGAACAAGGCCCTTCAGAAAAAAGAAATGAAAAAAGTCTAGGAGAGATGAGAGACTGAACCACATGCACGGATATACAGATCCACATGTACATACACACTCAGTAACATGGTTGACTATGAGATCCAGTTAGTTTTAGTCTAGCTTTCACCCCTGCCTTTACCTGTTAGTGACTTCCCTGGTAGTTCAGTTGGTAAAGAATCTGCCTGCAATGCAGGAGACCAGGGTTCAATCATTGGGTTGGGAAGATCCCCTGGTGAAGTGAATGTCAAACTACTTCAGTATCCTTGCCTGGAGAATTCCATGGACAGAGAAGCCTGCTGTGCTACAGTCCATGGGGTCCCAAATGTCGGACATGACTAAGTGACTAAGCACACAAGCACACGACATAATAAGATATCTTCCCCCTTTTTAAATTAATTGAACTATTTTGAGTAGAATTTCTTTTGCTTGCACCAAAAAAATATACTTTCTGGCTAACTCATTCACAGTCTATAGATTTCCTCTTAGACTTCACTTGTTAATGGAAGCCCCCCTATATTATAATTACTTAATCATCTCTCTCCTCTCATTCAACAATAAACTCCATGAGGACAAGGATCATTGCTTGTCACTGTGTATGCCTGGAACTTTTGTACAAGGCCTAGAGCATAATAGAAACTGGATCACATAAACATGTGGAATAATGAATAAATGCTGTAACTGTATCATCTCATTTTAGTAGATGCCCGGCAGTAGATACCTGGTTAGAACCATGTCTTTGGGTATCTGCTATAAGTTTTTGATCACCATCATTGCTACTATCCAATAGGGTTCTTTGTGTACAAGTATTCACTGTTTCTCCTAGTTTTCAGGTAACCAAAGCAAAGAACAGTTTCCAGGTTTTTGGGTGGGTCCTCAAGGCCATAGAAAACATATACCCCTTAAGGCAGGAGTCCCAAACTTCTGGAATCTAATGTCTGATGATTTGAGGTGGAGCCCATGTAATAATAGAAACAAAGTGTACAATAAATGCAATATACTCAAATCATCCTAAAACCATCCCCCTCAACCTAGTCCATGGAAAAACTGTCTTCCACAAAACCAGTCCCTAGTGCCAGAAAGTTTGGGGACTGCTGCCTTAAGGAGATTTTGGTTCCCTTATAATTGCTATGTTTGTGGATCTGTGATCTAATCATATTGCCAAAACAACAGACTTGGAGAGTTCTTGGCTTGGGTGATTAAAAGGAAATTCTCATCTCTATAAATAAATTGAGTGTCATCCTCTAAGATGGCTACAACTACAGGTATCTATCTGCTGCCTTTGTTCTCTGCTCCATCCTGCCATTATTCTAGCTCATTCTAGTTGTTCACTACCTTTTTCAACATATGTTTATATGCGAACTATTGAAAGAACTCCAAAACATGCTGCTTATAGAACTGTATATATTAGATTTCTAGATTATGAAAAATCTCAGGCCAAGAATAATGAATTACCAAAAAATGACCTAATATGAAATTTCTTTAAAAAGGTGAGTAGAAATAGCTAGAAACAACTGTTAAAATAAAAAATACAAATTCAATTTTCTTTAAAACCCAAGAAAAAATTGAGTATGATTTATGTTTTTTATTAATAATTAAAATTAATATTTAGCAATTATTCTTAGAGGTGATTTATGCATTTTTTTTATAATCATCTATCCATAACTAAGAAACAAACTAAATTTCATCAGTGTTACTTAACTTGAATTCTTGCCTGAGATTTAAAGTTGGAACACTTACATGGCTGTTGTATGGCCCTTGTTTGGTTCCAGAGCCCTGAGGTCAGCATGAATAATTACGTTAGTGGACCAGGCCTCTATGAAAGGTTGTTAATTAAAAAAAGGTATTTGCACCAAACATTATCAGAAACTTCTAAAATGCTATAAAATAATTGTAGTATAACATTTGCTTTGGTTAATCCTTTAAAATTATATGAATGATCTAATTCTCGAAGACCCAACATCCCTTCCTTAAGGAATTTATTTATAGCTCTGGTCAACTTGGGGAAAATACAAAAGACAATAGAAAATAAACGGATCAATCCTTGTCTACTTTCTCCATTTTTTCTTTCCATAAGCATAAATGTCACCTAAATATAACCTTACAACAGAGAAGAAAGGCACGATTGTGTAATTAACAAAGGGAAAGGGAGTTCTTCATGAAATTTTTTTTCTTCATGATTCTAAATATCTGTGTATGCCACTGCTGGAAGCCACTACCATTTTCCCAAAGTTGTGCTGAGTAGATAAGATAGGATTGTATGCCAAACAGATGATTATTATAATGCTGTTATACTATATGATTTAATTCTGAAATGGAAACGTTTTCAGTGAAACTTTTGTCAAATAACATGTAATTTAAGACACAAAATGAGGAGACTGCAAAGAAGAAATTTTAAGGAAAGTCAAAAGCAAAAAGAGTTCCTTGTTTTCCTTCAGCTCATTTAAAAGGCCAACAGTAGAACAAGTACCCAAATGGACAGTGAGACACCATGACTCAGGTGTTTAATGAAGTCAGCAATTTATAAACTACAGAATAACAATACTAGGGAAGACCAAATGGCTGGCACATTGCATCTGCTTCTTAATACTAGGAAAATTATACAGATAATGTAAATATCCCCTTATTCACTTTATTTCTGACCATGACCATTCCCGTCTCCTATTTTTCTAGTTGAGAATCTAAAGAGCACTTTTTATGGCATCTTTAGAGTTGGATTGACTGAGCGACTAAGTACAGCACAGCCTTCATAAGATGTTCTCTTATCGTGGATTCATTTCTAGTAATTATGAATATGTGATTATATGTAAGAGTGTTCAAAAATAGCTTTAGGTAAACCATTTCTTGTAGAACTGCTATTATATGCACCGTCACTGAATCACTTATGTAGTATTAAGAGGCATTGCTATGTGCCCTGCATTATACTATATGTTGCATAGTAAAACAGCTCATGATTCGCGGCTTCAAGGAAATTACAGTTGGATTATGTCAACTATATCAATCCCCGGGAAACAATTAGAAAACCATATAACGTGATGTAAACATACACGCTTACTGGTGTGCTAAGAGTAGCCAATATTCAGCAGAAAGAGATAAATTGGAATAAAATAACAGAATGTGATTAAAGAGTTTCTCTAAACCCTTCCTTTGAAATGCGACGTAATTAAGGAAGGTTTGCTTCGTTGAGAAAGTGGGATTTGAATTAGGCCTTAAACAATGAGTACACTGAAAATAAATGTGAAATTAGAAGAGATTTAACTGAATTAATTTATCTCACTTTTCCTGATTTTATTTGTATGAAGACACACATACTCTATCCAACTGAGCTTTGTCAAATAATCCATAAATACATAAAGTATATGTGATTAACAATGCTTTTAATGCCAAAAGACAGCTTATTTTCTTAATCCAAAGCTCACTTTGTGTAATTATTCTTTTTGCAAACTACTAGTTGGTTATATTAACACTTGAGTAATCTTGACAAGAAGTTGCTTTAAGCAGTTAAAGATCCAGATGCTGATCAGCATGCATTAAGTGATTCAGCTTAATTGGTTCCATCTAGATAAATTACTTACCTCAGTTCCTATCACAATTTCTTCCCTGGCAGAGAAGAACAGAAACTCATACAGCTTGTAGTGTTGAAATAAGCTGAAACACAAAATAAATGTGGAAAACTGATAAATTTATTTCAGGGAAAAAAGCAAATATAGAAGAATATTTAATACAGGAAAGTTGTCTGCATTGACCAAGCTAAAGACATTAAACACTAATATGGTATCAGTCACCTCCACTACTTCAAAATATGTTGCCCAGAAATGCTAAGAAATTTAAAGGCTTATTTTCTGATACAATGACAATATAACACAGTACCTAAATTAGTATTGGTAAACTAATCTGTGATGAATGGATAGGTTTGGGGTAGATTTCATCTTGACTTTTCTTGGCTCATGACCAAATAATGCAATGCACCTAAACACCAACTTCATATTCTTTTTCATGTTTTGTTCCAAACTAGAATCAATTTCCTCTTATACAAATAGCACTGAATTCTAAGGCTACTTCCATATCAATTAAACCTCTCATGTTCTCAAACTGTTTCAAGATTAATCTCTAATAACACCTGAAAAATGATATAATGTTAACTGAACTACTTTTTAAGAGATGTCTGATTTTCTTAAAGAATATTCGATTACACATCAAAGGTAGGAATTAACTTAAGAAAGATAATTTCTTTAGCTCCTACCCTAAAGACTAGGTGGTCAGTGTATAAAACCTATAAAGAGATAAAAGATAGGAGTTTCTTAAAATGTATGTATTTCTAGTAAGGTTAAATATCTCAGCAATGTGTTACTGAGAGTTAAAAATTTACTGAAAGGTTGACTTCTAATATCCTGTTTGTGATAATATTTGAATTTTTCTAATTCTCATCCTGCTGGTTGGGAAAATTAATAGACTCATAATACAGTGAAATGCTGAAGAACAAAAAATTGTCTTAGTGGTTTCTCTTTCACTCTGGTGCCTTTTGCTATTTAAGAAAATTGATTTTAATATAACTGAGAAATTAACATTTGCAAAATGTAGCTACAGAGCATGTATAATAATGGTTTCTGAATGCTGTAATGGATCAAAGTTTCAATTCATTTGAAATCAATGAAGAAATCCTCAGGCAGCTGGGGCTCTCTGAGTTACATTAGCAGTTGATCTCACTACTAACACAATCCATTAAAAAGTGATGTGTGTGCAGATCAGTCATGTTTTTTTTTTTTTATTACATTCAAATTAGTCATCAACATTCAGAAAACTAACTTAGACCTTGACATTACTTTGATTTGTTGGCTAGAAAATACATTAAGATTAGTGACATTTGATGATTCAATGAAGCAAAATACATTCAAACCCACCTTCCCTTACACTGGTTACCTACAGAAAGCTTTAAGATTAAAAGTATTACACTGTCAATAACTGACTCTGAGTAGAAAAATAAGACTGTAGAGTATTTTGGAAAGAGCTTGGCTTCTTTTCAGTTAACTGGTATAAAACTTTCCTTCCCCCATCTTATGTCACTCAATGAAGTCAATTCATAAATCTTCCTTCCTGCAATTTCATAATCTTTCCACCTTATTCTCATTATTGCATATAGTTATTAGATTAGTATTAGTTGCTCAGCTGTGTCCAACTCTTTGTGACCCCATGAACTGCAGCCCACTGGGCTCCCCTGTCCATGGAATTCTCCAGGCAACAATACTGGAGTGGGTTGCCATTCCCTTCTCTAGGCGATCTCCCAGGGATCAAACTTGGGTCTCCTTCATTACAGGTGGATTCTTTACCACCTGAACCACCAGGGAAGTCATTATTAGATTATCCCATACTAAAAAAGAAATTCACTTCTCACAATGAACATAAAATGCATGACTTGGATGCAGTGGTCAAAGAGGCAAAGTTGGGCAAGGTCAGGGCTATAGAGAGACAGGCAAGGAGAGGGGCCACCTAAGGGAGGCACTTACTCAGTTGCTGGTCAAGTCACCCCCAGTGCCTTGATCTGGTCCCCACCACAGCTGGGGTTCTCTCACTTTACCAGGGAGACTTATATGGGAACAAAGCATCACTTCTGAAATGGGAATGTATTTTTTACCTCTACCTTTGAACTTTCAGTTGACTCAAATCCCTAGATTATTTTGTCAAACATCTGTCTTAGTCTTAAATCAAAAGGAGAGGACTCAGAATGAAAATGGGTCAAGTTACCTGGCTCCACACCAGGAAGGGCACGTGTGCAAACAGGGACAGTGTTGCTTTTCTTATATTGGGTATACATCTGTGCACATTACCTTCACCTGACTTCTACAGAATACACAGAATATACAATGACAGAAGTGTCCTTGAAGCCGATGGATATCTAAATGATGTCTTATGTTAAAAAACTATGTATATATTACTCAGATTACTCAGTACTCATAGCAATGTTGGGAAGGAATTTTGGTATTCATTTTTTAATTCATAAATGCCTTATATTGATAGAGTATACGGTGCAGACTTATTAAGAGCATCAAATGAAATTTCAGTTTTATTGTCAGTTAAGTTTCATGTGCAATAAGTCATGTTATAAAAAGCACTCTCCCAAAATTGACTAGGGCTATCGCTGGTTGATTAAACTTAATTATCAGGCTAAAATGAAACATGGTTATATTTTTTATACATGAGTTAACTTTATATTTAGAAAATTTCTCTGTAGTCATTAAAACGGTAACTATTATATGATTTACCTGCCATTAAACTAATATTTGTGGATCTTTGTGACATTGTGAACAAGTGTTGTAGAGAAGCACATTTCTCTTTTTATTCTATGTGACACAGACATTTAAAACATGTAATTTCTTTGAAATCACAACATACAGATTTAACAGCATCAAAACTAGTTCTGGAACTTTCTTAGTGGAGTACTGGGTAAGAATCTACCAGCTTATGCAGGGGACACGGGTTCAGTCCCTTGTCTGGGAAGATTCCACATGCCACAGAGCAACTAAATCCATCCACTGCAACTACTGAGCCTGTGCTCTAGACCCCACGAGCTGCAACTACCAGGTTGCACGTTGCAACGACTGTATCCTGCATGCTCTAGGGCCTGTGAGACGCAACTGCTGGGCCTGTGTGCTGCAATTACTGAAGCCTGTGCACCCTAGATTCTGTGCTCCACAAGAGAAGCCACTGCAATGAGAAGCCTGTGCACTGCACCAATGAGTAGGCCCTGCTTGCTGCATAGTCCCCACTCACTACAACTGGAGAAACCCTGTGCAAAGCAAAGACGCAGTGCAGTCAAAAAGTAAGTAAATTATTTTTTTAAAAAAGAAAAACTAGTTCTGATTTACCTTATTTGCCTAAACTTCCAACTTTGGGGGGTGGGGTGGGGAGAGGTAAGACTTTTTACCTTTTACAAAATTTTACTTTTTTACTGTTTACAAAATTACTAGGTAATTTTGTTTTGTGAAGTTAACTGGTTAGGATCTAAAGATGACTAATACTGACACCCTCTCCTCTCTTAACCATTTTCTGAATGTAAATAAAATGAAAAGAAACATGTTGATGAATATTTGTCCAGAGAGATGAGATGAACAAGAAAAGAGCTGCCATCTTTCACTATCTAGAAGGTGCTTGGGTTTTGCTGTTGTGATTAATTATCCATCCTTGTGCCCAAAGTAAAACTCTTGGGCTGAGTGTTCAGCTGAAAAATGTGCAAGAGAGACTTAGAAGGCTCAAACAGAGAGAGAAAGGAAAGAAGAATGGTTTAAACTCCCCTGCCTAGTGATTTCCAAATTCTAATGGGCAGAAGGATCTTGGGGAACAGGTTTTCCTTTTCCTTTCCTTTCCTTCTCCTATTCCTGTTTCCTTTCCAGTTCTGGGTTTCCATTCCCTTCCCTCTCCCCACACAGGATCTCCCTTTAATCTGGTTGATAGGAGGACTACTGTGGCTCTCAGTGCGACATACATTAGGAGGTTATGTTGTTACGTTAAGAAATCATATTATTATATATCAAATGTTATTACATAAAAATACATCATACACCATTATTAATGCATGCCAGAAACCAGTATATAAACCTTATCATATTAAACACATTAATTAAAAAAACTTCCAGACTACAACCAGGATCCTTGCCAAGCAAATTACGAGCATGTCTAGACTATCATGTAGCACCATTTATTTTAGAATTTTTAAACTTAAAGTTGAAAAGTACGGCAGTATATAGTAATGGAGGAACAAAGATATTCTGCAGAAACTTTTAGTTAGGCAAAAAAAAGATTTTTTTTCCAATTCTTGTTTAAATATTTGCTAACTTTAAAAATATCCCTTGAGAGAGATGCATGACTCTCACGTAGATCTTGTGACAGAGCATATAAAAAGACAGATTTCTTAGTTCAACAATGAAGAATCACTGTAATAAAAATACTTTTCCTCCAATCCCCATCATTTTCAAAGCAACCAGAAAGACAATGAGTTTAATTGGTCAATACTACAAAATATTTCAGGGCACATAATAAATCTGAGGAAATACAGACATAAATGTCTTCAATTTCTAATACAAACCATTTAAATAAATGTTTAAATGGAAATAAATTTTACTCTGTAAAATGTAAAATTTTAATGTCAAGATCAACTACCTAAAGAATTCATTGTGATGAAATCTGAATAATCTGAAAAAATCACTTTATTAATAAGAACAGTAGTACTTAGTGATTCAGAGAAAAAATTCTTAGACAAGAATTACATATCTCAATGATATTATACTTATCAAACACAAAGATTTTTTAAAGTTGCAAGGTTAACCAAAATGTTCAATGTCCTAGATCTACTGATGGATGATTTGAGTATTATCTAATTATTGGTTGGGTTAATTACTGTATCGCTTCCCTGATAGTTCAGTTGGTAAAGAATTTGCCTGCAACGCAGGAGACCTGGGTTCGATCCACAAAGATTCCCTGGAGAAGGGAAAGGCTACCCACTCCAGTATTCTGGCCTGGAGAATTCCATGGACTGTGTAGTCCATGGGGTTGCAGAGAGTCAGACACGAAGAGTGACTTTCACTTCACTTCACTTAATTACTGTATAAATTTTGTAATGTATAACTTAGTTTAAAATTCAGTTTCTATTTAATAGACCTTTTCTATAAAACCTGAAATAAAAAACCAAATGCTACGGAATAAAGTCCCTACCTGATTTTCAAGTAATCAACAATAGCATTGGCTTGTTTCACATCAAAGATATTCCATTTTTCATTTTTGTGTGATGGTCCTATTTCAGCCATGACTTCTCCAAGCCATTTTATGCTGTCTTCTAAGGACATATGCAGTGCTGAAAAAAAAAAAATGCAGACAAGTCTTAAGCATTATTTTATGGATGCTTTGGCAACAAAATAACCAAGATGTCCTTAATGTGTAAAAATTGCAGTACTTGTGAGGACAAATGTAATACTACTGTTGTTTATGCTAATAATTACATTTTATGTGAAAGAACAGCAGGTGACAAACCGAACAATAGTAAATTACCATAAACACTATACAAATGTCTAAAGAGTTTGTTTCCATTTAAAGATGGGAAAAAAAACCTCAAAAAATTACTTTAGACTGGAAAAGAAAATCTTTTTATGATCTTAGATTAACAGTATAGATGGAAATGACCCAAAGGTTGGTTAGATCAGCTGGTAAGGAAAGCCTACATGGTAGACAGCAAAACCGAACACAGAGCTGAAAATGTAAATGAACAGAGTTGACTAATACTCAGTTTTAGCTGATTGTTACCATGTGGGAATTTGGGCCTGAAGAGTTTCAACAGACGCCAGGAATATGGATTTTTATGTAAAACATCAAGACTTTTCATTTTTCTTTTCCAAGCTGCAGACATATATATGCTGTTTCTCAAATGTATGCCTGATGGTGGTGGTGAGAGCCAGATGACAGTGCAAAAAGAGTGACACTGGCACCACTTTGCCACCATTACACCAAACAAGTCAATTATTTCACTATTAAAAGCAAACAAACAACAAAGTAAAACTATTTCCTAAGGCATCCAGTTGAAAAAGAAGTAGGTAAGTGTCAAAAGCCTGAGAGTTAAACTTTTACAATGTGTATATTATAAATATTAACTTTCATCTTTTCATATTTTCACTTGTGGCAGGCAAATACAAAATACACATACACAGACAGTCATGGCTCCCTGTGTGCTGAGGATGAATCCAGGTAACTGGAGTGTCTCGGTTGTCCTTTGCTGATAAGTGAAGGGTGTATGGACATGACACCAAAGAGCATGAAGCTGGAGATTTGAAAGGCTCTAGCAGAAAGGAGGTTGGATTGATTGCTTGGGGAAGGCACTTGTCAGCTGGGGGCCTAGATGAGGGACTAGGAGAGAACTGTGCTGAACAATGTGAACCTCATCCTCCCAAGCCCAACCAAACCATTAATAAAGTTTCCACGTCTTGTTAATGGGGTGTATGGATTTTTCAGGGGGGTAGAAGGGGAGAGTGCTGGGAAGTTATGAGAATATAGGCTGATTGTTGGACCCATTTATTTCTGGGTTACACAGCTACTTTTCCTGGGATGTAAGTGCTAGGTCCCAAAATTACTAATAAAATGACAGGAATTTAAAAATTTGGGAGACACTATAAATACCAACTTGTAATTTGTTTAGTCTAGATTCTATGTGCAGGAATTAGAAAAGAAGCATAAAACTATATAACAATTAAAATCTAGTTTAATGAATGACAATTAGTCTAATTCTCATAGCCTCCTTATAGATACTGTTTTATATCTGTCAGAGGTATAGAATTATTGCTAGATAACTAGGTTTTCCTATATCATTTTAAGTGGAGCTCAATTATTATTGAATTATTTCTTTTTTCATGACAAACTTCTTTTGAAAATAGAGCAATTTCAGAAATGAAAAATCTGTTGGATAAAAGTACCTAAGAAATGAATGGATTAAAATCTGAATCATTAATAAAATGATATTAATTAGAGATGCAGAGAAAAAATTTAGATTGTAATTCTAGATATAATTATACTTATCAAGCACGAAAATAAATTCAAACAGCTATTTCCTTATCTTAAAATATAAATGACTCTTTAAAACTATTTTTTATGTCTAATGTCTTTCAATAGGAAATGGCTTTAAAAATATGAAAGTTACTTATCTAACTGAAATGTTTGCTTTTAAAAATCACTTTTAGTGATGTGATTAAAATATAAGATTAAACCAATTAAATAGTAAAAGCTGTTAGAAATAAAATTTATCCTTGAAAATTTAGGGTAATCAAAAAACAAAATATACTTATAATTAGTTGGAAGATTTAGATTGGTAATTCATAACTGCCATTTACTAGTGAGGTGATCTGAGTTTCATTTGCTTATCTGTAAATGTGAATAATACCAATTTTCAAACTAATAGTGCTGCTGTGAAGATCGAGTAAGGAATGCATAGGAAACTCTTGGTAAACTGAAAAGATACATATATATTATATGTCTATTCCAACCCAAAGAAAGGCAATGCCAAAGAATGCTTGAACTACTGAACAATTTCACTGATCTCACACGCTAGTAAAGTAATGCTCAAAATTCTCCAAGCCAGGCTTCAGCAATATGTGAACCATGAACTTCCAGATGTTCAAGCTGGTTTTAGAAAAGGCAGAGGAACCAGAGATCAAATTGCCAACATCTGCTAGATCATTGGAAAAGCAAGAGAGTTCCAGAAAAACATCTATTTCTGCTTTATCGACTATGCCAAAGCCTTTGACTGTGTGGATCACAATAAACTGTGGAAAATTCTGAAAGAGATGGGAATAGCAGACCATCTAACCTGTCTCTTGAGAAACCTATATGCAGGTCAGGAAGCAACAGTTAGAACTGGACATGGAACAACAGACTGGTTCCAAATAGGAAAGGGAGTATGTCAAGGCTGTATACTGTCACCCTGCTTATTTAACTTATATGTGGAGTACATCAGGAGAAACCCTGGCCTGGAAGAAGCACAAGCTGGAATCAGGATTGCCAGGAGAAATATTAATAATCTCAGATATGCAGATGACACCACCCTTATGGCAGAAGGTGAAGAGGAACTAAAAAGCCTCTTGATGAAAGTGAAGGGGGAGAGTGAAAAAGTTGGCTTAAAGCTCAACATTCAGAAAATGAAGATGATGGCATCTGGTCCCATCATTTCATGGGAAATAGATGGGGAAACAGTGGAAACAGTGGCTGACTTTACTTTTTTGGGCTCCAAAATCACTGCAGATGGTGATTGCAGCCATGAAATTAAAAGACACTTACTCCTTGGGAGGAGAGTTATGACCAACCTAGATAGCATACTGAAAAGCAGAGACATTACTTTGCCAACAAGGGTCCGTCTTCTTAAGGGTATGGTTTTTCCAGTGGTCATGTATGGACGGTGAAGAAAGCTGAGCACTGAAGAATTGATGCTTTTGAACTGCGGTCTTGGAGAAGACTCTTGAGAGTCCCTTAGACTAAAAGAAGATCCAATCAGTCCATCCTAAAGGAGTTCAGTCCTGGGTGTTCATTGGAAGGACTGATATTGAAGCTGAAGCTCCAGTACTTTGGCCACCTCATGCGAAGAGTTGACTCATTGGAAAAGACCCTGATGCTGGGAGGGATTGGGGGCATGAGGGGAAGGGGACGACAGAGGAGAGATGGCTGGATGGCATCACTGACTCGAGGACATGGGTTTGTGTAGACTCCGGGAGTTGGTGATGGACAGGGAGGCTTGGCGTGCTGTGATTCATGGGGTCGCGAAGATTCGGACACGACTAAGCGACTGAACTGAACTGAACTGAACTGATAGCACTTTCTAGAATTCAATCCAAAACCAGGCACGTTTGAGATCGTCAGGAGGATGGGCTCTCACTTGCTGGAGTTCAGATGTGTCATCTCTGAATCTTATTTATTTTTATAATTTTTAAAATAAGGAGAATAATATTAACAGAACTATCTCATAAGATTGTGCATGAATTAAGTGCCAGTATTTGGAAAGCAAATGGCACCATGAGTGACACAAGTTAAATCTATGAAATATTTACTATTATTATTCCTATTTGGAAGAAAAACAATTCAACTTCATAGAACTAAGAAGTGTTCTATGAATATTTAATAAATTTATGTTATATAGAGGAGAATTAATCTTGGCCCATTGACCTTGACAGAGGCCAAATATCCATACTATCTAACTGTCTACATCCCATGCTTGGTCAGGTCCTGGAAAAACTGGACCTCAATATGTATATTATTGGAAAAGGATATGGCAACCCACTCCAGTACTCTTGCCTAGAAAATTCCATGGATGGAGGAGTCTGGTGGGCTACAGTCCATGGGGTCACAAAGAGTCAGACACGACTGAGCGACTTCACAAAAGATAATTGTACAAATCTTATGTTCCATAATCCTTTATTTTGATCTACTTTGACTCCAGGTGGGTTTTCTGCAGAATGTCTCATAGATAATGCAGCAGAATCTGAGACAAGGGACAGATTATAAGTGAGTCAGTATAAAATGCAGTTTTCACACTAGAATTTTATTAGCAACCATTGACCATGCTACAGTTCAGAGCACAGATTCAGTGCTTTTTCTATGACGATGTTGCAGAATGGGATTGGAGTGCTCACTATGCACTCAGGACTCTACCACCTTTTAGTTTAAGTATAAACATACTTTACCTATTTCTCTGGCACCTGGCTAAGATTACATTCTCTCCTGATGGTAGTTAGAACCTTTTCAGGTTGAAAGGTTTGAGGGGATTTTCTTTTTCTATCAGAATGAAAAAGCTAGATCCCTTGCTTTTCTTCTGGTTAGCCTTTACACATGTACTTTCACTCTCTCATAGTTTATGAGTACTTGGATGGATCCTGTTCAAGTTTTAAAAATTCATTTTTGGACTGACATCAACAATATAAAGTTTCACATAAAAGAAATACTTGTGATGCAGTTGTAAGTTATGGAAAAAGTTTAAAATGGAAATCTCTTGTCAAATTTGGAATGTGACATTCATGAAATTTTTCTACTTTCCTTTACTGTTTCTAGTTTATAAATTCTTAGTTCACAGGCTGCAAAGCTTAAGACTATTCATGTCATATACTTCTTTTTACAATTAAATTGATTAAGTGGTACATTCACATGGTTCAAAAAATATATGTCAAGGTGTACTGTAAGAAGACTTACTCCAATCCTGTTGTCCAAATGTCTAGTTCCTACACCCTTTGCACCTAAAATTTTGATTATTAGTTTTTTCTACATCATTTCAGCACTTCTTTGTATATATAGTAAATAAAAACATATACTTATTCTTGTCTCTTTTTTTAAACAAAAGAATACAACTCTGCACCTCGCTTGACTCAGTAACAACATATGATATCTAGAAAGCTTCCTCATTCTTTCCATTTTTACAGCTACATGGTATTACGATTTAGAGATAGGGTAATCCCTACAGATAAATTTGTATTTTCAGAGTAGTTTTAGATTTACAGGAAAGTTGCAAGAATATCACAGAGTTCCCATATAGCTTATACACAGTTTCCCTCATTGTTAATATTGGTATGGTGCATTTGGCACAACTAATGAGCAAATATTGATATATTATTATTCAAGTTCACTCTTTGGACTTCTTTAGTTTTTATTCAAGTCTTTTTTTTTTTTTTTCTGTTCCAGGATTCCCTCCAGACACATTACATTTACTCATCTCATCTTCTGAGATTGCACAATTTCTCAGAGGTTCCTTGCTATTAAAGGCTTGCACAGTTTCAAGAAGTACTGATCAGGTATTTTGTAGTGTGTACTTAAATTTGGTATAAATTTGATACTTCTGTCATGATCAGATAAGGAATAAAGGTTTTGGAGAGGAAGACTACAGAGCCATTTTCTTCACACTATATCAAGTGGTAAAGAATCTGTATACAAATGCAGATGTAGGAAACGCGGGTTTGATCCCTGGGTCAGGTAGATTTCTAGGAAGAGGAAATGGCAACCCACTCCAGTATTCTTGGCTGGAGAATCCCATGGACAGGGGAGCAAGGTGAGCTACCATCCATGGGGTTGCAAGGAATTGGACATGACTGAGTGACTGGGCATGCACACACCTTACTATGCATGTTTTGCCACCCACATCACATTACTATTTAACATGGCTCATCACTAATAACGTTAGTATTTGGACCTGCAGAGGTTGTATCTGTCAGGCTTCCCTATATAAAGTTACTATTTTCCCTCCTTTCCATACTGTCCTCTTTGAAATGAGCTGTGCAGAACATTCTTAAGAAATGGGAAAAGGCGTTCAACTTCTTGAGGATGCAGTGATGTGCTTAGTTGTTCAGTCCTTTCTGTGACTTTGCGACCTCATGGACTGTAACCCGCCAGACTCCTCTGTCCATGGGGATTTTCCAGGCAAGAATACTGGAGTGGGTGGCCATGCCTTCCTCCAGAGGAGGTATCTATAAAAATTACTGGGACTTCCACATGGGAGATTTGTCTATTTTGCCCCAGTTAATTATTTGCTGTTGTTCAGTCACGAAGTCATGCTCAACTCTTTGCAACCCCATGAATTGCAGTACAACAGGCTTCTCTGTCCTCATTATCTTCTGGAGTTTGTTCAAACTCATGTCCATGGAGAAAGTGATGGCATCCAACCATCTCATCCTCTGTCATCCCCTTCTTTTCTTGCCCTCAATCTTTCCCAGCATCAGGGTTTTACCAATGAGTCAGCTTTTCCCATCAGGTGGACAAACTATTGGAGCTTCAGCATCACTCCTTCCAATGAATATTCACGACTGATTTCCTTTAGGATTGACTGGTTTGAACTCCTTGTTCTCCAAGGACTCTCAAGAGTCTTCTCCAGCACCAATTTTTCAGCACTCAGCCTTCTTTATACCCTTTAATATCCATACACAACTACTGGAAAAACCATAGCTTTAACTTTACGGACCTTTGTTGGCAAAGTGATGTCTCTGCTTTTTAATATACTGTCCAGGTTTGTCATAGCTATTCTTCCAAGGAGCAAGCATCTTTTAATTTCATGGCTGCAGTCACCATCCGCAGTGATTTTGGAGGCCAAGAAAACGAAATCTGACACTGTTTCTACATTTTCCCCATCTATTTGCCGTGAAGCAATGGACAGGATGTCATGATCTTCACTTTTTGAATGCTGAGTTTTAAGCCAGGTTTTCACTCTCCTCTTTCATCTTCATTAAGAGGTTCTTTAGCTGCTCTCTACTTTCTGTCATTAAAAGTGGTATCATCTACATATCTGAGTTTGTTGATATCTCTCCCTGCAATCTTGATTCCACCTTGGGATTCATCCATCCTGGCATTCCGCATGATGTACTCTGCATTTCAGTTCAGTTCAGTCACTCAGTTGTGTCTGACTCTTTGTGACCAAATGGATTGCAGCACACCAGGCTTCCCTATCCTTCACCAACTCCCAGAGTTTACTCAAACTAATGTCCACCAAGTCAGTGATGCAATCCAACTATCTCATCCTGTCATCCTCTTCTCTTTCCACCTTCAATCTTTCCCAGTATCAGGGTCTTTTTCAAAGAGTTAGTTCTTCACATCAGGTGACCAAAGTATTGTAGTTTCAGCTATAGTATGAGCCATTACAATGAATATTCTGGACTGATTTCCTTTAGGATTGACTGGTTGGATTTCCTTGCTGTCCAAGGGACTCTCAAGAGCCTTTTCCAATACCACAGTTCAAAAGAATCAATTCTTTGGCACTCAGCTTTCTTTACAGTCCAACTCTCACATCCATACATGACTACTAGAAAAACCATAGCTTTGACTAGATGGACTTTTGTTGGCAAAGTAATGTCTCTGCCTTTTAATATGCTGTCTAGGTTGGTCATAACTCTTCTTCCAAGGAGTAAGTGTCTTTTGATTTCATGGCTGCAATCACCATCTGCAGTGACTTTAGACCTCCCCAAAATAAAGTCTCTCATTGTTTCCCCATCTATTTCCCATGAAGTGATGGGACCAGATGCCATGATCTTCATTTTCTGAATGTTGAGCTTTAAGCCAACTTTTTCACTCTCCTCTTTCACTTTCATCAAGAGGCTCTTTAGTTCTTTGGTTTCTGCCATAAGAGATGGGAATACCAGACCACCTGACCTGCCTCTTGAGAAACCTGTATGTCAGGAAGCAACAGTTAGAACTGGACATGGAAAAAAAGACTGGATCCAGATAGGAAAAGGAGTATGTCAAGGCTGTATATTGTCACTCTGCTATTTAACTTATATGCAGAGTACATCATGAGAAACGCTGGGCTGGATGAAGCACAAGCTGGAATCAAGATTGCCGGGAGAAATATCAATAACCTCAGATATGCAGATGACACCACCCTTATGGCAGAAAGTGAAGAGGAACTCAAAAGCCTCTTGATGAAAGTGAAAGAGAGTGAAAAAGTTGGCTTAAAACTCAACGTTCAGAAAACGAAGATCATGGCATCTGGTCCCATCACTTCATGGGAAATTGACGGGGAAACAGTGGAAACAGTGTCAGACTTTATTTTTGGGGCTCCAAAATTACTGCAGATGTTAATTGCAGCCATGAAATTAAAAGATGCTTACTCCTTGGAAGAATAGTTATGACCAACCTAGATAGCAGATTCAAAAGCAGAGACATTACTTAGCCAGCAAAGGTCCGTCTAGTCAAGGCTATGGTTTTTCCAGTAGTAATGTATGGATGTGAGAGTTGGACTGTGAAGAAAGCTGAGCGCCAAAGAACTGATGCTTTTGAACTGTAGAGAAGACTCTTGAGAGTCCCTTGGACTGCAAGGAGATCCAACCAGTCCATTCTAAAAGAGATCAGTCCTGGGTGTACTCTGGAAGGACTGATGCTAAAGCTGAAACTCCAGTACTTAGGCCACCTCATGCAAAGAGTTGACTCACTGGAAAAGACTCTGATGCTGGGAGGGACTGGGAGCAGGAGGAGAAGGGGACAACAGAGGATGAGATGGCTGGATGGCATCACTGACTCGATGGACGTGAGTTTGAGTGAACTCCAGAAGTTGGTGATGGACAGGGAGGCCTGGTGTGCCACAAAGAGTTGGACACACCTGAGCTACTGAACTGAACTGAACTGATAAGGATGGTGTCATCTACATATCTGAGGTTATTGATATTTCTCCTGTCAATCTTGATTCCAGCTTGTGCTTCATCCAGCCCAGCATTTTGCATGTTGTACTCTGCATATAAGTTAAATAAGCAGGGTGCCAGTATACAGCCTTGACATACTCCTTTCCCAATTTGGATCCAGTCTGTTGTTCCATGTCCAGTTCTAACTGTTGCTTCTTGACCTGCATACAGATTTCTCAGGAGGCAGGTCAGGTGTTCTGGTATTCCCATCTCTTTAAGAATTTTCCATAGTCTGTTGTGATCCCCACAATCAAAATCTTCAGTGTAGTCAATAAAGTAGAAATAGATGTTTTTCTGGAACTCTCTTGCTTTTTCAATGATCTAGCAGATGTTGGCAATTTGATCTCTGGTTCCTCTGCCTTTTCTAAATCCAGCTTGTACATCTGGAAGTTCTTGATTCAGGTACTGTTGAACCTAGTGATAAGGATTTTGAGCATAATCTTGCTGGCACATGACATGAGTACAATTGTATAATAATTTGAACATTCTTTGGCATTCCCTTTCCTTGTGATTGGAATGAAAACTGACCTTTTCCAGTCCTGTGGCCACTGCTTTTTCTAAGTTTACTGGCATACTGAGTATAGCACATTAACAGCATCATCTTTTAGGATTTCAAA
This sequence comes from Budorcas taxicolor, assembly GCF_023091745.1. Taxonomy (NCBI): domain Eukaryota; kingdom Metazoa; phylum Chordata; class Mammalia; order Artiodactyla; family Bovidae; genus Budorcas; species Budorcas taxicolor. Next base: position 28,002,285 of record NC_068914.1, read on the forward strand.
TAGTTCAGCTGGAACTCCATCACCTCCACTAACTTTGTTTGTAGTAATGCTTCCTAAGACCCACTTGACTTCACACTACAGAATGTCTAGCTCTAGTGAGTGATTACACGATCATGGTTGTCTGGGTCACTAAGAGCTTTTTTGTAGAGTTCTGCTGTGTATTCTTGCCACCTTTTCTTAATCCTTTCTGCTTCTGCTAGGTCCTTGCCATTTTTGTCCTTTATTGTGCCTATCTTTGCATGAAAGATTCCCTTGGTATCTCCAATTTTCTTAAAGAGATCTCTAGTCTTTCCCATTCTGCTTTTTTCCTCTATTTCTTTGCATTGTTGACTTAAGAAGGCTTTCTTAACTCTCCTTGCTGTTCTCTGGAACTCTGCATTCAATTTGGAATATCTTTCCCTTTCTCCTTTGCCTTTTGCTTCTCTTCTTTTCTCAGCTATTTGTAAGGACTCCTCAGACAACCACTTTGCCTTACTGCATTTCTTTTGGTTTAGCATTACATTGTTTTTGGTCAGCACCTCCGGTACAATGTTATGAACCTCCGTTCATAGTTCTTCAGTGACTCTCTATCAGATGTAGTCCTTTGTTTCTATTTGTCACTTCCACTGTATAATCATAAGGGATTCATTTAGGTCCTACCCGAATGGCCTAGTGGTTTTCCCTATTTTCTTCAATTTAAGCCTAAATTTTGCAATAAGGAGCTGATAATCTAGACACAGTCAGCTCCAGATTTTGTTTTTGCTGACTGTATAGAGGTTTTCTGTCTTAGGATGCATAGAATGTAATCAATCTGATTTCAGTACTTTCCATCTGGTGATGTCCATGTGTAGAGTTGTATCTTGTGTTGTTGGAAGAGAGTATTTGCTGTGAACAGTATGTTCTCTTGGCAAAACTGTTAGTCTTTGCCCTGATTCATTTTGTACTCCAAGGCCAAACTTGCCTGTTATTCCAGGTAACTCCTGGTTTCCTACTTTTGTATTCCAGTCCCCTGTGATGAAAAGGACATCTTTTGTGTGTGTTAGATCTAGGAGGTCTTGTAGGTCTTCATAAATAACAGTTCAACTTTAGCTTCTTCAGCATTACTGGTTGCAGCACAGATTTGGATTACTGTGTGGCTGAATGGTTTGCCTTGGAAACGAACTGAGATCATCCTGTCATTTTTGAGATTGCACCCAACTACTGCATTTTAAACTCTTTTGTTACCTATGAGGCCTATTCCATCCTTTCTAAGGAATTCTTGCCCACAGTAGTAGATATAATGGTCATCTGAATTAAATTTGCCCATCCCATCTATTTTCATTCACTAATTCCTAAAATGTCCATGTTCACTCTTGCCATCTCCTGTTTGACCACATCCAATTTACCTTGATTCATGGATTTAACATTCCAGGTTACTATGCAATGTTTTTCTTTACAGCACTGGATTTCACTTTTACCCCTAGATACAAACACTACTGGGCATCCTTTTGGCTATGTCCCAGCCTCTTCATTCTTTCTGTAGCTATTTCTCTGCTCTTCCCCAGTAGTATACTGGACACCCACCAACCTGGGAGGTTCATCTTTCAGTGTTATATGTTTTTGCCTTTTCATACTGCTCATGGGGTTCTCAAGGCAAGAATACTCAAGTGGTCTGTCATTCCCTTCTCCAGTGGACCATGTTTTGTCAGGCCCTAACTAGCAGGGACATGCCCTTCAGCTGCTCAAGGTAGCTGGATTACATGCATGGTGCCCTGGCTATCCTGCTGTCCCACTGTTAGTCCTCCTTGAGCGTTTAAACCATCACTGGCCATCCAGTGTCAGTCAATGTGCAGTCAGGGGATCGAGGCAAAGGCGACACTGGAATGGCTGGTAAGTGGGTCAGAGGAAGGCTGGAGCCAATGTTGAAGGATTCCCAGGAGCAGAGGGCAGCCCAGCTTCATGGCTGCCACTGGTCACTTGGAGTCAACCTGCTGCCCAGCAGCCACTGTCCACCATGGAGCTGATGCACCGCCCAGGAGCCGCTGTCTACCAGTGGAGCTGATATGCCACCCAGGAGCTGCTGTCTGCTGTGGAGCCACTGTCTACTCTGGAGCCAATCAGCCACCTTGGAGTGAACAGTACCCACGCCTCTCCACTGCTGGTGGTCATCCTGGGGCCAATCTGTTACTACCCTACTCCCGTCTCCGTCTCTGGGGTGATCTTTGTGAAGCCACTTCCCAGGCCACCAACACCACTTCAGGTTGCCAAAGCCATGTTATCCCATGGCCATTTGCAGGTAGTTAATTATTTATTCAAGCATTAATTCATTTATTCAAATTATTTATTCAATCATTAATTTTCATCAGCATGGATTCATGGAAGTTAATTTCATATTTGGATTATAATTCAATACTATGCCATCTTGTTCAATTTGTTCTGTGGATACTGGGAGCTTTTTCAGTTGGCTTCTCTATTCTTTTGGCATACTCCCATCATTCTTATTTTTAAGTACTTTTTTCTGGCCACTACAAGATGCCCCATGCTCACCTTTTATGCTCCCTGCTCTAGGTCTACAATCAGCCATTTTTCTAAGAAGCCCTGGTTCCTTTCATCTGAGAATGAAATTATAAACCAAGGCCTGAGTCCTGAGTGCTATGCTCACTGCTATTGGATATCATTGCTTTTTGGCCCTCTTTGTGAATAGAGCTGATAAGTTTATGAATATATGTTTACACTGAACTCTACAACTATTCATTTGTATATTTCTTACGTTAAACAAGAGTTCACACTGATATTTTCAGTTGATGTTTCTAATTTTTTGCTGTTTCAAATATTACTGCAACTAATGACTCTACATATATGTCAGGTTATATGTGTGCCAGTGAATATGCAGGATAAGTTCCCAAAAGTTGAATTGCTGAGAAGAGACAATACATTTGTCAAAGAGATAATAAATCTGTAAATTTGATAGACAGCTGCTAACCTACATTCCACAATGGGGCTTTTATTTCCATCAGCAACACAAGAGAGTACTTGTTTTCTTACAGCTTTGACAGTTGAAAATGCCACCAAAGTTTTACAGTTTTATCAATTTGATATATGACAAATATTTTAATTAACATTTTTCTTATCTTTAAGATTGAGCTTTTCATTTATTTAAGAATCATTTGTATTTATTTAGTCATAGCCTTGGTATACTCTTCTATTGCACTATTGGTGTTTTTCTTCTTGCTTTTGTATGCTCTTTTTTATATTATAGAATTTGTTTGTTGGTGTCTGAGATGCAATGTTTTCCCCAGGTTCTAATGTTTATTTTTATTTTGGTATTTTTCCATTGCAGACTTTTGACTTTTATAAATGAAATTTATATCAAATATGTATCAAATTTTATCTTTATGGCTTCAGAATTTTGAAGTATAAAGATCTTCCCCATCCAAGGTTGTAAATAAATTAAACCATGTTTTTCTCTAATATTTTTAAGGCTTAACTTAATTTAAAATTAAGCATTTGATCCATTTGGAATATATTCTGGTTTATATCAACAGACAGACACAGGTTTGAATCAATTTCATTTTACTTTTTTCTTGATGGATACCCAGTTGTCCCAGTATTATTTATTGAATAATTTATCTTTTCATCACAGATTTGAAATGCCATTTTACTGAATTCTAATGATTAGTTAAATTGCTGTTCCTTTGGTCTGTCTGTCAAGTGATTCACCATTGTGTTCAAATACTTGAGGTTTTCTGTTAATAAACTACAGAATTACTACTACTAGTACTACTACTACTAAGATATGCTATAGCTTATTACATTTTCTGAAGACAGTTTTTCTGGCAATTTGTCTTATTTTCCATATTTTGTTAGAATCATCTTGCCTAGAAACACACCCCTAGACAAAAATATTAACAAAATACTGTTGGCATTTTTTATTGGAATATTAATGCTATAGATTAACTTGATAAGACTTCACATCTTTATGATGTTGAGTCTTTCAAAGAATGTTGTAAGTTTTTCCGAATGTTAAAAACCTCCTGTGTGACTTTAAAAATGCCCTGAAGTTTTCTTCATATAGGGCCTGCACATTGCTTTTTTAAAGTTTATTCCTGCTTAGTCTTTTATCGTTGTTGTTGTTGTTAGAGCACATATTTTTCTTTCACTAAATCTTTTATACATAAATATTATGTTTTTATACACAAATATTTATGTACAAATATTTTTATACCTAAATATTTTTTAACACTATCATACAGTAAAATTCACTGTTCCTTTTGGTGTACAGTTCTAGAAAGTTAAACGACTGGATAGCCCATCACTACCATCAGGATACAGAAAAGGTACATCACCTCCAAAAACTCCCTCATGCTGTCTTTTGATGTCCTCTCATCACCTCAACCTCTGGCAAACACTGATTTGTTCTCCACTGCTGTTTGTTTCCGGAGAAGGCAATGGCACCCCACTCCAGTACTCTTGCCTGGAAAATCCCATGGATGGAGGAGCCTGGTAGGCTGCAGTCCATGGGGTCGCTAAGAGTCGGACATGACTGAGTAACTTCACTTTCACTTTTCACTTTCATGCGTTGGAGAAGGAAATGGCAACCCACTCCAGTGTTCTTGCCTGGAGAATCCCAGGGATGGGGGAGCCTGGTGGGCTGCCCTCTACGGGGTTGCACAGAGTCAGACACGACTGAAGTGACTTAGCAGCTTAGCAGCTGTTCGTTTCCAAGGCAAACCATTCAATATCATGGTAATCCAAGTCTATGCGCCAACCAGTAACGCTGAAGAAGCTGAAGTTGAACGGTTCTATGAAGACCTACAAGACCTTTTAGAACTAACACTGGAAAAAGATGTTGCTGGGAGCCAGCGCAGGAGATCCCACCCATGACAAGGTCATGCAGGACTCGAGGGACTCCCTGGGCCATCCCACCCAAGACAAGGTCATGTGGAAGAGTCCTGATAAGCAAGGCCTCAGGACTCGACGGACCCCCTGGACCTGCTCGAGCATCTACCCCCAAACCAGAATCTGTCTGTCTTACTATTTTATGTCTTTCACCAGCTCTTCTGACATTAGCAGGGGGCTGTACCCCGACCACCCTTCTCTGGTATGAGTTAACTTAGGGCTTTAGTTAATAAATCTCCTGGGCATGAAAGGAGTGTTTCAAACTCTGTTAGCATTCTAGCTTACTTGGCAGGTTTATCCAGACTCTTGCAACATTGTTGAGCCTATGCTTGCTGCCAAGTTCTCACATCCCTTATCCATTTTGTTCCTAGGAGTGCATATAGTTAAGATATAGAAATAACAAGCAGTAGCTTTAGCATTAGCAACATTAGACATTGAGTTAATAAGTTCTTTCTTTGCTGTAACCCACTGAATCTTTGCTCCATAAAAATGTAACTCTGTACTTTAAGGGTGACGCAGGCTAAGAATTTAAGAAGAAACTCTTTAAGGGAAGATTATTGTTCTGGCTGACCAACATTTATCAAAAAGAGGTCATGAAATATCAACAAGCCTCCAGAACAGAAGATGATGTACAAAAAATAAGACTCTTATAAGAAGGAACCTGATACTGATAAAAGTTATTACTGATGGAATGTTGACTCTGCATTTTTCACATTGCTGTATGTACAACTCAAGAGTATAAAGGCTCCGAGGAAAATAAAGTAAAAAGGGCCTCGCTCACTGAAGTTTGGTCACCCCGTGTCATTCTTTCCTTATCTCTATCTCTATCTTTCTTCATTCGCCGACGTCGCCAATACTCAGGATATCCCTGGACTCAGCTGAGGCTAAACCCCGACAAGATGTCCTTTTCATTATAGGGGACTGGAATGCAAAAGTAGGAAGTCAAGAAACACCTGGAGTAACAGGCAAATTTGGCCTTGGAATGCGGAAGGAAGCAGGGCAAGGACTAATAGAGTTTTGCCAAAAAAATGCACTGGTCATAGCAAACACCCTCTTCCAACAACACAAGAGAAGTCTCTACACATGGACATCACCAGATGGTCAACACCAAAATCAGACTGATTATATTCTATGCAGCCAAAGATGGAGATGCTCTATACAGTCAATAAAAACAAGACCAGGAGCTGACTGTGGCTCAGATCATGAACTCCTTATTACCAAATTCAGACTCAAATTGAAGAAAATAGGGAAAACTGGAAGACCATTCAGGTATGACCTAAATCAAATCCCTTATGGTTATACAGTGGAATTGAGAAATATATTTAAGGGACGAGATCTGATAGATAGACTGCCTGATGAACTATGGAATGAGGTTCGTGACACTGTACAGGAGACAGGAATCAAGACCATCCCCATGGAAAAGAAACGCAAAAAAGCAAAACTGCTGTCTGAGGAGGCCTTAGAAATAGCTGTGAAAAGAAGAGAAGTGAAAAGCAAAGGAGAACAGGAAAGATATAAGCATCTGAATGCAGAGTTCCAAAGAATAGCAAGAAGAGATAAGAAAGCCTTCTTCAGTGATCAATGCAAAGAAATAGAGGAAAACAACAGAATGGGAAAGACTAGAGATTTCTTCAAGAAAATTAGAGATACCAAGGGAACATTTCATGCAAAGATGGGCTGGATCAAGGACAGAAATGGTATGGACCTAACAGAAGCAGAAGATATTAAGAAGACGTGGCAAGAATACACAGAAGAACTGTACAAAAAAGATCTTCACGAACCAGATAATCACGATGGTGTGAATACTCATCTAGAGCCAGACATCCTGGAATGTGAAGTGAAGTGGGCCTTAGAAAGCATCACTATGAACAAAGCAAGTGGAGGTGATGGAATTGCAGTTGAGCTATTTCAAATCCTGGAAGATGATGCTGTGAAAGTGCTGCACTCAATATGCCAGCAAATTTGGAAAACTCAGAAGTGGCCACAGGACTGGAAAAGGTCAGTTTTCATTCCAATCCCAAAGAAAGGCAATGCCAAAGAATGCTCAAATTACCACACAATTGCACTCATCTCACATGCTACTAAAGTAATGCTCAAAATTCTCCAAGCCAGGCTTCAGCAATACATGAATGGTGAACTTCCTGATGTTCAAGCTGGTTTTAGAAAAGGCAGAGGAACCAGAGATCAAACTGCCAACATCTGCTGGATCATGGAAAAAGCAAGAGAGTTCCAGAAAAACATCTATTTCTGCTTTACTGACTATGCCGAAGCCTTTGATTGTGTGGATCACAACGTTCAGTTCAGTTCAGTTCAGTCACTCAGTCGTGTCCGACTCTTTGCCCCCCCATGAACTGCAGCACGCCAGGCCTCCCTGTCCATCACCAACTCCTGGAGTTCACTCAGACTCACGTCCATTGAGTCAGTGATGCCATCCAGCCATCTCATCCTCAGTCGCCCCCTTCTTCTCCTGCCCCCAATCACTCCCAGCATCAGAGTCTTTTCCAATGAGTCAACTCTTCGCATGAGGTGGCCAAAGTACTGGAGTTTCAGCTTTAGCATCATTCCTTCCAAAGAAATCCCAGGGCTGATCTCCTTCAGAATGGACTGGCTGGATCTCCTTGCAGTCCAAGGGACTCTCAAGAGTCTTCTCCAACTCCACAGTTCAAAAGCATCAATACTTCAGTGCTCAGCCTTCTTCACAGTCCAACACTGGAAAAACCATAGCCTTGACTAGACGGACCTGAGTCAGCAAAGTAATGCCTCTGTTTTTGAATATGCTATCTAGGCTGGTCATAACTTGTCTTCCAAGGAGTAAACGTCTTTTAATTTCATGGCTGCGCTCACCATCTGCAGTGATTTTGGAGCCCCAAAAAATAAAGTCTGACACTGTTTCCACTGTTTCTCCATCTACTTCCCATGGAGTGATGGGACCGGATGCCAATAAACTGTGGAAAATTTTGAGAGAGATGGGAATACCAGACCACCTAACCTGCCTCTTGAGAAATCTGTATGCAGGTCAGGAAGCAACACTTAGAACCGGACATGGAACGACAGACTGGTTCCAAATAGGAAAAGGAGTACATCAAGGCTGCATATTGTCACCCTGCTTATCTAACTTATATGCAGAGTACATCAGGAGAAATGCTGGACTGGAAGAAACACAAGCTGGAATCAAGATTGCCAGGAGAAATATCAATCACCTCAGATATGCAGATTACACCACCCTTATGGAAGAAAGTGAAGAGGAACTGAAAAACCTTTTGATGGAAGTGAAAGAGGAGAGTGAAAAAGTTGGCGTAAAGCTCAACATTCAGAAAATGAAGATCATGGCATCTGGTCCCATCACTTCATGGGAAATAGATGGGGAAACAGTGTCAGACTTTATTTTTGGGGGCTCCAAAATCACTGCAAATGGTGACTGCAGCCATGAAATTAAAAGATGCTTACTCCTTGGAAGAATAGTTATGACCAACCTAGATAGCATATTGAAAAGCAGAGACATTACTTTGCTGACTAAGGTCCATCTAGTCAAGGCTATGGTTTTCCCATTGTCATGTATGGATGTGAGAGTTGGACTGTGAAGAAGGCTGAGTGCCGAAGAATTGATGCTTTTGAACTGTGGTGTTGGAGAAGACTCTTGAGAGTCCCTTGGACTGCAAGGAGATCCAACCAGTCCATTCTGAAGGAGATCAGCCCTGGGATTTCTCTGGAAGGAATGATGCTAAAGCTGAAACTCCAGTACTTTGGCCACCTCATGCGAAGAGTTGACTCACTGGAAAAGACTCTGATGCTGGGAGTGATTGGGGGCAGGAGAAGAAGGGGATGACCGAGGATGAGATGGCTGGATAGCATCACTGACTCAATGGACGTGAGTCTGATTGAACTCCAGGAGTTGGTGATGGACAGGGAGGCCTGGCGTGCTGCGATTCATGGGGTCGCAAAGTGTTGGACACGACTGAGCGACTGAACTGATCTGGTGTCATTGTGACTTGTTGAGAATTTCCCATAGATGTAATCATACAGAATACCATCTTTAAGACTGACTTCTTTAACTCAGTATGATCCTATTGAGACTCATTCTAATTATTGTATCATGGCTCAAGTACTTTTACTGCTGTGTAGTGTTCCATTGCATGGATATACCACAGTTTTTTACCTGTTTATCCACTGATAGACATTTGAATTCATTTTTATTTTTGAGCACTTACGAACATAGCTGCTAGACAACATGCATGTGCAGGTTTTTCTGTGAATATATGATTTTCTTTCTTTAGAGTAATGAATGTTTCTTTAGAGAGGGATGAATGGGATATAATTTTCTAACAAACTGCCAACTATTGTACAGAGTGGCTGTGTCATTTTTTATCTCCACAAACAAAGAACAAGAGTTCTAGATGCTCTGAATCCTTGTCTGCACTTGATATTGTCAGTCCATTCTAACAGATGTGTAATGGTATCATAGTGGTTTTATTACATTTCCCTAATGACTAATGATGTTGAGCTTCTTTTCAGGAGTTTATTTGCTATCTTTATATATCTTCTTTGGTGAAGCATCTGTTCAGATTCTTTGCCCCCTTTTTTTAAAAAAAGGTCAACTTTATTTTGTAAAAGATTTGCATTTATTGAAAATTACAAAAATAATATTGAGAATTCTTGCCAACCCTCCACATAGTTTCTTTTATTTTGAATATCAAACATTATCATGGTACATTTATTACTACTAATAAACCAAATTTAAACATTACAATGAGCTTCCTTGGTGGCTCAGACAGTAAAGCGTCTGCCTACAATGAGGGAGACCTGGGTTCAATCCCTGGGTCGGGAAGATCTCCTGGAGAAGGAAATGGCAACCCACTCCAGTATTCTTGCCTGGAAAATCCCATGGATGGAAGAACCTGGTAGGCTACAGTCCATGGGGTCGCAAAGAGTTGGACATGACTGAGCAACTTCACATACAAATATTAAAATGAACTAAAGCCCTTATTTTATTAATTTCCATAATTTTTACTTAATATTCCAGGACATAATCCAGGACACCAATTACATTTGGTTGTCATGCCCCTTAGGTCCCCCTAGATTGATAGTTTCTCTGACTTTTCTTGTTTGTAATAACCTTGTCAGCTTGGAGAGGACCAGTCAAATATTTTGTACAATGTTCCTCAATTTAGTTTGCCTGATGGTTAAACAGAAGTTATGGGTTTTTCATGGCTTTGTCCATTTCTAACAGGATTTTTTAACTTATTGCTGTGTTTTGACAGTTCTTTATGCATTACAGATACAAGCTCTTTTTCAGATATGTGATTTGCAAATATATTTTTCCCTGTCTACAACTTTTCATTCTTTTAACAATGACTTTCATAAAACAAAAGTTTTAAAATCTTATGAAGTCCAATTTATAAATTTTTCTTTCACAGGTACTGTTTTGGGGTTCACATCTAAGAACTTCTCAATAACCCAAGGTTATAAAGATTTTCTCATGTTTTATTCTAAAAGATTTATAGTTTTATATTTCAAGTTTGTAACAATTAGAGTTAACTTGCATCAAGTGAAAAGTTTAGGCTGAAGTGCACTCTTTTCAATATAGATGAGTAGTTGTTTCAATACATTTATTGAAAAGGAGACTTGGTTCCACTGAATTGCTTTTGCATAGTTATCAAAAAGTCAGATGATCATTTTTCTATTTCTGAATTCTGTCTTCTGTTTCACTGATACATGTGTTTATCCCTTCACTAATTCCACACTGACTTTATTACTATAACTATATAGTAATTCTTAAACTGAGTGTTAAGCCTTATGCAACTTTACTCTTATTTTTAAAAAAAAAATTTAGTTGTTTTAGCTCCTTGGCCTTTCCATATAAATTTTAAAATCAGTGAGTATGTCTAGAAAAAATCCTGCTGGTATTTGGATTGATACTGCCTTAAATCTATGTATCAATTTGGGAAGACATCTTTATCATGTGGAGATCTCTAATCCAAGAACACAGTATGTTTTTTCATTTGTTTAGGTTTTAATTTTATCATCATTTTGTAGTTTTTGGCATATAGATTGTGCACATTTTGTTATATTTATACTTCTGTATCCATACTTCTATCATTTTTTGAGTTGTTATAAATGAAATTGTTTGTTAAAAGTTTGGTAGTATATTGAAATACAACTGACTTTTGTGTTTTGACCTTCTTCCTGCAACATTGCTAAATTCATTACTTCTAGGAATTTTTTTATTCTGTGGAATTTGCTATATAATCATTTCATCTGACAAGAGGGACTGTATAATTCCCTCCTTTCCAGTCTGCCTGTATTTTATTTCCTTTTCTCACTATACTGCACTTATTGCTAAGACTCCAATTCTTATGTTGAATAGGAGGTAAAACCAGACATTCTTACCTTGATCCTGATCTTACGAGGAAAGAATTTTGCTTTTCACCACTAAGTATGATGGTGGCTTTTCTGTAGATGTCTTTTATAAGGTTGACAAAAATCTCATCTTTTCTTAACTTTCTGACGTTAAAAACATGAATGGATGTTGTACTTAGTCAAATACTATCTTTGCATCCATTTACATGATCATGTGCTCTTTTCTTCTTTCAATTTTTTACATGAATCAGATTTTCAACACTGAACCATTCAGCATTGAATTTCTGGTATAAACCCCAACTGGTCATCTATATTATTTTTTTTATGAATTGCCTGATTAATTCTGACAATATTTTGTTGAGATGCTTTTATGTTCATTAGGGACATTGCTCTGTAATTTCTTCTCCTCTTTTTACTCCTACTTCCCCCCACCTTTCCTCAACTTTTTCTTCTTTTCCCTTTCCCCTCACCCCTCCTTTTCTTTGTCAGCTTTGGTATGAAGATAATTTTAGCCTCACAAAATGAGTTACAAAGAGTCCTCTCCTCTGTTATTCCTGGAAGATGTCATATATAATTGGTGGTATTTCTTCATTAAATGTTTAACAGAATTTTCCAGTAGAAACATCTGGGCCTGAAGAATTTTTTCTGATAGTTCTTGGCAACAAATTCAATTTTTTCAATAGTTATGGGACTATCAAGATATCTACTTCATCTTGGTGAAATTTTTTAGTTTGAGGTTTTTGAAAACTGGTCAGTTACTTTTGTTTTCTAATGTACATATAATTAACATTCTCTTATTATTCTGTTAATGTCTGCACAATCTTTAGTGATATCCTTTTTTATACTTGATAATAATAACCTTGATAATAACAATAACTTCCATCTTTTTCTTAGTCAGTTTTGCTTCATGTTTATCGATTTTGATCTTATCAAAGATCCAGACTTTTGTTTCACTGATTTTCTCTATTGGTTTTCCATTTTCAATTTCATTGACTTTTGTTTATTATTTATTTCTTTTCTGCTTGATCCATGCTCTATTCATTTACTTAAAAATCTTTTCTAATATCTGTTGAGACTTGCTCTTTGACTCATGGACTATTAAGAATTGTGCTGTTCAATATCCAAGTGTTCGGAGATTTCCCTTACATATTTCTGTTGTTAATTGTTAAATTCCATGATGGTCAGAAAATATATTTGCATGGTTTCAATTAAACTTAAAGTTGTTACATGATCCAGGATATGGGTCCTCCTTGATGAATGTGCCATACACACTTGAAAGCATGACTATTCTGTTGTTTTGGGGTATATTGTTCTGTAATTGGCAATTAGATCCAGACAGCTGATGTTTTTCTTTTGGTTTACCTTATTTGTGGCCTAGTTAGCCTCTTGAATTTACAGGTCTATGTCTTCTGATAAATTTGGGATGTTTTAAACTACTGCTTTTTCAAATGCTTGTTTAGCAGTGTACTCTTTCTCCTATCCTTTTGGGACTCTGAATGATATGTATATTAGAACTTCTGTTGTCCATAGGTCCTTGAGGTTTTGTTCATTTGTTTACCAATCTTTTAAAATCTGTTCTCTGTATTGCACAGATTGGATAATTTCTATTGCTCTTCCATCTTTAAGTTCACTGATTTTTCCTTTGTCTCCATTCTGTTATTGATTCCATTCAGTGAGATTTTAATTTTGGTCATTGTACAATTTGGTTCTAAAATTTTGTTTCTTGATTATACCTTCTGTTTCTTTCATGATTCTTTATATTTTAACGTTTGTTTCAACAATGTTCACAACAGGTCTTTTAAGCTCTTGTAGCTGTTTTGAAGTCTTTGGCATCTAATTTCAATATCCATTTCATCTTTTTTTTTTAATCTTGTCATTTTATTTTTATTTATTTATTTTTTTGGTGCTCTTTATTTTTTATTTTTATTTATTTTTTTACTTTACAATACTGTATTGGTTTTGCCATACATTGACATGAATCTGCCAAGGGTGTACATGAGTTCCCAATCCTGAACCCCCCTCCCACCACCCTCCCCATATCATCTCTCTGGGTCATCCCAGTGCACCAGCCCATTTCATCTTATTGTTGGTATCTAGTTATTAATATTTTCCATGCAGGATGAGATCCACACAGTTCTTTGTCTGCCTAGCAATTTTGACAATAGTATTGAAAGAATGTTTCGAGACCTGTAGTACTCAAAGATTCCACAAATATTTGTGTCATGAGGGAAAAAAACAGCCAAACTCTGTTCTTGTGATGATTTACTAAGAATTCTTTTTTGGAAGATTATAGTTCAACAACTGACACTGAAACAATGTTATATTATTTATCAGGGCTCTTAATAAAATAGTACTGCAAAAGACTGAATTCTCAAAACTACCTAAGACCTCAGTTTCTGTTTTAGTTTTATATTAGATACAGAATAATCTGAAACCAGTCAGTTAATATCATACAATATTTCTCACTGTCAAGTATAATTATTTTTTTCTCCTATTGGACATTATTAGTGTTTAACACGGCACCACATACCTAAGTAAAGAAAAAATGAAATTCTCCTATTTGCAGAGAAGGAAAATACGGATTTCTCTTCCTCACATACAAAAACTACCAATGCTTCCCTTGTTAAGAGTGATGAGAAGCAGGAAGAATACATAAGGTATGAGTGACTCCTCAATTAATTTTGCTAACACAGTATTTCCCTGCTTCTGAAAAGTTAGAAAATGATACAAGGAACAAAATAAACTTTGTGTGACCAAAAGTCCTCCATAAATTTTAGTAGGACAATGGTGACAATACTTTAGAGGTAGAAAGGACTTCTATCTCCCCAAATTTTTTAAAAAAAGAAACTAAAAACAAGCAAATAATCAAAAGAAGAGACAAAATGGAAGGAGGAAGAAATGAAGGAAGGAAGGAAGCAAGCAAAGCTGCCTCCCGTAGACACAAGCAGGTCTTTCTGTGGAGTTAGAAATACTTTGACATTTATTGTGTTCATGGTCTTTTGATTATACAGTAAGATTCATGTTTTAGTTCTGCCATTTATCAACTATGCACCTTGGACCGCTTGCTCAACTGTGATATAGGGGTTATGATACCTCCCCTGCAGTTGTTCTGCACTTTACAATGTATGTTGAAGACTGGAACCAAACATACTGCCTAGGACAAAGCTGGCAATAAGTAATGATAGATTTCCTTCTTTTCCTCCTTCCAAGAAAGTAACTCTGTTTATTCTCAAACAAAAGTCATCACATTTAAAACTGCTCCAAGGAAGAATTTCCAAATTTCCTGTAGTAACTCATTTCAGTAAATGAAAAAACTCACAAAATCTAAGTGTATGGGACTAATGTCTATTTCATGGGGCTTTGATACTGAACAAAGTACCTCCTCTTAACAGCAAACCTGATATTACAGTAATATTTAAATGTAAGATAAGATGAAAACAGCTCAAACAATAAAAAATGTCTAGATAAATCTGAACTACTTGATATTTTTGGGATGATGACACTGATGAGATTTCAAAATTAAAGTAATATATCTGGCAAATTCATTATTAAGAGAACATTAACCTTGTTAAGTATTAACACTTTACAACTTAATGAAGTTACGAAGAATATTCTTGCTATATATACCCAAGGAAAAAACACATAATTTTCATTGTAGGATTTACAATGAAATTAGGAGCTTTTGCTTGAGAAAATTCATTTAGACAGTGGACTAAATTTTCTTTTCTTAAAAAAAGAAAAAGTAATGTACTTACTTCTAAGATTATGAAGTAGCATATCTAGTAAAGTCATAAATTTTGAATACTGAATAACAGAAAAGTCCATTCCTTTTGCCCACAAAAATCCAGATACATAATAATCTAGTAGACTGGCTTCCTTTAAACAGGTTTGAAGATTTTTGAAATTCAAAAACTTTTCTAGTTTCCTGTTAACAAGAAAAATCAAGATATTAAAATTGATTAAACACTGAACAGTTCCTTTTCTAAGTTTTAAAAACAGATACTATTCTTGAATGAAGATTCTATAATGTTCATAAGCTAAAAAATCCATGATTATATAAAAATCCTAAACCCAAACAGCATTCAAAAGAGAGCACATGAAAATTCTTATTATTCTTTTTTTTCCACTTCCTCTTTCTTCTTCTAAATTTCTCTCCTCTCCTCTTTTTTAATTGGAGTAAAACTGCTTTACAATGTTGTGTTGGTTTCTGCCATATAATATGTGAATCAGCCATGATTATACATATATCTGTTCTCTCTTGAGCCTCCCTTCCCTTCTCTCATAACACCCCTGTAGGTTATCACAGAGCACCAGGTTGGGCTCCCTGTGTCATACAGCAACTTCTCACCAGCTACTCATACGTTGATGCTACTTTCTCCATTCATCCCCCTCTTTCTCTCCCTTTCCCACCATGTTTACAAGTCCATTCTCCACATCTGCATCTCCATTCCTTCCCTGCAAATAGGTTCATTGATACTGTTTTTCTAGATTCCTTATATATGGGTTAATACATGGTTTTTCTTTCTGATTTACTTCACTCTGTAGGCTCTAGGTTCACCCACTTCCCTAGAACTGACTCAAATTCATTTTTTATAGCTGGGTAATATTCCATTGTATATATGTACCACATCTTCTTTATCCATTCATCAGTCGATGGACATCTAGGTTGCTCCCAGGTCCTGGCTATTGCAAATAGCGCTGCAATGAACACTGCAGTACATATGCCTTTTAGAACTGTGGTTTCATCAGGGAATATGCCCAGTAGTGGGGTTGCTGGGTAATATGGTATATTTAGTCCTAGTTTTTTTAAGGAATCTCCGTACTTTTCTTCATAATGGCTATATCAGTTTACATTCCCACCAACAGTTGTTGGGAGGTTCCTTTTTCTCTTATTTATCTCTGAAGTAAAATGTAGTAACTTTTTCCTTTCTTTCAAATTCAATGTCTTTTTTCACTTATACAATCAAGTTTCTTTTACTCTGACAGTGTTCTGGAACTGGATTGTTAAATATTTATTGTTTGATTTTTTAGGAATTCCAATTATGTATGTTTTACTCATTTTTTCTAGTACTGTAATTTTCTTTATCTTCAAAAAACTTTAAATCAATTTCCTTTTCATTTTATATGCTTTTCTCATTACTGTCTTCTGTGTCCCTTGTATTTTCAGCATTAATTCTCCCTTGGGCTATTTATAAATTTCACCTCTGTGAGACCTCTCCTTCTCTACTTAAAAAAAAAAAAGTTTCATCACCTTTTATTGCTTTTTATCTCTACCTTGATTTTTTTGTATCTCTGTCTTATGTTCTTGTGACTACTTCACAAGAGTTCTTATTCTTAATTCATGATAAATATATTTGAGCATATTTTTTTGTCTGTTCATAGCCATATTTTTCTGGTGTACTTCCTTTGCCTGACATTTCTTTTTTTCTATTCTTCATTTTTATCCTCACAACGTCTTTGTATGTATACTCCTAGTTTAATGCTCAAACCTGGTCATATTACAAGCTATTTTCTATATGAAATAAGTTTACGTCAATTATTCTACTTTTTAGCCTTTAATCGATTAGTGGGAAAAATGAAAAATGTAGAATAGGTTCTCCTTATACCACATAAACAATCTATTTCTTATAGATAGAGGAAGTATCTGCTCCACACCTTATAATATAGTCCTGCTGTTGCAAACAAGTGTTCTTGGAATGGCACTTCAGGGTTTTCTCTTCACCTGGGAGAATATTTTTCAAACTCATTCTCAGATCTTAAACTGTGTGATCCTCCTTGTACTTTTCCCCACACTTCTGCTTGATCTACCATGTTTCTGGCAGGCATACTCACATTTTGCAGTCTGGACTTTCATTCTCCTTGTTAGTACAGAGATGGAATTGATATTTCCTTGATGCTTATATGTGATTTCTGAGGGAGAAAGAGTGTGTGTGTGTGTGTGTTTGTCTGTGTGACAACTTTATACAGTTATTAAAAAAAAAAGATAGTCATTATTTATAATATTGAAATAAATTATATGATCAGAATAATGAATACAGCAAGATTAAACAAGTTTGGGAAAAAATAAAGCTGATGTTATGTTTAACACACTCTCATCCAACTCAGAAACATTTCATTTACAGTGGTATCAGAGTAGACTCCAATCCCCAAAGTGAGATCTGAGTCTTTTCACAGTAATCATAGCCTCTTCTCATAATGCTATATAATGCCTTTCTGTATATGGCATTCTTTATAATTATTGACCTACAGTGGGTACTGTCCTAAACTGTTCTAGTTAATGCATAACTAAAGGTAAGGTTAACTTTCTTCTGTGGAACAAAAATCAAAAGCATAAATAAGTAGCTTTGACTGCTACTGGCAGCTGTTTTAGAAAAATCAGTCCCAAGATTAAGCCTTACTTCCTGATAATTTTGAGGACTTGAGTCAATCAACACTGTAGTCACTCTCTCTCTCAATGTCCCATTATGTGATAGTTTACATACACACGTGTCAGTTCAGTTCAGTCGCTCAATTGTGTCCGACTCTTTGCGACCCCATGAATTGCAGCACACCAGGCCTCCCTGTCCATCACCAACTCCCGGAGTTCACCCAAACTCACGTCCATTGAGTTGGTGATGCCATCCAGCCATCTTATATGTGTACATGTGCATAAACTTTATTTTTAAGACAATACAATCTGTTTTTATGTTACAAGCAAATAAAAGCATGCACAACTGATATATTTTGTCAAGCAGAGAAATTAAATGATAGATGCAGAAAAGAATGGGCAGGCACTCTGGGGAGGGAGGTTATCTTACTAGCCAGCCATCTTCCATTTGCACTGGATATCAGTCAGCAAGATTCATTTTTCAATGTTTATAGTACCACTTAGTCTTAAGTGAAAAGCAGTAAGAAAACTTCTATAGTAGTAAAAACTTGTGTTATTTTACTAGAATCAATAAATAGGCCAAGGAACAGGCAGAAAACAAAGAAACAGACCAAATATATATGGAAACAGGGATATGAGAGGTAATATTTCAAAATCAGTAAGGGAAGTACAAATTGTTCAAGAATGATGCTAGTTTATTCCAACAGAAATTAAACAGTTAAAAAAATGATGCTGGCAGCACTAGCTAGCCACATAGAAAATAAAACAATACTCAACCAATACATGGATTAACTGAAACAAACCCAGCAGCATTTTATTCTGAATTATATCCTTAAAGCTTTGGTTTTTTTGGGGGAGAGGGGAAATTTACAGTAACAGTGTATTTGTTTAAGAAACACTTTTGAACAGCAACTTTTCTTATTTTCTTTGCTATCAAAGCTTTTATTTTATGAAGCTTAAATTACTTCTCTGATTCACTATGTTAGATGTATACTCTAACATCTAATTGCTATAATCTGCATTTTGAATGTTTTCATAATTTTTTTTTCCATTACTGACTTGATTTTCACCAAGATAAGTTCTATACTGGATTTATTCTTTTTTCCTTTATTTTTTTTATTGAAGGATAATTGCTTTACAGAATTTTGTTGTTTTCTGTCAAGCCTCAACATGAATCAGCCATAGGTATACATATGTCCCCTCTCTTTTGAACCTCATTCCCATCTCCCTCCCCATCTCACCCCTCTAGATGGATACAGAGGCCCTGTTTAAGTTTCCTGAAGCATACAGCAAATCCCCCTTGGCTAGCTAGCTTACCTATGGTAATGTAAGTTTCCATGTTACTCTTTCCACACATCTCACCTTCTCCTCCCCCTCCCCACGTCCTTAAGTCTATTCTCTATGTCTGTTTCTCCACTGTTGCCCTGTGAATAAATTATTCAGTATCATTTTTCTATATTCCATATATATGCATTCGAATAGGATATTTATCATTCTCTTTCTGACTCACTTCACTCTGCATAATAGGTTCTAGGTTCATCCACCTCGTCAGAACTGACTCAAACGTGTTCCTTTTTATGGCTGAGTAATTTTCCATTGTGTATATGTACCACAACTTCTTTATCCATTCATCTGTCGAAGGACATAAAGGTTGCTTCCATATTCTACCTATTGTAAATAGTGCTGTAATGAACAATGTGATACATGTATTTCATCAGGGTATATGCCCAAGAGTGAGATTGCTGGGTCATATGGTGGTTTTATTCCTAGTTTTCTAAGGAATCTCAACACTGTTGTCCATAGTGGCTGTATCAATTTACATTCCCACCATAATGCAAGAGCATTCCCTTTTCACCACACCCTCTCCAGCATTTATTGTTTGTAGACTATTTGATGATGGCCATTCTGACTAGTGTGAGGTGATATCTCATTGTAATTTTGATTTGCATTTCTCTAATAATGAGTGATGTTGAGCATCTTTTCATGTGTTTGTTAGCCATCTGTATGTTTTCTTTGTATGTATGTTTAAGTAATGTAGGTTTAAGTCCTTTTCCCACTTTTTGATTAGGTTGTTTGTTTTTCTGGCACTGAGTTGTATGAGCTGCTTGTATATTTTGGAAATTAATCCTTTGTCAATTGTTTCATTTGCTATCATCTTCTCCTATCCTGAGGGTTGTCTATTCACCTAGCTTATAGTTTCTTTTGCTATGCAAAAGCTTTTAAGTTTCATCAGGCCCTACTTGTTTACTTTTGTTTTTATTTCAGTTACTCTAGGAGGTAATGTTGAAGAAACTAAAGTTGAATAGTTCTACGAAGACCTTCTCAAACTAACACCAAAAAAAGATCCTTTTCATTAGTGAGTGAAGTCGCTCAGTCGTGTCCAACTCTTTGCGACCCCATGGACACCAGGCTCCTCCGTACATGGGATTTTCTAGGCAAGATACTGAAGTGGGTTGCTGTTTCCTTCTCCAGGGAACTTTCCGACCCAGGGATTGAACCCAGGTCTCCCACATTGTAGACAGATGCTTTCTGTCTGAGCCACCACTTGATCTTAGCCAAAAGGCCAAGAAGCGCTGGAATGCAAAAGTAGGAAATCAAGAGATACCGGGAGTAACGGGCAAATTTGGCCTTGGAGCACAAAATGACGCAGGGCAAAGGCTAACAGTTGTGTCAAGAGAATGCACTGGTCATAGCAAACACCCTCTTCCAACAACACAAGAGAAGACTCTACAAATGGACATCACCAGATGGTCAATACCGAAACAGACTGATTATATTCTTTGCAGCAAAAGATGCAGAAGCTCTATACAGTTAGTGAAAACAAGACTGGGAACTGACTATGGCTTGGATCATGAATTCCATACCACCAAATTCAGACTTAAAATGAAGAGAGTAGGGAAAACCACTAACCATTCAGGTATGACATAAATCAAATCCCTTATGATTATACACTGAAAGTGACAAATAGATTCAAAGATTAGATCTGATAGACTAGAGTGCCTGAAGAACTATGGACAAAGGTTCATGACATTGTACAAGAGGCTGTGATCAAGACCATCCTAAAGAAAAAGAAATGCAAAAAGGCAAAATGGTAGTCCAAGGAGGCCTGACAAATAGCTGAGAAAAGAAAAGATGCAAAAGGCAAAGGAGAAAAGAAAAGATATACTCATTTGAATGCAGAGTTCCAAAGAACAGCAAGGAGAGATAAGAAAGCCTTCCTCACTGATCAATGGAAAGAAATAGAGAAAAACAATAGAATGGAAAAGACTAGAGATCTCTTCAAGAAAATTAGAGATACCAAGGGAACATTTCATGCAAAGATGGGCTCGATAAAGGACAGAAATGGTATGGACCTAACAGAAGCAAAAGATATTACAAAGAGGTGGCAAGAATACACAGAAGAACTATATTAAAAAGATCTTTGTGACCCAGATAATGGCGATGGAGTAATCACTCACCTAGAGCCAGACATCCTGGAATAAGAAGTCATGCAGACCTTAGGAAACATTACTACGAGCAAAGCTAGTGGAGGTGATGGAATTCCAGTTGAGCTATTTCAAATCTTAAAAGATGATGCTGTGAAAGTGCTCACTCAATATGCCAGCAAATTTGGACAACTCAGCAGTGGCCACAGGACTGGAAAGGGTCAGTTTTCATTCCAACCCAAGGCAATGCCAAAGAATGTTCAAACTACCACACAATTGCACTCATCTCACAAGCTGGTAATGTTCAAAATTCTCCAAACCAGGCTTCAGCAGTATGTGAACCATGAACTTCCAGATGTTCAAGCTGGATTTAGAAACGGCAGAGGAACCAGAGATCAATTTGCATCCACTGGATCATAGAAAAAGCAAGAAAATTTTAGAAAAACATCTACTTCTGCTTTATTGACTATACCGAAGCCTTGGACTGTGTGGATCACAACGAACTGTGGAAAATAAGAGATGGGAACACCAGACCACTGGACCTGCCTCCTGAGAAATCTGGATGCAGGTCAAGAAGAAACAGTTGGAACTGGACATGGAACAACAGACTGGTTTGAAATAGGGAAAGGAGTACATCAAGGCGGTATATTGTCACCCTGCTTATTTAAATTATATGCAGAGTACATCATGCAAAATGCCAGACTGGATGAAGCACAAGCTGGCATCACGATTGCCAGGAGAAATATCAATAACCTCAGATATGCAGCTGATACCCCCCTTATGGCAGAAAACAAAGAACTAAAGAGCCTCCTGATGAAAGCGAAAGAGGAGAATGAAAAAGTTGGCTTAAAACTTAACATTCAGAAAACTAAGATCACGGCATCCAGTGCCATCACTTCATGCCAAATAGATGGGGAAACAACGGAAAACAGTGAGTGACTTTAATTTTGGGGGCTCCAAAATCACTGCAGATGGTGACTACAGCCATGAAATTAAATGATACTTGCTCCTTGGAAGAAAAGTTATTCCAAACCTAGACAGCATATTAAAAAGGAGAGACATTACCTTGCCAACAAAGGTCTGCCTAGTCAACGCTATGCTTTTTCCACTAGTCATGTATGGATGTGATATTTGGATGATAAAGAAAGCTGAGCACAGAAGAATTGATGCTTTTGAACTGTAGTGTTTGAGAAAACTCTTGAGAGTCCCTATACAACCAGTCCATCCTAAAAGAACTCAGTCCTGAATATTCATTGAAAGGGCTGATGCTGAAGCTGAAACTCCAATACTTGGGCCATCTGATGGGAAGAACTGACTCATTGGAAAAGACCCTGATGCTGGGAAAGACTGAAGGCAGGAAGAGAAGGGGACAAAGAGGATGAGATGGTTGGACAGCATCACCAACTTGATGAGTTTAAGTAAGCTCTGGATGCTGGCAATGGACAGGAAAGCCTGGAATGCTGCAGTCCATGGTGTCGCCAAGAGTCAGACATGACTGAGCAACTGTAATGAACTGAACCTAGAAGGTGGACCATAGAGAGGATCCTGCCTTGATTTATGTCATTGTGTGTTTTGCCTATGTTTTCCTCTAAGAGGTTTATAGTTTGTGGTCTTACATTTAGGTCTTTAATCCATTTTGAGTTTATCTTTGTGTATGGGGTTAGGAAGTGATCTAATTTCATTCTTTTACATGTAGCTGTCCAGTTTTACCAGCACCATTTATTGAAGAGGTTGTCTTTGCCCCACTGTATATTTTTTGACTCTTTTGTCAAAAATAAGGTACCCATAGGCGCTTGGGTTTATTTCTGGGCTTTCTATCTTGTTACATTGGTCTATATTTCTGTTTTTGTGCCAGGACCATATTGTCTTGATGACTGTAGCTCTGCAGTATAATCAGAAGTCAGGAAGGTCGATTCCTCCAACTCCATTCTTCTTTCTCAGGACTACTTTGGCTATTCAGGGTCTTTTGTGTTTCCATATGAATTCTGAAATTTTTTGTTCTAGTTTTATGAAAAATTCCATTGATAATTTGATAGGGATGGCATTGAATCCGTAGATTGCCTTTCATAGTATAGTCATTTTCACATTATTGATTCTTCCTACCCAGGAGGATGGAATATCTCTCCATTTGTTTATGGAGAACTAGCTAGGACTTTCAGAACTATTTTGAATAATAGTCGAGAAAGTAGACAACCCCGGTCTTGTTCCTGATCTTAGGGGGAATGCTTTCAGTTTTTCACCATTGAGAATAACGTCTGCTGTAGGCTTATCACATAAGGTCTTTACTATGTTGAGGTAGGTTCCTTCTATGCCCAGTTTTGAAGATTTTTAATCATAAATGGGTGCTGAATTTTGTCCAAGGACTTTACTGCATCTATTGAGATTATATGGTTTTTGTCTTTCAATTTGTTAATATGGTGTATCACATTGATTTGCAAACACTGAAGAATCCTTGCATCCCTGGAATAAATCCAACTTGATCATGGTGTATGAGATTTTTGATGTGTTGGTGGATTCTGTTTGCTATAATTTTGTTAAGGATTTTTGTAGGTATGTTTATCAGTGATATTGGCCTGTAGTTTTCTTTTTTGTGTGTTGTCTTTGTGTGTCTTTTTTTGTGTTTGTCTTTGGTGTCAGGGTGATGCTGGCCTCATAGAATGAGTTTGGAAGTGCTCCTTCCTCTGCAAATTTTTGAAAGAGTTTCAGAAGGATAGACATTAGCTCTTCTCTAAATGTTTGATAGAATTCTCCCATGAAGACATCTGGTCCTGGGCTTTTGTTTTCTTGGAGATTTTTGATCACAGCTTCAATTTCAGTGTTTGTAATTAGGTTGTTTGTAATTTCTATTTCTTCATGGTTCAGTCTTGTAAGATTGAACTTTTTTAAGAACCTGTCCATTTCTTACAGGTTATCCATTTTATTGCCATATAGTTGTTCAAAATAGTCTCTTATAGTCCTTTGTATTTCTGCATTGTCATTGTAACCACTCCTTTTTCATTTCTAATTTTGTTGATTTGATTCTCCTCTCTTTTTTTTAAGACGAGTCTGGCTAAAGGTTTGTAAATTTTATCTTCTCAAAGAACCAGCTTTAAGTTTTATTAATATTTCCTATTGTTTCTTTCATTTATTTTTCATTTATTTCTACTCGGATATTTATGATTTCTTTCAATCTACTAATTTTGAGGGTTTTTGTTCTTTTTCCACTTGCTTTAGGTGTAAAGTTAGGTTGTCTTTCGATGCTTTTCTTGTTTCTTGAGGTAGGATGTTATTTCTATAAACTTCTGTCTTAAAACTGCTTTTGATGCAACCCATAGGTTGAGTTGTGTTTTTATCATCATTTGTTTCTAGAAATTTTTTGATTTCCCTTTTGGTTTCTTCTATAACTGGTTGGTTATTTACAAACTTACAGTATAATCTCCATGTGTTTGTTTTCTACATATTTTCCTTGTAACTGGTATCTAGTCTCATAGCGTTGTAGTCAGATAAAATGCTTGATATGATTTATATTTTCTTAAATTTACTGAGGTTTGATTTGTGACCCAAGATGTGGTCTATCCTGGAGAATGTTCCATGTACATTTGAAAAGGTGTATTCTTCTGGATTTGGATGGGATATCCTAAAGATATCAATGAGATCCATCTCATCAAATGCATCATTTAAAACTTGTGTTTCCTTATTAATTTTCTGTTTTGATGATCTGTCCATTGGTGAGATTGGGGTGTTAAAGTCTCCTACTCTTATTGTGTTACTGTGAATTTCTCCTTTTATGTCTGTAAGTTTCTGTCTTATGTACTGAAGTGCTCCTATGCTGGGTCCATAGATATTTACAATTATATCTTCCTCTTGGATTGATACCTTGTTCATTATGGAGTTTCCTTCCTTATCTTTTGTAATCTTTATTTTAAGGTCTATTTTGTCTGATATGATGATTGCTACTCCAGCTTTCTTTTGCTTCCATTTGCATGAAATATATTTTTCCATCCTCTCACTTTCAGTCTATAGGTGGTTTCAAGTGAGGTCTGAAGTGACCTCATTTGAGGTTTTGACCTCTTGAGGTCTGAAGTGGGTTTCTTGTAGACATTATGTATATGGGTCTTGTTTTTGTATCCATTCAGCCAGTCTGTGTCTTTTGGTTGAAGCATTAAATCCATTTATATTTAAAGTAAGTATTGAGATATATGTTCCTATTGCCATTTTCTTAATTGTTTGGGGTTGGTTTTGTACATCTTTTTTCATCTCTTGTATTTCTTGACTAAATAAGTCCCTTTCACATATGCTATAAAGATGGTTTGGTGATACTGAATTCTCTTAACTCTTGCTTGTCTGAAAAGCTTTTTATTTCTCCATCAATTCTGAATGAGATCCTTGCCAGGTATAGTAATCTTGGTTGTAGATTGTTCCCTTTAAATACTTTAAATATATCCTTCCATTCCTTTCTGGCCTGCAGAGTTTCTGCTGAAAGATCAGCTGTTAGTTGTATGGGATTTTCCTTCTATGTTATTTGTTGCTTCTCCCTTGCTGCTTTTAATATTCTTTGTGTTTAGTCTTTGTTAGTTTGATTAGTATGTGTTATGGCATATTTTTCTCTGGGTTTATCCTATATGGGACTCTTTGTGGCTCTTGTACTTGAATGACTATTTCCTTTTCCATGTTGGGGAAATTTTCAAATATAATCTCTTCAAAATTTTTCTCACAACCTTTCTTTTTCTCTTTTTCTTCTGGGACCCCTACAGTTCAAATTTTGGTGCATTTGATATTGCTCGAGGTCTCTGAGAATATCTTCAGTTCTTTTCATTCTTTTTATTTTGCTCTTCAGAAGTTATTTCCACCATTTCATTTTCCAGCTCACTGATTCGTTCTTCTGCTTCAGATATTTTGCTATTGATTCCATCTAGAGTACTTTTAATTTCAGTAATTCTGTTGATTGTTTCTGTATGTTTATTCTTTAATTTTTCTAGGTCTGTGTTAGTTGATTCTTGCATTTTATCCATTCTTTTTTTAAAGTTTTTGATCATCTTTATTATCATTATTCTGAATTGTTTTTCAGGTAGTTTGCCTATATCATCTTCATTCATTTGGATTTCTGTGTTTCTAGTTTGTACCTTCATTTGTGTAGTATTTCTCTGCTTTTTCATTTTTTTAAAAATTGACTATCTTTGAGGTCTCCTTTTCCCAGGCTTCAAGGCTGAATTATTTCTTCTGTTTGGTTTCTGACCTCCTAAAGTTGGTCCGAGGAGCTACCCCTCGCCCAAGGTCAGGGGTGAGACCAAGAGTGCCAGGCTGCATCAGCACAGGAGCGGCCAAAAGGAGCTACCCCATGTCTGAGTTCAGGGGCGGCAGCCAAGAGGATTTACCCAACTTCCGAGGTGAGGGGTGCTGGTCGAGAAGAGCTACCCAACGATGGAGGTCAGGGGCAGCAGGCGAGAGGAGCTACCACAGGCCTGAGGTCAGGGCGGCGGCCAAGAGGAGCTACCACAGGCCCAAGGTCATGGGAGGCGGCCAAGAGAGCAACCCCACCTCCAAGGAGCTGAGGATGTGCTGACGCAGGAGGGCCGAGAGGAGCTACTCCACGTCCAAGGTCAGGAGGGGTGGCCGTGAGGAGATAGTCCTCATTCAAGGTAAGGAGCAGTGGCTGCATTTTGCTGGAGCAGCTGTGAAGAGATAGCCCATGTCTGAGGTAAGAGAAACCCAAGTAAGATGGTAGGTTTTGCGACAGAGAATCAGAGGCCAGACACACTGAAACCATAATCACAGAAAACTAGCCAATCTGATCACAAGGACCACAGCCTTGCTAACTCAACAAAACTAAGCCATGCCGTCTGGGGCCACCCCAGATGGGAGGGTCATGGTGGAGACGTCTGATAGAATGTGGTCCCCGGGAGAAGGGAATGGCAAACCACTTCAGTATATTGCCTGGAGAACCCCATGAACACTATGAAAAGGCAAAATGATAGGAAAATGAACTGGAAACTCCCCGGGTTGGGTCAGCTCAGTTCACTTCAGTCGCTCAGTCGTGTCCGACTCTTTGCGACCCCGTGAATTGCAGCACACCAGGCCTCCCTGTCCATCACCAACTCCCAAAGTTCACTCAGACTCACGTCCATCGAGTCCGTGATGCCATCCAGCCATCTCATCCTCTGTCGTCCCCTTCTCCTCCTGCCCCCAATTCCTTCCAGCATCAGAGTCTTTTCCAATGAGTCAACTCTTCACATGAGGTGGCCAAAGTACGGGAGCTTCAGCTTTAGCATCATTCCTTCCAAAGAAATCCCAGGGCTGATCTCCTTCAGAATGGATTGCTTGGATCTCCTTGCAGTCCAAGGGACTCTCAAGAGTCTTCTCCAACACCACAGTTCAAAAGCATCAATTCTTCGGTGCTCAGCCTTTTTCACAGTCCAACTCTCACATCCATACAAGACTACTGGAAAAACCACAGCCCTGACTAGACGGACCTTAGTCGGCAAAGTAATATCTCTGCTTTTGAATATGCTATCTAGGCTGGTCATAGCTTTCCTTCCATGGAGTAAGTGTCTTGTAATTTCATGCCTGCAGTCACCATCTGCAGTGATTTTGGAGCCCCAAAAATATAAAGTCTGACACTGTTTCCCCATCTATTTCCCATGAAGTGATGGGACCGGATGCCATGATCTTCGTTTCCTGAATGCTGAGCTTTAAGCCAACTTTTTCACTCTCCTCTTTCATTTTCAGCAAGAGGCTTTTTAGTTCCTCTTCACTTTCTGCCGTAAGGGTGGTGTCATCTGCATATCTGAGGTTATTGATATTTCTCCCGGCAATCTTGATTCCAGCTTGTGCTTCTTCCAGCCCAGCGTTTCTTATGATGTACTCTGCATAGAAGTTAAATAAGCAGGGTGACAATATACAGCCTTGAGGTACTCCTTTTCCTATTCAGAAACAGTCTGTTGTTCCATATCCAGTTCTAACTGTTGCTTCCTGACCTGCATACAGATTTCTGAAGAGGCAGGTCAGGTGGTCTGATATTCCCATCTCTCTCAGAATTTTCCACAGTTTATTGTGAGCCACACAGTGAAAGGCTTTGGCATAGTCAATAAAGCAGAAATAGATGTTTTCTGGAACTCTCTTGCTTTTTCCATGATCCAGCAGATGTTGGCAGTTTGTTCTTTGGTTCCTCTGCCTTTTCTAAAACCAGCTTGAACATCTGGAAGTTTATGGTTCACGTATTGCTGAAGCCTGGCTTGGAGAATTTTGAACGTTACTTTACTAGCGTGTGAGATGAATGCAATTGTGTGGTAATTTGAGCATTCTTTGGCATTGCCTTTCTTTGGGATTGGAATGAAAACTGACCTTTTCCACTCCCATGGCCATTGCTGAGTTTTCCAAATTTACTGGCATATTGAGTGCAGCACTTTCACAGCATCATCTTTCAGGATTTGAAATAGCTCAACTGGAATTCCTTCACCTCCACTGCCTTTGTTCATAGTGATACTTTCTAAGGCCCACTTGACTTCACATTGCAGGATGTCTGGCTCTAGATGAGTGATCACACCACCATGCTTATCCGGGTCATGAAGATCCTTTTTGTACAGTTCTTCTGTGTATTCTTGCCACCTCTTCTTAACATCTTCTGCTTCTGTTAGGTCCATACCATTTCTGTCCTTTATCGAGCCCATCTTTGCCTGAAATGTTCCCTTAGTATCTCTAATTTTCTTGAAGAGATCTCTAGTCTTTCCCATTCTGTTGTTTTCCTCTATTTCTTTGCATTGATGGCTGAGGAAGGCTTTCTTATCTCTCCTTGCTATTCTTTGGAATTCTGCAATCAGATGCTTATATCTTTCCTGTTCTCCTTTGCTTTTCACTTCTCTTCTTTTCACAGCTATTTGTAAGTCCTCCCCAGACAGCCATTTCGCTTTTTTGCATTTCTTTTCCATGGGGATGGTCTTGCTCCCTGTCTTCTGTACAATGTCACGAACCTATATCCATAGTTCATCAGGCACTTTATCTATCAGATCTAGGCCCTTAAATCTATTTCTCACTTCCACTGTATAATCATAAGGGATTTGATTTAGGTCATACCTGAATGGTCTAGTGGTTTTTCCCACTTTCTTCAATTTACGTCTGAATTTGGTGATACGAGTTCATGATCTGAGCCACAGTCAGCTCCCGGTCTTGTTTGTGTTGACTGTATAGAGCTTCTCCATCTTTGGCTGCAAAGAATATAATCAATCTGATTTCGATGTTGACCATCTGGTGATGTCCATGTGTAGAGTCTTCTTTTGTGTTGATGGAAGAGGGTGTTTGCTATGACCAGTGCATTTTCTTGGCAAAACTCTATTAGTCTTTGCCCTGCTTCATTCCACATTCCAAGGCCAAATTTGCCTGTTCGGCCTTGGTGTTTCTTGACTTCCTACTTTTGCATTCCAGTCCCCTATAATGAAAAGGACATCTTTTTTAGGTGTTTGTTCTAAAAGGTCTTGTAGGTCTTCATAAAACTGTTCAACTTCAGCTTCTTCAGCATTACTGGTTGGGGCATAGGCTTGGATTACTGTGATATTGAATGGTTTGCCTTGGAAACGAACAGAGATCATTCTGTCGATTTTGAGATTGCATCCAAGTACTGCATTTCGGACTCTTTTGTTGACCATGATGGCTACTGCATTTCTTCTAAGGGATTCCTGCCCGCAGTAGTAGATATAATGGTCATCTGAGTTAAATTCACCCATTCTGGTCCATTATAGTTCGCTGATTCCTAGAATGTCAACGTTCACTCTTGCCATCTCTTGTTTGACCACTTCCAATTTGCCTTGATTCATGGACCTGACATTCCAGGTTCCTATGCAATATTGCTCTTTACATCATTGGACCTTGCTTCTATCACCAGTCACATCCACAGCTGGGTATTGTTTTTGCTTTGGCTGCATCCCTTCATTCTTTCTGGAGTTATTTCTCCACTGATCTCCAGTAGCATTTTGGGCACCTACTGACCTGGGGAGTTCCTCTTTCAATATCCTATCATTTTGCCTTTTCATACTGTTCATGGGGTTCTCAAGGCAAGAATACTGAAGTGGTTTGCCATTCCCTTCTCCAGCAGAACACATTCTGTCAGGCTTCTCCACCATGACGTGCCCGTCTTGGGTTTCCCCGTGGGCATGGCTTAGTTTCATTGAGTTAGACAAGACTGTGGTCCTAGTGTGATTAGATTGACTAGTTTTCTGTGAGTATGGTTTCAGTGTGTCTGCCCTCTGATGCCCTTTGCAACACCTACCATCTTATTCAGTTTTCTCTTTCCTTGGGCATGGGGTATCTCTTCACGGCTGTTCCAGCAAAGCACAGCTGCTGCTCCTTACCTTGAATGAGTGCAGGCGGCTGCGACCGGTGCACTAAGCGCAGGCGGCCCAATCTGCTACTTAAGATCAGTGGAGAAATAACTCCAGAAAGAATGAAGGGATGCAGCCAAACCAAAAACAATACCCAGTTGTGGATGTGACTGGTAATATAAGCAAGGTCCGATGCTGTAAAGAGCAAGATTGCATAGGAACCTGGAATGTCAGGTCTATGAATCAAGGCAAATTGGAAGCGGTCAAACAAGAGATGGCAAGAGTGAACGTCGACATTCTAGGAATCAGTGAACCAAAACGGACTGGAATGGATGAATTTAACTCAGATGACCATTATATCTACTACTGCGGGCAGGAATCCCTTAGAAGAAATGCAGTAGCCATCATGGTCAACAAAAGAGTCCGAAATGCAGTACTTGGATGCAATCTCAAAATCGACAGAATGATCTCTGTTCGTTTCCAAGGCAAACCATTCAATATCACAGTAATCCAAGCCTATGCCCCAACCAGTAACGCTGAAGAAGCTGATGTTGAATGGTTCTATGAAGATCTACAAGACCTTTTAGAACAAACACCCAAAAGAGATGTCCTTTTCATTATAGGGGACTGGAATGCAAAAGTAGGAAGTCAAGAAACACCTGGAGCAACAGGCAAATTTGGCCTTGGAATGTGGAATGAAGCAGGGCAAAGGCTAATAGAGTTTTGCCAAGAGAACACACTGGTCATTACAAACACTCTCTTCCATCAACACAAAAGAAGACTCTACATATGGACATCACCAGATGGTCAACATCGAAATCAGATTTGATTATATTCTTTGCAGCCAAAGATGGAGAAGCTCTATATAGTCAGCAAAAACAAGACCGGGAGCTGACTGTGGCTCAGATCATGAACTCCTTATTGCCAAATTCAGACTTAAACTGAAGAAAGTGGGGAAAACCACGAGACCATTCAGGTATGACCTAAATTAAATCCCTTATGATTATACAGTGGAAGTGAGAAATAGATTTAAGGGACTAGATCAGAGTGCCTGATGAACTATGGATGGAGGTTTGTCACACTGTACAGAAGACAGGGAGCAAGACCATCCCCATGGAAAAGAAATGCAAAAAAGCAAAATGGCTGTTTGAGGAGGGCTTACAGATAGATATGAAAAGAAGAGAAGCAAAAAGCAAAGGAGAACAGGAAAGATATAAGCATCTGAATGCAGAATTCCAAAGAATAGCAAGGAGAGATAAGAAAGCCTTCCTCAGCCATCAATGCAAAGAAATAGAGGAAAACAACAGAATGGGAAAGACTAGAGATCTCTTCAAGAAAATTAGAGATACTAAGGGAACATTTCAGGCAAAGATGGGCTCGATAAAGGACAGAAATGGTATGGACCTAACAGAAGCAGAAGATATTAAGAAGAGGTGGCAAGAATACACAGAAGAACTGTATAAAAAAGATCTTCATGACCCACATAATCACGATGGTGTGATCACTCATCTAGAGCCAGACATCCTGCAATGTGAAGTCAAGTGGGCTTTAGAAAGTATCACTATGAACAAAGGCAGTGGAGGTGAAGGAATTCCAGTTGAGCTATTTCAAATCCTGAAAGATGATGCTGTGAAAGTGCTGCACTCAATATGCCAGCAAATTTGGAAAACTCAGCAGTGGCACAGGACTGGAAAAGGTCAGTTTTCATTCCAATCCCAAAGAAAGGCAATGCCAAAGAATGCTAAAATTACCGCACAATTGCATTCATCTTACATGCTAGTAAAGTAACGTTCAAAATTCTCCAAGCCAGGCTTCAGCAATACGTGAACCATAAACTTCCAGATGTTCAAGCTGGTTTTAGAAAAGGCAGAGGAACCAGAGATCAAACTGTCAACATCTGCTGGATCATCAACAAGCACAAGAGTCCAGAAAAATATCTATTTCTGCTTTATTGACTATGCCAAAGCCTTTCACTGTGTGGATCACAATAAACTGTGGAAAATTCTGAAGGATGGGAATACCAGACCACCTAACCTGCCTCTTGAGAAATCTGTATGCAGGTAGGGAAGCAGCAGTTAGAACTGGACATGGAACAGCAGACTGGTTCCCAATAGGAAAAGGAGTATGTCTAGGCTGTATATTGTCACATTGCTTGTTTAACTTATATGCAGAGTACATCAGGAGAAACGAAGGGCTGGAAGAAGCACAAGCTGGAATCAAGATTGCCAGGAGAAATATCAATAACCTCAGATATGCAGATGACACCATCTTATGGCAGAAAGTTAAGAGGTACCAAAGAAACCTCTTGATGAAAGTGAAAGTAGAGAGTGAAAATGTTGGCTTAATGCTCAACATTCAGAAAATGAAGATCATGGCATCCGGTCCCATCACTTCATGGGAAATAGATGGGGAAACAGTGGAAACAGAGTCAGACTTTGTTTTGGGGGGCTCCATAATTACTGCAGATGTTGACTGCAGCCATGAAATTAAAAGACACTTTCTCCTTAGAAGGAAAGTTATGACCAACCTAGATAGCATATTTAAAAGCAGAGATATTACTTTGCCAACTAAGGTCCGTCTAGTCAAGGCTATGGTTTTTCCAGTGGTTATGTACGGATGTGAGAATTAGACTGTGAAGAAAGCTGAGCGCCGAAGAATTGATGCTTTTGAACTGTGGTGTTGGAGAAGACTCTTGAGAGTTCCTTCGAATGCAAGGAGATCCAACCAGTCCATCCTAAAGTCCTGGGTGTTTATTGGAAGGACTGATGCTGAAGTTGAAACTCCAATACTTTGGCCACCTCATGCGAAGAGTTGACTCATTGGAAAAGACTCTGATGCTGGGAGGGATTGGGGGCAGGAGGAGCAGGGGACGACAGAGGATGAGATGGCTGGATGGCATCACGGACTCGATGGACATGAGTCTGATTGAACTCTGGGAGTGGGTGATGGACAGGGAGGCCTGGCTTGCTGTGATTCATGGGGTTGCAAAGAGTCGGACACGACTGAGCAAGTGAACTGAACTGAACTGAAGTTTGGTCTAGTGGTTTGTGTAAGCTTCTTATAGGATGAAATTTGTGCTGAGTTTTTGTTTTTTGGTTTTCCTCTGATGGGCAAGGCTGAAGGGCATGGTAATCCTGTTTGCTGATAACTGGGTTTGTATTTTTGTTTGTGTTTTAGATGTGGGGTTCTACATAGAGTGTTACTGGTGGTTGGGTGATGCCAGGTCTTGTATTGAAGTGGTTTCCTTTCTGTGAGTTCTCACTGTTTCATACTCCCTAGGGTTAGTTTTCTGGTAGTCTAGGGTCTTGGAGTCAGTGCTCCCACTCGAAAGGCTCAGGGCTTGATCTTTGGTCAGGAACAAAGATTTCACAAGTGTTTTTTTACTACATTAAGTGAGATTAAAACAAATATCCAAAAACGAGAAACCAAAGATGAACCCCAGACAAATGGTAGTTATTAAATCAGGCAAATAATAATTAAAATAATGGAATATACATATACACATAAAAAGCCATGAGTAAACTGAAAGCAGTCCAACAAAAATCAAGAAGAGTAGATTGACCTGGCTAACCACGTAAATCAAAAGTTATATTTACCAGTTACGAACAAAACTAACTAAAGCACAAACTGGAAAGCAAAACTAAAGCAAGGTGCTAAGTATGTTATAAAACAATGAAAACAAAACTAACAAATATGTTAAGAGGAAAGGAAAGAAAGAATATATATGCAATGTTAAATAGAGATAGATAAAGAAGATTTATATACATTAAAGATTAACTGTGAGGGGAAAAGAACAGTAGGAAAGGCAAACAAAGGAATAAATGTAGTAAAAATATAATGTTTTTTAAAAAGTTAAAATGACAAAAAAGAGAGAGAGAAAAAAAAACAGAGGAAGAAAGAAAAAAGGAAAACACAGAACTGCAAAAGCCCCATGTAGAGGCAGAGGTTTATAGCAACGATAAAAAGTGCGACTGAATATACACATATACATATACACCCATAAGCAAAATCAAAACAGTCCAACAAAAATAAAGTACAACAAATTGACCCAGCAAACGAAACCAAAAATTATATCTACCAGAACAAAACTAACTAAAGCACAAACTGGAAAACAAAACTAAAGCAAGGTGCCAACTGGGGAATAAAGCAATGAAAATAAAACTAACAAATATGTTGAGAGGAAAGGAAAGATAGAAAGGAAACAAAGAATAGACATGCAAAGTTAAATAGAGGTAGGTAAAGAAGATTTATATACATTAAAGATCAAGTGCAAAGGGAAAAGAACAGGAGGAAAAGCCAACAAATGAATAAATGTAGAAAAATAATAATAGGTTTAAAAATTAAAACTAAAGAAAAAGAAAAAAAGGAAAACTCCACAGAACTGCAAAAGCCCAATATAGTGGCAGTGGTTTATAACAGCAATAAAAAATGAATCTGAGGTAAAAAAAATAGCTCAAGAACTGAATCAGATTTCATGGTGCCAATAACATCGACAACTAGAACAGAGGGGTAAAAAGGCGGGGAGGGGAATAGAAAACAATCTACAGAGCAAGTCAATACATAAGGTTAATAAATGTTTTTCTTGAGTCATTGCTATCAGAGTCCTCTCCCTTACTGGGAGTCACAGTCCACCTCACCTCCCTATGATGCCCTCCAACACTGTGCTATCTCTAGACCTGCTGTTGGGGCAGCTCAGATTCTAAACTGGTGCTTCTCCTGTGTGTTCTTGCCTCCAGTGTCCACAGCTATCAGTACTAGCATGTTTTCTTTTGTGGGAGCTCTCAATGATCTTTTATATATTCCATAGATATAGTCTGCCTAGTTGATTGTGTGGATTCAGTCTGCAGCTTGTAGAGCTGGTGGGAAGGTTTTGGGTCTTCTTCCTTAGCCACCCTGTCCCTGGGTTTCTACTGTGGTTTTATTTCCACCTCTGTATGAGGGTCGTCCACTGGGGTTTGCTCTGAGGCTGCCCGGGAGGACTTGGGTTTGCCCCTGTGAGGTGTGGAGGTGGTGCAGCTGCTTGGGTTGCAGGGCTTCTGGCAGCACCAGGTACTCAGGGGAGTTGGTGGCTAGGGCAGCAGGAAATATTGTGCTCTAGAAGGGTACAGCAACCACTACTGGCCAATACACTCCAGTGTTCTTGCCTGGAGAACCTCCTTCCCTGACAGAGAAGCCTGGCAGGCCACAGTCTACAGGGTCACCTAAGAGTTGGATACTACCCAGGTGACCTTGCCCGCACAGATGCAAGGCTTTTTATGCCTGTGGCAGCTCTGCCCCAATGAGAGTTGAGCGTGAAGGTAGTCGTGCAGCTGCTTGGCTCGTGGGGACCCTGGCAGTGCCAAGTGTGCAGGGACACGGACTGCTTCCGCCACAGGAGTATGGCCCTATCAGAGTCTTTTTTTTAAGCATTTTTTAAGCTGGCAATCGAAAGGCCTCTTTGGCTAGCCTTTCTCTGTAGCTCCGCCCATTCAGGCACTTAGAGGGCTCCCTTGCTGCGGTCCTTCTCTGTTGTTTGTTGCATCACGCACATAGAGGGGCCCCCCTAGCTGGGGTTCTACTCTGTAGATCAGCGTGTCAGGCACTTAAAGGAGCAACCGGGTGGGGTCCTGCTCTGTAGTTCAGTGCATCAGGCATTTGATGGGCCAGCCTCTGTATTGTTCAGCTGCCAATGCTGGCCTGTGGAGAAAGAAAGGCTATAGTGATGGCTCCACCCCCTATGTGTGACTCAGCAGTATCGCCTTGCTTCCATGGCTGCCTGGCTTTCCTCTACAGGCATTTCCCATCACAATCTCCTCCCTCACCTCCCCTCAATTGGTCTCTCTGCAGTCAACAGCAGCCTCTGCCCTGGGATCGCTCCACACTCCCCAAACTCCAGCTCCCAGGCGCTGCACCTTCCAGGGTACCCTTGTCCCTTTCCGGGGTATGTACGGCTGTGGCGAGGACTGTCTGATTCTCATTCCATTTAGGCTTCCATAGATCAGCTGTTTCACTGTCAGCCTTAAATGTTTCTCCTCTGACTCAGACAATTGCCCCTGTGGGGACTGGACGCCTGCTTCAGTTCCCCCACACACCGAGGGCAAACCCAGTCCTGCTAACACTCCTGTTTTTCCCCCTAGTTCTTTCGTTCTACCGAGTTTTGCATTGTTCCATATATTCTTTTCCTCTGGGCAGGTACTCCTGTCTGCTCTCAGCTGATGTTCTGCATGCACTTCTGTGTCTAAAGGTGTATTTCTGAGGTATCCGTGGAGAGAGATGTACACCACGTCCACCTACTCCTCCGCCATCTTGTTCCCCAGGATTTATTTTTTACTGTAGTTTCTTGTCTTAGTCCTAACAGCTCCTTTTTAACATATTTTATAATCTCTTTTTTATCTCTTGTTTTATGGAATCAATGTCCTCTTTAAACATCAGCTTTGTCTAACGATTTTTTGTTTCCGGAAGTTAGTTTTCCTTCCAAATGTATTCTTCATCTGCAATCTGCATGTTATTTTTTCAATTAAATATCTGACCTAAATAGCTGCATGTGTCCTTTGCTTTACATTATTTTTTGAATGTTTTAACTGTATATTAATAGACAACTGCCTGAGAATATTTTGGTGAAATCTCCTTGAGGTCCCTCCACTTTTGCTCTCTTTTTCCCTAATGTGTCCTCTGTTGCTTTCCCTAAGTACCATTCAAATCTTAACCTTCAACTTGAGCTGCAGGCTAAATATTTAACATTTCTATTCTCTTAGTTATTTCACTCCAAAGGAAACTATGCAGGGAGACGCTGGGAACAAGATACAGCTGCGGTTTGAATGTAAAGTTTCCATGCATTTTACTGGCATTTGTAAGCTTTTCCTCTAGCGATAAAGGGAGAGGGGACAGAGGAGAATAGTGAAACGGCCACTGATGTAGCACAGGAGAATGTAGGGAAAGAAAAAGATGCTTAATAGTGATCTAGGAAGTTTTGCTATAGTGATAGGTGATGTAACTACCTACTTTATCTCACCAAGAATTTCAGTGAAAATATTACATTATTCTTGTATGCTCTTGAAATTGGAATACCTTTCATTTTTTGAATATGATGACATGCAGAAATAAGCCTTAAGGCAAGAGCTGAACAGCTCATGGAAACCAGTTATAGAAAGGTTATTAAAAGATCACTCCACGCTATTTCTATGTTTAAATAGTTATTTTCAATTTAGTCTTTATCTTTTTTTCAAAAGGGATTTGCATGGATCTGTACATAAAATCAGGGTTACATGAAAACATGAATGACAGCAGTTAGGAGATGAGAAATGTACCTAGATATTTATCCTTGCTTGAAGTATATTCAAGAAATATATTTTAATGATACTTTAAAGTTTCATTTGATTGGTTGCTTTTATGGAGCAAAATTTTTAATGTTAAAAGGTAAGGGAATGTGCTGATGTCCTATAATTTATTTAAGTAGGTGTATAGCTTTGCAGGACTTCCTTGGTGGCTCAGACGGTAAAGCATCTTCCTACAATGTGAGAGACCCGGGTTCAATCCCTGGGTTGAGAAGATCTTCCGGAGAAGGAAATGGCATCCCACTCCAGCCTCTTGCCTGGAAAATCCCATTGATGGAGGAACCCGGTAGGCAACAGTCCATGGTGTCGCAGAGAGTCGGACACAACTGAAGGACTTCACTTCACTATAGCTTTGCAGGGGCTTCCCTAGTGGCTCTGATGGTAAAGAATCTGCCTACAATGTGGGAGACCTGGCTTGATTCTTGGGTCAAGAAGATTCCCTGTAGAGAGTAATGGCTACCCACTCCACTATTCTTGCCTGGAGAATTCCATGGACAGAGGAGCCTGGTGGACTACAGTCCACGATGTCGCAAAGAGTCAGATAGGAGCGAGTGACTAACACTTTCATTTTCTTAGCTTCCTAGATTGTATGGTTTTGGGCATACTTTTGCCAGTTGGTGACAGGATACTTCAATTATATTTCTGTCATTTTGAAAGGTATATAATCCCAACTTATAATAATGCTATTTTAAATGGAAAGTGAACAACTGATTGCAAATATTTCAGGATAACTGTTAAAAAAATCATGTAAAAATATCTCAAGAAAATTACTCTGCTAAGAAATGGTTCCTGGCATAACACTGAAGTCATTTATCCAAAATTGATGTCCTATAATCTGAGATTACTTCAGGTGAATTCTATTAATCAGATGGTCAGTGACATATCCTGAAAGAATGACCTTTTAGGTCAACCTGCTGTTTAGCTTGGGTTGTTTCTATGTTGCTAACTTCTGTATCACTCCTTGAATCATTTACTTTCTCCTAGATCCCACCTCTTAGAGATGAAAAATACTTTTAGAAATTAGATATTTAACAAAAAAGAGACAATAATTGAAAAAATTGTCAAAAAGGTTGTTATATAAACAGTACAATTAAGATGTGATGAGAAATACGTAAGTCTAAAAAGCATTTGTGCAATAAGTTTTATTAACTATTTTTAAACAATATATTTTATTTACTATTCAATACAATTAAATTATAAACTATAAACTATATTAAATGTGTCACTGACATCATATTACTCTATCTGCCTAGTATTAAATATCTATTTTTTACATTTCAATGACAACATTTGGGGTTACCTAGAAGTCCAAAATAATATGGCTGACTTAAGTAATCAGTGATATTAATACAATAAATGAATTTTTCTAATTAATTCTGGCACTAAAAAATAAGAATTCCCAAAGAGTATCTGTTTCTATAAAACTGGTAAAATGACCTTGAAATTCTTACTTGGTATCTATGAAATTTTTGACTCACACTTCTAAAGATGCAGATAGTAAGCTGTATGGCCAAATCACAGACCACCAAAATTTCTAGCAGGATTTAAAGGCAGTGCAGGTGAAGAGCATCTCAGGAAAAGGCCTGTCAGTGTCATTTGCCTGCTCTTAATATGCTTTCCCTTCTCAAACTTCTCCTCCACCCATTAAATCTGTCATATTTCCTTCTCAGCCGTAAATCACCTCTATTCCATAATATTTTATATTATGATCTGCAAATGATAACCACTGACAGAGTCATTTTCTATTTGCCATTATGGTTTACAACACTCTGCTTGCATCCAGATGACTGGCCTACAGAAATCTTACCCTGGAACATTACAGTCCAGAACATCATCACATCATTCCCACTCTCCATATATTACAACTAATCAGGTTTCCATTATTAGAGTGAGATAATTTTTAAAATGAATGTTACTAAAAACACCATTTAGGCATTTGTGTGGTGAATATATCTGAGTATATCTAAAGAGTTCTAAGTAAATGATCTACTGTAGAAATCAATGGCTTTAAAAATAAGATGTACCTGTATTAGAACTGATGCCTATAGATTCAGTTATATTCCCATATTTAAACAAAATGTATGAGGTTAGAATACTTAGTATAGCTTCGTATCCAATAAAAATCACAGGTGGATGGCTAATATTCCAGATTACCAAAATTATACATGTACTGACTATTAATATTACAGAATATACATCTTACTCTTGTCATGATGAGACGGAAGACCTAGAGGTTCTTATGTATACTGTCGGTTTTACAAATGAAAGAGAAAAGAAGATGTCATATGCTAATGGTTGTTTTTAACAATAAATCCCTATTCTGTGTTAAGATAACAAGTTGGTTTGAAATCCACTTCTCCCATAAAGAAGACTGCTGAGCAGTGCAAAAAGTCAGTTTGAGAACTTTTGTGTTCCAGAGTCTGGATATATATATATGTGTGCACAATATAATAACACATATTTTGAAAAAAGGTTTAAAAATGTGTAATAACATATTATTCCATTTATAGATGTAGAACTAGAACTGTTCCATATTTGGTTGTGATATCAAAGTACTTACTGTTGAACTCCATCTACATCCTCTGCTAGTATTTCAGTGATCTGGGCAACTGAAAGAAAATCTGGAGACAGAATCTTTTCATGTTCCTGGAATTCAGCATCTTTCTACCAAAAAAAATGGAATAATTATTTCAATCACATTTCACATATTAATCCTAATAATACCAAAATCTGTTCTTTTGTCTACTGCTATCAGGAAAAAAATTTTAAGTAATGGTATCTCTTCTACAAAGCTGAATGGTTAGTCAATCTGTCCTCTGTGCATATTTAAAACTGGGTGATGGTTTTCAACTAACAAACATTTTTGAATATCTATATATTCCTCTTTGAACCTAGGGTACAAGAGGAGGCAAAGACAACAAAGACTTGTTACCCTCAAGAAGCTCAACATCTTATGGAAGGAATAAACCGAAGATGATTTTAAAACAAGAAAATAAAATTGTAAGTGAACCATAATAAAAGTGTCATTCAGGACTTCCCTGATGGCACAGTGGATAGGAATCTGCCTGCCAATGTAGGGGATACAAATTTGATCCCTGGTCCAAGAAGATTCCATATGCTGCAGAGCAACTAAGCCCATATCCCTCAGCTGCTGACGCCTGCATGCCCTAGAGCCTGTGCTCCACAACAAAAGAAGCCACCACAATGAGAAGCCAGTGGCCACAACTAGAGAGTGGCCTGAGCTTGCAGCAACTAGAGAAAGCCCACAGAAAGCAACAAAGATCCAGTGCAGCCAAAAATAAGTAAATAGATTAAAATTTAGAAAATAGCTGTCATCCAGTCTAAAGGAAGGAAGGGACAAGGACAAAAACAGGACAAAGAAAGTCTAAAGAAAGGAATAGATTTTCGGAGAATGAACGTGGATAGTGCCGCAGGTGAATGAATCAGCAACACCAAGGTGATAAATGCAGGATAGTTGGGTACCAGTTCTGTGAGTATCAGTAATTCACAGTGGTGCCAAGCATACACACAGAGTACAAGTTGAACCTAAGTGGAAGGTGGGCATTGGAAAAATATCACAGGAGATCTTAAATAATTTAACAAATATTTACTAAGCAATTACAAGACACAAGATACTGCCCAAGTCACCATACATATTTTGGACCATGGCTATTGGAAGAATGACAGAAGAGTTTGTTCTTAATACAGAAATGGACTGTGACGTTTTTGAGCAGTGAAATGACAAAATAAAACTATGCATCAATGAAGGGTAATCTGTAGCAGGGTGAAGGAAAGACAGGAACAGAGCAAGGATAAAAAGGAAGAGTTAAATGAAAAAATTATTAGAACAGTTCAGGAATGAAGCATTGGGTACACTGGGCTTCTAGCAGTGTGCATGAAAATGGATAAGGATAAATGCAACATATATATGGGGGACTAAAAAGAGAGAAGAATGAATGCAGAGTCTGAGTTTCTGAAATAGGTGACTAGAAGAAAAAGGTATTGAGACTCAGGGCCTCCAAAAGCAAATATGCCCCCATGCACAAACCAGACAAAAGAATCCTCTCTGGGTAGAGAAGTATTAAAAGATGTAAGGCTGACACAGCCCTGCACCCAAGTGCACCGCTTGTGAACAGAATAGTTCCACCTTCTGCTCAATTCTCAGCTGAGTCGTTTTGTACAGAGTACAATCCATAAAAACATACAAGGCTCTCTTATTGGGCTTCCCTGATGGCTCAGATGGTAAAGAATCTACCTGCAATGTGGGAGATGCGGGTTTGATCCCTGGGAGGGAAGATCTCCTGAAGAAGAGAATGGCAACCCACTCCAATATTCTTGCCAAAAGAATTCCATGGACACAGTCTATGGAGTCACAGAGAGTTGGACACGACTGAGCAACTAACACATAAACACTCTTATTACACCAAAAGAAATAAGAGATTTAGAAGATGAGGCCTTTAAGAAGGCAAGATGATGAGTTTGGTTTCAGTGGTTGAATTTTAGGTGGAATATGAATAGCAAGAAATGTTTAGAGATTAATTAGAAATGCTAGAGTCACAAGGTCAATTTTACAGATATTGGTTTAGGAGTCACTGCAAGTAGGAGAATGAATGAAACTGCCCAG
Organism: Budorcas taxicolor; assembly: GCF_023091745.1. Classification (NCBI taxonomy): domain Eukaryota; kingdom Metazoa; phylum Chordata; class Mammalia; order Artiodactyla; family Bovidae; genus Budorcas; species Budorcas taxicolor. Next base: position 28,044,518 of record NC_068914.1, read on the forward strand.
AGCCAGAGCATAAAGTGAACTGTGAATGGAGGATGGAAATGGAGACTGAGAAAGTGATAAGATACCAGGAGCTTCATGAAAATCAAAGATTATGAGATTTATACCAGTCAGAATGGCCATCATTAAACAGTCTACAAATAACAAATGCTGGAGACCATGTGGAGAAAAGGTAACTCAAACACGGTTGGTGGGAAGGTAAATGGTGTAACCATTATGTAAATAGTGGGGAGGTTACTCAAAAAATTAAAAATAGAGTTGCCATGAGTGTATGCTCAGTTGTATCCAACTCTTTATAACCCCATGAACTGTAGCCCACTGGGCTCCTCTGTCCATGGAATTTTTCAGGCAAGAATGCTGAAGTGGGTAGCCATTCCCTTCTCTGGGGAGACTTCCTGACCAAAGGAGCAAACTCATATACTCTATTCAGTTCAGTTCAGTTGTGTCCAACTCTTTGCAACCCCATGAACTACAGCATGCCAGCCAGGCTTCCCTGTCCATCACCAACTCCTGAGGCTTGCTCAAACTCCTGTCCATTGAATCAGTGATGCCATCCAACCATCTCATCCTCTGTCGTCCCCTTCTCCTCCTGTCCTCAATCTTGCCCAGCATCAGGGTCTTTTCCAGTGAGTCAACTCTTCGCATCAGGTAGCCAAACTATTGGAGCTTCATCTTCAGCATCAGTGCTTCCAACAAATATTCAGGAATGACTTCCTTGAGGATTGACTGGTTTCATCTCCTTGCAGTCCAAGGACTCTCAAGAGTCTTCTCCAACACCATACTTCAAAAGCATCCATTCTTCAGCATTCAGCTTTCTTTATGGTCCATCTCTCACATCCATATACGACTACTGGAAAAACCACAGCTTTGACTAGATGGACCTTTGTTGGCAAAGTAATGTCTCTGCTTTTTAATATGCTGTCTAGGTTGGTCATAACTTTTCTTTCGAGGAGTAAGCGTCTTAATTTCATGGCTGTAGTCAACATCTGCAGTGAGTTTGGAGCCAAATAAAATAAAGTCTCTCACTGTTTCCATTGTTTCCCCATCTATTTGCCATGAAGTGATGGGACTGGATGCCATGATCTTAGTTTTTTGAATGTTGAGTTTTAAGCCAGCTTTTTCACTCTCCTCTTTCACTTTCATCAAGAGGCTCTTTAGTTTTTCTCTGCTTTCTGCCATAAGGGTGGTGTCATCTGCATATCTGAGGTTATTGATATTTCTCCTGACAGTCTTGATGCCAGCTTGTGCTTCATCCAGTAAGTCATTTTGCATGATGTACTCTGCATAGAAGTTAAATAAGCAGGGTGACAATATACAGCCTTGACTTACTCCTTTCCCAGTCTGGAATCAGTCCATTGTTATATGTTCGACTTTAACTGTTGCTTCTTGACCTGTAGCTATGCATGGTGGTCTGGTATTACCATCTCTTGAAGAATTTTCCAGTTTGTCATGATTCACACAGTCAAAGGCTTTGGCATAGTCAATGAAGCAGAAGTAGATGTTTTTCTGGAATACTTTTGCTTTTTCTATGATCCAATGGATGTTGGCAATTTGATCTCTTGTTTCTCTGCCTTTTCTAAATCCAGCTTGTACATCTGGAAGTTCTCAATTCACACACTGTTGAAGACTAGCATGGAGAATTTTGAGCATTACCTTGCTACTATGTGAGATGAATGCACTGTGCAGTAGTTTGAACATTCTTTGGCATTGTCTTTCTTTGGGATTGGAATGAAAACTGACCTTTTCCAGTCCTGTGGCCACTGCTGAGCTTTCCAAATTTGCTGGCATACTGAATGCAGCACTTTCACAGCATCATCCTTTAGGATTTGAAATAGCTCAACTGGAATTCCATCACCTCCACTAGCTTTGTTCATAATTATGCTTCCTAAGGCCCACTTGACTCTGCATTCCAGGATGTCTGTCTCAAGGTGAGTGATCACACCATCATGGTATCTGGGCATGATGATCCTTTTTGTATAGTTCTGTGTATTCTTGCCACCTCTTCTTAACATCTTCTGCTTCTGTTAGGTCCATACTGTTTGTCCTTTATTGTGCCCATCATTGCATGAAATGTTCCCTTTGTATCTCTAATTTTCTTAAAGAGATCTCTAGTCTTTCCCATTCTATTGTTTTCCTCTCTTTCTTTGCACTGATCACTGAGGAGGGCTTTCTTATCTCTCCCTGCTATTCTTTGGAACTTTGCATTCAGATGGATATATCTTTTCTTTTCTCCTTTACCTTTCGCTTCTCTTCTCAGCTATTTGTAAGGCCTTCTCAGACAACCATTTTGCCCTTTTGCATTTCTCTTTCTTTGGGATTATCTTGATCACAGCCTCCTGTACAATGTTATGAACCTCCGCCCACAGTTCTTCAGGCACTGTCTATCAGATCTAATCCTTTGAATCTATTTGCCGCTTTCAGTGTATAATCATAAGGGAGTTGATCTAGGTCATACCTGAATGGTCTAGTGGTTTTCCCTACTTTCTTCGATTTAAGTTTGAATTCTGTAATAAGGAGTTCATGATCTGAGCCAGAGTCAGCTCCTAGTCTTGTGTTTGCTGACTATATAGAGCTTCTCCATCTTTGGGTGCAAAGATTATAATCAATCTGATTTCAGTGTTGACCATCTGGTGATGTTCATATGTAGAGTCATCCATTACTCAGCCATTAAAAAAAAATGAAATTATTCCATTTGCAGCAACAGGGATAGATCTAGAGATTATCATCCTAAGTTAAGAAAGTCGGAAAGACAAATATCCTATGACACCACTTACATGTGGAATCTAAAATATGACACAATCAATATATCTATGAAACAAAAAGTCTCACAGATACAGATAACAGACTTGTGGTTACCAAACAGGAGGAGAGGTTGGGAGGGAAGGATTGGGAGTTTGGGATTAGCAGAGGCAAACTATTATACACAGAATGAATAAAAAATAATATCCTACTGTGTAGCACAGAGAACTATATTCAGTATCCTGTGACAAAACATAATAGAAAAGAATGTTAAAAATAATATATACAAGTATAAGGAGTCACTTCTCTGCACAAAAGAAATCAACATATTGTAAATCAACTATGTGCTGTGCTGTTCTTAGTCACTCAGTTGTGTCCGACTCTTTGCAACCCCATGGAGTGTAGCCCGCCAGGCTTCTCTGTTTATGGGGATTCTCCAGGCAAGAATACTGGACTGAGTTGCCATGCCCTCCTCCAGGGGATTTTCCCAACCCAGGGATAGAACGCAGGTCTCCTATATCACAGGTGGGTTCTTTACCATCTGAGCCACCAGGGAAGCCCAACTAAACTTTAAAATTTTAAAAATAAATAAATCTTTAAAAAGTATTGTGAGATTTGGGTGAGAGTGGGGCAAATGTTTTTAATTCAACAGTTATTTATCCTCCTTCCATGTCAATGAACTCCAATAAATAAGAACAGCAAGAAACTTTTTGCTATAGTTAATAAGATTACATCCCAAATTTTCTTTATTCTTTTTCAAGAATAGAAAACTGCAAAGCTAACACTCACTGGAAATAATAATCAGTTTAATGTTTATAATTTAATATTAGGTTATTATATTTTATTTTTAAAAATCTAATTGAAAAGTAAAATATGCTATTTTATTAACTATCTTTATTTAGTATAGAGTCAGCAAACTAACCTAAACTAGGTCATCCATTTGATTATAAATTCAAGAAGAAAAAATATTTTAGTACCTAATATAATACTTTGCACCTAGTAGGCACTCAGGTGCTTATAAACTGAATTAAATGCATGCAGGGTTTAGACAGGATAGTATTTTAGTTTATAATATATTGTATACATTTGTTTAAATATTTGTTAGTTACATGCATTTTTTATTATCAGCATTAAACTATAATTATTACTGTACTATCAGTTCAACTAGGTTGTAAATTCCTCAGGGACAGTCATTCAATATTTTATTTCTTTTGAGAATTCTGAAGTTTCTAGTTAGGTCAACAAAGGTTGTTAATTAACCTGTGTCTGAATTCATCTTCATCCTGTGATGACATTGTTAGATGATGGAACATGATGAAAAGCCGTATGTAGATTTGGAAATATCATGATGCCTTTAATATATTGATGAATTCTGTGACTTAACAGCAAGACTTTTGAACCTAAAATTGGATTCATGTTAAAACATCTTTTGATATGTTTTAATACAAACACAATTGTTATCATTATTAAAAATGAATAAAGATATACATGAAAGATATACACACATTCAGATCAATTGTCTCAGACTTCAAAATTTTTTAGGAGAAAATAGGTCACACAAGAACTGTAAAAAACAGTATAATCTTAATCTTTCATACAATAATAATTCTAGCTAAGGAATCTAATACCAGTGCCTTGTTCTTCTACTAAAACTTGATAGATTAAGATAATCATTTTGTAGGAGGGTTTGCCTCTGGTTTTTTGTTTTCTTTTGTTTTAAATTGAATTCCTGGACCTATTTTAAATGAGAGCTTTTCTTCTGTTTGTTTATACACTGCCATGCACTAGAAAGGATGTAAGATGGTTAAATATCTTTAATCTTTCAATACATACATTCTCATTTGTAAAAATTAAAGATACAATGGAAAATTCATGAATAGGCTAATAAAAATGTAAATATGTAATTATCACTTTCTCTGTAAAATTACATCTCTGACTAGGAAAATATGTGAGCTAAACTGCACTGTAACTCATTTTATTCCACCACCTGGTGGATTTTAGCTGTTATTCCAGAAGCATTAAAATTGTAAGCTGCTATTTTTTGTCAGATAATCTTTTCTGTGAATTTTTTCTCTAATGTCATCTAAACTTTTCACATTTGAACATAACGTCTTTCTTCTAGAATTTAATCTTTTGGGCGCATCTTTGTTTCCATCACTGATATGTCTTAAAAGATTCTTAAAAAATGTTCACTTAAGAAATATACAGCACAGTTCACCAAAGATGCCTAAGAGGGGTTTCATAGCCTTAGAGAATGTAGAGTGGTCTACCATTTCCACACTCTGAAAGGCTTTCTTCAAGACTGAAAATAAATGAACTAAGAAGCAGCTCTGTGTTGAGCCATGTTGGAGCTGAGGCAAAAAGCAAAGATCAGTAATAATGATGCTGTCTTTACTTGGAATTTAAATCCATTATGGATTTTTGCATTTATTTTAATTTTTTAAATATTGCATTAAATTTTTTCTCTTGACTACGGAATTTTTTAGCATCCCTTAAATTCTGTACCCAAGGAGGGTGCCTCACTCTCATCACTATAGTGCTGGACACCATAAAGAGCCAATTTAAGAAAAAAAAAAAAAGTAGATGAAAGAAGGATAAGTAAAAGCAAGAGCTAGTTCCTTAAAATAATGAACAAAATAGACAAATTTTGGGCAAAGCTGGTTAAAGAAGAAATAAATATATACCACATTAAATGAATTCATTTGAAAATTACAAGGTAACGCGTGATTTTCTAGGAATATACGTTATATTTGACCAAGGGTAAAGGAAAAAATGGACCTGACAAACATGAACTAAACTGGAAGTCTACTTTTTAAAAGGTCACATGTCCAGACAGTTTTACACTTGAAGTTCTACTAAACAACCAGAACACATAAATTCTGTTAGTCTAATGATTGCAGATTGTAGATATTCATTTTTAGAGACCAGCATTGTCTGTATAAAAAAACCTGAACTAGCACGGAAAGGTGAGTAAAGTCAAAATCATTAATGAACTCAGATGCAAAAATTCTACTTTAAAATATCTTCAGGGTCTCCCTGGTTGTCCAGTGGCTAAGAATCTGCCTGCCAATGCAGCGGAAATGGGTTCGATCACTGATTCACTGATACATGCTGTGAGGCAACTAAACCCATGCATCACAACTTCTGAAGCTGGCAAGCCCTATAACCTGTGGAACAACAGCAAGAAAAGGCACCACAATGAAAAACCCATGTACAGCAACTATTACAGAAAAGTAGTCTCCACTCACCACAACTAGAGAAAGACTGAGCACAGCAATGAAGACCCAGCATAACCAAAATAAATAAATACATAAAATTTTAAAAATATTTTTAAAAAGTGACATCTTTGAATGTTGAATCCAGCATTGTACTAAAATAAGAAGCTATCATTATGACAAGATAAGGTTAATCTCATAAATGCAAGGATAAATGATGGTTAACAAGTCTCATGTACTTTTTAAGTCAAATTAAAAGATAAAATTATGATTATATAAGTAAATAATAAATAGGCATTTGTGAGAATTCAGCAGCAAAACTCTCAGTACAATATGAATTTAAAAAAAGCTAATTTATAGTGAATGAAACTGGCATGATGGTTCACACTAGAACAAAATTAGATCCCCATTTCAAATATACATCTATCAAAAATTAATTTTAGCTGTGTTAGATACCTAACTTTAGTAAAATAAAACTTTAAATATCAGAAAAAGATTGAAGATAATTTGTGCAACCTGAAAGTGAGGACGGAGTAGGGAGAAGCAGGAAATAGATAGGAATAAGATAGGAAATTGAAAGACTTAATAAGATGAAGGACTTATTAAACTTAATAGTAAGATGAAAGACTTACTAGAAGACCAAATATCTGTGAATACCTCCACACCCACTATCAGTACTTTCAGAGGTTCTAAGTGTTTGATAAATGATGCTCTATATTCACTTCATTGGAAGCACTGATGCTAAATCTGAAACCCCAATACTTGGGCCACCTGATGTGAAGAACTAACTCATTCGAAAAGACCCTGATGCTGGGAAAGATTGAAGGCAGGAGGAGAAGGGGACAACAGAGGATGAGAGGGTTGGATGGCATCACCGACTCAATGGACATGAGTTTGAGTAAACTCTGGGAATTGGTGATGGACAGGGAGGACTGGTGTGCTGCAGTCCATGGGCTCAAAAAGAGTCAGACATGACTGAGCGACTGAACTGAACTGAACTGACTGAGTAATGTTTTCTCAACAATATTTTGAGCAACTTTTTGGCATCCTGTCCATTGTCCTATACTATCTATATCATGTGGTGTGAATGGCTTCAATAAATCCCTCTTGAATGATATTCCAGTCGTAGGAACCTGATCATCCTGGTACTCAGGTTGAGCCCCAAGTGTTTCTCTCCAACCTGCCAATAATGAGATGGGGCTGTTTTCAAAGCCCGGGCATGTGTGCCAAGTTACTTCTGTCACGTTCGACTCTGTGAGACCCCACTGACCATAGCCTGCCAGGCTCCTCTGTCCATGGGATTTTCCACACAAGAATACTGGAGTGGGTGGCCATGTCCTCCTCAAGGAGATCTTCCTGACCCAAGGATTGAACCGTGTCTCCCACATTACAGGCGGATTCTTTACCACTGAGCCAACTGGGAAACAATCATTTACTTTTTACGTCTCTGATGTGAGTTGAAGTATGCTGCTCCTGCTGCTGCTGCTGCTGCTAAGTCACTTCAGTCGTGTCCGACTCTGTGCAACCCCATAGACGGCAGCCCAAGAACACTGGAGTGGGTTGCCATGTCCTTCTCCAATGCAGGAAAGTGAAAAGTGAAAGTGAAGCCACTCAATCGTGTCCAACTCTTTGCGACCCCATGGACTGCAGCCTACCAGGCTCCATGGGATTTTCCAGGCAAGAGTACTGAAGTGGGTTGCCATTGCCTTCTCCAGAGTTGAAGTATAGTCCCTTTTAATTATGGTATTAATACCTAAATGATTACATGTCCCAAACAGTATTTTTGAAGATATTAAGAAAGTCAGTTAATGAACTGAATTTACACACTCACGTACAAATTAACTTATAAGCATTTATAAACTCCTTTCACTTACAGATCTTTAGGTAGCAAATATTTATTTTCAGATTGTCATCATTTCTCTGGTTTTCTGTATTTAAATGTTTCTCTCCCAAAACTTTAGCCTTACGCAAGAGGCATTTATTCCCATGTTACTAAAAAAACTATACTATTAAATGCAGAAAGTTGGCAAGAAAGTTTATGTAATGTTACATAAAAATATTTTTCTGGAGCCATTTCTCATGTCTGCTTGTTCAAGGTTATCTTATAGAGTTCGATCTATGATAACTATTATACCTGGCACACCTCAAACCCTCTATAATTCCAATTAGTTGTCAAATTTTATTGAGAGCCTATTATATGATTGGGACAACTGGTTGTTTTAATTTTAGGTACTGACAACAAACAACAAGTGGGAAACCTCAGACTATTGAAAGCGTATGCTTTATTTCCAACAAACTTGGCAAAAAGAAGTATTTCACTACTGTTTGGCTCAGATGACTGAATGGTCCACTGGCTAGTCAATTTGGGTACAAATTATTGAGAAATAATACTATAATGCTAGGTTTCTAGGGATCAACTCTGGAAAGAATCTCATCTTACAAGAACCTTTAAATACCTAACTGAAAAGAAGTAGGCTCATGAATAGAGACACCAAGAGAGATTTTTGCTATCTTTTCCATCTAACCCCTGAAACCCACAGTGGGCACAAATGGGTGGCTGCTGCTGCTAAGTCACTTCAGTTGTGTCTGACTCTGTGCGACCCCATAGACGGCAGCCCACCAGGCTCCCCTGTCCAGGCAAGAACACTGGAGTGGGTTGCCATTTCCTTCTCCAATGCATTAAAGTGAAAAGTGATGTCGCTTAGTTGTGTCCGACTCCTAGCGACCCCAAGGACTGCAGACTACCAGACTCCATGGGATTTTCCAGGCAAGAGTACTGGAGTGGGTTGCCATTGCCTTCTCTAGGCAAGAGTACTGGAGTTGGATAATGGGTGGCAGGCAGAACTTACTCTAATGAATGACACAACACTAAGGATCAACTGTCTTCTCCATGAACTACAGGAACTCTGGTTTTAAAATGAAGTCTCCAAGATGCAGACTGTTAATCTTAGCAAACGAACAGTTAAGTGAGTCCAAATTCCAACTTTACTTTTTCAGTTTGTTACTAACTAAAAGACTAAGCATATCCCAAAATGACTGCCATGAGGAATACCTGCTGCTCCTCCAAGAAGTTAAACAAAAGAGCTCAATGACTGTGGTAAGATGGCAGATAATCACCTAAGGTCTGTAACTGGTTCATTAGTTTCACTTATCCTTTATAAAAAGTGATCCCCCCTCACCCTGGAGCACAGTTTTTGTTTTTTGTTTTGTATCTTAAAAAAAAATTAAGGGGTATTTTTTTTTTGAAGTGCAGGTTCATTAATTCCAAATTATCAGTTACTTATAAAGGATATTTCTATTATTGTTACATGGATAAGTACTGAGTATATTCTCACAAGAAAGTTTTTGTATATATTTATATACCATGATTTAATTGGAAAATTTCCTATGCCACATTTGAAACTGTATTACTTACATTACAGATCACAAGGGAGTAACTGGCTTAGTAACCAGTTTATCACATTAAAATGTATTTTTAATGTATGCTAATTTCAAAAGGTTCATAGAAGAGTCAGCAGCTTTAGTGGTCTGCATACAGTATTGGGAAGAACCTGTTGGGAATAACTTGCGTATCTCTGGGCAAGGCACTGTATTACTGGCTCTGTTTATCCTCATTTATAAAACTGCAGCTCATACACATCTTCTGTACAAAAAATAAATAAATAAATGCTATTTAGACTAATAAGTGAGTTCAACCCAGCAATGTTAATTATAACATTATTATTCACCTTCAGAGTCCTAAAAAAGCTGAAGAAAAAACTTCTTAGAATAACATGATTGACTCAGTATGTGAAGATTTAAACATTTCTTAGTAGTATCTGGCAAATATTTTTAATTAAAATCTCAGGATACAAAGCTTCTGAGTAATCCCAGTTACTTAGAACCCATTTATTATTGAGAATTAGTGCTGGGAGGGGCCGGAGAAGAAATCTTTTATTTTGCACAGGAAATCACTGGAGGCCTAAGAATGTTAAATACTTTTCCTAAAGACAAGGTGCTAATGAGCAACTCAGCCATAACCGGAAGGTTGACTTTCTAGGCGTTCCTCCTTTGTCCGATCTATCAACTATTTACTTATTTAGAGAAATAGTAAAATAATACGAGAAACACTGGCCTTCAAATATTCATCAATCCACTATCAATGAAGAGTAATTATTCCATGACATCTTTTGAGCAACAGAACTGTGATATCTGAGAATTAGGAGTCATTTACAAAGGAGACGCGCTCACTTATATTTTTCAAAATTCCCTTTTAAGTAGAGAATCCTGGGAAGAGCGCGTATTTGTGAGGCCTTTTGGGCAAAGAACCGTCCAATGGAGGGGTTTTGAGTTTACACCCGGGGGCACGGAGGGGCGTCGGTCGACAGGGCAAGGGGAGCGCGGGTCGGTGGCTTGGGGAGCCCCCTTCACTCCCTGAGAGCCGGCGCCGCCTGGGCGTCGCACCCACTCGGGGCCGAGCACCCAACTCGGGCATGGGGCGCGTCCGAGGGAACAGCCTCGGCCCGCGAGAGAGGTCGGGCGCTCGGGGGTCGCGGGTACCGGGCAGAGACTGCGTACCTCCGACTCGGGTGTGGTTCCCGTCGAAGTCATTCCCGCGGGAGTCGTTCCCCCTGGTGTCGTCCCCACAAACGTCGCCATGATGCCGCCTCAGCCCTGCGGCCCCTCGTCGCCTAGGCAACCGGGGAGGGGGCGGGGCCGGGGTCAATGGGCTGGGGAACTGAGGCCACCCTTAGCCGCTTCCGGTCCCGAGCCCCATGCCCACCCGGGAAATGGTCAGGACCAGGTTTGTAGGAACGGAGAGCAGGCCCTACCGCTGCGGGGCGCTGTGCCCGGGAAGCCTATGGCAGGGCTTTGAGTAACTGAATCGAGATAGACTTTCCTTGTGAAAAAAGGAAAAGAAAAAAAGCAGTTGAAACGAACTAGTAAACGGGGAAGTGGGGCTTCCTTGGTGATTCAGTGGGGATAGAGTCCGTGGGGTCGCAAGAGTCAGACACAACTTAGCGACTAAACTACTACCACCAAACGTGGGTGTGTAATACTAATACATGGCAAGCCTGTCCATTTTTCCCAGGCAAGAATACTGGAGCGAGTTGCTATTCCTTTCTCCAGGAGATCCCCCTGACCCAGGGATCAAACCCACATCTGCATTGCAGACGGATTTTTATCGACTGAACCACCAGGGAAGCCCCCCGTAAATATTAAAGTGAGGTATATTATTGAAATTAATATTTTACATGAAAAAAGTAATTTTAAAATATTAGGATATTATTGTTATGTTTAGAAGGAAAAACAGCCTTAATTTTTTTGGAGATAACACGCTGAAAGATTTTAGTGATAAAATGTCCACGATTTACTCCAAAATAAAGAAGGGTAGATGGATAATGAGTGGAGGTACAGTAGAGGAATCAAGATTGGGGAGGAGGGACATGGTCATTATACTATTATTTCTACTTATAGTTTGATTTTTTTCCATAATAAAAATGTTGAAAAACAATATTTTTAGTATTTGTATGGCTTCCCTGGTAGCTCAGCTGGTAAAGAATCCACCTGCAATGCAGGAGACCCCTGTTTGCTTCCTGGGTCCGGAAGATCGCTGGAGAAGGGATAGGCTATCCACTCCAGTATTCTTGGGGTTACCTGGTGGCTCAGCTGGTAAAGAATCCGCCTGCAATGTGGGAGACCTGGATTCGATTCCTGGGTTGGGAAGATTCCATCCAGAAAGAACGGCTACCCACTCCAGTATTCTGACCTGGAGAATTTAATGGACTGGAAAATCCCATGGACGGAGGAGCCTGGTAGGCTGCAGTCCATGGGGTTGTGAAGAGTCAGACCCGACTGAGCGACTTCACTTTCACTTTTCATTTTCTTGCACTGGAGAAGGAAATGGCAACCCACTCCAGTGTTCTTGCCTGGAGAATCCCAAGGATGGGGGAGCCTGGTAGGCTGCCATTTCTGGGGTTGCACAGACTCGGACACAACTGAAGTGACGCAGCAGCAGCAGCAGCAGCAGTCCTCTTGCCTACTTCACTTTCACTTTTCACTTTCATGCATTGGAGAAGGAAATGGCAACCCACTCCAGTGTTCTTGTCTGGAGAATCCCAAGGACAGAGGAGCCTGGTGGGCTGCCGTCTACGGGGTCACATAGAGTTGAACACGACTGAAGCGAATTAGCAGCAGCAGCAGCAGCATACATTCCATGCCGTCACAAAGAGTCTGACAGGTATGAGCAACTTTCATGTGAGTGTTCTTCTCTGAACAATAGTATGTACTTTAATAATGAAATGTGTTTTACTTTTATTAACTTCCATGGGGGTTGCTATGCAGGAAACTTACTGCAAATATCAGACATTAAAATGCTTCACTTTCCTCCTCTGTCAAATGAGATGACAGTGTCGGCCTTATTGCATTATTGTGAGGATTTAGCATGTTAATATATGGGAATATTTAGGACAGTATCTAGCAACAGTAGTTCTGTATTATTAGGATTAGTATTTGTTTGTACTTTTCTCTTTACTCCACCCTGTACAACCATTGCCAAAATAATACTTCCTTCATGGACCTCTTCTTATATTTGACCCCTGCCTTTAAGACCAATTTGGCAAGAAGGAGTTCATGATCTGAGCCACAGTCAGCTCCTGGTCTTTTTTGTTGTTGACTGTATAGAGCTTCTCCATTATTGGCTGCAAAGAATATAATCAATCTGATTTCGATGTTGACCATCTGGTGATGTCCATGTGTAGAGTCTTCTCTTGTCTTGTTGGCAGAGGGTGTTTGCTAATACGAGTGCATTTTCTTGGCAAAACTCTATTAGACTTTGCCCTGTTCATTCCGTATTCCAAGATCAAATTTGCCTGTTACTCCAGGTGTTTCTTGACTTCCTACTTTTGCATTCCAGTCCCCTATAATGAAAAGGACATCTTTTTTGGGTGTTAGCTCTAAAAGGTCTTGTAGGTCTTCATAGAACCATTCAACTTCAGCTTCTTCAGCATTACTGGTTGGGGCATAGACTTGGATTACTGTGATATTGAATGGTTGGAAACAAACAGAGATCATTCTGTCGTTTTTAAGACTGCATCCTAGAACTGCATTTCAGACTCTTTTGTTGACCATGATGGCTACTGCATTTCTTCTAAGGGATTCCTGCCCGCAGTAGTAGATATAATGGTCATCTGAGTTAAATTCACCCATTCCAGTCCATTTTAGTTTGCTGATTCATAGAATGTTGACATTCACTCTTGCCATCTCTTGTTTGACCATTTCCAATTTGCCTTGATTCATGGACCTGACATTCCAGGTTCATATGCAATATTGCTCTTTACAGCATCGGACCTTGCTTCTATCACCAGTCACATCCACAACTGGGTATTGTTTTTGCTTTGGCTCCATCCCTTCATTCTTTCTGGAATTATTTCTCCACTGATCTCCAGTAGCACATTGGGCACCTACTGACCTGGGGAGTTCCTCTTTCAGTATCCTATCATTTTGCCTTTTCATACTGTTCGTGGGGTTCTCAAGGCAAAAATACCAAAGTGGTTTGCCGTTCCCTTCTCCAACGGACCACATTCTGTCAGACCTCTCCACCATGACCCGCGTGTCTTGGGTGGCCCCATGGGCATGGCTTAGTTTCATTGAGTTAGACAAGGCTGTGGTCCTAGTCTGATTAGATTGACTAGTTTTCTGTGTTTATGGTTTCAGTGTGTCAGCCCTCTGATGCCCTCTCGCAACACCTACTGTCTTACTTGGGTTCCTTTTTCCTTGGAGGTGGGGTATCTCTTCACGGCTATTGCAGCAAAGCACAGCTGCTGCTCCTGAACTTGGACGAGGGGTATCTCCTCACCACCGCCCCTTATTGCCAAATTCAGACTTCAACTGAAGAAAGTAGGGAAAACCACTAGACCATTCAGGTATGACCTAAATCAAATCCCTTATGATTATACAGTGGAAGTGAGAAATAGATTTAAGGGACTAGTTCTGATAAATAGAGTGCCTGATGAACTATGGAATGAGGTTCTTGACATTGTGCAGGAGACAGGGATCAAGACCATCCCCATGGAAAAGAAATGCAAAAAAGCAAAATTTGAAGAGGCCTTACAAATAGCTTTGAAAAGAAGAGACGTGAAAAGCAAAGGAGAAAAGGAAAGATATAAGCATCTGAATGCAGAGTTCCAAAGAATAGCAAGAAGAGATAAGAAAGCCTTCCTCAGCGATCAATGCAAAGAAATAGAGGAAAACAACAGAATGGGAAAGACTAGAGATCTCTTCAAGAAAATTAGAGATACCAAGGGAACATTTCATGCAAAGATGGGCTCGATAAAGGACAGAAATGGTATGGACCTAACAGAAGAAGAAGATATTAAGCAGATGTGGCAAGAATACACAGAAGAACTGTACAGAAAAGATCTTCAAGATAATCACTATGGTGTGATCACTCACCTAGAGCCAGACATCCTAGAATGTGAAGTCAGGTGGGCGTTAGAAAGCATGACTATGAAAAAAGCTAGTGGCAGTGACGGAGTTCCAGTTGAGCTATTTCAAATCCTGAGAGATGATGCTGTGAAAGTGCTGCACTCAATATGCCAGCAAATTTGGAAAACTCCAAATTTGGCAGTGGCCACAGGACTGGAAAAGGTCAGTTTTCATTCCAATCCCAAAGAAAGGCAATGCCAAAGAATGCTCAAACTGCCACACAGTTCCACTCATCTCACACCTTAGTAAAGTAATCCTCAAAATTCTCCAAGCCAGGCTTTAGCAATACGTGAACCGTAAACTTCCAGATGTTCCAGATGGTTTTAGAAAAGGCAGAGGAACTAGAGATCAAACTGCCAACATCCGCTGGATGATCAAAAAAGCAAGAGAGTTCCAGAAAAACATCCATTTCTGTTTTATTGACTATGCCAAAACCCTTGACTGTGTGGATCACAATAAACTGTGGAAAATTCTGAAACAGATGGGACTACTAGACCACCTGACCTGCCTCTTGAGAAATCTGTATGCAGGTCAGGAAGCAACAGTTCAAACTGGACATGGAACAACAGACTGGTTCCAAATAGGAAAAGGAGTACATCAAGGCTGTATTTGTCACCCTGCTTATTTAACTTCTATGCAGAGTACATCATGAGAAACGCGGGGCTGGAAGAAGCACAAACTGGAATCAAGATTGCCGGGAGAAATATCAATAACCTCAGATATGCAGATGACACCACCCTTATGGCAGAAAGTGAAGAGGAGCTAAAAAGCCTCTTGGTGAAAGTGAAAGTGGAGAGTGAAAAAGTTGGCTTAAAGCTCAACATTCAGAAAACGAAGATCATGGCATCTGGTCCCAATACGTCATGGCAAATAGATGGGGAAACAGTGGAAACAGTGTCAGACTTCATTTTTTGGGGCTCCAAAATCACTGCAGATGGTGATTGCAGCCATGAAATTAAAAGACGCTTACTCCTTGGAAGAAAAGTTATGTCCAACCTAGATAGTATATTGAAAAGCAGAGACATTACTTTGCCAACAAAGGTCCGTCTAGTCAAGGCTAGGGTTTTTCCAGTGGTCATCTATGGATATGAGAGTTGGACTGTGAAGAAAGCTGAGCACCAAAGAATTGATGAGTTTGAATTGTGGTGTTGGAGAAGACTTCTGAGCGTCCCTTGGACTGCAAGGAGATCCAGCCAGTCCATCCTGAAGGAGATCAGTCCTGGGTGTTCACTGGAAGGACTGAGGCTGAAGCTGCAACTCCAATACTTTGGCCACCTCATGCAAAGAGTTGACTCATTGGAAAAAACCCTGATGCTGGGAGGGATTGGGGGCAGGAGGAGAAGGGGACGACAGAGGATGAGATGGCTGGATGGCATCACAGACTCGATGGACATGAGTTTGAGTGAACTCCGGGAGTTGGTGGTGGGCAGGGAGGCCTGGTGTGCTGTGATTCATGGGGTTGCAAAGAGTCGGACACGACTGAGCGACTGAACTGAACTGAACTGAACTGATCTGAAATTCTACCGATGACAGGAGGGTTACCTCCAGTGTGGGTGGTGGGGTGGGGTGGGGGGCGGTGGGGAGGGGATTGTTTTGTAGTAATTTGAATTTTACTGTATTTAATGTTGTAATATATTAGAGAAGTCAGTTTCGAGGAGCTAATTTAATAATATGGGGCACTTTTTTTTTTTTTTTTTTGCTGTGGTAAGGAATGGTGTTGAAAACCCATTAGCCTGAAGGTTACTTTTAATTTGCACAAGTTGGAGCTGATTTTAACTTCTCAGTTCTTTTGTGGGGAGGTGCCAACAGGAAAGACAAATCTCAGTAGTTGATACGCTTTCTTACGTGGAAAGGTCAGTTATATCTTCCTTCTCAAGTCTCTTTGGAAGATAAAGGCTTCTAACCAAAGACTGCAAAATTCCATTTGTTATCTTAGTTTATTGTTTTAGGGCTAGCAGGGAAAAGGAAACATATGGGTCTTGTAGTTTACAATTATTTTTTTAAACGACCTCTGACTTTAAGCACATCACAGGGAAATACGGGGTAGCTTGATAGTATTTTTTGCTCAATTGGATTGGCCCTCATTCTAATGAAAGTACTCCAGTCTACATGCTGATAAACCTATGAGCAGCAGGTTTTACAAGTGGAATCAAATTTTTTTGAAGAGGGATATTTTTATAATTTTTATCAGTTGAGGCCTTGTTTGTGTTACTCCCTCAGCCGTGTCTGACTCTGTGCAAACCCAAGGACTGTAGCCTGCCAGGCTCCTCTGTCCATGGGATTTTCCAGGCAAGAATACTGGAGTGGGTAGCCATTCCCTTCTCCAGGGGATCTTCTCGACCCAGGGATTGAAGCCAAGTCTACTGCATTGCAGGTAGATTCTTTACTGTGTGAGCCACCAGAGAAGCCTTAATTGAGCCTTTAATGTTTAAAATAATACCAGGACTTCTCTGGTGATCCAGAGGCTAAGATTCCACGCTCTTAAAGCAGGGGGCCTGGATTTGATCCCTGGTCAAGCTCTAGATCCCAGATGCTGAAACTAAGAGTTTGAGTACCACAACTGAAAGATCACTCAGGCTGCAAGTAAGATTCAATGGAGTAAAATAAGATAAATAAATACATATTTAAAAAAAAATTAAACATTTAGGAAAGGGCAAGATAATTTTTTATTGGGTATTGATGGTCTGCTGCTGCTGCTGCTAAGTCGAATCAATCGTGTCCGACACTGTGCGACCCCATAGACGGCAGCCCACCAGGCTCCCCTTGTCCCTGGGATTCTCCAGGCAAGAACACTGGAGTGGGTTGCCATTGCCTTCTCCAATGCATGATTGTGAAAAGTGAAAGTGAAGTCGCTCAGTTGTGTCTGACTCTTAGCGACCCCATGGACCGTAGCCTACCAGGCTCCTCCGTCCATGGGATTTCCCAGGCAAGAGAACTGGAGTGGGGTGCCATTGCCTTCTCTGATTGATGGTCTAGTGTAGCAATATAAGACAATGAAAACTGATGGTGAGATTTCCACTGTCTTCTTAGAGTCAGGAACTATTTTCACTCCACTCCTCATGATTTATGTGTTACTGGTTCATTTTAAGTATAAGAGAAGTTCTTCAGCAATAAATGAAATGATGTTACTAATGAGATTAATGACATATTAGTAGTTCCAACACTGTTATTCCTGAGGTCTTGAATCTTTTAAGTGACACCCATGATAGTCTTAAGAGGATCAGGCTGGAAAAACTCCAGTTTGTTCTTGAAATAGTACTGAGAGACCACAAAGTTGTGGACATGGAATTTAGATAACACACTGTATTTTAGCCTTGAGATACACTGAATTGTTAGACGTAGAAAGAAAAGCTAAAAAAATCATTTTATTTTGTAAATAATTGCCTTCACTCTTTGTTACATATTTAACATTTAGCAAAGAAAGTACTCCAGTAGCTAATCAATTCTGAAATATATTTCATTGTCTTAATCTTTACCTACTTCTCAAATCTGGTTTTCTCATTTCAGTTAAGTGCCTTAATCTGTTCAAGTCATATGGGAGAACATTTTAAAGTCTCACCTTAACAAAGTGCTTATAGAAAATGGGATAGTAAACCTACTGTAGTAGAATCTATTCTGAGACTAACTAATTATTGGTTGTGGGGCGGGGGGAAGTGTAATGATTTTCAGTCACTTGGTATGATTTTGAACTTGTTCATGTAATACTGCATCCTGTCTTCAAAACTCATTGTGGGCATATCTGTTATTCTTTATTATCCAGTTATTCACTTTACAGTGAATTTTTGTGCCCTTAAGATGAAATTTCTTTTTCTCCAATCAGAAAATGCTCTCTTTTCCTAACCCAGAGACTTCTTTAAGATAGTTTTGTACAGAAACAGACAGATTTGTTGTTGCCAAGGGAGAGGGGTGAAGTGAGAGGAATGAACTGGGAGTTTGGGGTAGATGCAAACTACATTTAGAATGGATAAACAACAAGGTCCTACTGTATAGCTCAGGAAACTATATTCAATATCCTGGGATAAATCATAATGGAAAAAAATACTAAAAAGAAATTCTATATATGTTTGGGCTTCCCAGGTGGTACTCGTGGTAAAGAACCCACCTGCCAGTGCAGGAGATGCAAGAGATATGGGTTCTATCCCTGAGTGGGGAAGATCCCCTGGAGTAGGAAAGGGCAAACCACTCAAGTATTCTTGCCTGGAAAATCCCATGGACAGAGGAACCTGGCAGGCTATAATGTATGGGGTGGAAAAAGAGTAAGACACAACTGAGAGACTAAACACACACATACACACACGTGTATGTGTGTAACGGAGTCACTTTGCTATACAGCAGAGATTGGCACAACACTATAAATCAACTACATTTCAATAAAAAAGATAATTTTGTAACTTGTTCCTTTTCTTCCAGATGATCTTTTAAAAGAAAAATGGGGTCACCGCTCCTTAACCACTCCATGTCCTCCAGTCGGTCTCTAATCGCCTGTGCTCTCCTAAAGCCGTCCTCTCAAGGGCTGTCCCAGGTCCTGTCTTCCTTGGTGTGTGGACGTCCTATTTGTCCCAAATATCCATTCCTTGCCTTCTCTACTTGGCCTTGTGTCCTGGAAGGCTGACCCATCAGCTGGACTCACCAAGTTTGTCAGCCTGAGACTTGTGGTTACGTTTGGCCAGTGGGAACACCAGCAGATTAATGATAGGAGACTGAGGTCCAGGGTCATTAATTCTCCCTGTTTCCTTTCTTCAGAATTACAAGTTGGGTGTACAGTAGCCGGCTTCCTACACCAAAAGCCTTGATGGCTAAAGTGGGTCCCTTAGCCCCTGCAGCTCCCCTTTGGGCCTCAGTACAGTTCAGTTCAGTCGATCAGTCATGTCTGACTCTTTGCGACCCCATGAACCACAGCACACCAGGCCTCCTTGTCCATCACCAACTGCCGGAGTTTACCCTAACTCATGTCCATTGAGTCGGTGATGCCATCCAACTATCTCATCCTCTGTCACCCCCTTCTCCTTCTGCCTTCAATCTTTCCCAGCATCAGGGTCTTTTCAAATGAGTCAGTTCTTCGCATGAGGTGGCCAAAGTATTGGAGTTTCAGCTTCAACATCAGTCCTTCCAGTGAACACCCAGGACTGATCTCCCTCAGGATGGACTGGTTGGATCTCCTTGCAGTCCAAGGGACTCTCAAGAGTCTTCTCCAACACCACAGTTCAAAAACATCAATTCTTTAGCACTCAGCTTTCATTATAGTCCAACTCTCACATCCATACATGACCACTGGAAATACCATAGCCTTGACTAGAGAGACCTTTGTTGGCAAAGTAATGTCTCTGCTTTTGAATATACTGTCTAGGTTGGTCATAACTTTTCTTCCAAGGAGTAAGCATCTTAATTTCATGGCTGCAGTCATCATCTGCAGTGATTTTGGAGCCCTCCAAAATAAAGTCTGCCACTGTTTCCACTGTTTCTCCATCTATTTGCCATGAAGTGATGGGACCGGATGTCATGATCTTCATTTTCTGAATGTCGAACTTTAAGCCAACTTTTTCACTCTCCTCTTTCACTTTCATCAAGAAGCTCTTTATTTCTTCTTTGCTTTCTACCGTAAGGGTGGTGTCATGTGTATTTGAGGTTATTGATATTTCTCTTCAGGGAACTACTTTAGAGGCTTTAATCCATTCTTGTGGACTGGGGCTTCCCAGGTAGTGACAGTGGTAAAGAACCCACCTGCCAATGCAGGAGATGAAAAAGATGCAGGTTCAATCCCTGGGTTGGGAAGAGCCCCTGAAGGGAGTGTGTGGCAACCCACTCCAGTATTCTTGCCAGGAGAATCCCATGGACAGAGGAGCCTGGAGGGCTACAGTCCCAAGAGATCACAAAGATCCAGACACGACTGGGCAAGGGACTGAATACACACACACACACACACACACACACACACACCCCTGCGCGTGCACACATACACACAGCTTAATGCAAAAAACCAAGTTAACAAATTTAAGCAACAATGCACACCTAAAGTGAAAATGCTTCAGCTGACAAAAAACCGCACCCTATTTCCTTCACCCAGGCAAATGCGTGCAAATTTTTAAAGTGCAAGCAGGCTCTTTAAACACATGATTTGAGTTAGCCATAAATAATTTTTGTAAAAATGAAAATTTATCCTACATTTTAATTTGTGAAATATGTATGATCAAAACAGTTTCACTGATTTTTTTTTTTCCTCCTAAAACTATCTAAAAGTGACTGGGTGCCATTTAATTAATGGCAGGGGACTCCATTGCTCTTCAGATATATCTTTGAGAAAATTTATCCTGGGGTATTCTGAAAAGTGCCTGGCTGAGCAAGCTTTGCCCCCTTCTCTGTGCTGCCTCCCACCCCACTCCACTTTTAAACATAGCAAGTCTAATTTTACCTGTTTTACATAATAGCTTTCTTGTGAATTTTGTTAGAAGGAAAGACTTTGAGCTTTAAAAAGTTTCAAATCCACGAGGTAATCTCTAAGGAAACTTCATCTCTGAAAATTCTATTACAATATAATTTCCCAAAGCATTCATTGTCTGAAATGTTCGCTTTGGCAAATACACAGTATTACTATTATTAAACATTTCTGATGTATATACATGTTGATGATTCGAGGGAAGGAAAATTACATACATTATCTCATTTATTCATCAGAATCCACTGTCATGGTATTCTACATAGCACCACCCTTGATCAAGAAACTTACTACCCAGGAAAATAAGCTCAGGTCTGGGCCCAAGCTCATGGACCTCACTGGTCTTATTATATCTGCTCCCCACCCCCCATCCCCTGAAGTAGCTGGCTTGATGAAACAGTGGAATGACCTTTTGAAGACTCAGTTACATTGCAGGCCTGGATGAAGTTTATCCAGATGGTTGTACATGCTCTGAATCAGCATCCAATACATGGTAATCTTTCTCTCACAGTCAGGATACATAAGTCCAGGAATCAAGGAGTGGAAACGGGAGTGGCACAACTATTATACCCTAATGACCCACTAGCCAAATATTTTTCCTTGTTTCTGTGTCCTAATGCTCTGTTAGCCTAGTGGTCTTAGTTCCAGAGGGGCTTCCCAAGTGGTCCTGTGGCAAACAATTTGCCTGCCTGCTAATGCTGGAGATGCAGAAGACAAGGGTTTGATCCCTGGGTCAGGAAGATCCCTTGGAGGAGAGCATGGCAACCCACTCCAGTATTCTTGCCTGGAGAATCCCACAGACAGAGGAGCCTGGCAGGCTATAGTCCCTAGGGTTGCAAAAGATGGACATGACTGAGTGACTCAATATGCATGCACTTAGTTCCAGGGGGACAAATACTTCTACCAGGAGACACAACAATGACCCCACTGAATTGGATGTTAAGGCTGCTACCCAGCCACTTTGAACCCCATACCCCTGAATCAACAGACAAAGAAGGGAGTTATGGTACTGGCTGAGGTGATTGACTTGACTACCAAGAGGAAATTGGACTACTACTCTATGGTGGGGGTAAAGAGAGTATGTCAGGTATATAGGAGATTCCTTAGGGCCTCTGTTAGTATCAATATTACTATGAAAGTGAAAGTGTTAGTTGCTCAGTTGTTAGTTGCTCACTCTTTGCAACCCCATGGAATGTAGCCACCAGGCTCCTCTGTCCATGGAATTCTCCAGGCAAGAATACTGAGGTGGGTTGCCATTTCCTTCTCCAGGGGATCTTCCAAGTCTACCTGTAGCAGACTCCACCATCTGAGCCACTGAGGAAGTTAATATTACCTGGATTAAGATCAATCAGTTAGCTCAGTCGCTCAGTCGTGTCTGATTTTGTGACCCCATGAATCGCAGCACGCCAGGCCTCCCTGTCCATCACCATCTCCCAGAGTTCACTCAGATTCACGTCCATTGAGTCAGTGATGCCATCCAGCCATCTCATCCTCAGTTGTCCCCTTCTCCTCCTGCCCCCAATCCCTCCCAGGATCAAAGTCTTTTCCAATGAGTCAACTCTTTGCATGAGGTGGCCACAGTACTGGAGTTTCAGCTTTAGCATCATTCCTTCCAAAGAAATCCCAGGGTTGATCTCCTTGAAGTCCAAGGGACTCTCAAGAGTCTTCTCCAACACCACAGTTCTAAAGCATCAATTTTCGGTGCTCAGCCTTCTTCACAGTCCAACTTTCACAACCATACATGACCACAGGAAAAACCATAGCCTTGACTAGACAGACCTTAGTCGGCAAAGTAATGTCTCTGCTTTTGAATATGCTCCTTGGTCATAGCTTTTCTTCCAAGGATTAAGTGTCTTAATTTCATGGGTGCAGTCACCATCTGCAGTGATTTTGGAGCCCAAAAAAATAAAGTCTGACACTGTTTCCACTGTTTCCCCATCTATTTCCCATAAAGTGATGGGACCGGATGCCATGATCTTCGTTTTCTGAATGTTGAAGATCAATAGAAAACTACCAAAACCCAATCCAAGCAGGAGTACTAATGGCCCAGACCCTTCAGGAATGTTCACCCCACCAGTTGAAAAACCATGACCAGCTGAAGTGCTTGCTGAAGGCAAAAATAATACATAAAAGATAGTGAAAATGTAGCTACAAACCTTCACTACCAACCATTTACATAAACAAAGATTATAATTGTCATGAGTATTTTCTCCTTGTTATGAGCACCTTTGTGTGTGTTTTCTTTTCTCTCTTATTCCCTTATGTAATATAAGATGTACTGAGTTTATATCACAGTATTTATGTATTATTAATTTTACATCATAGTATTTCAGTTACAGGATACATCAAGAAAACTAAACAGAAAAAAAAAAAAAAAAAAAAAGACAAAAAAACTCTGTGCCCAAAAATTCCATTCTAATGAGGTAGTACACCTAGATTCTATTTCAAGACATAAGAACCCACTAATTAGTGTTTTGGAAGACTTTTTGTCTATAAATATCTGAGAGTTTAAGATATGAAAAGAGCTCAATATTTTATGTGATGTTTCTTTAAATGGAAATAATATCCTACTGGTTGATGGTTAATAGTTTATTAGAGAGTGGTAAGTGCTATGGGCTTCCCAGGTGGGACTAGTGGTAAAGAACCTGCAGGAGTTGCAGGAGATTCAGGAGACCTGGGTTTGATCCCTGTGGTGAGAGGATCCCCTGGAGGAGGGCATGGCAACCCACTCCAGCACTCTTGCATGGAGAATCCCATGGACAGAGGAGCCTGTTGGGCTACAGTCCATAGGGTCACAAAGAGTCGGACATGACTGAAGCAACTTAGCACACGCAAGTGCTATGGGAAAAAACAGAGCAGCTTGAAGGGAGATCAGCAGTGTGGGGTTGGGAGAATCTATGCATGTTGAAATTTCAAGTAGGATGGTCAGGATTCACCTTGGAAAAAAGATGACAATTGTGCAAGCTTATCATCACCATTATCATAACTAGCATTCTAGCTAACTGTTTTCTGTGCATTTCCTATTTAAATTTCATAACAGATGAAGGCACTGAAGCTTAAAGAAGTTAATTATTTACTGCATGTAACACAGCTATTTAGTGGAGGCTATAGAATTTAAATTCAAGACTATCTGATCAAGGGCCCAAATCATGCATCCTGTACTATGTCTCAAGCAATAGTTTCCTAACTGGGTTTGAAGGTTGCAGTGACATTTGATTTGACATTAGTTTTTCAAAGCATCTAGTATTAGCCTTGTATTTAAAACTCAGTTTAAAACCATGTACTTAAATATATAATAATTCACATGTTAACATATTGGAGGTTCTCAACCTGTTAAACTGAGGATTAGGTACTTTTTGTACATGTGCAAATTTTTTTCCACTTTTGTGCATATATTCGAACATTGTACAAATGTTTCATTGGCTGCTGCTGCTGCTACTAAGTCACTTCAGTTGTGTCCAACTCTGTGTGACCCCATTGATGGCAGCCCAGCAGGCTCCCCACGTCCCTGGGATTCTCCAGGGAAGAACGCTGGAGTGGGTTGCCATTTCAATATTTAAATTTTGCATGATTAAGAAAATTCAGACAGTAGTTCTGTCAACAGAAAATTCTGAAATAGCTTGTGTGTAGCATGAGGTAGGATTGGGAATGTCTGCTGATTGCATGTTATCATCATGATGGAATCTTGAAAACATATTGGAAAAGAGAACCTATAATAATGTAATGTCATATAAAATGTAATTCTAGTGCCATTGGTTCAGTTTAGATTTTTTTTTTTTGCCTGAATTGAGATATAATTAGTGACTAACTCTTGGTTTTATTTTAAGCTCTGAATTACTTAAATGAAGAATATCCTGAGATTACAGGAAGTTATGTTCTTTTTTTTTAACCTACCATTTGTAGTTACTTATGTAGATCAAGTTTTTTTTTTAATATTATGAAACCAAGTCAGAATTTTGAAATAATTTCATTACTGAGACTGACATGACTGAAACAGTCTCATTATGTTAGTTTTTATAGTTATAGACAAATGCATGTTATAATAAGTAAATATGTTTATGTTATAATGCTGCCGCTGCTGCTAAGTCGCTTCAGTCATGTCCAGCTCTGTGCGACCCCATAGACGGTAGCCCACTAGGCTCCCCCGTCCCTGGGATTCTCCAGGCAAGAGTACCGGAGTGGGTTGCCATTTCCTTCTCCAATGCATGAAAGTGAAAAGTGAAAGTGAAGTCGCTCAGTCGTGTCCGACTCTTAACGACCCCATGAATCACTGCACGCCAGGCCTCTCTGTCCATCACCAACTCCCGGAGTTCACCCAAACTCATGTCCGTCAAGTCGGTGATGCCATCCAGCCATCTCATCCTCTGTCGTCCCCTTCTCCTCCTGCCCCCAATCCCTCCCAGCATCAGGGTCTTTTCCAATAAATCAACTCTTCGCATGAGGTGGCCAAAGTATTGGAGTTTCAGCCTCAGTCCTTCCAGTGAACACCCAGGACTGATCTCCTTTAGGATGGACTGGATGGATCTCCTTGCAGTCTAAGGGACTCTGAAGAGTCTTCTCCAACACCACAGTTCAAAAGCATCAATTCTTCAGCACTCAAAGTTCAATTATTCACAAACCATTGTGCCCAAACCTCCTGGAGTTATTAGTGTGATTCTTAACAAGGGATTTCTCATATTTTTCCTTTTAAAAATATTTTGTTTCCACTACCCAAATCCTGTTTACAAAACATTGCCTTAGTCACCAAAAATTTTTGTAAGAGAAAGCGCAGAGCATTTCAGTGTTTTTAATGAATATAATAAACCAATAATGTGATTTTAAAATTTTTATCCAAGTAAAAGCCACAATTCTGTTATTTGGCAGTTTATCACTTTTTCTCTGAATATATAAACAAGAAGCTTATGAGCAATGAGATCTAAAAGGCCGTGTGGCCACTTGTGTGAGGTCCTTGCATCTCTTCATATAGTTTAGGGATGAGGCAGAATTTGGTAAAACACATTTAAGTTAAAGGGTCCATAGACTTTGTAATCAGTTTTGGATGCACTTTCATTCTTGAATTCAGAATCTGAAATATGAAATGTACGAAATGTAAGCAGATGTTGATAAGGAGATTTGAGAAGTTAACAGCTAGCCATGTCTGCTCCAAAGGATTATGTGCTTCCATGCAAAAAAAAAAAAAAGACTCCCACAAGCTTAAATATCTTCCCTTCTGAAGAATGAAAGGCAAAGAGATGCCACAGACACCATCTAGTATATTTATAACTAAAAACCCCTCTTTAAGACTCCTGTTTTTGCGCCAGATTTAAAGGCAAATTTTCATACTGTGTGTTGGTGGGTGTGTATGCATTTTGATGGGCTAACCCCTCTGGTGAACTTTGAATGTGTGCTATTTTTCAAAATCCTAGATAACTTACTTTTGGAAAGTGGAAAATTGTTTCTTTTATTTCCATGAGGTCCAATACTGTGCTTTCGATGCATTCAGTAGAGCTGGACCATAAAAATAATAAATGTGTGACAACATGAGTATAAATATAATAAATGTCATGCTTTCACATGGCAAATTGTCAATATCTATTGACATTTGTTCTTATGGCATCTATTAAGGCCACACCATATTTATTAACTCTGGTTTGATTATACCACTCCATTAACTTGGTAATTTCATTTTAGTTTAAGAGCATTTTAGCTGCAGAATTAAATTTTATGCACAAGCTCAGAAGTCCTTCGGCAGTGAACATTTCATATATATAAAATAAATAATTAATGAAGAAAAGCTGTTTGGGAGAAGCAGAAAACAACAGTATCAGGATCAGATAACTTTTTAATAACACACACTGAGATATTGCTCATGGAGATTATAATCACAAACTATGTCAGCTATGTTCATAGGCTTTTTAGTGAAATACTTTGAAGTAGAAATACCTATATCAGAGGGAAACATTACCTCAGTTAGAAAATAGGTATTAAACCCACCTTTCCAGTGTGAGCAATAAAGTGAAACGGAGCAGGACCACATTGTCCTTGCCATCCCACCCCCTCCCGCCCACAATGCTTGCCTTTTGTCTGTGAAAAAACTTTAGCCAAACAGTAGTTTAGTCAGAAAAGTGAGAAAATGCAGAAACAAAGGAAGACAGTCAAAGGAGACCAAATAATAATAGTTTAGTCATTAAGCATAGTGGAGGAGCTTTAGTTCCTTCTCAAGGCCTATAGGTAATATTCTCAGCCATATCCTATGAGCTGTCTTATAGATACTGAGACCCCACGTGGAGAAATTAATTACGTGATGACCAAACTGTAGCCATGGCATGTGCTATGCTTAATCCCTATGTCATGTCCAACTCTGCGACCCCATGGCCTGTAGACCTGCCAGGCTCCTCTGTCCAAGGGGATTCTCGAGGTAAGAATACTGGAGTGGGTTGCCATGCCCTCCTCTAGGGGATCTTGCAACCCATGGATCGAACCTAGGTCTCCGCATTGCAGGCAGATTCTCTACCGTCTGACCACAATCCAAGAACTGGCCTCAAGAAATGAGAAAAAAAAAAAGGAAAGAAAGAAAGAAAGAAAAAACCCACCCTGGAACTGAAGTTTAACTATACTTAAAACAATCAAGATATACTCTGGTCAGACCACCGATGATGACTGTCAGAACTGATTGTGCTATTTCTGCATGTAGCCTCCTCCCTCTGTCTAAAAATCTCTTACCCCGTGATTGTCTGCAGGGGTGTGATGGGGAGGGGAGTTTGCCTTTGGACAGGCATCCACCACCCCCCAACCCCTGGTTGCTGGCATCCAAAATAAAACAAAGATTTTTTTCCACTAAACTGCCTTCTTTAATGGCTTCCGAGTGGCACCAGCTGGACCTCAGTTTCAGTTACAAAAAGAAAATGCATATAAGTGTGAGGCTGAGTAAATTTGCTTTGTAACTAATTTTAAACATGATATTGCAGAAATTTGATCCTAAACATGTTCCCCCTTCTGATAAATCTCACAAAAGTTGCCAAAAGATCACTTAAGAGACTACTGGTAGAAGACTTTGTAACTGAGCTGGACCCTATGGGGCTTTCCCAGGGTAGAGCCCTCCCGCATATCCTTTGCTTTTGCTCCTCCCTGAAGTACCTGAGGAGAAAGCAATGGCACCCCACTCCAGTTCTCTTGCCTGGAAAATCCCATGAATGGAGGAGCCTGGTAGGCTGCAGTCCATGGGGTCGCGAAGAGTCGAACACGACTGAGCGACTTTACTTTCACTTTTCACTTTCATGCATTGGAGAAGGAAATGGCAACCCACTCCAGTGTTCTTGCCTGGAGAATCCCAGGGACGGGGGAGCCTGGTGGGCTGCCATCTGTGGGGTCGCACAGAGTCGGACACGACTGAAGCGATTTAGCAGCAGCAGCAGAAGTACCTGAATAATAGTATCTGAAGAACATTTGCGTTGCTCTGAGTGAGTGAGTGAAAGTTGCTCAGTCCTGTCCGACTCTTTGCAACACCACGGACTATTCAGTCCATGGAATTTTATAGAGCAGAATACTGGAGTAGGTAGCCTTTCCCTTCTCCAGGGAATCTTCCCAACCCAGGGATCAACCCAGGTCTCCCGCATTGCAGACAGATCCTTTCCAGCTGAGCCACCAAGGAAGCTTTACAGTTACTAAACCCCCACCAAATGGGAGGAATTAACTACTTGACAGCGGGAGCATGTAGCCCTAGACCCTAAGGATTGATAGTGTTAACACCTGTGACCCCGCCCTGTTACCTGGCCATCAACCAATCAGAGAGTTGCGCATGAGTTGATCGCGTATCTCCCCTCCCCCCACCCCCACCCTTTGTCTTAAAAAGTGTCTAGCTGTAAGTGTTCAGGTTTTTTGAGCCTTAGCAGTCCCAGACTCTTACTCCTAAAAGAAACTCTGCACTTTCCTTCAGGACAACCCAAGTCAAAAATTGGCTATTCTTGAGAGCCCCCAAGTTTGGTTTGGTAATTTTGGCACCTGAGGTGGGCATGGTCCTGAAGGGACGTCCCCCGTGGCACATTCACCTTGGCTTATGGTGGCTCCCGGGGCCTGTGCAGCTGCTAACAGAGCGTCTTTTCCTCAGGGACAGCCCCAAGCGCTTGCCACAACCCGGGCGTCCTTGGCCCACAGTGCTTTCGTGGTGAAGGAAACAAGGCAACTGCTTTGGCCGCTTCAGACATCTTTGGTGAGTAACGGGGCTCGCGTGTCACGACACCAGGCTGTCCTTCCCTGTTGTGTTGGCCTCATCTATGGCAGAGCATTGATTGGGATTTTCTCTTTTGGACAGTCATTTTGGTTTCCTCTGACCAGTCGTTGGTAAGGGATTCTCCCTTTTGGATCAAGTATGGCCACGTGGCTTCATCTTTGTCGGAGCATTGGTTGTACCTCACCACCACTGGTAACCTCTAGTTCTCTGTATCGGAATCTGCTTCTTTTTTGCTATATTCACTAGTTTGTTGTATTTTTCAGATTCTACATATAAATAATATCAATTAGTATTTGTCTTTGACTTATTTCGCTTAGCATAATGCCCTCCAAATCCATCTATGTTGCTGCAAATAGCAAATTTTCATTTTTTATACCTCATATTCCATTGCATATATGTGTATATATACACACATTCATATCCACATCTATATCCATTCATCTGTTGATGGACACTTAGGTTGCTTCCTTATCTTGGCTGTTGTAAATAATGCTGCTGTGAACGCGAGGTGCATGTACCTTTGGAATTAATGTTTTGGGTATTTTGGGTATATACCCAGGAGTGAAATTTCTGTCATATGTTAGCTTTCTTTTCAGGTTTTTGAGAAACCTTCACACTATTTTCCACAGTGGTTGTACCAATTTACATTCTCACCAACAGTGTACAAGGGTTCCCTTTTCTCTGCATCCTTGCCAACATTTGTTGTGTTCCTTTTGAGGATAGCCATTCTGACAGGTGTGAGGTGATAGCTCATTGTGGTTTTAATTTGCTTTTCTCGGATTAGTGACGCTCAGCATCTTTTCATGTGCCTGTGGATCACCTCCATTTTCTCTTTGGAAAAATGTCTATTCCATTCTTCTGCTCATTTTTTAGTCATGTGGTTAGTTTTTTTTTATGTTGAGTTGTATGAGCTTTTTACATATGTTGGATATTAATCCCTTATTGGGCATATCATTAGCAAACATTTTACCCCAAGAAGGTTGTCTTTTCATTTTGTTAGAGGTCTCTTTTGCTGTACAAAAGCTTTTAAGTTTAATTAGGTCCCATTTATTTATTTTGCTTTTATTTCCTTTAGGAGATGGATTCAAAAATATTGCTGTAATTTATGTTATTGAAGGGATCTGTATTTGCTTTTGAAATCTTTTGTCACTTTGATTAAATGAATATATATTCAGTACCTTATGATGCAATTTGACCAAATGTTTTGAAAATTTTTGATACTTCCCACAAACTTGTTGCTTATTAAATACACCTTGCTCTCTGCCTTGGCAATTGAGGAGGGCGAGGATTTAAAAGTCAAAATGGGGCAGCTATGGGTCAGATACCCTAGGTAAAACTAGATGGCCATTGTGGACACGATTTCAGATATGTTTATGGATGGCTGAGAGCTTGAATTTTCCAAACTGTTTAAGATTAAGGGACATTGCCAGGTGTTCTCAAAACAATATCTGCTACCAGCTGCTGACTGCAGCCTTATTGTCTGAAGGTATCCTCTTGTATCATGAAACCTTTCTCTTATAATAAATAAGACAATCTTAAGCTATTGTCTCCCAACAGAAGTCACTAGATTCTTTAGATATGTAATACCCCTGGAGAAATTGAAACCCAAATAAATATAATAATTTTATAAGGTATTTGTAGATCTTAACTTATTGTCCTGGTTGCCACCTGGAATAGGCAGATTCCTTTGGGAAATACTATTAATACTAGGGTGCATTTTGATCATTTTCCTAATTGTAATGTGTCTACTAATTTTCAAATGTTTCTCTGAGTACTATGACAAAAGCCATCGAAAAGAGAGGTAATGTTTTCATAATACAAAATACTGATGCTAAGCTTCTTGGGACTCAAGAATTCTTTGAAATGAAAGTCAATGATTTTCTTTCCTCTAATCCTGAAAAATTGACTTTTGCCACTGTTTGGCAGGATGGATCCAGAGAGATCATTTCCTCTCTTCAGTCAGGATGGAGAAGTAGCAAAGAACAGGAGGGAGTTTAATAGCAGGACCCTCTGGGGCCTTCCTGGGACAGGCCCCTCTCCCATATCCTCTGCTTTAGCTCCACTCTGAAGTACTTAGATAACAGTACCTGGTGCACATTTCCTGAGTTGTTTTACAGATGCTAAAACCCCCACCAAATGGAAGGAATGAACTAGTTGATGACCATAAGCACCACCACCCCAGACCTACCAGAATCTAAGGGTTGTTAGATATTGTTACCTCCAGTTATGCTGCCCTGTTACCTCACCATCAACCAATCAGAACTGTGCATGAGCTGATCACACGCCCTAGGATTCCCCTCCCTCACTTTCCCCTCACAAATGCTTTGCTGAAACCCATCAGGAAGAGTTCGGGCTCTTTAAGCATTAGCTGTTTTGGACTCCTGGTGTGGGGCTCTGCAGTAAATGCTGCACTTTCCTTCACCACAAACCAGGGTCAGTCGATTGACTACTGTACACAGGCAAGCAGACCCAGGTACTGGTTCTATAACAGCTTCTCTAGTTTGTAGCCAGTCTCACCTGTGTATTATAAAAACTATTAGTCTTATTACTGTGTTATTTTAGCTACTATCTATTAAGAAGTCATAGACTACACTGGAGTTTGACCGTTCAGTTCTCACTAAATTGTTTAATTTATTGTCCTCTCTGAAGGCACTTAGAACTCCAAAATAATGCTTTAAAAGCCTTGAAAACAAATGAGTAAACACATGTTCTGCTTAACCATTTTTGTCTGACCAAAGCTCTTTGGATGTGCTCAACACTTCTTCAGTTCAGTTCAGTCGCTCAGTCGTGTCTGACTCTTTGCGACCCCATGAATCGCAACACGCCAGGCCTCCCTGTCCATCACCAACTCCCAGAGTTCACTCAAACTCATGTCCATTGAGTCCGTGATGCCATCCAGCCACCTCATCCTCTGTCGTCCCCTGCTCCTCCTGCCCCCAATCCCTCCCAGCATCAGAGTCTTTTCCAATGAGTCAACTCTTCCCATGACGTGGCCAAAGTATTGGAGTTTCAGCCTCAGCATCAGTCCTTCAGGACTCCTTTAGGATGGACTGGTTGGATCTCCTTGCAGTCCAAGGGACTCTCAAGAGTCTTCTCCAACACCACAGTTCAAAAGCATCAATTCTTCGGTGCTCAGCTTTCTTCACAGTCCAACTCTCACATCCATCCACTGTGGAGACAAATATGATCAGTTAAATAAATGAACAATTTCATTGGGATCAGAAAGCTTTAGTAGAAACTATTAATTTTTATAAGCATTAACTGAGAAAAATCTAGGTATTTGACATAATCTATGTGCCTGTAGAACACTGCCACCCTGTTAACATCAGGACTAAAGAATCAGGCAATTCAGATAAAAATTGTAGCATATGGCGAGTCTTTACAATGGTGGGAAGATAGGCCAAAAATTATGTTTGTAAATTTCTGAAATGATTTCCAGAAATGCATAACAGGCTAAGTGCTTTATACAGTATGTATTGTTAGCAGGTGTGAGTACTTTATGTCTTACAGACAATACTGACATTTTAGTCCTTTATACTCTTTAAGGGAACAAGCAGCATAATTGGAATTCCTTTGAGAATGATTTGTTAGTTATTTTGGACCTTTATAGGGAGTAAATGGTAAATAAGAGCTGAGTTTTTGGACACTAGTATCTATTGGTTGAGCAGATTATACTGTAAATTTTAAAAAGGAAGGGCAATTTAGGCAATGATGCTAACAGCTGCACAGTTATTGTGTAATAGTGGCCCACCTGGGCTGAATTGTGAATTGCAAAACAAAGCTTAATGCTTTCAATTTCGTGATGTCTTTAGCTACAAGGGAAGCTCTCAGCTAAGCAAAATGTAGAGCTACTGTCAGACCATCCCTCTGCCAAATTACTACTGCACTGAAAATGACTAGTGATATCACTTGGTGAGGTCATCACGGCCTAGTTCTCACAGTTTCCAGCATTCCTGATCCCAATTTTACAGCTCCATAAATTATTTTTGGTAATAAAATGTTTTCTCCTCCTTCATTATGTTAATTTTTGGTAGTCTATTTTTTCATTTTAGTTTTTAATTGGAGTGCAGTTGCTTAACAGTGTTTTATGCTGTACACCAATATAAATCAGGTATATGTACACATATATCCCCTCATCTATATTTTTTAAGCCTATTCAGCCTGTTTTTTAAACACGTGACATCTTCTCCCATCTTCATCATGAACAGTGCAATAGGTGCACAATCTAGGCAGTGAGTTACATGCTGTGATTTATAGATGGAATTTGCAATTGTTATAAACATAGAGGAATGTTCGTATGAGTTAAGCTCAGCAAAAGTAAGCCTTCTTGTACCAAAAATTTTACCACCATGTAGTGTGGTTGATCTGAAGAAGGCAATGGCACCCCACTCCAGTACTCTTGCCTGGAAAATCCCATGGATGGAGGAGCCTGGTGGGCTGCAGTCCATGGGGTCACTAAGAGTTGGACATGACTGAGCGACTTTACTTTCACTTCTCACTTTTATGCACTGGAGAAGGAAATGGCAACCCACTCCAGTGTTCTTGCCTGGAGAATCCCAGGGACGGGGGAGCCTGGTGGGCTGCCGTCTATGGGGTCGCACAGAGTCGGACACGACTGAAGTGGCTTAGCAGCAGTGGCAGCAGCAGTGTGATTGATCAGAT
This sequence comes from Budorcas taxicolor, assembly GCF_023091745.1. NCBI lineage: Eukaryota > Metazoa > Chordata > Mammalia > Artiodactyla > Bovidae > Budorcas > Budorcas taxicolor. Next base: position 28,078,239 of record NC_068914.1, read on the forward strand.
TTCTGTAACTTAAAGAAAACAAGTATATTCTACATCTCCATCAGGGCCCCAACTTTGCATTTCTCTATTTTTTCTCTTTACTTTCTAGCATTGAGGAGACTAACAGAGGCTCTAGAAACACGAGCTCTTAAAAAAAACGGAGTTGAGACATCAGGAAACCATGTGGTCTTGCTGTGAATCATCACTAATAGAAGCCAAAGAAAAGTTGGGCATTATATCAAGCATTGTTTTCTTTCCAGGTTTTGCTAAATCTGGCTAAGTTTTATAAACACTTAGGGGAAGTTCAGAGTTCTGTATCTTATTCCTAGATCTTTCATATGAGCCTGAGAAGTCACTTAAGTTTACAGATGTGTTTGAGATGGATCTTAAACCACCTTTCAAAATATATCACCGAAGAAAAGTGTTCATTTGGATGCTCTCTCTTCACACATACCTAGACAAAATCATGGAAGCTGTTATATTTTGATGCAAAGAGTAATTCATGTTTTTCATAAAGCCAAATGGCTGCCTGAGTAAATCTGTTAATCAGTTTTTCTCTTTGCTTGTTTTCTTTCACTAATGTGGTTTCCATTAGACATTTCAATTCTGTTTCATTGCTGGTAAGCATCTGTTTTAAAATACAGTCAAAAATTGGTACTCCTGGTCCAATTCCAAGGGGCAAAATTAGCAGGAATAAGTAATCCCACAGCCTTAAGAAGAACCCTCTAAACCATGATAAAAAAAACACTAATAAGTACTAAACTTTGAATAAAAGAGCCATAAATGAGTCTGGAAGCCTCATTTACATTGTAATGTGCATAGCAGCATGATGTCATTATCAATTAGTGTGAGTATTTTCTAACAGCCATCTATTCTGAGTATGGAGTTATTTAGTTTATGGTTATGATCATGGTGAGTGTGTTTGTGTGTATGTTGGTATCAGCAACGTTCATGGAAAGTAGTAATACGGAAAAAATTTATGCCAACCATGAATCCATCCTACTTCATTTAATGTGATTTATGATGATAAGTGTTACCTCAATTAGTGTTGAATAGAATCATAAAATCTGGCTGTAATCTAAGTTTTCTACTGTATGAGATAAAGCAACAAATATGTGTATATATGTGTGTGTGTGTGTATTTTGGGGCTTCCCAGGTTGCTCAGTGGTAAAGAATCCACCTGCCAAGGTAGGAGAAGTGGATTCAATCGTGGGTCATATCTCCTGAAGGAGGGCATGGCAACCCACTCCAGTATTCTTGCCTGGAGAATCACATGAGGAGCCTGGTAGGCTACAGTCCATGGGGTTTCAAAGAGTTGGACGTGACTTAGTGACTGAACATATGCACATATACATTGCCAGTTTCATCACAATTTAGCTTTGTTTTCTTTTGAAGTTTGGAATACTGTAGGTGTTGTCAGGGCTTATATTTTGTTCTCTGTGTTTTAATGTCTCAGTCTCTCTGTTTAGATTGTAGGATTCCCTTTGCACTGGTTAGTCAAGTAGTGTCTGAGGTATGAGGTAAGACTAACTTCCTGAGTTTAGGGTTTGTTTTTAAAACTCCCAGCATTCTGGGATAGTACAGGGCAGTCTGAATGGACATTGATGTTATGAGGAAGTGATCTTGATGAGATGCTATGCTTCTTAGGCCCACTTCCTGGTTTGGGGCTCTTTAAAAATGTTACTTATTTATACTTCTTTCTGTGTACTATAAAACATTCCATTGATTCCGTAAGTATGATTGTTGGTGTTATTATTATTAACCCTTCCTGTTTTTGCTGCATTTCCATATCTTAACCAGTGAGTATGAATTTTTTAATTTATGATTTCAGAACATAAATACCTAAGTTAATTGAGAGTTATCAGTGACAGATATCTTTGTGGCACGTATTTCTTAATAATAACTGTTTAAAAATATAAAGGGTTAACTGAGTAATGTATGGTGTTGTTGTTTAGTTGAAAAATTGTGTCTGACTTTTTGTGACCCCATGGACTGTAGCCCACCAGGCTCTTCTGCCCATGGAATTCTCCAGATAAGAATACTGCAGTGGTTTGCCGTTTTCTTTCTCTAAAAGGATCTTCCCAACCTGGAGATTGAACCCACATCTCCTGCATTGCAGGAAGATTCTTTATTGCTGAGCCACCAGGGAAGCCCCAAGGTAATGTATATACTTTTTTTTTTTTTTTTAATGGCTTAGTGATGCTTGGTTTACCTGTGCAGTAAAGAAAAAATAGTAAAACAAAACAGCAAAAATAAGAAAACCCTGTTCCTGCACTCTCCTCTAATGAAGCATTTTTACTGGTCAGGCTGGTTTTCCTCCCGACAGTGGTATATATCCAGTCCTCTAAGCTCTCAGGCTAAGGCTTTGGGGCTTTGCTATGATCACACTGCAGTTTGATGATCTGTGTAATGTTCTGTGCCTCAGTTAATCACACAATGGAAGGATTCAACTGACTGAATCATTTGCTTTATTATGACTCCAGAACAGCACTGCTAGTTACTCCAGGAACTGCCTCATGGGAACTTTGTCAGAAGGAGTTATTCTGAGGCAGTCACTTTGTAAACACTTCCCTTCAGTTGCCTTGTAAGTGGCATCAAGACATTCCTGCTACAACTCAGTTGAGAAAACAACACGATCCTTTGGATAAGCTTTCCTAGTGGAAGTCATTAATACTGAGTTTAATATCTTCATGATGTTATCATGCTAAGGTGCCAGGGTGGTAATTGAATGGGATGATGTATGTGAGCCCTTTGGTACAGTGCCTGGTAGATGATGAACACCCTGCACATGGTAAATATCCAGCAATGATGCTGGTTATTGACCTCGTTCACGTCATACATGAAGCCTCAATTGGGCATCCACCTAAATTGCTTTGTTTTGAAAACTTGGCTGTGCTCCTCCTTTTATTTTTTTTCTAGCCCACAAATGTGTATCTTTAAAAAGGATATAAAACTCTTTCCCTTGATCTCATCCTCTCTCACTGTTTCCTAGGCTTTGCTCCATTAGGCATCACCTCAGTCTCTCTTGCTTCACCATCCTCTATCCTGCAATTTGCACTCTCAAATTTCCCTCCAAATCCAGTCCATAAAACATAATACTTGTCCTTGATCTAAGCTTCTCTTTAAGCAGTTGACTTAGCTTGATTCTTTCCTTCATAGTCAATCTTTTAAAAAAGTTTTAAAATTTATCTTTAAATTTTTTTGAACTTTTCATTTTATTTTGGGGTATAGCTGATTAATAATGCCATGATAGTTTCAGGTGAATAGCACAGGGACTCAGCCATACATATGCACATACCCATTCTCCTCCAAACTCCTCTCCCCTCCAGGCTGCCATATAACATTAAACGGAATTCCATGTGCTATACAGTAGGTCCTTGTTGGTTGTCCATTTTAAATATAGCAGTGTGTACATGTTCATCCCAAACTTACTAACTATCTCTTCCTCCTATCTTTCCCCCAAGCAGCAAGTTTGTTATTTATTTATTAATTTTCTTATGTGGGCCATTTTTAAAGTCTTTATTGAATTTGTTTCAACATTGCTTCTCTTTTGGGTCTTCTTGCTGCAAGGCATATGGTATCAGAGCTCCCCGATCAAGGATGAATCCTTACACCCTGCAGTAGAAGGTGAAATCTCAACCACTGAGCCACTAGGGAAGTCCCTAGAGCCAAACTTCTTTAAAAAGTCATCTACTTGATGTCATCTCTCAACTCCCTGTATAATTTGAAAGGCAATGATTGAAATGGCTGAACAAATACAGAGTGGCATGTCCAGCAAAATCTGGAATCAACTGCACATCGAGTGTTAAACAGAAAAACAGTATGCTATCTTTCAAAGTCAGACCCCCAGGATCTAAATTGTGAGCACAGATTATTAGAAATAGTCTTACATACTTCGGGGGATGCCAAAAGAGGCAATGCCTAGTTTCTTTCTCCAAGCTGCTTATGAACTAGCTGTGGAGAGGACCACATACATAAATAACAGAAAGAAAGGGAGGGCCCTTGGTTAGGAAGAGAGGTAATGGCAAGATTAGAGTTGGGTCTAAAAGGTGGATCCAGTGTGGCAAGGTTGAGGAGTTATAGCTCCAGGTGAGGAAATACTGGGCTTCCCAGGTGGCTCTAGTGATAAAGAACCTGCATGCCAATGCAGGAGATGAAAGAGGCAAGGGTTTGATCCCTGTCTTGGAAAGATCCCCTGGAGGAGGACATGGAACCCACTCCTTGCCTGGAAAATCCCATGGACAAAGGAGCCTGGCAGGCTACAGTCCATAGGATTGCAGAGAGTCAGACATGACTAAAGTAACTTAGCATGCACAAGGAAATATTGGGTTGGCCAAAAAGTTTATTTGGGTTTTTCCATAGCATCTAACATACCTTTTGGCCAATTCAATGCTATGTAAATATGGTTAGTGATAGGAAAAGGTAAAATATGTTTGGTAGACAGACATGAACAATCTGTTTAGGAATGAAAATTCTTATGGGAGAGTGGTGAAGTCAATGCAAAAATATTACCCAATATGCACTTTATTCAATAAATATGTTCCTGGAAAGTGGGAAGAAATAGGGACCAATGTATGTAGTTCTTTGGAAGTAATGACAGCTGGATCTATCATCAATGAATGAATACTGGAGGATCAAGTTCTCATAGTTCCAGTCTGACTTTAGTGTAAATGAGGTAATTGCATTAATTCTTTCAGGCCTTTAGGTGGTCTATCAGTAACTGTGTAAATAATTAACTGGCATCTGCCATTTAATATATTAATTGTGAATATGCAATGCTACATTCAGTACAGAATTGTGGGCCTCTTTAATGATGTTTTAACAAATATTTGAATGATTTTCATGTCAACATAATTTTTTCTGTTGACCATTTCAATAAACATCTATTCTGTGGTACTCTGTGGGGCAAATTTAGTGAAGAATTATACCAAAGTTATAAGTCACTAGAGATTTCACAGGTTCCTGCATCATTTTCAAATTCTTCAAAGTTCATTAAATTGATAAAAATAGAGCCATAAGGGGGTTCAATTAACCTAACTTTCCCAGGATGTAACTTATTCTTCAGAGCTGCATATCAGATTTTACATGGTTGGAGGTTCATTTAACAAATGACTTCTATGTGCTAGTTAGGACCCAAGAGACTTGAGATTGTTCATGTGGCTTCCAATCATCTACAGACTTCCTGTGCTTATTTATTGCTCTATGACCATATTTTATTGATATACTATATGTCAGTTTGTCAGTTTGGGTCATTCTGTGTAATGTTGCAAAATATTCCTGATTTTTTTTCCCCTTCTGAAAGCTTGTGTTCCTCTAAAGAGCTTCTGTGTAATACCTACCCGTCCATTAGTAATTTTGATAGTTGATGTAAGTAGGGGCTAGAGCTCTGGGGATGGAAGGTATAGACAGGTTTGCTGGTTTTTATGCACACTGGTAGATGTCTTAGGAAGATGGAGTATTATTATTGAAAACCTTAGATCAGATCCTAATTCTGTGACTTGATTTTAGTCTTTCCCCCAAAAGGTCATCATCAAGGAGCAACTGTGACATATTTAACCAACTCTGTCCCTTTGAAAGCAGTCAATCAGAGTAGAGTTTCCATTTAACATCTGAATTTGATCTAGAGCCGATTTGAAAAACAATGTATTAAGATTAAAATAATAAGACTTAACATAGAATACTCAGCTTCTTCCTAATTTTCCTATTGGAAATTCAAAATCATGAAGTTATTGGCAGGAAAATTCCCAGTGTTATAAGTAACATATTTTAAAGATTTGCATAAGGTAACACTGTATAACAGAATCAGCCAGCAGTTGATTATAAAAATCAGAACTAGCCCAGTGTCATATACATGGAAGACCATCTTATTTTTCTTGATTGTATTACTCCATGGACTAATTTTTTGAACAATTGAAATTGTTTAACCATGGTATAGAATCCTTCTAATAAAGTTATAAAAGGAATATCTACTTAATTGTCTCTCAAAATAGATGAGTTCCAAATTTAAAGACAAAACATGCAGTTCCTCTGAAATTTTCTTCTGATGAGGCTTACCAGATTCTACACGCTGGAAGGGAATCTAAGGATTATTCAGTTTACCAGGTCATTTGCAAGATGAGGGGACTGAGGTCTAGAATAATCAACTCAACTTCCTGCAACAAGGCCACATCTCTTCCTGGCACCATGCTGCCACTTGCTTCATGGTATAAGATTCTGAAATTTCTCTGAGTTTCTACAACTTCATTATTTTGCTTTGTTTTTGTATCATTTGATTCTTAGATTATTTTTCTTGTGAGTGAGGCATAAGTAAGTAAGTAAGTGAAGTCGCTCAGTCATGTCCAACTCTTTGCGACCCCGTGGACTGTAGCCTACCAGGCTCCTCTGTCCGTGGGATTTTCCAGGCAATAGTACTGGAGTGGATTGCCATTTCCTTCTCCAGCGGATCTTCCCGACCCAGGGATTGAACCCGGGTCTCCCGTATTGTAGACGGACGCTTTACCGTCTGAGCCACCAGGGAAGTCCAATAAGGATGCAAACTACCTTTAAAAAATTATTTATATGTTCATTTATGGCTGCACCGAGTCTTCACTGTATGCAGACTTCCTCTGGTTTTGGTGTGTGTGCTTCTCATTGCCATGGCTTCTTTTGTTGCACCTGAAGGGCTCTAGAGCACGTTTTCAGTAGTTGTGCTGCATGGGCTTAGTTGCCTTGTGGCATATGGGATCTTCCTGGACCAGGGATGGAACCTGTGTCCCCTGCATTGGCAGTGGATTCTTAACCCACTGGACCAGCATGGGAGTCCTGCAAGTACTTTTAAACTTAAACTGTTTAGGCCACTGAAGTTTGGATAAGTGATGGGTTCAGAGCATGAGCTTTTTTTGTCTGACAGACATGGATTCAAGCTTTGCCTCTGCCACTGACTTGGTGACATTTGCCAAATACCTTAACCTAAGCCTGTTTTGTCACAAGAAAAATAGCTTTTGTTTGTTTATGTGAACATGCCAAGTTGTTGATAAATATTGTTCTCATTATCATTCAGTAAATGCTTATTGGGCAGCTGAATCTAGGAAAGATGTCTGAGGCTATATTACTATCTCTAAATATATTCCTTACTCTGTATTATTGAAAAAGTGATGGTGATAGTTTAGAGACAAAATTTTTCAACGTGTTCTATGTTGCCTGCCTGTAGTTTTCTAGATTTACAGACTTCATCTGTATTTTGCAGAAAAAAAGAACTCAAAAGGCATTTTACTGACTTGCTAGTGAGTCGAAGGTAGGCTAGAGTTCAAGTGAGGTTTTGATTCAGAGGTTAAACAGTGTTGAAAATGTTTCCATTTTCTTTCTCACTGTCCTCTCTGCCGGCCAGTGTTGCTTCAACCAAGAAAGGCTCAGCTTTGGGGAACTGAAAGCATCCTAATTCATATTAAGCAATAAAAGAAGATCTCCCTGGAAGTTCTCAAATAAGAGGGTGGAAACTTAGTTCTTGAGAAATTCTCAGCAAGATATTGTTTAACTGATCCCTGCTGGACTCTGGTTATTATGTCAGAGATTGGACTTGCTGACTGGTTTTGGCCAGTCATCAACATGTCTGTTATTGGGGATGAGTCAGTTTCTCATCAGAAAATGTTGCTGTGTTGAGAGGATACTCAAAAGGAAATTAGAGTATGGTGACTAAGAAAAAAAGACAATGGATAATGGGAAGGCCAAAATATCTACTACATCTCTCTGACCTAGTAGTATGTTCCAACTTTGAGATACACTGTCAGAGGTAATTATGGGCCTTCATTGTATATCATCAAATTCTTTGCTTTTATACAGATAAATAATAGCTATGGATATAAGCATGTAAGCAAGGATATAGTTAAAGAATTTCACTTATTCAAAATTTCTCAATCTTCTCCCCAAGCAGTGACCTTTGGAAGAGTTTACTATTGTTGACTGGACAGGAGGTGTAGGTGAATTATGTTAAATATAGCACATTGCAGAATCTCTGGAGAATGATATGTGAAAAGTCAAAGACAAATAGTTTGCTTTATTTTCTATTGAAAAGTAGCTGGATTTTCTATCAGAAAAAAATACTAAGCAAGATAGAAGTGAGACTGGAATGAATTCATTTGAATCATTTCAACCGCAAAAGTAATTTCCACTTTTAGCAAATCATAACATATCAACGTTGTAACCCTTCTTGTTTCACACATTACTTAACAATATTAGTCAAGTTGGAAATGCTTTTCTGTTTCTATCAAGGAATTTAATGCTCTCAATTCTGACATCCTCTAAACACTATGGATCACACTGCAGAAATGTCTGAGGATACAACATGTATCTAAGCTGCAATAGACTAAAAATATTTATGGCTCCAAAGTAGTTTGCATCCCCATGGAGAGTACACACCTCACTCACAGGGAAAATAATCACAGAACCAAATGATGCCAAGAGCACAAAACGCTACAGCCAGACAATCTCAGAGAGCTTGCAGAATAAGGAATCTGACTGACTTTGAACTTCATGGTTTTTGAGTGCACCAGGTTCTCAGGATAGTGATTGAGAAGCCTAGAAGTTGGCAGTACTATGGGAAGTCTGTTAGGACCTGGAATCATGAATTCTTTGAGAATCATGAAAACTACAAGTGCTGACACCAGAAAAATGTTCCTCCATCCAGAATTTCATAAACAATTTTGGGGTTTCATGGACTCCCAAAAGTTCATTTTTATTTTTAAAAATTTTTATTGGAATATGGTTGACTTGTGTTAGTTTCAGTTGTATAGCAAAGTGAATCAGTTATACATATACATATTTAAAGCTCATTTTTAGACTCAGGCATATGTACATATAATATATATACATGTACATATATATGTATATGTACACACACAAACATATATATTTTGTTCAGTGGCTCAGTCGTGTCTGACTGTTTGTGACCCCATGGACTGCAGCACACCAGGCTTCCCTGTCCTTCACTATTTCCTGGAGCTTGCTCAAACTCATGTCCATTGAGTTGGTGATGCCATCCAACCATATACACAGCATTTTTATCAGAATGCAAAAAATAAACCCTCCTTCCCTTAATTAAAAAATATAATATCTAACTATTTAGAGGAAAAAAATGGGTTCATTATTCTCAAAATATATTTCTAGTTCAGTTGTTAAGGCTTAAGAACATGTGAAGGAGTAAGAAATTTGGAGCATTACTGGATTCTTCCAATACCTTGTACACAATAGGTACAATGAATCTTACATGAAGTAATGAAAAATCAGAATTCTGATGTAGCAGCTTAGTTCCAATGTCATAAAAGTAATACTAGGTGAATATTTACTAAAATAATTTTCCTTTATTTTGTCATGAACTATTAACTTCCTTACCACCTAATTTCCAGGCTTCTAAATAGGGTTTTTAAAAAACATATAAATTCATTAAAATATACAAAGTTAAGTGCCTGGTTACTTTCCTTCAGTTCAGTTCAGTTGCATCTGACTCTTTGCGACCCCATGAATCGCAGCACGCCAGGCCTCCCTGTCCATCACCAACTCCTGGAGTTCACTCAGACTCACGTCTATTGAGTCAGTGGTGCCATCCAGTCATCTCATCCTCTGTCGTCCCCTTCTCGTCCTGCCTCCAATCCCTCCCAGCGTCAGAGTCTTTTCCAATGAGTCAACTCTTCGCATGAGGTGACCAAAGTATTGGAGTTTCAGCTTCAGGATCATTCCCTCCAAAGAAATCCCAGGGCTGATCTCCTTCAGAATGGACTGGTTGGATCTCCTTGCAGTCCAAGGTACTCTCAAGAGTCTTCTCCAACATCACAGTTCAAAAGCATCAATTCTTCGGCACTCAGCTGTCTTCACAGTCCAACTCTCACATCCATACATGAACACTGGAAAAACCATAGCCTTGACTAGACGGACCTTTGTTGGCAAAGTAATGTCTCTGCTTTTCAACATGCTATCTAGGTTGGCCATAACTTTTCTTCCAAGGAGTAAGCGTCTTGTAATTTCATGGCTGAAATCACCATCTGCAGTGATTTGGGAGCCCCCCAAAATAAAGTCTGACACTGTTTCCACTGTTTCCCCATCTATTTCCCATGAAGTGATGGGACCAGGTGCCATGATCTTCGTTTTCTGAATGTTGAGCTTTAAGCCAACTTTTTCACTCTCCTCTTTCACTTTCATCAAGAGGCTTTTGAGTTCCTCTTCACTTTCTGCCATAAGGGTGGTGTCATCTGCATATCTGAGGTTATTGATATTTCTCCCGGCAATCTTGATTCCAGCTTGTGCTTCTTCCAGCCCAGCGTTTCTTATGATGTACTCTGCATAGAAGTTAAATAAGCAGGGTGACAATATGCAGCCTTGATGTACTCCTTTTCCTATTTGCAACCAGTCTGTTGTTCCATGTCCAGTTCTAACTGTTGCTTCCTATCCTGCATATAGGTTTCTCAAGAGGCACGTCAGGTGGTCTGGTATTCCCATCTCTTTCAGAATTTTCCACGGTTTATTGTGATTCCTTTTTAACTTCAGTGGAATATTTTGCAAAATAAATATTGTGCTGAGGGGTGTATTCTAATAGTTACACGAAGAATGTTCCTTACATTTTGCATTTTCAGGTCTATTAATTCTGTCTTTGATTTTTATAATCTCTAATAAGCTGTTTTCTAAAACTAGCATTCTCACTGGAGATGATCCAGCTTGTCGACTCAAATGACTGAAAGAACACGACTGGTCCCAACACAGAGCGAAACTCTGTGGAAAACTTGTAATGATGTGTAAACATTTTCACACTCATTATGATTCAGATATGGACTGTGGCCCAGAAAAGATGTAGATGTATTTTGATAGTCCCTGTAATTAGCTCAGCAATGTTTTTCTAAGTTATGATTTTATGCTGACTATTAGAAATTGCACATTGTTGAGATGCCGCATCCAAAGAAGGTACAGTATTATGTAGCAATAAACACACTAAAGTAAATTTCAAACCGAGAAAACATAAATGTGGCATGAATACACTTGAGAAGGAATATGGTCTTAAGTTTTATATACAGTTCTAAACATATAGTCCAATTGCATTTTGAACAAGCAGAGCAAACCTTGAGGATTGAAGGCACCACAGAGCAGGTGGACTTGTTTGTTATGGGCATCAGTATGGAGATTGAGGAAACACGTTCAGGCCTAAGTTTTATACTACTGATGTCCTTTCACCCAGGATGTGTGACAGGCAGAACTGGCTATATAATTGGTGGGACCCAGTATAGAATGAAAATGCAGTACTTCTTGATCAATATTCATTTGGAAAAAAAATTCAAGATGGCAGCAGCGGTGCATCAGCCAAGCAATGGGTCCTGTGCAGCTGCTGGCCCTGGTGATAGGGAAAGAAGGGAGTTGTCGAGATGCTTCTGAATCCTGTCTGTCTCAGCCTTAGCTCTTCCTGGACTCTGAGGCAATGCTCAGACCAGCTCAGGAAAATAGCCAGTGCTGTGTTTGGTGCAGGTTTTAAAAGCGATTGAGGTGACAAGGGTTGTTCATTCCTGAAATCCATCCTCTAGATAGGTTGTGAGGATTAATGAGTTAATATCAGAAATTGCTAGAGGGCAAATCTTCACTTGCCTAAAAGAGCATAAAATTTTTATTTTGCCTTTTATGCTTTCTGACAATCCCTTCAGTCTGCCACTAGGCTTTTAGTGGAGCGTGTGGAGAATTTAGGACAAGATGATGAATCTTACTCAAGGGCATCTTGATAGCTTTGCAAACTTAATACAATAATGTAGGTTCTGGGCCCCGTCTCATGGAGTAAATAAAGGCAGCCAAAACTTCAGATAAAAGATGCTATAGCTCATTGGGTTTTATTATTTAGGGGGCAAATTATGGCAATGAGTCCTTTCATATATTAAAATCCCTTTTATCATTGCCTATCTTTATTTTATTTTGCTTGCATGCTCAGTTGCTTCATTCGTGTCCGACTCTTTGCAACCCAATGGATGGTAACCTGCCAGGCTCCTCTGTCCATAGGATTCTCCAGGCAAGATTTCCTCCTCCAGGGGATCTTCCCAACCTAGGTATCAAATCCTCACCTCTTAAGTCTCCCGCATTGGCAAGCACATTCTTTACCACTAGCGCCACCTAGGAAGCCCCCTAATTTTTTGAGCAACCAGAGTTATAGCGCTGCCCTATTTAGTGTTTAGGCTGTCTATTCTTTTAAACAGTGCAGAAAGAATTCACTTTGGCCCCTTAAAAAAAAAAACAAACAACAGATTGTACAACTTGAAACTGAAAAGCCCCAAATGATAGCTGTTTTAAGAACTAGGACAGGAACAAAGTTGCAACCCCTTTTGCTTTCGCCACTCACTTCAGACCCCAGGGAGGTGGGTTCTTGCCCCACTGCCACAGCCTTGCACCTTGGTCAACTTCAGAGTCACTTGAGAACCTTTGTTCTTCCAAGTCACTAGAAGAAAGGTGCTAATGAGGCATTTAACACTTGGACTCCAGCGCCTGAGTTAAAAAAGATAGGTTGATTCTTTATTCATTCATCTGTTGATGGACATCTAGGTTGCTTCATGTCCAAGCTATTGTAAATAGTGCTACAGTGAACACTGGGTTACGTGTGTCTTTTTCAAGTTTGGTTTCCAAGTATATGCTTACAAGTGGTATTGTTGGGTTGTATGGTAGTTTTATTCCTGGTTCTTAAAGGAATCTCCATACTGTCTTCCATAGTGGCTGTATATATAAAATAGAAAGCCAATAGAAACTTGCTGTATGACTCAGGGAACTCAAACCAGGGCTCTTTAACAACCTAGAGGGTGGAAGTTGGGAGAGAGCTTCAGGAAAGGGGAGACATATGTACACCTATGGCTAATTCATGTTGATGTATGGTAGAAATGAAACCAATATTGTAAAGCAATTATCCTTCAATTAAAAATAAATAAATTTAAAAAAAAATTAAGAAAAGGGGATGCAAGCTAGAGTGGCAACAGCTGAAGACGGTAGCTGCCTTCAGCACTGATACTGGAAGCAGCTCTCTGTCCTCACTGCCTGCCTTACAGTGTGTTTCAGTTAGTGAGTAGAAGTTAGGTGTTAGGAATGGAGTGATTCGGTGCCTGCCTTCAGGGAGCTTTCCAACTGGCAGTGGAGATAAAGGTACCAAAAAATGCACAAAGCAAGCACATGGTAAAGGAGATGAGGACAGAAAGAGGGAGAGGAGGAAAGTTTATGGAGGGAGGCTGTCAGGGGTCAAACCTTGAGGTCTGTGGTAGGGAAAATGGGCCGAATGGAGAGGAATGGTGGCTGCATGAGGGGAAACAATTGAGGAACACCTATCCTGTGCCCGAATGAAACTGAAAACTTCCCATTAGTTTGTCTCCTGCAGTCTTCACGAACCCAAATGTGGTCAGCTTCATTTAGAAACAACAGATTTTATCTCAATACAAACACACACATATGAGACATGGTTAAGATTCATGGAACAGCTAGACTATGTTCCATGAGATTATGGCATCCGTTCCTCAATATAATTCAAAATAAAATAACACATCACACAATACATTCACATAAATGCTTTGTTAAAATAGCTTATTTTCCGATTGTTTTATGGCTAAATCCCAGGTAAATTACTTGAAGGTGGACTTGTATCAAATTTGAGGGGCTCTTGTTTGTTGTTCTTGTTGCTAAGCTTGTTGCTAAGTCATGTTCTACTCTTTGCGAGCCATGGCTCAAAACCTCGTGATGACTGCAGGACGCTGGGCTTCCCTGTCTCCCTGAGTTTGCTTAAACTCGTGTCCATTGAGTCAGTGATGCCATCCGACCATCTCATACTCTGTCACTCTCTTCTCCTCCCGTTCTCACTGTTTCCCAGCAATAGGGAAATGTGTCAGCTCTTCGCATCAGGTGGCCAGAGTACTGGAGCTTTAGCATCAGTCCTTCCAATAAACATTCAGGGTTGATTTCCTTTAGGATTGACTGGTTTGATCTCCTTGCAGTCCAAGGAACTCTCAAGAAACTTCTCCATCACCACAGTTGAAAAGCATCAATTATTTGGTGCTCAGCCTTCTTTATGATCCAATTCTCATCTCCATACATGACTGCTGGGAACAACCATAGCTTTGACTATACAGACCTTTGTTGGCAAGGTGCTATCTTTGCTTTCTAATACACTGTCTAGGCTTGTCACAGCTTTTCTTCCAAGGAGCAAGCATCACCTTCTGCAGTGATTTTGGAGCCCAAGAAAATAAAATCTGCCACTGTTTCCATTTTTTCCCAAACTCTTTGCCATGAAATGATGGGACCGGGTGCCATGATCTTAGTTTTTTGAATGTTGAGTTTTAAGACAGTTTTTTCACTTTCCTTCTTAATTATATGGAGGCCTGGTGCCAAGGTGACAGACCCAGTAAATGGCAGAGAAAGCATTCAAATTTAGGTGTGTCTGATGCCAAAGCCCAGGCTTTTTGATAATGTGGCTTTCCCAGTGAGCCATGCCTGAGATGCCTCCCAGTCCTGGGTGTGTGGGGCCCTATAGGTGGAGACAGAACCTCCATAAGGAGGCAGAAGTCTTCATAGGATGCTCTGAAATTTTGTCACAGGTTTTTACGTGGCATAAATCTTCCCTATATTTATGGTACATTGTTATACAAGAAAAGAACACTAGAGAAATGTTCATAGCATAATCCCATTTTTCCCTAACAAGATGCTTTTATACCTATGTTTATAGATGGTATATGTTTGCATAGGTACCTTGGGTAGCTTGGGGAGCTTCTCAGGTGACTTAGTGGTAAAAAGAATCTGTCTGCTAATGCAAGAGACATGGGTTCAATCCCTGAGTTGAGAAGACTCCCTAGAGAAGGAAATGGCAACCCACTCCGTTCTTGCCTGGGAAATCCCATGGACGGAGGAGCCTGGCAGGCTACAGTCCATAGGGTCATAGAGAGTCAGATAAAACTTAGCGATTAAACAGCAGCAGCAGCTTGAGTACTGGAAGGAATTTTTTTTTTTTAAGGAGACAGAACACTAAGTTATTCCTAGTATTAATATAATGTGAAGGGAACATGCATAGTAGTAACACAGTTCATTCTACCCCATTACCAACAATACAGAATTGGTGAATGTGTAAGATAAGGTCACCAGATAATACATTCAAAGACAATGCTGATTTGTTTAGGTGATGGGGCTGTGGGTAGTTTAGTCTAAGATTCCTTCCTTTTGTTGTTTTAGTTTTTGCTCTAAGGTAAAATAATGAAACAAAGATTTCCCCGAATCTGCTGGACTTAGTTGTGCCTTTAGGTTTATAGTCAACATTCACCTACCTTCTAATCAGAGGTCGCAGACCCAGACTGCTTAACTCCCTCTGTGCTTCCAGATGGGAAACCACCCATTCTGTTGCCCTGAGCCCCCCAGGAAACAGTGAAAAACCTGCAGGTGCCCCCTGAAAGCTTGGGGGAAGTGTAGTGTGCCCATTCTGTTGAAAAAGGTGGGGGGGGGGGGCTGTTTTCGAGATTGCTATGTTGGAGGATGGTGAGCCCAGTATTTTTAGATCTTCCAGTTCTAGTAGAAAAGCACAAAATTCAGATTTTTTTATGAACACTCTATTTTGAATGATTGGCATGATATCACATCTGAAAAGATGCTATTCAAGTCATAATAGATGCATTTACAATCACATGTCATTGTGTCTTGTGGGGAAAGGCTAGTGCAATATTTTGGGTCTAGTTCAGTGTTTTGACAGGAGCTCGGGAAAGTTCAGGCCTATGACTCTTGGGTGGAACACAGCACTGTGTAGGTGTGGCTTAGGATGGGGGATAGCACATCCAGAAAATCAGAGAGTCGCACGTTGGAGAGGAAGGGTGGCTGTGGTCCCATCAAAAGCCCTCAATGATAACTTTGACTGATTTGTACATTTTTTTGAGTGTCTATCTTCCCCTGCCATTTATTCTCTTAGATTGGTTGTTCAAACTGAACTGTGGAGCTCAGACAGTGACAGGGTCACCTCAGTAAGGAATGAAGACATTCCTTCTCCCACCCTAACCATATACACACACAAATCCCACACATTCCAAACATGTAGAAACATGGAGTATTGTTTTGCTCTTTTATTTCTTGAGAGTTCGGGCATGGGAATGAACTGAATATTACCGTGCGTCATTGCATGTTCTGAATTCCAGCATAATTCAAACACCTCCCACGAAGATTTGTCATTCTGCCTCCAGGCAGGACTGTTCTTAAAGTGTTCTTGACATATGAACACCTGTGGTATTCATTAAGCCCTCCTGGAAATAAGATCTCCTTTAAAATACTCAGAAAGTATCTCTCTTAAAGAACAAAGTTCTGTATCTCCATCAAAAACATGAAGGTACAGCTTTTACTCTGCTCTACCTGAAAGGGTAAGAAAAGTAGGTTAGCATGTAGGGAGTGGAATTAAGTCCATGCCAGCAAGTGTTCGAGAAGTAAACCTGATATAGCTCATGACTTACATCAGCAAAACCCTCCTCTCCACTCTGTGCTTTCAGAAAAGGGGCACACGAATTCTGGAACATCATACCCTAATAATTTTTTAAAGACTCTGCAAACTACTGCTTTTAAACATTGAAATATTAAGAATTGTTCTGTACCCAAAACAGATCATCTTATTTTAGAAAGTGCTTTTTCACTAACTATCACAACATTCTTTTGCAAGGAGCTGGCTAAAAGAAAGTCAAGTTTTTTTTTTTTTCATTGCAAGTCTGTCTCCTCTGTTCTGGTTCAAGCCAATAACTCATTTTATGCAGTCACAGACCAAGAATTTTGAAATTTCAAAGGCATCACTGGAAATAGCATATTCTCCACGATCCTAAAGACACATTTCTTGATAACACATTGATTACTATATCCCTAAATGGGTATTTCTGGTACATTGTCTGTCTAGCAGGCATATATTCCACCTATTTGTCTGGGTAATTTCTGGCTCCAGAAGAACATATGGGCCATATTCACAACTTCTAACCATTTTCAGTGTTTATCTTTATTCCATCAAATTTCTTCAGAGTTTTTTTTTCTATTTCCCTTCTGTCTCTTTATCTCTTCATTTTTCTTGAATGTGCTGACTAGTAATTTGTTTTTGTAAAGCTCCAGTTTTAAAGTTTGTGGGATAGGCAAGCTCAGAAATCCACAGGCAGAAGTTTTCATTCTTGCTCTGTCATTATTTAACATTTACAATTTGTATAAGTCATTTAGCACACTTCTGCTTTCTATTCCCCATTTAGCAAATGCAATGAGGGCAGTTTCCTTCTATCAACTTAGCAAAAATATAGTGGCAGTGAATAATGCACATGCATTACTTTGAGAGTCTTTGGAAAAATCTAAGTTCTTGACCCTACTCTGCCAATAGTCTATTTGATGCCTGTGCAAGTCTCTTTGATTATTCTTTGCTTTGGTTCCTCCATCTGAACAATATGAGTCATACTTTCTTCCTCTACCTATTTCACAGAGATGTCTCTATCTCAGGCAACTGTGATACTTTGAAAAGACAAACAGTACTAAGAATTTAGGGCAGTATGGCCTAGCTTCTGGAATAGAAATATCAATAGTAGCGAGTAATAACAGTTATCAATGACCTACCTGTGCTTGGCATAAATTACATGATCTCATAATCTTTTAACTGTCGATGCAATGTGGGTATAGCTGTGTGCTCGGTCGCTTCGGTCATGCCCAGGTCTTTGTGACAGTATGGACTATAGCCAGCTAGGCTCTGTCCATAGGATTCTCCAGGCAAGAATACTGGAGTGGATTGCCATGCCCTCCTCTAGGGGATTTTCTCGACCCAGGGATCGAACTTGGTCTCCTGCATTGCAGGTGGATTCTTTACTGCTGAGCCACCAGGGAAGCCCAGTATGGATATACTTATTTTTACATGTACATCAGGAAACTAAGATTTGGTGTGTGACTAATTTATGGTCAACAAATTAGTAAGAGGCAAAACCAGAATCTGAACCTAATTGTGAGTCTCTGTTGTAGTTTTTTTAGCTTAAAAGTGATGGTTATTCATTTATTTATATTCATTATTATTTATTTGCATTCATGCTTGTACAGTTAGCTTCTGTTTTAAAATTTTTGGAATACATAGCAATTGAATATAAACTACTGAATGTTACCTAGTCATGCATTAAAGAAGATGTAAACTTCAGATATAGTTTTAGGGGGACTTCCCTGGTTGTCCTAGTGGTTAAGAATCCACCTTCTAACGTAGGAATGGTTAGGGAACTAAGATCCCACATGCTGTGGTGCAACTAAGCTCTCATGCCATAATTACGGAGCCTGTGCACTACAATAAAGATCTTGTGTGCTGCAACTAACACCTGATGCAGCCAAATTAAAAATAAATAAATATTTTTAAAAAGAAATGGCTTTAGGGAGCTGAATATGGCTTTTAATGAAGATTTAAATATGGATGCCACAAAGGAATGCAGGCTGTATCTAATCTATCATTGACAGAAAGCAGATCATTAGCTGTTGGGGGCCAGGCTTAGTTGGGGGTTAGCTTGGGAAGGGCACAAGGGAATCTTGGGGGTGATGGCAGTGCTCCAGGTTTTAATTGTGGGGGTGGTTACAAGGTGCATTCTTTTATCAAAACTCTACATTTAAAATAGGAACATTTTTCTATACATAAACTACTAAAGTCTCAATAGATTTGACTTTTTAAAATACAGGTACCATCATCTCCTTGCTGTCTGATTGGACAAATTATTTAACTGATCTCAGTCTTATGCTCTTTCTGTAAAAGTAGGACTACCCATTGTACTGCCTCCAACATGTTGATGTTCACTCACTGCTGTCTGACTCTTTGCAACCCCACAAAGTGCAGCATGCCAGGATTCCCTGTCCTTCACTATCTCACAGAGTTTGCTCAAACTCATGGCCATTGAGTTGACAATGCCATCCAACCATCTCATCCCCTGTCACCCCTTCTCCCCCTGCCCTCAATCTTTCCCAGCGTCTGGGTCTTTCCAGTGAGTCGACTCTTCCAGCATGCTGGAGAGCATTAAATAAGAGAATCTGTACAAACAGCTTACCATCTACTTGTCCAGAGTAAGCACTCAACACATGATTATTCCACAAAAATACATGCTAGACAGTGTCCTTCTAGGTGGTAATGACTGTGAGAAGGATCACCCTTTCCCTGAGTGGTCCCTGTGAGGAATATCATTTCAGATGACACCTTGCTAATGTCAAGGAAACGGTCTTGGGACATTTTGGACTCAAGTATTCTAGGCACAGAGGACAGCACAGTTCCCTCGAAGGAACTGAAGGCTGGGAAGACAGCTAAGATGTGACTTTGGAAAGCTCAACAGCAAGGTTACTCCTCTCTCCTTTGGGAAGACTCTCCTTTGGAGGAAATTGAATATGGGATGAGGTGTTCTGATTCACAGTTAAAACAATGTCTTTGACTTCTATTTAAAGTCTGGATTCTCAAGGGGTAAAAGAAGCTATAGGGTCACAGGGTGAGAAAGAGTGGGGCTTGGACTCTGATGGTAGAATTAGATATGGTGAAACACAGTCAGATTTGGGATCTATTTTGGAGCAGAGAACACAGAATTGCCAACAGTTTGGATGTAGCAAGGAATAAAGAAATCATTTTTTGGCTTGAACAACTAGGTGCTATTTACTGTCTTGACGTTTCAGTTCAGTTCAGTTCAGTCGCTCAGTCGTGTCTGACTCTTTGCGACCCCATGAATCGCAGCACGCCAGGCCTCCCTGTCCATCACCATCTCCCAAAGTTCACTCAGACTCATGTCCATTGAGTCCGTGATGCCATCCAGCCATCTCATCCTCGCTTTTCCCCTTCTCCTCCTGCCCCCAATCCCTCCCAGCATCAGAGTCTTTTCCAATGAGTCAACTCTTCTCATGAGGTGGCCAAAGTACTGGAGCTTCAGCTTTAGCATCATTCCTTCCAAAGAAATCCCAGGGTTGATCTCCTTCAGAATGGACTGGTTGGATCTCCTTGCAGTCCAAGGGACTCTCAAGAGTCTTCTCCAACACCACAGTTCAAAAGCATCAATTCTTCAGCACTCAGCCTTCTTCACAGTCCAACTCTCACATCCATACATGACCACAGGAAAAACCATAGCCTTGACTAGACGGACTTTACTACTCGGCAAAGTAATGTCTCTGCTTTTGAATATACTGTCTAGGTTGGTCATAACTTTTCTTCCAAGGAGTAAGCATCTTTTAATTTCATGGCTGCAGTCACCATCTGCAGTGATTTTGGAGCCCAAAGAAATAAAGTCTGACACTGTTTCCAGTATTTCCCCATCTATTTGCCATGAAGTGATGGGACCAAATGCCATGATCTTTGTTTTCTGAGTGTTGAGCTTTAAGCCAACTTTTTTACTCTCCTCTTTCACTTTCATCAAGAGGCTTTTTAGTTCCTCCTCACTTTCTGCCATATGGGTGGTGTCATCTGCATATCTGAGGTTATTGATATTTCTCCCGGCAATCTTGATTCCAGCTCGTGTTTCTTCCAGTCCAGCGTTTCTCATGATGTACTCTGCATAGAAGTTAAATAAGCAGGGTGACCATATACAGCCTTGACGTACTCCTTTTCCTATTTGGAACCAGTCTGTTGTTCCACGTCCAGTTCTAACTGTTGCTTCCTGACCTGCATACAGATTTCTCAATTATAATTATTTTTTTTGAGAAGCCATTTGGTAAGCTGTTAGGTATTATATCATAAAGGGTTTCTGGGTTGACTATTGATATTAAAGTGTTTGTGTCCTAAGTGCTAGCTTGGGATCAAATTCTTGTCTCTTATGTCTTAAGATGTTTTATCAGGTAATGAAATGGTTGTGCTGGAATCATTTCTAAAATCGACATGGCATTTGTGCCTGCCTGCCTGTGTGTGAATGCACACATGTGAATGTGTGTGTATGTGTAATATGTTCTTGAGGCTGCCGACTTCTGGTAGCAGAAGGGAATTCAGAGCCAGTCTCAAAGCAGCCTGTTGCTCACATCACTTGGACTGTTTCACACTTCACATAATCTTTGTGACTTTGCTCAGGTGTGGTTCTCTCATTACTGTTTTCTGCTTCTAAAACAACTAGAAATCCTGTAGTCTTTCTCAGGATCTCTGGAGGGGCAAGTGAGAAAATGTCTGGGAGACTTTTAGAGTTTCTGTTCACAGTTTAGATTTCAAAGCTTAATTTTATCCTTTTGGTGGAAAGGCTCAATGTCAACATCACATTAGTTGGTTAGTGGAGTTTTTCCCTTCCACCTTCACTTCCTTCCGTGCTGGCTCTTTTCTCTGCTTCCCTCCTCTTACTTGTGTTTCTTATTCCAGAAACTTCTGAAATTTTCACTGAGTGTGTGTGAAGGACTAATCTGTGACCAATCAATGAGCCATATTCCCCCAGGGAGTCATCTGACAACTGTTGGAACCTTTAATGTAATAATTAAATCCTTGACTTCTGCTAAGTACATACTACCTGCCAGCGCTTTAGAGGAGTTTTCCATCTTAATCCTTCCAGCAAACGCAAAAGCTCTTTTGTACAAACTTGTAAAGCTCTTTTATTTTCCACTTCTAATTGTTGAGTACACAAGTTCAGAGAATAAAGTCATTTGCCTAGGGTCACACAGCCAGTAAGTTACAGAATTGGGACTTTAACTCAGGTCGATCTGGTTCCAGATTCCAAATTTATAGCTACTAAGCAACAAACTGTGGAAAATTCTGAGAGAGACGGGAATACCAGACCACCTGACCTGCCTCTTGAGAAATCTGTATGCAGGTCAGGAAGCAACAGTTCAAACTGGACGTGGAACAACAGACTGGTTCCAAATAGGAAAAGGAGTACATCAAGGCTGTATATTGTCACCCTGCTTATTTAACTTCTATGCAGAGTACATCATGAGAAACACTGGGCTGGAAGAAGCACAAGCTGGAATCAAGATTGCCGGGAGAAATATCAATAACCTCAGATATGCAGATGATACCACCCTTATGGCAGAAAGTGAAGAGGAACTAAAAAGCCTCTTGATGAAAGTGAAAGTGAGAGTGAAAAAGTTGGCTTAAAGCTCAACACTCAGAAAACAAAGATCATGGCATTTGGTCCCATCACTTCATGGCAAATAGATGGGGAAATACTGGAAACAGTGTTAGACTTTATTTCCTTGGGCTCTGAAATCACTGCAGATGGTGACTGTAGCCATGAAATTAAAAGATGCTTACTCCTTGGAAGAAAAGTCATGGCCAACCTAGATAGCATATTCAAGAGCAGAGACATTACTTTGCCGACTAAGGTCCATCTAGTCAAGGCTATGGTTTTTCCAGTGTTCATGTATGGTTGTGAGAGTTGGACTGTGAAGAAGGCTGAGTGCCGAAGAATTGATGCTTTTGAACTGTGGTGTTGGAGAAGACTCTTGAGAGTCCCTTGGACTGCAAGGAGATCCAACCAGTCCATTCTGAAGGAGATCAACCCTGGGATTTCTTTGGAAGGAATGATGCTAAAGCTGAAACTCCAATACTTTGGCCACCTCATGTGAAGAGTTAACTCACTGGAAAAGACTCTGATGCTGGGAGGGATTGGGGGCAGGAGGAGAAGGGGACGACAGAGGATGAGATGGCTGGATGGCATCACGGACTCAATGGACGTGAGTCTGAGTGAACTCCAGGAGTTGGTGATGGACAGGGAGGCCTGGTGTGCTGCAATTCATGGGGTCGCAAAGAGTCGGACACAACTGAGCAACTGAACTGAACTGAACTGATGCTATAGGGCCTCAATTTATCTAAACTTTAAGATGTTGCATCAAGATTCTCCAGAATCTTGTGTGTGTGTGTGTGTGTGTTAAGTTGCTAAGTTGTGTCTGACTCTTTGTGACCCCATGGACTGCCGCTGCCAGGCCTCCCTGTCCTTCGCTATCTCTTGGAGTTTGCTGAAATTCATGTCCATTGAGTGGTGATGCCATCCAACCATTTCATCCTCTGTCGCCTCCTTGTCCTCTTATCCTCAATCTTTCCCAGCATCTGGGTCTTTTCCAATGAGTTGGCTATTTGCATTAGGTAACCAAAATATTGGAACTTCAGCATCAGTCCTTCCAATGAATATTCAGGGTTGATTTTCTTTAGGATTGACTGGTATGATCTCCTTGCAAGAGTCTTTTCCAGCACCGTAGTTTGAAAGCATCAATCCTTTGGTGCTCAGCCTTCTTTATGGTCCAACTCTCATCTCTGTACATGACTACTGGGAAAACCATAGCTTTGACTGTATGGAGCTTTGTTTTCAAAGTCTTTGCTTTTTAATATGCTGTCTAGGTTTGTCATAGCTTTTCTTCTGAGGAAATCAACCACTGTGGTGCTGTCTGAGGAACTTAGAAAACAGTCTTACAATCATGGCAACTGTTGTCTTAATTAATGGCCAGATTTTCTGTGTTACTATATAGGAGGATCTGTTATATTTTTGGCCTTCGACCAAGGTATAGAAAATAGGATTGCCTTTATTTTCAGACTCAAATATCCCTGATTTTCTGCTGACCAGTGCATTTTTTTTAAAAGTACTCCTTTAACCCAGTGATATTAATTCACTAAAAAACCATCCATACATGATGAATCCTGAAGTTTTACATTCCCCAAATCTCTGTCAGATTGAATGTTTTAAATACTTACTGTTTTTATAGGAGAGAATTCAGACATAGGATATTCAGCAAGTAAGTTCAAACAGAGGCATTGCTGATTGACAAAAGCATTAGAGACGTAAGAGACTGTTTTTCAGATTCACATTGCTTTAAGTTCTGGACAGACTACTCGTGAAAGGAAACAGCTACACACACACACACACACACACACACACCCCACATCACACACACACACACACACACTTTCTACCCTACTTTTGAAAGATAAAATATTTGGTTTATATAGATAATTAAACCCTGGAAGCTGGCAGTAGAACCAGTCCAAACAAAATGTGTAATTCTTCCATGGCTACATGGAAACTTTATTTGCTGGAAATGAGGGGCCTCAAATGATTCACCTTTTTATGACAATTTTCTATTCAGAGACTGTCTTTATGTGACTCAGATGTACTTCATTCAAGCAATGGAGAAAAAAATCTGAATCACAGATTGTTAACAAAGCAATGCAGATGAATCTATTAAAGTGTATCTCCTCGCTGTTTCGTTTTTGACTTCCAGTTGGCACTTTTTCTTGCCTCTCAGCTTTGAAACTCGAGAATAAAACGCCTCTGGAAACAAAGCGAAGTGAGCTGAAGTGTGTGCATTATACAGAATACCGAGAGTGATCTTTGTGTCGTGCACAGCTACAGCTGTCACCGATTTTTCATCTACAGTAAGGTCAGCCAGACAAAAAGACCCAAGACAACACATTCAGTAGCATCTTTGTTCTCAGCTCAGTCTAAAAGAGGTAACTTTCAGTGACTTCCAATTATGATCATCCTGGTTTTTTAGCACATCATTCGTTTGAATATTAATTGTTGGTCAGATGGTGGAGTTCTCTCAAGTTCATCAAATAAAATAAATGTAGCTGTCATAAAAGATGTTTACCCCAAATCTCCAGAGATAAATGACTTAGTGTTCCACACTGAACACTGATTGGTTTACCTTCAAATTGTCTTGTGGAGATAAGGAATTCAAAATGATTTTCAGTCATAAAGTGCCTACCTACTCTATATTCAGAGTTCAATCATGTAATTTATTATTGAGATCATTTGGCCTACCTTTCTTACCTTCTTTGTAGCTTTCTTCATCCTTTTTCACAACAAATGACTGGATGACATGAATTCTCTACTTATTAGTTATCTAAGGAACAGTTAATAAATTGAGATTTAGAGATTGTTCAATTGTTAATTGTATCCATCTCCTTCTAATTATTTATGGCTATTAAAATGTAACATTTTTGCACACTTTCTATTAATATTAACCATAATGCAAGCTAAATAAAAAAGGGAGCTTCTAATTCTGAGATTTCTAAGACATGATTTGGAGAGAAATCTCCTCTTGTTTGAAGCATTTTCCATGATAAAAATGTTTATTTTTGGTGATTAAATAAAATGAAGAGTACCAGCTTAATTTTTACCAGTAGATGATTTTTTTTTAATGTTGAACTTCAGCCTGTATGGAACTCATGTCTTCTGCATTTTATTCCTAAAATATTGTTTTATATTCTGTCTGCTTCCATAGTATTCGATTTTATAAAATGTTCTAAGGGAAGAAATTGCACACCATCCTACAAAGACCAATGCAAAATAGTATTTTCCTTGTGTTACTATTTACCTTTCTCTCTTGTGTGGTTATGTAGGGAATGGAAAGAACTAACTCAGGTCTTCACAGACCTCAAAATATATAATTAACACTGTATCTGACAAGAGGGTTTTGTTGTTATTGTTTTTGTTTTCACTGACAAATAAATGTCACTTTTAAAAGGAATCTAACAGGAAGAGTGACAAAATTAGGCAAAAGGGCAAAAATTGTTTCCTCTCTTCATGGCAGAAAACCATGTTTTTTTTTTTTTTTGATAAGTACTTACAATGACTACACTGTTGACTTGGCATGCAGATCAAAAGACTGACAGATTTAATTCATGTTTCTGTGCTATACAAACAATGACATGTACGAGCCAATCTGTGCTCCTTTCAACTAGTAATTGAAGGTAGTGCAAACACAGACTTTAAAGGATCAGTGGTGCCCAACTGAACTATTCGACAAAAAGAGATCCGACAGTGCTTATTCTTTTTCCCGTTTCATTGGGATTCCACTTTGCCTGGCCTCTGCCCTGCCCTTACTCTCCTGGAATTAATAGTGACTGATAGTCTGGGCATTGTGTCAACAGAAATGGACACACAAGAATTCTATATTAACATTCTGGTCTGCTGCTTGCGGTGGGGTGGGGGTGGGGGAAGAGATAAACTTTCAGAGTGCACAGAAATGATCTGAAGACATTTGGAAGTTAACCACAAGAAATCAATGTTTGCATAAGCTTCCATTACACAGGCAGCTTTGCTTTGTAATGTGGGGACGGTCTGGGTAATAAGGTAGTAAATTCATCCACAAATGTATAAGGGATGACCCTGCAGGATTTTGACATGAAATTTTCTGTGGAACTCACTTGGTTGGAAACTACAGGCAGTATTTTTCTTCAGTAATTTGTGTACTTGATGTATTTTTTTTTTTTCAAATTGCATGGTGCCAGCAATTTGGCTTTTAAATACAATAGTCTTTTGAAAAGTACTGAAGAAAATGAATAGAAAATCACCAGCATCATGGCAAATTATCCTAGGTCAACACATAATGCCTTCATTTCCCAGATGTCTCAATTCAGGCAGCTACTTTGGACATTTTTGTCTAAGGAGGCTTATAAGTATTCCAAGTATAATAAAAATTTTCTGTTGCGTGTTACCTTAGGCTAACATCATTGTATGTGTATCTTCCACATTAAGGTTCTCAAAGAAATGGATTTAAAACAAGGTACCCAGAGGCAGTGCTTTTGCTCAAATGTTTCCAATGAATTCTTTGTTCAAAATCCTTGCCTTTACTTTCAGATCATGGATAATTTCTCATGATTCTGCATCAATTATAAAACTATAATTGTCTTACACTAAATGGTTTTGAAATATAATTTCCAAGTTTTAAATGCCCAGTTTAAACACTTGGAAGTTGCCTATGCCATAATAATTCACTGACAAATCATTTAAAAAATACAGGGTCTTTCTTACAATGGTTGTAAATGGAGTTACATAAAAAATGCTGGCTCATTGTAGAAAAAAGTTTCAAATATGCAAAAACAGAAAAATGTATCTATAATATTTCCAGAATAATTATTATCATTTGGTTTCCATCTTTTCAAACTTAAAAAAATAATAGTATGTTCATTCTTTTAGCAAGTACATATATATATATATTTCTTCTCCCACTGAATTGTATAGAGTAATTTGTAAAGAATAATTTGATAAGTATTCTGCAGTGGGTTTCTCCTGTGGATTTATTAGAATCTAGAATTTTTGAGTAGGAAGGTATGTGTGTTTGTTATAACACAAGTTGTTGTTCACTTGCCTAGTCAGGTCTAACTTTTTGCAACCCCATGAACTGCAGCACGCCAGGTCTCCCTGTCCCTCATCATCCCCCAGGTTTGCTCAAGTTCATATCCATCGCATTGGTGATGCCATCCAGCCATCTCATCCATAACACAAGTTCAGTTCAGTTCAGTTCATTTCGGTTGCTCAGGCGTGTCCGACTCTGCAACACCATGAATTGCAGCACGCCAGGCTTCCCTGTCCATAAACAACTCCTGGAGTTCACTCAGACTCACATCCAGTGAGTCAGTGATGCCATCCAGCCATCTCATCCTTGGTCGTCCCCTTCTCCTCCTGCTCCCAATCCCTCCCAGCATCAGAGTCTTTTCCAATGAGTCAACTCTTTGCATGAGGTAGCCAAAGTACTGGAGTTTCAGCTTTAGCATCATTCCTTCCAAAGAAATCCCAAGGTTGATCTCCTTCAGAATGGACTGGTTGTATCTCCTTGCAGTCCAAGGGACTCTCAAGAGTCTTCTCCAACACCATAGTTCAAAAGCATCAATTCTTCGGCGCTCAGCCTTCTTCACAGTCCAACTCTCACATCCATACATGACTACTGGAAAAACAATAGCCTTGATTAGATGGACCTTTGTTGGCAAAGTAATGTCTCTGCTTTTCAATATGCTATCTAGGTTGGTCTGACACTGTTTCCACTGTTTCCCCATCTATTTCCCATCAAGTGATGGGACCGGAAACAGTGGAAACAGTGTCAGACTTTATTTTATTGGGCTCCAAAATCACTGCAGATGATGACTGCAGCCAAGAAATTAAAAGACGCTTACTCCTTGGAAGAAAAGTTATGACCAACCTAGATAGCATATTCAAAAGCAGAGACATTGCTTTGCCGACTAAGGTCCATCTTGTCAAGGCTATGGTTTTTCCAGTGTTCATGTATGGATGTGAGAGTTGGACTGTGAAGAAGGCTGAGCGCTGAAGAATTGCTGCGTTTGAACTGTGGTGTTGGAGAAAACTCTTGAGAGTCCCTTGGACTGCAAGGAGATCCAACCAGTCCATTCTGAAGGAGATCAACCTTGGGATTTCTTTGGAAGGAATGATGCTAAAGCTGAAGCTCCAGTATTTTGGCCACCTCATGCGAAGAGTTGACTCATTGGAAAAGACTCTGATGCTGGGAGGGATTGGGGACAGGAGGAGAAGGGGACGACAGAGGATGAGATGGCTGGATGGCATCACGGACTCGATGGACATGAGTCTGAGTGAACTCCGGGAGATGGTGATGGACAGGGAGGCCTGGCGTGCTGCGATTCATGGGGTCGCAAAGAGTCGGACACGACTGAGCAACTAAACTGAACTGAACTGATCTAGGTCGGTCATAACTTTTCTTCCAAGGAGTAAGCATCTTTTAATTTCATGGCTGCAATCACCATCTGCAGTGATTTTGGAGCCCAAAGAAATAAAGTCTGACACTGTTT
This sequence comes from Budorcas taxicolor, assembly GCF_023091745.1. Lineage (NCBI taxonomy): Eukaryota > Metazoa > Chordata > Mammalia > Artiodactyla > Bovidae > Budorcas > Budorcas taxicolor. The sequence goes on from NC_068914.1 coordinate 28,106,674, forward strand.
CCACTGTTTCCCCATCTATTTCCCATGAAGTGATGGGACCAGATACCATGATCTTCGTTTTCTGAATGTTGAGCTTTAAGCCAACTTTTTCACTCTCCACTTTCACTTTCACCAAGAGGCTTTTTAGTTCCTCTTCACTTTCTGCCATAAGTGCGGTGTCATCTGCATATCTGAGGTTATTGATATTTCTCCCGGCAGTCTTGATTCCAGCTTGTGCTTCTTCCAGCCCAGCGTTTCTCATGATGTACTCTGCATGTAAGTTAAACAAACAGGGTGACAATATACAGCCTTGATGTACTCCTTTTCCTATTTGGAACAAGTCTGTTGTTCCATGTCCAGTTCTAATTGTTGCTTCCTGACCTGCATACAGATTTCTCAAGAGGCAGGTCAGGTGGTCTGGTATTCCCATCTCTTTCAGAATTTTCCACAGTTTATTGTGATCCACACAGTCAAAGGCTTTGGCACAGTCAATAAAGCAGAAACATGTTTTTCTGGAACTCTCTTGCTTTTTCCATGATCCAGCGGATGTTGGCAGTTTGATCTCTGGTTCCTCTGCCTGTTGTAAAACCAGCTTGAACATCTGGAAGTTCATGGTATTGCTGAAGCCTGGCTTGGAGAATTTTGAGCATTACTTTACTAGTGTGTGAGATGAGTGCAATTGTGCGGTAGTTTGAGCATTCTTTGGCATTGCCTTTCTTTGAGATCGGAATGAAAACTGACCTTTTCCAGTCCCATGGCCACTGCTGAATTTTCCAAATTTGCTGGCATATTGAGTGCAGCACTTTCACAGCATCATCTTTGAGGATTTGAAATAGCTCAACTGAAATTACATCACCTCCACTACCTTTTTTGTAGTGATGCTTTCTAAGGCTCACTTGACTTCACATTCCAGTATATCTGGCTCTAGGTGAGTGATCACTCCATAGTGATTATCTGGGTCATGAAGATCTTTTTTGTACAGTTCTTCAATATATTCTTGCCACCTCTTCTTAGTATCTTCTGCTTCTGTTAGGTCCATACCATTTCTGTCCTTTATCGAGCCCATCTTTGCCTGAAATGTTCCCTTGGTATCTCTAATTTTGTTGCAGAGATCTCTAGTCTTTCCCATTCTGTTGTTTTCCTCTATTTCTTTGCATTGATCGCTGAAGAAGGCTTTCTTATCTCTCCTTGCTATTCTTTGGAACTCTGCATTCAGATGCTTATATCTTTCCTTTTCTCCTTTGCTTTTCACTTCTCTTCTTTTCACAGCTATTTGTAAGGCCTCCCCAGACAGCCATTTTGCTTTTTTGCATTTCTTTTCCATTGTGATGGTCTTGATCCCTGTCTCTTATAGAATGTCACGAACCTCAGTCCATAGTTCATCAGGCACTCTATCTATCAGATCTAGTCCCTTAAATCTATTTCTCACTTCCTCTGTATAATCTTAAGGGATTTGATTTAGGTCATACCTGAATGGTCTAGTGGTTTTCCCTACTTTCTTCAGTTTAAGTCTGAATTTGGCAATAAGGGGTCTTGATCCCAGCCACAGTCAACTCCTGGTCTTGTTTTTGTTGACTGTATAGAGCTTCTTCATCTTTGGCTGCAAAGATATAATCAATCTGATTTCTGTTAGGAAATGATTATTTCTGGGATTACATGGCCTGGTTAGTGGCAGAAAGAGCAACTGACAGAGAAGTGATTGCTAAAAATTTGAAGGCAAGGTGAAATACTTGAAAACTATGGATGTGAAGGATAGCAAGGCAAATTGGACATGTTTTGCTAGAGAAGGCAATTTGATATGTCTTTTTATTTGAATGGTTGCCATATCAAGTTCTTCATCAGTTCTGCCTTGGTTTGGGTTGCCGTAACAAAAATACCAGAGATGGTGTGGCTTAAACAATAAATATATTTCTCATAATTTTGGAATTTGGAATTCAGAGACTAGAGTGCAAGGATGGTGGGGTTCTTGGTGAAGGCCCTCTTCCTCGTTCACAAAAGACCATCTCTTTGTATCTTCATTTGGTAGTAAGAGAGGAAGCAAAATTGCTTCTGTCTCTCTTTATAAGGGTGCTAATCTCATCATGAAGGCTCCATTCAGGACCCAATTACCCCCCAAAGACCCCACCTCAAAATAGCATCACATTTGGGATTAGAGTTTCAACATGTGACTTTTGAGGGATACAAACATCTAGTCCATAGTAAGTGCTCTAGAAAAAAAGAAAAAACTAGGTTACAGGGTAGAGATTATTACACAGGAAGCTTTGATGCCTGTTGAAAAGAAAGAAGGAATCATCAATTATTAATATTCAACAGGGGATCAGCTGTGTCTCCAATACTGAACCCCTTATCATTGAAGGTGACCATGGGGATGCTGAATAGCTATTGGTCAGGGTTGCTAGATAAGGGTTGGCTGCCTGCAGAGAAATGTTAGACTATGTGAGAAGCCCCTTCCTTCTGCAGGGCCATATTTCCTTGATTCCAGGCAGTCTGAAGGGCCCAACTCTATAAGGATAAGGTTGTGTGTAGAAATCATGCATAAATTTAAATGACAAGAGTAAAACCAAAATCAGTTCTGGTGTGTACAACTGCTAAGTTAAACCTTTCAATTATCAAAAAGCAGCAGCTCTTTTGCTATGCCAGATACAAGAAGTATTTTAATTCTAGAAACAGAGGCTCTGTAAGCTTGAAAGTCATCAATGAGAATGGTCAGGGTTTTTACATTGGTGGTGTGAATTCCATATCCCATCTCAAAAAGGAAGCCATGAGGAAGCCTGAGGAAACAAGGATTGGTGTGTAACATACTTGATTAACTGAACTGTGTTCTTTTCTGTGTAGAGTCTAATCAGTCTGTATACGAAAGCATTGCATAATATAGTCTAGAAGCAAGCAAACATAAATCACCACTTTGGCAACAAACCAACACGATCAGGAAGTAGAATAATAGCGTAATCCAAGATGACTTTATGTTATTCCAGAGACAGAATGGGGTTGAGCATTATTCCTAAATACTGCAATATCTGCAAAGGTGAGATGATCATTATAAATCAGGATGTTACAAAGAGAAGAAAAGAGCTGTAGCTAGAGACAGATGATCCAATTAGCAAGATATCCATTTCCAAATTATTATGTTTTCAAATAAATTCTGACATGTAATTTCAGAACATTGGAAAATAATACTAAACCAGCCCAAGTAGAAACAGGAAGTAAATCTTGGCAGAGCTGTACACCCTCAGCATATTATTAATAATTTTTCCCATTGCTAAGAAGGGAAGGGGGGAAGGGTGGTGGTGAACAGAATGATTTTCAAAAACCAGCCTTGAACTTGAGATGGTTTTCCCAAACTTGGAGTTAGAAATCAAAACTGGCTTAAGTCAGGAAAAAAAAAAGTCCTGTAATTTCTAAAGCAGATAGTTCAACCAGATAGTTTAAATGGATCTATAAGGACCCTCATGTTCCAAAGTATCAAATACAGCTGAAGAGTCTTATGAGCTTAATTTTACCCTCTGGTACACGGCACACATCATTATGCATCTTGGAAAAATCTATACAGTTCCTACAAGCAGATATAAAACTCTTTTCTTTTCAGTAAGTCCATTCATGCTAGCCAGTTGGGACCATTGGAAGCCCATAAAAATATTAACCCTACTTCCATCCTTTCCAACTCTTCCAACACATAAACCATATTTTCAAAGAGAAAGAGGACATGGTGATGCATATGTATTGACCACAAAAAGCTGCTGTCTTGGTGAAGCAGGGGAAAGAGTAGGAACAGGGCAGTGTATTTCAAAATATCCTAAGTAAGAATCAGGCTTCCCTGATAGCTCAGTTGCTAAAGAGTTGCCTGCAATGCAGGAGACCCAGTTCGATTCCTGGGTCAGGAAGGTCTGCAATCAGCTGCTTTGCTTCCTACAGAAGCAGTCTTCTAGAATCATCTCAATCCTATGAAATAAGATTCTGTGAGGCTTGGATCTGCATTTTAAATAATCTTACTAGGGATTTTAGCACAGTATCTTTTGAGTATCATACGCTTAGGTGGAAGTATGAGGATTCCCTTCTCCAGCATCTTCCAGATATAAAATCAATATTAAAGAAGAGTGCTCCAAGGGAAGTGAGTTGAGGAAGAAAAACACCAGAAATGACAAGTTTAAGATCAAATAATTTGAAGTCTGAATGCCTGAGTACTGACTAACATATGACATTTGTAGACATAAGCTACTGAAATCAAAAGCAATGGTTTGGGGATAGAATAGGGAGGGATATAAAATGGCTGTGTGCTGAAGCTGTCATTTGTGTCAGCCTATTGCCTGTCACTGGAAATAAGCTGAGAATCCCCTTTGTATAACACAGCAATGAATCTTAGAAATTCTTACAAGCATGTTTAAGTGCCATTTGAAACTCAGCTGAAGCTTTTCTGTGGGAGTTCAGTTTATACAGCTGTTCCCAATGTGATACTAATAATGATGTTTTATACCAGGCAATATTCAAAACCCTTTAGATGTATTATCTCAATTAATCTTTTCCACACTTCTCTGAGGTTGATGCTATTAATCTTCCTGTTTTACAGATGAGGACATGGAGGCCCAGAGACATTAAGTATTTTGCACAAGGTTTCAGTTTCGCTACAGCAGGACTAGGCTTTAAGCACAGAATACTGACTTCAGAGCCTGTGCTTTAAACTAGGATGTTGTTCTGCCTCAAACTTTGGGACCACATTATTTAACAGAAGTCAGCAAATTTTTTCCATACAAGGCCAAATAGTAAATATTGTAGGCTTTCTGGGCCATACAGTTTCTGCCATTAAAGTCATAGACAAACCATAAATCAATGGGCATGGTTGAGTTCCAACAAAACTTTATTTACAAAAAACAGATGGCAGGCTGTGGTTTGCTGTTCTGTTATATTTTTTAAAATATCTCCTCCTTCATGGTGATGTAAAAGAACTACAGGTTATTATTTTTAAGGGAAGACGTATGTGAATAGAAATTTTATATTCTGTATTCTGATGTATTTAAAATTTTCTTTCTGGGGACTTCCCTGACAGTCCAGTGGTTAAGATTCTGCACTTCCAATCCAAGGGGTGCAGGTTCAATGCTTGGTAGTGAAACTAAGATCCCACATGCCATGTGGTGCAGCCCCCCCCCCCCACAATTTTTTTTATTAAAAATAATAAACAATGTCTGCCCCTTTTTACTGTCAAGAGGCAAAAGGGAATTTGCTTAGAAAGATTTCCAGAAGTTGTTATGAGTTTACTTTGAAGTGTTCACACTGTCTCACCTAGTTGTTCCTGTGATCAGAAATGTGGATTTATGAAACAGCCCACTAGGCTCCAGGGTGGGCCTTTGCAGAACAGAAAAGATTTAGCACTTGGAGAGTGTAACTCACCTGGGAGAAGATCACACCTTTGATCGAGGCTTCATTGTCTCCCTACTTTAAAAGGGTGTCCATAGCAGTCAAAATCAGTGGTTTTGAGGACTAAAATGTTGAACTGTAAGCTTTTTTGCTTCGCATGCACATATTCCATCTGAACATTGCTTGAAAACACGTGCTTTAAATTTCATCAAAATGAGATCTTTTGAGTCTAAACTCTTTCAGAAGGCCTGTTAATGATCGACTTGCAAATACTAAAATTATTGATAATGGCTTTCAGAAATCCTCTAAACTCTAGAATTTGGTTTCTTTCCAACTGTGAAGTGGGACTATGACAGCTGCCATACTCCACAAAACTGGAAAACTGAATCAGAAAATAGACACCCCAAAGCCTTGGTAAGTTCAGAGGGCTAAATAACTCTTGTTGGTAAGTTATTGTTGTTCATTTGCTAAATCCTGTCCAACTCTTTGCGACCTCATGGACTATAACACCCCAAGCTTTCCCTGTCTTTCACTATCTCCCAGAGGTTGCTCAAATTCATGTCCATTGAATCAATGATGCCATCCAACCATCTTACCCTCTCCCACCCTCTTCTCCTCTTGCCTTCAATTTTTACCAGCATCAGGGTGTTTTCCAATGAGTCAGCTGTTTGCATCAGGTGGCCAAATTATCGGAGCTTCAGCATCAGTCCTTCTAATGAACATTTAATGTTGATTTCCTTGCTTTCCAAGAGATTGTAAAGAGTCTTCTCCAACACCACAGTTCAAAAGCATCAATTCTTCAGTACTCAGCCTTCTTTATGGTCCAATTTTCACATCTGTACATGACTACTGGAAAAACCATAGCTTTGACTAGATGGACCTTTGTTGGCAAAGTGATGTCTCTGCTTTTAAATACACTGTCTAGGTTTGTCATAGCTTTTCTTCCAAGGAGCAAGCGTTTTTTAATTTCATAGCTGCAGTCATCATGCACAGTGATTTTGGAGCTCAAGAAAATAAAAGTCTGTCACCATTTCTTGTTGGTAAGTTCAGTTTAGTTCAGTTGCTCAGTCATGTCTGACTCTTTGCGACCCCATGAATTGCCAGCACGCCAGGCCTCCCTGTCCATCACCAACTCCCGGAGTTCACTCTGACTTATGTCCATCGACTCAGTGATGCCATCCAGCCATCTCATCCTCTGTCGTTCCCTTCTCCTCCTGCCCCCAATCCCTCCCAGCATCAAAGTCTTTTCCAATGAGTCAACTCTTCTCATGAGGTGGCCAAAGTACTGGAGTTTCAGCTTTAGCATCATTCCTTCCAAAGAAATCACAGTGCTGATCTCCTTCAGAATGGACTGGTTGGATCTCCTTGCAGTCCATGGGACTCTCAAGAGTCTTCTGCAACACCACAGTTCAAAAGCATCAATTCTTCAGCGCTCAGCTTTCTTCACAGTCCAACTCTCACATCCATACATGACCACTGGAAAAACCTTAGCCTTGACTTGTTGGTAAGAGTATTGTGTAAATTGTTAGGGGTTAGGTAATGATACACACTCCCTATGTTTGTACATGGGCTTGGTAAGCAGAGGCAGTAAAGTAGGATTCTATGTATAAAGCAACACAGGACAGTATTTCCAACAGTTCATATGAGTTCATTAGAGTCATTGTAGAACTGTCTGGAGGGTGGACTGTTGGAGGGTGTATGTATGTACTCTATGAAAAGGGGAGTGAAGGCTCTTAGACACCCGTGATGAAATATGGCAAGAGTGGATGTTGGCTTTGAATCCACGTCACAGTGAGAACTGCCACTTTCCTACGCAAGTAGTTATCTGTGATTTTTAAGAAAACATGTAAAAGAAGGAGTATGTTGTCATTCCAGCAAAACTGGAAGAAATTGAGCTGTCCTATGAAAGGAGTTGACAGAATGAGCCCTTTCCATTGCATTTTATAAGCTTTGCTTTTGGAAATGTGAGCATTTATGTGGACAATGGCATGAATTTTTCTAGTAGCCAGCAACTATTAGGTGATACTGGGGAAGTTGACAGTCACATAAAGAAAACAAACAGGAACTTTCCTAGCAGTACAGTAGTTAAGACTTTGCCTTCCATGCAGGATATGCGGATTCAATACCTGGTTAGGGAGCTAAGATCCCACATGCCTCAAGGCCAAGACCCAAAACATCATACAGAAGCAATATTGTAACAAATTCAATAAATACTTTACAAATGGTTCATATAAAAAAAACTTTAAAAAACAAAGAAAACTAACAGTTGATCCTCAAGGTGTCATCAAATTAGGTTCACAGTTGAACAACTTGAATATACATATGCATTTGAGTTTTGGGTTCTTTTTCCTTCTTATTTCACTGCTTTTTTTGAGGGAGCTTGGATTGAGGAAGGTGAAATAAGTATAATCATGAATAATGCAAAAAGTGGTACCACCATGGTTGTTCAATAATAAATCCACTTATATTTTCAGAATAATCCAAAATGTCCAATTCTTATTATAAATGCTCCCTGTTTATTAAGCACTTGCTCTACGTCAGTAACTGTGTAATGACATCACATAAATTATTTTACTTATCCAATTCCATCTCTATGAAATAGGCAGTTTTACTTCCACATTTTTACCGATGAAGAAAATGGCCAGGGGCACACAGCTCAGAAGTGGGATTTCAACCCAAATCCGTTTGATGCCCAAAACCATAAAACACTTAATCACTAGTTAGAAAAAAATACAGGGATAACTAAGAAGTGTGCTTGATTTATATGGAATTGTAACTAAGGGAAGAGAGCTCATGAGCAACTTTGATGGTATAATTAAAGGCAAGGGGAAGATATCATTTCTTTTCTTGGAGAAGAACACAAGAGGTCATGGTGAAGGCAATTTCCCATCTGAGGTCCCCAGACCAGTGCAAACATTTCCACTTCAGACCTTCCTTTTACTGCTCTATGGAAATGAACACCTGCACATTCTTTATTCTTTCTGCATTCTGCTTGATCCTGTCACATGACCTGTCCAATTATGAAATTTCCCATTTTAAATTTCCCATTTAGATGCATTTTGTTTTGGGTTTATTTTGCTCATTACACTGTGAACTCCATGAGACCTGACTCCTATTTGGCTTTGTTTCCCATGCCACCCTAGCATCTCCCATACTGCCAGGCGCATAGTAATAGTAAGCACACAGAACCTGGTAGTAATAACAGCCTTGACTGAGCACTTGGTGTGGGCTAGGTATCCTTCCAAACACTCTACACTTATTATCTCATTTAACGTTCACCATGACTTCATGCTTACTTTAAATTCAGAGGGAGGAGGTGGTTATGGTCTGTATAGTTCTTTCACCCACCACTGGCTCTTTTCATTCTATATCCTGTAGCTCCACTGCCTGCCATGTATGTGTTTTATTCACCAAGTCCACCACAAAACTGTTACTTATTCTTGATTGCTTCGTTGCTTATTATATATTTTTATAAATTGTTATCTATTAACAACATGTAAATAAATACCTATTAACAATAGATGGCTTCCCTGGTAGCTCAGCTAGTAAAGAATCCACCTGAAATGCAAGAGACCCCGGTTCCATTGCTGGGTTATGAAGATCTGGTGGAGAAGGGGTAGGCTACCCATTCCAGTATTCTTGGGCTTCCTTGGTGGCTTAGACGGTAAAGAATCGACCTGCAATGTGGGAGACCTGGATTTGATTCCTGGGTTTGGGAAGATGCCCTGGAGAAGGGAACGGCTATCCATTCCAGCATTTGGCTTGGAGGATTCCATGGCAGGCTACAGTCCATGGGAGTTGCAAAGAGTCAGATACCAGTGAACGACTTTCACATCACTTCACTTCATTAACAATATTTCTTACACACAACCAGAGAGCTTTATCCTTTCTATTGTGAAGCTGGGCTACTTTTTAAAAATATAAATTTATTTATTTTAACTGGAGGCTAATTACTTTGCAATATTGTAGTGCCTTTTGCCATACATTGACATGAATCAGCCTTGGGTGTACATGTGTCCCCCATCCTGAACCCCCCTCCCTCTTCCCTCCCCATCCAATCCCTCAGGGTCATCCCAGTGCACCAGACCCAAGCACCCTGTATCATGCATCGAACCTGGACAGGCGATCTGTTTCACATATGGTAATATACAAGTTTCAATGCTATTCTCTCAAATCATCTCACCCTCACCTTCTCCCACAGAGTCCAAAATTCTGTCCTTTACATCTGTGTCTCTTTTGCTGTCTCACATATAGGGTCATCATTACCATCTTTCTAAATTCCATATATATGCATTAATATACTGTATTGGTGTTTTTCTTTCTGACTTACTTCACTCTGTATAATAGGCTCCAGTTTTATCTACCTCATTAGAACTGATTCAAATGCATTCTTTTTTAATGGCTGAGTAATATTCCATTGTTTATATGTACCACACCTTTCTTATCCATTCGTCTGCTGATGGACATCTAGGTTGCTTCCATGTCCTGACTATTGTAAACAGTTCTGTGATGAACACTGGGGTACACGTGTCTCAGTTCTGGTTTCCTCGGTGTGTATGCCCAGCAGTGGAATTGCTGGGTCATATGGCAGTTCTATTTCAAGTTTTTTAAGGAATCTCCACACACTTTTCCATAGGGGCTGTACTAGTTTGCATTCCCATCAACAGTGTAAGAGGGTTCCCTTTTCTCTGTACCCTCTCCAGCATTAATTGTTCGTAGACTTTTGGGTCGCAGCCATTCTGACCGGCATGAGATGGTACCTCATTGTGGTTTTGATTTGCATTTCTCTGATAGTGAGTGATGTTGAGCATCTTTTCATATGTTTGTTGGCCATCTGTATGTCTTCTTTGGAGAAATGTCTGTTTAGATTTTTGGCCCATTTTTGGATTGGGTCATTTATTCTTCTGGAATTGAGCTGCAGGAGCTGCTTGTATATTTTTGAGATAAATTCTTTGTCAGTTGCTTCATTTGCTATTATTTTCTCCCATTCTGAAGGCTGTCTTTTCACCGTGTTTATAGTTTCCTTCGTTGTGTAAAAGCTTTTAAGTTTAATTAGGTTCCGTTTGTTAATTTTTGCTTTTATTTCCATTACCCTGGGAGGTGGGTCATAGAGGATCCTGCTGTGATTTATGTTAGAGAGTTTTTTGCCTCTGTTTTCCTCTAGGAGTTTTATAGTTTCTGGTCTTACGTTTAGATCTTAAATCATTTTTGTGTTTATTTTTGTGTATGGTGTTAGTGTTCCAGTTTCATTCTTTTTACAAGTGGTTGACCAGTTTTCCCAGCACCACTTGTTAAAGAGATTGGGCTACTTTTTAAAATATTTATTTCTTTCAGATTGCATAACTACTCTGGCTAGCATGCTCCTATTTTCTAATATTTATTTATTTATTTAACCACACAGAATGTTGGATCTTACTTCCCTGACTAGGGTTCAAACCCACTGTACCCCCCTGCTGTGGAAGCAAAGATTCTTCTTTTTAAAAAAAATTAATATATTTATTTTACATTACAATATTGTATTGGTTTTGCCATATGTTGACTTGAATCCACCACAAGTGTACATGTGTTCCCCATCCTGAACCCCTTCCCACCTCCCTCCCCATCCCATCCCTCTGGGTCATCCCAGTGCACCAGCCCCGAGCACCCTGTATCATGCTTTGAACCTGGACTGGCGATTCGTTTCATATCTGATATTTTACATATTTCAATGCCATTCTCCCATATCATCCTGCCCTCGCCCTCTCCCACAGAGTCCAAAAGACTGTTCTATACATCTGTGTCTCTTTTGCTGTCTCGCATACAGGGTTATCGTTACCATCTTTCTAAATTCCATATATGTGTGTTAGTATACTGTATTGGTGTTTTTCTTTCTGGCTTACTTCGCTCTGTATAATCGGCTCCAGTTTCATCCACCTCATTAGAACGGATTCAAATGTATTCTTTTTAATGGCTGGGTAATACTCCATTGTGTATATGTACCACAGCTTTTTTATCCATTTGTCTGCTGATGGACATCTAGGTTGCTTCCATGTCCTGGCTATTATAAACAGTGCTGCGATGAACATTGAGGTACACGTGTCTCTTTCAATTCTGGTTTCCTCAGTGTGTATGCCTAGCAGTGGGATTTCTGGGTCATATGGGAGTTCTATTTCCAGTTTTTCTTTTTTTAAGGAATCTCCACACTGTTCTTCCTAGTGTCTGTACTAGTTTGCGTTCCCACCAACAGTGTAAGAGGGTTCCCTTTTCTCTGTACCCTCTCCAGCATTTATTGCTTGTAGACTTTTGGACAGCAGCCATTCTGACTGGCATGAAATGGTACCTCATTGTGGTTTTGATTTGCATTTCTCTGATAATGAGTGATGTTGAGCATCTTTTCATGTGTTTGTTAGCCATCTGTATGTCTTCTTTGGAGAAATGTCTATTTATTTCCTTTGCCCACTTTTTGATTGGGTCGTTTATTTTTCTGGAATTGAGCTGCAGGAATTGCTTGTATATTTTTGAGATTAATTCTTTGTCCTTTGGGAAGTAAAGATTCTTAACCACTGGACTGTCAAGGAAGTCCCAGAAGCTGGACTATTCTTGTTGAACAAACTTCAGATAATACTAGCCATAGCCATGAAACTGATTGGCAATCACTTTTATACACCCGCTGAAAAACGGAGAAAATGAACTCAGCTTCTGAGAAAGAAAAACATCTAGAAGAGGAATGAATCAAGTTATTTAATATAAATCTACTGGGTTGCTGGTTTATTAATATCCCCATGCTTGGGAAGAATAAAAGTAAATTCAAGACTCAGTCTCACCATGAAGTAACAGTTTTTAAAGTTAAAGGCATGAGAATTTTTGAGAATCTTTTGAGCAGATGGGTCCCATGTCCCCTGAGGCTTGCACAGAGCTCTGGACCTGCACAATAGGTCACCTTGCTGGTAAAAGGGGTATGCAGGGATCCGTGGTGTGTAGCTTGGTAAATCTGTGCCACAACAGCTACCCAATGAACATATGGGGGGAAATAGTTTTGATGACTAACAGCAAATGTGTAACATAATCTTACATTATCATAGAATTAAATGGAAAAATAAGAGCTAAGCAAGATTCTAGGTTAGAAGAGCCAGGAGTGATAAGACAGGCAAAATAGGTAAACATTAGATAAATCTGGCTCAAGAACAGAATGTGGAATTAATAACAGAGTATTATACCTAGTAAATAGTCAATAAACATCTCTTGACTAATTTGATTTTAAGTGCTTATGAGAAGAAATGGCCTCCCTCTCCACCCACATGTCAGTACAAGTCTTTCACTCAAGCAGAAGGAAAGATTAGCTGTTTATTTTTAATCATCCTTGAAAAGAAGGCTCAGGCAAGAGATTGCTTTATTCTCTTATCTTCCCGCACCATCCCACATTTTGGCCGTCATAAATCACTCTCTCTCTTCCTCTGTTCTCTGCCCAGGGTCCTGTGACTTTCATTCTTAGACACATCTATGCCATATGGGTAAAAGAACAAAGTGAGAAGTCATTTCCTTTATCTGTTCTCATAAACAGCCCAGAAACATGAGACAGGATCTAGGGGAGTTTACAGAGGAAAGGAATGATGTGTTAAATATTTGGGTGAGGGGCTAAAGCAGAGACCATGACTTAGATTAAAGTTATCACCATAAGGGAGAGTCTTGTTATTAAGAGGTAATAATTAGAATTTGTTTAAGATTTAAATTAGTTTGCTTTGCCTTTCACTTACTTAAAGAAAATCAATTAAGAGCCTATAAAAGGCATGAATCAAAGAGTCAAAATCCTCCCACTGAAAATGTTCAATGGTCACTGATAGATGTTATGCCAAAGATATTCTTTGCCATGTTTCTGACACACTGAAAAGTAATGAAGCCCTGAACCAGACTTGCCATATAAGAGCTGTTCTCTCTGTCTTCCCAAGATGAAAATCTGGAATGGCTTTTGGAATTTTTTTTTTTTTTAATCATAGTGAAGCTCTTTAAAAAAAAAAAAAAAATTAATTTGGTTGCTCCGGGTCTTCATTGCTGTGCTCTCGCTTTCTGCAGTTGCAGCCAGCAGGGGCTACTCTCTACTTGTGGTGTACAGGCTTCTCATTGCAGTGCCTTCCCTTGCTGCGGAGCACAGGCTGTAGGGTGCAGGCTCAGTAGTTGTGGTGCGTAGGCTTAGTTGTTCCTTGGCATATGGGATCTTCCCAGACCAGGGATCAAAACTATATCCCCTGAATTGGAAGGCAGATTCTTAACCCCTGGAACACCAGGGAAGTCCCATGGAGGAATTTGATTTATTGGAATGTGCAAGGGACAAGGGGTATTGATAATGTCTCTGACCATTGGTTTCCCAATTATGTAGGTAGGATGCAGAGATTTAATTGCTTAACTTGGCTGAAATAGATGGTCATAGCCTATTTTTTGGACCATAAACCTGAATGTTTGCCCCAAGGCACATACCACCACTCTGCACCTTAGGATAGATGGAGGAAAGGCAGAAGAGTAACCCCAAGGAGAAGGTATTTCCAAGGAAAGTATTTACCTATCCAAATCCTTGATAGCTATAATCTCTAGCTAGTCCATACTATCCAAAAATAATGTTTTCCTTTCATCTCTTTCTCTTCCTCTTTTCCTCATTCTATCCCTCCAGAACAGTTATGAAGGCTCCATAATCCTACAATACATTTTTTGTATGTTTGTCTCCATTCCTCCCCATTGCTATCTCCTCCTCCTTTTTAGGTTAGCATCTGTGATATGATCTGTGTATATTTGACAGACTGCTTCCAAATCGGGACAGGAGTGCGTCAAGGCTGTATGTTGTCACCCTGCTTATTTAACTTATATTCAGAGTATAAAAGCTGAGCGCCAAATTGATGCTTTTGAACTGTGGTGTTGGAGAAGACTCTTGAGAGTCCCTTGGACTGCAAGATCAAACCAGTCCATCCTGGGGGAAATCAGTCCTGAATATTCACTGGAAGGACTGATGTTGAAGCTGAAACTCCAGTACTTTGGCCACCTGATATGAAGAACTGACTCATTTGAAAAGACCCTGATGCTGGGAAAGATTGAAGACAGGAGGAAAAGGGGACAACAGAGGATGAAATGGTTGAATGGCATCACCGACTCGATGGACATGAGTTTGAGTAAACTCTGGGAGTTGGTGACGGACAGGGAAGCCTGACCTGCTGCAGTCCATGGGGTCACAAAGAGTCAGACATGACTGATCGACTGAACTGAACTGAACTGAATATTTGGCAAGGTTAAACTTATAGTGAAATAGTTGACTATTTTTGGAAATTGCACAGGGCCTGAAGGATATATAGATGTATAACAAATACTTTGGAAAGAATCAGAAAAATATGAGACTAAGCAGACTCATAAATTAGGCATCAGTCAATATTACAATTCCGTTTTGGTGGACAACTGTTGAAACAAGAGTGTTTTCTGGAATAGTTGGATCCTTTAGTGGCCTAGGAAGGAAAAGAGTATTTTAGGGGGTGGGGACAGTATGCAATTACTTTAGAATCACTCTTTCTAACCATGGAGAAAAGGACTGAGTTTACTTTAAAAACAGACACACTAAAATATTATGACTTTAATGGAAACTCAAGTTCTTCCTTTTCTTGCTGGACATCAGAAAGGGTTGGAAAATTCTTCCTTTGCTTCGTATTTCTAGAGCATTTTGCAGCAGCCTCAGTAATCTCATACTGGTAAAGGAAACTTGAGAGGCCTGGTCAAGGGAGAGAGTGGAGGCTCTGAGACTCTGCATGCCTTGCGTGATGGCACATTACCAGGATGCCTGGCTCGGGAGAAGAAGAGGACCGGATTTGGAGTGAGGACGGAGTGGATAGTTCAACCTTCACCTCATGAGGAACTCTTACATGAGATTCCTATTCACTCTGAGCCTGTTTCCTCCTGTGAAAAACTGGTGATTCTAGAAAGGCTCTGATGAGGATGAAAAAAGAGCTGTGTACATTTTAAAGTACTATGCATCTATGAAGTATGCAGATGGTAACACATATGAAGTAATTTAGATGGGAGCTTCTAATGTTGTTATTTCTGGCTTTTTCTCCAAGTGAAACATTCAGCCAGGATCTGTTGCTGGATTTACTGCAGAGAAATGGGTCTGTGCCCATGAGTGCACACACACACACATTTTATATGCATATGACTTCATATCGTGTCTACCTCTGTCAATGACAGTATAGCATAGTGGAGTGAGCATGGACTGGTAGACCTGCGTTAGGGTTCTAGCCCTGCTTCTTACTAGAACCTTGAATTTAGGTAAGTTACTTCACATGTTTGAGCTTCAGTTAAATTTCTTCAACTCTAATACAGAGATAACACCCACCTAATACATCTTGGTACGTGATAAGATTATGTATAAGTTTCCCAATAAATGGTAGGAGTAATAGTTTTCATTCTTTTTTTATCACCTTTGTTTTCCACAGCCCTGAGGTTTGACTGACTATATGCCTCAAAAGATTCTACTGTTGAGGAACTTGGAATGATGCATGGATAACAATGGGCCCAGGGAGATTTTCAATTTTTGTCAATTTAAAACAAAGAAAATTTTAGCAAATATTTAACCTCACCATTGAAAACATTCCCATCTAATTTGGGAACATTTAGTAGTCATAACCACTGAAACTCTTTTTACTGGAAAGGATAGATAAAAATGCTTAGCAGGCTGACAAATGCAGTAAATCTAATTTAACTTGTCTGGGTAATGCCTGTCATTTAGACTTTCATGGAGAAATAAATTTGTATTTATTTAGGATAAATATTATGAAGTCAGTTAGGCCCAACATGAAGCAGTATATTGCTGGAATATTTTACCTTTCTGGATTTGTCAGTCTCCTGGACTTCAGTATCATTTCCCCTGTTCTGACTATACCCTAGCTTATTGTAATGACTCTTTTCTTATGGGCCATTTCTGTCTTGTTTTTTCTTTTAAATTGTTTCTTTTCCCAAGGTTCTGATGTTAGTGTAACATCTAACATAATTTGGATTCCCCTTTTGCATTTGGTTTTTAACAATCACATCCAGATGTTGTTTGCATTATAGCCTAATTCTCATTCAATAAGGTTTGGATATTTCAGAATATCTTACAATCAAAAGTGTCTTTCACATTCCTTTCAGATCACAGTGATTTATATTTTTGCATAAGCTATTTGACTCCAACATAGGGTCACAGCACTGAAGGGGACTTTAGAGGTCATTTAGTCCAATCTCCTAGGTTAGAGATGAGGAAACCGAACTCCTGGGAGACTTTGTGTCCAGTGCTAGTAATACAGCCAATATTT
Organism: Budorcas taxicolor; assembly: GCF_023091745.1. Lineage (NCBI taxonomy): Eukaryota > Metazoa > Chordata > Mammalia > Artiodactyla > Bovidae > Budorcas > Budorcas taxicolor. Next base: position 28,123,299 of record NC_068914.1, read on the forward strand.
AGCAAATCTAGGAAGAAACCATGGATCTCATTTCTCCCAGGTCACTGCAAGCTTGAATATTACATGGTTGATCATGAAAATACTTTTGAACTTATTAAAAAAACATTTCTTTTATTTATACACAATACTCTAAATCCAACCCAGAATGTTCCAAAATCCCTAAGAATGGCTTCAAACTAAAGTTGTTCTATTGTGACTTTTCTTAAAATACATAACTTTTAAATCAAATCATTACTTGTGTGCTTCTGAATTTGAAACAATCTTGTACTTCTTCAACTTCTGTGTTCTTTGAACATTTTAAACAAAGAAGTCAGGTTTTAAGCAGTCTTTTCCGTTTAAGTAGTTTCCGAATGTGAAGTCTGTAAATGGGGAGAAGTGAAGTCATCCATATATCATATGTCATTTAGGGGCATATGTAGAACTTTAATACTTTTCTCACTGGAAAAAGAAAGGTTTAAAATTTAATTCATGTAGAAAGGAAAAACCAAGAAGAACCAAACCTTCTGTTAAACAAGACCAAACAGAGTATAATTTACAAAATATATACTGTAAATGCTAGTGCATAAAATGCCTCCATTTTAATCACAATCTACTTTTGATTTAACTGGTATTGAAATAAGGAATGCAAAGGCAAGTTAAAAGTCTTTTTTTTTTTTTAATGGGATGTCTGCCAATTACTAGTAATTGAGTAATTATTTTCCCCATAAGACACTCTGGTGGCCCATTGGAATGTGGTTTAGTATAATAATCAGATTCAAAGAAGTTCTGATGCCAACATTGTATGGAATTTGGTCATGATGTTCTTTTTGGTGACATACTAATTCCGCGCCCCCCCCCCCCCTTTTTTTTTTTTTTTTGGCCATGCCTTGAGGCTTCCGGATACCCTGACCAGGGAAATAACCAGGTCTTACCAGTGCAAAAAAGTTTATAAATGACAAGGGAAGAAAGAACAGAGAGAGCACCCCAAGGGAGAGGTGGACAATGCCAAAGGAGGCAATGACCCCCAAGGACTGGGGTATAGAGTTTTTAAGGCAAGGTCATTTCATAATTCAAGGTGTTATTGATTGACAGTCTTGATAGACAGCTGCAGGTTATATAACAAGACGTTCTACCATGCATGTCCTTCCCATAATTCAGTCTGTTATAATTAGATGTATGTACTCACGGAATACTTATGAGTAGTTAATGAGTCCAATGTCTGCCAAAGATTACACAAGTACAGGATAGTGTGAAGTGTGTGCATGTGCTAGAGTAGGGAAAGTCCCACCAGTGGGCAGATGGGGAATTATTCTGGCCCCCTGACTATTTTGGGGTATTGGTGGGCACATATTAGGAGGAGGGCTGCTAAATTGCTTGTTGGGATTAGTCAGCCATTGGATGTTTAGCTTAAGGGGCCGCCCCTCCATGCTCTAGCTTCCTGCCTAACAATAGGATGTGCAAACAGTATACTAAACCCTTGATTCTATTATCCATTCCTTATCATTTCATTTAGTCCTCATGAAAGCCCTTAAAAGTAGGTACTATTATATTCCCTTTTTCAGGAGGGTCATTAAGGATTAAAAAGGTTAATGGAAATGTTCCAGGTTCTATAGCTAACATATGGTGAAGCTGAGCTTTGAATGCTGTCTGATTTTTAAATTTTTTGGTTTTTTGGGCTGTGCTTGGTCTTCCTTGATGTACCAGCTTCCCTCTAGTTGTGGTGTGCAGGCTACTCATTGTGGTGGCTTCTCTTATTGTGGAGCAGGGGGTCTAGGGTGCACAGGCTTTAGTAGTTACAGCACATGGGCTCAGTAATTATGGCTCCCGGGCTCTAGAGCACAGGCTCAGTAGCTGTGGCACATGGGCTTAATTGCTCTGCAGCATGTGGGATCTTCTTGGGTCAGGGGACAAACTCATGTCTCCTGCATTGGCAGGCGGATTCTTGACCACTGAACCACCAGGGAAGCCCTGGCATCTGATTTTTAGACCTGACAGTTTCAGCCCTGCAACACAATGGCATGTCTAGAGGGCCTTAACAGTTATTTCCCATGATGAACCAGTTTAGTTGATGCTATGTTTTAATGTGAAAGTTGAATTATTTATATCTTCTCAGAATCACCTTGAAGCAAATTTTACTGTACCTAAGATTTAGTATCTTTTAAGTGTTTTTTATTAAGCTGAGTGAACTGTGGCATTAAGAATTGTGACAGCTGATTTCCAATTCTAGTTCTGTGCTCTTTCTGCAAAAATGGCCCAGGGGATCACCAAAAGATCCGGGAAGCTGAAGGGAAAAGTGTGGTACATTGAACAGTATTTCAAAATCCTTAGCCCATGACTGTCAGCACAGTTTCTAGCATAAGGAGATGATGTAATTTCTAGGGAACTATGGACGTTGAACTTGTCCATCTGTCTGTGCCATGGATGTGCTTTATACTCTGAAGGACTGGAGTGACTGTAGCACAAGAGTTGTAAAGCATGGGCTTCTGATTTGGTCAACCAAAACCATGTACTCCAACGTCACATGTCAGCCTGCTGAACACATACAGTGAAAACTTTAGGAATTGGGTAGGGATAAAGTTCTGCAATATCCAATATATGATTCAGACCTGGCATCACTAGTCTAAACTATAGCTTGTTCTGGGCCATACAAACAAATTTTCAAATAAGTGAGAGTTTGAGAAATTTGAATAAATTGAGCTAGGCTGTTAGTTTCTTGCTTATAGATTAAAGGATCAGTACTAGTCTGATGAAAGTGAAAGAGGAGAGTGAAAAAGTTGGCTTAATACTCAACATTCAGAAAACGAAGATCATGGCATCCAGCCCCATCACTTCATGGCAAATAGATGGGGAAACAGTGGAAACAGTGTCAGACTTTATTTTGGAGGGCTCCAAAATCACTGCAGATGGTGACTGCAGCCATGAAATTAAAAGATGCTTACTCCTTGGAAGAAAAGTTATGACCAACCTAGATAGCATATTCAAAAGCAGAGACATTACTTGGCCAACTAAGGTTCGTCTAGTCAAGGCTATGGTTTTTCCAGTGTTCATGTATGGATGTGAGAGTTGGACTGTGAAGACGGCTGAGTGCCGAAGAATTGATGCTTTTGAACTGTGGTGTTGGAGAAGACTCTTGAGAGTCCCTTGGACTGCAAGGAGATCCAACCAGCCCATTCTGAAGGAGATCAGCCCTGGGATTTCTTTGGAAGGAATGATGCTAAAGCTGAAGCTCCAGTACTTTGGCCACCTCATGTGAAGAGTTGACTCATTGGAAAAGACTCTGATGCTGGGAGGGATTGGGGGCAGGAGGAGAAGGGGACAACAGAGGATGAGATGGCTGGATGGCATTACTGACTTGATGGCCATGAGTCTGAGTGAACTCCGGAAGTTGGTGATGGACAGGGAGGCCTGGTGTGCTGCGATTCATGGGGTCGCAAAGAGTCGGACACGACTGAGCGAGTGAACTGAACTGAACTGAACTAGTCTGAGAGTGGGCTCCTTGCAGAAAGATCAGTTATCAAAAATAATGGGCAATAGGGACTTCCCTGGCGGTCCAGTGGCTAAGACTCCTTGCTCCTAATGCAGGGGGCCTGGGTTTGATCCCTGCTTAGGGAACTAGTTCTCACATGCCAAACTAACAGTTCACATCCCACAACTAAGACCTGGTACAGTCAAATAAATAACTAATTTAAAAAATTATAGGCTATAATTTACAGAATAATCTTGCTGCCTCATTGTTTATTATCTAATAAACAGCCTGCCAGGCTCCTCTGTCCATGGATTTCCCAGGCAAGAATACCGAAGTGGGTAGCCATTCCCTTCTCCAGGCAATTTTTCCAACCCAATTCTTCTGCATTGCAGGCAGATTCTTTACCACTTAGCCACCAGGGAAGCCCCAATAAATAGCATGTGTATGGAAAACAAAACAAAACTTTAAGGAGAATACAATATATCCTCAATTTTGGCTATTCACCTTCACATAGTAAAGATGCTGGTAAGTCCTCACAGCCTTTCTTAACGGTGTTTTCTTGAGTTATTTGACCGTAAAAATACCCCTTTCAGTAACCATTATTAACATGGAACTAGTATTTTGTGGGAGATAGCAAAGTTCATATGGGAACTGTTATTTATGGAATGTGCATCTAGTTCTCTGACCAGGTTCATTCTGGTACAAAATGTCTACTTTTCTCATGTTCCATTGATTTCTTTTTGTTTTCTTTTTCTTTTTTTTTCATTCTGCAAAATAATGAATCCCATATACCTATCACTTGGTAACAACTCTCTAGATTTTGTCATGTTGCTTTACTTAGTTTGAGGGGGTAATTTAAAGCAAATCCAAGACAACATAATGTTTTTATGTATTTATATCCTTGAATATTTCAGTATGCTGTTGTAAACAAATATGAGATTTCTTTCTGTATTTCCCATGCCATTATCCCCTTTAGCAAAATTAACACTACTTCTTTATACAGTTGACATTCAGATTTTCTAAATAGTTCCCTTTCTCCATTATTAAATGTTCAATTCAGGGGCTTTTAGTCTATCCATAATTGTGTACCCATTACTGCAATCAATTTTTATTAACCCCTAAAGAAATCCTACTCTCCTTAGCCATCACCCCCAAATCCCCATATCCAGCTTTAGGCACCAGAAATCTACTTTCTGTTTCTAGAGATATGCCTATCTGAGACATTTTGTACAAACAGAATAATATAATATGTAGTCCTTCATGTCCAACTCCTGTCACTTAGCATAATTTCATGCTTCATCCATGTTGTACATGTATTAGTACTTCATTATTTTTTATGGTCAAATAATATTCTATTGTATGTATATACCACACACATATTATTTATTTAGGTGAATTCTTTTTTGAAAAAAAAAAAAAGACTTTATTATAAAGATTTCAAATGTATGCAAAAAAGAAAATAGTATAACCAACTCCCAAATAGAATCTCATTGTTCCCACAGTTATCAACTTGTAACCTATCTGGTTTCATCCATATTTCAGCATTCCCTTGCTCTCTAGGTTATTTGAAACAAATCCAAGACATATCATTTCATCCATAAGTACTTCAACAAATAGTTGTAAACAGTAAGATCTCCTTTAAAAGATAACACCAGTATCACACCTAAAACACAAACAACAATTCCTAATTCCATCAGATATATGGTTAACTGATGTCTTAATGTTTCACAACCATGTTTATCTTCCTATATTAGATTGATTTCCTTAGTGGATATTAAAATTGTCAAAGACAGTTGATTTGTATAGGAACATTTATTATGCTAGAGGATAATAGCATAATATACCATAACAAATGCTATTATTCTCGTTTTCTATGAAACTGTAAGGCATGAAGTCTTTCGTGTAAGACATGATGACAGCGATCTCATGCAGAATCTGCCTCTGTCTGTCATTTGTGGATGCCCAAATGCCCTTCCCCAGGTTTTAGAGGTATTTAGAGGTACATAAGCATAGAGCCCAGAGAGAGATCAGAATGCTAAGATCTGACAGAGACAAGTTGTCCCAAGACCTCATAGACTGGAGCAAGGTGATGCTGATCTGCTGTAGAAAGAATGATCTACCAGCCAAGAATCCTTTCTGTACATCTGGGCCATAGAGTGTAGTCTATGCCCAGGCCATACCATGAGGGTGGAAGCAGTACCACTAGCTTGGATGGGGGAAATGAGTGAAAATCAAAGTTCCAAGTAGGATACAAGCTGTTCTCTTAGGCAAAATATCTGGAACTCACTGAGTTTATCAATGTTTAATCTGTTGATATTTTTTCCTTACTCTCTTGGAGAAAAATTGTACTATTTATTATTGAAATAATAATTTAGTCTTTAAAATAATTTTAAAGTTACTCTGATGCCTAGAAATTTGTGTTTATGGAACCTGCATGAATTGATGAACTATTCTTCTACTCTTTCTATTGAATGGTTATAGTTTTTGAGAGTGTTTTGTCCTACAGTAGAGCAATGGACTTAACTGGTGGCAGATTTAACAGATGTTTTGGTGTATGCATGTGAATCAAGTTAGTGTTTTCACCTCAAAATTTTGTATCACTGAGGTGTATGGTATTAAAGTGAATGCCAAAGGTATAAGAAGTATGGCACTCAGTGAGAAATGTCAGCAGCTAATTAATTAGGATGTTGGTCTAGAGCAGTAGTTGTTAAGCATGTGTCTTTAGGTAAATTTTCGGAACACTTGAAACCTTTAAAGTAGCATGCATGTAAGCAATTGGTATGTTCATCTGAACTTAGGTTTTTGTTTTTGTGAGGATCCATAGTTTCAATTTTTCCAAGAGGTTGGTGCCCTTTCGTCTCTGAGAGATTATAAATAAGTGATGTGTGAGGGTTTGACAAGAGGAGCCAGTGCAGTTCTTTGACATCATGGTTTTTTTTCCCCTTATGTGATCTTATCTAATCAGAAACTTTAAAAGGCTAGGCAGAGATCAATATTTGTTGAATGAATGAAGTTAACAAATAGCTGCTTCTCTTGTTTCATTGAAGTTTTTGAGATTTTGGCTGAACAGTAATTATTCATTGATTGCTCCATTGAAGACTCCACTAGCACCTTAACTGTTCGATAAGAGGCATAAACACAGGGGAAGTTTATATGCCCCATGTGAGACTCAACACTTTCACAGGCCCGTTATCCTCGTAGGCCATCACTAATGTGGAAGTGCATGAGTAGTAGATTTAAATGATAGATTATAGAGTTACTTTTAAGGATGCAGTTGTGTGGCTTTGTATCTGTGTCTGAGGAAATGCAAGAGATCATTTAAATTCACAGAAGATGTGTTTGGCATGCTCGAAACAGCTTGGATCCATCCATCCACTTTCCATTAACCTTCTTAGAAAGATGAACCCTCACAAATGAAAAGTATTTTGTAATCTAATGAGCTGTTATTTGGAGAAACCCAGAATAGAATCAGATTATGGGGTTGGCGGTTCCTTGGAGGTTGTTGTTATTTGTGTAATTCTATGTTTTATTAATTCTGGTCTCTTTACTCATTAGGAGGAAAGGAATTTTTAGCCCTATAAAGCAAAATGTGACACCTTTAAAGGCGGTAGAATATAGATAATATTAAAAGATTAACATTGGCCATTTTAAGGGATCTACTGAACTTTTCACATTGACACTAAAAGTTGCTTTATCTCTTACCAGTAACAGTTGCGTCCAGGGTGTCAGCTTCTGGATGAAGCTGTTGACCCAATCACAGGGGTTCTGTAGTACAGAACACTATCCTGAGAGAACACTTAATTACAAATTAGAGCAGGAAATGGAGACTCTTCTATTTCAAACCACTGGGTAATTTCCCTTCACTAGAGTATCAGCATTTAGTCAGAATATTTATGGGACAAGTGACCTGGTGTTCTTAAAGGTCCTTATGGGGGGAGCAAGATAGATCTACATCTTCTTTGAAAAAGGCAGTCTAAAAACAAGGGAATAATCTTTTTCAAGCACGCGCCATAATTTGCATTTTGGAACCAAGAGAAGGAAAACTCATTTAAAATAGATTATCTGATGACAAGGAGTCAGACTTACGAAAAGAATATTTAAGCTTTATACCAATGGAAGGAAGAATAAAACACATTTCTTACCCAGAGCATAATCTTAGTGAAATTAAACATGTATAATGATTATACTTCAAACATGTCAAGAGGCCCTATAATAACAATGAGGTCACAAATGGAAAAGACAGGAAAAATAGTGATCTCAGCAAAGAGGATATATATGCATATATATACATGCATTCATACACTTTGGAAATTTTTTGCCCTATTAAGTTAATTTGTTATAATACAAATAAGATAAATATTAAGGAAACATTAGTTCCAAGTTACTCTTGAATAAAAACAAGGCACAATATTTAAGTATGCCATGAGCATCACAGATGTCCAATAGATATCCTGATGAAAATGATGATAAAATATTTGCCTTAATACATTTTAGAAAAATTCAGATTTAGCATTTGCTTTTGCAACTAAATTGAGCTCCCTAAAATATATAGAGAAAATATAATAGACACAGAAATCGAGTTCTGGATAGTGTGTTGGAAAAAACAGTTGACTAGGAGTTAATCATCCTAGATATTTATTCTTTCTCTACAGTTAAACTGGTGGTGTGACCTCGGGCAGGCAGTTTAATCCCTTTGAACCTGGACTGTCTGAGCTATACAATGAATTAGTTGGACTAGATTTTTTAAGTCTCCTTTTGGTTTTAATGAAAATAAAATTCTAAATTGCTCTGTGAGTTAAATCAACATTGCCAATCTGGTTAATTCTGGGCCTCCAGCCTCTTTAAAATGGAGAACAGTTTTTGTGAGTTATTTTTTTTTTAGAAAAAATAAATTCATCTCTTTTTCTTTCCACTTTGCCTTTGAACACAGTTTCAGATTTTTCATCTGTATGGTGGCATTGTGAGCCTATTTATTTTTCCAAAGACCTTTTACTCTGATTATTTGATAAGAAACAATATTTTTTTTCCAAAGGTATTGAGTTATTCCCTTGGTTTGTATTAGAGTAGATAAGTCCTTCGAGTTTTTTAAATGAGTTTACATTTTCATTCCATCTCTTTGATTCAAGTTTGAAGGGATTCTATTTTGGCTATTTTATCTCTCTGCCCCTAGGAAAGCCAGACTTTAAGTTATCCCTAAGGTATCACTGGCAGCATTCCACACCATCTGTAATGTATAAATATATTCAGTTATTCAGTATATTCCAACTTAGCTAGCTCTAGTAATTTTATATTATTGGAGTCTTTGAGGAGAAATGCATTCATTCTCTACTGATTTATTCCTTACTGTTAGTTCTGAACTTTTGATTCAACTGACAAGTAATCTAATACAGAAACAAAACCCTAAACTTTTCCGCAATGAGTTAAGTAACAGAAAGTTCTGGAGCCTATTCATTGTCCTTATTGCAGTTGACTGGTTGAATACATTTGAGCACCCTTGGCAGATTCCAGATTTGAATTTAGGAGACTTAAGGCAGGTCAAATCACTCTCAATAAAAGGTGCTTGTCTTTGAATCTCTTCACTGATAAAACCTTTTATTCACCTTCCTGACACAGTATATCCCATTAGTTTCTTTGACTATTTCTTTTCTGTTTAAAATTTTCTCCTTTCTTTACTTTTTCTATCAATAGAATGAAAGAAAACACACCTTCCTCCCACTCATATATGCTTCAAAAATTTGCTTTTTAAATTTAAATATTGAATATGAATTTTTTGAACTTTCATACATGCACAGACAGCTCCACCTACATGAGAAGTTGTAAATACAGAAATGCTTAGTTGCTATAGATGACCTCTTGTAAGTATGAGCTCTGAGCCAGGGAAGAAGTATATTGGAAAATGAGGTTGTGGAAAATATAAATTATGGGAAGATAGATAAGAATTCTAATACCAGCTCTCTCATCACTAGTTACATGACATTGAGAATGGCTTAACCATTTTTAGCATCAGTTCTTGTCATCTGTAAAATTTACTTGCACAGCAGGCTTTCAAATTAGAAATGATTATTTTTAAGAACATGTGTATTTAGCAGGCTTCCCAGGTGCTACTAGTGGTAAAGAAGTCACCTGCCAGTGCAGGAGACTTAACGAGACAGGGGTTTGATTCCTGGGTTGGGAAGATCCCCTGGAGGAGGGCACTTGTGCTTGCCTTTGGATAGCATACAGAAAACTCACAGTGGAATATTACTCAGCCATTAAAAAATCAGTTCTAATGAGGTGGATGAAACTGGAGCCGATTATACAGAGTGAAGTAAGCCAGAAAGAAAAACACCAATACAGTATACTAACACATATATATGAAATTTAGAAAGATGGTAACGATAACCCTGTATGCAAGACAGCAAAAGAGCCACAGATGTGTAGAACACTCCTTTGGACTCTGTGGGAGAGGGCGAGGGTGGGATGATATGGGAGAATGGCATTGAAACATGTGAATTATCACATGTGAAACGAATCGCCAGTCCAGGTTCGATGCATGATACAGGGTTCTCGGGGCTGGTGCGCTGGGATGACCCAGAGGGATGGGATGGGGAGGGAGGTGGGAGGGGGGCTTCAGGATGGGGAACACATGTACACCCATGGCAGATTCATGTCAATGTATGGCAAAACCAATACAATATTGTGAAGTAAAAAAATAAGTAAATAAAATTGAGATTAAAAAACAAGAAGAAAAGAAAACTCACAAGATCTGACTGTCCTCAAAAGTTTACAGTTTAGTTGAAGGTTAGAGTTTGCTCAGATATATTGCAGTAGGCTTCATATACCATTCATTCATTCATTCATTCACTCATTTAGTAACACATTTATTCAACAAGTGTTTCTTAATGCCAAATATTATCCTTAGGATGGGGTAAATCAATGAGCAGAAATACCTATCTAGAATCTATGAAAATTTACAATTATAACTGACTAATTTTTTTTTCTATGTAGGCATAGCACAATTGTATTAAAATCATTATGAAGACACTTTGGCTCCATGTTGCCCTCATTTAAATCTCAAATCTGTCATCTACTATCTGGTTATTTCTGTGCAAGTTATTTTTAAGTGCTATGAGCCAAATATCTTCATTTGTGAAATAACACATAGCCATGCACAGTGTGATTGAAGATTAAGTGAGTTAGCATACATAAAGTATATAGAATAATTCTTGACCCATAGGAATTACTTTGGACCAATAAAATGGACCATTAAAATGTTAAATTTATGGTGGTTGTTACTAGGCACTATTTTCCAGGTATCAGATTCTTATTTTTCAACTTCCCTCTTCTCCAAGTTTTGGCCTTCATGTGCATTTATGACTTAAGCTTAAGAGAGGAGCATAGTTTGTTTTCCTTAGTCACAGTGATTGGTTGAGTTAGGACAGAAGCAAGTCAATCAAGTTCAATCCAAGTCCTTTCTTGGGCTTTTTAGATGAATATTCTCTTTTCTAGTAGAAGTGAACCTGAGTTGACATAGCCCTAGAGTTCCCAGTGACCTTGTCACTACTTGGAGCCAAATAATGAAACTGTAAGGAGCTTCCATGATAGCTCAGTTGGTGAAGAATCCATCTGCAATGCAGGAGACCCCAATTCGATTCCTGGGTCTGGAAGATCGACTGGAGAAGGGATAGGCTACCCAATCCAGTGTTCTTGGGCTTTCCTTGTGGCTCAGCTGGTAAAGAATCTGCCTGCAATGCGGGAGACTTGGGTTTGATCCCTGGGTTGGGAAGATCCCTTGGAGAAGGGAAAAGCTACCCACTCCAGTATTCTAGCCTGGAGAATTCCATGGACTGTATAGTCCATGGGGTCACAAAGAGTTGCACACAACTGAGCGACTTTCACTTTCAATGAAACTGTCTCGGCACAGGGCAGAACAGGAAGTTGGAGATAAAACAGACACTAATGATAAAAGATCAAACAGTACAAAGACTTTTCTCCTGAAATTTCAGTTTTATGTGAAATTACTGATTACAATTTCCTTGTCCCATTTTCTTTTTAGTGTGTGACCAATTTAGGCAGAGTTGGTTTATATTTATTGCAAGTAAAGAAACCTAACTCAGTAACCGACTCACTTAGAGACTGATAGAGATTTGTGACGATTAAACCTCCTCTCTTCCTTTTCCCCTCCATCAAATAGAGTTGTCTCATGCTGCTTTATCATTTGCTGAAGTTTCCCTTTTGGGTAGAAGCCTGTAATTGTCTTCTCTTGGACTAGAGCATTTTGGAGATCTACCTGAGGTGGCCAGAGAATAGTCAGGAGAAATGACAAGATAAAGAAATCTGTAGACTAATTCCATTGTGGATCAATGGTGTCCTTTTGTACCTGGCAAAGAGGAAAACTGAGCTGTGCAAGTTTCTTTCTGTGTATGTGGCAATATGAGAGATTTGGCATGTTTATTCTATCACAACTAACCAGATTAAACAAGGACAATCAATTAGGCCATGAAATTAAATATATGGTTACAAATTTTGTTAAGTGGTATGAGGGGAAAAGATAGAATGCAGATATTAGAGCAAATAACCAAAGCATTGTCTCATTCTTTCATGCTCAGGATATGAAAAAGGTCAGCAACTCTCAGAAAGGGGCATGTGACATGCTTAGTTTCTGACTGGCTTCTTTGTTAGCATTATTACTAAAACCAACTGAAATCAAAACAAAGAAAACCATCACTAATAGTACAACTGATCAGCACTGATAGCATTCTGATTAAGTACTTGCCACATGAAATTCACTGGACTTCTCACTCCATGTATGGGGGTAAAACTCAAGAACCCTTCCTACTCTCTCCAAAAGTTCTTGGGGTTGGGAGCTTGGATTTCTCTGACTCTGATAGCTTTCTTCCATTTTTTTTTTCTTTTAATAACTGTCTCTGAGATTTTTGTCATTGACTTGTCACAAATCAGTGCTTCTTTCGTTTTTTTATGAGAAGACTAAGGACACAAAGCAACAGTTAGAACTGGACATGGAACAACAGACTGGTTCCAAATAGGAAAAGGAGTACGTCAAGGCTGTATATTGTCACCCTGCTTATTTAACTTATATGCAGAGCACATCATGAGAAACGCTGGACTGGAAGAAACACAAGCTGGAATCAAGATTGCTGGGAGAAATATCAATAATCTCAGATATGCAGATGACACCACTCTTATGGCAGAAAGTGAAGAAGAACTAAAGAGCCTCTTGCTGAAAGTGAAAGAGAAGAGTGAAAAAGTTGGCTTAAAGCTCAACATTCAGAAAATGAAGATCATGGCATCCGGTCCCATCACTTCATGGGAAATAGATGGGGAAACAGTGGAAACAGTGTCAGACTTTATATTTTTGGGCTCCAAAATCACTGCAGATGGTGACTGCAGCCATGAAATTAAAAGACGCTTACTCCTTGGAAGAAAAGTTATGACCAACCTAGATAGCATATTCAAAAGCAGAGACATTACTTTGCCGATTCAGGTCCGTCTAGTCAAGGCTATGGTTTTTCCAGTAGTCATGTATGGATGTGAGAGTTGGACTGTGAAGAAGGCTGAGCGCCGAAGTATTGATGCTTTTGAACTGTGGTGTTGGAGAAGACTCTTGAGAGTCCCTTGGACTGCAAGGAGATCCAACCAGTCCATTCTGAAGGAGATCAACCCTGGGATTTCTTTGGAAGGAATGATGCTAAAGCTGAAACTCCAGTACTTTGGTCACCTCATGTGAAGAGTTGACTCATTGGAAAAGACTTTGATGCTGGGGGTGATTGGGGGCAGGAGGAGAAGGGGATGACAGAGGATGAGAGGATGAGATGGCTGGATGGCATCACGGACTCAATGGACGTGAGTCTGAGTGAATTCCAGGAGTTGGTGGTGGACAGGGAGGCCTGGCGTGCTGTGATTCATGGGGTTGCAAAGAGTTGGACATGACTGAGAGAGTGAACTGAAGGACACAAAATGCCGTGTATAAGAGATTTGGGCAAAGTTGAGTATGTGTGCAGAACTGAGCCAGTACATAGAACAGGAAACATTTTAAATTTGCATTTTTGCATGATAAATGTCTTTAATATGGACACACAGCATCCATGGTCCATTAAAAATTTTCAGCTATTCTTGTTGGCTGTTGTTCTTCTTGCTGCCATGGCCTCCAAACCTCCATCTTGCTAGCTTTCTTCTCTCCTCTCTACCTTGAGCACTTTCCTTGCCTGGGCAATCTGCTAAAAATTTGTGCTTTAATACTTAGAACCACCTATGAATTTCCTCTGTTATTAATGTCAGGTAAATAAATCTGACCTACTAAAATAATTTGGGGTTAAGAATTAGCAGTGCATGTGAGGCTAGGGAAATTCTTTGCTCTAATATGTCAACATCTGATAGAGCAGCCAGAAGATTTGTACCTTCCTGACTCTGAGGTGAGCTGGTAGAACCTAGTATGTGTGTATGAGGATAAGTGCAAGGAGAAATGGAAGTCATAAAAAGTGTAAAAAAATTTTTTAAAAGACTTTTTGTGTATTTTTTAAATAAAGTTTGATTTGTAGATTTATATATAGAATTAACTAGTTAGGAAAATAATTCAAAATCTAGGAACAGATGCCAAGAGAGGGAAAGAAAACTCTTCTTCCTCCTTCTCCTTCATGTTTGTCTTCATAGAAGAGCCATAGCTTGCCAATTCCTTTTCTTTTTAAGACTATACATTCAACGTGTATCACATTCTTATAAGACAATTAGTTCTGATTTGTTGTGCGTGATAAGTCACTTCAGTTATGCCTGACTTTGTGCAACCCTATGGACTATAACCTGCCAGGCTTCTCTGTCCATGGGATTCTCCAGACCAAAATCATGGAGTGAGTTGTCCTTCTCCAGGGAGTTTTTATTTGGAAGACAACTTTATTATATGGGATAGAGGCGAATAATTTTTCCTACCAAATTTCTCCTATCTAATGTTAAATCATAATATTTAATTGAAGTGAATATTCTGCTCACTCAAATTTATTCTCCAAATGAGATAGATGGGAGCTTATTTATAATAATGACAATAATAACAATGGGGACTATTTCTCATACTTTTATTTTACGGCAGGCACTTGACTTTATGTAAGTTTCCTAGGAAATCTGCAACAGAGATTGTTATTACATCTCCATTTTTATAACTGAAGAAAAGGAAAGAGCTACAGAACAGTTACAAGACATGCTCAAGGTCACATCAAGCCTATATGTGGTCAAACTGTTATTTGTGTAGTGAAGGCTGGCATTGCAAGGATTTTGTTCCTTAGATGCTTGCTGGGAGGCTTGAAAGCATGATTCTGCATGCTCCCATGGTTGATTCTCTTGGAATTTGGTATTTTTATCATCAGCTAGTGAGGTGGTCACTATCAAACCTTTATTTTCTGTTTTATAGTTAATGATTCCATTTTGAACTGAGATAAAGGAGAAGGAAAAAAAACCAAACTTGTCACACAAGAATATAATCATAGAAAAATTTTTAAAAATTTCCTTAAGGATGAATAATAAGCAATGCAGAAATCTGAGGAACAGATATGCTGACTGACTTGCTCAAGGTCAAACAGAGAGTTACATAAACACATTTTCCTTTGTCAAAGAAGTTCAGTGTTTTAAGTAACTAATTTATTTTAATGTTGGGAGATCTCTATAAATCTTACTGCATTACTTAGATAAATAATTTTCCACTAAAATTGTTTTTTCAGTAATTTTGTTTGGCTATTTTAATGGGTGTTTTTCATAATCGCTAACGCTGAATTTCTCATCAATTCAGCCCTCCAGATTTTATTAGGTTTTGTGTGCTTGGGAAATAACACCATCAACACAGAGTTATCTTCACATATGCAAGACAATTATATTGATATATCATGTGCTGTATTTTAATTTCAAAATTATTGCCTCATTGTTTTCTCCTAGAGCCCAGTTTTATTTCTTTCCTCTTATCGTTAAAGGTACAGGGACAAGTAATTCACCCTTTAAAAAAGAAGAGAAGAGAAAAGGTTTGTTAAAAAAAAAAAAAGGTAGCTAGAAAAATCTCCCACAGAGTGAATTCCCACAGTGTTATGGAGGATGTAAATTTAGCCCAGTGTGATTCAAACAATCAAGTTAGGAATTTTAATTTAATGGTTTGTTCCTTTGAATTGTTAGATGCTCACCTCATTGTGCAAGTTGTGTTTGAATTAGAGAAAATTAAACTAAAATGTGTTGAATTAGGTTATTCTGGGAGGTCTGATTCACAGGCTGAGTGATGGACTAGAAAGAATGAATCAATAAACAAAAGAAAAGGAGGCTTAAATTATTTCACTTTAATAATGACTCTATTATCTCTCAATATTTTAAAATTTAAATATTTGGTTTTTGTGATGGCAGTATCATTTCAGCAGTTTAAATAGGCTTGGGGAATTATCTTATTTTCATTTCAACACAAGCCAGAATCCCATGTTTCTGGTATGTTGGTCAGAAACCTCAATGGCTCACAGATTAAAGGGTTTCTGAATCAGTTTCTGCCGAACTGGCTTCTCTGTGGCAAATAAAATGCTGGAGGAGAAAAAAATGTTGGATGAAAGAACAGACGAGAATGAGCATCAAGTATTTTTTTTTTTTTTTTTACTATATTTTAGGGAATAGTCCAATAGGCCAAATGGATCTAGACAATCATGGCTCATGTTTGGAATTACAATTGTATGATTTGGTTTTAAAAAAAAAACAACCCCGCACTTTCTTGGAAAGTAAGAAAACACATTTAAAAAGCCCATCAAGGGAAAAGGGACTTGATTATAAGCCTTTTTACATGTCTACCCATAAAGAAAGAAATGTTAATAGAGTGAGCCCTTTAAAAGTAAAATGGAGTTCTTACCTTTTAGAGATTTTAAAAGTTAGACCTGATGGGGACCTTAGGGCCACATGCATTGTTCAATTGCATTTCAAAGATGTTGAGACTATAGTTCAGACATAACATGTGTCATGCCAGGGGTCACAGTGGTACTGGCTGAGTTAGAAAAGGTATTTCCTTTCTTTTCATATTATGTTTTCCTGGTTTACTCTTGGGAGCACTTACATCTCAAATAATTGTCATTGTCTTTGAGCCCTTTTCCTTGAATTTAATGTTGGTGTTAGTTTACAGCACGTGCCTCTGCCCTTTGGAGTAATCACAGCCATTGCCATACATTATGATGGTGCAATTATTCCAGACACAAGCACTGATAGTATAGTAGCTCATGATCTTTTCACCACCATGGTAAAAAGACTTATCCCTTTGTAGGCAGATCCAGCTCCTTTACTGTGGTAACTCAGCCAAAAGTGTGCTTCCTCAAAGTTGGAGGGAAGGCTCTGACAAGGGTTAGCGAAAGCAAATGGTGCTACATACCTCATTGCAAGCCTTTGTGAAAGGCACGCCTCACAAGTGGATGAAACATCTTGATGTAAAACAATTAGGCCATGTGGAACGAAGCAAACATTTGAATGGAGATGGGATATCAGTACAGTTCACTGTACTGATTTTACCAAGAGCCCCCAAAGGCAGGAAACCTGTTCTACTGAAGAGCTAAATGGCTTCAAGTGCCTTGACTTCTCCAAGGATGTTTCTTCATCTGTAAATACAGGGTTTGGATTAGGTTATTACTAAAGTTGCTTTGTGTTCTAGCAAACTCTTTAATACACAGGTAGCCCTCTTAGCATGTTTGAAGCACAGGAAGAATTAATAAAATTATATAGACTGATCATTTTTTTTATCCTGGTTGCAATATTTCTCTCAGTTAAGGTTACCTTCATTTGTATGGTTTCCCATTGAGCTTTAGTCCCTTACAAAAATCTGAATGCTTTTCAGTTTAATGTGTATCAACAACCTATTTGTTCAGTGTTTAGAATAGTAATTTTGGGAATACTTTCCAGAATCCTCAAACAAGTAATCCTTAAGCACCAATGGAGTGCAGGTACTCTTGGCCCTCAAACCACAGTTTGGTTGGAGTCCTCAGGGGCAGCTTACAGTGCTGTTGAAGAGAGCAGAATTGGGATTGAGGGTACGTTTAATTAAATGACAAATGAGTGACCTGGAGAATAATTACAGTTTGTAGCCTGTTTTTATCTAATCACTTAATTTTCCTATATTGAGAATTTCTGATCTTTAAACTCTCTTTATCATGGTTTAAATACATTGACTCATAGCAGTTTTCCTTGTTTTCTTTGAGATAATTCTCAGATTTAAAAAAAATCCTTGGCATTTGAGACCAGTGATGAAGGCTGTGGGAAAGAAATAATCCCAATAATTATATTTAAAGAAATGTATGTTATATATAGCTATTTTTTCTTGGCTAGGTTAACACTGTTCTCAAATCACATACAAATTAAAACAGAGCATGTAGAATGATTGGCTAAGATGATACATAGCCACTGAATAACATTCCAGACACTGCAACACTGCTAGTCACCTATGTCATCTATTTGCTCCTCCCTTACCTCTTGCTTTTTCAAATAACTAAATAATCTCCAGTTTCACTTGACGTGGCAATGTATATGGCTTTAAAAATTACATTTACCAATTTCTCTTGAAGCAGAGGTAGCTAGCCATGTGATATAATCCTATTCAATGAGATACATGAATCGCATGATTGGGCTCCTGTAAAGCTCAGTAAAGTTAAGGATGAGGCTGACCCAAATGGCAAATGCTCTTTGCTTTCATCCTTTTCCTTTTCTGAGATGTGGATGCAGGGCTGGATGTCAGACAGCCATATTGAATTCAAGAGGTATTTCTGTGAATAACACATCCTAAGTATGGCAGTGTGTAGAGCTGGATCGAGTCTCAGTTCCAGGTGATATCTGAGACACCAGACTGGCCATGGATTCCTTTTCTTTAGGCTTCTCATTCAGTAAAGAACCTAGGACTTCTAATTTGTTTAAGCTATTTGGGGGTGATTGCGTCTCTTATTGTGACTGAACACATCTTAAGGGAGAGATTATATACTGTGTGCAAAGTGCCAATCTTACTAGTACATATAAAGATTTAAAAGAGTTTAAAAAGTTCTCCTGATGGAGGTATATTTATATATATGGTATGTATCAATATATGGTATATACATAAATGATATATAGTGTATGTATTTAATCAGTATAGATCATGTTTATCTACCTACCTATCTACCTAGTGATGGGTATGATTCTCACAAACTCCATGAATATGGAAGAAGAGAGTGATCTGACTGATATCTGAGAAGGCTTCCTGGGAGAGGGTTTTTTAGGCTTTCTGTTTTTCTTTGTCAGGGTGAGTATGTTGTTGCAGGCAAATGGAAACTGGAAAGATGTGGGGCAGAGGAACAACTTGAGTCATACTGCAGAAATTCTCTCCTGTGGTCTCACCAGCTCATCAAAAATACTTAAAACAATAGAGAATGTTTTAAAACTGTCTCAGTTCATTCTGGTATAGATCTAAAAGTTGGCTTGAACTGAAAGTTTCAATTAAAGTTGCATTTTTCATGTGATTTCCAAATCAGCTTGTTTCTTGATTAACCTCATAACTGGGTTCATATATTACAGTCTGTAAGGAGAGCCACAGGGGAGCAATATGAGGAGAAGAGAAACAAATCCTGTTTCTGTTCCTGGTCATCTGGCTTGTTCTATGTCTTAACTGTTAATCCAATAGGAAGTCACAGGTAAGCTTGACAGTTAAAATGAACCTGAGAAAAGTCATGATCAACTGTATCCTCTTTTCAAGTTTTCCCAGCTCTTAACTTCTTATGTGCCCTAAAATGGTGATCATCAAAGAATTTCTAACATAGAGGTGGAAGAGTTGATATTAAGTTAATTGGCATGGTTTATTGGCATATCTATAGGTAATATTCAGCTATGTATACTCATTTGGATATCAGCCATGTTCATTTAGATATCTTACACACAAATATATATTCAGATGTTTCCTTTTGGAGTCCATGTAAATGAGTGAATTAAATTCCATGTCTGAGTTTCTATTGCCAGAATCTTCATTTTTACCTGAAGTTCTTCTTTGGGGAAGGTCTGCTTTCCATGGCCAATTTTCTAGTTTCTTTCTTGTATTCATCTGACTTTACAAGATACATGCTTTTACATGTATGTTATTGCATCAGTCTGGAACAAGAATGCTAAATACATGGCAGGTATTGGACCCCTTTACTCCCTTTCCATACATGTGACCATGTTGTTCACCCCTGGGACTCAGTGCATTTTCCCACTGAAATTACTCTCCTTCAAGATCTTCAACATAATGCTGCAAGAGTGGGAACAAAAATATCTGAGTTGACATTCAAGATGAAAGTCATGTGCCAACCACTGAATAGATGTGAAGCCTGGTACACTTTTCCTTGGATACAAGGTTGTGCTAAAGCCTTGTGTATCCAGAGATATACCTTTGTCTTAGGAAGTCTGAGTTTCTATTTGAAGGGCATGAGGAATGTTCTTCTGGGAGATGGCGTCACAAAATAATTTGTGACTCGTTAAGGTCTTAAACTTGCCTAGATCCATAATCCATGCAATCTACTCAGTACTGGTAATAAGTGGTAATCTCATTTAACTTTCCTGTTTCATAAATAGGAAAGTGTCTCTTTTGA
This sequence comes from Budorcas taxicolor, assembly GCF_023091745.1. Taxonomy (NCBI): domain Eukaryota; kingdom Metazoa; phylum Chordata; class Mammalia; order Artiodactyla; family Bovidae; genus Budorcas; species Budorcas taxicolor. Next base: position 28,143,318 of record NC_068914.1, read on the forward strand.
AGTAATGAGAAAAACTGATAAAATATTCCCGTAAAATTCAAGTTCATGTTGTTGCTGTTTTTCAGTCACTACGTTGTATCTAACTCTTCTGATCCCGTGGACTGCAGCCTGCCAGGCTTTCATGTCCTTCACTATCTCCCAGAATTTACTCAATCCCATGGCCACTGAGTCAGTAATGCTGTCCAACCATCTCATCATCTATTGAGCCCTTCTCAATTTATTGACCTCCTGCCCTCAGACTTTCCCATCATTACAGTCTTTTCCAATGAGTCAACTCTTCACATCAGGCGGCCAAAGTACTGGAGCTTCAGCATCAATTATTCCACCAAATATTCAGGGTTGATTTTCTTTAGGATTGACTGGTTTGATCTTCTTGCTGTCCAAGGGACTCTTAAGAGTCTTCTCCAGCACCACAACTTGAAAGCATCAGTGCTTCAGTGCTCAGCCTTCTTTATGGTCCAACTCTCAGATCCATACATGACTACTGGAGAAATCATAGCTTTGATTACATGGAGCTTTCTCAGCAAAGTGATGTCTCTGCTTTTTAATATGCCCTACCCAGTAACACTGAAGAAGCTGAAGTTGAATGGTTCTATGAAGACCTATAAGATCTTTTAGAACTAAGACCCCAAAAAGATGTCCTTTTCATTATAGGGGACTGGAATGCAAAAGTAGGAAGTCAAGAAACACCTGGAGTAACAGGCAAATTTGGCCTTGGAGTATAGAATGAAGCAGGGCAAAGGCTAATAGAGTTTCACCAAGAGAATGCACTGGTCATAGCAAACACCCTCTGGATCATTGAAAAAGCAAGAAAGTTCCAGAAAAACATCTATTTCTGCTTTGACTATGCCAAAGCCTTTGACTGTGTGGATCACAATAAACTGGACAATTCTGAAAGAGATGGGAATACCAGACCACCTGACCTGCCTTTTGAGAAACCTAAATGCAGGTTAGGAAGCAACAGTAGGAACTGGACATGGAACAACAGACTGGCTCCAAATAGGAAAAGCAGTATGTCAAGGCTGTATATTGTCACCCTGCTTATTTAACTTATATGTAGAGTACATCATGAGAAATGCCAGGCTGGATGAAGCACAAGCTGGAATCAAGATTGCTGGGAGGAATATCAATAACCTCAGATATGCAGATGACACCACCCTTATGGCAGAAAGTGAAGAGGAACTAAACAGCCTGTTGATGACAGTGAAAGAGGAGAGTGAAAAAGTTGGCTTATAAGCTCAACATTTAGAAAACAACAATCATGGCATCTGGTCCCATCACTTCATGGCAAATAGATGGGGAAACAATGGAAACTGTGGCTGACTTTATTTTTGGGGGCTCCAAAATCACTGCAGATGGTGATTGCAAGCATGAAATTAAAAGACGTTTACTCCTTGCAAGGAAAGTTATGATCAACCTAAACAGCATATTAAAAAGCAGACACATTACTTTGCCAACAAAGGTCTATCTAGTCAAGGCTATGGTTTTTGCAGTAGTTATGTATGGATGTTAGAGTTGGACTGTAAAGAAAGCTGAGCACTGAAGAATTGATGCTTTTGAACTTTGGTGTTGGAGAAGACTCTTGAGAGTCCCTTGGACTGCAAGGAGATCCAAGCAGTCCATCCTAAAGGAGATCAGTCCTGGGTATTCATTGGAAGGAGTGATTTTTGAAGCTGAAACTCCAATACTTTGGCCATCTGATGTGAAGAGCTGACTTATTTGAAAAGACCCTGATGCTGGGAAAGATTGAGGGCAGGAGGAGAAGGGGAAGACCGAGGATGAGATGGTTGGATGGCATCACTGACTCAATGGTCATGAATTTGGGTAAACTCCAGGAGTTGGTGGTGGGCTGGGAGGCCTGGCATGCTGCAGTCCATGGGGTCACAAAGAGTCAGACACGACTGAGTGACTGAACTGAACTGAACTGAACTGTTTTGCCATGAGGTGATGGAACCAGATGCTATGATCTTAGTATTCTTGCCTTGTCGTGATGAATGGGCTTTTGTAACTCATTGAATCTATAAGCCATGCTGTGTCAGGGCCACAGTGGAAAGTTCTGACAAAATGCAGTCCACTGGAGGAGGGAATGGCAAACACTTCAGTATTTTTGCCTCGATTAGCCCGTGAACTGTATAAAAAGGTAAAAATGCTACTTCATATGTAACTATTACCAGTTTCCTATCGTTGAGATAATAAGTGACGTCACACATAATGGGGTAAAACAACACAAGTGTATTTTCTCACAGTTCTGGATGCTGGAAATCCTAAAATCAAAGTATTATCAGGGCTGCATTTCTTTTGGAGGTTCCAGGGAAGATCCCATTCTCTTGCCTTTTCTTGCTACTTGAGATCACCTGCATTCCTTGACTCTGTGGCCTCTTCCATCTTCAAAGTTAGCAATGAACATCTTCAAAGTTAGCAATGAACATCTTCAAATTTCTTTGTGACTCTATCACTCTTATAAGAATCCTTGTGATTAGAATGAACCCACCTAGATAATCCAGGATAATCTTTCTTTCTCAAGGTTCTTAATTTAATCAGATCTATAAAGCCCCACATAAAGTAACACACGGTGACATATTTGATGTTCCTGTGATTAGGATATGGGTATCTTTGGGAGCCTTGTTCTACCCAAGAGTCATAGTCAATTACTTTTAGTCATTTGATTGCTAGTTCACCTTCACTATTTTACACACAGGTATCCATTGTGCACAATATCATCCTGACATATAACTAGGAAAGCTAGATGCAGTTACCCTTTCCATCTGGAGAAGAAAAATAGAGATTTATAAAAATTAAATGAGTTGTCTATGAACAAAAATGTGGAGAGCTGGGATCCAAACCTTGTGTGTCTAACTTGAAGTCTGGGGTTTTCAGTGGTGTACTGTAAAATCCTGTGCTTTCATTCACAATAGGCTGCGATTTTGCAAACTTATTTAGCAGCAAAACCTTATGTTAAATGAAATCTTATCCATGTAACTGATAGGTCCCACTTCACCATTCAGGGGTTCAAAACATGGTCATCTCTCTTTTAACATTCAAATTAAATTACTCTAAGCTCCATCTTGCTCTCATAGAAATGTCTTTCTTTCCTACTAGGACCTTCTTCACCACAACAAGCCCAAGAACAGTAGAAGCATGTGTTCAGTCCATGAAATAACATGCAAAAAAATCCAAAATAGTTAATGTGTTTACCAGGAACCAAGATCTCCACTGGTGTTATTGCTGGCTGGTATCACCACAGGAGACAGGAGCAGTGTATGTCCATGAAGGAGGAAGCAGGGCAGAGACCTGCATACACATGCTGACATCTTTGGCTGCTGGTGGACTCCGGATGTGGGGTGTAGAAGGAAATGTCTCTCACACAGTGTTAGACAGAGCTATGCTCACACATGCCCCTGCTCTCATGACTTTACTAAGAAATTGCTTGTTCACAGTATAATTTATTACCATTTTCCTTAAGCAGACCCTCCCTCAGTGTCTGGGCAGCTGAAGGGTAAAGGTTTTCCTGTCTTAGAAATAGCTCAGGGACTTCCCTGGATGTCCAGTGGCCAAGACTCTGCACTCACAGTGCAGTAGCCCCACATTCTGCAACTAAAGATTCCATGTGCTGCAACCAAGATCCAGCCAAATAATTTAAAAATAAATATTAGAAAATAAAAAAGAAACAGCTGAACCAGCATCTGTTACAACATCAACATCCCTAGCCCACGATACTGGAGACAGTCCTCTCTTGGTCTCAAGGTCTCTCTGATTTGGTCCATTCCAAGAAAGTGATATTTCTTTACAGGTGCTAGATTATGCTGCAAGGAACAAGAGAATAAAATAAAACACCAAATAGGAATGGCATGAATCAGGCATAAATTTCTTTCTTTCTCATGTTCTATCTATCTTGTTGCTCTACCATGTGATTCTTAATTTCCTGAAGTCAACTCATAGACCAAGTGTTCATAAATCCTGGAAGCTGCAGTCAACTCCATAGTTCAGCTAAGAGGAAAGTACAGGAAAAGAAAAGAAAGAGTGACTCTGCTTTTAAGATTACTTCCCTTACATCCCACTGTCTAGAACTTAGATGTCCAAAAGGCCTCACCTATCTGCAAAGTAAGCTGAAACTCCAATACTTTGGCCACCTAATGCTAAGCGCTGACTCATTGAAAAAGACCCTGATTCTGGGAAAGACTGAGGACAGGAAGAGAAGGGGGCAACGGAGGATGACATGGTTGGATGACATCACTGACTCAGTGGACATGAGTTTGAGCAATCTCTGGGAGATAGTTAAGGAAAAGGAAGCCTGGTGTGCTGCAGTCCATGGGGTCACAAAGAGTTGGCCACAACTGAGCATATGAACAGCAACAACAATCTGCAAGGAAACATGGGAAATTTAACATACTCCAGGTGATCACATGTCCTGCTAAAACTGAAAGGTCCGGCTTTCACATCTCACCAGACAAGCGGGCCAGAGAAGGCGATGGCACCCCACTCCCGTACTCTTGCTTGGAAAATCCCATGGATGGAGGAGCCTGGTGGGCTGCAGTCCATGGGGTCGCAAAGAGTCGGACATTACTGAGCGACCTCACTTTCACTTTTCACTTTCATGCATTGGAGAAGGAAATGGCATCCCACTCCAGTACTCTTGCCTGGAGAATCCCAGGAATGGGGGAGCCTGGTGGCTGCCATCTGTGGGGTTGCACAGAGTTGGACATGACGGAAGTGACTTAGCAGCAGCAACAGCAGCAGCAGACAAGTGGGCTGAGCTGAGACCAGGATATATTCTTTGGTTCCACCCTAGGCTCTAATTTCCTTGGGGAAAAGAGAGAATTACAGAAGCCTCCTTAGTTCTTAAAATAAAGCATCAGAAAGCAGACAGGTGTACCTGACCAGTGGAAAAGAATATATAGAACCACACAAAACTCAGTTGGATGAAGGAACTAGGAGTAAAAACAGGAGTGTTAGTAGGACTGGACCTGCCTTCAGCAGGTGGGGGAACTGAAGCAGAAGTCCGATCCCCACACTGGGGCAATTGTCTGAGTCAGAGGAGACACATTTAAGGCTGAGAGTGAAACAGCTGATCTGTGGAAGCCTAAATGGAATGAGAATCAAACAGTCATTTCTGTAGCCATACATACCCCAGACAGGGATGCAGGTCCCCTAGAAGGCCACAGTGGCTGGGCCTTTTTTAATTTTCTCTTTTTTAAAAATTTTAATTTTTTAAAACCTATTATTCCTTTGTTTGATTTTCCTACTGATCGTTTCCACTTGCAGTTAATCTTTAATGTATATAAATCTTCTTTATCTATCTCTGTTTAATTTTGCATATCTATTCTTCCTTTCTTTCCTTTCCTCTCAGCATATTTGTTAGTTTTGCTTTTACTGCTTTATTCCCCACTTGGCACCTTCTTTAGTTTTGTTTTCCAGTTTGTGCTTTAGTTAGTTTTGTTTTTAACTGCTAGATATAATTTTTTGGTTTCCTTTGTTCCCCAGATCAATCTATTGTACTTTATTTTTGTTGGGCTGTTTTGATTTTGCTTATGGGTGTATATGTATATGTGACTATTCCACTATTTTAATTATTATTTGCCTGATTTTGTAACTGCCATTTATCGGGGGTTCACTTTGTTTTCTCATTTTTGGATATTTGTTTTAATCTCACTTAATGCTGTAAAAAACCGCTTGTGGAATCTTCATTCCTGACCAGAGATCAAGCCCTGAGCCTTTGAAGTGGGGGCATTGACTCCAAGACCCTAGACTACCGGAAAACTAACCCTGGGGAGTATGAAACCATGAGAACTCACAGAAAGGAAACCACTTGAATACAAGACCCAGCATCACCCAACCACCAGTAGCACCCTGTGCAAGACCCCTCATCTAAACAACAAATGAAACAAAAATACAAACCCAATCATCAGCAGACAGGATTACCACCTCACTCAGCCTTGTCCATCAGAGGAAAAACAAACCAAAACTCAGCACAAATCTCATCCTATATGAAGCTTACGCAAACCACTGGACCAACCTTAGGAGTTCAGAAACCAAAAGGAAGAAAGAATTCAACCTTGAAGCCTGGGAAAAGGAGACCTCAAACACAATAAGTTAAAAAAAATGAAAAGGCAGAGAAATACTACACAAATGAAGGAATGAACTAGAAACACAGAAGTCCAAATGAATGATGTGGAAATAGGCAAAATACCTGAAAAAGAATTCAGCAAATGATAGTAAAGATGATCAAAAACCTTGAAAACAAAATGGAGAATATGTAAGAATCAATTAACAAAGACCTAGAAAATTAAAGAATAAACATACAAACAGCACAATTACTGAAATTAAAAATACTCTAGAAGGAATCAATAGCAGAATATCTGAAGCAGAAGAATGAATCAGTGAGCTGGATGATAAAGTAGTGGAAATAACTTCTGAAGAGCAGAATAAAGTAAAAAGAATGAAAAGAGCTGAAGATAGTCTCAGAGACCTCTGGGACAATATCAAATGCACCAACATTTAAATTATAGGGGTCCCAGAAGAAGAAGAGAAAAAAAGGGTATGAGAAAATTTTTGAAGAGATTATATTTGAAAATTTCCCCAACATGGAAAAGGAAATAGTCAATCAAGTACAAGAGATGCAAAGAGTCCCATACAGGATAAACTCAAGGAGAAACACACCAAGACACATACTAATAAAACTAACAAAGACTAAACACCAAGAAAGAATATTAAAAGCAGCAAGGAAAAAGCAACAAGTAACATACAAGGGAAAGTCTGCACATTGAACAGTTGATCTTTCAGCAGAAACTCTACAGGCCAGAAGGGAATGGCAAGATATATTTAAAGTACTGAAAGGGAACAATCTACAACCAAGATTACTAGCAAGGATCTCATTCAAAATTGATGGAGAAATAAAAAGCTTTTCAGACAAGCAAAATTAACAGAACTCAGTATCACCAAACCAGCTTTACAACAAATGTTAAAGGGACTTATATAGCCAAGAAATACAAGAGAAGAAAAAGATCTACAAAATCAACCCCAAACAATTAAGGAAATGGCAATAGGAACATATATATCAGCAATTTATTTCAATGTAAAGGGATTAAATGCTCAAGCCAAAAGACAAAGACTGGCTGAATGGATACAAAAACAAGATCCATATATATGTTGTCTACAAGAGCCCTGCTTCACACCTCAAGACACATTTAGATTGAAAGTGAGATGATGGAAAATATATTCCATCCAAATGGGAAGCAAAACAAAGCTGGGGTAGCAATCCTCATATCAAACAAAATAGACCTTAAAATAAAGAAGATTACAAGAGATAAGGAAGGACACTACATAATGATCAAGGGATCAATCTAAGACAAAGACATAACAATTGTAAATATCTATATACCCAACATAGGAGCACCTCAATACATAAGACAAACACTAATAGACATAAAAGGAGAAATTGACAGTAACACAATATTATTAGGAGACTTTAACACCCCACTCACACCAATGGACAGATAATCAATACAGAAAATTAATAAGGAAACACAAGTCTTAAATAATACATTAGATGAGGTGGACCTCATTGATATCTTCAGAACATTGCATCCAAATGCAGAAGAATACACCTTTTTCTCAAGTGCAAATGCAACATTCTGCAGGATAGACCCCATCTTGGGTCACAAATCAAAACTCGGTCAATTTAAGAAAATTGAAATCATATCAAGCATTTTCTTTGATAATAACCACAACGTTATGAGACTTGATATCAATTATAGGAAAGAAAAACTGTAAAAAATACAAATGCATGGAGATTAAACAATACGTTTCTAAATAACCAACCAGTTACAGAAGAAATCAAAAGGGAAATCAGAAGATTTCTAGCAACAAATGACAATGAAAACACGACAACTCAAAACCTATGGGAAGCAGCAGAAGCAGTTCTAAGAGGGAAGTTTAAAGCAATACAGTCTTACCACAAGAAACAAGAAAAGCATCGAATAGCCAACCTATCTTTACACCTAAAACAACTGGGAAAGAACAACAACAACAACAAAAAAAAAAACCCAAAATAGTAGAAGGAAAGAAATTATAAAGATCTGAGTGGAAATAAATGGAAAAAAAATGAAAGAAACAGTAGTAAAGATTAGTAAAACTTAAAGCTGGTTCTTTGAGAAGATAAACAAAATTGACAAGCCTTTAGCCAGATTCATCAAGAAAAAAAAAGAATAAAATCAACACAATTAGAAATGAAAAAGGAGAGGTTACAACCGGCAATGCCGAAATACAAAGGATTACATGAGAGTGTTATGAACAACTATATGGCAATAAAGTGGATAACCTGGAAAATAAATGGACAGATTCTTAGAAAAGTTCAATCTTCTAAGACTGAACTAGAAAGAAATAGAAATTATGAACAACCCAATTGCAAGCACTGAAATGGAAGCTGTGATCAAAAATCTCCCAAAAAACAAAAACCAAGGACCAGATGGCTTCACAGAAGGATTCTATCATTTAGAGAAAAGCTAATGCCTAACCTACTAAAACTCTTTCAAAAATTGCAGAGAAAGGAGCACTTCTAAACTCATTCTAAAGGACACCATCACCCTGATAACAAAACTAGACAAAGACAACACAAAAAAAGAAAACTACAGACCAATATCACTGATGAACATAGATGTAAAAATCCTCAAGAAAATTGTAGCAAACAGAATTCAGCAACACACCAAAAAGCTCATATACCATTATCAAGTTGGGTTTATTCCAGGGATGCAAGGATTCTTCAATATATGCTAATCAATCATTGTGATACACTATATTAACAAATTGAAAAATGAAAACCATGTGATCATCTCAACAGATGCAGAAAAATCCTTTGATACAATTCATTTATGATTAAAACTCTTCAAGAAATGGGCATAGAAGGAACCTACCTCAATATAGTAAAGGCCTTATATGATAAGACTACAACAAACATTATTCTCAATGGTGAACAACTGAAAGCATTCCCCCTAAGATCAGGAACAAGACCAAGGTGTCCAATTTCACCACTATTATTCAACATAGTTTTGGAAGTCCTTGCTACATCAATCAGAGAAGGAAAAGAAATAAAATGAATCCAGATCAGGAAAGAAGAAATAAATATCTCATTGTTTGCAGATGACATGATACCATACATAGAAAACCCTAAAGATAGTATCAGAAAATTACTAGAGCTAATCAGTGAATTTAGCAAGGTTGCAGGATACAAAATCAATACACAGAAATCACTTGCGTTTCTATATACTAACAATGAAAAATCAGAGAAATTAAGGAAGCAATCCTACTCACCATTGCATCAAAAAGAATAAAACATCTAGAATAAGCTTATCTAAGGAGACAAAAGACAAAAGAACTGTACACAGAAAATTTTAAGACACTGATGAAAGAAATTAAAGATGACATAAATAGATGGAGAGATACTCCAGGTTCCTGGTTAGGAGGAATCAATAATGTGAAAATGACTGTATTACAAATGCAATCTACAGATTCAGCACAATCCCTACCAAACTACCAATGGCATTTTTCACAGAAAGAGAACAAAAAATTTCACAATTCATATGGAAACACAAAAGACCTTGAATAGCCAAGGCACCCTTGAGAAAGAAGAATGGAGCTGGAGGAATCAACCTTCCTGACTTCAGATTATACTACAAAGCTACAGTCATCAAGACAGTATGGTCTTGGCACAAAAACAGAAATATAGACCAATGGAATAAGATAGAAAGCCCAGAACCCATGCACCACCTATGGTTACCTATTCTTGACAGAGGAGGCAAGAATATACAGTGGGACAGAGATAGCCTCTTCAATAAATGGTGCTGGTAAAACTGGACAGCTACATGTAAAAGAAGGAAATTAGAGCACGTCCTAACACCGTACCCAAAGATAAACTCAGAATGGATTGAATACCTAAATGTAAGACCAGAAACTATAAAACTCTTAGAGGAAAACATAGGCAGAACACTTGATGACATAAAGCAAGATCCTCTACGACCCATCTCTTTAGTTCAGTTCAGTTGCTCAGTCATGTGCGACTCTTTGTGACCCCATGAATCGCAGCACGCCAGGCCTCCCTGTCCATCATCAACTCCTGGAGTTCACTCAAACTCATGTCCATCCAGTTGGTGGTGCCATCCAGCCATCTTGTCCTCTGTTGTCCCCTTCTCCTCCTGCTCCCAATCCCTCCGAGCATCAGGGTCTCTTCCAGTGAGTCAACTCTTCGCATCAGGTGGCCAAAGTATTGGAGTTTCAGCTTTAGCATCAGTCCTTCCAATGCACACCCAGGACTGATCTCCTTTAGGATGGACTGGTTGGATCTCTTTGCAGTCCAAGGGACTCTCAAGAGTCTTCTCCATTTGGATTGGGTGCACACCCCTAAAAAAAAAAAAACAAAAAACCAAAGAGTCTTCTCCAACACCACAGTTCAAAAGCATCAATTCTTCAGTGCTCAGCTTTCTTCACAGTTCAACTCTCACATCCATACATGACCACTGGAAAAACCATAGCCTTGACTAGACGGACCTTTATTGGCAAAGTAATATCTCTACTTTTGAATATGCTATCTAGGTTGGTCATAACTTTCCTTCCAAGGAGTAAGCGTCTTTTAATTTCATGGCTGCAATCACCATCTGCAGTGATTTTGAAGCCCAAAAATAAAGTCTGACACTATTTCCACTGTTTCCCCATCCATTTCCCATGAAGTGATGGGACCAGATGCTGTGATCTTAGTTTTCTGAATGTTGAGCTTTAAAGCCAACTTTTTCACTCTCCTCTTTCACTTTCATCAAGAAGCTTTTTAGTTCTTCTTCACTTTCTGCCATATGGGTGGTGTCATCTGCATACCTGAGGTTATTGATATTTCTCCCGGCAATGTTGATACCAGCTTGTGCTTCTTCCAGTAACTGAAATAAAAACAAGAGTAACCAAGTGGGACCTGATTAAACGTAAAAGCTTTTGCACACCAAAGGAAACTAAAAGAAAGGTGAAAAGACAACTCTCAGAATGGGAGAAAATAATAGCAAATGAATGGAAAAAGGATTAATTTCCAAAATATACAAGCAGCTCATACAACTTAATCCCAGAAAAACAAACAACCTAATCAAAAAGTGGGAAAAAGACCTAAACAGACATTTCTCCAAAGAAAGCATACAGATGGCATACAAACACATGAAAAGATGCTCAACATCCCTCATTATTAGAGAAATGCAAGTCAAAAATATGGTGAGATATCACCTCACACAGGTCAGAATGCCCCTCATCAAAAAGTCTACAAACAATAAATGCTGGAGAGGGTGTGGAGAAAAGAGAATGCTCTTGCACTGTTGGTGGGAATGTAAACTGATGCAGCCACTATGGAAGACATATGGAGATTCCTTGAAAAACTAGGAATAAAGCTACCACATGACCCAGCAATCCAAGTCCTAGGCATATATCCTGAGGAAACCGAAGTTGAAAGAGACATGTGTATTTCATGTTCATTGCAGCACTATTTACAGTAGCTTGAACATGAAAGCAACCAAGATGTCCATGGAAAGATGAATGGATAAAGAATTTGTGGTACATATACACAATGGAATATTACTCAGCCATAAAAATGAGCACATTTGAGTCAGTTCTAGTGAGGGGGGTGAACCTAGAGCCTATTATACAGAGTGAAGTAAGTCAGAAAGAGAAAGATAAATATTGTATTCTAATGCACATATACAGAATCTAGGAAAATGGTACTGAAGAATTTATTAACAGGGCCACAATGGAGAAACAGACATGGAGAATAGACGTATGAGCATGGAGCGAGGGGAGGAGAGGGCAAGATGTATGGAGAGAGTAAAATGGAAACATATTACCATATGCAAAATAGATAGCCAATGGGAATATGGTCTATGCCTCAGGAAACTCAAACAGTGGCTCTGTATCAACCCAGAAGGGTGGGATGGGGAGAGAGATGGGATGGAGGTTAAAAAGGAGGGGATATATGTATACCTATGGCTGATTCATGTTGAGGTTTGACAGAAAACAACAAAATTCTGTAAAGCAATTATCCATCAATTAAAAAATAAATAAATTTATTAAAAAAAAACAAACAAACCTGAAGATCCTAAGAAAAAAGGTCACAACCAGTAGGCCCCATTCTGAGGGAAACACCCAACTTATTACAGAGTCACTCCCTTTTACAAAAGATAGGAGCAGATAGTTCTGTCTAAAATAGAGGGGGTTCTCTAGAGCCCTACACACTCAGCTTTGTTGAGGAATATAGGACTGCAAAGCTCAGTTGGCAAAGCATACTACTCAGTATGTCAGGTCACAGGTCAGGTCACAGCTCAAAGGGTTACCTGCTTCTTTCTTTTGACAAACCCATTTACTTATTTTTCCTGATAAATTTCAAACTTACATATAAATGAAAAGAATAATGTGGCAATAATAATATACCCACCACCCAGATTTACCCATGTCACATATGGGCCTAGTATTATCTTAAACAAATAAAGCATTTCAGATTTATCTAGGGTTACTTTAAAGTACCACACAGGCTAATTCTCCTCTTCCTCCATTTCTGTATCCAGCTCTGTCCTCCACAGCTTGGATCATAATATTGTTGATACTTCTAGTTCATCCAAAAACAACAAAAAAAAATCCACACTTCATTTTGATTTCCTTTGTTTTTACCTAATGTACTTTTTCTGTCCTAGTACCCTATCCAGGCCACCACATTACATTTCATAGAAATGTCTCCTGAGACCCCTCTTATCTGTGATATTCTCATATTTCCCTTGTTTTTGATGGCCTTGACAGTTGGGTAAGGTATTTTGTAGACTACCCTCTATTGGAACTTGTGTGATATATTCTCCTGACTACACTGGGGTTATAGTTTTGAGGAGGAAACCACAGAGGCTGAATGCCATTTTCTTTATATCATATCTAGGGTATATATTATGGGCCTTCCCTGGTGGCTCAGACCATAAAGAACCTGCCTGCAATACAGGAGACCCAGGTTCAGTCGCTGAGTCAGGAAGAGCTTCTGGAGAAGAGAATGACCGCCTGGAGAATCCCATGGACTGAGGAGTCTGGCTGGCTATAGTCCATAGGGTTGCGAAGAGTTGGACATGACTGAAGTGACTGAGCATACACGCATGCAATGTAATAATTGCCCATACACATTGTAGACTTACATATGTCTGCATACCTGTATGTGTGAGTATATTACTTTTATTTTTAATAGGACTTAGTAAGCTAACAGGAGTAAAACTCAGATTTTGGATTTTTTTTTAGCATTAATGGAACAGGTGGCAGAGTTTTTAAGTTGTGGTCCTTGGGCTAACTGCCCTCCTGTGTCACACTGTGAAAGCAGTTACTTATTCATAGAACTAATTCTTAGCCTTTATTTGAGTCACAAATTCCTTTTGAGATGCTAATGAAAGGTGAACATACCTTTTGCGCAGGTGGGACAAAAGGTATAAGTAAACACATACAGAATTTAGTCTAGGATGCCTGAGGTTCAAACGCTCCCTGAAATCTGACCTGGGGCATCAGTGACCCCTGGTCAGAGGACTGTGGTGCTTGAGGGAAAGATAGAAAGTTCACATGTCCTGTTGCTGGTTTTCTCAAGCTTTCTGGCCAAGAAAATGGTGTCATTTAACAAATAAACCAGAAGAGTCTGATCTGATAATGGTATCAGCTCATTACATTTATTTTGAACAGCTCCCCTTTATGTAAAATCACGATGGAATTGGGGTTCTCTTTTGGTTTCTATACCAAAGTTGTAAGGACAAAATCAGAGTTAATTTGCTTGGATTCTTTAATTCATTACCTCTCCCAATTTTGAATCACTTCCTCTTTGCATTAATGATTCCTATTTAAAACTGGTACATTGGAAAGGAGAGAAAATGTTGTATCTATGAAAACTGACATAGGTGTAGGATAGGAAGAGTTAATTGAGTTAAATCTCTGTACATTTTTCTGAAGCTGTGTTTAACACTGATTATTTCAAGGTGGTTTTTATAATCGCTTCCAAATGTTTTAATGAGGCTGTTTTTCATTTTTCTCGAGACTTCTTAAAAAAAATTTTTCCCCCTTCCATATTGATTTTCCAGCTACTTTCCTTAATGTTGCACTTTTACGGTTTGTTCCGGAAGCTTTCATCCACCTCCCAACCTCATCTCTCATCCTGTCTCCTGGGTGTTCTTTGTCTGAGGAGAAAGCTCTTTGGGTCTGATTCCTCACAGTTTTTCGCACAGCCTGCATCCCAGGCCGTGTGCAGTTCTTATTTCAATCTGTCAGTCGTCGTCACCGTAGCTACCTCCTGTTGTCATCTTATTTCTTTAAGAATCTCCCCAGAATAGAATCTACAGGATTTGTGATTTTATCTAATTTATGGATGATAAGCGTTGGAAAGCAGTTTAATGTGTTGGCATTCCTTTGGTTGCAGACGTCGCCCTCGAGGCACTTCCCTTCCTCCTCCTGGATTTCCCCAGCCTGACAGGGGCCACTTCCTTACTGTTTCAGGTAGCGAGAGGCAATTAGGCTGTCCACGGGTGGGGACTCTTGTCACTTGCCACAGTCTGTGTAAACACAGGTTACTAGCCAGCCCTGGCTGCTATCAGAGATAGGAGTCACCATGCGCCTGCTATTCCTTCAGACAGAGGTCCTGTTAGGTGGTGATAAACGGCTTCCCAAAGAGGAAAACCAGTTCCCTAGACTGTTGCTGGGATCCCTATCTGGATGCTGGACCCGCCCCTTGCAAACATCATGGCACAGAAACAAGATCACTCATCAAATGTGTTCTTAGATTTTTAAGCAAAGAGGGTTGGGTATTTTCTAAAACATAGTGATAATAAATGGGTCTGTTTTCCTTATTTCCTTTGCCTTGCTTGTTTAAGTCCAGAAGCCTATGCTCAATTTAGTCCAAAGTCTTGGTAGATATAGCTTTCTCTCCTGAACTTTATTATTCATACAAGCTCACTGAGGGATTCTGCTCTTTTATTACGAAGTTAAAGTGGTCAAGATACATGTGTTTTTAATGGAGAGAGAGGGTGTGTCTCAGGTCGATATTAAGATCTTTGCCTAGGTTGGGCAGAATCGAAAGCATTAATATAGTGTCTCCTATGTATATGCTTGGGCACTGAAGCTTGCTCATGGGCTTTTATGTCCTACTCCCATGAGGAACTATTTATGTATGAATGATATTTAAGTAGTTCTAGCACTCAGTGGGAAGAAGAGTATTTAGGTAACCAGTTTGAGAAAAGCTTTTTAATGTTTGGATTGTGGTACAATGTTAACATCAATTTGAAGACTGAACTTCCATTTTTCATTGTAGTAGTTATAAAATAATGATGAATTATAGACAAATAATAGGAAGACATATTTTCCCAGGGCCATTCAAATTTAACAGTGAAGATTGTTATTAAAATAAACATTGTCCACAAATCCTAGCTGTTTTCTCTACACCTATCTAAACTTCCCTGGTAGGTCAGTGGTAAAGAATCCACCTTCAATGCAGGAGATGTGGGTTCAATCCTTGGGTTGGAAAGATCCCCTGGAGAAGGAAATGGCAACCTACTCCAGTATTCTTGCCTGGAAAATCCCATGCACAGAGGAGCTTGGTGTCCTACAGTGACCATCAGGTCACAAAAGAGTTAGACACGACTTAGTGACTAAATAATAACAACAATGTAAACTTCACCTGAGTGTTTGGAAATTCCCATTTAGTGCTGATATTTTCTCCTTTCAGCCAGATGTTTGGTATCCTGTGAAGAGGGCATTGTATCTTGCTGTGAAGGTAAAAATCTTATGTTAAGGAAATTCATCAGCAACAGAGGTTAAAGGACAAAGGCCCATCTGAAAAAATCTTTGGAAAAATCACAGTATCAGGGTCTCTGTAACATGAATTGGGTTTCTACTCAACAACACCCTTTCCTGATTTCTTCACTAATACCCATGGGAACAATTAATTTCACTTTAGTCTTAGTTGACCTGAGCTATTCCAAACACAAGGGAAAAAATTATATGAATCTGAGGTCTTTTATTAGTAAGATTGATTGGCATAAAATTTAATAATTGAGAAAGGATACCAAGAAAAAAAAAAGATAAAGTAGGGGACCCTAATGAGAAACAGATCCTCATCCCCAAGGAAATAAGCATGAGTGCAGATGTAGCTTGGTACAGAAAAGGAAAAATATGTAGCTGCCCGATGCAGTGGCTAACTCCTTCCTAGGGTGATGGACTGGCTTCCAGTTCTGTTCCCCTTATTAACGCCAATGTGGAAAAACTCTGCTTTTGGAGTTGATATTCTCCGTGCTTTGTTTTACCCTAAGGGAACACATTTAGTTTTTCTGGAAGTTTTTATTTTGTGAAAGCTAAATCTCTCTTGCTTTTATCTAGGCAATGATGTTTTAACAAACAGGGCTGGCAGCCCCAGTGACAATTAGTCCAGCCTCTGCATTCCCTGTGAAGGATGGGAAACACCAGCTCACTCCCACTGGCATCTGTATCCTTGCTCATGTTTTATCTTTCCTGGTGCACCTTTCCTTCTTTTTGTTTCTCTGACCAATTGTAAGTTCAGCCTGAGTTCCATTTGTTCCATGAAGTCTTTCCGAAGGAGTCTGGACCCTCTGATCTCCCTTTCCTTTAGTGCTGATTGACAGTGACTCATGATTTAGCCCATCCTTATAAACCATCTTCTATTTCTGTCTCTTGCCTGACATATGTTAACCTTTGACTTATCAGCTAGAGTAAAGGGCTGCATGAGAGATGAAAGACCGTATCTCCCATAAAGATCTCTTCCGAAGAACAAGCATAATGCTGAATATGTAATACTGTGCTATGGACTACATCTCCATATGTGGGTTTGATGGGCTTGAGTAAATAGGAGAACATCCTCCATTTTGAGAAAGAGCCTCCCAGGTAATTTACTTGAAAGTATTTTCTAATTATAGTGTTAAAAGATTATAAGAAACAAGTTTCTCTTACAATAAATTAGTAAGAAAGTTGTCATAATTTGATGACTGTCTACTTATGAATACATTCTGAGAATTCTTAAGTTCAATTTTTTCAGACAAAATATTCCTGACATCATTGTTTCAGCAGTGTCTGACAAATGCTGTTTCTTCATAATTTCTCGGGACACTCAAACTGAGTCAGATTAGCACTTTACAGATTGGTTTTCCATGTGTTAAAAAATCAGTTATACCTGCATTTTAAAAATATCACAAAATTTTTCATAATGCCATCTTGATTGGAACAGATCCCATATTGTGCTAAACTGCTTTTCTAAGAATGGTCCCCACATTTCTGGGGTAAGATGGATAAGATATTTTAGGGAGGTACACCAATGGACTGGAGGAGGAAATGGCAACCCACTCTGTATTCTTGCCTGGAAAATTTCATGGACAGAGGAGCCTGGTGGGCCACAGTCCATGGGTTGGCAAAGAGCTGGACATGACAAAGCAATAGTACACACCAATGGACATTTTATATTTTAATAGTAATACATGTTAGTGTACAGTAGAAGGTTACAGCAGGCACATCAAACCTTGAATCACAGTTATTATTGCTCAGGATAAAGTATGTATATATTGTGAACCAGGGTAAAGAAAACTTATTGACTTATACTTTGTATGTTGATGCATACCAAGATAGAGCAAAAACTGT
The DNA here is from genome assembly GCF_023091745.1 of Budorcas taxicolor. NCBI lineage: Eukaryota > Metazoa > Chordata > Mammalia > Artiodactyla > Bovidae > Budorcas > Budorcas taxicolor. The sequence goes on from NC_068914.1 coordinate 28,160,979, forward strand.
AGATTTAGTAGAAGAGATCACCTAGAGGAGGCACAGCTTCAAACCAAGACTAGACCCTCTATGAAGAGGGAAGAGGAGAGCTTCCCAGGTGGTGCTAGTGATAAAGAACCTGCCTGCCAATGCAGGAGACGTAAGAGACGTGAGTTCGATCCCTAAGTTGGGAATATCCCCTGGAGAAGGAAATAGCAACCCAATCCAGTATTCTTGCCTGGAAAACCCCAATGGAGGGAGAAGCCTGGTAGGCTGCAGTCCATGGGATCGCTTCTTATGTCTTAGCCATTGTAAGTAGTGCTACTATGAACACTGGGGTGCATGCATTTTTTTGAATTAGAGTATTTTTTTCTGGATAGATACCCAGGAGTATACTTCACAACAAACTGTGGAAGATTCTTAAAGAGATAGGAATACCAGAACACGTTACCTGCCTCCTGAGAAATCTGTATGCAGGTCAAGAAGCAACAGTTAGAAACATACATGGAACAACAGACTTGTTCCAAATCAGGAAAGGAGTATATCAAGGCTGTTTATTGTCACCCTGCTTGTTAAACTTATATGCAGAGTACATCATGCAAAATGCCAGGCTGGATGAAGCACAAACTGGAATCAAGATTGCTGGGAGAAATGTCATTAACCTCAGATATGCAGATGACACCACCCTTATGGCAGAAAATGAAGAACAACTAAAGAGCCACTTGGTAAAAGTGAAAGAGAAGAGTGAAAAAGTTGGCTTAAAACTGAACATTCAGAAAACAACGATCATGGCATCTGGTCCCATCACTTCATGGCAAATAGATGCGGAAGCAATGGAAACAGTGAGAGACTTAACTTTTTTGAAAAAGTTGGCTTAAAACTGAACATTCAGAAAACTAAGATCATGGCATCCGGTCCCATCACTTCATGGTAAATAGGTGTGGAAACAAGGAAAACAGTGAGAGGCTTAACTTTTTGGGGCTCCAAAATCACTGTAGATGGTGATTGCAGCCATAAAATTAAAAGACCCTTGCTCCTTGGAAGAAAAGCTATGACCAACCTAGACAGCATATTAAAAAGCAGAGACATTACTTTGCTGACAAAGGTCCATCTAGTAAAAGCTATGGTTTTTCTAGTAGTCATGTATGGATATGAGAGTTGGACCATAAAGAAAGCAGAGTACCAAAGAATTGATGCTTTTGAACTGTGGTGTTGGAGAAGACTCTTGAGAGTCCCTTGGACTGCAAAGAGATCAAACCAGTCAATCCTAAAGGAAGTCAGTCCTGAATATTCATTGGAAGGACTGATGCTGAAGCTGAAACTCCAATACTTTGGCCATCTGATGCAAAGAACTGACTCACTGAAGATCCTTACATTGGGAAAGATTGAAGGCGGGAGGAGAAGGGGATGGCAGAGGATGAGATGGTTGGATGACATCACTGACTCAATGGACATGAGTTTGAGCAAGCTCCAGGAATTGGTGATGGACAGGGAAGCCTGGCATGCTTCCTTCAGTCCATGGGGTCACAAAGAGTCGGACATGACTGAGTAACTGAACTGAACTGAGAATTGCTGAATCAGATGGTAGTTCAATTTTTAGTTTTTTAAGAAAACTCCATAACCATTTTCCATAGTGGTCACACCAGTTTGTATTACCACCAACAGTATATGAGGCTTCCCATTTCTTTGTATCCTCTCTAGCATTTATTATTTCTAGACTTTTGACGATAGCCATTCTGACTGGTGTAAAGTGATATCTCATTGTGGTTTTGATTTGCATCTCTCTAATTATTAGCAATAATGAGCAACTTTGCATGTGTTTGTTAGCTGGCTGAATGTCTTCTTTGGAAAAATGTCTATTCAGGTCTTCTGCCCACTTTTTTTTTTTTTAATTGAGTTGTTTGTTTGTTTGTTTTTGATATTGAGTTGTATGAACTGTTTATATAATTTGGATATTAACCCTGTGTCACATCTTTTGTAAATATTTTCTCCCATTCCATATGTTGTCTTTCACTTTCCTGATCATTTTTGCTGTGCAAAAGCGTTTAAGTTTGATTAGGGCTCATTTGTTTATTTCTGCATTTATTTATTTTTTTGCCTTGGGATACCGATCTAAGAAAATGTTGCTATGATTGACGTCAGAATGATTTGCCTATATTCTTTTCTAAGAGATTTATGGTTTCATGTCTTACACCTAGATCTTTAAATGATTTTAATTTTATTTTTGCATACAGTGTGAGTGAATGTCCTAATTTCATTGTTTTACATGTAGCTATCCAGCTTTTGTGAGCTTCTCTGGTGGCTCAGACAGAAAAGAATCTGCAGAAGACCTGGGTTTGATCCCTGCTTTGGGAAGATCCCCTGGAGGAGGGCATGGCAACCCACTTTAGTGTTATTGCATGGAGAATCCCCATGGACATAGGAGCCTTGCAGGCTACAGTCCATGAAGTCGCAGAGTCGGACACAACTGAGAGACTAAGCACATCCAGCTTTGCTAGCACCATCTGTTGAATTAGTCAGTTCAGTCACTCAGTTGTGTCTGACTCTTTGTGACCCCATGGACTGCAGCAAGCCAGGCTTCCCTGTCCATCACCAACTCCCAGAGCTGGCTCAAACTTGAGTTGGTATGATGCCAACAAACCATCTCATCCTCTGTTGCCCCTTCTCCTACTGCCTTCAATCTTTCCCAGTATCATGGTCTTTTCCATTAAGTCAGTTCTTCACATCAGGAGACCAAAGTATTGGAGCTTCAGCTTCAGCATCAGTCCTTCCAATGAATATTCAGGACTGATTTCCTTTAGGATTGATTGTTTGACCTCCTTGCAGTCCAAGGGACCCTCAAAAGTCTTCTCCAATACCACAATTAAAAAGCATCAATTCTTCAGCACTCAGCCTTTTTTATTGTCCAGCTCTCACATCCACATCAGAGAAGGTAATGGCACCCCACTCCAGTCCTCTTGCCTGGAAAATCCATGGACGGAAGAGCCTGGTAGGCTGCAGTCTGTGGGGTCGCACAGAGTTGGACATGACTGAAGTGACTTAGCAGCAGCAGCACATCCATATATGACTACTGGAAAAACCATAGCTTGTACTAGATGGACCTTTGTTGGCAACTAATGTCTCTGCTTTTCACTATGCTGTCTAGGTTGGTCATAGCTTTTCTTCCAAGAAGCAAGCATCTTTTAATTTCATGGCTGCAGTCACCATCTACAGTGATTTTGGAGCCCAAGAAAATGAAGTCTCTCACTGTTTCCATTGTCTCCCCATCTATTTGCCATGAAGTGATGGGACTGCATGCCATGATCTTAGTTTTCAAATGCTGAGTTTTTAGCCAGCTCTTTTACTTTCCTGTTTCACTTTCCTCAAGAGGATCTTCAGTTCCTCTTCATTTTTATGCCATAAGGGTGGTGTCATCTGCATTGCTGAGGTTATTGATATTTCTTCTGGCAATCTTGAATCTAGCTTGTGCTTCATCCAGTCTGGAATTTCACATGATATATTCAGCACATAAGTTAAATAAGCAAAGTGAGAATATACAGCTTTGATGTACTCCTTTCCAAATTTGGAACCAGTCCATTGTTCTATGTATGGATCTAAGTGTTGCTTCTTGACCTGCATACAGATTTCTCAGGAGGCATGTAAGGTAGTGTGGTATTCACCATCTCTTGAAGAATTTTTCATTGTTTGTTGTGATCCACACAGTCAAAAGCTTTAGCATACTCAATGGAGCAGAAATAATGTTTTTTCTGGAATTCTCTTGCTTTTTCTACAATCCAGTGGATGCTGGCAATTTCATCTCTGGTTCCTCTACCTTTGCCAAATCCAGCTTATATATCTGAAAGTTCTCAGTTCACATACTGCTGAAGCCAAGCTTGGGGAATTTTGAGCATTACTTTACTAGCATGTGAGATGAGTGCACTTGTGCAGTAGATTGAGAATTCTTTGGCATTGCCTTTCTTTGGGATTGGAATGAAAACTGACGTTTTCCATCCAACTCAGCAATGGCCACTGCTGAGTTTTCCAAGTTTGCTGACATATTGAGTGCAGAACTTTCACAGCATAATCTTTTAGGATTTGAAAAAGCTCAGCTGGAATTCCATCACCTCCACTAGCTTTGTTCATAGTGATGCTTCTTAAGGCCCACTTGATTTCACACTGCAGGATGTCTGGCTCTAGGTGAGTGATCACAGCACTGTGGCTATCTGGTTCATTAAGATCTGTTCTGTATACTTCTGTGTATTCTTACACCCTCTTCTTAATATCTTTTGCTTCTCTTAGGTCCACTCTGTTTCTGTCCTTTATTGTGCCCATCATTACATGAAACATTCCCTTTGTGTCTCTAATTTTCTTGAAGAGATCTGTGCTGCTGCTAAGTTGCTTCAGTCGTGTCCGACTCTGTGCGACCCTATAGTCGGCAGCCCACTAGGCCCTCCCGTCCCTGGGATTCCAGTGTTCCAGGCAAGAACACTGGAGTGGGTTGCCATTTCCTTCTCCAATTCATGAAAGTGAAAAGTAAAAAGTGAAAGTGAAATTGCTCAGTCATGTCCGACTCTTTGCCACCCCATGGACTGCAGCCTACCAGGCTCCTCCGTCCACGGGATTTTCCAGGCACGAGTACTGGAGTGGGGTGCCATTGCCTTCTCCCATTCTATTGCCTTCCTCTATTTCTTTGCACTGTTCACTTAGTAAGGTTTTCTTTTCTCTCCTTGCTAGTCTTTGGAACTCTGCATTCAGATGGATACATCTTTTCTTTTCTTCTTTGCCTTTTGCTTCTCGTTTTTTTCTCTGTTTATAAGACCTCCTCAGACAACCATTTTGCCTTTCTTTTTCTTGGGGATGGTTTTGACCACTGCCTCCTGTACACTGTCTCGAACCTCTGTCCAAAGTTCTTCAGGCACTCTGTCAGAGCTAATCCCTTGAATCTGTTTGTCACTTTCACTGTATAATTTTAAGGGTTTTGTTTAAGGTTGTATGCCAAAGCCTTTGACTGTGTGGATCACAATAAACTATGGAAAATTCTGAAAGAGATGGGAATACCAGACCACCTAACCTGCCTCTTGAGAAATCTGTATGCAGGTCAGGAAGCAACAGTTAGAACTGGACATGGAACAACAGACTGGTTCCAAATAGGAAAAGGAGTACGTCAAGGCTGTATATTGTCACCCTGCTTATTTAACTTCTATGCAGAGTACATCATGAGAAACGCTGGGCTGAAAGAAGCACAAACTGGAAACAAGATTGCTGGGAGAAATCTCAATAACCTCAGATATGCAGATGACACCACCCTTATGGCAGAAAGTGAAGAGGAACTAAAAAGCCTCTTGATGAAAGTGAAAGTGGAGAGTGAAAAAGTTGGCTTAAAGCTCAACATTCAGAAAACGAAGATCATGGCATCCGGTCCCATCACTTCATGGGAAATAGATGGGGAAACAGTGGAAACAGTGTCAGACTTTATATTTTTTGGGCTCCAAAGTCACTGCAGATGGTGATTGCAGCCATGAAATTACAAGACGCTTACTCCTTGGAAGAGAAGTTATGACCAACCTAGATAGCATGTTGAAAAGCAGAGACATTACTTTGCCAACAAAGGTCTGTCTAGTCAAGGGTATGGTTTTTCCTGTGGTCATGTATGGATGTGAGAGTTGGACTGTGAAGAAAGCTGAGTGCTGAAGAACTGATGCTTTTGAACTGTGGTGTTGGAGAAGACTCTTGAGAGTCCCTTGGACTGCAAGGAGATCCAACCAGTCCATTCTGAAGGAGATCAGCCCTGGGATTTCTTTGGAAGGAATGATGCTAAAGCTGAAACTCCAGTACTTTGGTCACCTCATGCAAAGTGTTGACTCATTGGGAAAGACTCTGATGCTGGAGGGATTGGGGGCAGGAGGTGTAGGGGACAACAGAGGATGAGATGGCTGGATGGCATCACTGACTTGATGGACGTGGGTCTGAGTGAACTCCGGGAGTTGGTGATGGACAGGGAGGCCTGGCATGCTGTGATTCATGGGGTCGCAAAGAGTCAGACACGACTGAGTGACTGAACTGATACCTGAATGGTCTAGTGGTTTTCCCTACTTTATTGAATTTAAGTCTGAATTTTGCAATAAGGAGTTCATAGTCTGTGGCACAGTCAGCCCCCAGTCTTTTTTTTTTTTTTTTTTGCTGACTGTATAGAATTTCTCCATCTTCAGCTATACAGAATATAATCAGTCTTATTTCAGTGTTGACCATCTGGTGACATCCACATATAGAGTCGTCTCTTGTGTTGTTTGGAAGTGGATGTTTACTATGGTCAGTGCATTGTCTGGCAAAACTCTGTTAGCCTTTGCCCTGTTTCATTTTGTACCCCAAGGCCAAGGTTGCCTGTTACTCCATGTATCTCTTGACTTCCTACTTTTGCATTCCAGTCCCCTTTAATGAAAAGGACATATATATATATATATATTGATGTTCAAGAAGGTCTTGTAGGTCTTCACAGAACCATTCAACTTCAGCTTCTTTGCCATTAGTAGTTGGGGCATACACTTGGATTACTGTGATATTGAATGGTTTGCCTTGGAAATGAACAGAGATCATTCTGTCATTTTTGAGGTTTGTACCCAAGTACTGCATCTCTGACTCTTGTTGACTGTGAGGGCTACTCCTTTTCCTCTAAGAGATTCTTGACCACAGTTGTAGATGTAATGGACATCTGAATTAAATTCTCTCACTCAAGTCCATTTCAGTTCACTGATTCATAAAATGTTGATGTTCACTTTTGTCATCTCCTGTTTGACCACTTCCAACTTACCTTGATTCATGGACCTAACATTCGACGTTCCCATGCAATAATGTTCTTTATAGCATCAGACTTCACTTCCATCACCAATCACAGCCACAACTGGGCATTGTTTTCCCTTTGGCTCAGCCTCTTCATTCCTTCTGGAGCTATTTTTGCACTCTTATCCAGTAGCATATTGGGCACCTACCAACCTGGGGAGTTCATTGGGCACCATCTTTTAGAGAGACTGTCTTTTCTCCTTTGTGTATTCTTGCCTCCTTTATTGAAGATAATGGACTATAGGTGCATGGGTTTATTTCTGGGCTGTCTATTCTGTTCCATAGATCTATGTGTCTATTTTTGTGCTAATACCTGTTTTGCTGTTTTGGTTACTGTTGGTTTGAAGTATAGTCCAAAGTCTAGGAGGATTGTACCTCCAGTTTTGTTCTTTTTTCTCTGGATTTCCTTGGCAATTATGGATCTTTTGTTTGAGATAAATTAAGATTTATTTGTTCTAGTTCTGTGAAAAATGTCATGTGTGCTTTAATAGTGTGTGTCCTAAGTTCCTTTAGTCATGTCTGACTCTTTTTGACCCTATGGACTGTAGCCCACCAGGCTCCTCTGTCTGTGAGATTCTCCAGGCAAGAATACTGGAATGGGTTGCCATGCCCTCCTACAGGGGATCTTCCAAAACCAGGGATCAAACCTGTGTCTCTTATGTCTCCTGCACTGGCATGCAGATTACTTACCACTAGCACCACTTGGGAAGGGATTGCATTAAATCTGTAGGTTGCTTTGAGAATATGACCATTTTAACAATATTAATTATTCCAATCCCAGAGCATGGGTTATATTTCCATTTTTGGAATCATCTTCAAATTCCATTATTAATTTTTATAGTTTTCAGCATATAAATCTTTCACTTCCTTTGTTAAGTTTATTCCTAGGTACTTTTAATATGCTTTTTACTGTCACTTTCTGTATTTCATTACAAGTGTATAGAAATGCACAGATTTCTCTGCATTAAACTTGTGTTCCACTAGCCCTTGCTGAATTCATTTATTAATTCTAAAATTTTTTTGTGGAGGCTTCTGGGTCCTCAGTATGACCATCATTTTGAAGCATCTTATCATAAACCCTACCTCTTCCTCAGTTATGTCTGGAAATACAGTATATTTCTATACTTCAAACCAAAATGTACTGTAAAAGTTGACTGCAGCTAAACCCCATCTTTGATTTTTTCTCATTGGTCATAAAATTGGGAAAATCAAAGGACTATCCCTTTCTCTAAGTATCACTTTGAATGGCTAAGAATTTAAGATACTGATAAACAGGCAAGACATCTGGAAAGTGACCTGGGCAATATTAACAAGGCAACCATCCTTTTCAAGCTACAGAATTCAGTGGTCATTTTATTGGAGACTAGAGACTATAGATTTAGTTGTTTGCTGGACCTGGGAAATATCCTTTCAGAATAACTGTATGAAGAATTAACACATTATTGACTAGGGGATTTTTGCAGAAACTAACTCCCATGACTGACGATTTGTTATGTAAGTGAATATTGAAACACCTGCATTTGAGAAAATATCAGAAACTTTTTTTGCACTTAGTGTATTTATTTGAAACTATGTACGTGTCTTACTAAAACCTTCTAATATTTTGTTAGAATGTGACAGGCAGTATAGCAGGCACCTGTGTCCAGGGGAACAGAATGTCATTTCAAATGTATAGTGTTTCACTGCTTTCCCTGAAAGAGTAGACTGTACACTTTGTGGTGGTGTTTTTTTTTTTTTTGTCCTGTGGGTATTTCCTCTAGAATATGTTCTTTTATTTTACCTATGCAACAAGGTGGATCTTTTTGGGGGGGAGCTCTTGAGAAATTTTGTGATATCATTTTTGAAAATTTTATGGTAATGAGTTGCATTTATAATACACACAAGGTTGGAACAAGAATCTAATGGAGCAAAATGTGAATGATAGCAACAATCATAAATTGTTTAATGAACCCTTGATCAATTTTAAGCTCTAACAACTTCCCATAGTGATGTTAATTGTATCACTCTCTAGAAATGTACTGATACATCTCCCCTCAATAACATTCAGGCAACAAAAGACGTATCAATACCTCTCCAGTTAATGATGTATTTGAAAGCTGACATCCTCTTGCTCTAATGAGACCACTAGTAGAAATAGGGATGTGTTTAGTGGGGATGCTAAACTCTGAGCTCCACCATGGAGATGCCGCATCTTATTCATGGAGGAACCCTTGGACCTGAATGCAGAGCATGGCCAATGGAAATATTGTTATTCATAATTTAAATTTTTCATTCATACATTTATGAACTAATTATAATCAATGTCACCAGAGATTAATTATGTATTAATTATGCCATGAATTGAGAAAAGGGGGAGAAAAAGGAAAGAAGGATTTGAGGAGCAGATGAAATCAGGACAATTAATTATTAAATTTAAACATACTTTTTATTACTAAAAAAATCTCTAAGCATTAAACAAAAGTTAAAAGCATTGTTATATAATTGTTTAAAGCTAGCTTCTCTTCACTGACTTTAGTGGATTATAATTATATTTCATAATTCCCATTACTCAACATTTTAGTAACTTTTTAAGCAAACCAAAACATTGATTTAGGCTCAGAAAAAATTCTTATCATTCCCATTCACTCAGAACTCTCTATTAAGCACAATTGGATAATAATGTAGTGTGACCACTGCTGATCTCTTAGCTCCCTTTCCCTCCACATCAAGACAGTTCTGATGATTACAAATGTGTTCATTTGAAATCAGGAATGCTATAGAAATGCTAAAACTAACAGTTTTAAAGTTTACACATCATTAATGTGACTTAAATTGATTTACTGAGTCAAATATTGCAATTATCCTCAGCTAAATCCCTCAGTGGGGGATTTTAAAAAGATGTAAACTAAAGTGCTAATTTAGAACTGGAATCAATATGGGTAATCATTTTCTTTTTCTTCCCTCCTTTCTATCATCCCTCCCTCTGACCCTTCTTTCCTTCCTCCCTCCCTGCCTCCCGCCCTCCTTCCTTCCTTCTTTACTTTTTTCTTTATTTCTGCTGAACTAGACCAAGCAGTACTTTCACTCATAGATTTCTCTGACTTCAACATTTGAGGAAATGAAAACAATATTTCTGGCTGCTGTTCTTAACACAGGGGCTGGGTGTATAATGACAAACATTTCTAATGAAAAACATCCTATGTGAAGTGTTTATTAAATTACCTGTAAGCTTTAAATCTTAATTTATATGTATAAAGTTTGAACAATACAAGGAAAAATCAAAGGAATTTGATTATAAAGAGATACTTCAATTTATGAAAACTCCTAGAAACCAGTCAGAGATGTTTGTGTTAAAGTTTGTATTATTTAATACTGTATTACCTGAGTGAATTTAATGCATCAGTAATTTAGATACCTGGATTGTTCTAAGATTGTGTATTTGGGGAGTTCTCAATATATATCAAAGCACCCTGCAGTGTCCTTTGCTTAAGGAGTTCAGCCTGTGTCTATAAACCTTTGCACGGTTTTCTTGGCTCATCACAGGGGTCTGAAACAAGTAAGCAGATTGGCATGTTTTGAAATGAAAAGGAAGAAAAACCCATTCTGTCATAATGACAATTCTATAATAACTTTTGCAGAACAATGTTACTGATCAACACTGGCTATAGAGATGACGATCTGGGGTGTGTGTATGTGTGTGTGTGTGTGTGTGTGTGTGTAAATGCTTTACATTTGCAAGGACACTTAAAACCTGTGCCAGGTGGTACAGTTGGTAAAGAACCCATCTGCCAATATGAGATGCATAAGAGACGTGGGTTTGATCCCTGGGTTCAGAAGATCCTCTGGAGGAGAAAATGGCATCCCACTCCAATATTCTTGCCTGGAAAATCCCATGGACAGAGGAGCCTGGTGGGCTACAGTCCATGGGGTCGAAAAGAGTTGAACATGACTGAGCACACACACTTTCACTTTTCACTTTCATGCATTGGAGAAGGAAATGGCAACCCACTCCAGTGTTCTTGCCTGGAGAATCCCAGGGGCGGGGGAGCCTGGTGGGCTGCCGTCTATGGGGTCACACAGAGTCGGACACGACTGAAGCGACTTAGCAGCAGCAGCAGAGCACACACACACTTAAAAGCTGAGCAGTAGTGACCTGCAAAAATAGAAATATAGAAATATTGAGACCAATGTGTAAAGCAATGCTTCTCCCTCCATTGCTGATTCTGGAGCCGCCTGGGAATGCAGACCTTCTAACACAGAATGAGGCACTGGTAGGGCTCACATCTACAGAGATTCTGTACGAAGAGTCAGGGAGTTCCTATCCATTGTGTGCTATCTCAATGGTTTTCTTTGTGTGTGTTCTTTTTTTTTTTTAAGTATTTATTTATTATGGCTGCATCAGGTCTTGGTGGTGCCGTACGGGCTAGTTGCCCTGCGGCATGTGGAATCTTAGTTACCTGACCAGGGGTCAAACCCATGTCCCCTGCATTGGATGGTGGATTCTTAACCACTGTATCACCAGGCAGTCCTGTGTTTGACCTTTTTAAAGTTTAAAACAGTAGAATGCTCTTTACCCTCTCAAATCTTACTTATAACCCTGACATGAAAGCAGGAAAAAACCTATCAGCTGTCTTTGAAGTAGTGGTAAGAGCCTTAAGCTCTGTCCTGTCCAAGGCTCCCTCTAAATCAGTTCCTTTATGAACTCTTCCAGAGGATGAGGAATCTGCTTATGATTCATTCATTTAGATTAAGACTCTGAAGGCCTTAGCTACAGTGTAGACAGGAAGGCTTTCACATTCTGCCATTACTAATCAGACATTCCTCACTTTATTCTCTAATGTTAGCCAGTAACTTGGGGAGCCCAGAGTGTCTGGAAGAGAAGCAATGAGCTCTAATTTGCAGAGAGATTGAGGAGAAGAGTAAAATCTCTTAGGCAGTGTCACAGAGAACATGAAAATGTTAACCCAGTAAGTGGAACTGAGAATTTGAGAAACAGTACACTGGTTGTCTGGTAGGGGAGAAAAATACCCCACAACACAACAAAACAGAAAACAAAGGCCTAAGAGAGGCAGATACTGTGGAAAGAGAAAGATTATGAAGTAAGCTTGCCAACCTGGTACATGTGTGTGTGTTCCATTTGGTAAGTGTGCGTGTGTTAAGTCGCTCAGTCGTGTCCAACTCTTTGCAACCCCATGGACTGTAGCCCGCCAGGCTCCTCTGTCCATGGAATTTTCCTGGCAAGAATACTGGATTAGGTAGCCATTAACTTCTCCAGGGGATCTTCCTGACCCAGGGATCGAACCTGGGTCTCCTGCACTGCAGGTGGAGTCATTACTGTTTGAGCCATAGGGACCCATTTGGTAAGAGCTTATGTCACCCAGACAATGGCCTGGGAGACCAACAGGGCGCTTCAGAAAGGAAGTGGACTGGACCCAAGCTTCCCGATGCAGATCTTGGCTTTCAGGGCACCTCTACTTTGCAGGTCCACTGGGGATGTTCTGGAGCTCAGTTATATAACTGGTGTGTGAATCCTTTCTTGAGTTAGCTATCTTTAAGGACAGTTTAGAAGCAGAGAGGCAGGAATGCCTTCTGTCTTAAATTTGCCCCAATCTCTGCTGGATCCTCAAATTCTTTCCTTAGCTTACCACACGTGTTAGATGAAAGTCTTGATAAGTGACTTTTATTTATTGATGGTGATGGTGGAAAGGGATGATAAATATGTAAAGAAAGTCAGGGAAGCAACGCTGCAATGAATCAACATTGGATTTTGCCTAGAATTTATGTATAAATAAAAAAGAGCAGCAAAGAAATTGAAAGTTAGAGTGAGCCAGTCTCCCTTATAACACCTGCTTATTTGACACTTCTGTGATGTTGACACAGTACTTTCTAGGTGCATCCATTTCTCAGATTGTATTTACCGTGAGTGCTTCTGTATGTGATGCCGTCAGTGCAGTGTTTGTACGCAATTGCACAGGTCATTTGTGTTCTGTGGGCTGAGTTTATGACACAAAGATATTTTCCAACATTATGCTCCAATCCTTTCTTTAAATAATTTTTCTGTTTCTCTCCTGGAACTCCAAAAACACATCTATTAGACTATTTGATTTTGTCCTGCTGGTCCCTACAGTTCTGTTCCTTTTTCCCTAATTTTTTTCTCATTTTCAGATAAAGTAATTTCTATTTACCACTCCTTTCTTTCTCTGTTGTTTTCATTATGATGTTAAGCCAGCCAGTGAAATTTTATTTCAATTATTATATTTTTCAGTTTTAGAATTTCAAAAAATTTCTAGTTTCTATTTCTATGCTGAGAATTTCTATATTTTAATTTATTGTGAGTATATTTTTCTGTACATCATTGTGTACAGTTAAAACAGATATTCTTAAATTCCTCCCTCATAATTACAGTACCTTAGTTCAGGTTTGGTCTCCACTGATTATCTCTTCTATTCAGAATGGGTAGCATTAATCTGTTTGTTTTTAATTTTGAACTGTATCCTGGGCATTGGGAATGAAGTATTATAGAGATTCTGGGTTTTGTTATATTCTACCAAAGAAGAGAGATATTTCATGTTAATGGATAGAAAAACTCAATATTGTCAAGAATTCAGTCCTTCCCAAGTTGATGTATATATTAAATGTAATCACAATAAAAATCCCTACAAATTATTAATGGATATTGAAAAATGCATTATAAAGTATATATGGAGGGGCAAAAGACCCAGAACAACCAATACAATGTTGAAGAAATAGAACAAAATTGTTCTGGCACCAACATTACCTGTCTTCAAGACTTACTGTAAAGTTACAGTAATCAAGAGAGTGTGGTATTGGTGAAAGAATAGACAAATCAATGGAAGAGAATAGAGAGCTCAAATAGACTCATTAAGTACAGTCAAGTAATCACTAACAAAAAAGCAAAGGCAATACAATGAAGCAAATATAATCTTTACAACAATTGGTGTTAGAACACTTGTACAACCACATACAAAAAATACATTTAGACACAGGCCTTATACCTATCACAAAAATTAATTGAAAATAAGAAACAGAGCTAAATATAAGATGCAAAACAAACTCTTAGAAGATAACATAGGAGAAAGCCAAGATAACTTTGTGCCTGGTGATGAATTTTTAGATAAAACACCAAAGGCACGGTACATGAAAGAAATAACTGATAAGCTAGACTTCATTAAAATTAAAAACTCTGCTTTGCAAAGAATACTATTAAGAGAATGAATATACAAGCCACAAAATGGCATAAAATATTTCAAAAGGAATAGCTGATAGAATTCTTATAACTTAACAATAAGAAAATAAGAAACTTGATTTTACAATGGGCCAAGGACCTTAATGGACATTTCTCCAAAGAAGATATAAAAATTGAAGCATAAAAAATGTTTTACATCTTATGTCATTAGGGAAACAAAATTTAAAACAAGGAGATAGCACCTTATACCTATTAGAAAGGCCAACACCAGAACGCTGAGATAATCAAATGCTGGCAAGGATGTGGAACAAAAGGAACTCTCACTGTTTGCTGGCGGGAATGCAAAATGGTATAGCCACTTTCGAAGACACTTTGGCAGTTTCTTAAAAAAAAAAACCCTAAACATACTTTTACCATGTGATCCAATAATTATGTTATTTACCCAAAAGAGTGAAACTTATGTCAACACAAAAATTTGCACACTTTCTACCTGTTCATTGGAAAGTTATTGATGTACTTTTTTGTATTAAGCTTGAACCCTACGAACTTGCTATAACTTTCTAGTTCTCTGAGTTTTTAAAAAATTATTTTGGATTTTCTACATAGATGATCATATCATCTGTGAACAAAACCAGTTCTATTTCTTCCTTCTTAATATGTATACATTTTATTTCCTTTTCTTGCCAAATTAACTAGAACTTCCAGAACAATGTTGAAAAGAAGTGGTGACAGGGAAATTCCTTGAGTGGTACTTGATCTTGATGGGAAAAACTTCCAATATTTCATCATTAAGTATGATGGTATCAGTAGTTTTTTGTAGCTATTCTTTATCAAGTTGAAGTTGTTCTCTATTCCTAGTTAACTAAGAGGGTTTTTTTTTTTTTTTTAATTAGGAATGGTGTTGGATTTTGTCAGATGCTTTTTCTGCATCTATTGATATGAACTTGTGATTTTTCTTCTTTAGCCTGTGATTGTTGATTGTTGAGGAGAAGGCAATGGCCCCCCACTCCAGTACTCTTGCCTGGAAAATCCCATGGGCTGAGGAGCCAGGTGGGCTGTAGTCCATGGGGTCGCGAAGAGTCGGACATGACTGAGCGACTCCACTTTCACTTTTCACTTTCATGCATTGGGGAAGGAAATGGCAACCCACTCCAGTGTTCTTGCCTGGAGAATCCCAGGGACGGCAGAGCCTGGTAGTCTGCCATCTGTGGGGTCGCACAGAGTTGGACATGACTGAAGTGACTTAGCAGTTGATTGTTGATGTGATTGTTGTTGTTCAGTCGCGCAGTCATGTCCAGCTCTTTGAAGTCCCATGGACTGTAGCACACCAGGCCTCTGTGTCCCTCACCATCTCCCAAAGTTTGCCCAAATTCATGTCCATTGCATTGGTGATGTCATCCAGCCATCTCATCCTCTGACGCTCTCTTCTCCTTCTGCCATCAATCTTTCCCAGCATCAGGGACTTTTCCAGTGAGTCAGTTGTTATGATGGACAATATTAAATGGTTTTTGAAGGTTGAAAAAGCCTTACATACCCAGAATAAATTTGACTTGAACATGGAGTTCAATACATTTTTTATGCACTGCTGGATTCAATTTGCTAACACTTTGTTGGAAATTTTTACATCTATATTCATGAAGATATTGGTGTGTAGTTTTCTTTTCCTATAATGTGTTTGGCTGATTTTGGTATTAGGATCATAGAATGAGTTAGGAAGTATTCATTCTGCTTTGAGCTTCTAAAGGAGACTATAGAGAATTTATATTATTACAATTTCTTCCTTGACTGTTAGAGTTCACCAGGGAGCCCACCTGCACTTAGTGTTTTCTGTTTTGAATGACTATTAATTACTGATTCAATTTTTAAAGTGGATATAGGTCTATTCATACTATTTCTTCTGTTTGAAGAAAGAGTACAGATTTTAGCAAATTGTGTCTTTGAAGGAATAGGCCCATTTTATCTAGGTTATCCAGTTTGTGGGCATAGAGCTCTTTATGAAAGAAAGGGCAAGTGTTAAGTTGCTCAGTCATGTCTGACTCTTTGCAATGCCATGGGCTGTAGCCCACCAAACTCTTCTGTCCATAGAATTCTCCAGGCAAGAATATTGGAGTGGGTTGCCATTTTCTTCTCCAGAGAATCTTCCTGACCCAGCGACTGAACCCGTGTCTCCTTCATTGCAGGTGGATTCTTTACCATCTGAGCCACCAGGGAAGCCCCAGAGTTTTCATAATGATCATTTATTATCCTTTTAATGTCCATAGGATAGTTATGTCCAGTAGTTATGGGCGCTATTTCATTTCTGATATTAGTTGTTTGTATTTTCTCTTTTTTTCTTAGTTAACCTTAGCTACCTAAAGGCTTATTGGTTTTATTGATCTTTACAAAGGACATTCTTTTGGTTTTATTGATTTTTCTCTATTGATTACCTGTTTTTAATTTCATTGATTTCTTTTCTTTTTCTGCTTACTTTGGATTTCATTTGCTCTTCCTTCTTTAATTTCCTAAGATGAAAACTTTGATGACTACTTTTGGTCTTTCTTCTTTTCTAATACACATACCATGCCATAAATTTCCCTCTAAATACTGTTTTCACTGCACCTCAGAGATATTTATAATTTTTTTCTTTTTCATTTAGTTTAAAATATTATTAAGTTTCTCTTGAGATTTCCTCTTTGGCCCATGTGTTATTTAGAAGTATGTTGTTTAATCTCAACATACTGTGGGATTTTCCAGTTATTATTCTGTTATTTCTAGTGTAATCTCATGGTGGTCTGAGATAAGACATTTATGATTTCTGTTCTTTTAAATTTGTTGATGTGTATTATGTGAGCCAGAATGTGGTCTGGCTTCAAGAATGTTCTATGTGAGCTTAAGAGACATATGTATTCTGCTGCTTTTGGACAAAGTGTATAGATGTCAGTTATATACAGTTGATTGATGGTATTGTTGAGTTCAACTATGACCTCATTGATTTTCTGCTAGCTGAATCTGTATACTTCTGAGAGAGGAGTGAAAAGTTCTTCAGCTATAATAGCTGATTCCTCTATTTTTCTTGGCAGTTCTACTAATTTTTGCTTCACATAGTTTGCTCTATTGTTAGATGCATACATGTTAAGGATTGCAGTATCTCCTTAGTGGGTTGACTCCTTTATTATTATTCTGTTCCCTTTGTCTCTGATAATTTTTCTTGCTTCGAAGTCTATTCTGTCTGAAATTTAATAGAACTACTCCTGCTTCTTTTGACAAGTGGTGGCATGTATATTTTCCTCTATCCATTTATTTTAATCTATATATATCTTTGTGTTTTCAGCACATCTTTATGTTTAATATTTCTTGTAGAGTGTATAATAGTTCTTATTTTTGATCTACTCTAACAGTCTTTCTCTTTCAGTACACATTTAGATCATTGACTTTCCTATCTTTGTGTTCCACTTGATTTCAGCATTTCATGGTTTTAACTAAGAATTTTATTATTTCACATTCTTTTTTCTTAGTGTATTGATTATACTCCTTTATATTTTTTAAATTGCTTACCTGCAGTTTGCAATATGCATTTAAACCTAATGTAAGTCTACTTTCAAATAACTCTATACTGCTTCATGTAATATATATGCAACACATATATAATATAATATATATAATATGTATACCGCTTCATATACATAGGTAGTGTATCTTATACCAAAAAATTCTCTTGGCAAAACTCTGTTAGCCTTTGCCCTGTTTCATTTTGTACTCCAATGCCAAACATGCCTGCTACTCCAGGTATCTCTTGACTTCCTACTTTTGCATTCCAGTCCCCTAGCATAAGAACATCTTTTTGGGGTGTTAAGGTAAGGTCTTGTAGGTCTTCATAGAATCATTCAAATTCAGCTTCTTTGGCATTAGTGGTTGGGGCATATACTTGGATTACTGTGATATTGAATGGTTTGCCTTGGAAACGAACAGAGATCATTCTGTCATTTTTGAGATTGTACCCAAGTACTGCACTTTGGACTCTTGTTGCCTATGAGGGCTACTCCATTTTCTCTAAGGCCTTCTTGCTTACAGTAGTAGATAATAATGGTCATCTGAATCAAATTTGCCCATTTCTGTCCTCTGTAGTTCGTTAGTTCCTAAAATGTCAGTGTTCACTCGTGCCATCTCCTGTTTGATCACATCCAATTTACCTTCATTCATGGATCTAACATTCCAGGTTCCTATGCAATATTGTACTTTCTAGCATCACTTTACTTTCACCACCAGACACATCCACAACTGGGTGTTGTTTCAGCTTCGGCTCAGCCTCTTCATTCTTTCTGGAGCTATTTCTCTGCTTTTCTCCAGTAGCATATTGGACACCTACTGACCTGGAGGCTCATGTTCCACTGCCATTATAACAACAGTGCCTGGTTATATTTTCTTGAGAGCTGAACATTGGGTAATGGGTAAAATAAATTGCTACAAATAGGTCTTTAGTAATGTGATAGTAAGGTGTTGGGGAGAGGGGAGTGTTATATAGTTATGATTAAGTCTTAGTGTTTTAGTGAGGCTACCCTTCAGACAGAATTTTACAAGTGTGTCTCAGTTTTTTCTCCCCACCCCCTAGAAATGTAGGGCAAGATGGCTAGAGTGGATTGGGGTTGGGTATTTCCCTTCATGTAACTCAGTTGGGCTCTGATACAGAGTTAGACCTTAGTTAACTAGTTTTCCTTGAGGACAGGCCCTGTGAAGAACAGAGTACTCTGACAGATTTCAATAATTTTTTTTTTCTCTCTCTTCCTACGAGAAGCATGAGGGGAAGAGGACTTTTCTCCCACATTTACTGTGAAACCTGGGAGAACTCCTGGGATTAAGTCTCAAAATACTGTGGGGGTTTCCATATGACTGGGTTCCCCTGGAGACTTTAATTTTCAGAGTTGCATACACAGAACCTCCAGGAATTCAATTACAGCTCTGGTTTTTTCACCAGCACTGGTTTCTGAGGTGGTTTCCACTGTGAATCTCTTTTCTGGTAAGCCATGACCCCCTGTGCTTGCCTATCTGCCTC
This sequence comes from Budorcas taxicolor, assembly GCF_023091745.1. Taxonomy (NCBI): domain Eukaryota; kingdom Metazoa; phylum Chordata; class Mammalia; order Artiodactyla; family Bovidae; genus Budorcas; species Budorcas taxicolor. Next base: position 28,179,980 of record NC_068914.1, read on the forward strand.
TCCAGTCTTGAGGACAGTGGTTTGCCTATGTGCTCCCCCGTTTTGCAGGTCTAGGAAGAGTTGGTTTTTCAGTATGTTCACCTTTTGACTTGGTAGGACAAAGTAGTGCCTTCTAAGCTCCATAGATGAAGAACCCTTTTCTTTGCATTTCACTTTTAGATTTTTATTTGGCTATTTGCTTACATGTGGTTTTCCCTATGAATTATAGAATAAATTTATTTTCTTCAGAACATTCCAGGAACATGGATATCTTTAGTAAGTCATTTACAACCAGGAATAGGGACTGTCTCCCCATGTATTCAAGTCTATGTCTTTTATAATTAAAAAAACCATGAAATTTTGTGTATTATTTGTTAATTCCTAGATTTTATAGTATTATTTACAGTACTATGAATACCCTCCTCAATTTATATTTCATCTTATTGTTTATTAGACAAATGTTATTATGTTATTTTTTAATGGGGTATGAATTACATATAATAAGTTGCATAATCTTAAGATTACAGTTTGAATTTTTATTTTGCATATAGCCAGGTCAACATATGAAATCTTTCATAGGATTCCAAAGAGACAAATGAGCATTAAGAAAATTGACATTATAATCAAAGACACTTCTTCATATGCATTGGACCCACATCACAGCCATCGAGTCAGTGATGCCATCCAGACATCTCATCCTCGGTCGCCCCCTTCTCCTCCTGCCCCCAATCCCTCCCAGCATCAGAGTCTTTTCCAGTGAGTCAACTCTTCGGATGAGGTGGCCGAAGTGCTGGAGCTTCAGCTAATTTTTAGAGTATCCAAAAATTCATCAGTTTTGATATAGTTGTTTTTTTTGTAATTTACACACACTAGGTTTTTTTTTAATAGTACTTCAAATTTTTTTCATTTTTTACTTTGTATTTTTTTGTAACTGCTTTTACACTCCGTTTTACTTTCTTTGTTCTCCAAATGGGAAATGTGTTCTGTCCTTACCATTATTACTATTATTTAAATTTCTGTGGGTTAGCTCGATTGCCTTTTTCCACAGCTACTTGAAATTAACACTTAGCTCATTTGTTTCCAACCTTTCTTGCTTTCTGATACATGCATTTAAAGCTATGTTGTTGTTCAATAACTAAGTAGTGTCCCACTCTTTGCAACCCCATGGACTGCAGCACTCCAGGCTTCCCTGTCCCTCATTGTCTCCTAGAGTTTGCTCACACTCATGTTCATTGAGCCAGTGATGCCATCCAGCCCTCTTCTGCTCTGCCACTTCCTGTTCCTCTTGCCCTCCAAATTTGCCTCTAAATATTGTGTTAGTCCTAAATGTTGTTAATGCTGACATGCAGTGTTTAATTTTTCCTTTACAGTATCCCTTTACATTTCTAATTATTCTAAGGATTATGAAGTAACATATTGTTTTCTAGAATTTGATTTTTAGCAATATTTTTCTTGTTATTTTCTAGTTTATTACATTGTGAGCAGAAAACATCTGTAAGATGTTGATTCTTTAGATATTTTTTTACCCTTAATTTGCAGAAGAAACATAAGTGCCAATGTTCCATATGCCCTCATAGAGGATAGTATTCTCACTCTTGTGTGTAAATTTTTCTGCATAGCTAACAACTCAAGCATATGAATTGTATTATATAATCGAATCAAGAAAATATTAAGAAATCTGTACATTAACTTATTCTTTATCTGCTTATTAATTTTAAAAGAGGTGTGCTAAAATCTTCATTTTCTGCCAATTGTCACTTTATATAATTTGAAGCTAATTTAGGAGTATATTCTTTACTGTTTTCACTAACATCAAAGATATATACTGCATTGTGATAAGTTTTGATGACTTTATTTGGACTGAATTTAAGATAGCTATCACAATTTCTGGTCCATACATTTTTGTGTGACTTTTAAATTATTTGATTTTAGATTCTTTTTGATTCTTTTTCCTTTAAATGTGTCTCTTATAGAAGATATGTTGATTTTTTTTTTCAAATTGAGACTCTGACTCAAATTGATGAGTTTGTTTACTGGTGTTACATTAGGATTTCTTTTCATATTATTATTTTATAACTTGTATTGGTTTACTTTTTTTTTTTCTTATTTTCCAGTGGATAGATCAGGTTTTCTTTTACTGGCATAAAATTTAAGTTATGCATTAAAAAAATTATTTAGTAACTTGGTTATCTGTTTCTATGGTGCTTGCCTTAACGTACAAATAATACTTATATTTATTTATTCCATCTCTTCATTCTTTCTGGGGTAATTTCTCCATTCTTCTGCAGTAGCATATTGGGCAGAGCCAAAGCAAAAACAGCAATCAGTTGTAGATATGACTGGTAATGGAAGTAAAGTCTGATGCTGTAAAGAACAGTATTGCATAGGAACCTGGAATGTTATGTCCATGAATCAAGGTAATTTGGAAGTGGTCAAACAGGAGATGGCAAGAATGAACATCAACATTTTAGGAATCAGTGAACTAAAATGGACAGGAATGGGTGAATTTAACTCATGACCAGTATATATCTACTATTGTGGGCAAGAATCCCTTAGAAGAAATGGAATAGCCCTCATAGCCAACAAAAGAATCTGAAATGCAGTACTTGGGTGCAATCTTGAAAAGGACAGAATGATTTCTATTCATTTCCAGGGCAAACCATTCAATATCACTGTAATCCAAGTCTATGCCCCAACTAGTAATGCTGAAGAAGCTAAAGTTGAACGGTTCTGTGAAGACCTATAAGACCTTATAGAGCTAACACCCAAAAAAGGTGTCCTTTTCGTTATAGTGGACTGGAATGCAAGAGTAGGAAGTCAAGATTTGCCTGGAGTAACAGGCAAATTTGGCCTTGGAGTACAGAATGAAGCAGGTTAAAGGCTAACAGAGTTTTGCCAAGGGTCATAGCAACACCTTCTTCCAACAGCACAAGAGAAGACTCTACACATGGACATCACCAGATGGTCAACATCGAAATCAGATTGATTATATTCTTTGCAACCAAAGATGGTGAAGCTCTATACAGTCAGCAAAGCAAGACTGGGAGCTAACTGTGGCTCAGGTCATGAACTCGTTATTGCCAAATTCAGACTTAAATTGAAGAGAATAGGGAAAACCACTAGACCATTGAGGTATGAAATAAATTGATTCCCTTACAGTTATACAGTGGAAGTGACAAATAGATTCAAGGGATTAGATCTGATACACAGAATGCCTGAAGAACTGTGGACGGAGGTTTGAAATTGTATAGGAGGCAGTGAAGAGGAAATGCGAAAGGCAAATGGTTTTCTGAGGAGGCCTTACAAATAGCTGAGAAAACAGAAGCTAAAGGCAAAGGAGAAAAGGAAAGATATACCCATTTGAATGCAGAGTTCCAGAGATTAGCAAGGAGAGATAAGAAAGCCTTCCTCAATCATCAGTGCAAAGAAGTAGATGAAAATAATAGAATGGGAAACACTAGAGATCTCCTGAAGAAAATTAGAGATACCAGGGAATAGTTCATGCACAGATGGGCACAATAAAGGACAGAAATGGTAGGGATGAACAGAAGCAGAAGATATTAAGAAGAGGTGGCAAGAATACACAGAAGAACTATACAAAAAAGTTCATCATGACCCAGATAACCATGATGGTGTGATCACACACATAGAGCCAGACATCCTGGAATGTGAAGTCTAGTGAGCCTTAGGAATCATCACTACGAACAAAGCTAGTAGAGGTGATGGAATTCCAGTTGCTGCTGCTAAGTCACTTCAGCTGTGTCCAACTCTGTGCAACCCCATAGACAGCAGCACACCAGGCTCCTCCATCCTTGGTATTCTCCAGGCAAAAGTACTGGAGTGGGTTGCCATTTCCTTCTCCAATGCATGCACGCATGCTAAGTTGCTTCAGTCGTGTCCGACTCTGTGTGACCCTATGGACAGCAGCCCACCAGGCTCCTCTGTCCACAGGATTCTCTAGGCAAGAATACTGGAGTGGGTTGCCATTTCCTTCTCCAGGAATTCCAGTTGAGCTACTTCAAATTCTAAAAGATGATGTTGTTAAAGTGTTCCACTCAATATGGCAGCAAACTTGGAATACTCAGCAGTGGCCACAGGACTAGACAATGTCAGTTTTCATTCCAACCCAAAGAAAGGCAATGCCAAAGAATGTTCAAACTACCACATAGTTTCACTAATCTCATATGCTAGCAAAGTGATGCTCAACATTCTCCAAGCCAGGCTTCAACAGTATGTGAACCGTGAACTTCCAGTTGTTCAAGCTGGATTTAGAAATGGCAAAGGAACCAGAGATCAAATGGCCAACGTCTGTTGAATCATTGGAAAAGCAGAGGAGTTTCAGAAAAACATCTGTTTTTGCTTTATTGACTATGCCAAATCATTTGACTGTGTGGATCACAGCAGACTGTTGAAAATTCTTAAAGAGATGGGAATACCGGACCACCTTACCTGCCTCTTGAGAAATCTGTATGCAGGTCAAGAAGCAACAGTTAGAATTGGACATGGAATAACAGACTAGTTCCAGATTGGGAAAGGAGTATGTCAAGGCTGTATATTGTTACCCTGCTTATTTAACATATATGCAGAGTACATCATGAGAAACGCTGGGCTGGAAGAAGCACAAGCTGGAATCAAGATTGCCAGGAGAAATCTCAATAACTTCAGATATGCAGATGACACCACCCTTATGGCAGAAAGTGAAGAAGAACTAAAAAGCCTCTTGATGAAAGTGAAAGAGGAGAGTGAAAAAGTAGGCTTAAAACTCAGCATTCAAAAAACTATAATCCAAAAATCTACAAGCAATAAATGCTGGAGAGGGTGTGGAGAAAAGGGAACCCTCCTACACTGTTGGTGGGAATGCAAACTAGTACCACCACTATGGAAAACAGTGTGGAGATTCCTTAAAAAATTGCAAATAGAACTGCCATATGACCCAGCAATCCCACTGCTGGGCATACACACCAAGGAAACCAGAATTGAAAGAGACACGTGTACCCCAATGTTCATCGCAGCACTGTTTATAATAGCCAGGACATGGAAACAACCTAGATGTCCATCAGCAGATGAATGGATAAGAAAGCTGTGGTACATATACACAATGGAGTATTACTCAGCCATTAAAAAGAATACATTTGAATCAGTTCTGATGAGATGGATGAAACTGGAGCTGATTATACAGAGTGAAGTAAGCCAGAAAGAAAAACACCAATACAGTATACTAACACATGTATATGGAATTTAGAAAGATGGCAATGATGACCCTGTATGCAAGACAGCAAAAAAGACACAGATGTGTATAGCAGACTTTTGGACTCAGAGGGAGAGGGAGAGGGTGGGATGGTTTGGGAGAATGGCATTGAAACATGTATACTATCATGTAAGAATCGAATCACCAGTCTATGTCCGATGCAGGATACAGCATGCTTGGGGCTGGTGCACGGGGATGACCCAGAGGGATGTTGTGGGGAGGGAGGTGGGAGGGGGGTTCATGTTTGGGAACGCATGTACACCCGTGGTGGATTCATGTCAATGTATGGCAAAACCAATACAGTATTGCAAAGTAAAATAAAGTAAAAATAAAAATTAAAAAAAAAAAAACTATAATCATGGTATCTGGTCCCATTACTTCATTACAAATAGATTGGGAAACAATGGAAACAGTGAGAGACTTTATTTTGGGGGGGCTCCAAAATTACTGCAGATGGTGACTGAAGCCATGAAATTAAAAGATGCTTGCTCCCTGGAAGAAAAGTCCACCCTGGACAGAATATTTTACAGTACTCTGCCAGCAAAGGTCCATCTGGTCAAAGCTATGGCTTTTAAAGTTATGTGTGGATGTGAGAATTGGACTATAATGAAAGCTGAGCACTGAAGAATTGATGCTTTTGAACTGTGGTGATAGAGAAGACTCTTGAGAGTCCTTGGACATCAAGGAGATCAAACCAGTCCATCCTAAAGGAAATCAGTCCTGATATTCATTGGAAGGACTGATGCTGAAGCCGAAACTCCAATACTTTGGCCACCTGATGCGAAGAACTGACTCATTTGAAAAGACCCTGATGCTGGGAAAGATTGAACGCACGAGAAGAAGGGGATGACAGAAGATGAGATGGTTGGATGGCATCACTGACTCAATGGACATGAGTCTGAACCAGCTCTGGGAGTTGGTGATGGACAGGGATGCCTGGCATGTTGCAGTCCATGGGTTTGCAAAGAGTCAGACACAACTGAGCCACTAAACTGTACTCATTTATCCCTAGTGATTTTTTAAAAATATTTTTTATTATATAAAATTTCTATCAAGTTAAAAACAGAGAAAATAATAAAACCAGTATACCACCAACCTCCTTCTTGTACTAGCAACACACTGTCATTATTTCATCTCTATCATCCTCATGCCCCCGACCCTGCAACCCCCAAAGTTATTTTGATGCAAGTTCAAGATGTCATGTTATTTTACCCATGAAATTTTAGAATATATTTCTTAAAAATAAGAACTCAAAATCTTAACCATGATTCTATTATCAAAAGCTAAAATAATACATAATTATTTTATATAATCAGATATTCAAGAGTTCACTTTTTCCTAGTTGTCTATAATTTTTTTATGACAATATGTTTGAATCAGAATCTAAATCATGTGCTCACATTTGACTGGTTATAAGTCTCACATTTTTAGCCATGCTCCTCCAAGTTGTAGCAAGTTCAGTATCAGAAGGAAGTTAGGTAGGAAAGCAGAATCTTAGGCTCCACAGGAGACCAACCAAATCTGAATCTGCATTTTAATAGGAACTCCAGTTGTGAAAACTGCATATTAAAATATATCAGCAGTATCAGTCCCTCCTGTTTCTCTCCCTCATTTCTTAATTGCAGTAACTAAGTCCTCTGGCCCATAGACTTTAGATTTTGATGGTTACTCCCTGTGGTATTCTTAATATGTTTTTCTCAACCTCCTGTTTTATATAAATTGATAGAGCTGGAGTTTGGATTATATTCAAGTACAATTATAAAAAAAGAATTTGTAAATGATAGTATGTACTTTCATTTGGAGATACACAGTGTCTAATAATGTCTGTTTGTAAAGCCTGTTAACTGAGATACTGATCATGTGGGGAAAATAGAATATTTATTCTTTCACTTAAACCAGTTTTCAGAATGAAATTTATCAATAGCATCTGCTTAAAAGGACCAATGAAATTTATATTTTGTATTGTTTTGTTTGCTTTTATTTCTTTCATTCATTTGCTCATTCATTTTGTAATCATAAACTCATGGATTTAACCACATTTTGTGTATTTCAACCCATTTCTATTACTATCCTTATAGATGCTCAAATATTCCCACTTTAGACCAGGTTGGCTTCTCAATCCTTTTGGTTTAAACATAGTAGGCTTTTGTAACTTCTCTGCTTCTTGGTATGATAAGCTTTCTGATGTGTTAATCTCATAAACTTTCCTAACCCAAACCATTAGCCATTTCTACAATGAATCTGGGGCCTTTTGGTATGAAATGGTTTCAGGACTACAAGCTGAGTACTGTTATTGATTTGTCACTTGGTTGGATCTGACTCATCCTGTTAGTTGCTCAGTCATGTATGACTCTTTGTGACCCCACAACTGTAGCCTGCTAGTCTCCATCTGTCCATGGGATTTCCTAGGCAAGAATACTGGAGTGGGTTGCCATTGCCTCCTCCAGGGGATCTTCCTGACCCAGGGATTGAACCTGCATTGAACCTGCGTTGCAGGTGTATTCCTCACTGCTGAGCCACCAGGGGAGAGTATTAGTGAGGCTTACATATACAATCATTGTTGTCTCACATAGTGAATCACTGTAAATACATGAAAGATGCACACATCTTTTAAGAGTGTTAAGCCCAAAAACATTGCAAACTTGGACCAAAAGTGATAGCGAGAGGATGATGTGAAAGAAAGCTGAAAATTCTCAAAGTTCCACAAAGCCGGAAACAGGGCAATAAAATTACTCATTTGCAAACATGAGCACATGTGCACCCCTTCATGAAGAAGGAAGGACAACCTTAGGGAAGAGCTGTAAGTTTGGAGGGTGGAGCCGTGGGCAACAGAGGATTATTTCCAGGACTTCAAAACTAAAGGAGTATGCCCAGTTGGATTTCAAAATTGCTTGGGACCAATGACGCCCTTCCTTTCTTTAATTTTCTCCCCTTTTAAATAGGACTATCTATGACTATTACCTAATACCTGTCAACACTACTGTATTTTGGGAGAGAATAACTTGTTCCTGAGTTTCACAGACTCACAAAGCGAGAGGGATTTTGCCACAAAATTCCTAGTACCTCACCCATGCCTAATTTAGATGAGATATTTAACTTGAACTGATGAGACTTTTTTGCTTGGGATTTTTTCAGGCAAGAATATTGGAGTGAGTTGCCATTTCCTTCTCCAGGGGATCTTCCCTTCCCAGGGATCCAACCTAGGTCTCCCACCTGCACTGCAGGCAGACTCTCTACCAGGGAAGCCCAAAGAGACTTTAGATGTGATTTTGGATTTAGGTTGCTGCTGTAATGGGTTGAGATTTTTGGTAATTCTGGGATTGGAGTAAATGTAGTTTTGTATATGGGAGGGATATCAGTCTTTAGGCGATAGAGGGAATATTAGCATTGGCTGAATAATGGATTGCCAAAAATATGTTCATACCCTATTCCCAGAACCTGTAACTATATTCTCTTATGTACTAAGAGGAACTTTGCAGATGTGATCAAGGATCTTGCTGCTGCTGCTACTAAGTCACTTCAGTCGTGTCTGACTCTGGGTGACCCCATAGATGGCAGTCCATCAGGCTTCCCCTTCCCTGGAAATCTTCAGGCAAGAATACTGGAGTGGGTTGACATTTCCTTGAAAGTGAAGTCGCTCAGTCGAGTCCGACTCTTAGCGACTCCGTGGACTGCAGCCTACCAGGTTCCTCCTTCCATAGGATTTTCCAGGCAAGAGTACTGGAGTGGGTTGCCATTGCCTTCTCCTAAGGATCTTGAGATGAAGATATCCTAAATTATGCAGTTAGATTCAATGTAATCATAAAGTCTTTATAAGAGGAGGCAAGATGTTCAGAATCAGTTGTAGGAGTTGTGATCATGAAAGTTAAAGGTTGGAATGATGTGAAAAAAGTACCTCCAAACCTAGTATTCAGTTAAGTTCAGTAGCTCAGGTGTGTCTGAGTCTTTGCGACCCCATTGACTGCAGCACACTAGGCTTCCCTGTCAATCACCAACACCTGTCTTACTCAAACTAATGTTAATCAAGTTGGTGATGCCATCCAACCATCTCATCCTCTGTCATCCCCTTCTCCTCCTCCCTTCAGTCTTTCCAAGCACTGGGGTCTTTTCCAGTGAGTCAGTTCTTCATATCAGGTGGCCAAAGTATTAGAGCTTCAGCTTCAACATCACTCCTTTCAATGAATATTTGGGATTGATTTCCTTTAGGATGGACTGGTTGGATCTCCTTGCAGTCCAAGGGACTCTCAAGAGTCTTCTCTAACCCCACAGTTCAAAAGCATCAATTCTTCAGTACTCAGCTTTCTTTATAGTCCAGCTCTCACATTTATACATGACTACTGGAAAAACCATAGCTTTTACTAGCTGGTCCTTGGTTGGCAAAGTAATATCTCAACTTTTTAATATGCTGTTTATGTTGGCCATAGCTTTTCTTCCAAGGAGCAAGTGTCTTTTAATTTCAAGGCTTCAGTCACCATCTACAGTGATTTTGGAGCCCCTCAAAATAAAGTCTGTCACTGTTTCCATTGTTTCCCCATGAAGTGATGGGACCAAATGCTATGATCTTAGTTTTCTGAATGTTGAGTTTTAAGCCAACTTTCTCACTCTCCTCTTTCACCTTCATCAAGAGGCTCTTTAGTTCTTCACTTTCTGCCATAAGGGTGGTGTCATCTGCATATCTGAGGTTATTGATATTTCTTCTGGCAATCTTGCCTCCCCCTTGTGCTTCATCCAGTCCAACATTTTCATGATGTACTCTGCATATAGGTTAAATAAGCAGGGTGACAATATACAGCCTTGATATACTCCTTTCTCAGTTTAGAACCAGCCTGTTGTTGGCTATTTGATCTCTGGTTCCTCTCCCTTTTCTAAATCCAGCTTGAACATCTGGAAGTTCACAGTTCACGTGCTGTTGAAGCCTGGCATGTAGAATTTTGAGCATTACTTTGCTAGTGTGTGAGATGAGTGCAATTGTGCATTAGTATGAGCATTCTTTGGGATTGGAATGAAAACTGACCTTTTGCAGTCCTGTGGCCACTGCTGAGTTTTCCAAATTTGCTGGCATATTGAGTGCAGTACTTTCATAGCATCATCTTTGAGTATTTGTAAATAGCTCAATTGGAATTCCATCACCTCCAGTAGCCTTGTTTGTAGTGATACTCCTGAAGGCCCACTTGACTTCGCATTCCAGGATGTCTGGCTCTAGGTGAGTGATCACACCATTGTGGTTATCTGGGTCATGGAGTTTTGCAGGCAGCCTCTAAAAATAGTTGGAAACAAGGAAATGGTTCCTTTCCTAGAGCCTCTGGAAGGAACCACTCTGACCCACTCTGACCACTCTGACAAATAAGAATTTGGCTTAGGATTCTGGACTTCTGACTTCTAGAAATATAAGAGAATAAACCTGTGTTATTTTAAGTTACTAAGTTTGTGGTAAATTTGTTACAGCAACAATAGGGATACATTGTTGATACTTACTGTTTCTAGGAGTTTTCGTGGTTAAAGCAGAGAAAGATATGTATTTTTATAATATAAAATACATATTCTGAACTACTGGATATGATTTACCATTATCAAATTTCCATCAGTATCTATTTTCTCACATGCTGAAAATCTCAGTTCTCAGTGACAAAAAAATAATTACTCATTTACTCTGTCTTATATTACAAATACACCAGTTTTAGAATGATAATACCACTGCTACCACCAAAAATATGATTACCAAAAATGGTTTATTTGTAGATTATTTCCCACTGAGAGTGTAAAATGAAATTACTATGCCTTAAAGTCATTTGAAATAGCTCTTCTCTGTATGGTTATGCCACCAATTGGAGACTGAGTTAGCTTCCTTTGCTTCATTTTTAGATTTTTAATGATTTCTTTTTGTTTGAATCTTATTTTATAATCATGTAAGATATTTTTATGGCTCCAACACTAAATCTACAAATCAAAGAAGTTTGGCTTCTATCCCTGTTTTTCCACTATTCCCTTTCACTTATACAAGTACGTATTTTTTTTTAATTGCTGGACAAATTGCTGATTTATTTTTAAAAATAGCCCAGAGAACACTTGTTCTTTACCATGCATTAGTAATATAAATAAAAATGTCTGATCATGGAAATTTTAAAACATACTAAAAGCCCATAGAAAAAAATATATAAAGTGCCCTGGACTCACCACCAACCTTATAATTATCTGCTAGAGACTCATGTTTTTCATCTATACAGTCCCCCATACTCATTTTTTCCTCTTCTTCCATCATTTTGAAGCAAAATCTGAAATTCTCAATTATTTCATCGATAAATACTTTAGTAAGTAAAAGATAAGGAATCACAAAAATAAATACAATTATTATATCAGCAAAATACAGAGTTTAAACTTACATGTCATCATTTATTTTCAGAATTCTCTTTTTTGAACTAGAATACAAATAAGGTCTATCCCAATTTTTTCTTTAAAAACATTTTCAATCTACAGGTTCCTTTTACATAGTTTTTTTTTTGGTGCCATTTTTTTCATTTGTTAATAAAGCTATATTGTTTGTTCTGCAGATTCTGATAGTTGGTATTTTACATTTTGTGTCCCTGTGATACCATTTAATGTGTTTCTCTGATCAGTCTGTTCTCTGTAAATTGATGTTCGGACATATAAGGTCTTGCTAAGGCTTCTTCAAAGGTAGTATTTTATTCTTCAGTCAAGAGGCATATACTACATGATTCTTCTCTCTCTCTCTCTCTGGTGACCAGTTCCTTAATTCATTATTTTAGGGGCTGTGAAATGATACTGAATTCTATCATTACTTCCTTCATGTCTAGCTGGAGTTCTGCCATAAAGTAAAACAAACTTCTCATCTACTATTTGGTATCCAGTGATATTATTCATAGAAAGGCAGGGTAAATGTCTTCTTTTTAGGTGCAACTTTTTTTTTTTTTTTTTAATGAGATGATTCCCTGGTGTCAGAGCTCTTCAGAGAAACATAACCAATAGACCATGTATTAATATATGTGTGTATGAGAGATTTATTTTAAGGAATTGCCTCACATGACTATGGCAGCTAAGTCCCAAGATCTGTAGTCGACAAGCTCTGACACCCGAGAGAGACCCAGAGGGGTTCTAGTTTGAGTCTGAAGCTTGAGGATCAGGAGAGCTTATAGTGTGAGTTCCAACAGAAGGGCAGGAGAAGCCTGACATCCCAAGTCAGCAGTCAGGCAGGTGAAGTTTCTTTTTTATCCATGGGAGGGTCAGTCTTTTTGTTCTATACAGGCCTTCAACTAATTACATGAGGACCACCCACGTTAGGAAACAATGGAAACAGTGACAGACTAATTTCTTGGGCTCCAAAATCACTGCAGATGGTGGCTTCAGCCAGGAAATTAAGAGGCTTGTTCCTTGGAAGAAAAGCTATGGCAAACCTAGAAATCATAATTAAAAGCAGAGACATTACTCTGCTGACAAAGGTCAGTTTAGTCAAAGCTATGGTTTGTCCAGTAGTCATGAATGGATGTAAGAGCTGGACCATAAAGAAGGCTGAGCACTGAAAAATTGATGCTTTTGAACCGTGATGGAGAAGACTCTTGAGAGTCCCTTGGACAGCAAGGAGATCCAACCAGCCCATCCTAAAGGAAATCAGTCCTGAATATTCATTGGAAGGACTGATGCTGCAGCTCTAATACTTTGGCCACCTGATGTGAAGAACTGACTTATTAGAAAAGGTGTTGATGCTGGGAAAGATTGGAGGCAGGAGGCGAAGGGGATGACAGAGGATGAGATGGTTGGATGGCATCACCGACTCGATGGATATGAGTTTGAGTAAGCTCTGGGAGATGATGAAAGACAGGGAAGCCTGGCATGCTGTAGTCCATGGGGCTGCAAAGAGTCAGACACGACTTAGCGACTGAACAACAATTGGGAAGGACAATCCTCTTTAACAGTCTACCAATCCAAATGTTAATCTCACCCAAAACACCATCAGAGACATATCCAGGATAATGTTTGATGAAATATCAAGGCACCTCAAGGCCCATTCAATTTGATACATAATATTAACCATAATATCTTACCTCCTCAAACAGCAATCATTTCTTTTTTATTCATTCCTTTTTATGTTTTTTCTAAAAAAAGAATCATCATGAACTCTGGGATTTAAATATATTTGATGTATTTCTACCCACTGCAATTGTTTTCATTATTGGTGCTCAAATTGTACCATTTCTGGATTCTCCCATTTGGCTCCTAAGTCACTTTGACACAGTTCTAGTAGTTTTTGTTAGCTTCCTTTTGTTGTGATATTCACACTTATCATGTGCGTTGCTTGCTTGAAATTTGAATCAATCATTTCTGTAAGGAATCCTGCTTCTCTTTATAGAGTAAAATGCTATTTCAAGGCCATAATCTGGGTATTAGGGGAGCACATTAATTATTACTTGGTTGTAATTATTTTTAATATTTTCCATAGATAAATCTGCAGATATGCAATTCTCATTATTTGAATTCAGAATGAAAAAAAATTTCGTTTTATGTTTTTCACTGTCTTTTTTTAGTATTTACACCTATATGTTCTCTGTCCTACTGGGAGAATCCCAGTTACCAATAACACTGACCTTGATAGAATCAGTTTATCAAATTAATGACTATTTTTGGATCCCATATTACACAAACTATCAGAAGAACAATACCTGTACCACCAGCAATATGATTATTAAAACAGTGAAAGATTTTCAGTTATTTTATCCTTATAAATTATTCAAAAGAACTATATAGTCACATTACTGTTTTAAAGTCACATGGAACTCTGTTTCTATGTGTGGTAATGCCACTATCTGGATATATACATACATTCTTTCATTTTATTTGATTTTAAAAACTAATTAATAGAAGTCTGACAAAACAAACTACCATTATATTGTTGTTTAATCACTAAGTTGTGTCAGACTCTCTTGATCCTAAGAACTGTGCCCACCAGGCTCTTCTCTCCATGGGATTTTGCTGGCAAGAATACTGGAGTGGCTTGCCATTTTTCTTCTATGGGGGAATCTTCCTGACCCAGGGTTTGAACCCACATCTCCTACTTGGCAGGCGGGTTCTTTACTGGTAAGCCAACTGGAAAGCCTGAGGAACTACAATATGATGCAGCAATTCTACTTATGGGTAAATATTTGAAAGAAAAACATCACTATCTCCAAAAGATAGCTGCATTCCCATATTCACTGCAACAGTATTTATAATAACTAAGACATGGAAGTGACCAAAGTGTCCATTAATAGGTAAATGGATAAAGACAATGTGAGATATATACATATATGTATGTGTACAGACACAGAGCAATGGCTTGACTGTATGTTAAAACTTACGCTTAGTTAATTTATGTGAAAGGAAGTATGGATTGTGTTCAGATTCATCTTTTTGCATATGGAAATCCAATTTTTCTAGCACCATTTGTAGAAAAGAGCATTCTTCCTCTTTTTGTTTGTTTCTCTGTTTGTTTCTTTGTCAAAGATCACTTGGCTACATTTATGTAAGTCTAGCTTTTGACTCTATCCCTCCATTCTGTTCCCTCCATTCCCTTGTACTTAACGATTTAAAAATTATGTATCCACCCACTTTCTTAAATAAAAGGTAGCATACTATACATAACTCTTTTAGTCAGTTCACATTGTTAAAACAAGATGCAGTAAACTGGGTAGCTTGACAATAGACACTTTTTTCTCACTGTTCTGGACACTGGGAAGTCCAAGATGAAGGTGTCTGCCAGTTTGGCTACTAGTGAAGGCCCTCTTCATAGTTGTGTCCAAGCATGGTGGAGAGAGCAAGGAAACAAGCTCTCTCTTGTTCTTCTTAAGAGCTTTAATCCTGTTATGAGGGTATTTAATTACCTCATAATTTAATTACCTCCCAAAGGTTCCATTTTAGTTTATCACATTGAGGATTAAAGTTTCAATATTTGAATTTTGGGTAGACACATATATTCAGTCCATAATACATACTTTCTTCCTGCTCAATTGCATTGGTCAGTAACTCCATTAAAGCAGGGGGATTTAAAAGCAGGGGGATTAGTGGCTAGTGTTTTCTTTTCCTGATTTTTATAGGACAGGCTCTAGTGTTTCCCTATTAAGCAAGACACCAGCTTTATGATGGATGTACATGCATGTAGGTAGGTGAGAGGCACAAAAATGGACAAAATAAAGACAGAAATGGTATGGACCTAACAGAAGCAGAAGATATTAAGAAGAGGAGGCAACAATACACAGAACTATACAAAAAAGATGTTCATGACCCAGATAATCACGATGGTATGATCACTTACCTAGAGCCAGACATCCTGGAATGTGAAGTCAAGTGGGCCTTAGGAAGCATCACTACAAACAAAGTGGAGGTGATGGAATTCCAGTTGAGCTATTTTCAAATACTAAAAGATGATGCTGTGAAAGTGCTTCACTCAATATGCCAGCAAATTTGGAAAACTCAGCAGTGGCCACAGGACTGGAAAAGGTCAGTTTTCATTCCAATCCCAAAGAAAGGCAATGCCAAAGAATGTTCAAACTACCGCACAACTGCACTCATCTCACATGCTAGCAAAGTAATGCTCAAAATTCTCCAAGCCAGGCTTCAACAGTATGTGAACCGTGAACTTTCAGATGTTCAAGCTGGATTTAGAAAAGGGAGAGGAACCAGAGATCAAATTGCCAACATCTGTTGGGTCATCGAAAAAGCAGAAGAGTTCCAGAAAAACATCTACCTCTCTTTTATTGACTACACCAAATCATTTGACTGTGTGGATCACAACAGACTGTGGGAAATTCTTAAAAAGATTGGAATACCATTCCACCTGACCTGCCTCCTGAGAAATCTCTATGCAGGTCAAGAAGCAACAGTTAGAATAGACATGGAACAACAGGCTGGTTCCAAATTGGGCAAGGAGTATATCAAGGCAGTACATTGTCACTCTGTTTATTTAACTTATATGCAGAGTACATCATGAAAATGTTGGACTGGATGAAGCACAAGCTGGAATCAAGATTGCCGGAAGAAATATCAATAACCTCAGATATGCAGATGACACCACCCTTATGGCAGAAAGTGAAGAACTAAGAGCCTCTTGATGAAAGTGAAAGAGGAGAGTGAGAAAGCTGGCTTAAAACTCAACATTCAGAAAACTAAGATCACAGCATTTGGTCCCATCACTTCATGGGGAATAGATGGGGAAACAATGGAAACAGTGACAGACTTTATTTTGAAGGGCTCCAAAATCACTGCAGATGGTGACTGCAGCCTTGAAATTAAAAAAGGCTTGCTCCTTGGAAGAAAAGTTATGACCAATCTAGGCAACATATTGAAAAGCAGAGATATCATTTTGCCAACAAATTTCCATCTAGTCAAAGCAATTGTTTTTCCTGTGGTCATGTATGGATGTGAGAGTTGGACTGTGAAGAAAGCTGAGTGCTGAAGAATTGATGCTTTTGAACTGTGGTGTTGGAGAAGACTCTTGAGAGTCCCCTGGACTGCAAGGGGAACCAACCAGTCAATTCTAGGGGAAATCAGATCTGCATATTCACTGGAAGGACTGATGTTGAAGCTGAAACTCCAATACTTTGGCCATCTGATGTGAAGAACTGACTCACTTGAAAAGACCCTGATGCTGGGAAGGATTTAAGGTGGGAGGAGAAGGGACAACAGAGGATGAGATGATTGGATGGCATCACAGACTCAATGGGCATGAGTTTGAGCAAGCTCCAGGAGTTGGTGATTGACAGGGAAGCCTGGTGTACTGCAGTCCATGGGGTTGCAGAATTGGACATGACTGAGCAACTGAACTGAACTGACTGAGGTAGGTAGGTAGATTAAACCATGTTTTAAAACATCTGCATCAATTCCTATTTTATTTCTATTAGATGAATGGATCTTTATTTATTCCTATTAAATGAGTGGATATTATGTTAAAAATGGATAGTCAAATTTGTCAACTGCCTTTCCTGTGTCTATGAAGATAAATATTATTCATCTTTCTCTTTTACTTGATTATAATGATGAATTATATTAATAATTTCCTAATATTAAAACACACTCACTCCTTGAGTTGACCCTACTTACTAATATTTACCATGATTTAATGTGATGCTTCAGTCTAATGATTGTTAATATATAATCTACATTTGAATTGTGCAGCATTATTTATAAATGGAATTAGTCTGTATCTTTATGGAGCAATCTTTGCCAGGTTTTCTTATCATGTTATATACTGGTAGAATTTGCCTATGAAATCGTTTGGGTCTAGTGCTTTTGGATCTCATTAACTACTATTTTTATTTCTTCAATGGAAAATGATGTGTTTAGACTCTGTCTCCACTGTGGTTATTTTTAGTAAGTTGTAGTTTTCTAAAAAAAAAAAAAATCTATTCGTTTTATATTGATTCCTTGAACATGTATATCTTCCCTATAAAAGATAAATACTCTTCCATGCATCATTAAATCTCTTGTTGATTTTTCTGGCATTTTAGCTCCAGCTTGTTTTAGATGTATTTTTACTTTTTTGGTTTAGTCACTAAGTTGTGTCTCTTTTGCGACCCCATGGACTGCAACCCACCAGGCTTCTTGGTCTACAGGATTTCCCAGGCAAGAATACTAGAGTGGGTTGCCATTTCCTCCTCCAGGGGATCTTCCTGACCCAGGGATCGAGCTCCAGTCTCCTGCATTGGCAGGGGGTTCTTGACTACTGAACCACCAGGGAAGCCCATAAGTAAATACATAAGTATTTTTACTTATGTTGTCTTTACTTGTAAAGACAGCAATACTTTTTAAAAAAATGACTTGACTATATTTACTTCCTAGTATCTTCAATTATCCTCATGGGTTTAACTCTATTCTTGCTTGAGTACTTTCCCTTAGAAGGGTTTGAAGTCAGACTTTCGCAAAGCTCATGAGGTCTGTTAAGTCCAAGGATTTTTTTCTCATCAGGTTTAAATTACATACTGGCAAATATAAAATTTTACAATCGCAAACATTTTGTTCCTACAGCTTACAAATAATACTCTATTGTCCTCTTGCTTCTTTCTTTTCAGTATAATTTTTGTTTCTTTTAAATATTTTGCTGCTTCATTTCTGGAAGATTTTACTTTTTTGGATGTTATTATACTAAAAAAAATATGAGCTTCCCTGGTGGCTCAGATGGTAAAGCGTCTGCTTGCAATGCGGGAGACCCCGGTTCGATCCCTGGGTTGGGAAGATCTCCTGGAGAAGAAAAGGGCAACCCACTCCAGTACTCTTGCCTGGAGAATCCCACGGACGGAGGAGCCTGGTAGGCTACAGTCCATGGGATCACAAAGAGTTGGACAAGACCGAGCGACTTCACTCACTATACTAAAATACATCTAGGTATAGATTATTTTTTACATTTTTAAAATTTATTTTTCAATTGAAGGATAATTGCTTTACAGAATTTTGTTGTTTTCTGTCAAACCTCAACATGAATATGGATACCTATGTATACCTGTGGCTGATTCATGTTTAGGTATAGGCTTTTATCTATTATTTTGTGCTCTACAAAGACCTCTTTTCAATTTTCATCTTTGTTTAAATTGGGCAAATTTATTTTCCTTATTTCATCATATATTTCATCATCTATATTTTAAAACATACCCTTCTAGTACTTTTATTATCCATATATTTTTGCGTCTATTTCTAATCTCTAGAAGTCTTTATTATTTTTTTTTACATGTCTCATCATTATCTTTTCCTGCTGCCCTCCAGGAAAGTTTCTCAATCTGATATTTTGGCTCACTAATTTGTTTTACAAATTGGTGCTCTTTATTCATGTATCATATTTTTCACAACTCATATTTTACCTTGTTATCTTTCTTCTTGGTACTGCATAACACTCCCTAAATCCTCCATTTTCTATTAAAGAATATTCATTATGCTTATTTGGATGATCTGTTCCAGCAATTTTTCCTCACACAGTTATTGGTCAGTTTATTATCTTTATTTTGTAAGTTACAACCATCAGCTCTCTGAAGTCATGCTTCTCTGAGGATAGCAGGGGCTTTTTAACATTGCAAAAGATCCCATATCCATCCCTGAGTCAAGAAGATCCCCTGGAGAAGGGAATGGCAAGTCACTCCAGTATTCTTGGATTTCCCTGGTGGTTCGGACAGTAAAAAATACACCTCCAATGTAGGAGACTTAGGTTTGATCCTTGGGTTGAAACATATCCCCTGGAGAAGGAAATGGCTACACACTCTAGTAATCTTGCCTGGAGAATTCCATGGACAGAGGAGCCTGGTGGGCTACAGTCCATGGGGTTGCAAAGAATCGGACACGACTAAGTGACTTTCATTTCATTACTTTACCTTATCCTACAGTAAGAAATATATTCTATATATATGACCCATTTGATTGTTGTTCAGTTGCTCAGTCATGTCCAACTCTTTGCGACCCCTTGAATTGCAGCATACCAGGCTTCCCTGCCCTTCACTATCTCCCTGAGTATATGCAAACTCATGTCCATTGAGTCAGTGATGCCATCCAAACATCTCATCCTCCCTCGCCCCTTTCTCCTCCTGCCCTCAGTCTTTCCCAGCCATCAGGGTCTTTGCCAATGAGTTTGTTCTTCACATCAGTTGGCTAAAGTATTGGAGCTTCAGCATCAGTCCTAGTGAATATTCAGTGTTGCTTTCCTTTAGCATTGACTGGTTTGATCTCATTGCTGTCCAAGGGACTCTCAAGAGTCTTCTCCAGCACCACAGTTGAAAAGCATCAATTCTCTGGTGCTCAGTCTTCCTTATGGCCAAACTCTCCCATCCATACATGACTACTGGAAAATCCATTGCTTTAACTTTATGGACCTTTGTTGGCAAAGTGATGTTTCTGCTTTTTAATACACTGTCTAGTTTTCTCATAGCTTTTCTTCAAAGGAGCAAGCATCTTTTAATTTCATGGCTGCAGTCACCTCCACAGTGATTTTTAGCCCAAGAAAGTGAAATCTGACACTATTTCCTCTTTTCCCCCATCTATTTGCTGTGAAATGATGGGACTGAGTGCTATGATATTCATTAAAAATTTAATTTAGTTATTTTAATTGGAGGCTAATTGATTACAATATTGTGATGGTTCCTGCCATACATCGACGTACTCAGCCACAGGTGCACGTGTGTCCCCCCATCCTGAACCCCCCTCCCACCATCCTCCCCATACCATCCCTCTGGGTTGTCCCAGAGCACCAGCTTTGGGTGCTCTGCTTCATGCATCAAATTTTCACTGGTCATCTCTTTTTTTTTTTTACTGTTGAGTTTTAAGCCAGCTTTTTCATTTTCCTCCTTCACCTTCATCCAAAGGCTTTTTAGTTCCTCTTAATTTTGTGCCATTACAGTGGTATCATCTGCATATCTGAGGTTGTTGATATTTCTCTGGGCACTCTTGACCCCAGCTTGTGAGTCATCCAGCCCAGCATTTCGTATGATGTACTCTGCATATAAGTTAAATAAGCAGAGTGACAATATACAGCCTTGACATACTGCTTTCCCAATTTTGAGCCAGGCTGTTGTTCCATGTACAGTTCTAAGTATTCCTTCTTATCCTGCATACAGGTTTCTCAGGCAGGTGAGGTGGTCTGGTATTCCCATCTCTTCAGAATATTCCACAGAATATTTGTTGTAATCCACACAGTCAAAGGCTTTAGCGTAGTCAATGAAGCAGATTTTTTTTGGAATTCCCTTCTTTTTTCTATGCCAGAGCATGCTGGCAATTTGATCTCTTGGTTCAGCCTTTTCTAAATCCAGCTTGTACATCTAGAAGTTCTTGGTTCACATCCTGTTGAAGCCTATCTTGAAGGATTTTGAGCATAATCTTGCTAGCATGTGAAATGAGTGCAATTGTACAGTATTTTGAAGATTCTTTGGCATTGCCTTACTTTGGGATTGGAATGAAAACTGACCTTTTCCAGTCCTGTTACCAGTGCTGAGTTTTCCCAATTTGCTGGCATATTAAGTGCAGTACTTTAACAGCATCTTCTTTTAGGATTTGAAATAGCTCAGCTGGAATTCCATCACCTTCACTGGCTTTGTTCATAGTAATGCTTCCTAAGGCTCACTTGTATTCACACTCTAGGGTGTCTGGCTCTAGGTGAGTGACCATAGCGTTGTGGTTATCTGGGTCATAAAAAGCTTTTTTGTACAGTTCTTCTGTGTATCCTTGTTACCTCTTCTTAATCTCTTGCTTTTTTTTGTGCTTTATTGTGTCTATCTTTGCATGACATATTCCCTTGGTATCTCCAATTTTCTTAAAGAGATTTCTAGTCTTACCCATTTTATTGTTTTCCTATATTTCTTTGCATTGTTCACTTAAGAAGGCTTTCTTATCTCTCCTTGCTATATGTATCTAAAAATACTTATTTCATGATGAGCAATGCATTCTGATATTTCCTGGTCAATTTTACTTTATGGAAAAATATTAGTCATTAGTTACTTCATTCATTTAATCATGCACTAATGGGTCAACACCTATTGCTTGAAATCTTTAGGATATGGGAGGGCAAAACTGAAGGTCAGGCAATAGTTAAGAAGGAGGGATAAGAGGAATAAGTCCTAGAGTTTGAGGCAACACAGAATCTCTCAGATTAACCTAGTTTGCTCCACTCCATTGAGCAATAATTCTGCATTGGTATTCACTTCTAAATTCTTAATATAGGAGCAATGCTATGAGGTGGCAGTCTCTTGGTTCATACATTCCTGCCCTGGCGTTTAGTGGAGAAGAGATTTGATCAACGAATGTCCAAGGGTGACTGGTCAATTTATACCTATATTAGTTCCTCACCCTATAAGGCTGCTCTAAGAATAGCAACACCCATGGTGCTTGGTGGTTACTGCTGATTTCTGATGCTAATGAGCAAGCAGTGATTATCCCAACACAATGAACGGTGATAATAAGAGCAGAAATTTCAAAATCTGCCTTGATCTGTACTTCACTGCTGCTCTCAGGCTGCCTGGGTCCTAAGGGGATTCCCAGCTCCTCCCAGACCAACTCACAGTGGCCTTCACTCTCCCTGGGATTTCTGTTTTTATGTTATTTCCTCAGATCAATAGTTCTTTTCCTCCCACAGTTTCCCCAGAGTAGATTATGTTTGGAAAAATCTACCAGCTTTGTGTTAGGTCTTTTCAGGAATCAATCAAGTTTAAGGCTCAAAAATAAAACTTTTTTATGATGAAGGCCTCACTGATTAACTTGAGGTGAGTGTATCTCAGAATAAGAGTCAGGGTGATAAAAAGATATATCATTTTGCTGTTGTCCAGGATGCTCTTGTATTTAATTCTCCCGGGCTGCCCAGGAAGCACTTGTTCTTACAGGTTCCAGGTTAGGTTTCAGTGATGCATTTCAGCAGTGTCTATACAACCAAAGTCAAACGAGAGATTTCAGTCACTAATGCACTGAGAAGGCAGTCAATCAGAATAGCTCAGGGAAAATAGTCTTTGCATTTGTATGAAGCTTGTGGTTCACTGAAGATAATCCAGGTCACTGCTTTTTCCAGGTATACATTATGGCTCATATGTGGGGATAAGCATACACTAGGGTTATCCAGCAACTATGTGGGGTGGGTCTCTGACTCTAGTGAATAAGACGAAGAACTCCAAAAATCACCTCTGCCTCCAAAAGGAACTCTGTACCTGCTCTGACCTTTTCTTCAGGTTAGTCTTAAATTCTCGGTGCTAGTTTACCATTTTTGTTATTTATAATTTCTTTGAGTTAATTGACAAAGACCAAAGAACTATTTCTGAAGCCCAGTGATAGAAGCTCTTTCAGACAGTAGCAACACATTATGGTATCAGTATTGATTAGTGATCACCCTTCATTCCAGTTAAACAGGTAACCTTTTGTACATCTGACTTCATCATCTTTCCACAAAGATGCTTTCCCCTTCTATATCCCCCGCATCTGTAGTTTTTACTACTACTCTCGACACAGCTGCCTGTAGGGATCCTCAGTTCTTCCCTTGCTCTCATCATTGCACAACCAACCCCTATTAGTTTTAACTTCTGAGTCTCTCTAAAATCCACACACTTAATGTCTGGCATCTCATCCCACCACCCTAGGCATAACTCACTAGATATCTCCTCCAGCCTTCTTACTAGTCTTCTGATTTTGATCTTGCCTTTAATTCTTTGTCAACATAGCAGCCATCATGTTTTGACCATGTCACTACTATGCTGAAACTCTTCAAAATCGCCTAATTGCCCATAGAGTTATTTGCAAGTGGCTTCCCCACTAAAATTATACCTGAGAAATACAATGCAATTCCATTAGTATCAGCAACTAAGGCAGCTGATTTCATTGAATACAAAAGTGGATGGGGGAATAAATATGGTACATATCCAAATTTCTGGAATGAGAAGTACATCCTTATACCACTGTAGGTATTCAGTAAATATTTCTTGAGTGAGCTGATGAATGGGGTCACAGAGAATCAGACATGACTTAGCAACTAAACAATAATGAAACACAAGAAAGGTAAATTTGGTAGCAAGAAGCAGTTGAAGATAAGTTCAGAGCATAAAATTCAATGAGTAGACAAGAGAATCCTGGGACCCTAGGAGAATTTGAGGGGAAAAAATGTACTCTTTATTGCTAGTAGACCTTCTTACAATAGTTCTCAGGAATATTTTAAGTATAAAATTGTAATACAGTGTTGCCTATGTCAACCTACATTCCTGCCTAGATTTTGGAACCCACTGTTAGTAAATGAAAAATTCAATCCAAGTTCAAAGCATAATTCAATACTACATTTCCAATATGTCATATATGCAATTCTTTTTAAAAAAGACCTCTGTGTTGCTGTTGCTCAGTCATTCAGTTGTGTCCAACTCTTTACTTCCCCACAGATTGCAGCACACCAGGCTTCCCTGTCTTTCACTATCTCCCAGAGTGTGCTCAAACTTAGGCCCATGGAGTCAGTGATGCCATCCAACCATCTCATCCTCTGCCATCACCTTCTCTTCTGTTCTCAATCTTTCCCGGCATCAGGGTCTTTTCCAGTGAGTCAGCTCTTCACATCTAGGTGGCCAAAGTATTGGAACTGCACCACAAGTCCTTCCAATGAATATTCAGGGTTGATTTCCTTTAGGATTGACTGGTTTGATCTCTTTGCTGTCCAAGGGACTCTCAAGAGTCTCCTCTAGCACCACAGTTTGAAAGCATCAATTCTTCAGCATTCAGCCTTCTTTTTACTCCTACTCAAACATCCGTACATGACTGCTGGAAAACCATAGCTTTGAATATAGGGACCTTTGTCAGCAAAGTGATGTCTCTGCTTTTTAATATGTTGTCTAGTTTGGTCATAGCTTTCCTTCCAAGGATGAAGTTTCTTTGAATTTCATGGCTGCAGTCACTGCCCGCAGTGATTTTGGAGCCCAAGAAAATAGTCTGTCACTGTTTCCACTTTAGCCCCATCTATTGGAAGTGATGGAACTGGATGCTATGATCTTAGTTTTCTGAATGTTGAGCTTTAAGCCAACTTTTTCACTCTCCTCTTTCACTTTCATCAAGAGGCTCTTTAGTTCCTCTTCACTTTCCGCCATAAGGGTGGGGTCATCTGCATATCTGAGGTTATTGATATTTCTCCTGGCAGTTGTGATTCCATCTTGTGCTTCATCCAGTCTGATATTTCACATGCTGTATTCTGCATTTAAGTTAAATATGCAGTGTGACAGTATACAGCCTTGACGTACTCCTTTCCCAACTTTGAACCAGTCCATTGTGTCCAGTTCTAACTTTTGCTTCTTGACCTGCATACAAGTTTCTCAGGCAGGTAAGGTAGTCTGGTATTTCCATCTCTTTAAGAATTTCCCACAGTTTGTTTCAATCCACAGTCAAAGGCTTCAGCATAGTCAATGAATTAGAAGTAGATTATTGTTGTTGTTGTTGTTTTTTAATTCCCTTTTTTTTTCTGTGGTCCAGAGTATGTTGCCAATTTTATCTATGGTTCATCTGCCTGTTTTAAATACAGTTAGTAAATCTGGAATTTCTTGGCTCACATACTGTTGAAGCCTAGCTTGAAGGATTTTGAGTATCACCTTGCTACAGTGTGAAATGAGTGCATTCATGCAATAGCTTGAACATTCTTTGCACGTCTTGGGCCTCCAAAGAGAACAGAGACCTGCCCACACCTTGATTATAATCTAGTGAGACTGCATCAGCTTTCTGACCTCTAGGACTGTCATATAATAAATTTGTTTTTGGCCAATAAATTTGTTACATGAGCCATAAAACACTTGTATACTGTAGGAGTTATTTTTGTTTGTTTTTTGTTTTTAAAGAGACCCAAGAGGAGAATCATTCCCTCCTCTTTTTCTGCTTTTAGAGGCTACTAACATTCCTTGGCTCATGCCCCCTTCCATCTTCAAAGCCAGCAATGGCCAGTTGAATCTTTTCATTCTGTATCACTCTAACACCGACTCTTCTGGTTTCCTCTTTTACTTATGAGGACTTTTATGTTACCTCTAATGTATGGATGTGAGAGTTGGACTGTGAAGAAGGCTGAGCACCGAAGAATTGATGCTTTTGAACTGTGGTGTTGGAGAAGACTCTTGAGGGTCCCTTGGACTGCAAGGAGATCCAACCAGTCCATTCTGAAGGAGATCAGCCCTGGGATTTCTTTGGAAGGAATGATGCTAAAGCTGAAACTCCAGTACTTTGGCCACCTCATGCGAAGAGTTGACTCATTGGAAAAGACCCTGATGCTGGGAGGGATTGGGGGCAGGAGGAGAAGGGGACGACAGAGGATGAGATGGCTGGATGGCGTCACTGACTCGATGGCCATGAGTCTGAGTGAACTCTGGGAGTTGGTGATGGACAGGGAGGCCTGGTGTGCTGCAATTCATGGGGTCGCAAAGAGTTGGACACGACTGAGCAACTGAACTGAACTGAACTGAACTTATTAATATGACAACCAAATAGACAATTGATGAGCTTATGCCCAATAAATATGTCATAGAAAATAAGATGCAATACTTTGGGTTTATTGGCTCATTTGCAATTATATCTTAAATATATTATCACTAATATCAGCACTTCTTTGTTTCTATTTTTACCTTATTATAATAGCCTAAGGGAAATTAAAAAAAAATTCCAAACACTAAGATTTCATAAGCAAACATAATGAAAATGGTCACAAAACCATACTCTTGTTACTGAGTCTGAGGTCATACTGCTGGTTGTGTGACAGGCCAATAAATCAAGAGATGAGTCACTGGGGCAAGGATTAGTACTTTATCAGAGAGTCAGCAATCGAAGAAGACAGTGGACTGGTGTCCTAAAGAATAATCTTACCTGGGTTAGGATTCAAGCTTCTTTTATATTAAAAGAGGAGAGAGTGTGGTTCATTGCTGCAAACTTCTTGGTGATACAATCCTTTTTTCTTGTAGCTGTGCATGTAGGTCAGTCACACTATTCTGTAAACCTCCAACTAGAATGTTATTCTCTGTTTTGCAACTTCTTATCTGTATATGAATATAAAAGTGTCATACCTTTAAAAGTCAGAGCTTTGAGGATGGAATGTCCTTTATAGTTCAGGCTAAAGGCAACATTCTTGTAGCAAAGGCAACAGAATACAAAGGTTAAGGTAATAGAAACAGATCGAGTATGGAGGCAGATTTGTTCTTCCCTATTGCACTATATGCCAGCAAATTTGGAAAACTCAGCAGTGGCCACAGGACTGGAAAAGGTCAGTTTTCATTCCAATCACAAAGAAAGGCAATGCCAAAGAATCATCAAACTACCGCACAATTGCCCTCATCTCATACGCTAGTAAAGTAATGCTCAAAATTCTCCAAGCCAGGCTTCAGCAATACGTGAACCGTGAACTTCCAGATGTTCAAGCTGGTTTTACAAAAGGCAGAGGAACCAGAGATCAAACTGCGAACATCTGCTGGATCATTGAAAAAGGAAGAGAGTTCCAGAAAAACATGTTTCTGCTTTATTGACTATGCCAAAGCCTTTGACTGTGTGGATCACAATAAACTGGGGAAAATTCTGAAAGAGATGGGAATACCAGACCACCTGACCTGCCTCTTGAGAAAACTGTATGCAGGTCAGGAAGCAACAGTTAGAACTGGACACGAAACAACAGACTGGTTCCAAATAGGAAAAGGAGTATGTCAAGGCTGTATATTGTCACCCTGCTTATTTATCTGATATGCAGAGTACATCATGAGAAACGCTGTGCTAGAAGAAACACAAGCTGGAATCAACATTGCCGGGAGAAATATCAAAAACTACAGATATGCAGATGACACCACCCTTATGGCAGAAAGTGAAGAAGAACTAAAAAGCCTCTTGATGAAAGTGAAAGAGGAGAGTGAAAAAGTTGACTTAAAGCTCCACATTCAGAAAACTAAGATCATGGCATCTGGTCCCATCATTTCATGGGAAATAGATGGAGAAACAGTAGAAACAGAGTCAGACTTTGTTTTTATGGGGCTCCAAAATCACTGCAGATGGTGACTGCAGCCATGAAATTAAAAGACGCTTACTCCTTGGAAGAAAAGTTATGACCAACCTAGACAGCATATTAAAAAGCAGAGACATTACTTTGTCAACAAATGTCTGTCTAGTCAAGGCTATGGTTTTTCCCGGGGTCATGTATGGATGTGAGAGTTGGACTGTGAAGAAAACTTAGCGCCGAAGAATTGGTGCTTTTAACTGTGGTGTTGGAGAAGACTCTCGAGAGTCGCTTGAACTGCAAGTAGATCCAACCAGTCCATCCTAAAGGAGATCAGTCTGGGGTGTTCATTGGAAGGACTGATGCTGAAGCTGAAGCTCCAATACTTTGGCCACCTCATGCGAAGAGTTGACTCATTGTAAAAGACTCTGATGCTGGGAAGGATTGGGGCAGGAGGAGAAGGGGACGACAGAGGATGAGATGGCTAGATGGCATCGCTGACTCAATGGACATGTGTTTGGGTAAGCTCCGGGAGTTGGTAATGGACAGGGAGGCCTGGCGTGCTGTGGTTCATGGGGTTGCCAAGAGTCAAACATGACTGAGCGACTGAACTGAACTGAACTGATTGCACTTGTAAGCCAAGAGAAAGTACTCTACAGCAAAGTAGCTGGTGATTAGCATATATATGTAAATATGGGTCTCCCTGGTGGCTCAGACAGTAAGGAATATGTGTGAATTGTAGGATACCTCTGTTTGATCCCTGGGTCAGAAAGATCCATCTGGAGAAGAGAATGGCTATCCACTCCAGTATTCTTGCCTGGAGAATTCCATGGACAGCCTTGCAGACTACAGTCCATGGGGTCACAAAGAGTTGGACATGGCTCAGTGTATTACACTTTCACATGCTTCACTTCAGCAAACCTATATAAACCCAGATTTGGCTGATGAAGACTACCTTAGCTGTCAATGCACAAAGTATAGAAGAATGTGCTGCATGAAAGTTGAAAACTATGTTAAATTCTTAAAAATAGATGAATCTATTATCAGACTTTGTTATGTCTGGTAAATATTTTGATTACTGTAAAGTCAGTTCAGTCACTCAGTTGTGTCTGACTCTTTGCGACACCATGAACCACAGCACGCCAGGCCTCCCTGTCCATCACCAACTCCCAGAATTTACCCAAACTCATTTCCATTGAATTGGTGATCCCATCCAACCATCTCATCCTCTGTCATCCCCTTATCCTCCTGCCCTCAATCTTTCCCAGCATCAGGGTCTTTTCAAATGATTCCGCTCTTCTCATCAAGTGGCCAAAGTAGTGGAGTTTCAGCTTCAACATCAGTCCTTCCAGTGAACACCCAGCACTGATCTCCTTTAGGATGGACTGGTTGGATCTTCTTGCAGTCCAGGGGACTCTCAATAGTCTTCTCCAACACCACAGTTCAAAAGCATTAATTCTTCAGTGCTCAGCTTTCTTTATGGTCCAACTCTCATATCCATACATGACTACTGGAAAAACCATAGCTTTGATTAGATGGACCTTTGTCAGCAAAGTAATGTCTCTACTTTTTAATATGCTGTCTAGGTTGGTCATAGCTTTTCTTGCAAGGAGTAAGTGTCTTTTAATTTCATGGCTGCAGTCACCGTCTGCAGTGATTTTGGAGCCCCAAAAATAAAGTCAGCCGCAGTTTCCACTGTTTCCCCATTTATTTGCCATGAAGTGATGGGACTGGAGGCCATGATCTTACTTTTCTGAATGTGGAGATTTAGGCCAACTTTTTCACTCTGCTCTTTCACTTTCATCAAGAGGCTTTTTGGTTCTTCTTCACTTTCTTCCATAAGGGTGGTGTCATCTGCATATCTGAAGTTATTGACATTTTCTCGGCAATCTTGATTCCAGCTTGTTCTTCATCCAGCCCAGTGTTTCTCATGATGTACTCTACATAGAAGTTAAATAAGCAGGTGACAATATACAGCCTTGATGTACTCGTTTTTTCTATTTGAAACCAGTCTGTTGTTCCATGTCCAGTTCTAACTGTTGCTTCCTGATCTGCATACAGTTTTCTCAAGAGGCAGGTCAGGTGGTCTGGTATTTCCATCTCTTTCAGAATTTTCCACAGTTTATTGTGATCCACACAGTCAAAGGCTTTGGCATAGTCAATAAAGCAGAAATAGTTGTTTTTTTCTGGAACTCTCTTGCTTTTCTGATGATCCAGCAGATGTTGGCAATTTGACCTCTGGTTCCTCTGCCTTTTGTAAAACCAGCTTGAACATCTGGAAGTTCACAGTTCACATATTGCTGAAGCCTGGCTTGGAGAATTTTGAGCATTACTTTACTAGCGTGTGAGATGAGGGCAATTGTGCGGTAGTTTGAGCATTCTTTGGTATTGCCTTTCTTTGTGATTGGAATGAAAACTGACCTTTTCCAGTCCTGTGGCCACTGCTGAGTTTTCCAAATTTGCTGGCATATAGAGTGCAGCACTTTCACACCATCATCCTTTAGGATTTGGAACAGCTCAACTGGGATTCCATCACCTCCAATAGCTTTGTTCGTAGTGATGCTTCCTAAGGCCCAAATTGACTTCACATTCCAGGATGTCTGGCATCCTGGAACCAGCATTATCTGGGATGTCTGGCATCCCTGATAACCATCGTGATTATCTGGGTCGTGAAAATCTTTTTTGTATAGTTCTGTGTATTCTTGCCACCTCTTCTTGATATCTTCTGCTTCTGTCGATATGTATTTTAATATCTGGTAGATGTTATCAGATGGAGCTGATCTGGGACTAATAAAATAGATATTTCTTAGATTATCTAGATTGGTCCTCTGGAAAAGCACAAATGATGGGCAAACCAGTAAGTCCCATCAGCACCCAGACTGGAATCCTGAAATATCATTTTTCACTGAAAGAAATCGGTTTTATGTAATTACTGAATTCTGGGTCTGGATTAGTAAATACACAAGGAATATTGGCACATATTATACCAGATAGTAAGGAACCTAGCAAACAGGCTCTATTCAAAAGGACTCAATTGTTAACCTGAATACTTCTCATTGTACAAAGACTGGACAATTGGAGTGGAAACATTTAAAATATCAGATAATTAAAAATCAGGATAAATTTGTGATTTCTGGATGCTAGAGAATAGCTCATAATTTTCAAAACTAGTAAGCCAAGGGAAACAAGAATTTTTACCCTGACTTTCCAGTATGAGCTGTACCTTACAGCAATTCAAGTAGGTGAAGTCAAGCTTCTCTTTATTTATGTGTTCCAGCTAATAAAGGAGAAATGATAGAACATCATCAATAGTGAGCTGGTAATGATATTCAATGGCTGGTAACAATAAAAAATGGAGTAATAGATATTATCTGTCTCCTGACAGAAATACACAAAACCCTGTATATAACAATCACGCTATACACAAAAATTTAAATCTTAATCTTACTCTTCTGTATCTCATCAAAGAAACAGACTCAACAAAATTCAAATTGTGGAGGAATTCTGTATGACAAAAGAGCCTGATTCTTTAACAATAACAATAATGCAAAGATAAAAACCCAAGATATTGAGGGAGAATCCATGAAGAGACAAGACATGTATGAAAGAACCACAACTTATGCACCTATTTGGACTGCAAATCAAATAGGGGAAAAGGGAAAATAAAATAATTTTTCTTTTAAAAGGGAAAAGAAAGTAACTGCGGAGCTGTGAACAATAATGAAGATTTGAAGGTTTTGAGAATACGTTTTACATTATTTTAAGATGATAATTGTTTCATCTTTATAGTAAAGACAAGAGCCTTAAGTTTAAAATATCGGTGAAGCGGGATGTTGGGAATAGTTAATCATATTATTTTTTCTACTTCTGTTTATGTTTTTAATTTCCATAATAAAAAGTCAAAAAATGTTTCCATTAATTCAAATTTGTATAGTTTCTAAGAGCAACAATAAGAACTCCTTTATCAAGAGAAGAATTTAGATGCTTGATTTTTCTTGATTAATATTTCAAAGAAGTTAATAAGATACCATTAAAGTTAGAAACTCAATTATCTACTCGAGCTTAACACTGGCAAATTTCTTTCCAATCAATTTCCTCTGCTTCATAAAAGTTGTTTCAAGCAAGCTGAGGGGACTAGAAATTATAACTGAGAGATAAGAAATAACTTTGGAAATTTGCTTTATGGTTTAATTTCATATTTAATCTAGACTTTGGCAATTGCGTACACATTGCCTAACAAAGTTTTAGAAAAACTAGCCTTATGTACCATATTTAGAGAGCTTTCTACTATGCCTAGCTCTCTGTTAAGTATCTTCCCCTTTTTTTCAGTCATCTTTTACTTCATTGAATGGAACATTTTTCTATAATAAAGTTAGAAAATCAGGTAATTGAACAAATAATTATGCCTTTGTTTTAATTGGCTAACCATTAGAACATTGTATACCAAACTTCAGTCTATATGGATTAGATATTTAATTATAAAAAATGAAGCCATAAAAGCAATATAATAGAAAATACTGATGAATTTTTATAATCTATGATAAGGAATGACTTCCTCATGTGATATCAATTCAGAACCTACATAAAAACACTGATAGCATTGAAGACATAGAAAGTTATATCACAATATTGCAAAAGGACTCTTTTATCCAAGTTTATGGCCAACTGGTAGATATCTAAAATATATGTTATTAAGAGTTAAAATTCTTAATAAATTGAGCATTTATAAATGGATGATAAAATCTTTCTGAGAGAAAATGGACATGAATAAATGATGCACAAATAAAGCAGTGGGAATACAAATTACCAACATACACATGGGAGAAAAGTTCATCCACACTTGCTAGTAATAAATACAAATTAATATAAAGATGAGATGACATTTCCTCATCTGAGTTTGATTGGACAGATGTGTGGTGTTGGTGCTGCAAACTGCTGGGAGGAGTTGAACTTGGCACAACGTCTCTCAAAGCAGTTTCACTGTATTAAGAGCCTTAGTGTTTGCATAACCTTTAACATGGGAACTCTTTTTTTTATATAAAAATAACAACTGTGGAAACACTAACATAAACATTTATTGCAGCATTTTCATAATAGCAAAAAAGCTGTAAGCAATCTGAAATCCCAGGGATGAGGAATTTATTCAACCTTTTGATAGATATATACAGATGCCAAAGAATGCCTTATTAACACAGAAGGATGGTGATGGCTCTTGTTAAGTGGAAAAACAAGGGTTCAGAGCAATTTATATTGTGATATCTCATTTTATTTCTCTCTCTCATATATATATGTGTATATAATACACATATATACATAACTATAATGTATCTGCTATCTATACATTAATAAAAACATAATTTCTGCAATAAAATAATTTAAAAGATGTTTTATTTCCTACTGATTTGAAAAGTTTCTGGTAAGAACTTCTACTGTAAAATGTAACAATAGGAAAGATCATAAGATCAGTCAAGATAATTGAATGCTTGTTCTTGTTGAGATGGAATGACCTGTGAGTAAACTATAGCTCCAGAGGCGGAGCCCAGAGTGATCATGTAGTCCTCATGGTGTAAGTTCATCTGATTTTAATGCATCTCAAAGATAAGAAATGTAAGACTTGTATTTGGGTAGAACATGGATAGGTTTTTTAATCTAGAACACACAAATATATGTACATAAACAGAGGAAAAAACTGCCTGCCAAGGAAGCTTGGGAAAGCTGATGAGGAAAGACTAATGCTACTGGTTCATAATACCCAGTAACTAAGGGACTTTCAAACTCTGTGATACAAGTGTCAAGGGATATACATTATGATAGCAAGTTGAAATGATTTACTGGGTTAAATAACTCATAGTATTAAAATTAATTTTACCCATTTATTTTTACCTTTTTAAAAAGATGAGGATACCATAAAATGTGATATTAGATATGTGGCATGCTTTATTCTTCTGTTGAACAGTGCTGCTCTATTTAGATTTTACTGTGGTAAAAATCTAATTATGTCATACCTCTGCTTGTAAGCTCTCAGTGTTTTCCTATTATTCTTAGGACAAGAACAAAATCCTTTAATGTGGCCCAGGAGCCCATGAATAATCTTAGCCTCACCTATCTCACCATTTCTACAATGTTCCAGTCTTCTCCTTGATTTCTGAGGTCCAGCCAGTTACCTTCTTTCAAGCCCTTAAACATAAGATTTTTCTAACTTCAGATTGAGACTTCAAGTGTCTCATCAAAGAAATTTAGTGAGTTGAGATGAGCATTTA
The DNA here is from genome assembly GCF_023091745.1 of Budorcas taxicolor. NCBI lineage: Eukaryota > Metazoa > Chordata > Mammalia > Artiodactyla > Bovidae > Budorcas > Budorcas taxicolor. The sequence goes on from NC_068914.1 coordinate 28,213,884, forward strand.
AAAAAATGAAACAGAACAACACTGGACAGGAGGTAAAGAACATCACAAGTAAAAGGGTAAATGTTATTTTATGTAATGTGTTTCATTTTATGTGTTTCTTTACTGGATTATGTGCAAAATGTAATTCTTCCTGGAGTAAAACATGTTTGAGAAGGAGTACTCTAACTCAGGATTTCTCAGCTCTGGCACTATTGACATTTTGGCTGGATAATCCTTTATGGTGGAGAGTTGTCATGCTCTTTAAGATGTTTACCAATGTCTCTGGCCTCTACACACTAGATTCTAGTAGTACATTCTTTTTCTGTTATGACAACCCAGAATACCTCCAGACTCTGCCACACATCCACTAGCTGAGAACTACTGCTCCAATGCATCATGTCTGATCTCACAACAAAGCGTTTTCACCAACTATTGTCACCTACTAAACGATCTTCTCACCTCTCCTCTCCTGGTAACTGTTCTTCACTTTTCAGATCCTAGCTCAACTGCATCCTCCTCGGGGAAGTCGTTCCTGAGACCCCAGTAAGTCTCATCCTTCTATTTTATGGTCTTAAAAAATCAAATGCTCTATTATAAGCACTTATCCATTTACCTCTGTGGTTATTTGATGACTATCTGCCTGTCTCACTAGGCTGCTAGTGCCATGAAGTCAGGGATCATGTCTGATTTTGCCCACAATACTGCTAAGTCACTTCAGTCGTGTCCGACTCTGTGTGACCCCATAGACGGCAGCCCACCAGGCTCCCCCGTCCCTGGGATTCTCCAGGCAAGAACACTGGAGTGGGTTGCCATTTCCTTCTCCAATGCATGAAAGTGAAAAGTGAAAGAGAAGTCGCTCGGTTGTGTCCGACTCTTTGCGACTCCATGGACTGCAGCCTACCAGGCTCCTTCATCCATGGGATTTTCCAGGCAAGAGTACTGGAGTGGGGTGCCATCACTTTCTCCATTGCCCACAATACAACATTGTGCAAATATTTTTTTCAATGTCTACTATGTCCAGTTTGTAAACAAGATGCTAGATGTACCTTGGGTAGCTGAGAAAGCAAAATCCCTGCCCTTGAGTGGCTGAGTCTCGTTCAGTTCAATTGCTCAGTCAGGTCCGACTCTTTGTGACCCCATGGACTGCAGCACACCAGGCTTCCCTGTCCATCACCAACTCCCGGAGCTTGCTCAAACTCATACCCATTGAGTCGGTGATGCCATCCAACCATCTCATCCTCTGTTGTCCCCTTTTCCAATGGCCTTCAATCTTGCCCAGCATCAGGGTCTTTTCCAGTGAGTCAGTTCTTCATATCAGGTGGCCAAAGTATTAGAGCTTCAGCATCAATCCTTCCAATGAATATTCAGGACTGATTTCCTTTAGGATGGATTGGTTTGATCTCCTTGCAATCCAAGGGACTCTCAAGAGTCTTCTACAAGACCACAGTTCAAAAGCATCAATTCTTTGGCGCTCAGCTTTCTTTATAGTCCAACTCTCACATCTGTACATGACTACTGGAAAAACCATAGCTTGACTAGATGGACTAAATTTCAGAAACAGACTAATACTTAAGTACAAGTTAACAATGAAAATGGCACTAAGGTAAAGATGTGTTTTGTGTTAGAAACACCAAATTCATGTTGTCAGGAGAAGGTACATTGGGGATGTGAACATTAGGTAAAATTTGAAGTGTTAAAAGGATACAGTCATATAAAAGCAGGGAAAGACCATTCTAAGAGCAAGTATCTTATTAAAAAATAAAAGCCCTTATGACAGGTTCCTATTAGATTTTTAAAGGCTCACTCTGCTATGAAGAGAATGCAGAGGAAATGAAAAGAAGGGGAAGCCACTTAGAAAGTCATCCAGCCCAGGCAGGAGACCATAGAATGGAAATGGAAAGAAGTATATGAAATGTAAGTATTTATTAAGTATCTAGTGTGTTAGTTGTCAGATAATAAATATTTTTTGATTTAATATCTATTTGATGAATTCATTCAGTATTTAAGCTTTAAGAAATTAAGACAACTTTGGATTAAGTTTTGAGTAATTGCCTTCTATTTTTGTCACCATATCTGCCTGTTAAAGTTTTCCAATTCCAAATTGTCAAAGAAAAATTTCCCTGTATTCTCAGACAAATTAATCTGTTTCCACAGTTATAGCAAATCTGTCCTAGTACCATTGTACCACTTATCATTGTCTACCTTAGATGAGATATTTGTGTTCATCTGCCCAATTAAAGTATAGGTACAGTGAAGGCTGGCAATTGTTTTTGAACTCTGATACAATGGGCTATACATAGAAGACATTAAATTATGTTGGTTGAGTGGAATGAATGCTCTGAAAAACTGGGAAAACTCAGTCTTTGTGCTCCCATGGCTGATTCATGTCAACGTTTGGCAAAAACCACTACAATGTTGTAAAGTGATTAGCCTCTAATTAAAATAAATAAATTAATTTAAAAAAAAAACTTTGCTTTGACTCAGTCAGAAATAGTCTCCCAGTAGACATGAAATTTTTATACTGATTTGAAGTTAAAGATTATTTTGAAAAGGCAGTGTTTTAAAACATGTTTCAATCTCAGATATACTAAACACAGGTTTCATTAGTGTAGCTTTTGATGATGCATTTTATGGAGCTAAGGGAACATGTATTTGCATTTCTCTTTGATGCTTAGCTAGGAGTGGAATTGCTGGACCATAGGGTTAGGTTATGTTTAACTCAAAAGCTACCTAAACTTTCTCCAAAGATGTTTACTATTTTATGTTCTCAGCAGTTATGTATGAAAACTCATTCTTCTCCACATTTTTATTAACTTTTGCTATGCCAGTTATTTAAAAATTTTCAGCCTTTTAGAGGGTAGGAATTGCTATCTCACCAAAGTTTCAGTCTGAAGTTTCCTGATGACTAATGATATGGAATACTTCATCATATCCTTATTAATCATTCACTTACCTTCCTTTTTGAAGTATTTCAGTCCTTTACCAAATTAAATTTTTTTCCAGCTATTTTGAGATGCAACTGACATATAACTTTGTGTAAATTAAAAGAGTACAACATGGTGATTTGATACACATATATATGGCAAGATGATTACCACAATGAAGTTAACACATCTATTACCCTCACATCACGTAATTAACAATTTTTGTTGTTATGGTGGTGAAAACATTTAAAATCTACTTCCTGAGCAACCTGCAAGTATACAGAACCGTATTGTTAACTATAGTGTCTGTACTGTATACTATATAGCATACACTGTAATGTACACACTATATTGTATAAAAGATAATAAATTCATATTTTAACTCAAAATTTGTACCCTTTGGCCAACATCTCTCCATTTCCCCCACCCATCAGCCCCTAGAAACAAAACATCAACTCTATTTCTATGAGCTCAGTTCTTTTGATTCCACATTTAAGTTAGATCATATAGTATTTACCTTTCTCTGTCTGACGTTTCATTTAGCATAATGCACTCAAGGTCCATCCAAAAATGACAGGATTTTGTTATTATTTTATGGCTTATAAATATTCATACATATTATACATAGGGGGGCTTAGCAGGTGGTGCTAGTGGTAAAGAACCTGCCTGCCCATAGGAGACATAAGAGACACAAATTTGATCCCTGGGTCAGAAGATCCCCTGGAAAACGGCACGGCAACCCACTCCAGTATTCTTGCCTGGAGAATGCCATAGACAGAGGAGCCTGGCAGACTGCAGTCCACGGGGTCGCAGAGTCGGACACGATAGAAGTGACTTAGCATACACATTATATTCAGGTAATTATAGGTAAAAAAATATATATATACATGTATTCTATTATATATAGGTATGTTACATATATATATGTATGTGTGTATATATATATATCATGGAATGAATGGCTGAAGAAAATGTTATATATATAAAATTATGATTATATTATATATTATAGATTTATAGATTTATTTTTATAAATATAATTTATTATGATTTTATAAACATATATAAATATACATATATATACATATATACATAATATATATATATATAACATTCTCTTCAGTCAGCCGTTCATCCCTTGATAGACACTAATGTTATTCCACTTCTCGGCTACAGTGAATAATGCTGCAGTGAATGAGCACAGGAGTGCAAAGATCTCTTTGAGGTAGTGATATCTTGTCCCTTGGATATATATTAACACCAGGAACTAAGATCATATGGTAATTCTATTTGCAATTTTTTTGAGGGCACTCCATACTGTTTTCCATAGTGGCTGTACCAGTTTACATTGCCACCAACAGTGCAAAAGAGTTCTTTTAACTCCACATTTTCCGTAGCACTTATCTCTTGTCTTTTTGAGAATAGCCATTCTAAACTATGTGAGATCTTATTGTAGGTTTGATTACATCTCCCTGATAATTAGTGATGTTTATTACCTTTTCTTGCACTTGTTGGCCTATATGTTCTCTTTGAAAAACATTTATTCAGTTTCTTTGCCTGATTTTTAATGAGATTATTTTGGATTTTTGCTATTGATTTGTATACGCTCTTTATATTTTTTGGATATTAACCTTGTACCAGACTTATGACTTGCAAATATTTCCTCCCATCCCGCAGGTTGCTTTTTCATTTTGTTGATTCTTTTCCTGTATAGCAACTTTCTTACTTTGATGGAATCCCACTTGATTTTTGCTTTTATTACTTTTGCTTTTGGTATCATACCCAAATTTCATTGCCAAGACGAATGTCAAGGAGTTTTCCTTTAGGTTTTGTTTAGAGTTTTATGGTTTTTAGGCCTTACATTTAAGCATCTAGTTAATTTTTGTGAGTGGTGTAAGATAGGGTTTCATCTCTTTTTTTTTTTTTTTTTTTGCATGTGGGTATTCCTTCACTAATTTTGTTTTAAGAAGAAAAACTTTATTTCAACCAGATTCAGTGGTATGCATACTATAGCAAAGGCTGACTATAGCAATCTCTTTCAAACCTGCACTGATGTATACATTAGGCTTTATTTGGGAATGATTAATTTCTGGTAAAATGTAGATTCAATCTAACATTACACCAATTTTTACATTTATTGTAGACCCTTTTAGTACTAGAGGTTAAATTTTCATCACCAAAAAATGAGACTAACCTTATAGCTACTACTAAGGTAATAAGCTGTGAAATTAATTCCCCACTATTGCTTTGAAAATATACCCCGAGATTGTTAAGAGAAATTCTGGCCTCATCCAAATCTGTTATTTAATTCTTCAGTCATCATCTACTATTGGCTGGGTTGTCTGTCCTCTTCTTTTTGACCCCAACCAATTAAATGCCAGTGTTTCTCAACTCTTAAAATAAGGGCATTTTTTGTTGTTGTTTTTTCTCCTACTTCTATGCTCACAGGACTAGTCAAAACAATTCTGCCCAAATCGGGCCAGACTGCACTGTCTTCCTCCTGTAGACAGGGATCCTATGTTCACCATATGTGCTTCATTTTTAGACAGCCTTTGCACTTTTGGTGCTTTCTTGTCTTCTTCAGTGCCTATATGTAGAAGCCGTCTAAACATGTCATTTCCAATTCTGTGAAGACCTCAGGTAAAGCTTCCACTGCTCCAAGTACCTGCCCCACACCATTCTATTGATCTGGCACAGAGTGGAGTCAATTTTTGTTCCAGCTTAAATAAGACCTACTGGAGCACCATATAAAAGATCATTGTCCCTTTACTAAATTAAAAAATAACTGTGTTGTATGTCCTTTTATTATTTAATTGTAGGTGTTCTTTATATAAATAATATATGTATCATATATCATTATACATAATAACATATGTATAAACATCTTGATCCCCTTCCCCCAATCACCCCGTTCACTTCTGACAACCACCAATCTGTTCTCTTTATATACATATATATATGGATGTGCTGCTGCTGCTGCTACTAAGTCGCTTCAGTCGTGTTCGACTCTGCGCGACCCCATAGACGGCAGCCCACCAGGCTCCCCCGTCCCTGGGATTCTCCAGGCAAGAATACTGGAGTGGGTTGCCATTTCCTTCTCCAATGCATGAAAGTGAAAAGTGAAAGTGAAGTTGGTCAGTCGCGTCTGACTCTTCGCGACCCCATGGACTGCAGCCCACCAGGTTCCTCCATCCATGGGATTTTCCAGGCAAGAGTACTGGAGTGGGGTGCCATCACCTTCTCCGATGGATATGCTAAATACTTCTATTATATAGTTTTCTGATGGAAATGATATCTTGCATATTTTTTACTAGGTACATTTTAAATTTCTTTTATTACTGAAGTATAGTTGAGAAAGAACATTAGTTTTCAGAGTACAACATAATAATTTGACATTTGTATACATTGTGAAATGATCACCAAAATAAGTCTACTTTCCCTCTGTCATCATAGAAAGTTTCAGAAACAATTTTTCTTGTAATGAGAACTCTTAAGATTTGCTTTCTTAGCAGGTTTCAGTTCTGCAATAAAGTATTATTAACTATAGTCACCGTGCTGTACATTATATTCCTATGACAATTATTTTATATTTGGAAGTTTGTAACTCTTGATCCGCTTCACCCATTTCTCCCAACCACCCCCTGCCACTTCTGGCAACCACTGGTCTGTTCTCTTTATCTATGAGTTTTGCTTGTTGCATTTTTTAGAAGTGAAACATAAATGTTTTTAGAAGTCTACTTTAAGAAGTCCACATATAAATAAAATAATATAATCTTTCTCTGATTATTTCATGAAATATAATACTTTCTAGATCCATCCATGTTCTCTCAAATGGCAAGATTTCTTTCTTATGGCCGAATAATATTCCACTGTGTATATACACACACATAGACACAGCCCTCCACTTTTCCCTGCCATTCATCCATCAGTGGGCTCTTGGGTTGTTTCCATTTAGTGACTGTTGTAAATACTACTACAGTGAACATAGGGGTGCATATACCTTTTTGAGTTGGTGTTTTCATTTGCTTTGAACAGCCAGAATTGGAATTGCTGGGTCCATGTGGTAAATCCATTTTGAAGTTTTTGAGGAATCTCCATACCAGTTTCCACAGTGGCTGTACCAAATTAAATTGCCATAAACAATCCACAAACGTTTCTTTTCTACATCCTTTTCAGAATCTATCTCTTGTTTTAATAACAGCCATTCTGACACATGTGGAGTGATAACTTATTGTGATTTTATTTGCATTTCCCTGATAATTAGTGGTGTTGAGCATCTTTCCATGTGCCTATTGGCCACCTGTACATTTTCTTTGGAAAAATGTTTACTCAGATCCTCTGCCCAATTTTAGTCAGATGGTTAGTTTATTACTGAGTTGTATGAGTTCTTTCTTTATTTTGGTTAGTAACTCTTTATTAGACATATCATTTGCAAAGATCTTCTCCCATTTAGTAGATTGCATTTTTACTTTGTTGATGATTTCCTTTACTGTATGGAAAGATTTTTGGTTTGATGTGGCCTATTTGTTTATTTTTGCTTATGTTTCCATTGCTTCTGGAGTCATATCCCAAGTTTTATATACAGATCCAAATTTGTATATACATATACATAAACATATGTGTGTATGTATATATATATATAACTATATATATATATATATAACTATATATATATATATGTATAGTTAAGACCAAGGTTCATCAAGAGTGTACTGCTTATGTTTTCTTTTTTTTAATATAAATTTATTTATTTTAATTGGAGGCTAATTACTTTACAATATTGTATTGGTTTTGCCATACATCAACATGAATTCGCCACAGGTATACACGTGTTCCCCATCCTGAACCCCCCTCCCTCCTCCCTCCCCATACCATCTGTCTGGGTCATCTCAGCGCACCAGCCCCAAGCATCCAGTATCATGCATCGAACCTGGACTGTAATATCATATAAGAAACGAATCGCCAGTCCAGGTTCGATGCTTATGTTTTCTTCTATGAGTTTTATGGTTTCTGGTCTTTCATTCATTTTGAGTTAATTTTTTGGTATAGTGTAAGATGGTGGCCCAGCTTTCCCAAAATTATTTGTTGAAAAACTGTCTTTTACCCATGTATGTTGTTGCTTCCTTTGACATAAACTAGTACTCTTGCCTGGAAAATCCCATGGATGGAGGAGCCTGGTAGGCTGCAGTCCATGGGGTCGCTAAGAGTCGGACACGACTGAGCTTCTTCACTTTCATGCATTGGAGAAGGAAATGGCAACCCACTCCAGTGTTCTTGCCTGGAGAATCCCAGGGATGGGGGAGCCTGGTGGGCTCCCGTTTATGGGGTGGCACAGAGTCGGACACGACTGAAGCGACTTAGCAGCAGCAGCAGCAGTTGACTATATGGTATTGATTTATTTCTGGGCTGTCTATTCTATTCTGTTGATTTATATGTCTGTCTTTATGCCAGTGCCATACTATTTTGGTTTGTAGTATAATTAGAAATTGGGAAGTGTGATACCTAATGCTTTGCTCTTCTTTCTCACAATGGCTTTAGCTATCAGGGATCTTTTTTGGTTCTATACAAATTTCAGAATTGACTCTATTTTTGGGGAAAATGCCATTGGACTTCTGATGGGGATTGTATTGAATTTGTAGATTGCTTTGGGTAGTTTGTGCATTTTACCAATATTAATTCTTCCAGTTCGTGAACAAAGAATATCTTCCCATTTATCCGTGTCTTTTAAAATTCCTTTCACTAATGTACTTTTCAGTGTATAGGTCCTTCATCTCCTTGGTTAAGTTCATTCCCAGGTATTTTATTCTTCTGATGCAATCAAAGGTATTTTGTAAAGGAGATTGTTTTCTTAATTTCTTTTTCTGATAATTTGTTGTTAGTCTAGAAAAAGACAACTTATTTTTATATATTGTGTTTGTACCCTGAAACTTTACCAAATTTGTTTAAATGCATTTACTAGTTTTAGCAGTTTTTTGATGGTCTTTAGGGTTTTCTATGTATAAAATAATGTCCACAAATAGTGACAGTTTTACCTCTTCCTTTCCAATTTGGATGCCTTTTTATTTTTCCTGCCTAATTGCTAGCAATTTCAGTACTGCTGCTGGTGTTTAGTTGCTAAGTTGTGTCGGACTCTTTGTGACCTCATGAACTGCAGCCTGCCAGGCTCCTCTGTCCATGGGCTTCCCCAGGCAGGAATACTGGAGTGGGTTGCCATTTCCTTCTCCAGCGGATCGTCCCAACCCCAGGGATCGACCCAACCCAGGGATCGAACCTGTCTCCTATGCATCTCTTGCATTGGCAGGTAGAGTCTTTATACTGATCCACCAGGGAATGTTGAATAAGAATATGTCAAGGTCCACTACTACTATTTATTGATGTCAGTTATTCCCTGTAGGTCTATTAATATTTGCTTATGGGTTTAGGTGCTCCTAGGTTGGATGGATAAATATTTACAAATATTACATCATCTTGTTGAATGCCTTTTCTACTCCTTCACATTCAGTCTTTGTGTCCTTTTATCTGAAGTGAGTCTCTTGTAAGCATATATGTGGGTCTTGTCTTTTAATCAATTCAGCCATTCTGTCTTTTGATTGGAATATTTAGTTTATTTACATTTAAAGTCATTGTTGATAGACATGTACTTATTGCAGTTTTGGTAACTGTTTTCTGGCTATTTCTGGCTAATTCTCTGTTCCTTTCTTCTTGATTTTTTTCCTTGTGGTTTGATGACTTTATAAAGTGTTATGCTTAGATTCCTTTCACACTATCTTTTGGGTATCTACTATGTGTTTTTGTTTGGTGGTTATCGTGAGACTCAGATATAACAGGGTATATATGTAACAATCTATTGTAAGTTGATAGCAAGTTAAGTTTGGATGTATTCTGAAACTTAGCTTATTACTACCCTTCCTGTTGTAGTTTTGATTTCATATATTTATTTATTGGCCATGCTGTAGGGAACAGGGAATCTTAGTTCTCTGAACAGGGATTAGACACATGCTCTCCGTAGTGGAATTATGGAGTCCTAACCATTGCACCACCAGGGATTCCCAGTGTTGTACTTTGAAGCATTTAACTTTGTGTATCCCTTAACTATTGTAGTTACTTTTACCTCTTTTGTCTCTAACCTTCATACTGGTTTGATAACTAATTGATCCATTATCTTTACTACATTTTTTATCTTTACCAGTGAGATTTTTAATTATGTTTTCTTGCTACTAATTAGAACCCTTTTTAGCTTAAAGAGCTTCCTTTAACACATTACCAACTGGGGGATTTTTGCAGAAACTAACTCCAGTGGCCAGCGATTTGTTATGGAAGGGAATATTGAAACACCCACACTGAGTAAGTATCAACAACTTTTTGTGCACTTAATGCGTTTATTTGAAGTTTTGCACATGTCTTACTAAAGGATTCTAATATTTAGAATGTGATGGGCATTACAGCAGGCACCTGTGTGGAGGGAATCAGAACATGTATTACAAATATACCACGTTTCACTGTGCCTTCCCCTGGAAGAATAGACTCTACACTTTCTGGCAGAATTTTTTTTAAAGTTGTGTGGGTATTATTGCCTCTAGGACATGTTCTTTTATTTTACCTGATAGTCAACAAGGTGGATCTTTGTGGGGGGCTGTTCTAGAAACAGCATAAGAAAGACCAGGTGCAGGACTACCACTACACTCACCAGAATGGTCAGTTCACCCATTCTCTCACTACTGCTAACAAAAATTGCTTGTAAGTCATTTTATTCCGTGCTTTAAGGCTACAATAAATTTTAAACACATTGAATAAACTGTAATTACTCAGTTAGAAACCCATTTTTTAATTTTCTGGAGGATATTGAAGTTTGCCAGATATTGGATTTGATCCATCAACTCCTTTCATATATTTATTATACTCCATCACTGACTTGATGGACGTGAGTTTGAGTGAATTCCGGGAGTTGGTGATGAACAAGGAGGCCTGGAGTGCTACAATTCATGGGGTCACAGTCGGACACGACTGAGCGACTGAACTGAACTGAATATACACGTGGGATTAGTTATCTGATAGCCAGTCCTCCTGTCTTCTTTTCCTGTAGATGCTATAGAGGTGTCATGAATAGTTGTCACCATGAGAAGTTGTCTTTCCCTACAAAAAGAACCATTTCTCCCTTCTGTAAGAATGTCATTTCCCCCCTCTGTAGATTTTTAGATTCCCCCTTTAATTGGTTTGGTAGGCCACAATTATCTCTGATAGTCCCACACACTCTGGTTTTATATTTCAGATGTGAACACACTATTGCAATAATTGTCTTGATAAATATGGTTCCATGAACCAAGATAAGGTTGTAGGACTGATAATATTGTTTTCTGCAGTTTCTTTCCTTCATCTCTGTAAATCTCAAGGTTGCATATATATCCCATTTCCATATTTTCTAAGTTTTCCAGGATTATATGTTTTGAATCTGAATTGTCCTCTCCACTTTATCATTGCCTCATAAAATGATTGCTCTTGTTTGGATAAGTGAATCAATTAAAATTTTGGTAGAAAATAATTCAAAAGAGGTTTAACTTTTGAAATTCTGTCTGCAGGAAGTGGAGTCCCCAAGTTATTGTTAAAGTGAAGAAATGTCATTATTTGTTTGAAGGTTAATCTCGTTATAATCTTTGGAAAGATATGTGTTTCAAGTGAGGGGTCAGTCTACTGATATTCTTTCCAGTGTGACTTTATTTGTCCCATCAAAATTATTAATTCAAAAAACTTCTTTATGTCACTACTAGTTACATTCAATCCATTTAAAAACTGTATCATACTTTTTATATAATTTGTCATTCTGTAGGTGATACAAATTTGAGTAGTGACCAATTTGAAAAATTCCTTGCCAAAAATTGCTATTTCACTAACACTTTGCAGGTTATTACATTCAATAATTATATAACTGTTCCTGAAACACCTGTAAAACATTCCAATTTTCATGAAATGTTGTCTTCAATCCACTCATCTATAGACGCAAAGGAGCATTCTCTAGCATTGTGAGTTTTATTTTCACTTTCCATATTAGAATCAATCACTATGTTTTTTTGTCTTTTTGTTGGTCTTATATTCACATTGTCTGAATCAGAACTATATTCTGAAGAACTATCATATTCTGAGACACTAGTATATATGTCAGACAGTTAGATAAAGCATCTGCATAAAATTCACTCAAACTCTTCACTCAAAATTTTGTGATGCGTCATTTTTGAAAATTTTATGTTAATAAATATGTTTATAATATACACAAGTTTGGAACAAAAACCTAACAGCACAAAATGTGGATGATAATGACAATCATAAGTTATATAGTGAAGCATTGATCAATTTTAAGGTCTAACGACTTTACAAGGTGATGTTAATTGTTTCATGCTCTAAAACATATTGATACATCTCCAGTCAATGACCAGGTAACAAAAGATGTATTAATATGTCTCTGGTCAATAATGTGTTTAACATTTCCAGGAAGACTGTTTTAGTGGTAATGAACTCTTTCAGTTTTTGTTTGTCTAGAAAGCTCTTTATCACTTCTTCAAATTTGAATGATAACCTTGCAGGCAGAGTGTTCTTGGTTCAAGGTTTGCCCTTTCATCCTTTAAATATATGGTTCCACTCCCTTCTGGCCTGCAGATTGTCTACTGAAAAATCAGCTGATAGCCTTATGGAAGTTCCTTTGTATGTTATATGCTGCTTTTCCTTTGCTACTTTTAATATTCTCTCTTAACTTTTGCCATTTTGATTACAAATACATCTTGGTGTGGAAGTTCCTCCTTGGGTTCATCCTACATGGGACCTTCTGTGCTTTCTGGACTTGGGTGATTGTCTCCTTTCCCAGGTTAGGGAACTTTTCAGCTATTATGTTTTAAATATAATTCTCAGCCCTTTTCTCTCTCCTCCCTCTGGGATCATTATCTGCTGATGGATGGGTCTGTGTCCCTACCTAGTTATTTGACCTGAAGCATCCTAGCACTGGCACCTACAAGCTATTGGGTGGGGCCAGGTCTTGTCACTAATAAACTAGAGGGAGGATTCTACAATGGCATCTGCCAGCAGTGGCTTCCACAGAGTACAATGAGCTCCAAATATGGCTGCTGCCATCTATCCGTGTCCCCAGTGTGAGCTGCATCCACCCTCTACCTCTGCAAGAGACATTCCAAGACCAGCAGGTAGATCTGACTCAGGTGTCTATCAAATTACTTTGCACTGAGTCCTGGGAGGATGAGATTTGTGCACACTCTAAGAATGAAGTCTCCATTTCCTGATGTCCTATGGGACTCCTGAAACTGAGCCCCACAGGTCCTCAAAACCAAATGCTTCAGGAGCTTGTCCTCCCAGTGCCAGACCTCTGGGCTGGAAGCCAGATGTGGGTTAAGAGCTTTCACTGCTCTTGGAAAAACTCTGCAACATAAATATTTTCCAGCTTGTGGGCTGTACACCCAGGGGTATGGGACTTGATTATATCATGAGTCCACTCCTTTTTCCTATCTTTAGTTGTAAAAGATATTTTCTGATAGGTTTTGGTCTTTTTCATAGATAGCTGTTCTGAAGATAATTGTGGATTTGGCATGCTTGTGAAAGGAGATAGATTCAGAGTCTTTTTACTCCACTAACATGGCTGATCTCCAGGTCTGCTTTAATTTTTTTCCAACAGTGTTGTGTAGCTTTCATTGTAGAAGTCTTGAACATATACTGTTAAATCTATGACTAGAAGTGAAAGTATTAGTCACTCAGTAGTGTCCAACTTGTTTGCAACCCCACGGACTGTATCATGCCAGGCTCCCCTGTCCATGGGAATTCATAGGCAGGAATACAGGAGTGGGTTGCCATGCCCTCCTCCAGGGGATCTTCCCAACCCATGGATAGAACCCAGGTCTCCTGCATTGCAGGCAGACTCTTTACTGTCTGAGCCACCAGGTAAGCCCAAAACTTATGACTAAGCACTTTTAATGCTATAATTCATTTATCTATTTAAAAATTATCTCCAGGATTTGTATTGATGTCCCCTTTATTACTGATACTGCTATTTGTGTTATTATTCTTCATCTCTTTCCTCATCATTCTAGGTATAGGTTAATCAAGTATATTAATCTACTGGAGAATTAACTTTTGTGTTCGTTATTTTTTATTTATTTTCTCTTTGTAATATTTATATTCTTTTAACTACTTTCAGTTTAATTTTGAAATATCAATTTAAAATTCTCTCCTCCCATCAGATGAGAAGTTGTTTGAGGACAGGGACAATATCTCATGACTGACATGTTAAACCTCAACATATATTTTTAAAATCAGTTATGGAAACAGATGAAAAGTTTCCAGTTCTGCAGCATGCCAGGCTTCCCTATCCATCACCAACTGCAAGAGCCTACTCAAACTCATGTTCGTTGAGTCAGTGATGCCATCCAACCATCTGCTTAATATGTATATTAGTTATCTTGCTGAATAATAAATTACCCTAAAGGTTCTTATCTGGTGAGGAAGGGGAAGAAATATAAGAAAAAGATTTAAAATAAAAATCTATTTTAAATGATGGAGTATAATAATGTAGAAGACACAGAGAGAAGGACCAGCCAGACTATATCAAATTTAAGTCTCTAAATTTTAGACAAATAAATTTCTCTGAGCTTCAGTTTCCTCATCAGAAAATATGGTAACACTACCACTGAAAGGGTTGTAGGATTAAATGAAAGAACACATAAAACAGCTGCAACCGTATTTGTGTGCCTAGCACATATTAGGAGCTCAATAAATGCTATTCATGTCCATATTTGAAAAAAATGCTCTCAGAGTAGGGTTGTTGAATGTGTGGAAATAAATACTATGCCCAGCACAGGACACAGTTTATTTCAGTTCCACCCAGAGTATTGTTGTTTTTTAGTCACTCAGTTGTGCCTGAGTCTTGCAATCCCGTTGACTATATAGCCTGCGTGGCTCCTCGCTGAAGTGAGTGGGTAGCCATTACCATCTCCAACCCAGAGTATTAACTGCTCTCTAACTATCAGTAGAATCAATAAATCATTTTATGGTTATAGAAGGCGGAAGAAATCTATATACTTTTGGGGGTACTAATTTTTGCTTAAAAATTTAAAATCTACATCTTGCTTCTCCAACTGAAGATTGGTTTTGTTTTGTTTTTTGCAAAAAGCCTACCTGCGTTAGTGCAGTATTAAAGGGAGATGGAAAAGAAAGTCAAGATGGGGCACATGAAACAACTTTGGACCTCTGTATTCAAGAGAGTAGAGTGAAAGCCAGTACCTGGATCAGGAATTTCAGATTATTTGTACAATATCTGAGTGACCACCAAATGGGAGAATCAAGTAGTTTGTTTCTAAGGAATTTAAACATGTATGTATGTATGTATCAGTTCAGTCACTCAGTCCTGTCCGACACTTTGCGACTCCAAGGACTGCAGCATGCCAGGCTTCCCTATCCATCACCAACTGCAAGAGCCTACTCAAACTCATGTTCATTGAGTCAGTGATGCCATCCAACCATCTCATCCTCTGTTGTCCCCTTCTCCTCTTGCCTTCAATCTTTCCCAGCATTAGAGTCTTTTCAGTTGAGTCAGTTCTTCACATCAGATGGCCAAAGTATTGGAGTTTCAGCTTTAACATCAGGCCCTCCAATGAATATTCAGGACTGATTTCCTTTAGGAGGGACTGGTTGGATCTCCTTGCTGTCCAAAGGGCTCTCAAGAGTCTTCTCCAACACCACAGTTCAAAAGCATCAATTCTTTGCCATTCAGCTTTTATAGTCCAACTCTCACATCCATACGTGACTACTGGGAAAACCATAGCTTTGACTAGACAGACCTTTGTTGGCAAAGTAATGTCTCTGCTTTTTAATATGCTGTCTAGGCTGGTTATAACTGTCCTTCCAAGGAGTAAGCATCTTTTAATTTCATGGCTGCAGTCACCATCTTCAGTGATTTTGGAGCCCCAAAAAAGAGTCTGTCTGTCAAGAATGGAAACCATTGTTTCCCCATCTATTTACCATGAAATGATAAGACTCTTAAGAGTCCCTTGGACTGCAAGGAGATCCAACCAATCCATTCTGAAGGAGATCAGCCCTGGGATTTCTTTGGAAGGAATGATGCTGAAGCTGAAACTCCAGTACTTTGGCCACCTCATGCGAAGAGTTGACTCATTGGAAAAGACTCTGATGCTGGGAGGGATTGGGGGCAGGAGGAGAAGGGGACGACAGAGGATGAGATGGCTGGATGGCTCATTGACTCAATGGACGTGAGTCTGAGTGAACTCCAGGAGTTGGTGATGGACAGGAAGGCCTGGCGTGCTGTGATTCATGGGGTCGCAAAGAGTCGGACATGACTGAGCGACTGAACTGAACTAACTGATGGGACTGGATGGATGCCATGATCTTAGTTTTCTGAATGTTGAGTTTTAAGCCAACTTTTTCCCTCTTTCACTTTCATCAAAAGGCTCTTTAGTTCCTCTCTTCCTGCCATAAGGGTGGTGTCATCTGCATATCTGGTTTCCCTGATAACTCAATTGGCATGTGTATATATGTGTGTGTATATGCATACACACATCTATATAATGGTTCCCTAACATAATATTTATTAAAAACTCATATTTCTATTATATGTTCATGTCAATTATGATTTTCCTAGAATTTGATAAATACTCATCACCATGAATATTACTAAAGACATTGAGAGATATATCCTCATAAGTCTTATTTCTGCTCACATTTTCTGAAAAACTCGTGTCTATGGATAACTTCAAGTGAGAAGAGAAGTACAATCCTTCCATAAGCAACAGTAATATCTACCACAAATGAAAAAAAAATCTAGGTTGGCCAAAAAGTTCATTTGGGTTTTTCAGTACTACGTTATGGAAAAACCCAAACAAACTTCTTGGCCAACCCAATATTTTGGGATGAATAGAAAATGTATAAGTATTAATCACATGGCTAATGCTTTCTACTTACAGGTCTTCAAGCTTTAGAATACAGACTGAAAAACTCTCTGATTTAAATTCATTCAAACCCATATTTTCTTGACTACACATCAATGTTTCTTAGTTTTTTATACACATTCGCTCATTTATCTGTCAAGATAATCTGAAGAGGTCAGTATTTTCATCCCTATTTATAGATGAGGAAGTTAAGATAAAGATGTATCTTAACTGTTGTAACTAAACTATATATTAATCTGTTTGCCCAATAGCACACAACTGGGATTTGTACCCAGTCAGCCTGATTCCAGAATCCCTACTCTTAACCAGTATACACAGACATAGACACATAGTATTGAGGCAGAGTTTCAGACAGAGTAGGCCCTTAAAAACTAGTGTGCCAGGCTTCCAGTGGGATTATTCCGTAAGTACTCATCAATCAGAAAATTTCAATATTTCACATTAGGAAACGAGTGTCCTATTCATTTTTTTTTTTTTTTGCTATGTTTCAACGTATGGTGCTAACCTATAAGTAATTTCTGTGCTCAGTGTTTGACCTTTGTCCAGCAAGTTCTGAGCAAAATAATCAAGAATGTATTATTTTCCTCTTTCAAAAAAATGTTAACTTTGCATGATTACATGGGACAAAAAGAATGAAATATACAAATCAGTTATATATGTTTCATTGACTCCTTTGTCCTATAGGATAGCCTTCTATGGTTTGATATTGTGCACCTTCATACTAAAGCAAGTAAGAATTAACTTATAAAGAAGATAAAACTGGAAAAAGTAAGTAATTTCTTATTTTCTGAAAATAATTTAACTTCCTCAATTCTGCTTTTTCAGGAACCAAATTCTGATGACATATCGTGTGCCACCTTCTACCTAAATGATTTGATCATCTATAATAGGGGTTGTCAAATGATAGCTTGCAAGTCAATTCAGGCCTGCTATCTATTTTTATATAAAAAAAGTTTCATTGAAACACAGCCACATCCCTTCATTTATATATTGTCTGTGGCTGCATTTGCACTGCAAAGGCAGAGTTCAGTAGTTATGACAGACATTCTGGTCCACAAAGCCCATATTATTTACTCTGTAGCCATTTTCAGAAAAAAAGAATACAACCTTTAGTCTATGAAGATGATACTTGTCCTTGCACCATGGATGATAAGTAAGCTAAGCTATTCTTTATCCTGTGGTCAATATCTTGTTTCATTCTGCAAATGACTACTCATGCTCGGAGAAGGATTGACTAAAAATACAGTGATTTGAAAATCCTAGCCCCAGTAGATCGTGAAAGCCCATATCCATAATAAAGTTGACCTCACTCATCAATAATGACAATCAATATAAAACTGACTTTTAAGCTTCACTGTTGTATGGTGTTCTGTGAAGCACAGCCTATTCCTGCTTTATAGTAGTTCACAATCTAAGACACGTGATAACTAAAACAGCATGTTATAATGAACATGCTAAAATTAACTAAGTTGCTAATAATGAAAGAGGAAACCAGAATTTCTTTTTGACTAGAAATTTTTGGTATTTTCCATGAAAATTTGATGGAAAATTACAAATAGCAAAACTTAAAATTGTACTGAAACTTGCTTACCAGGAGGTTGTGTCAGCAGAAAGGTCATCCTATTTACCTTTGGGGGTGAAGGGAGAGGAATACTGTAGACATTCTTTAACAGTTGTAAGCCAGGCTTAAGTAAGGAGACAAAATATTGATTTGCAGAGTCAAACAGAGTTGATGCCTAATGTTATTATTTTGCTCTGAGTTCAACATACCAGCTGGTTTGAACCGTGGGTGACCTACACAATTAAGACAACACAAATAAAAGACCAGAGGATTTACTTATCTGGCTTCCTGTTCCTTTTCACGTTGTCCAAATTATAACCCTACCATCATCACTGCAAAATAAATCAAGCATAAATTCCTATTAATGTAATGAATATTTTATATCTTTTAGATAAGACCGTTGCTATATCTTCTGCAAATATGAGTAAATTGATGAAGCAAGTCACTAAAAATGGTATGTCCTATTAACTAATTAGATGATCAGAAAGAGAAGAAAATTGAATATTTAAAGTTTATATACTATTATTTTAGCCATTTAACTGAACTGGTAAATTTCCATTAAGGCAATAATATAAACAATGGAATTTATTTTGTATTATGAAAAATTTCAAAAAATTGAACAAAAATGAATATCCACCATCAGGACAGAGCAGCTAGTACTCATAGGCATTTGCTTGCTTTATCTCTAGTATTTTTAAATCTAGCATAGTGACCTAGCTTTTAATTTACTGATGTATTTAATCTCATTGACTCTCAAAAAGACCAAGTCTGTTTTCTCAAGGATTATACTAAATTTTGAGTATATAACTTTCTTTTGATGTTTTTACCTTTTCTATCTCTCTATCCTCTATTTCTAGAGAACTCAAAGCTTGGTCTATATTCAAGGTAAACATTTTGGAAAATAGTTTCATTGGTGATGCTGTGTGCCTTATTCTGCCTCATATCAAGAAGCACACAACGTCAGGTCATCCCAGTATTGGTGATGCTAAGTGTAATCACCCAGTTGATTTGATGACCACCAGACCTCTCCATTGTATGGTTGTGCTTTTCTTTGGTAATACACATTTATCTTCTATTCCAGCAACATTTTATTTAATGGTTTTAGCCTTTATAAAGGAACTCTGCCTGGATTACTGATTTTATAAAGTGAGAACTGATTTTTTTTCCTAATACATTTATTCTTTCTATGTTCATTAACTGATGCTTTTTTGTAAAAAAAAAAAAAAAAAAAAAAAAAGTGTGTTTCCTCCTAACAATTGCTCACCACCTTCACTTTAATAACCAACTTTCAGAGTAAGAAACTGGTGTAATAGTAAGATATATTCCAGTCTATCCAGGACAGTCCTGATTATGTCCCTTGTAGAAATACTGCTGTGCTCCCATTCATGGATTTCCTAGGTCAGCACTGGTAAGTAAAGAACTCACCTGGAACACAGGAGATGTAAGAGTGGAGGGTTCGATCCCCGGGTCAGGAAGATCCCCTGGAGGAGGAAATGACAACCCACTCCACTATTCTTGCCTGGAGAATCCCATGGACAGAGGAGCTCTGCGGGCTATAGTCCATAGTCGCAAAAAGAGTCAGACACAACTGATGTGACAACACAAACACATGCTCCCATTCATATAATTTAACAGATTAAACAATAAATTATGAGAACATTCCATGTATTAGTCACCTTGAATTTATCTCTCAAAATCTCAGTCTCTCATTTTGACAATCCTAAATGTTAGTTTATTCAGTGTTTCACAATTTAAATCTTTTATATGAAAACATAATTATCCCTTTTGATACTCAAATCTCAATTTTCAAGCATTCAAAATTGACTAGTGTTTAAGTCTCTTAAAAATGCTTTTGTGCCCTTTTGATATAACTCCAGTTTTGATTAAATATTTGCTTTATGACATAATAATCTATTATAGCATTACCTTGTATTTTCTCTGCTCCAGATCTGAATTCAACTATTTCCTCAAAGATCTCTGATTTCTTTTACTAGGAATTGGTAGCAGAAACTGATCAGGAGTATTCTTTTTTACTGTGGTGTTATTGCTCTCAGAATATTTCAGTGGATAAATCTAGGGTATATATATAAAGATATATAAATTTATATTTTTATTATTTCCAATTCAAATTGAACATTAAAGTGATTTTCCTACTTTTTTAAATTTATATTTCATCCTGAAATCCTTGGTTTATAATTAGCACATTTACTTTATGATATGCATAAAATGGTTACAAAATAAAATTTCAATGTTTACCAACAAAATTCTGAATATGGTTTAAAATCATTTGATTTCTCTTTTCCTTTGTGGATATGAACTTAGGATGTATAGTTAGAGTACTAGTTTAAAAGTAATTTAAACATTTGTTTGGCAAAAAGTACAAGTAGAGAGAAATTATGAATATAAAAAACTGCGGTTTCTGTCACAAGCAAATGGTTAATATCCCAGACCTACTAGAATATGGGTCTTCCATTATAGCTCAGTTGGTAAAGAATCTGCCTGCAGTGCAGGAGCCCTGGGTTCAACTCCTGGATTGAGAAGATCCCTTGGAGAAAGAATTGGCAACCCACTCCAGTATTCTTGCCTGGAGAATCCCATGGACAGTGGGCTACAGTGGAAACAGTGTCAGACTTTATTTTGGGGGGCTCCAAAATCACTGCAGATGGTGATTGCAGCCATGAAATTAAAAGACACTTACTCCTTGGAAGAAAAGTTATGACCAACCTAGATAGCATATTGAAAAGCAGAGACTTTACTTTGCCAACAAAGGTCCATCTAGTCAAGGCTATGGTTTTTCCAGTGGTCATGTATGGATGTGAGAGTTGGACTGTGAAGAAAGCTGAGCGCCAAAGAATTGATGCTTTTGAACTGTGGTGTTGGAGAAGACTCTTGAGAGTCCCTTGGACTGCAAGGAGATCCAACCAGTCCATTCTGAAGGAGATCAGCCCTGGGATTTCTTTGGAAGGAATGATGCTGAAGCTGAAGCTCCAGTACTTTGGCCCCCTCATGCGAAGAGTTGACTCATTGGAAAAGACTCTGATGCTGGGGGCAATTGGGAGCAGGAGGAGAAGGGGATGACCGAGGATGAGATGGCTGGATGGCATCACTGACTCGATGGACGCGAGTCTGAGTGAACTCCGGGAGTTGGTGATGGACAGGGAGGCCTGGCGTGCTGCGATTCATGGGGTCGCAAAGAGTTGGACATGACTGAGCGACTGAACTGAACTGAACTGATGCTTCTATTAATAATTTGGAAGAGTACACAATTAGCAGTTTGTTTCTATCATAAGAAGCTAAGAAAAAAACAAGTCAATAAAACCTACATTAAGTTAAAGCAGGTAAATAATAATGAAAACAAATCTAAGCAAGAAAGAAGACAGGAACAATAGAGAGCAACAAAATTCAAAGCTGAGTTTTTGAAAAGGTCAAGTAGTATAATTCTTTGATCAACTTCTAGGAGATGGATCAAGGAAAAAAGAATACACAAATTACCAATATCGAGAATAAAATAAATGTCATTATTAATCTGACAGTCATTAAAAGAATAATAAGGGAATATAATGAACATTTTGTTCCAATAAGATCGAGAACTTAAATAGATTGAATACATTCCTTGAAGGGCATAAATTAGAATTCAGAGAAAAAGATAAATGTATATTTATCTTCTATACCTTATTAAAGTTGAATTTCTTAAAAACTCACCTAAAAGAATACTAGGCTCAGATGGGTTCAGAGGAGAATTCCATTGAATTTTTAAGGAATAATAATCCTGCACAATTCTTTTTAGAAAATAGAGGAATCTGCAACACTGTCCAAAGTACTCTGAGTCCAGCATTAGCCTGATACTATAATATATCCAGAGAAAAACACTGTAAGAAAAACCTAGGGAATAATATCCCAAAACTGGACTCAAACAATCCTCAACCAAATACCAAAAACCAAATCAAGTAATACAAAAAGCAAATTATACACAATGATCAAGTGGTATTCCTGGATTTCAAGGTTGCTTTAACCTTCTGTAAACAGTGTAATTCTCCATGTAATGGAGAAAAACATGAACATCACAATAGATATATTAAAACATTTTACAAAATGCATCACCTATTAGAAACTCTCAGCTAAATGTAAATACTAAGGCAACAATATGAAATATTCAGCTGACATCATATTTGCTGAGAAAGGCTAGTTTCCTGTTCTAAGAGTGGGAATAAAGTCAGAAAGTTACGCATGCTTAAGATATTGTCCATTGTGTTGCACCCTGTACAATAAAGCAGACGAGGTAAACACACACACACACACACATATACAGGAAAGAAAGACAGCTTTTGTTTGGGTAGCATCATGATATACATAGAAATTAGTAAGGACACTACCAAATTAAAAAAAAAACAAAACCCGTTACCTAACTAGTAAGTGAATACAGCAGCATCCCATGACAAAAGAGCAGTATACCAAAATCAACTGTGCTTCTAGATACTGGCAATGAAAAATTACATCATCAAAAAATACAAAATGCTTGGAGATGATCTGAATGACATGTGCAATATCTGTACAATGAAAACTATCAAAGATTGCTGAATGAAGTTAAAGAAATAAATAATGGAGGAGCTGCAAAATGTTAATGAATTTAAAGACAATATTATTTTAAGGTATTGATTCTCCCTAAATTTATTTACAGAGTTAATACAATACTCATTAAAATACAACAGACATTTTAAAAGATATGGTCAAACTTATTCTGCAGTTTATATGAAATACAGAAAACAGAGAAATCTTATAAAAAAAGAATGTATCTGGAGGACTTAATGCTCCTTGATTCCAAAACTTACTTCATATCTACAGGGATCAAAGTATTGATAATATGAAATTGGCATAAAAATACACATTTAGATCAATGGAACAGAATTAAACGGATATACGGTTATATGGTCAATTAATTTTTGACAAGTTACCAAGATGATTCAGTGGGGTGAAATGGTCTTCTCAATAAATGGTGCTGGGGTAACTGGATATCTGTACAGAAAAGGGGGATTTAGCATTTTCCTCACCCTACACACAAAATTTGATTCAAAATGGATTATAGAACTTTAAAAATTTAAAACCCTAAAACGTCTAGCAAAAAAACATATGAGAAATCCTTTATGACTGGGTAAAGCACATTTGCATTGATAGGACACAAAATATATGAATCACAAAAGAAATATATTTTATAATTGAAGTTTACCAAAATTTATAACTTTGCTTGTCAGAAATTATCATTAAGAAAATTAAATGACACATCAAAGATGGGGAGAAAATATTTGCAAAAACATATGTCAATAACGACTTGGACTCAGCATACCAATAAATCTTACAACTCAATGGTAAGACAACCAAATAGCCCACCAGGCTCCTCTGTCCATGGGAATATCTGCCCTGTGACAATTTTGAGGGATGGGATGGGGAAGGTTTAAGACGGAGGGGACACATTTATGCATATGGCTGATTCATGTTCATGTATGGCAGAAACCATCACAATATTGTAAAGCAATTATCCTCCAATTAAAAATCAAATTAAAAAATAAAATAGACAAAGGCAGATCATAAAAAATAATACTGGAATGGGTTGCCATGCCCGCCTCCAGGGGATCTTCCTGACCCAGGGATCAAACCTTCATCTCTTACATCTCCTTTATTGGTAGGTGGGTCCTTTACCACTAGCACCACCTGGGAAGCAATGTCACAGGAGAGTGCCAGTGAGTCAGAAAGGGACTGCTCTATCAGCCTAGTGTCTGGAGGGACCACATGGAACAAAGCCACGAGCAATCTAGAGTTGTTCAGTAAGGAAAATGAAAAATAAACCTTTGCTGCCACTATCCAAGACTTTGTTATACAAAATAACCTTACAAAAGCCTGTGAATATAATTATATTTTGACTTGTATTTGCTGTTCTGTTTCTTGTGAATGTGCATGCTCTTTTTTTTAAGAGTTTTTCCCCATATAGTTCATTACAGAGCATTAGGTATGGAGCCTTTCCAATTATGATTCGGTAAATTCAACAACAACAAAATCTTTGCATACAACAAAGAGGGAGAAACAGAACACCAAGTACAAGTCAGAATATATACATATGTGTAACTGACTCACTTTGCTGTACGTCTGAAACTAACACAACATTGTAAATCAACTGTACTCCAATAAAAATGTTAAAATATTAAAAATAATGACATTGGATATCTTTAAAACAGTATACTGCATATTATATACTATATGCTGCTGCTGCTATGTCGCTTCAGTCGTGTCTGACTCTGTGCGACCCCAGAGATGGCAGCCCACCAGGCTCCCCCGTCCCTGGGATTCTCCAGGCAAGAACACTGGAGTGGGTTGCCATTTCCTTCTCCAATGCATGCAAGTGAAAAGTCAAAGTGAAGTCGCACAGTGGTGTCCGACTCCTAGCAACCCCATGGACTGCAGCCTACCAGGCTCCTCTGTCCATGGGATTTTCCAGGCAAGAGTACTGGAGTGGGGTGCCATTGCCTTCTCCATTATATACTATATAGTATACTGTATACTATAAAAGAGTATATAGTAATAGAAATTATAGGGAAACTTGCCTTATTCCTGTCTAAGAATTCTTCCAGTGTTTCTCTTGTTAAGGATAAGTCTTATTAAGGACAAATTCATTTAATCTCATTTTAAAAAGTGTTTTCAAAATTAGAAATTGATGTTGAATTTTCAACTGTCTCTTAAACATCTGTGGAGATGTATGATATTATTTCCTTAAATATATTGATATACTGAATAACCTTAATGCTTTTTTAAAATGTGGCACCATTCCTGTATTACTATAATAAACCCAACTTGGTCAGGATTATTATTTTTTAATGTGCTGTTTTATCTTGGGTTTTTACATTGATATTTAGGAATACATTATCTCTAACTGAGTTTCTAGGTTTAATTTTCAATGTCATACTCATTTCATAAAAATAATTTGAATATCTTCCTTCTTTCCTCTGTGATATTATTTTTATTTGTAATTTGCTTTTCTCCTTAATTTGTATGTTTTGTGGGAGAATATAAAATCACTGCAGATGGTGACTGCAGCCATGAAATTAAAAGATGCTAACTCCTTGGAAGGAAAGTTATAACCAACCTAGATAGCATATTGAAAAGCAGAGACATTACTTTGCCAACAAAGGTCCGTCTAGTCAAGGCTATGGTTTTTCCATAGCTTTTCAAAAGCGCCGAAGAATTGATGCTTTTGAACTGTGGTGTTGGAGAAGACTCTTGAGAGTCCCTTGGACTGCAAGGAGATACAACCAGTCCATTCTGAAGGAGATCAGCCCTGGGATTTCTTTGGAAGGAATGATGCTGAAGCTGAAACTCCAGTACTTTGGCCCCCTCATGCGAAGAGTTGACTCATTGGAAAAGACTCTGATGCTTGGAGGGATTGGGGGCAGGAGGAGAAGGGGACGACCGAGGATGAGATGGCTGGATGACATCATCGACTTGATGGGCGTAAGTTTGAGTGAACTCCGGGAGTTGGTGATGGACAGGGAGGCCCGGCGTGCTGCGATTCATGGGGTCACAAAGAGTTGGACACGACTGAGTGACTGAACTAAACTGAACTGATGCATGGAGAAACAAGAACTTGCTAATGGCCACTGTATAATGGAAACTTGGCATTTTTGTCTTATTATAAAACCAGTGCATGCTTATTGAAGAAATCTTACAAAATACAAATGGACACAAAGAAAATACAATAACATAATAATGTTAATAAAACAACAGCTTGTTACCACTTTGAATAATCTTTTATCAAATTATTCAAAAATTTAATAGTTGGGGGGAGCAATGAAGATGAACGAGTAGAAAGACCCTGAGTGCACTTCCTCTCATGAGCACATCAAAATTACAACTATCTGCAGAACAACCATCAACTGAAAAAAAACAAAACTGGAACCTACCAGTGCAGAACCCGTCCTGGTTCATTCCAAAGATCTCCCACAACTAAAGACATAAAGAAGGAACCACAATGAGATGGGTACAAGGGGTGGACTTGTGATATAATCAAACCACTGGGATGGGCAAACCAGAAAATTGCAGAATCATTATATTGCAGAGGTTCACCCACAGGAGTGAGGGTCCTGAGCTCCATCCACATCAGGCTCAAGCCCAGGGCTCTGGCACTGGGAAGATGAACTCACAGAGCATTTGGTTTTGAAGGTTTAATTGCATGAGTTCCACAGGGCTGGGGGAAATAGATATTTACCCTTAAACAGTGCACACAAAATTCCACATATAATAGGCCCAGGGCAAGAGCTGTCATCTGATAGGAGGTTGGGCCAGACCTACCTGCTGGTTTTGCAGGAGAAGTGCGATGAGGCTGCAGCTTATTTGGGGGAGAAAAACACTGGGGCCAGACATACTGAAGAACAGTCAACTATATGAACACTCCTGGTGACCGCCATATTGGCTAGTTAGTGCCAAGACCTGGACCCACCCAACACCGGTAGGCTCCGGTGCTTCCCCCTCCATGGCAGCACTGCAGGCATGCAAGGTGTGGCTTCCCCCTGGGTGTCTGGCTTGGGTAAGGAGGGTTTTGCCCAGAAGATTTCTAAGGTTAAGTCACATGTCTTCTGGTCCCTTGGCTTGGGGTGAGCTTCCAGAAGCTCTTTTTCTCTTTGCCTGTTGCAGGC
This sequence comes from Budorcas taxicolor, assembly GCF_023091745.1. NCBI lineage: Eukaryota > Metazoa > Chordata > Mammalia > Artiodactyla > Bovidae > Budorcas > Budorcas taxicolor. Next base: position 28,240,978 of record NC_068914.1, read on the forward strand.
TTTGCATGGCCTGGTCTGGGATATGTAAGCAGCAATAAGGATACATGGGGAATGCACCACCGTGTTCTTCCTCAAATCTCAAGGTCCCTCTGCAGCCATACTTCTTTACACCTTTCAGAAAAGAAAGACTGAAAATTTTAAAAAATCACAACCAACCTTTATTTTCTTTTACTTCACATATTGCATTTGAACTTGGACAGGGATTCATTTGGATCCCCGAACCTCCTTGTCAAATTAGACCCCAGAAGGTCAAGGGCAGACCAGGTTTAAGTCATCATTAATCTGTTGCAAGAAAGTGAAGGAAGAAACCTTTTTCCCTGAGTAACTAAGGCAGAATTTTCTAAGTATGTCTTTAGATGATAAATGATAAGTGAGAATATTTGATCTGGAGGCAAGTGTAATATTTCCTCTAGATTTATATCCAACATTTAGCACAACCAAGTTCAGTTCATGAACACATCTAATGATAAATATCCCTTTTAGGTTAATTTTTCTATATCTAAAATAGTGGCCCAGTGGGAAGTGATGACCAATCCATTCCCCAATGGCGTCAGGTAGGAAAATTACTGAATTCATCATCAATCTCACTCTTTAGTCCTCCAGGGAAGATTATCTTTGTAGAACACTGTAAAGCTAAATAAATTTAAAAGATTATCAAAGAGAGATTATAAATCTAGGTGGAAGTTCTCAATTCTGGGCACCCATTAGAATCACTTGGGGAATTAGAAAAAAATAATACTAATGGGTTTGCACTGCCCCAGGTCAATTAAATAAAAATGTTTGAGTGGGACCCGGACATCAGTATTTTTTAAAGCTGTCCAGGTGATTCTAATGTGCAGTCAAGATGGAAAATAACTCACATAGGGAGGTGATGTTTTTCTTGACAAGGGAATTTATATGTTATTACAAATTGCACTTACCATACCAGATAAAACACATTGACTAGATGTTCCGGTTACATGAGACAGGCAGCTCAAAAGGAAGTCCCTTTAAGTTTGTTCCTCCCAATTTTGCTAGTGGCTTACTCTGCTACCAGAAAGTGCTCTTAAACCAGGAATAAGAATGGACAATGCTCTAAAAATATTCCCCAACAGGTAAAGAAATACCATGATTCTAGAGAGACGGTTGCTCTAAAGTGTAAATCTCTTGTACAGAATTTGTGAGTAACCATCAGGTTTAATTCACTGGATTCCTTAATTCTGGGACCCAAAATATGCTGACTTACCTAACAGAAACTTTACATTTCAAGAAGTACCTGGAAGTGAGCCTACCAGACATAAAGCATTGAAACAGTTGGATGTACTATGAGTGGGCATTCCCTGATCCCCTGCTCCTAGTGGAAAGCTTATCTTGGACCTAGCAAACCAATCTCATTTTGTCTATGGGGCATATTTCTAAGTAAGAGTTTTCATTTTTGAAACTTCAGGGCTCTGAAGCTAGGTATGGTCCAATCATGTGACAGGGCTTTCATAGGAAAAAGCAAGCCTCTGCATTGGTGGAATCTTACAAGGAGACATGACAGGAAGTTTCTGGATGAGATGAATATTACAATTAGGGTAGAGATATTAAGGGTTTCCTTAAGGTTGTTCAGCTGGTAAAGAATTTGCCTACAGTGCAGGAGACCCTGGTTCGATTTCTGAGTTGGGAAGATCCCCTGGAGAAGAGATAGGCTACTCACTCCAGGATTCTTGGGCTTCCCTCATGGCTCAGCTGGTAAAGAATCCACCTGCAATGCAGGAGACCTGGGTTCGATCCCTGGGTTGGGAAGATCTTCCGGGGGAGGTCATGGCAACCCACTCCAGTATTCTTGCCTGGAGAATCCCCATGGACAGAGGAGCCTGGCGGGCTACAGTCCATTGAGGGGTTCACAAAGAGTCAGACATGACTGAGCGACTAACCACAGCACACCAGCATAGAGGTATTAAAGGCTGTTTAAAATCACCTTTCAGGGATTTCCCTGGTGGTCCAGTGGTTAAGAATCTGCCTCCCAATGCAGGGGATGCAGGTTCAATCCCTGGTTAGGGAACTAAGATCCCACATGCCGCAGGGCAACTAAGCCTGCATGCCACAACTAGAGAAGGCTGCACTCTGCAACTACTGAGCCCATGCCCTCTAGGGCCTGTGCATGGCATGTAGAGAAAGGCCAAGTGCTGCAACTCGAGAAGCCGATGTGACAACTCAAGAGAAGCCCCAGCACTGCAAACAGAGAAAGTCTGCGTGCTGCAATGATCAGCACAGCCAAAAAATTAGTTAATTAGAATAAAATCACTGTTCAGAGAAGGCAACTTCCATGGGCCATTAACTTACTCTCCCTTGCTGCTGCTACTGCTAAGTCACTTCAGTCATGTCTGACTCTGTGTGACCCCATAGACGGCAGCCCACCAGGTTCCCCCGTCCCTGGGATTCTCAAGGCAAGAACATTGGAGTGGGTTGCCATTTCCTTCTCCAGTGCATGAAAGTGAAAAGTGAAAGGGGAGTCGCTCAGTCATGTCCGACTCTTCGCTACCCCATGGACTGCAGCCTACCAGGCTCCTCCATCCATGGGATTTGCCAGGCAAGAGTACTGGAGTGGGGTGCCATCACCTTCTCCGTACTCTCCCTTAGGGGCATAGAACAATGATTGGCAAACACCAGCCAAAGCTATCTCCTTTTCCTGAGAGAGGCAAGCCTGTTGACTGACAAAATGGATCTCTTCTCCTTAAGTTTTGATCATGTGTGTTTTCTTGAGTGGTCTATCACGGACTCTGACAAATTAAGAGGGCCTCCACAACTGCTCTCATTTACAAAATTCTACTAAGATTTCAATCTTTTCAAATGCTCCTTAGCAACTACTGGTACAGCTGAGGTACCTGTAACCAATGGCCCTGGTGTCAAGATATTTTTGAGACTATCATGTTTCTTTCAATTTGGGGCTTTAGATTTGGGATTTTCTATTTACAAAGGTCATTTTTCTTGGCTTAAAAAACAGTGGGAAGGTGTGAGAAGGCACAAGATTAGCCAGCCTGCCTTCTAGAAACTGCAGGTCATTTGGAAACCAGCATACACATAAGTAACCCAAATGGTTAAGCCTAGTTGAATATGTAGGTGCAAGCACAAGATTACTTGGAAGTTGTGTCACCCTTAGACTTCAGGGAAGGACTACCAGCTGACTTACTATTCTAGAGATAGCACTGGTTCAGTTAACAAAAGTGTATTAAATGCCTCTGCCTGCTAATTTATACAGAAATGGATACAAGATGGTCTTCATCCTTTAGAAATTATGGCTAGTCATTATCTTCCTATTTTCAGCCACACTTGACTGTGAAGAGTGCTTCCAGTTTCAGAAAGTGCTAGAATAAAGTTCAACTTCTGCTCCATAGTTCACCAATGATTACATAACTCACTAAGCTCCTTCATTCTACACTTGAATATAATTACCACTAATTGACTTATCTCTCATTTTACATATTTACTATTAAAGCCTTTCCATATAAAGAACCTTACATTCAAAAATTATAAGAAGATGGCTCACCTCACCAAGTGCATAATCACAGTTGGTGGTTCCTTAAGTCTGAGCAGACAGCCACCCATATTTCCAACATTTATCAGCCACCTCTGACATTCCCATGTCCAAAAAAATAACCGACTCACTGTTTAAATCTATGATGAGCTACATAACACAGGCAGCATGGAAAGCTTGTTGCATGACTGATGTGGTCTCCAAAAATATCAAGTGAGAGTAAAAAAAAACCAAGGTTCTCAATGGATATGTATATACACATACACACACTGGAGAAGGAAATGGCAATCCACTTCAGGAATATTGCCTGGAAAATCCCATGGACAGAGGAGCCTGGTAGGCTACAGTCCACGGGGTCACAGAGTCGGACACGACTGAGTGACTTCACTATATTCACTTTATTCACACACACACACACACACATATATATATAATGCTTGAAAATAGTTGGTTCATTTTCACTTAATGATAGTTATATTTCTCTACAATGAAGATACATATTAGATGTAAACGCAGAAACTGAAGAGACATTCCATTTGGACTTGATAAGTGAATGACTGGTAAAGCAATGTCAGCTGCATGACATTACTACTTTCCATATTGGCTAGCTAAATTATGTGCTCATTAGTTTATTGGGTTAATAAATGAGAGGCTAAAAAATGTGCACGCTCTTACATGTGAAATGTTTTCCCAGAGCCAAAGGAAGCCTGACTAATTTGAGTTAGATTTAAATCCAGTCTTTTGTAATGATTAATACCATGAGACAATGAGAGAGTAATCAGCTTCTAATTCTCACTTGGCTAGTGACTCACCAAGAGGACTTGTGAAACTCTCTGAACCCGCTGAACCTGCATCTCCTCATCTCTCAAAGGATAAGATGAAGCTTATTCTTGGGGCTCTACCTAGTTCCATGATTCTGTGCCATCAGATAAAGATTCTAAGGGGTTTATATTTATAACTGAATCTTAAGTATAATAAAATTGGTGGGGGTCATTAAGCATAGTCTTGCTAGGATCAAGGTCATTTAAGGACTGAAGTATATCCTAGGCTGAGAAACACTCCAGGGCCAAGACCCATGATATAGCTGCAGTAATTAAATTGCTGAGCTCTCCAAGGAGAATGGGGCTGATGATATACTATCATGAGATATAATAATGTAAATGAAAGTGCTTTGCAAACTATTTGGAACTATATAAATGTCAAGTGTTAGGCAGTATTATCTTCTCCATTTATTGAGGGGCCAACTCACAGAACTGACTTCAACAAGGCCACATAATAAGTCAGGGACAATTTGGAAGAAAATACATTTTTTATTCTGATGTTCCTTCCTTGCCTTCTTCTTACCAATATTTATGAAGCTGCTTCTATATCTAAAGTACCAGTAGAGGAATTAAAGAGATGTCTAGGACACCACCACTATTTTCAACAAGCTTGCAATCCAGTAAATATATATGAAATAACAGCATCTGTTTTTTTTTTTAATGATTTTATGTATAGAAGATTTTTTCTTCACCAGGTTTTAAGTTAGTTGGATACCCTCAAAGACTTTTATTTTCTTTGATCATCTTCACTATGTTCAATGGATTATGGGGGATATTGATCCTAAAAATATTATTTGATGAAAAAAAAAACTCAGACAGGATTTAAACCCTCTAAAATGCTAAAGAAATGTATGTTCTTACCATCTTTTATGTATGCTGATACTTCCTCTAGTACATCTCACGAATAGATACACAGGATCCCTCAAGAAGATACACGGGATCCCTCAAGGAGATACACAGGATCCAATAATTTTAGACTGATACTGTAACAATAACAACCCAAAATAATAATGCAAAGAACAACAACCAACATGTGCTAATAATTATTAGGACTAATAATATGCTAGGCACTGTGTTATGCATTTATATTTATCTTATTTATTCTCCACAACAATCCTATTAAGTCGGAACTTTTTCTAATCCACATTTTACAGAGGAAGAGACCCAAGGTTTAGAAATGATCAAAGTCGTACGGATATCGAGTGGCAGAACTAGACACTGAATCTTGCAGTATAGTTGCCAACGTGGAAAGTGGGACACCATTCCTGGGGGCTGAATCTAACTGATTTACTACATTAAAAAATATCTAGAATTTAAATCAGTCTAGACCAGTGGTTCTCAATGAGTAGTAGCCTGTCCCTTCTCCAGGAGATCTTCCTGACCCAGGGATCGAACCCAGGTCTCCTGCACTGCAGGCAGGTTCTTTACTGTCTGAGACACCAGGGAAGTCCAACTAACACTACCACACAAAAAATGTCTAGAATTTTAAATCAGTTTGAACTAGTGGTTCTCAATGGAGGGCAATTTTGCCGCACAGGGAGTATCTGATAGTATCTGGAAACATCTGTGGATTGCACAACTTCACAGGTACTACAGAAACCGCAGATGCTGCTGAATATCTCTCAAATAGAGGTCACCCCCACTCCCACAACAAAGAATGATCTGGTCCAAAATGTCAACAGAGAAACCCTGATCTAGACCTGTCTTTCCGTACCAGAGCAGTTCTGTGGTGAATTAGGGGCTCCGTTCTAACGGCTCAGGTGATCCTGGACAATCATGACCTGAAAGGCCAGTACAAGAGCTCAGGTAGGAGTAGAGGCGGCACATGATCCCAGAGCTTCTATGAAAGGCAATACAGTGAGGGATATTTTTTCCCAGAAGGTAAGAACAGCATTCTCCTTTGTTACATATTACTTTTTGGTGAAATTGGAATTTGTAAAGGTTTGGCTTATAGTTATCTCCCAACTACTCTCCACACCTTTTGTTAATTTAGAACAATGTCCTATTGTTTTTTTAAGTACAAAATATACCTGGAGATTATGTTCACTTGCAACTAACACAGTAGTGTAAATAAATTATACCTCAGTTTTAAAAATTAAAAAATATACAGCTGAAGTCTTGCCTATGTTTGAGACTCTTTCCATCTAACAGTTATGTGGCTTTATCTATGAGTAGCTAAGTAGCTATGGCAATTTTGTGGTACTTACAGTCACATTTCCTGATAATCTCTGGATTTTCAGGGGCCATTAGAGATCCCTGTATGAATCTTGGAGTAATGAAAAGTACATTCTAGCAAATATTTTAGGTATTCTGCTATTGCTGCATTGATTTAGAAGCACATTTCTAGATCAATTTTTTTTCCCCTGCAATTTTAACTTGTAATAAAATGAGTCTTAACAAAAGCACCCTTCGCAATCTAAATGCTTAGGTTGAGAACAGCAGGCCAAATTGAGAATTAATTAACATTTTGAAGCCGTAGTGCTATATTGCTTAATCCTAAATTGTACTTCAAATAGGGATTGATTTCTACACTATAGCAAAAAATGCATGATTTCTTCCCATGCTTTGTTTTAATAAAAAATATGGATGGTATATCTTTAGAGAATAAGATTAAGTAATGCAACCATTAAATGTTTTTGATGAGGCCATAATATTATCTAATTACAGATTCCATGTTCTATGAGTCATCTTTAAAACTTTAAGAAAACAATTATTACTGAATAAGGAAGACAGAAAACCAACCAGTACTGAACACATTAGTATAATTTATGTATTCATATAACTGATAATAGACATCTATTTCTAAAAATCCTTAAAGCACAGGTAATAATGGAGCCAGTCAGCAATGTACCACTTGCAATTAATCACTCTCTTCATATTCACAACATTCAATTTTTCTTGCTATTTGAGAGAGTAGTGATTAACTGATAAAAGTTTAACAAGTGCACTAATAGCAGGTGCTTCTAATTGCAAAGTCTTCAGAATGATCCTCCCCAAACCTACTTTATGCTAATTTGTACAGCATTAGTCATAACACTTTATGATTTTACTTTTAAAACAACTTTTCTTTTAGTCACCCTAATTTAATTAAGAATTTTAACTAGTTGCATGTATCAAGAACACCAATGAATTTTAAATCTGTGAGTTTGATTACCATAAGAGATTAACAAGAAGACTCATAAAAATGCACGGCTGCCAATTAGAAGCACCAACACTGTGTAAATTAGAATTTGTTAATTGGCTTAGCAAAATGTAAATTCAATTTTTTGAAATTTTATGAACTGAAAAATTGATTATATTTTTTGTGAGCCTCAAGGAAGATCTTATTAGTAATGATATTTGTTTCAGCAGTTCCTGAGATTATACTTATATTTTAGCCAGAAAGATTTCTATTTCATTTATTTCAAAAATATCTGAGTATAGAATTCATTTTTCATCCACACGTTTGCCCCTCACCATCTACATACACTATTAAATGAATATTTAAGTATACATTTTTCTTTCATCTGTCTTTCCTCTTAGCAAGACATAAAATATGCATACTAGGTAAAGTTTGTTATTTTGTACTTTAATATTAAAGTACAAGTAATTAATTTAGTTTCCTTAAATGCTATGTGTTTATGACAAAACCTACAGATGCTTTTACAAAGATGAATATTGAAACAGCATTTCAGGTATGCAGATTAATACTGTTTGCCTCTAGGAAAGAGACCCAGCAATCTTGCATTTTATAAAAGGAGCAGAAACTGTACTTCAGTATGCACTGTGGAATGACGAGGTCTCTTAGCAATGTAAGATTAAAATCCATTCTCAGTGAGGCATAGACATAGCACTAACCTCCTGTCAGTTACTGCCCTGCTGAACCGCAGTCAAGAAACAGGCAGAACTGAGGACAGGCCTGAAATATTCTTAAGGCTGAGTCTACATACTGTGAGGAGCTGGGGAAACGCTGCACTGGATTGTTCTGTGAATTCAGCACTCCCATTTTCCAGATAATAATCACAAACACCCTCACTCAGCCCCTTAGCTACTCCTATCCCTCCCAGAACTGTTTTTTGAAAATCACAATGCTTGGTAATCTCTCCAGAAGGCTCCAAATTCAGCAGATAATTATTTCGCTGTTCAAAACCTCTTGCATTAATACATCATCCTAAATTAGTGTAATGAGGTTGTTCTATCCATGATTAGCTCCCGAAAGGGATAAAACACAAGATGAGACCAGAGGGAAAAGGAATCACGAACTTAGTGCCCTCCCTTTGATCACTGTGGGTGGGAAAGGAACACGCCTCATGCCTGTAGTTCCTCATCATCTTTAAGAAGCAACTGGTTCGATGCAGGATACAGGATGCTTGGGGCTGGTGCACTGGGATGACCCAGAGGGATGGTATGGGGAGGGAGGTGGGAGTGGGGTTCAGGATAGGGAACACGTGTACTCCCGTGGTGGATTCATGTTGATGTATGGCTAAACCAATACAATATTGTAAAGTAATTAGCCTCCAATTACAATAAATAAATTTATATTTTAAAAAATGAAGAAGCAACTGGGACCCAGACGGCCAGATAAGAGACCCAAGTAGCAGAAGGCAGGCGTTGGATCTGGAAGGTCTCCTGCAGGAACTCAGGGTTAAAAGAGATATAGTCACTAGAAATCAGCTGGGTCATAGGGAGCAGGACAGGCTCTGACTGCCAAGAAACAGGGTGGCTTTGCTTTTTCACCCTGATCCCTTCCTCTTTGTTACAATTACCCTTCCCCAACATGATCTTCATGTTATACCAGTTTAAATTAAAAAAAAAAAAGCAGAAAATAATCTCAATTTCCAAAAACCAATGATTGTTTAATAAAGTTAGGGGAATATTATGCCACTATGAAAATAATAGTGAAGATATATATATATATACACACACATATGTGTATATATATATATATATATATATATATATATATATACATGGAAATATGTTCACCACTTCTTAATTCATTGGTTTACCAAATATTGTTGCATGCTTGTTATATGTCAGGCTCTGATCTGTTTCAGCAGTGTATAAAACAGTGAGAGATTCAGAAAATTAAAAACGAAAACCAAATACATAATGTAATTTCAGGGATGATAATTGCTGTGAAGAAATGGAAAGCAGGGTAATGGAGCAAGGGAGTATGTGGGAAAGACATTTGAATAGATAAAGGGAGAAGACCATTCCTAGAAGAAGGAAAAGTCAGCGTGAAAGCTCAGAACTGGGAGTAAGAAGGCCAGACACAGGGAAGGAAAGAAAGCTCCAGGCTGAAAAGGAAACAAACGAGCAGTGGGGCACAGAGCAGAGAAAGAGGCGCATCGCTGGCAGCAGGTTGGAGAGGCTCCAGCATCCTCAGTAGGCTTTCCCAGGAGGGTGCCGAGAAAGGAACGGTCACCTCCCCTGAGCCGGTGGTGGTTCTGGTGTAAGAAGGAGCCTTCTATCCAGGGTGCTCTACACATGTTGGTTACCAGGGGTGTCAAATGCACCGTCTCCTACCCAGTGGAAAGAGTGCAAGTACATCTGCACCCTAACTATGTTCAACTAAAAATAAAACACTATTGGGACTTCCCTGGCAGTCCAGTGTTAAGACCTTCTCCTTCCCCACAGTGGATAAGACTCCACTCACCAATGCAGGGGACATGGGTTTGATCCTTGATCTGGGAAGACTCCACATGGCGCAGAGCAACTGACTCCATGCACCACGACTACTGATCCCACGGGCTGCAGCTACTAAAGCCCATGTGCCTACAGCCTGTACTCTGCAACAAGAGAAGCAATTGTGATGAGAAGCTCACATACTGCAAAGAATAGTAGCCCCCACTCTCTGTAACTGGAGAAAGCCCATGCAAAAGCAAGAAGACTCAGTGCAACCATAAATAAGTAAAAAGACCTCTGGATGTCCACGCTAAAAAAAATGACTTCGTCTTTCAACGCACGCCATGCAGTTTCCATCCCTGGTTGTGGAGCTAATCCCACATGCTTCACAGCCATAAAACCAAAACCATAAAACAGGAGCAATATTTTAACAAAGTCATGAAGATTTGAGAATGGTTGGGAAGATTCTCTGGAGAAGGAAATGGCAACCCATTCTAGTATTCTTGCCTGGAGAATCTCATGAACAGAGAACCCTGGCAGGCTACAGTCCATGGGATTGCAATAGTCAGACATGACTTAGCGACTAAACCACCATCACCACATCGAAAAAAAAATTTTTTAATTAAAAAAAAATTATCAACCACTATTTAGGCCAGACAGATACATCTGTGGGCTTTATGAGGCCTTTGGGCTGGAAGTATTTAACCCCCTTTTAAGCCTGGAGTAGACATTCCAGGACTGACTGTGCTGGATAAACTAAGAAAATGTGCACTGCAGTCTAAGAAAACTCTCTGAGCAGGAGACTCTCCCTGGGAGCACCCAAAACTTTCTCATCCATTGCCCTTTTCCCTCTTTTCCAGATGAACCCGAGGACACTTCTCTAGTAACAAAAGCCCTCTGTAAGTTTCATCCCTTGGAAGCTCCCCTCATAATGTGGTACTGATTACCTTTATGGTCTGCTTCTAGTCAATGCAGGGACTATAACTCTTGACGCCCCAGTTTAGTTCTTTTATGGGAGTCCTGGGCAAAACCATACCACTAGAAGCCACAATTTCTTAGGCTGTTAATAAAGAGAATAGTATTTATCTTTCCTGCATGGTGGGGTGATCGTTGATTAATAAATGCTGAAATGGTGTTTTGAAGGTGACAAGTGTCAGCTATTATAGTGACTATTATTAGCTGATCCTACAATCCAGAATTAGAATGAATGCCAGCTTGCAGCATGATTTCTACATGTTTTGGATGTACATTCTATCCACTGGAGGAATTAAATTTAAGCCCAGTGTCATTAATTAATATGTATAAAGCATGTTGTCTCAACTGCTCTAAGTACCAAGTGCAGTTGTAACAAACACCAAAGCTTTAGTTTGAACCTTGTGGTAATACTGCATTCTGATTGGCTTCATTTACATCACAGATCAAGTACTCAGGGGCTCATTTCTATATTCTGTGCAGTGCCCAGCAGCCTGCTGGCATATCATAACTATCCAATAAAAGCAGTAATAAAGTTGTAATCTTCTTCCCTTTTCTCTTGATTTGCCTTCATGTATTTTCTTAAAAAGTAGATTAGACAGCAAGAAAGATATTCTCTTATTAGTGGCAAAAGATGACTCAAAATCTTTGCCAATGGGAAGATGGAATCTTTTTTTCTCCTGTATACCAATCAGGAAGATGAAAATTATTTACTCTGGGATGTCTTGTTGTATCCCTCTTAAATCATGTATAGCCCACTAATGGACATTTATAGTCCGTTCCTCTTTTGAATAATGGAGGACCTAGGAGGGCCCCTGATTTAATTTTGTCTCCTGTGTTTCTTTAGTATCTTTGTGCTTTCTTGCATTTAGGGGAATAGCACAGAAGACAGAGTTAAGAATGATTTTTTTTTTTTAAAGAAAGCTATTAAAAGCTTTTACAAGGGACTTGAGCTTTAATAAAACCTCTCTGTATGCAGAAAGGCCAAATCTCCAGGGATTTGGGAAAAGGCAACCTCAAAGTTAAACATTTGAAGAGCAAACTAAATTCATGACTTTAACATCACTTCCTTTCTTCTCTCACCCTTATCTTCCCTGTAAGATACAGCATTAGGTCAGCATATTCTTTAATCCAAAATCTCTATGAGATAGCAGTATCAGTTTATAAGAGCACATACTTGTTGGACATTTTAGTTTATAAAATTCTATATTACATACCTATTAGATTTCTACTGCTCTCATAACAAATGACCATAAATTTAGCAGCTTAAAACAACTACTTATTATTTCACGGTTCTCTAGGTCAAAAATAGAGGCACAGTTTGGAGACTTCCCTGGTGTTTCCAGGGAGCTAAGACTCTGTACTCCTAATAAAGGGATCCTGGGTTCAATCCCTGGTCAGAGATCCCAATGCTGCATCCAAGAGTTGGCATGCTGCAACAAAATGATCTTGCATGCCACAATGAAGATCAAAGATCACATGTGCTACAACTAAGATGATGCAGCCAAATAAATAAATATTAAATATATATAGGCAAAGGTTGGATTAGCTGGTTCTCTGCATCAAGTTTCACAAGACGGAAATTAAGATACCTGTGGCCCTCTCTTGAGGCTCTGGCAACGTATTCACTTCCAAGCTCATTCATGTTACTGGCAGAATTCAGTTCCATGTGGTTGTAGGACTGTGGTACCTGCTTCCCTGGAGCTGTTGACTGGGGATTGCTCTCTAGTTTCACAGATACCCACATTCCTTCACTGATGGCTTCCTTTCTCCATCTGCAAAGCCAGAAATGGTAGATAAGGTCATTTCAAGCTTTAAATGTTTCTGATTTCCTCTTCTGTCTCATCACTCATCTGCTTCCCACCTGAGAAAAGTCTCCTCTTTTAAGGGTTCATGTGATTAGACTGGGCATAGCTGGATAATCAGAATTTCACCATATCAAGATCTGTAATCAAAATTATATCTCAGAAATCTTTTTGAACATGTTATGACCAACCTAGACAGCATATGAAAAAGCAGAGACATTACATTGCCAACAAACGTCCATTTAGCCATAGTTATGGTTTTTCCAGGGGTCATGTATGGATGTGAGCGTTGGACTATAAAGAAAGCTGAGCGCCAAAGAATTGATGCTTTTGAACTGTAGTGTTGGAGAAGACTCTTGAGAGTCCCTTGGACTGCAAGGAGATCCAACCAGTCCATCCTAAAGGAAATCAGTCCTGGGTGTTCATTGGAAGGACTGATGTTGAAGCTGAAACTCCAACACTTTGGCCACCTGATGCGAAGAGCTGACTCATTTGAAGAGACCTTGATGCTGGGAAAGATTGAAGGCAGGAGGAGAAGGGGATGACAGAGGATGAGATGGTTGGATGGCATCACCGACTTGATGGACATGGGTTTGGGTAAGCTCTGGAAGTTGGTGATGGACAGGGAGGCCTGATGTGCTGCGGTTAATGGGGTCGCAAAGATTCGGACACGACTGAGCGACTGAACTAAACTGAACTGAACATATTCATGGGGCTTCCCTGATGGTCCAGTGACTAAGATTCTGTCCTCCCACTTCAGGGGGCCCAGGTTCAATCTCTGGTCAGAGAACTAGATCCCACATGCTGCAACTGAGTTTGCATGCTGCAACTATGACTGGTGCAGCCAAATAAAGAAAGAAATATTTGAGAAAAACATAATATATTGGCAGACTCCAGGGATCAAGGCATGGGCATCTTTGGGTATAGGACATTTTTCTGCTTATTATTTCATAGAATTATCATACTAGGCAAGGAGAACACTATTATCCCAGCTTTACAGATGAAGAAATACAGGATCTCAGTGTGTGAGTGGTTTAATCTAGGTCACAGAGCAAGTAATCAACAGCATCCAAGAGTAATGACTAAAAGACCTTCTGTTATTTCCAGTTATTCTTTGCTTTTAATAAACATTTAAAGGGGGCTTATTAAGCATCAGGTTTTGTACTAATCCTGTAAATTAAGGGATGAAACTTGAAAATTCTGCATTCAAGAGGTTCACAATCTTGCAGGCTAACTGACAAATATATGAGCAATTTTAATGCAGTTTGTAAAGGCTATGGTTTTTAATACAGTAGTCAAGGCTATGGTTTTTCTGGTAGTCATGTATGGATGTGAGAGTTGGACTGTGAAGAAGGCTGAGTGCCGAAGAATTGATGCTTTTGAACTGTGGTGTTGGAGAAGACTCTTGAGAGTCCCTTGGACTGCAAGGAGATCCAACCAGTCCATTCTGAAGGAGATCAGCCCTGGGATTTCTTTGGAAGAAATGATGCTAAAGCTGAAACTCCAGTACTTTGGCCACCTCATGCGAAGAGTTGACTCATTGGAAAAGACTTTGATGCTGGGAGGGATTGGGGGCAGGAGAATAAGGGGACAACAGAGGATGGGATGGCTTACATTTTTCCTCCTTTTGTTGGAACTCTTTTGGTTGCAAAGAGCAGAAAACAAATTCAAACTCATTTTGGCCAAAGGAGAATCTATTGATAATGGGAATGGTATAGTTTCAGACCAAGCTGGATGCAGGAGCTCAAATGATATCATTAAGGGTCTATCTCCCTCTCTTACTTCTGACCTCTTTTTGAAATCATTTCATAGAGTTTTCCTTCATATTGCACCAAAGATAGCCAGTAGCAACTCTACAAGAAATGGGCTTTACTAGTATAATCCCAGAGAAAGGAGCATGTCTTGTCTCCCAGCATCCTTATGAATCTGAAAACGGATCTGGCTTTCCCATGCCTATTCATGGACCACTCTATTCACGAGGATAGGGTCCTCAACAACTTACCTGAGTTATGCATCCACCTCTGTGGTAGGAAAAGTGGAGCCATCTTCATGTGTTGGAGTTGGGGTATTTTTTGAAATGGGAAAATGATAGATTTGATGTACTCCTTTCCCTATTTGGAACCAGTCTGTTGATCCATGTCCAGTTCCAACTGCTGCTTCTTGACCAACATACAGATTTCTCAGGAGGCAGGTCAGGTGATCTAGTATTCCCATCTCTTAAAGAATTTTCTACAGTTTATTGTGATCCACACAAAGACTTTGGCATAGTCAATAAAGGAAAAGTAGAAATTTTTCTAGAACTCCCTTGCTTTTTCTATGATCCAGCGGATGTTGGCAATTTGATCTCTGGTTCCTCTGCCTTTTCATATCCAGCTTGAACATCTGGGAGTTCATGGTTCATGTACTATTGAAGCCTGGCTTGGAGAATTTTGAGCATTATGTTGCTAGCTTGTGAGATGAGTGCAATTGTGTGGAAGTTTAGCAGTTTTCAAACTATGGTCTGCAGTTTGACCTGGGACCTTTTTAAGAGGTCCATGAGGTCAAATTGTTTTAATGAGAATCCTGAGATGTTACTTGACTTTTTCTTATTAGTACATGTAGTAATCGTACAAGAGTAATGATTAATCAAACAGATGGCACCTTGGCTTGAATCAAGGGAGAGGCATCAAATTGTACAGTGGTCACAGTATTTATCATGACCGTGTTCTCATGAAAAAAAAAAATGCCATTTTCACTTAAGGATGACTTTGGTGAAGCAGTAAAAGCTATTAATTTTATGAAGACCCTGGATTTTATTCAGTCTTTTTAATATTTTTGTGACAAAATGGGAATTCAGTTCAGTTCAGTTGCTCAGTCGTGTCCGACTCTTTGCGACCCCATGAATCACAGCATGCCAGGCCTCCCTGTCCATCACCAACTCCTGGAATTCACAAAGACTCACGTCCATTGAGTCAGTGATGCCATCCAGCCATCTCATCCTCGGTCGTCCCCTTCTCCTCCTGCCCTCAATCCCTCCCAGCATCAGAGTCTTTTCCAATGAGTCAACCGTTCGCATGAGGTAGCCAATGTACTGGAGTTTCAGCTTTAGCATCATTCCTTCCAAAGAAATCCCAGGGCTGATCTCCTTCAGAATGGACTGGATGGATCTCGTTGTAGTCCAAGGGACTCTCAAGAGTCTTCTCCAACACCACAGTTCAAATGCATCAATTCTTCGGTGCTCAGCCTTCTTCACAGTCCAACTCTCACATCCATACATGACCACTGGAAAAACCATAGCCTGGACTAGATGGACCTTAGTCGGCAAAGTAATGTCTCTGCTTTTGAATATAATATCTAGGTTGGTCATAACTTTTCTTCCAAGGAGTAAGTGTCTTTTAATTTCATGGCTACAGTCACCATCTGCAGTGATTTTGGAGCCCCAAAAAATAAAGTCTGACTCTATTTCCACTGTTTTCCCATCTATTTCCCATGAAGTGATGGGACCGGATGCCATGATCTTCATTTTCTGAATGTTGAGCTTTAAGCCAACTTTTTCACTCTCCACTTTCACTTTCGTCAAAAGGCTTTTTAGTTCCTCTTCACTTTCTGCCATAACAGTGGTGTCATCTGCATATCTGAGGTTATTGATATTTCTCCTGGCAATCTTGATTCCAGCTTGTGTTTCTTCCAGTCCAGCGTTTCTCATGATGTACTCTGCATATAAGTTAAATAAGCAGGGTGACAATATACAGCCTTGACATACTCCTTTTCCTGTTTGGAACCAGTCTATTGTTCCATGTCCAGTTCTAACTGTTGCTTCCTGACCTGCATACAGGTTTCTCAAGAGGCAGGTCAGGTGGTCTGGTATTCCCATCTCTTTCAGAATTTTCCACAGTTTATTGTGATCCACACAGGCAAAGGCTTTGACATAGTCAATAAAGCAGAAATAGATGTTTTTTTGGAACTCTCTTGCTTTTTCCATGATCCAGCGGATGTTGGCAATGTGATCTCTGGCTCCTCCACCTTTTCTGAAACCAGCTTGAATTACACATAGAATAATTCTGCTGCCTCCCAAATACAATGGTGCCAGGAGGAAAAGTATTTGTATGATTGTTTGAGTTACAAGCTGAAGTATCCACATTTTTTTCATTGAAAACAGTTCTTACTCGAAAGAGTGACTAGCAGACAAGCTACAGTTATTCTAGGTGGGTATTTGTACATCATGAAAGTGAACACGTGGGCCTACTGCTTCAAGAAAACAAATGATAGCATTCATTTTTTAATGATGAAATTTGAGCTCTCAAGCAAAAATTATAACTTTTGGAAATGTTTCTCGGTCACTATGAGCTTTATAGCATCTCAATTTTTAAAGGCTTTTCTGGTAAAATTGAAGGTATATTAATAAATGGAATTTTTGACATTGCTGTGTCATCATTTCGATGGTTTACATAATTCAGCAAGTCAAATTTTCCAGATGGCCAATGCATAATGTTACAAAACTATGAATGGGTAAAAAAACCAATGAAAGTGCAAGATAGACTTATAGATTTAACCATAACATGTATACATATATCACTGATACAGTTTCAGATCCTATATTGCAATAAACCTGTAATAAACTACCACTTGTTAGGTTTGAGTGTAGTATCAAAGAAGAATATGCAGAAATGTAAAAAAAAAAAAAGCTATTAAAATATTCTTCGCATTTCAAAATATATAGTATATCTGTGAAGCCCAGATTGTTTTCTTGTACTTTAACCAAACATATATTGTAGCAGATTGAATGCAGTAGGTGACATGAAAACTCAGCCATATTCTCTGAAGTCAGACATTAGAGGTATTTGTAAAAATGTGAAATAAAGTCACTCTTGTCACTAATGATTTTATTTATGGCTTTGGAAAATATTTTTTTTCATAAAAGCATGTCATGTATTTAGCATGCATTTGATTTAATGTTATTTTAATGGCATTAAAATAGAACTTACAAAATTTTTCATTTCAAATGTTCCAATTCTATAAATATTTATTGATACAATCCACATAAACACAAGTTCTTAATAGTTTTTAAGAGTGTAAATTGGTTCTTAGATTGAAAGGTTTGCGAATTATTAGGCAAGGTTTATTAGAAAAACTTGAGATTGCTAGGTTTTTACTGCCATTTAATTATGAATATATTATAATAGAGAAAAAATGAGTCCTTATTTTAGAATAAGCTTCTGTATCATCTAGTTGGATGGAAGCCTAGATATGGTGTTTGGAATAGAATCTGTTTCTAGAGTCGTTCAGACAAAAAATAAAACAACCTCTCCCAAACACCCTTAAGTAGCAATACATATAGTTGGTCTTATTTGAATGCCACTGACTAGAACATTGCATTAATGTTTGTGCCTTTGTTTAATATGTGATTCTTCCAAATAAAATTTAGAAATCAAGTCTCTCACTTTTCTGAAATAAATGCTATTTGGCAGGGCTTCCATTTGTCCTAGTTTTTCTATTGCTTTTTGGGATGTCAAAATACCCTTAAATAGTTCTGGAGTTAGAAGTTTCTCTCTCTCTCTGGCACTTTGCCTTCCTTTCTAATGTTACTAAAGGTTGGATCACTAGAAAGTTGACTGATATATATATTCTACCCATGGCTATTCACCTCAAGATGAGATTATGAAACTCCTTACATAAATAGGCATATTGCTCCTCTGAAAATAAAGCTTTAGAAAAATAAAACTTTAGGGCTCTGCACAACAAGGTTTGTCCACTTATTATATCCAAGTATTTGTCTTGATGTTTCACAAATGCTGACCCATTTAAGTCTTGTAATGATCATATGATGGGCCAATGAAATTGAAGAACATAGAGGTTAAGCTACTTGTTCAAGGTCACACAGCTCTTGCATGTTAGACAGACAATCTGACTCCAGAGATGTTTCATTAACCAGGACAGTATGCTGAAATATTGCTAAGGAGATAATTTTAAAAATAATATTTCAATTGAACCGTTACTTAATTTTGGTGGACAATCTTAGTTAGAATTTACTTGTGCTTTGAACAAATACTCTTATCCTTATAAAACTTCTGAGAAAAGATTCAGGAAAGACTAAGGTACAGGGGATAGAAACTGCAGTGATTTTGAGCTGGCAGAAATCTAGTTGTTGTTCACTCAGTAGTGTCTGACTCTTAGTAACCCCATGTACTGCTGCATGCCAGGCTTCCCTGTCCTTCACTACCCCCAGAGTTTGCTCAAACTCATGTCCACTGAGTCAGTGATGGCATCCAACCATCTCATCCTCTGTTGCCCACTTCTCCTCCTTCCTTCAATCTTTCCCAGAATCAGGGTCTTTTCTAATGAGTCAGCTCTTCACATCTGGTGGCCAAAGTATTGCAGCTTCAGTTTCAGTCCTTCCAATACATATTCAGGGTTGATTTCCTTTAGGATTGTCTGGTTTGATCTCTTTGCAGTACAGGGAATTTTCAAGAGTCTTCTCCAGCACCACAATTTGAATGCATCTATTCTTCAGCACTCAGCCTGCTATATGGTCCAACTCTCACATCCATACATGACTACTGGAAAAATCATAGCTTTGATTATACAGATCTTTGTCAGCAAAGTGATGTCTCTGCTTTTTAATACTCTGTCTAGGTTTGCCAAAGCTTTTCTTCCAAGAAATCTGGTAATGCCCCTCAAATTCTACCAACAAAATACCCACCAATAGCAGGAGTATGAGAACCCTGGTTCCTGGTCCTAGTGACAAATGTCTGAAATTCCATGCTTTATCATGTAAAGGTTCTTGAATTTTACAAACTATAAACTGTATTTTAATACAGAAACTGTATTTCAAATTACTCCTCATTGAAAAAAAAATTGATGCTCCAAGAAGACCCAGTCACTGAAGTTCTTTGTGTCTTGAAATGGATCCTACCACACTGTCCCAATCCTAGAGAAGCCTGGCTCCAGAGAATACTTTTGGATGGCTCTGGAGGATTATCTCTTTTTTGTACCTCTTCTTCCTGCACTTTTGCCTAGGGACCCTATACAGGTACAATCTTGGTTACACAGCTCTAAAATAATATGACAGTAAGAGGGTTGGGGTGGGGAAAAACTCTGTAAGTGTGATAGATATGGCCAAGCGATTGAACAGTCTCTCTTTCATTGATGCTTTTAATTTAAGCCCATAGTTGCAGACTCAAATATCTAAAGGGACAAAGCAGGCAGCAAGAAAGAGTGAACTAGGCCAGGTAGGAAATTCTTGGAATGCAGGCCCATGTACTATTGAATATGGGTTGCACTACACACCTCCAGTCCAGTAAGAATGGGTCCAGATTTGCCAGGTATTCTGATTTTTTTTTTTTAATTAGAGACATAAGGGTTTCTATTATTATCTAAAATAAACTATTCAAAAATTTTTTTATTGGGGCATAGTTGCTTTACAATGTTATGTTAGTTTCTACTGTACAGCAAAGTGAATTAGCTGTATGTACACATGTATCCTTTCTTCTTTGGATTTCCTTCCCCTTTAGGTCACCACAGAGCAATAAGTAGAGATCCCTGTGCTATATAGTAGGTTCTCATTAGTTATCTGTTTCATACACAGGATCAACAGTGTATATATGTCAATCCCAATCCCCCAGTTTAATTTTAGTAATTTTATTTATAAAATGTGTGGCCAACCAAAAGAGTTTCAGACCTTTGGCCTATGCTGTACATTCTTCCTGGAAACCCCATGAATGTGCAACATCCACGCTGCTTATGGATTTGTTTATGTCTTTAGTTGGTAGACGGACACTCCCTGGCTTTGTGTGTCTCAGGCAAAGTTTGCCAAGAGAAATTTTTGTCCTCTGACCATCTTCAAGTTGTTGTTTTTGCCTACTTACAAGTCCCAAGAGGGAGAATTAAGATGACTCTTCTTAAACAGGATAAAAAATGACCTCTTTATCACTTTTATGGTATTATCCTGAGGATGACACAGTTCCTTTGCTCTTTCTTCAGTGTACAAGGGGAACAGCTGTTTCCCATCGTTGGAGAAAAACCTTTTTTTGTATTTTGAAATAGTTACTAAGGCTCACCTTGCTCACATCTTCACTCTCTTCAGACCAAATAACCCCTCATCCTTCAGTATTTCTTCAAGGACTTCTTTTCTTCTTAAATTTTAATTATTTTCATTAGCGACCTCTTGGGCCCTCTCCAAGTTTCCCACATCTTGCTTAGAATGTGGTCACAGTGGAATGCCTTGTCCTTGTGAAAGCTCAGCCAAAACTAAATATAGCCAGAAGATTATTTGCAGTTACTGCATGTTATGTCTCTGTGTGACTGTCAAATGGCACTGCAATTCTGACTGATACGTTAACCTGCAATGTGCCCCAAGCCCCGTGTCATTTCCAATGTTTTTCTGTGTAGCCGGTTTTTTTCCTTATTCTCATGACATATTTTGTGATTTTTACTGCCTTACAGTTAATAGTAGTAGTAGTATGGTATGCATGCATGCATGCTTAGTCACTAAGTTATGTCTTACTCTGTGCAATCCTATGGATTGTAGCCCACTAGGCTCCTCTGTCCATGGGATTTCCCAGGAAAAAACACTGGAGTGGGCTGCCATTTTCTTCTCCAGGAGATCTTCCCAACCCAGGGATCGAACCTGTGTCTCCTGCATTGTAGGTGGATTCTTTACCACTGAGCCACCAGGGAAACCCCTTAGGGTTGACCTTATGTAATTTTCTTTCTGTTTACTTTTTCTCTGTACCCGGAGTGCTGGGACTTTAACCCAATACCTACGCAGTGTCCAGTACAAAACAGGTGGTGAAGATCTGTTTACTGATGAAATAACTCAAACATGATTTAGGCAATATGCCCCATCAAAAAAATTTTATTGAATCTAGTAGACGTTTCTGGTACCTTTTTCCACACTTGACTAAAATTTGGATTCTCTTTAGAGAAAGATCTGTGACTAAGTCTTGGTTCTTGTTTCTTAATAGCGATTTGATTTGCCTAAGTTATTTAAATTCTTTAAGCCTTTGTGTCTAACCTATAAAATATGCATAACAGTATCTATCTTTAAAGTTATTGTGATATTTATAAGAGACATCGAATGTAAAATATTGGGAAGTGTTCTTGGTATATCCCCTCTCAAAATGCTAGATTAAAAAAAATATACTATCCAAACCAGGCATGCACGTGTGCTCAGATGTGTCTGACTCTCCGACCCCATGGACTGTAGCTTGTCAGGCTCCTCTGACCATAGAATTTCCCAGGCAAGAATACTTGAGTGGGTTGTCATTTCTTTCTCCAGGGGATCTTCCTGATCCAAGGATTGAACCCATGTCTCCTGCATTGGCAGGCAGATTCTTTACCACTAGTGTCAACTATCCAAGACAGAGCTTTATATCTGAATTAATTAAGGAGGAAAATATTATTGCATCTCAAATTTTCCCTTCTGAAAGGCCTTATGCTGGAAGTTGTTTCCAGACTTTAAGAATTCTTGTTCATGGCATTCTGTCTTGATACTTCACTTTCTCACTTTTCTGCTCAAATTAAACACACAGGGTATATGTTTAGTCCTGGTAAAATACTCGGTATACAATATTAGCATCTCAAAATCATCAGTAAGTCTTAGTTTCACCTTTTCCTGTATCTTCATGAGCTAAAAATCTGATTGGAAAGTATAGTCCATTGATGCAAAAAAGAAATGTATAGCTGCTATTGAAATAGTTTAAAGAAAAATAAGATATTTGAGCATTCAAAGAAGAGGTCTGGACCCCAGTACAAGGAAAGAAGAAGGTCTTACCCAGACTGTGCTCCAAAGAAAGTGCTGGGTAAGAGTCTCTTGTCTGATGGTGGTGCTGGTGGTGGTGATGATGATAGAGTCGTGGACAAGTTCCCATATCACAGAAAACAGGATGTAGCCACTAGAGAAAAAACAGCATGTTAAGTACCCCAGTGAGTATTAGATTATGGCAAATCTTTAGGAATGCCAGGAAAAGTAAGAGGAAATGACAGTTCAGAAGTGATTCACAGCAAGATGAACATAACAAACTGGCACACTTCATGGATGCAAAAACTCACAATTCTAAAATGGTCATCAATTTAACTCCGGAAGTGTGTGTCTCAGCAAAAACTGTAAAGTGTAGATTTACAGTTTCTTTAGGAGGAGGTGACTTGCTTAGGAACAAAACTTCAGTAAGGTTTATTAGTTGTCACTAAATAATATTGTTTAGGGATGACATTTGTTAGCACAAAAGACTATAAGTTGATAACTCACATCAAGTTTATATTAAGCTTAGGATTCTTTAGATTAATTTCTGAAATCCAGATGACCTTGCAAGTAATTTTCATTTTAGCCACTACAGTAAATCATTTCATTTCCTACTCAGAACTACTTCAGAATTATAATGTGTCCCAAGGACACACTGAACTTTATTTTTATACCTGCCTAGTTTTACTTTCTCTGTGAAAAAGGTCATTGACAATGAGATAAATAAAATCAGAAGATCCTGTGAGTCATCCCTGCTATTATTAGGCTCAATGATTAGGATAAATCAATTAAATAATGAAAAATTATTTGATTATATTTTTCATACTGAGAAATAGAACACTTGAAGTTATAATATGCCACTGGCCTAAATATTTGTGCCAACTTGTTGTCTATATTGATTTGGGATGGTTGAGTATAAAATGCCTAGAAAAACAGTGAAACTAACAAAGGTCTAGGAGTCAAATGACAGAATTTTATATGAGTTCTATCATTTGTTAGCTGTATACTATTTGTTAGGCAAAAACACTGAGCCCCATTTTTCCCTTTAGTTAAATGGGAATGATTTTACACTGCTGTTTCATTGAACAAAGGTGATAATGAAGGTCATTTAGAACTCACAAGGGCTGTGACACACATATGTAAGGCTCAACTACTACTATTTCTACTACTACTGCTGCTGCTATAATTGCTACCCCACCACAAACAGCATTATTCTTCTCTTGGATTTGCTTCAGGCAGGTATTTCTCATCCTGGGTTTGCATATGATTAACACATAGATAAACTAGGTGCATACATACCTCTTGTGCCTGTGTGCTCAGTCGTGTCCGACTCTTTGCGACCCCGTTGACTGTAGCTTGCCAAGACCCTCTGTCCACAGAATTTTCCTGGCAAAAATACTGGAGCCAGTTACCATTCCCTGTTCCAGCGGATAGGGATGAAACCCGAGTCTCTTGACTCTTCTGCACTGGCAGGCAGATCCTTTACTTCTGAGCCACTGGGGTCCTCTCATATGCTACATAACAAAAGACCATGGAGGATGTAGTAATATGCTTTTATGTATTCATTTTTAATATAATTAATGCATATCAATTACAAAAAATGTCAAAAAATGATACAGAGTTTTCTTATAAAAAGTGAAGTATTTGAAGACGTGGAAGAGTGACTGTCTTGTATTATTCTCCCCCAATCCCATTTCACGTTTCAGTCTGTTTTTTCAGTCTGCTGGCCTCAAGGCTAGGTGCTCTAGGCACAGAGGATACCCAATTTGAATGCAAAATGTTCCATACTAGGTAAGTTTCTCCACAAGTAAGTTAGTAGGTAAGGGCCTTCAAATGCTCTGCTTTTGAAGACAAAACTAACTTAAACGTTGTCACTGACTGACAGACAGATTTTGAGTGCCTGTTAGACACAGGACAGAGTATTATATATACTGACAACTACAAATTTTCAGTTCTATTTTTTGCTTAGCTTCTTGCAGACTGTTTTTCTTTTCTATCTTCATTCACCTTTATAGCATCTCTCTTTTTATTTTTCATAGATTTTAAGATTATCTTACAGTTCCAACTTTAGAATTTATTTCCTCTGGAATGTGTTCCTTATTACATATATAAGGTCAATTTGACTACAGCATTCAAATGTACCTCAATTTTATTACAGGTTTCCTTAAAACAGTGATTTCCACCCATCCTAAATATCGTGGCTGGAGATCTGAGAAACGAGATAAGTAGACAGAGATGTAAATGAGCTTGCCAAAGATTATTCAAGGTTGAAGTGGAAATGCTACATTGAGGTCAAATCTGATTGCTGATACTGGCAGGACTAAGGTTACAAGGCGAGGGTCATAGATGAGTAAGGTATCAAGCATACATAAAACATGCTTTCTTTTAAATTATAGCTTCAGCATTTCTCCATATAAATTCAGATGACTATATGATAACCATGGATATACCATTTACTACTGCTGTATGTTATAATGCCTCTATGTTGTATTATGAATAATGGCTATGGAATGTGTAAAATCACTATTTTACCCATATATTTGTGCTCATTGAGCAAATATTTGTGCTCATTTCGTTAGAGTCTCTGAGGTAAAAGTTCAAGTCAAAGAATAAAAAAACTGTAATAGCTACATACAATATCGCCTAACAACCATAACATAACAATACATAACAATTCATAACAATTTAACTTACAGCATGGATGCTTTAAAATGACCCATCTCGCTGATTTCTCCACCTCCCTGCTGACTCCTCACTCTTGATTTGGTTAATATCCAAAATACACAAAGAACTGATACAAATAAATAGCAAAACAAAAAGCAAACAACCCTCCTCCCCAAAAAACAATATGAATAAGAATGGGCAGAGGGAACTGAATAGAAGACACACAAATGGCAGATACGTGAAAACGTGGTCAATATCACTAACCGTCAGGGTCCATGGTACATGAAATGGTTCAGCAATAGGTACATGAAGATATTCAACATCACTAATTATCTGAGAAATTCAAATGAAAACCACAATGGGATATCTCTTCACAGCTGTAATAGAGTGGAAATAACAACCAGGGTACAGGATGTAGGAAAAAGAAAACCCTTTTGTATCATTGGTAGGAACATACATTGGTGCAGCTACTAAAAAACAATATGGAATTTCCTCAAAATTTTTAAAAAGAACTACCATATGATTCAGAAATCTAAATTCTGAGTATATATCCAAAGGAAATTACAACAGTATATCAAAAATATTATCTATACCCCTGTGTTCATTGCACACTTGACTATTATTCACAACAGCCAAGATACAAAAATGACCTAAGTGTCTATCAGCCTAATTGAGAGAAAAATTGATAAAGAAGTTGAACATATATATATTATTATCATTGTTGTTTAGTTGCTAAGTTGTTTCCAATTCTTTTGTGATTACATGGACTATAGTTCACCAGGCTCCTCTGTCCATGGAATTTCCCAGGCAAGAATACTGGAATGGGGTTACCACTTCCTTCTCCAGGGGATCTTCCCAACTCAGGGATCAAACCCATGTCAAATACACACACACACACACACACACACACACACACACACACACACACACACATATATATACACAGTTCAGTTCAGTTCAGTCACTCAGTCGTGACTGACTCTTTGTAACCCCATGAATCGCAGCACGCCAGGCCTCCCTGTCCATCACCAACTCGCGGAGTTCACTCAGACTCGTGGCCATCGAGTCAGTGATGCCATCCAGCCATCTCATCCTTGGTTGTCCCCTTCTCCTCCTGCCCCCAATCCCTCCCAGCATCAGAGTCTTTCCTATGAGTCAATCTTCGCATGAGGTGGCCAGAGTACTGGAGTTTCAGCTTTACCATCATTCCTTACAAAGAAAACCCAGGGCTGATCTCCTTCAGAATGGACTGGATGGATCTCCTTGCAGTCCAAGGGGCTCTCAAGAGTCTTCTCCAACACCACAGTTCAAAAGCATCAATTCTTCGGTGCTTAGCCTTCTTCACAGTCCAACTCTCACATCCATACATGACCACAGGAAAAACCATAGCCTTGACTAGACAGACCTTAGTCGGCAAAGTAATGTCTCTGCTTTTGAATATACTATCTAGGTTGGTCATAACTTTTCTTCCAAGGAGTAAGCGTCTTTTAATTTCATGGCTACAGTCACCATCTGCAGTGATTTTGGAGCCCAAAGAAATAAAGTCTGACACTGTTTCCACTGTTTCCCCATCTATTTCCCATGAAGTGATGGGACCGGATGCCATGATCTTCGTTTTCTGAACGTTGAGCTTTAAGCCAACTTTTTCACTCTCCTCTTTCACTTTCATCAGGAGGCTTTTTAGCTCCTCTTCACTTTCTGCCATAAGGGTGGTGTCATCTGCATATCTGAGGTTATTGATATTTCTCCTGGCAATCTTGATTCCAGCTTGTGTTTCTTCCAGTCCAGCATTTCTCATGATGTACTCTACATATCAGTTAAATGAGCAGGATGACAATATACAGCCTTAACGTACTCCTTTTCCTGTTTGGAACCAGTCTGATGTTCCATGTCCAGTTCTAACTGTTGCTTCCTGACCTGCACACAGATTTCTCAAGAGGCAGGTTAGGTGGTCTGGTATTCCCATCTCTTTCAGAATTTTCCACAGTTTATTGTGATCCACACAAAGGCTTTGGCATAGTCAATAAAGCAAAAATAGATGTTTTTCTGGAACTCTCTTGCTTTCTCCATGATCCAACGGATGTTGGCAATTTGATCTCTGGTTCCTCTGCCTTTTCTAAAACCAGCTTGAACATCAGGGAGTTCACGGTTCACGCATTGCTGAAGCCTGGCTTGGAGAATTTTGACCATTACTTTACTAGCATGTGAGATGAGTGCAATTGTGCAGTAGTTTGAGCATTCTTTGGCATTGCCTTTCTTTGGGATTGGAATGAAAACTGACCTTTTCCAGTCCTGTGGCCACTGCTGAGTTTTCCAAATTTGCTGGCATATTGAGTGCAGCACTTTCACAGCATCATCTTTGAGGATTTGAAACAGCTCCACTGCAATTCCATCACCTCCACTAGCTTTGTTCGCAGTGATGTTTTCTAAGGCCCACTGGACTTCACGTTCCAAGATGTCTGGCTCTAGATTAGTGATCACATCATCATGATTATCTGGGTCGTGAAGATCTTTTTTGTACAGTTCTTCAGTGTGTTCTTGCCACCTCTTCTTAATATCTTCTGCTTCTGTTAGGTCATACCATTTCTGTCCTTTATCGAGCCCATCTTTGCATGAAATGTTCCCTTGGTATCTCTAATTTTCTTAAAGAGATCTCTAGTCTATTCCATTCTTTTGTTTTCCTCTATTTCTTTGCATTGATCGCTGAAGAAGACTTTCTTATCTCTTCTTGCTATTCTATGGAACTCTGCATTCAGATGCTTATATCTTTCCTTTTCTCGTTTGCTTTTTGCCTCTCTTCTTTTCACAGCTATTTGTATGGCCTCCCCAGACAGCCATTTTGCTTTCTTGCATTTCTTTTCCATGGGGATGGCCCTGATCCCTGTATCCTGTACAATGTCATGAACCTCATTTCATAGTTCATCAGGCACTCTATCTATCAGATCTATATTATTCAACCATGAGACAGAACATGCTAACATTTGCCACAACATTAACAGACCATGAGGGCATTATGCTAAGTGGAAAAATTCAAAAAAAGGACTGTATGATATCACATATATGTAGATTTTTTTAAAAAAAAGCAAAGCTCAGAAATAGAGACTAAAAGGGGAGTTAAAAGAGGCTAGAGGGTGGAGGAAAAGGGAAGATGTTGGTGAAAGGATATAAATGTCCAATTATAAGATAAATGAGTTCTGATGATCTAATGTACAGCAGAGTGACTATAGTTAATACTATTGTATAATATACTTGCTAAGAGAATATATCTTAAATGTCCTCATCACAAAAAAACAGTGGTATTTGTGTGACATGCTGCAAGTATTACCTAATATTATGGTAATAATCATTTTCAATACATAAATGTATCAAATCAACACTTTATATGTCAATTCAGTTTAGTTCACTTCAGTCGCTCAGTTGTGTCCGACTCTTTGTGACCACATGAATCGCAGCACGCCAGGCCTCCCTGTCCATCACCAACTCCCGGAGTTCACTCAGACTCACGGCCATCGAGTCAGTGGTGCCATCCAGCCATCTCATCCTCAGTCATCCCCTTCTCCTCCTGCCCCCAATCCCTCCCAGCATCAGAGTCTTTTCCAATGAGTCAATCTTCTCATGAGGTGGTCAAAGTACTGGAGTTTCAGCTTCAGCATCATTCCTTCCAAAGAAATCCCAGGGTTGATCTCCTTCAGAATGGACTGGATGGATCTCCTTGCAGTCCAAGGGACTCTCAAGAGTCTTCTCCAACACCACAGTTCAAAAGCATCAATTCTTCGGTGCTTAGCCTTCTTCACAGTCCAACTCTCACATCCATACATGACCACTGGAAAAACCATAGCCTTGACTAGACAGACCTTAGTCGGCAAAGTAATGTCTCTGCTTTTGAATATGCTATGTAGGTTGGTTATAACTTTTCTTCCAAGGAAAAGTTATGTCAAATATATACGTATAAACACACACACATATATATATACACACACAAAGGAATATTATTCAACCATGAGAAAGAACATGCTAACATTTGCCACAACATTAACAGACCATGAGGGCATCATGCTAAGTGGAAAAATCCTAAAAAAGGACTGTATATCACATATATGTGGATTTTGAATCCACATATATGTGATATCATACAGTCTTTTAATTTCATGGCTCCAGTCACCATCTGCAGTGATTTTGGAGCCCCCAAAAATAAAGTCTGACACTGTTTCCACTGTTTCCCCATCTATTTCCCATGAAGTGATCGGACCTTTTAGAAATAACACCCAAAAAAGATGTTCTTTTCATTATAGGGGACTGGAATGCAAAAGTAGCAAGTTAAGAAACACCTGGAGTAACAGGCAAATTTGGCCTTGGAATGCGGAATGAAGCAGGGCAAAGACTAATAGAGTTTTGCCAAGAGAAGACACTGGTCATAGCAAACACCCTCTTGCAATAACATAAGAGAAGACTCTACACATGGACATCACCAGAGGGTCAACCCAAAGTCAGATTGATTCTATCCTTTGCAGCCAAAGATGGAGAAGATCTATATAGTCAACAAAACAAGACCAGGAGCCAACTGTGGCTCAGATCATGAACTCCTTACTACCAAATTCAGACTTAAATTGAAGAAAGTAGGGAAAACCACTAGACCATTCAGGTATGACCTAAATCAAATTCCTTATGATTATACAGTACAAAAAAGATCTTCACGACCCAGATAATCATGATGATGTGATCACTAATCTAGAGCCAGACATCTTGGAACGTGAAGTCCAGTGGGTCTTAGAAAACATCATTATGAACAAAGCTAGTGGAGATGATGGAATTGCAGTGGAGCTGTTTCAAATCCTCAAAGATGATGCTGTGAAAGTGCTGCACTCAATATGCCAGCAAATTTGGAAAACTCAGCAGTGGCCACAGGACTGGAAAATGTCAGTTTTCATTCCAATCCCAAAGAAAGGCAATGCCAAAGAATGCTCAAACTACTGCACAATTGCACTCACGACACACGCTAGTAAAGTAATGGTCAAAATTCTCCAAGCCAGGCTTCAGCAATGCGTGAAACGTGAACTCCCTGATGTCAAGCTGGTTTTAGATAAGGCAGAGGAACCAGAGATCAAATTGCCAACATCCGTTGGATCATGGAGAAAGCAAGAGAGTTCCAGAAAAACATCTATTTCTGCTTTATTGACTATGCCAAAGCCTTTCACTGTGTGGATCACAATAAACTGTGGAAAATTCTGAAAGAGATGGGAATACCAGACCACCTAACCTGCCTCTTGAGAAATCTGTGTGCAGGTCAGGAAGCAACAGTTAGAACTGGACATGGAACATCAGACTGGTTCTAAATAGAAAAAGGAGTACGTCAAGGCTGTATATTGTCATCCTGCTTATTTAACTGATATGTAGAGTACATCATGAGAAATGCTGGACTGGAAGAAACACAAGCTGGAATCAAGATTGCCAGGAGAAATATCAATAACCTCAGATATGCAGATGACACCACCCTTATGGCAGAAAGTGAAGAGGAGCTAAAAAGCCTCCTGATGAAAGTGAAAGAGGAGAGTGAAAAAGTTGGCTTAAAGCTCAACGTTCAGAAAATGAAGATCATGGCATCTGGTCCCATCACTTCATGGGAAATAGACGGGGAAACAGTGGAAACAGTGTCAGACTTTATTTCTTTGGGCTCCAAAATCACTGCAGATGGTGACTGTAGCCATGAAATTAAAAGACGCTTACTCCTTGGAAGAAAAGTTATGACCAACCTAGATAGTATATTCAAAAGCAGAGACATTACTTTGCCGACTAAGGTCTGTCTAGTCAAGGCTATGGTTTTTCCTGTGGTCATGTATGGATGTGAGAGTTGGACTGTGAAGAAAGCTGAGCACCGAAGAATTGATGCATTTGAACTGTGGTGTTGGAGAAGACTCTTGAGAGTCCCTTGGACTGCAAGGAGATCCATCCAGTCCATTCTGAAGGAGATCAGCCCTGGGTTTTCTTTGTAAGGAATGATGGTAAAGCTGAAACTCCAGTACTCTGGCCACCTCATGCGAAGAGTTGACTCATAGGAAAGACTCTGATGCTGGGAGGGATTGGGGGCAGGAGGAGAAGGGGACGACCGAGGATGAGATGGCTGGATGGCATCACTGACTCGATGGACATGATCTGAGTGAACTCTGGGAGATGGTGATGAACAGGGAGGCCTGGCGTGCTGCGATTCATGGGGTCGCAAAGAGTCGGACATGACTGAGCGACTGAACTAAACTGATGATTATACAGTGGAAGTGAGAAACAGATTTAAGGGCCTAGATCTGATAGATAGAGTGCCTGGTAAACTATGGAATGAGATTCGTGACGTTGTACAGGAGACAGGGATCAAGATCATCCACATGGAAAAGAGATGCAAGAAAGCAAAATGGCTGTCTGGAGAGGCGTTACAAATAGCTGTGAAAAAAATATGTCAATTATATCACAATAAAACTAGGAAAATATTTCTAATTTTTCTTTTGTGAATTGCTAGTCAGTATGGAAACCCTCATACAAACCTGAATAATTTATTTGATGTTTTATGTAAAAATTATCTCAACCCACTTTCATACTTATAACATTGCTTCCAGGGTATTTTCGTATTTTAATTTAGATTATGTTTTCTTTCATTTATAGAATAAAAATTATTTTATGAAGTCAAGTTAACGGCTATTTTGTTTATAGTTTCTTTTATTTCCATTAAACAGTGTAATGAATCAGAGGTAATAATGCAAGGTCATTTAAATAACTCTAAAGTAATACTAGTAGTATCATCACCAGTACCAGCAACACCACTACCATTTTAGTTTGGCGTATACCAAATAAAAAGTGAAAATCTGCAAAAACACACAGGAGTAGGATCAGATTAGAATCTGAGCAGCCCCCACAGCAGGTCCAGAGATAAGTACAGTGTTGGAGAACATCCTAGGTAGGTAAGGTGGACTGTGATTCCCAGTGCAAGAAACGACTCTGACAGCAGTGACTCAAGAAAAATATTTACTATTCTTATTTTTTGGCTTGTTTTACAGATTCTTTTGGATTTTTTTTCTTTTTCTTTTCCCTTCTCTCCCTCTGTTGCAGTTGTTGATTTTATTGGCACTAGGAAATTTAATTAAGATTTTGGGCTTTTTCTTTTTCCTCAGTCTCATTTTTTATTGTTGTCATAAACCTCTGCCTTTACATTGGGCATTTGCAGCTCTATGGAGTTTTCCTGTTTTTTTCTTTTCTCTTTTTTTTAATTTTAAATTTTTAAACCTATTATTATTTCTTCTGCATTTATTCCTTTGTATGCTTTTTCTACTGTTCTTTCCACCTTGCAGTTAATCTTTAACATATATAAATATTTTTTATCTACCTCTATTTAAGTTTGCATATCTATTCTTTCATTCTTTTCTTTCTCTCCTTTCCTCTCAACATACTTCTTAGTTTTATTTTCATTGCTTTATTCCCCAATTGGCACCTTGCTTTAGTTTTGTTTTCCAGTTTCTGCTTTAATTAGTTTGTTCTGGTAGATATAAACTTTGGTTTCCTTTGTTTGCCAGGTCAATCTACTGTACTTAATTTTGCTGGACTGTTTTGATTTTGCTTATGGGTATATATGTGTATGTGTATATTCAGTCACACTTTCTATTGTTGTTATAAACCTCTGTCTCTACGTGGGGCTTTTGCAGTTCTGTATGAGTTTTCCTTTTTTTCCTCCTTTTTTGTTTCTTCTTCCATTTTTTCTCTTTTCTCTTTTTTATAATTTTAATTTTTTAAACCTACTTTTTTTTACATTTATTCCTTAGTTTGCCTTTTCTACTGTTCTATTCCCCTTGCAGCTAATCTTTAATCTTTATATAAATCTTCATCTACCTCTATTTAACTTTGCATATCTATTCTTACTTCCTTCTCTTTCTTTCCTTTCCTCTCAACATATTTGTTGACTCATTTGAAAAGACCCTGATGTTGGGAAAGATTGAAGGTGGGAGGACAGGGGATGACAGAGGATGAGATGGTTTTATGGCATCACCAACTCGATGGACATGAATTTGAGCAAGCTCTGAGAGTTGGTGACAGAGAGGGAAGTATGGCGTGCTGCAGTTCATGGGGTCACAAAGAGTTGGACACAACTGAGTGACTGAACTGAACTGAACTGATATTCCATTATTTTAATTATTATTAGCCTGATTTTGTAACTGCCATTTGTCTGGAGTTCACCTTTGGTTTCTCATTTTTGGATATGTGTTTTCAGCTCAGTTCACTTCAGTTTTTCAGTCGTGTCTGACTCTTTGTGACCCCATGAATTGCAGCACGCCAGGCCTCCCTGTCCATCACCATCTCCTGGAGTTCACTCAGACTCACGTCCATTGAGTCAGTGATGCCATCCAGCCATCTCACCCTCGGTCATCCCCTTCTCCTCCTGCCCTCAATCCCTCCCAGCATCAGAGTCTTTTCCAATGAGTCAACTCTTCGCATGAGGTGGCCAAAGTACTGGAGTTTCAGCTTCAGCATCATTCCTTCCAAAGAAATCCCAGGGCTGATCTCCTTCAGAATGGACTGGTTGGATCTCTTTGGAGTCCAAGGGACTCTCAAGATTCTTCTCCAACACCACAGTTCAAAAGCATCAATTCTTCAGGGCTCAGCCTTCTTCACAGTCCAACTCTAACATCCATACATGACCACTGGAAAAACCATAGCCTTGACTAGATGGACCTTAGTCAGCAAAGTAATGTCTCTGCTTTTGCATATGCTATCTAGGTTGGTCATAACTTTTCTTCCAAGGAGTAAGCATCTTTTAATTTCATGGCTGCAATCACCATCTGCAGTGATTTTGGATATGTGTTTTACTCTCCCTTAATGCCATAACAAACCACTTGTGGAATCTTCTTTCCTGACCGGAGATCAAACCCTCAGCCTTTGGAGTGGGAGCATTGACTCCAAGACCCTAGATGACCAGAGAACTAACAATCAGTTCAGTTCAATCACTCAGTCGTGTCCGACTCTTTGTGACCCCATGAATTGCAGCATGCCAGGCCTCCCTGTCCATCACCAACTCCCGGAGTTCACTCAGACTCATGTCCATCGAGTCAGTGATGCCATCCAGCCATCTCATCCTCTGTCGTCCCCTTCTCCTCCTGCCCCCAGTCCCTCACAGCATAGGGAGTATCAAATAGTGAGAACTCACACACAAAAAATCCACTTGAATACAAGACCCAGAATCGCCCAACCACAAGTAGTACTCTGTGCAGGATGCTTCATCTAAACAGCAAACAAACAAAAATACAAACCCAATCATCAGAAGACAAGATTACCACCTAACTCAGCCTTGTCTATCAGAGGAAAAACAAACAAACAAACAAAAACTCAGCACAAATCTCAGCCTATACAAAGGTCACACAAACCACCGGACCAACCTTAGGAGGGCAGAAATCAAAAGGAAGACAGAATCCAATCTTCTTCAAGGAAAGAATTCAACTTTCCTTGAAGCCTTGGAAAAGGAGACCCCAAACACAATAACTTAAAAACATGAAAGGAAAAAAAATGAAAAGACTTCATGAAGAAAGGAACAAACTAGAAACACAGAAGTCAAAATAAATGAAGAGGAAATAGGCAAACAACCTGAAAAAGAATTCAGAATAATGATAGTAAAGATGATCAAAATCCTTGAAAACAAAATGGAGAAAATGCAAGAATCAATTAACAAAGACCTAGAAGAATGAAAGAATAAGCATTCAGAGACAAACAACACAATTATTGAAATTAAAAATACTCTGGAAGGAATCAATAGCAGACTATATGAAGCAGAAGAACGAATCAGTGAGCTGGAAGATAAAATGGTGGACATAAATTCTGAAGATCAGAATAAAGTAAAAAGAATGAAAAAAAAGCTGAGGACAGTCTTAAAGACCTCTGGGGCTATATCAAAAGCACAAACATTCAAATTATAGGTACCCCAGAGGAGAAGAGAAAAAGAAAGGGTATGAGAAAATTTTGAAGAGATTATAGTTGAAAATTTCCCCAATGTGGAAAAGGAAATAGCCAATCAAGTCCAAGAGGCACAAAGAGTCCCATAACCCAAGGATAAACCCAAGGAGAAACATGCCAAGACACAAACTAATCAAACTAACAAAGACTAAACACAAAGAAAGAATATTAAAAGCAGCAAGGGAGAAGCAACAAGTAGCATACAAGGGAAACCCCATATGCTTAACAGCTGATCTTTTAGCAGAAACTCTGCAGGCCAGAAGGGAATGGCAGGGTATATTTAAAGTACTGGAAGGGAACAATCTACAACCAAGATTACTGTACGTGGCAAGGAACTCATTCAAAATTGATGGAGAAGTAAAAAGCTTTTCAGACAAGCAAAAGTTAACAGAACTCAGTACCACCAAACCAGCTTTACAACAAATGTTAAATGGACTTATATAGTCAAGAAATACAAGAGAAGAAAAAATATCTACAAAATCTACCCCAAACAATTAGAAAGTGACAATAGCAACATCAGTTCAGTTCAGTTCAGTTCAGCAACATATATATTAATAATTACTTTAAATGTAAATGGATTCAATGCTCTATCCAAAAGACACAGACTGGCTGAATGGATACAAAAACAAGACCCATGTGTATTCTGTCTATATAAGGTCTGAAGAAACCCACTTCAGACCTTAAGACACATATAGACTGAAAGTGAGAGGATGGAAAAATATATTCCATGCAAATGGGAAGCAAAAGAAAGCTAGAATAACAATCCTTATAATAGAAAAAATAGACCTTAAAATAAAAAAGGTTACAAGAGATAAGGAAGGACACTACATAATGATCAAGGGATCAATCAAAGAGGAAGACATAACAATTGTAAATATCTATGCACCCAACATAGGAGCACCTCAATACATAAGACAAACACTAACAGACATAAAAGGAGAAATAGACAGCAACACAATAATTAATAGTAGTAACTTTAACACCCCACTCACACCAATGGACAGATCATTAAAACAGAAAATTAATAAGGAAACACAAGTCTTAAATGATACACTAGATGAGATGGATCTCACTGACATCCTCAGGACATTCCATCCAAATGCAGAAGAAACCACCTTCTTCTCAAGTGCACATGGGACATTCTCCAGGATAGACCACATCTTGGGTCACAAGTCACACTTCAGTAAATTTAAGAAAATTGAAATTGTATTAAGCATCTTCTCCAACCACAATGCTATGAGACTAGATATCAATTACAAGAAAAATACTATAAGAAACACAAATACATGGAGATTAAACAACGTGTTTCTAAATAACCAACAGGTAACTGAAGAAATCAAGAGATTTCTGGAAACAAATGACAATGAAAACATGACAACTCAAAATCTATGGGATGCTGCAAAAGCAGTTCTAAAAGGGAAGTTTAGAGCAATATAATCCTATCACAAGAAACAAGAAAAACATTGAATAGACAGACTAACTTTACAAGAAGGAAAAAAAAATAGTAGAAGGAAAAAATCATAAAGATCCAAGCAGAAATAAGTGAAAAAGAAATGAAAGAAACAATAGTAAAGATTAATAAAACTAAAACCTGGTTATTTGAAAAGATAAGCAAAATTGACAAACCTTTAGCCAGACTCATCAAGAAAAAAAAACAGAGAAGAATCAAATCAACGAAATTAGAAATGAAAAAGAAGAGGTTACAACAGACAATGCAGAAATACAAAGGATTTTAAGAGACTATTGTGAACAACTATAAGGCAATATTATGGATAACCTGGAAGAAATGGACAGATTCTTAGAAAAGTTCAATCTTCTGAGACTGAACCGGGAAGAAATAGAAGTTATGAAAAACCCAACTGCAAGCACTGAAATGGAAGCTGTGATAAAAAATAAAACAAAACAACTCCCCAAAAACAAAAGCCCAGGACCACATGGCTTCACAGGAGAATTCTATCAAACATCTAGAGAAGAGCTAATGTCTATCCTTCTAAAACTCTTTCAAAAAATTGCAGAGGAAGGAACACTTCCAAACACACTCTACGAGGCCACCATCACCCTGATAACAAAACCAGACAAAGACAACACAAAAAAAGAAAACTACAGGCCAGTATCACTGATGAATGTAGATGCAAAAATCCTCAATGAAAGTTTAGCAAACAGAATTCAGCAACACATCAGAAAGCTCATACACCATGATCAAGTCAGGTTTATTCCAGGGATGCAAAAATTCTTCAATATACAGAAATCAATCAATGTGATATACCATATTAACAATTTGAAAGATAAAAACAATATAATCATCTCAATAGATGCAGAAAAAGCCTCTGACAAAATTCAGCACCTATTTATGATTAAAACTCTTTTAAAAAAATGGCATAGAAGTAACCTACCTCAACATAGTAAAGACCATATATGATAAGCCTATGGCAAACTTTATTCTCAATAGTGAAAAACTGAAAGCATTCCCCCTAAGATTAGGAATAAGACAAGGGTGTCCACTTTCACCACTATTCAACATAGTTGTGGAAGTCCTAGCTACAACAATCAGAGAAGAAAAAGAAATGAATCCAGATTGGAAAAGTAAAGTGCTTACTGTTTGTAAATGACATGATACTGTACATAGAAAACCCTAAAGATAGTAACAGAAAATTACTAGAGCTAATCAGTGAATTTAGCAAAGTTTCAGGATACAAAATCAATACACAGAAATCACTTGCATTTCTATATGCTAACAACGAAAATTCAGAAAGAGAAATTAAGGTATCAATCACATTCACCACTGCAACAAAAAGAATTAAATATCTAGGAATAAACTTATCTAAGGAGAAAAAAGAACTGTACACTGGAAATTATAAAACACTAATGAAAGATATCAAAGATGACATAAACAGATGAAGAGATACTCCATGATCTTGGGTAGGAAGAATTAATATTGTGAAAATGACTATACTACCAAATGCAATCTACAGATTTAATGCAACCCCTATCAAATTACTAAAGGCATTTTTCACAGAATTAGAAAAAAATTTCACAGTTCATATGGAAACGCATATGAAACACAAATTCATATGGAAGATCCTGAATAGCCAAAGCAGTCTTGAGAAAGAAGAATGGAGCTGGAGGAATCAACCTTCCTGACTTCAGGTTATACTACAAAGATACAGTCATAAAGACAGTATGGTACTGGCACAAAAACAGACATATAGACCAATGAGACTAGATTGAAAGCCCAGAAATAAACCAATGCACATATAGTTACCTTATATTTGACAACAGATGCAAGAATATACAATGGGGCAAAGACAGCCTCTTCAACAAATGGTGCTGGGAAAACTGGATAGCTACATGTAGAATGACATTAGAACACTTCCTAACACTACATACAAAGATAAACTCAAAATGGATTACAGATCTAAATGTAAGACCAGAAACTATAAAACTCTTAAAGGAAAACATAGGCAGAACTCTTGATGACATAAATCAAAGCAAAATCTATGACCCACCTCCTAGAGTAACGGAAATAAAAACAAAAGTAAACAGGTGGGACCTGATTAAACTTAAAAGCTTTTGCATAGCAAAGGAAACTATAAGCAACGTGAACAGACAACCCTCAGAAAGAGAGAAAATAATAGCAACTGAAACAACTGACAAAGGATTAATTTCCAAAATATACAAGAAGTTCATACAACTCAATCCCAGAAAAATAAACAACCCAATCAAAAAGTGGGAAAAAGACATAAACAGACATTTCTCCAAAGACATACATACAGATGGCTAACAAACAAAACATGCTCAACGTCGCTCGTTATTAGAGAAATACAAATCAAAACTACAATGAGATATCACCTCATACCAGTCAGAATGGCCATCATCAAAAAGTCTATAAACAATAAATGCTGGAAAGGATGTGGATAAAAGGGAACACTCTTGCACTATTGTTGGGATTGTAAACTGATACAGCCACTATGGAAGATGGTATGGAGATTCCTTAAAAAACTAGGAATAAAACCACCATATCACCCAGCAATCCCATTTCTAGGCTTATACACTGAGGAAACCAAAACTGAAAGAGACACATGTATGTCAGTGTTCATTGCAGCACAATTTACAATAGCTAGAACATGGAAGCCCCATGGGCGGAGGAGCCTGGTAGGCTGCAGTCCATGGGGTCGCGAAGAGTCAGAAACGACTGAACGACTTGACTTTCACTTTTCACTTTTATGCATTGGAGAAGGAAATGGCAACCCACTCCAGTGTTCTTGCCTGGAGAATCCCAGACACGAGGGAGCCTGGTGGGCTGTGGTCTATGGGGTTGCACAGAGTCGGACATGATTGAAGTGACTTAGCAGCAGCAGCAGAACATGGAAGAAACCTAGATGTCCATCAACAGATAAATGGATAAAGAAGTTGTGGTATATATACACAATGGAATATTACTCGGCCATAAAAAGGAACACATTTGAGTCCATTCTAATGAGATGGATGAACCTAGAACCTATTATACAGAGTGAAGTGAGTCAGAAAGAGAAAGATAAATACCATATTCTAACACATATATACAGAATCTAGAAAAATGGTACTGAAGAATTTATCTACATGGCAGCAATGGAGGAACAGACATAGAAAATAGACTTATGGACAAGGGGAGGGGGAGGAGAGGGTGACATGTATGGAAAGAGTAACATGAAAACGTACACTACCATATGTAAAATAGCCAACGGGAATTTGCTGTATGGCTCAGGAAACTCAAACAGGGACTGTGTATCAACCTAGAGGAGTGGGATGGGGAGGAATATGGGAGGGAGTTTCAAAAGGAAGGGGATACAAGTATCCCTATGGCTGATTCATGTTGAGGTTTGACAGAAAACACCAAAATTCTGTAAAGAAATTATTCTTCAATAAAAAATTAATTAATTTTTTAAAAGTGAAAATCTTTCTCCCTCCTCATCCAAACCCAAAGCAGAGATAACTGCTAGAAGTCTGACATTTATCCTTCAAAGCTTTCCTTTTACATAAACTTACAATATCCTTTGGCCTCATCCTTCTCATCCCTTGCTGAGCTCAGTAGATGCAACTTTCCAAATATGTTTTAAATTCTCCATTTCTTTTTGTTTTGCTTTCTGGTCCAAGTCACTATCCTCTCTTGTAATAGCCTTATAAGTCATCTCCCAACTTCCACTCTATCTTCCCAACAATCTATTAAGGTCAGAGTGGCCCACAGTTATCATTTAAAATGTACTTTCCTTTAAAGCCATCTATTGGTTTTCTATTACAGTAAGTTTAAAATATATATCTTTAACCAGCTTAAAAAGCCCTGCTGGAATTGGCTCCTGCCTGTTTCTCCAGTCTCCAGAATTGCCTCTTTTCTGCTTAGAATTTCCTCTTTTCTTGCCTCTTCCAACACTGTTTTTATTTTTTAGGTCCCTGAAGCTCTTTTTCAACTCGAGCCATGTACTGTTTTCCCTCCTTGCGATGCTCTTCCCTTCCTACTCTCTTTGCCTGGCTAACTCCTACTCATTCGTCATGTTAAATATCACTTCTTCTGATTTGTCTTCCATCAATTTCTGCAATTTAAATAGTATTTCTCTTTCACACTTTTTTCATATAATATTGATACCAAGTATTAATACTCATTTGTGTATATTTTTACTTAATATTCACCTCTGCCAGTAAGCCATAAGCTCCATAAGAGAACATGCTCTGTTCTAGTCATTTATTGGGATGGAAATAATTATTCAGGAAAGAATACCAGGTAAACTTCTGAAGTGCTGAAAACATCTCATATCTTGATTTGGGTGGTGGTTATATGATTGTATATATTTATTGTTACATGTGGAAAAACATATAAATTTGTACAAACTTTAAGATCTCTGAAGTTTATCATATACACATATGCTGTTCTTAATATTTTATACTATTCTCCAATTAAAAAGTTTAGTAAATTAATTAAAGACACACAATTAAAAATTTTACAATAAATATCAGATTGTCCTTCAAAAGCTATAACAATTTAAATTTCCACAAGTATTATGAAGGTACTCTTTTATCACCATGCCCTCATCAATAAGCTCCATACCAATATGCCAAGCAAAAGACAGTATCTCACTGATGTTTAAATTTGCTTCCTTGATTATTAGTAAAGTTGAACATTTTTAATCCGTCTTGGATTTAGTTTAATGCATGATAAAAGAATTCATTTAGTTTTCTGATCCTCTTGTCCCAGCACTATTTATTGAGTAATTTCTCCCTTCCTCTTCAATTTGTTCTGTCATTAATCTTGATCATAGCTTTGTGATGTCACTGGCCTTTATAATAGAATAAATTCTTGTATGGAGTAGAATCTGTTTGAGATATCTATTCTCCTCTATTCATTTCCCTCTTTATTGTTATACCAGTGCCACGTGGATTAAATTAATAACATAACTTAAAAGCAGTCATCCTCATTAATCTTCTTTTTCAAATGTATAAAGGATCCTGATAGTCTAAATGATGTCTAAAATGGTTCTGTCAAGTCAGAAAATACCGACTAATATTTTGATTTGAAATTCATCTTAGGTAGGGTTCCTTGGGGATATAGACATTACGATGGAGATTTGTTTGTAGGTGGCTTTAGAATGCCTGTAAGAATAAACCTATGAGAGAGTGAAGGCTGCAGAGAAGTCCAACTATGATGTAGTTGCAACAGAGGCGTCAGTTGATCCCATCAGAGGCTACAGAGCTAGGATGATTCTTCTACTGACCAGAATTGAAAGAAAGGGGTTACTTCAGTGAGTCAACAGACACAGCTGAGGGAGGTCTAACAGGCAAGGCCAAGGCCATTTTTAGGGAAGGACTCAGCTATGAGTTGTGAGTAGTCAACACTCAACCTCTGGAAATAAGTGCTGATCCTGAATGCAGACACAGGTGGTGTGCCACAGTGTCCACTACACAATTTTTACAATATTGCTTCATTTCTCAGGAAAATGATTAGCTTTCTGTTGTATTCAATAATTTTATGCCTTAAATAACTTTTTGAGGCTAAATATACAAAAGAATACAATTGGAAAAACTGAGCAATGTTTCTATGCAATGACTGCTAGTGAAAAAATAAACTCAGTAGACTGGAATGATGTACCAGAATCAAGTGAACTTAATAGGAATAAATGACCATCTTTTACTCAATTTTATCTTAAAGTACTTAAGGTGGTCATTAAAAAAACTAATTATTTCCTTTGATTTGCTTAGTTTTTCCAAACTCTTGCATCCTCTTCGGACTACAAAGAGCCTCCTGTCTTACTTTTTCCTGCTCAAAGTCTGCTTCTTTTGACATAGCTGATGACAAATACTCAGAATTTGCCTGTGTAAGCATCTGCTGAACATCTCTTTCATCCCAATATATTCATTATCTTTCTCTCTCAAACCTGGTTCTCCCTATAAAACATAGGGGCCATCTCTAACTATTCTCTCCCATGACCTACTTTCAGTTTATGGTGGGGATTTACCATGTCTACTTGAGCAATATGTTTGAACCTGCCTCTTGTTCTTACTCTCAGTGATATGGACAAAGTTCACATTAATATCATTTGTTACATGGACTAATGTTATAAATTTCTACTTAATTTCTACGTCTCTGGCTGGTTCAGTTCAGTTGCTCAGTCGTGTCCAACTCTGTGACCCCATAGACTGCAGTACACCAGGCTTTCCTGTCCATCACCAACTCCCAGAGTTTACTCAAACTCATATCCATTGAGTTGGTGATGCCATCCAACCATCTCATCCTCTGTCTTCCCCTTCTACTCCTGCCTTCAGTCTTTGCCAGCATCAGGGTCTTTTCAAGTAAGTCAGCTCTTCGCATCAGGTGGCCAAAGTATTGGAGTTTCAGCTTCAGGGTCAGTCCTTTCAATGAACACCCAGGACTGATTTCCTTTAGGATGGACTGGTT
Source organism: Budorcas taxicolor (assembly GCF_023091745.1). Lineage (NCBI taxonomy): Eukaryota > Metazoa > Chordata > Mammalia > Artiodactyla > Bovidae > Budorcas > Budorcas taxicolor. Next base: position 28,283,966 of record NC_068914.1, read on the forward strand.
GGATCTCCTTGCTATCCAAGGGACTCTTAAGAGTCCAACACCACAGTTCAAAAGCATCAGTTTCTCGGCACTCAGCTTTCTTTATAGTCCAACTCTCACACCCATACATGACTACTAGAAAAACCAGAGCTTAAGGCAAAATAATGTCTCTGCTTTTTAATATGCTGTCTAGGTTTGTCATAACTTTTCTTCCAAGGAGCAAGCATATTTTAATTTCATGGCTGCAGTCACCATCTTCAGTGATTTTGGAGCCCCCAAAATAAAGTCTCTCACTGTTTCCATCGTTTCCCTACCTATTTGCCATGAAGTGTAATCTGTAACCAATTATGTCACCAACACCACCATCCTTGTCATCCAGCTCAGACACTTTGATGATTCTGTCATTTATAGGGCAATAGAATCGAAGTGTGTTAATATGAGATTCAAAGATTTGTGTACTCTCAGCCTCACTGTTTTCGTGTTCAAGATTCAGCTACCTCAGTAACATATTATTGGATTTCCACAGCAGAAATTAATTGTGAATCCCTTTATTTTCCATTGTGCTTTGTTTATGCTACTCTTGTAAAATCTATCCTGCTTTATTTGTATATATTTACACATATAGTTATATTTTACTTGTATTTTCCTGCCTAGATTGAATTCTAGAAGGCAGAAGCTGTTTATTCATCTTTGTGTTATTCACAAAGCCTAGTCTAGTATAAATCTTCATTGTGCAAAATATATAGATGTGGAATATAATTCTGATGTTTAATACAATAGGGAGGGATTTTCCTGATGGTTCAGTGTCTAAGACTCTGTGCTCCCAATGCCGGGGGCCCAGGTTCAATCCCTAGTCAGGGAACTAGATCCCACATGGTGCTGCAACTAAAGATCTTGCATGCAGCAACAAAGATTGAAGATTCTAAGTGCCACAACTAAGACCCAGCACAGTCAAGTGAATAAGTATTAAAACAAAATAAAACAAAACAACAGAGATGCAATTCTTTCACTCACGTGGCCCTCTCTGAACTGCATCTACAGCACAAGCAACATGTGGCCATTTAAATGAAATTAGATGCAACATTAAATTCTGTGGGTGCATCAGCCACATGTGCCTAGTGGCGATTGGACTGCACAGCTATGGGACATTTGCACCATCAAAGAAAGTTCTGTTGGAGGGCACTGCTCCAGCATATTTGCACCAGAAAGCTTTCAGCTGCAAGTAACAGAATACCAAACTAGTCTTCATTTGGATTCCTTGAAAACACATCCTAGAAAAGGTCTTAGGCACATGTGATTTCTTTAGAAGGTGATCCCAAAGTCAAGGAAAGCTAATTTGTGGGGTAAGAAAAGTGAGACCAGAAAGGAAGACAAGTCAGCAAAAGGTGAGTTAATAAGTGGGTTTCTGCTGCAGGCAACTTGGACTCTGTTGGAGCCCTCTGAGACACTGTATGGAATGCATTTCAGAAATGACCCACCAGAGTGCATGGAGACTTAATCCCCTAGCTCCACTGAATCCTGTTCCCTATTGACAGAAGCTTAGAGGGAAGGATATATATTCCTCTTGCTACCTCACATGGCATTGGATCTTTGGGAAGAGAGGAAGTTCAAGAAACCCGAGGTGGAAAACCATCAGTTTGCTGGCAACCAGCTGATCATCTCAGGTGGGCAAAAGGGATGATCAGGAGCTTTAAAAGATGGTGCTAAATAGGGTTTAGTGTCTGACTCCTTGTGGCTCTATGGATTGTGGCAACCCAGGCTCCCCTGCCCTTCACTATCTCCCAGAGTTTGCTCAAATTCATGTCATTGAGTCAGTGATGCCATCCAACCATCTCATCCTCTATTACCCCCTTCTCCTCCTGCCTTCAATTTTGCCCAGCATTGGGGTGTTTTCCAATGAGTCAGCTCTTCACATCAGGTGTCCAAAATATCAGAGCTTCAGCTTCAGCATCAGTCCTTCCAATGAACACCCAGGACTGATCTCCTTTAGGATTGACTGGTTGGATCTCCTTGCTGTCCAAGGGACTCTCAAGAGTCTTCTCCAACACTACAGTTCAAAAGCATCAATTCTTTGGTACTCAGCTTCCTTTATAGTCCAACTCTCACATCCATACATGACTACTGGAAAAACCATAGCCTTGACTAGTTGGACCTTTGTTGGTAAAGTAATGTCTCTGCTTTTTAATATGCTCTCTATGTTGGTCATAACTTTCCTTCCAAGGAGTAAGTGTCTCTTAATTTCATGGCTGCAATCACCATCTGCTGTGATTTTGGAGATCCAAAAAATAAAGTCTGACACTGTTTTCACTGTTTCCCCATCTATTTCCCATGAAGTGATAGGACCAGATGTCATGATCTTAGTTTTCTGAATGTTGAGCTTTAAGCCAACTTTTTCACTCTCCTCTTTCACTTGCATCAAAAGGCTCTTTAGTTCTTCTTCATTTTCTGCTATAAAGGTGGTGTCATCTGCATATCTGAGGTTATTGATATTTCTCCCAGCAATCTTGATTCCAGCCTGTGCTTCCTCCAGCCCAGTGTTTCTCATGATGTACTCTGCACATCAGTTAAATAAGCAGGGTGACAATATACAGCCTTGCCCTACTCCTTTTCCTATTTGGAACCAGTCTGTTGTTCCATGTCCAGTTCTAACTGTTGCTTCCTGACCTGCATACAGGTTTCTCAAGAGGCAGGTCAGGTGCCTCCCATCTCTTTCAGGATTTTCCACAGTTTATTGTGATCCACACAGTCAAAGGCTTTGGCATAGTCAATAAAGCATAAACAGATGTTTTTCTGGAACTCTCTTGCTTTCTCCATGATCCAGCAGATGCTGGCAATTTGATCTCTGGTTCCTCTGCCTTTTCTAAATCCAGCTTGAACATCTGAAAGTTCATGGTTCATGTATTGCTGAAGCCTGGCTTGGAGAATTTTGAGCATTACTTTACTAGCGTGTGTCGTGAGTGCAATTGTGCGGTAGTTTGAGCATTCTTTGGCATTGCCTTTCTTTGGGATTGGAATGAAAACTGACCTTTTCCAGTCCTGTGGCCACTGCTGAGTTTTCTAAATTTGCTGACATATTGAATGCAGCACTTTCACAGCATCATCTTTGAGGATTTGAAATAGCTCAACTGGGATTTCATCACCTCCATTAGCTTTGCTCATAGTGATGCTTCCTAAGGCTCACTTGACTTCACATTCCAGGATGTCTGGCTCTAGGTGAGTGATCACACCATCGTGATTATCTGGGTCGTGAAGATCTTTTCTGTACAGTTCTTCTGTGTATTCTTGCACCTCTTCTTAATATCTCTGCTTCTGTTAGGTCCATATCATTAAACAACTGTATTAACCAACCCTTGAACTTTTCTCTGTAATATACAGAAAAGAAAACTAAGAGAGTGTTGTGATAGCTATCATTATTGAAGAAATACCACTGGATAGTAGATTAAATTTAATTCTGATGGACCAGGAGATATAGCTAGAATGAGTGTGGAATTTATATATATGTATAAAGGTATACATATATATATATATCTTTCATATATTGAACGATCATTTCCCTTTAACAATTAGAACTAGTCATAATAATATAATTAAACAGTAATATCCTCACCAATAAAAAATCAGTCAAAAGCTGAGTGATATTAACAATTTACATTCCAATAGTGCTTTATGTTTCAAAGCATAATTTTACTTGACTACTCTTAAAACCCTTTAAGGTGGCACTGTGTAGATACTATTACATCTGTTTTCCTTATGGAAAGAATGAGGGTCAGCAAGCTTTATGACTGCTCACATCATAGGTTTTTAATAAATGGTATAGATTAACTCACTCTCAGATTTCCTGAGTCAAAAAGTGGCAATTTCTAAAACTTTATAAATGTGCCATGTGCTCAGTCATGTCCAACTTTTTGCAACATCATGGTCTGTATCCCACCAGGCTCCTCTTTCAATGGGATTCTCCAGGGAAGAATTCTGGAGTGGGTTGCCATTTCCTCCTCCAGGGGGATCGTCCCAACCCAGGGATTGAACTCATGTCTCCTGCATTGCATGCGGATTCTTTACCTACTGAGCCATTGGGGAAGCCCCAAAACTCTGTAAGTGTGAGGCTATTTAAAAGTCTTATGTAATTAAATGTAATTTTGTAATAGACCTGGATTTGACTGTGGTTGTTTCTTATTACCAGGAATCTTGTTCCTAGGAATGCCCATCATTAGCCACCCTCTTTCTCTCTTCCCTTGATAACTTAAAACTACATTTCTTATAGCCTCTGCTGCTATATTTTTAGGTCTGACACATTCTGTCTGTCTCCCCCTACACCTGAAGACGCTTTACTTGCTATTAGTCACTACCAAGATTATTACCCTTGCCCAGTATTCTATAGGTCCACCTCTCAAATAAACAAAAACATAGCTAGAGAAAGTTTCTCTTTCTTGATTAATGTGAATTTTCTTTCACATTGTTTCTCTCCTTGATCAATGTGAATTTTCTTTTTTTTCACTGAATGATCTGGTTTACTTCATGACTGAGCTGACAACTGTCTGGGGAGCCTCCAATTTTCACCTGGTTAGTTGGAACATAATGAACTCTCACCTTTCTTTCCTTTGTATCAGATATGAAGGGTTAGAACTGCTGTTCTAGTTACCCTCTTGTTCTTAACTTCCTTCCTGGGTGGAGGTAAGTACTTCTGTACAGCTAGCACTCAGTGAATTCTCTTCAATCAATCAGGCAAGGCTAATCTGAGTTGTGGGATCTTTTGATCCAGTTTTGGTTGGTGCTTTATGTTTTTTATTTTAGTGCAAACATACTATTTCTCTAGTTCTTAAGCTGGAATGTTTAAGTCACCAGAGCTTCAAACTTTGCAGGATTTGAAGTAGCTCACTATCTTGGGGTAGAAAAAAAAAAAAAAAAGACTTCCCATCTCAAATATGCTTGATGCAGAGGTTCCTTCACCTCCTTACAGGGGTTACTTTTGTGCTAAGAAGAGTGATTATTGTACTCTACTGGTGATTTTGATATGTGTTATTTGGAGGTGACTCTAAAGAATGCCTAAAATTTTTAACTCCAGAAACGAAGCAAGGGGAAAAAACCAGATACAGATTTAGTAAATGACTTTACAATAACTGCATTGTGGCTTGTTTGTTTCTTAATATTCACTCTGATCTGTTTTCTATTAATTGGTGCTTTATTTTACAATGGCAATAACAAAAATAATAGTAAACCACTCTAATAGTTAATGAGAGTTTACTATAAACAAGGCATAATTCTAAGCATTTCACATGTAATAACACCAAAACTTCGTCAACAGAGTACTACTGGTATCCTTATTTTATATATTTGAAAACTGAGGCATAGAAAGAGTAAGTGATTGTCCAAAGTCACAGAGCTATAAATGGTGAAGCCAAGATTGCCCCTCTGCCATTCTAGCTCCAGAAAACCACATGCTTAATCATTATGCTTCCATACATTTTAATTATTACCAGTAAAGGTATTCACGAAGTTGGAATTTTAAGAGGTCTGGCAGGAAAGCACAAAATAAACTTGTTTCTTAGAATATATTAATGCATTTTTCATTCCCTTCCAACAAACTCCTGTTGTTTCAGCTTGCATGCTTATGCATTAGCCTACTTCAAATATTTCATTTTTATTAATTTCTACACTTTGCTTCCTACCTAAAGGGTGTGTGTGTGTGTGTGTCTCAGCTGGTAAAGAATCCTCCTATAATGTGGGAGACCTGGGTTCGATCCCTGGGTTCAGAAGATCCCCTGGAGAAGGGAAAGGCTACCCACTCCAGTATTTTGGCCTGGAGAACTCCATGGACTGTATAGTCCATGAGGTCGTAAAGAGTTGGAAACGACTGAGCGACTTTCACTTTCACTTAAAGTAGATATTCTTGCATAAGTCCTCTGTTTAGACCTCTAAAATCTTTGAATCTAGAGACTGTACCTTGTGAATTTTCAGAAAGGCTGATCTGACCTGTCTCTGAAGGAAGCACAAACCAGAAAGTAAAAGCAAGGGAGAGTGACAAAGCTAACTAGAGTAGTGATGGGGAGGGGTCTCAGTAGTTGTAAGGACATTGACAGCTCATGCATACAAGAGATAAGAGGTTCCACAAGGACTAAAGGAAAAAGATAGTTTATTTAATACAAATATTATTATCTAGGGAGAAAATATGGAGAGGGAAAGGGCAACCCACTCCAGTATTCTTGCCTGGAAAAGTCCATGGACAGAGGAGCCTGGCGGGCTACAGTCCATGGGGTCACAAAGAGTCGGACATGACTGAGTGACCAACACACAGGGAGAAAATAATGGGAACGTTAGGAAATAAAAACTAGCCTCGGGATTAGAAATTTAGGACTCATTTTTGTAAACTGGAGAAAAAAAGAAAAGTTAAATTCTGACAAAGAGCTATAGGTATATTCAGCAAAAAATTGGAATCATTAGTACAGAGCTTCAGCAAAAATGAAGGAAAAAAGGAAGAAAAAGTCAAGGAGATGGATGGGGGAAAATGCAGCAAAGCAGTGAAAGAAAAATACTTAGGGTCCAGTATTTCCAAAGACATCCATGTGATTTTTAATGAGTAAAAGTCACAGATACATGAAATGTAAGAGAAAGGCAGAGCTGACTCATTCCCACAGCTGGCTTCTGAAGGAAAGGCTGTTATGTTTCTTTATTATGACAATTGACTGGCCAGATAAATTATGATTCAGTAGGTTACAGGTGCAGGAAATGGAGTGGAAAAGTACAAGGACTGAGCAAACTATAAAACTGCATTGGCCTTATCAGTGGACTCATGTTGAGTCCATCTACTTGATGAACATCCTTATCAGCCAGCAAATATAAATGACTTATGGGAATAATATTTCAAGGCATAATGACATGGCTATATCTAGTATTCTTCTAAGATCTGGGTTATTAAATATTAAATATCAAAGCTGTAAATTATAGTAGCAGCTTTATATAACTAAATTAAATTCAAACAAAACCTAATTTCCTTAATCATTGGCTGTAATCCTCTAGGAACATATGCTATTAACTCAACTACAAATGGCACAGAAATTGTATGACTTTAGTTAAGTTATTTGATATCAAATTCTAATCCAGGGCAGACTTCCTCTGTAAATCTCCTACAGGGATTTTAATACTTCCACAATCATATTGGCTTTTTTACAGAGTAACTAATCCTTTCATAGTCTTATTTCTCACTGCTTTATCCAATTTCTTTTTACCTTTTATCTCAGAGCATATTATAGGTCAATTTTGCAAAACTAACTTCTGTAGAATTAAAAAAAAAATTATCCCAAATTATCACCACAGTTAACATAACCTAAGATTCTGCACCAAGAACTAATTAAACTTAACTGGGAGTATTTATAGATCCAATTAACTGTCTATGGCCATGTATGTCAGTGCAAACCCAAAATAGCAAAAAGAAAAAAAAAAATCTGTATAATTTGGCTCATTGTCTTTATGGCCAAATGCTTATCTTGGAGTTTGCTCAGTGATGAAGTGTATTGAGTCCACTGTGATTATGAACAAATAGCTTAAGTCAATTTATTTTGTGCACTTCTTGGACAAATCTTAGGACTTTTTTAAAATTATGTCATAGACTAAATCATATATGATTAAGAATCTAAAATTGCTTAAAGGAAGAGATTTTTGAGAGGGACAGAAGAATTAGTTCCTATTACTGGGTGGTACAAAGCAGTAAAGAGATGAGAATTCTGGTAAAAGTAGATGCCTGGGAAGTTTGGGCTTCTGTTCGTAAGCAGTGATGGGAGGCATGGGGAGCCTGGTCTTGACAGACACTTAGAAGAAGGAGAGTGATAAGCTCAGGTTTTAACTCTGGATGTCAGGCTTTCTCATTGTAAGGATGGGGCAGTCCGGGATTGCCTTGAATCCAACAAGATGGTAATCCAAGACTGTGGGCAGGTTAGCAAGAGGAGATACTTGCTTTTCTGGAGAGCAAAAGGTCATAACTATTCCCTTCTGCATCTAAAGGCTGAAGACTAAATGCTATTTTCTCCAGCCCAGACTTTTCCAGCCTTAAGGTGTTTCCAGACTCACTTTTACTTGCCTATCTCTATCTTCACTTGGATGCCTAATAGGAAGATCAACATGAACTCAGCTCCTGTCACAATCCAGATTTCATTATGGGTTATCTGGCATTCTCAAAGATTAACTTTTGTTTAAGGCGACATGTTTCATGAGAAATAATTTATAGAGGTGTGGGTAGAATTAGTGGAGTCAATAGGATGCTGAAACAGCCAGGGATTGGTAACATTGGGAAGCTGTCCTACATGTAGGGACAAGGGTAGAGAGATCAGAGAAAGCTTTGAGCCATGGAACAGGGTCCATCTGATTGAAACAGTAATTCCAAGGCAGTAACTGGAAGAAAAAAGATTAGACAGGAAGGAGTCAGAAGAAATACATTCTGTTTTTCTTTTCTCCTATCTTCTGCTGTTACTTCAGATATATACATCTATGAAATATACACATCTATCTATTTGGAGATGCAGATCTTTTATCCATATAAATATATAGAGAAATTCCTCATTCATATATATTTATATAAGTATGGGTTTCCCTGGTGGCTCAGATGATAAGGAATCTGCCTGTTAATGCAGGAGACTTGGGTTCCATCCCTGGGTCAAGCAGATCTCCTGGAGAATGGAATGGCTACCCATCCCAGTGTTCTTGCCTGGAGAAGTTCATGAGGAACATGGCAGAGGAACATGGCAGGAACATGGCAGGCTACAGTCCATGGAGTCACAAAGATTCAGACATGACTGAGTGGCTAACACTACATTATATGTATGAATAAGTCAACTTTGTCCTATATTTAAAGAGACCATAAGACTCAATGTCTGTACTAGGTACTATGGATATCTGGGCTGGTTGATCTTTACATGGGGCAACTGACTTTGAACTCTTGCTTCTCCTAGGGTCCCCCCAGTGCTTAACAGTGAAAATCCCCAAAGGCTGAGTCCTCAACCCTCAACTCCTTCTCCTTATGTTCTACTTTCAGAATTCAACTATTGCCTTTATGCTATTGTGGGTTCAGACCTCAAGGCAAGTTATAATTCATAGGAACAGTATTTGATTAGGAGTGCAGAATTTAAAATGAAGACTCTCTTTTGCTATGAAAAGGTGTAGAATTAAAAATTAAATAGACCTGGGCTTCCCTGGTGGCTCACTGACAAAGAATCTGCCTGCCAATGCAGGGGACAAAGGTTCAAATCTCTGATCTGGGAAGATCCCATATGCGGCGGAGCAGCTAAGTCCATGTGCCACAACCACTGAGCCTGTGGTCTACAGCCCAGGAGCTGCAATTACTGAAGCCTGTGTGCTGTGCGACAAGAAGCCACCTTAATGAGATACCCATGCAACATAACTATAGAGTCTCTCCCACTTATCGCAAGTAGAGAAAAAGCTGTGTAGCAGTGAAGATCCAGCACAGCCTAAAATAAATAAATAAAAATTTTAAAACATCAGTAGAGGATGAGATGGTTGGATGGCATCAGTGACTCAATGGACATGAGTTTGGGTAGACTCTGGGAGTTGGTGATGAACAGGGAGGCCTGGCGTGCTGTAGTCCATGGGGTTGCAGAGTTGGACATGACTGAGTGACTAAAATGAACTGAACTGAGAGTGAGCAAAGACATTGAAATAATTAATAAAAAATTAAATAGACTCACTTTTGCCCTTTCTTGATTGCAAATGAAGCAACCCAAACAAAAACGAACACAGAAAAGATAAAGGGAGCAGGTGGTCCATCAGGCTAGCAGCGAACGTCTAAATTACGTGCTTAACACTAGCTTTGGTTTGCTTTGTAATCATGAATTAGTCTCGACTGAATGTGGTTTAAGTTACATGCAACTCAAATGTTCCCAGGTCTGTCCAGCTTATGACAAAGTCCCCAAAAGGGTCTTTTCTCAAGTGTGTGAGGGCGGATGGCTGGCATGCATGACTAATGCAACCTCCGTCCTGTTTGAAGATCAGTGCCCTTGAGACAGAGGATGATCTCCAAAGGTGCCAAGGCTGCACGTGGAGCTTTGGTATTACTTGCCTTGGACTCCTTGGGTCTCTTCTTTAAGATAGTAGGCAGACACCTTTCCTTTCTCACCTCAGTGCTCACGGGGGACGTGCATGGTGGAGTGGCCTGGTTCCCTGGTGATAGTTGGTTGTAACTCTCACCCAAAGCATACAGGTGACTCAGGGCTGGAGGAGTTATAGAGCAGCCTCACTCGGCACATAGGACCTTTCCTTCCTCCCCTGTCGGGCGGCTCACCTCAGACTGACTCACAGAGCCAGAGTCCTTCATGCAGCTTGGTAAGTAATTTCTCTCAGGGGCCCTGCTGTACTTCGTCTCCCATTCACCACCCCACCCTGCATCAGGCCAGTTCCCTGCTCCAGATGAAATTCAAGTTCTTGGAGACTTATGGGTCCTACAGACACCTGGGGCATGGCTAGGTCTATGAGCCTGAAATGGTCACAGTTGGGGGTGATGGTAGAAAGGGAAGATAAACAGCTTCTTTCTCTCTCAAGTTAGGAGAGCAAATTTCAGTAGTTCCATACGGAGTGGGGCTGGGCTGTGAGGAGGAGAGGCAGTGGCGTGGAGAGGCAGTTTGAGATCATCTGTCTTCCATGCTAGCAAGTCTAAGGCTCAATATTCCTCTGCCCTCAATATTCCTTGATAGGTTTCTGTGGTCAGACACATCAGGGTTTCATTCCTTGTAATCAGTTGTTAGCTTATTTGATTAAGAATATTTTCATCTGTGACTAAATTTTCAGCTCTTAATAGTTTCAGAAAATGGTAAAAATTGTCTTGAATGTCCTTGACTCAAAATTGAATTGGACTGATTCATAAGAGGCTATTTTTGAAGTTTCTTGAGTTTCTTGTAAGAAGTGCCACTGTCTATTAACCTACTCCCTACTGTTTCCTTTCATTATTCATCATGCATCATACCATCACATCTTGCGGAATTTGTTGTTGTTGTTAGAAGCATACATTTGATAGAAGTTAGTGACTTAGCAGAAGCTGTGTTGAGAAGTGATTTTTCTTAAGGGTCTATGGGAAACAAAGACAACATTGGTATACTCTTTGAATCATGGGCTTGTTAAAAATTCTATTTTTTTTTTTTACAAAAATGTGAATGCGCTTAGTGCCACTGACCTGTTCAGTTAAATATGGTTAAATAGTATGTTTTATATTATGGGACTTTTATCACAATAAAAAAATTAAAAATTCCATTTTTTCCTACATTGGGGACTTAGAAAAAAAAAGGCAACAGTAAGAACTGCAGTCAATTTCATGCTCAAAACAAAACCTTATGAACCAGAAAGCTCTGGAGGCTTCAAAAAAATGTACATATGGCCCATTTTAAAGGCATAAAACTTACCTATTCCATTAGGTAATTTGGAGAGTCTACATAGCTTCAGCCATTGCTCTGAAGTCCTTAAAACTTTCCAAAGACAGTTACTTTCCAAACCACAACTGCTGTCCAATAAAAAGAAAAGATGCTGTAGTCAGTGGTATTTGTGCAACATTTCTGCATTATCAACTTTTGACTCGGGTAAAAATAAATAAATAAAACCCTTTAGGTTTCCCCCACGGAAAGTCTGTACCAATCTATTAAGTGAATCTATCATTGTGCCTATTGGAGAATTTAGAAATAGTTTGAGAGAGAAATTGTACCGCTTTTATTTACGGCTTCGTAGGTCATCTCCAAAATCTGTGACTGCAGTACAGTGAGAGGCTGAAACAGCGTGTGCTGCTGGAGGCCACGCTCTGCTTGGCTTTTCTTTAGAACTTACAGCATAAACATGTGATAGCAACACTGAAATTGTCTTTTCAAGAGCTCTCTTCAACTTTGTCAAAAAATAGTTTAGTACAAAGAATGAAAACCAATTCCTTACAAACATGGGGATCTTCATAAAAAGGAACGCATCTGAGTCAGTTCTAATGAGGTGGATGAACCTAGAGCCTATTATACAGTGAACGAAGTCAGAAAGAGAAAAACAAATTTGTACACTAACACATATATATGGAATCTAGAAAGATGGTACTGATGGACTTATTTGCAGAGCAGCAATGGAGACACAGACATAGAGAACGAACCTAGGGACACGGGGCTGGAGAGAGCAACATGGAAACATACATCACCCTATGTAAAATAGCCAGTGGAAATTTGCTGTATGACTCAGGAAACTCAAACCAGGGCTCTGTAACAATCTAGACAGGTGGGATAGGAGAGAGATGGGAGGAAGTTTTAAGAGGGAGGGGACATAGGTATACCTATGGCTGATTCATGTTGATGTTTGGCAGACACCAACAGAATACTATAAAGCAATTATCCTTTAATTAAAAATAAATAAATTTAATTTTTAAAACAGGGGCCTTGCAACAAATTAGGACCCTAAAAGTTATGGATTAAACACACACACACAGCGCACACTATGATTAAGTTTAGTTTTTTATCTTGGCATGCCTTGATTGCAAACTCCTTAAACCTAAATCAAGTCTTCTATAATCCAGAGGCAGCACAATGTTAAGACATCAGTATAACCAGGTCACAGCGTCAGCAGCCTAGCCAACAGCCAAAGATGATTAGAGAAAAAGCGCACACTCTCCCCAGTCATGGAAGAGTAACTTTCAGGTAAGCCTATATGAATAGTTGGGTTTCTGCTACAACCTCCAAATAAACTTTTTAAAATCAATTTTGGGGGTCATTTTTTAGTCAAATTTTTTACAACCCTAAATATTCAGAGGGAAAAATACTCTGCCCCCAGCCTAGAACCCAGGTCACTCTCCAGAATACTGCCTGCATCTTTTCCCCACTGTGTCACAAAGGCTCAGCATATGGTAAGCTTTCCATAAAACTGATTGACGACTCCTCTCTTTCCCAATCATCCTCCTACTCTTAGCAACTTTGCCATGCTGCCTTTGAAACAACAGGAAGATTCAGCAGTTTATAATTTATAATCCAACCCTTGAAGTACCAGGAAGGGTATTTTGGGTCTATGCCCAGCCTAGTAGTTTAACAGAATGAATTAACACATGCAGACAATTACTGGACTTATAGACTTTATTTTTTCTTAAACTTTTTATTTTACATTGGACTATAGCCAATTAACAATGTTCTGAGAGTTTCAGGTGGACAGCAGAAGCTCAACCATACACATACCTGTATCCATTCTCCCCCAAACTCCCCTCCCATCCAAGCTGCCGAATAACATTGAGTAGAGTTCCATGTGCTATACAGCAGTTCCTTGTAGGTTATAGTTTTAAATATAGAAGTGTGTACATGTCAATCCCGAACTCCCTAACTATCCCTCCATTTCACCCTTCCCCCTTGGTAACCATAAATTTGTTCTCTTAAGTCTGTGGATCTGTTTATGTTTTGTTAACAAGTTCATTTGTATCATTTGGGCCGATGCACTTTAAAGTCCCTCTTGTGTGATAGCAATAAATGTTCTCAGGTAAGGCTGTGGTCATTAGTTAGCTCAGGACAGGACATCACATACCGGGTGGCTTAAACAACAGCCACTGATTCTCCCATAGTTTTAAAGGCTGCAAGTCTACGATCCAGGTGTCTGCAGGATTGGCGTCTAGTGACACCTCTCTTTCTGGTTTGTGGATGGACACCCTCTTGCTGTATCCTCACGTGGGCTTTCCTCTGTGCATGCACAGAGTGAGAGAGAGAGAGACTTCTGGTGTCTCTTCCTTTTCTTGTAAGGACACCTGTTCTATACTGTTAGGCCCCTACCCTTATGACCTTGTTTCACCCTAATTACCTCCTTAAAACCCTTATTTGCAAACATGGTTACATCTGACTTTAGGGCTTCAATATATGAATTTTAAGGCAACACAGTTCAGTCTGTAACATTCTACCCTCATAGTACTTAAGCCATGACATATAAACGAGAAGAGTAAATATTGCTCAAGGGTTTTTCGTCCTCTTCTGGAAGAAAGCTTAGAGTGCTTTGGTTGTACACAGGATGGTTGTATCATGTTAGGTATAAGGATAACCTGTCATTTTCTTTATCTGGAGACTAAATATGGCTTACGAAGAAGTATATGGATGACAAGTTGACAAGGGGTGAACTTGTGATGATTCATTTTATGTGTCAACTTGACTGAGCCATGAGGTATTTAGATATTCGGTCAAACATTATTCTGGATTTTTCTGTGAGGGTGATGGGGATTGGGTTAACATTTAAACTGGCAGACTGAGTACAGCAGATTGCCCTCCATAATGTGGATGAGCCTCCAGTAATCAGTTGAAGGCCTGCATAGAACAAAACTCAGATTTCTACAAACAAGTGAGAATTCTCTCTCCTGCCTTCAAAAGGGGACATCTGTTCTTTCTGATTCCATGAGAAGCTGCCGTTCTTCAGACTCCAACTGGGACACAGGCTCTGCAGATTTTGGACTTGCCAACCTCCATAAGCACATGACTCAGTCTTTATAATAAACAATTACATTCATAAATACATTCTTTTTTCCTGGACAACTCAGACTACTAGTCATGCATTTCAAAGGCCAGCTGTCTCCCACTAGTTGTCACTTAATCATGTGTATACACATTTATTGTAAACATTTCATGTTTAGTTCTTGTTGCTGCAAAATTTAGGAAACAGGAAATCGTAGTCAGAATTCTCAATTCTATGACTCCTAATTTTAGTCAGAAATTTGAGGGATTACAAAACATTAAAATGACTACAAAGTATTTCCTAAATTCTCTACTTACTGGTAGCATGACCTAGGATGAGTTATCTGCTCTGAAATCTAGTTCTTCATTCAGAGAGGGGGATAGAAACACATCTGCATTCTGTGTTATAAGATCACTTTAGAATCTCATCAGATGACTTAAAAAAGCTCTTCTGAAGATACACAGTATCATCAAATGATCTAATGAATTACTATTACTGCATGACATGCACATGCATGTGTGACTGTGGGTTTAATTTGAATAAAAATTCCCAAAGCTTAGGAAACAGATCTTACCATGACAAACACCATAGGTTAAAGCAAGGATGGTTACTAAGTGGCTCATGGGCTGCTACCCTCCCTGCCCACTGCCCTGGCCAACATCCAATGTCTATCAGGAATGCACTTTCCCACTGAGCTTGGGAAGAGCTTTAGCATTCTTCTAATGCTCTGTATTCCTGGCAGCTACTACCAGAGGACCTGAGTAGGCATACAAGTTGTTCCCTTGTTATCATTTCTGAATCAGTTATTAATTAATCAATTTTGTGGGCCTGACTAATCTGCCAAAGGAATGTCTAGACTTCTTCTAATTTATATAATACAAGATAGATCTATGGACAAGTGGGGAACATATGTCCAACCTTTCATGCTGCATTTAGCAGCCATCAACTTTGCAGTTGTGTCCCTCAGCCTTTGTAACCTTTGTGGCTGGAAATACAGACATGTCTGCCCTCCTCTGTAAATTACTTGACAAATTCTGCAGTTTGTGGGAGTGGTCTTTGAAGAAGGGAGTTGTTTGAAAGGGAACAAGAAATCAGAGAGACTGTGCCAAGAAAACAAGATGGGCTAATTTATCCACCTTCCTCAACAATCCTTTCTTGCCTTCCTCCCCTGCTATAGGCACAACTTGTCCTTCAGGGACTATTTTCTCGTTTTTTTCTTCAGGTTACACAGAAACAAAAAAATCCAGAGTTCTCTGATTAAAGTCAGCATAAGGTTTTATGTTTCTTTTTTTGACTGAGTCATACAAAAGAAACAAGACAACACACATTCAGCCCCATCGAAATCTAACCAATCATATAGCTTTATTAAACATAGCATCGACAGAAAGAAAATACGAAGTGCTTGCCCAGAAAGGATGAAAGCCAAGAACAGGGTAATTTTCTGGCTTTGTCTTTCATATCTATAAATTTTATTTTATTTTTTGTGCAAGTCACTACGTTCCTGAATAGCTGTTGATATTAAACATTGGGGGAAAACTTACAAATGGACAGTGAAAGGCATTAGGGATTACCAGATGTTAGCTAGCCATACTCCGTGAGAACCCTATTCACATCTGTTTTTGACCTCCCGAGTGCATGAAACACTTTCTTTTCTCTTCTATTATTCGATCTCCTCATTTTTGTGGCCAAGTCTATATTGGATGCAAAACTTTTCCAGACTAAAACTTGGCATGTGAACTCTTGATTTGGCTGCAGTTGGGTTACCACCAATTTGCAAAATAAAGTATGAATAATAATCCAAGCTGTGAGAGTGCAAAGTAAAATAAATCTTTACTTTACCATCTTATCAGGGAATATAAGTCATTCTGGCATATACGTCAACCTTAATTTCTGTGTAAAAGTTCCAGATGTAGTTATGATTCTATTTTATAAACATAACCAACTTGTTAGAAATAATGAGTGCAAAAGACCCTCTGGATCTCATGAATGGCTCTTCCTCATGAACACACAGAACCTGCGCCCAGAGCCACGGAATTCAGAATTCGGTTGAGTTCACTTGACAGTGTTGCCTCCATAAAGATTTTCCTTTGTCTCTTTGTTTGTGTTCCTTATAAAATTCCACACTCTTTCCCTCTACTTTCTGCCATGGGTATGCCTCTTCTTCATCTATAAGCAAATAAGCCTCCTGGGGTGCCATCAGGTCCAAAAAGAGAACTGATTTTAAAACACATATCTGCAGTAATGATTTTGGATATCAATCTCCACCATTTTTTTTTTTTTAAATTTCAAAGTAGGCTTCAATATGAAACTCTTGCTAGGGTTTTCAACCTAGAAGAGGGCAAGGCAGCCCATTCCGGTGTTGTTGCCTGGAGAATCCCATGGACAGAGGAGCCTGGTGGGCTATAGTCCACAGGGTCACAAAGAGTCAGACATGACTGAGCAACTTAGCATGCACGCATGCATAAGTTTTCAAATCTAAGCTGTTGGTCATATTAGACTCCCAACTGCTGCTCTACCTGCCTGGTGCCTAGGCATCACCACCTCTCTGTATGCAGGTCTTACATAGACTAGCCAGACCACCCGGGATTCTCAGCCATAGCGCCAAAGTTGGCTCTTCTTTCGTAGGTACCATTTACTGTGGTCCGGGTGCATTATTCTCTTCAGTGCCACAATAGCCTGTTAGAGCAGAACTCTTACAATGAGGGAAGAGCGGCTTAGATGAATGTACTTGCCTGTCATTACATAGTTATGGTCACTTGGTACCTAAGCCCTTCACCATGAGCTATTTCTTTCCCAGTTACATTAGGAGCATCTATTCTGATCATTCTTCCTGTTTTCTCTAATCCTTGGTCCACTCCATCTCCTAGCACTCCATCTCCTTTCTTTGCTGTGTTTTTATCCCTTGTGTGTTCTAAGTCCCTTTAGTCGTGTCTGACTCTGTGTGACCCCATGGACTGTGGCCAACTAGGCTCCTCTGTTCATGGGATCTCCAGGCAAGAATACTGGAGTGGGTTACCACACCCTCCTCCAGGGGATCTTCCAGACCCAGGGATCAAACCCACATCTCTTTCTTTTCCTGCATTGATATGTGGGTTCTTCACCGCTAGTGGCACCTTACTGTTCTTCAATTCTGTATCCCCAACAATCCCAACACCCCAGATACGTTCTCCTGACACCCCACGGAACTTCGCCCTCCTTATGAGTGTTGAAGGCAGTGGCACCTGGGTTTAACATCTTCTGCTTCTCTTAAACTCCCATACACTTCCTTTTATTTACTCAGAAGCTAGACACATGGATTAGTTTTCTTTTCTAACATATTTAGTTTTAAGAGACATGGATGGACCTAGAGGGTATCAAACAGAGTGAAATAAGTCAAAAAGAGAAAAACAAATATATTAATGCATACATGTGAAATCTAGAAAAATGGTTAAGGTGATCTTATTTGCAAACAGAAATAGAGACAGATGTAGAGAATAAATATATGGATACCAAGCAGGGGAAGGGGTGGGATGAACTGGGAGATTGGGATGGACATATATACACTATTGATACTACGTACAAAACAGGTAACTAATGAGAACCTACTCTACAGCACGGGCTTCCCTTATAGCTCAGTTGGTAAAGATCTGCCTGCAGTGCAGGAGTCCACCTGCAAGGCAAGAGATGTGGGCTCAATGCTTGGGTTGGGAAGATCCCCTGGAGAAGGAAATGGCAACCGTCTCCAGTATTCTTGCCTGGGAAATCCCATGGACAGAGGAGCTTGGCAGGCTACAGTCCATGGGGTCACAAGAGTCAGACTTGACTTAGCGACTAAACCACCACCACCATTATATAGCACAAGGAAATCTACTCTGTACTCTGTGGTGACCTAAATGAGAAGGAAATCCAAAAAAGAAGGGAGATATATATATATATATATACATACATACATACATACATACACATACATACATACCAGGGGGCTTCCCTGGTGTCTCAGACAGTAAAAAATCTGCCTGCAATGCAGTGTGTGTGTATCAATAGCTCAGTTGTGTCTGACTCTGCAACTCCACGGACTGTAACCCACCAGGCGCCTCTGTCCAAGGGATTCTCCAAGCAAGAGTACTGGAATGGGTTGCCACTTCCTTCTCCGGGGGATCCTCCTGACCCAGGGATCAAACCCACATTTCCTGCATTGCAGGAGGACTCTTTACCAGCTGAGCCACCAGGGAAGCCCCCTCAATTTTTAGATATTATAAAAATTCAGTGTTGTTGGGAAGGAATCTGAGGCACATTGACCCCCCACTCCAGGCCTCTATTTGCTAGTCCAAGGTCAAGTGCACACACTCCTGCTCTCCACCCCCAGTGGAATGAGCTGCACGCAGGCAGCCTTTTGCCAGGGGGAGGGTCTCAGGAGCCCATCTGGTGACCTGGTTAGGGGGAAGCTGGCCAGGTTCAAGGGCTGTGGATGGGGGAGCAGGAGGAGGGGTGTGGTTGGAGGAGCAGCTGCTGTGTATGTGTGTGGGGGGCGGTCAGCACTGAATAGGGGATCCCAGCTGGGGTTCCATAATGATATCAATGGGGGACAGGCAGAGCCCTCTGCTGTCCAGATGGGGAAACTGACGCAGAGACTCCTCCAGTCTTTGAGAGGGGAGAGGCCTGCCATCAGCTATGGAGGTTCACTCATCTTCCCCAGGAAGGCATCTTGGCCCAGGAGCTGCAGTGGTTTGTCAGCAGTCAATCAATGAGACACAAGGAGGGACAGCAGCTGGGTCACTGGGCCGAACAGACCCCCTCCACTCAAGACCAGAGTTTGATCCCTGGGTTGTGAAGATCCTCTGGAGAAGGGAATGGATACCCCCTCCAGTATTCTTACCTGGAGAATGCCACAGTCAGAGAAGCCTGGCAGGCTACGTTCATGGAATTGCAAAGAGTCGGACACAGCTGAGCGACTAAGTTTATAGCTAATTCATTTTGCTGCATAGTAGAAATTAACACAACATTGTAAAGCAACTATATGCCAATCAAAATTAATTAAAAAAAAAAAAGAGAGAGAGAGAGAGACTTTGACTTTCCCTTATCCTTACAGGAACATCAGCTTTCACGCTGTCTTTGTTTTCTTCCAGTCAGCTGACCTCCCCACTTTCCCTTTCTGCCCCGCCATGACATTTACAACTGAGGTCTGAACAGCAAATAGTCACCATCCTTGGTTGGGCTCCTCCACTCTGTTCACCCTGTCTGGGAAAACTGAGCCCAAGATGAATGCTACGTCCCACTTGCTCTATGCTCTCTCTATAGCTGGACCGTTGGAGACTGCAGAGGAAACTTCATGTTCCTCTACACTGGTGCTAATACTCAGAATTTGTCATGCACCCTTTGCTTGCCTCTGCTTACAGTCTACTCTCTTTGCCCTCAGATATGGGCCCAAGGCTTTACCATGTTCATCCAGACCTCCAGCCAGTGCCCACCCCTCACTGTCAGCGCTTGGGCTCATACCCTACTTCACTGTGAAGGCTGAAGTCCTCAGGCCTGATCTCTGTCATCTTCCTGTCTCCTTTCATCCTCTACCTTATCTAAATCCACTTGCTTCCTTCCTTCTCTGCAACCTCAGAGGACACGGAGTCCCTTTTCCTGCCTGGAGTCCCTTCCTCCTTCCTCTCCATTTGGCCAACTCCTCACTCCTCTTTTAAAGCATTTCAGGTGGTCATTCATTCTAGGAGGGCTCCATCAGGCTGGGCCCCTCGTTGGGTCAGGTGACTCCTCAGAGCTTTCTTGGCATAGCCATCTAACCCTTTGCTTCCAACATGCTAGTATAAACTGCTTAGGTGTTTGCTGCCTGGACCAGGTTGGGAGGGCCTCAAGGTCAGACACCTGATACTGCTCACTTTTAAATCATCAGTTTAGTGCAGGCCTTTCACATAAGAGTGACACAGTTTCATTTATTGTTTTTGTTATCAATTTACTTCCTAAACTCAGCCGGATGTGTTTCCTTAAGTCTAGACAAAACAAAAAAATAACACTCAAAAAAAAAAAAGCAGACTCACTATAGAGACCGTCCTGTGCTTTCACATCTCATTTATATCAAAAAGAAATACTTTCTAGATAATGCAGTATATGACATATGTGTGCATGTATTTCTTTACATATTTATTCATATTTTTTGTGCAATAAAATTATCTTTTTCTCCCTATTATCAATACTATTATAAACTTTAAATAAGTCACCTGCCCATTCTGGGCCTCGTTTGCAAAATGAGGAGACAAGACTTAGTAAACTCAGTGGACTCTTCAGTAATGAGATGATTTTTTTGATGACAATGATAACAAACCAGAGGCTCTATGCATGAGTAATAGAGAAAAATAGTTAACTCTGCTATCCTAAAAGTATTTTCAAATTATTACACAATAATTCCTTTACCTGAAATTTCTAAAGTGAGTTTTTGAATTTATAAGCTGCTTTCAAATAAAATGAAATAAATAAATCTTATATTAGTATATCAATTTCCTGTTTTACAAATACTTTTAAATTTTATAATAATTATAGCTTTGCATAAAGTTTCCAAAAATAGTTCAGAGCTCCTGTATACCTCTCATCCAGCTTCCATTTTGTTAATATCTTACATTACTATGAACCAAACTTTAGCCCTCATTAGGACTTCACTAGTTTTCCACTAATCTCCTTTTTCTGTTCTAGGATCCCATCCAGGATACCACATTGAGTCACCATGTCTCCTTAATTTCCTCTGGGCTGTGAGAGTTTCTTTGTCTTTGCTCGGTTTTCATGACTGTGATGGTTTCGAGAAGTACTGGGAGGGGATCCTGCAGAATGTCTGTCGATTTAAGTTTGTCTGATATTTTTCTCATGGATAGACGGGGGGTATAGGTTTGGGGGAGGAAGACCACAGAGAAGTGCTCTTCTCCTCACATCATATCAAGGGAATGTACACCAACTTGACTGATAACTGTAAAGTTAACCTTGACCTCAGAGTCCTTTAATGGAGCGACTTCATCTTCATTACATCATGTGACTCTTTTAAGGATCATGGTGTATACAAGCCTGGCGTTCTCAGCCCCATTTTACAAAGGAAGACCCTGAGGTGGGGGCCAGAACTAAGGCATTGTAACTGCACTCAATCAATCTCTCCCTAACCCTCAACCACTTCTTCTAAATCACATTCAAAAGAAGCATTTATAAGAAGCAATGTTTTAGAATGCTTTCAAGTATATGTTTGTTTCAGTGCTCTTGTGGTTAAGAATTCTCATGATTAAATGATACATGTTATCTTCATGGCTACAGCTATAATCCTAGGCTTATCTGAACAAATCCAAAATGGATCAACAGGTCCAATCAACCAATCAAGTAACCACAAACTACATGGTACTTCCCTGGTGGTCTAGTGGTAAAGAATCTGCCTGCCAGTGCAGGGGACATGGATTTGATCCCTGGTCCAGGAAGATTCTACCTGCCACAGGGCAACAAAGCCCACGTGACGCAACTACATGAAGCCCAGGCACTCTAGAGCCCACGCTCCACAACAAGAGAAGCCACCACAACGACAAGTCCGTGCTCCACAACTATAGAGAAGCCCCCACTTGCTGCAGCTAGAGAAAGGCCTGTGCGAAGCAACAAGACCCAGTGCAGGCAAAAATAAAAAACATTAAAAAAACCTACATGAACCAATCATAATTTAAATTCACATTTGGAATGAACTCTCCTTTCTCAAACTGATGGTTTTGTGTTCGATAGTCATATGTGATTTTCTTAAAGATTCAAGCCTTTTTATTAGACCTCAAAAATCCTTAAAAGGAAGTTGTTTCCTCACCTGTAAAACAGGCTTGTGATTTACAAAGAGATATAACATTTTGGATGTGTAACAATGTTGCTCATTTTTCAATCAGATAGGAAGGGGGCCTGATAACTGCCCCTCTGGGGACATTAATAACACCAATAATAATCATCGATATTATAATGATAGTGATAATAATAATAGCTAATATCCCCTGGTGACTTACAGGGTACATAATCTGCCTGCAAGGCAGGAGACCTGGGTTTGATCTCTGGGTCGGGAAGATTCCCTGGAGAAGGGATTCCTCACTACAGTATCCCTGCCTGGAGAATTTCACGGGTAGAGGAGACTGGCGGGCTTCTGTCCATGGCATCGCAAAGAGACAGACACAACTGAGTGAGTAACATTTTATAAGGTAAGGCAGATCTCTGTTAAGCAATAATCTCACTTTATCCTCAAAATCTATGGTTTAAGTGCTACTTAATATTCTCATTTTGCAAATGAGAAAACTGAGGCTTAGCGAGATAAAGAAACACCCAAATTTACCCAGATCATATTCTTGAAGCATTTAGTTTGCTAGGGCTGCCATAGTCAAATACCATAGAATGAGTGGCTTCAAGAACAGATACTTACTTTCTCACAGTCCTAGTTCACAGAGGGCTCAAGATCAAACCGTTGACAGGTCTGTTTATGTCTGAGGTCTCTCTCTCCTTGTCTTGCAAACGGCCACCTCCTCACTGAATTCTCACATGGCCTTTCCTCTGTGCATACACATCCCAGTTGTCTCTGTGCACCTAAATTTCCTCTTTTTATAAGGACACCAGTCAAACTGGATTATAACCCGTCTGAATGGCTATATTTTAATTTAATCATCACTTTAAAGACCTTGTCTTGAAATCCAGGTACATTCTGAGTTATAGTACAAGGGATTGTATGGATGTGAGAGTTGGAACATAAGGAAGGCTGAGCACCGAAGAATTGATGCTTTTGAACTGTCATGTTGGAGAAGACTCTTGAGAGTCCCTTGGACAGCAAGGAGATCCAACCAGTCAATCCTAAAGGAAATCAATCCTGAATATTCATTGGAAGGATGGATGCTAAAGCTGAAACTCCAATACTTTGGCCATTTGATGCGAAGAACTGACTCATTAGAAAAGACCCTGATGCTGGGAAAGATTGAAGGCAGGAGAAGAAGGGGATGACAGAAAATGAGACGGCTGCATGGCATCACTGAGTCAATGGACATGAGTTTGAGCAAACTCCAGGATATGGTGAAGAACAGAGACGACTGGCATGCTGCTGTCCATGGGGTTGCAAAGGGACAGACGTGGCTGAGTGACTGAACAACAATTAGGGATTGGGACTTTAACATGGATATTGGGAGGACATAATTC
This sequence comes from Budorcas taxicolor, assembly GCF_023091745.1. Lineage (NCBI taxonomy): Eukaryota > Metazoa > Chordata > Mammalia > Artiodactyla > Bovidae > Budorcas > Budorcas taxicolor. The sequence continues at coordinate 28,307,534 of NC_068914.1, forward strand.
AGCCCCTGACAGGAATGGTGACTCAAACCCAAGCTGCATGACTCCCAAGCCAAAATCTTAATTATTTAGCTATCCTAAAGGATGAGTCTCACACTATTCAGGGTAGTAAAACCACCAGCATTTTTAGACTGATTTATCATCAATCATGCCATGTTTCCATGGATCTGATCTCCTTTCATGTGATAGAATGAAGCATTGAGCTCATACCGATGACACTGACTACTTTAGTATTTACCCCATCATTTACAACCAGCTGGCCTTAGGAGATGACTCAGCTATGATACCAGATGGGGAATAATATGTTTCTGTTTTGGGGTGTTGTTTATTCAGCCCTCATTCATATTTTAATTGATTTATTCAAGAAATATTTACTGAGTGCCTGATATATTTGGGGCATTTTTCTTAGCATGTTAGAAATATCAATCAATTTAGCCCTCTTAATAGATGAAGGTATCATCATTATTCTTACCTTATAGATGAAAAAACAAGGCTCAAAGAGAATAGATAACTTGCCAACAATCACTTAAGAGATGGTGCCAAGTCTTGAAGACTGCAACTTGAAGGCAGCCTCATTCCAGACCCTTCTCCTACACTTCAGATTCTTCTTTCCCGCTAGCTTTTAAAGTGTCTGAAGATTGACAATTACCAGTGACTTTTACTTTTTTTAAGAAGAGTAATTATTATGGTTATTACTAACTTAGTAAAACTCTGTGTTTCCTCTCCTATTATACATAATGTGCAATGGCTGCAAAGTTCCTATTTAATCCGTACGTTTCAGAAGAGCAAATAAATCGGTGAGTTTCCTAGTTAAAGTTTGTGAAGTAAGAGCTAGGACTTCACCTCTGAAATAATAGAAAATATTTTGAAAGCCAGAAAGGATGCAATTAAAACACTGCTAGAAAACATTATGGACTGGACATTTTGAGGAGTTTAAGGATAGAATACAGTTGGAGGGGGTCAATGGAAATAGCAGAACAAAAGAAAACAGTCTAAGAGAACAGAGGTGAGCATGGTTCTTTCTATGAGAACACTTAAGAAGTTTAAGTCACATTAGCAAGTGCAAAGAACAGTTATGCATGAGATATTTATTCAGTAAAGATATTTATTCAGTAACTATATTCAGACTTTCTATATTGGGGACCATCTCTACTTCTAACCTAGGGTCATCAATGATCTCCAGCTAAAATCTGAGAAATGTTCTTTAAAGAGAGATGGGGGTCAGCTGAGGGAGACTCTCAGTAAGGATGTAAAGAGAATCAGAGCATCCTTGGGAGTGGATGTGGATCTTTGCATTAACCAGGGCTGGGAGATGGGGTAAAGACAGCTCTACCAAGGCCTGAATGAGATACGTTAAGCACCAGCTCTCAGAGGCTCAGGGGAACGCTCCTTACTTTGACATCACTGCTACTGAGTGTGTGCATTAAAGTGATGTCTGAATAGGATCAAAATGGGGCTAAGGGAGAAATGAATATTAAAAAGAGGTTGTGACTTTTGAGACCAGCCTGCGACTTTGGTGGCTCTGGGTGTAGACATGACTTTGTTATGCATCGCTACTGACAGGCCATAAGTGGGTCCATAATTGCATGATATTTGGATAGTATCAGGCAGGGACAACTCTAGCACTGCAGGTGTAGGGTTTGTATGGGTCAACCCAAGAGCTAGATGGTACTAGGTGTGTCAGTCAATATGCCTGCCATGCCTCCGTCATCTCCTGTTCAAACTGCCTTGCCCAGAAGGAAGCAAGAAGGATGATTTCTTAAAGGATAAAAAAATAAGAACTAAACTGGTTCCAGATTGGGAAAGGATTATGTCAAGGCTGTATATTGTCACCCTGCTTATTTAACTTATATGCAAAGTACATCATGTGAAATGCTGGGCTGGATGAAGCACAAGCTGGAATCAAGATTGCTGGGAGAAAAAAAAAAAAGATTGCTGGGAAAAATATCAATAACCTGAGATATGCAGATGATACCACCCTTATGGCAGAAAGCGAAGAGGAGCTAAAGAGCCTCTTGATGAAGGTGAAAGAGGAGGATGAAAAGTTGGTTTAAAACTCAACATTCAAAAAATTAAGATCATAGCATCCAGTCCCATCATTTCATGGCAAATAGATGGGGAAACAGTGAGAGACTTTATTTTGGGGGGCTCCAACATCACTGCAGATGGTGATTGTAGCCATGAAATTAAAAGACACTTGCTCCTTGGAAGAGAAGTTATGACCAACCTAGATAGCATATTAAAAAGCAGAGATATTACTTTGCCAACAAAGGTCCCATCTAGTCAAAGCTATGGTCTTTTTGGTAGTCATGTATGGATGTGAGAAAGCTGAGTGCTGAAGAATTGATGCTTTTGGACTGCAAAGAGATTCATCCAGTCAATCCTAAAAGAAATCAGGGCTGAATATTCATTAGAAGGACTGATGCTAAAGCTGAAACTCCAATACTCTGGCTACCTGATGCAAAGAACTGACTCATTGGAAAAGACCCTGATGCAGGGAAAGATTGAAAGTAGGAGAAGGGGACGACAGAGGATGAGATGGTTGGATGGCATCACCTAGGAGGCCTGAGAAAGAGAAAAGCAACTTCCTAAAGGAGGCAACTAGTCTGACACTGTAGTTAGGCCTTGGTGTCCTCCTGGTGAACATAAACATTTCACAGGATATCAAGCAAGGTCTCTGTGAGCGTGATGGATGAGACAAAAAGTGGATCACTCTGAAATCGTGTCTGAACACAGCCAAAACATTAACATTGTTCAAACCACACACACAAAAAAAGACCAAACATTCCCCAAACATTTAGCTTTATTAAGATACCCAACCTTAGAAATATTAATCCAACTTCCTGATAGCATCCGATTTAGAGTAAAGCCGTGCCTTTTTCAGCCCTTTTTAAAATCACCTAACACAAGACCAATCCTTTCTAGTAAGTCTTTTCCAACCTCTCTAACAACTTCTTAGTGAGATGCCCCACAGTTCTCCATGGAGTGTGTACTCCCTCCCTAAATAGTAATAAAACCAATTTGTTCAGCAACAGATGTGTTCCTGGCGGTGTTGGACTAGAGGATTTTGACAGGTCTTGGGAATGTCACATTTTTCTCTCCACGTTTATTATTACTTGTCACAGATCTTCAAAGAGCAGTTCCCCTGGACTAACGATCCTGATCCAGGCAGTAAGTCCCAAGGTTGCCCAGGCCCTTACAAGGTGCCAGCTGCTTTATATGAATTAATTCAGTGGTCCTCAAACTTTTTAGCACCAGGGACCAGGCAATTTTTCCACAGACGAGGTGGGAGGGAGGGTGGTTTCAGGATGATTCAAGTGCGCTACATTTGTTGTGCACTTTATTTCTATTATTATTACATCAGCTCAACCTCAGATCAACAGGCATTAGATCCTGGAGTCTGGGGACCCCTGTATTAACTCTTTTTATACCCACAATGGCCCCATGAGTCAAGAGGCTTCGTACCTCATTTACAGGTGAGGAAATGGAGGTACAGAGTTTACAGTGCAAGCGGCTGAGCCAGGAGTCCAACACAGCCAGCTGACTCCAGGCTAGGGCTCCAGTGTGCACTCCGGGCTACCTCCCCCTCCATGCTCTATGTGCTCTCATGCATCACTCCTGTACAGTCGCTGGTCACAGTGCCATCAGCCTACACTGAAGGGCACATGAGAAACAGCTCCAGGATATCACTACCGGGTTTCCACAGGAAAAAAAGATCCCTAATCACATCACCAGAAATAAGTGAACTTCTTTTAAGCAGTTGGATCTTTTTTCACCTAATGAAGACAATAATCACAGACTTCAGAAATTTCAACCTAATTTTAAGAAAGGTATGGGGTGACTTTCAGTTGAATAAACCTAACCAAGAAATATTCTCTTTAAGTTATACTTTTTAATTTTACTAATGTGGGCAAGAGAGTATTCCTGCTTGGTAGTAACAGGACTGAGTTCAGTTCAGTCACTCAGTCATGTCTGACTCTTTGTGACCCCATGAACTGCAGCACGCCAGGCCTCCCTGTCCATTGCCAACTCCCAGAATTTACTCAAACTCATGTCCATTGAGTCAGTGATGCCATCCACCCATCTCATCCTGTCATCCCCTTCTCCTCCTGCCTTCAATCTTTCCCAGCACTTAGCAGCAGCAGCAGCATGTCTTTATTTTCCCAGAAAAAGGGAAGCTGAGGCATAGAGCCTTGGAAGGTAATAGTTAATCTCTAGTGCGATCTCAGTAAGTTAGCTTCATTTTATCTTATTTATTTTTGCAATTACCTCCCATTTGTAGCCTACTGCACTGATTTTCCATTTATAAGTGATAGAAAGTTTCCTTTAAACATTATTTCAGTAAAAATTTGAGTTCGTTTAAGGAAAAATGTTAAGTAAATAGTGGTACAGATGGTAGGAGACCAAACAAGGAAACAAAAATCATGGAGGTGTTTTGGGAAACCCTGACTCCAGTTTCCTCTTTGCCTTGGATGCTGGAAAGGCAGTTTACCTCATTAGTCATTGATGTCAAGGGTACAGTTCTCCACTCCATGAATTTCTCCTTCCAATCTAAGCCTGGCTTTATCTTGTATCTCCTCTGCACTGTCCCCCTGCCTTCCTGTTTTGCCACTCTATTTCCTTTAGGAAAAAAATAGGGTAGTGGGTGAGGGTTGGAGAGACATAATAAAGAATATCCCTTTGTTTTAATAATACCTGTCCCAAAAGTAGAGCTAACCCCAGCTACCTGTCTTGCTAAGTGAGGTACTGAGAGCTCTGCGGAAAAAAACCTAGCCCGCCTCATTTCCTCTAGTCCAGGGAAGTTTTAATTCTTCAAATTGGGCTGGATCTGTATGTCTAAACCTGCCTGGATAGCAGATTCTCTGGCTTTCCTGCATCGCATCTTAGAGTCATCAGGAGACCCGGTTCCTATACAACATGTGAGTGAATGAAAGTACTTCAGTGGAAAAGTAAGGGACACTCCCCGTGCGCACCCCCTCCCCTTTCCTGGTGTGCAGCCCCAAGCCCTTTTGTGCACCTCCGTCCTCTTTCCAATGGGGGAAGTTCTCGGTGACCCCACGGAAGCCTGAGGGGTGGGGGGGTCAAGGCAGGGATGGAAAGAGGACCCCCAGGGATTGGGAGGGGAGATGGACAAAAGCAGGAGAACAACGCCTGGGAGCCGGAGCAGGGCAGCCCCATACTCCCCGGAAAGCCTGGAAAGCTGGGGCTAGCATCTCCTCTCTTTGGAGAGTTCTCAGGAAGTTTGGGGGAGGGGCGCGCGGCTCTCTCCTGTTCTGGGAGGGTGAGAGGACGGCAGCCGCCGCAGGTCTCGGAGCTGTCACGTTCCGCCCCCGGCTGCCGGCCGGGTCTGCGGGGCGCGGGCAGCGCGCGCGCCGGGCGGCATGGAGGGACTGGTCCTGCTCAACGCTCTGGCCACCCGGCTCCTCTTCGTGCTGCACTCGCTGGTTGGAGTCTGGCGAGTGACCGTGGTGAAGAAGGAGCCGTGGTACTGGCTGCTGGCGCTGCTTAATCTCTTGCTCTTTCTGGAAACGGCGCTGACCCTCAAATTCAAGCGCGGCAGAGGCTACAAATGGTGAGCGCACCCCGGGAGAGGGAGGGCGCTCCGAGTCCCTGGGACGCTCCCCTGGGGCACTCTTGGCCGCCCCTGGAGCCCATCTCCTTGCAGGCTGCCGATTCTTTACTGGGATGTGGACCCCTTTTGTCCTCTCTGGGAGCGTCGAAGCAGCGCGGGTTGCTTGGGCGTCTCTTGGGCACGCCGAAGTGCCCCCAGGGTCCCAGGGCAACACGGGGAAGGCTCGAGTCGCACCCACGTGCCACCCAGTCCCAGGGCTGGCAACTCGGAAGACGGGAAAAAGAAGGGCAGCGCTTGCTTGCTCTGCGGAGAGTTCATCAGGGGCGTCAGGCCCTCGGCATTCTGAATTTGAGGTGTGAGTGTGCACAGTTTAGCCTGGCTGCGTGCAGTTATGGGAATGCTCTTCTCTGGGCAGCCTTGAGTGAGAGCTTGTGCGCATCGGGCAGCGTCCAGGGGCGAGAAGCCACTCGCAGCACGTCTGTGGTTTTAGCCGCTTCGCTTGTACCAGCCCAGGGCGCCCTGGCTTGGCATCAAGCTCTGTGAAGCATCCGGGCTTGCTTCACAGCCTTGGTTAGTGGTGAGTCCATCTTGTCAAAGAGGGGTTGCGATGCTGGGGAAGGGATTGGCACGCGGTGGTTCAGCCTTAAACTCAACGTGCCACACTACAGGTTCTGCCTGATGCTTTATTTCCTTCCCAAAGACTTGGATGGCAATCAAAGAATTGAGAGAAAGATTTCCTGCCATTTACAAGACCGGCTATCTCTATCGCTCCACTCCCAGGAGATTTTCATCCCAACTATCTGAGTTAGTCCTCTTCCTGAATTATCATTATTATTATTATTATTTTTAAAAGAGTCTGTGTTTTCATGTATGTCCATATTTAAAAAAAAATCGTACTGCTATGAAAAAGAGGAAAATACTATTAACCAATTCAAGAATTATATACATGATGGAATATTAAGTAAAAAAAGAAAAAAAAAACCTTTTAACGATTTTACATATTAAACTATAACAGGCTGTGTATTTCACGACAATCCAAGGGAGAGAATGTGTTGTCTCTTAAAATGATGTGACTCTTCCTTAAATTTTCCAATGTTGAAAAATTTCTAGAATTATCAGTGAAGAAATTATTCAAGTAGAACCTTAATTTAATACAATAAGGACTGGAACCACGTCACTAACCCTCCCCTCATTAACAGCTTATTAAATAGGAGAGATCTGAGGTACTTTTCAGCGTGTCTTTTGGAAGTCTCAAAGATAAATGGTATTAGTTCCCCAGATAAGCCTTAGGGTTAAAGAAACAAAAGGGAGAAAAGTGTTCATCTAGCAAGCATTTCACATGAGACTGATTTAGTGTTTACTGAGTAGCTTTAACATGCTGGGGTAGAAAAGATCTTCAGTAAGGGGAGGATGAAGACTGAGGCTGATATATGTTCCATGGAAAGTAGTCCTGCCAGCAGCCACCATCAGGGCTCTGGAAAAAATGTCAGCCTCAGAAGAAGGACGAGCTTAACTGGCGCTGAAACATCCTCTTTCTTCTCCAAGAGTGGACAAGAGGGCTCAGTTCACATTAAGTCAAAATTGCATGCCAGTTGTGTAGAAATACTCTAGTCGATGGCACCTTCACCATTGACCACTGGCTGCTAAGATGGACATGTAACTTAAAACCAAGAAAAGAAAAAAGGCTGGGACAAAAACAGGTGATGGCCAATGTGTCAAGTTAAACAGGAAACTAGGGGAATGTTTGTATAGAGAGTATGGCCTCAAAATCAGACAGATAATGGAGTAAAATCTGGGTTTTCCTACTTGCTGTGAGGCATTGAACAAGTTGCTTAACCTTTTCCAGTCTCAGTTTCCTTATCTATAAATACATATCTTATAGGTTATTATGAATTAGATGAAATGATACATGTTGATGATCAGTGAATACAAAAGAGATGGTCTTTTCGAGATCCTAGACTTTTTCTTATTAAAAATTATTCTATGTCAAGTGGACACATTTTCAAGTTAAAAAACTTTGAGAGGCTAGCCAATAAACCATTGGTTCAGGGCCAAAAAGCAGAAAACAATTCTCACCTTTGTTTCAGAATAGGACCATGATGTATATTTTATATTATAGCAAAAATGTGTAAAGTGAAAGTGTTAGTCACTCAGTCATGTTCAACTCTTTGCAACCCCATGGACTAGAGCCCACCAGGCTCCTCTGGGCATGGAATCCTCCAGGCAAGAATACTGGAGTGGGTTGCCATTTCCTTCTCCAGGAGATCTTCCTAACCCAAGGATTGAACCCTGGTCTCCTGCATTACAGGAGGGTTCTTTACAATCTGAGCTACCTTGTATATAGCAGTAAAAAAAAAAAAAAAAAAAGCTGACTCAATATCTAGACCATATTTGAGAATATGCCAAAAAAAAAAAAAAACCCTTGATAGACTTGGTTTATTATACAAATTCAGGAACAAAGGAATCTTTGTAAAATGATCTAAATACAAATGTAATTAGTAAAACTTTGTTCTACTGTTGCTATCAACTACAGTTGAGTCTATAAATATGATCATTTGCATGATGGACAAAGCTCACACAATGTTCTTTCATGAATTTGAGGAAAAAAATCAGAAAATGGAATGTTAAAATGATATTTTAAAAGACAAAGTTATGGCAGCATCTATACCTCTATGAACATGTTACTATAGAGATCTATATAAATATATATGTTACCTTTTAATCCATTTGTCTTACATCTTTTATTCTATCCTATAGAACCGAAAGTACCTGTATATAAAGACATACATTCAAAAATACTAAATTTCATCTTGATAGTGGAAAATAGAGCTAAAAGCGACCTGACCATTCATCTAGAGATTATGAAAAATTGTACACTACCCATACTATAGAATATTTTGCTGGTATTGAAAATACTGTGGTAGGTTTTAGTATTGACTTTGAGGAATGTCCATGATACATTGTCAGGATAAAGTTACAGCGCTGTATATATTATTGCCTCAGTTTCTTTAAAAACAAACTTATCAAAGAATTATCCTTTGTATCAATTGAATACATTATCTATGTACTAGTCAAGAAGTGGGAGGTGGAGGGGAGGGTAGCTGGCAGGGAGGAGGAGGGAGAGAATGAGAGGAGAAAAAAAAGGAGAAGAGAAAGGAGGAGGAGAGGGAAAACCCTCTCATATTAAAAATCAATCCATCAATTGAGGTCTGAACGGTGGACTGAACTCTGTGCCTACATGAAATGAAAGTGTCTTTTCTGGAACATTAGATCTATAAGCCTCCTTTAGACTGCTCTGGGCTGGTTTGAACTTTTTTCTTTTTATTAAAATTTGCACCTGGCCCCAAATAAATCAAATCTATAGAAATAATGGGGCAATAAACAGAGCTATAGAGGAAAATGTGAACAAAATTTCTTGTAACGTAGCAAACATATTACACTTATCCAAAGAATGTTTCTTTAGCTATTCTTTGGAAAGGAAAAATGGAACTAGAGCTGCTGAGCTCAGCTGTCCAGGGACAGGCAACATTACATCAGCACTAAGAACTTGCCAGTTGGAAAAGCTTAATTTGGGGGGATCATATAGGATAAAGAAGGGAAGCCAATGACACATTCCTCATGAAGTCCAAGAAATGTGTGCTGGTGGAATTTGGTTCTTTTGCCCTAGTATTTATTAATTTCATCTGCTATTCACTTATATTCATTTAAGATAAAAATTAGTATCACTGCTTTATTTTTAAAAAACTTTTCATTTTATATTGTAGTATTACCAATTAACAATGTTGTGACAGCTTCAGGTGGACAGCAAAGGGACTCAGCCTTACATATACATGTATCCATTCTCCCCCAAACTCCCCTCCCATCCAGACTGCCACATAACACTGAGCAGAGTTCCCTGTGTTGGTTATACATTTTAAATATAGCAGTGTGTGCATGTCCATCCCAAACTCCTGAACTATTTCTTCCCCCTCATTCTTCCCCCAGCTCCCCCACAACCATAAGTGCATTCTCTAAGTTTGATTACTGCTTAATTTTTTTCCTTGATTTTATTTTCTATTGTCTGGGCAACAATCAAAAGGATCTGTGAATTACCATTTGCATGCCCGTGTGCTAAGTCGCTTTAGTGGTGTCTGACTCATTGCAGCCCTATGGACAGTAGCCTGCCAGGCTCCTCTGTCCATGGGATTCTCCAGGCAAGAATACTGGAGTGACTTGCCATGCCCTCCTCCAGGGGATATTCCTGATCCAGGGATCGAACTGCATCTCTCATATCTCCTGCATTAGCAGGTGGGTTCTTTATCGTGAGTGCGACCTAGGAAGCCCCATGAATTATCATTTAGGTAGAGTCCAGTAGCAGACAAGATTTCCAGTTCCTTTCCAGCTAATACTGATAAAACATTGCTCAGGAGAGAAAAAAAGTGACCAAGACTTTGACAAATTTGAAGCCTGTTCACTTTCAAGCAGACATTATCTGAGAATATGTAAAAATATAAGTTTAATTTATTGCTGAAAGTACAGAATTTTAAGCACTGAGCTTTCTTCATCAAAATTTCAAGAATACAAGGTACATATCTTTGAGTGAACAAAATATCTTACTGACTTGGTTACTTCATTATTTCTGTTTCCCTTTATTAAGTTGAATCAGACAACCACTTTTGTTCACTTGCTTAATAAGTGGGCATGACACGCTAGATACTGTAAAGAAACAGAAAGCAAACACATTTGAAGTTTTAAAATCAAAGGTAGCAGTTCAATGATGTGTTCAAATATGTGGGGATAAGAATTATTATGAATATTTAGCATTTAGTGATGTTCAGGCTCTTTCAAGTGTTTTACAGAATTTCCCACGTGATCTTGACAGCGGCTATAGTTATTTTCTGTTTTCTCCCATTTTGAGATGAGGAAGCTGAGACACAAAGCTGTTAAATCATTTTACTTGAGATCACTGAGTTGGCGATTGGAAGAGCAAGGATATTAATACACTAACAATTTCCCAGAGATAGGATGTGAGGAGGAGTGATAGCCGGGGTGGGGTTGGCGTGGGGGAAGGAGGCGGTGTGGGGGTTATGGTGTGTGGGGAGGGGGAAGGGACTTTACAGCGTGTGAACGGGAGCAGGAAAAACGGGTGAGAGAGAAGTGGAGGCTGGGTAGGTAATGAACATCCTGAGGGAAGTGAGGGTGGGAAAGAGAGCACTTTTCTCTGGAGGAAGCACAGAGCCTTATTATTCTTCTTTCAGCAAAAATACCTGGTACATCTCAAACGTGTTAGATATTCTTTTTAGTGCCAAGAAAGTGGAGGTGAATAAAACAGGTAAAATCCTGCCCTAAAAGAACTCATGTTTTAGTTAGAGGACTCAGAAAATAAATAAATAATAAACAGGTGTGCTGAGGGGGAATTGGATGAAGGTCAAAAGGTACAAACTTTCAGTTATGAGACAAATAAGTATGGGGGATGTGATGTACAACATGATTGAAACAATTAATACTGCTCTATGTTAGATATGAAAGTACACGCATGGGTGCTCCTGTGCATGAGTCATAACTGCTTCACTTGTGTCTGACTCTGTGCCCCTATGAATTATAGCCTGCCAGGCTCCCCTGTCCATGGGATCCTCCAGGTAAGAATACTGGAGTGGGTTGCCATGGCCTCCCCTCCTCCAAGGGATCTTCCTGACTCAGGGATTAAACTCCCACTCGTGTCTCTTACGGCTCCTGCATTGGCCTGCAGGGTCTTAGCCACTAGCACTACCTCGGAAGCCCCAGGTGAAGGTGGCTGAGAGTAAATCTTAAAGAGTTCTCATCATAAGGAAAAATATTTTTTTTCCTTTTGCTTTTATTTTGTATCTGTATGAGATGATGGATGTTCATTAAACTTATGTGGTCATTATTTCATGATGTATATAAGTCAAATAATTATGCTGTGTACCTTAAACTCATACAGTACTGTGTGTCAGTTATACGTAGTGAAATGGGAAGGAAAAAAAACCCACTGAGCAGAACAGTGAAGGGCTAAATGGGCTGGGTTATAGATGGATGGAGGACTTGGGGAAGGTTCTACTGAGTGGAAAGTGAGATGTCTTGCTGAGAGGCGATCAGGGAGCTGAGCCTGTTAGAGAGAGGAGTCAGGCATGGGAAGAGCCAGGGAGGCAAAAAGGACTGAGAGAAGGAAGAGCTAAGCATGTCCTGGGTCACTTCTGACACCCTCCCAGGAGACAGAGAAGTACTGACTTTCTCTTCAACTCTTCATTGTCTCTTCTCACCATGTCCCCTTCATCTACGTGAAAAATTCCTTCTAAATTTTATATTTTACCATATCTCATTAAGAAAAAAATGGAAGCATAGTTGATTTATAATGTTTTAGGTGTACAACACATGATTCAGTGATATATATGTATAGCTGAATCACTACAGAAAGACTATATATATATATACACACACACACATATATATGGATCATATATATGTATATATATATGACTATATGTAGTCTTTTTAGATTCTTTCCCAGTATAGGTTATTACAAGATATTGAATATAGTTCCCTGTGCTATATAATAGGTCCTTATAGTTTATCTATTTTATATACACTAGTGTGTAACTGTTACCATATCTCATTTGAAACATCATATGTTAGAAAATGCCTGGGTGGCCTCCAACTAAACACAGGAAAGATAAATTAGGAATCAAAAGAGATTCTGTCCTAATTTCATTGCAAATTCAATTCAATTCTGTAAAAAAACTCAATGAAATGTTTTGATTACTCAACTGTACAATATTTAGAGGGTTCAAAGGAAGAAATGAAAAACCTAGATTTGACAGATATCATATGAAGTCTGATCATGAACAAGTTCTGAGTAGCAGAGAAGACCTTTGTCGGATATAATTCTGTAGTATTTGATAGTATGTATATCCCTCTACCAAGAGTGCTTACAAAAATGCCACAAAGTTGGGGAATACAAGTACTCTTCCCCCCATCTTACGGGGTATCAGAGAGGATGAAATGCAGGTGTAAAGAAGGAGACCCTATGATTTCCATGTGGCCAATGTGGGCACTAGAAATTCTCCCAGGAGATAAACTATTTCTTTCCTTACATTTGCTGCCCAAATAGCGAATTCATACGGACTGCCTGATAACTCTCCTTAACTTTTTTAGTTAATAATACTAACAGTTTCCACTGTGCACTGGATTTATCAGCACTGCCTGCCACGTATATAGAGTTTTACAATACTCATTATCTTCATGTTTATGTGTGTTTGTGTGTAGGCATTTTCTATCCTGAGCCTTGCTGTTGTTCAATCACTCAGTCCTGTCTGACTCTTTGCAACCCCATGGTCTGCAGAATGCCAGGCTTGCCTGTCCTTCACCATCTCCTGGAGTTTGCTCAAACTCACGTCCATTCAGTAGGTGATGCCAACCAACCAACTCATCCTCTGTCACCCTCTTCACCTCCTGCTCTCAACATTTCCCAGCATCAGGGTCTTTTCCAATGCAAAAGAGTGACTTAAAATTGCATCATTTTTGTAGGCATGTACTGAATGCTACCAGTAAATGATTTTGTTTTCAGGGATCTGAGTCATGGTTTAGGAAGAAGACTCTTATGTTATCTTGAGTTAGCATTGTGCTTTATTTTCAAGAAAAAGTCATATTTTCTTATTTTGTTTCACGAGGGACTTGTTCAGTTCAATTTAATCACTGAGTCGTGTCCAACTCTTTGTGACCCCATGGACTGCAGCATGCCAGGCCTCCCTGTCCATCACCAACTCCCAGAGTTTACTTGAACTCATGTCCATTGAGTCGGTGATGCCATCCAACCATCTCATCCTCTGTCTTCCCCTTCCCCTTCCACCTTCAATCTTTCCCAGCATCAGGGTCTTCTCAAATGAGTCAGTTCTTTGCATGAGGTGGCTAAAGTATTGGAGTTTCAGCTTCAGCATCAGTCCTTCCAATGAATATTCAGGACTGATTTCCTTTAGGATGGACTGGTTGGATCTCCTTGCAGCCCAAGGGACTCTCAAGAGTCTTCTCCAGCACCACAGTTCAAAAGCATCTGTTCTTTGGTGCTCAGCTTTCTTTATAGTCCAACTCTCACATCCATACATGATTACTGGAAAAACTAGAATTTTACCTAGATAGACCTTTGTTGGCAAAGTAATGTCTCTGCTTTTTAATATGCTGTCATGGTTGGTCATAACTTTTCTTCCAAGGAGTAAGTGTCTTTTAATTTCATGGCTGCAGTCACCATCTGCAGTGATTTTGGAGCCCCCCAAAATAAAAAAAGTCAGCCACTGTTTCCACTGTTTCCCCATCTATTTGCCATGAATGATGGGACCAGATGCCATGATCTTAATTTTCTGAATGTTGAGCTTTAAGCCAACATTTTCACTCTCTTCTTTCACTTTCATCAAGAGGCTTTTTAGTTCTTCTTCACTTTCTGCCAGAAAGGTGGTATCATCTGCATATCTGAGGTTATTGATATTTCTCCCGGCAATCTTGATTCCAGCTTGTGCTTCACCCAGCCCAGCACTTCTCATGATTTACTCTGCATATGAGTTAAACAGGCAGGGTGACAATACACAGCCTTGACATACTCCTTTCTCTATTTGGAACCAATCTTTTGTTCCATGTCCAGTTCTAACTGTTGCTTCCTGAGCTGCATACAGGTTCTCAAGAGGCAGGTCAGGTGATCTTGTATTCCCACCTATTTCAGAATTTTCCACAGTTTGTGTGATCCACACTGTCAAAGGCTTTGGCATAGTCAATAAGCAGAAGTAGATGTTTTCTGGAACTCTCTTGCTTTTTTGATGATCCAACGGAAGTTGGCAATTTAATCTCTGGTTCCTCTGCCTTTTCTAAAAGCAGCTTGAACATCTGGAAGTTCATGGTTCATGTACAGTTGAAGACTGGCTTGGAGAATTTTGAGCATTACTTTGCTAACATGTGAGATGAGTGCAATTGTGCAGTAGTTTGAGCATTCTTTGGCATTGCCTTTCTTTGGGATTGGAATGAAAACGGAAATTTTTCCAGTCCTGTGGCCACTGCTGAGTATTCCAAATTTGCTGCCATACTGAGTGCAGTACTTTCACAGCATCATCTTTAAAGTTTTGAAATAGCTCAACTGGAATTCCGTCACCTCCACTAGCTTTGTTCATAGGCCCACTTGACTTCGTAATCCAGGGTGTCTGACACTAGGTGAGTGATCATACCATAATGATTATTTGGGTAGTGAAGATCTTTTTGGTATAGTTCTACTGTGTATTCTTGCCACCTCTTCTTAATATCTTCTGCTTCTGTTAGGTCCATACCATTTCTGTCCTTTATTGTGCCCATCTTTGCATGAAATCTTCCCTTGGTAGCTCTAATTTTCTTGAAGATCTCTCTAGTCTTTCCCATTCTGTTGTTTTTCTCTATTTCTTTGCACTGATCACTGAGGAAGGCTTTCTTATCTCTCCTTGCTGTTCTTTGGAACTCTGCATTCAAATGGGTATATCTTTCCTTTTCTCCTTTGCTTTTTGCTTCTCTTCTTTTCACTGCTATTTGTAAGGCCTCCTCAGACAGCCATTTTGCCTTTTTGCATTTCTATTTCTTGGGGATGGTCTTGGTCACTGCCTCCTCTACAATGTCACGAACTTCTATCCACAGTTCATCAGGCACTCTGTTTATTAAATCTAATCCCTTGAATCTAT
The DNA here is from genome assembly GCF_023091745.1 of Budorcas taxicolor. Taxonomy (NCBI): domain Eukaryota; kingdom Metazoa; phylum Chordata; class Mammalia; order Artiodactyla; family Bovidae; genus Budorcas; species Budorcas taxicolor. The sequence goes on from NC_068914.1 coordinate 28,322,786, forward strand.
TTGTCGCTTCCACTGTATAATCATAAGAGTTTTGTTTTAGGTCATACCTGAATGGTCTAGCGGTTTTCCCTGTTTTCTTCAATTTAAGTCTGAATTTGGCAATAAGGAGTTTGTGATCTGAGCCATAGTCAACTCCCATTCTTGTTTTAGCTAACTGTATATAGCTTCTCAATCTTTGGCTGCCAAGAATATAATCAGTCTGATTTGGGTGTTAACCATCTGGTGATGTCCATGTGTATAGTCTTCTCTTGTGTTGTTGGAAGATGGTGTTTGCTATGACCAGTGTGTTCTCTTGGCAAAACTCTATTAGCCTTTGCCTTGTTTCACTGTGCACTCGAAGGCCAAATTTGCCTGTTACTCCAGGTATTTCTTGACTTCCTACTTTTGCATTCCAGTCCCCTATAATGAAAAGGTCATATTTTGGGGGTGTTAGTTCCAAGTCTTGTAGGTTTTCATAAAATTGTTCAACTTCAGCTTCTTCAGCATTACTGGTTGGGGCATAGTCTTGGCTTACTGTGATATTGAATGGTTTGCCTTGGAAACAAACAGAGATCATTCTGTCATTTTTGAGATTTCATCCAAGAACTGCATTTCAGATTCTTTTGTTGACTATGATGGCTACTTCATTTCTTCTAAGGGATTTTTGCCCACACTAGTAGATATAACGGTCATCTGAGTTAAATTCACCCATTCCAGTCCATTTTAGTTTGTTGATTCTTAAAATGTCGATGATCACTCTTGCCATCTCCTGTTGACCACTTCCAATTTGCCTTGATTCATGGACCTAACATTCCAGGTTTCTATGCTATATTGCTGTTTACAGCATCAGACTTTACTTCCATCACCAGTCACATCCACAACTGGGTGTTGTTTCTTTGGCTCCATCCCTTCATTCTTTCTGGAGTTATTTCTCCACTGATCTCCAGTAGCATATTGGGCACCTACCGACCTGGGAAGTTCATCTTTCAGTGTCCTATTTTTTTGCCTTTTCATACTGTTCATAGGGTTCTCAAGCAAGAATACTGAAGTGGTTTGCCATTCCCTTGTCCAGTGGACCATGTTTTGTCAGAACTCTCCACCATGACCCGCCCATCTTGGGTGGCCCTACACAGCACGGCTCAGTTTCATTGAGTTAGCAAGGCTGTGGTCCATGTGGTCAGATTGGTTAGTTTTCTGTGATTGTGGTTTTCAGTCTGTCCGCCCCCTGATGGAGAATGATAAGAGGCTTACGGTAACTTCCTGATAGGAGAGACTGACTGAGGGGGAAACTGAGGACTTGCAACTTGGGATCAAAACAATAATTTTGTCTACATTTAAAATGGGACTCCTAGGAAGCTGAACCACTGAATGATACCCATGTTTTTCTCCACATACTATGTTCACCTGATATATTCAGAGCTGAAAATTAAGGTTATAATACTTTATAATTACTTGTACTTGTTTGGGAGAAAATCAAAGTGCAAATTAGTATGGGCAGCTCCCATGAGTCAGCGTGTGTATATATGTATATATATATATATATAATTTAGAATTAGATATATATCTAAGGGCTTCCCTGGTGGCTCAAACAGTAAAGAATCTGCCTGCAATGCAGGAGACCCTGGTTCAATCCCTGGATGAAGAAGATCCCTGGAGAAGGAAATGGCAACCCACTCCAGTATTTTTACTGGGAAAATTTCATGAACAGAGGAGCTTGGCAGGGCACAGTCCACAGGCTTGCAAAGAGTCAGACCTGACTGAGGGAATAACACACGCATATATATCTAATATCTATCTAATTTTAAATTTCATGTATTTCTGCTTCTCATAGCAGCGGCATTATTATCCATACAGCATCAGGATACATCTGAATACCTTCACTTTTCCATCAAAGGAAGACTCACCTTTACTTCCAGGTTTATTTTCCCCATGTCAATGTCTCTCCCTATTTCAGAAATTCCTCTAAAATACTGATGTTATTGTGTCAGACCTGGGGTATATAAATCATTTTGCTAAAGAAAATCAGTGTTTTTTAATATAGGTTTTTGACATGCAGTTTTTTAAAAAAATGAACTTTCTTTCAAAGTCACACTAATGGTTATTAACAATTCACAACTATTAATATAAAATGCCAAGGTGGAGTTGATTTTATTTTCTCTGAATATAAACTTACCATCCATAGTTGTTCAGGGAAGGGGGTTATATTTTATCTTTGGGCTGTCCAAGAGGTAGCTGGTGTAACACTGACTTAATGTTGTATGCTTATTAGAATAAAAATGAGTAACCTTGGGGAAAAAAGAAGTCCTCTCGATGATGCATGCCCTTGCCAGCCCTCGTTGGGTCTTGTAGGGGTCCTTTGCTTAGTATCTCCTTAACTCAGTTTCCTGTTCCACACACCTATTTTATTATTAGGAAAAGCCTCTTAATAAATTGGCTGTGCCATTTTCTGATAGTCTGTTAATAACGGGGATGAGGATGACAATGAAAGTGATGGTGATGCTGATCATGGAGTTGGTAACAGTTACTGAGATACTGAGTACTGATGATGCTCCAAGCCTGCTTTCTATCCATTATCTCATGTAATCCTCACAATGACCTGATGAATTCATTTTCATCTTTATTACCATTTTAAGATGAGGATGCTGCTGCATAGCAAGGCTAGATCACTTACCAAAGGTCACAACTAGCAATAATAAGTCATAAAAACAATCCTAGCACCTGTGAACCCTCACTTTTCCTGAGCCAGACTTTTGCATTGATTGGATTCCCTCATTCACTCCTCACAAAAGCCCGGTGCTATTTCCTGCTTGTAAATGAGGAAGCCAAACCCAGAGAAGTACTCCCATGCCTGGACTGAGCTCCATCACCTAGATGCTGTACTCTACATTCAGCAACCAAACTGGGTTTGCTGTGGACAGTACAACTGCAGACATTTTTGGGATCAAGTATTCTCTTTGGTACAGAAAGGGTCAAAGTATTTTCTCTGCTTCAAAATTGGGTAGGTAAATCCTAGGTGATTTGCTAAATGAACACTAGAATGGTTTTGCTTAGAAGAGAATGTAGAAAATTTAAGGGACTTTCCTGGTGGTCCAGTGGCTAAGACTCTTCTGTGCTCCCAATGTCGGGGGGCCTGTGTTTAATCACTGGTCAGGTAACTAGATTCCTAAGACGAGTTTTCATGCTCTAACTAAAGATCCCATATGCTGCAACTTAAGAAAGAAAGAAAGAAAAAAGATCCTGCATGCCACACGTAAGACCCACATAGCCAAATAAATATATAAGTATTTTTTAAAAAAGAAGAAAATTTTAGACTAGACACAGCCACAGCTCAGAACATCCCTTTAAAATCAAAGCAGAGCAAAAGAAGATAGAAAAGGGGAAAATTTCTAGACTGTTTTCATGGATCCTAAAGTGAACAACCAAACTCTTCCACAGAACAGAAATAAATACCACTGTCTTTTATAGAGTGAAATAAATTAAAGTTATACATAAATAACATCCATAATCCATTGAATCCCCTGAGAGACCATTAAAATTCCTGTAGTCATTAGCACTTAAGTTTACTTGTTCATTAAACATTCATTTATTATACTAGGCACTATGATGGTGTTCTTGAAGGAACATAAAACATATGCAGTTATATGAGGACAAGACAAAACAATACTCTGAGTACCAAATAATTTTTGACAAATTAAGTCCAAAAGAGCAGAAAGGCTGCGGAATAAAAATACAGTCTGTGCAATAGGCTTGTTAGACAAGGAAAATTTCTCAGGTATGTGCTTTAGGTGCTGGCCTTTTAAGTGGCTGGTGGTTTTACAAAAGTGAAGAGAAGAAAAGAGAGAAGGGCTTTTCAGGTTGAGGGAATGGTGGCAATAGGGTTTCAGCTGGAACCAGTTCATTTAGGAAGAGGTCATGATGTTCTCTAGATCAGAATTTTTATGAGAAAAAACAGTAATGTAGATCATAAAATCAATGCATATTTTGTCCCTATAGCTCCTTTAGTCATTGTGAGGCATTTTCCTGAGCTTTGAATGTGAGCAACTTCAATTTTAATAGAGTTTGTTCTTGCCTTAGATATCCACTTGGAAATTTTTTAGTGAAATATATAATATTAATTTTGCTGGAGGTTGATATTATAGTTTGAGAATATTCCCTTATGAAAGAAAACATTTATGGTCTTCCCTGGTGGGCCAGTGGCTAAGCCTCCTCATTTCCGATGCAGGGAGGCTGAGTTTGATCCCTGGGTAAGGAACTAGATACCACGTGACTCAACTAAGAGTTCCCATGGCGTAACTAAAGATCCCGTGTGCCACAACTAAAGATTTCACATGCCTCAATGAAGATGGAAGACCTCACATGCCACAACTAAGACTCAGCACACCCAAACAAACTTAAAAAAAAAATTAAAAAACAAAGTCAGCAACAACAAATCACGAAAGCTCTAATTAAGAGTGCTAGTATTCACCTTCACAAGTATTCCCCTTTTATAAAACCTAACTGTGGGCATTTTTCAAACACTTGAAAATGCTGTTACAATAAGTATTCCTGACCAATTTGAAATCCTGTCTTTTTTGTTCTCATTATTAGTCTGTTGTTTTTTTCTCAGTTGTGTCTCTTTGCAACCCTATGGACTGTAGCCTACCAGGTTCTTCTGTCCATGTGATTCTCCAGGCAAGAAAACTGGAGCGGGTTGTCATTCCCTTCTCCAAGGGGATCTTCCTGACCTGGGGATTGAACCTGCGTCTACTGCATTCCAAGCAGATTTTTGACCATTTGAGCCACCTCCCCGCTAAAGATCATGGAGAAAACAAACCCATCATGTGATCTTGGTACCTGTTGAAACATACACATTTCCTATTCAGATCTCCATTTGTGGGGCATTCTCACCAGCTTATGGCCATTTGGTTGTGGCCTGTCTTCTCCCGCCAAGTCCTTCCTCTCATGGGCAGACACAGGCAAAGGACTCTAGGAGAGAGGTGCAGATAAGAGGCTTCCTAGGCATCCGGGGGCTGTGTGCTCTGCAGGAGCACTCGGTGCATTCTGAGGGGTGGCAGAGAGATAGATGGTAGCTGGAGGCCATCCTATCAGTTGCCCTTTCTCCCTGTGCTAACAGAGAGGCCTCCTGAGCAGCCCAGATGCAAACCCTGGCCCACTTCAAGAAACCAGTCTCCATGTAAGGAGGACAGTCCTTAAGTTGTTAGATAGGATTCAGGGGTGTATGAAAGGATATCTTGACCTAGTTTCTTAATTTCCATGAAAATAAACCTATTATTATAAAGGGCTCCAGAAATTCTGAGGACCCTTGAGGTGGTTTAACATGAGATTTTGAAACTTGGGTCTAGTATATCCTGATAATTCCACTCTGCCTTTGTAGAGTAGGAAATACTCAGAAGTGAAATACAAAATAAATGACAGTTCACCTCAGAGTAATTTTGGAACTTTATTTTGGCTTCATTTAAATATTATCTATTCAGATTTATGCATATAATTAGAAGATTAGAATCCTCATTGTATGCAGAGAGAAAAGCTATGCAGGGTATTGGGTGATATTATGGTTAATTTTCTTCTATTTACTTATTTCTATTGTTATACATTTCTAAAATGAACAAATGTTACTTTTTCAATACGAAAACATTAATACATATCATTTTGGGGAAGAGGAAAATGGAATTTTACTTCTAGACTAATGGTAAGTTGAAGTAAATATAATCCACTGCAGAGCTAAATTGCTCAATGTCATGACACAATCATTTTGTGAAAAACATTATGTCATGTTGAAATGACAACTTTGTAGGGTAAATAATATTTTATTTTTGGAAGAAGTGAACTGAAAATAAAACAATGAGTATAGTTCTTTAAGAGCTCAGAGTAGGGTCTAGCATGTAGCAAGACCTACAAACATATTAGTCAACAAGTAAGTATATAATAAATAAAGGAAAATAAGGATGATGCGCCGCTGTATATTTAGGGAGAACTGGCCTACTGGCTAAGGGCTGTGAATAAACAAACAAATGAAAATTTCTGTGGAGAAAAATTATCTTTAGGAAGGTAAATTTAGAAAAAATAGCTGACCAAAAGGGAAGCAATTTGACATTAAAGTCTTAATGTTGGGCATATTCTGTATTGTGATAAGGGAACGCTAATTAGAACTGTAATAAATCTGAGTTTCCAAGGGCAGATAGCTCATTCAGTTCAGTTCAGATCAGTTCAGTCACTCAGTCGTGTCTGATTCTTTGCGACCCCATGAATTGCAGCACGCCAGGCCTCCCTGTCCATCACCAACTCCCGGAGTTTATTCAAACTCACGTCCATCGAGTCAGTGATGCCATCCAGCCATTTCATCCTCTGTTGTCCCCTTCTCCTCCTGCCCCCGATCCCTCCCAGCATCAGAGTCTTTTCCAATGAGTCAACTCTTCGCATGAGGTGGCCAAAGTACTGGAGTTTCAGCTTTAGCACCATTCCTTCCAAAGAACACCCAGGACTGATCTCCTTCAGAATGGACTGGTTGGATCTCCTTGTAGTCCCAGGGACTCTCAAGAGTCTTCTCCAACACCACAGTTCAAAAGCATCAATTCTTTGGTGTTCAGCTGTCTTCACAGTCCAACTTTCACATGCATACATGACTACTGGAAAAGCCATAGCCTTGACTAGACGGACCTTTGTTGGCAAAGTAATGTCTCTACTAGGGTAATAGCAAAATGTCCAAGGAGCAGTGGCTGTGTGGGTGCAGGAGGGCTGAGAGGAGCTATTCCACGTTCAAGGTCAGGAGGGGTGGTGGTGAGGAGATACCCCTCGTCCAAGGTAAGGAGCAGCGGCTGTGCTTTGCTGGAGCAGCTGTGAAGAGATACTGCATGCCCTAGGTAAGAGAAACCCGAGTAAGAAGGTAGGTGTTGCGAGAGGGCATCAGAGGGTAGACACATTGAAACCATAATCACAGAAAACTAGTCAATCTAATCACATGGACCACAGCCACGTGGGGCCACCCAAGATGGGCAGGTCATGGTGGAGAGGTCTGACAGAATGTAGTGCACTGGAGAAGGGAATGGCAAACCACTTCAGTATTCTTGCCTTGAGAACCCCATGAACACTATGAAAAGGCAAAATGATAGGATACTGAAAGAGGAACTCCCCAGGTCGGTAGGTGCCCAATATGCTACTGGAGATCAGTGGAGAAAGAACTCCAGAAAGAATGAAGTGATGGAGCCAAAGCAAAAACAATATCCAGTTGTGGATGTGACTGGTGATAGAAGCAAGGTCCGATGCTATAAAGAGCAATATTGCATAGGAACCTGGAATGTTAGGTCCATGTATCACGGCAAATTGGAAGTGATCAAACAGGAGATGGCAAGGGTGATCGTCAACATTCTAGGAATAAGTGAACTAAAATGGACTGGAATGGGTGAATTTAACTCAGATGACCATTATATCTACTACTGCAGGCAGGAATCCCTTAGAAGAAATGGAGTAGCCATCATGGTCAACAAAAGAGTCCAAAATGCAGAACTTGGATGCAATCTCAAAAATGACAGAATGATCTCTGTTTGTTTCCAAGGCAACCATTCAATATCACAGTAATCCAAGTCTATGCCCCAACCAGTAATGCGGAAGAAGCTGAAGTTGAATGGTGCTATGAAGACCTACAAGACCATTTGGAACTAACACCCAAAATAGATGTCCTTTTCATTATAGGGGACTGGAATGCAAAAGTAGGAAGTTAAGAAACACCTGGAGTAACAGGGAAATTTGGCCTTGGAATACAGAATGAAGCAGGGCAAAGGCTAATAGAGTTTTGCCAAGAGGACGCACTGGTCTTAGCAAACAGCCTCTTCCAACAAAACAAGAGAAGACTCTACAAATGGACATCACCAGATGGTCAACACTGAAATCAGATTGATAATATTGTTTGCAGCCAAAGGTGGAGAACCTCTATACAGTCAGCAAAAAGAAGACCAGGAGCTGACTGTGGCTCAGATCATGAACTTCTGATTGCTGAATTCAGACTTAAATTGAAGAAAGTAGGGAAAACCACTAGACCATTCAGGTATAACCTAAATCAAATCCCTTATGTTTATACAGTGGAAGTGAGAAATAGATTTAAGGGACTAGATCTGATAGATAGAGTGCCTGATGAACGATGGAATGAGGTTCGCGACATTGTACAGGAGACAGGGATCAAGATCATCCCCATGGAAAAGAAATGCAAAAAAGCAAAATGGCTGTCTGGGGAGGCCTTACAAATAGCTGTGAAAAGAAGAGAAGCAAAAAGCAAAGGAGAAAAGGAAAGATATAAGCATCTGAATGCAGAGTTCCAAAGAATAGCAAGGAGAGATAAGAAAGCCTTCCTCAGTGATCAATGCAAAGAAATAGAGGAAAAAACAGAATGGGAAAGACTAGAGATCTCTTCAAGAAAATTAGAGATACAAGGGAACATTTCATGCAAAAATGGGCTCGATAAAGGACAGAAATGGTATGGACCTAACAGAAGCAGAAGATATTAAGAAGAGGTGGCAAGAATATACAGAAGAACTATACAAAACAGACCTTCACAGACCTTAAAGCTCAACATTCAGAAAACTAAGATCAGGGCATCTGGTCCCATCACTTCATGGGAAATAGATGGGGAAACAGTGGAAACAGTGTCAGACTTTATTTTGGGGGCTTCAAAATCACTGCAGATGGTGATTGCAGCCATGAAATTAAAAGATGACTACTCCTTGGAAGAAAGTTATGACCAACCTAGATAGCATATTCAAAAGCAGAGACATTACTTTGCCAACAAAGGTCCATCTAGTCAAGGCTATGGCTTTTCCAGTAGTCATGTATGGATGTGAGAGTTGGACTGTGAAGACAGCTGAGCACCGAAGAATTGATGCTTTTGAACTGTGATGTTGGAGAAGACTCTTGAGAGTCCCTTGGACTGCAAGGAGATCCAACCAGTCCATTCTGAAGGAGATCAGTCCTGGGTGTTCTTTGGAAGGAATGATGCTGAAGCTGAAACTCCAGTACTTTGGCCACCTCATGCAAAGAGTTGATTCATTGGAAAAGACTCTGATGCTGGGAGGGATTGGGGGCAGGAGGAGAAGGGGATGACAGAGGATGAGATGGCTGGATGGCATCACCAACTTGATGGACATGAGTTTGAGTAAACTCCCGGAGTTGGTGATGGACAGGGAGGCCTGGCGTGCTGCGATTCATGGGGTCACAAAGAGTCGGACATGACTGAATGACTGAACTGATCTGAATAGCAATGTTTTAAAAGTATCCCACTTGGATGTATCTTAATCATTTATTCATATATTTATCAGTTTTTGTCAGTCTATGATTGGTGTAACTTATTTTTTATAAACAATCATCAAGAAACTTGATTTCACTTATTTCTGAGGTGGCTAGACCCCTCTCTGATATTAGGGCTTATGGTTGGCATCTACTTATTTTCAATACAATTAAGACATGAAAACTAGAGTAAAATGATATGAAGCCCCTATGAAAGGGTATGCAGTTTGGTTCATTATACAGAAAAAGGTGGGATCAGGCTTAGTTTTTAATTTTTAGGATTCACATTCTCCTTGGTTCCAGAAATGAACTGCACTGACAATGCACTATCAGGAATATTGTAAACCTTCAAAATAATATGTAATGTCTAAATGTCACCTTGAAATATTAAATCCTGCATCGTAGAAAAAATATCAAATTCATCCAGGCACAGAATAATGTTTCCTTCAGGAAAACTTTTGATAAGAATCAATTTATGATATTTCAAAAGGAGATTTCCAGTCAGACCAGCAACAGAGTGTCAAGAAAGTCAGAACTGTAAATCAACTAGGACCTTATGAGATCACTATTAATACTTGGGATGGACCATCACGTGCCAGGTACTGTGGAAGGAGCTGAGGACATGATGTGCAGATAGACACAGTCAGGTACAGTTCTTTGCTTATATCACTTAGAATTGCTGGGAGACAAGTGACCACAAACACACACACAGACACACACCTGTATGCACACATATAAATGTTGAAATTCTCTTAACACCCATGGAATAAGAGTGAAGAGTGCTCTAGGATAAGCAGGAGGCCCAATTGTACAAGGAGGCCCAACTGAAGCATGGAAAGACAAGGAAAGTTCTTCTGTGCAGTCCTACAGCGCTGATATGAACTTTGAAAAGGAGATGATAAGGTGAAAAGTGAGGGAGAGAGGTATTTCAAGGGGGAGAAATACATATGTGAAGGTTTGAGTTAGAAATCAACTTAGCTTTTTTCTCTTTTTTTAGTACAATATCAAGCCCATAACACTGTCTTCTCTACTCCTCATAACCATCCTGAGGTTGATATAACCTATTTCATAGACAAGGATCTTGAGTCTCAGAAAAAGTAATGAATTTCCAAAGATGAATGAATGGGAGAGGCAAGATTCAAATTTGGGTCTCTCAAGTTCATGAAATTTCTACTGCAGTGTAACAGTTCCTCAAGAGACACAACCTAGAAACTGTACCTGCTACCAGGCCTGCTGAAATATGAACAAAAGGTCCTTGTAGATGCTAGCAGCCATCACCTGTTTAGCTTTCTCAGTCTTCCCTTTATTTATAAATTTAGTCATTCAAACATTTAAGCATTTGCTTAATAAGTATTAACTTTAAGCATTCATAAATAAACACTAATTCTTAAAGAGATGGGATATCTGTCTCCTGAGAAACTTGTATGCAAGTCAAGAAGCAACAGTTAGAACTTTACATGGAAAAAAAAATGACTGGTTCAAAATTGGGAAAGGAGTACAACAAGCTGTATATTGTCATTCTGCTTATTTAACTTATATGCAGAGTATATCATGCAAAATGCTGAGCTGGATGAGTTATAAGCTGGATTCAAGATTGCCGGGTAATTGTCAACAACCTCAGATATGCAGATGACACCACTCTAATGGCAGAAAACAAAGAGGAACTAAAGAGCCTCCTGATGAAGGTGAAAGAGGAGAGTGCAAAAAGCTGGCTTAAAATTCAACATTGAAAAAACTAAGGTCATGGCATCCGGTCCCATCACTTCATGGCAAATAGAAGGGGAAAAAGTTGAAGCAGTGACCTATTTTCTCTTCTTTGGGCTCAAAAATCACTGTGGAGGGTAACTGCAGCCATGAAATTATAAGACACTTGTTTCTTGGAAGGAAAGCTGTGACAAGCCTAGACAGCATATTAAAAAGCAAAGACCTCACTTTACTAACAAATTGTGCATATAGTTAAAGCTATTGTCTTCGCAGTAGTCATGTACAGATGTGACAGTTAGACCATAAAGAAGTCTGAGTGTGAAAAATTGATGCTTTCGAACTGTGGTGCTGGAGAAGACTCGTGAGAGTCCCTTGGATAGCAAGGAGGTCAAACCAGTCAATCCTAAAGAAAATCAACCCTGACTATTCAATGGAAGGACTGATGCTGAAGCTGAAGCTTCGATACTTTGGCTACCTGATGTTAAGAGCCGAGTCATTACAAAAGACCCTGATGCTGGGAAAGATTAAAGGCAAAAGGAGAAGAGGACAACAGAGGATGAGATGGTTGGAAAGCATCACTGGATTCAATGGACATGAACTTGGGCAAACTCTGGGAGATAGTGAGGGACAGGGAAGTATGGCGTGCTGCAGTCCTTGGGTTTGCAAAGAGTCAGACATGACTTAGCGACTGAACAACAACAATGGAGATTTAAAAAGACAGCAGGGACTACTGAGGAGAGGAAAAGATGAAGGAGATGGAAGGGGGAAAGGACATAAATTAGAGACTCAGGATCTGCCGAATCGTATGATAAATGTACACAACAAGAAAACAGTGGAGAATGTGCTGGGTCACAAGAGAAATACAAGCTAAAATTAATTACTGCAGTGAATTCCTGTATTTCAAAATATAGGAAGGGTACTGATAGAGATATAAGAGCAGGGCTTTCTGAAACAAGTAGTCATAATTTGAAGGACATCTGCTCCAAAATCCACATCAGAACCTCTCTTCTCAGATGGACCAACCTGAAGGGACGAAAGAGCCCTTTGCTCTTAACAGGGACCCATGGTCCAATAAAACATATAACTGAAATGTACCCTTCATGTAAAAATGCAATGTATCTATACCTTTCAATACTTCTCTAGATAACAGACTTTTATTTTCTCTATAATTAAAAAAAAAATCAGTTGAACAACTACCATAGCCTGCTACTGGAGAGGGAGAGAGAGAGGAGCTAGGGGAGGAAGTTCCTAATTCTGAATTGCTATTAATCACGTTGTGGACTAGGCATTTCCTTGGTAATTCTACCTGGAAGCCTTTGGGAATTCCAGCAAATCCTCTTAGGTATAGGGTTAAGAGGGTCAGGAACAGGGGTGGGGGAGGAGGAAGACAATGGACCCACATGCTCTTGACTTGAATATGATTAATTCTCAGGCACTTAATGGGATTCCCACCCCCTTTCACAGACGTCAAAGAGGTCTGACGATGAAGAGGGATGGAACAAGGGAAACTTTCCAAAACATTTTGTTTTGTTTCATTTTAAATACACAGCAGGTTGAAACTGCTGAGTTGCTCAGCTTGATAGGATATGGTAGAGGAAAGGGAAGTAGAGATAAGATGAGGAAAGGAAAAGGCTTTGAATATGTATCTGATTAGGGAATTTTTAATCTTTGTAATAGGCAACAGAGAAAATCCTAGATTTTGAATGTTTTTTAAAACGCATAACTAGATTTCTAATTAGAGGAAACATGTTGAAACAGGATAGTCTTTTTTCCAATTGTAGAAATAAATTTCATGCACAGAAGATGTTAAGGGTGATTGATTGTTTATTTTATTCTTGAACTCTTCCAAGAACTATGATATGTTCAGTATATAGTTTCCTTAGATTATTATTTTAACAGTATTGCCAGGCGAATTAATCCTAAAATTAATCCTGAGAGAGTCAACAAAATTGCAGCCCAGCCAAATCTGACACATACAAAAGAAGATTTACAGAGTCCAACTGTCCCTCCAACCAGAATTCATATCCTTCCCTAATTTCACAAAGGAAATATTCTCTCCTGATGTTTCCGTTGATATGGGAGGTCAAAGAATTAAGTGTTCCTTTTCCTTCTAAAAGCATGTTTGACATGGCGGCCTTGGATATCTTTCTGCAGCCCAACCATTGTCTAAGTCAGATTCTAATAATATCTTGACCCATAACCCTTTGTTTCAAATTAATTTCTGCAGGAAATTGATGGTAGGGTAATGTCTATTTAAATACTGATTTTTTTTAAGAGTTGCTTTCACTTGCCCTTTCTCTTCCCAGAAGTTGAAAGGAGACATTAGTGAAAAGGTTAATAGCCTTTAAACAGTCCATTCTAAATATTTTCCTCCATTTAGGTTTATTCACTCCCTTTCTCCTCCCCCGGATTATAACCATATGATTTTAGTGGAATTTCATCTCAAATTCTGTTTTTGAGCAATTAACATTTCTATTTTTCAGGTCATCTTAAACCATCGCATGAATGTACTAAAAGTATTTTAATAAAATTACACTGACTTACAGTTTTAAGATGATTTATAAAGCAAGAGTCCAATCTAAAATAAAATGCAATTGGAAGAAATAAATTTGTAAAGTATGTAATTTTTATCTCAGTTCAAATTTTGAAGGATGTGTTTTCATTGCATGACATCCCATAATTATGTAACAGCTACTTGTTATAGAATGTACAACTCTGCCAGACACTGCTTTATAGAAAGTTCCAACATGGGTTGGAACTGTGCAAGTCCACTTATATGCATCTTATTTTCAATAAATACATACTACAGTACCATGGTTGGTTGAATCTGTGGATGTGGAACTGTGGATATAGAGGGTCGATCTCAGAATTATATGTGGATTTTCAACTACACAGAGAGTCCTAATCTCCATGTTGTTCTAGGGTCAACTATATCATAAAAATTCCTGTGAGATAAATGTGACTGCTGTGGGCTGAACAGTGTTGCCTCAAAATTCATACGTTGAAGCCCTAAGTCCCAGAGTAACTATATTTAGAGACCGAGCTCTTAGGAAGTCAGTAGAGTTATTTGAGGTCACAAGGATGGGGTCCTAATTCACTAAGACTGGTGGCTTCATAAGAAGAGAAGAGAGAAATCCGTTTCTCTTCTTGTGATGTGTGTGCACTCAGGAAAGGCCATGTGAGTTCACAGTGGGAGGTGGCTGTCTAAAAACCAGGAAGAGAACTCTTACTAAACCCCAACCATTCTGGAAGCCTGATTGTGAACTTCCAACCTCCAGAACTGTGAGAAAATAAATTTCTGTTGTTTAATCCACCCAGTCTATGGGTTTTGTTATGGCAGCCTGAGCCGACGAATACATGACTGTTCCCATTTTGTCGATTAGGAAGCAAACTGGGAGGTCAGTGGCAAAACTAACATTTAAATTTGATGTGTCCAGGTACAAATGAGAGTCCTCTCTACGGACTGCCCTCTGAATTTGAGTCTGAAAATAATTACTATAGATAGCCTTCAAAGAGATACCAAACCCTTCATCTGTGGTTTGTTTATATACGCATTCCTTGGAGATATTGGACGTTCATTTCCATACCACTGAAATACAGAGAGTCACATGAATTTTCTGGTTTCCCAGTGCATTTAAAAGTATACTTACAATAGGCCATAGTCTACTGAGTGTACTTTATGTCTGAAAAAACAATGAACAAAGCTTAATTAAACAATGCTTTATTGTTAAAAATTGCTAGCTATATCTGAGTCTTCAGTGAATCTTAGAAGTAACATCCAAGATTAGTGATCACAGAGCACAATAATAAGAAGAAAATTTGAAATATGTGACACAAAGACACAAAGTGAGCAAATGCTGTTGGAGAAATGGTACTAGCAAACTTGCTTCACGCAAGGTTGCCGCCAACCTTCAATTTGTAAAGAAAAACACAGTATCTATGAAGCTCAATAAAGCAAAGCACAATAAAATGAGGTGTGCCTGTATTTTTATTTTTCCTAGGTTTAGCAGAAACACACAAAGCCAGTTGTTTCTGTTTAGTCTTATTCCTTATCATCTGATTTTTGTCTTCTAGCAGAATGTTATTTTTTGAGCTCTCAGAATTTCAGGTTAATGTTGAAAAACGTAGGCAACCTTCCCGAAATTACAGTGTTCAGAAATCAAGATTTACTGTTGCTGTATTTGCTTTCATATTAAACACAAAATATCCAGTTTTGTGCCTGAGACTAATTGGCAGTGTCCCATTAAACCGTATTAAAATTAACATCTATTAATTGGATTAGAAATTCAGTGAGAATGACAGCTGCTAGTGCCTTTTACAGTTGCTTTGTTTCTCTATAATCCATATGGCAGGAATCACATAATGCATTTTTCCCCTTTGAAATAAACATTTGAGATTAAAAGGTTTGACTCAGTGTGGTCAGGGTATGTGCACTTGTTTTCTTTCTTTTAAAAAAAATTATGAAAGCTGAACTATCTTTTTACCTCGTTCACAGGTTTTCACCAGCCATATTTTTATATCTGATTAGCATTGTTCCATCATTATGGCTTCTTGAAATGCACCATGAAACCCAGGTATGTACTTTTGGAGAGTTGAATACTCAGCAACAAACTACATTCCTATTATAATCCAATTTCTGTCAGAAATGCACTTTTCTAAGGAACTGGAGTTATCAAGAATTGACTAAATAAGACCCTTCAGCAAAAAGGAAATGAATCCACGATCTGTCTAAACTAATGAAAGTGTCACTTTCATTTAAGATTTAAGAGTATTCATTAATAATCTGGGTTAGAGATCTTGTTCCTAACACTGCCCCTCCAATATGCTACAGTTTACATGGGGGTATACAATTTTGGTTTTATCCCTTGCAGTTTCAGTGAGTTACTGTACTAAGACTGGGCAGGGCTCTGTACGACAGACTGTTGTTCTTAGTCGCTCAGTCGTGCTGCACTCTGTGACCCCATGGATCCTAGCCTGCCAGGCTCCTCTGTCTGTGGAATTTTTCAGGCAAGAATACTGGAGTGAGTTGCCATTTCCAACTCCAGGGAATCTTCTGGACCCAGGGATTGAACCCATGTCTCTTGCATCTCCTGCACTGACAGGTGGATTCTTTACCACTGAGCCACCTGGGAAGCCCCATGGCAGTATCTTAGAGTGAAGTGAATCAGAAAGAGAGGAAAAATATCATATATTAATGCATATATGTGGAATTTGGAAAAAACATTAGTATAGATGATCTTATTTACAAAGCAGAAATAGAGACACAGACAGAGAGAACAAACATGTGGATACCAAGGTAATGGAGGGTGGGTGGGATGAACTGGGAAATTAAGATTGTTGTATATACACTATTGATACTATGTACAAAATAGATAACTAATGGATCACTAATGAGAACTTACTGTATAATTCAGGGAACCCTACTCAGTGCTCTGCTGCTGCTGCTGCTAAGTTGCTTCAGTCGTGTCTGACTCTGTGTGACCCCCTAGACGGCAGCCCACCAGGCTCCCCCGTCCCTGGGATTCTCCAGGCAAGAACACTGGAGTGGGTTGCCATTTCCTTCTCCAATGCATGAAAGTGAAAAGTGAAAGTGAAGTCGCTTAGTCATGTCCGACCCTCGGTGACCCCATGGACTGCAGCCCACCAGGCTCCTCAGTCCATGGGATTTTCTAGGCAAGAGTACCGAGGTGGGGTGCCATTGCCTTTGGTAACCTAAATGGGAAAGGAATTTGAAAGAGCTATATGTATATATATATACATATAGCTGATTCACTTTGCTGTACAGCAGAAACTAATACCATATTGTAAAGCAACTATACTCCAATAAAAATTAAAAAAAAAAAAAGAATGGGCAAGGCTCAATCGTCTAGCATCCTATAAAATGACATTTTCCCCTTTGGCCCAGGGGTAAAGAATCCATCTGCAATGCAGGAGCTGCAGGAGACATAGGTTTGATCCCTGGGTTGGGAAGACCCCTGGAGGAAGGTATGACAATCCACCGCAGTATTCTTGCCTGGAGAATCCCATGGACAGAGGAGCCAGGTGGGCAATAGTTCATAGGGTCACAAAGAGTCAAACACAACTGAAGCAACTTAGCACACATGCACAGGAACAACGAAAACAAAACTCCATCATCTGTGCCCTGCTATACAAACACTGTCAAACTCGGAAGGGTTATTTGAAATAGTCTGTTTTAAAATACAGGCTTTGCAGGTTATAGGAGATTCACTTCTGAGGTCCTAAGAGCTGTCTTAGTAAAATATGAATTTCATTCAAGTGCCCCAAAATAAGTGTAAAAGAGAGGAACCAGGGAACCCATGATCAGGAAGGGTATGCTATATATATTAAGACCACACTGACCTAGAAAAGAAACAGTGGCTTCCAATATGAGTCCCTAATCTATAAATAGAGGCACTGACTTAATTTTTTAAATTTCTTTAATTGGAGGATAATTGCTTGACAATGTTGTGCTAGTTTATGTTGTACAACAAGATGAATAAACTATAAGCAGACATATCCAGAGAAGGCAATGGCACCCCACTCCAGTACTCTTGCCTGGAAAATCCCATGGACAGAGGAGCCTGGAAGGCTGCAGTCCAGGGGGTCACTGAGGGTCGGACACAACTGAGCGACTTCACTTTCACTTTTCACTTTCATGCATTGGGGAAGGAAACGGCAACCCACTCCAGTGTTCTTGCCTGGAGAATCCCAGGGACGGAGGAGCCTGGTGGGCTGCCGTCTATGGGGTCACAAAGAGTCAGACACAACTGAAGTGACTTAGCAGCAGCAGCAGCAGCAGCAGCAGACTTATATCCTCTCCCTCCTGAACTTCCCTCCCATGCCTCTCCCCATCCCGCTCTAGAGAGATGTGCTGATTTTTCAGTGAATTACTTCTTATATGGGCAACCCTAGGTAGCAGGATCTAGGCTGGATTCAGCCACTGATTGTCATCAATGCTCCTATATGACACTGGAGTGGGGGCACTTTGTGCAGTCCATTGGACTGCAGCCTGGACTTCACATCTTCAGGGCTCAGGTTACAGGATTATGTTTTATAGATGAACTGTAGTTATGATATAATAATGTTGTATCTTTACTGGTAAAATCTGTGAGACTGTCACAGATTTCTTTGCTATAGAAGGTCACTTTATAGCAAAGTTAAGCCTCTGATACATGTTTCAGATATTCAAATCTTATCTGGAAAATGTTTGCTCAACATTTTAGGCACACAGAGGGGAGTTTAGTTCTGTGGACTAGTTTTGTGGAATTCCACAAGCATGTACCAATAATGTAGGCATGAAGAAGACATCTGTCTGCCTAAATCTCCTGTCTAAAGAATATTAATGTCAAAGGCTATCTCTATGTTTGTAGCAAAAGAATTTTTGTCACAGTAGATTGGTTGGTTCAAGTTACTACAGCTTTTAGGATATCAAGGGACTGTTTTAATTTCCTTACTACTTACTACTTTCAGGGGTACGAGAATAAGCTCTGGTGACTTGAATCACTTTTTTCACATCCAATTCTATGACAAGGTTATCATCCACAATAACAATTCATTTCCCCAAATGCTTTTATAGTAGAAAGCTCTGCACAGTCAATTGATATACAGGTCAAATCCCATTACAACAAATAGCATGCAACCAAAAACTCTCTTTTTAATAAAATAAAATAAAATAAAAGATGTTTGAGCCCCCAGGCAGTACCTCTCTAATTTTCACACTACAAAAAAAATTCGACCTTTAGTAGTAATGGATCTGACTCATTTTGACACTGAGAATTAAAATGAATGCCCAGATTGTGAATTGGGCAGGGTGGGCGGAGTTGGAAGTGGAAAAAAGTGAGAGAGAGATAAAAAAAGTATTAGAATTGCATTTAAAGAAATAAAAAATGTCAGAATAAAGGAAGGTACGGAAATTCTTAGTCTATTCATGTAGGAAATCTTGGTTACGATAATAATCATATCATACATTTTCATATAGTTCTTTATTTCAAACTATTTTCAGATACTTTTTTTCATTCATATACCCAGCAACTCCTTAAGTTAGACATGGTATGTAGATTTCTATGTTAGAGAATAGGAACCTGAAACTCAGCAAGGTTAAGTAATTTTCCCAAGGCCACACAGCTAATCAACAGCAGTTCTAGGGTTTAGAACCTGGGTCTTAACCCCTAGTTCATTAAATCACACTGCCTTTTTCAATAATGTGTTTTATGTTTTATAGGAATTTGCATCAATATCATCTGAATGTTTCATGATTGAAAAGGATAATTTAATTTGCTTTCACATTTTCCATTTACTCTGCACCCTAAACATTCTAACCTATGACTTGGCATTCGAAAAACATCCTGACCTATTTCATGATAACATTTCCCTTAGATGATCAATTCTGTACCTTCACTTCTGAATCTGACTGGGTATACATGAATGGAAAGAAAATGTTTGTGACAACAATTATGACCTTAACTCTTAGTCAAGTCTATTTATGAATTGGCACAGTTAAAGCAATGGAAATATTCTGGTCTTGAAGATGTCTGGTTTGAACCAAAGGAATGTTTTTGAAGCTTTTAAAGGTTTTCAGACATAGCCCATGAAAAAGTGACTTTCTGGCACCCAGATCATCCATGTAACTCACTTATATAATGCTGATTGTAAACAGTATTACTATAAAACCAATATAAGTCAGGTTAGGTCTTAGGAGTTTGTTCTGTGCAATCCAGTACAACTGCCACTTAAAATAAACTTGCATCAATTTATAACAAACAGAATTCTAAGAATGAACAGGGACTCAGGTCTTTATACCATAATATGAGCTACAAAGCCATTTGCCATCATGTTATCTTATGCTGCAGTACAGATGACTAATTTTTTAAAAAATAACAAGATGTCTATGGATTTTTAGTGATAAAAATGTGAAAAACATATCAAGGTCACCACTTTTAATATACAATCTGCTTTCATGCCTGCCAAGAAGTGTTCAAATATGTTTCCTATTGAACATTAGGTTCTTAGAGTCACAGAGCTCCTGCCATGAGGATTTGTTGCTTGGTTCAAAGATTTAATTTGTTATCTTCATTATCTTTTCTTGGAGCCTTAGCTATATATTAAAAAAAAAGTGTGCAAACAACTACATTTTTGCTCTTAGAGATATGGCACATGGCCATTTTTCTTAATTTTTCTTGTCATTTCACCCATAATACTAGTTGTTGTTATTGTTGTTTTTTCCATCCATAACACTAGTTGTTTTGATGGAAGGGGAAAAAAATAGCTTCTTGACAGACTTTCCTTTCTACTTTTCCAAGTAGCTCATAGTATGATCAATGAAGTATCCAGAATTAATTAAGAAAAATATACTTCTCAGTGATAGCATTAAAAAAAAAAATCTCTCTAAATCCAAATGTGTGATCATGGATGTGCAGTGGTGGTTGTGTTTGTGTGTGTGGGTGTGTGTGTGTGCACTTCAAATGTATGTTGGCTCTGCAGATTTTTTAAAAAATCAGTCTGTTTTTTTAATGAGTTTGTGAAATAATCATTGGCTACACTTACATTTTCAAGTGTCATACCTTTCCTCTCTTATGTACTTTTCTCTTTTCTTTCTCTACCTCAGATTCCCAGCTTCTGGTTGGATTAAAAATCACACATAGTAACATAAAGAAATTTACATGCAAAATGAAAGAATAAGGAGGGGGAAATGCCATTTATTTTAGGTCTATTGTTAACTTTTCTATAAATCTAAATTGGCTTCTAGAGTGATGTAAAATGTATATGTTGATGGGTAGATATGTTATCATTTTTGGGGGGTTGTTACAGTGCTTAACAGACATGATTGAAAGTAACTGAATTACCTACATCAGCAAAATGGTATTTTAAATAAAGAGGCTCTGAACAAGTAATAAAATCGTTGAATGAATGCTTTGACCAGGATCATACATGCTTTCATTGGTTGTTGGTTTGTTTTATAATTGTTCCATGATTTAAGAAAGGGACCCCAGAGATCAATTCATAAATTCTACAGCTCTCCACAGTGAACTTAGAGCATCTACAGCCTCATAGACTTGTGGGAAAATGAGACATGTATAGTTGATTTTTTTCTCATATTAACTTAAAAGTGTTTTCTACCTCAAGGCTATATTCTGATTTTTGAAAATGTTTATGCATACTACAGAAACTTCACATCTTTGCTCATACTCTGTTAGATACACTGAAGCCATCTTAAATGCTGCCTACTGTGATATTTTCTGATACATTGCTTTTTAAAAATACTTCTTAGTATTGCAGTGGCCAATCTGGAGGATTGTCACAGAATACCAGCAGAAAAGAAGACTTCAATCAAACTCTCTTGTCAGCTGAACATACCAACAGAGCAGATGATCTCATTGAGACGGTGAGAGCTTTCTCCTTGTATGGTAAGGGATCTAACAAATCACCTTTTCACTTGGTGAGAATACCACTTTCTATACCTTTCAGCTCATTCTTCCCTAGGGAAATTCGCCAATTGTTTGGCTCAGAAAGTCACAAGATAATTGTATTTTGAACTATTATTGAACATATTTAACAAGCCTAATGGGCATATATATTTATATGCATTAATAAATATATTTAACTTGCAGTATTAAGGAACCTTTAACACTTAGATCAGATGACCTATGTACAAAGAGAGATACAGACAATTGTGAAGGAATGATATAATGAAAAGATTGGGATCTGCCCTATATATATTTTTTTAATTAATTTAGTTTTTAATGAAGGATAATTGCTTTACAGAATTTTGTTGTTTTCTATCAAACCTCAACATGAATCAGCCAGAGGAATACATATATACCCTCCCGTCTGAAACTCCCTCCCATCTTCCTCCCCATCCCACCCCTCTAGATTGATATAGAGCCCCTGACTGAGTTTCCTGAGCCATACAGCAAATTCTCCTTGGCTATCTATTTTACATATGATAATGTAAGTTTCGATGTTACTCTTTCCATACATCTCACCCTCACTTCCCATCTCCCTATGTCCATAACTCTATTCTCCATATCTGTTTCTCCATTGCTGTCCTATAAATAAATTCTTCAGTACCATTTTTCTAGATTCTATATATATGCATTAGAATATGATATTTATCTTTCTCTTTCTGAATTACTTCACTCTGTATAATAGGTTCCAGGTTCATCCACCTCATTATAACTGACTCAAATGTGTTTCTTTTGTGGCTGAGTAATATTCCACTGTATATATGTACCACAACTTCTTCATCTGTCCATGGACATCTTGGTTGCTTCCATGTTCTAGCTACTGTAAACAGTGCTGCAGTGAACATGTGTCTTTTTCAGTTTTGGCTTCCTCAGGGTATATGCCTAGGAATGAGATTGCTGGGTCATATGGTGGCTTTATTTCTAGTTTTCTAAGGAATCTCCATACCATCTTCCATAGTGGCTGTATCAATTTACATTCCCACCAACAGTGCAAGAGCATTCCCTTTTCTCCACACCCTCTCCCAGCATTTATTGTTTGTAGACTGTTTGATGATGGCCATTCTGACCAGTGTGAGGAGATATCTCCTTGTAGTTTTGATTTGCATTTCTCTAATAATGAGGGATGTTGAGCATCTTTTCATGTGTTTGTTAGCTATCTGTATGTCCTCTTTGGAGAAATGTCTGTTTAGGTCTTTTTCCCATTTTATGCTTGGGTTGTTTGTTTTTCTGGGATTGAGTTGTATGGGCTTCTTGTATATTTTGGAAATTAATCCTTTGTCAGTTGTTTCATTTGCTATTATTTTCTCCCATTCTGAGGGCTGTCTTTTTACCTTGCCATATAGTTTCCTCGGCTGTGCAAAAGCTTTCAAGTTTAATCAGGTCCCACTTGTCTACTTCAGTTTTTATTTCCGTTACTCTAGGAGGTGGGTCATAGAGGACCTTGCTTTGATTTATGTAGTCGAGTGTTCTGCCTATGTTTTCCTCTAAGAGTTTTTATAGTTTCTGGTCTCACGTTTAGGTCTTTAATCCCTTTTAAGTTTATCTTTGTGTATGGTGTTAGAAAGTGTTCTAATATCATTCTTTTACATGCAGCTGTCTAGTTTTCCCAGCACCATTTATTGAAGAGGCTATCTTTGCCCCATTGTATATTCTTGCCTCCTTTGTCAAAAATAAGGTATCCATAGGTGCATGGGTTTATTTATGGGCTTTCTTTCTTGTCCCATTGGTCTATATTTCTGTTTTTGTGCCAGGACCACACTGTCTTGATGACTGTAGCTTTGTAGTATAACCTGAAGTCAGGAAGGTTGATTCCTCCAGCTCCATTCTTCTTTCTCAAGACTGCTTTGGCTATCTGGGGTCTTTTATGTTTCCATATGAATTGTGAAATTTTTGTTCTAGTTCTGTGAAAAATGCCGTTGATAATTTGATAAGGATCACATTGAATCTGTAGATTGCATTTGGTAGTATAGTCATTTTGACAATATTGATTCTTCCTACCCAAGACCATGGAGTAGCTCTCCATCTGTTTATGTCATCTTTGATATCTTTCATTAGTGTTTTATAATTTTCTGTGTACAATTCTTTTGTCTCCTTATATACGCTTATTCCTAGATATTTAACTCTTTTTGTTGCAGTGGTGAATGGGATTGATACCTTAATTCCTCTTTCTGATTTTTCATTGTTAGCATATAGAAATGCAAGTGATTTCTGTGTATTGATTTTGTACCCTGAAACTTTGCTAAATGCACTGATTAGCTCTAGTAATTTTCTGATACTATCTTTAGGGTTTTCTATGTACAGTATCATGTCATTTACAAACAGTGAAAGCTTTACTTCTTTTCCAATCTGGTTGCTGCAGCTAGGACTTCCCAGAACTATGTTGAATAATAGTGGCGAAAGTGTATATCCTTGTCTTATTCCTGATCTTAGGGAGAATACTTTCAGTTTTACACCATTGAGAATAATGTTTGCTATAGGCCTATCATATATGGCCTTTACTATGTTGAGGTAGGTTCTTTCTATGCCCATTTTTGGAAGAGTTTTAATCATAAATGGGTGCTGAATTTTGTTAAAGGCTTTTTCTGCATCTATTGAGATGATCATATGGTTTTTATCTTTCAATTCGTTAATATGGTGTATCACATTGATTGACTTCTATATATTAAAGAATCCTTGCATCCCTGAAATAAACCCAATTTGACCATAGTGTATGAGCCTTCTGATGTGTTGCTGAATTCTGTTTGCTAAAATTTTGTTAAGGATTTTTGCATCTATGTTCATCAGTGATATTGGCCTGGAGTTTTCTTTTTTTGTGTTGTCTTTATCTGGTTCTGGTATCAGGATGATGTTGGCCTCGTAGAATGAGTTTGGAAGTGTTCTTTCCTCTGCAATTTTTTAAAAGAGTTTTAGAAGGATAGGCATTAGCTCTTCTCTAAGTATTTGATAGAATTCTCCTGTGAAGCCCTCTGATCCTGGGCTTTTGTTTCTTTGGCAGATTTTTAATCAAAGCTTCCATTTCAATGCTTGCAGTTGGGTTGTTCATAATTTCTATCTCTTCCTGGTTCAGTCTTGGAAGATTGAACTTTTCTAACACTCTATCCATTTCTTCCAGGTTATCCATTTTATTGCCATATAGTTGTTCATAATAGTCTCTTATAATCCTTTGTATTTCTACATTGTCTGTTGTAACCTCTCCTTTTTCATTTCTAATTTTGTTGATTTGATTCTTCTCTCTTTTCTTCTTGATGAGTCTGGCTAAAGATTTGTCAATTGTGTTTATCTTCTCAAAGAAACATCTTTAAGTTTTATTAACCTTTAATAGTGTTTCATTCTTTATTTTTCATTATTTCTGCTCTGATCTTTATAATTTCTTTCCTTATACTAATTTTGGGTTTTTGTTTTTTGGTTGTTGTTGTTCTTCTTTTTCCAGTGGTTTTAGGTGTAAAGTTAGGCTGTCTATTCAGTGTTTTTCTTGTTTCTTGAGGTAGGATTATGTTACTATAAACTTCCTCTCAGAACTGATTTTCCTGCATTTTGTAGGTTTTGAGTTGTCATGATTTATTGTTATCTGTTTCTAGAAATTTTTTGATTTCCCTTTGATTTCTTCTGTAATCTGTTCATTGTTTTTTAATGTGTTGTTTAATCTCCATGTGTTTGTGTTTCTTACAGCTTTTTTCTTGTAATTGACATCTAGCTTCATAGCACTGTGGTTGGAGAAGATGCTTGATACGATTTCAATTTTTTTTAATAACTGAGGTTTGATCTTGATTTGACTCAAGATGCGGTCTATCCTGGAGAATGTTCCATGTGCACTTGAGAAGGTATTCTGCATTTTGATGGAACGTCTTGAAGATATCAATGAGATCCATCTCATCTAATGTATCATTTAAGACTTGTGTTTTCTTATTAATTTTCTGTTTTGATGATCTGTCCATTGGTGTGAGTGGGATGTTAAAATCTCCTACTATTACTGTGTTACTGTCAATTTCTCCTTTTATGTCTGTTAGTATTAAGGTGCTCCTATGTTGGGTGCATAGATATTTACCAATGTTCTGTCTTCCTCTTGGACTGATCCTTTGATCACTATGTAGTGTCCTTCCTTGTAGCTTGTAATCTTTAAGGTCTATTTTGTCTGATATGAGGACTGCTACTCCAGCTTTCCTTTGCTTCCTATTTGCATGGGATATATTTTTTTTTCCATCCTCTCACTTTCAGTCTATATGTGTCCTTAGGTCTGATGTGGGTTTCTTGTAGACAGAATATATATGGGTCTTGCTTTTGTAGCCATTCGGCCAGTCTGTGTCTTTTGCTTGGAGCATTTAATCCATTTATATTTAAAGTAACTATTGATATATATGTTCCTATTGCCATTTTCTTAATTCTTTGGGGATGGTTTTGTAGATCTTTTTTCTTCTCTTGTGTTTCTTGACTATTTAATTCCATTTAACATTTGTTGTAAAGCTGGTTTCCTGGTACTGCATTCTCAACTTTTGCTTATCTGAAAAGCTTTTTATTTCTCCATCAATTTTGAATGAGATCCTTGCTGGGTACAGTAATCTTGGTTGTAGATTTTTTCCTTTCAGTGCTTTAACTATATCTTGCCATTCCCTTCTGGCCTGCAGTTTCTGCTGAAAGATCACCTGTTAAGCATATGGGGTTTCCCTTGTATGTTACTGGTTGCTTCTCCCTTGCTGTTTTTAATATTCTTTCTTTGTGTTTAGTCTTTGTTAGTTTGATTAGTATGTGTTTTGGTGTGTTTCTCCTTGGGTTTATCCTGTATGGGACTCTTTGTGCCTCTTAGCTATTTCCTTTTCCATGCTGGGGAAATTTTCAACTATAATCTCTTCAAAAATTTTCTCATACCCTTTCTTTTTCTCTTCTTCTTCTGAGAACCCTATAATTTGAATGTTTGTGTGTTTGGTGTTGTCTCAGAGTTCTGAGACTATCCTCAGTTCTTTTCATTCCTTTTACTTTGCTCTGCTGTTCAGATGTTATTTCCACCATTTTATCTTCCAGCTCACTGATTCATTCTTCTGCTTCAGATATTCTGCTAGTGATTCCTTCTAGAGTATTTTTAATTTCAGTTATTGTGTTGTTTGTCTCTTATGTTTTTTCTTTAATTCTTCTAGGTCTTTGTTAATTGATTCTTCCATTTTCTCCATTTTAAGGTTTTTGATCATCTTTAGTTTCATTATTCTGAATTCTTTTTTCAGGTAGTTTGCCTGTTTCCTCTTCATTTATTTGGATTTTGTGTTTCTAGTTTTTTCCTGTATTTGTGTAGTATTTCTCTGCCTTCTCATTATTTATTTATTTATTTTTTAACTTATTGTGTTTGAGGTCTCCTTTTCCCAGGCTTCAAGGAAAGTTGAATTCCTTCCTTGAAGAAAGCTGGATTCTATCTTCCTTTTGGTTTCTGCTCTCCTAACACTGGTCCAGTGGCTTGTGTAAGTTTCATATAGGGTGAGATTTGTATTGAGTTTTTGTTTGTTTTTCCTCTGATGGGCAATGCTAAGTGAGGTGGTACTCCTGTCTGCTGATGATTTGGTTTGTAGTTTTGTTTTTTTCATTATTTAGATGAGGCATTCTGCACAGGGTGCTACTGGTGGTTGGGTGATGCTGGGTCTGGTATTCAAGTGGTTTCATTTGTGTGAGTTCTCACTATTTGATACTCCCTAGGGTTAGTTCTCTGGTAGTCTAGGGTCTTGGAGTCAGTGTTCCCACTCCAAAGGCTCAGAGTGGTCAGGAGCAAAGATTCCACAAGTGGTTTGTTATGGCATTAAGTAAGATTAAAACAAATATCCAAAAATGAGAAACCGGAGATGAACCCCAGACAAATGGTAGTTACAGAATCAGGCAAATAATAATTAAAATAATGGAATATACATATACACCCATGAGAAAAGTCAAAACAGTCCAACAAAAATAAAGTACAGTAGATTGATCCAGCAAACAAAGGAAATCAAAAATTATATTTACTACTTAAGAACAAAACTAAGTAAAGCACAAACTGGAAAGCAAAATTAAAGCAAGGTGCCAAGTGGGGAATAAAGCAGTGAGAGCAAAACTAACAAATATGTTGAGAGGAAAGGAATGAAAGAAAAAAAAGAAAGAATAGATATGCAAATTTAAATAGACATAGATGGAGGAGATTTATACACATTAAAGATTAATTGCAAGGGGAAGAGACCAGTAGGACAGGCAAACAAAGGAATATATAGAAAAAATATAGTTTTTAAAAAATTAAAAATTGCAATTATAGAAAAGAGAAAAGGAAAAAAAAAAGAAAACAGAAGAGAGAAAATAGAGAAAATAAAAGGAAACTCCTCAGAACTGCAAAAGCCCCATGTAGAGGCAGAGGTTTAGAACAATAAAAATGTGACTGAATGTACATGTATACATATACACTCATAAGCAAAATAAAAATAGTCCAGCAAAAATAAAGTACAATATATTGACCTGGCAAACTAAGGAAACCAAAAATTTTATCTACCAGAACAAAACTAACTAAAGCAAAAACTGGAAAACAAAACTAAAGCAAGGTGCCAACTGGGGAATAAAGCAATGAAAATAAAACTAACAAATATGTTGAGAGGAAAGGAGAGAAAGAAAAGAATGAAAGAATAGATATGCAAAGTTAGAGGTAGATAAGGAAGATTTATATTTGTTAAAGATTAACTGTAAGGGGAAAAGAACAGTAGGAAAAGCCAACAAAAGACTAAATGTAGAAAAAATAATGTTTAAAAAACTAAAAATTAAAATTAAAAAAAGAGAAACATAAAAAAGGAAAACTCCACAGAACTGCAAAAGCCCAACATACAGGCAGAGGTTTATAACAACAATAAAAAAATGTGACTGAGGGAAAAAAAAAAGCTCAACGCCTAATTGGATTTCATAGTGCCAATAACATTGACAACTACAACAGAGGGGGGAAAATGGGGGGAAAATCTAAAAGAATCAAAAGAACAAGTCAAAAAATAAGAATAAATAAGAATAATACATATTTTCCTTGAGTCACGGCAGTCAGAGTCCTTTCCCTCACTGGGAGACACAGTCCACCTCACCTCCCTAGGATGCCCTCCAACACCGCGCTTGCTGATCTCTGGACCTGCTGTGGGGGCCGCTCAGATTCTGCTCTGGTCCTACTCTTGTGTGTTCTTGCCTCCAATGTCCACAGCTATTAGAACTAGTGTGTTTTCTTTTGTGGGAGCTCTCAATGACCTTTTATATATTCCACAGGCACACAGTCTGCCTAGTTGATCATGTGGATTCAATCTGCAACTTGTACAGCTGGTGGGAAGGTTTTTGGGTCTTCTGCCTTAGCCCCACTGCCCCTGGGGTTCGATTGTGGTTTTATTTCCACCTCTACATGTGGGTTGTCCACTGCGGTTTGCTCCTGAGCCTGCCCTGGAGGACTTGGGTTTGCCCCTGTGAGGGCCAGGTGTGGAGGCGGCAGCTGCTTGGGTTGCAGGGGTTCTGGCAGCACCAGGTACTCAGGGGAGTTGGTGGCTAGGGCAGCAGGAAATACAGTACTCTAGAAGGGTATGGCAACCAGTATTGGCCAATACGCTCCAGTATTCTTGCCTGGAGAACGCCCCTGTCTGACAGAGAAGCCTGGCAGGCCGCAGTCTACAGCGTTGCAAAGAGTCAGACACAACCAAAGTGAACCTGTGTGCATAGACACAAGACTCTTTGCCTGTGGCACCTCTGCCCCAGTGAGAGCTGAGCATGAAGGTGGCACCACTGCTTGTCTTGTGGGGACCCTGGCAGTGCCAAGTGTGCAGGAACATGGACTGCCTCCGCCACAGGAGTTATGGCCCTATCAGAGTCTGTTTCCAAGCCTCTTGTAGCTGGCAATCGATCAGAAGGCCTCTTTGGCCAGTCTTTCTCTGTAGCTCCAACCGTTGAGGTACTTAGAAGGCTCCCTTGCCTGGGGTCCTCCTCTGTAGTTCAGTGCATCAGGCACATAGAGAGGGGCCCCCTGGCTGGAGTCCTACTCTAGACTGGCACATCAGTCACTTAAAAGAGCACCCTCGGTGGGGTCCTACTCTGTAGTTCAGTGCACTAGGCTTTAGAATGGGCCAGCATCTCTACTGTTCAGCTGCGGATGCTGGCTTGTGGGAAGAGAGAGGCTACAGTGATGGCTCCGCCCAGTATGCATGACTCAGCAGCATTGCCTTGCTTACATGGCTGCCTGACTTTCCTCTACTGGCATTTCCCATCAGGATCTCCTCCCTCACATACCCTCACTCCATCTTTCTCAGTCAACAGCAGTCCTTGCCCTGGGATTGCTCCACAATCCCTAAACTCCAGCTCCCAGCTGCTGCGCATGCAGGGGGACCAGCATCCCTGTCTGGGGTATGTATGGCTGCAGCAAGGACTGTCTGATTCTCTTTCCATTTAGGCTACCACAGATCAGCTGTTTCACTCTCAGCCTTAAATGTTTCTCCTCTGACTCAGACAGTTGCCCCTGTGGGGATTGGGTGACCCCTGCTTCAGTTCCCCCATCCCCTGAGTGCAGGTCCCATCCTACTAACACTCCTGTTTCTGCCCCTAGTTCTTCATCCTACTGAGTTTTGCATGGTTCTGTATATTCTTTTCCTCTTGTCAGGTCCTCCTGTCTGCTCTCAGCTGGTGCTCTGCGTGCACTTCTGTGTCTGAAAGTGTATTCCTGATACAGCCATGGAGAGAGATGTACTGTCCACTTACTCCTCTGCCTTCTTGATCTCCTCTGCCCTTTATATTTTTAGGTGCTTATATTGACAATAGGGAAGGTTTTCAGCCAAAATAGAATCTCTTCTTTGTTCTCCCCATGTTTGATATTTGGCAAACTAACTATGGCCTATGAGAGACTCAAGACCAAGGCCCCTTTCACTGAACCATGTTTCCAATAGTAAGATAGGCTATTGATTCTGTTGAGCTTAACAGAACTAGTTTTGGGTTCTAATTCAACCTTCAATCACAGCTTACTCATGTCACTTTTAACAAATCAATCTCACCGTCTCTCAGTTCATCATCTGGTAATTGAAAACATTAATATTTACCCTGCTAGCATACATTCCTATATCCTAGGTGGCTCAGTGGTAAAGAGGAGTGCCAAGCAGGAGACACAGGTTCAATCCCTGTGTCAGGAAGATCCCCTGGAGAAGGAAATGGCAAACCACTCCAGTATTCTTGCTTAGGAAATTCCATGGACAGAGGAACCTGGTGGTCTACATTCCATGGGGTTGTGAAAGAGTCAGACGTGATTTAGCAACTAAACAGCAACTACTACAACATGCATCCTATAAGAATCAAATAAGATGTTTGGAAAGACTCATGAGTGTTTCCCTGGTGGCACACTGGTAAACAGTCCTCCTGCCAACACAGGAGCCAAGGGTTTGATCTCTGGGTGGGGAAGATGCCCTGGAGGAAAAAATGGTAACCCACTCCAGTATTCTTGCCTGGAAAATCCCATGGACCAAGGAGGCTGGAGGACTACAGTCCATAGAGTCGCAAGGGCATCAGACATGACTTAGGGACTAAACATCAGCAATGGGAAGAGTCATAGAAGACATATAATGAAATGTGCAAATGAAAGATTATTGATCTTCTTGCATGGCTTCAATCAGGTTAGCATACAGACGTATTTTTCTCTCGCGTCACCTTTACATTTTACCTCAGCAAGTGATCAAGAGGGGTAAATAAATTTGTAGAAATATAGTTAAGTCACTTGTATAAGTCAGTTGGAATCACTGTCCATCCACTGGAGAGCTACACCCCTGTAGTCCTTAGAAGATCATAACCTATAAGGCCAATAAGATATTGAACACTAGATGTTAAGTGGGCAAGAGATAGTATTTGGAATACATGAATGGGATGGAAATTTTCTCCAGAGTCCAAGAATAAGGGCAGAAGAAATTTGGTTGCTTGCTTATATTTAATAATAAATGTTCAGAATAAAAATAACCTTATAATTCTTCTGTTTCTTTTAGGTAATAAACATATATTTTCTCCTTTGATAGTGTTTTAAAGCAATAAAAATCAAAGGAGAAGGTCTGTACCATGCTGAAAATATTACCGGATTAGTAAATTCAAATTTGAAATCTATAAAAATATAGGAACTTTAAAATTTTAATATGGAATTTAAAAAATGTTGCGATATGTTATACTTATTACAGAGACTGATGAAATAATATGAGAAATTGTCTGTGAAAAGTTACAAAATTAGCATTTAAAATATAAGTACAACCTCACTAGTAAGTAAAACATTTAAATTACTTTCAGTTATAAGGCTGCCCCATTTTAAAGAGACATTAGCATTTGTTTCTTTTTTAAAAGACTGTTCAGCTAAAAAGAGTTTTACTTTCTTTGGTAAATGAAGAATTATTTTCTGGAAATGCTCTTCCACAAAAGCTGACTCTTCATTGAAAACCATGGTGAAAAAGGCCTTTCTAAAGTTCTAGTTCATAACTCCTCTGTCTGCATAACATTTCTGTTAAACAGGCCAAAGTTTTTGTAAATAACTTATCTACAGTATGTGAGAAAGTCTGGACTTTGGGACTCCATCAGACATTCCTTCTAATGCTAATAATTGGAAGATGGCTTCTCCCCATTGGAAGTGGGATCACTCGGGATCAACTCTCTCAACTTCTCCTTATGTTTGTGGGGACAGCTGCTGACATATTGGAATTCACAAGTGAGACCCTGGAAGAAGAAAATGTGAGGTAAGTAGGCCCTGCAATGAAAAGACCTTCTTTTCAAGGTCAGGCCCACACACCTGCTTTTTCATTCTATTATTTATATTTTGCATTAATAAAGCTTTTTCAGTATATCATATATCCAGTGGTAGAATCATAGAATTTGTTGCTGTTCAGGTATATATTAACCAGTACCCCAATGTGCACAGACACACATACACACACATATATACATGTATACACATATCTGGGTTTCCTATATGGCTCTAGTGGTAAAGAACCTGCGTACCAATGCAGGAGGCATAACAGATGCCCGTTCGATCCTTTGCTGGGGAAGATCCCCTGGCTAAGGACACAGCAATCCACTCCAGTCTTCCTTGCCTGGAGAATCCCATGGACAGAGGAGCATGGCAGGCTATAGTCCATCGGGTTGTAAAAAGTTGCACATGACTGAAGGGATCCAGCATGCACGCATGCATATACATATATATATATATATATATATATAATTGTATGTATCACATATATGTGCTATGTACATATGTAGAAGTTGTATATGAATATGTAAATAAAGTTGTGTGTGTGTGTGTTAGTCACTCAGTTGTGTCTGACTGAATACGTAAAGGACGTTGCTGCTACAGAAAAAAGGCTGATAATATTTCCCATGGGTAAGAACAGAGAAGCTCTGCCTATTTGCATGACCACAGGTTAGGTGAAGCCATGGTTACTTGAAAACCATCCCTGGCTCCCCTTTCACATGCTCAAGTGTCCAGGAATGTAGGCAACCTTAAGTGTCTCTTGCAGAGCAGAGCTACTATTCCAGGAAAGTACCTCAAGGAGGCATGGAGGACTCTCTCCCCTAGCTGACTGAGGAATTTATATTCCCTGGTGTGAATGGAGAATGGCGCAGATTAGGTTTTATTTTCCTAAATTTTATTTTTAATCAGTTCTGTTCAAAGTGCCCAAAGGCTATCTGGTGTAGATGCCTATAAATTAAAACTTATTGAGTTGGTACTTTTATTTTTGCCACAAGCAAATAAACCCAGAATCCGTGATCACATCTGTTTATGGAACACTTTCTTACCTTTAGGGATTTAAGTCTCAGTGCCTGAATGTACTTTCAGCTCAGGTTGTTATGCACTATGCTATAAAAATAAATTGCAATGAGGCTGGCTTTTAATGCTACCGTTTACTTTATGCTATGTTTCTCAAATAACGAAACATAAAGCTGAGCAAAATACACTAACCTACTGAGTAAACTTAATATCCCAATTATAGTACAAAGTGTATCATTATCAGAGGTTACCTTTATATGATCATTTCCTGTTCCATTTATACTGTTTTCTCATATCTTAAGTAGATATAGAATTTTAAAAAGAATCTAGTCTAAGTTGATCCATTGTCCTCAAAATGCCAATTTTATTTTTTAAAGAATATTTACTTAGTTTGCTGTGCAGGGTGTTAGTTGCAGCATGCAAACTCCTAGTTGCAGCCTATGGGATCTAGTTCCCTGACTAGTGATTGAACCAGGCCCCTTGCATTGTGAGCAAGGCGTCATAGCCAATGGACCACCAAAGAAGTCCCGAAAATGTTGATTTTAGCTTTGTGGCTTTAATACCTTACATGTGGCCAGTGCTTTACATTGTGTAACATATTTTCAGACATATTAGAATATTTATAATACAGTGAGGTTACAAGAAAAACATTTAAAAATCATGACCAAGCATATAAAAACAATAAAAAACTACAGGCACCACACAATTGACTATACCTATGGGGCTTCCCAGGTGGCACAGTGGTAAAGAATCCACCTGCCAATGCAGGAGATGCAAGAGACACAGGTTCAGTCTCTGGGTTGGGAAAATTCCCTGCAGGAGGAAGGGGCAACCCACTCCAGTATTCTTGCCTGGAAAATCCCATGGACAGAGGAACCTGGCGGGCTACAGTCCCTGAGGTTGCAAAGGGTCAGACACGACTGAGCACGTGCACACACGCACACACACACACACACACACACACACACACACAGAGCTATACCTACATAGAAATAAACACATAAATGCCAAATATCTAGTGAGATCCAAGGGATATGAGGTAGAAGAGGGGGAAGTTCAGGGAGGAATACGTTTTGAGGGACTCATCTGATCTTTCTCACATCTAAAGACGGTTTTATGGCTATCTTAATGCTCAAATGTTTTAGGCCCATCCACAAGTGACAGCAAGAGGCATTTTATAGACCAGTTTGCCAATAGATGTTGAATATTAAATATGTTAATGACTAAAATGTCGATCGTCCAAGGCAATTGAAAAAACACTCTGAAAGTCATGAGAGATCATTCATTCACCAACTCTTGACTGATTATGTAGTGTGGGCCAGAAGTGTGCTACTGGAGATTGGGGAGCTAATAGGGACCAAGTGATGAACCAAAGGATACACAATCCTGTCCTCACCCAGGTAATTTCAATTCAGCATTTTCTTCCCCCACCTGCACATTCATCTGAGTGTTTTATAAATCATTTTATTCATTCTAAACTTACACCAGTCCTGAGAATAGAATGGAATCAACGCTGCTCAGGTTATTGTTTTTCAATTTCTTTTTGGGTTTCATGATCTCAAATGAAATCATTTTATTTGTAATGTAACTGCATTGTATTAGAGACCGTCTGTGGTTTCCACTGCACTCCTGCATATCTCACAACGCAAAGCCTCCAAAATCAAGGCCCAGAAAGAACTGAGAGTTTTTATTCCCACCTAAGGCCCACCTCCCAAGTTTGACTTCATCTCAGGTTCCATACTGTTAAGAATAAACACTGCAGATTGCCATGTTTTCAAAGGAAAGACAAACTCTCTCACTGCAGCATAGCTTTCCCTTTTGGCCTCAAAAAGACAATCATAAAGCATAAATTTAGTGTATATGTAAAGGATGTTTCCATGTAATATAGAAAAGAGGGTTACTTCATTATAACCTACTTAGCATCACTTACTATTACAACATTTTCTTTTCTTTTTTATTTTATTCTGTAATTTGAGCTGACAGGTTTAGGAGAAAACCTGCAATGATGTCTATATCATAATGATGTCTACCTCTCTTTCCTGCATCCTGGGTAATACCTCAAATCCAGTTTGTTTGTTTTTTTTAACCTAAATCAGTTTCCTTCCATATACCTACACAAAGTTCATCTTTCTGATTCTTATGAATTTGCATGGACTCATGAGATATTGCAAGTTTTTGGTAACAACTTCATTTTATACAACACAAATGCATCTGTTGTAATTCTATGGTTCAGTGATATTTTGAAATTTATGGATTTGTGTAACTATCACCAGAATCCATATTCCTTGTGTCCGTTTGCGGTCAATTCTCACTCCCACTGTCAGCTCTAGGCAAACACTGATATGCTTTATATCGCTATGGAAATTCCTTTTCTAGAAATTTTATGTAAATGGGATCATAAAGTGTATGGTCTTTGTGTCTGGCTCTTTCACATAGCGTAATATTTCAGTGATTCATTCCCATTGTTCATTGTATGGGTTGTCAAGCTCTGTTTTAATAGCTGACTAGTATCCTATGCATATACCACGTTTTATTTATCCATTCTGTAGTCAGTTTTCTTGCTATTGAAAATGATATTGCTAGGAACATTCAGTTACAAGCCTTTGTATGCATCTGTTTTCATTTCTCTTGTATATATATGTAGGAGTAGAATGACTCAATTTTATGCTAAGTACATGTTTAACTTTTTAAGAAACTGCCCAACTGTTTTGCAAAATGGCTATTTGTTATTGCTGTTGTTGTTGTTTAGTTGCTAAGTCGTGTCCAACTCTTTGCGATCTCCTGGAACTAGCCTACCAGGCTCCTCTGTCCATGGGATTTCCCAGGCAAGAAAACTGGAATGGGTTGCCATTTCCTTCTCCAGGGGATCTTCCCAATCCCAGGGATTGGACTCACATCTCCTGCATTGGCAGATGGATTCTTTTCCACTGAGCCAGCAGGGATGCCCCCCAAAGTGGCTATACCTATGTAAAAACACCCCCACCAGCAAGGTGTGAGAGTTCCATTTTCTCAACATCGTCACCAACACATTTTTTTCAGTGTTTATGATTATAACCACTGTAGTGGGCTCATAGTATTACTGGATTGTGTTTTTAATTTGCATTTTCTTAATGATTAATGAAGTGGAGTATCTTTCATGTGCTGATTAGCTTTTTATATATCTTCCTTGGTGAAAGTATCTGTTCAAATTTTTGCCCATGTTTCACTGGATTAAATTTTTACTGAGTTGTCTATATATTCTGGTTACAAGTCTGTTATTAGATACATAAATGTAAATATTTTTCCCAGTGTATAACTTTTTATTTTTTAATGCTGTCATTTGACGAACGGATTTTTTTTTAATTTTGATAAGATCCTATTTATCATTTTTTTCTTCTATGTAGGGCTTTGGGAATCATAGATTCTAAGAAATATTTTCCTCACGAAAAATTAGAACTATTTTTCTCTAATATTTTGACTTAATTTTTGTGTATCTTGAGGTAAGAGTCTAAGTTCATATTTTGTGTTATTTCATTTTGTGTTTTGGCATTGTTCCAGCTCTAATTTTTGTCCCAGCTGGGGCCAACTGTCTCAGCACCATTTGTTGGAAACATTATCCCTTCCCTATTAAAATGACTTGGCACTCCTTGTCAAAAATCAATTGACCACATATGTAAGGAGTTTTCCAGAACTTTCTATTGTGTGTCTATCTGCTCTGTGTGTCTGTCCTTATGCCAGTACCACATTACTGTGATTACTGACATTTTAGGATCAGTTTTGAAACTAGATATTCTTAAGTTCTCTAGCATTATTCTTTCAAAAAATTGTTCCGATTTTTCTAGATGCTTTGCAATTTCATATAAGTTTTATTATTAGCTTGTCAAATTCTAAAAAAAAAAAAATACTGCTGGAGTTTTAATAAGGATTGTATTAAATCTAAGCCTCGGGCTTCCCTGGTAGCTCCAACAGTAAAGAATCTGCCTGCAATACAAGAGACCCAAGGTTCAATCCCTGGATTGGGAAGATCCCCTGGAGAACAGAATGGCTACCTACTCCAGTATTCTTGCCTGGAGAATTCCATGAAGAGAGGAGACTGATAAGCTACAGTCTAAGGTGTCACAGATTTGGACATGACAGAGCAACTAACACCGTGATTTCTATGAAGAAGAGGCATCTTTACAATATTAAGTCTTCCACCCCATGAATCCTAACTATGTCATCACTTATTCAGATTTTCCTTGATTTCTCTTAGCAGTGTTTCATAATTTTCAACATATAGGTCTTACACCACTTCCTAAATTTATTCCTAAGTATTTTTTTTGATAGAAATATTTCCTTAATTTCTTAATATCATTTTCATGTTTTTATTACCACTACATAGAAATACAGTTGACTTCTGTGTAGTAATCTTGTACCCATCGATCATGCTTATTAGTCTTGTAGACTCCTTAGGGCTTTTTACATATAGGAGAATATCACTTGAAAGCAAAGATAGTTTTGATTCTTACTAATCTATATGCCTTTTATTTCTTTTTCTTGCCTTATTGCTCCAGCTAAAATTTCTCATGCCGTGTTGAACACAAGTATGAGTGGGGACTTCCCTGGTGGTCCAGTTCTTAAGACTCCATGCTTCCACTGCAGGGGGTGCAGGTTTGGTCCCTGGTTGGGGAACTAAGATTCCACATGCCATGAGGCATGGTCAAAATAAATAAATAAATGAATAAATATGAGTGAACTTTTAAACCTCAAAGGATAAGCATTCTGTCTTTCATTTAAGGATGTTGCTAGCTATAGGTTTTACACAGATATTTTTATTAGATGCCCTTGATCAGTTAGAGGAAATCCCTATCTAGGTTACTGAGAGTTCTTTATTTCTTCCATTCTCTCTCTTTCTTTCTCTCTCCTTTCTTTCTATGGACATTTAATTTTGTCAAATATGTTCCTGTTTTTCTTATTATCGTTATGTGGTGGCTGTTCTTTATTCTATTAATATAGTGTATTGCATTAACTAATTTTCAGATGGTAAATCAACCTTAGCTTCCTAGGATAAATATCCCTTGGTTATGGTGTATAATCTTTTCTGTATGCTGTTGAATTGGTTTGCTAACACTTTGTTAATTATTTTACATCTATATTTGTAAAACACACTGTCTTTCAGTAATATTTTCAAATGGCATTTTTCCTGGCTTTGCTATCAGGGTAATACTCCCTCAATGAATATCTCAAGAATTGTTCCTTCTTTATTTTCTGAAAGGCTCTGTATAAGACTGGTGTTATTTCTTCTTTAAATATTTTATAGAATTCACTTAAGCTGTCTAAGCCTATGTTTTTCTTTGTGGGAAGATATTTATTACCAATTCAATATCACTATTTCTAATAAGGCTACTCTGTTATCCTGTTTCCTCTTGGGTCAAGTTTTATTATATTTTACATTTTAGGATTTCTTCCATTTTATCTAAGTTTATTTTTCGTATGAAGCTGAACATTCTGTTATTCCTTTATACCTGTGTCAATTCCTGTAGAGTCACTTATTATGGTCCTGCCCTTTTCGTTCTGAGTTGGTCATTTGCGTCTTCTCTATTTTTCCTTAGACTTCTCAGTTTCCTCAGTCTTTTAAAATAACTAATTTTTGGCTTCACTGACTTTTTTATATTATTATTCTGTTTTCTATTTAATTGGTTTGTGTTCTGATATTTAATTTTTCCTTCCTTCTGTTTGCTTTGTTTTAATTTGCACTTCTGTTTTCTAGTTTCTTAATATAGAAGCTTATTGATTGGAACTCTTTCCCCTTTTCTAGTATGCTATTCAAAGTTATAAATTTCCCTCTAAGCACTGGTTTATCTGCATCTCATAAGCTTTGATATGTTATCTTTTTTTGTTTAATGCAATTCAAATTATTTTCCAATTTCTCCTGTGAGTTCTTCTTTGACCTCTGAATTGTTTAGAAGCAAAGCTATTTGATTTCCATATGGGGATTGCCTGAATTTCTTCCTGCATTTTTTTGTCTTAATTCTGCTGTAGTCTGAGAATATACAAAATTAACTCTTTTAAGATATTGAGACTTATCTTGTTGCCTAACATACAGCCTATACTGGAGAATATTCCATATGTGCTTGAAAAGAACATGTTGCTTAACTGAGTGTTTTATAAATTTAAAGAATGTCAAATTGGCTGATATATTTCTTCAGGTCTTCTATATCCTTATTGATTTTCTGCCTAGTTGTTCTATTAATTATTGAGTGGGGCACTGAAATCTTCAACTCTAATTGTTGAATTGTCTGTTTCTTTTTCAGTATTGTCAGTTTTGCTTCATGTATTTTGAGGTCCTGTTTTAAGATGTGCAATTTTTAAAAGTTCTTCCTGATGTAGTAATTGTTTTTCATAATGACATGTCACTCTTTTTCTCTAGTAATATTTCTTGTCTAAAAGTCTATTTTGCCTCTCATGAATCTAGGCACTCTATTTTATGACTATTGACATGGACTCTTTTTTCAAACTCTGTATGTTTACATCTAAACTGTATTCTTTATATACCACATATACTCAGAGAAGGCAATGGCACCCCACTCCAGTACTCTTGCCTGGTAAATCCCATGGACGGAGGAGCCTGGTAGACGGCAGTCCATGGGGTTGCTAAGAGTCAGACACGACTGAGCGACTTCACTTTCACTTTTCACTTGCATGCACTGGAGAAGGAAATGGCAACCCACTCCAGTATTCTTGCCTGGAGGATCCCAGGGACAGGGGAGCCTGGTGGGCTGCCGTCTGTGGGGTTGCAGAGAGTTGGACACGACTAAAGCGACTTAGCAGCAGCAGCAGCAGCATACTTAAATCTTGTATTTTCCTCTCAGTTAGACAATCTTTGTCCTTTAATTGGAGTGTATATTAATTTCCCAGGGCTGCCATAACAAAATACCACAAACTCAGTGGCTTAATCTAACAGAAACTTGTCTTCTAGCCTCTGTCTTCACATGGCATTCTTTCCAGTGTGTCTGTGTCTCCAATTTTCCCTCTTTTTTCTGGGGAAACCAGTCATTAGATTAGGACCCATGCTAATCTAGTATGACCTCATATTATTTTTATTACATCTGCAAAATCCCTACCTCCAAGTAAGATCACATTCTGAAGTCTAGGTACACACGAATTTGGGTGGACACTTTCTAAGTTTTTAAAAGGTGTTCAATCCATTAATATTTAATGTAATTACTGATG
The DNA here is from genome assembly GCF_023091745.1 of Budorcas taxicolor. Lineage (NCBI taxonomy): Eukaryota > Metazoa > Chordata > Mammalia > Artiodactyla > Bovidae > Budorcas > Budorcas taxicolor. Next base: position 28,363,127 of record NC_068914.1, read on the forward strand.
TGGTTGAATTTATATCTGCCATTTTGCATTCATTTTTCTCTACGTCTCATTTCCTTTTTGTTCTTATGTTATTTACTGCTTTAAAAATATATTTAATGAACAATTTTAGTTCCTCTATTGATTTTTCTATTGATGTAAGTAGGGAAGACAATATATATATTTAAATCTTCACATTCTAATAGTTCCATTTCCTCCCCTTCTTTTTTACTATTATTGTTATATATGAGTGACATCTTTATATGTTATGAACCAAACAGTACAGTTTTATCATTACCGTTATATAGATTAATTTTTAAGAAATTAAGATATGATTATATATGTTCACTTATATTTACCCACATATTTGAAGATGTTCTTCATTCCGTCTTGTGGAGTTGAGTTACTTTCAGTGTCATTTTTCTTCCAACCTGAAAGACTTCCTTTATTGTCACGTCTGAGGCAAATCTGTTAGCAACAAATTTTTCTCATCTTTGGCAGAAATGTATGTATTTGTTCTTCATGTTTGACAAACAGTTTCATTGTATACAGAATTCTTGGTCAATAGTTTTTACTTTAGCATTTTATATGTATCATTCCACTTTCTGCTGACCTTCATTATTTCTATTTTCTAATGAGATGTTAGCCATTGTTTTGTTGTTACCCAGCACAAATGATCTTTTATTTATTTAATTATTTTGCTGTTTTCAAGAGTTACTTTTTCTCTTTGACTTTTGAAAGTTTCACTGAGATGTGTCTAGGTTTGGATATCTTTGTCTTTATTCTTACTATGACTCTGTTGATCTCAGTTCAGTTCAGTTCAGTTCAGTTCAGTCGCTCAGTCGTGTCCATCTCTTTGCAACCCCGTGAACTGCAGCACGCCAGGCCTCCCCTGTCCATCACCAACTCCCAGAGTTTACCCAAACTCAAGTCCATTGATTCGGTGATTGCCATCCAACCATCTCATCCTCTATCGTCCCCTCCTCCTCCTGCCCTCAATCTTTTCCAGCATCAGGGTCTTTTGAAATGAATCAGCTCTTCGCAACAAGTGGCCAAAGTATTGGAGTTTCAGCTTCAACATCAGTCCTTCCAGTGAACACCCAGGTCTGATCTCCTTTAGGAGAGACTGGTTGGATCTCCTTGCTGTACAAGGGACTGTCAAGAGTCTTCTCCTATACTACAGTTCAAAAGCATCAATTCTTCTGCGCTCAACTTTCTTTATAGTCCAACTCTCACATCCATACATGATTACTGGAAAAACCATAGCCTTGACAAGACAGACCTTAGTAATGTCTCTGCTTTTTAATATGCTGTCTAGGTTGGTCATGACTTTCCTTCCAAGGAGTAAGCGTCTTTTAATTTCATAGCTGAAGTCACCATCTGCAGCGATTTTGGAGCCCCCCAAAAATAAAGTCAGCCACTGTTTCCACTGTTTCCCCATCTATTTGCCATGAAGTGATGGCACTGGATGCCATGATCTTACTTTTCTGAATGTTGAGCTTTAAGCCAACTTTTTCACTCTCCTCTTTCACTTTCATCAAGAGGCTCTTTAGTTCCTCTTCACTTTCTGCCATAGGGTGGTATCATCTGCATATCTGCAGTTATTGATATTTCTCCCAGCCATCTTGATTACAGCTTGTGCTTCCTCCAGCCCAGCGTCTCTCATGATGTACTCTGCATAGAAGTTAAATAAGCAGGGTGACAATATACAGCCTTGAGGCACTCCCTTTCCTATTTGGAACCAGTCTGTTGTTCCATGTCCAGTTCTAACTGTTGCTTCCTGAGCTGCATATAGGTTTCTCAAGAATCAGGTCAGGTGGTCTGGTATTCCCATCTGTTTCAGAATTTTCCAGTTTATTCTGATCTGTTGATCTAGGATATGTAAATTAATATTTTTCTTCATACAGAGGACTTTTCAGCCATAATTTCTTCACGTTTTCTCCTCCATTGTCTCTTCTTTCTGAGTCTTCTCTTTTTGACTTTCTTTTTATTTATTTATTATTATTATTATTTTTACTTTACAATATTGTATTGGTTTTGCCACACATCAACATGAATCCGGACTTCTATCACAAATAGATACACTTAATTGCATTCTGTAGGTCTCTCAGACTCTTGTTTTTCTCCTGTTTTACTCTCTAGTCTTTAGACTGGTTAGTTTTCACTGATTTATCTTTCAGGTCACTGATTTGTCTACCATCTCCAATATATATATGTAGAGTCAAATTGCAGAATTCACCTGTGAAATTTTCATTTCAGTTCCCATATCTTCAACTCCAGAATTTCTATTTAAGTCTCTTTTTAGTTTATATTCCATAGTTCACTTATTTAGTTGTTGAATCATTGTCATCATACTTTTCTTTGGTTTATGGAACAGAGTTTTCTTTCATTGTTTGAGGATATGTGTTATGTTGCTCTGATGTCTTTATCTGCTAAACCCAACAATTGGACCCCATTAGAGTTAGTTTCTAGTGATTGATTGATTGATTGTTGTTGTTTTTTCCTGAGCTGAATCACACATTCCTGTTTCTCTGCATGTCTCATACTCTTTTGGCTAAAAACTAGACATTTTATATTGTGTTGCAATATATTATCCTCAGGCTTCCCCATATGCCTCAGGCATCTTCTTGTTTTTGTTGTCTCAATAAACTGCCTGAATTTATTCTGAGGATTCTATCTTCCCTTGGATTCCAGTCACTGATGTCTCTGCTTGATCTTGTTTTGTTTCTTTTTATTTCTTATTTTTGTCTTTAGTGTGGCTATTAGAGTCACACCTATAACTGCACAGCTTATGATCAGTCAAATGATTTGAGCAGCGATTATGATCAAATGCCTTTAGCCTTTTTGATTTCCACCTTTCATGAACAAATGGATCTTTTTATGAACTGGAAAGCACATCAAAGTTTTCATATTTATCCAGTTTCAAATCTTTACTGACCCTTCTTGGATCATCTCTGCATATGTCTGGCATACATGGAGATGTTACCTAGCCTTTCTCTGGCTCTCTTGTTCTCGGAGTTTCTCCATTAAATTTCAAGTTAGTCAACCACTCACCCCGACTGGGATTGAAACCTCAAAGTAGCAAAGTTTTTGACTTCTCCATTCATTTCCAACCAAATTTGTTACCTTCACTGACCACACCTTTAACCATGGGATTCCACACTCTACTCCAAATCAAGTCAGTATACTCTGATTACAAGGAGCTTCTGGTTTTCATTGTCAAGCTCTCCCTGTTGTAAAAACCACTACTCCGATTGACCAAGACAATTTTAACATTTCCCTCATCTTGACTAAACTTTAAAAAGGTTTATTCCTGCATATAGGCCTCTGATTTTCCTTTCCTTAAAGCATTTATTTAAAAAAAACACTTGGGGTTGTAAATTCTTCCTCTGTCCCTTTGAGATGCAAGTCTTTTCTCACCCTCTTTCCAGTTTTATAATATGACCCAGGAATATCTTTTTTAAGGATGTAAGAGCCAGCCCTTTGAAATTTGATCATCAAGAGAGATAGCACTTCTGTCTCCTAGACTCTTTGGGATGATAGGAACATAACTTAGATCAGTGCCAATAAGCAAATACAGATAGCCTAATCACATTGACCAACTTCCCTCTTTAATGTCCTCTAGTACTTTTCCACTGGTTTACCCCCCTGTTTAAAAACGCTTCAGCCTTTTGTTTCAATGGGGGTGAATTCAGTCTCTCTCCCTTACTGCAATGACCTTCAATGAAGTCTTCATTTATGTAACTGTCTGATGCAATTTTTCCTTTGCATACAAAGCTGGAGGGATAAAGGAATATCCCATGGGCAAGAATGCCTTAGATAGTCACTCTTCTTAACTAAAGTTCTACCAGGTTTTCATGAATAACTTACTCAATTTACTATTTGCCTTTGGTTTATTTCCAGAGATATGAAGTGGTTGTTCTCGATAATTTTTCCATTGTTATGTATGTTTGCTGGGGATAGGGTTTGCTGACCATTTCATTCTGCTAAAGCCACCCTCCAACATTTTAACAAGTCTAAATTTCCATATAGTTGCCAGCAACAGTTAAGTGGTTATTTACACCTTTGGAGATCACTCTGTGCAGTCTTTTTTTGAACATAGATCATCTGTTGAAAAGAAAAAACACATTTGGTAAAATGTTCCTGTAGCCTTATTGCAACTTCACTGTAAATATTTGACCAAACAAAGGAGAGTTTTTCTATGTTCACACTGTGTGTTCTTTTAATTTAGCTCTTTTTGCTTGGTGAAACATTTCTTCCAGGTTAGATTAATACTTCATTTCCTTTCGTTCCTTCTCTCTCTCTCCCCTTAATTTGTCCCCTCCTCTGAAGAGCTTGTCAGATGCTTTTTAAAAAGCTAGAGCAAGTCTATCCACTGATTATCTGTTATTTATGGACGAATTTACACTTCCAAAAAGACATAGTTAAGCAAATTAGCAATGCATGAAAACACACCCTTACACGTGCATAAAAAATGAACTCAAAATGCCATAAAGACACAATTAGACAAGACACAATAAAACTAGAAGAGAACATAGGCAAAATGCTCTGCAACATAAATCATACCAATGTTTTCTTAGGTCAGTCTCCCAAGGCAATAGAAATAAAGACAAAAATAAACAAATGGGAGCTAATCAAGGGTACAAGCTTTTTTATAGCAAAGGAAGCCATAAACAAAATGAAATAACCTATGGAATGGGAGAAAATATCTGCAAACAATGTGACCAATCAGGTTTAATTTCCAAAGTATACAAACGGCTCACACAACTCAACAACACAAAATAAATAAATAAATAAATGAGCAGAAGAACCTAAACAAACATTTCTCCAAAGAAGACATACAGCTGGCCAATAGGTACATGAAAAGATGCTCAGCATCACTAATTATTGGAGAATGCAAATCAAAACTACAATGAAGTATCATCTCTCAGTGGTCAGAATAGCCATCATTACAAAGTCTAAAATAACAAATGCTGGAGAGGACATGGAGAAAAGGGAACCTTCCTACACTGTGCTGGGAATGTAAATTGGTGCAGCCACTCTGGAAAACAGTATGGAGGAGCCTCAGAAAATTAAAAATAGGCTTGCCCTATGATCCAGCAACCTGGAGGAAGGCATGGCAACCCATCCCAGTATTCCTGCCTGGAGAATCTCCATGGACAGAGGAGCATTGTGGGCTACAGTCCATGGGATCACAAAGAATCAGACAGGACTGAGTGACTAAGCACAGCACAGCACAGAATGATCCAGCAATCTCACTCCTGGGCATATATCCAGACAGAATTATAATTCAAAAAGATACAATGCACTCCTACATTCATAGCAGCATTATTTACAATAGCCAAGACAGGGAAATGATCTAAATATCTATTGTATACAATGGACATTACTCAGTCATTAAAGATGAATGAAATAATGCCATTTTCAGCAACATGGATGCAACTAGAGATTATCATACTAAATGAAGTAAGTCAGAAAAAGACGTATCATATGACACCACTTATGTGGAATCTAAAGTATGACACAGATGAACCTACCTACAAAGCAGAGACAGACTCACGAACATAGAGAACAAACATCGTTGCCAAGAAGTGGGGTGGAGAAGTGATGGAAGTTGGAGTTGGGGTCAGTAGATGCAAACTCTTACATATAGAATGGAGAGACAACTGGTCCTACGGTATAGCATGGGGAACTATATTCAACGTCCTGGGATAAACCATATGGAAAGGAATAAAAAAAAAGAACATATATATATGTATAAGTGAGTCATTTTGCTGTCCAGCAGAAATTAACGCAACATTGTAAATCAATAAACTTAAAAACTAAAAACAACTAGCAGTGCATGACTTTATCTTTAGTTTTTCACTCAATAGTTTTGGTGTACTGATCTACCAAATGTCAGTCTTTTATCCTCCTAAGTTTTCCAAGTAGAGAAGTGATACTCACATCTATAATTATACTTCAAAAGATCTTTTGTCTCTCTATGAATAGAGTCCATTGTCTGCTTACATGCTTGTCAGCTGACATTTATGAAGATAGATTACACATGAGAAAATGGGGCAAGACAAGTGGGGGAGACAATTACACAATAGAGATAATGTTGGATAAATTCATTCCAAAATTCCTTCATAAGTTTGGAGTGTTTGCCATTTAAGCTTAGTGATTTAATTATATTCCAGCATTTAACCTTCCTGAGTAAATTTTACTGCCTGAATTCATAATGCAAATTTGCTCCAAAGATTTTCTGTCATCTTTTCAAAATTTATGTTTGATAACTTTACTAATACATTTGTCAATACCCACATTCTCCCATACTGCATGTGCTCAGAGAACACTTGCAAAAAATATATATTCAGTATCATAGAGTTAGAATCTTATTTAGGGTCAAGGTCAGTTTATCATTTATCCCTATTTTGTATAATAATGAAGTTAAAGCACAAAGTGTTTAAGAAGTATGTTCCCATAATAAAAATACTATTACTACTACTAATAGTAGTGGTTGGTAATATTTATCTCTTGCTGTGTTCCAAGCACTGCTTTAAGGGTTTTAGTTGTGATAAGTTATTTAGTCTTTACAATAACACCATTAAGTAGAGACCATCAGTATCAGGATTTTGTAAGTTTAACAGTGGCAGTCAAGAGAAGTTGTGACAGTCTCAAGGTTACCTAGTAATATATATATATAGCTTGTAGCACTCAACTATGCTTAGCCTGTATCATGTGCTGTTCTGAGAGCTGATTTTATATGTTTAACATATTTAAACAACATGTAATACAACTATCAAATAAAATCCAGTAGCTATTATTACTGTCATTGAAAGTGCATGAACGAAAGCAGGAGAAGATCCCTTGGAGAAGAAAATGGCAACCTACTCCAGTATTCTGGCCTGGAGAATCCCAAGGACAGAGGACCCTGGCAGGTTACAGTCCATGGGGTCACAAATAGTCAGACATGACTTGACTTAGCAACTAAACCACCAAACTAAAGCACATAGGTATTATATTATTTGTTCATATTCAGGTAGCTGGTAAATGATTAGTCTGGAATTGGAGGCCCATGCCCTGTCTTTCTGGTGAGGGTTAGAGCTGATGTTTGAATTCTGGCAACCCAGCACCAGAGTTCATGCCTTACCATTTCTTTCTACTGCCTTGCAGACAAAATTGCACATGAGGTTTTTGGTAGAATTATTGAAGTCTGAGATGAGAAGAAACTTCAAAAGTGACCATCTATGGAGAAATCTATTTTACATCTCTTGCAAAATCCTCTCCAAAATGTTCTCAATAAGTTTTTGTCCAGACTTTCTTTGAACATTTTCACTAATAGAGAATATACTAACCCCAGGGGCAACTCATTCTATTTTGAGTTAATATTATAAGAAAGTACTTTCCTCTATTGTGATGAAATTTGGATTCTTATAGGTGCAGCTAAAATCCTTTGAACCTGAGTTGGTTCTCTGAAGTCACAAGAAATAAGTTTAATTCATTTTCAGATGATAACGCTTTCAGTTTTTAAGGAATCGTCTGGTTTTTAGTTTCATGAACTCTGCCACGTCTAACATAGCTCTGAGGTCTCTCACCATCCAAGAGTCTCTCTTTTGGACCAAAGACGTTTTAAACGTTCCTCCTAAAACATGAAGGCAGCACATAATATTTCAGATATACTCTGAACACTGTAGAACAGAGCAGGGCTAAAACTTTCCATTTTCTTCATGGAAATACTATCACATAAAGGTTAAAAGGGTGGATGCTAAAATCACTGGCCAAATAGGGATCATAAGTGTACCCATTTGTTGAGCCGGTATGAGGATTAAGTGTGACTGCAGAGCTAAATACGTAGAAAACTCCCTGGCACATAGTATGAGCTCAGAAACTGCAGGTAAGATTATTTAAAAATCCAGGCACTTATTGAAGGTCTGCTAAATGTAGACATTGAAACTGCAAAGGGAAAATTATAGATCACATTCCCCAGGCATTTGGATTTAAAATTCTTGACTTATACTTCTTGGAAAGTGATCTATGATTGCATTTGATTTTGGAAAATCAAAAATTATATCACACTGTGGACTCATAACTAGATAATAGGAAGGGAAAATCCTTGAGCGTTTCGAATGGCTGCTATGAAGTGCCACCTCTTCTATCCTATTAAAGGTCATTCAGCTACACCCTGTGAAGATCTCTGGGGATCCTGGTTGTGTCTTCTGGGGTATTGGTTTCTGATCCAACCTCCAGTGTCATATGTGCATAGGAGAAGCCTTCCATCAGCATCAGCAACCAACTCAGGGATGAAATGTGAAGTGCAACAGAATCAAAAGCAGGGCCGCAGCCACCCGGTAGAGAGCTTCCTTTGGGGAGTCATTTACGCAGTTAGGAATCCGCCTAACTGTACTCACACCCAGAACATTTCTTCATCTTGCTAATAAGAACACCACGGGAGGCTTTTTCATGAGCCTTGTTTAAATCCAAATGTCTATTATTAATTTATATATCATTACCTGCTTAGTAATCCTAACTCTATTTTTAAAGAAAAGGAAAGAGAGAGAGAGAAAATAATCTTAGATGAGTGCTTTTGTTCTCAGAAAACCTATGATGATTCCTAGTAATTACTGTTCTCTTCAATACAGGCTCTCAGAAATCTTTCAAGTAACCAGTTTTATAATCTAACTGGGGATTAATAGTAAATGTACTTTTATAGTTCAAGATATACTTTTGCTTCGTTTTGAAAGTTAAGACCTCATTTTTTGTCAACCTTGTCTGCACCATCATCTGCCAGGACAGATAATGATGGCTTAGAAATCTCATTTACAAATTCTCTCAGAGTTTTGAGATCTAATTTTTCAGGACTTCAATACTCGGAACATTTAAAAACATCCCTTACAATCACCTCATTGAATTTGGTTTCAATTACTCTTCCCTGATGTTTTTCTATCCCTCTCCATTCTGGAAATCCCTCTTGACAGAGAAGTTGGCAACAAAATCTGTTATTACACCACTAACCTCAAATTGATAACTTCCTTTGGGTTTTTGCTGTAAAAGAGTGACTTTGATTCTTCTTTCATATCCTTTATATTTTTGTAACCTCTATTCTTTCTGACTTTAGTCTTTGAGACCATTCTCCTCGGTCTATGACATCTGTACATTTTCCAGGTATGGATCCTTTTGTACATGCAACAATTCCTTCCATAAATATTTGCTAAGTGACTGTTATTTCCCAGGCACTCTTTTAGGCACTGGGAATCCAGCGGTGAATGAAACAATCATATTCCTTGATTCACAACTGAAACACGTTCAATTGTGAATGAAATAATTTACCTCCTAGTGTCCACTGTAAACCTTTGATTATTGGATTTATCCTCCCACTTTTTTCTCCAGCTGAGGATGGAGTTTCTTTTACATGCTAAGCTCTTAATTGTTGAGCTTTATCCAACCCTTTGGAGAGGGATTTTTAAGTCAGAGTCTTGGGAACCTGGGACAGTTTTCACTTTCTGTCCTTCAAATTTCTTGAAATAACCCCTCTGAATTTTCAGGTTAATATCTAACTTTTGTCCTATAATGCTTCTGTGATTCTGTAAAACGAAATTCTGCAATATGGGACCGAGAGGTTTTGCCATGATTCACATAGATGTTGCCACATGTGGAAGTTGGGTTTGAAGTTTCATATTTTTAAAAACTTCTTTTTCATTATTTCATTTTAATCATGCATGGATTTTTCACAAATATATATTGGTGATCACCAAGATAATATCTTATAATATTAGATATTATACCCTAGTAAATGAGAGCTGTCAAAATATCTTGGTGCCAAGATATTTTGACAGCTCTCATTTATTAGAGTATAGTCAAAAAGGAGAGAAAAGAGGAAATATTTTTCTGCATGTGATCATGTTTTTCATCACTAATTTAAAATATTGTCTACATCCCAGGAACAGCCCTGCCTTGGTCTATTCCATCCTTGTTATATGGACCTGGAGCATGCTACAGTTTCCACTTGACCTGGCAGGTAAGTATCTGATGTTTGTTCAGAGAAACCGAAAATAACAGCTCTTGATTATGAAACTGTAATGAAGCTAAGGAATCATTTGAGAGGACTATCATTTTCTTATCACTTTGATAGCTCAGTGTTAGTTCCAGCTCAGTTTAGAAGAAAAGCGGGTTGAAGCTGGGGAGAGCCACAAGAAGGTTCCCTTCGGGTACCTGGTGAACCTGAGGTCGTTGAGAGGATAAGAGCACAGCCTTATGTCCATTTCACACAGTGGTTCCATCACTTCTGAAAATTAGTTAGGAGCCTCAGTTTTTCATCCATGAAATAAGGTTGATAATTGTTGTAGTAAGGGTTGAGTGTTCTTTTGGTGACAAAAATAAGATGTAGTTTGCAACAACTGTGCTTATTAGCATAGTTACTGGCATATAAATGCTATCTCTTGATATTTTTAAGGGGTCATTTTCATTCTTTTGTCAGACCTTTGTATTAGAAAGTCGAAAGGAATAAGAGCAGTTTCAGGGCCACATGGAAAACTAGATTTTTTTCCTCAGTAGTGGGTCTTATACTCCCCTGGGCTTATTTTAATAAAGACATACACCCCCTAAGCCTTTGCCAGAAGTAAACTGTTCCTCAGGCATTTCATACTGATGATCCAGTGCTACGTTATCCAGTACAGTACCCACTAGCCACATGTGGCAATTTAAAGTTATTAAAATTAAATCAAATTAAAAGTTCAGTTCCTCAGTCACACTAGCCTGCTCAGTGGTCATACATGGCTGTGTTGTTAACACAGATATAGAATGTAATTTTTTTTTTATTAATACCGATGGTTTTATTGTACTGCATTGACCTGGAGTGAGCCTATAAATTCTAGGAGCCCTAGAATTTTGATGTAGCAATTCTCCTGGATGCCATTTCACTCTGAATAAGTTCTTGGATTGAATAGTTATATTTTCCTCAAGTCTGATTCCTCTCTTATGGAACCCTACCTGATGACCTCAGGGGTAGAATGAATTTTTGTACAAAGATATTTAATTTTTCTGCATCCTTTTTGGTCCACTTTGATAAGCACAGAGGTTTCAGAGGCCATTTTAGACCTTATCATCCACTTTTGCAAAACAAAACTGTCAATAGAATAGATGGAAAGCATGGCTGTGGCTTTTTGGAAATGCTCAGAACCTAATTATGAGTTAATAATTGCAAACAAATGTATACAAATAAGTACACACACACACACACACACACACGTGCTCTATACCCATTGATCAGCTGGTGTCCTCTGCCAGCATATTAGGCACCATCAGTTTAGATGTTGAATGATACCCTCAGGAAATCCTCTGGGAGACATTTCCTGACCCTAACATCTTAGGAAAGACTATTATTGATCTTATCTTGGTTTTTCTTTTGTCATTCCCTCTGCTCGTCCTCACCCTCCCATATCTTGTGGTTTATAGCCTCACTTAGAAAATTTTTATTTAAGAAAGAAATTTTGTAAACTTTCATGGGCGATAATGTTATGCAGCTGTTTGAAAAACAAAGACCAAATGTTACTTCTGACTAAATCACTATTGTATTTTCCAACAAACAGTACATTATGTGCACCCATATCAAAGCGGCTTCATAGTATTTGCAGGCTCCAATAGACGAAGGCATTCTTTGTTTGAAAACTCCACGTGGAAGGCTGTGTTATTATAAAAGGATTATTTTCTGCCCTTGACCCTGAATTAAATTTACATTTTAAAAATTAAAACAAATAAGGTTCCATTGTTGATTGGACCTCCTTTTGTTCAACTGGAAAATCAGTAATTATATCCAGTCTTTCTTGTAAACTGTGAAACAAAACCATAAGGAATTAGACAAAATACAATAACAACGGCAGTTATTTGGGCTTTTTTCCCACTACCATTAGAGAAATATGTTTAACATGACTTAAGTTTGAATTTGAAGAAGCACTTGAATTTTCACAACACAATTTACATAGAGGCCTGAGTGAGTCAGCCAGTAAATAGGTAGGTACCAAAGAAAGGATGCAGAAGGATCTTGGCCATGTATACTCCGGTTCATCTTCCAAATTTAGCAGCCAGGTAAGTCATACATTATCTTAAGGGAAAGATGGACAGGGAGAAAGGAGAGTTGCCAGGGTGTTGCTGCTGCTGCTGCTAAGTTGCTTCAGTCGTGTCCAGCTCTGTGCAACCCCATAGACGGCAGCCCACCAGGCTCCCCCATCCCTGGGATTCTCCAGGCAAGAACACTGGAGTGGGTTGCCATTTCCTTCTCCAATGCATGAAAGTGAAAAGTGAAAGTGAAGTCTCTCAGTCGTGTCCGACTCCTAGCGACCCCATGGACTGCAGCCTACCAGGCTCCTCCCATCCATGGGATTTTCCAGGCAAGAGTACTGGAGTGGGTTGCCATTGCCTTCTCCACAGGGTGTTAGTCTAATGGAAACAAAAAGAATCAGGGAATAGGGGGCCCTCTCCTCAAAGGTATCATTGTTCTGCAGTTTTCAAAGGAGGAAACTGCAGGCCCAGGCAGCCTAAGTAACATGGCCAGCATCTTGCTGTTAGAAAGTAAGGAAGCCAGAAGCAGCAGCCAGACTCCCTGACTTGAGGCCCAGAGTACCCTGCCGCCCTGATGCCTCCCTATGCTGCAGACTTCAAAGACAGACAGGGCGGTTTCTTCTGTTCTTTATCTAGCTAGTTAATGGTGCTCTCCCCAGTGTGAGGACTTGAAGGTGAGCTGGATTTTTTTTTTTACATGGATAGAAAGTAGAGGCTGGTTTTCTTTCATGTGTTTGATTGGACTTGAAACAGATGATGCATTTTGAATATAAAATGATGAAGGCTGTCCAATGGCAGGGTAGTTTCAGCTGTTTCTATGCCCCTGCCCCGCAGAATGAAATTACAGGCTCACTCCCAATCGTGAACTAGCGTAGCCCCAATGTTTGATGGCTTTTACCCACTCCATTCTTTTATGCATTTCAGAGACCTGCGTTAATTGGCCTGTCTTGTGTTTTCAGTACAGAATGTCGTGTGCCCTGTGTCCATGACAACCAGGGGGTTCTCCAGCCGGTTCTTCTGCCAATACAGTGCCGACCTATGGAACATTGGAATCAGTATCTTCATACAAGATGGTCCCTTCCTTGTTGTGCGGCTCATACTCATGACCTATTTCGAAGTGATCAACCAGATGCTAGTGTTCTTTGCTGCCAAGAATTTCCTGGTGGTGGTGTTACAGTTCTACCGCCTGGTGGTGTTGGCCTTGGATGTACGCGCTTCCTTGCGAAGTCAGCCGGAACGCCTGAAAGGAGAGCACAGATGCCCGGATGTACCTGCTGAGCGTGGGGTCTCACCTGAGGCCTGGCCAGGCAGTTCCATGGAGGCCTTGGCTATTCCTTTACAGGCCTCGCCAGTCACCTCCGATGACTCCCACCCCACACCATAGTTAGTCTCTGACAGCAGCGTGCAGCTAGACAGCTTGACTTTTCTGGTTCGTCTTTCAGACAGAATCTTCTCTCTTTTTTTAGCTTTGGCATATAATAATTTTCAAAAGAACAACATAAAAAGTGATCTTAAACCAAAGCTGAGGAATTTTCTTTTTTGAACGGAATGAAAAGAACTTTGATTAGTGGCTATCGCTACAACTTCTGTGTGATGGTATCAGATGTTAGAGTTGTTCAACGACTAAGTGATTTGTTTGTTTTGAACTGTTTGAAAAGCTGTGGACCGGGTGAGAGTGACATGCCCTCAAGAGATTTAATGCAGACAAACTGTCGCGGCTGTTACCTGAAAATGGAGCATCTTTGAACTTTGGCTCTATTGTCAGACTATCTCATCTGATCTTTTCTGCAGTGTCCCTCTGACATCAAAAAATGTACATTCAGTGAATGTAGAACAAATGGAGGGGAAAGTGCCTTTAAAATTACCTCACTGTGGGCTGGAAACAGTGAAAATCTCTGCCCAGCTGCCATAGCATCAAGAGCCCTATTCATCACTGCATGGACCTTCCCAGGAAAATCATTTTTCTGGGCTGCTGTGGTCTTCTGTCATGGTGCATATGCTTTTCTGGAAATGTTATTGCTTTGGCTTGGGTGCTGCAAAATTCACAGCAAGCCATTTTGGTTACAGATCTACTGGTTGTTGGGCAGGAAATACTGGTAATGCTGACAGAGTCACAATTTCCACTCTGAACATGATTTGCAGTCTTCGTCAGGATTTCCCTTAACTCCACTTTACCATTTTCTATATTGCCAAGTCGAATTATGTGGGTTGATGCAAGAAAGCACTGAAGCAGTGAATAAAGGTATTTCAGGCCCTTTAAGTGGTACCACAATCGCTGGCGTCCGCCTGCAGTCCTGGGAGTGCCTCTGAACTGCCACTGCTGGAGCCGGCCTTTGGTCTCGGGAAGATGGTGGTGATGGAGGCTTGCATTAGCCCTCCTCACCACCGACAGCCCTTGATGAGTGACGGGGGTCAGAAAATGCCACAGCATTGTGGAAACCGGGAAATTCGCTTTTCTTCCCTGCATTATGACTGCATTTCCCCAGTACTGAAATAGCTGTATTTTCCTTTCATATGCCTCTGTACGTTCCCGTTGGAGGTGATTCAGAACCTTTTAAAATGATTTTTGCTTTTAAAGATACAGTGTGAAAACTAACCTGGCTTTATAGCAGTAATTATATAAGGCAAACAACTCCAAAACTGTTCCTTTAGGGTTCAACGCATAATTCCACCCTGTTATTATGCTCAGGAATTGAAAGAGACATTAAAGATAAGGCAGGGTGTGAACTTAAATTGGATATGACCTAGGGACACCCAGTTGGGACAAATTTTATCTATAAATCTGTGTGACATGATATCTGTTCAAATTATTTAATACTTGCATAGACAAACTTTTTATACAGAAAAATTAATATTTTTCAGTTAATAGTTTCTTTGGTGCTTGATAATGTTTCTGTTTCTTTTCTTCCTTATGTTTCTAATTTTAACAATATGATGATTGCAAAATTACACATGAAAATAATAGAGTACATTTATAATTTTCCATAATAATTTTATGAAAAGTTAGCATCAGGAAATTGTATTTATATAAAGAACTTGATAACTTTTAAGGGCATGTTATTTAAAACGTTTAGCAATTAAACATAAAATAATAACTTCTATTTATAAAGATACTCAGCTGAATCTGTTTTTATGTTGACTGTCTTATGTTGAATGTTTTCCTCTACAACATGTATGTGCTGCTTATTATTGCAGATTTGCTCATGGGCATGCTTTTTATGCTTTAATTTTTCTTTTCCAGCAAAACAAATATTGGGCCTCTAAAAATAGATAAAGTATGAAGAAGTATGGCTGTTGTGCAGATATTTAAAAAATGCTTTTGACTCTGAGACTTGGCTTGGCTCAGTGAATGAATTTCTAGTATTTAAGTATTTTGTAATTAGCAGTCCTCCAAAGGCCTGGGAAAAAGAAAGTCCAGAGTCTAGCTTTACCCCACTGCCAGGAAGGCAGAGAGCACCCAAGACAATCTTAGCAAGTTCGTGCATGCTAAGTCACTTCAGTCACATCCGACTCTGTGAGACCCTACAGACTGGAGCCCGCCAGGCTCCTCTGTCCGTGGGATTCTCCAGGCAAGGAAACTAGAGTGGGTTGCCACTTCCTTCTCCAGGGGATCTTCGTGACCCAGAGATTGAATCCATATCTCCCGTCTCCTGCATTGGCAGGCAGGTTCTTTACCACTAGCGCCACCTGGCAAGCTGTCTCAACAAGTAGTGGATGCAAAAGAGACTCATGTTCTGCAAGATTTTCCAGGAAAGACTATTAAGGGAAACATCTGCTAACCTGACTGCCAGAACAGCCACTCTCTTGGACCTTTTTTCATAGTCAAGAAAATCTACATTCATTTAGTTTATTGAAAAATAAAACCTAAGTTCAGGTTGTATGCCTAGGACCCTTGATGAAAACTTAAAAGTTGACTTAGTTAATTGCATGTTTTTATTGTAGTTTGCTAAATATTGTAATGTTTGAAAACATCCATTTATAGTATTATGGATATTTTTTAAACTATTAAAACATTTATAGTATTTGCTGTAAAGTGCCCTGGACAGCAGTTACTTCCCAGAGGCTGACATTCTGGGACTGGCTTCTGCTTTATCTGCACAACATAACTGACTTATATCATTCATATAATGCAATACAGGCCATACCTCTCTACCAACCCCTCACAGACACAGAACATCCATATCCTCACCACTGAACAAAGTGGTTTATTTGTGGTTGTTGGTGCTGTTGTTGTTATTACTGTTGTTGCTATTTAATTGCTGGATGAACTCAGTTGAATGTCCTTCCTAAAATCCTGCCATTTCATTTGTGAGACGACAGAGTGGCGCTGTGTAGAAACATGCCTCACAATCATCTTCTGGACTTTGTCTACTTCCTAGAGGACATGACTTGCCACTGCAAGATTAGTGAACTGTCTTTCTCTTTTGACTACTCTGTTAATTTTTATTTAAGCTGGAACAGATAACATGAGGAAATGGAAATTTTTGTTGGCCAATAATATTCTTTCTAATCTTCCAAAGTGAAGATTGTTACACAAATGCATCAGTTACCTCTGTTGTAGCGCCACTAACAAAGTGAAGGGTAGGAGCACTTCAGGCTTTTGAAGACGAAAAGGATGTGGCCGAGAACTATAGGGTTCAGTATCATAATAGTAATTGTTAACTTGTTATTTCACAGATCTTTCAAAGCCTTGGGGCTGTCCACCAAGGTTTTAGTGCACATACTTGGGGATGTCCACCAAGGTTTCAGAGTTCACACTGACTCTTGTTATCTTCGGCAGTTGATCTCAATGACTCTGAACTAACTCTTCTGTTAAAAGAGAAAAAGGATTGCACAGAACCACTGTTCCCCCTTCACTCTACATATATGTATGACATACACGCTGACATACATCTAGAGCCTTGGATATGTCAGTGAAAAGCCAAATCATCTAGAAATCTAAAAACAGAAGAGAGCATTACTTTTTTTCCTCTAATTTTAGGCTTTGTTTTTTTACTTAACGTACATTCTGATCCTCTCGCAGTAACATCTGATTTGGAGTTAAACTAGGCAGCTTGAGGAGGTTTATAGTTTTGAGGCTTTAAATAACAATCCACATGATGGGAGTAACTGTAAACAATGTTTAAATAACTCTTGCACACTTATATTTCATGGGTGTCCATCCTCTAAATCTTTCTTACTAGAATATTTTATAAGAATATTTGCTCTGAATGTTTATATTTATACTATTTGCTATGAATGACATTTGTATTGTATTATATACATTAAATAGTTTGTGTAGAACTCTATCAATGTTTGTTTTTATGCCTCCATTTCCTATATTTGTTCTCTACTGTAATTCATTTCATTTAGTTTTTAAGCTCTGGCTTAAAAAGAAAACTGACTTATTTAGAATGTGATGAAAGTGGCATTTCAAACTAGTGAGGAAAGATTGACCAATTTTATAAATGATGTTGGGAAATTCTGCAAACCATCTGGAAAAAATAAAGTTAATTTTTTATCTCATGCAATATATAGAAATGAATTCCAGATGGACTGAAGATCTAAGTGTAAAAGTAAAAACTCTAAAATATTAGAAGAAAATATGAAATGTATCTTTAGCATTTGGGGAGTGGGAAATACCTTCCAAGGCAAGTTAGAAACCCCTGAAGCTATGAAAGAAAAGAATGACAGATTGTAAAGATTTAAAACTTCTAAATGGCAATAGGTATCACCAATACATCACTAATACCTTCCTTTATGGAGAAGAGTATCAGTGCACTCAGAGAAGAGAAAGGACAGGTAGAGAAATCAGAATGGAAGAGCCAAATTGATCATTTACTTATAGATGATTGTGTCCTGAACAGCCAGGAAATGCACAAAAAAACCTAAGAAACTATTACAAATAATCTGAAATTATACAATAATCAATAGCTTTTTTATATACAAACATCACATAGAACATAAATTTGAAGAAATTTCCATTATAATATGAACTAGAACCATGAACTACATAGGAATAAACTGAATAAGAAATGTACCAGATTCATGTGAAGAAATTTTTGAAATAACTTTGAGGACCTTCAACAAATAATTTAACAAATAGAAAGATATATTCTATTGGGGAATGGTAAGAAGAAGTCTTGATATTTTAGAAAGTATCAATTTCTCCTAAATTGATCTATAAATTTTAATATAATCTCTGGAATAAATCAAGATTTTAATTCTAATGACTACACAAATTGATTCTAAAATATTATGATTAAATAAGCATGAAATAGTAGCTGGAAAATACTAAAAGGGAGAAAAAAATTAGTGTGCTTTCATTAGACTTACTAAAGAGCTACCGTAAGCAAGATAATCGGATTCTGTCAAGAAGGAAAATGAAACAGAACAAGTTCAAGAAATAAACTGAAATATACAAGGACTTTGATAAAAGATAAATAGTGATAGACTATTATAAGAGGTTTAAGGCTTGAATAATATTAAATTGGATTCCTACCTCAATCCTTATATCTAAAACATGTCCAGATGGATCAAAGAATTAAACATTAAAAATAAAAAACAGAGAACTATGTTTCGACAATTGTAATGGTGAGGATGTTTTCAAAGCAAGATATAAAATGAAGTAACCATAGGTGATACATATATTTCAACTTATAAAACTAAACATTTTATATCATAAATATACCATAAGTGAGTTTAAAAGTTGAACAAAAAACTGGGTAAATATTTTTGCAACAAATGTAAGAAAGCATGAGTTCTTAATGAGCAAACAGCTCTCACAAATAAGCAAACAGCTCTCACAAATAAGCAAAAGAAAAAGAACACCACCGGAAATATGAACAAAAGATGTTAAGTATATGGTTCACCGCAAAAGATATGATTAAGAAAATGCAAATCAGGCTTCCCTGGTGGCTCAGGGGTAAAGAATCTGCCTGCCAATGCAGGAGATGTAAGTTGGATCCCTGGTCCAAGAAGACCCCACAGGCCATGGAGCGACAAAACCCATGCGCCACCACTGTTGTGTCTGCGCTCTAGAACCTGCGAGCTGCAACTACTGTGCCCACACGCCACAACTAGCGAAGCTCGCGCACTAAAGCCCGTGCTTTGCAACAAGAGAGGTCACTGCAACCAGAAGCCCGCACACGGCACCTAGAGAGCAGGCCCCGCTCCCCGCAACTAGAGAGAAGTCTGAGTAGCAATGGAGAGTCAGCACAGCCAAAAAATAAATACATATAATTAAAAAATAATAATAAAATGCAAATCAAACCACAGTGAAATACCATTTTTCAAATTCAGACTAAACTACAAGATACCATTTTTCAGTGAACAGTCTGATGAAGATTCCAAAAAAAAAAAATTTTTCGAATGCTCTATCAGAAAGGATTAAGGGAAGAAGCATCTTTTTCATTGCTGGTGAGGACGCAAATTGGTACAACTCCTTTGGAAGACATTTGGCAGTATCAGTCAGAATTTAAAATACATTTATCATTTGACCAGCAAAGTCAACTTATAAGAATGTATCCTGCAGATAAATGTGTGCAAAAATATATACACAAGCCTGTTCAGAGTAGGATTTTCTATAACAGCAGTGGAGTGCCCATTAATAGGGTTATTATTAAATTAGGGAACACATATACTACATAATGGGCTTCCCAAGTGGCACTAGTGGTACAGAATCTGTCTGCCAATACAGGAGACATGAGTTCCACCTCTGGGTAGGGAAGATCACCTGGAGAAGGTAATGGCAACCCACTGCAGTATTCATGCCTGGAAAATCCTACGGGCGGAGGAATCTGGTGGGCTACAATCCATGGGGTCACAAAGAGTCAAACACGACACATATACACACAACGATACCTATATAGAAATAAACATAAATGCCAAATACTTAGCAACTGTAGAGTTCAAAGAGTTGGACACGACTGAGGGAGTGACCCTTTTACTTTCACACGACATACTACTATATAGGTTTTAAAAAGAATGTTCCTTATAAATGCTAATAAGGAACAATCACTTAGATATTTTATTGCATAAACGTAAGGGAGAAAACCATGAGTAAACTCTTTATAAATGTTATCCATGAATTTACCGGTAGCTAGTACATGGATGAAATGATGGCTCAAGCTTCCAATGCTCATGGCTATTATTCACGAAAAATAAATATCACCAACTGCGCCTGCTGCCAATATTATTTTGCAATTAAAGGGAAAGCACACTGATCTTTTTCACCCAACAAAGGATTATTTTAGATGTATTAGATAAATCGAAGGTTTCAGACATGTCAAATTCTGCTTGCTTTATGAAGTGTTAAACCTTGGGAAATGAAAAAATGAATATATCTAAAAGAAGCCAGAAAAATCAACTGACCAAGATCACCCATTGGGTCTTGATGAACACTACAGAGACCACTTTACAAGGGCCCGTCTGACACTTCTGCACTCCCTGACATTCATACAAGCAAGACAAACCATATAGGAATTTCACATTGAATTAAAAAGTCAAGCTGATTTCCCCAGGAGAGAGAGAATGAACTAAAGGAACCCTAAAAGAGAAAACTTCAGAAGGAGTCTATGCATCTGTTTCCATGTTCATATCCATAGCCCATCTAATTTGTTTAGATAAACTTCTTAAGATTTTAGTTAAATATTAACTAAATTTACAACGGATGGTGGTGAAGTGATCAAATGGATTGTATGCAAATCTGATCAAATCACTGTGGAAAACAAAAATCCCTAAACCAACCATATGTCAGGTATCATATAGTCTTTTTATCTAAACTAAGATATTTCAAGCAAGGAAAATTGGATTTATGAGACAAAATATGTTTTCTCTGTGGAGGCAGTCGTTCAGTTTCTGCCAAGTAAGTGGCTGGAGAATTTGGATGGTTGTGGTTCTGGGATCTTGGGGGTTGTTTCTACCTTCTGGCAAAGAGTGTTCTTTCTAGTATTCAAGAGTTCCCATATGACCCAAGTGACAGCTAACAGCTGGGTCAAAAGCTGTAATTATTTCATCAGCTCTCTTGGTTTCAGCTAACTCCTATCCATACCTAGTTATCAGTCTCTAACTTCCACCTCTTTCCTAAACTCTATGCCTAGATTTGCATCTCCTCCCACGACCCCAGATATTCTGCAAGCATCATACACTCAGTATACATAGAATACTTATTGTACCACACTCAGATTGCATTATATCCTCTCCCTGTGTTCCACTTGATGGCCTGTAGCCACTAGCCCCTCAGGTACCCGTGCTAAAACTGGAGACACCCTTGACCCTTGGCTCTTCTTTCTTATCTTTCCTACGTAAGTGATCTCCAAATTCTTTCGCTTTTATTGCTTATCATCCCTTTCAGTGTATGACCTGCCTCTCTAGTTCAGTTGCTATCACCCTAATTTAGTGTCTCATCACTTCTTACCTCGCTGACCACAGTCATTTCTCAAACGGTCATTCAACTTCCTGCTCTAATCCCCCATACAAATATTCCAAACTGCATTCAGAACCATCCTAAAAGGCACGATTTATCACATCTCTTCTATTCAACACTTTGACGATGTCTTGCTTTCAACAAGATCAAGCATAAAGTCTGAAGGAAATCATTTAAGACCTATCACAAGTTGGCCCAAAATTGACTTTTCAATCTTGTTTTCTATCACTGTTTTTTTTTTTCTCTCTCTCTCTCTCTCACACACACACACACAAACACACACACACTTACACATGCAGCTGCCACCATAACATGCTACTCATGATCTCCTAAATTTGCTATTATCCTTTACTTAGCTGGGGCTTCTCAGGTGGTACTGCGGCTGCTACTGCTAAGTCGCTTCAGCCGTGTCCGACTCTGTGCGACCCCATAGACGGCAGCCCACTAGGCTCCCCCGTCCCTGGGATTCTCCAGGCAAGAACACTGGAGTGGGTTGCCATTTCCTTCTCCAATGCATGAAAGTGAAAAGTGAAAGGGAAGTTGCTCAGTCGTATCCGACTCTTAGCGATCCCATGGATTGCAGCCTCCAGGCTCCTCCATCCATGGGGTTTTCCAGGCAAGAGTGCTGGAGTGGGGCGCCATCGCCTTCTCCTCTCAGGTGGTACAGAGGTGGTGAATTCACCTGCCAAAGCAGGAGCTGCAGTTTCAATCCCTGGGTCAGGAAGATCCCCTGGAGGAAGACATGGCAACCCACTCCAGTATTCTTGCCTGGAGAATTCCATGGACAGAGGAGCCTGGAGGGCTACAGTCCATGGGGTCACAAAGAGTCTGACGCAACTGAGCGAGCTTTTTTTACATTGCTATGTGTTTGCGTGCTTTGCTTTTTCTTTTCTTCAGTGTAACATTGCCACCAGTCCACTATTAATTCCTTGTCTACTTATCCCTCAGCTCTTGTGGGTGGCCTATATCCCCAGCCAGAGTTGATTTTTAGGGGAGGAAGAACAACCCCATCAGGAAAGGTTATTCTGCATCCTAAGGGCACCCAAGAAAGTGAGCACAGGCCTCTTCTAGAAGCAGAGACATCCTCCAGTCCGGGGTTCCCTGGTTTCTAGGGTTTCCCTTGAAGCAGCAGTGCTGATGAAAATGTCAGGTAAGACAACGTGGATGGAGAGCTGTGGGCTTTGTCACTAGTCATGGTCATGGAAAAGAATCTGCAGGAGAAGAGACAGGTCAGTGGTCCCCAGAAGCCTTCCCCTCTTCTCAGATCTGGCTGAACGAGGCAGTTTCTCCTGTATTACAGATAGCTGTAATCTTACAGCTTCTCTTTAAACTGTCTTAGTGATATTTTCCCCTGCTGATTATGAAATGTCCCCCTTCTAGCAATACATCCCACCCAGCAATGATCTCCAGCTCTGGTAGAAACCCCCACAAAAGCTTCAGAAGGCTTAGCGCAAAGACCACATCTGCCTGCTTCCTGGACCAAGCCCCTCGCCTTTACTGTGTACTGACAGCACTTTGCACTTGTCTCTTTCCCAGTGGTTATCATGATACATGCAATGACTTGTTTATGTCTCTGTGAGCTGTCTGAGGCCATGGACCATGTCTTAGACTCTATTATAACCAGTTCGCTGCTCCAGACACACTGAAAGTTTGCCTGTTTACAGAATTCACCAAGCTGCTTTCTACCTGGGAGTCTTTGTTCTGTTGGTGCTTTTACCTGGGACAACTCCCACCCCTTCTCCCATTTCCCCAGAGCTGGCTCCTTCTTTTCATTTGGATTCCAGCTGAAGTGCAGGGTCCTCAGAGAGACCATCACGTTTTCCCTTTCTGAATAATCTCCATCACCTCTATCTTTATTGTATTCCTAGATTTTATCACTAGGGGAAATTATCTCTGCTTTATAAATTTATTTGTTTATTGTCTACCCTATCTATAATGAAAACCTAAAGGCCAAGAGTACGTATCTTGTTCCTCTCTGGGTCCCCCGTGGGTGGCACATAATAGCTGCTAAAAAACTACGTGTGAGTACATTACTTCTCTGTGCTTATTTACATCTCTAGTTTTTTATAAAATTAAAATGTGTTTTTACATAAAACATATTTATGTATATACTCTGCTTTGTTCCTTTATCATTTTTGAGCTTTTCCTAATGTTAATTATTCTTTGATAATATAACGCCAAGAAACTCTTCTGCATGAATGTAGGAAAAGACCTAATCACCATTTGTTTTAAGATTCCACATATAAGCAATATCATATGATATTTGTGTTTCACACAGGGAACTCTACCCAATATTCTCTAATGACATATAGGAATAGAATCTAAAAAGCTGGATATACGTATAACTGATTCACTCAACTGTACTCCTGAAACTAACACAACATTGTAAATCAACTATACGCCAATGAAATTAATTAAAAAGGAGACCTCCTCACCAAACACCACAGGCTTTTCCAGCCGTCCTCCTCCTCAGCACTGGGCCTTGGGTTCCCGGAATTCTTTTTCTTTGTGGCCACTCTCCTGGTGATGTGAGAATCCTCACCTCCCATTTCTCATCTCTTCTCATTACTGGTTCCTTCTTTCCATGGGTCTGTCTGCTCCTTCACTTTCTAAATGTGCAAGTTCCAGCTCGTCCATCTGGCTGATCTCTCCCTTGGCAATCCCACTCCCATCAGTGGCCCCTTAGGTCCACAGCACCAGTTGCTTCCCAAGCATCTTCTTCATGTTTCCATGGCAATGATCTCCTGGTGCTCCCAGCCCACCATGTGCACAGCTGGATTCAAAATGTGTCCTCTCCCAGTGTATGCATGCTCAGTTGATTCTGACTCTTTGTAACCCTTGGGCTGCAGCCTGCCAGTCTCCTCTGTCCATTTTCAGGTAAGAATACTAGAGTGGGTTGCCATTTCCTCCTCCAGGGTAGCTTCCCAATCCAGGGGTAGAACCCATGTCTCCTGCATTGCAGACAGATTCTTAACCCACTGAGCCATCAGGGAAATCAGCCCTTTTCTTGAACCCACAATGCTTGTTAACAAAACCACCAACCTTCCAGTTATTTTGGCTTAGTCTTAGTTGTCATCTTTGACTCGCCTCATTCACATGTTTGCTGAATCCTATTTCTTTTTTTTGCATAATGAATATAATTGTGCTGCTTTTCTCTGATTATACAAGCCATACATGTTCAGTGCAATGATTTCAAACATATAGAAATGTAAGAGGGCAACAATCACATGGGATCCCACTTTACTGCAATGTTCATCACTAATCATTAAAAATAATAATCATTCTTTCATGAATATTTTATTTCAGATAGAAAAATGATAGATGGATAGACATAGATGACAACTAGCTAGCTAGCTAGCTAGATGAGTTCATATAAATGGGATAATATACTAATTAAATCTTTAAAGATAAAAAAATACCAAAGAGTTAGTTGTTAAAACTGTGGGTTAATTTATATTTTTATGATGAACAACTTCAGCTCTCAATCTTGTCAGTATTACCTCTGTGAAGGAATACAAAACCTCATGTGGAGAAATGAAGAGTACCTGTCTTAGGGTTTTGGGGAATTTGAAGCCTGGAACCTAACCCTGTGGAAACTCTGGAATTGGGACCTTGCTTTCTTCATCTGTCTATGCTCCATGTTGACTCTTACAGTATCTGTAGAATATTTTGCCCTATGACTGATCAATGGCCTCAACAAATCTCTTTTAAAGCCTATCACATATAAGCCACTGCCAGCTATGCAAGGGACACACAAATGAATAAGTCATCATCCTTGCTTTTGAGGAAATTTATATCTATGGCTTGTACACACACACACACACACACACACACACACACACACACACAGACACACAGACACACACACACACACACACAAATGGTACTATACCTTGCCAAAACTTCATGCCCTACCACCTGTCTTCATGCCTGTGAAGGGTTCATTTTAGTTCTCTCTGGGTTTTCTGTAGGACCTAAGTTTCCAGCCAAGCTCCCAACATACACTTGGAAATATAAGAGGGGATGCAAAAAAAGAAAGGAGATCTGACAGGGCTGATTTAAAAGAAATGAAAGTTGTTTATTTTTTGAAAATATGTTTTGTAGGTGATGGCTCTTAATCACTGTGGGACAGTCACTGTAGGACCCCTCAAACAAGGCAAGAGCTCATCATGGACCTGGAATGATTTTGGAGATAATCTTTTCTCTTCTTTTCAAAGGATGCTGCTGTTCTGGAGAGGTTTTGTCTGAACTCAGCCATATTTCCAGGCTCAAAGTGGTGGGACACTGCCCGTGCGAAAGCACCACGGAAGACTTGAAAGCACTATTCGGACCTTCAGAATCATCTGAAGTGTGTTCTCAGTACATGTCCAGGACAAAACGTGCTCATTTGTCACATGTGAGGGAGCAGTGACATTTATTTTTACAGATTCAGTGGATTGAGAGGAAGACTTAGTGGGCACATCACATTCTAGCCATCTCCATCACAGCAAAAACAGTCTCAGAAAAGGAAGACACACAGGGTCTATACCTGCAGATTAGAACCTCTTTCATTAACTCTGCAAAAAGTTTAAGATTAACCTTCAGCAATCTAGGACACAAAAGCTTTAGAGAAAACGCTAGCTGGGGAAAATGTCAGTCATATTTAAGAGCAGATGTCCACCACTTCTCTCTGGGGAAGCAGTCCATTAAGCTGCACGCTGCTGAATCAGATGTGACAAAAAAGTTCATTCAGTCCGGTTTATTCTGGCTTGAGAGTTAGCAGCCTGAGCTGCTGCGGCTGATATTTCTGGATCTGCTGTTGCTTCTACTCTAGAGGTTGTTGAGTCAGACCTGACTGAGCTCTCAGACATCCCTGGATCTGTGGCACACACACACCTCTTCATAGCCTGAGTGCCAGTGATTTACAGCATCCTGGTAATTCACGTTTGAAAACTGCACACCTCCCAGCCCAGATGTAAACTCAGCACCAAGCAAAATCAGCTTCCCCTCGAATCTGTGTGTTCTGTGTTCTTCCATAGAAGACTGAACATCCCAGTGCTGAGCCATTTGTTATCCTGTGCATGACACCTCTGGGGGTGACAGCCACATTCATTAAAGCTCCAGTCCCTTAAAGGGAGAATGTTCAGGAACTATCTGAGCAGCTATCAGAGAATTCACCCTTGCCTCATGACTTTTCTAAAACTTAATAAAAATCTTCTTTTCAATCAAACTCTTCCAAAGGATAGAGACCTCATTTCTCTAATTTCACGGAGAAGCCAAAGCAAATATCAACCAGTTTCTATGTTTTAGCTTCAACTGCCTTAACGATGCTCTCTTACTCATGTCATGCTGTTGATTTCCTTTCCGACTGGCTCACACAAGGATTTTACTCAAGATAGATTCTGCTCTGTGTTTGTACTTTGAGTCACATACCTTTGGAGCCTTTGAGCTTGAAGGGATGTTAGATCTCCTTACCTCTTTGAAGGCGAAGAAATGAAAATTGGAAGAAGGGAAGGGGCATCCTAGGTTTACTCTCATGAATGGCACATTCAAGATCAAATGAGCTTTGCACAAAAGCAAAATACATACAACAGAACAAAAAATTAAACATGTTTAGTTTTCTGCTAATAACATAGCATCTATAACACCCTAAAGACAATCTTCTTTGCTCAACATTTCAGAGTTTAACCAAAGCTTTCACACAAATTATTTTAATCCTCACAACCATGCAAGGTTTGTTTTTTTTTGTTTGTTTTCTTAAACAACTGAGGAAATGAGCACTCAGAGTGGCCAAAAGGACAGCAAAGGTCATATCTTTGGGTCTGAATGACAGCTCAAATCCAAAGGTTCAGCTCCACAGGCAGGGACACATCACAAAATGATTCTATCCATCAGTGAGCAGCAGTGAACACAAACCTACTTCACAATCTAAATAGATTCACTTTTCCCATTGGTCTGAAACTTTCCAAACTTAGCTTTGACCAGCAAAATTGTCCTGCTGTCCCTGGAAGTGGGTCCAAGCCTCTTCCACAAGATGACAAGAACACCTGTCAGCGTCATCAGAATGGGACAAAACTACCACTTTGGTTCTTTGGGCCCTAAACTGATTTGCTCTCAAGAACTCGGATCCTCAGGAATATTAAAGTATTGGGTTGGCCAAAATGTTTGTTTAGCCAAGATCCTGTGGAAAAACCCAGATTAGCTTTTTAGACAACCGAATAATTTGCCTGCTTCTTCCCAAAGACAGTTTTGTGTTGTCCACATTTGTTCAAAGAAAATTGCTGCTGTTGTTTCTGTGGTCCTGGGATTAATTATGCCAAAGTGTTTTATTTTTATTGTCTCCTTTTCTGTATTTAATGGAGTTAGAAAAAAATAAAACTCATTTTTCTTCCTTCCCATACTGAAACCCCTACCATATTTCCTTAGACGAATTAATAAAAGACACTGTGCCAGGGAAGATGTGGGATTGTTTTACAGAGGGCCTTTTGAGTTTCCCCGACACAGAATCTTTCCCTCCTTCTCCCTTCCAAGCTCTTCCTCTTTTGTAGAAGCACTATAGGTCACAGGGCCATGAGTCTGCAGCAGGTGAAAGTGAAAGAAAATCACTAAGTCTTCCTTTTTATTCTTTCTCTGACTTCTTCATTTACAGAAATTAAAACCTATTCTAAACTGGCTTCTTCCTTGGCATGAAAATGAGCTCTTCAAGTGCTCAGGAAATGCCCAGTCACCTCATCCTGGGACTTTGGCTTCCTCAACTTTTTGTTCCTCAACTTCTCATGCATATCTCTTGAAGACTGGTAATAATTTTTTTTTCTGTAAAATATGAATTGGTAACCTTGGAAAGTCTGAATTGCATCCAAAAGGAATTCATTACTGAGTGGGGGTGACTTTGACTTTCATGAAAATGAGTGCTCCGAAATCATCAGCTTTGGAAAATAATTCATTACACTTTTTTATTTTTTTTTGGTGGTGGTGGGGTGGATAAAGTGCCTTTCATAAAAGCACCTCTTGTATGAGTATCCCGTGTGACCTACCTCATATGAAAGAAAATGTTAGGACAGTCAGCTATTTGGAAACATTGTACGTGCAAGCTTTTATGCTGACTTTCACTGAGAACGAGATGAATCATGAATACTTAAAAATTTTTCCCCATGGTTCTGCTTAAATCCTAGTTAATTGTTTCAGAATATCCACCTGGGGGAAGCCGTATGCAATATGGGTTTGGGGGTTGGTGCTTTCAAGGACTGTCCAGCTCTGTGGCCAGTGAGGAGGCTGCTCCCTCCACTTTTCATCCCAGTCCTCACTTGTCTCATTATTTGGGTAGATTCACTCATGTCTGTCTTTCTCTTGAGACAAAAGAATACATACCATCATCCCAAGTACTTTGCAGGTTAACGCAAGTTATGAGATTTTTCCTTAACTTAGAAAACTTACATAAGAGAACAGAGTATACATTTCATATATTGAAGATGCAGATTTTTAAAATTTAATATTCTATCATATCTGCTTCAGAAATCTTTCATATTAAACACATAAATAAAATAGGAATGAAGGGAAAATCTGCTTTGTGTGCCTACTCAGTGGGATTTTCTCTCCCTCTCTAGAGGTACACGCTCTCATAAATTTGGGATATAGTCTCCCAGCCCATGTTTTTATGTCTTCACTACCCATCTTTAAACATTTTGTAATACTCGAGGAAGATGATTCTGTTTGTCCACCTAATCACTGTCATTCCCCTCTTCCATTCTATCAGGACCCTGGTCTTGCCCAGGAAGCAGTGTCCAAGAAGGCCATTCATCATCCCCTCCAGGCTCTTGTGCAGCTAAAGAGGGGAGGGGAGGGGAGCAGAGGAGAGGATGTGACCTAGTTTTGGTCAAGAAGGTGGAAGCAGAATTTCAGAAGATGAAACTTCTGGAAAAAAAAAACCCCATCATTTTCTTGGTAAGAGTGCATATATTCAGATTCAGAGTCACCTTCTACCCTCCCTCTCTGTGGACCTGATGCATGAATGCACTGTGTGGCATGGGAGCTATCACCATCTTGAAGATAAAAGAAAGATAGAATGAGGAGGGAAGGAACTCTGGTTGCAGGTTTGAGGACCCCAGAAAACTACTGTCAAGCTCTCCATCAGAAATGGACTAACTAAACATATTTACAAGTGATCATCATATACCCTGTCCCCTTTCTGGACCACCAGACCTGATTAATTGTATAAGCATCCCATCCCTTCACTTTGTGGGACCTGACTGATGGCTTCTTGGAGCTACCTTCATCTGAATCTCTTTCAGTTGAACTCTTACAAGATAAAATCATAAACCTTGATTTGGTTAAGCCACTGCCACTAAATTTCTGCAAACACAGCCAAACACAATCCTAGCTGCTGATATTTGTTCTTTTTTTTTGTTTTTTCTTTGAAGACTCTTGGACTTCCCTGGTGGTCTAGTGGCTAAGACTCTGCACTTCTGATGCAGGAGGCGTGGATTCTATACCTGGTCGGGAAAGTTCCATGGCCCCCCTCACTCACCACCAAAAAAGATTCTGATAGAAATGGTGGTACTCTAACAAGCTGTTTGATAACTTGCTTTTTTCACTCAGATCATGTCTGACCTCTATCCACTTTGAAACATATCTAGTTCACTTATTTTTAAATTTATTTTCTCTATTCATTTCCTTTTATGGGCCTTTAGAAACTTTTCACCATTACCAAAATATTGTTCTGCATAGCCCCATGGACTCACATGCATTAGAGTTCCTCTGGGATGTGTGCTAGAGGTAGTCTCTGACAGCTCTTTCTGAGATTCTTCATTTGGGTCTAAGTGACTTTTTTGAAGATAGAACAGTTTGTGTATTTAGAGGCAAGTGGGTAATGACAGTTGCCAGAATTTTTTAAACTATACCATGCTATATTTCCTAATTTTCTTACTGTATTTGTTAAGCTTGTGATTAAACTAAACTGAAAACTAAAATCTGGGCAGAAATGCAGCAACAGCAGTAACTGAATGAGAAAGATTTTGATTTCCACCAGTTTTCTAACAGTTTCTTCTGTTATTCACCTTTCGGCCAAGAAAAAAAAAAAATCTACACCAGGATTTTTCAACCATGGCACTGTCAACAGTCAGGGCTAGATCGCTTTTTGGTGTCAAGCCAATCCTGTGTATTCTGGGATGTTCAGCTGCCTCTCTGGTCCCTACTCACTAGATGCCATGAGCATACCCTCTCCAGCTATGACAATCAAAAATGACTCCAGGCATTGACAAATGTACCCTGAACAAGGTACAAATTAAAGTTGATATTTACAATCAAAGTTATATAGCATTAGGGAGAGGGTGCTGCTACTGCTGCTAAGTCGCTTCAGTCGGGTCCGACTCTGTGCGACCCCATAGACGGCAGCCAACCAGGCTCCCTCATCCCTGGGATTCTCTAGGCAAGAATACTGGAGTGGGTTGCCATTTCCTTCTCCAATGCAGAGAGAGGGTGGGGAGGGGTCAAAATCACCCAGCTGACAACTACAGTTCCACAGTAACTGAGCTTGTGTTATTTAAGATCAATGTAAACAGAGAAGCCCAAGGAGGCATTGGTAAACTAAATGACTTTTAAAATCTGGCCATTTTAAGACCATTTAAGAAGCCTACTATGGATTATTTCAGTAAACCTCTATTTCCAACTTTTAAGTTGGAGAAATTAATTTTGGGTATTTATAAAATTTTTGTAAAATAAAAATATGAGAAATAATAACAATAATGTACTGGGAATTTTCCTAAGTTTGTTACTATGCCTTCTTCTTTAATCTTTGCAAACCTACTTGTGACATAGGTTCTATTTTATACCAATTTCACAGATTAGAACATTTAGGAACAAGAAGGTTAAGATTTGTTCTTCATAGAGATTATCTTTAACTTTTGCAAGCCTTCAAGGTACATGCAATTACTGACATTTTATAGAGGAATAAATTGGAACAGAGGCAAGAAACCTATTAAGAAACTATCCCACAATTTTAAACCCCACAGTAATATTCAATGTGGATTAATACAGTTACATCCTTGAACATGATACAAGCTAAAACTGATATTTACTATCAAAGGTATTTAGCATTAAGGATATGAATCCCTTAAGGGGAATTTAGTTACCTCTTTTGTAAATACAGGAAAAATAGATTTTTCAATTTGTAATAGAAAATTATATTTATGTCGAAGTCTAAAATTTTCAAATTTCTCCCCTTTTCTCTTCCTCCCTAACTCCCACATTCATTCCAGAAAGGATTTAAGTAAGGCAGTTAACCAGATGTATAAAGCTAACTAAACATAATAAAAACATGTTCAGTTCAGCTCAGTTCAGTCGCTCAGTCATGTCTGACTCTTTGCAACCCCATGAATCGCAGCACGCCAGGCCTCCCTGTCCATCACCAACTCCCGGAGTTCACTCAGACCCACGTCCATCGAGTCGGTGATGCCATCCAGCCATCTCATCCTCTGTCGTCCCCTTCTCCTCCTGCCCCCAGGAATATAAAGTGAATTCAGAAATGACAAGAAGACACTTACTATATGGATCTATACACTGCTTTGGGAAGGCTATAAATGAGAATTTTTCTCTCTTATTACCAGTATGTAAAGGGAAGTGTGGTCAATTAGTGTGGACCATTAAATACTAAATGAACCCATTACTCAGAAGTGCTACTGTTGCTGGTGCTAAGATTAGACAGAAATTCTTCCTATTACACCTGGCAAAGTTATACTACACAGTGTTCTGGACAGGAAAACTACAATGAGGTATCACCTCACACCAGTCAGAATGGCCATCATCAAAACAAAAAATCTACAAATAATAAATGGTGGAGAGGGTGTGGAGAAAAGCAAACCTTTGTGCACTGTTGGTAGGAATGTAAATTGATATAGCCTCCACAGAGCACTATGGAAGTTCCTTAAAAACTACACATAGAACTACCATATGACCCATGAACCCCACTCCTGGGAAAACTGAAATTCAAAAGGAGACATGTATCCCAGTGTTAATTGCAGCACGATTTACAGCAGCCAGGACATGGAAACAATCTAAATGTCTATCAATAGATGAATGGATAAAGAAGATGTGGTACAAAAAGATAATGGGATATTAATCGGCCATAAAAAGGAAAAAAAAAATGGGTCACTTGTAGACATGCAGATGGACCTAGAGTCTTGTCATACAGAGTGAAGTAAGTCAGAAAGAGAAAAATAAATATTGTCTATTAATGCATACATGTAGAAACTAGAAAGATGGTACAAATGAACCTATTTCCAAGGCTGGAATAGAGACACAGACATAGAGAATAAGCATGTGACACACCATGGAGGAAGTAGAGGGGGGGATGAACGGGGAGATCAGAACTGACATATATACGCTACCATGTGTCAAATGGATAGCTAGTGGGAAGCTGCTGTGAAGCACAGAAAGCTCAGCTTGGAGCTCTGTCACGACCTAGCGTGGTGGGGTCAGGGAAGGTGGCGGGCCAAGGTGGAGGGGATATATGCATACGTATAGCTGATTCATGCTGTTGTACAGCAGAAATGAACACAATATTGTTAAGCAATTATATTCCAATGAAAACAACCAAACAAATAAATGCACTGACGAGTTTTACAAGTCTGGGTGGGCTGCAAGCCCAATTCAAGGAAAGCATGATTATCACTTGTGATTTGTCCTTGTTATCCTGATTACAATTTGATCACTCATAACACTTCTGAAGTCCTCAAAATATCAAATTATATAAGAATTTTAAACATTATCCTGACCTTATTGGTTTTTGTTGATTCTTTGGGTTCTCCATGAATCCCCATTTTTACCTGTTTTTATAAATTATGATACAAATCTACATATTTTAAAATATACTCCTTTTTTAGATTCTTGAAACTTTCTGGTTGTGCCTGTTCTCCAAAACTACTGTATTGAGCCATCGTAGGGTCACTATGGTTTATGCTACTAACTTAATAGTGATTTATGTAACTTTATTCCCTCAGCCTGCTCAGTTGCTTATATTCCGTAAGGCTCAGGGCACTTTATAAATTAATAATTTTTAAAAAGGCTACACTAAGAGTTGCAAAACTAGCAAAACCCACAGTGGGCAGATTTCACTTTCTGTTCCAAATCGCTAGCACAGGTCTATTAGCAACCAGAACAATGGTGAGGATTATAATGGTGTTTCTTGCATTACATCTTTAAAAAGAAGATACAGCAGAGTAGGTCAAGGTGAAAATAGCTGAAACTTCTAATTCCTATTGTAATTCAGAACGTACTTATATTTATTATTATTATTGTTAATATTATTATCATCATTATCATTACAAATAGTGAAAGTAGGGATGCATAAATAAAGTCTGCCCTAGGGGCAGCCTGAAGCTATATTCCAGCAAGTTACTGTGCTTCAGTATTATGAGAATTTTTATCCATCATCAATAAAAAATGAGCAGAGCAGTTATTATGGCAGTTTCCACAGTCAAGACTGTTTCTGCTATTACATCTCTTAGTAAAAGGGTGATACACTCTCCGTTCTAAGATGTCAACTCATCCACCTTTCTGACATTAAAGTATAATGTACAGTCTTTATGTGGATTCTTCCCTAGTGAAGTCACATTCCCATGAACTTGGGGCAAGGACACAATGGGGCTAAATTAACTCTGGGCAGAAAGGAAAGTAAATTACATTTTTTATAAAGCAATAGTAGCACTGAGCTGCCTCCATTGCTTTCTCAGAAAGGAATGAAGTTGAAATAAATTTGATAAAATAAATATTTTACAGAGCAGGATTATGCTCACCAGTGCTGGAATTATGCCAGACCAATGCCCTTGATGTTCCACTGGGCACTCTCTTGAGACACAAAAGCAGCAAGTACTTCTCTCCCCCCACACTCTCCAGCACCCTGGATATGAAGAGCAGCCTAAGCAAATGGTCTGACTGCTGCAGCCATCTTTCCAGCAGCATGGTAATTGGGGTTGGGGGTCTCAGAATATCAAAGTTCCCCTTCCTATATGCTATTTTTTTCTCCTTAAATTTTAATTTTAATTTAAATGTTAAATTAGGCCATTTTTATTTTGTCTTTTTAACCAGCCAATCTTGCTAACGGTCATTGAAGGCATATAGAAGTTTCACAGGTAACTCACTAAAGAGTACACTACATATGGAGAAGTCTGAAAAGCATGAGATTAGGAAGAGAAGACCCCACTTCAAGTCCAGCCTCTACCCTCCTTCAATGTGTTACTTTGGGGAGATGCTTTTTCCACTTCTAAACAGATATTTTGGGGGGGCATATGACCAATTTGAAATGATTCCCATTTTTCTGAGAAGCAATGTCCATCTCATCTGCATACTCCTTACCCACGGCAAATTAGACCTTATTCATCAGATTTTCTCCCCCAACAGCGTTGATAAAAGGTAAGCTATGGAAAGTGTCATTCTGTCATATGGACAAAGTAACAGAAAAAGCTAATGTGCAGGGAGAAAATAATGTAGAAAGAAGAGAAGAGGCAATAGCGGAAGGGGAGACTGAGTCTCGTGTATTCTTATGCCTTCCTAGGGAAGAAGCCAGAATCACCTTGACAGTGTTCCCATCCCCAGCCTCTATTGAGACCCTGTTGCTGCATTCCAGTTTTGTGAAACACCCTATGTCATAGACTTGGGAGTACTCTCTATTGTTTTTCTAGATTTTTGTGGGTCTTTGTCAAGAATTCTAAAGACACTCTTGAAGTCTTTTTTTAAAAATTTTCCACCACAGAAGTAAGAATTCCTGACCCATTATTATCATGGGTTCCTTGTGAGGGGCAAATGAGTCAATGGACAAGGACATTCTTTGTTAATCTTTTTCAAGCAAATTCATTTTGTCAATGAATGTTTACTTGGTGTTCGCTATGTCCAATGCTCGGAATGTGAGGACAAAGCACGGAGGAAAAGAAATTATTACCAAATGGAATTTATGCTCTAATGAAGAGAAACAGAAGGTAAAACAAACGAAGCAAGCAAATACATTGTATGACAGGTAATAAAGGGAAAAAAGAGCAGTGTAATGGATGGAGTCACGGAGTGATGAATGTGAGGGGGTTATTATTTTAGGTAGACAGATTTAAAAAAAAGCCTCAATAATGCAATAACACCTGGACAGGATGGAGATCAGAGTGGGATAGGAGGATACCTGGAGAACAGCATTCTAGCAGAGGGAGGCCAAGGCAAAAGCCCTGAGAAAGGAGGGGATGTGATGTGCTTGAAGAAGACCAGAGAGACAGCACAGAAAATGAGATCTTCCAATGGCTGGTCTCCTATGGGACAGACTTTGAATTTTACTCTGGAAGAGACGGGAAGCTCTTGGAGGCTTCTGAGCAGAGACAAGACATAACTTGACTTAAACTTGAAAAGGATGATTGAGATGCCATTAAAAATA
Organism: Budorcas taxicolor; assembly: GCF_023091745.1. Taxonomy (NCBI): domain Eukaryota; kingdom Metazoa; phylum Chordata; class Mammalia; order Artiodactyla; family Bovidae; genus Budorcas; species Budorcas taxicolor. The sequence continues at coordinate 28,398,928 of NC_068914.1, forward strand.
GGCGACATAGGAGAAAGGTAAACAAGCAAATCTGTTGGTAAGCTAGTGTGTGGTCCCAGGTGAGGGGTCTGGGTGGCTTAGATTAGAGTGGTGGCCGTAGAGGGACAAGGAAATTCAGATTCTCATTTAAAGTGAAGGCAAAAGCTACTCAGGTTGCAGATGGTTTAGAGATGGATTTGAGAGAAGACAGCAGTAAAGAAAGAGTAAAGATTGGAGGTCAGAGAGGAAGATGAAACTCGCGCTGATGAGATGGTGGAAAATGGCAGGATCAGAAGTCACTGAAGTGGGGAAAACGAAAAATTTCATTTTCAGATACGGTAAATTTCAAACAACAATGAGACATCCAAGGAGAAAAGTCAAGTAAGAATTTGTATCTGAAAGTTTTGACAGATCTGGTTTCTATTCCTGCCTTTTTCCTCCCCTTCCCCTGACCCCCTTTCACCTCCACAGAAACATCCCACTTGAGCCTGCTAGAATATTGATATTTCCAGTCAGTGGGATTAAGAAGTAAGGAGATTACAGACAGCATGATACTTTAAGATCAAAGTGTCTGTAAGGGAAGCAAGATAATTTTTTAAAGCTCCAATTGATGTTCTTGGCTTTCTGTAGTTAATTTAGGTCAACATATCTTTTATCTTTGAACAAAATACTATCAGCAGCAAAACATCTCATATCTATATTTATGGGAAACACTGGGGATTCTGAGTCAGAAAACAAATATAGAGATCACTGTAATAATAATTAACAAATTATTCTTTGATGCAAAAATTGTTGGATGTGCATATCAGGCACTGAACATTTATTAAGCATGGACTTTGTGCTGCTGAGAACTTCCTAAACTATTCTAAACAGCCTAACAGCTAATGCTAATAAAACTCAGTCACTGTCTTCAGGGACTGAGAGCAGAGAGCCTAAAATTTCATATAATCCCAAGGTCAACTCACAGCAAATGACAAATTTGATAAATCTCTTGGGTCCTTTTCTACCACCATATTCAGAATTTAACTTATCCTATAGCAAATCCTTGGAAGAAAAACTATGACCAACCTAGACGGCATATTAAAAAGCAGAGACATCACTTTGACAAGAAAGGTCCAAATAGTCAAAGCCATGGTTTTTCCAGTAGTCACATATGGATGTGAGAATTAGACCATAAAGAAGGCTGAGTGCTGAAGAATTGATGCTTTTGAACTGTGGTGCTGGAGAAGACTCTTGAGAGTCCCTTGGACTGCAAGGATATCCAACCAGTCAATTCTAAAAGAAATCAACCCTAAATATTCATTGGAAGGACTGATGTTGAAGCTGAAGCTCCAATAATTTAGCCACCTGATGTGAAGAGCCAACTCACTGGAAAAGATCCAGATGCTGGAAAATACTGAGGACAAGAGGGGAAGGGGGCAACAGAGCACGAGATTGTTGAATGGCATCATTGACTCAATGGACATGAATTTGAGCGCACTCAGGGAGATAGTGAAAGACAGCAAAGCCTGGCATGCTGCAGTCCAGGGATCGCAAACGGTCAAACATGAATGAGTGACTCAACAACAGCAATAGCAAATCCACTTTTCAAGCCAGTCTGTAAGCCAGAGAGATTGCACTGTGCCATGTACTCTGAAAATACATCCAAAGAAAAAGAACCTATTTTGAGTTGTAGAATACAGCAGAGAACTATGAAGGCAATGCAGTTTGGTGTAAGAATAGAGCCAATTTCAGGGCCAGGATATAGTCAGCTTCTAAATCCTACTCAGCATGTCACTTACGCACTGGGGCACATACAATAAATTCATTTATATCGAACACATCAATACCTCAGTGATACAAGAGAGCAATTATCCTCCACTAAAGTCTTCAGAAATTTCTATCTCCAACCTTTTGAACCTTCTTCATTGTTTAAAAAGCTTTGTTTTTTAATCTGCATTTTACTGGAGTTTACCTACCTAACTCCAAAATCTTTTATTGTGCAATTACACCACATGGCACTCATGAGCCTGGTAAACATGACCAGGGCACCTACTGTGCTATACACATAGATGTATCTGTTCTTTTCAAGCAAGAAGGAACAAAACACATAAACATAATACATTCCAGAATTTGCCAAGGTAGGCCTCTGTATGAGATATTATGAGAGTCCAGAAAAGGGCACTTATCAACCCAAGAGTTTCAGCAAGGCCTCACTTATTTTTAAGACAGTTTTATTTTTATTGTACACTTATTTTTTGGCCACATGGCATGTAGGATCTTAGCTCCCCAACCTGGGGTTGAACCCATGCCCTCTGTAGTGGAAGCATGGAGTCATAACCATTGGACCATCTAGAAAGTCCCTAGTCTTGCTTAGGGAGCTTTAGAGAAAAAGTGGAAGTTCACCAGGCTAAGAGACAAGCTGGGCATGGGTAGGAAGAGAGACCATTCCTGCAGATGGAGAAATCAGACTCAACCATGAGTCAGTTGCATGAGATTAAGTGCTGATAGAATAAACTTCGAGACAGAATCATAAGAGCTGCAACTGGAGGGCTAAGTTAGAGTCAGATCATGAGGGCATTTAATGTCTCAACTTAGTTCTGCTTTTGCTAGGGAGCCATTCTTCCCTAAGCCAACTCAAATCCTTCTTTTTGGAGACAAGGGAGGTGAGGGTGGGCAGAGCATATTAAGCAACTAAGAATGAAATAAATGACTTTATTCAACTATAGATGTTTTTTATTTTATGTTCTTATGATGCCTGGGGATAAATGAGGCAAAGGTAAGAAAATAAATATTATGGAAATTAATTAACTAGGGTATTGCTCGCTATATTTAAAAGTCATCAGAAATAATGATGCAGGCTACAAGCATCTTTTAAATGATTATTACAGATTATCATCAGAAAGCAGCAATAAGTCAATGACCTCTGGGGTCCCTTAAAATGATTCTAAAATTCCAAAATTATCACCTCATTTTTTGCTCTTGTCTGAGGAATTGCCAGAGGGGAAGTAGCTCTAAAAAAGGAATTAAGAACTCAGTCTCAGCTTGTGTTGCAATCTCTCTCAGTTCTCACATCTCACTTCATTGCAAACAATGAGGATATTTACCAAGGGTTTCTCAGAAATGATTTCAAATTTCAAGAAAGTACAATATAAGAACTCAAGAGATTAGCCAGATAGAACCTTATAAGAAAGATACAAAATGTATAAAAATATTAATTCAAATAATAGAGCAAATTAAGCTTACTATAGGTATATAAGGATATAGATAAAATATACAAACTATATCTAAATATTGCTTTTTGTGACATATGCCTGACTCAATGACTAAAAATATATCTGCTAATACATATATTTTAGATCTAGTATACTTTCATTTTAAAAATCATCCCCCAAATCCTATAATTACTGAAATTGCTGACCAGTGCTATTTGAAAACTCTTTGTAGTCCAGGTTACTTATCATCATGTTGGAAAAAAACAGGCAAATGACATCTGCTCCCTTTTAAGAAACAGAAGTCCTGGCTTCATCTAACCTAATTAAGTGGTTAGAGTAGTCATCCATAAGAACAGAAGCTAGCACTTGAGGGCCCATTAGTATAGCCCCATGAAATTGTTCTCCTTAACTGGCTTATTTCTCTCTTTCCAAATATAAGATTCTGACTCTGAATTTGTGGTAGGTCCCATTCAAATTTCCTTTTACCTTTAATTCTGTAAGTGGTTGGAGTAGGATGCTAATAAGGTTAAACAGTGGGCTGAAGACCTAGGCAGATTTTTGTTGTTATTATTGTTCTTTGAGTTTATACTCAACCCAGTTAGTTCCATCAAAATTAAGACGACAATCAGTTGTAGTTTATACCAATATGCTATCTTCTAGAAAGTACATTCTAACTAAAAAATCAAACACTGAATTTTAAACATTTGCTTTGTAGAACACAAACTCTCAAAAAAAAAAATTATTCCTTAAAAATCAAATGAAGGGAGGCTCCAAGTCCAACCTGTCCATGCAGGTTCCAACACAAAACCTGCTTGTTTCATCTTGACCTTATAAAGTGTTGCATGGATGGCTCATTCAGGAAGACTCCCCGTCATGAGTACATTAAAGGTTCTGGGATTCTAGCAGTAAATAAATCTGTTTTCCTTCATTTAAACAGAATTATTAAGCTTATCTGATCAAGGAAGGTTGTTTTTCTTATAAAATATGGTATTACTCCATGGAATTCCACAATGTTGTAAGTGATACCTAAGAGATCAGAATTTTGGAGGCCATGGTTGTTCCACAGTTATTCATTTTATATATCTATACCAAATCCCATTTGACAGATAACTAGAGGGACACAAATATCATTCCAAGGTTGCCTGATTCCTGCATGCAGAACTGTAAGCGGCAACTAAGCTTTCCTTATTTCCATCCCAGATCATCTCATTGTTACCGAGAATTCTTGGTTACTTGCCTAAATTTTTTTCCTACTAATTTATCTGGAGGAATAAAACACATCATACCAGTAGGATTATATTTATAATTTTCGATCTAATAACAAATTTACAAGCACACACACAATGGAGCACAATTCACATTTTTACCACATCACAGCAGTAATAGGTAAAATATAATATTAGGCATTATATCTGTCAATGAGGCTAGTCAAGATAAACTCTTGGACAAATGAGAAATAGAATAGAAAACAGTAAGCCAAACTGAATCCATGAGTCCAGATTCAGGCTGTAGCAGCTACTGATGAGAAATTCAGAGTACTAGATGATATTAGGACCAAAGCTAGAATCACTGCCTGAAAACAGGCGACAAGGTGTTCTCCTGCTCATGAAAAAATAAAGCTGGGGGCTATGGGAAAGGGGCGGGAGGGATGTTCATGATTGGGAACACGTGTACACCCTTGGTGGATTCATGTTGATGTATGGCAAAACCAATACAATATTGTTAAGTAAAAAATAAAGAACTAAAAAAAAAAAACAAAAAACAAAAACCTACTGCTGTCTTGCTACCTAGAACTGGGCACTGCAGGGGTGGGGGAAGGCAACGACAGTCTCAAATGAAAGAATAATTCCTATTTACCAAGAGCAAGAATCTATAAAATGGGACTTCCCTGGTGGTCCAGTGGCTAAGCATCCGTGCTCCCCATACAGGAGGCCCGAGTTTGAGCCCTGGTCAGGAAACTAGATCCCACATGTCTCAAATAAAGATACCACATGCAGCAAGAGGATCAAAGAGCCTGTGTGCCACAACTAATATCTGGTGCAGCCAAAAAAAAAAAAGAATCCATAAAATGTAAACAAAACATAAATACAATATGTTAATAAAATATAGGTATGTTAATACATACATAGATTAAATAAGCCCAGGGGAAGATGAAAAAGACTGAATCACAGGCTCTGTAAGTGAAAAATACAGTCATTGAAATGAAAGAAAAAATAAAACACCCATTAGGTGAAACAATTCTAACGATGAAGCAACATGATAGAAAAGAGAGAATTAATGAATTATATGACTATACTGAGGAACTGACAAAGAACTCATCACAAAGAGCAAAATAAATTTCTAAGGGATAAGGAAACACATCAAAGAAATATCGATGACTGATCTGAGAGGCTCCAGAATCAGAGACTAGAAGAAATGGTGAAGAAACAATATCTGAACAGATATAGCTATAAATTTTCTAAAAGTGAGGAAAGACAAAAATGTTCATAACAAATTACTGAATTCTGAGAAGTGTGCAAGATTAACCATAAAGTTAGAACTAAAGCATTGAAGATATTAAAAATAATCCTAAAGCTGGAGGTGAAACACTATTTGCAGAAAATGACATTTAAACTGTCAGGAGATTTCTCTTTAGCAATAAGAAATCCCAGAAGACAGTGGTGTTATTTAAGATGCTGAGGTCAATACCTGTGACCTAGAATTTTATACCCAGTTAAACTAAAAGAATGAAAATGAGATTTTCAAATATATAGATATTTAAAATGTTAACACCACTCTCAACTTAAAAATAAAGACTGTCATCAAGCAGAGGGGTGAACTCAGAAGTCAATAAAATGTGTCAATGAATTTAATTATTCATTGATGGCAAAAACAATTTATATATTTTAGAATGTAAATGTAACTCTAACAATAATGAGATGACAGACTAAAACAATTAGTGTATAGTTTTAATATGAGAGGTTTTGTACTATATATGAGAGGAGGGAAAAAATGTTGCATAGCTACAGAATTTGCTAGAAAATAAAATTAACTTTATATGTGTTAAAATATTACAGAATTCCTAGTGAAATAATTATATAACTGAGCTTCTAGGCCTGTAAAGAAAAACAAAATAGATTAAAACTTTTTATTGATTCAAAAGAAAATAGGAGGAAAAAGGAACAAAGGAAAAGAATGTGAACAGAAAACACAAAATGAGATGATGGGAATAAGACTAAACTGATGAAAAATAAAATATATGTAATAGATTTACATATAACAAAGTTAACAATTAACAAAAGATCATGATTTATTAAATTAGGTCTAAAAAACAAAATCCATCTAAGACAAAACTACCCTGAGAAATTTAAAATATGAATATGAATATCTCATAAACTATAAACCATATTGTATCATTCTACCCTTTTTAAAAGATTTAACCTTATGTTTTTGGCATTTATTAACCTTGATATGTACAGCTAGAGTCCATTTCTCTATAAATTTTTATAATAAATCCAAGTTTTCAAATTTTAAAACTTTTCCCTATAGTATTTTCTTATGATTTTATAAAGCGATATACTGTGATTGTGTTTGTTTAGTTCATAATATTTTAAAATATTTTTGTTTTTCTTGATCACTCATTCGAAGTGTGACTATTTTTCTAGTTCACTAAATAAACATATTTAGTTTCGTTGGTCTTTAGTTTCCCTGACTCATTTTACATTAATTTCTTATTTTACTTTTGAAATGTTCTTCTCCCTAATTAAGGGTTTTTCTGTTACGTTTCTAGCTTCTTGATTTGAAAGAGATAAACTCATTTTTGTTTTTCAAATATTCTATTATTTTTACCGAAGGCATTTACGCTTATGCCTATAAATTTGTTCCAGTTATAATCTTAGATATGATACATTTTATTATTTAACACTTATATTTTTAACTCAAAATATTTTAAAATTTCTATTAGAAATTTAGAGGAGCCTTCTTAAATGTATTAATTTTCTAATTTTCATTATCAATTTATTGTTGAATCATTAGTTCAATTTTTTATTAGAGAATGTTAAATGTATGAGCTCAATTTTAATAAATGTTTACTGTGTACTTGAAATGAAGGTATGCTTGCTATTTCTTTGGTATAAAGTTCTTTCTGTCTGTTTACCCACTCAGCCCCTGCCCTCTTGTTTGTAAGTGTCTCATTCAAAACATCTGTATCTTAACTACCTTCCTTTTAGCTGTTTGACTTCCAGAGTGTCTTACAGACATGAGTTGAAATATCTCATCATGATTGTTAGTGACGGTTTGTGAACAATCTGTCAGTTTTTGCTTGATATACCATGACATTTTTAGTAGTGCATAAACTTATGATTTCTATGTATTCCTTGTGAATTACTTTTTAATTTTTTGTTCATATTGCTTATAGTGCTGTTTTATCTGATACTAATAATAATTCCCTGCCTGTTATCTTTTGATCAATGTTTATCTGACATCTTATATAAATATAAACAGTATATACAAATATATATTTGAAAGTCCACAGAAAAATCATATATTATTTATGGATCCATACATACATAGAATAGTCAAAAATAGTCATAGAGAATGCTTGAGTTGATAGTTGCAGAATAGCAGTTTAGATAAACACACTCATAAGGAAAATCTGTAGACATGTTTGCCTGTATTCTGGAAGAGGCCATTGAGAAGCTGTGGGTCAAAGAAAATTATCAAAGTAAAAGTAGAATTTTTAATGCATTTTGAATTGATAAGAAGAAGACTACATATCAAAACTTGTTGGCTGCAGCTAAAGTCATGTGAGAAGGATATTTTTAATATTAAGTATGTTTATTAGAAAAGAAGAAAAACTAAACAACCATGGGCTAAGCACTCATCTCAAGAATTTAGGAAAATAAATTCACAGAAAGCACAGCCAAAGAAAATAACAAAGACAAAAGTAGAAACTTTAATGAAACTAGATAAAAGGAAAACTTTTCAAATCATTATCTGAGGCCAAGAAAACTGATTAAAAAAAAAAAACTGAGACAAACAAAAAGAGAAAAATTACAGGCCATTTTATTTAAGATGAAAGATGCAAAAATGCTGAGGAAAAAATCAGCAAATACAATCTGCTGCTTCTGTTTAGTCACTCAGTCGTGCCTGACTCTTTGAAACCGTATAGATGGTAGCCCATGTAATCCTCTGTCCATGGGATTTCCCAGGAAAGAATACTGGAGCAGGTTGCCATTTCCTTCTCCAGGGGATCTCTCTGACCCAGGGGTCAAACCTGTGTCTCCTGCATTGCAGGCAAACTCTAACATGGAGTTACCTGGGAAACTCCAAATAAAATTTAAAGATTTGTAAATGGAATAGCTCATCACAAAGACTCAGTTATTCTAGGAATGAAATTTGTTTAACAAGAGGACTTAGAAATTAAATCACCATAGTTCAGTTCAGTTCAGTCACTTAGTCGTGTCCGACTCTTTGCAACCCCATGAACCGCAACACACCAGCCCTCCCTGTCCATCACCAACTCCTGGAGTTTACCCAAACTCATGTCCATTGATTCGATGATGCCATCCAACCATCTCATCCTCTGAAGTCCCCTTCTCCTCCTGCCCTCAATCTTTCCCAGCATCAGGGTCTTTTCAAAGGAGTCAGCTTTTGCATCAGGTGGCTAAAGTATTGGAGTTTCAGCTTCAACATCAGTCCTTCCAATGAACACCCAGGACTGATCTCCTTTAGGATAGACTAGGCGGATCTCCTTGCAATTCAAGGGACTCTCGAGAGTCTTCTCCAACACCACAGTTCAAAAGCATCAATTCTTCGGTGCTCAGCTTCCTTTATAGTCCAACGCTCACATCCATACGTGACTACTGGAAAAACCATGGCTTTGACTAGATGGACCTTTGTTGGCAAAGTAATGTCTCTGTCTGTTATGTCTCAGTTGGTCATAACTTTCCTTCCAAGGAGTAAGTGTCTTTTATTTTCATGGCTGCAATCATCATCTGCAGTGATTTTGGAGCCCAAGAAAATAAAGTCAGCCACTGTTTCCCCACCTATTTTCCATGAAGTGATGGGACCAGATGCAATGATCTTAGTTTTCTGAATGTTGTGTTTTAAACCTACTTTTCCACTCTCCTCTTTTACTTTCATGAAGAGTCTCTTTATAGTCTTCTTCACTTTCTGCCATAAGGGTGGTGTCATCTGCATATCTGAGATTATTGATATTTCTCCCAGCAACCTTGATTCCAGCTTGTACTTCATCCAGCTCCGTCTTTCTCATGATGTATTCTGCATATAAGTTAAATAAGCAGGGTGACAATATACAACCTTGACCTACTCCGTTTCCTACTTGGAACCAGTCTGTTGTTCTGTGTCCAGTTCTAACTGTTGCTTCCTGACTTGAATACAGATTTCTCAAGAGGCAGGTCAGGTGGTCTAGTATTCCCATCTCTTGAAGAATTTTCCACAGTTTGTTGTGATCCACACAGTCAAAGATTTTGGCATAGTCAATAAAGCATAAATAGATGTTTTTCTGGAACTCTCTTGCTTTTTCCATGATCCAATTGATGTTTTCAGTTTGATCTCTGGTTCCTCTGCCTTTTCTAAAACCAGCTTGAACATCTGGAAGTTCACGGTTCACATATCGCTGAAGCCTGGCTTGGAGAATTTTGAGCATTACTTTACTAGTGTGTGAGAAGAGTGCAATTGTGCAGTAGTTTGAACCTTCTTCGGCATTGCCCTTCTTTGGGATTGGAATGAAAACTGACCTTTTCCAGTCCTGTGGTCACTGATGAGTTTTCCAAATTTGCTGACATATTGAGTGCAGCACTTTCACAGCATCATCTTTGAGGATTTGAAATAGCACAACTGGAATTCCATCACCTCCACTAGCTTTGTTCGTAGTGATGCTTCCTAAGGCCCACTCGACTTCACATTCCAGGATGTCTGGCTCTACCATCGGGGTCGTGAAGATCTTTTTTGTACAGTTCTTCTGTGTATTCTTGCCACCTCTTCTTAGTATCTTCTGCTTCTGTTTGGTCCATACCATTTCTGTCCTTTATTGTTCCCATCTTTGCGTGAAATGTTCCCTTGGTATCTCTAATTTTCTTGAAGAGATCTCTAGTCTTACCCATTCTATTGTTTTCCTTTGTTTCTTTGCACTGATCATTGAGGTCAAAGAAATGACCTCTTATCTCTCCTTGCTATTCTTTGGAACTCTGCATTCAAATGGTTATATCTTTCCTTTTCTCCTTTGCTTTTCGCTCTCTTCTTTTCAAAGCTATTTGTAAGGCCTCCTCAGATAGCCATTTTGCTTTTTTGCATTTCTTTTCCTTGGGATGGTCTTGTTCCCTGTCTTCTTTACAATGTCACAAACCTCCATCCTTAGTTCACTGGGCACTCTGTCTATCAGAAGTAGTCCCTTAAATTTATTTCCCACTTCCCACTGTATAATCAGAAGGGATTTGATTTAGGTCATACCTGAATGCTCTAGCGATTTTCCCCACTTTCTTCAATTTAAGTCTAAATTTGGCAATAAGGAGTTCATGATCTGAGCCACAGTCAGCTACCGTTCTTGTTTTGCTGACTGTATAGAGCTTCTCCATTTTGGCCGCAAAGAATATAATCCATCAGATTTTGGTGTTGACCATCTGGTGATGTCCATGTGTAGTGTCTTCTGTTGTTTTCTCAGAAAGAGGGTGTTTGCAATGATCAGTGTGTTCTGTCAAAACTCTACGAACCTTTGCCCTGCTTCATTCTGTACTCCATGGCCAAATTTGCCTGTTATTCCAAGTCTCTCTTGACTTCCAACTTTTTTATTCCAGTCCCCTATAATGAAAAGGATATCTTTTTTTTGGGGGGGGGGGTGTTAGTTCTAAAAGGTCTTGTAGGCCTTTATAGAATCATTTAACTTCAGCTTTTTCAGCATTACTGATTGAGGCATAGATGGATTACCATGATATTGAATATTTTGCCTTGGAAACGAACAGAGACGATTCTTCGCTTTTGAGATTTTATCCAAGTACTGCATTTCAGACTCTTTTGTTGACTATGATGGATACTTCATTTCTTCTAAGGGATTCTTGACCACAGTAGTAGATATGATGGCCATCTGAGTAAATTCACACATTTCAGTCCATTTTAGTTCGCTGATTCCTAAAATGTTGACGATCTCTCTTGCCATCTCCTGTTTGACCACTTCCAATTTGCCTTGATTCATGGACCTAACATTCCAGGTTCCTATGCAATATTGCTCTTTACAACATCAGACCTTGCTTCCATCACCCATCACATCCACAACTGGGTGTTGTTTTTGCTTTAATTCCGTCTCTTCATTCTTTCTGGAGTTATTTCTCCACTGATCTCCAGTAGCATGTTGGGCACCTACCAACCTGGGGAGTTCATCTTTCAGTGTCTTCTCCTTTTGCCTTTTCATACTGTTCATGGGGTTCTCAAGGCAAGAATACTGAAGCGGTTTGCCATTCCCTTCTCCAGTGGATCACATTCTGTCAGAACTCTCCACCATGACCCATCTGTCTTGGTTGCCGTACACGGCATGGCTCATAGTTTCACTGAGTTAGACAAGGCTGTGGGCCATTTGATTAGATTGGTTAGTTTTCTGTGATGCGGTTTTTGTCTGTCAGGCTTCTGATGCCATCTCAGCGCCAACCATCTTACTGGGTTTCTCTGACGTTGGACTTGGGGTATTTCCTCCTGAACCCTGCTCCTCACCTTAGACATAGGTATCCCCTCACTGCCCCCACTCCTAACCTTGGACCTGGGGTATCTTCTCTCAGAGGCTCACAGTTCCAGCACCATGCAGCCGCTGCACCACATATATAGCATAAAGGAGAAGATAGTATGATCATCTCAACTGATGCAGAAAATTCATTTAATAATATTATATGTGGTAGTCTGAATGTACATATCTTTAATTCCTGGAAAACATGAATATGACGCCTTAAATTGTAAAAGGGACTTTCAATTAATAAAGATTTTGATATGGTTATATTATCATCCTGGATTATTGTGACTGGGCCATGTAATCACAAGAGTTCTTACAAAACAGGGCAGGAAGGTCAGTATCAGAGAAATGGATGTGACAACAAAAATAGAAGTTGGGGACTTCTCCAGTGGTCCAGAGGCTAAGACTCCATGCTCCCAGTGCCAGGGACCTGAGTTCAATTCCTGGTCAGGGAACTAGGTCCCACAAGTCACAATTAAAGAATTCATATGCTGCAACTAAAGAGCCCACAAGCCACAACTAAAAAGTTTCCCCATGCTACAACTACAAGATCCTGCATGCTGCAAAAACAACAACAAAAAGACCCCATAAGCCTCAATGAAGACCGAAGATTATGAGATTACACATGCTGCAACAAAGACGTGTTGCAGCCTAATAAAGCAGCAGAAGCTGGCATGATGCAAGGCAGTGAACAAAGGAGCGTGGAACCTCTAGAACCTGAGAAAGGCAAGGAAGCATATTCTCTCAAAGAGCCTTGAAAAGCAGTGCAGCCCTGCTGACCTATTTTCAGACTTCTGACCTCTAGCACTATAAGATAATACATCTGTCTCTTTAGTTCTTCTTCACTTTCTGCCATAAGGGTAGTGTCATCTGCATATCTGAGGTTATTGATATTTCTCCCAGCAATCTTTGTCATCAGGCAAATGCAAATTAAAAACAAGATAATACTTTATATCAATACTTATCAAAATGGCTAAAAATTAAAAGTCTAATAATGCCAAGTACTGCAAACATGCAGAGTGATGGCAACTCTCAAACACTACCAGTGGCAGTGTGATCATTAGAATCACTTGGGAAACTATTTGGTTTCATTCATTAATTCTATAATTTCCTTATTTGATATACAGCCAATAAAAATCTATGTTGAAGAATGCCCATAACAATATTTATTAATATTTGGAGCACAATCTAAATGGTATTAATAGAATGATTTCATCAATTCTGGTATATTAATACAATTGAATACTATACAGCAATGAAAATGAACAATCAAAGTCACATGCAACAAGATGAATCTCACACACACTATTTTGAGCAAAAGAAACCAAGTAAAAAGAGATATACAATTTGATTCCTAATATGTCAAGTTCAAAAACAGGAAAAATTGATCTGTGGTGGTAGAGGAAAAAATATTGATTACTTTTTGAGAAAAGTATGGGAACAGTGATTGCTAGGATGTACAAATTTGGGTGGGGAGGGGCTCCTTGGGACCCAATAATGTTCTAGTTTCTAAAATTAACAGTGTTTGAATGAGCCTTTTTACTTTATGAAAATTAAACTGCACAATTTATATACTTTTTAAAATGTATATAAAAGTTCATGTATTTAAAGTTCAACTAATGAGTGAATGTTGTTTAATACACAGGAATAACAAATATCAAAATCATAACAGTGGTTATTTCAAATGAAAGAGAGTGGTAATTGAGATTTGGCAAGCGTTGGTGGTGGGGGTGAGAAGAGTTCAACTCTATGTTTTAAATCATTTTAAAAGAATATATAATGCAAATACAGGAGAGAATTAAGATGAAATTAAGCAGAGAGCACAAGCTGAAATCAAGATTGCCAGGAGAAATATCAATAACCTCAGATATGCAGATGACACCACCTTTATGGCAGAAAGTGAAGAGGAACTAAAAAGCTTCTTGATGAAAGTGAAAGAGGAGAGTGAAAAAATTGGCTTAAAGCTCCACATTCAGAAAACTGAGATCATGGCATCCAGTCCCATCACTTCATGGCAAATAGGTGGGGAAACAGTGGAAACAGTGTCAGAATTTATTTGGGGGGCTCCAAAATCACTGCAGATGGTGACTGCAGCCATGAAATTAAAAGACGCTTACTCCTTGGAAGGAAAGTTATGACCAACCTAGATAGCATATTCAAAAGCAGAGACATTACTTTGCCAACAAAGGTTCGTCTAGTCAAGGCTATGGTTTTTCCAGTGGTCACGTATGGATGTGAGAGTTGGAATGTGAAGAAAGCTGAGTGCCGAAGAATTGATGCTTCTGAACTGCGGTGTTGGAGAAGACTCTTGAGAGTCCCTTGGACTGCAAGGAGATCCAACCAGTCCATCCTAAAGGAGATCAGTCCTGGGTGTTCATTGGAAGGACTGATTTTGAAGCTGAAACTCCAATACTTTGGCCACCTCATGGGAAGAGTTGACTCATTGGAAAAGACTCTGATACTGGGAGGGATTGGGGGCAGGAGGAGAAGGGGACAACAGAGGATGAGATGGCTGGATGGCATCACCGACTTGATGGACATGAATTTGGGCTAACTCTGGGAAATGGTGATGGACAGGGAGGCCTGGAGTGCTGCGATTCATGGGGTTGCAAAGAGTCAGACAGGACTGAGCGACTGAACTGAACTGAACTGAAGCAGAGGGTTTGTTACATAGCATTTGTTTGTTGTATTACTAATCTGTCTTTATTACTGTAAATAGAAAATCTTTCCTACATAAACAAAATCCAGTGAGATTTTCCCAAGTAGTATGTTGGTCAAAGCAGGAGACACTTGCAGGGTCACATCGTCATGATCTCCAGAGTGCTCTCAGAGACCGGAATTGTAGCAAATGAGCTGTGGTTGAAGGCTGTGGTCATTATGTTTCACAATACACTTTTTAAGCCTTGAGAGAAACTTCTCCCTGGCCTGAGTACTGGGAATATTTGAGTTTTCCTTCCTTTGAAGGAAATATTAATAACAGACATTCTGAATTAACATCTAATTGGTCTATTTTTACTTTTGCATTATTATTTGGAAACCTCAAAACTAAATTTGTGGTCCGTTTCTTATAGAATGAGTTTTTAGTAATAACCTAAATTCTGTTTAATTTTATATTTTTAAACATTAATTACTGTTTGCCCTATCTTTTTCTACATTAAAGCTTCCCTGGTGGCTCAGATGGTAAAGAACCTGCCTACACTGTGAGAGACCTGGGTTCGATCACTGGATTGGGAAGATCCGCTGGAGAAGAGAATGGCAATCCACTCCAGTTTTCTTGCCTGGAGAATCCTATGGACTCTCTTGAATTTTAAATTTTAATCTTGAATCACTTCTTAAAGCCCTCTTGGAATATGGAAATTTACAAATTATTAAATGCATGATTAGATTTGATCCAATAATTTTTCAAATGTCCTTTTTATCATTTATCTTCTGTGCCTATATCCATGAAGAGATTAGCAGGAGAGAAGAATTAGAGAAGAACAAGTGGCAATGAGCTCCTTTTCCAGTCACAAATAATACACTATTCTGTAGCTTAATATATTATTCTGTTCTCTGCAGGGAAATGTGAGGTCATGGTTAGTTTTCTTAGGAGAAACATCTTTCTGAACTTTTCTTGGGACCCACAAACCCTTCCACATGGAGAAAATTTATATATTCATATATAGTTTATATGGAAGGCAAAAAAAATACTTTTTTTAAATCAGAAGAATTAGTTTTCTGATTTTTTTCTAAATGTGTTTTATTGATATCATATTTACAATTATATTACATTTGTATTATTTTACTTTGTTAGATTACTTCATTTTATTGATTTCTTACAATTAAGTTATAATCAGTGGACTTCTCCTGTCTCCCCTATATTCCTTTCATCTGTACACACATACACACACACACACAAACATCTTTCAAATAATCATGGATAATCTGTAAACTACTTCTTATTGTGTTTTCCATTTCAGTCTCATTAAAATTTCCAAAGTCTATCCTTGAGTTCAATCTTTCTCAAAGATCAATGCAGACTAAACTTATCATTGGGTTTTGCTGATCCATCTCTCAGGAAGCTAATTTAAATTTCTCCCCACTAGGTAATATGGTTAAGTCACTACCCTATGTCAATATTTGCTTTAAGTTCTTTTCCACTTGATGGAGTTCATGAGATGTGTAAAACATTTTCTTGGCTCTTCAAGAGTGGGTTATGTATGTATACAAAAACAGAAATGAGATGAGTGCAAACTTTTCCAAAAGGCCTTTCTGAAATGAATGATCATTTTATTATTTTCTCCAATAAAATTAACTCAGTCACTTGAAAGAAATACAACACTCATATTTAATGCAAAGTATTGAGATGAGAGAATGAAATATTTCTGTATTTATAATTCATCATAACATTTTATATTCAATTTTCACTTTGTCAAAATGCATCCATCATAGTATTTTAGAAAAATAGGGGAATTCTTACTATTTCATGAATATAAGTCTTGAAAGGGAAGAATTTCCTCTGGTTGCAGTTTTATTTCAGTACAAGTTATATCTTCAATTCTATGATGCAGGTGAATACTCCAAAGAAAAAGTTTATATGCTGTAACATCCTGTTACTATTTAAAATATAAGAGAAGCAACTTCCTAGACTTAGAAAATACAGCTACAATAGCAACCTCCCACCTCTGAGCCCATCAACTTTAGGTCCTGATTGTAGGATGATAGGAGTTGGCCAGTGAAATGATAACATTTCTGAGAGTTCATTTTATTCCTGAGTCACTTTTGCATGAAATGATAGCATCTCATTTGGGGCTTGGCCTCAATGCATCTCTCTGTAAATTACTTGCCATATATCAGTCTTGATTCAATAGACTGTAATATATAGGTGCTTTTTATTGGAAAGAGTTTGGAGCATTTTTAAAATGGAAAAAAATGCTCCCCAGCAGGAATACTTAAAATAATTAACAGTTATGGGACTATAAGGAGAAACTGACTACCTCATCTCTTGAAGAATCCCTTCCCATATATTCTTTCCTAGATCTCCCTAACCTTCTAATCCTTCTGCTAAAGAAGACTAAAGTTGTAAAAAACAATTTTAGCTCAAACTTCTTTGATTCAATTCACATAATTAATTTAACAGTAGCTCAAGGTTCCTTTTTTCTTAAACCACTCTTTTTCCTAATTACCTGATTTTCTAATAGGAACTGAAATCTTCCATTTCAGTCCTCTCAGAGCCTAATTTAATCTACATCATAATTTTGGGAGACTAGAAAACTGGATTGCATATTAAGCTTATTCTATTCTATTTCAAAGCTTCTTGAGTTTGGTTCCTGTTGGATATTAGATTTCTTTAGTAGCTAAGAAACATGGAGATGATAGTACAGAATGCTTTGATATAAATCAAGAAGAATTTGTGTCTCCATCCTTAACCATTATAAAGCACTTCTCTCTGAAATAAAACTGTCTTTCTGGAGCATAATCCTGAGCTTTTTAAAAATTTAATTGCTGTGTTTAGTTTAGATGTTGTTTAAAGCGTTCAAAATAAAAAGTGGGCTTAAGCTTTAAGAAACTGTGGCATAAACACAGGTACACACATTTGTACACACACACACACACACATGCACACAAGTAAATCCAAACATAGATTCAACAAAGAGCCATTTAGTGCAAATAAGCCCTTAATAAGGTATAAATACGCATTCAGTTTAGAAATAAAAAACAGTAGTGTGGTTCCCAGATGAAAATCTTCACTATTGGAAAAAGATCGTCATGTAAGTGTCACATTGCTACCCAAGGTATTTAGCTTGCCTATTTTCCTTGTTTTTCCTCTTGCCAGGAAGGGGGAAAGAAAGCAAACAGAGACAAAATAAGAAAGAAATAAGGCTAAAGAACAGAAAATTGTGGAGAAATAAAGAAAGATAGGATCCCCAAAACTGGAAAACGAGACAAGATGTTACGGCAAATATGAGCTACTCAATATTCCATTCTAGAAAGCTCAACTCGCAATACATTGCCTGGAGCTATGAATAAAATGTGTGATTCTAAAGAAGATAAAGTTAAAACTTTTCATTTCATACATGAAAAGCAAGGCTGAATTTACTAAAAAGGCACCAATGACAGAAAAATCTTTCGCAGATCCAATCAGTCTATTAGAAGAAAAAAACTGGCAATCAGAGGAATTCAGTGACATGTCCAAGTTTATGTATCTTGCTAATGAAGGGCCCAGGACTAGAACTAACATCACCTGGAACTTTCACCGGCACCCTCAATACCTAAGAGGTTGTGCTGTCTTTGAAATTTTCATTAATCTGCACTCATCCCACATTTATGTGCTCAGCATTTTCTGTGTGCCAGGAACTATATTCAGTCCTAATGACACAAAATATGAAAGTATTATACAGAAAGATATAGTCTTTGTACTCATGGGGCTTATAATTTTGGAAGGAAAGTCGCATCAAATTATTATTTACAAAATGAATTAGAGCTGAAATGAATACTATAAAGAAATGAAGGGTAATACAAAAATTTTAGAAGTATTGGCTGTTTATTTAGGGCTTCTAGCTCTACCGTTCTGCTAAAATTTCTCTCATGAAAGTCATTAAGACACAATTCTTTCCTCATTTTACCTGAACTCTCTTCAGTTTTTGACATTACTAACAGTTTCTTCCTTCTTTAAGCTCCCTACTCCCTTGATGGGACTTTTTGGTGGTGGGTTTTTTTTTTTTTTTTTTTTTTGGTGGTGTTTCATCCACCAACAAAGTAATACAAGGCGTTTGAGGACTCAGGCCAAGTTAGAGAATTACCGCAGGACAGGCTTGTGGCTGCAAACCTTGGACAACACAGAAGCTAAAACACAACTCTGGGGGCTCAGGCTTCAATGGAGCCAAATGGTTGGTAGTAAAAGTTACTGACAGCGACTGAAGGAGTCATTAAGAATGAAGCCATGGGAAGCATAAACAACTTGGAGAATATGAGTGTAGGCCAGGTAGACACAGTGGAAATGTTCCCAAAGAGCTTCATTTTTCTAGAAACGCCTAAAAATGCATACAAATTTTCTTATAGTACAAGAATTCCCCAAGTGAATGTAAATAGCCAATTAATTAAGGAATATAAGTCGCATTACACAGACTGCTATTAGATATAAAGTGAAGTAAAGTAAAGTGAAAGTCTTTCTGCAATGTCCAACTCTTTGTGACCCCCATGTACTAGACAGTTCATGGAATTCTCCAGGCCAAAATACTGGAGCGGGTAGCCTTTGTCTTCTCCAGAGATATTCCCAAGCCAGGGATTGAACCCAGGTCTCCCATATTGCAGGTGGATTCTTTACCAGCTGAGCTACAAGGGAAGCCCATTAGACATGCAAACAGGATAATCTGATACTAAAACTATTAAACATATATATTTCCATTTTCCCCTAAATCAGATTGCCCCAAAGCCCTTCTGCTCCAAAAAAGAAGGGCAAATAATACCTCATGAAAGAGTAAGAAGTGATGTAATGGAAATCCCTCTGGTTACAGAAGGAGAAAGAGATGGAAAGGAAGGATAACAAGTCTAAGGGAAACATCTTCTTCAGAGTTGAAACAACCTACCAGAGGAGAAGAGCAGAAATACCAGACAGGTTATGTGTGTGTATTTGCTTGTAGGGTGGATAGGAATGCAGTAAGACAAGAAAAATATGTTAGAATCTTCAGAGAAATGGAGGGAGAACATGAGAATATTCAAGCATAAGTTTTATTTTCCCAGCACATCCAACAAGGCTCAGGGATGGCAAAATGGCATTGAAGGAGGGAGATGAGGGATGGGCTACAGGATGTTCTTCTGGCTTTGTATGCCCACAAGTGGTACATTAGAGATTCAGAGATTTCTGAGTGTCTCTCCGTATCCAGAAAGTTAAGGTGAAAACTTGCAGGTCTTCCAGGAAGCTTTCTGTAATGAAAACTTCAGTGCCCCCAGCATGGTAACCATGGGTGGACATCATTCATTAGGAATGAAGTGAATGGAAGTGACTGAGAATGAGAAGATTTGCATGCAAACATAGGTAGAGGTGGGTAAATACAGAATGAACATGTGACTGAACAATTCCATTCCTAGGTATAAACCCAAAAGAATGAAAAACAAGTCTTCAGATAGAAACATAGACTTGCTTATTCATAGCAGCTCTATTCACAATAGCCAAAGGTAGAAATAACCCAAATTTTCATTAAGAGATGAATGGATAAACAAAAAGCAATATATCCATAAAATGGACTATTATTCAACCTTTAACAAGGAATGAAGTTTTGATAATGTAAAAGATATGGATGAACTTTGAAAACATTAAGTTAAATAGAAAGGAAGAAAGAAAGTGAAGTTGCTCAGTTGTGTCCAACTTTTGCAACCCCATGGACTATAGCCTACCAGGCTCCTCAGTACATGGAATTTTCCAGGCAAGAATACTGGAATGGGTTGCCATTTCACTCTCCAGGGGATCTTCCCAACCCAGGGATTGAACCTGGGTCTCCTGCATTGCAGGCAGATGCTTTACTGTCTGAGCCACCACAAAAGGTCACATGTTGTATGTTTCCATTCATACAAAATATACAGAATAAACAAATTCAGTGACAGAAGGTACATTGCTGGTTGTTGGGAGCTGGGGGTAGGACAGAATGGGGAGTGACTGGTTATTAATTGCATGGATTCCATTGGGAGTGACAAAAAATTTCAGAAACTAGAGTGGCTTCACAGTCTTGTAAATAGACTGAGTGATACTTAATTGTATAATGGCTAAAATGATAAATTTTATGATATGTATATTTTATAATAATAATGATATTGTATTGGCCAAAAAGTTCATTCAAATTTTTCCAGAAGATGTACAGGAAAACCACGAATGAAATTTCTGGCCAACCTAATAAAAATAACAATAGAAGTAGGGTCTTGTTAGCAAGGAGTAATGTCTAACTGCCCAGTGGAATATTCAACAAGCATTAAGCATGCCGAAGAATATGAATTTCACTGAGATTATGACTTCAGTAAGTGAGCTCTTCATTTTCGGACACTAGAGGTAGATACCTACAGGTTGTTAGTTGAGTCCCAGAAAAAACTATGAGGATCCCAGGTCCCAACTATCTCACCAGCAGGATAGAAAAGTCGCCCTTGAAAACAGAAGCTAACTTAGAGAGGGAGAGGAAAGAGATTGGGTAGGAACTGAGCTTCGAGTTGCCTTAATAATTTCTGAAATGATAATATTCTAACCAAAAGAAATTATCTGAAACTGGAAGGGCTGTAATTTGCAAGTTTTTAAGCTTTTTTTTTTTCCCTGCCATCAGCTGACATGGGCATCTCAGCATAAGGTGAGAATAGTTTCAGAAAATTAAAAGAACACTTTTTTTTTGCTCCATTTGACAACAATATGTATATTTCAGGTTTGAATAAGATGGAAATCAGAAGCAACCGATATATAGATATAATACAGTCGTGTTTATAACCCATCTCTTATTTGAATGATTTTATGATTTGCGATGAGAAAGATGGAAAGTGCAAAATTGGTGATGGTGCTTGTGATGAGAGATGCTGCTGCTCTTGGGCAGAAGACTATGTGATGTCAACACTCTGTGATGCTGAGGCATTACAGCTCCAACAAAAACTTACCTGATGATAAAAATCACTATTGTAAATATCCTACAGGATGAAGACTCGTGTTGTAGAGAGTCTGAAACTCTTAAGCATAGATTCTCCATTTTCCTACTGAAACAACATTTCTCAGAAGGAATTTCTTGATAAAGTGAAATTTCCAGTAGCTCAGATATCATGCCCTAGCACAGAGGTCTTTTTCAGAGTTCTCAACATACATTAATTAATCACTATTTTTTAAAACTGGGGTATTTTATTTATATGTGTGTGTGTACAGATTTTGTTTCTCTTAAAATGTTTGTAGAAGTTGTTATTGGGCTGAGTCACCACGTGGCAAGGATCAGAACCAAGTCTCTAGCTGTGCTTACTGCCCCAACAAAGTGAGTAAATGTAACTCGCTTTACATTTACCTGTGAAAAATGGCAGTCATATTCCTTTCTGTAGCCATGTGTGTTATTCTATCCAATGAAGATGAGTATGCTGCTGAATCATGTTGTTTCGCTTAAGAGGTAAAATCTCAGAAATTTTTCATCTCTGAAAAATTTGTAGATGACAAACCACCAGCACCCTAACTCTCTAAAGGACTGAAGTCATAGCAAGTATGGAATCACCGTTGAAGTAGAATCGTTTACTAGCCAATAAAGCATTATGCACGTTAGACTGTAAAGTGTAAAGTGGCCTGCATATATAAGGTACTGTTATAGTATGGTCATTAATAAGTATCTTGGCATTTAGCCAATGTAGCTGGAAGTCTGTGTGATGATAAGGATAACTTTGGTGCAGTAAATATAGCCCATGAGATCCTAGCTTAGCTAAAAATGAACTAGGAAAACTCTACAAGCCTGAAGACATTTATGTAAGAAAAAGTAGCATTTGAAATTTCTACATTTGTATTAGAAAGCATGCAACCTTCAATAGATGCAGATACTTTTAGGAACATGATGTCTTTAGTCTTTCTGGCAAATTTGCTGATATTTCAGTTTAACTCTTATTTTCACACGAGGTAAAAATAAAACAGAGAGATGACGTTACTAGTTGAAGGTCACACAGTGACTCAACGTAGAGAAAAAATGAACTGTGTCTCTTGATTCCCTTATCAGTTTTATATTGTGACTTAAATTTTTTCAGGTCCCAAGACTCAGTTAAATAAGCTTTTCATTTTTTTGTTTAATAGAAATTGATTAAACAGTGGTTTAACATTGTCATTGAACTTTTATTATTTTAATTGCATAGCTATCAATAGTTATGTAGAGATTCATCAAAAATTGTTCTTGATGTGATGTAAGAATTGATTTTCTTTCAGACAACTGATCAGTCAGAATGTTGAATGTGGAATTCTTTCAGAACTGTTCTTTGATTTCTTAATAGGATTATGGCTAATCTCTTGATGAATGGTAATGCTTTCCTTTATTCTTAGTTTTATGTTTTTTAATAGTTCATTTTGTTACACTCTCTGATTACTTGTTTTCTTTGGCTCTGTCAATAAGTACAAATATTGAATAGCCTAAGGATCTCTCTTACTGGCCTGCTCTTTAGAAATAAAAAGATTTGGTATAAGATTGCTATTTGGTATAAAATAAGCTCACCATGGGAGATAAAGAGCGACAATTTGCAAGATTTACTTGGGAAAAAATCTACTTTTCAGGACATTTTTGTCCAGGGACAGGTAGGCAATCATTTGTGATCTCTGTGTCCTGTATGTTATTTACAAATTCCTGATAAGAAACAAAAATGGTACAGTGGGAAACACTGTAATTGAGACAACAATAAAAACTGAAATTAGGAGCTGTGGCTTGCCTTTGTTTCAGCTGAGACACAGCTGAGGTTTTTCTGCTAAGTGTAGTGGAAAATAAGAGAAAGGAATTATTGCCAAAAAAGTAAATACAATGATGGCTGAATATATATATTAGATTTTTTCCCAAGGAGCTTTTGTGTGAGAGCCTGTCTGATAATGCACTTCAGTACATTAACATCTTGGAATTTTAAAGGGTCTGTCTATCAGTGTGCTTTCTGAATGGGTTTTCAATTGCACAAATGGTCTCTATCACATGAAAAGCAATACTGTTTTTTGAAAGGCAATGTACTTATTGTGCTACTCACATGGGACTATCAGTGCCTATTGGCTACCAACAATTACCTTTGAAATGAAAAATATTGTTTGTATCAAAGAACTGTTTGAGTCTAAAGAAAAAGCTTTGCAGCCTGCCAATCATCCCTATATCCTGAGGATTATATTGTTGGGAGTTTTATACAATTTACATGCAGAACCTGAAAATGACTCCAGTGAGTTATATAACCCCATGGGGTGTTTTCACTCTGGTTAGGTTACATTTCCTGACACTGCTGACATCAGATTATTTTTGTGGCAGTAGGAACTAATGCTCTTCTATTTTTAGATATCTGAAGTCTATTTGGCAATTGTTATCATCTGTGATTACTTGGAATGCCTCTTACCTCCTGATTTCAGGAAATCACCTTTATCAGTTCAGCTGGGGATTAAGGGAAACAGTTATAAACATCTCCTTGGATTACTGGTTTGGAAAAGCAGCAAATAGAATAGGGTGTCACCCAGATGACCAGAATAATTTACCAAAGTTACTAAATTTCCAGTAGCCAAACAAGCACAGGAATCTTTGTAAATCAGTATTTTAGGGTTATTTTTAAACTTTTTTTTAAGGAAAGATTTATCATTAATTTTCATCATGGAGCAGAGCCAGGCTGTCATTTCAAAATTCACTCCTTGCTCCAAAAATGCCTTTATAATGTTTTTATAGTGTATGGATGCCATGGCAGGAAACTTCTCTGGAGACATAAGACGTGCCAATGTCATTAAAAAATCCATATGTCTGCCTAATGCATGAGAGCAAGTTATTGTAAAGCTTGATATAAACAGATACGTTATTTGATAAATATATAATAGGATATTTAATGAAGGTTTAAGTGTTACCAGACACTCATGGAGTCTCCCTAGGCCTATTTACAAAGGAATTCTAGCCTTAGCCTTGTCTGAAATTAATTCTGATTATTAACAAAAAGAGACTTTTCTATTTTAATTAAAAACACACACTTTATATTTCAAATACTAAAAAGCAAAAAGAGGTAAAGGGGAAAAGAATTAACAAGATGTAGAGTATCATCCTTTGATACTTGAGCTTCCCTTGTGGCTCAGCTGGTAAAGAATCCGCCTGCAATGCGGGAGACCTGGGTTCGATCCCCAGGTTGGAAAGATCTCCTGGAGAAGGCAAAGACTACCCACTCCAGTATTCTGGCCTAGAGAATTCCATGGACTGTATAGTCCATGGGATCTCAAAGAGTCAGATACGACTGAGCAACAGTCACTCACTCAGAGAGTATAATGGACCACACCGAACTCTGGAAAATTCTTAAAGAGATGGGAATAGCATCCAACCTGACCTGCCTCTTGAGAAATCTGTATGCAGGTCAGGAAGCAACAGTTAGAACTGGACATGGAACAACAGACTGGTTCCAAATAGGAAAAGGAGTATGTCACAGCTGTATATTGTCACCCTGCTTATTTAACTTCTATGCAGAGTACATCATGAGAAACACTGGGCTGAATGAAGCACAAGCTGAAATCAAGATTGCTGGGAGAAGTATCAACAACCTCAGATATGCAGATGACACCACCCTTATGGCAGAAAGTGAAGAAGAACTAAAAACCCTCTTAATGAAAGTGAAAGAGGAGGGTGAAAAAGTTTGCTTAAAGCTCAACATTCAGAAAATGAAGATCATGGCATCTGGTGCCATCACTTCATGGCAAATAGATGGGGAAACAGTGACAGACTTTATTTTTTGCACTCCAAAATCACTGCAGATGGTGATTGCAGCCATGAAATTAAAAGACACTTGCTCCTTGGAAAAAAAGCTATGACCAACCTAGACAGCATATTAGAAAGCAGAGACATTACTTTGCCAGCCAAGGTCCATCTAGTAGTAGTCATGTATGGATGTGAGATTTGGACTATAAAGAAAGCTGAGCAACGAAGAATTGTTTTTTGAACTGTGGTGTTGGAAAAGACTCTTGAATTCTGCAAGGAGATCCAACCAGTCCATCCTAAAGGAAATCAGTCCTGAATATTCACTGGAAGAACTTATGTTGAAGCTCCAATACTTTGGCTACCTGATGTGATAAGCCTATTCATTAGAAAATACCCTGATATTCGGAAAGATGGAAGGCAGAAGGAGAATGAAATGATAGAGGATGAGATGGCTGGATAGCATCCCCGACTCAATGGACATGAGTTTGAGCAAATTCTGGGAGATGGGAAGGATAGGGAAGCCTCGTGTGCTGCAGTCCATGGTGTCACATAGTGAGATACGACTAACCAACTGAACAAGAAGAAGAAGAAGACAATATCATTGCTCTCATTTATAAATTAAATCATATTGGAGTTATAAATATTCAATAACAGAAGAAAACAGGCCAAGTGTGATACTCCTCTGTGTTTATGAATGAGTGTGGGTATGTGTGTGAGCATTCAGTCATGTCCAACTCTGACCACATGGACTATAGCCCACCAGGCTCCTCTATTCATGGGAATTTTCAGTCAAGGATACTGGCATGAATTGCCATTTCCTCTGCCAGGGGACCTTTCCAACCCAGGGATTGAATCCACATCTCCTGCATTGGCAGCTAGATTCTTTACCACTGAGCTACCTGGAAAGCCTCATATGTATATGCAGATGCACTTATTTATTTATATTTTGTATACAGTTATGACCACAAGTGTGCATGTATATTTTATATATATATACTTTTAGTAGATATGTTTACTATATATTTATAGTAAGCATATATGCAAAAGAGATATATAGTATTTTATATTTAGTTTTATTATTACATATCATATTCCCAGTTATCAAGAAACCATAGGATGAGCATTAAAATCCCCAATACCCTTCACTCTTTGGAATCTTTACCCTTAATTTCACATAAATCCAAAACCACAAACAATGATAAAGTCAAATCAGTGATTATTTACTCACTGACTGACTGAGTGTTTAGGCTTTTGCTATGTGCTATGACTAACATAAATACAAAATGGTATTAAAATGAGAAAATTTCAATTCACTTAATTTTTCTGTGTCACAGAAAAAGACTCATTATTTATAGTTTGCAGTGGAATACCTGTCTGCCAGTGAGAGAGAAGCATAATTTGAGAGCCACTGTTAAGTAGCTGAATTGTGTGGATTCTTAAGTGGGGAGGAGATAAAATGATGAAAGCAGCTCTTTTGGGGAACAACTGGGTGTGGATACTGTCGACTTTGGGTTGCTATAGAAAGAGAAAGTGACTGGTAGGTCAAGTACAGGTCAAGTTTTGAAGCAGAATCATTAGGAGAGCAGAAGTCAGCAACAGGTAGGTTAACCCTGAGTCAGCACGTACATAACAGGAACAGTCTATTTATCTACTCATGACCATCTTAATTCCTAAAAGCAATTAAGCTATTTACAAAAGCCATGAGGTCAACACAATTTCTGGGGCAGAGATGAATGACAAAAATTGGAAACACTTGAATTCTGTGTTCAAGGTGATAATTGAAGAAATTCGGCTTTGGGTCAGAGTATTGTTAACCAGGTAGATGGTAAGAGTGGGAGGAGCAGAAATGGACAAGTAAAACCAGAGAGATTATTAATCTGACATTTACAAACTTACGTAAGGAGGTTGGACCCAAATGTGACAAGAAAGAAGACAGGATGGCAAGAATGTGACAACTATCACTCCTGTCTCTTCGGGCAAGAAAAAAGTCTGAAGCTGAAGCAATGTGATGGCTTAATCCAGAATATTTGATATGCTTCCTGTTATGTGTTAAATCTATCCCCAAGCCTGTTGAGACTTACAGGGAAGACAGATGGATGTACCTGAAAGAAGTGGAAAGAGGGATGTGAATAAGGGTATTCCTAGGAAGAAGATAGATGGGAACAGGAAGAGGTTGAAGGCAAGGATACAGGTATGAATTGATCAGAGTATAAACCAAGGGTGAGCAGTAAGTACAGAGAGGAAAGGAAAAGAAAATCTGAGTGACAACCTGATATTAGCACTGAAATATAACTCTACTACTCTAGAAGTGGCAGGTTCATGTCTATTCCATCTTTCGCTTTCTTTCCACACTCTTAATTTGTATTCTTACTAGGGTCGTCCTAGAGGTAATCGTTCTGCTCCCTTCTCTTCTGTCACTTTGTTCTCTTGTCCTGCTGTTGCCTAGGACCTTCTGTGACAATCTCAGAGCTGCTGGCATTTCGCATCAAAATATCCAAGTTACAGTGTCTACATATCACAACTGCTAGGATTATAGTACAAAATGATAGTTTTCAAGATCCTAACCATAAACCAATTTCTTATAAGTCTTCACATGTGGTGACATTAAAAACAATATAGCTTCATTTTTACTGGTGGAAAGGAAATGTTTATGGCAGTGCCTTTTCTTTATCCTCCATCGATGTTGCTTCTTCCTGGTGTCCCACAGGCTAAAGAAATAGAATTAGTTTCCATGTTTTTTCTATATATACATCATAATTTGAATGAAACCAGAAAATTCTCAAGGTAATTAAAAGAAATACAAGTTATTTCATCCTTAGAGTCATTCATAAATCTAAACTGAGTATATTCTCCCGTTCTTCACCACCCCACTCTCTTGCTCTTTCTCTCATAACTTACTACTTCCTTACAGTTTTCCAGGCCCTCTGTGAGGTATAGAGGATATTTTACTGAAAAAATACCTAATATCATCTCCTTTGGAATATATAGTATATTTAGGAAGAAAGAAAATTAAACAGATAATTACAACTCAATATAAGTGCTAACCAAGGACAAATAGTGGGTGTTAAACTGGGGAGTCTAGGAATAGGAGGTATCACAAGAGACTTGCCTGGAAAAAGGATTCCTTAAGCTAACGGTCAGTTCAGTTCAGTTCAGTCATTCAGGCATGTCCGACTCTTTGTGAAGCCACGAATTGCAGCAAGCCAGGCCTCCCTATCCATCACCAACTCCTGGAGTTCACCCAAACTCATGTCCATCGAGTCAGTGTGCCATCCAGCCATCTCATCCTCTGTCGTCCCCTTCTCCTCCTGTCCCCAATCCCTCCCAGCATCAGGGTCTTTTCCAATGAGTCAACTCTTCGCATGAGGTGGCCAAAGTACTGGAGTGTCAGCTTTAGCATCATTCCTTCCAAAGAACACCCAGGGCTGATCTCCTTTAGGATGGGCTGGTTGGATCACCTGGCAGTCCAAGGGACTCTCAAGAGTCTTCTCCAACACCACAGTTCGAAAGCATCAATTCTTCGGCACTCAGCCTTCTTCACAGTCCAACTTTCACATCCATACATGACCACTGGAAAAACCATAGCCTTGACTAGATGGACTTTGTTAGCAAAGTAATGTCTCTGCTTTTGAATATGCTATCTAGGTTGGTCATAACTTTTCTTCCAAGGAGTAAGCGTCTTTTAATTTCATGGCTGCAATCACCATCTTCAGTGATTTTGGAGCCCCCAAAAATAAAGTCTGACACTGTTTCCACTGTTTTCCCATCTATTGTCCATGAAGTGATGAGACCAGATGCCATGATCTTCGTTTTCTGAATGTTGAGCTTTAAGCCAACTTTTTCACTCACCTCTTTCACTTTCTTCAAGAAGCTTTTTAGTTCTTCACTTTCTGCCATAAGGGTGGTGTCATCTGCATATCTGAGGTTATTGATATTTCTCCTGGCAATCTTGATTCCAGCTTATGCTTCTTCCATCCCAGTGTTTCTCATGATGTACTCTGCATAGAAGTTAAATAAGCAGGGTGACAATATACAGCCTTAACGTACCCCTTTTCCTATTGGGAACCAGTCTGTTGTTCCATGTCCGGTTCTAACTGTTGCTTCCTGACCTGCATATAGGTTTCTCAAGAGGTAGGTCAGGTGGTCTGGTATTCCCATCTCTTGAAGAATTTTCCACAGTTTATTGTGATACACAGTGAAAGGCTTTGGCATAGTCAATAAAGCAGAAATAGTTGTTTTTCTGGAACTCTCTTCCTTTTTCCATGATCCAGCAGATGTTGGCAATTTGATCTGGTTCCTCTGCCTTTTCTAAAACCAGCTTGAACATCTGGAAGTTCACAGTTTATGTATTGCTGAAGCCTTGCTTGGAGAATTTTGAGCATTACTTTACTAGTGTGTGAGATGAGTATAATTATGCAGTAGTTTGAGCATTCTTTGTCATTGCCTTTCTTTGGGATTGGAATGAAAACTGACCTTTTCCAGTCCTGTGGCCACTGATGAGTTTTCCAAATTTGATGGCATATTGAATACAGCACTTTCACAGCATCATCTTTGAGGATTTCAAATAGCTCAACTGGAATTCCATCACCTCCACTAGCTTTGTTCATAGTGATGCTTTCTAAGGCCCACTTGACTTCACATTCCAGGATGTCTGGCTCTAGGTAAGTGATCACACCATCATGATTATCTTGGTTGTGAAGATCTTTTTTTGTACAGTTCTTCTATGTATTCTTGCCACCTCTTCTTAATATACTCTGATTCTGTTAGGTCCATATCATTTCTGTCCAAGACAAACCATTGAACATCACAGTAATCCAAGTCTATGTCCCAACCAGTAACTCTGAAGAAGCTGAAGTTGAACGGTTCTATGAAGACCTACAAGACCTTTTAGAACACCCAAAAAAGATGTCCTTTTCTTTTAGGGGCCTGGAATGCAAAAGTAGGAAGTTAAGAAACATCTGGGATAACAGGCAAATTTGGCCTTGGAATACAGAATGAAGCAGGGCAAAGCTAATAGAGTTTTGCCAAGAGAACACACTGGTCATAACAAACACCCTCTTTCAACAACACAAGAGAAGACTCTACACATGGACATCACCAGATGGTCAATACCAAAATCAGATTGATTATATTCTTCGCAGTCAAAGATGGAGAAGCTCTATACAGTCAGCAAAAACAAGACCAGGAGCTGACTGTGGCTCAGATCATGAACTCCTTATTGCCAAATTCAGACTTAAATTGAAGAAAGTAGGGAAAACCACTACCATTCTAGTATGATCTAAATCAAATTCCTTATGATTATACAGTGAAGTGAGAAATAGATTTAAGGGACTAGATCTGATAGATAGAGTGCCTGATGAACTATGGACGGAGGTTCGTGACATTGTAGAGGAGACAGGGATGAAGACCATCCCCATGGAAAAGAAATACAAAAAATTAATATGGCTGTCTGGGGAGGCCTTACAAATAGCTGTGAAAAGAAGAAAAGTGAAAAGCAAAGGAGAAAAGGAAAGATATAAGCATCTGAATGCAGAGTTCCAAAGAATAGCAGAGATAAGAATGCCTTTCTCAGTGATCAATGCAAAGAAATAGAGGAAAACATTAGAATGGGAAAGACTAGAGATCTCTTCAGGAAAATTAGAGATACCAAGGGAACATTTCATGCCAATATGGGCTTGATAAATGGCAGAAATGGTAGGGACCTAACAGAAGCTAAGGGTAGTAGATTGTAATTTAATCAAATTGATGTGTTGGGAGAAGGAAGTCCAGAAGACTGTGCTGGGGTGAAAAAACCTCATGTATGATGTGTAAAAGTAAATTGATTCAAATAACTGAAAAAATTTCAAATAAAACCAGACTGTTGATCATAAATATTAATGGAACTGGCAAGAAGTGACACCGAAAAGATAAGCAAGGGCCAACATTATACCAGGAATGTGAGGATGATTTGATTTCTGCAAGTGGATTAAGGTAGTATACAATTTTTTAACAGAATAAAGGAGAAAGTTCAGTATGTTCATATCAACAGTTGCAGAAAAAGGAATTCAGTAAGAGGAAACACTGATTCAAAAACTTCCTAGAAAACTGGTCACAGAAAGACACTTCAATTTCATAATGAGTTTTTTCCAATAAACTTAAACAGCTAATTTAACACTAAAAGGTTAAGAAACATCTCCTTTAAAGTCAGAAACAGTGTACCTCCCATCACCACTTTTCTTTTACATTACAATGGCAGTTTTAGCCAAGTAAATAAAAACTAAAAGGAAACAGGATATAAGTAGAAGCCATACTTTGCTTAGGAAATTTCCTTTTCTGCTAACAAATAAATTATTGGATTATAAAGAGCTAATCTAACTTTTATACCAACCAAGACACTAATTAAAACAAATATTTTTACCCACCAAACTCTCCAGTTGATAATATAACTGAAATGTAGCAATAGCTTTGTGTCAGTGAATTAATAACAAAGTAAACTGTCCATGTTTGCCTTACATCAGTATCTTTTACTGTCCAAACTGTCTTCAATTTCCTTGCCAGTTGTATTTCAGTTGTCACTTGATGTGTGTATGCAAACTGCAAGGACTGGGGAAACATGCCCTGTCAGGGTCATTTTTTTTTAATAATGGGCCCAGTATCTGGTTAAAAATTATGATAACCATAAGATTTTATTTTAATAGATTCTTTCAGGAATTGCAAAAAAAATTAGTTTTTTTAGTTGCCAAAAAACCATAAAACATTCTAAATGATGGTTTTAAATATTAACTACTATCTTGAGTAGGTAAATACCACAAAGGATATATTTCTCCAGGTATCACTGGCTTTTTCCCCTCTAATTAGATTTCTTCATCTTATTAACTCTTTTGCTGGCAGCTGTCATAGTGAGATTAAACTTCATAGGAAACTCTGTAAACCTTAATGTCACAAGTACTCTACATTTTACATAAATAATGTCAGGATTATAAACATTACATTATGGAATCAAATATAATATTATATAAAATCTATGGGCTTATGCATTTCAACTTCTTGCTATACTACTTATAAAACTTGTCACCTAAGTAAGATTTACTTAATGTCCTTAAGGCTTAGTTTATCTGCGCAATGTGCATGATAACACCAATTTTACAAGAATCTGGTGACGATTAAATGAGATAAGTATGGTCAAGTCCACAGTGACTGCTACTTGGGGCCGAGTAAATAACAGTCTGTTCCCTTTATTCTTTCTGTCTATAATGTCAAACAATAACTCATGTCATAACATCAAACCCTTAGCATGCTTTCCAACCTTCAAACTACTCATTGACTTTAAGGGAATAGAGTTTAATACCCTAAACCAGGGGCACAAATTAGGAAGGAATGCTCCAAAGATAAAATTTTAGCGATGTTAGAGAACATGTCTTTTTTTATTCTTTACAATATCTTCTCAGGAGAACATATTGCCTGGAACCATGTTGTGGAGGCTTCATAGAAATTTACTGAATAAGTGAATGAGTGAACAAAGATCAGAGATCTTGAATATCATTCAGTACATTCACCTTATTCATCTTATATTTTTTAGTATAAGGTGAATATACACAGATACATAATATAAAATTCACCACTTTAACAATGTTAAAGTGAAAACTTCAATAGCTTTTAGTATATTCACAGTGTCGTACACCCAACACCACTACCTGGTCCCAGCTTGTTTTCATCACCACCAGACTCTACTCCCTGCCAAAAAAATCCTGAACCCATTGAACAGTCACTTCTCTTCCCCCCACCCCAGTCCCTGTCCATCTCTAATCTGCTTTTAGCCTCTATTAGGCACCTTTTTCTGCTGACTATAAAGAGTTTATCCCAGGAATGCATATTAATTTCACAATTTAAAAACTGATAAATATATTACATCATACTAAAAAAATAATAAAGAAAACAATCATCTAAATATGCAGAAAGGATTGGATAAAATTCAATATCCATTGCCAGTAAGAACTCAGCAAACCAGGAATAGGGAAACATTGCTTTTCACCATCATATGGAATGGTAGTAGCAGTGTTTCATGGATGGCTTTCCTGGTGTTAAGATGCCACTTGTATTCCTAGCCACCTTATTCTTTTTTTAAATTTATTTATTTTTTAATTAAGGGATAATTGCTTTACAGAATTGTGTTGGTTTCTGCTAAACATCAACATGAATCAGTTAGAGGTATACATATGTCCCCTCTGTCTTGAACCTCCCTCCCATCTCCTTCCCCACCCCACCCCTCTAGATTGTTAGAGTCCCAGTTTGAGTTTCCTGGGTCATACAGCAAGTTCCCGTTCTTGCCATCTTATTCTTAAATGAAGGGAAGCTCGGGGCTAGAGACATCACATGACTTTCCAGCTTACACAGTCAGTAAACATCAGAGCTGGGGATCAGTTAAAGTTTGATTTCCTTTCTAGAGCATCATTGTGCACTGCTTCATATACAGATTTGAGCAGCTTCTACATTAAGAAGTACCACTCACTTTTGCCCTCTTTTTCAGAAATGTATAAGACAATAGTTCATCCTGACTTCTCCCCTTAAGTGAATGACAGAAAGAAGGCTCTCCATTTTTCAAAATGTGTTCCAAGAGTAACACATGGTCTCAGGCACAATGTTAAGTGTATTACAAACATCTAACTCATTTCGTTCTCACTATACCTATGAGATGGAGACAAATATCTAATTTTTCAGGTGAGGAAAACGCAATACAAAGAATTTAAATGACTCACAAACGATCAAAGAGCTAATAAATTATAATTTCAATGCTGTTAATAGGACTTAATTTTTTCAAGTGGGAGGATCTGAAAATAACACAGATTTAGGGAATGTGGAAATCAGCAATTAATCATTGTTGTACACTGCAGTATTTCTCGGGGCTTGTAATGATTCAATTGCTTTTAATGGGTGAACACTCTTTAATTGATTAGTCATAAATTTGTGACAGGAGAATACAGGATATAATATTTTTAAAACATATTTGAGCTAAGGAATCTTAAAAACCAACTTACTGAGTTAATATTTTACAAGCAGTAAGTAAACTATCAGTGAATAGTTTGATAAGTTTTGACAAATGTTTCAGTTCACTTCAGTTCAGTCACTCAGTTGTGTCCGACTCTTTGCAACCCCATAAACCGTAGCACTCCAGGCCTCCCTGTCCATCACCAACTCCTGGAGTTCACCCAAACTCATATCCATTGAGTTGGTGATGCCATCCAACCATCTCATCCTCTGTTGTCCCCTTCTCCTCCTGCCCCAATCCCTCCCATCATCAGTCTTTTCAAGTGAGTCAGCTCTTCACATCAGGTGCCCAAAGTATTGGAGTTTCAGCTTCAACATCAGTCCTTCCAATGAACACCAGGGCTGATCTCCTTCAGGATAGACGGGGTGGATCTCCTTGCAGTCCAAGGGACTCTCAAGAGTCTTCTCCAACACCACAGTTCAAAAGCATCAATTCTTCGGTACTCAACTTTCTTTATAGTTCAACTCTCACATCCATACATGACCACTGGGAAAACCATAGCCTTGATTAGATGGACCTTTGTTGACAAAGTAATATCTCTGCTTTTGAATATGCTATCTAGGTTGGTCATAACTTTCCCTCCAAGGAGTAAACGTCTTTTAATTTTATGGCTGCAATCACCATCTGCAGTGATTTTAGAGCCCCCCAAAATAAATTCTGACACTGTTTCCCCATCTATTTGCCATGAAGTGATGGGACTGGAGGCCATGATCTAAGTTTTCTGAATGTTGAGCTTTAAGCAAACTTTTTCAATCTCCTCTTTCACTTTCTTCAAGAGGCTCTTTAGTTACTCTTCACTTTCTGCCATAAGGGTAGTGTCAACTGAATATCTAAGGTTATTGATATTTCTCCTGGCAATCTTGATTCCAGCTTGTGTTTCATTCAGCCCAGCATTTCTCATGATGTACTCTGCATAGAAGTTTAATAACCTGGGTGACAATGTACAGCCTTGACGTACTCCTTTCCCTATTTAGAACCAGTCTGTTGTTCCATGTCCACCTCTAACTGTTGCTTCCTGAACTGCATACAGGTTTCTCAAGAGGCAGGTCAGGTGGTCTGGTATTCCCATCTCTTGAAGAATTTTCCACAGTTTGTTGTGATCCACACAGTCAAATACTTTGGCATAGTCAATAAAGCAGAAATAGATGTTTTTCTGGAACTCTCTTGCTTTTTTGATGATCCAATTGATGTTCGCAGTTTGATCTCTGGTTCCTCTGCCTTTTGTAAATCATGTAAGAATTGAATCGCCAGTCTATGTCTGACGCAGGATACAGCATGCTTGGGGCTGGTGCATGGGGATGACCCACAGAGATGTTATGGGGAGGGAGGTGGGAGGGGGGTTCATGTTTGGGAACACATGTAAGAATTAAAGATTTTAAAATTAAAAAAATTAAAAACTATAAAAAAATAAAAATAAAAATAAATAAAAATAAAATAGTCCACAAGAAAAAAAAAAAAAAAAAAAACCAGCTTGAACATCTGGAAGCTCATGGTTCATGTATTGCCTTGGAGAATTTTGAGCATTACTTTACTAGTGTGTGAGATGAGTCCAATTGTGTGGTAGTTTGAGCATTCTTTGGCATTTCCTTTCTTTGGGATTGGAATGAAAATGGACCTTTTCCAGTCCTGTGGCCACTGCTGAGTTTTCTAAATTTGCTGGCATATAGAGTGCAGCCCTTTCACAGCATCATCTTTGAGGATTTGAAATAGCTCAACAGGAATTCCATCACCTCTACCAGCTTTGTTCGTAGTGATGCTTCCTAAGGCCCACTTGACTTCACATTCCAGGATGTCTGGCTCTAGGTGAGTGATCACACCATCATGATTATCCGGGTCGTGAAGATCTTTTCTGTACAGTTCTTCCATGTATTCTTGCCACCTCTTCTTAATATCTTCTGCTTCTGTTAGGTCCATACCATTTCTGTCCTTTA
Source organism: Budorcas taxicolor (assembly GCF_023091745.1). Taxonomy (NCBI): domain Eukaryota; kingdom Metazoa; phylum Chordata; class Mammalia; order Artiodactyla; family Bovidae; genus Budorcas; species Budorcas taxicolor. The sequence goes on from NC_068914.1 coordinate 28,435,143, forward strand.
TTGAGCCCATCTTTGCATGAAATGTTCCCTTGATAGCTCTAATTTTCTTGAAGAGATCGCTAGTCTTTCCCATTCTATTGTTTTCCTCTATTTCTTTGCATTGATCCCTGAGGAAGGCTTTCTTATCTCTCCTTGCTATTATTTCAAACTCTGCATTCAAATGGGAATATCTTTCCTTTTCTTCTTTGCTTTTTGCTTTTCTTCTTTTCACAGCTATTTGTAAGGCCTCCTCAGATAGCCATTTTGCTTTTTTGCATTTCTTTTCTTGGGGATGGTCTTGATCCCTGTCTTTTGTACAATGTGACGAACCTCCGTTCATTGTTCATCAGGCACTCTATCAGATCTAGTCTTTTAAATCTATTTCTCACTTCCACTGTATAATCATAAGGGATTAGATTTAAGTTATACTTGAATGGTCTTGTGGTTTTCCCCACTTTCTTCAATTTAAGTCTGAATTTGACAATAAGGAAATCATGATCTGAGCCACAGTCAGCTCCCGTTCTTGGTTTGCTGACTGTATAGAGCTTCTCCATCTTTGGCTGCAAAGAATATAATCAATATGATTTTGGTTTGACCATCTGGTGATGTCCATGTGTAGAGTCTTCTCTTGTGTTGTTGGAAGAGAGTGTTTGCTATGACCAGTGCATTCTCTTGGCAAAACTTGACATGGAACCACCAACATAATCAAAGTAAGGAAGGCACTCCATCAGTCCCTTCTCAGAGGATTTCCCCACATCTGGTCTCAGACATTAGGTCTGTCTTCCTTCATTCAATGCAAAGATTTTGAGGTTCAGCCAGGTTTTTGCATGTTATTTTAGCAGTCTGTTCCTCTCATTGCACTGTATGGTGACACCACAATATGTTTGTTCATCTATTAATGAATATCTCTGTTTTGTTTTGATGGACTATCTTCTACTTTGGAAGTCACTGACATGAATCTTAGCTAAGGATGGATTCTTAAGAACTCTTTTGGAGAAGCAGAAACCAGAGAAGTCACATATGCAAAAATTTTTTCTGTCATGTGGTAGCTGAGATACAGAAGGAAAAAAAAAAGAGCTGGGAGCCCCTTCATGTCGACATTTTGTTGAGCATTTAATGAAACTTACTTCATTAAATTCTTGAATGTTAGGAAGTCATTCTAAGGACCAAAGTCAGAAAGTATTTTGTGGCAAAGAGTGTGTGTGTGTGTGTGTATGCACACGTGTGTGTGTGTGTGTGTGCATGCATGTGCTGTATTAAATACTACAGAGAAGTAAAAGAAATCTTCACCTCTCTCAGGATGAATGGACCAGGTTTTTGTGACAGAATGTTAATCTAGCTTCAGTCTGTACATTAATGGCAAATGCTTTGTTGAATGTAATTAATAAATATGAAGGATTAAATGTTGAGTCTGATATCTATTGACCTTGTAATTCTACAGACCTTACAGGCAATAAAATGTCCGTGTATGTTGTACTGAGTCTGTGTCTTGTTTTTACAATTATCTTTGTAACTGGTCTTACTCAGTTATCATTCCAGAGAGTTCCTCTTCCCTATTACAGCACTAATAAATTAGGGGTTCCATAAGTGCCTTTGTTCAGATTCATTTTCTTCTTTCCGTTAATGAACAGCCATCTGCAGCTGCTCCTCGATCTTAATCCATCTGCATGGAGATGCCATTGTTACATACAGCATTCTATAAATATTGTTATGCTGACAAGCAGACTGCAGGTGGGGGGGTGATATTTTTATTATTATTATCCCTGATTAAGAGACAGGCCAGACTGACAACACAAGGGCTCTGAGGTCCCTTCTCTTCTGTAAATTGTCTGTTCACATAATTATATTTCTAGTAACAATATTACGGTATGCATTACAATCATCATTGTGGTTGTTATTTGTTATTCACTGAGTACCACTTCTGCATTCTGCAGCATGCAAGGCACAGCATGTAGGAAGATAGAGTTCAGACTTGAAAGGATTAAATATTCATATTGTAAAAAGCAATCTGATCACCCTAAGAGAACTGAGCTGTTAAAGCATACATGGTGTCCTGTGCCATATTTTTATGCCATGGACTATAGCAAAGGAGTTATATTGCATCCTCCATATGTCAACCCTTCTCTTACACATAGAAATTGGTCTGAAGTTCCTAAGGTAAAGCAGCACATGAGAAGAGAAACGTCTTCATTTAAATTCAGAATATGAATGCTTTTTTTTAATGAGACAGCTTGAGAGATGACAAGTTCACAATTAGTGGGAAGAACTTTCATTACCAATGACTTAGGTGACTTCTCCTCAGCAAAGTGGAAGAGAAAGAAATGATTCAGCTGGTTTGGGAGAGAAAAAAAAATCTACTTACTGTGTACCTAATATATAGTAGGTGCTGGGAACACAGTCGTGAACAACATAGCAAGTTTCCTACCTGTAGGGAGGTTGTGCTCTAGTGGATCAAGTTAGACGCTGAACAAGCGATCACAATTGTGATTATGCAAAAGTAAAAGGGGCTGTTGAGTGTGTAATGGGAGGGCCCAGGAGAAGGAAGGCATTCAAGAAGTTGACCTGTAGCAGGTTGGGCGGTGACCCCTATGTTCACCTCAATCCCCAGAACCTGTGAATGCTGACTTGTTCAGAAAAAGGAGTTTTTGGTGCTTGCTTTTGCAGCACTTATACTAAAGCTGGAATGATACAGAGAAGATAAGCATGGCCCCTGCACAAAGACGACACACAAATTTGTGAAGCGTTCCTTTTTTTTTTAACACAAATATACGGAATCTAGAAAATGGTACTGATTTGCAGGGAAGGACTACAGATCCAGGCATAGAGAATGGACTTATGGATACAGCAGGGGAAGAAGAGAGTAGAATGAATTGACAGAGTGGCATTGACATATATACATGACCATGTGTAAAATAGATAGCTAGTGGGAAGCTGCTGTACAGTACAAGGATCTCAGCTCTGTGCTCTGGAACAACCTAGAGGGGTGGGATGGAGGCTCAAAAGAGAGGGGAGATGTGTATATGTACACTTCACTGTGAAGCAGAAACCAATACAACATTGTAAAGCAATTATCTTCACATTTTTTAAAAAAATGATTAAAAAAAAAAAAAAGGAAAGCAGTAGGACCCACTTTGGACAGTAAAGAAAAAAATAGAAAAAGGAAAGCTAAGAAGGAAATGTGGAGATCATTCTGGATTCTTGGGTGAGCCCTAAATCCAGTAACAAGAGTCTTTTTAAGAAAAAGGCATTGACTTCCCCAGCAGTCAAATGGTTAAGTCTTCACCTTCCAATGCAGAAAGTGTAGTTTTGATCCTTCACTGGGGAGCTAAAATTCCACATGCCTCATGGTCAAAAACCAAAAACATAAAATAGAAACAAGGTAACGAATCCAATACAGACTTTAAAAAAAAATGGTCTACATTAAAAAAAAAAAAAATTCTTTCAAAAAAAGGAAAAAGGCAGAGGGCAATTTGACGGACAAGAGGAGAAGACATAAAAAAGAGGGGGAATCACTGTGGCTATTGAGATAGAGCCTGGAGTGATGTGGCCACAAGCCATGGAATGCTGACAGCCATCAGAAGCTGAAGGTGGCCGAGAACAGACTCTCTGTCAGGAACTGCACTGTGCCTCTCAGATTTGGAGGAAGATCCTTCCCTATTCCCCAAATGCAAACGGAGCTCTTTTGACACCTTGATTGCATTCTAGTGAGATCCTAAGGAGGGGATCTGGCATCCTGACCCACAGAAACTGAGATGATAAATGTGCCAGGTTTGCGGCAATTTGTTATACTGCATGGTCCAGAAATGGTGAGGCATAGCTGGAGTGTGCTGACTGAGGAGTGTTTGCAACAAGGATGAAGTAGCAGATTTAAGGGGGCTCTGGAATTTAGGTGAAGGATTTTTAGACTGTCAGTACAATGACCAGCATTTGAGGGTCTTAGAGCTGTAGAGTGATATATTAAACTTGAGACTTTACAAGACCACTCTAAGAGCTGGCTATAGCTACTATAACAAATTATCACAGAGAGTGGCTTCAAATAGCACAAATTTATTTTCTTATAGTTCTGTGGTTTAGAAGTCGGCCATGGTTCGAACTGTGGTGCTAGAGAAGACTCCTGAGAGTTCCCTGAAAAGCAAGGAGATCAAACCAGTCTATCTTAAAGGAAATCAAACTTTAATGCTCTTTGGAAGGACTGATGCTGAAGCTCCAATACTTTGGCCACTAGACGCAAGGAGCTGACTCAATGGAAAAGACCATGATGCTGGGAAAGATTGGACGACAGAAGATGAGATGGTTGGATGGCATCAGGGATTCAACGGATATGAACATGAGCAAACTCTGGGAAATGGTGAGGGACTGGGAAGCTTGGAGTGCTGCAATCCATGGGGTTGTGAAGAGTCAGACACAACTTGGCAACTGAACAACAACATGGTTCACAGTGGACTCGAGGTCATAACAGAGCTAACTTCCTTTCTGGAGATTATAGGAGATAATCTATTTCCTTTCCCTTTTGAGCTTCAGAGGTCACTTGTCTTCCTTGCCTACTAACCCTCATCCTTGGTCTGCAAAGCCAGACATGTGACATCCCTCTTAACATTCTTCTGTAGTCACATCTGCCACTGCCTCCAAGTAGCAAAGGTTATCCAGTTTTAGAAACTCATGATTACATTGGTCCAAGGAATGATGCTGAAGCTGAAACTCCAGTACTTTGGCCACCTCATACGAAGAGTTGACTCATTGGAAAAGACTCTGATGCCGGGAGGGATTGAGGGAAGGAGGAGAAGGGGACGACAGAGGATGAGATGGCTAGATGGCATCACTGACTCAATGGGCGTGAGTCTGAGTGAACTCCAGGAGTTGGTGATGGACAGGGAGGCCTGGCGTGCTGCGATTCACAGGGTCGCAAAGAGTCAGACACGACTGAGCGACTGAACTGAACTGAACTGAACCAAGCATAACACAACATAACCTCCCATCTCAAAAACCCTTAATTCAATTACACTGGCAAGGTCCCTTTGCTATAGAAAATAATAGATTCACAGGTTTCCAGGATTAGAATATGGACTTTTGGGAAGGTTGAGATTCTGTCAGTCCCAACCACACTGATGCCTTGATGGAATAGAGATAGACAGAAGTGAATGAAGATAGAGGGCTATTCCAGTGGTCTGAGCGAGATATCATGGGAGTTAAAATCAGGATAGTGGTAGTACAGATGGAGAAAGTGAAGTTGCTCAGTCGTGTCCAACTCTTTGTAACCCTGTGGACTGTAACCTACCAGGCTCCTCCATTCATGGGATTCTCCAGGCAAGAATACTGGAGTGGGTTGCCATTTCCTTCTCCAGGGGATATTCCCAACCCAGAGATCGAACCCGGGTCTCCTGCATTGCAGGCAGATGCTTTAACCTCTGAGCCACCAGGGAAGCCTGTACAAATGGAGAGACCTCATCATATTTGTAAGCTATCTGCATTGTATCTGTACTTGATATGGCTGTAGGAGCAGAAAGAAAGGAATTAAGGTTAACTCTCAGGATTTTGGCTTTAGGATTTGTGTGAATGGTGGTGACATCTCCTGAGCTAGGAAATACTGGAGATAGAGATGGTTTTGGCTTAACCCTTTCTGTATCAGAGAGCTTCCTTTGACTCTTCCACATTCAGTCTCCTCTCTTCACCATTCTGCTGTCTGCCCCAGGAGGCTGATCTTTATGTCCTATTCAATAGGTGACTTTGCCCTCTCACTTCCAGTTGGGTTCAATGAACAGGGCAGAGGAAATAGATCAAAGAGAGGAGAGTGAGGGTTCGATATTTATTTCACTGGGTCTGTTCCTACTGGGTGTTCTTGGGTTGACTTTGTCCCACCATCTATCAGACGTTCCTCTCCACATAGCTAGTTAGGTAGTACACACACAATCTCTTCCCCTCTCTCCCTTTCTTCCTCTCCCCCCACCCCCCATCCTTCTCTCCTTCTATCTCTCTGGGTTCTTGTTCCTTCTCTTGCCCAACAGATTCAGAATGCTAATAGCTTCCTGCTGTTACCAGGTCTATAGACCTAGTAGCAGGAAGGCATCAACCCATGTTGCGTTTCTAAACCTTGTCCACAATTCTGCAAATAGCTTCTTTATTCAAATTTCTTCTGTTTCCTTCCAGAAGCCTGATGGATATATGTTAAATATGAGACATACTGATAACTGTGGAAATATAGATGCATGAGTTTGGAGCTCAGAAGCAAAGTCTGACTTGATAGTTATATAATGCAGTTGCTACTGGTGCAAAGACCCTAACTGGAACTCTGGTAACTGATTAGATTATTTAAGGAGGATGAACAGAGTTAGAAGAAAAACAACAACAACAACAACAAAACAAAACACAAAAAACCTTGGGTGAAAACACAGAGGAGCTTTAATATTTAAAGGCTGGTGAAATAAAAGCAAAGGAAAGGACAAAGGGATTTGTACTACTCTGCTTGGCTTCCGTAACAGAATGCCATAGACTAGGTGGTTGAACCAACAGAAATTTGTTTTTCACAGTTCTGGAAACTGGGAAATCCAAGATCAAAGCACAAGTGTGAGCAGTTTCTGGTGAGAGCTCTTTCTGGCTTCCAGACGGAATTTTCCTCATAGCATTCTCACGTGGTATAGAAAGAAATAAAGGGATTTCTGGTGTCTCTTCTTAGAAAGGCACTAACACCACCATAAGGGCCCCACCCTTATGACTTCATCTAAACCTAATTACTGCAAGATGGCCCATTTTCAAGGTACATTACCCTGGGGTTAGGGCTTCACTATGTGAATTTGGAGGAATACAATTTAGCCCAGAGCAGGATTAAAAATGGGAAAGTGGCTGACTGTGTCAACTGGTGCTGAGAAATAAGTTCCAGGGGACACTGAAAAGCAATCACTGGATCACAAAGCAGATTAGGCATTTGATATGTATGATTTTAATAACTTTATAAAGTAATTTACTTGGTGCTAATGGCATGTAAAGGATAACTAATGAAGTTTTCCACCCAGCTGCAGACTCATGTCATAAATATATATCAGTTTAAATACAGCAGTACAATCAAGAATTAGTACAAAGCTCTATGAAGGTCTGAAAGAAAGAAAATAGCATCAGCTCCCAATTATTCAGGTATATTTAGATGTCACATATTGTGCTAAGAGCAATATGTATATTATCTCATTCTAATCTTTGTAAGAATGCCACAAGGTAGGTATTACTATTAGTTTCCTATTATTATATTTTAACAGGAAAAGAAATTGAGATATGAAGACAATAAATTATTTTCCATAACCTATGCCTGCTAAATAAAGAGGTGAGATTCAAGGCTACTTAATACCAAAACCCAAGACTCTTAACATGTATTTCAGGGCATGAAAGTGAAAGAATGTGAAAGTAAAGTCGCTCAGTCGTGTCTGACTCTTTGCAACCCCATGGACTGTAGCCCACCAGGCTCCTCCCTCCATGGGATTCTCCAGGCAAGAGTACTGGAGTGGGTTGCCATTTCCTTCTCCAGGGGACCTTTCCTGACCCAGGGATCGAACTCGGGTCTCCCGCATTCCAGGCAGACGCTTTAACCTCTGAGCCACCAGGGAAGCCTTTTAGGGCATAAATTCATTAAAACAACAGTGTTTTTCATCTTATTATGAACAAATAATACATAGTCTATGGATTCTACATCACTCTGGGAAGATTTCAAAATATATTTTTTGTAATGAAATAATTACAGATTTACAAAAAGCTGCAGAACTACAGAGAAAGCTGTCAGGTACCCTTTACTCAGTTTCCTCCAATGGGTACATTTTATATGACTATAGTGAGACATCAAAACCAGGAAGTTAATATTGATATGTATGTCGAGAAATTCTATGTTATTTTATGGCATCTTAGATTCATGTAACCATCATGACAATCAAGATACAGAACTATTGGGACTTCTTAAAGGCAGGGGACTGCCATTAAGGCCTGCCATTGCAGGCGACATGGGTTCGATCTCTGGTCCGGGATGATTCCTCATGCTGAGAAGCAACTAAGCTGATGCACCTCAACTACTGAGCCCACACCCCAGAGTCTGTGCTCTGCAACAAGAGAAGCCATCACAGTAAGCAGCCCACTCACATCAACTACAGAGTAGTTCCCACTTGCTGCAACAAGAGAAAACCCATAAGTAGCAACAAAGACCCAACACAGCCAATAAATAAATACATAAAAATGGAAAACAGTTGTTTGAAAAAGAGATACAGAACTATTGCCAGGAAAGTTTCACTCATGCTACCCCATTGGAGTCACATCCACACAGACAGAACTTAGGGACTAAACAACAACAAATAGATCTACAGTGATATCTCACAGTGGACTTAGTCTGCACTGCCTTAATAGCTAGTGATGTTAAATATCTTTTCACGTGTTTAGCTGCCACGATAACTATATATCTTTTTTGATGAAATGATTCTTCATATCTTTTCCTTATCTTCTAATTGAATATAGGGTGTTTTTAAAAATTATTTTACTGTTCAGTTTTAAGAGTTCTTCATAGGTGACCTTAAGACTCTGCCTTCCGATGCAGGGGACATGGGTTCAATCCTTGTTTGGGGAACTAAGATCCCACATGCCCTTGGGGCAACTAAGCCCACACACAGCAACTATAGAAAGCCTGAGTGCTGCAATGACTAACCATGCAGCAAAAAAAAAAGAAAGAATTCTTTACATATTTTAGATACAAATTCTTTGGTCAGATATGTGACTTATAAAATGTTTTCTCACAATCTGTAGCTTATCTTTCCATCCTTCTAACAGAGTCCTTAACAAAACAAAAATGTTTAATAAACTGCATAAATATGCAGTCTATATGTACAATTGATTTAAAACAATAACTAATTTAAAATAATATGTACATGCCTTAAACACATACATATTAAACATAACATGTATATACAACTTTTTATCTATAAAACTGCAAAGATGTCAGTTTGGAAGTCTCCAAATGACACTGTCGTCTGCATCAGAAATTCTGCTAGTGTTTACAAGTCACGTCTTGGCAATAGCACATAAAACAGCAAATGTTATGGCTTATTCTATATTAGGCACTTTACAAAAATAGGCATCCAAAACACAGAGAAGCATGTGGACAAGTTGCTACTAATCCATGTAAACTGTACAATAAGATGGCCTGTACTTTATAATATTTTCAAAATACTGTCATTCCAGATAGTAACTATTTCATAAACAGTTTGAGAGGGATTTTCAGAGTCTGAGATTCAGAAAATTAGAAGGTGGCATTCAGAAAAATAAAAGTTATAAAATATAATTTAATACAATTTCTTTAGTCATCAAAGGTTGTAGAAAATAGTGGTATTATTTTTCACAATTGATGAAATATATATATTAGAAAAATCTAAACTTTCAAAGACTTGATTCTATAATGTGCAATGGAGAAATAGCCTTTGAAATAGTAACTCTCTGAGTGACTAGGTTTACTGAAGTGTTAAAATGAAAATGGAGACATTTGTCCAGCTTTCTAAATTGGTTAGATTTTAATTTCCTTGACTGATTTAAATCTCTTTAGAAGTGTTAACATAAAGCAAGAGGATAAGTATTTCTCCTAAGTATTAGATTCATTGTTGTTGTTGTTTTTTTCCTAGATTTTTTAATGTGGACCATTTTTTAAAGTCTTTATTTGAATTTGTTATAATATGACTTCTGTTTTCTGTTTTGGTTGTTTGGCTGTGGAGGCATATGGAATCTTAGCTCCCTGACCAGGGATTGAACCCAAATCCCTTGCACTGGAAGGTGAAGTCTTAACTTCTGGACCGCCAGGGAAGTCCCTAGATTCAGTGTTAGTAATTCCATGTTTTAACCAATAGATGAACTGTATATTGTAATAACTATGAATGGTATTGTTTTAATTACTGTCTGGCTAGAGAAGCAGGTAATTTAAGTCTGTAAATGCCTAATCTCTTAATCTCTATTAGCTGAGGGGGGCAACAGTTTTCCTCAACATTTCTTTTTACAAAATCACGAAGACTGATTCCAGAAACAACAAAACTTTCTAAACTCTAAGTCTGTCTCTCCAATATAACTTCAATATTTTATTTGAACTGTATTAAGATGCATCTAGAAAAGATGTCCAAACTTTTCATTTAATAATACATTCTATTCAGAGCATTTTTTGCTAGAATTTTTTTTCTTTTTTGCAAGATGATTGCTTGAACCAGAGAAAAGAGGCCATTTTGAAATTAATGCATTTGTAGCATCGAAAACATTTCACAAAGCTTCTCTGTTTTTTTCTTCCCCATTCTATGAGCTGCCAGCTTTGGACAAAAAAACTTTCATGGTGGTGACTGACTTGCAGAAGCATCCAAAACCACCCTTCCCTTGAGGAAGAGGTTGACAATTAGATAAGGTGCTGGTGGACTGACCTGAACATCAGGGGCTGTCCAAGTGGGGCTCGGTATTTGTGCCATCCTTGCAATTAAGTTCCTAACAGATTCTTGACGAAATTGGGGGGGGGGGGGAGGGCAAACTGGCTTGAAAATCAGAACATATTACAACAGAGGGCAAGAAGCATGGGAACAAAATGTATTCCATATAACTCTTTCTAAAGTCAGCAAACCAAAGTGTCATGGAGAGGGGAGACCTGTGAATGACTAAACAATACCCTGGCAACCCAATGATATAGCTATTTACTTCGGTGAGTGGCAATGAACCCCAGAAATATGGTTTATAAATTATATATGTATAATAAAACATGTATCTCAAGAATGCCTGTTGAATTTCCCTCCCTCCCTCTTTCTCTTTTATGCTAGAAAAAGTGAAGTTAATGGCAGTTTGCCATGGTTATGTGATATCCTGGCAAGAAAACTCATTTTATATCACAAACATATGGTCTAGTAATGGTTTTATATTATACTCCTTTGGAGTTTTATTCCAATTTTTAGGAGACCTCTTCTAGACAACAGCAATATGTTTTCTTGTCGACCTATCACATCAACTATTAACACATGTCTTTGCTTTTAGAGTTTATAATGGCTAAAAAGGTAAAACTTAACCTTATGTTATGTGTGACCTAAATTTTGATTGTGCAGGAAAGCTGATCTCCAGTGCTCTTCTGTGTTACAGTTACTGGTTCTCTGTTTTCCTTTCAATTAAACAACTCTCTCTCTCTTTTCAATGGTTAATGTTCCTCAAGTTACAAAGGAATAAATTGAAATGTGTACAAAATACGGCAACCAGGACGGTAAAATGACTCTAGATTTAAGGGTTGCACAAGCCAAATCTGGTCCACAGATGTGTTTTGTTTGGCTTATAGAGTGTTTAAACATTAAAAAAAAATTAGTTGCCAACATTTAAAAATTGGAAGATTTTTCAATAGAAATCTGGCGCCTCAGTTTTTTTTTTTTTTTTTTTTTTTTAAATCTCATCATCAGCCCTGGTCCACATGGTGACACACCAATGACCAGCAGATGCCAGGTAGCACCTGCCTCTTGTCTTGGGTCCCCCTCTCTGGTTCATCTCAGTCCCATTCAACAAGCTTTCACTTGTTTATACTCAATCTCTCATCCCTATTGATATCTGAGTTTAAGACTCCTTTTTACAGGGGGAATTTGGAAGAATTGGTTGCGTGTGGCTTTGAGAAATAAATAATCAATCAAGAAAGACAATTAGCTCTCCTCTATCTTCAAATATATGAAGGATTTTCCTGAGAAGGGGGATGATTAGATGAATAAATTACTGTTGCCTCCAGAGCCAGATAAAAAGAGAAAAATCTAGAGGAAGGCAAATATGGCCATGATGTAGCAAAAACATCATGAGTTGACAATGACAATGAGTCTACCAGGAAAGGGAGGCATTGCCCTCGTGGGGGGAGAGACTCCAATTACTGAATGTATACAAGCAGGTGTGGGTGAAACAGGATGTCCAATGGACTCATCATTTGCTGAGTTGACCAGTGATCTCCATGGTTCCCTCCAGCTCCATGAATCTGTAAAATTGGCTTTTTTAAAAAAATTGGAGTATAATTGTTTTACAATGTTGTGTTGGCTTCTGCCATGCAACAAAAAAGAATCAGCTATATGTCTACATAGACTGTCTCCCTCTTGAGCCTCCCTCCCACCCCCACCCCACTCCTCTAGGTCACTACAGAGCACCAAGCTGAGTTCCCTGTGCTATAGAGCAGTTCCTCACTAGCTATTTATTTGCACATGGTAGTGTATGCATGTCCCTGCTACTCTCAATTTGTCACAGCCTCTCCTTCCCCCAATTTGTCCACAGAATTTGATTTTTAAAACCATCTTATTTGCAGCTGTGGGTTTCCCAGGTGGTTCAATGGTTAAGAATCTGTCTGCCAATGCAGGAGATGTGGGTTTGATCCCTGGGTTGGGAAGATCCCCTGGAGAAGGAAATGACAACCCACTCCAATATTCTTGCTGGGGAAATCTCATGGACAGAGGAGCCTGGCAAGCTGCAGTGCCTGGGGTCATAGAAGAACTGGACACAGCTCAGTGACTCAACAACAATTTGAAGCAATAGATTGAGCACTGTACTAAGTGGAAAAGAAGTTTGAATCTGAAAACATGTGTAAGTAGAAGTCTTTGATGTATACTTGGATAAGGCTTAGGGAATGCCAGTGCTAACCTTCTGAATGAATCAGGGAAGTTTCCTGATTAGAACTGTTTCAGAGTGCTACTCCCTATTTGTAGGGCATTTGATTTCTTTCCTAACAACACATGGCAATCAGAGGTACAGTTTTTCTTCTGGGGAAAAACATTGATTATTCTTAAAAGAGAAACATCAGCACAACTATCAAGAAGGGGTAAAAAAGCACAATGGTTCTGAAAATCACTTGAAGTTTTTCTTTGCTGAAGGGATTAAAGAAAGAATACAGAATGCCCCTAAAGTCTTCACAAACCACAGAAAAAATAACAATAATTGCTTTGCATAGGAACAGTTACTGGGAAAGCATAAGACTGGAGTAAACATCAATAGATTTCAGCCTTTTTTCAGTTGAAGTCTTGCTTTTTTACATCAGGAATTGGCAAATGAACAGCCTACAGGCCAAACCCATCTAATGCCCTGTCTTTGCAAATAAAGTTGTATTAGAACAAGCCACACCCATTTGTTTATGTATTGTCTGTGACAGCTTTTCTGTTAGAGAGACAGCTGGGTAGTTCTAAGTTCTAATGCAAACAGTCTGGTATAGAAAGCCCAAAGTACTTACAATTTTGCCCTTAACAGGAAAAGTTTGCTGACCTCTTGACACAGACTAGCTAACTTGTACTATATCAGTTTCTTGTCAGCAAAAAAAAAAAAAAAAAAGCCAAGCAAGATCTTGATGTTGCTAGAAAAGAAAATACCATATTCTCCTGCTTTGCTGGTAAACAAAAGACAGGGGTTTTTTTGCCAACTTCTGACTGCCGTCTCTGTTTTCACCTTGAACCCACTGAGACACAAAATTCCACATCATTTTTGTTTGTTTCTTTCTCACAAAGAATTCATCACACAGCAGTATCAGCAAGCAATGCCAACTTTCATTCAAGTGTTTGGGGGGGAAGGGGCTGGTGGAAAAGAGTAAACAATTTTAAAAATCCCTTTCAAAACTTTCTCTGGAGTTCTTTCTACCTGAAATTTGTTTAAAACTTAGTGAATGAAAGTTCCTTACCTATTTTGATTATCTCCATGTTAAATGAAAGGGAGCAAAATCAAAAGTTTATTTATTTATTTATTACAATTGTTTTCATTTTAGCTTTACATTTCTTTTTTAGAGTAGGAGAGGACCACTCCTTTGTGGTGTGGAATCTATTTGTGATCTCTGGTTAAAATGTGGCAATCACTGATTATAGGACTAACCAAGCTCACTAATATGATATCTCCTCATTCTCTCAAGAATATATTTTGTACACATTCTAGAGAAGCATCAATAGTCTTTGTGCTGCTGGGATTTACAACTGTTACCCATGGAATCACATTGTCATGATGAAAGAAAAATATATTATTACTAAATATAATTTGTATATATACTGTACTGAGTGGCCTTTACTCAATATAACTGTACCAAGGACTTCTGCTATTGGCAATATGTCAAAGTAAATATTGTGAAAAAAACCTGCTGCTCCAGCACTTGGAAATAATGGATAAGGTACAAACATCTCTCTAAATATAAAGCTGAGCTTAGGAGAGAAGGAAATCCATAAGGACCAAAAGCTGAGAGAGGAGCCCCACGAGTCTTCCTGTCTTATCTTTCTTTCCTGCCGCACAGTTTCCTGGATCCCTCCCAGGGAAAGGCAAATCTCCTCTCTATTATGCAGAGCCCTTCATCTCTGACCCAGTCCTTACCATCGTAATTTCATACAAAGTTTCCTCAGAAACAAAAGTTAGCTCTTAATAAAAGCCTACCCTCTTGAGAAGGTCATTTTGTGACTTGTACCAGACTGACAACTTGTCATCTCACCAACACCCTCCCAGGCAGTGGTTTCAAAATATGTCTCAAAACAAATGCAGTGTTCACCACAAGAAGAAATCTGTTACATGGAGTATTCTCAGTTAATTACTCAAGTTGAAAAAGGGATCATGGGAATGGGCAGGGGGCAGTTTTTGGTGAGGGAAAGTGGATGTTACATGGTGCCTCAACCCCACAATTAGAGAGGGGACTCAGAGAGGCAGCAAGCAGAGGGCAGAATTGGTGAGTACACACCCTATGGTTCAGAAGCCCTCTGTGCATCAGCTCCAAACCTTCCTCTACCACTTTCAGGTACTCACTGGAAAATGCCAATGTATGGCAAAACCAATACAGTATTGTAAAGTAAAATAAAGTAAAATTAAAAAAGAAAAAAGAAAATGCCAGAGGGATGTCTACCAATGAGCACTGCAAGGCAGGAATCAGTCCATTTGAATGGAGAACAAAGGACTATGAAATGGAAGTTTTAAGGATCTATTATGAACACATGGCAATGTCAGTGTCAAGAGGGGCTTTACTGGAATCCAAGTGAGGCATGAAATACCTTAAGGTACCAATAGGGAACTGGGAAAACCAATGGCTACATTAAAGTATTTAGTTTCTGATATTGATTTTACTTCATTCATCCCTCAGATCTTAGCTCAAATATCACTTCATTAAGGAAGGGTTTCCTGACACCCTTGTTTCTGTCAAATCCTCTTGGGTTTCACTCTTGTGAGCTCTGAATTTGTTTCCTTAGTGTCACTTGCGTCCATTACAGTTGCAAAATTAATTAATTGTGCAATTCATATTTAATACACATCTCCTCTCAAAATGCAAGTTGCATGAAGGGGGAAACCTTATCTGCCTTGTTCACTGCTTGATTTTCAGTGCCCAGCACTTATCAGGCATGGAGTTGATTTTGCTATTAATAAATGAAAAAACTATAAAATTGCTGCAGTGATATGACTGCAATCATAATATTACTTTTGTTCACATTGCACCTTTGATTTTTTTTTCAAATTTCCATCTAGAAGGAACTTACCACAACATAGTAAAAGCCATATATGACAAACCCACAACCAACAACATTCTCAGTGGTGAAAGGCTGAAAACATTCCTTCTAAGATCAACAAGACAAGGATGTCCACTGTTACCACTTTTGTTTACTATAGTTTTGGAAGTCCCAGCCATGGCAATCAGGGAAGAAGAAGAAATAAAAGAAATCCAAATTGGAAAAGAAGAAATACTGTCACTGTTTGCAGATGACATGACACTATACAAAGAAAATCCTAAAAATACTACCAGAAAACTATTAGAGCTCATCAATTAATCTGGTATAATTGCAGGATACAAAATTAATACAGAGAAATTTCTTGTATTCCTATACACTAACAATGAACTATCATGAAGAGAAATAAGGAAACAATTCCATTTACTATCACATCAAAACAATAAAACACCTAGGTAAAAATCTACCTAAGGAAACAAAATATTTGTAGTCTGAAAACTGTAAAATGCTGATGAAAGAAATGGAAATGACACAAATAGGTGGAAAGATATACCATGTTCTTGGATTGGAAGAAACAATAGTCAAAATGACTATATTACTCAAAGCAATCTACAGATTCAATGCAATTCCTATCAAAACTACCAATGGCTTTTTTCACAGAACTAAAAAAACTAAAATAAAATAAATTTGCATGGAAACACAAAAGCCTCCAAATAGCCACAGCAATCCTCAGAAAGAAAAATGGAGCTGGAGGGATCAGGCTCCCTAACTTCAGACTATACTACAAAGCTACAGTAATAAAAAACAGTATGGTCCTGGCACAAAAAAAGAAATATAGATCAATGGAACAGAATAGAAAGCCTGGAAATAAACTCATGCACCTATGGTC
The DNA here is from genome assembly GCF_023091745.1 of Budorcas taxicolor. Taxonomy (NCBI): domain Eukaryota; kingdom Metazoa; phylum Chordata; class Mammalia; order Artiodactyla; family Bovidae; genus Budorcas; species Budorcas taxicolor. The sequence continues at coordinate 28,451,448 of NC_068914.1, forward strand.
AATTAACCTATGACAAAGGAGGGGAGAATACACAATAGAGAAAAGCCAGTCTCCTCAATAAGTGGTGCTGGGAAAACTGGACAGCTACATGCAAAAGAATGAAATTAGAACATTCTCTAACACCATACACAAAAATAAACTCAAAATGGATTAAACACCTAAATCTAAAGCTGGACACTACATAACTCTTGGAGAAAAACATAGGCAGAACACTCTTTGACCTAACTCACAGTGATGTCTTTTTGGAATCACCTCCAAGTATAATGAAAATAAAAACAAAAAATATAAAAATAGGACCTAACTAAACTTAAAAGCTTTTGCACAACAAAGGAAACCATAAATAAAATGAAAATACAGCCCACAGAATGGGAGAAAGTATTTTCAAACAAAGTGACTAACAGGGGATTAATCTCCAAAATATACAAAGAGCTCATGCAGCTGTATTAAAAAAAAAAAAAACAAACAACCCAATCAAAAAATGGGCAGAAGATCTAAATAGACATTTTCTCCAAAGAAGACATACAGATGGCTAAGAGACACATGAAAAGATGCTCATCAACACTAATTATTAGAGAAATGCAGCTCAAAACTATAATGAGGTATCACTTCCCACCAGTCAGAGTGGCCATCATCAAAAAGTTACAAACAATAAATCCTGGAGAGGGTGTGGAGAAAAGCAAACCTTTGTGCACTGTTGGTGGAAATGTAAATTGGTACAACCACTGTGGACAACAGTATGGAGGTTTCCTTAAAAAATAAAAATAGAATGACCATATGATCAAGCAATCCCAGTCCTGGGCATATATCTGGGGAAAACTATAATTCAAAAACATTTGCAATAGCCAAGACATAGAAGCAACTTAAAAATCAGATGACAGAGGAATTGATAATTCTGAAAGATATGGGAATACCAGACCACCTGACTTGCCTCTTGAGAAACCTTTATGTAGGTCAGGAAGAAATACTTAGAACTCACTGGTTCCAAATAGGGAAAGGAGTACGGCAAGGCTGTATATTGTCACCCTGCTTATTTAACTTATATGCAGAGTACATCATGAGAAATGCTGGGCTGGAAGAAGCACAAGCTGGAATCAAGGTTGCTGGGAGAAATATCAATAACCTCAGATATGCAGATGACACCACTCTTATGGCAGAAAGAGAAGAAGAACTAAAGAGCCTCTTGATGAAAGTGAAAGAGGAGAGTGAAAAAGTTGGCTTAAAGCTCAACATTCAGTAAACTAAGATCATGACATCTGGTCTCATCACTTCATGGGAAATAGATGGGAAAACAGTGGAAATAGTGGCTGACTTTAATTTGGGAGGCTCCAAAATCATTACAGATTGTGACTGCAGCCATGAACTTAAAAAACACTTATTCCTTGGAAGGAAAGTTATGACCAACCTAGACAGCATATTAAAAAGCAGAGACATTACTTTGTCAACAAAGGTCCATCTAGTCAAGGCTATGGTTTTACCAGTAGTCACGTATGGATGTGAGTGTTGGACTATAAAGAAAGCTGAGTCCTGAAGAATTGATGCTTTTGAACTGTGGTGTTGGAGAAGATTCTTGAGAGTCGCTTGAACTGCAAGTAGATCCAACCAGTCCATCCTAAAGGAGATCAGTCCTGGGTGTTCATTGGAAGGACTGATATTGAAGCTGAAACTCCAATATTTTGGCCACCTGATGCGAAGAGCTGACTCATTTGAAAAGACCCTGATGCTGAGAAAGATTGAAGGCAGGAGGAGAAGGGAGTGACAGAGAATGAGATGGTTGGATGGCATCACTGACTCAATGGACATGCTGCTGCTGCTGCTGCTGCTGCTGCTGCTGCTGCTGCTGCTGCTGCTAAGTCACGTCAGTCGCGTCCGACTCATGAGTCTGGGTAAACTCCGGGCATTGGTGATGGACAGGGAGGCCTGGTGCCCTGTGGTTCACAGAGTCATAAAGAGTCAGACATGACTGAGCGACGGAACTGAACTGTGATACACACACATAATGTGATATTACTCATCCATGAAAAAGAATGGAAGAATGCCATTTTCAGTAACATGGGTAAATCTAGAAAGTATCATACTAAATGAAGTCAGACAGAGAAAGACAAGTACCATATGATATCACTCATATATGGAATCTAACTGCATCATTAAAATCTGATTGTATCATTAGAAAATGATGCAAATGACCTTATTTACAAAACAGAAACATACTTCCAGATATGAAAAACATATTTATGGTTTGAGGAAACAGGTAGAGAGAGTTAAATCCAGAATTTGTGATTAACATACACACACTATTATATATATATAAGATAGATAACCAGCAAAGACCCACTGTACAGCACAGTGAACTCTATTCAATATTCTGTGATAACCTATATAAGATGAGAATCTGAAAAAGAATCGATATGTGCATAACTGAATCACTTCGCTGTACAGCTGAAACTAATGCATTATAAATCAACTATACTCTGATAAGTTTTTTTTAAAAAAGCTGCCATTCAGTTAGAAACACATTATACATGATACATACACACACGAAAATAATTTTAAGTTTTTGTAAGCAATACTGACAATCATTACATACAAGTCACTCTCAACTTTTCTAATCTTTTTCATTTTTTTTAATTTAAATTTATTTATTTTAATTGGAGGCTAATTACTTTACAATAGTGTATTGGTTTTGCCATACATCAACATGAATCCGCCATTGGTGTACACGTGTTCCCAATCCTGAACCCCCCTCCCACCTCCCTCCCCATACAATCCCTCTGGCCATTAAAAAGAATACATTTGAATCAGTTCTAATGAGGTGGATGAAACTGGAGCAGATTATACAGAGTGAAGTAAGCCAGAAAGAAAAACACCAATACAGTATACTAACGCATATATATGGAATTTAGAAAGATGGTAATGATAACCCTGCATACGAGACAGCAAAAGAGACACAGATATATAGAACAGTCTTTTTCAGTTTTTAAAGTGCTAGTCATGACCCTTTCAATTGATTTCATGACCTACTTATGAACTGTAACCTACAATTTGAAAACCCTGCCCCAGGGCACTTCATAATAACAAGATGCAAATGAATATTAAATGTGTTTAAACTTTCCCTTCATTCTTCGGTCTCTATATATCTCACAGAATGTAGTCAAAATATTCATTGTTGGTACAGTAGAATAGTTGTCCAGGTCTCTAAGACTAATTAGATGAACATTCAGTTGGTAATGCCCTCCTGTGGGTACTTTCAGGCAGAGGATGCTAATGGGAAGATGGCCCAGGAAGCCAAAGTCCACTGCATCCTAAGGTGATAATTTACTTGTAGGAAGTGTAATTTATGTGACATTCTAACTGTACATTTACAATTAGATTTGGATTTCTTGCCCAGTTTTACTACATCAGACCAACATATGCTGTGTTTCAGATGGAAGTCCCAGGTTATTTTGCATCAGGGACCCAGGGCTCTTGTGATTCCAGATTAAACTTGGATGTGCACATAAACCATGCAGATTAGGCTTTGGCCACATGCTCAGCACTGCTGGAAAGAAATCAGGTTACAAGTCTAGAAGTGAAACTGTATCAAGGGCTGCCTCCGCTTGCTGGAAAAGTTTTTATCAGGGGTTTTGAAAGTCTAACACTCAGTTCAAACTGGCACAACTAGATGCATGTGTCTTCTTGGCCACCAAAAAAACAGGCAGGGAGGCAGGGTGTGCTTTACAGTACTCATCCATGTCAGAAGAGTGACAGTAAACTTAGTAAATGGACCGGAATTTTTGCAGACTTAGTACCTGGAAAATGTTTTCACATGTGGATGACTAGAGTTGAATTCTCCTATGGATGATGCTGCATTCGTGGGAGGAAGGCCCTTAGTCTTCCCTCTTGCCTGGGTGACTCACAGGTCTCCTAAGATCTCTCTTATCCAGAAGTTATCCCAAGCCTGGGATTATCTGAGAGCACTCATGCTTTCAAAGCTCCAGACTGGAGATGAGCATTGCGTAATAGGACAAGCTAATAGGGTAATAGAACATGTCTCCTCTACACTGTCTCTCCTCTTCCTGGGGTGTCATACCTTACATTTGTGAGAGCAGCATTTGTATTGAAAAGCAAATCTGGTAAGTAAAATCTGTATAGCGAAGTGCACAAACAAGTACAGCTTAATAAATTTTACAAAGTGAACTTGCCCATTTAACTGGTCCTCAGAACAAGAAACAAAACATTTCTAGATAGATCAGAAGCACAGTCTGTGCCTTCTTCCAATCGTGGGCTGTTTCCCAAGGGTAACTAGTATCCCTCTGTCTACTATGATAGATAACTTTTTCTCATTTTTGAATTTTATATAAATGGACTTCTGTAGAATTTACTTCTTTAAATCTGGCTTCTTTCTGTCATTCTACTTTATGAGATTCATCCATGTGGCTGACTGGAGTGGTTTATTCATTCTTATAGTTGTAGAGTGGTCTGCTGGATGACACAGAACACAATATATAACACAATATATACAAGATGTAACATAATATATGATTTCTTAAGCATCTACCATATAACACTGTATTATTTTCTCATACTGGTGAGCTTAAGACATGTCGCCAATCTTAAGTCTGAAGTCAAGCTCACCAGTATGAGTAAACACTTAATATAGTGGTATACGATGCTTAAGAAATCATAGTTAATATTTCACACATATTATTTCATTTATCACTTGAGAGTCTTTATATGATGATTATTTTTATTGCCATGTTGAAGATGATCCAGAGAAGAAATGTGACTTGCTTGAGACCACGTAAGCTTAAGACACGAGCATAAGACATAGTTTTTACTCGCAACAGGCTTCCCTGATAGCTCAGGTGGTAAAGAATCCACCTGCAATGCAGGAGACCCCAGTTCAATTCCTGGGTCAGGAAGATCCCCTGGAAAAGGGATAGGCTACCCACTCCAGTATCCTTGGGCTTCTCTTGTGGCTCAGCTGGTAAAGAACTTGCCTTCAATGCAGGAGACCTGGGTTTGATCCCTGGGTTGGGAAGATCCCCTGGAGAAGGGAAAAGCTACCCACTCCAGTATTCTGGCCTAGAGAATTCCATAGACTATGCAGTCCATAGGGTCGCAAAGAGTTGAGCAGGACTGAATGACTTTCACTTTCATTTATGAGCAACAGCAATAGTAATAGCTATTTCCCTACCACCAGACTTGTAAACACATGGCCTATTGTAAACCAGAGACTTTGGCTTAGCTTTCCTGTTGTTTGCAGAAGTCTGGGTAGTTCTTTCTCTATCCAATGGAGGTGGCTATTGGCTAAGGCTGAGGAGGTGGCAAGCAGTGCTTTACAATCTTTCAAAAAGCATATCAGGATGTTTCTGGTGAAGATGTGTTGTGGTTATTTCTATTTCAGGGGGCAAAGTCATAATATCACCTCACAATGTCACGAAAGAAATGGCTTAGCAGACATCAAGGAACTAGCAGGTGAAGACACAAACTTTTCTTTCTTCACCAGATTAAGAACAAGATAGGAATGTTTGGGGCCATCAATCATGTTTTCTAAATGCTTTTCTTATAGAGTCCATGTATGACTGTACTCATTTGTCAAAATTTCACCACATCTTCTGCAAAGAGGTGTCATGTTGCCTTAAGCACTGAACAGTAAAGTTGTTTACAGTCTGTCTTCCTGCCCAATTTATAGAAGCTAAAAAAGTCCTCCGTTTCAGAGGAATGAGCCCATGATTTTCAGGAGACATGGGGAAACCTTGAGGTTGGGAGATTTCTTTCTGCAATTAATATCAATCCAAAAGCTCGTCACTAGCCAGGGCTTTGTCTACACGACAGGAAAGTAAACATTTAGGCAGCAAATAAAATATCACAGAGACTTGTGGTTGCAAGTTAAAAGAGTACTGCTCATTCTCCCTCTGTTAACTGCTGGATTATTGGAGAAGGAGATGACTTTCATGCTTTCTCGCTGGCTGTGTCTCACTCCTATTTGGGCTCACAAATAGGTTCTTATTGAACCATGTTCCATGTTCTTACTTGTCTTTCAGTTTAACAAATAATTGTAGTGCCCCTCCAATACAAGGCTATTTGGAAACCGTGGAAGACTGATTTCTAAGTTAATAAACCCAAAACACATTTGCCCAACATAGTTCTTTAATTTTAAAAGGCTCATATAATTTAAGGGAATTTAAATCCATGTGTTTTTTATTCACTTGCACTGACATCATCAAAATAGCCTTTTGAACAGCTGGTTGAATCTTTTTTAATAAAGTTCTCTTATGACTTGTTTCTTTTTGAAACAGGATTTTTTTTTCTTTTGCCAAAGGCAACTGAACTTAAATGCCAAAAGATCTGGATTTTGATCAAAATTCCAAACCTGTAAATTTTGAGGTTGAAATTTTTGAAAATGAGCTGCTGACTTCCCATTGAAATTAGTTGTAAAGAAGGAAAAAGTGCCATCTGAATGAACTTAGTGGTCAAAACTGGTGTCAGAAGACTCAAGAAATGTCTGTATTTGCTGCTTAATTTTGTTCCAGATCTGAAATGTATCAGAGTAAATGTGTATTGGATTATTACAGAAATGTGATCCACTGCCAAGTAGTTAACTTTTCCACCATCTCTGGTTATCATGAGTAAACCACAAGGCCGTGCTCTCCAGAGGTTAGAAACCCAGCACACTGTGGCTGTCTGAGATTTGTGAAATGTGATTGTTTTAACAGAGTCATTTTGGATAAAAATGCTTTGCTAAACTGTGTGTGTGTGTATGTGTGTGTGTATGTGTGTGTGTATAGGGAAAAAATATGTATAAAAGGAAATATATACACACACACACACAGGATATATGCATATAGTCAGACATGACTTAATGACTAAACAACAAAAATTATATATATATATACACACATATATAGCCATACATACATATGTGTGTGTATGTACGCGTGTCTGTGTGCTAAGTCGCTTCAGTTGTGTCTGACTCTTTGTGACCCTACGGGTTGTAGCCCACCTGACTTCTCTGTCCATGGGATTCTCCAGGCAAGAATACCAGAGTGGGTTGCCATGCCCTCCTCCAGGGGAATCTTCCCGCCCCAGGGATTGAAGCCGCCTCTCTTATGTCTCCTGATCTGGCAGGCAGGTTCTTTACCACCAGTGCCACCTGGGAAGCCCATGTGTATCTCCCTAGAGATTTTTCTTCTTTAATAGGAATATTCTCCTCTTAAGGGTATGCTTAATGATTTAGTGAGTGAAATTAAAATCCAAGCACAAAATATATAAAGGATTTCAGTTTTAAAGTATATCCATATGCTGTAGTTGAAAAAAAAACTCTATAGAGATTTTTGGTATTAACAATTCGAGACTGTTTTTCTCCTTGTCAAACTGCATACAGTTAAGCAGTAATCAGAGAGATGTATGGCTGGGAGAAGTTGAATTTTACAGGAATCTGTGAAGCACATAGGCACTGCAATCTCCTCCAGCCCTGCAGCAGAACTGCAAAAACCAATGCTCCATTTGAGAAACAAATTTGTCTGCCATCTGAGAACTCCTCAAAGGATAATTCCCCATGAATAGGAAAATTAAAAGAGAGAAAGAGAGAAGAAGAAAAAAGGGATGAGTCCTCTGACTCTATTTTACAATTGAGAGTTTTAAAGGGAGAGATTTATATATACACACTTACATGAAAGTGCATAGATATTCATAGATCCAGACTTCTGATAAAAATAGAAATCAGAATTTTTAATCATTGTATTATTGCTTACAGATTTAATTGTATCCTTCTCTTTAAGGTAGCGGCTTCCCAGGTAGCTCAGATGGTAAAGACTCTACCTGCAATGTGGGAGAACCAGGTTCAGTCCCTGGGTTGGGAAGTTTCCCTGGAGAATGGAATGGCAACCCACTCCAGTGTTCTTGCCTGGGAAATCCCATGGAAAGAGAAGCGGGCTACAGTCCATGGGTTAACAAAGAGTCAGACACGACTGAACAATTAACAGTGTTCTCCCTAACAATTAATTAGTGAGAGAGAGAGAGGTCCTTTTTAAGGATAACTCCATAGTTTCCTGTAGAGTAGAATTTGTTTGCTGTCAAAAACTTCAGAATCTTCAAAGCCATTTTCCAAAATCCAGTTTGTATGATGTTAAAAGAACATTCATGTGTTTACAAAAGTGTCTTTTTAAGAAACTTTAATAAACAAAAAAATATATTTACAAATTAGATGATGATTCCTAGGTATTTATTCTGGTCTAAGCTTGGTCACATATGCAACAAGGAAGAGACTGTTGTCCCCAGCTGATAAATGCAGAGATTTTGGCACTAGAGGTATAGCAGAATGAATGAATTTTGTTATGAATATACAGTCCCAGAATTTTAGTGGATTCATGGCAGAGTCAATTTAAATATGAACTTCCAAGTGCATTGAGTGACTGGATACAGGTGGGAGCAAAGTATAAGAAACAAGGCAGGAGGAAAATCTAAAGGAGATACCACTCATTGAAGAGCTGCCAGTACAAGTAGGGTTTGATTTAAAGACATCTGATCTACAGCTTTAAAATAACTCTTTGATTGTGTAACTTGAAGTACATCACTATTTTGCATTATTAGGCAATAGAAGCTTTCAGATGTGCTTTACATATTGACTTTTTAGCCTAACCCACAGAATGCTGTTTTTATACTGGCAGTAAAATCGTTAGATTTTATGATTTAGCTATGTGACCTTGGCAAGTCACAAACGTTGCATACTGCAATTTCCTCATTTATAAAATAGGTGGTGATATGTAGTCATATTTTACAAGAACAAGTGTACTGAAATATGTTAAAGGGTTTTGACATTCTTATAAGCTACAAAAGTACCACTGTGTTCCATTGTAATGATGTGTCCAAGTATTGGGTCTCTTCCTCTCCATCTCTAGCTCTTCCCCCTCTTCCTTTCTCTCTCCCTTTCCCTCCCTCCCATATATTCTCTCCTTACAGAATCATAGTTGCCATAACTGGAAGAAGTCATAGAAATCATGAAATTATATCAAAAGAATAAAGTTTCCAAAAAAATCATTTATCTGAGGTCACAAACCTACAGCTAATTGTTACTGAAGTGAAAGTTGCTGTCGTGTCTGACGTTTTGTGACCCTATGGACTATACAGTCCATGGAATTCTCTAGGCCAGAATACTGGAGGGGGTAGCCTTTCCCTTCTCCAGGAGATCTTCCCAACTACTTAATTGTTAATTAATTAATAATTAATTAACAATTAATTATTATTACTAATTAGTCATAGTGATAATTATGCCAAAAGTCATAATAACTAATGCCAAAAGTAGATCTAAGCCCCCAAGTCATTGCATCTCCTTATGTGAACCTCTTGGAAGACATTCTAACAGAGTCATTAAGATTGAGTAACAGAAAAATTGGGGTTCAGTTTCCAGCACTGATCATCTCTCTGCATCTGTAAAATATGATTAAAAACAATATCTACCTTCTGGCATTACTGTGCGAGATTAAGCACTTAGCAGAATGCCTGGAACTTGTTAGCACTGAATGATCATTATCAATTTGCATCATTTTCTCACTGCATTTCACTGTTTCTCTCAAGATAGTGTAAGCTTCATCTACCTCCACTTTTCTGAGATGGACCCCAGCATCATGAGTTTCCTCCTCAGTGGCCCAGGCTGTTCTATTATAGTCTTAATGGCTAATTTGAATGCTTGTGACACAATACTTTGAAACAGGCAGTAACAGAAACACCTTATTACAAATGAGGAACCTGAGGTACAGAGAAATAACCTGTTCAAGAGCACAAGACTACTAAGTCATTCATAGTTTATCTCTGTGCTGTGCTGCACTCAAGGCAATAGATAGATCACTCAGCCTCCCCAAGTCCACATAGGATGGAAAGTCAAGAAATGCATCCATTTTCTGTTAACACCTATTAGAGAACTGCCCTCGGGGGAATTATATGCATATAATCCCAGGCTGCAAAGGCCATGCACACCACAACTGTAATGGGCTGCCCAAAAAGTTTGTTTGGGCTCTCTGTAACATCATATGGAAGGGACTTTCTGGCCAACCCAATATCATGGCAGAATCATGGTTGGCCAGGAGACCTCAGCCAAATCTCCCAGGAATGAAAACAAGCCCCCAAGGATGCTTGTCTAAGCCCAAGTGACTCAGGACACACTCTGCTAGGGGGGAGGGAATCTGCAATCCTGCATCTGAGCTGCTGCACCTCAAGGTTAACATGGTTAATTTCTAGGAAAAAAAAAAACAAAAAACCCTGCCCACTGACACTGTCATTCTTGGAAGCTGTATTCATTCCTGGGAGCATTAGATTCATGAGCAGGTTGGTGCTAAAAAGCTCATTTAAAAACAGAGATGGCTGTTTAATTATTGTTTGATTTGGGGTTATAGCCTTTCATTTTTCAAACATCTTAAGAGCAGAGAATGAAAATTGTTACCTAAGAAACTATTGAAATTCTCTTAACTCTTCTGGGTATGTATTATGTATTCCATGAGTTCTCTGCCAGGGATATAAGTCAGAAACTCTCCTGCTGGTTTTGATTACAGCTGCAAAGTCACAGATTTGAACAGCTCTAGACAATCATTCTTCTGAACCTACACATAAATATAAAACATTTTCTTTATTCTTATCACATAAACCTTCAACAAGATTCGCTTCAAAGTAAATTCCCGTTTTCTTCCATTTCCTTTTTCTCATTTATCATTTTAACAATTAGCAAAACACACTTTTTGAAGCAACAAAGCTACCCCATTTGCATATTTAAAGGTCATTGTACAGGTTTAAGCTATTTAATATCAAAGTGATGATAATTTAACAATCGGTTCCTCTGGATTCAGATAAAATGCAAAATTACCTCTGGCTTTTTAATTCTGCACATTTCCAGACACATGATAAACATATGAGATGAAGATAATGGCAGGAGCCATATAATGAACCAACAGTTAAGCCATGGGAAACTTTCTTTATAGTCAGCTTCAGGTCTTTGCATTGTTACTTTATTATTTAAAATGAAGCTGTCCCATTTCAGTAAGCGGTATCAAGAACATAATTTGCTCAGGCACCTCTTTATTTGAGGCGCTGTCAGAACTGGCAATGAGAAACGACACAATCCCTCAGTTGTTAGTGACAGGCGCCACTATATTAGTCCAGCACTTGTGTATTTCTCCGCTGTTTTTGAAAAATTGCATTCCCTTTGTGTAAGCAGAACAAAAAGAAATAGAAATCAGTTCCATGTGAATTCTGTGGTCCTCTATATTAAACTGTAATTGTTTCCTGGTAAAAAACCAAGCCTGCAGGATTTCCTGAAAAATAATTTACAAGGATGGGTACTGGGTCCAGCTTGCTTTTTTTTTTTCCCCTTGTGCTTCTGTGATTGATGACACTGCAAGGAGCTGGTAGATTTGCTGCTGCTGTTGCATCTCCAGGACGTTCTTTTGCCTTACACAAACTGCAATCTTCCCCCCAAAATATTTTTACATGGCATTCACTTTTCCTAGATTCTTGGTTGGTAACTGCTTTTCAATTTAGGCACTGTTCTGAGGGACCCAGTTAATGGCCTCAGTTGCATCAATAGAACTAGGAAGACAGCTTGAATGAATTATTTAAGGTAATGGCTAGGCAGAAATTTGTAATTTGATCTAGTTAGCTCAATATGAGCTATGACCTTTAGAGAGGTAATACGTTGAGCATGCTGGCTTAGGGGTCCTGCACACCTGAGTTCAGACCCTTCCTCCCCCCACTGAATAACTTGCACATGCCATTTCAAGCTTTACGAGCTATAATTTCCTCTTATGCAAAACTGTGGAATGACGAAACCTACTTTTTCAGCAGAGGAAGCAACAAGTTATTTGTGAGGACCCAGTGAGTTAAAGGTTAGAAAACTCTCTGAAAATCATAGTGGTTTTACAAATAACAAAGCCCAAAAGATGGCAAATCTGTCTTGGATCCGTATCTGTGGATCCTTGTGTGGTTTTAATAGCAAGTACTATGAAAGAAAAGAGAAAAGCTAACTGTCCTTCAGCCTTACTTACTCTGCACCAGGCGTAATGCCAGGCACATGGCACACATCCTCATTTAGTCTTGGAAAGGATGTATCATTTTTCTCTTTACAATACTAATTATAGCTAATAATTACTGGCTGTACAATATACACCATATATTATGCTGAGTCATTTATGCACATAATTTCATGTAACTCTGAAAATAATCCTGTAAAGAAAGTGCAGTTGCTAATGCTGCCACGGAAATGGAGACTTAGAGAAAGTACGTTGGCCAAAATCACAAAGCTGGTTGATGGGACTCATTAAACCACATCCAACCCAAAACATCAATTCCAGCTTTTCTTTTTATGTTTTGGTTTTTAGTTTCTTTTTATTTAAAAATTATTTTTTGGAGTATAATTGGTTTACAATGCTGTGTTAGTTTCTGCTGTATAAAAAGTGAATCAGCTATATGTATAAATATATCACCTCCCTCTTAGATCTCCCTTCCACCCACCCATCTCCATCCCACTCATCTAGGTCAACACAGAGCATCAAACTGGGCTGCCTGTGCTATACAGCTGGTTACCACTAGCTATAGACATAGAGAACAGTATGGAGGTTCCTTAGAAAACTAAAAATAGAACTATCATATGACCCAGGAGAAGGAGGTGGCAGAGAACGAGACGGTTAGATGTCATCACTGACTCAATGGACGTGAATTTGAGCAAACTCCAACAGATAGTGGAGAACAGAGGAGCCTGGCATGCTGCCATCCACAGGGTCATAAATGCTGTCCCACAGGGTCACAAAGAGCCAGATATGACTCAGCAACTGAATAGCAATAACAAATGACCCAGCAATCCCAATACTGGGCATATACCCTGAGAAAATCATAATTCAAAAGGATACCTATATCCCAATGTTCTTTGCAGCACAATTTACAATAGCCAGGCCATGGAAGCAACTTAAATGTCCAGCAACAAATGAATAGATAAGGAAGATGTGGTACTTATATACAACGGAATATTACTCAGCCATAAAAAAACTGAAATCAGGTCATTTGTAGAGATATGGATGGACCTAGAGTCTGTTATGCAGAATGCAGTCAGAAAGAGAAAAACAAATAAATGTATGTGGAATCTAGAAAAATGGTACAGATGAACCTGTCTGCAGGGCAGGAATAGGGATGCAAATGTGGAGAATGGACATCCAGACACAGAGGGAAGGGGAGGGTGGGACGAACTGTGGGATTAGGATGGACATATATACGCTACCAGCTCTTCTTATTTGGTTTCCAACTTTTTGATCATGTCCAGCCTTGGGTATATTTTCACCTGACTTTATTCATAAAAATGAGCAGTGGGGTGGGGTGGGGGGAATAGGAGTACACAGTGTGATTTGCTCTGAGATCTTCAAATCTGCCTTCACTCCTCCCATCTCACCTAGCCCTGAATACTCTTTAAGATCATGCAAAAGCCCTGAAGCCTAGAAGTTTCCTCTTTCACATCCCTTGGTACGATTCTAGGCAAGGTTTGGCAGCGCTAAAGAAACAAAGATCCAGACATATTATTTCATACAGAATGAAGCGAGAATAATCACATAAGCTTTCTAATAAACACCATTTGTGATATCTTGACTGTATTTCCAGCATGGATCACCATATGGTCATTTATTATTGGAAACTATGGCTTCATGCTTTAGAAGGCAATACCAATTAAATTTTCCTGCCTGGAGAATCCCATGGACAAGGAGCCTGGAGGGACTGTGGTCCATGGGGTCGCAAAGAGTCAGACAAGACTGAAGCAACTTAGCATGCACGTATGCACCAATTAAGTTCCACAAACACCCTTTCCATTCATCCTAATATTTGAGTCATAGGAACAAATAATGGAACTCTGGAGGTGTTACATCGCAAGGAGAAAATTCATGTTCCTTCAAACCTGCTCTGTTGAGGCAGATGGATCAAGGGCACGTATGAATGGCAAACTCTCTCTTATCTTAGAAGATACTGGAGAAGCAAAACAAAGCACCAGACAAGAAACTGAGAGCCTCAAAGGCCTGCCAACGATCAGACCAGGTGAAGATTCACACCTAGAAGTTTAATTATTAGAGGTGTTCTGTGCTGCTGCTGCTGCTGCTAAGTCGCTTCAGTCGTGTCCGACTCTGTGCGACCCCATAGACGGCAGCCCTCCAGGCTCCGCTGTCCCTGGGATTCTCCAGGCAAGAACACTGGAGTGGGTTGCCATTTCCTTCTCCAATGCATAAAAGTGAAAAGTGAAAGTGAAGTCACTGAGTTGTGTCCAACTCTCAGCAACCCCATGGACTGCAGCCTACCAGGCTCCTCCGTCCATGGGGTTTTCCAGGCAAGAGTACTGGAGTGGGGTGCCATTGCCTTCTCTGGAGGTGTTCTGTAGTCATGCACTTATGCTACTGCTATATCTAGGGAAGCTTTTTCACCTCCACATGTTAGATGACTTCTTAATGAACGTGAAGCTTTGTGATTTGCCATGTGTTCAGTGTGGCAGAGAGGAAAGGAAGAAATAGGAGGAAATTTCTGTTCCAATGAGGCAATTACGTGTGTTAGCTCTTAAATCTTGTCCTGAGGATGAAATTATATCATCTGCTGCTGCTGCTGCTGCTGCTGCTATGTCGCCTCAGTCGTGTCCGACTCTGTGTGACCCCAGAGACGGCAGCCCACCAGGCTCCCCTGTCCCTGGGACTCTCCAGGCAAGAACACTGGAGTGGGTTGCCATTTTCTTCTCCATCTATTCTAACACAAAACATGTGTCAGACCCAAAACAGGACTGCATCTGGCACACAGTAAGCAGTCAAGAGGTGGGGGCTATTGGTGTTGTCATTATTTTCATCACACCCTAGACTTTTCTTTCCAGAAATTCTTCATCAACTCAGGCCATGTCCTACCCATTCATCTAGCATTTTTGAGACAGAGAAGACAAAAAAGGAAGAATTCAAGGAGCACTACTTAGCAATAGGGGAACAGAGATGGTTGTTCCAAGACCTCATGAATCTCTGTCTCTCTGACCTGAAGTATTTGCAGGGGAGTTTATGAGCTCAGGTAGAATCTTTTACCTCAGTGTGCTTATCCATAAAATGAGAGGATGGTAATATGCATGCATTGGCCTCCTCTATGGAAGATGCAATGCTTGACAAGCTATAGGATAATTTGACACCAATGTATAGCCAAGGAGCAAAAGACCCAGATTTCTGCTGAGTCCCTGGTCATCTGTGGGAGGTATCATGTGTACGTATAAGATCTCATTCATTACACTTCATTCTTTGCCAGAAACAGAAGCAAAAGTTTCCCTAAACATAACTTTTTGCACAGGGTATTGACCATTCTGCTGTGAATAAGGAAGTTTTGAAGCCTTGTGAGGGCCAAGTAACATGTGTATGTTCATATTAACTTCCCAATATGAGGATATTCAAAGCTCAATGTAGGCCTCTCTCTCGGGCTTTCTCTCTTTCTTTCTGTGTATATATCTACATATAGATATATACATACATATATACACATGCACACATTATATTAGGTTGACCAAAAAGTTCATTCAGGTTTTTCTGTAAGAGATTATGAAAAACCCAAATGAACTTTTTGGCCAAACCTATATATATATAATATACATATAATAAATATATAGAAGCATATATGTCTCATTATATATATATATATATCTACACACACATACATATACAGAGACATACACAATTTTGTGCTTAAAATATTTTGTTCGTGATGCACCCTTACTGTTGACTTGTATGCATCTTGTTTTATTAGTGTTAGTAATATATTAAGGTACCAAAAAAAAAACCCTCATCATAGAAACTAGAACATTGGCAATGATTTATATATACGTCCTCGGTTTTATCTCATCCCCTCTATTCTCCCCTGAAGATAATCATTTCCTAATTTATGGGTCCATAAGTTTGTTTTTCAGTTATATCATTTTACCATGTCCAAAAATTATACTCTCATTTTAGTTGTTTTTTAAAGTACTATATACGACATCCTGGAACTAACTGGTTTTATGTAAAAGCACTGGTAAGATGAAAGAATTTTGTGTTATGTAGCTACATTTCATTCTGTTTGATGCCTATGTTTCATTCCATTGCATAGTACACCATGCTTTATTGATCCGTCTTTCTGTCAATGGGCATTCAGATTATTTCCACATTTTGCAGTCTACGTGGCCTAAAACCTGTATGCTTATTAGCCAATAATGATTCAATGAACACTTGGTGCTTTTCTTTAAACTCTTAGATCATTCAGACACATAGTCATGAAACCAAGCAAACAAGAAGGAGTGAGGTTGAATGCATTTTAGGAAGGACTGCTGTTTGCTTACTAACTCCAGTAGACGCATTGCTATAAAGACTTCATTTATCATCCCTTGAACTAGTCATTTTCAATTAATAATAATAGCTTTGCTACCTTAAGCAAACCGTCCTTCAGTTTCTTCCTCTGTGAAAGCAGTCAGGCTGATCTTAAAAATCGGGAAGATTCCTCTCCTTACTAAGATTCTACAGCCTGAAAGACAGAGAGGGATCCATTAGTAGCAGGAAAACCTAATGTTTATTAGGCAACTATGAAGTACATAACACTCTATATTCCACACATTGTGTTTTATCTAATGTTCACAACAACCTCATGAGGTAATTACCATTATTAGTCCCATTTTGGAGATAAAGAAACTGAGGCACAGCTAAATAAAAAATAATAACCCACACAAATCTGTGGTTTTGTAAAGCTAGCCTAGTGCCATGGAATGAAGATGGAAATCCATGCAACCTCAAGCAAAAACCCACTCTCTTGGCCAAATACTCTGGATCTCTGACCTCCTCAAACCCAGCTTCCAATTTCCCTAAAGTTCTAAGCATAATTATTGTTAGATTCAATCGCATGACTTTCCTCTCTAGCTCAAAGACCTTCATCCCACAATCCAAAGAATGAAACTGAGATCCTTCTTGGCATAGAGCTTTTTTTAATCAGTATCTAATTTTAAAAAAATCACATATGCAATTTTTGATTTGTTATCCTGATCATTCACAAGTGAACACAGCAGAATGAAAGTTGCTAAGACTGCAGATAGGACAATGAATTCTGATGAGGAACTTTTGTGTCACCAGTCATCTAAATTGTCATATGATGATATATTTTTATTACGTTTTATATACTTATTTCTTAGACATGTGCCCATAATATGACTGTGAAGTGAAAGTGGAAGTGTTAATCGCTCAGTCATGTCCGACTCTTTGCAACCCCATGGACTTTAACCTCTGTCCATGGAATTCTCTAGCCAGAACACTGGAGTGGGTAGCTGTTCCCTTTTCTGGGGGATCTTCCTGACCCAGGGATCGAACCCAGGTCTCCCACATTGCAGGCAGGTTCTTTACCATCTGAGCCATCAGGGAAGGCCAACATGGCTGTATCCCCAAGGAAAAACTAATTTGAAATGTAGAAATTAGTGCAATTCTTGAATATTTTTGCCTACATGCAAAGTTGCAATGTTTTCAGGTTATTAAATACTATCAGTATATGAAAGCTTCAGCTCATTAGGAAGCTGAAAGAATACAGTGTTGCCAACTTATAATCAGTCAGTCAGTGAACATTCATCTTGTGTTGTGTGCAGAATACTGAATTAGGCAGTTGGGGCATGATAAAAGGAGAAGACTCTTTCTGCATCAGATGGTTTTATAATTTAATTGAGGAAATTATCTAAACTTAAGAGCAGCTTATTAAATATCAAATACAAATTTAAATGGTAAGAAATGAATTGGTGTATACTGAGGGAACACAGAGGAGGTTTAACAGATTAATCAGAGACACTCTCTAAAGCAAATTCCATCAGCACTAAAAGTCCTAACTTTGAATACCTACTATGTGCAAGCCCTCATCCTCTGTGCAGCACAAGCTGTGTCTTATTTGATCCTCACAGCTATCTTTAAATGAAGCATTATGTTTGCTCCCATTTAAACATGAGGAAACCAAGTACTAGAAAGCCAAGACAATATACCTGAAGTTCCTAGCTAATGACAGACTGGGTCATGATTTAAGCTGAAAGCAGTCTGACACAAAAAAGCTGATGTGCTAGCCATTCTGTATACAGCCTTTAAAGGAGCCGTGTTAATAGTGCCCATTGGCAGAAATGTGGATGGACCTAGAGATTGTCATACACAATGAAGTAAGTCAGAAAGAGAAAAACAAGTATTGTAGAACATTGTTTATATGTAGAATCTAGAAAAATGGTACAGATGCACTTATTTGTAAAGCAGAAATAGAGACATGAATGTAGATAACAAACTTACCAGGGGATAAGGAGGGGAATGAATTGGGAAACTGGATAGATACATACACATCAATATATATATATAATAGATAACTAATGAGACTCTACTGTATATAACAGGGAACTCTACTCAATGCTCTGTGGTGACCTAAATGGGAAGAAAATCTAAAAATCAGTGGAGATATATATAGCTTATTCACTTTGCTGTACAGCAGAAGCTAACACAGCACTGTAATGCAACTATATTATAATAAAAATTTGAAAAAAAAAAAAAAAGAAGCTGCATTAAGATGGATGTTGGCTCTGGGGGGATGGATGAAGAAGGCTGAGCACATTCCTGGATAAGGGAGCACAGATGTGAAGGCAAATAATCATGTGGAAGACTGAAGGCAGAGCAAACTTTTATTTTTAAAAGTATTTTATTTGAACTAATTTTAAACTTAAAGGCAGTAAAAATAGTTCTTTTATGTCCCTTAACACCCCTTCTCCAATATTAACATCTTACAAAACCACATGGCAACAATCAAGAACAAGAAGTTAACCCTGTAGCACAGGGTTACTAACTAAACTGGGGATCTCATCCGAAATTCCCACTTTCCTACCAGTGTGCTTTCCCAGGGATCCTATCCAGGACCCCACATGGCGGTTAGCTGCCATTTCTTCTCTGGTACATCAGAGTTCTTCAATCTTGCATGGTCTTTTATGATGTTGACACTTTCAAAAACGACTCATCAGTTACTTTGTAGAACATCTCCCAATTTTCATTTGTTCAGTATTTTCCCACAGTGGGAATGAGGTCATGCCTTTTTGGCTAGAATGTCACAACAGTAATGTTTGTGTCCGTTCAGTGTACTGTATCTTGGGCTTCATGCTATCAGTGCATCTTAGCAACTTGGCAGAAGATTCCTTGAGTTCATGCAAATTCTGTTCTCTAATAATTTCCTCCTAACTTTAGTACTTTTGGTGGATCAACACTTAGTGGTAGTATAGTATTTGTCTAATGGTGATCTTCTCTCTCTCTCTTTTCTTCTACATTTTTCAATTCTACTATCATTCAATTTCTATTATGAAATTCTACTGTGAGGAACAGCTGTTTCTTCTCCTGCACTATTTATTTATTTGCTTATTCGATTATATATATATATATATATGGATCGTGGATGTTTACTTTAGTCTATGGTTAAACCCAATATGATTATTATTTATTCTTTAGCTAAAATCTTCCACCTTTGGCCACTGGGAGTTGAGCTTCTTTTGGTTGGATCCTGTATTCTTGAGACAAGCCTCACTTTTAAAAGCATTTCCTTGCTTTCTGGCACCAGGATCATCTTGAACTTTTCTTGCCTTAGCCCTGAAATCAAACACTTCTCCAGGAACATCTGGTTCCTCTTACTGAAGAATCATGAGTAGGGACCAAGATTTGGGTGCTAGGTACACCCAGATCAGATTGTTACTGCCTTACTCAGAGTTTTCCTTTCACTAAAGAGAACTAATCTTGGAGAGAAAGAAGTGGAGAGAGTCAATGGGTAGGACTTTATAGTACTTTATACACCCAACCTAAGGAACTGGGATCTGATATTATGAACATTACAGGGAAATTCTGTAGAGCTAAGCAGGAACTGATTTGTTGGAATTGTGTCTTATTTATGGAATTGTGTTACAAGAAGATGATTTTTATACTGGGGTACAGGATCTAACTGGTAAAAGGGCAAAACCCTGAATAAATAAAAACAGCTGAACTTATCTAGGCATGGGATGGGAAAGGCCCAATCTTAGGGTAAAAGTGTAGGAGGAAGAAATAAACAGAAGAAGCAAAAACATTCGAGAAAAGTAACCAGCTAGAGACAGTAATGGTTACAACAGAGGATTAGGGGAAGTGCAAAATTAATGTTTGTTATATTTGACAGCTGAATATATGAAGGTGCTACTGGTGATGCTGGGAATGATTGACTCTGTGTTAAGAAAGCATAGACTTCAGTTTTGACATATTTAGTTTAAGAATTACTGAGACATGTTAATAGAAATAACCCCAGTAGAGAAGGGGAGGTATCAGACTAAAACCAGACACTATATTTTTGAATCCCTAATACCAAGCTCTGTACCTCACTTTCAGTAGGATCCTGAATAATAATAGCTCACATTTTAAAATGCTTACCCTGCGTCTGGCCTATGTCAAGTACTTTTATATATATGACCTTATTTAATCCTCATAATGTTCCTATTGATATCATTTGCATATTTTTGACAGAGAAACTGAGATTTTTTAAAGAGGTTAAATGGCTTGACCAAAAAGATCAAGCTGGCAACTTGATGAAGTCAAGATCTGGCTCCAATTCACATGACTCCAAGGTCCCATTCTTCATGAACAGACTGTTTTTGAGAGAAAGATAGGTATACATACAAAGTGATTAAACCCAAAACATGTCTTACATAAACAGATTTGAGACTCATTTGTGCAAATGAATTCATTAAAGTATAAGACTAAAAAACCCCACAGATTCTAAGACAGAGTCTTGATAAATTAGATTTGAAAGAAGGAAGACAAAGAGAATAATGAAATGAAAGAAACCAGCGAGGGAAACAGAACATAATCATTAGCATATCAAAAAAAAGAAAACCAAAATGTGTGGTAATCACCACCTACCAATCATGGTAGGTAAGCTTCCTGCAGACCAAAACTCCTGCCAAAAACAATTATAAAACAGAATCTGTCTTAAAAACATTTGTTTAAAGGTATCAGAAATCTTACCAAATTAAAAGAGCTTTCAAGAGCGAAGCTCCCAGGGGAAAGCTAAGATCCTAGATAAACTTCACACTTTTGCAGTTTTCCCCTGAAGCACTTGTCAGTTTTTAAGTAGCTGAAAGGCTGTAGAGAGTTTCTGGAAGTCTTAATAGGACTCAGTAAGAAACTTGGAGTTCAGGGTCTACCAAGAAGCAGTCTTAGTAACATCCTACATTATTAAATGGGATCATAAAAGCTTAGCTCCAACCATTTCGATCTGTGATGGAATTAAGGTAAGCTGCCCAACACTAATTGCCTTCCAGGTTTGAAGGAAGTTCAATTCAGTTGCTCAGTCATGTTCGACTCTTCGCGAACCCATGGACTGCAGCATGCCAGACTTCCCTGTCCATTACCAACACCTGGAGCTTGCTCAAGCTCATGTCCATCGAGTTGGTGGTGCCATCCAACCATCTCATCCTCTGTCATTCCCTTCTCCACCTGCCTTCAATCTTCCCCAGAATCAGGGTCTTTTTCAACGAGTCAGTTCTTCACATCAGGTGGCCAAATTATTGGAGTTTCAGCTTGAGCATCAGTCCTTCCAAGAAACACTCAGGACTGATTTCCTTTAGGATGGACTGGTTGGATCTCCTTGCAGTCCAAGGGACTCTCAAGAGTCTTCTCCAACACCACAGTTCAAAAGCACATGGATACCACCAGATAGTCAATACCAAAATCAGATTGAATATATTCTTTGCAGTCAAAGATAGAGAAGCTCTATACAGTCAGCAAAGAGAAGACTGGGAGCTGACTGTGGTTCAGATCATGAACTCCCTATTGCCAAATTCATATTTGAACTGAAGAAAGTAGGGAAAACAACTAGACAATTCAAGTATGACCTAAATCAAATCCCTTATGATTATACAGTGGAGGTGACAAACAGATTCAAGAGATTAGATCTGATAGACAGAGTGCCTAAAGAACTATGGACAGAGGTTCGTGACATTGTACAGGAGGCAATGACCAAGACCAGAACCAAGAAAAAGAAATGCAAAAAGGCAAAATGGTTGTCTGATGAGGACTTACAAATAGCTGAGGGAAGAAGAGAACCGAAGGCAAAGGAGAAAAGGAAAGATATACCCATTTGAATGCAGAGTTCCAAAGAATAGCAAGAAGAGATAAGAAAGCCTTCCTCAGTGATCAGTGCAAAGAAATAGAGGAAAACAATAAAATGTGAAAGACTAGAGATCTCCTCAAGAATATTAGAGATACCAAGGGAACATTTCAGGCAAAGATGGGCACAATAAAGCATAGAAATGGTATGGAGCTAACAGAAGCGGAAGATATTAAGAAGTGGCAAGAATACACAGATGAACTGTACAAAAAAAAAAAAAGATCTCCATGACACAGATAACCATGATGGTGTGATCACTTACCTAGAGCCAGACATCCTGGAATGAGAAGTCAAGTAAGCCTTAGGGAGCATCACTATGAACAAAGCTGGTGGCAGTGATGGAATTCCAGTTGAGCTATTTTAAATCCTAAAAGATGATGCTGTGAAAGTGCAGCACTCAATATACCAGCAAATTTGGAAAACTCAGCAGTGGTCACAGGACTGGAAAAACTCAGTTTTCATTCCAATCCCAAAGAAAGGCAATGCCAAAGAATGTTCAAACTGCCACACAACTGCACTCATCTCATACGCTAGCAAAGTAATACTCAAAATTCTCCAAGCCAGGCTTCAGCAGTACATGAACCGTGAACTTCCAGATGTTCAAGATGGATTTAGGTAAGGCAGAAGAAACAGAGATCAAATTGCCAACATCTTTTGGATCATCCAAAAGAGCAAGAGAGTTCCAGAAAAATATCTATTTCTTCTTTCTTGACTATGCCAAATCTTTTGACTGTGTGGATCACAACAAACTGGAAAATTCTTCTAGAGATGGGAATACCAGATTACCTTACCTGCCTCCTGAGAAATCTGTATGCACATCAAGAAGCAACAGTTAGAACCAGACATGGAACAACAAACTGGTTCCAAATTAGGAAAGGAGTCGGTCAAGTTTGTATATTGTCACCCTGCTTATTTAACTTATATGCAGAGTACATCATGCAAAATGTCAGGCTGGACGAAGCACAAGCTGGAGTCAAGATCACCGAGAGAAATACCAATAACCTCAGATACGCAGATGACACCACCCTTACGGCAGAAAGCGAAGAAGAACTAAAGAGCCTCTTGATGAGAGAGGCTTCTTCTTCTTCTTTTCTTTAATATTGTATTTTTGAAAATCCAACCTCTTCTCTAGATTTTTAATCTTTGCTTTTTGGTATTTATTCTCAATTTTGTACCTTTAAAAATCCAATCTTCAGTACCCATTTTTACTTGAGAGTGAGATTACTGGCTTGACCACTCTCTCCTCCTTTGGACTCTCCTTTTTCTCCACCAGGTGGCCTCTGTCTCCTCCCTCCCCCTTCTCTTCTCTACCCAACTCTGTGAATCTCTGTGTGTTCCAGACAGTGGAGAACACTTAGGGAACTGGTTACTGGCTGGATCTGTCTCTCCTTTTCATTTCCCTCTTTAACCCTCCTGGCCACCTCTGTCTCCTTCCTCCCTCTCCTCTTCTCTGTATAACTCCATAAACATCTCTGAGCAGTCCAGACTATGGAGTGCACATAAGGAAGTGATTACTGGCTAGCTTGTTCTCTCCTCTTTTGATCCCACCTCATCTCATTCCAGTCAGCTCCAACTCCCCCCTCCCTCTTCTCTCCTCCATGTACCTCTGTGAACTTCTCTGGGTGTCCCTCAATGTGGAGAAACCTTTCATCTTTAACCTAGATGTTTTATCGTCGGTGCTGCATAGATGGAGATGTCTTGAGGCTACTGTAAAAATAAAACTGAAAACCAGAAGCAGGAGGCTTAAGTCCAAATCCTGAGAACATCAGAGAACTCCTGACTCCAGGGAACATTAATCAATAGGAGCTCATCAAGCACCTCCATACCTACACTGAAACCAAGCACCACCCGAGGGCCAACAAGTTCCAGAGCAAGTCATATCACGCAAATTCTCCAGCAACACAGGAACACACCCCTGAGCTTCAATATACAGGCAGCTCAAGTTACTCCAAAACCACTGACATCTCATAACTCATTACTGGACACTTCATTGCACTCCAGAGAGAAGAAATCCAGCTCCACCCACCAGAACCCCAACACAAGCTTCCCTAACCAAGAAACCTTGACAAGCCACTGATACAACCCCACCCACAGCAAGGAAACTCCATAATAAAGAGAACTCCACAAATTCCCAGAATATAGAAAGGCCACCCCACACGCAGCAATATAACCAAGATGAAGAGACAGAGGAATACCCAGCAGGTAAAGGAACAGGAGAAATGCCCACCAAACCAAACCAAAGAGGAAGAGATAGGGAATCTACCTGATAAAGAATTCCGAATATTGATAGTGAAAATGATCCAAAATCTTGAAATCAAAATGGAATCACAGATAAACAGCCTGGAGACAAGGATTGAGAAGATGCAAGAAAGGTTTAACAAGGACCCAGAAGAAATAAAAAAGAGTCAATATATAATGAATAATGCAATAAGCGAGATCAGAAAAACTCTGGAGGCAACAAATAGTAGAATAATGGAGGCAGAAGATAGGATTAGTGAAATAGAAGATAGAATGGTAGAAATAAATGAATCAGAGAGGAAAAAAGAAAAATGAATTAAAAGAAATGAGGACAATCTCAGAGACCTCCAGGAAAATATGAAATGCTCCAACATTCGACTTATAGGAGTCCCAGAAGAAGAAGACAAATAGAAAGACCATGAGAAAATACTTGAGGAGATAATAGTTGAAAACTTCCCTAAAATGGGGAAGGAAATAATCCCCCAAGTCCAAGAAAACCAGAGTCCCAAACAGGATAAACCCAAGGCGAAACACCACAAGACACATATTAATCAAATTAACAAAGATCAAACACGAAGAACAAATATTAAAAGCAGCAAGGGAAAAACAACAAATAACACACAAGGGGATTCCCATAAGGATAACAGCTGATCTTTCAATAGAAACTCTTCAGGCCAGGAGGGAATGGCAAGACATACTTAAAGTGATGAAAGAAAATAACCTACAGCCCAGATTACTGTACCTAGCAAGGATCTCATTCAAATATGAAGGAGAAATCAAAAGCTTTACAGACAAGCAAAAGCTGAGAGAATTCAGCACTACCAAACCAGCTCTCCAACAAATACTAAAGGATCTTCTCTAGACAGGAAACAAAAAAAGGGTGTATAAACCCAAACCCAAAACAATAAAGTAAATGGCAACAGGATCATACTTATCAATAATTACCTTAAATGTAAATGGGTTGAATGCCCCAACCAAAAGGCAAAGACTGGCTGAATGGATACAAAAACAAGACGCCTATATATGCTGCCTACAAGAGACCCACCTCAAAATAGAGGACACATACAGACTGAAAGTGAAGGGCTGGAAAAAGATATTCCATGCAAATAGAGACCAAAAGAAAGCAGGAGTAGCCATACTCATATCAGATAAAATAGACTTTAAAACAAAGGCTGTGAAAAGAGACAAAGAAGGCCAATGATCAAAGGATCAATCCAAGAAGAAGATATAACAATTATAAATATATATGCACCCAACATAGGAGCACCACAATATGTAAGACAAATGCTAACAAGTATGAAAGGGGAAATCAACAATAACACAATAACAGTGGGAGACTTTAATACCCCACTCACACCTATGGACAGATAAACTAAACAGAAAGTTAACAAAGAAACACAAACTTTAAATGATACAATAGACCAGTTGGACCTAATTGATATCTATAGGACATTTCACCCCAAAACAATGAATTTCAACTTTTTCTCAAGTGCTCACGGAACCTTCTCCAGAATAGATCACATCCTGGGCCATAAATCTAGCCTTGATAAATTCCAAAAAATTGAAATCATTCCAAGCGTCTTTTCTGACCATAATGCATTAAGATTAGATCTCAATTACAGGAGAAAAACTATGGAAAATTCCAACATATGGAGGCTGAACAACATGCTTCTGAATAACCAACAAATCACAGAAGAAATCAAAAAAGGAATCAAAATATGCATAGAAACAAATGAAAATGAAAACACAACAACCCAAAACCTGTGGGATACTGTAAAAGCAGTTGTAAGGGGAAAGTTCATAGCAACACAGGCATACCTCAAGAAACAAGAAAAAAGTCAAATAAATAACCTAACTCTACACCTAAAGCAACTAGAAAAGGAAGAAATGAAGAACCCCAGAGTTAGTAGAAGGAAAGAAATCTTAAAAATTAGGGCAGAAATAAATGCAAAAAAAAAAAAAAAAAAAAGAGAGAGAGAGACCATAGCAAAAATCAACAAAGCCAAAAGCTGGTTCTTTGAAAGGATAAATAAAATTGACAAACCATTATCCGGACGCATCAAGAAACAAAGGGAGAAAAATCAAATCAATAAAATTAGAAGTGAAAATGGAGAGATCACAACAGACAACACAGAAATACAAAGGATCATTAGAGACTACTATCAGCAATTATATGCCAATAAAATGGACAACGTGGAAGAAATGGACAAATTCTTAGAAAAGTACAACTTTCCAAAACTGAACCAGGAAGAAATAGAAAATCATAACAGACCTATCACAAGCACAGAAATTGAAACTGTAATCAGAAATCTTCCAGCAAACAAAAGCCCAGGTCCAGACGGCTTCACAGCTGAATTCTACCAAAAATTTCGAGAAGAGCTAACACCTATCCTACACAAACTCTTCCAGAAAATTGCAGAGGAAGGTAAACTTCCAAACTCATCCTATGAGGCCACCATCACCCTAATACCAAAACCTGAAAAAGATGTCACAAAAAAAGAAAATTGCAGCCCAATATCACTGATGAACATAGATGCAAAAATCCTAAATAAAATTCTAGCAAACAGAATCCAACAACACATTAAAAAGGTCATACACCATGATCAAGTGGGCTTTATCCCAGGGAGGCAAGGATTTTTCAATATCTGCAAATCAATCAATGTAATTCACCACATTAACAAATTGAAAAATAAAAGCCATATAATTATCTCAATAGATGCAGAAAGCCTTTGACAAAATTCAACATCCGTTTACGATAAAAAACTCTCCAGAAAGCAGGAATAGAAGGAACATATATCAACATAATAAAAGCTATATATGACAAACCCACAGCAAACATTATCCTCAGTGGTGAAAAATTGAAAGCATTTCCCCTAAAGTCAGGAACAAGACAAGGGTGCCCACTTTCACCGCTACTATTCACCATAGTTCTGGAAGATTTGGCAATAGCAATCAGAGCAGAAAAAGAAATAAAAGGAATCCAAATTGGAAAAGAAGTAAAACTCTCACTGTTTGCAGATGACATGATCCTCTACATAGGAAACCCTAAAGACTCCACCAGAAAATTACTAGAGCTAATCAATGAATACAGTAAAGTTGCAGGATATAAAATCAACACACAGAAATCGCTTGCATTCCTATACACTAATAATGAGAAAGTAGAAAAAGAAATTAAGGAAACAATTCCATTCACCATTGCAACAAAAAGAATAAAATACTTAGGAATATATCTACCTAAAGAAACTAAAGACCTATATATAGAAAACTATCAAGCACTGATGAAAGAAATCAAAGAGGACACTAATAGATGGAGAAATATACCATGTTCATGGATCGGAAGAATCAATATAGTGGACATGAGGATACTACCCAAAGCAATCTACAGATTCAATGCACTCCCTATCAAGCTACCAGCGGTATTTTTCACAGAGCTAGAACAAAGAATTTCACAATTTGTATGGAAATACAAAAAACCTCGAATAGCCAAAGCAATCTTGAGAAAGAAGAATGGACCTGGAGGAATCAACCTGCCTGACTTCAGGCTCTACTACAAAGCCACAGTCATCAAGACAGTATGGTACTGGCACAAAGACAGAAATATAGATCAATGGAACAAAATAGAAAGCCCAGAGATAAGTCCACACACATATGGACACCTTATCTTTGACAAAGGAGGCAAGAATATACAATGGAGAAAAGACAATCTTTTTAACAAATGGTGCTGGGAAAACTGGTCAACCACTTGTAAAAGAGTGAAACTAGATCACTTTCTAACACCACACACAAAAATAAACTCAAAATGGATTAAAGATCTAAACATAAGACCAGAAACTATAAAACTCCTAGAGAACATAAGCAAAGCACTCTCTGACATAAATCATAGCAGCATCCTCTATGATCCACCTCCCAGAATTCTGGAAATAAAAGCAAATATAAACAAATGGGATCTAATTAAAATTAAAAGCTTCTGCACAACAAAGGAAACTATAAGCAAGGTGAAAAGACAGCCTTCGGAATAGGAGAAAATAATAGCAAATGAAGCAACTGACAAACAACTAATCTCAAAAATATACAAGCAACTTATGCAGCTCAATTCCAGAAAAATAAACGACCCAATCAAAGAGTGGGCCAAAACACTAAACAGACACTTCTCCAAAGAAGACATACAGATGGCTAACAAACACATGAAAAGATCCTCAACATCACTCATTATCAGAGAAATGCAAATCAAGACCACAATTAGATACCATTTAACACCAGTCAGAATGGCTGCAATCCAAAAGTCTTCAAGCAATAAATGCTGGAGAGGGTGTGGAGAAAAGGGAACCCTCTTACACTGTTGGTGGGAATGCAAACTAGTACAGCCACTATGGAGAACAGTGTGGATATTCCTTAAAAAACTGGAAATAGAACTGCCTTATGACCCTGCAATCCCACTGCTGGACATACACACTGAGGAAACCAGAATTGAAAGAGACACGTGTACCCCAATGTTCATCACAGCACTGTTTATAATAGCCAGGACATGGACGCAACCTAGATGTCCATGAGCAGACGAATGGATGAGAAAGCTGTGGTACATATACACAATGGAGTATTACTCAGCCATTAAAAAGGACACATTTGAATCCGTTTTAATGAGGTGGATGAAACTGCAGCTGATTATACAGAGTGAAGTAAGCCAGAGAGAAAAACACCAATACAGTATATTAACACATGTAGATGGAATTTAGAAAGATGGTAATGATAACCCTGTATGCGAGACAGCAAAAGAGACACAGATGTATAGAACAGACTTTTGGACTCCGTGGGAGAGGGAGAGGGTGGGATGATTTGGGAGAATGGCATTGAAACATGTATACTATCATGCAAGAAACGAATCGCCAGTCTAGGTTCGATACAGGATACAGGATGCTTGGCGCTGGTGCACTGGGATGACCCAGAGAGATGATATGGGGAGAGAGGTGGGAGAGGGGTTCAGGATTGGGAACTCATGTACACCCGTGGCAGATTCATGTCAATGTATGGCAAAACCAATACAGTATTGTAAAGTAAAATTAAAATAAATAAATAAAGTGAAAGAGGAGAGTGAAAAAGTTGGCTTAAAACTCAACACTCAGAAAACTAAGATCATGGCATCCAGTCCCATGACTTCATGGCAAATAGATGGGGAAACAATGGAAACAGTGACAGACTTTATTTTGGGGCTCCAAATGGGGCTTCAGATGGTGAGTGTAGCCATGAAATGACTTGCTCCATGGCAGAAAAGCTATGACCAACCTAGACAGCATATTAAAAAGCAGAGACATTACTTTGCTGACAAAGGTCTGTCTAGTCAAAGTTATAGTTTTTCCAATAGTCATGTATGGATGTGAGAGTTGGACTATAAAAAAGCTGAGTGCCCAAGAACTGAAGGAAGACAACACCTCAAAAATTTTTCATGCACCATAGTCAAGATTTAAAAAAATTAACCAATATCCAAGAGACAAAATAAATGCCAAAAATACAAGCTAAAAAACAGAAAACATAAAGAGTCCTATACAAGATCCATATAATATTATCAGCGTGGGTGCACGCACGCTCAGCCTGCCAGGCTCCTCTGTCCCTGGGCCTCTCAGGCAACAATACTGGAATGAGTTTCCATTTCTTCCTCCAGGGGATCTTTCTGACTCAAGGATCGAAACCAAGTCTCCTGCATCTCCTGCAGGCATATTTTTTTTATCACTGAGCCACCCAAGAAGCCCCATTGTCAGACTCAGCCATTAAAAGGACTGTGATGACTATAACAATAAAAAGATAGATTTCAGAAAAGAAATGGAAATGTTAAAAATAATTAAATGGGAACTAATAATGAAAAATATAAGTAAAGTTACATCTTAAGACAGGTTGAAGAGCAGATTAGACAAACTAAAGAAAATATAACTAAACTAGAATTTGTATCAGAAGAAATATTCAAGCTGAATCAGAGAGAGAAATAATGGAAAATATATATATTTCAAAAGTGTAATGCATATCAAGAACATGGCAAAAAATATAGTTACATATAATTGGAATCCTAGAGAAGAAAGATAATAGAGCAAAAGTAATACTTGATGAGATGATGGCTGAAAACTTCCCAAAACAGATGAAAAAACACTTTCACAAACTGAAGAGATATTGCAAATGTTACAGATGAGAAAAAAAAAAAAAAGTACCTGGCACATCAAGAACTTTCCAAGAAAAAAGGAACAAAAGTCAGATAGCTAAATTCTCAACAGAAATACACGAAGCCGTAAGATAATGGAATATTTTCAAACTGTAGAGGAAAAAAAAAAAGAAAATATACCAACCTAGATTCCTATATCTCATAATAATTCTTCAAAAGGGAAAGAGAAAAAAATGAGATGCTCTCAGACCAAAATAGAGATTTCATCACCAGCAGACCTATACTTAAAGAATGCTGTAAGTTTTTCTTTAGGCTAAAATAAAACGATCCCTGAAGGAAGCACTAAAATGCTGGGAGAAATGAATAATAAGAACAAAGATAAACATGATGGGAAAATCTACATGTATACTGATTGTACACAAGAATATTAATCATGTTTTGTGGAGCTTAACATATATACATACATACATATGTGTATATATATACATCCATATGTATGTTTTAAAAATATATGACAATGAAACACTCAAAACTCAGAAGGACAGAAGGTATTCAAGTGTTCTAAGATGTTTCCATTTCTAAGGTAGTGACAGAAATAATTTAAAATACAATTTAATATGCCAAACATATTTGCAGTAATGTCTTAGAATAAACATTAACAGAACAATAAAAAAAAAATTACAGTAACTGCTGCTTTAAAAGAAGCCAGGAGAGGGGAAAAAAAAAGGAGTCTAGTATAAAAAGAGAAAGAGATGACAAACTGGGTTACAGATTTAAATCCAAAAATAGTAATTGTGCTAAATGTAAATATATTTAACATTATAATTTTTAAAAAGAAAATCAAATAGGATTTAAAAATAACTTTAGGCTGCTTAAAGGCACATAACTTTAAATATAAGGAAACAAAGTTCAAAAGTAAAATAATGGGAAAAATATACAAAGAAAAATGAATCAAAAGCTGTTGTAGTTGTATTACTATTGGAAAAGGCAGAAAGGCAGGAAGTGTCACTAGAGATAAAACAATGATATTTTCTCATAATTATACAATAGTCTATTAATAGGAAGCTGAATATAAACAAAAGTGTTTGTGCCTAATAAAATAACTTCAAAATACATAGAACAAAATTTGGCAGAAATAAAATGAGAAAAAAAATTCAACAATTACAGGTGAAAGTTTTAACACACCTTTCTCTGTAAGTAATAAGCAGGACAAAACAAAAAAAAATCACAGTAAAAATAGGTATGAACAGCATGATTAATACACTTGACCTATATAGAACTCTGCATTCAAAACTACACTTTTTTTCAAAAGCATATGGAATATTTACCAAAATTAACAAGACTCTGGGCCATAAAGCAAATCTTAACAAATTTCAAAACACTGGTGTTATAGAGTGCATTGTCCAGCTAGAGTGTAATAAAGCTAAAATTAATACCCAAAGACAATTGAAGAATACACAAATATGAGAAATGATCAAAATAGTTTTAAAAATACATAGATCAAACAAGAAATCACAATGAAATAAAAACAACTTTGAACCCCACATTATGAAAATAGGATATATCAAGTTTTGTGTGATACAGCTACAGCTGCTTCAGTTCAGTTCAGTTCAGTCGCTCAGTTGTGTCCGACTCTGCGACCCCATGAATCGCAGCACGCCAGGCCTCCCTGTTCATCACCATCTCCCGGAGTTCACTCAGACTCACATCTATCAAGTCAGTGATGCCATCTAGCCATCTCATCCTCTGTCATAACCTTCTCCTCCTGCCCCCAATCTCTCCCAGCATCAGAGTCTTTTCCAATGAGTCAACTCTTTGCATGAGGTGGCCAAAGTACTGGAGCTTCAGCTTCAGCATCATTCCCTCCAAAGAAATCCCAGGGTTGATCTCCTTCAGAATGGACTGGATGGATCTCCTTGCAGTCCAAGGGACTCTCAAGAGTCTTCTCCAACACCACAGTTCAAAAGCATCAATTCTTTGGCACTCAGCTTTCTTCACAGTCCAACTCTCATATCCATACATGACCACAGGAAAAACCATAGCCTTGACTAGACGGACCTTAGTCAGCAAAGTAATGTCTCTGCTTTTGAATATACTGTCTAGGTTGGTCATAACTTTTCTTCCAAGGAGTAAGTGTCTTTTAATTTCATGGCTGCAGTCACCATCTGCAGTGATTTCAGAGCCCCCAAAAATAAAGTCTGACACTGTTTCCACTGTTTCCCCATCTATTTCCCATGAAGTGATGGGACCAGATGCCATGATCTTCGTTTTCTGAATGTTGAGCTTTAAGCCAACTTTTTGCTCTCCTCTTTCACTTTCATCAAGAGGCTTTTCAGCTCCTCTTCACTTTCTGCCATAAGGGTGGTGTCATCTGCATATCTGAGGTTATTGATATTTCTCCCAGCAATCTTGATTTCAGCTTGTGTTTCTTCCAGTCCAGTGTTTCTCATGATGTACTCTGCATAGAAGTTAAATAAGCAGGGTGACAATATACAGCCTTGACGTACTCCTCTTCCTATTTGGAACCAGTCTGTTGTTCCATGTCCAGTTCTAGCTGTTGCTTCCTGACCTGCATACACGTTTCTCACGAGGCAGGTTAGATGGTCTGGTATTCCCATCTCTTTCAGAATTTTCCACAGTTAATTGTGATCCACACAGTCAAAGGCTTTGGCATAGCCAATAAAGCAGAAATAGATGTTTTTCTGGAACTCTCTTGCTTTTTACATGATCCAGCGGATGTTGACAATTTGATCTCTGGTTCCTCTGCCTTTTCTAAAACCAGCTTGAACATCAGGGAGTTCATGGTTCACGTATTGCTGAAGCCTGGCTTGGACTTAGAGGGAAGGAAATTTGTCTCTCTAAGCAGAGAAGAGGCTGAAAGTGAAGTCTCTACGTACTTATCTACAGATTTTAGAAAGAGTGCTTTAAAGCCAAGTAAATTAAAATAAGAAAGTAATACAGAGAAGAAAGAATGTAACAGAGAACAAGTGTAGAACATAGTACAAAAAAAAAGGAAAATTTTAGAACTATTACCTAAATAAACTAAGTATAACAGAGAAGATACAAATTACCAGTAACAGAAATAATAGGGGGTTTATAATTTCAAATCCTATAGACCTTAGAAAGATAAGAAGTTACTGCAAACATTATTTCAATAATTTTGAAAATTCAAATGAAATGCACAATTTCCTTTCAAAACCAAAATCACTAAATCTGACCAAGAAGAGATAGAAAATCTGAATAGTCCTATATCTGAAAAAAAGATTGACTATAGTTAGAAACCAGTCCATTCTGAAGATCAGCCCTGGGATTTTTTTGGAAGGAATGATGCTAAAGCTGAAACTCCAGTACTTTGGCCACCTCATGCAAAGACTTGACTCATTGGAAAAGACTCTGATGCTGGGAGGGATTGGGGGCAGGAGGAGAAGGGGACGACAGAGGATGAGATGGCTGGATGGCATCACTGACTCGATGGACGTGAGTCTGAGTGAACTCTGGGAGATGGTGATGGACAGGGAGGCCTGGCGTGCTGCGATTCATGGGGTCGCGAAGAGTCGGACATGACTGAGCGACTGAACTGAACTGAACTGATCTATATATGCAATGCTATCCCAATCAAAATCCCAGGATAATTTTTGTGTGGAAAGAGTCAAATTTGATAGAGAAATACAAACAGCTATTTTTAAAAGCCTCTGATAAGCTGATTGTTACAAAAGAAAAGATTATAAACTTTGTTAGAAACAGATGTTGAACAATATTTGCCTCAATTAGACGTTTACTTTCCGAGACAAAAGAAATATCACAAGTTAGCACCATTTATAGAACTTTATTCTTTTCATCACTTCCTCTGCTACCACCATCATTACTTTTCACCTACAGCATTCAACAGTTCCCTATTTAGTGTCTGTAATTCCACCATTCTGTCTCATCTTAGAACAACTTGATCAAGAATATATCATAGATGGCAGTATGTGCTTTCATCGTGAGGGACATACTGTCTGATTGCCTGCTTTGTTTGATGTTAGCAGCCACTGATGATCTTGATGATTCTTGACCAAAAAACAATCAAATCTGTGTTAAGCTAAAAACTATAGATCTAATTACTAGCTTATAAGAAATAAAGGAAAAAGAGACAACAATGGGGGAAATGACAACGGGGAAAAATAACCGGGATGCAATACAGAAAATAGAGATTGTGAGAATCTCTACAAGAATATAACTTCAGTTCACCAACAAATAAGTTACAGTGAAAAAAAGGAGATAAAATAAAAACAAAAAGAAAAGAAAAGTAAATGAATTATCATGTATAAACTTTATTCAGATCTTTAACAATCTGTAGCAAATAATTTATGGATGGTCAAAGAAATTGGAACATTGAATATATGAAAACATAAAGAAATTACTGTTATTTTAGTTGTAATAATGATACTGTGATTATATTTCTATAAAGAGTCCTCAATTTGAGAAATCGATACTGAATAATTCATGATGGAAATTATATTCCACTTGGGATTCGCTTCAAAATAATCTAATAGTGTTAGTAGTAGCAGTAGGAGGAGGGGAATAGCAAATGGCTGGATGTAGTTGAAACACGATTGGCCATGAGTTGACGGTTTTTGAAGTTGGGTGAAGGGCACATGAAGATTCAATGTTCTAGTTTACTTCCATGTACATTTTAATTTGCAATAAAAAAGTTTTCAAAAATCAAAAAAAAAAAAACAAAACCCAGCAACAACTTGAAAAATACTGTCAAAACATAAGGCTCGGTGCTGTTCCTTGAGCTTATTAAGCACATTTCTACCTCAGGGCATCTGCACCCACTGTTCTCTCTCTCGGAAAGGCCTTCCTCCAGATGTTCACATTTCTTCCTCCTTTGCCTCTTCCAGGTCTTTTTCTCAAATCATTTTGTCCGTCTGTCTTCCTTTGAAGAAGCAATCCCCAGCCCACACCAGCACTCCTCTGACCTCCTCCCTCTGTATCTTCATCTCTGTACTACGTCTCTTCTGCAAATCAAGTGTGCATTTTAGTTGCTTATCGGTCTTTTCTCTCTATTATGTAAGCTTTGTGGGCAGAGATTTGTAACTTATTCGCTGTTATATCACAGCATCTATAATAGCGTCTGGCATATGGCAAGCCCTCGATAAACATTTGTAAAATGATTTAAATAAATGAATAAATTAATGACTTGAGTGACACTTTAAAGTTTTAAAATGATTTTCGTGGAAGAAGCTATAGCAATACTTCACCCAGTTTTTTGGTTTTATTTTTATATTCCTGTTTGGTGCTTTTCTCACTGGATTCCACATGGAGACCCTGAGGGGCCCACAAAGCCCACAATTCAGCCTGGCTGGAATGTTCTGTGACATGCAGAGAAGAATGAAAGAGTGTAATTCTGCTATGAGAGGGGAGCATTTGAATGCTGGCTTCAATATTTTTTAGTACATTCATAAAATGTTTAATGAAAGTGTGATAAAAAAGAAGAGTGGTTTTATTAAAAGACAAATAAAAAGTTCTGTGTTGTTTGAAGGGACCGTCTTTTGGTTTGATACTCAAAACGAAGTTAGAGAACAAAAATATGCTTGAAAGTAACTGATTCAGTGTGTTATTTATAATCTATAATGGAACATGTTCCCAAGAAAGTAGGTTATTTCTTTATGCATGTATAAATTTGAAATTAATACAATAAAAAGTCAAACGTCTTTGGTTAAGGAGGACAGTAAGGTTGGATGTCAAATCCGTCATAAAACTGATGCTACAGCCAGACCAGAAAGTTACTCTTTGATCCTTTTAGGGTTTTTCAATAAGTTTTTCTGATGGTTTTTTCCCCTTCCTTTTCACTGTCTTTATAGCCTCACTCTTAAAAGACTCATTTTCTTTCAAGAATAATCACTTCAGCAAAAAAGAAAACCTATGCATTTCGACAATAGTTGGGTTTGTTAAGGTTTCAGCTTTAAAAAGAAGATAAATAAGAAACTTCTTTGGAAAAAAATGACTAATCCTGAGCTCTATTTCTTGAGTATCTATGAGTAATTTGGGCATTTCACCTTGAAAACTTTTATGTCTTGAATTAATATTCACTTAAGAGTAACAATGACCTTTGGAAAAAAATTATGTTAAATGGGTCAGTTTCTAGCAGTTAATATTCTTTAACCTCCCTCTACATGGAAAAGAAAATATTTAAATTACTGTCAAACAAGGGAAAAATATTACCAAGCTTCCCACATCCTTAAGAAATTTTCTTTATGGTGAAGCATCTTGGGAGATGATAGCAGTACAGCTAAGGTTCATAAGGAAAAATATCTGAGGGTATAAAGTGACACAAGTAAACGTTTGGTCAGAAATAATAATAATAAAAAGAAAAGATGCCCTGGGTGTACCTTTCCTAATCCTCAGATTTCTCCCTACCCCTGCCCCATCCCAAATGCAAGGCAACAGGACATCCTGAACAACCAAAGATTCTAAAGTCAATCAGATGCAGATTCAAATCCCAGTTCTGCTACTCACTAGCTGTGTGACCTTGGGCAAGCTACTAAGCTCACTAGGCCTCAATGTACACGTCAGTAAAATGGGACTCTTGATACTTTCAGGGACAGCTATTGTGAGGACTAGATGAGGTGATGGGTAAGCATGGACTGGCATGTAGTGGGCACTTCAGGAAACAGTAACAAGTTCTTCATTCGATCAATATTTCTTCCCTTCTCTTCGTGTAGAACTGTGGCATGTCCTTTTCACTCTTAATATTTATCTAAAGAGCATTTTCCTTTAATCGCAGCCTTTCCACCCCAGTCTACTTGCTGTATAATCTTGGATAAGAGGTGCATATATCTGGAGCTCATTCTTTGATACCTTCTCTCTCTCAGGAATCTAATCAGTAGAAATAATAGCTACAAAGTATATACTGCTTTGGAGAAGGCAATGGCAACCCACTCCAGTACTCTTGCCTGGAAAATCCCATGGATGGAGGAGCCTGGTAGGCTGCAGTCCATGGGATCGCTAGGAGTCGGACATGATTGAGCGACTTCACTTTCACATTTCACTTTCATGCATTGGAGAAGGAAATGGCAACCCACTCCAGTGTTCTTGCCTGGAGAATCCCAGGGACGGGGGAGCCTGGTGGGCTGCCATCTATGGGGTTGCACAGAGTCGGACATGACTGAAGCGACTTAGCATAGCATAGCATACACTGCTTACTATGTGCTGTCATAAGTAACAATTCATATACTTTTCACATCAAGTCTATGATATATGTGCCCTTTTCATTTGAGGATGAGAGGGATAAGGTATCTTGTTCAAAGTTACACATAAGCAGCTGCCAGCCAAGATGAGAGTCCAACCCAGTTTCTACCTGAAGTCATTAAGTTAGAATACCCATAAAATTAATTTGATTCCAGAATTTAATCTAAAATTTAATGAAGACACTCATCCTTTAAATTTCAAACTGAAAAAGAGTAAGCAAAAGCCGGAAGTGAGAGAATTGCCAGGAAGAAACCCTGAAATGTGTCTCCAGAAACTGGCACTGCTACAAGGTGGCTGAGGAGGGATGGAGTAGGGAGGGGAGGTGGGCGTAGATTGTTCTTTACTTGGCTTTCCTTGAGCAGTAAAAGGCTGGGTGGGACCCAAAAGGAAAGTTTGATATGAGAAATAGATTTCTGGAAATAATGTCATCTGTGTAACTACCAGCATCTATTGCCCTCTTATCAAAATGAATCAAAATTATGTTCTTGAAAGCCAAATAATGGATAACTTTTAAAGAATATCTACTCTGAGGCAACCACTGTGCTGAGTCAGCTCTTCAGATAATCACATCTAATCATTACAGCAAGTCCTTTTAGGAAAATACTGTTCTCTGCTCACTTTATAGATATGGAGACTGATGTTAAAAGACAGATGAATTTGTCTATGATCATGTAGTTGATAAGTAGTGGAGCTGGAAGAGGAGCTTGCTCTATGGATTTCACTGATTGAACAAAGGCAGAAAATTTGCAGCAGTGTATGTTTTGGTTGAATTTCTTGGTTTAAGATTCCCTGGCTTATTCCACTCTATACAGATGAAAAAACTGAAGTCAAGACCAATGAAATGACTTGACCCAAGGTTCTCAGATCATTAATAGCC
Organism: Budorcas taxicolor; assembly: GCF_023091745.1. NCBI lineage: Eukaryota > Metazoa > Chordata > Mammalia > Artiodactyla > Bovidae > Budorcas > Budorcas taxicolor. The sequence continues at coordinate 28,490,105 of NC_068914.1, forward strand.
ATGCCAGACTTACAATCTACTTTCCTATGAGCCTGCTCCTGTATTTTTCCTGTCACACTACATGGCCTCTTGCTTGGGGGAAAAGAGAGATTACAGAATCCATGGACACAGATTTTGAAAATCCCCATAATGTTTGTTTTCTGGAGTTCATTTGAAAGGAGTAAGAGAGAGGGAGTTGGAGTCAGTAAGGTTAGAGAAGCTCTGGAGGTGGGTCAGAGAGTCAACTATAGGGAGGACGTTCATAAAAAGTGTCCTTAGCTGGCCCTTGGTCAACACTGGAGTGCTTTGTTCAAAAGAATTCAACTAAAAATAAGCTGGGAAAAGTACCCCTATAGGAAAAACAACATTTTGTGTGAAAGTATGATTTCAATAAGTCGACTGAGTCCAAGTTTAGACTGTGATTCATTTTACAAATGAAGTTATACCCCCAGATCATGTATGCATCCAATTTCAGCTTTCGGCTATATTCTTCATCACTCTTGTGGGACATGTGTTTATTAAATTATAGCCCATGCCCTATTCTGTGGTGTGGACTGTTTATCTTGTAGATCTGAAATAACATAATTATTTAAAGCAAGTTTGAATGGCATATTATTAAATTCCCCTTTTCCTTCTCCACCAACAGAAAGCGTTCTCATTTTCAAAATTTAAAATATTTATATCTTTAAATTTTGATACAATATCTTTGATACATACACAATAACATTAAAAGTTGTGTGTGTAATTATACTGTCAAACGGTTCCGTCTTCCCTCTTAATCTTCCTCCAGCATATTCAGCATTGAAGAAGCAGTGCTGCCAGACTGTAATAAATCACCCTTGCGGGCTTCGAATATCATGCTGTACAAGAGGAATTTGGGCAGGATACATAATTTTTAAGTGAATACATAAAGGCATTTGTACTTTACATGTGGCTGCATATTGTTGACACTTGGACTTGTTTGTCTGACTTTTGAATTAAAAATAGGTAGTTAAGGGTAGCAGATCTATTCTACACAAAGCTCAGTCAAGGTGATACTAAATATCTATTGGTTGATTTGACTGTTTTACACTGGATAAAGTCAGTGTAAAATGGTGTACACATAACACAATACTACCAATTATCAAGTGTCCATTATGTGCTAGGCATGTTATCTTAAAAGCTCACAGCCTGTCTACAAAGTAAATTGTATTAAACTTCTTTGTTAGATGAAAAACTCTGGGGATCAGAGAGATTAAACAGCTGGAGGTCAAACAGTAAGTGACAGAGATTAGGAGCTAGTTAACATGGGTTGGAAAAGATTTCGGGCAAAGTTGACTTAAAGGATTTGTAGAATGCTAACCCTGAAATTCTTGATTTTAAAGAGCCTGGGCCATGTTTTGCTTAAAGGCATGACTTCTTTCCTTCATTCCGTGCTACTTTCTGACATTTCTTGTAGAAGGGAAACTAACGTTGACCGAGCACAAACCTTCTCCCAGTTTCTATGCTGGCCCTTGCACATGCTGTTCTATTAACATTTTAAAAACTCTTTGGAAGCCCTTTGGCTCTGCTCATCTGCCTCCTATCATGGCCAAAAGTCAAGATCACTTCGATGGTGGTGAGAAGATGTGAGTTCTAGCTGAGTTCTAGCTGTATGAATAGAGTAAGTTACAAATCCTCTCTGCATCCTCAGTTTCTCCATCTGTTAAATGCGATGGTCACATAGTTCCTGCTTAGCTCATCTTTTAGTTAGAAGCAACATGTCAGAATGCAGAATAGCAGATGAGAATAAAATTACATATATGAACAAGGGTGGACACCTATAGGACAGAGCCACACTGTATAGTTGTAAGACAGGAAATGTTCTGATACATGGTCAGTACAAGGAGGCCAGGGAGGAAAATGGGAAGGAAGGAAAGAAAGAAAATAAGTTGAACAGGGCCAGTACTCCTCCTGGTATGCTACGCAATGAGAATACCTCCCACACACCAGGGAAGAAGGGATGAGCAGCTTCAGTCCCTCCCACTTCTCTTGTGCCTCTCCAAGCATGGGTCTCCCTATGCTGGGTTTAGCTCCTTGGATGGGATGCAGAATTCTCTAATAAGATGGCCTATAATTGCAAGCCATCTGGCTTTCCAACAAAGAAACAGTCAGTTATTTTAATGCGGAACAAAAAACTGGCTGCAAGAGAAGACGTATTCCTCAAGGCACTTTCAGGAATGATCTAGATTGTAGTTCTCAAACCATCTGCGGTGAAGGACTCATTTTTCACTCAACAGTATTTAAACTAATACTTTTGTACAATACAATAAAAATTAATTACTAGAAAATAAGCACTTGCTTGGATGTCCAGCCATGCCATCTGGCTTACTCACAGTTTTAATACTTATCTCATTTCTGTCCAGAAACAGATGATTCAATGACTTGTACTGGCCTACAAACTATCCTGAGAGGAGCATCCATCTAGATTACATTGACACCAATGCCAATTCTAGACCTTCTTTAAATTCCAACCCTTTAAAAATAGGACTCCGTGTTCTACTCCATCCTTCATCCTGACTACAGAGCCCTGTGTTTTGGTAACCTCTGCCCCTAAATGACCCACATATCTGATTTTTCTTTTCCTTTCTTCCTCCCATCTAAACAGACTCACCCTGTGAACTATCCTCTTAAGAGTTTTGTCTGTAGTAGCAACTGGTAGGCTAGTTATGCTGAGCAATGAGTTTATGCTGAAATGTATCAGTTCATGGTGCATTCCATTCAAAGGAATTCCATATATAAATATCTGTTTATTTGAGCCTGTTGTATTTAAGATATTCTGTTAATATCTGGAAGGATGCCACAAAAGATATGATATCTGCTCTCCAATAGTTTATCATCAAGCCATCTGGATAATATTCCATACTGACTGTCAAGTTCTTTAATATTCTCACATTCCACTCTCCTTGTCAGGTCTCATTTCCCAGAGCTCCTGAACCTGGCTGGCCTCACTGGTTCCTGAGCACACTATGATTTTCAGATTTCTGTGTCCTTATTCATGTTATTCAGTCATATTCCAGATGACTTCTTCTCCCCTACTCATCTTTCCAGGCCCTGCACAAACTTTATCTTCATCAGGTGACTTCCAGACAGAGGAACTTAACGTGGCCACATGGATGTGCCTGTCACGGGAACCTCATTGAATTTATAGGCATAATATTCAACATAGCACCATATAATATGGTTCCTGAGTTATGAGAACAGCATTTGTCTTTCTCCATAATTAAATTGTAGATGTCTCCTGAGCAGCATCTTCATTGTTTGGTAATATGACAATTGATGTACATTCAACGTCTTTATTCATTGCCCACCAAGAGCAAGGCTGGGTCCTTAACTCTCTAGAAAATACAAACAAGAAGATCCTCAAGGAATTTATACCCCAGGGACTGAGATCCTTCATAGCTCAGTATGTAAAGAGTCTGACTGCAATGCAGGAGACCTGGGTTCAATTTCTGGGTCAGGAAGATCCCCTGGAGAAGGAAATAGCAACCCACCCCAGTATTCTCACCTGAAGAATCCCGTGGACAGAGGAAGCTGGCAGGCTACAGTCTATTGGGTCACAAGAGTCAGACGTGACTGAGTGACTAAGCATACTCATACAGGGCTGAGATTGGCTTTCTCCTCTTATAGATTTCACAGGACACTTGTCCAGTTTCATGTTCCATGAAAAATCTGTCAGTAGTCAAATTCCAAACTTTCTGTATTTCCCTCTTTGAGAGTCACATGAAAATTCAGTAAAGATTTTAATAAATCTTGCAAATGGACAATTTCTTTAACTTTATTTAAAACAGAAGTTCCTCAAAATAATATGACTTACGCTCTGTCTAAAAAAATTCTTTGTAAATATCTAATGGATAGTAACATTTTGATGTTAGTACAGAAGAAAACTAGCATTTTTTGATATATATTTGGACAAACACTGATTGGGTTAAAATATAAGGTTAAAATGCTACTACTATGTATACTAAAGAGTTACTATTGATTTTGTGTCATAATGGTATATAATTTTTTAAAGTCCTCTGGTTTAGAGATACATACTGAAATATTTATGGGTGAAAGGATATGGAGTCTGAGATTATCTTTAAAACATTCCAGGAAAAATGAGGAGGTTAAAACAGATAAAAATTTAGTAAAATATTAACAACTGGGGTAATGCAGTTCATTATATAGTCTGCCTATTGTCTCTGAGAAGTTCTATTATAAACAGTTTCATTTTTAAATTCTATAATGCTTGAAATACACAAAGTCAGACAAACTTCATTCATTTGGCATTTACCAATTTAAAGTCTGTGATCTATAGGACAATATATTAATTTGGTTAAATTGAAATTTTGTCTTCACTTGTAAAATACATTCAGAGTTCATATAAACTCCCCCAAATATACCAGAGGATAGTTTACAAACCTTCAGGGGGCTCTGAAGGCACTGTGGATGGAGCAGGTGATGGGGCAGGCTCTTGCACCTCGTCCTGCAGCTGTAGCTACAATCCAATTTAGACTTTTTATTAAACATGAGACTTCATTTTTTACAAGGATCCCACAGTTTGAAAACATAAAGTGCGAAAACCACTGCTGTATGCCAGGCCACTGAACCCCAATGGAAGTGGTCAACTAGTTCTAATTTGGTAAAGTCCTTCCTTGTTATGATTAACTTTGATTTTTAAAATTGATAAGCTTAATTTCCAGACCCCTACCTTCCTCTCCTGTACCTTCCCACAGAGGCCAGGGAGGGCTGTATATTCGTGCTTTGCTAGGTTTGTGGTGTGTGGGTTGGTAGCTCACTGGCAGCCAGTCTTCTCAAGGTCTGGTGTACATCATGCCAGGATTCTTCCCTCAGTCTGCAGCAAGCCAGAAACTTGCCTGTCCCTGGATGTGAGTCTCCCCCCAAAATGAGCATCTGGGGCAGTTATCCAAGAGCCAGCTCTCAGTTTCATGGAGGCTCTGCTCAGATAGCATGAGAAGAGGAACACTCCTCTTTTGCTCCTTTGTTTCTCCCTCTTTCGTTCCTTTTTTCAGAGGACATTCTAGGGACTAATATTTACCGTGGTCCCTATTGGAGGTAGCCTGTCCAGCAAAGAATCCCATCTAGAAGGATCACTGAAGAAATCAAAAAATGTCTCTTAAGTGTTTTCTATCAAAGACAAAGTGAAAGCCAGGGGAAAGCTCCTTCTTCTGCACCCAAAGGTCTAGTTCTATATTACAGCATGTATGCCGGGCTTCAGAGCACCAGTTGTACCAACGGGTACATGCCAGCTGGGCCACTCCTTGGCCTTGGGAAATTATTTCATATCTCAGCTACTCAGCCTCAGTTTCCTCATCTCTCAGAAGGTTAGGAATGGCCAATCCCCATAGGGTTGTCCTAAATGCTTTGAAATGTGCTAAGTGTTTCCTCAGGATCATTGCAAAATGAGAGAAGGTGAGACAAGTACTTTGTCTGAAGCCAGTTATGGTATGAACAGGAAATTGGACACATTCCTACTTATATTGCTACTGCCATCCTTCAGGTGGTTACAGTTATTAAGACTATATTCCTCTGTTCCTAGACTGCTCTCCTAGGAAACCATCTGAATAAGCACTTTTCCCTTTGTAATCAAGATAAACTTTCTGGAAGATCTTAATGTAATAAGACATATAGCTCAGACATAGAAACAACCTAGATACCCATCAACAGAGGAACAGATAAAGATGTGGGACGTACATATAATGGAATACTATTTGGCCATAAAAAAGAATGAGATAATGCCATTTGCAGCAACATGAATGTGACTAGAGATGCTCATACTAAGCAAAGTAAGTCAGAAAGAGAAAGAAAAGCACCATATAATATCACTTACCTGGAGAGCCCAAAATATGACACAAACAAACCACTATTTATGAAATAGAATCACAAACATAGAGAACAGATCAGTGGTTGCTGGAGGGAAGGGGGAAGGTTGAGGGAAGGATGGAGTGGGAAGCTGGGGTTAGCAGATGTAAGCTTTTATATATAGAACAGATAAACAACAGGGTCCTACTGAATAGCACACAGAACAATATTCATGTCCTGGGATAAGCCATAATGGAAAAGAACATTAAAAAAAAAAGAATGTATGGGTGTGTGTGTGTGTGCATGTGTGTATATATATATATAATTGAATGAATCACTTTGCTGTATAGCAGTAATTAATACATTGTAAACCAACTATTCCACAATCAATCAATCAATTAATCAATCAATAACCTTGGCCCTAGGCATACCTGGAAACTAGAAGAGCAAGTTCTGCTTAAGTTAGTGTCCACTCTGAAGGGCCTCTGTGCCTTCTCCCATGAGACAATGTCCCATCCCAGCCAGTGAAGATCAGGAGAACCTATTGTTACCAGACTTGCGTTTATTTAGCAATTAGCTTCTGTGCTGATTCCAGGCTTAGGATAAAAACTAAGGTCAATCCAGGATAATGGCTTGGGCACAGTTAACATAATCTAATTAGTCTGGCACCACTTCCTGAAAGCCACGGCCACCGAGGCAGGTTTCCAAACACCATAGATGGGGCACCATTTGCTGCCAGAAAATGGACAGAAGGTTTCCAGGAACAAGACCTGATCTACAGAAGTGTTACTGATTTCACTTCTCGACTTTTTGCTCCAGATAGTTCCTCTTCTCCCCCTCCCCTTTATTTCTCATGCTCTTTAAAAAAAAAAATTATTTATCATGCTTTTTAGGATGGGCAAAAGACATTGTCCCAACCAGAAGGAAATCTCTGTTGATAAATGAAAGTAGTAAATGAGTCCTCTCTTCTGCAAAAGAACGTAAATATCGACTAAGGGGCTTCAGTTTGGTTCGGGCACATGTGAACAATAAGGCCACCTCGGGAGGCCCCCTTTAAATACTTCAGAATGAAGCTTCTTAACAAAGACTCCCAAAGTACAGGCAAGCACATCAAAGAAAAATGTCAGATTCCAAATGCCCTCCCCAACTCCGCAAAAACGTCAAAGGAGCGACTGGGAAAAGGAAGAATGAGTCTCCCAATAATGTAGAGCCAGGCAGAGAGAGGAAAGAAAGGAAGATAGTATCTGATTTATAAATATTTATAAAACAATCATTAGGCTTGGCTAGCACATGCAGTTCTCTGAGTTCACTGCTGGGAAACAATAATAAAAAGCATGGAATTATTCAGATAGAGGTGAGAGGAAATTTAATTCTGTATTTTTAGAAATCTACCAGGGGCTCTGGTTGGGTTGGGGGCAGGAAACACAGCTCTCAGAGCCACAGTTTCGCCTCCTGGCCCATCCAGTCAGACCCTGGCCATCAGCATCTCCTGCAAATTGGTCCTTGGCTGCCTTCCTCCTGCTTTTGTTTTGAGCTACTGCCACCACCCCCGCAGCCCTCCCATCTTGGACCAAGTGGTGACTGCCCTGAATGGGACTGGAAATAATTCCTTTAAGAAGCCAAGCTTGGGTCTTCTTTTCAGATGAAGACAATGCAGTACAGTGCTTCTGCAAAGGGCTTCTATCAGGAAAATTCATCTCACCTCTGTGTTCTGGGCCAGGCTTACATGCAACATCAGAGCTTCCCAACCACTGGGATGTGGCACACCCCTGCACGCCCAAAGTGAAAGTCAAGTTTTTGCGACCCCATGGACTGTAGCCTATCAGGCTCCTCCGTCCATGGGATTTTCCAGGCAAGAGTGCTGGAATGGATTGCCATTTCCTTCTCCAGGGGATCTTCCCAATCCAGGGATCGAACCTGGGTCTCCCACATTGCAGGCAGATGCTTTACCGTCTGAGCCACCAGGGAAGCAAACCACAAACCAGCCAGAGGATAGGAAAAGTTCTAAATCTTCATTGTACTAAACCATGTTCACCCTTTTTCAAAATGACTCTTCAAAAAAAAAAATTACAAAAATTAAGATTATCTGCAGGTACTATTTGAATGACTCCCACTATAAACTTCTTGAATTCAGAATTATTACTTTGGCACTGAAGACCCTTAGTATCTTCCCTGGACAACTGCCACCATGTGTGGGCCAAGATTTCTGGCAATGATGACAAATACGTTCAAGTTTCTCACTATATTTTTTGGAAATTTTACTATTTGAAAGTTCTATATGGTCTTTAAAATTGTTTTTCTTGTTTATATTTTTTTCTTACAGTAATGGAATACTAAACTTTTTTCAGTAAGTCCTATAGACACCCCAAGACTCACCCATCTTAGCTCAGCTTACCCCAGTGTGCAGTAAAAGTAACATGACTTTCTATGTACAGCCTGACATGAAATATCATATCTAACACTTAATTCCTACTTTGCCTGCAGACCTGTTCTAAGCTATGAAGTACGGACTATTATTATACCTGCTTTTGCCCAGGCCACACAGCCAGGAAGGAGTGGAACTAGAATTTTAACTTAGAAAGTATGCTCTTAATACCAGGCTTTCTGATCTCACAAAAATGCAGACAGTGGTCTCTTAGCCCATATTCTCAACTTTAGTTATATCACCCCCAACAAGGTGAAAACTGGTTGTGAGGTGTCTCAAAAAAAAAAAAAAATACCCTTACTCTTTTTATGTACAAAAGTAGAGATTATGTTAGTATATAAACAGATACAGTCTATTATGAGAAAGGGCAATTAAGAAAAAAATTGTCCTTAGGGGAGCAATCATGAAAAAAGATTGCAACTCATCAGTTTATGAGGTGTATTAGAAGAAAACCATGAGAGTCTTTTCCTAAGACTGTCCCCTCCTCAAACATGCAGACACAGGTACATTCAAACATCACACTCAGATGTACTAATACTTTGCTTGATCTGCTTGTCTTGGTGCCTGAAATTTTCTATACTAGAGAATCATCTTTTTTGATCATGGTAATACTGTCCACAGATGACCTTCTCAAAATGCAAATGTTGCTGTGATGAGTTATATGTTAATCTCTTCAGATCATTTAGTGACAGTGAGAATAGCAAGATGCTGAGTAAATAAGAAAACAAGTCAGATTTCAGGAATAGGGGGAAAGAGATAGGGCAGACTGAGAGCAGGGGTTCTGTAGGATCAAGGGAGACCCAAGGCGGTAGTACTAGGGGAAGCCTTGGTAGAGTGAGGGCTTATGAGATCATCAGATACCTAAAAGCCGGGAATAAATGGACTGAAAAAGACTAGCATCACATTGCTTATGGCATTTGCCATCAGACAGAATTAAGTCTACAACCTGGCTATGCATCTTTTGGCAAATGACTTTTACTCTCTGAGCCTCGATTGCTTTGTCATGGATATAATGGGCCTTAGAGTATAAATGTGTGAGAAGTACCTGGAATGGAGTAGGCACTCAACGGATCCTAACTTAAATGTTGGTTGTTCCATCCCTATATTTTCTCTGGTATTTTTAGAAGTAATATGATTACCTTGCAGTTTTATCCAGGGCTCGCCATGTGCTTTAGAACAACTACACACTTTCCTCTTTGGACTCAATGAGAGGTCAAAGAAAGGGAAGGTGCAGCTCTTTCTCACTCCCCTCCCATGAAGTAAACAACTTCATGGTGGTTTCAGTGGCTCCCTAATTGCATCAAAAAACAGACACATCAAGGCAGCATGTAGCTTCAGGAGAGTACATTTTCTTCTTCACTGTTGCAAATATTTCCAAAGGAAAATGAAAGGTGTACAATTTTATAATCAGTCAAGCAATTGCCAAACAGAGCAAATAAAAAGCTTTTTCTAGAAAAGAATCAGTAACAAGAGAACTGATCTTTCATCCTTTCATCTCCAAATTCACTAGTGATTTGAATCAGCCAAACTTAGGCTTCCCTAACATCTGACCTATGTTTTCAGTTTTACAGTTTGGGAATGGGGATTGTGAATATGATCTTCTTAGAGAGAAGGCAGAATTTAAGAAAAAGCATAAACATGTTAAAGAAGTGAGAATTTAGAAGCCATAAAGTTTTACTTGGACAAAAGTATTGCCATACTAGTTCTGCATGACCATCTTCTTCCAATCTATTATGGATTCCAACACCTGTATGCACAACCAAGGCCTGCCCCTAATAGACTAAGCTCTGGAGTCAGGAAGGTCCCATTCTCCAGCAGAATGCAAACAACCTCCCCTCACTATTGAAATGGTCTGGAAAGAACCCTTTCTCTCCCCCAAATCCCCAGGAGGAAGTATGTCATCCAAGGTGATCACATATGCACAAAACATCATCCAGGCTTGTATTCTCATCTTCATGACCCAAGTTCTCCCACCATGACCTATTTTCATGCCTGCACTTGCTAGGACCAAAAGCAACTCATGCCAACTTTTTATATGACTCCTTATTCCTTCTTATGACCCTATTTCCAAATTCCCTTCAACAGACTCAGATGGATGCCAAGGCTCTGGCACCACCCATCTCTCACTAGGCCTGCTACTACCATATGAGAAACCAAGAAAAATAGGACATTTTAAGACCTTTTGACTACTCACATCTTGGGGAGGGGCATGACCAGGGGCAGGGCAGAGTGAAACTGTCTAAAATTATGTTGTCCCATACAATAGCCACCAGACCTATGTGGCTATTTAAATTAGTTAATATTAAATAAGATTTAAAAATCAGCTCCTTATATAGAGAGACAAGGCTGGACCTAGAGACAGTCATACAGAGTGAAGTAAATCAGAAAGAAAAAGAAATATCATATATTAAGCATATATGTGGAATCTATAATAGAAAAATGGTACAGATGAACCTAACTGCAGGGCAAAAGTAGAGACCCAGACGGAGAGAATGGATGTGTAGACACAGGGAGGGGAAGGAGATGGTGGGATGAATTGGGAGTTCAGGACTGACATATATAAACTACTGTGTGGTCAGGAAGCAACATTTAGAACTGGACATGGAACAACAGACTAGTTCCAAATAGGAAAAGGAGTATGTCAAGGCTGTATATTGTCACTCTGCTTATTTAACTTATATGCAGAGTAAATCATGAGAAACGCTGGGCTGGAAGAAGCACAAGCTGGAATCAAGATTGCTGGGAGAAATATCAATAACCTCAGATATGAAGATGACACCACTCTTATGGCAGAAAGTGAAGAGGAACTAAAAAGCCTCTTGATGAAAATGAAAGAGGAGAGTGAAAAAGTTGGCTTAAAGCTCAACATTCAGAAAATGAAGATCATGGCATCTGGTCCCATCACTTCATGGGAAATAGATGGGGAAACAGTGGAAAGAGTGTCAGACTTTATCTTTTTGGGCTCCAAAATCAATGCAGATGTTGACTGCAGCCATGAAATTGAAAGATGCTTACTCCTTGGAAGCAAAGTTATGACCAACCTAGATAGCATATTCAAAAGCAAAGACATTATTTCCCAACAAAGGTCTGTCTAGTCAAGGCTATGGTTTTTCCAGTGGTCATGTATGGATGTAAGAGTTGGACTGTGAAGAAAGCTGAGCACCGAAGAATTGATGCTTTTGAACTGTGGTGTTGGAGAAGACTCTTGAGAGTCCCTTGGACTGCAAGGAGATCCAATCAGTCCATTCTGAAGATCAGCCCTGGGATTTCTTTGGAAGGAATGATGCTAAAGCTGAAACTCCAGTACTCTGGCCACCTCATGCGAAGAGGTGACTCATTGGAAAAGACTCTGATACTAGGAGGGATTGGGGGCAGGAGGAGAAGGGGATGACAGAGGATGAGATGGCTGGATGGCATCACTGACTCGATGGACATGAGTCTGAGTGAACTCCGGGAGATGGTGATGGACAGGGAGGCCTGGCGTGCTGCGATTCATGGGGTCACAAAGAGTCGGACATGACTGAGCAACTGAACTGATGTGTAAAACGGATAGCTAGTGGGAAGCTGCTGTACAGCAAAGAGAGCTCAGGTCAGTGCTCTGGGATGACCTGGAGGGGTGGGATGTGGGAGGGAGGCTTAAGAAGGAGGGGATATATGGATACATATAGCTGATTCACTTCATTATACAGCAGAAATTAACACAACACTAAAGCAACTATATCCCAATCTTAAAAAAGTCATTTCTTCAGTAATGCCGAGCATATCTCAGATGTTTAACAGCCACCTCTGGTTAGCAACTACTGGCCAGCTATGGGACATTTCCATTGTCACAGAAAATCCTGTTAAACAGGGCTCCCAAGGCTCAGAACAGGGCCTTTTACTGTTCTGAGCTCAACAAGCTCAACCACGCCTGAGGGATGGTATCGCTACTGAGAACCACTGCTGGCTGGAAACCTGGATCGGCCCCACTCAGATCCTTCTGAGAAGACCTTCAAGCAGCTCTGGGCCCAGGACTTACCACGTCAGGCGCTGACTCTTCTCTTCAGAAATTTCCCCAATTTAAACTGAATTCTTCTCTGAGTGAGCCAGAAGAAAGAGATAATATGTCAGGGTGGATAGCCCTGTTTAAAATGAAATATATATAACATAAAATTTACCATTTGAACCATTTTCAAGTGTATAATTCAGTGGCATTAAACATACCCACACTGTTGTGCAACCATCACCACTGTCTATTTCTATGACATTTTCATCATTGCATACAGAAACTCTATAACTCTTAAGCAGTAATTTCCGATTTCCCCTCTCCCAGCCCCCAGTTATCTTTAATTTACTTTCAGTCTTTATAAACATGCCTATTCTAAATATTTCATAAGTCGACTCACACAGTATTTGTCCTTTTATATCTGGCTTATTTCACTTAGCATAACGTTTTCAAGGCTCATCCATGTCTTAGTACGTACTTCCTTGCTTTTACATCTGAGTAATATTCCATTGTATGTTTATACCACAGTTGTTGAAAGGAAGAGATGATTCAAAAATAACGAAAGAACTGAGATGCATTACTTGCCTGATTGAATTCCCTGACATTCCACTTATCCTTCACTGTCAAAAAAGGGAATTCTTTTCCTATTTTCTGTCTCATATCAGGAGTTAAAAAATCTCTCTGGGGCTGTTATCTTTTGATGTGCAAGGTAATTGCATAGTGCCTGGCATAGAATAAGTATGCTATATAGCTATTTATTGTTGTTGTTGTTATTATTAGTCTGTGAGATCAGCAGGACATTGTGGACAGCCTGAGTCTGGGTTTCTGAACATGCATCCAGCATCATTCCTTAAACTGCCACCTGGGTAAGATGCCCCAGCTACTGGACTGGACCCTGGTGGGACAGTTGAGTTCACTAGTCTGATTGCACTGCTGTATTCTCAAGTTGTTAGATAGTTCATCAGGTTTGGAGATCCAATCTGACTTCTTTAAGGTCCTCACAAAATGTATGAGCCAGGGTGGTACACATTTCTCAACATGTGGCTTGAATACGGGATACTGCTTAAAGATTATTGATTACAGATAGATAGATAGATATACACATACATATGCTTATCTGTGTATTTCTGTGTATATATGGACTTACATTTTATGCTGATACATAAAATTTGCCACTCCATTTTTAAGTGTATAATTATTAAATATATCCACAATGTTGTGCAACTGCCACCACTATCTATCTAGCAGGTAGACACACACACATTTTGTATTATGATGGCACTGATGCTTTGCTGTACACGCTCTCCAGTCTTGACCAGCTCTTGAGAACACCATGTTCTATTAGATCAGCACCCCAAAAGGTCACAGTGGTGACATGATTTTCTTGCTTGCTCAGCTGTAGGGCTGCATGTGGATATCAGTGGTAGCGATGACCTACTGCCTTTGGAGGCCTCCCTGAACAGCTAAGTCTGTTAGTCAGAGAATGGGACAAAAAGAAGCATACACAGTCTGGCTTTGAAGGATTTCTCTCTTTTAAACATTGAGGCTCCAACTACTTTGATACTCTATAAAGGTGTTAAAAACTTTGTTTTCTCTTAAATTTCCAAAAATATTTGAAAAGTTAGACATACCCCCATCACCCTTCCTTCCTTTATAATAATCTCCTGTTTTCCCTCACTTCCTTCCTGCTAAGCCTCCCAAAGCACACTGTAGACTCCAGCAAGTAAAAGCATTAAGAGCTGGGTGGCTCCTACGCATCTAGAAGACTCAACAACACAGACCTCGAAAGAAGGCTGCGATCATTTAAGGGAGAAGAGATCATCAGGTTGATCAGAGAATCTGCTGCTTGTTTATTTGGTAAAGAAGGAACAGAGAGAAGGAAACTCCAAGCCTCAACAATGAAATGACCTTTCTTCTGAACAGATCAGCTTTATAAATTACAATGATTCAAGGCTGCATCTAATATCTGGGGAATAGAGTCCTCTGTTCCCAAAGACAGATGTGATTATGACACATAGTCAACAATATTTCTCTTCATTATTGTTTGGCCTGAATTTGGGGTTTTCTGGGAGGGAAAGGAAGAGAAGGGGTTGAGGACTTGGAGAATAATAGGAATTAAATAGGAATGTATTTGTGGTTCAGTGTCTCTATTATAGAGTTTTATTGTTGGCTTAGGTAAAATATCATTTGGAATCTATCATGAGGAGGTCTCCTAGGCTTTCTGGTAGACCATTCTTAAATTAAGGGATAGAATCTGAATCTTGTGAGGTTGTTTTTCATTAACTTAACAGAAAACCATACTCTTAGAATGAGGAACCAAAGCCAGGATGTGGGTTTCCTAAGCTACCATAACTGTACTCTTTAGAATGTGGTACATGTATTACAGTTAGTTTATAGATGGTTCTTTTACAACATTCAAAATATGACTCTGTCTGCTCTAAGACACCATCTGGCCTCATTACCTAGGTAATTCTTACAGCTCTGTTGTCACAGAGTACCAAATATATTCAGAAATGGAGTAGTAAGGAAGTTCTTCACCCATCTCTCACAGATATTAAAATAAAAAGGAAAGAATTAGGAAAGAGAGATTCTTTGGGCAAAAGGAAAACTGGATTATAGACCTGGCTTCATCATTTGCTGGCATATCATTCAACTTTTATGTCTCTCAAATGCAAAATGGGTACCACTGTATCAGATTCTACCACACCTTATTAGGATTACACTAAGAATAAAATAAAATAGAAAATACATAAGAAAGCACTATGGAGAGTTGGAAATAAATTCACATGTACGTTTACACTGTATTAGTTGTGGTCTATTGCCATGTTCATGCTGTAAGGCACTGTAACTAGCAATGCCCTGATAGCATCTCATTTAATCCTTATGGCAGACTTGCGCACTAAGTACTGTTATAACGTCTACTTCATGAAAAAGGAATGGAGACATCATCGGGACCACAGTCATGAGGTGAGGGAGCTAGAGTCTGGATTCAGTTTGCCTACCACCAGAACTAGCTCGCCTGTACACTGTGAGAGCCTGCCTCAGCTGGCTTACAAAACATTGTTGGTAATTAAGGGAAGGAACAAATCTAGAATACTACAGAATGACTGCACAACTTAATACTCAGAAGGCCTGCCACTAATGTTACAGTTGGCAGCCTCCGAGATGGCCCCCACTGATCTCCGTGCCTTTGTGAAGTGTTCTCCCCTTAAGTGGGAGGGATTTCGTGAGTCACTTCTAACAAAGAGAATACAACAGATGCAAAAAGATGTCATGTATATACTACTGATACTACGTATAAAATAGATCACTAGTGAGAACCTGCTGTATAACTCAAAGAACTCCACTCAACGCTCTGCGGTAACCTAAATAGAAAGGAAATCCAAAAAAGAGGGGGTATATAGCTGATTCACTTTGCTATACAGAAGAAACTAACACAACATTATAAAGCAACTACACTCCAATAAAAATTAATTAAAAAAAAGAAACACATGACTCCCAAGATTAGGTTATAAAAAAGACTGGATTCCATGTCAGGTGTTCTCTGTCACTGTCTCCTGGACCACTTCATTCTGGAAAAGCCAGCTGCCATGTCATGAGGTAGCCTGGCAGAAGGGCTGACCTGGTAGGGAGGTGAGGTCTGCCAATGGCCAGCTGAATGAGCACGGACACATCTCTACTGGGGGCAGAGGCGAATCATCATATTGAATAGAAGCAGACCTTGCCCCAGCTGGGCCTTGAAATGACTGGAGCCTTTAGCAAAATCTTGGCAACCACCTTTCAGGAGACCCAGGTATTCTGCTCCTGGATTCCTGAGCAACAGCAGTTGGGAGATAAGTGTCTGCTATTTTCAGCCACTGAGTTTTGGGGTAATATTTTATGCAGCAATAAACAACTGGTACAAGTGTTAACCAAGAGACTGACTAGAGAATTGGAACCGTCCCAAGCCTGCCTCCTTCAACTCATTCAACAAATATTTACTGAGTTCTTACATGCCAAGCCCTGATGTGGGCCCTGCCCTCAAACTACTGGTCATCTGATGGGATGTGGAGTGGAAGGAGAAATATATCTTTTAAACAATTAAAAATCAAAATTCTTTCTAAAATACTGGAAAAGAAGTAGAAGAAAGAGAACAACCTGGAGCCAGCCATAAGGACTCTGACTCCAGTCCTCAGATATGGGTATTTGGAGAAAAGTAAGCTTCAGTTTCTTCATCTAAACAGATAGATGATAATACTATTTTTAAAAATTTGTAGGATTAGATTAAAGAATGTGTAGAAAACATCTAGCATAATGTCTGACATTTATTAGGGGCTCAAAAATGATATTTCTATGAGTTCTACTCTTTCTTTTTTTAAAAATAGGGAGTCCTGGGAATTTTGGTCCCGCAACTGGGACTCTTTGCTTTCATTGCCAAGAGTGCAGGTTCGATCCCTGCCCAGGGAACTAAGATTTCACAAGCCACACAGTGCAGCCAAAAAACAAAACTTTCAAATAAACAATAAAATAAAACCCTAATCTTTTAAAAAACAAATAAAATAGAAATAGGGAGTCCACATCCACGTTGTACAGGATTGCTTAGTATGTAAATATGTGAATAAAATGCTTAGCACAGGGCACAGTCTGTTTTATATGCACCTAGATATTAATTCCCATTAGTTTCTACAGAAACTAAATCTTATTATGGCTACAGAGGATGAAAATAATTTTATTAAAAAATTGTGAGGTTCTCATTTTTGTTTAAAATTGCTTTTCCATTTTGTTTCTCCAACTAAAGATTTGGTTAGCTTTTGAAATGAAACTTGCTAGGAGCCAATGCGGAAGATGGAAAACAAGGATAGGATTGGGACATCTGAATATACAACAAAGTCGAAGGTACCCTGGTAACTGAAGAATAGAAGTTCAGGATTCTCTCTCCGCCTCTGAGTGACAGCCAATACCCACCACCAAATGGGGACGTCGAATAGATTCAGTCTCAAGGGTTGCAAAGCTGAAAACAACGAATGGTCACCTAATACAGTTATTTATGAAACTTATATTTCTATCACCATATGACAACAGGAAAGATTACTGATTCTCATGAATTTCCTAGAATTTAAGCAACCCACATCAACATTAATATAACTAAAGTAATATGTAAGACTAGAAAGACAGACAGGCAGACAGACAGACACACACACAACTTCCACAATACAAATCAAAGTATATTGGATTTTATTTTTATAGGAACTAAACATGACCACTAGATGGCACTGGAGTCTGATTTCATCTATTCCAGAACAGTCTCTGGGAAAAACAACTGCAAGGCTATCATAAATTTTCTGAGTCAGTTACTTGCTTATCTGATATAGTGCAAGGAATAAGACATTTTGATATTCTTTTTCAAGTTCCTGGCAATCTCCCATCAGTAAACGAACACACCACCAGCTCAACCTGAAGCAACCTGATCTTGTCCAGACAAGTGAGTTCCATGAGCCCTTGAAGAGTTTCCTACAAGTAAATTTAAGTTTCTACAAATGGAATAGATTGTAATTTACAAGTGATATAAAAAAAGCATGATATGAATCTGTCAAAGTACTGATTCTAGCTGTTAATTTCCCCTAGCAATTCAGATCTCAGTTCTGGCACATCCAGGGTAATGCCTGGAAATTGATTCGACAAATATGCGTTGGGACCAAGGTCCCAGGGTCAGCTTAGATAAACAGAGGTAGCAGCAGCCCTTGTGGAGCTTACATTCCAGAGCAAGAGTTAGACTATAAGTGAGTGAACAGACATGCTGATTTTAGATGCCATGAAAAAAATGGTGAACATGATGAAGATAAGTGGAGGGTACATTTGATAAGGCAGTCATAAGCCTTCTCTGAAAAGGTGAAATTTGAGCCAAAGCTAGAATGTCAAGACAGAGTCAACCACAGAAAGAAGACCAGCGTGGTATAGGCACCAAGAGGAAAGAGGATTAAAAGAAAGGAGCTGGGAGAGGCAGACAGGCCAAGCCATGGAAGGACTTCTAGTTTCTATTTCATCTTGTTATGTAAGTCACTGAAGGATGTTAAGAAAGCAAACAGCATACTACATATAAAATATGTAAATAACAAAGACCTATTCTAATGCACAGGGAACTATACTCAATATTTCATAATAACCTATACGGGAAAAGATCTGGAAAAGAACAGATATATGTGTGTGTATGCCTAACTGAATCGCTTTGCTATACACCTGAAACTAACACAACATTGTAAATCAACCATACTTCAACAAATAAAAAAAACAAGCAGCACAACTGATTTTCATTTTTAAAAGATCATACTGGCTGCTAGGGTAACCAATTACATGATACAGGGTAACCACAACAAACACTCAATAAAAGTATATTAAATAAATTAATGAATCAATGACTATGGCTACTATGTGTCTAACACCAATTGAGTGCTTATTATTCACTGAAATTCACTTTACACCCATCACACTGACAGAGTTAAGCACACACTTAGGACAGTGGTTCTCAAGCTTTAGGATCCATCAGAATCACCCAGAACATCTATTAAACACCAACTGCTACACCACACCCCTAATCAGACCTTCCCATCACGTCCTCCCTTCACAGCTTCAGATTCAGTAGACTTGGGAGATGGAGCCCAGGAGTCTGTATTTCTAAGAAGTTCTCAGATGAGGCTGATGCTGCTGATCCAAGGACCACACTTGGAGAACCACTGCTGTATAAAATGTTAAAAACAAAAACAAAACAGGGCTGACATTGTTCTATTATGGTTCAGGATTCCAGATCTTAAAGACCACATTCATCTTTTTCTTGTATTACATATATGGGAAATATTCATTTCCTGGCCCAAGATGAAGTCCCTATCTTCTTTACTAATAGACCCTCAGTTTTATTCAGGACTATAGTCCCCAGTTCCACAGTTTAAGTCAGGAGTGATTTAGATGAAACATAGTAGCTTCCTCCCCTTTGGCCAGATACTACTCCAGCCTCCCCTAAATGGCCATGGGATAAAGGAGAAGTAACAGGAGTGAAGTGAAGGTGCTGGGAAAGACTTTCCTCCCTAATGAAAAAGAGCAGGGAACGAGGCACCTTCACTGGTAGGAGTGAATACTCTCATGAAAAAATAGCCACAGTTCCAAAACTGTGAATACTTATTAGGCAGTGGTGTGCTAGTAAGTGTTTAACAATAGGCTTTCAGCAATGAAAAACAAATTGCTGATTTCCATGGGGTAAATGCTCCCACAATGGATGATTTCAAGCTACCAATGTGTCATTGGATATAATAATGGGAAAAGATGTTAACAACAGACTCTCATGTCCCAATAAAAGCCAGCTTCAGCAAACGATTGCCAGGGATTCTAAAAGCGAAGAGTGGGGTGCACCTTTATGCTCAAATATATGATAAGCAAGGTTAATCTTTCATTTATTTTGCATATAATCTCTCCTAAGAGCCATTTGCATAGCTGCATAAGTAGCTTTGAAAGTTCATACACAGTGTCTAACACAAATAAAGACACTCAGATTTGTGGTTGATGGGGAGCCCCTTTGCCATGACTATTACTGTTTAATTGAAATATAAACCTACAAATAGATTCTCTGCAGACTGTTATGCATCATTAGAAGATGTATTTTAGAAAGCTAGAGTCTTTCTAAGTCTCCACAAACTGCCCCTCTTGTTTAGCTATGCTACATTTCTCCATGTTGTTTAGAGAAAATAACATTTATAGCAAATGGAAGCAAACTTAATTTTGAGGTAGCTTTCAGTTCCGTTCAGTCGCTCAGTCATGTCCAACTCTTTGCAACCCCATGGGTTGCAGCATGCCAGGCTTCCCTGTCCATCACCAACCCCCAGAGCTTTTTCAAACCCATGTCCATTGAGTTGATGATGCCATCCAACCAACTCATCCCCTGTTGTCCCATTCTCCTCCTGCCTTCAATCTTTGTCAGCATCAGGGATTTTTCCAAGGAGTTGGCTCTTTGCATTAAGTGGCCAAAGTACTGGAGCTTCAGCTTCAGCATCAGCCCTTCCAATGACTATTCAGGACTGACTTCCTTTAGGATTGACTGGTTTGATCTCCTTGCTATCCAAGGAACTCTCAAGAGTCTTCTCCAACACCACAGTTCAAACGCATCAATTCTTCAGCACTCAGCTTTCTTTATGGTCCAACTCTCACATTCATACATGATTACCGGAAAAAACATAGTTTTGACTAGATGGACCTTTGTGGGTGAAGTAATATCTCTGCTTTTTAATATGCTGCCTAGGTTTGTCATAACTTTCCTTCTAAGGAGCAAGCATCTTTTAATTTCAAGGCTGCAGTCAGCATCTGCAGTGATTTTGGAACCCGAGAAAAGAAAGTCTTGTCACTGTTTCCATTGTGTCCCCATCTATTTGCCATGAAGTGATGGTACTGGATGTCATGATCTTCGTTTTTTGAATGTTGAGTTTTAAGCCAGCTTTTTCACTCTCCTCTTTCACTTTTATCCAGAGGCTCTTTAGTATCTCTTTGCTTTCTGCCACAAAGGTGGTGTCATCTGCATATCTGAGGTTATTGATATTTTCCCCTGCAATCTTGATTCCAGATCGTGCTTCATCCAGCCATCATTTCACATGATGTTCTCTGCATATGAGTTAAATAAACAAGGTGACAATATACAGCCTTGACGTATTTGGAACCAGTCCGTTGTTCCATGTCAGGTTCTCACTGTTGCTTATTGATATGTGTACAGATTTCTCAGGAGGCAGGTAAGGTGGTCTGGTATTACCATCTCTTGAAAAATTTTCCAGTTTGTTGTGATCCACACAGTCAAAGGCTTTAGTGTAGTCAATGAAGCAGAAGTAGATGTTTTTCTGGAACTCTCTTGCTTTAGGGATTGCTGGAGGGAATCAGGAAGTCCAGTTGTTTCTACAGAGTAGCCATCAATTTTATCTTGTTCCTCACATCCCAGAATTCACCTTAGCTTCTTGTCAGTCATGCAAGGCTTCAACATCATAAAACATTGTTCTAGCAAATCCTCTCTGACCCTCTTGCCATGGCACCTCAGTATGGACAGTCCCTCTGTCTGGAATGCTTGCTCCTTCATTCCGGATTATCTCATCCTCCTCAACTGCAAGAATAACCTAGGAAAGTTACAAATATATACGTCCCTTGATCTACTCAGTCAGAATCTCCAAGAGGAGGAGCTTAGAAATAGAATAGTAGAAACAAATGCCCAGGTCATTGTTATCAAGTAGTTTTAGAAAAACCTGGCTTAGTTGTACCAGAAATACAACTGCTCCCTCAGAGAAGCCAAGCCCTCCCTGATCCCTGCGGTTGGGTCCCCTTCTTAACTGTTTTAGCCTTATAGGTTTTGGGGGGTTACTTTTAACCCTTGCACAAATAAAATTTATTGCCAGTATTCCCCTTAAGACTGTAAATTTTGTGAAAGTAGAAAGTGTGTCTTGTTCATTACTATATCTTTAGGGTATAACAGCATCCTTGGCACAAAATAGATGCTCATTAAATACAGGTTGACTAATGACTCATGGGCCCATCTCATATCTATGAGCTATGGGAAATCTTAAGATAACAACCTCTCCTTCAGGGAATATTCATCACAGCAAGCTGGACTGTCAAACTTAATACGTGTCCTTGCATAGGTCCTGCACGCCCCCCACCCTGGTCCTGATTTCCTTTAGTTTGGAAAGACGTGGGAGTACTCCTAGTAGGATTAGCTATAATACATTTAAGTGTTGAGTGTGAGCATTAGAGGCCTGACATAATAGGGGAAAGGACAGTATACATTTTAGCTCCTAGTCCACCACGGCTCTGGATCCTAATCTGAGACTTCTCACCCGAAGTGCCTGTACCTCCACTCTCGGGTAGTCCCGTGTGGCGCAGGTTGGGGTGAACTCTTTCATCCTCCCATCTCCACAGGGCAAATGTTCAGCGCCGAGCTATTTAACACCATGTGTCAAGGGGGAGGCAGTGGAGGCGGAGATCAAAAAGGAGATGTAGCTTTTGCAAAGAGCACCGTATGTCTGTTTTCATTTCCAAACCAAATGAGATGGGTTAGGGAACAAATTCAGAATTTGTGTCAATTTATTGATTCTTAGGGATCAGACACCTTACTTTTATTTTTATCTTCTTCTCAGTCTGCTCTCGTGCCAAGTGCTTGCCCCTTCAGATGCCTGTTCTCCATTTGGCCATTCTCGCCGGTTTTTTGGCAAAAATCTAGGGGAAATGGCAACCCACTCCAGTGTTCTTGCCAGGAGAATCCCAAGGACGGGGGAGCCTGGTGGGCTGCCGTCTCTGAGGTCACACAGAGTCGGACACGACTGATGCGACTTAGCAGCAGCAGCAGCAGTAGACATGTCAATTTTAGGGAGACCAGAGAGCCATTTATGCCAATTTATTGCCTTCATCTTATGTGCCAGATGCTATATTAGTGAGCTAGCTGAATAGGGACTATCATTGTCAGACATGACCAATGAAGAAAGAACCACTGAGAACTGGAGGTGACTTAGCTTACATCCATTCCTGGAATTTGGAGAGCAAAATTCTTAAGCATAAACCCTATAAGCAAAAAGGCTCATGTGTTCTCATACTGGTCATAGAATTTTAGAGGTATAAGAAACCTTCAAGATGCTCTAATGCCAAGATTTTAAACCCCTGTTAGCCTCAGTTTGAAAAATATCTAATTGGAAGTGTGCCTTATACAATGGTTATAAGCATATCTGCTAACACTGTTTTTAGGAGTGGGGGTCCCAGAGTCACCCATTCTTCCCCAATGATAGCTGCAGAGGAAATGTCCCTAATTAAGTTTGAAAATAGTGTGTCTACTGCAAGATTTTTATTTTACAGATGAGGGAATTGAGGTACAAAAAGGGCAACATTTTCCTAATGACCACAGAACTCATCAATGAAAGAGCCAGGCTGGATCAGAGCCTGGTTGCCTTCCCTGGAGCACAGAACTTCAGCTATTATTCCTTTCTAATATGTCTACCCTTAAAATCCATCCACTGGTAAGTTTAGGTAATTCTATAAGTATTTAACACTAGCATTCAGTAACAGAAGCAATCCCTAATCAGATTAGTACTTAATTAGAGCCAGTAACTGTGTATATGCCCACATTTCACTTGTACAGACTCAGAATCTCCATCCCCCAAAACACTTGAAAGAAGTTAGAAAAAGTAGAAACACTGAGATTGCACCACTGCGCCCCCTAGCGGAAATACTCCATTTCTCACTCCCTGTAAGACTAAGAAAAGTATTGGGATTTTGCCTGCTGGATTCCCTGGAATCACCAATACACTAGGGAGAAAGGAAATGTCAAGGGGCTCAACATGTGTCCAGCCTTTCCTTATGGGAATGTTGCCAATTGCTTTAAGTTAGTTGATCCTCCTTACAACTTCAGTACAACCTGGGGGCAGAGTTGATGTGGACCAAAAGCAAATGAATTGATATGACATGATTCATTAATATGAGAGACCAAACAGGAAAGCATTTTCCCTTACATACTTTTACCTGAAAGTAATTTATGACTTCTGAAAAGGATGCTTTTACTGGCTACTTCTGACAGATAAATTGTATTTGTCCCTTTCTATTTATTTTACTATTAATAAAATTGCCATGAAAATATACTATCCTCAGAAACGGAAGTCTGCCATCACATTTATTTTGCCATCTTTCATGACTTTTCTTCCAGGAACTCATCTATACATGGCAAATTTTGTTACTTTGACTAGTCTGGTTACTCTCTGCCAACCACCATATGTATCTTTTAATTAAGTAGAAAAGAGATCTTAAAAGCTCACATAAGCCCAGGAAACTCTATATCTGGCTGACAGCAATGTCTCCTAATTTGCTAGCAAAAGCACAGATTGACAGAATAGAATAGATCAAGAAAATTGATCGTTACTCATATGCTGGATTGAGTCAATATATGTAAATCCATCCCTATTGCTGGCAGGCACTGAGATGCTTGCCATGCAGAACAGACACAGTTACAGCCGGTTTTCTAGTCCAAATGCCAGCCCTTCGCTTTAATGCAGCAAAACTACAGTTATGTACTCGGAAAGCTCTTTTGTATTCATAACAACTGCAGTTTGAATGTGGTTCAGGACAGAGAAACTGTATTTACGAGCCGCCATCTCTTCTGAGTCAATACAATTTGCAGTAAATACAGTTTAAGTTAGAGCTACGGTATAGATGCTCTGGGAATTTTCTTTGTGGTTTTACTACATTTTTTGGAAACATTTTAAACGTTCACTGCTTTCAAGTTCATTTCTTTAAAGTGAACAGCCTCACATGGTTGTTGTGAAGATCAAGTGAAATAATAGATATGAAAAAGACTTTGAAGAAAAATTAAAAGCATTATGCAAATGGGAGATGATGATTATTTTCTTTTTGTCTCAAGGTCCTTTTACTTAAGGGCATTGCTCTCTAGTTATTTCAAGGCCTGTTTTAGCCTTGATTTTTAAATTGCAGAATATTCAAAGTAGCAGTGCATGAAAAACAGAAAGCTTAGGAACATAAAATACACATTATGTGTTTAGATATTCCTTAATATCTTTTCAGGAAAGAATAATTATGAAGCTCATAGTATCAAAGAAGAGTCGTGTTTCTTTCCTCAGGAGTAGGACTCAATGGCACATGGATTTGAGTCTTTCAAGAGCTGCTAGCTTCTTTTCTGAGGCTAACTAACTCATTGTAAAGCTAAAGAAGGTCATTCATTTTATGCTGTAAACTGCAAGAGGACCTGCAGAGTTCATAAGCAAATATAGGTAACCATCATTCAAGGGAGAATGACTCAGCAGTCTCATAATATATGGCAGTGGTCCCTAGGAAGGCCCTTTGGAAAAGAATACAGGACTAGGCCTGCTGTAACTTCAAAAGTAATGGCACAGACATAGCCTATTAATTCATTCCTATCCATTCTAGTCCCTCCAGACAACATGGGGTCTCTTCCTATTCCTCTCACCCTAGAAGTGGCAAATGTCTCAGTTAGCCTGAGTGCCAGCAAAGTTTGCAGGGATGGAATTACAGGTTAGAGTGAGGAGGCCTTTTAAAGATCTTTTTTTTTTCCAAATTATTTTCTATCCATTATTTCATTGCCCTTAAATTGTGTCTTCCATTCGACACAGGCTTTTTCCTTCTGCTGGTGAACATCCTCAGGTCTCCCCAAGTTCTTAACTTGGTTTATTCCATATTCAACCACTAGGAGCCTCTTTCAAGTTAGCTATGGAACCTTGGTAATCTTTGATAGCTTCTTTACTCTCTAATACATTGAAGGCTAATCATACACATTTCTTGCTTCAGACTTGGAATCACGCAAATCCAAGAGGAGAAAATAGTACATATTTCAAGATTTCAGACTGCATGTGAGAAATGCTCATTACTAATAATTGGATCACTGTTCCTAGACTTTGTCAGAGGGCAGACCTACAAGGCAGCCTTCCATCTCCCTATTCCTAATGCTCCCATTTTTAAAATAGTCACGTTATTTACATTGTCAGATCATACAGATATTCCATGTTATATGATCTCCCTTATTGTGATTTTTCTCTCTCTCTTTTTTTTTTTTTTTTGGTTTTCACTATACCAGTAAATTTATATTGAATGTTCTCTAATCACCCTTAAGGTAAATTTGGTTGTCTGAAGCTATATTGTAGCACAGAGAGTTAAAAAATTTTTTTTCCAATCTTCTATGGACCAATATTTTTGTAGAGTACAATGAAAAATAAATTATTGGAGAAATGATTCATGTGCTTGGATGTCACAGCAATGTCAAAGTGCTATAAAAGTTTCAAAATGCTTACTCTTAAATTCCGTTCTTATTTCATTGCAGTCTGCTAATTCCTCAGGAAAGGCACATGAGAACAATATTCTCTGTGTTCGTGCATGTTTACATCAGTTTACCAGAGGCTTTTTATACTTAAAGGTCAATTTGACTGAACATAAAGATTCTTGGCCCTCGTTTTCTTTCCTTAGCTTTCTTACATATGTTACTATATTTTCTGTAGTCAGGAAAGTGTTTCTGTAAAAGTCTCTGATGGCAATCTAATTTTCTTTCTGTTGGTCTTTTTGCTTGACTATCCAAAGAATTTTTCTTTACAGGATACTTTCAGCCATTATGGGCCAGTTTCCAGTGCTCTCAACGTGTAATTTCAAATTCTCTTTTATTTCAGGAAAGTTTCTTGAATTATAATTTCCCTTCAGGAACCCCTATTATATAAAAGAGATTCCAAAATGTGTGGAACTTTTAGCAGTCTGTCAAAACCAATGGACCCCTTTTCAGAGTAATATTTGCATGAAATGGAATACATAGAATATCATAGAAAATTAACTATATTGAGATATAGTCCCTAAAAATATTTTTTTAGTTGTGATATAGTAATATATCTACTTCTTCATTATCAGATTAAATAATAAGAACTAGTGGCAGGTCTAATAATAACTATAAGTTTGAAAAAGTGATGAATGCAAATGACATTTGGAGTTTTTTAAGCTATAATTTGATATTATGGGATTTGTGATTAATTTTGGTGACAAGTCACAGTTACTGTTAACACTACTGTGTTTTCATGCCTTAATAACTAAAGAAAAATGTTAAATTTCATCTAAAGGTGAATGGCAGTGTAGACATATTTTTATCAATCAAACCCACAGATCACCTGAATTTTATCCACAAACCTGGAAGTTCATGCATCAGGTCAGGAATACCTGTACTAGGTATGTGATGAATCTTCTAAACTTGCCCCTTTCTCTCAGATGTTTTAAAATGGATTTCGATTTTTAAAAATTTCTTCCTTTTTTGCAGGGGAAGGGGAGAGGGCTGCACTGGGTCTTCATTGTGGCATGCAGGCTTTCTCTAGTTGTGGCACAGGTGCTTAATTGCCTTGTAGCACATGATATCTTAGTTCCTCAAGCAGGGATCCAACCTTCATCCCCTGCATTGGAAGGCAGATTCTTAACACTGGAACACTGGGAAGTCCCTAAAGTTTTCTTCCTTTTTGTGTTCTACTTCTCTTATTGCATTATCCTTTCTGTTTACTTCCTTCTGTGTTCCTCTTGCTGCAATTCCATTACAGAAATGATTTTGTTATTTTATTTCAAGTTCTTTTTAAAATCTTCCTTAATTAAAGTGATGAAAGAAAATAACCTACAGCCCAGATTACTGTACCTAGCAAGGATCTCATTCAAATATGAAGGAGAAATCAAAAGCTTTACAGACAAGCAAAAGTTGAGAGAATTCAGCACCACCAAACCAGCTCTCCAACAAATGCTAAAGGGTCTTCTCTAGACAGGAAGCACAAAAAGGGTGTATAAACCCAAACCCAAAACAATAAAGTAAATGGCAATGGGATCATACTTATCAATAATTACCTTAAACATAAATGGGTTGAATGCCCCAACCAAAAGACTGGCTAAATGGATACAAAAACAAGACCCCTATATATATTGTCTACAAGAGACCCACCTCAAAACAGGGGACACATACAGACTGAAAATGAAGGGCTGGAAAAAGATATTCCATGCAAATAGAGACCAAAAGAAAGCAGGAGTAGCAATACTCATATCAGATAAAATAGACTTTAAAACAAAGGCTGTGAAAAGAGACAAAGAAGGCCACTATATAATGATCAAAGGATCAATCCAAGAAGAAGATATAACAATTATAATATATATGCACCCAACATAGGAGCACCACAATATGTAAGACAAATGCTAACAAGTATGAAAGGGGAAATTAACAATAACACAATAATAGTGGGAGACTTTAATACCCCACTCACACCTATGGATAGATCAATTAAACAGAAAATTAACAAGGAAACACAAACTTTAAATGAGACAATAGACCAGCTAGACCTAATTGATATCTATAGAACATATCAGTCCCAAACAGTGAATTTCACCTTTTTCTCAAGCACACATGGAACCTTCTCCAGGATAGATCACATACTGGGCCATAAATCTAGCCTTGGTAAATTCCAAAAAATTGAAATCATTCCAAGCATCTTTTCTGACCATAATGCATTAAGATTAGATCTCAATTACAGGAGAAAAACTATTAAAAATTGCAGCATATGGAGGCTGACCAACATGCTGCTGAATAACCAACAAATCACAGAAGAAATCAAAAAAGAAATCAAATATGCATAGAAATGAATGAAAATGAAAACACAACAACCCAAAACCTGTGGGATACTGTAAAGGCAGTTGTAAGGGGAAAGTTCATAGCAATACAGGCATACCTCAAGAAACAAGAAAAAAGTCAAATAAATAACCTAACTCTACACCTTAAGCAACTAGAAAAGAAAGAAATGAAGAACCCCAGGGTTAGTAGAAAGAAAGAAATCTTAAAAATTAGGGCAGAAATAAATGCACAAGAAACAAAAGAGACCATAGCAAAAATCAACAAAGCCAAAAGCTGGTTCTTTGAAAGGATAAATAAAATTGACAAACAATTAGCCAGACTCATCAAGAAACAAAGGGAAAAAAATCAAATCAATAAAATTAGAAGTGAAAATGGAGAGATCACAACAGACAACACGGAAATACAAAGGATCATAAGAGACTACTATCAGCAATTATATGCCAATAAAATGGAAAACGTGGAAGAAATGGACAAATTCTTAGAAAAGTACAACTTTCCAAAACTGAACCAGGAAGAACTAGAAAATCTTAACAGACCCATCACAAGCACAGAAATTGAAACTGTAATCAGAAACCTTCCAGCAAACAAAAGCCCAGGTCCAGACGGCTTCGTAGCTGAATTCTATGAAAATTTAGAGAAGAGCTAACACCTATCCTACTCAAACTCTGCCAGAAAATTGCAGAGGAAGGTAAACCTCCAAACTCATTCTATGAGGCCACACTCACTCTAATACCAAAACCTGACAAAGATGCCACAAAAAAAAAAAAAAAAAAAAAAAAAAAAAACAGAAAACTACAGGCCAATATCACTGATGAACATAGATGCAAAAATCCTTAACAAAATTCTAGCAAACAGAGTCCAACAACACATTAAAAAGATCATACACCATGACTGAGTGGGCTTTATCCCAGGGATGCAAGGATTCTTCAATATCTGCAAATCAATCAATGTAATACACCACATCAGCAAATTGAAAAATAAAAGCCATATGATTATCTCAATAGATGCAGAGAAGGCCTTTGACAAAAATTAACATCAATTTATGATAAAAACTCTCCAAAAAGCAGGAACAGAAGGAACATACCTCAACATAATAAAAGCTATAAATGACAAACCCACAGCAAACATTATCCTCAATGGTGAAAAATTGAAAGCATTTCCCCTAAAGTCAGGAACAAGACAAGGGTGCCCACTTTCACCACTACTATTCAACATAGTTTTGGAAGTTTTGGCCACAGCAATCAGAGCAGAAAAAGAAATAAAAGGAATCCAAATTGGAAAAGAAGAAGTAAAACTCTCACTGTTTGCAGATGACATGATCCTCTACATAGAAAACCCTAAAGACTCCACCAGAAAATTACTAGAGCTAATCAATGAATAGAGTAAAGTTGCAGGATATAAAATCAACACACAGAAATCCCTTGCATTCCTATACACTAATAATGAGAAAGTAGAAAAAGAAATTAAGGAAACAATTCCATTCACCATTGCAACAAAAAGAATAAAATACTTAGGAATATATCTACCTAAAGAAACTAAAGACCTATATATAGAAAACTATCAAGCACTGATGAAAGAAATCAAAGAGGACACTAATAGATGGAGAAATATACCATGTTCATGGATCGGAAGAATCAATATAGTGGACATGAGGATACTACCCAAAGCAATCTACAGATTCAATGCAATCCCTATCAAGCTACCAGCGATATTTTTCACAGAGCTAGAACAAAGAATTTCACAATTTGTATGGAAATACAAAAAACCTCGAATAGCCAAAGCAATCTTGAGAAAGAAGAATGGACCTGGAGGAATCAACCTGCCTGACTTCAGGCTCTACTACAAAGCCACAGTCATCAAGACAGTATGGTACTGGCACAAAGACAGAAATATAGATCAATGGAACAAAATAGAAAGCCCAGAGATAAATTCACCACCTATGGACACCTTATCTTCGACAAAAGAGGCAAGAATATACAATGGAGAAAAGACAATCTCTTTAACAAGTGGTGCTGGGAAAACTGGTCAACCACTTGTAAAGGAATGAAATTAGAACACTTTCTAACACCACACACAAAAATAAACTCAAAATGGATTAAAGATCTAAATGTAAGACCAGAAACTATAAAAATCCTAGAGGAGAACATAGGCAAAACACTCTCCGACATAAATCACAGCAGGATCCTCTATGACCCACCTCCCAGAATTCTGGAAATAAAAGCAAAAATAAACAAATGGGATCTAATTAAAATTAAAAGCTTCTGCACAACAAAGGAAAATATAAGCAAGGTGAAAAGACAGCCTTTGGAATGGGAGAAAATAATAGCAATGAAGCAACTGACAAACAACTAATCTCAAAAATATACAAGCAACTTATGCAGCTCAATTCCAGAAAAATAAACGACCCAATCAAAAAATGGGCCAAGGAACTAAATAGACATTTCTCCAAAGAAGACATACGGATGGCTAACAAACACATGAAAAGATCCTCAACATCACTCATTATGAGAGAAATGCAAATCAAAACCACAATGAGGTACCACTTCACACTAGTCAGAATGTCTGCGATCCAAAAATCTGCAAGCAATAAATGCTGGAGAGGGTGTGGAGAAAAGGGAACCCTCCTACACTGTTGGTGGAAATGCAAACTAGTACAACTACTATGGAAAACAGTGTGGAGATTCCTTTAAAAATTGCAAATAGAACTGCCATATGACCCAGCAATCCCACTGCTGGGCATACACACCGAGGAAACCAGAATTGAAAGAGACACATGTACCCCGATGTTCATCGCAGCACTGTTTATAATAGCCAGGACATGGAAACAACCTAGATGTCCATCAGCAGATGAATGGATAAGAAAGCTGTGGTACATATACACAATGGAGTATTACTCAGCCATTAAAAAGAATACATTTGAATCAGTTCTGATGAGATGGATGAAACTGGAGCCGATTATACAGAGTGAAGTAAGCCAGAAAGAAAAACACCAATACAGTATACTAACACATGTATATGGAATTTAGAAAGATGGCAATGATGACCCTGTATGCAAGACAGCAAAAAAGACTCAGATGTGTATAGTGGACTTTTGGACTCAGAGGGAGAGGGAGAGGGTGGGATGATTTGGGAGAATGGCATTGCAACATGTATACTATCATGTAAGAATCGAATCGCCAGTCTATGTCCGATGCAGGATACAGCACGCTTGGGGCTGGTGCACGGGGATGACCCAGAGGGATGTTGTGGGGAGGGAGGTGGGAGGGGGGTTCATGTTTGGGATCGCATGTACACCCGTAGTGGATTCATGTCAATGTATGGCAAAACCAATACAGTATTGTAAAATAAAGTAAAAATAAAAAATAAATAAATAAAATGAATGGTTCAGAATAAGCAAATTCATATAGACACAATTAGTGGTTCCAGGGGTTGGACAGCAATGGGCTTGTGAGAACGGGAGGTGATAGCTGAAGATGATACAGGGTTTCTTTTTAAGCTGATGAAAATGTTCTAAAATCAATTGTGGTAATAGTTTCATACCTCTATGAACAGACTAAAAGTTATTGAATTTACATTTAAATGAATGAATTGTATAACATGTCAATTAGATATCAATAAAGCTATTATTAAAAAAACAATGGGCCAAAACACTAAACAGACATTTCTCCAAAGAAGACATACAGATGGCAAACAAACACATGAAAAGATGCTCAACATCACTCATCAGAGAAATGCAAATCAAAACCACAATGAGGTACCATTTCACACCAGTCAGAATGGCTGCGATTCAAAAGTCTACAAGCAATAAATGCTGGAGAGGGTGTGGTGAAAAGGGAACCTTCTTACACTGTTGGTGGGAATGCAAACTAGTACAGCCACTATGGAGAACAGTGTGGAGATTCCTTTAAAAACTGGAAATAGAACTGCCTTATGATCCCACTGCTGGGCATACACACTGAGGAAACCAGAATTGAAAGAGACACATGTACCCCAATGTTCATCACAGCACTGTTTATAATAGCCAGGACATGGAAACAACCTAGATGTCCATCAGCAGATGAATGGATAAGAAAGCTGTGGTACATATACACACTTGAATCAGTTCCAAAGAGGTGGATGAAACTGGAGCCTATTATAGAGAGTGAAGTAAGCCAGAAAGTAAAACACCAATACAGTATACTAACACATATATATGGAATTTAGAAAGAAGTTAATGATAATCCTGTATGAGAGACAGCAAAAGAGACACAGATGTATAGAACAGTCTTTTGGACTCTGTGGGAGAGGCAGAGGGTGGGATGATTTGGGGGAATGGCATTGAAACATGTATAATATCATATAAGAAATGAATTGCCAGTCCAGGTTTGATATAGGATCCTCGGGGCTGGTGCACTGGGATGACCTGGAGGGATGGTACAGGGATGGAGGTGGGAGGGGGGTTCAGGGTGGGGAACATGTGTACGCCTGTGGCAGATTCATGTTGATGTGTGGCAGAACCAATACAATATTGTAAAGTAAAAAAAATAATAATAATAAAATAAAACCTTCCTTAATCACCTCATTTCTGAGTTTTTCTATTTGCAATTCATTGTCCCAGCTTCTACCTTTTGCTTGCTTGCTTTCAGTTCACTCTGGAATCCTGCATATCAGTTCTCATCTGCTTTGTGGGCATGTCTTTCCATGTGCCTCCCAGGTCATGGGGAATTTATTCTTCTCCTCATTCACTTTATTAGATTGCATACTTTTCCCTTTGCTCATATGTAAGTAAATAAGTTTTTGTCTGCTTTTCAGAGGGAGGAGAGGTCAGAATAACTTTTCTAGATTCATGACTGTAAACTCCCTTTTCTGTTTTTCTCTCAAAGTGACTTAAAAATATGGCCTTGGACTTGGTGACACCTCCCTTTTTAACTCTCCAATCCCATTGTTATCTGGATATTTTTGCTCATTTTGTTACTAATCTGCTAAATTTGCAACCTATTCTCAATAGTCCCTCCTGGAAGGAAATACTGGCGTATTATGATTAATGGTCTATAGGGTCCAGGCTGTCCCAGCACCATCAGATCTCATCAAGCACATCCCTTGTTCCCATCTGTGATCCAGATCCTATGAAACTCCAAGCCAGTTCAGCTGCATTTTCCAGTGAGTATGTGTTAGGGATACAAGGGTTCTCAGAACCATTCAGGATTCACACTGCCTTCCCTTGACTTCCTTCTACAAAGATGCTGATACCACATAGGTATCCTGACTCTCAAGGGTTTTCCCCAGTCCACTCATATCTAGGCGTTTGTGGAGACATCTTAAAACCTAGTAACAGTAGATAGGTAGAAAGATAGATGATAAATGAGACAGATGATAAATGGAGAGATAGAGAGATGGACAGATGGATGGAAGGATAGATGGATGGATGATAGTCAGACAGACATACTGTGTGTGGCTTGTCAGATTTTATATTCTAGCTGCCCTATTAATTTTACACAGGGCAGTGATTCTCTACTAGGGGCAATTTTGTTCCCCAGGGGACATGTGCCAATGTCTACTGACAGTTTTGGTTGTCACAACTGAAGCTGGGGGTAGGGGTGAGAACAGTACTACAGGCATCTCATGGTTAAAGCCCAGGAATGCTATTAAACCTCCTACAATATGCAGGACAGCCTCCCAGAACTAAGAATTCTCCAGTTCAAGCTATCAGTAGTGCAGAGGTTGAGAAAACCTGGCCCACAGATTTAGGGGAGATTCAAAATTCAGCCACAATTGACATCTTCCCCTATGCTTCCCAACTGCCTCATCAATTCTTCATCCAGGAAATGTGTTCACTTCTGTCCCCTGCTATTCCCTCCTAGTTCAGGCCCATACTATCTTTGACCTGAACTACTGGGGTAGCTTCCTAAGGTCTGCGTGAAGCCGCTCTCCTTTTCCCCCCAGTCCAAATCACTCTATCCACCCTGCTGGAGCAATTCACTCAAAGCACAGCTCACATCATGCCAAACATCTGCTCCAAGAGATTCACTGATTCACTGGTATCTCGTAAATAACGTTCAACCCCATCAGCTGCAAATTCAATGTTTTCTATGCTCTGTGCTTAATTTATGTTCCTTTTATTCCCTGTACTCCTCGAGACATACCTTGCAATTCAGTCAAGTGGGAATCTCCACCATTTGACAAATATGTCTCTTTTCCCCTCAATTCTTTGTTAGGACAACTACCTCAATTTGTAGCATCTCATTGTCCCTCTAGACAGGTCCCAAAGCTCCCTTGTACATGAAATCTTTTCTTTCCCTCCTCATCTTCTCCCCGACCACTCCAACCAAAACTTCCCTGGCCCTGTTTTAGATATCCTAACATTTTAGATACACTTGTCTTACAGCACTTCAATTATATGCTACAGTATAATCACAGTACCTCCCACACTACTGTAATTCCACTGTGGATAAGGATTGAGTATTTTTCATCTTGGCATTCCCCTCAGCACCTAAGAAAGACTTCGAGCAGCTGCTCAGTAATACTTGTTAAATTAATGAGCAGAACTCAGTCCTACGGAGGTAAAGTGGTCATCCAAAATTCATCCTTCTGGTCAGTGGCAGAGACCACATGGCTCTAAAACAAAACTATGACAATGGATTCCTAAGATCATTTTGTGTACATGATACTACAACTATCACATTATTAGTAGTAATTACAAATCTAGGACTGGGTGTTGGACAGGCAGCAAGAAAAACCAAACAGGTAACATGGTTGCTATTACTGAGGAGAATTTCTAGGCATAGCTATTCATGCAGGTAGAAGGTCAACAAGTGATTAACCAGATACAGAACTGAATACTAAATGTCAATTATTTGATACTCCATCTCCCAAAGCTTCATATCTCTAACACCCTAAGAATTTATCTCTAGTTTGAGTTGCATTTTTAAAATAATAGGATTATATCCATAGAAGAGACATAAGTCTTAATAGACATACCATACTTTGCCTCAAATCCCCTCCCTTTTTTTAGCACTACGTATAGACCAACAGACTGGTTCCAAATAGGAAAAGGAGTATGTCAAGGCTGTATATTGTCACCCTGCTTATTTAACTTATATGCAGAGTACATCATGAGAAATGCTGGACTGGAAGAAACACAAGCTAGAATCAAGATTGCTGGGAGAAATATCACCTCAGATATGCAGATGATACCACTCTTATAGCAGAAATTGAAGAGGAACTGAAAAGCCTCTTGAAAGTGAAAGAGGAGAGTGAAAAAGTTGGCTTAAAGCTCAACATTCAGAAAACGAAGATCATGGCATCTGGCCCATCACTTCATGGGAAATAGATGGGGAAACAGTAGAAACAGTGTCAGACTTTATTTTTTGGGGCTCCAAAACCACTGCAGATGGTGACTGCAGCCATGAAATTAAAAGACACTTACTCCTTGGAAGAAAAGTTATGACCAACCTAGATAGCATATTGAAAAGCAGAGACATTACTGTGCCAACAAAGGTCCATTTAGCCAAGGCTATGGTTTTTCCAGTGGTCATGTATGGATGTGAGAGTTGGACTGTGAAGAAAGCTGAGTGCCGAAGAACTGATGCTTTTGAACTGTGGTGTTGGAGAAGACTCTTGAGAGTCCCTTGGACTGCAAGGAGATCCAACCAGTCCATTCTGAAGGAGATCAGCCCTGGGATTTCTTTGGTGGGAAACATGCTGAAGCTGAAACTCCAGTACTTTGGCCACCTCATGTGAAGAGTTGACTCATTGGAAAAAGACTCTGATGCTGGGAGGGATTAGGGGCAGGAGGAGAAGGGGACAACAGAGGATGAGATGGCTGGATGGCATCACTAACTCAATGGACGTGAGTCTGAGTGAACTCCGGGAGTTGGTGATGGACAGGGAGGCCTGGCGTGCTGTGGTTCATGGGGGTCACAAAGAGTCGGACACGACTGAGCGACCGAACTGAGCTGACTGATAGAGTTATCTATATATAACTATGTATAGAGTTATCCATATTTATACTATGTATAGAGTTATCCTGGCACTAAACATTTCATATACACATGTATTTCTGCAGGTAGAAATTGTCTGGTGCTTTCCTGATGGTATGTTATGTGCACTGAGAGAATCACCACTTTCCAGAATGCCTTCCCATCTACTATTCCCTGTATACTCTGCTCATTATAGATTCACATTTTGATGTGTAAAACAGGGATCTTCATAAATCATTTAGGCCAGGAAGGGATAAGTTTTGGATTTCCTGCCCCCAGAGCAGGCACTATGATGTCACTGAGCTGTGACACTGGGGAGAAGAACCAGGGTATTTATGAGAACCAAGTACTCCACAGGGCGAGCGTGCTAAGTCACTCCATGTGTGTCCAGCTCTGTGCAACACCATGGACTGTAGTCTGCAAGGCTCCTCTGTCCATGGGATTCTCCAGGCGAGAATACTGGAATGGGTTCCCGTGCCCTCTTCCTGGGGATCTTCCCAACCCAGGGATGGAATCTGTGTCTCCTAAGTCTCTTGCTTTGGCAGGCGGGTTCTTTACCACTAGCACCACCTGGGAAGCCCAAGTACTCCACAGTAATTCGGCTGTTTTCACAATTTGGCTACCCAAACCTTCCTCTGTTCCCTTCTAGTCATTTCCTCATTCTCAAGTTTCTCTGCAACACAACTAGACACAAGCCCTGTGCTTTTAAAAGTTTTCTGTCCAGGAAATAAAACCTCAAAATACGTTTTACAATAAGGATCTACGGAGTTGGTGATGGACAGGGAAGCCTGGAGTGCTGCGATTCATGGGGTTGCAAAGAGTCGGACACGACTGAGCGACTGAACTGAACTGAACTGTAAAGCACAAGGAACTCTACTCAATACTCTGTAATGGCCTACATGGGAAAAGAATCTAAGAAAGAGTGGAGGGGGCTTCCCTGGTGGCTCAGTAGTAAAGAGTCCACCTGCCAGTGCAAGAGACCCAGGTTCAGTCTCTGGTTTGGGAAGATCCCACATGCTGCAGAGCAGCTAAGCCCATGTGGCATAACTCTTGAGCCTGGGAACAGCAACTTCTGAAGTTTGCAGGCCTACAGCCTGTTCTCCACAAGAGAAGCCACTGCAATGAGAATCCTGCACACCACCACTAGAGAGTAGGCCTTGCTCGCTGCAACTGGAAAAATGTCTGTGCAGCAGCAAAGACCCAGCACAGCAAAAATAAATTTTAAAAATGAATGGATGTATACACAGCTATAACCAAGTCACTTGGCTATAGCCACCTGAAACTAACACAATGTTGTAAATCAACTACAATCCAACAAAAATTTAAATATATATATATGTATATATTTACTATCACTCTTTTAGCAAGAAAGAGACTATGTGCCTCTATGTCGGAAGAGATACCTGTACATCATATTATACAATTATTATGTAGAGATGATAAACTGAAAAAAAAAATCCCTATCATACAGTTCTTAGGAGTATCAAATGTAGAACAAAGCAGCCACCAAATCATTTTCAAGTAAAAATATTAAGACTCTAAAAATGCAACAGGTTTTGTATGATCCTATAGTTTAAATACACATTATTTAAAGTATTCAAGATTGTTCCTTTTTTCCCCTTGGGGATTAGAATTATTCTCAGATCTAGACTTTGTCATGTCTCTGAATAATAAATATCAATTAATAGTAAAAGAGGAAAGCTGTGCAAAATGTGAAATATGGGCTTCTTACTCATCTAGTTCTCTCTACCAGGTACAATGATTTGGGCTAAATTCATACCATCTGGTTTCAATTTCTAAGCAATATACTTCTCAGGGATACCTACTTTCACTATTACTTGCTATCACACCTGGAGAGCAAACAGACAGGTAAGGCTCAGCTGCCTAGCTACTGTCTTCCTTTGTGCCATGCTGAAGCCATCTTTGTATGGTGTCCTTGGCATCTTTGTCAGGCTGTATATTGTCATCCCACTTGTTTAAGTTCTATGCAGCATACCTTATGTGAAATGCTGGGCTGGATGAAGTTCCAGCTGGAATCAAGATTTTCAGGAGAAATATCAATGACCTCAGATATGCAGATGATAACATCCTAATGGCAGAAAGCGAAGAAGAACTAAAGAGCCTCTTGATGAAAGTGAAAGAGGAGAGTGAAAA
Source organism: Budorcas taxicolor (assembly GCF_023091745.1). Lineage (NCBI taxonomy): Eukaryota > Metazoa > Chordata > Mammalia > Artiodactyla > Bovidae > Budorcas > Budorcas taxicolor. Next base: position 28,528,570 of record NC_068914.1, read on the forward strand.
AGTTGGCTTAAAGCTCAACATTGAAAAAACTAAGATCATGGCATCTGGTCTCATCATTTCATAGCAAATAGATGGGGGAAAACATGGAAACATTGAAAGATTTTATTTTACTGGGCTCCAAAATCGCTGCAGACAGTGACTGCAGCCATAAAACTAAAAGACACTTGCTCCTTGGAAGAATAGCCATGACAAACCTAGACAGCATATTACAAAGCAGAGATATTACTTTGCCGACAAAGATCCTTAGAGTCAAAACTATGTTTTTTCCAGTGGTCATGTACAGATGTGGGGCCTTCCCTGATAGCTCAGTTCGTAAAGAATCCACCTGCAATTCAGAAGACCCTGATTCGATTACTCGGCTGGGAAGATCCGCTGGAGAAGAGATAAGCTACCCACTCCAGGATTCTTGGGCTTCCTTTGGGGCTTAGCTGGTAAAGAATCTGCCTGCAATTCAGGAGACCCTGGTTTGATCCCTGGGTTGGGAAGATCCCCTGGAGAAGGGAAAGGCTATTCACCCCAGTATTCTGGCCTGGAGAATTCTATGGACTGTATAGTCCTTGGGGTCACAAAGAGTCAGTCACAACTGAGCAACTTTCACTTTCACTGTACAGATGTGAGAGCTGGACCAGAAAGAAGGCTGAGCACCGAAGAATGGATGCTTTTGAACTGTGATGTTGGAGAAGACTGTTGAGAGTCCCCTTGGCTGCAAGGATATTAAGCCACTCAATCCTAAAGGAAATCAAGCCTGAATATTCACTGGAAGGACTGATGCTGAAGCTGAAACTCCAATACTTTGGCCACCTGATGGGAAGAGCAAACTCACTAGAGAAGACCCTGATGCTAGGAAAGACTGAGGGCAGAAGGAGAAGGGGGAGGCCTGGGATGAGCTGGTTGGATGGAATCATCAAGTCAATGAACATGAGTATGAGCAAACTCTGAGAGATAGTGAAGGACAGGGAAGCATGGCCTGCTGCAGTCCATGGGGTCACAAAGAGTCAGACATGACTGAGCAACTGAACAACAACCTCGTCTTCTTTAAGAAATGAAGCCCTCACTGATGGACCCAATTTCACAAATTTCCACTATCTAGCTGATAGTTGTGGTTTCTTTATTTTGCACACAGACAGGGCCACAGATGAGATTACGATGGAGCAGACATTCACTCCATCACCCCACTTCCTGTTTCCTGGGAGTAATAGTCTTCCCCAGCTGCTGGATGCTAACCTTGGCCCTGTGACTATCTCTGGTCTCGTGCACAGGAAGCAGACTATAATGCTCTGTCTTGATTTGGGTCTGGCCACCCATGTGATTTGCCATGTTTCCTGACATGGCACAAGACTTGAAGGAAACTTTGCCTTGCCCTAGGAGTTACATACCTTGAATAAGCTCTTGTTTAAGGACAACAAGAAATGTGAAACAGAGTGTGACTGAACCTGTAACTTGGAGCCAGAGCAGCTGAATCTGGGCAAGCCCACAGACTTGTGAGAAATAAGTGGTTATTGTGTACTGGGAGCATAACTATGGCAATCATTAGCTTTAGGCCATGAGTAATACAGAGGTCCTAATAATCTATTGGCTCAGTGATAGCAGCTCAGAAGTAAAAGATCCTGCCTGTCAATGCAGGAGATGTGGGTTTGATCCCTAAATTGGGAAGATCCCCTGGAGGAGGACATGGTAACCCAATCCAGTATTCTTGCCTGGGAAACCCCAGGGACAGAAGAGCTTGGCGGGCTGAAGTCCATGGGGTCGCAAAGAATCAGGCACGACTGAGTGACTAAACAACAACAAATAATCTATTACCTACCGCAACAATGGCCTCTTTGCCAAATCTGACTGCAGTTTCAATCACCTCTGATCATCGTGCCCAGCACTGCCACTCTCAACATCCAAAATCTCTTTTTTAATCATGCTGCTTCCTATATAATGGAATACATATACTTGTAATTCAGAGTGTGTTTCCTGCACTATATCTCCTGAAAACTAACAGTTCTCAAATGATAATAAATACTCCTTGATAAAGGCATCTACAATCATACATACAAACACGGGGTTGAAGAAATGCTGATTAAGCTTTTGTTGTGCGCTGTTTTCTTAATGCAGAAATTCTCAGAGCCTTTACTATGTAAATGTTCATCATGCTTCATTCAGAGGCATAATTTTTGAAACTTACTAACCATGGAAAATTTCCCAGAAATACCTCAGAGGTGACTGGTGTTCCACAACACTCAATTTGGGACATGGTTGTCCATAGCACAAAGCCAAAAACCTCTGACTGATTTCTCTATCAGGGAAATGCTGGCCTTGCAGAAACAGTTTGGAAACTTTCCTTCTTCTTCAGTTTTTTGCAGTAGTTTGAGAAGGATAGGTATTGAGTCTTTATATGATTGGTAAAATTTACCTGGAAGCTGTCTGGTCCTGGGCTTCTGTTTCTTGGGAGTCTGGGGGTAATTGATTCAATTTCATTACTAGTAATTGGTCTGTTCCAATTTTATATTTCTTCCTGATTCACTCTTGGAAGATTGTATTTTTCTAAGAATTTATCTATTTCTTTTACGTTATCAGCATACTTTCTGGAGTATAATTGTTCACAGTAATCTTTTACAACCCTTTGTACTTCTGTGGTGTCAACTGTAACTTCTGATTTATTTGAGCCTTCTCTTTTCTTCTTCATGAGGCTGGCTCAAGATTTATCGATTTTGTTTATCTTTTCAAAGAACCAGCTCTTAGTTTGATGGATTGTTTCTTTTGTTTTTGTAGCCTCCATTTCATTTATTTCTACTCTGACCTTTATGATTTCTTTCCTTCTACTAACTTTGGATTTTGTTTGCTCTGCTTTTTATAGTTACTTAAAGTGTAATGTTAGATTGCTTGAATTTTTTCTTTGTTGTTTTGTTTCCTGAGGTAGGTCCGTATGGCTATAAATTCCCTCTTATGAACAGAACTGCTTTTGCAGTGTCCGATAGATTTTGGAACATGCTTTCCATTTTCAATTGTCTCAAAGTATTTTTCTATCTGGGCTTCCCTTGTGGCTCAGACAGTAAAGAATCTGCCTGCAATGTGGGAGACCCAGGTTTGATCGCTGGGTCAAGAAGACTCCCTGGAGGAGGATATGACAACCCACTCCAGTATTCTTGCCTGGAGAATCCCATGGACAGAGGAGCCTGGAGGTCTACATTCCATGGGTCTCAAAGAGTCAGACATGACTCAGTGACTAACACACACACATTTTTCTATTTCCTCTTTGATTTCTCCCTGGAAGGTTTTAGTTCATCTTACTTGGGATTCTCTGTGCTTCCTAGACTTAGGTGTCTGTTTTCCTCACCAAGTTAGAGAAGTTTTTAGCCACTATTTCCTCAAATAGGTTTTCTGTCCCTTGCACTCTCTCTTCTTCTTCTGGATCCCTCTAATGTGAATATTAACATACTAGATGTTATCCCAGAAGCCCCTTAAACTACCCTCATTTCAGGGGTTTCTTTTTTCTTTTTGTTATCCCTGTTGGGTGATTTATTATGGCCTGCCTTCCAGATTGCTGATCTGTCCTTCTGCTTCATCTAGTCTACTATTGGTTCCCTCTAGTGTATTTCTCATTTCAGTTATTACATTCTTCAACTCTGATTGGACTTTTCCCCCATCTCATTGTTTAAATTCTATTATTATTCCTCCATTCTTTTAATGAGTTTGGTGAGCATCTTTACGAGCATTATTTTTAACTCTTTATCTGGAAGATCACTTATCTCCATTTCATTAATTTTTTTTTTTCCTTTTAAGGTTTTGTCTCTTTTGTTTGGAACATATTCTTTTCCCTCTTCATTTGGCCAACAATCTGTGTGTGTTTCTATGTGTTAGGTAGACCAGCTGTCCCCCAGTATTGCAAGAGTAGCTTTGTGTAGAAGGTAACTTGTGGGGCCCAATGATTCCCCCTGGTCACCAGGTGCTCCAGGAGTGCCCCTGTGTAGGTTGTGTGTGCTCTGCTATTATGCCTGGGATGGGACTAATGGAGGTGCAATGGTGTGTGGGGCTGACCCTCAGTGAAGCTGGCTCTAAGGCCTGGTCACAACTGTTGTGGGTGCTCTGGTCTGTATGGCCAGCCCCTTGGGGTGAGCCACTTTGGTTGGGGATGATTGGAGGGGCTCTGATGAGAGCTCAGGGCACCTGCTGGATATGATGAGATGGAGGGCCGTTTTAGAGGGGCTCCAGTGCTAGCTGAGAGTGCCCACCAGATCTGGCAGGAGGTGGAAAATTGAAGGAATACAGACTGGGTCAGGTCTGAAGCTGAACCTGGGGCAGGGGAAGTCATGCTAGCAAAGTCAAAAGTGATACCTGATGTTGCTGGGGAGGAAGAATCAGTATTGTGAAAATGACTATACTACCAAATGCAATCTATAGATTCAATGTGATCCCTATCAAATTATCAATGGGATTTATCACAGAACTAGAACAGAAAATTTCACATTTCATATGGAAACATAAAAGACTCTGAATAGCCAAAGTAGTCTTGAGAAAGAAGAAGATAGCTGGAGGAATCAAGCTTCTTGACTTCAGATTATACTACAAAGCTACAGTCATCAAGACAGTATGGAACTGGCACAAAAACAGGAATATAGACCAATGGAACAAGGTAGAAAACCCAGAAATAAACTCATGCACCTATGGGTACCTTATTTTTGACAAAGGAGGCAAGAATATACAATGGAGCAAAGATAGCCTCTTCAGTAAGTGGTGCTGGGAAAACTGGACAGCTACATGTAAAAGAATGAAATTAGAACACTTTCTAATACCATACACAAAGGTAAATTCAAAGTGGATAAAAGACCTAAATGTTAGACCAGAAATTATAAAACTCTGAAAGGAAAACATAGGCAGAACACTCAATGACATAAATCAAAGCAAGATCCTCTATGACCCACCTCCAGAGTAATGGAAATAAAAACAAAATAAACAAGTGGGGCCTAATTAAACTTAAAAGCTTTTGCACAGCAAAGGAAACAATAAACAAGGTGAAAAGACAACCCTCATAATGGGAGAAAATAATAGCAAATGAAACAACTGACAAAGGATTAATTTCCAAAATATACAAGAAGCTCATACAACTCAATACCAGAAAAACAAACAACCCAATCAAAAAGTGGGGAAAGACCTAAACAGACATTTCTCCAAAAAAGACAAACAGATGGCTAACAAACACATGAAAAGATGCTCAACATCACCCATCATTAGAGAAATGCAAATCAAAACTACAATGAGATATATCACCTCACACTAGTCAGAATGGCCATCATCAAAAAGTCTATAAACAATAAATGCTGGAGAGGGTGTGGACAAAAAGGAACACTCTTGCATTGTTGGTGGGAGTGTAAATTGATACAGCCACTATGATTAATGGTATGGAGCTTCCTTAAAAAACTAGGAATAAAACTAACATATGACCTAGCATTGAACTCCTAGGCATATAGCCTGTGTGTTAATTGCTCAGTCATGTCTGACTCTTTGCGACTCCATGAACTATAACTGGCCAGGCTCCTCAGTCCATGAAATTCTCCAGGCAAGAATACTGGAGTGGGTCGCCATTTCCTTCTCCAATACCCTGAGGAAAACAAAATTGGAAAAGACACATGTACCCTACTGTTCACTGCAGCACTATTTACAGTAGTTAGAACATGGAAGCAGGCTAGATGATCATCAACAGATGAGCGGATAAAGAAGTCATGGTACATATACACAATGGAATATTTCTCAGCCATAAAAAGGAATACATTTGAGTCCATTGTAATGAGATGGATGAACCTAGAGCCTATTATACAGAGTGAAATAGGTCAGAAAGAGAAAGATAAATATCATATACTACTGCATATATATGGAATCTAGAAAGATGGTACCCAATCTATTTGCAAGGCAGCAATAGAGAAACAGACATAGAGAAGAGACTTATGGACATGGGGAGAGGGGAGGACAGAGTGAAATATATGGAGTGAGTAACATGGAAACTTACATAATCATAAGTAAAATAGATAGCCAGTGGAAATCTGCTGTATGTCTCGAGGAACTCAAACAGGGTTCTGTGTCAACCTAGAGGGGTGGGATGAAGAGGGAGATGGGAGGGAGATTGAAGAGGGAGGGGACATATGTACACCTATGGCTGATTCATTCTGATGTTTAACAGAAAACAATATACTTCTATAAAGCAATTATCCTTCAATTAAAAAATAAATTATTTTTAAGTGATACCTGTTGGTGCCAGGCCAGCTAAAGACAGAGTGAGCTGAAAACATCAGCTCCCCCATTCCAACAGTTCCCTGCCCCTCAGGTACATGGCCTAAAATTAGTCATTGAATCTCCTCCACATATAACCTAGGCACTTTTCAAACTGCTGCCTCTGCACTGGGACTTGGAGCTAGTAAGATTTTGAACACACTCCTTAAGTACAGATTCTCAGTTTCTTATAGCTCTCCAGTTCTTCCAGGCATAAGCCCTGCTGATTTGCAAAGTCAGATGTTATGTGGGCTCATCTGCCTAGTGCAGTCCCTGGGGCTGGGGAGCCTGGCATGGGATTCAGAGCCCTCATTCCTCAGGAGGACCTGTGAGCCTCTGGGCCTCTCCTACCTGTGGGTTGCAGCTCTGGGGATGTGGGTTCTGGCCAAATCACATCTCCACCCCGCCTACCTGTCTCAATGTAGCTTTATCTTTTTATCTGTTATTGTTCAGTCACTAAGTCATGTCCAACTCTTTGTGACCCCACAGACTGCAGCACTCCAGACTCCCTGTCCTTCACTACCTCTGGGAGTTTGCGCAAACTCATGTCCATTGAGTCAGTGATGCCATCCAACCATCTCATCCTCTGTCACCCCTTTCTCCTCTACCCTTAATCTTTCCCAGCATCAGGGTCTTTTCCAATGAGTCGGCTCTTCCCATCATGTGGCCAAAGTTACTGGAGCTTCAGCTTCAGCATCAGTCCTTCCAATGAATATTCAGGGTTGATTTCCTTTAGAATTGAATGTTTTGATCTCCTGTAGTCCAAGGGACTCACAAGAGTCTCCTCCAGCACCACAATCTGAAAGCATTAATTCTTCAGGACTCAATCTTCTTTATGGTTCAACTTTCACAACCATACGTGACTACTGGAAAAATCATAGCTTTGACTAGACAGACCTTTGTCAGCAAAGTAATGTCTCTGCTTTCTTAATATGCTATTTAGGTTTGTCATAGCTTTTCTTACAAGGAGCAAGCGTCTTTTAATTTCATGGCTGCAGTCACCATTCGCAATGATTTTGGAGCCCAAGAAAATAAAATCTGTCACTGTTTCCACTTTTTCCCCATCTATTTGCCAAGAAGTGAGGGAGATCCTTTCTGTCAGTCTACAGGTCTTTCTCAGAGATAGTTTCACTATAGGTAGTTATAATTTTAGTATGTCCATGGGAGGAGGTGGCCCGAGATCTTCCTACTCAGCCATCTTGCCCCTTCTCCTCTTTAAGTCTTTATATTTTATCTCACTGTGATAATTTACACACTAAATTATAAACATACTTTATTCTTATATTACAATAAGAATTTGAAAAAGGATAGATACATGTATATGTAGACCTGAATCACTTTGCTGTACACTTGAAGCTAACACGATATTAACTGTTCTCCAAAATAATATAAAAAGTTAAATATATATATATATAGTAAATTAAATATATTATTTTCATTTTCACTAAGACATATTTTGAGTAACTAAAATTTTACCTACTCTTTGCTTTGCCAGTTATTAACATCTTTATATATATGCCTCTGATTTTTATGTTGTTTTCAAGAAAAATAATTAGAGAGTGACCAATGCCCTTTGATATGAAGGGATTCCTGCCCTTTATATCCACTACTGCAGGCAGGAATCCCTCAGAAGAAATGGAGCAGCCATCATGGTCAACAAAAGAGTTCAAAATGCAGTACTCTGATGCAATCTCAAAAACGACATAATGATCTCTGTTCATCTCCAAGGCAAACCATTCAATATCACAGTAATCCAAGTCTATGCCCCAACCAGTAATGCTGAAGAAGCTGAAGTTGAATGATTCTATGAAGACCTACAAGACCTTTTAGAACTAACACTCAAAAAAGATGTCCTTTTCATTATAGGAGATTGAAATGCAAAAGTAGGAAGTCAAGAAACACCTGGAGTAACAGGCAAATTTGGCCTTGGAATGCGGAATAAAGCAGGGCAAAGACTAATAAAGTTTTACCAAGAAAATGCACTGGTCATAGCAAACACCCTCTTCCAACAACACAAGAGAAGACTCTACACATGGACATCACCAGATGGTCAACACCAAAATCAGACTGATTATATTCTTTGCAGCCAAAGATGGAGAAGCTCTATACAGTCAACAAAAACAAGACCAGGAGCTGGCTGTGGCTCAGATCATGAACTCCTTATTACCAAATTCAGACTTAAATTGAAGAAAGTACGGAAAACCACTAGACTATTCAGGTACGACCTAAATCAAATTCCTTATGATTACACAGTGGAAGTGAGAAATAGATTTAAGGGCCTAGATCTGATAGATAGAGTGCCTGATGAACTATGAAATGAGGTTCGTGACATTGTACAGGAGACAGGGATCAAGACCATCCCCATGGAAAAGAAATGCAAAAAAGCAAAATGGCTGTCTGGGGAGGCCTTACAAATAGCTGTGAAAAGAAAAGAGGTGAAAAACAAAGGAGAAAAGGAAAGATATAAGCATCTGAATGCAGAGTTCCAAAAAACAGCAAGAAGAGATAAGAAAGCCTTCTTCAGTGATCAATGCAAAGAAATAGAGGAAAAGAATGGAATGGGAAAGACTAGAGATCTCTTCAAGAAAATTAGAGATATCAAGGGAGAATTTCATGCAAAGATGGGCTTGATAAGGGACAGAAATGGTATGGACCTAAGAGAAGCAGAAGATATTAAGAGGAGGGGGCAAGAACACACAGAAGAACTGTACAAAAAAGATCTTCACGACCCAGGTAATCATGACGGTGTGATCACTCACCTAGAGCCAGACATCCTGGAATGTGAAGTCAAGTGGGCCTTAGAAAGCATCACTATGAACAAAGCTAGTGGAGGTGATGGAATTCCAGTAGAGCTATTTCAAATCCTGAAAGATGATGCTGTGAAAGTGCTGCACTCAATATGCCAGCAAATTTGGAAAACTCAGCAGTGGCCACAGGACTGAAAAAGGTCAGTTTTCATTCCAATCCCTAAGAAAGGCAATGCCAAAGAATGCTCAAACTACCGCACAATTGCAGTCAACTCACATGCTAGTAAAGTAATGCTCAAAATTCTCCAAGCCAGGCTTCAGCAATATGTGAACCGTGAACTTCCTGATGTTCAAGCTGGTTTTAGAAAAGGCAGAGGAACCAGAGATCAAATTGCCAACATCTGCTGGATCATGGAAAAAGCAAGAGAGTTCCAGAAAAACATCTATTTCTGCTTTATTGGCTATGCCAAAGCCTTTGACTGTGTGGATCACAATAAACTGGAAAATTCTGAAAGAGATGGGAATACCAGACCACCTGACCTGCCTCTTGAGAAATCTGTATGCCAGTCAGGAAGCAACAGTTAGAACTGGACATGGAACAACAGACTGGTTCCAAATAGGAAAAGGACTACGCCAAGGTTGTATATTGTCACCCTGCTTATTTAACTTCTATGCAGAGTACATCATGAGAAACGCTGGACTGGAAGAAACATAAGCTGGAATCAAGATTGCCAGGAGAAATATCAATAACCTGAGATATGCAGATGACATCACCCTTCTGGCAGAAAGTGAAGAGGAGCTAAAAAGCCTCTTGATGAAAGTGAAAGTGGAGAGTGAAAAAGTTGGCTTAAAGCTCAACATTCAGAAAATGAAGATCATGGCATCCGGTCCCATCACTTCATGGGAAATAGATGGGGAAACAGTGGAAACAGCGTCAGACTTTATTTTTGGGGGCTCCAAAATCACTGCAGATGGTGATTGCAGCCATGAAATTAAAAGACGCTTACTCCTTGGAAGAAAAGTTATGACCAACCTAGATAGCATATTGAAAAGCAGAGACATTACTTTGCCGACTAAGGTCTGTCTAGTCAAGGCTATGTTTTTCCTGTGGTCATGTATGGATATCAGAGTTGGACTGTGAAGAAGGCAGAGCGCCGAAGAAGTGATGCTTTTGAACTGTGGTATTGGAGAAGACTCTTGAGAGTCCCTTGGACTGCAAGGAGATCCATCCAGTCCATTCTGAAGGAGATCAACCCTGGGATTTCTTTGGAAGGAATGATGCTGAAGCTGAAACTCCAGTACTTTGGCCACCTCACGCGAAGAGTTGACTCATTGGAAAAGACTCTGATGCTGGGAGGGATTAGGGGCAGGAGGAGAAGGGGATGACAGAGGATGAGATGGCTGGATGGCATCACTGACTCGATGGACGTGAGTTGGAGTGAACTCCGGGCGTTGGTGATGGACAGGGAGGCCTGGCGTGCTGCGATTCATGGGGTCACAAAGAGTCGGACACGACTGAGCGACTGAACTGAACTGAACTGATTGCCCTTTTAACTGCTCTTCCCCAATTTCAAGTCCCTCCCAGAGATGATCACCATCCTGAATTCATCACTTCTTATATATTTGTATAATTTTACCACATATTTTTGGATCCATAAACAAAGTAAGGCTTGAGTTTTATGTTTCTAAATTTATAAAACTGAAATTATGCTATAAATATTGTTTTGTAACTTGGACATGACAGTTTTGGATTTCTTCTCACTGTCCTATGTAGCTCACATTCAGCTATTTTTAACTATAGCATAGAATATATCACGATTTTTTATCTTCTTTTTTTTCTCTTAATGGATGCAGGAGATGCAGTTTGATCCCTAGGTCAGGAAGATCCTCTGGAGTAGGAAATGGCAACCCACTCCAGCATTCTTGCCCTGGAAATTCCTTGGGCAGTGGAGGCTGGTGAGCGGCACTCCATAGGTTTGCAGAATCTGACATGCCTGAGCACACATGCATGCATGTATTCAATTTTTGTTATTACAAAAAATGCTGCAACCATCTCAAAGTGTATTTCTGAATATGTATATTGCTAACTCTCCCAGATGCTGTAGTTAAATCCAACATGCTCAATCACTAAGTTGAGTCTGACTCTTTGTGACCCCATGAACTGTAGCCCACCAGGTTATACATCCAACCATATCCAACATGGTTATGCTCATTTATAATCTCATAGCAACAGGTGAGAACTCCACACTACGCCTTCACTTTTACAGGTGTAGTCAAACTTTTAAATCATTGTCCACTCTCATGATTAGGAAAACATACTCATTATTGGTACTTTTAATTTGAAATGCTTTTATTACTAATAAAACAGAGGATTTTTTTTTCATGTTACTGGCCTTTCTGGTTTTGTGAGATGTCTGTTTGTAAACTATGAATACTGTGATTTTTTTTTTTTATGAAACTCCTTCTAATATAAGAGTAATATATTCTTGGTTGTGAAATACTACAGCAAACTGGAGAAAAAAATGACCTCAAAGGCCACCATCCACTGGGTAATATTATTAATGTTTAGCTGCATTTTCTGTATAGTCTTTTCATATACATAATTGTTTTAAATTAAGTGAGAAGAAACTGTGAATAGAGCCCTTGTGATAGTTTTCCACTGGGTTGTTTATAAACCTGACCAGATAAAATCCCTAGGCCTGGAGTTAATATGTTTGAGAAACACAGAACACCAACAGTCAGATCTTTGGCCTTAAAATTTCCAGAATACAGAGACTCACTTTACTTTTGTGTAGAACAAAATCACATCTTTTGTTCGGTCCTTTCCAGGTTCTCCAGTCCAATAACATAGGTCATTCATTGTCAGCAAGCCCTTGTAGCGAAAAGTACTGTGAATATTGCAAGAGCTTTCAATGGAAAAGGAGCAAAGGAGAGTAACTGATATGGCTCAAGAGTTACATCTGGTGCCAAGAAAGTGGGGGAAAAAAAAATAAGTGTGAAAGGAAATGCTGTGAGGGTTAGCTTAGCCACGTTAACCTCTTCAGGCTTCAAATGACAAAATCCAATTTTAGGATGCAATGTGAGACATAAGCACAGTGCCGAGAATTTTTATTTTTGCTCATTTTTAATCTCCTACATGTTTATACTCCAAGAGATGGTGAAGGACTGGGAAGCCTGGTGTGCTACTGCCCATGGGGTTGCAAAGAGTCAGACACAACTTACAGACTCGACAGCAACAACAGTATGTTTATAGTTTATTTTTAAATAATATGTTTTTATTTTCTTATTGAGATGTAATTGACATCAGTACTATATTAGTTTCAGGTGTACAACAAAGCGATTCAACATGTATATACACTATGAAATGACCACCACAATAAGTCTAGTTACCATCTATCACAACATAAATTTAGTACAATATTACTAAGTATATATTGATCTTACACTGTACTTTGCAGCTTGATAGCTTATTTCGTAACACTTTTAAATAACAGAAGGACCACATCTATGAATAGTTTCTGAGCCTTGGAATAATGGCGAAGGTCTTTCTGTTGCTTTTACATGAGAGGCAATCTGAATGCTTTGAAAATTCTTAGGTTACAAACTTTTCACCCCAAACCACCAAGATTTTTCTCAAATTCTGGCATTTGCTATTATGGAAAGGTTAAAATCAGTCTGGATAGGCAAGATCTTTTTTCCTCCTGAGTGAATGTAGGACTTATTTTTATTCTTCTAATTCAAACATTTTGGCCGGTTGTATTCAAGTGTGATTCTCTGCTCTTCAACTTTGTCTAAGATGCAGTGAATCCTTCTGTTCTCGATACTTAGGTCTTAGTATGACTCAGAGAAGTTGCTTTTTACTTAACATATGTCTTTGCTTATTGCTTCATTTCTGGTTGTTTTTATTTTCTTGTTTTAAACACCTAAAGTTGTCTGGCTTCATCTCTATTATCTGCCTTGGAGAGTCATATCTTCTTCATTATTTTCATCTTTCTAGCCTTTTTTCTGCATTTCTTAAGAGTTCTTGAGTTTGTTCAATACCTCAGTGACTTGATTTTCCACAATGCCTATTCTATTCTTGGCTGCTATTCAATTTTATCCTGCCATTTCATTCTAGGTTCTCCAAAAGTCCTTTCTTCACTCAGGAATCTCCCGTCTCATTTCACCAATGTCTTTCAATACGATTTTCAGTTACTTTTTTACGAGGAAGAGGCATCTTGCATTCTACTCTAAATGATCCGATTTTCTAATTCTCTTCTGTTTACTGGTAGAAACCATTCTCTGAGGTTTGCTCCTCCTCTAAGTCTTAAACTAATCCTATCCTCCTTTGTGTACACAATTTTTAATGTCCCTCCATATTCTATTTTTTGTGTGGTCAGTCATGTCCAACTCTTTGGGACCCCATGGACTAGAGCCCACCAGGCTCCTCTATCCATGGAATTTTCCAAGCAAGAATACTGGAGTCAGTTGCCATTTCCTTCTCCAATTTGTTTGTTCACTTTGCTTCCAAAAGTTAAGCCATCTATCTATTGGATTTTCTTTCCCAGTGGACGAAGTATGTGAATTGCCTTCAGCCCCTTTCTTTGTGTTCTTTATAGAAGTAGACTTCCCTTCTCATTGCCCAGCTGGAATATTCACTGGTGGGCACAGCTTCTAGTCTTAACCCTCAAAGGCCAATAGTCCTTAACCCCCATTTCATCTACAATGACTCTGCCAGCTGAGAAGGAAAATTCTTCTCTCCCCCACTGCGTAGTATTCTGACCCTGTGACCATGCTGTTATTATTCATTCAGAGATCCAACTGGAAGAAGGGGTGCACAGTGTGAACCAGTGTCAGAAATCCCATTTTTATCATTTTGATGGTTGAAGCCCTGCAGATCACTGAAATATCTCTAAGTATTTACTCTGATATATTTTTTTAATCAAATCTTTGCTTAGTAGGAAATCTTAGCAACATATATATTAAATTAGTGTATGTCACTGGATAATAGGTAGAGAAGATTTGCTATCAAATCCGATGCTCCCTACTGCCACTTATACCTACCTCCCTTTAAAAGTTCATGCCTAGGGACTTCCCTGGCAGTCCAGCGGTTAAGAATCCACCTTCCAGTGCAGGGGACATGGGTTGAATCCCTGGTCAGGAAACTAAGATCCCACATGCTATGGGGCAAGTAAGCCTGTGCTGCAAGTACAGAGCCCATGTGCTCTGGAGCCCACACACCATAACTAGAGAGAAAGCAATGTAAGATCCCACATTTTACAACTAAGATCTGATGCAGCCATACAAAAAAAATTAAAGAGAGTAAGCACTAAAAATAAAAATAAAAGTTCATGCCTATTCCCTAGAAATTAATCTAATCTTATTTATTGCTCATGAAACAATAGACTTTAATAACTGTTTCGTGATATAGTGTAGAAGAATCACTTCCAAATCCCAACAATGTCTCCTTGAATATTCCCAACTTACCATGAAGGCATAAGGAGTGGTTAAAATACAATTCTGGTGTGGCAACTGGGTTCTTGTTTGCAGTCAACAGACTCTGACTCTGGCTGATTTAAACCAAAAGGAATATACTGCAAGGATACTAGGAGTTCTTAGAGTTGATAGGTAAGTGGGACACCAAGTCTGAAAGAGACAGGAGAAACAGCAACCTGGAAATCCGGAATCAAAGACTGCAGAAACCAGAGGAATGAACCCACAGCAGGAAGAAGCTAGCTGCTACCCCCAAAGGTGATTCAAGTCTGATCATGTCTGATCTGGTCTTGTCTGCTTGGTACTTTGTTCAAGATTCAAATTCCAGCGAATGAGCAACCAGCTGGCTTTACAACACGGGCACACTCCTTTTATAGGTGACAGCAGAGTTCTTGCTTAGGATCCCACCATATGGTACTCTGAGGGAAGCATTAACTGCCCCACAGAAACTAAGGTGATGAGAAAAAAGCGAACAGATCCGAGGATAACAAAAACCTCATGAATGTCCACCACGTGCAGGCTGGAGGCCTCAGATTTCACCCACCATCTTACGTCTTGCTTTATCTGATTTCTTCTTTCATTTTAATTAGCTGAATCCTTGTTGGCTCTGTACCTCAAAACTGTTGATCAGCTTTGCACTCGAGGCTCTGGATGAGAACTCACATCTTAACAGGTGGGAAGAGACTATTTGGAATCAACTGAATCTACAGTAAAAAACTGACTGCTCCCTTCACCTACCCATGTGATCTTGGACAAATCACTTAACTTTTGTAAGCCACAGTCTCCTAATTGATCATGATTTTTTGTGGGACAGCCAACAGCCAAATCCTGGCAAACTTTCTTCACGTCTTAAACCTCAGAGCAGGTGTCTCCTCCAGGCCTTTTTTTCCCCCCTCTAAGCTGAAGTAAGGGTTGGTCCTTTGCTTGCTGAAACCCACTACTTATAAATCTATCAGTATACATAGGAGGTTGAGTTCTTAAAATGACTCTTTGTGTCGTCGTCTATATGCTCCCTTTTAGCATGGGTCTAGTTTATCTTTGGCAATAAGTGATTAGGTTGAATACTGGTACGGTTATGAAGCTGATAATGACTGATATTTCCTTTGAATATTAATATTTAATAACCCCCATCTCTTAGTTAACAGGTGTCGACTGTGTGTCAAACACTATTCCTATATACTATAAGGATATATTAAATATAAATGTGTGCGTGTGAATCACTCAATCATGTCTGACTCTTTGCAACCCCATGGACTATAACCCATCAGGTTCCTTTGTCCATGAAATTTTCCAGGCAAAAACACTGGAGTGGATTGCCATTCCCTTCTCCAGGCGATCTTCTTGACCCAGGGATTGAACTCTGGTCTCCCACATTGCAGGCAGATTCTTTACCATTTGAGCCAACGGCAAAGCCCACATTAAATTTATCATTTATATATATATAATATACCCTAAATTATATATTTATATAAATACATTATCCCTTCCATTCTTCACAATTCTTTGAAGTATGGATTATTATCCCCATTTCATTGATGAGGAAACTAAGACAAGTTGAGGTTACAAGTCTTACCCAGTGTGCAAAACTAATTTAAATTATGTCTGGTTCAAAGCCTATTCTCTTTCCATTTGAGCACACCTTTTCTCTACTCTCACTGTTATGATGATAGATCTCCCTAAAAAGGCACACTGTGCATATTTCAACTTTTTTAGCATTTTATATGCTTTACTATTTTCCCTGGAAGGAAATGTTTCTTAGTGTCTTCCATCTGTGTGCTATAAAAAATTATTTGTCAGGTATTATAGCTCCTAGCAACTAAATACTAACCTGATTTGGAAATAGGATCTTGTGTCTGAACTAGAATTCAAGATCTGATTCACAGCCCATTTCACAGATGGAAAAATGGAACCACAAAGATACAGTATGACTGCCAGACTCAAATAGGCCACTCATACAATGGGCTCAGGTCTTCTATCTCTTAGGATGGCAACATGTGTTTGGAAAGAGTATGGACTGTGTAACCAAACAACGCAAGATGCAGATATTGACTGCTGCTTGATATGTGACCTCAGGCAAGTTTTCTGACTTCTCTGAGGTTGTTTCTTCATTTGTAAAATGAAAATAATACTTACATTATAGAGGTGCCATGAATGTTGGAGCAATGTTGGAGATGAATCGTGAAAGTACCTAATACAGTGCCTGGCACAGAGTAAGTGCTCATTAACTGTTAGTTCTTTCTGCCCATCACAGTCTAGCCATTTCCTGGAGCACACGTGGCCTTCCACAGGTCTCTCCTCCTTCTTGGCACCCACATAAATCTCCCATTGAAGAAATCTAGAGCTACGAGTGTATGAAGCAGAGTCCATTCTACTGAAAGCATTTTTTTTCTTAATTTAAAGAAAGAAACAATAAAAAGTGCTGAGCCAATATTTCTACTCTTCAATCATTAAATATTAATCGATGTCAATGCATTTGAGGGAGCCTTTAGCGGTGACAGGTGAGCTGAAAGTAGAAATTCTGATTTAACGAGGCCTCCTGGCCTCTTTGGTAAAATGTCAGGGTGCAGGGTGTGGTGGAGAATAATTAACTGTTAAACAACCTTCTGAAAAAGATCAGTAACTACGAAATTGGATAAAAAGACAAAGCAGCTCTTATTTTTCCCAAAACACATTTTCACTTTGGGATTTTTTTCCCTTTTTTTCCCTGAATCGACCCTGATTCAACACCACCTAAGTTGATATGCCCTTAACTGTTTTGTTTAGACTGGGCTATGAAATGATTAGGCTGCTGAAATGATGAATCAGGGAACCCTGCAGGATTTTTCACAGTCTCTCTGAACAATGCCCCATATCATACTTACAATGACAGGCTGTATTTTTATATTTGACATGTGAGAGGAACATGGAAAATAACACACTGACAGCACCTTAGATACCAGTCATACATCTTCCTAACACAGATTGATGGGTGGAAAAGAATATTATTTAGTGAGCCCTTCTTAAGCTCTCCTAGGAAAATATATAGATCCACCAGTGGATTGACTTGAAACTCATATTAACATTCCTTACGAGCAAGAAACAGAAAAGCAGCCACCATCCATTTTGACACTAGCACAGGAGCAGAAAAATTAGCAGAAACCAATCCTGTACCTGTACATTTCTCACTGATGGGTCGTGGTTTGCTCCTCCCCAGCCTAGGAAGCAGAGGAGGTGAAATTTTCTCCATCCAGGCACACTAATCTTTCTTGAACTCAAACTAAAGATGAAAGATAAGCTGCTAGGAAAATTGAAGCCACTGCTAGAGCTGCTCAGAGAAATAAGCTGAAACAGAAAAGATCTGAGATGGAATAGCCATGGCTAACCGCATGACTATAGAGAGACTCCAAGAGTCACATGGGCCTGTGGCTACCACCTATGAGGGGACTGAAGCATAACAGAGGGAAAAGGAAAAAAAAAAAAAGTGTCCGAGCGTGGAGGCTGTAACGTGCCAGAACATACCCCTCCAAGAGGGCAGGATTTATCCCCACAGTTGCTGGGAATACTGCTGCTGGCAGCTCTGTTATGAGCCCTCTCTGGGAAGTGACTCTGCCAGCAGTCTGCCTCTTGGGACAGTCCACACCCAGAGACAGGGCAATACAGAATTATAAAGGCCTGGCCCTAGATCCCCAAAAGGAACAGGTCTGGAAGGTCATCCTAGGTTCTGAGCCCCGTGAGTTAGCTAAGACCTGCATTAGGATTCTACCCTATCCATTCAGTCCTTTTTCCTTCCCTTTTTAAGTACAGGTGTCAATCCCTGACCATTCATTTTATAATAAATTCCTTGCCACACACAGCATCTCATGCATTCAGTCTGTTTCTAGGAATACCTAAACTATAATACTCCCTTCACCTCCAACTGCCCCAATGTACCGTGTAACTCAAATATCCCAATGAATAAAATCCTATGATACTACCAGGAATATGTACGTTTAGTCAACCAAATCCTTTTGAAACCCAAGTCACAGTCATCTTGATTTTCAAGATGGAAAATAAAAACAGAAAGACGAGCACCATCTTGTGGAAGGACCTGCCACTGTAAATTTCAAATCCTCTTTTTGCTATGACATGGAATTTCTGTTGGTTGGTTGGATTTTGCTTGTTTCTTTTTTCCTATGTCTTTGCACAGGTACTATTTTTTTTGTGAACTTTTTATTTTATATTGGAGTATAGCTGATTGACAATGCTATGATAGTTTCAGAGGCACAGCAAAGTGACCTAGCCCTACATACACATGTATCCATTCTCCCCCAAGCTACCCTCTCATTCAGCCTGCCATATAACATTGAGCAGAGTTCCCTGTGCTATACACACAGTAGGACCTTATTGGTCATCCATTTTAAATATAGCAGTATGTACACATTGATCCCAAACTCCTTAACTACCCCTTTCCCTCCATGCTTCCCCTCTGGTAACCATAAGCTTGTTCTCTAAGCCCTCTAAGAACAAAGTTCTCTTTGTCATTCTAACACCAAAACAGAAATAGGTGAGATAAACATCTTTCCTATTGTAGACAGAATGAATCAAGTATCCAGATCATTTATTCTTAGGATTCAAAGGACATAGCACTCTTGTTTCTAATGGAAAACAGGGGGATATGAAGACAAGGATTGAGCATGTTACTGCTTTTTCAGGGGTTCAGTTCAGGTGCTCAGTGATGTCCAACTATTCACAACCCCATGGACTGCAGCACATCAGGCTTCCCTATCTATCACCAACTCCCGGAGCCTGCTCAAACTCATGTCCATTGAGCCAACCATCGCATCCTCTGTCGTCCCCTTCTCCTCCTGCCTTCAATCTTTCCCAGCATCAAGATCTTTTCCAATGAGTCAGCTCTTCTCATCAGGTGGCCAAAGTATTGGAGTTTCAGCTTCAGTATCAGTCTTCCCATGAATATTCAGGACTGATTCCCTTTTGCAGGGGAGACAAAGGAAAACAGAGACTCACTTAGAACTGACAGCAGTTTCAGCATTTGGCTCCAAGAGTACCGGGTTATTTGCTGCTCCACGGCTTTGTCTACTCTCCTTAGTTTTTTTTTTTCTCTCTGCATCTCTGTTCTACTTCTGCTTCCTCTGTTTCTGCTGTTTCAGCCTCTCTTTCCCATTTCCTCTCCCTCCCACTTCACTGGAACTTTTTTTTTTAACTGACTGGAGTTTCAATAGTAGTTGCATCACACATGTTGCTATTTCAGCAATAAACTTGGAAAAGGGAAATAAGAATGTTTCATCTCTGTGTGCAACTGTGATTCAAATATGGTGATATAATTTATTCTGTAAAACTTAATTAAAACCAATATTTAAAAAAGACAGAGAGAGAGACAGCTTTGGAGAGAGCAGTGACTCCCTTGGCAGGACCTGGGTAAGATGCATTCAGTTGGGACTTCAAAACTGAACATTTGATTTGGTCCCATGATTTTCAGAGGATTGGTCTAGTTTTATATGCTACTAAAGTGCTTTTAAGTATTTAATGGTTTACTCCAACTGGGGAAAGTTTTGTTAGGTTTCTCTAAAGTTTCCCACAGGAAAGCCTTGGTTTTTTATTTGTGACTGGAATTTTTTGTGGCTTTGAGAATTACCACAAAAATAAAAAATGCTACTTTTGAAGTTTTCCAGATGCAGACAAGTATATTTTCATATATCTTACATCACATTTCTGGTTTTGAAGTGATTTTTGTCTGACAGAATGAATAAACAAGGTCAGACTGGAACTCACAAGAATAGTAACTTCAGGCTGAGATCCCCTTGACACCATAAGCTTCTTGACTATAAAACTCCAGCTTGATCACTTTTAAAATACCTTGCACCAAACACAGAAATTTAGTAGACACAGATAAATGGATAGGTGGATGGATAGATGGATAGGTGAGTGGATGGATGGATGGATGGATGGATGGATGGATGGATGGATAGGAGGGTGGATGGATGGATAGGTGAATGAATGGAGAGGCGGATGGATGGATAGGTGGAGGAATGGATGGATGGGTAGATGGGTAGGTGGATGGATAGGTGGGCAGATGGATGGATAGGAGGGTGGATGAACAGATGAATGGATAGGTGAATGAATGGAGAGGTGAATGAATGGACGGGTAGGTGGATGGATGGATGGATAGATAAGATTAAATAAATCCATGAATCACAGACTGCTCAGATATAGTTGCCTATATTCATTCTGCTGGAATTGGAATTACAGGAAGGGATTGAAGTGGCTCCACTAGCTCTCATTAAGAGTAGAAGAAGACTGCTAAGCATGAAATCTCAGTGAAATCTCATCCCCAGAACCAGCTTTGCAAGGTAGGTACTCGATAAACATTGTATAAATTGACCTATCAAACTGATCAAAGTTTGCCTCAAGGACACTGCAAGAAGAGTGCCAATGGTTATTATTTTCAATATTTTATTATGAAAATTTCCAACATATAAAAAATTTTAAATAACTGTACACAAAACATCTCTATATCTGGGATCTAGATTTCACCACTACTATTTCACTCTAGTATTTCATTTACTACATTTACCACATAACTGTCTATCTACCCATTGTTACATTCAACTAACAACTAACATTATTGTTAGGCATTTCAGATTAAACGGCAGACATAGGCAGTTTTCTCCATAAATACTTTACTATTCATACTGTTAGAGTTCAATATTTGTTTTGAGTCTTTCCCTCCATTGTAAAAGAGACCATTCACTGAATGTTGACTACTGCAAACATCTGTGTTATCCAATCCCTATCAAAACACAGAACATCATCATCACTTTAGAAAATTTTTGAAATCTCAAGTCTCTACTGCTAATTTCTTTACCTTTTTACCCAAAAGAGACTGAGGACAACTTAAGAAGTTTGAAGTTTATAGGAACTATCCACTCTGACAAACTGCTTCAGATCTCAAGCCATTAATAAGAGTCACTTTCTTCTATTTGTTTTAGAAAAATCCAAACTCCAAATGCACAGCTGATGGCAGGGGAGAGATTTATGCAGATGTGCAACATTAGCTGAAAGTCCAGTAAGTTGGCAAGTAGGCAGAAGAGAATACAGAAAAATTAGATTCCTAATTTCTTGTGCGGATGTTTTTTAAAAAGATATATACAAATAATTCATATTGTAATAAAAGGTATGCATTTGGTCTTAATACCTTTAGTATGTTTTCATTGTACTGAATGTTCTTGGGACATCACCTTTATCAGGGCCGTAAAATAACCAAGAAACCCTCTGTGAAGTTGTGCATGTTGCCAAGTAGAATCCAGTGCCAGGCTAAATCCCTACCACATGGTACATAAAAGCTGAATCTCTTCCAAATGCATGGCTCCTTCTTAAGTAGCTGGTTGACTAATTACTTTCATCAGGATAATTGCACCTAAGGAAAGGGTACAATTATTTCTACCAAGTGGAATGTTGACATCGTTTAATGAAGAATTAATGCATGTGGTGACACAACTATGTATTTAGAGAGGAAATAAAGCAGTTACCAACAATCTGTTTCCAAGAAAGAATTTTTTAAACATGTCTGTTGTACTCTTAAGCATTCAGAGTAAAGCTAATAGACATTTCCACAGCACACAAGACTTAGTCTCTATCTAAGGCAGGGCATGCCAATAAATTGCCATCAACCAGGCGCTAATGGGCCCATCATGGTTAAGGAGCAGAGCAGCAATTAACTTGGGCTCAACGAGTGCCCACTCACACTGCCACATTTCAAAGTGACCTTTCCCGTCATTGTTCCACACAAATAGTAAACCCACAACATCCTTCTTAGTAGGAGTGGCAAATTTTAGAAAATTGCAATGCAGAAGGATTATAGTTAAAACCTCCAATTATTCACTGGGAACTAGAATAGTCACTGATGGATAAGAACTATAAAATGTATAATACATAAATCCTTCATTTATTCCTTCAATACACATCAATCAATCCACTATGAAATGGAAGGAGCTATGCTAATCGCTGTATAGCAATCCAAAAGGAATCAGAAATCTACTTTCAAGAGGCTTATATACTCCAAAGAATAATCCAATCATTTATTCCCCAAGTTTGTTAGTTTTAGCCATATGGCATGAAGGACCTTAGTTCCCTGACTAAGAATCAAACCTGAACCCAATGCAGTGGAAACGAAGAGTCTGAACCCCTGGACTCCACTGGGAATTTCCTCAACAAGTCTCTATTGGGCATTCCACTGTCTAAATACTCCTTCTAGATGAGGTACCCATTTCTCCAGCTGCAAGGGGTGTAAACTGTTGGTAGTTCACAACTAGTTTCCTCCCCCAAGAACTGCTTTAGACTAAAAAAGACATACCCCTCTTTCTGGAGGCATCAGCATCCAACGACTGGTGATGCTAGAGTCCAAAGGTTCTTGATTCAGTTGGGACAACTGAGAAGCGCATCACAGCTCCAGCTCCAGATCTCACTAGAGGATCACCTGAAGCCTCTCTTGTAAACTGCACCACAACTCAACTTCTCCCTCTTTCCAATTCTGCAGCTCACTCATCACAGATATTTTTACTAAAAGCATTTCTCAGTTAACCTGTTACATGTAAATCTCAAACTCTTAGAGTTTGTCACTTGAGGAGTCAATCAGGGACAGCTCCTGCCAAAAGTGATCCTAGGTAGAACACTATAAAAGGGGATTTAGGAGATAGATCACCTACTTCCAAAATAACTAGTGTGCAGTTATGTGTAATAGTTAAAATTTCCCTAATGGAGGGCTGAGATGGAAATTAAAATTGAAGGATGAAATACGGCCAAAATCATGTGGTATGAGAACCTCAAAGCCTCTTTGGTAATACTTAAAAAAAAGCTCTCAATTCCTGCATCTAGAGGGATCTCTCTAGAGACAAGAAACTGATGCTGGCAGAAACAGATGCTACAGATAAGGATGAATTCTCCATAGCAGCCTGTCTTCTACTGTAACAGCAAGGCCTTGATTGTGAGGGAGTGGAATACAGAGGCTTGGCATGGGAATGCATTAATTGTCATACTAGAAAATCTTGAACCTTCAGATACATTCAGATCCCTTTGAGTCCTCTAGCTATTCAGAACTGGCCCCCTCCTCCCTCTTAAAGGCTTGCACTCCCTAACCCACTTATGCTTGAAGATGCTGCAAAAGCTTATGCTTTGCAAAATAACACACATCCCCTCATAATCTATCACACCTTTCCTCCTGGCAATCAGATCATGGAGAAAGTTATAACAACCTATCTGGAGAAGTAAGGTCTGGGCCTGCTAAAATAGGCTAGAGGCTCTGGATCGAAGAAGCTACAGAACTTAGCCAATATGTACCAGCAGGAGCCAAAAGAGTTTATATGGGAATGCATCATGAGTATGTCACGTCAGGAAGAACAAAATGTGAAGTTGGAAATGGATGAATTTATCAATTCATGAGCACTCTCCTGTGATCTAAGATTGTCACCCCACTAAGGATCCCAGGAGACAGTGCTAATATGCTGCAAAGATGGTTCTTGGAAGCTTGGACAAAGCAAGAGCCCATACCTAATGAAGCAGAAATATGACAGATGGTGGAGGGAGTAATCGAGAGATTTAGAGAAGTGAATCTACTAGACTGGATGCACTACCTAAGGCCAGAAAACCTACCCATCTACTATGTTCCATGGAAGGGCCCAGGGACAATTCGTTTACCAAAGTATTAAAGAATTTGGCAATGAGAAGGGTACCAGCATAGTTAAGAGGCTCAGTGACAGCTGTCCGTGGTAGTCCACAGCAGTAAGAGATTCTACGAGAAAACTGGGCTCATGATAACAATGGGCATGAGAGGATCCCAAAATAAAATAAGTTAGGTAGGTGTACTTAACAAAAAAGAAAGATGAACACAATTATCATAATGAATAGTAAGGTCAAAATGATAATCGAGGAAGCTGACCTGTAAAGAACAATGGGGGTGTTTAATAGAACACTATATTCCAAATGTCAAATAACTGAGCAAGCATCCTTCAAGGGTATTACTCAAGTTGTATAATGAAAAGAAATCAAGGATGGATGATTAAGAGGCTGAAGGTGGATACCTTGATAAAAATTCACAATCTCTTGCCCAGTATCCATTCTCAGACCTGATGCATTGACTGATGGAAAGGTCATGTCCCCATGAAAAAGAACCCCATGGCCTCATGACAAAGTTGTTTGGAAATGATTTCTCCAGTTCTTCCATAACGGACTTCTGTCGATAGACTCAAATAACCGTATAGGAAAAAGAGAAGTATCCAAACTTGGCAAAAGCCAAGTGGAAGACTAAGAAACCTGCCTTCTCCTTCTCATCCCTACCCAAGAGAGTATACTGGGACATCTTCTCCAAAGTAAATGACAACCCGCAGCATCTTATAACCCCCCACCACAATGGAGGAAGCACAATATTTGGTAGGCTTTTTTAAGTTGTGGATACAGCACAGCCCACACTTATAAACACTGCTTCCATCCATTTACTGAGAAAATTGGGAGACCTCCAGCTTTGAATGGCTCCCATGGCATGAAAAAGACCTGCAATGTACCCAAAGTACAAGGCGAGCAGTCATTCCACTTGGGGCATCAGACCTATCAGACACTATGGTATTAGAGGTGTCTGTGTTGAGAGTAGACTATGTGTAGAGTTTATGGTGGCTCCAATAGGAGAATGGCAATATAGACTCTTAGGTCTGTATTATTTGTAGCAAGGCTTATTCTATCTACTGCAAAGATCTCTATGTCACTTACACATAGGTTCCTCATATGCTACTGATTCCTAATTGAGATGGAGCATAAGACCACAGAATATGAAGTGCCATGGGCCAGAGTTGCCCATCAGGAGTCATAAAGACACGCCCAAATCACAAGCTTTAGAGGGCTCAGCATCAATCTTGGTAAGATGGAAGTAGTACTTACGATATCAGACACAAGCAAGTTCAGAGAGCGCAAGTAAGCTACATGGACAGGTGGTTAGACTCCCATACCAGCGTCTGCAACTGTGCCAGTACCACTCTCCCCAGTTACACATGTGGCCCCATGAGGGCGTGCGGAGGGCACGAGGATGACCTGTAATAAAGAAGGAAAAGGGCAGGATGCGTACTATCCTGAGGACACATCATAAGCTGTGTTGTACTTCCCACATCTTCTCCTAACTGATGGTCAAGGACAGGGGTCCCCAACCTCTGGGATCTAAGGCCTAATGATCTGAAGTGAGCTGATACAATAATAATAGAAATAAAATATGTAACACATGTAATGTGCTTGAATCATCCCCAAAACATCCCCACTCTGAGTCTACAGAAAAAAATGTCTTCCAAGAAATATGGTACCTGGTTCCAAAAGGGTTGGGGACCACTGGTCTAGGAACTGATTGTCTTGGGGTTATGATGCCACTTGCAGTTTAAACTAGGTTGTTCATGGATCGATAAGTTAGTCATAACACTTCCTCACTCATTCATTCATCTCACAACTACTTATTGAATTCCTACTTTGTAAAGTATCATTCTGGGTTCTGGGAACATATCAATAAATGAAATAGATAAAGAAGCCCATATTTTAGTGGGAATGTACAAAACACAAACAAATAGAAGATACAGTCTTTAAAGAGGTGACAAGTGTTACAGAGAAAATGAAAAAGGAAGAGGGACTGAAGATGTCTGGCAGGTACACAGAGGTCCAGTTTTGAATAAGGTGGTTTAGAAAGGCCCCCATCTCAAGTAGTTAACTTGAGCAAAGGGAGGGAGCATATATCTACAACGCTAACATTCTAAGCAGAAAGACAGCAAACGCAAAGGCACTCTGGATCAGTGGACTTGCCTGAAATGTTCAAAGAATGGTAAAAAGGCCAGGAGGGCTGCAACGGTAAGAAAGAAGAGCTGTTGGAGATGAGTCCAGAAAGAAGATGGGCTTCTAGATCATGTAGGCTTAGAGACTGTTGTAAGGATATGGAATTTTGCTCTGAGTGAATGGAGAGACATTGGTGGATTCCATACAGAGAATGGACGTATCTTTTTATTTTTTTGGTTAAGTCGCTTCAGTCGTGTCCGACTCTGTGTGACCCCATAGACAGCAGCCCACCAGGCTCCCCCGTCCCTGGGATTCTCCAGGCAAGAACACTGGAGTGGGTTGCCATTTCCTTCTCCAATGCATGAAAGTAAAAAGTGAAAGTGAAGTCGCTCAGTTGTGCCCGACTCTTCGCGACCCCATGGACTGCAGCCTACCAGGCTCCTCTGTCCATGGGATTTTCCAGGCAAGAGTACTGGAGTGGGTTGCCATTGCCTTCTCCAGCCATGATCTTACTCAAATATAAAAAATAATTGCTCTGGTGTTGAAGATACACTGTTGGTGGTATAAGAACGGAAACACAAAAGTTACTGCCATAACCCAGGGAGGAGAGGATGGTGGCTTATAAATAACAACATGATAATGATGGAAGTGATGAGAAGTTGTTTGAATTTGGATTTTTAAGGTCATATACAATCTGTAGACAGATTAAAAATAAGGTGAGATAAACAGGCAAGTGAAGAATGATTCTGAAAGTTTTTGCCTAAACCAAAGTGAACGGTGTTTCTATTATTTGAGACAAATAAAGCTGAGAGAGAAAGAAATTTGAAAGATTCATTGATTTCAATTCATTTTTGTGCTAATATTAAGATGCCTACTAGACACTCAGTGGAGATGGTAGAGTGTACCATGCATTCACAAGTCTGGAGCTGGCAGCCGAGGCATGAATTTGAGGATCAGTACCACTGAGATGATACTTAGACCCAGGAAGCAAATGAGATCCCTATGGGAAAATGGGTAGATGAAAAAAGCAAAGATACCTAAGCAACGAGCCTTGGTGTACTCTACCAGGAAAACTGGGGGGAATCAGGAGGAATCTGCAAAAGAAAATGAAAAAGCAGCCAGTAAGGTAGGAAAACCAAGAGCATACTGTGTCCTGGAAGCCAAAGAATTCCTAGAGGGATGGAGTGGTCCGCTGTGGCAAATGGCTCTGATAAATAAAGCAGGAGGAAGGCTGAGAGCGGATCTTTAGATTTTCCAGTGTGAGAGACATTGCTGATTTTGATAACAGTGGTGTCTGTATCATTGTGTTTTAAAACTAATTTTTATTGAAGCATAGGTGATCTTCAATGTTGTGTTAGTTTCAGGTGTACAGAACAGGGAATCAGTTGTATGTAGACATATATCCACCCTTTTTCAGATTATTTTCCCATGTAGGTCATTTACAGAGTATTGAACAGAGTCCCCTGTGATATGCAGTAGGTTCTTATTAGTAATCTGTTTCATAGATAGCAGTGTATATACGGCAATGCCAATCTCCTCATTTATCCCTCCCCACTTATCCCCTGATAACCAGAAGTTTCTTTTCTACAACTGTGATTCTATTTATTTTGTAAATAAGTTCAATTGTACCATTTTTTGCATTCCACATATATCATTCTTTATCAGTACTCAGATCAAGAACACATACACCAGTGTTTCTCCCTTTGTCCCTCCTTTTCCCTCTCCTCCTAACTTCCTTCCTTCCCTCTCTCTCTCTCTGTCTCTCCCCCATCTTAAATGAGTTCCAACTCAAGAACCTACTTTTTTACATGAGCACTCATATCTTTTTTTAACCCTTTCTTGTCTTTCTTTTTCATACTTTCCCCCTCCTACCTCCTTAGTTACCTCTCTCTTCTCCCTCCACCCTACCATTTGCATTTCCTGAAAAAGAAATGTAGAAAAATAATATAAAGGTTCAAAATCTTCCAAAAATGTTTTAGGAAAGGGAATAAGTACCCTTAACCTCTAAATTCTTTACAGTTGTTCAAACGTTTCCTTCTGAATGCTAACAATAGTCACCATCTATTTATGATTATCTTTGTTTATCCACAGGAAACAGGTTTTGGGATAAAACATGTCACATGCAATTTTCCTTTTTCTGTAATTTAGCAAGCGATTGCAAATTATATTTCCCACTGTGTTTCCATTTCGAATGTGCTACATGTTAAATAAATATTAATGACCTCATCCGGACCCTTGGGAGCAAGAACTATGTCTTTTGTTCCATGCACCCTACCCTCTTCCTATGTGCCTTGCATGGTGATTCACATTATAGTTCACTTGCAGGAGTTCACTTAATAGTTGTAAAACTGAAGTAATATTTTTGTTGTGGATAAATGGGTTTAGTTCCAGAAAACTTACTCACTACTGGACTTAAGAATACAATCTACTTGTAAGACAAAGACATGTTGTTATGTACCAAACCCTGCTCCTGAAAAGTGATAGTAAGGGGACAGGCAGATATAATGTCTCCCAATCAGGAGCCACAAAATCAAATGACAAGTATGTAAATGGGCCAGGTGAGGATCTAAGGGAAAAATCCACTCATTCGGTCTAAGTGGGGAGCTGCTCCCAAGTCCAACTGAGGCAGTCGTAAAAGAAAACAAGCCTAGTGTTGTTGGATCTTCCTATTTCTCAAGAGAAGTTGGAAATTCAAGTTGGCTACTAATTCAGTCTTTGTCAATGAGGGGTAGAAGAGGATCAAGAGCAACAGAAATGTTCACCAAAAGCTCATCTACAGATTTTCCATCTCTGCCCCTCTGAAGACCATTGAGGAAAGGAGCTGATTTTGTAGCTCAGCCCGCATCATTTCTCAGGGCTGCCTGCCCTGTCCAAATGGGTACACTGCCCTGAGGTCACCTCATAGATGGTGGGGAGATAGAATTACTACCGCCCTTCTAAAAGTTTAGATTAAGGATGTTTCACTAAGTCCCAAACATAAATTACAACTATTCATTGGGAGCTACACTCCCATTTATATGTCTATAGATACCAAGTGCTTCCCTTAATGAGATAACTATTCAGACTACTTGAGATGTCTCCAATAAGTGATCTGTGTACATGTTCTATTGCCTCATAAATACTCAGCATTATGGAGGGCCATCCTATTGTTAGTCTTCTCATGGGTTATTCATGAGTTGCAGACCGTCTGTGTAACATCACTAACCATTCCTCAATTCTCCCAACACAGTGGATTCCTTTTGGTGTACCTGTGTCTTCTGGAAATTGCTTCCTTCCTGTTCAATTACATTTAACTGAAATCATCCTGGATGAATAATAGGCTTGCATTCTCACAAAGCCAATGTGTGTGCACGTAGGTGCCTGTATGTGCACACACACCTATGTATGTGTGTGCACATGTGTATGTTCCCCCAACATCATCGTGGGGCTCGAAATTGTCTTTAAAACTTGCACCAAAAACTGGGGTCATAAACTCAAATGCAATTATTTATCTTTCTCATAAACAAGAGAAAAGGTTTTTTAAAGCTCCATAATGCATTTCCTGGCTTTGGCCTGAAGGAAACAATTCAAACATATCCCTAAAGTGTTTGCCCTAGTTGAGGCAGAATGCGGTTCTGAGCTTGGGCATGGCCCAGGTACAGTAGGATGGAGGCTAAACTGCATTGCCAAGTGAGTAGGTCTCTTATTCTCTGGTGTTCCAAAGAATAACAAAGCACTGGGCCACATTCCACTCTGCGCTAGCATTTTTCTTTGCAGGGACCTTAACA
The DNA here is from genome assembly GCF_023091745.1 of Budorcas taxicolor. Taxonomy (NCBI): domain Eukaryota; kingdom Metazoa; phylum Chordata; class Mammalia; order Artiodactyla; family Bovidae; genus Budorcas; species Budorcas taxicolor. Next base: position 28,558,577 of record NC_068914.1, read on the forward strand.
ACATTTTTTCTAAAGCTAACCCTAATCCTAGGGGCACAGAGCAAGCGATTCCTATTAACTGCTTTTCAAGCACATGTTAAAAATGAACCCAAGCGGAGAAAGCTCTGGTGGGGCTCCATGGACATCTAAGTCTCCTTAGATGGATCTCCTCCGTGGATCTCTAAGGGGGATCAGGCAGCTCTCTAGCCCTCAGTGACCTCCATCATCTCAACCTCCCTCAGGTGGGAGGATGCTGTTGTTGCTTTCAAGTCAGGGATCTTTCAGCTTGCTTTCATGTAAAGGATCTTAATCCAATGTTTCCAGCCATTCTGCAAATATGGGGGAACAGAAGAGGGACTGAGTACACAGCTTTAATAGGTGAAAATACTGAACACCAGAGTTAAACAGTGGTGGAAAGAGGACCAAAATTAGGGCTGCTGAGTCACTTCTAGATTATCTTTGCTGTTCGCCCCAACCTCTCCTATACAAACTGAGTTGCAAATGGTCAGGTTATCCCAGCTTGGAAATGTGTACTTTTCTCCGCATGGAAGGTTCTTTGCATAGTTGGCTGTCTTCCCATCACTCAGCTTCAACTCAGACCTTGTGCAAAGAGGCCTTTGCTGCCCACCTTAACTAAGGTTACGCCCACTTTCCTTCCAGCCACTCAGTCTCACCACACTTTTCTTCTTGAAAGCACGAAGTTATCTCTGTATCTGCTTCTTTGGCTATTTGTTTCCCATTTTCCTCCCACTAGAAGGTGTGTTCCATGAAAGCAAAAAGGATGTCCCTCTTGTTCATTCCTGAGTTTTCACAAGCTAAAATACCACATGGTCCATAGAAAGGATTCAATAAATATTTGTTGAACAAAGGACTTTCAATCACTCAATTTATCACACACTATTAATCAGAAAAAATAATCACATATGGGAAAGGTCATCATATACAGCAAGTCTCCTACATACAAATGAGTTCCATTCCCAGAGCCCATTCTTAAGTCCAATTTGTTCGTAAATCCAACAAAGTTAGCCTGGGTACCCTACTAACACAATCAGCTATACAGTACTGTACTGTGATAGCTTTATAAGACTTCTCACACAAATAATACATTAAAAAGCAAACACAAAATCTAAACACTTTCAATCTTATAGTGCAGTACCTTGAAAAATACAATAGTACAGTACCACAGCTGGCATACAAGGGCTGGCATCCATTGAATCAGTAAGAAGAGTTACTGACTGAAGGAAGGCGAGGAAGTGGGAGGCTGTAGAGCTGAAAGACTGTCAGCTTTCAGAGATGGGGTGCAAGCTGCAATGTCACCCATGCCTGGCATTGATGGAATGCACATGTTCATCTCTTGAAAGGCTGCAACTGAAAAGATTCATATGTATGCAGACCTACTGTATCAGAAAGGTCTTCTAATGTGAAATCTGAAGGCTGTGGCTTTAGTGGGACTTCCCAGTATTTGAAAGTGGCCATGGTCTAAACCACTGGTTCCTGTACGACAGTGTATGGTTGAGGCATTCCAGGCCACCTACATCATTACATTACATTACAGCTTCCCCCTTCCACAACTCCTTGTCCTGTCAACTGACTTTCTTCCTAAATTAAGCCCCATGCCATTTTCTCACAGTGAAAATTTCTCCTTTCAAAGCCCATTCTTAACCACAGAGAATATAGTTTGACCAAAATTATTGACTCAAATAATCCCATGCTTTGCTAGCCTAGAAGAGAACATGTTTCTTTAATTCCTCAATCTCAAAGTCCTGATCCTAGCCTAGTGCAGAAAGTCCACTAATTTCTCAGGTTTCCTCATCCACATATTTCTAGGAATCTCCAGAAATTTTTCACATGAGTCTTCTATCTCTCCTAATTGTGGCTTGCCACAGACCTCAAGCATCTGGCTGCACTCTCCGGTTCTATTCTCCATGGACCTCCTCCTGCCGTCTTGAATTCATTTTCTGTCAGACTGCGGTGGTTCAGCACTGAGCCACTGGTAACTGACTTTTCCTTCAAGTCCCCATGACCGTGGGGACTAAGATATAGCTCTTAACATGTACTGAAGACAGGAGAGAATAGACAAGAACAGAGAACATAAAGAACACAAAGACAATATAAGTTATGACTGTTCTCAGTACTCACAAAAGTCTCCCATTGAGATCTTAGCTGATTTATTCTCTTTTCTTTACTATTTCCTTCCTTTTACTTATTTTGGGTTTGCATTCTCCTTTCTCTACCTTCCTCCAGTGGAGGCTTAGATAATTAATTTTAGCCTTTTTTCCTTTTACAATATAAGTTTTAAAGCCACATATTTCCCTCCAAGCAGTGCTTTTGCTGCGTTTGTGTTAGACTGTGTTTTCAGTCAGCTAAAAATAGTCTCAATTTCTCTTGTGATTTCTTCCTTTATAAGTTAATTAGAAACATGTGACTTAATTTCCAAGTATTTGAAGATTTTCCAGGTATCTTTTTTGTTATTGATTTCTAGTTTAATTTCATATATAATTTCTAGCTTGATTTCAAACTCTTTTTTTAAATGTTTTTTCATATAGACCACTGAATTTGCAATCTTGTTTCTGTTTCATGTTTTGGTTTTTAGGCAGCAAGGCATGTGAGATCTTAGCTTCTTGACCAGGGATTGAATCTGTACCCGCTGCGTTGGAGGGCGGACTCCTAACCACTGGACCTCTAGGGAAATCCATGATTTGAAACTCAAAGTTTTAAGTTAGTTGAGGTTTCATTTATAATCCAAAAGATAGTCTACCTTGTTGACCATTCAATGAGCACTTTCATGGAATGTACATTCTCCCATAGTTAAGTGAAGTGTTCTATATATTTCAATTAGCTGAAGCTGACTCCTAGCATTGTGTTCTAAATATCTATTGATCTTTCTGTCTACTTGTTCCAATTACAAAAAAAAGAGGGAATTTTGCAATCTCCTATTAGTGTTGATTGGTCAATGTGTCCTTACAGTTTGGCCAGTTTTTGCTCTGTGCATTTTGTTGTATTTCTACTGTTGGGCCCATACACATTGAGGACTAAGTTTTCCTGATAAATTGACTTATTATTACTAAAAAATCATCTTTATTCTTATCATAATCCTTTTTTCTGAAGTCATTTTTGATATCAATATAGTCCCTTCAGAATTCTTATACACAGTGCGCGTATGCTGTATCGTTTTTTTGTTCTTTTATGTTTACCCTATCTCTTTCACAGTTTCTTATATACAGCATGTATTTGGGTCTAACTTTTATCCAGTTTGGTAATCTCTGCCTTCTTATTGGAGTGCTTAGAATGTCTAAATTGAATGTAACCATCATATGTTCGGTTGAAATCTACTCTCTTGCTATTCGTTTGGCATGCATCCTTTCTGTTGTATCTTTCCCTCTTTTTCTGCCTTCTTTCAGATTGAGCATGTTTTCTATTAACCAGAGGTTTCTTGACTGATTTTTTTTAAATGCATTCTCTCTTTTAATGAATCACCATCCTCGATGCTATAGGAATTCATACTTTTTGCAATTAAGTTTTTGTTAGGATTTTTTTTTTTTGATGTTTTGATTTTTTTGGCCATACCACAAGGCACATGAGATCTTAGTTCCCCAATCAGGGATCAAACCCACACCCACTGCAACGGAGACACAGAGTCTTTACTGCTGGACCACCAGGGAAGTTCCCTGACCAATTTTGATCCTAGCTATGTTTTATTTTTATTTTATTTTTATTTTTTGCTTGTCATGCTCAGCAATTTGTTGTTTTAATTGGATCCCGGATAGTGTGATTTTAATTTTTGCAAAGCTGGATTTTGTTACATTTCATTAAAGAATGTTAGGTTTTGTTCCTGTGTGTGGTTAAATAATTTGCATGTTCGTTTGATCATTTTAAGTTTTATTTTCAAGCTTAGATTATGAGTTTAGACTAGTCTTCCCTTTAGGACTCTTTAATGAATCTTCTGTATATTCATTCTAGTCTCTTATTTAGACTTGGAGATTTAAATTATTCCAGGTCCTGTATAAATTCTGGGATTTGTTTGACATACAACTTCTACCCCCAGCCCAGGAATTGCTCTTTCCTCAGAAGCTGTTCTTTATCCAGCTTTGTAAATGTCATTCTTTCATGTGCAGGTTGATATTCAGCCAAAGACCCAAGGACAGAAACATGCATATTTCTGAAGCTATTTCTCAGCGTATGTGCCTTTTCAAGGTCATCTGCTTTGCAAATTCTCCCCAGCCACAGTGGCCTTTCTGAACTCCAGTCTCCGTTGTCTCCAATTCAACATGACTGGTCTATGTTTGTAGTCCCATTTCCTGCGCCTTGGTTTGAAACTTCTGCCAAGCATAAAGATAGGGCAGTTGTAGAGTTCATTTGTTTGTCTTCTTTCAGAAATCACAGTTCTGCACCATTGTACAGTGTCAAATAAAATCATTTCATATATTTTGTCGAGTTTTCTAGTCGTTAACAATAAGAAAGTGTATCTAGATCTTTGTATTCATGGAAAGGTAGCCTTTCTTTCAAGAGTTACTGACACCAGGGAAGCCTGTTCATTTCAGGACAATCCCCAGGAAGTCCCACAGAAATTAGGCCTTGATCTCTAGATCACTGCATTTCTGGACATTAGCACAACAGACAGCATCCATATAATTTCCAAAGTCGTGATTACTCATTCTGGAAAATTCTGCACATGGTACTTCTACAATTCAGTCAATCCAATTCCTTTCAGGATTCCTCTAACAGCATTTAGATGCTACCATACCGTTGATCATCTCCGTTTTTCTCTTTGACCTTTCCCCAACTATGAGACAAGAACTCATACCCATCTCCCAAATATTATAAGTGTTTTTGAGATATTAATAAATATAAATCTTCATGTGGAAAATATATTTGACCTAAGAGAAATATAATATAGTACAATGAAATGCTAGCTAAAATGGAAATATTGTTTTTACATTACTATGGACAATCGTTGAGGTTTTGGGTCCATATCATCTTGAATGTCTTAATTTTCAAATTTGCTTTATCTCTGAAAAAACTCAAGCTATATCACAGCGATCCTTCTGTGCAAAGAACATCTACATAATAACTCTTTCCGCAAATTACAGGAAAAGAGAATCTGAGAAAAAGCCTGAAGTTTTTAAGTTACAGTTCTTTCCAGAGTTTAATGTCTACACCCAAGTTTTAAAGATTCACAGTACTTATTCTAAGCCCTGGGTTAAATGACATTTTCCCCTCTCCCTCCAGCAGTCTTTATAAAAGGGAATCTTTTCAAAGTTAGTGGCCAAAGATGTGGTGTCTAATAATGAGATGAAGTCACATGAAGTTTCCTTCCCATCCTTCAGGCTTTCTCCTTGTTTTTGTTGTTTGGTTCAGAGGCACATATATTACCTGAATCTAATTATGGTGCCAAATAATCAAGGATGGGGTTCAACTGTAGATGCATGATATTGAGCCAATTCTTAGATCTCTCTCTGTCATATATAGAACAACAGTATTGCCTTGCTCATGTAGCTGTTTTAAAATTATCATCTTATTGGACATCCCTGGTGATCCAGTAGTTAATACCCCATGCTTCCAATGCAGGAGGGGTTGGTTCCATCCCTGGTCCAGGAACTAAGATCCCACATGCCATGGGCATGGTCAAATTATTTTTAATAATAAAATTACAGAGTTTTTAAAAGAGACAAAAACAACATATGTGTGTGTATCTTTTTGCTTTTAATGGTGTTTCTAATTTAGTTTTCTTCAGCTTAATATTCATATTTCTCTATATATATGAATACAGATGTATGCTAAGAACCATGTGAAAAAAAAGTGTTTCAGAAAATCAACTTACATGAAAGGTCATTAAAATTTTAAAGTCTCTTCTCATCTGGGACAGGTTCTTTTTTCCTAAAATAAAAAAAAAAATCATCATGTGAGACAGCTAGATAAGGCCAGGCCTATATGTGGAGAGAAGAACAGACTTAATTGTATTGGTGTACCCTAAGATCAGAGATTCATGGTAACTTTGTGCAAGATCTAACTGTGTTACTATATAAAAGGATGAGTTTCCCACCCCTTCTATGACCAGCAGCCTCTATCCTCTCTGGTAAAGGAAGGATGCAAACAAGGAGGAATTCCATCATCAATTCTTCTTAGTTCTTGATTACTTGGCCCCAGAAAGGCTGAAGCCAGAATCTAGGGTAGTAGTAGAGTCTTAAAGATAATAATAATAATAACAATTCCTAATAATTCCTGCCTCCTGGTATCCTGGTATCCACATCCTTGTGGAATCCCCTCCCTTGAGTGTGTGGGTTTTATTCAGTCACCCAGTTGTAACAGAATATGATAGAGCGATTAGATGTCACTTTTGAGCTTCTGTCTTGAGTATTCTCTTTCTCTCCCTCCCTCCCTCTCTCTCTCTCTCACTCCTTTAGTGATTCTGTGTCTGTGTCTCTCTTTTTCATCAGTTTCCCTGAAGGAATCCAGCAGCCCTTTGGAGTGGTCCATGTGACAAGGACGTGTAGTTAATCACCAAACACAGGAATGAGCTTAGAAGGGGATCTGCCTCCATTTGACACTTCAGTGAGACCACATCTTACTGAAATCTCATAAGCCAGCAGCACTTAGCTTAGCCATTCGGGTTTCTGACCCACAGAAACTATGAGATAATAAATATTCATTGTTTTAAACTACCAAATTTTGAGGTAATATGTTAGGCAGCAGTAGATAACCAATACTAAAGAAGCTACATGATGTTATCATAAAAGTAAATCCCCTGAGAAGGACTATAAGTCAGAAAACTTGAGCACTCGTTCTCCCTCTGTTTATGTTTATGTCTGTGAAAGTCTCATTTTCTTTCTGGAATTCTGTTTCTCCATTTTTTAATATAAAAGATTGTATTTACTGATTTTTACTCCATATAGCTTAATATTTCTTTTAGGATCTATACAGTGTAAATAGTGTGTTTGTGTAAAGATATACAAGTCACAAGATTTGAATGAAGAAATCAAAGAACCTATATATACAAATGGAGAAATACTTCATGTTTATGAGTAGGAAGTCACAATATTGTTATGATATCAGTCTTCCCAATGTGACCTATTAATTCAACACAATCTGAATCAAAATTCCAGCAAATAATTTTGTGACCATCAACAAACTGATTCAAGTTTGTATGGAAAGGCGCGACATAGCAAACAAAATAGTGGGCAAGAACAGCAATAAACATGACACTACCTGACTTCAAAATTTACAGAAAAACTACAGTGATCAACACAGTGTGACACTGGTGAGTTAACAGAGATCAAAAAACAGAACAGAGAGCTGAGAAATAGACCTACACACATATGGTCATCTGATCTCTGACAAAGGAATAAAGGCAGTACAATGGAGAAAGACTACCTTTCTACCTTGAAAAGACAGTCTTTTTCTTTCCCCTGAGCCATACAGCAAATTCCCATTGGCTATCTATTCTACATATGGTAATGTAAGTTTTCATGTTACTCTTTCCATACATCTCAGTCTTTTAATAGATGGTATGAAATGACTAGAAATCTACAGGGAAAAAAATTAATTTAGACTCTGTCACAAAAAAATGAACTCAAAATAAACCGTAGGCCTAAACGCAGAAAGAAAAACTACAAAGTTATTAGATAATAACACAGGTCAAAACCTAGATAACCTTGGGTATGGAGATAACTTTTTAGATAAAACAGCAAGGGCATGATCCATGAGAGAAATCACTGATAAGTTGAACTTTATTAAAACTAAAAGCTTTTGCTCTCTGAAAGACATTGTTAAGAGTATGAATAGGTAAGCCACAAACTGGCAGAAAATTATTGCAAAACACATACTGATAAAAGATCCATATCCAAAATATATGAATAACTCTTAAAACTCAACAGTAAGAAAACAGTTAAAAAGTGGACAAAATCTCTTAACAGACACTTTATCAAAGAAGATATACAGATGGAAAATAAGCATATGAAAAGATGCCAACATCATATGGCTTTAGGCAATTGCATGTTAAAACAACTAGATACCACTCCACGTCTATTAGAATAACCAAAACCTGGAACATCAACAACACCAAATGTGGATGTAAAGTAATAGAAACACTCATTCATTGTTGATAAGCCTGAAAAATGGTACAGTCACTTTGAAAGATAGTTTGGGGGTTTATTGCAAAGCTAAACATAGTCTTTATGTGTAATTCAGAAAACATGCTCCTTGGTATTTACCCAGATAACATGAAAAATTCTGTCCACACAAAAACCTGTATGTGAATGTTTACAACAGCTTTATTCATAACTGCCAAAATGTGGAAGCAACAAAGATGTTCTTAGATAGGTGAATGAAGAAAAATACTTCAGTTCAGTTCAGTCGCTCAGTCGTGTCCAACTCTTTGCTACCCCATGAATCACAGCACACCATGCCTCCCTGTCCATCATCACCTCCCAGAGTTCACCCAAACTCATGTCCATCGAGTCGGTGATGCCATCCAACCATCTCATCCTCTGTCGTCCCCTTCTCCTCCTGCCCCCAATCCCTCCCAGCATCAGAGTCTTTTCCAATGAGTCAACTCTTCGCATGAGGTGGCCAAAGTATTGGAGTTTCAGCTTCGGCATCATTCCCTCCAAAGAAATCCCAGGACTGATCTCCTTTAGGATGGACCAGTTGGATCTCCTTGCAGTCCAAAGGACTCTTAAGAGTCTTCTCCAACACCACAGTTCAAAAGCATCAATTCTTCGGTGCTCAGCCTTCTTCACAGTCCAACTCTCACATCCATACATGACCACTGGAAAAACCATAGCCTTGACTAGATCGACCTTTGTTGACAAAGTAATGTCTCTGCTTTTGAATATGCTATCTAGGTTGGTCATAACTTTTCTTCCAAGGAGTAAGCGTCTTTTAATTTCATGGCTGCAGTCACCATCTGCAGTGATTTTGGAGCCCCCCAAAATAATAGGTCCATCCATACAGTGGAATATTATTCATCAATAAATATATGTACTTGAGCCATGAAAATATACAAAGGAATCTTAAAAGCATGTTACTAACAGAAAGCAGGCAGTCTGAAAAGCCTACATATTACATGATCCTAACTATATGACATTCTGGAAGAGGTAAAATGGTAAAAAGGCCTGTGGTTCCCAAAGGTTGGGGAGGGGAAGGAAGGGATGTACAGGTGGAGCGCAGGTGATTTTTAGGGCAGTGACACTCTTTTGTATGACTCTCTAACAGTGGATGGTATTGCTAGTTTGTCAAAATCCATATAATGTACAACACAGAGTAATCCCCTAACATAAACCAGGGACTTTAGTTAATAATAATGTACCTTTTGTTCATCAGTTATAACAAATGTACCACACCAATGCAAGATGTTAAGCAAAAGGAAACATTGGAGTGGGAGGAGTATGGGGAAGAAGAGATACACATGGAAACTACTTTTTGACAATTTTTTGTAAACCTAAACTGTTCTAAAAATATTTTTAAATAGTTTATATATATATATGTATATATATGCACACACACACACACATATATATGTGTGTCTATATATATGTGCATATATATATATCTATATTCCCATTCCCACATTGGGTTGGGTTTGTTTTCATCTGGGCTTATGTCAGACTCATGATCCACTGTGACAGGCTCTGACTACAATGCTGGACTGTATGGTTACCCCCTGGACATCAGTAACAGTCTTCATGGTGTGATGTTTTCTAAGCACCTAATAATTATGAATATATTTTTATATCCATTATTTGGTGGTTAAGAATGCTCAGAGGAGAGACTGGTTCAAATTTTATTTCCAGTACCAAACTGCTAATAAATTACTAAATCCATATGCATTGATTCCTTAGTCTACACCATTGATATAAAAAGTGTGAGATTTAGATGAGCTAGTAGTTGTAAATCACAGAAGAATTTTTGGCCCATAGTAGACACTCAATACATGTGAACTCTTATTCTGATTATGCACTGCTCCTTTGGGTTTTAAATATTGCCTATATACAGGTCTGTTTTAACCCCCTGACCCAGTGGCAGATCTATATTCTGGACATCTTAACAAGCAAAACAAAAACTAAGAGATAAACTGGACCTAGTATGTGCTGGTTGCTTAGCAAGTATTTGCTGATGAATATTTAAATGAATACAAAACAGAGGAATGGCTGGCGGGAAATAAAGAAAGGAACATTTTCAGAATGGCCTTTTATTTAGCACATCAATACAGATAATCTTATTTTCACCAAATTGTCTCGAGAAATATTTTCATCCACACCTTTTTCATGAGAGGACATTTTTCTTTCTCAGTGTATTTCTATAACAGCATTGAATGTCAACTAGATTCTTCTCTTTAAAACTTTAAAGCAGAGCTAAAAAGAAGGGGATTCAGCCTAACAAAGAAAATGTTCTCACCAGGAACTCCTCAACAGAATGCAGCAGCTGTACTAACAGGTGAAAAGATGAATTTTTAAAGAACAACTCTGAATTCCAGCTTGGAAGTATCCTGTTTCAAAGATCATTGATGGGGCAACATTTCACTGAATTAAATACTGACTAATAACAAAACCTAAGAAATACGTATCTTTCACAAACTCCAAAAACAGATGATCAAGACTGAATCACTCCAAACTGAAGAGGCTATTCCAGTGTAACAATCACAAGTTACATCAATTTTCTAGGTAATGAAAAGAAGCCCATTCTTCCTTTTCAGTGATGTCATTTTATATACTTAAAAATGAAAATGTTTGGACCACAATATATGAGTGGCATGAGACACTGAACTTCAATACAAAGAAGTAACTTTCTTCTCTCACAATGCCTCCTATAGTCTCCTTTGTTCAATAAAAATATATGATTCATCGGTTTTTTTAAAAATGCCTTATTTTTGGTGTGCCATTCAAAGGACTGGATTAACAATAAAAATAATAGCCAACATTACTTATGTATTTTCTCATTTAATTATCAAAACCCTAAGGGAAAAGATATTTTTTGTATTTCTTATTATCTTTCTTTTGCAGATAGAACACTGTAGCTTAAAGAAGTAAAACAACTTATTCAAGGCCTTGTAAGGGACAAAACAGCTTGAAAACATCTGCATTCACACCCTGCCTCTCTCCTGGGCTGCCTGGACTTCACACCAAAGTAAGAACAGACCTAACCATTCTCTACTCTCTCCTACCTGACTTTCTTAAAAGCCTAAAATCATGAAATAATAGGAAGAACATGAGTATGTCAGGTCATCAGTTCAGTGTATAGAGCTCTCTTTTTCCTTCCTTGACATGAGTCTTACTAAATATGCCAAGAACATTTATTAGCACAAGAGGTTAGAAGAGATGTTATATAAATGGACTTTCAATTGACTGATGACTCACAATATTGCCTTAAATTAATTTGAGCATATGTCATATGTTACAGCCTTCATATAGGTAAGTACGTATGTATGGTTATTTTAAGATCAACTGTTACAGGATGAGGTGCTTATGAAAGAATTATCCATTAATATAAATAGATACTGGCTCACGAGAAACACTGTCAGAGCTCTACCAATGGCCTCATACAGCAAGGAACTAAGCAATGAGGCAGTCTTATTCATTAAAAATGAAATTGAAGTATCAGAGGAGAATTCACTTGCTGGAAGTTCCAGGAATGCAATGATTAGTAAATAGATGACTCTTGAGGGAGGGAAAAGGTAGGGTCTGGAAGAAAGATGCCCCTTTAATGTTGCTATTGGTGAGAAAATCCTACTGGAGCCTCCAAGGCAGTGCTTCAGTTACTGCTTCAGAGCTCTGGGAGAGAGTAATACTCCCATTTTACAGATAGGATAACTGAGAGTTTAAGAAGTTTATGCAAGGGCTCAGAAGAAAATGACAAGTACAGAATTTGAACCTGGTCTTTCTGGTTCCAGTGCCTGCCTTTTGCCTACTTCATCATTCTATCTGCTGCCTCTAAATTGATTGAAAACAATTCATGGTGACACAGGCTAATTTCCAAATCATTTCCAACCAAAGATATCATTTCCTGAAATATGTCCATGAAAAGCTATTATATTTTGCTATCTCAAAGAGTAATTTTCTTTTAAGATATTGAGTTTATTTTCGCTAAAGAGTAGAGTATGCCCAGACCTTGCCATTTTACTTTGCTTAAAATAACTTCTATAAATGTGCATTTTCTAAAGATGCATAAAGAATTCTCCCTGTTTTCTAAGCTATTGTGACTGAGTCATGGAGAATCAGGTTGAAAGAATCATATCAAACATCTAAACAGCTAGTTGAAAATTAATCTGTTTGATAACACACATGCCCTAGACATAGGAAATATTAGCACTTAATAAATATTTATTGAATGAAAGAATGGGAACTTCAGAAGGCATTTGGGAAGCACTTGGAGAAAAAGAAAATTTTTCCATTGTTTAAGTTTATTTTCTGGGTGGAGTGGCATCAAATAAGAAACAATAGGAAACTCATTGGCCTTAACAACAGACAATAACTTGGCTTAAAAGAGATAATAGTTTTCTCTAGGGGGATGAAAAATGTGACCACATAATAATGAGACCTCTTTGAAATGAACATTCCAAATCAACTTACTGGAATTAATATTATCCTTAAATTAGTATACTAGGAGGTCATAATATCATTTTGACAATAATACTTTATTTTCAAACACTGTGGGATTAGACAAATGAAACTGTTTTCATAGAGGCAGAAATGGAGATTATGGCAGGAGGGAAGCCAGTGAATCAAATCCTACCTGAACCTCTGGGGAAGAGCTCCACGGCCCACCACTGCAGAAGGCCAGTCAGGGAATGTTTACAGTTGGAGAATGGGGAGCAGCTGGCTCCAACTACCTTGGCCCACAAGAACAAACATGTAAAAGAAACACTTAGGCATGTAATACAGACTCTCTGCCAAATAGCTGCTTCTGTTGTTGCAAGCTCCTCACTTTCTACAGGAGTGAAATGGACGTGCAATTTGCTAAAATAAAATCATGGCAGATATACACCGTCCCTTCACCCATCAGCTCTGCCAGAAATATTCAAGCATGGATCCACATCATCTTTTATAAAACTCACTTCAATCCTTAACACTTGTTTTAGGTAGAAATCATCTTCCCATAAGAATAAACAAACTTAAAAATCTCCAGGTATTAAAAAAAAAAAAAAAAGATAGTTGGAAAGAAGGGTAAACAAAGACAGAAATTAAGGCATAGTCATATGTATGCATATGTATAAATCACTTCAAATATCCCTAAAGAAACAGATCTACTGAAAGAAATAAAAAATATGTGTATATCTCTCTGAGTTATATCAAAGAAATTCAGAAAAATAGTCTAAGAAATGAAAACATGAGATCAGTGACTTTTACTTCCAGTTTAAAAATTACGTGATGAAGTAGCAGTATGTATAACAGCCAAGACATAGAAATAGCCCAAGTGCCCAACAACAGATGATTGGTTTAAGATGTGTGTGTATACATATACATATACATACATACACACATATATATGTATATACAATGGAATATTATTCAGCCACCAAAATGAATAGAATATTGCCATTAATAGCAACATAGATGAACCTAGAGGATATTATACTAAGTGAAGTAAGCCAGAGAGAGAAAGACAAATGTTATATGAACTCATTTACATGTGGAATCTAAAAACTAACACAAATAAACCTATACACGAAACACAAAACAGACACATACATAGAAAACAAACTTACAGTTACCAAAGGAGAAAGAGAGAGGGAGGAGGGAAATATTAGCAGTATGGGATTATTAAATACAATTAGTAAATATAGATAAGAAATAAGGGTATATTGTATTCAACAGAGGATGAGATGTCTGGATGGCATCACCTACTCGATGCACATGAATTCAGGCAAGATCCTGGAGTTGGTGATAGACAGGTAAGGCTGGCATGCTGCAGTCCATGGGGGTCACAAAGAGTTGGACACGACTGAGTGACTGAACTGAACTGTATAACTATATTCAATATTTTACAATAATCTATAATGGAAAAAATCTGGAAAGAAGTATATATACAACTGAAGCACCTTGCTGTGCACTGGAAACAATATTGTAAATCAACTGTTCTTCAATTTAAAAATTTTTAAATATATGACTATAGTCATTAAAATTACAGTGATGAAAATAACAGGAAATTACAAGTTTTAGAAGACTGAATTAGAAGATAAACATTTTCCCCACTGACCCAGAAGAATTACAGATAATGAGAAAATGAGCAAAAGGGAAAAAGGAATAAATGACATAACAGGGGAGATACAACACATATGACAAATAAGAATAAATTAAGTGGATGAAGGCAACAGTCACAGAAGCAGAAGAAAAGATCCCTGGTCTGAAAGAAGGACTAATTCTTTAGATCAAAGGGTTTGTTCCAAGTATGGGGAAAATTAATAAAATATACATTGATCAGGCTCTAAATATTTCCTTTATACATTTCATGTATAAAGAAAATTATGGGGAACAAGGGAGAAGAAATATTCTACATGTTGGGGAGGCCCTTATTGACACTGAAATCTTCATATAAAATGACAGGTGAAATCTATAAAATTTTGAGAATGAATATTATGACCTAAGAGTTCTGCACTCAGTCAAGCTACTTATATATGAGAACAGCAGAAAACCTTTTCAGATGTGCAAGCATTTTCTCAGTATTCCATATATATATACATTCCCTTAAAAAGGGAGGAGAAAGCCTCACAAACTTTAGTAAACAATTAATTAAAAATAAGATGACTTAAGTGAGCAGTTATAAGAAAAAAAAAAAGTAAAAAGAAAAGAGAGGACATCCCTGGTGGTCCAGTGGTTAAGAATATGCCTGCCAATATAAGGGACACAGGTTCAGTCCTTGGTCTGAGAAGATCCCACATACTGCAGGGCAGCTAAACCCACACGTCACCACCACCAAAGCCAGTGCCCCCGAGAGCCTGTGCTCCATAACAGGAGAAGCCATGCAATGAGAAGCCCATGCGTGGCAACTAAAGAGTTGCTCCCACTAGCCACAACTACAGAAAGCCTGTGGGTAGCAACAAAGACCCAGCAGAGCCAAAAACAAATATAAATAAATTTTTTAAAATGAAAGAGGGAAATTTAATCAGTGAACATTTAAATATATTTAAATTTAATGTTTTCTAGATTTTACCAAAGTATCATGAAAGTACTCATTCAGGTATGTTATGACTATCACATGGATTTCCAGAGTTAATGACTCCAAAATGTATCCTGATTTCAAAGATGTTATAATGCAAAGAAATTGCATCTTCTAAATGATTAAATATGGTATTAACTTCTAAATAATTGATGTAAAACTGTGTGGATCACAATAAACTGTGGAAAATTCTGAAAGAGATGGGAATACCAGACCACCTGACCTGCCTCTTGAGAAACCTATATGCAGGTCAGGAAGCAACAGTTAGAACTGGACATGGAACAACAGACTGGTTCCAAATAGGAAAAGGAGTACGTCAAGGATGTATATTGTCATCCTGCTTATTTAACTTAGATGCAGAGTACATCATGAGAATCACTGGGCTGGAAGAAGCACTAGATGGAATCAAGATTGCCAGGAGAAATATCAATAACCTCAGATATGCAGATGACACCACCCTTATGGCAGAAAGTGAAGAGGAACTAAAGTGAAAGTGATGAAAGTGAAAGTGGAGAGCGAAAACGTTGGCTTAAAGCTCAACATTCAGAAAACGAAGATCATGGCATCCGGTCCCATCACTTCATGGCAAATAGAGGGGAAACAATGGAAACCGTGTCAGACTTTATTTTTGGCGGCTCCAAAATCACTGCAGATGGTGACTGCAGCCATGAAATTAAAAGACACTCCTTGGAAGGAAAGTTATGACCAAGCTAGACAGCATATTAAAAAGCAGAGACATGATTTTGCCAACGAAGGTCTGTTTAGTCAATGCTACAGTTTTTCCAGTAGTCGTGTATGGATGTAAGAGTTGGACTATAAAGAAAGCTGAGCCCCAAAGAATTGATGGTTTTGTACCGTGGTGTTGGAGAAGACTCTTAAGAGTCCCTTGGACTGCAAGGAGATCCAACCAGTCCATACTAAAGGAGATCAGTCCTGAGTGTTCATTGGAAGGACTGATGTTGAAACTGAAACTCCAATACTTTGGCCACCTGATGTGAAGAGCTGACTCATTGGAAAAGACCCTGATGCTGGGAAAGATTGAAGGCAGAAAGAGAAGGGGATGACAGAGGTTAGGATGGTTGGATGGCATCACTGACTCAATGGACATGAGTTTGGGTAAACTCTGGGAGTTGATGATGGATAGGGAGGCCTGGCATGCTGTGGCCCATGGGGTCGCAAATTGTTGGACACAACTGAGCAATTTAACTGAATTGAGACTTCATTAAAATTAAAAACTTTTGCTCTGAGAGTCACTGTTAAGAGAATAAAGAGACAAGCCACAGATTGGCAGAACATCTTTACAAAACACATACCTGATAAATAATTCACACCCAAAATATACAAATAACTCTTAAAATTCAACAATAAGAAAACAATCAGATTAATAAATAAGTCAAAGACCTTAACAGACACCTCACCAAGAAAGACATTAAGATAGCAAATAAGCACAAGAAAAGATGCTCAACATCATATATCATCAAGGAAAGGCAAACTTAAAACAATGAGAATCCACTACACACCTATTAGAATAAGCAAAATTCAAAACGCTGACACCACCAAATGCTGGTGAGGATATAGAGCAACAGGAACTCTCATTCACTGCTGGTGGGAATACATGTTACAGCCATTTTGGAAGACACTTGGTGATTTCCTACAAAACTGAAATATTTTTATCATAAGATCCAGCAATTGTGCTTCTTGGTATTTATCCAAAGGAGATGAAAACGTATATCCACCCAAAAACTTGTACATGGATGTTTCAAGACGCTTTATTCAAAACTGCCACAATGTGGACCTAATCAAGGGCTTCCCTGGTAGCTCAGCTGGTAAAGAATATATAAAGGTCAGCAGTTGGAAAGAAGAACTAAACACCAAGCAGGAAAGAAGAACTAAACACCAAGCAGGAAAGAATAAGGATAATCCAGATCCCTCTGGGCATTTCTGCATCTATTTTTTTAAAACCATATCTGCCTACCTTAAAAATGTAATAGTTACAATTTTACTTTCACTTTCAAAAATTTCATGAAAATTTCCTCTTTTGACTACTTATACCTCAAAATCACACAGGGTAGGGAGTTAGCGGAAATGCAGTATTCAGGTTCATCAAGTTGACAAGAAAACAATCCAGTTAGGCTGGTTGCAGTTACAGGAAGGAGATGACATTACTACATTGGGCATTAAGTCTGGAGATAAAAATCAAAGCTGAGGAAACAGCTAATCCACAACCAGCAGAAGAAAAAAAGGAAAGAAAAATATACCTAGGAGGAATGATCAATACAGCGCTTTTTATTTCTCAGCCTAAAAGTTGCATTATTTAGGAGTCTATGTAGAGTACCTTCTATCAGCACAAAATAAC
Organism: Budorcas taxicolor; assembly: GCF_023091745.1. Lineage (NCBI taxonomy): Eukaryota > Metazoa > Chordata > Mammalia > Artiodactyla > Bovidae > Budorcas > Budorcas taxicolor. The sequence continues at coordinate 28,576,065 of NC_068914.1, forward strand.
ATTCCTAGTTATTGGATAAAAGCCAGAAACTAAAAACACTTAAAGAAATCATTAACCTTTCTTCAAACAAAAGAGAATGAAAATATGTAAAGCAAAAATTGTTAGAAATAATAAATAGACAATTTGAAAAGATTGTAAATACTTTCAGCATGACTCAGAAATCAATAGAAAAGGAAACAGAAAACAAACACTGGTATAGAACATTTGAATTACACAAATAACAACCTTTATTCATTATCCAGTTACAGAATTCTGTACTTACAGAATAAAATTCTTGCCTCAAGGAAAATTTGCCCACACTTTAGAAAAAGTAAAAAAACACAAAAAAGCAGAAATCAAGTTATATTCTTTAACAATAAGGTAATAAGAACTTGTAAAAATATGAACAAAGCTAGTGGAGGTGATGGAATTCCAGTTGAGCTATTTCAAATCCTAAAAGATGATGCTCTGAAAGTGCTGCACTCAATATGCCAACAAATTTGAAAAATTCAGTAGTGGCCTCAGGACTGGAAAAGGTCCGTTTTCATTCCAATCCCAAAGAAAGGCAATGCCAAAGAATGCTCAAACTATTGCACAATTGCACTCATTTCACATTCTAGTACAGAGAAGACAATGGCAACCCACTCCAGTACTCTTGCCTGGAAAATACTATGGACAGAGGAGCCTGGTAGGCTGCAGTCCATGGGGTCTCGAAGAGTTGGGCATGGCTGAGTGACTTCACTTTCACTTTTCACTTTCATGCATTGGAGAAGGAAATGGCAACCCACTCCAGTATTCTTGCCTATAGAATCCCAGGGACAGAGGAGCCTAGTTGGGCTGCCGTCTATAGGGTCACACAGAGTTGGACACGACTAAAGTGACTTAGCGGCAGCAGCACATGCTAATAAAGTAATGCTTAAAATTCTCCAAGCAAAGCTTCAACAATATGTGAGCCGTGAACTTCCAGAAGTTCAAGCTGGTGTTAGAAAAGGCAGAGGAACCAGAGATTAAACTGCCAACATCGGCTGGCTGATAGAAAAACCAAGAGAGTTCCAGAAAAACATCTATTTCTGTTTTATTGATGATGCCAAAACCTTTGACTGTGTGGATCACAATAAACTGTGGAAAATTCTGAAAGGGATGGGAATACCAGACCACTTTACCTGCCTCCTGAGAAATCTGTATGCAGGTCAGGAAGCAACAGTTAGAACTGGACATGAAACAAAGAATGGTTCCAAATAGTCAAGGCTGTATATTGTCACCGTGTTTATTTAACTTATATGCAGAGTATATCATGAGAAATGCTGAGCTGGATGAAGCACAAGCTAGAAGCAAGACAGCTAGGAGAAATATCAATAACCTCAGATATGCAGATGACACCACACTTGTGGCAGAAAGTGAAGAAGAACTAAAGAGCCTCTTGATAAAAGTGAAAAGAGAGTGAAAAAGTTGGCTTAAAGCTCAGCATTCAGAAAACAAAGACCATGGCATCTGGTCGCATCACTTCATGGCAAATAGATGGGGAAACAGTGGAAACAGTAGCAGACTTTGTTTTTTGGGGCTCCAAAATCAATGCAGATGGTGACTGCAGCCAAGAAATTGAAAGACGCTTACTCCTTCGAAGAAAAGTTATGATCAACCTAGAAAGAATATTAAAAAGCGATATTAAAAAGACATTACTTTGCCAACAAAGGTCCATTTAGTCAAAACTATGTTTTTTCCAGTAGTCATGTATGGATGTGAGAGTTGGACTATAAAGAAAGCTGAGCCCCAAAGAATTGATGGTTTTGAACCGTGGTGTTGGAGAAGACTCTTGAGAGTCCCTTGGACTGCAAGGAGATCCAACCAGTCAATCCTAAAGGAGATCAGTCCTGAACATTCATTGGAAGGACTGATGTTGAAGCTCCAATACTTTGGCCACCTGATGCGAAGAGCTGACTCATTGGAAAAGACTCTGATGCTGGGAAAGATTGAAGGTGGGAGGAGAAGGGGATGACAGAGGATGAGATGATTGGATGGCATCACCGACTCAATGGGCATGAGTTTGAGTAAATTCCAGGAGTTGGTGATGGACAGGGAGGCCTGGCATGCTATGGTTCATGGGGTTGCAAAGAGTTGTACACGACTGAGCAACTGAACTGAACTGACTGAAAAATAACCTTGTATATACACATTTATAGCCACTGTTAAGTTTAAAATGTTCTTCTGAATAAACATTGAGTTAAACAACAATAAAAAATAAAATTATAAACTATTTTAAATATTAATAACAGCAAGAATATCCAAATCTACAGAAATAATCAAAGATGCATTTTAAGAAAAATTTGAAACATATGTTAAGTGCATACATGAATAATAATTATTTTAAATTAATTCTTCTTCTTAAAGTCACTCAGTCATGTCCCATTCCTTGCAACCCCATGGACTACAGGGTCCATGGAATTCTGCAGGCCAGAGTACTGGAGTGAGTAGCCTTTCCCTTCTCCAGGGGATCTTCCCAATCCAGGGATCAAACCCAGGCCTCCTGCATTACACACAGATTCTTTACCAGCTGAGCCACCAGGGAAGCCCAAGAATACTGGAGTGGGTAGCCTATTTCTTCTCCAGCAGATCTTCCCAGCCCAGGAATCGAACCAGGGTCTCCCATGTTGCAGGCAGATTTTTTACCAACTGAGCTATCAGGGAAGCTCTTTAAATTAATTATCTTTCAGCAAAGCTGCCAAATACCAAGTTAGGACACATCAACTTTAATCCTACACCCTAACAATGAAAAATCTGAAAGGGTAATTAAGAAAATAATCAATTCACAATAATAGCATCATAAAGGATAAAATACATAAGAATAAACTTAAGGAGATGAAAAAGTGGTACAATGAAAACTACAAAACAATGTAGAAGGAACTTAAAGATACAAATAAATAAATATACATCCTGTGGTCATGAATTCTAAACTATCTATACTACCCACAGTGATTTACAGCTTCAGTACAATCCCAGTCTTAATCCCAATGATATTTTCTGCAGAAATAGGAAAAAACATCCTAAATTTTAAATGGAATTCCAAAGGATCCTGAAGGGGCAAAACAATTCCAAAAAAGCAGAACAAAATTAGAGATGTCACACTACTTGATTTCAAAACATATTACAAATCTACAGTAATCAAAACAATGTAGTATTGGTTTAAAGACAGGCATAAACTAATGAAACAGAACACAGATTTCAGAAATAAATCCATACAAATACAGTAAAATAATCTTCAACAAGAGCATCAAGACTACACAATGATGAAAGGATAGTCTGTTCTTCAACAAATGATGATGGGAAAATTAGATATCCACATGCAAAAAAATAAGTTGGCGCTTACTATGTGATATACAAAATCAATTCAAAATGGATGAAAGATCTGAACATAAAAAACTGAAACTGTAACGCTTCCAGGAAAAAAGCACAGAGGAACAGCTTTACAACACTGGATTTAGCAATGATTTCTGGGACAAACACCAAAAACACAGGCAACAAAAGGAAAAATAGACAAGACTATATCAAACTTAAAATCTTCTCTGTAGCAAAGGGTACAGTGCATAGAGTAAAAAGGCAACCTAGAGAATGAGAAAATATTTGTAAACCATATATATCTTTTAGGAGTTTAACTTCCAGAATATATAAAGAATTCCTACAACTCAATGACAAAAAATATAGGAAAACAACAGAATGGGAAAGACTTGAGATCTCTTCAAGGAAATTAGAGATACCAAGGGAACATTTCATGCAAAGATGGGTTCAATAAAGGACAGAAATGGTCTGGACCTAACAGAAGCAGAAGATATTAAGAAGAGGTGGCAAGAATACATGGAAGAACTGTACAAAAAAGAGCTTCATGACCCAGATAATCACGATGGTGTGATCACTCCTCTAGAGCCAGACAGCCTGGAATGTGAAATCAAGTGGGCCTTAGGAAGCATCACTACAAACAAAGCTGGTGCAGGTGATGGAATTCCAGTTGAACTCTTTCAAATCCTAAAAGATGATGCTGTGAAAGTGCTGCACTCAATATGCCAGCAAATTTGGAAAACTCAGCAGTGGCCACAGGACTGGAAAAGGTCAGTTTTCATTCCAGTCCCAAAGATATGCAATGCCAAAGAATCCTCAGGCTACTGTACAATTGAACTCAGCTCACACGCTAGTAAAGTAATGCTCAAAATTCTCCAAGCAAGGATTCAGCAATAGGTGAACCATGAACTTCCAGATGTTCAAGCTGGTTTTAGAAAAGGCAGAGGAAGCAGAGATTAAACTGCAAACATCCGATAGACCATTTAAAAAGCAAGAAAGTTCCAGAAAAACATCTGTTTCTGTTTTATTGACTATGCCAATGCCTTTGACTGTGTGGATCACAATAAACTGTGGAAAATTCTGAAAGAGATGGGAATACCAGACCACCTGACCTGCCTCTTGAGAAATCTGTATGCAGGTCAGGAAGCAACAGTTAGAACTGGACATGGAACAACAGACTGGTTCCAAATAGGAAAAGGAGTCAAGGCCGTATATTGTCACCCTGCTTATTTAACTTCTATGCAGACTACATCATGAAAAATGCTGGGCTTGATGAAGCAAAAATCCAGATGCTGGGCTGGAACCAAGATTGCTGGGAGAAATATCAATAACCTCATATATGCAGATGACACTACCCTTATGGAAAAAAGTGAAGAAGACCTAAACAGCCTCTTGATAAAATTGAAAGAGGAGAGTGAAAAAGTTGGCTTAAAGCTTAACAGTCAGAAAACTAAGATCATGGCATCTGGTCCTATCACTGCATGGCAAATAGATGGGGAAACAGTGGAAACAGTGGCTGACATTATTTTCAGGGGCTCCAAAATCACTGCAGATGGTGACTGCAGCCATGAAATTAAAAGACGCTTACTCCTTGGAAGAAAAGTTATGACCAACCTAGACAGCATATTAAAAAGCAGAAACATAACTTTGTCAACAAAGGTCCTTGTAGTCAAGGCTATGGTTTCTTCAGTAGTCATGTATGGATGTGACAGTTGGACTGTAAAGAAAGCTGAGCACAGAAGAATTGATACTTTTGAACTGTGGTGTTGGAGGAGACTCTTGAGAGCCTTGGACTGCAAGGAGATCCAACCAGCCCATTCTAAAGGAGATCAGCCCTGGGTGTTCACTGAAAGGACTGATGTTGAAGCTGAAACTCAAATACTTTGGCCACCTGATGCGAAGAGCTGACTCGTTGGAAAAGACCCTGATGCTGGGAAAGATTGATGGCGGGAGGCGAAGGGGACGATAGAGGATGAGATGGTTGGATGGCATTACCGATTCAATGGATATGAGTTTGGGTAAACTCCAGGAGTTGGTGATATTAGGGAGGCCTGGCATGCTGCAGTTCATGGGGTCGCAAAGAGTTGGACACGACTGAGTACGGAACAACTGAACAACTGAACTGAATTGAAAAAAAAACAATCAAATAACCCAATTTAAACATGAGCAAAATATTTGCATAGGCATTTCTCCAAATAAGATATAAAATGGAAGATGTTCAATATATCTAATCATGAGAAAAAGGCAAATCAAAACCACAATGAGATATCACACATACACAATCAGGATGACAAATCTCAAGAAAACAGAAAATAACTATGCTGGCGAGGTGTGGAAAAATTGGAACACTTATGATTGTTGATGGGGATATAAATCAGTGCAGCCACTATGGAAAAGAGTATTAGTTCAGTTCAATTCAGTAACTCAGTAATGTCCAACTATTTGTGATCCTGTAGACTGCAGCATGCCAGGCTTCCCTGTCCATAACCAAGCCCCGGAGCTTGCTCAGACGCACGTCCATCAAGTCGGTGATGCCATCCAACCATCTCATCCTCTGTCATTCCCTTCTCCTCCCACCTTCAATCTTTCCCAGCATCAGGGTCTTTTTCAATGAGTCAGCTCTTCGCATCAGGTGGCCAAAGTATTGGAGTTTCAGCTTCAATCCTTCAGTCCTTTCAGTGAACACCCAGGACTGATCTCCTTTAGGATTGACTGGTTGGATCTCTTTGCAGTCCAAGGGACTCTCAAGAGTCTTCTCCAACACCATGGTTCAAAAGCCTCAATTCTTCAGCGCTCAGCTTTCTTTATAGTCCAACTCTCATATCCATACATGATTACTGGAGAAACCATAGCTTTGACTAGACAGACCTTGGTTGGCAAAATCATGTCTCTGCTTTTTAATATGCTTTCTAGGTTGGTCATAGCTTTTCTTCCAAAGAGCCAGCCTCTTTTTAATTTCATGTTTGCCATCACCATCTGCAGTGATTTTGGAGCCCCCCAAAATAAAGCCTCTCACTGTTTCTACTCTTTCCCTATCTATTTACCATGAAGTGATGCGACCAGATACCATGATCTTAGTTTTCTGAATGTTGAGTTTTAAGCCAACTTTTTTCACCTCTCCTCTTTCAGTTTCATCAAGAGGCTCTTTAGTTCTTCTTTGCTTTCTGCCATAAGGGTGGTGTCATCTGCATATCTGAGGTTATTCATAGTTCTCCCAGCAATTTTGATTCCAGCTTGTGCTTCATCCAGCCCAGCATTTCACATGATATTCTCTGCATATAAGTTAAATAAGCAGGGTGACAAAAAATTAAAATAGAATTTATCATATGGTCCATCAATCCCCTTCCTTGGGAAATATATTCTAAAGAATTGAAAAACAGTAAAATTACCCATGCATTTGAAAAGTGAAGTCGCTCAATTGTTTCTGACTCTTTGCACTGTAGCCTACCAGGCTCCTCCAGCAATGGAATTTTCCAGGCAAGAGTACTAGAGTGGGTTGCCATTTCCTTTTCCAGGGGATCTTCCCAACCCAGGGATTGAACTTAGGTCTCCTGCATTTGCAGGTAGACACTTTACCATCTGGGCCACCAGGGAAGCCCCGATCACAAGTCTACACCCCTCAGTTGATAATGTGCTTAAGACCCCACCAAGTCTATATAAAAACTTCACTTCCCAGAAGTGGTTCTTTGTAGGTGAGAAGTCCACATTCTCAGCTTGCTGTTTATATCTCAAATTAGCAAATGTCCAAAGAGTAAAAGCTATAGAGGTTTGCTCATTTCCTAGAGGTTCCCACTTCTCTGAAGAAATGGACCCTGCAGTTCATATTGTCTAAACTACTCTCCTCTGGTTTCTAAAAAATAATTCTGTATTTTATGTAGCAGAGTTGTTTTTGGTGAGAACTGGCCTGCCTCTAGCTCCTTCATACCACATGGAAGTGGGAGCAGAATGACTTGTTCATGTAAAAACTTATATCTGTGTGTTTATTATTTATAATACAAACTTGTAAATTTATTGTTTATATGTAATACTTTATTGATTTTATTTTATAATTGCCTAGAAAAAGTGATATATAATAGTAAATAAATAGGAAATTATGTGAAAAAATATGCATCAAATCAGTAATATTACTTAGGGGAGACAATTAGCATTGCATTGGAAGATGCAGTAGATGGTTGATGAATTGAGAATTTTCAGATTTTTCTCTACATGTGCCCACATTGTTCGAATTTTCAAAATAAGGTTACATTTCTTTAGTAATTAAAACAGTGTAAAATGGAAAGTCTATACAAAAGAATGGAGAAAGGTAAACAAATGTTAACCAAAAAAAAGGATGCTGATGATATTAATAGAAAACAAAGTAAAATTCAAGCAAGGAGCTTTCCATTAAGCAAAGATAAATGTCTCCTAGTCATTTTTTCCTGGAAAAATCCCATGGACGGAGGAGACTGGTGGGCTGCAGTTCATGGGGTCGCTAAGAGTTGGACATGACTGAGTGACTTCACTTTCACTTTTCACTTTCATGCACTGGAGCAGGAAATGGCAACCCACTCCAGTGTTTTTGCCTGAAGAATCCCAGGGACAGAGGAGCCTGGTGGGCTGCCGTCTATGGGGTCGCACGGAGTCGGACACGACTGAAGCGACTTAGTAGTAATAGTCATTAAAAAGCAAATTCCAAAATAAATGCCACAAATATTATGCACTAAATAAAAAATATCTAAATACATAAATCAAAACTTGAATATTTGGCAAAAATCACAGTCATACTGTGAAATATTTACCCACTTTATTGTTTCTTTTAGACTGCTGCTGCTGCTGCTGCTAAGTCGCTTCAGTGGAAAATAAGAAATAAAGATACAAAGTAGGATTTAAATAAATCATATGCTTACCAGTAATGAGTCTAGTTTGTGTCCTTCAAGGGAAGATATATCCTCTTTTCGAACAGAAAAACATAAGCCAAAACTGTCAAATACCAGGCCATAAGGAAAGCTTAACAAATTCCCTAATGTAGGAATTGTAGGTGTCATTCTTTTGGATAATATTGAAATAATTAAGAATAAGTAATAATACTTACTCTTGAAGTAATAATACTTCAAAATTAAGAGTAAGAAGTTAAGAAAAACTCATCAAACCACTTTAAGTTTTTTAAAAGCCCCCTGGATATTGTCAAAGTGAGTCTAACACTCTAAGATAAAAAGTAGTGATAATAGTCAAGAAAATATTGAAGAATACTGAGAGAAAATTACCCAGCCATATAATAAAATATTAAGATGTAAAAACAAAGCAATGTGATGTTCTCATAGGAAGAAGCAGACATACCAATTAAACAGAACTAACAAGACTTTAGTGTGTGCTAAAGGTATTTTATTAGTTTATTAGTTTCCCAGGGCTTATGTAACAAACTGTTGTAAACTGAGTGGAGAAAACAACAGAAATGTACTGTCTCACTGCTCTGGAGAACAGAAATATGAAATCAAGGTGTCAGTAGGACCATTTTGTTTCTAAAAGCTGTAGGAAAGGAGACTTCCTCACCTGTTCCTAGCTTCTGGTGAGTTTTGGCAATCCTTGGTGTTCACTGGCATGTAAACACATCACTCTAATCTCTGCCTCCAAAGTCACATGGCATTCTCCCTGTGTGCCTGTGTCAAACTTTCCCTCCTCTTTTAAGGACACTAGACACTGGATTAGGGTCCACCCTACTCCATCCAGTACAACCTCTTCTTGACTTGATGACATCTACTCAGCACCCTATCTCCAAAGTGGTCATGTGCACAAGTTTCAGATGGGCAGGAAATTTGTGAGGCAATATAATTCAACCACTACACTTAGTCAATACACTTGTTGAATACAGATAAAGAAAATTTAACTCTAGTTAACTTGAGTAAACAAGAGAAATTTTACCATCAGCCAACTCCTCTGACATGCAAAAGCAGAATTCACAGTGACCAAAACTGAGTGATTGTTTTTTTAAAAAAAATTTGTTGGAGTATCATTGATTTACAATGTTGTATTCATTTCAGGTGTACACACAGTGAATTAGTTACACACACACACACCCACACACACACACACACACACACACACACACACACACCCCTACTCTTTTTTAGGTTCTTTTCCCGTATAGGTCATTAAAGAGCACTGAGTAGAGTGCCCTGTGCTATACAGGGTCCTTAAGTCCTAGAACAGGTCCTTATTAGTTGTCTATTTTATATATGATAAGGTGTAAATGTCAAACTTGACCTCCCCTTTTCTACCCCCCGGCTTCCCAGGTGGCACTAGTGGTAAAGAACCCACCTGCCAATGCAGGAGACATAAGAGATGTAGGCTTCATCCCTGAGTCGGGAAGATCCCTGCAGGAGGGCAACCCACTCCAGTGTTCTTGCCTGGAGAATCCCATGGACAGAGGAGCCTAGTGGGCTACCTTCTGCAGGGTCGCAGATAGTCGGACATGACTAGCATGCACTCAACCATAAGTTTGTTTTCTACATCTGAGACCCTATTTCTGTTTTGTAAATAAGTTCATTTTTACCTCCCCCCCCCCGCCCCCCGCCAGATTCCAGTTATTAATGATATCATATGACATTTGTCTTTGTCTGTCTCACTTTATCTCGCTCCTCTGATTCCCACATGGCCTCTCGCCACTGTTTCACTGTGCACACTGGGCTCTTTCTTCCTTTCTACATACCTCCTTCTCCACGCACTCAAGTGCCCTCAGGTCTCATTTAGAGGTTCTCAGTTCCACGTACACAAAGGAATCAATCACCTAACTCCCAGTCCTAATTCCAAATTTTCAGAAGAAATAGGATTGACATGGGCCATAGGGACACAGTAGATCATTTCTATGGTGTGGGAGCCATTTTCAAAAAAATGTGACCATCATGAGCTGGACGGTTTCCTCCTAAAGTGTCTACTATACATAGTATTTTAAACCAATAAGGGAAGGATAACTAAATAAACTCTCTGGGAGTGGAAATAACAATTTAGGAGGAAGATAATAAAGCCTTGCTGTGCAACACAAAGCACAGAGACATTAAAGATTAAATGTAAATAATATTTTAAAATAAAAGTAAAAAAGATGAATATGTGTAATATTACTCTATTTCTAAAGCCTTTTAATTATTCCTCAACTATTACACATATATTAATTATATATTATTTTAAAATGCTAGTTGTAGATTTATGGCATTACCATAATTTCCCAAGTATGACAGCATATATATTAGTTATATATTATTTTTAAATGTTAGTTGCAGATTACTTTGAGCTCAAAGAGTGAAAACTTGACTCCAATGAGAATTTTTTTAATGTAATATGCTCAATTCTTTGAAAGATTTTCAAATACAATTTGGAATAATATATGTATCACGGGGACTCAATGTGTTTTGAGATGATTACTTTGAAAGAGAAGGCAATTATTCAAATGTATAAATATTAGTAATGCTATTATTTAAATTAATTACAAAATAGTTTACACAAATCTGTCTGCTTAATATATACAGAAACCACTGTTTCTCTATTTCAGTGTTTGTTGATTGCTCAAGCTACTGTTATTTTAAGTACTATAGCCTCATCAAATGATTCTACAGTGTTAAAAAAAACTGCTTCTTAATTTAGATGAGATTGTTTTAAAAGAAATCTAAATGACATTCACTTAATGGAAACCCTATTCCATGCCCTAGTTATAACAAAACCTCATTTAGAATTTTCAAGATAGAGGTAAGTTCTTGTTAATTTCATTTCTCATTAAATACAGCTATCTTAAAAATACTTTGGGATTAGCTTTTACTATTGAAACATTTAAAGAAATATATTATTCTACCTTTCTAACTTAATCATTGGGAAAAATGGACATCATTATATATTTGATCATTTAGGGCCCTCTGACATTGGGCACATAGTAAGCATTCAAGAGGGATGGTTGAATGAAAAAGTAAGTGGATTAATTTTCCAACATTAATTGTAAACAATCATTTGCACTGACTGGTGTTTTGAATAAGGATATGAAATAGAGCGGTACTGAATGACTATCTTGCCTTTAGTGCATTTCTAGAAAATCTATTTTTTAAGTAACTTTATCTGAGCATTTCATTTTTTTCTTTCTCCTACAAGTTAAAAGCAGAGAACTCCAGTTAAATTGAAATACTAGCTTTTTCTTCATTTCCATTAATTAATGCCTTACAGTATTTAACTCATTTTTCTACATTCTAGTCTAAACCAATTAAATAATTACAGCAGAGAACAAAATTTTTTCTTCAACTTGAAGTGTCTGAAATAATAGATGTGAAAATACTTAGAAAAGTATAATAATGGTATAACCACAAAGATATTGCTCAAAATATTATTAAAACTAATACTTAACCATTACTGGGCATTTAAGAAGTTCCAGGTATTGAGCTAACTGTTTTACATACAATATCTTATTTAATCCTCAAAACCACCCTCTGAGATAAATACTGTTAGTATCACCATAAAGAATGCTGGGATTAAAATCAAAGACTTGACAGTCTCTGACTCATGGACATAAGGCTATTGGAATGAATGGTCAGTTTATTACTGTATGTCTATTTCTTTACATCCTCATCCAGGGATCGAACCCGCATCTCCTGTGTCTCCTATATTGCAGGCAGATTCTTTACCCAATGAGACACTGGGGAAGCCCTTCAGTGATCCAAGATCAAGCCAGTGGGAGAAATAGCCACTACTTCATCTAGATAATTTCCTATAGATGTTATAATTTGACAACCATTGGCCCATTAAACCACAAAACTAAGTGGATCAAAATCCATTTTTAAGACAATCCAAGCTTTCATAAAAAGTTGCTGGTGAAGAAAAATGGAAATCCCCTTGGGATTTAGTATATGATGGTGAGTGTGTTTTCACTTACATAGATTCAAATATCAAAACTAGAAATACAAGAAAGCAGAGGATGTGCAAAACATTCCCAGCCAACTGTTTCCTGACTGCTGACAGTAGGAGGGAAAGGACTCCTAGTGAAATAACTTCTTGTTTGTTCAACAAAATAGCTCTTGATTCTGTGAAGAGCAAAATAACATCCTCTTTCTATTGCAACATAATTGATCCAACAAAGAGGTATGTATTTGCACATTTTCTTCTCAGGGTCAACTGAACAAATTTCACAATCTCCAGAATGAAAAGGCAAGTAAGTTACTGAGATTAAGGAGCTCTTACACAATCTATGTTGATTTAACATTTGAAATCTTATGATGGTTTGTTATTTCATCTGCTTATCACCATTATATTAATTTTGAAGGAGGCTGTCATATTCTATTTTAATTCAATATATCACAATAAAATGATTAAATATCTTACACTTAGCAATTAACAATAGACTTTGATCTTTTCCAAAAATCATTCAGAAACTGCCAGGATAATGATAACACACACTTGACTGCTTTCAAATAGGAAAAGGCCTTGAAAGAGAAAAAAGAAGGAGAGAGACAGAAAGAAACTTCTGTTTTAAATTAAAATGAGAACTGGATCTCTGAGGGCATGTGAGCATTAATTTTAAAAAGACCTGAATTCCTTATCAGGCAGCATTATTGGAGCCACTGACCTGTATTGAAAAGGAAAAGAAGAAAAATAACGCACATTTGGGTGCTTTGGAATTAAGAGATTGGTTTGATAGCCTAGGCATGCTGCACTCATTTACTTTTGTCTGCTAAATAGCTAGATAAAACTAAATAGAGTGAGCCTTTTGGTAATCTTAACTCCTTAGACTACCATATACACATAAATGTGTTATCACATTAGATGAATATTTCTTATTACGCCTCTGTGTCTGGCATTGTACAGATGATGAGAACACTTTGCTTGTTCTCCAGAGAAAGCTGAATCTTAAAAGCCAGGTGGCTGCATTAGAGTCTGTTTCTCTGAAATCCAGGAAATTGTGCCTTGATCTGGTTTTCTTCAGTTGGTCAGGTTCCATCAAGCACTATGTTCAATACCACAAGTGATGGTAGATTCAAATACTGGGAAGGCAATTGTCATGGCAGTGACAGTCGATTTCTTTCTAAACATACCCAGTTTCAAATTCCGGGTATGCAATTTATTAGCTATTTAAGTATGGGAAAACTTTGTAACCTCTTTGAACCTCAGTTTTATCTTTGCTTTAGGAATAGTAAACCTATTCTACATGGAACAGGGATGTTGGGCAAGCTAAAATATGTGTATGGCTAGAATATATGTCAGATAAAAGATTATATATATAAACACATATATACACATATTTATATATATAAGATATATAGAAGACAGTTTAATGTGCCTGGCATAAGTCAAATTCAGTAAGTAGTAGTCACTAGTAGTAGTAATATAAGGCAATATTGTAGAGAGTAATAGTTTGAGTTCTGAAATGAAACAAACCTGATTTTAAATCCTGACCACACTAGCTATTGTTCTTATAGCCATAAACAAAAATCACGCAACCATTCTGTGCATCAGTTTTCTCCCATAAAATAGAGGAAACAATCCCTGCCAATCAGAATGTTGTATGGACTAATTAAATCATGTTCATAAAGGGTTTTTCATAAAGCCATCACCTAATAACTTTTAAAGATACAGCTACATATTCTAAATTGAATAGTTTTATCATTTGTTTCATATCAGTGACTCCCTGACATGAAGGGGATGTTCAGTGTATGTTTGCTGATTGGTCCTTTAACTGACAGATGTCTCATAGATCAGATATGAGGCATCATCACTCAACTCCCTTTTTTCTGAATGTGTACTAAGTTGCTTCAGTTATGTCTGACTCTTTGCGACCCTATGGACAGTAGCTCATCAGGCTGCTCTGTCCATGGGATTCTCCAGGCAAGAATACTAGAGTGGGTTGCCATGCTCTCCTCTAGGGGATCTTCCTGACCCAGGGATCGAACCCAAGTTTCTTACGTCTCCTGCATTGGCAGGCTGCTTCTTTATCTCTAGTGCCTCCCAAGAAGCCCTTGTTTTCTGCATATCAGACAAGAAAATTTAATTTACATCTGATTCTATATTTTGATTGCCTTAGATTTTGCATGCAGACAATAAACTACAACAACTGAATTTGGGATATTGTTAGGTTACCCTAACAACTATTAATATTAGCTTTCTGGAAAAATCCTAAAATGTAAGAAGAAATGAAATGAGAATACTAATGTGGAATTGAGACACACTATCAGCGGGATGTTGGGCAAACAGTTACCTCTCTGAGTCAATTTTCTCATCTATAATGTGGAAACAATTGATTCTAAGTTGCTTTCAGTATCTAAAAGCCAAGCCCATGTTAATGGTCATGAGTACCACTCACCTCTCCTTTACTTTAGAATTACAGCTTTTGAACTACATCTGTAATTCATCTCAAATTAACTTTTAAGTATGGTGTGAGGTAGGGATTGAGGTTAATTTTTGTTTCAGCACGATTACCCAGTTATTCTGGCATCATTTACAAAAAGGCTCATCATTACTACATTGATCTGTCTTGGTACATTTGCTGAAAATCAAGACCATTTATTTCTGTGTTTATTTCTTGACTCTCTGTTATGTTCTTTTGTTTAATTTTTCTCTTTTGCCAATACCATGCCATCTTGATTATAATACTCTTTGTATTTAAGTCTTGAAATCAGGTACTGTGAGTTTTTCAAAATATTCTTTTATTTAAAGGTTTCTCTAACTATTCTATATCCTATGAATTTCTATCTACAGTTTTGAATCAACTTGTCAACTTCTACTAAAAAGTCTGTTGGGATTTTCATTTTGATGTTATAAACTCTATGGATCAATCTAGAGAAAACAGACTTCTTAAAAGTATGTAGTCTCCTGATTCAAAACATTCATCTCTTTAGGTATTCTTTTATTTTTCTCAGCAGTATTTTGTGGTCCTCTACAGAGAGAGTTAATGTTTGTCTTGTTGTAATTATTTCTAAATGTTTTATGTTTTGACGCTATTATAAATGGATATTTCTTAATTTCACCTTTTAATTTTGCTACTAATATATAGAAATTCATTTGATTTTTATCTATTTTTCTTGAATCTTACAAACTTACACTATTATCTGATTAGTTCTTTATTTTTAGATTCCTATATAAACAATCTTGTTGCCTTAAAGTAAAGACAGTTCTAAATACTTCAACCTTTGTAATCTTTATGGTTTCACTTTTTATCTTACTTCATTGCACTGGCTAGGACCTCTAGTGCCAAATTAAGTAGAAATCATGAGAGCAGATATCCTGTCTAGTTCCTGATCTTAAGGAGAAGCATTCAATTTTTCACCATAAAGTATAATGATGGCTATTTGGTTTTGTTATAGATCCCTTCATTAGACTGAGAAAAATTCCTTTTTACTCCTATATTGAGAATTTATTTTTCATAAATAGATGTTGAACTTTGACTAATGATCTTCTTGCATCTACCAATACCATCATATGGTTTGCTCTATGTTTCTATTAATGCTGTAAATTAAATTGATAGATTAATAAGTGGGAGCTCAGTTGTGCATTCATGGGCTAAAGCTCACTTAGTCATGGGAAATTATCCTTTTCATATATTTTTGTGTTCAACTGCCAATATTTCATCACAGATTTTCACATCTGTATTAATGAGACATTATTCTATTATTCCATTTCTTACATTATCTTTGTCAGGTTTCATTACTGGGGTTATGCTACCTTAAAAATAAAAAAGGAAATTGTTCTTTATGCTTTTTCTAAATGAGTTTATACAAGAATAATACTATCACTTCCTGAAATATTTGATAGAACTTACCACTGAAACCATCTGGGCTTGAGATATTCTTTTGGCAAGTTTTAAAGTGAATTATCTTTATTTTTTGTAATTTATATATTTTAATTGGAGGCTAATTACTTTACAATATTGTAGTGGTTTTTGCTATACATTCACATGAATCAGCCATGAGTGTACAGGTGTCCCCCATCCTGAACACCCCCCCCCCCCACCTCCATCCCCATTCCATCCTTCAGGGTCATCCCAGTGCACTGGACCTGAGCACCCTGTATCATACATCAAACCTGGACTGGTGATCTACTTCACATATGGTAATATACATGCTTCAATGCTATTCTCTCAAATCATCCCACCCTTGCCTTCTCCCACAGAGTCCAAAAGTCTGTTCTTTTGTCTCTTCTGCTGTCTCACGTACAGGGTCATCGTTACCATCTTTCTAAATTCCATATATATGCATTAGTATACTGTATTGGTGTTTGTCTTCCTGACTTAACTCTGTAACATAGGCTCCAGTTTCATACACCTCATTAGAACTGATTCAAATGCATTCTTTTTAATGGCTGAGTAATATTCCATTGTGTATATGTACCACAGCTTTCTTATCCATTCGTCTGTTGATGGACATCTATGTTACTTCCATGTCCTAGCTATTGTAAACAATGTTGTGATGAACATAGGGGTACATGTGTCTCTTTCAATTCTGGTTTCCTCGGTGTGTATGCCCAGCAGTGGGATTGCTGGGTCATAAGGCAGTTCTAGTTCCAGTTTTTTAAGGAATTTCCACACTGTTCTCCACAGTGGCTGTACTAGTTTGCATTCCCATCAACAGTGAAAAAGGGTTCCCTTTTCTCTGCACCCTCTCCAGGATTTATTGTTTGCAGACTTTTTGATAGCAGCCATTCTGACTGGTGTGAGATGGTACCTCACTGTGGTTTTGATTTGCATTTCTCTGATAATGAGTGAGTTGAGCATCTTTTCATGTGTTTGTTAGCCATCTGTATGTCTTCTCTGGAGAAATGTCTGTTTAGTTCTTTGGCCCATTTTTTTTTCTTATTTATTTATTTATTTATTTTAATTTTAAAATCTTTAATTCTTACATGCATTCCCAAACATGAACCCCCCTCCCACCTCCCTCCCCATAACATCTCTCTGGGTCATCCCCATGGACCAGCCCCAAGCATGCTGTATCCTGCGTCAGACATAGACTGGCGATTCGATTCTTACATGATAGTATACATGTTAGAATGTCTTTGGCCCATTTTTTGATTGGGCCATTTATTTTTCTGGTATTGAGCTTCAGGAGCTGCTTGCATATTTTTCAGATTAACTCTTTGTCAGTTGCTTCTCTTGCTATTATTTTCTCCCATTCTGAAGGCTGTCTTTTCACCTTGTTTATTGTTTCGTTCATTGTGCAGAAGCTTTTAAGTTTAATTAGGTCTCATTTGCTTGTTTTTGCTTTCATTTCCATTACTCTGGGAGGTGGGTCATAGAGGATCCCACTGTGATTTAAGTCAGAGAGTGTTTTGCCTATGTGTTCCTCTAGGAGTTTTATAGTTTCTGGGCTTACATTTAGATCTGCAATCCATTTTGAGTTTATTTTTGTGTATGGTGTTAGAAAGTGTTCATTTCATTCTTTTACAAGTGGTTGACCAGTTTTCCCAGCGCCACTTGTTAAAGGGATTGTCTTTCCTCCATTGTATATTCTTGCCTTCTTTGTCAAAGATAAGGTGTCCATAGGTGTGTGGATTTATCTCTGGGCTTTCTATTTTGTTCCATTGATCTATATTTCTGTCTTTGTGCCAGTACCATACTGTCTTGAAGATTGTAGCTTTGTAATATAGCCTGAAGTCAAGCAGGTTGATTCCTCGTTTCCTTCTTCTTTCTCAAGACTCCTTTGGCTATTCAAGGTTTTTTGTATTTCCATACAAATTGTGAAATTATTTGTTCTAGTTCTCTGAAAAACACCATTGGTAGTTTGATAGGGATTGCATTGAATCTATAGATTCTTTAAGTAGTATACTCATTTTCACTATATTGATTCTTCTGATCCATGAACATGGTATATTTCTCCATCTATCTGTATCATCTTTGATTTCTTTCATCAGTGTTTTATAGTTTTCTATATATAGGTCTTTTGTTTCTAAAGGTAGATTTATTCCTAAGTATTTTATTCTTTTCATTGCAATGGTGAATGGAATTGTTTCCTTAATTTCTCTCTTTTCTCATTGTTAGTGTATAGGGGTACAAGGGATTTCTGTGTATTAATTTTATATCCTGCAACTTTACTATATTCATTATCTCTAGTAATTTTCTGGTGGTGTCTTGGGTTTTCTATGCAGAGGATCATGTCATCTGCAAACAGGGACAGTTTTACTTCTTCTTTTCCAATCTGGATTCCTTTTATTCCTTTTTCTTCTCTGACTGCTGTGGCTAAAACTTCCAAAACTATGTTTAATAGTAGTGAGAGTGGGCACCCTTGTCTTGTTCCTGACTTGAGGGGAAATGCTTTCAATTTTTCACCATTGAGGATAATGTTTGCTGTGGGTTTATCATATGTGGCTTTTATTATGTTGAGGTACATACTTTCTATACCTGCTTTCTGGGGTTTTTTTTTAAATGAATGTTGAATTTTGTCAAAGGCTTTCTCTGCATCTATTGAGATAATCATATGGTTTTTATCTTTCAATTTGTTAATGTGGTGTATCACACTGATTGATTTGCAGATATTAAAGAATCCTTGCATTCCTGGGATAAAGCCTACTTGGTCATGATGTACGATCTTTTTAATATGTTGCTGGATTCTGTTTGCTAGATTTTGTTGAGGATTTTTGCATCTATGTTCATCAGTGATATTGGCCTGTAGTTTTCTTTTTTAGTGGCATCTTTGTCTGGTTTTGGTATTAGGATGATGGTGGCCTCATAGAATGCGTTTGGCAGTTTACCTTCCTCTGCAATTTTCTGGAAGAGTTTGAATAGGGTAGGTGTTAGCTCTTCTCTAAATTTGTGGTAGAATTCAGCTGTGAAGCCATCTGGTCCTGGGCTTTTCTTTGTTGGAAAATTTTTGATTACAGTTTCCATTTCCGTGCTTGTGATGGGTCTATTAAGATTTTCTATTTCTTCCTGGTTCACTTTTGGAAGGTTCTACTTTTCTAAGAATTTGCCCACTTCTTCCAAGTTGTCCATTTTATTGGCATATAGTTGCTGAGAGTAGTCTCTTATTATCCTTTGTATTTCTGTGCTATCTGTAGTGATTTCTCCATTTTCATTTCTAATTATGTTGATTTGATTCTTATCCCCTTTTTTACTTGATGAGTCTGGCTAATGGTTTGTCTATTTTATTTATCTTCTCAAAGAACCAGCTTTTAGTTTTGTTGATTTTTGCTAGAGTCTCCTTTGTTTCTCTTTCATTTATTTGTGCCCTAATTTTTATGATTTCTTTCCTCCTACTAACTCTGGGGTTCTTCATTTCTTCTTTTTCTAGTTGCTTTGGGGGTAAAGTTAGGTTATTTATTTGATTTTCCCTTGTTTCTTTAGGTAAGCTTGTATTGCTATGAACCTTTCCCTTAGCACTTCTTTTTACTGAATCCCATAGGTTTTCGGATTATCGTGTTTTCCTTTTCATTCATTTCTATGCATATTTTGATTTCTTTCTTTATTTATTCTGTAATTTGTTGCTTATTCAAAAGTGTGTTGTTTAGCCTCCATATGTTTGCATTTTTAATAGTTTTTATTCTGTAGTTAACATCTAATCTTACTGCATTGTGATCAGAAAAGACGCTTGAAATGATTTCAATTTTTTTTTAGTTTACCAAGGCTAGATTTATCTTATTTAAAAGATACAGAGCTTCACATTTTCCATTTATTTCTGTGTAAAAGTTGGTAATTTTTGTGTTTTAAGGTATTTTAAATTTCATCTAAATTTGATGATAGTTTGTTAATTATTTTTCTTGTTATACAACTTGCTAAGAGAGGTATTTTAAATTCTCCATATATAAACTGTACTTGTCTTTTGCTCTTTAGATATAATTGCCTCTGCTTCATGTGCTTTCAATTTCTATTATTAGATTCACACACTGTTAGGGTCATTAAATATCCCTAACAAGATGGATAGCTTATTAATTTAAAATATCCTTCTTTATTTCTGATAATATTCCTTATCCTCAAGACTACCTTGTCCAATAATAGCATCCACGTTCAAGGTCAGGAGGGGTGGCCATAAGGAGATACCCCTCTTCCAAGGAAAGGAGCAGTGGCTGCGCTTTGCTGGAGCATCCATGAAGAGATACCTCAAATCCAAGGCAAGAGAAACCCAAGTAAGATGGTAGGTGTTGCGAGAGGCATCAGAGGGCAGACACACAAACCATAATCACAGAAAACTAGTTAATCTGATCACAAGGACCACAGCCTCATCTAACTCAATGAAATTAAGCCATGCCTGTGGGGCCACCCAAGACAGGAGAGTCATGGTGGAAAGGTCTGACAGGATGTGGTCCACTGGAGAAGGGAATGGCAAACCATTTCAGTATTCTTGCCTAAAGAACCCCATGAACAGTATTAAAAGGCAAAATGGTAAGATACTGAAAGGGGAACTCCCTGGGTCAGTAGTGCCAAGTAAGCTACTGGAGATCAGTGGAGAAATAACTCCAGAAAGAATGAAGGGATAGAGCCAAAGCAAAAACAATACCCAGTTGTGGATGTGACTGGTGATAGAAGCAAGGTTTGATGCTGTAAAGAGCAATATTGCATAGGAACCTGGAATGTCAGGTCCATGAATCAAGGCAAATTAGGGTGGTCAAACAGGAGATGGCAAGAGTGAATGTCAACATTTTAGGAATCAGCGAACTAAAATGGACTGGAACGGGTGAATTTAACTCAGACGACCATTATATCTACTACTCTGGGCAGGAATCCCTTAGCAGAATTGGAGTAGCCATCATGGTCAACAAAAGAGTCCGAAATGCAGCACTTGGATGCAATCTCAAAAATGACAGAATGATCTCTGTTCATTTCCAAGGCAAACCATTCAATATCACGGTAATCCAACTCGATGTCCCAACCAGTAATGCTGAAGAAGCTGAAGTTGAACGGTTCTATGAAGACCTACAAGACCTTTTAGAACTAACACCCAAAAAAGATGTCCTTTTCATTATAGGGGACTGGAATGCAAAAGTAGGAAGTCAAGAAACACCTGGGGTAACAGGCAAATTTGGCCTTGGAGTACGGAATTAAGCAGGGCAAAGGCTAATAGAGTTTTGCAAAGAGAACACACAGGTATTAGCAAACACCCTCTTCCAACAACACAAGAGAAGACTCTACACATGGACATCACCAGATGGTCAACACTGAAATCAGACTGATTATATTCTTTGCAGCCAAAAATGGAGAAGCTCTATACAGTCAGCAAAAACAAGACCGGCAGCTGACTGTGGCTCAGATCATGAACTTCTTATTGCCAAATTCAGACTTATATTGAAGAAAGTGGGGAAAGCCACTAGACCATTCAGTTATGACCTAAATCAAATCCCTTATAATTATACAGTGGAACTGATAAATAGATTTAAGGGACTAGATCTGATAGACAGAGTGCCTGATGAACTATGGACGGATGTTCATGATGTTGTACAGGAGACAGGTTCAAGACATCCCCATGGAAAAGAAATGCAAAAAAGCAAAATGGCTGTATGAGGAGGACTTACAAATCCCTGTGAAAAGAAGAGAACTGAAAAGGAAAGAAATAAGCATCTGAATGCAGAGTTCCAAAGAATAGCAAAAAGAGATAAGAAAGCCTTCCTCAGTGATGAATGCAAAAAAATAGAGGAAAACAACAGAATGGGAAAGACTAGAGATCTCTTCAAGAAAATTAGAGATATCAAGGGAACATTTCATGCAAAGATGGGCTGGATCAAGGACAGAAATGGTCTGGACCTAACAGAAGCAGAAGATATTAAGCAGAGGTGGCAAGAATACACGGAAGAACTGTACAAAAAAGATCTTCACGACCCAGATAATCACAATGGTGTGATCACTCACCTAGAGCCAGACATTCTGGAATGTGAAGTTAAGTGGGCCTTAGAAAGCATCATTACGAACAAAGCTAGTGGAGGTGATGGAATTCCAGTGGAGCTCTTTCAAATCCTGAAAGATGATGCTGTGAAGGTGCTGCACTCAATATGCCAGCAAATTTGGAAAACTCAGCAGTGGCCACAGGACTGGAAAAGGTCAGTTTTCATTCCAACCCCTAAGAAAGGCAATGATAAAGAATGCTCTAACTACCACACAATTGCACTCATCTCACATGCTAGTAAAGTAATGCTCAAAATTCTCCAAGCCAGGCTTCAGCAGTACATGAACTGTGAACTTGCAGAGGTTCAAGCTGGTCTTAGAAATGGCAGAGGAACGAGAGATCAAATTGCCAACATCCACTGGATCATGGAAAAGGCAAGAAAGTTCCAGAAAAACATCTATTTCTGCTTTATTGACTATGCCAAAGCCTTGAGTGTTTGGATCACAATACTGTGGAAAATTCTGAAAGAGATGGGAATACCAGACTGCCTGATCTGCCTCTTGAGAAACCTATATGCAGGTCAGGAAGCAACAGTTAGAACTGGACAAGGAAAAACAGACTGGTTCCAAATAGGAAAAGGAGTACGTCAATGCTATATATTGTCACCCTGTTTATTTAACTTATATGCAGAATACATCATGAGAAATGCTGGTCTGGAAGAAGCACAATCTGGAATCAAGATTTCTGGGAGAAATATCAATAACTTCAGATATGCAGATGACACCACCCTTATGGCAGAAAGTGAAGAGGAACTAAAAAGCCTCTTGATGAAAGTGAAAGAGGAGAGTGAAAAATTTGGCTTAAAGCTCAACATTCAGAAAACGAAGATCATGGCATCTGTCCCATCACTTCATGGCAAATAGATGGGGAAACAGTGGAAACAGTGAGAGAGTTTATCTTTTGGGGCTCCAAAATCACTGCAGATGTGGACTGCAGCCATGAAAGTAAAAGATGCTTACTCCTTGGAAGGAAACTTATGACCAACCTAGATAGCATATTGAAAAACAGAGACGTTATTTTGCCAACAATGGTCCATCTAGTCAAGGCTATGGTTTTTCCAGTGGTCATGTATGAATGTGAGAATTGGACTGTGAAGAAAGCTAAGCACCGAAGAATTGATGCTTTTGAACTGTGGTGTTGGAGAAGGCTCTAGAGTCCCTTGGACTGCAAGGAGATCCAACCAGTCTATCCTAAAGGAGATCAGTCCTGGGTGTTCATTGGAAGGACTGATGCTGAAACTCCAGTACTTTGGCCACCAAATGCAAAGAGTTGACTCACTGGAAAAGACCCTGATGCTTGGAGGGATTGGGGCAGGAGTAGAAGGGGACAACAGAGGATGAGATGGCTGGATGGCATAACCGACTGGATGCACATGAGTCTGAGTGAACTCCGGGAGTTGGTGGTGGACAGGGAGGCCTGGCATGGTGTGACTCATGGTGTCACAAAGAGTCGGACACGACTGAGCTACTGAAGTGAACTGAACCAGCTTCTTAGGCATAGTACATCTTTTTCCATTTTTTATGTTCAAGCTGTCTGCATTTTTTTGTTTAATATGCATGTGTTATCAAAAGCATAGAATTGGGTCTTGCATATTTTACCCAGTTTGATCATCTCTTGTTTCTATTTAACACTTAACATTAAATATAATCATTAACACAGTTGGGTATAAGCCTATGATTTTGCTGTTTTCTACTTGTCATCTCTTTGCTGAAGACCTTCCTTTGTTATTAATTTTATGCTTTCTTATTGGTTAATTGAACTGATTTCAGTAATCCTTTTCAAATTTCTCTACTATCTTTTACCTATGTATTTTTTGGTGGTTACTCAAGGTTTACAAAATGCATTCTTTATTTATCACAGTCTATGCCAAATTTGACTGTCATTTCACATAAACTACAATCAGCTTGTAACAGCATAAATCCTTTCAGTCCTCTTCCTTTGCCTATTGTTATCTATATTTTACATTTACTTGTGTTATACACCCCACAATTCAATGTTCACATTTTCAAACTAACAGCTGTCTTTCAAAGCAATGAAGAGGGAAAAAAAAGTACTTTTACCAACATATTTACCATTTTTTCATATTTTTATTCCTTCCTACAGATTCAAGTTTCATCTGCTCTCATGTCATTTTAGCCTGTATAACTTATTTTAGCCATTCTTATAATACATTTTACTAGTAACATGATACCTTGGCTTTAGTTTATCTGAAAATGTCAATCAAAATACTGAACCAATCTGCCCATATACCATTAAAAATAATCCATATATTCTTCATTGTAGCAGAAATATCTATTCCTCACAAAATATCCACAACCTACTCAATTTCTCTGCCTTTTGCAATAAGGCAGGTAGTAAGGTCAGTAAATTCAACACAAAACATTTAAGAGCAGCTATGACGTATCCTTTTCATATGCCAGCAAATTTGGAAAACTCAGCAGTGGCCACAGGACTGGAAAAGGTCAGTTTTCATTCCAATCCCAAAGAAAGGCAATGCCAAAAAATGCTCAAACTACTGCACAACTGCACTCATCTCACATGCTAGTAAAGTAATGCTCAAAATTCTCCAAGCCAGGCTTCAACAGTACATGAACCGTGAACTTCCTGATGTTCAAGCTGGATTTACAAAAGGCAGAGGAACCATAGATCACATTGCCAACATCCATTGGATCATCAGAAAAGCAAGAGAGTTCCAGAAAAACATCTACTTCTGCTTTATTGACTATGCCAAAGCCTTTGACTGTGTGGATCACAACAAACTGAAAAATTCTTCAAGAGATGGGAATACCAGACCATCTGACCTGCCTCTTGAGAAATCTGTATGCAGGTCACGAAGCAACAGTTAGAACCGTACACGGAACAACAGACTGATTCTAAATCGGGAAAGAAGTATGTCAAAGCTGTATATTGTCACCCTGCTTATTTAACTTATATGGAGGGTACATCATGTGAAATGCCAGGTTGGATGAAGCACAAGCTGGAATCAAGATTGATGAGAGAAATATCAATAACCCCAGATATGCTGATGACACCACCCCTATTGGAGAAAGCAAAGAGAAACTAAAGAACCTCTTGATGAAAGTGAAAAAGGAGAGTGTAAAGGCTGGCTTAAAGCTCAACATTCAGAAAATTAAGATCATGGCATCTGATCCCACCACTTCTTGGCAAATAGATGCAGAAAATTGGAAACAGTGAGAGACTTTATTCTGGGGGGTTCTGAAATCACTGCAGATGGTGACTGAAGCCATGAAATTAAAAGATGCTTGCTCCTTGGAAGAAAAGCTATGACCAACCTAGACAGCATATTAAAAAGCAGAGACATTACTTTGCCAACAGAGGTCCAACTAGTCAAAGCTATGGTTTTTCTAGTAGTCGTGTATGGATGTGAGAGTTGAATTATAAGGAAAGCTAAGCACTGAAGAATTGATGCTTTTGAACTGTGGTGTTGGAGAAGACTCTTGTGAGTCCCTTGGACTGTGAGTAGATTCAACCAGTCAGTCCTAAAGGAAATCAGTCCTGAATATTCACTGGAAGGACTGATGCTGAAACTCCAATACTTTGGCCACCTGATGCTAAGAACTGACTCACTGGAAAAGATCCTGACGCTAGGAAAGATTGAAGGTGGGAGGAGAAGAGGATGACAGAGGATGAGATGGTTGGATGGGATCACTGATTCGATGGACATGAGTTTGAGCAAGCTTCGGGAGTTGGTGATGGAGATGGAAGTCTAGTGTGCTGCAGTCCATGGGGTCACAAATAGTTGGTCACAACTGAGCGACTGAACTGAACTGAGTGACATATCTATTAGTTCTCTTGCTCATGGAGCCCATATATTTTAAATATATCACCTACAAGATAGTGAAGACTCTGTCAGCTTAGATCCATGAATGATTCTGTGGAGCAAAGTCCTTTCCTTTCCCCATCCTGTGATATGCTCTGGACTGCATTATACAAATTTTTGTTGTATTAATCTATTGAGATTTGGGAATAATTTGTTACTGTGTCTAGCCTAACCTAATACACCTTCTGATTTGAAGTTATATACTAAACTACTATAATATTTGGGTTTTAGGACTCCTGTTCCATTTTATTGATGTCTGTCCTTTCTAATACCAATATTAAACTCTTCAGATCTTTTTTATAACTTTATAAAACAGTATTATGTTTGTTGGGGTGACATATATTTTCATTGTTCATTTTTTTAAAATACCTAAATAGTCTCAAATATCATTCTTACAAGTCACCTTTAACTTCAGTCATATTACCAAAAAGAGTCCATTCAGGTTCAACATGAAGAATTGTTTAACTAAATTGAGATTCATTATCAAAGGATCTTTCTATTTATTCACTTTATTTATATTCCACAATAAAACTTGATATTTTTCTCAATATAGATTCTGCATACTTCATTTTAATTTATTCCTGAGTTTATTATAATACTTTTCTTACCATACTAAATGATATATTTTTACCATTGCATATTCTCACTGGCTGTTTAATGTATGTATTTTTGACTAGAACCTGTATATGGAGCTACCTACCACACTGGAATCACCTTCATGGAATCACATTTATCATCCAGCAACATATATATTTCATAGATTATGGATTCCATATGGTCCACTTGATTAGATCACCAATGTATAAACTAAATTTTCAAAGTATTTTTGTGTGTGTGTTGTTAATTGAAAGCGACTTGGATTATCAACTCTACCATTCTCACTTTTCATGCAAAAACATAAAGGCTATTTAAGAGAAAGCACTTTATTTTCAATCCCACACTGATTTCAACTTAATCTATATTTACTGAGAACCTGCCATGCTTTTGATATTCTGATGCTAAGGAATCTAGAGTGTGCTCCAACCATAATCCAAGATAGGCAAAAAGTAGAAGCTTGATAAATGTTTGTTCTACCATGGACAGGGAAGCGTGGCTTGCTTCAATTCATGGGGTCGCAAAGAGTCAGACACGACTGAGCAACTGAACTGAACTGAAAAATATTAAGATATAACAGCACTTTCCCAAGAGTTACATCCAAGCCAAAGGTTTTTAGGACAAGACTCAACTCATGTGTACAAGTGGTTAAAAAAGTTAAAAATAGAAATTAATTTTCAAGATCCTAAATTAAGAAGCAGGAATAAACAAGCTGACATGAGTTAGGGAGAAAAAGGAGGATGTACCAAGTAAAATTTCTGGCCTTAATATTGATCACATAACCAAGGCTAGGACCATACCCTTCATAGATCAAGTTTCAACTATGTCATTTGTTAGCTATATGATCTTTGCATTTTACTTAACGTTAAACAACCTAGGCTTGTTTCCATCTGTAAAGTGAGGATAATATTATACCTACCTTAAAAGGTCTCTGTGAGGATTCTATGTGATCCTTAATAAATGCTTGCTATGACTTATGCTGTTAAGTCAAATGAAGTCCCTGATGTATCTCAGATGGTAAAGAATCTGCCTGCAATGCAGGAGACCTGGGGTTCAATCCCTGGATTGGGAAGATGCCCTGGAGAAGGGAATGGCAACCAACTTCAGTTTCTTGCCTGCAGAATTCCATGGACAGAGGAGCCTGGCTGGCTCTAGTCCATGGGGTCGCAAAGAGCCAGACACAACTGAGTGACTAACACACACACACACAAATAAAACAGACCCAAGGAAGGCAGTTGAGGAAAAAGGCAATTATGCTCACATGTTTGTAAGTCAATAGTTTTAACAACTGATTTTTAATCAACTGAAATTGAGATACTATTTCAAGCAATATCATTCATTCTAATTCAAATCCATACTAAGGCAGTAGGCTAGGCACTGTGGATTACAGGATGAAGAAAGCATGGTTTCACCTTTAAGTGAACATTAAGCCTAAAAATGGGGAAGGAAAATCACACAGGAATACAAGGGATTATAATGAGTACCACATGATTATCAAAGCACTCTCTCATCTCAGAGGGAGAGTGATTATTGGTTGATGTGATCAGGAAAGCTTTGTGGGAGGGAATAAATTTTATACTGGATTTTGAAGTATCTGTAGTTTTGAGAGTTGGAAGTAACTGGAGATAGCTGACTGAAGGAATAAATAGAAAGAGAGACAGGAACAAATGAAGGACATGGATTATGCATTTATTTATTTATGCATGTGGTAAACACTGGATGTTTGGGATCCGAGATTACTGAATTTGGTTGGAATGCAGAACATGAGTGGGCAAGTCAGGAATACATCCATGAACAGGGAGGTTGGGGCCCAGGCACGTGAATACCATGTGTATTGAATCGAGGGCACATGAATACTATGTTATGGTCTCAAGTGTAGGAGAGTGAGAGGTTTTCTATGAACAAGAGTCACCAGAAATGACTGAAGCCCTGCTTTTAAGATTATTATCCCACAGGCTGAAGGTCCTCAAGAGAGTCCTGATGAGAAGTGATGAGGATCTAGATTTGATAGAGGTAGTAAGAACACTTTGGAGGAAAGTTGGCAGAACTGATCACTGATTGGGCAAGGATATAAGCCCCATATAAATTAGGTCCCTCACCTCTGTGACTAAGAAAATATCATTATCAAGTTGACATGTTAGGAAGAAGCTGATACGGGGAAAGAAAAGGGAGGAATGATGATGTTAAAGTCAAACAGATATGATTTTGAGGGTTTTCATGGGGAAACCTGAAGAAGACTTCAGTTCAGTTCAGTCGCTCAGTCGTGTCCAACTCTTTGTGACCCCATAAACTGTAGCACGCCAGGCCTCCGTGTCCATCACCAACTCCCGGAGTTCACTCAAACCCATGTCCATCGAGTTGGTGATGCCATCCAACCATCTCATCCTCTGTTGTCCCCTTCTCCTCCTGCCCTCAATCTTTCCCAGCATCAGGGTCTTTTCCAATGAGTCAGCTCTTCGCATCAGGTGGCCAAAGTATTGAAGTTTCAGCTTCAACATCGGTCCTTCCAATTAACACCCAGGACTGATCTCCTTTAGGATGGACTGGTTGGATCTCCTTGCAGTCCAAGGGACTCTCAAGAAGAAGACTTAGGATGAATGAAATTGCAAAGAACCAAGAACAATGACCACGGGAGCCTAAATGAAGCAAGAAACACTGAAAAATCAGACACCAAAAAACTACCTTCAACTCCCTCAAAGGAACCAAGATCTGGTTCTTCCAGCACATTTAGAACCAGCTGTCAACAGCAAACCTGTGTGACAGCAATAAGTAAAAATAAGAACGTCCCCTCTCTTATGTATGGAAGTCTGAATGACCTTCAGATTCTTTTGTGTTCCTACAATCTAATTTGTGGTTGTTGGAAATGTCAAGAGATGGGAGACTTTGAAGGATGACATGTAAAATTTCATGCTATTCTTACCAAACTGAAGCAGGATTTAGGTGAAAAGTAAATAGTTGAATAGGTGACCCTATTTCACCCTAGCTTTAGGGAGTAATTCTTATTGTTTATTATTACCATCATTATTTATCAGGATGATGATGGTGACAATGATGGGTGTCTCACAGAGAGAAATTAGCCCAGCCCAACTTACAGCCTTCTAAGGAAGGATGAAAAAAAGAACCACCAGCAGAATGAGGATGGTGGTCCCCTCCCTGCCTTCTGCTGGAGGCACCACCAATGTGGTGGTCAAAACTGCCCACGAGGAAATGTTCCCAGTTGAGGAGTGATGAAGGGAGACTTCCTGGTTAATTAACAGGGGATGCAATTTAGATCTGGGAGGACTCACTTCTGCAAATGTGCAAACCCTATCAACTATGCAATGACAAGCTCCATTTATGTTTGTAGAATTACGTACAGGGATCCTTATAAAATTGTTTGTACTCATCAGAGGGAGAACTGAATTAATTCCAATAAGGGTAAAAGTATAGATTTATTCCATAGAAAACAGCTAGCTTTCTAGCAGAAATCAGTGCTTATCCTTCTGAACTTCTCCCAGAGTGGTATCTATTTAAAGGGTTGTAGTCTGAGTACTTCAGTAGCATGGTTTCTGCTGTGAATGATGTAGGTACAAATTTTTATAGGATTTAAACTTGTTTTCAAAGTACTTTCCCAGCTATGATTTCTATTGGTGGCAGCAACCCTGTGATATAGGCCAGATGTTTGATGAGGAAGCTCAGGCAAAGAGAAGTTTCACCACTCTTCAAAGCATGCACAGCTGCTGGGTTTAATGACAGACCTAAAACCGGAACCCAGTCCCTCTTTTGCCAGTCTACCCTCCTGAAGGCAATACACCATGCTTACAAATAAGCAGAAACAAGTGAAGAATGACTTCTTCCTTACTGAAGCAGACAATTCTCCTAACACACTTAGAGCTAAGGTACCAACCACAGAAGCATTGATAAGCATGTTTTTCTGAGGCTTTACAAACCATTATTTTTTAATATTTATAAAGTAAAGTAGAGCCAAAACAAATAAAGAGCTGCATTTCTACTGTTTACTGTATGCATTGCAATGCAATCTACATGATATTTTTTCTCACTTAACCTGGTAAGGAAGATATGATTCTCCCCAGGTTACAGATGAAAAAACTAAGACCCAGGAAAAATAAACTCACTTGCTTTGAGGTAGATGTAACTGACATGTGTTTGAGTCTTGGCATCATATATGAGTCTGCATTCATACGGGACTGGACTTTCACACTGATCTCAGGTGGGAGTTGTAAGAACT
Organism: Budorcas taxicolor; assembly: GCF_023091745.1. Taxonomy (NCBI): domain Eukaryota; kingdom Metazoa; phylum Chordata; class Mammalia; order Artiodactyla; family Bovidae; genus Budorcas; species Budorcas taxicolor. The sequence continues at coordinate 28,606,840 of NC_068914.1, forward strand.
TGCCCCTGCCCACAGGAGACCAGAGCTGTTGCAAGCAGGTGGGGTTGTTGCCTCCATGGTTCCTGAGTTCCTGCAAGAAGACCAGAAGGAGATGAGACAACCTTCACAGCCTGACGATGGACTGAAAACTATACTGCTCTTCAGCATGATCAGAGCATGTGACCGCAGCACGGTTCTATAACTGGATACAACTGCGAAGGCGCAAGTCCACCTTCTGGTCAAACGTCCCTGTCAGCCCCTTTGGGTACCAGCAGCTTCATGCAAGGTTTGGTCTCCTTTAAGCTTTTCCCAAAAAGGTTCTACTCTCATTTGCATCGAAGTGTAAAATATCTGTAAGGAGTTAGAAAAGCTATTCTTTTCAGGAGAATATCTAGGGGAAAGGACTAAAACTCCAACATACAAATTCTTAGAGGTCCAAGTGGGCCATCCCAGACTCCCAGAATTCCACACTGGTTGTGATGGGAACATAACCATGCTGCTCCTCCAATGGGGGAGGCTGTTCCAGGCACCGTGAGAAGGAGCCATTTCCTATGTTTATCTTTAATGATGCTGCCTTGAATGTAAGCTACTGTGCTGTGCTTAGTTACTGAGTCATGACTAGCTCTTTGCAGTTCCATGGACTGTAGCCTGCCAGGCTCCTCTGTCCATGGAATTCTCCAGGCAAGAATACTGGAGTGGATAGCCATTCCCTTCTCCAGGGGATCTTTCCAACCCAGGGATTGAACCCGGGTCTCCTGCCCTTTAGGCAGATTCTTTACCATCCAAGCCACAAAACCCTGATACCATCAACCCCACTACTGGAATGTGCCCCCGCACAATCTGGAATGAACTACACTAACAACTTGAATTCTTAACCTGAACCAAACTCAATAACTATGTTTTACTGACTTATAGAGGAAAGTTTAAATGCTTAACTTTTGAGGGGCAATTTTTAGGTGACTCATAAAGATGGCCCCTGGAGAAGGCAATGGCATCCCACTCCAGTACTCTTGCCTGGAAAATCCCATGGACGGAAAAGCCTGGTAGGCTACAGTCCATGGGGTCGTGAAGAGTCGGACACAACTGAACCACCTCACTTTCACTTTTCACTTTCATGCATTGGAGAAGGAAATGGCAAACCACTCCAGTGTTCTTGCCTGGAGAATCCCAGAGACAGCAGAGCCTGGTGGGGTGATCATCTATGGGGTCGCACAGAGTCGGACACGACTGAAGTGACTTAGCAGCAGCAGCAACAAAGATGGCCCCTAGGTAGCCATGGGAGAGGCTGAGATGGAGTCCTCCCCGAGTTCTCATGCTTTTCCTTTCCTGGTTCCAGGCCCTTCCTGAGTCCAGGTTCCAGGGCTCCATGAATTGCTCCTCTTTTTACTTAAGAATCAACCAACAAATGGTAGAAGGGTAGAGTAAGGGATAGTTTTCTTATACTGGGTTTGTTAGTTAAGTTATATAGTTTCAAAACTATAGAACTATTAGGCAGTATTAAAAAGTTGTTTAAAATGTTAGCGCCAGGAAGTGAATCCCGGTGTCCTCATTAAGACTATTAATGGACTCCCTCTAATGTCTACTATTTCCATTTATAAGATGGGAATTATGACACAAACCTTATAGGACTGCCATGAAAATTAACATACACACAAATAGTGAGCAAGTCTAGCTCTAATATAGAACAAGGTCTGCTGGAAAGAAGTTCCAGAAAGGGCAAAGATTGTATCATGGAAGGTCTTATATGCTCACTTCATGGGAAATAGATGGGGAAACAGTAGAAACAGTGGAAACAGTGTCAGACTTTATTTTGGGGGGTTCCAAAATCACTGCAGATGGTGATTGCAGCCATGAAATTAAAAGAATCTTACTCCTTGGAAGAAAAGTTATGACAAACCTAGATAGCATATTCAAAAGCAGAGACATTACTTTGCTAACTAAGGTCTGTCTAGTCAAGGATATGGTTTTTCCTGTGGTCATGTATGGATGTGAGAGGTGGACTGTGAAGAAGGCTGAGCGTCAAAGAATTGATGCTTTTGAACTGTGGTGTTGGAGAAGACTCTTGAGAGTCCCTTGGACTGCAAGGAGATCCAAGCAGTCCATTCTGAAGGAGATCAGCCCTGGGATTTCTTGGGAAGGAATGATGCTGAAGCTGAAACTCCAGTACTTTGGCCACCTCATGTGAAGAGTTGACTCATTGGAAAAGACTCTGATGCTGGGAGGGATTAGGGGCAGGAGGAGAAGGGGACAATGGAGGATGAGATGGCTGGATGGCATCACCGACTCGATGGACATGAGTTTGAGTGAACTCCAGGAGTTGGTGATGGACAGGGAGGCCTGGCATGCTGTGATTCATGGGGTCACAAGGAGTCCGACATGACTGAGCAACTGAAGTGAACTGAACTTGGGGGCTAGAGAGAAGGGGTTCTGGCTTCATTCTGAAACCCACCAAGTCTAACAGCAGGAATTATTTTCTTAAAAATAATGAGCTGGAAGGACTTCCCTGGTGGTCCAGTGGCAAGACTCTGTGTGCTCAGTGTAGAGGGCCCTGGTTTGATCCCTGGTCAGGGAACTAGATCCCACATGCCAGACTAAGATCAGGGTCCCTTCCAATGAAAAGAGGTCTCTGCATCAGATGGCCAAAGTACTGGAGCTTCAGCATCAGTCCTTCCAATGAATATTGAGGGTTGATCTCTTTTAGGATTGACTGGTTTGATTTCCAAGGGCCTCTCAAGAGTCTTCTCCAACACCACAATTTGATAGCATCGATTCTTTGGCACTCAGCCTTCTTCATAGTCCAACTCACACATCTGTACGTGACTACTGAACAAACCATAGCTTTGAGTATGTGGATCTTTGTCAACAAAGTAATGCCTCTGCTTTCCATTACACTCTCTAGGTTTGTCATAACTTTCCTTCCAAGGAGCAAAAGAAAGGAAGTGAAAGTCATTCAGTCATGTTCAACTCTTTACAACCCCATGGTCTATAGCCTGCCAGGCTCCTCTGTCCATGGAATTCTCCAGGCAAGAATACTGGAGTGGGTAGCCATTCTCTCCTCCAGGGAATCTTCCCAACTCAGGGACTGAACCTGTGTCTCCTGCATTGCACGTGGACTCTTAACCATCTACACCACCAGGAAGTCCAAACACTGGTCTGGCAGCAGTGAGATGCAAGCCTCTTTTAATTTCATGGCTGCAGTCACTGTCTGCAGTGATTTGGGAGCCCAAGAAGGTAAAATCTGCAACTGCTTCCACTTGTCCCCCTTTTATTTGCCATGAAGTGATGGGACCAGATGCCAAGATTTTAGTTTTTTGAATGCTGAGTTTCAAGCTAGCTTTTTCACTCTTGTCTTTCACCTTCATCAAGAGGCTTTTTAGTTCCTCTTGTTTTGCCATTAGAGTGGTATTATCTGCATACCTGAGGTTGTTGATATTTCTCCTGGCAGTCTTGATTCTAGTTTTGGATTCATCCAGCCACTCATTTCTCATGATGTACTCTGCATAGAAGTTAACTAAGCAGGGTGACAATATACAGCCTTCATGTACTTCTTTCCCAATTTTGAACTAGGCCATCATTACACAGCCAATTCTAACTTTTGCTTCTTGACTTGAATACAGGTATCTGAGGAGACAGGTAAGGTAGTCTGGTATTCCCATCCCAGTGCTTTAACACATAATAGCCTTTGCAAGACAACTATGAGATTTAGTATCTCCTGGTTTCAGCACTTATAAACTCTGCAAACTTATACAATTTCCCTAACTTGCTCTCTTGAGTGTCAGTTTCTTTGACCATAAACCAGGTATAATAATAGTATCTACATCATTGTCATAGGATTGTAGTGAGGGCTAGTTTTTTGTGTTTTTTTTTACTTTTTTAAAATTAAAAAAAAATTTTTTTAATTCCATAGATATACATATAGTCCCTTCCTTTTTGAAACTCCCTCCCATCTCCCTCCTCATCACACCCCTTTAGGTTGATACAGAGCCCCTCTTTGAGTTTCCTGATCCATACACCATATTCCCATTGGCTATCTATTTTACATATGGTAATGTAAGTTTCCATACTACTCTTTCCTATATCTCACCCTTTCCTCCCCACTCCCCACATCTATAAGTCTGTTCACTATGTCTGTTTCTACATTGTTGCCCTGTAAATAAATTATTCAGTACCATTTTTCTAGATACTGTATATATGTATTAGAATACAATATTTATCTTTCTCTTTCAATAGGCTCTAGGTTCATCCACCTCATTAGAACTGACTCAAATGTGATCTTTTTATGGCTGAGTAACATTCCATTGTGTATATGTACCAAAACTTCTTTATCCAGTCATCTCTTGATAGACAATTAGGTTGCTTCCATATTCTAGCTACTGTAAATGGTGCTGCACTGAACAATGGGATACATATGTCTTTTTCAATTTTGGTTTCCTCAGGGTACATGCCTAGGAGTGGGATTGCTGGCTCATATGGTGGTTTTATTCCTAGTTTTTTAAGGAATCTCCATACTGTCTTCCATAGTGGCTTTATCAATTTACATTCCTACCAACAATGCAAGAGCATTCCTGTTTCTCCACACCCTCTCCAGCATTTACTGTTTGTAGACTTTTTGATGATGGCCATTCTGACTGGTGTAAGGTGATATCTCATTGTAGTTTTGATTTGCATTTCTCTACTAATGAACAATGTTGAGTATCTTTTTGTGTGTTTGTTAGCCATTTGTATGTCTTCTTTGGAGAAATGTCTGTTTAGGTCTTTTTCCCACTTTTTGATTGGGTTGTTTATGTTTTTCTGGTATTGAGTTGTATGAGCTGCTTGTATATTTTGGAAATTAATCCTTTGTCAGTTGTTTCATTTGCTATTATTTTCTTCCGCTCTGAGAGTTGCCTTTTCACCTTGCTTATAGTTTCCTTTGCTGTGCAAAAGCTTTTAAGTTTAACTAGGTCCCACTTGTTTACTTTTGTTTTTATTTCCATTACTCTAGGAGGTGGGTCATACAGGATCTTGCTTTGATTTATGTCATCGAGTGTTCTGCTATATTTTCCTCTAAGAGTTTTATAGTTTCCGGTCTTGCATTTAGGTCTTTAATCCATTTTGAATTTACCTTTGTGCATGGTGTTAGGAAGTGTTCTAATTTAATTCTTTTACATGTAGCTGTCCAGTTTTCCCAGCACCATTTATTGAGGAGGCTGTGTTTGCCCCATTGTATATTCTTGTCTCCTTTGTCAAAAATAAGGTACCCATAGGTGCATGAGTTTATTTCTGGGCTTTCTATCTTGTACCATTGGTCTGGTCTATATTCTGTTTTTGTGCCAGTACCATACTGGCTTGATGACTGTAGTCTTGTAGTATAATCTGAAGTCAGGAAGGTTGATTCCTCCAGCTCCATTTGTCTTTCTCAAGACTGCTTTGGCTATTCAGGGTCTTTTGTGTTTCCATATAAATTGTGAGATTTCTTCTAGTTCTGTGAAAAATACCATTGGTAATTTGATAGGGATTGCATTGAATCTATAGATTGCATTTGGTAGTATAGTCATTTTCACAAAATTGATTCTTCCTACCCAGGAACATGGAATATCTCTCCAACTGTTTATGTCATCTTTGATTTTTTTCATTAGTGTCTTATAATTTTCTCTGTACAGTTCTTTTGTTTCCTTAGGTAAGTTTATTCCTAGATATTTAATTCTTTTTGTTGCAATGGTGAATGGGATTGATTACATAATTTCTTTCTGATTTTCCACTGTTAGTATATATAAACGCAAGTAATTTCTGTGTATTTATTCTGTATCCTGTGACTTTGTTAAATTCACTGATTACCTCTAGTAATTTTCTGATAATATCTTTAGGGTTTTCTATGTACAGTATCATGTCATCTGCAAACAGTGAGAGCTTTACTTCTTCTTTTCCCATATGGATTCCTTTTATTTCCTTTAGGCCAGGGACCAGCCCTGGTGGATCCAGGGTAATTCGAAGGGGAAACGGAATTGGCATCCTAGGAAAAAGCTATTTAATTAAAAGTATAAAGAGAGATTATAAAGAAATAGTGTAGCAGGAAAATTAGTGGAGAAAAAGAGGCTGAATAACTTGGTTTACGTGGGATACCAATAAAGCTTCGAGACAAGAAGCTTGCACCACCTACATAGGCCACAGGCGTCTTTCCGTTCTCCCGAAGGAGAGGAGGCACAGAGGCCTCCCCGGTCTGATCTTAGAAGCCCAGGCAAAATTAGCAGGCTTGGTGAGTACCCACGCTCCAGATGGGAATTCAGCCAGAAAAACGGAGAACAAGAAAGAAACGACATGGGGGAATCAGTCTTTCCAGAAACTGATCCATTTTCTTTATTTTCAGGTTTGCTTATATACTTTTTGTCATACATAGGGATGAATACAGAGTCACGCGGGGTCAGCAGATCTGACCTTTGTCAAAATTAGGTGCTTCATATAAAATTATACAAAGGTCTTAGGGGTTTTACATCATCTTCTGGCCATGAGGCCTGCTGACATTTTATGGCCCTTTCTGATAACAGTCAGTCAACCAGAAAACTTATTTTTTCCAGGGGTGATTTTTTTCTTAAACCAGGTGCCACCCTCCAAATAAAGTTGCATTCCTATAGGGTGAGGGTGTAGCGGGTTACAATCAAGAAAGGAATTTACTTAGCCTAATGTTTAACATGATTAATCTTAAAGGTTAATACTTATTTTTCCTATATGCTAGTTATATTCATTATAAGGGCAGGGAATATGGAGATTTAGCAGCAAATATTGGCTCAACAAATGAAAAACCCTTCACCAATATAATTTCTAATCAACTCACTATACTATACTAATAATTTTCTAACTTCTCAAAAGAGTCTGTATTTAGAAAGTTTTAAAGCATCTCATGCCTCTCATGGTTGGGAGGCTGTAAACAATCACATGTGGCCGGACAAACCTGCTCAGGCAGGCTACAGAACCTTCAGAGGAGTTTGTAAGTTGAAACACTCTTGTCACGCCCAGGAATTTTTATTAACTGGAGCTGCAAGTTAACTCCTTCTCTGAGAGAGGTGGGGTGGGGGTGGGGGGGGGGCATTGGTCAACCCCCCGTAAAGTCAGAGGTATAGGTGAGAGCATAAAACAGTAAAGTAGGCACTCTGGTTTTGGGGGTAGATGCTCGGGAACAGGGGGTCTCCTGAGGCTTGATCTCACCTCTGCGTAATGCCGAGCCTCCTTCCTCATGACCTTTGCCAAGGGCGGAGTTCCTCACGCTGGCTCCCGGCAACTTTTCTTCTCTTATTGCTGTAGCTAGGACTGCCACAACTATGTTGAATAATAGTGGCAAAAGTGGACATGCTTGTCTTGTTCCTGATCTTAGGGGGAATGCTTTCAGTTTTCACCATTGAGAACAATGTTTGCTGTAGGCTTATCATATATGGCCTTTACTATGTTGAGGTAGGTTCCTCCTATGCCCATTTCTTTAAGAGTTTTCATCATAAATGGGTGCTGCATTTTATCACATTGTTTGATTTGCATATACTCAAGAATCCTTGCATCCCTGGAATAAACCCAACTTGATGATGGTGTGTGAGCTTTTTGATGTGTTGCTGAATTCTGTTTGTTAAATTTTTGTTGAGGATTTTTGTATCTATACTCACCAGTGATATTGGCCTGTAGTTTTCTTTTTGGCCTGTAGTTTTCTCCTTTTTCAAAAAGAAACCTGTGTTGTTGCTGTTGTTGTTGTTGTTTTTAATCTTTATTGAAGTATACACGTGTTCCCCATCCTGGAAAAAAAAAGAAACCTGTGTCTGGTTTTGGTATCAGGGTGATGGTGGCCTTATAGAATGAGCTTGGAAGTTTTCCTTCCTCTGCAATTTTTTTGAAAGAGTTTTAGAAGGATAGGCATTAGCTCTTCTCTAAATGTTTGACAGAATTCTCCTGTGAAGCCATCTGGTCCTGGGCTTTTGTTTTTTGGGAGATTTTTGATCACAGCTTCCATTTCAGTGCTTGCAACTGGGTTGTTCATAATTTCTATTTCTTCCTGGTTCAGTCTCAGAAGATTAAACTTTTCTAAGAATCTGTCCATTTCTTTCAGGTTATCCATTTTATTGCCATAAAGTTATTCATAATAGTCTCTTATAATTCTTTGTATTTCTGCATTGTCTGCTGTAACCTCTCCTTTTTCATTTCTAATTTGTTGATTTGATTCTTCTCTCTTTTCTTCTTGATGAGTCTGGCTAAAGGTTTGTCATTTTTGTTTATCTTCTCAAAGAACCAAGTTTTAGTTTTATTAATCTTTGCTATTGTTTCTTTCATTTCTCTTTCATTTATTTCTGCTCAGATCTTTATGATTTCTTTCCGTCTACTAATTTTGGGTCTTTTGTTCTTCTTTTTCCAGTTGTTTTAGGTGTAAAGTCAGGCTCTCTATTTGATGTTTTTCTTGCTTCTGGAGGTAGGGTTGTATTGCTATAAACATCCCTCTTAGAACTGCTTTTGCTGCATCCCGTAGGTTTTGAGTAGTCTTGTTTTCATTGTCATTTGTTTCCATAAATTTTTTTTTATTTCCCTTTAGATTTCTTCAGTAGCCTGTTGGTTATTTAGAAATCTGTTGCTTAATCTCCATGTGTTTGTGTTTCTTACAGTTTGTTTCTTGTAATTGATATCTGGTCTCATAGCATTGTGGCCAGAAAAGATGCTTGATTTGATTTCAATTTTCTTAAACTTGCTGAGGTTTGATTTGTGACCCAACGTGTGTCTATCCTGGAGAACGTGTGCACTTGAGAAGAAGGTGTATTCTGCATTTGGATGGAATGTCCTGAAGATATCAATGAGATCGACTTCATCTAATCTATCATTTAAGACTTGTGTTTCCTTCTTAATTTTCTGTTTTGATGATTTGTCCATTGGTGTAAGTGGGGTATTAAAGTCTCCTAATAATATTGCATTACTGTCAATTTCTCCTTTTATGTCTGTTAGTGTTTGTCTTATGTACTGAGGTGCTCCTATGTTGGGTGCACAGATATTTATAACTGTTATGACTTCCTCTTGGATTGAGCCCTTTATCATTATGTAGTGTCCCTCCTTATCTCTTGTAATCTTCCTTAAGGTCTATTTTGTCTGATATGAGGATTGCTACTCCAGTTTTTCTTTGCTTCCCATTTGCATGGAATATATTTTTCCATCCTCTCACTTTCAGTCTATATGTGTCTTTTGGTCTGAAGTGGGTTTCTTGTAGACAGCATATATATGGGTCTTGTTTTTATATCCAGTCAGCCAGTTTGTGTCTTTTGGTTGGAGCATTTAATCCATTTACATTTAAAGTAATTATTGATATATATGTTCCTATTGCCATTTTCTTAATTGTTTGGGTTTGATTTTGTAGATCTTTTTTCTTCGCTTGTATTTCTTGACTATGTAAGTCCCTTTAACATTTGTTGTAAAGCTGGTTTGGTGGTACTGAATTCTCTTAACTTTTGCTTGTCTAAAAAGCTTTTTATTTCTCCATCAATTGTGAATGAGAGCCTTGCCAGGTATGGTAATCTTGGCTGTAGATTGTTTCCTTTCAGTACTTTAACTATATCATGCCATTCCCTTCTGGTCTACAGAGTTTCGGCTGAGAGATCAGCTTTTAGGCATACGGGGTTTCCCTTGTATGTTACTTGTTGCTTCTCCCTTGTCGGGAGCTGCGTTAGGCATTACTGACAAAATGGAGGCATGGCCCCAACCCCCTCTCCTCATCTCGCAGGCATGGCCCCAGGATGAAGGAGTTAGGCCTTGTGATTCTCACTTGTTCTTTCCTTTTTTTTGTTGAGTTGGCTGGAAAGAATGTTAAGGTGCTTGAGAGAAGCATGAGAAAGCACATAAGCCTTCTGCAGTTGTGCCCAGAAAATAATCTATAACCATTGACATTTGTTCAAGGATCTTTACGAAGAATGTTCCAGGATGAGGGCAGCAGCTTGAGGCCATGCGAGGGATTGTTTTCTGAGATCTGTTTGTGAGGGAAATATTTATGGCAAAAGAAGTTTGCTGAGTTTAGGGTTTTGGAATAAAGAATAGCTAGAAGCCTTTTTAGGAGATAGTGATCTTAAGATGCTAGGGGCAAACAGGATTTAGAAAGATAAGAAATAAACTGAGGAATGTGGCATGAGTTATAATGTAATCACAAGTTAAGTATAGAACACATAAGAGAAAGTAGATAATAGATAGTAAAGCCAATTCTGAGAGAATCCCTGAAGCAGGAACTCTGTTTGTAAGGCAACAGTGATTTCTGGAGACAATAAATCTGGGTGGGGGAAAATGAAAATGTCAAACCTCTGACCTAATGTTTTTGTCAAATATAAAAGAGAACCTGTAGCTTGAAATAAACATGTAGTTCCATACTATGAGTCAGAGGCTACATCATCTTCCGCTGACACTGCTCACCCCTTCAGGCTGATTCCCTGGCTGCCCGCGCTGGACTCCGGCACTCCCTTGCTGCTTTTAATATTCTTTCTTTGTGTTTAGTCTTTGTTAGTTTGATTAGTATGCATCTTAGCATGTTTCTCTGTGGGTTTATCCTGTATGGATCTTTTTGTGCCTCTTGGACTTGGCTATTTCCTTTTCCATGTTGGGAAAATGTTCAGTTATAACTCTTCAAAAATTGTCTCATAATCTTTCTTTTTCTCTTCTTCTTCTGGGACCCCTTTAATTCAAATGTTGGTGTGTTTGATATTTTCCCCGAGGTCTCTGAGACTATCCTCAGTTCTTATCGTTCTTTTGACTTTATTCTCTTCAGAAGTTATTTCCACCATTGTATCTTCCAGCTCACTGATTTGTTCTTCTGCTTCAGATATTCTGCTATGGATTCCTTTATAGAGTATTTTTAATTTCAGTAATTGTGTTGTTTGTCTCTGTATGTTTATTCTTTAACTCTTCTTGGTCTTTGTTAATTGATTCCTGCATTTCTTCCATTTTGTTTTCAAGGTTTTTGATCATCTTTACTATCGTTATTCTGATTCTTTTTCAGGTACTTTGCCTATTTCCTCTTCATTTATTTGGACTTTAGGTTTCTAGTTTTTTCCTTCATTTGTGTAGTATTTCTCTACCTTCTCATTATTTATTTATTTTTTTAACTTACTGTGTTTGAGGTCTCCTTTTCCCAGGCTTCAAGGAAAGTTGAATTCTTTCCTTGAAGAAGGCTGAATTCTTTCCTCCTTTTGGTTTCTGCCCTCTTAAGGTTTGTCTGGTGGTTTGTGAGAGCTTCATATAGGGTGATATTTGTGCTGAGTTTTGTTTGTTTATTTGTTTTTTCTCTGATGGACAAGGCTGAGTGAGGTGGTGATCCTGCCTGCTGATGATTGGGTTTGTATTTTTGTTTTGTTTGTCGTTTAGATGAGGTGTCCTGCACAGGGTGCTACTGGTTGTTGGGTGATGCCAGATCTTGTATTCAAGTGGTTTCCTTTGTGTGAGTTCTCACTATTTTAGAGTCTTGGAGTCAGTGTTCACACTCCAAAGGCTCAGGGCTTGATCTCCACAGTCCGTGGGAATGACAAGAGGAACACAGCACAAAGTTTCAATGGTCACCTTACCCACACATCACCTCGCCCCACAGCCCTCATCACCATTCTCATCACTAACAACAAAGCAGATTTGTTTTGCCCAGTGTGCAGCGAGCCAAACTACCAAGATGCTGAGGTTTGCAGCAAAGAGATTTATTCACCAGACAGCCAACTGAGGAAACTGAACACTCAGATCTACCTTAGTTAACAATTTAAGTAAAGCCCTTGGCACAGCCAGGCATACACAAAACACTCAATAAATGTTACCTGTTAGTATGATCTTAATTATTAACATAACTATTTTTGTTGCCAGAAAGAAAACAATAATGAAGATAAAGGAAAAGTTACTGATGTTTCTCAAAGACACAGTTTAGTATGATGGGTCCTTTTACCCAAGACCGATTGGTGTCTGACCTGTATTGCTTTGAAATGTCCAGTCCTTTTAGCTTCACAGACAATCATGGCTCTCCCCCTTGTCCCTTCCTCTCCTGAGTGGGTCAAAAATGAACCTGAACTTTGTGGAGAGGATTTGTTGAGGAAGGGAACAAGGCTGGACAGAAGCCAGGCAATGTGAAACCAAATCCTATCTCTTCCACTTGAACAAATTATTTAAAAGCTCCAAAGCCTTACTGCCTTCACACTAAAGCAGGGACAAAAACATCCACCTATGATAGGGTTGTTGTGATTATTAGATTGAATAAAAGAATAAATGTAAAACAAATGTAAAATATTATTATGGAAGGAAAGAGTGTGTTTCTTCCCAACCAAGGTGACCCCTAAGGACACAAGTTGTAAATTCAAAATAATCCCTCCTTCATGACCCCTGAGGCTTGCCAAGTTCCTATCAGGGCACAGTGATATTTAATATCTAAAGATGAGCAGGTGTGTCTACTGCACATCCTGTCCCGGGGGAGTGAGCATCTACAGAACAGGAACCAAGTCAGGTCAATGTCCTGAACACCAGTCACATGCACCACTAGCTCATTCTTCCTCTGAGACTCTTCTGTGTGGTTCATTTTTTTTTCAATGAAGCCCTTTCAGATTTAAGGGAGATGGCAGGTATCTTGGCTTTTCCCTGATTTTAAGAAGAAACCTCATGCTGAAGCTAAAACAAGTAAGACATTCAATGACAACAAAAAGTTGGGAGTACTTGTTGACAGTTAAATAAATGTGAGTCTTAAAGGTCATAGGCTGCCTTTTAAATCTTTATTTATTTAGTTATTGCCTATATGGTATTAGGATATGAAGACTCCATTTAGGAAAGCTTTTAAATGAGAAAATTGTATCAAAGAGAAAAGCAGAAGTAGGAAAATTAAAAGAAATTGAAGGGCATAGAAAGGTTTAGCAAAAATTGCTTGAAGTGAACCAAAAATTTGGTTTCCTACTTCCAAATGGGAAAGAAAAATTATCAGCTATGAGATTTATAGCCTGCATAAGATGAAAAGCCAGATATTCTGATGAAGTGTAGTTGTTCCTAGTATTGTGACTGGAGACAGACTTTTCCCATGAAGGAGGACAGTGTCAAAGCTTCCAATTAGCCTTCCGGAATCCATTCTTGTCCTATAAATCTCTCCTGCTTTCAAAAACCAAATTGATCTTCCCAATGAACAGTTTATTATATCATTTCCCAGCTTAATATATCTCTCAGTGACTTTTGGTCCTCAGGGAAATATGATTCTTCTTGTGTTGGTAAATGTTTAACCATCAGCTCTTGGCAGGAAGCAAAGGCCCTGAGTTGTAGCATTTGTTAATCATTGTGGTGTAAATATACTTCTACCACGACTGATTTCAAGCCACCAAAGTGCTGTCACTGAAAGCAAACTGGGAAGAGACTTACACAGATACATTATTGTATAGAATTTCTACCATATAGATACCCAAAAAAAACTAATAATAGCAAAAAAAAAAAAAAAAGAAAGAAAGAAAGAAAAGTATTTCACTAGTGATGAGTCTTGAGTACCATCTTTTAAAACTATGATTCATGGAGAGGGGAGTGACGACCCACTCCAGTATTCTTGCCTGGAGAATTGCATGGACAAAGGAGCCTGGTGGGCCACAGTCTATGGGGTCACAAAGAGTCAGACATGACTGAGTAACTAACACACTTATTTAGTCATAAGTTTATGTAATTGAATTTTTAATAATAACTGTATTGAAGAATAGCTTGCAAGATTCTGGAGTATTTAGCAGATGACTCTCTCAAACCCATAAGCTGGTTCTAATACACCAGTGCTTCTGAGCCATCCTAAGATCCACCCTCCAGATGTTTCCTCCAGGCTCTTCCCCGGTCTCTTGTTCTCTCACGCTCTCTGTTCCAGACCCATCCTGAAGCACTGCAAATAATCTCTGTTTTCTCTTGCTTCTGAGCCCCTGTTATGCTGTTCCCTTTGACTGGAAGACCGTGGCTAACCCTTACTTGTCCTGGATCTCCATTTACACATTTTTCCCTCTAAGAAGTCTTCTCTGATACTGTAAACTGATATGGGAGCTGTGCTGTACAGACTGAATTTAGCCTGAACCTGGCCTTTCTCCTTGACTCCTTGAAAGTAATCTCCAAACCTTGGAATGTCCTGTCTGAATCTCCAAAATATACAAACAGCTCATGCAGATCTATGTCCAAAAAAAAAAAAAAAAAAAAAAAGCCCAATTTAGAAAATGGGCAGAACAAGTAGGAAGGGGGAGGGAGGGGAGGGAAGAAACGGGAGTCTGGAATCAGCAGAGACAAACTATTATACATAGGATGGATAGACAACAAGATTCTACTGTATAGCACAGGGAACTATATTCAATATCCTGTTACAAACCATAATGAAAATGAATACATATACATATATATATGTATATATATAAAACTGGCGTAATTTTCCTCTACAGAAGAAATTAACACAACTGTGTAAATCAACAATACTTCAATAAAACCCAAAAGAAGAGGGGCAGATCAGACATTTCACCAAAGAAGACATACAGATGGCCAAAAGGCACATGAAAAGATGCTCAACATCACTAATTATCAGAGAAATGCAAATCAAAACTACAATGAGGTATCACCTCACACCAATCAGAATGGCCATCATCAAAAGGTCTATTAACAATAAATGCTGAAGAGGATGCAAAGGGAAACCTCCTACATTGTTGGTGGGAATGTGAATTGGTGCAGCCACAATAGAGAACAGCATGGAGATTCCTTGAAAAACTAAAAACACAGCTACCATATGATCCAGCTAGCCTACTCGTGGGCATATATCCAAAGAAAAGTAAAATTCTAAAAGATACATCCACCCCAATGTTCAGTGCAATACTATTTACAATATCCAAGACATGGGAGCAACCTAAATGTCCATCAACAGAGGAATGGATAAAGAAGATATGGTACATATAGCCAATGGAATATTAATTTTAAAAAAAAAATACTCTTGTTTATTTGGGCCTTATTTGTCTTTCTCTGACTCTACTTTATATGATAATCTCTAGGTCCATCCATGTTGCTTGCTGCAAATGACATTATTTTGTTCTTTTTTGTGGCTGATTAATATTCCAGTGTAGCAAAATAAATAAATAATTTTTAAAAATTTTGAAAATAACATGAATCAATTAAACTGAGGATAATAATGCCTGAGAGACATTCAAAACACCAAATTCACAAGTTGCCAAGAAATGTGTCTTCATGAATCTCTCTCTTTGATGATTTCACTTGGTCTTACAAAAGTATTTAGACCAGAGAGGAGTGGAAGATTATTCTTCAGTTAATTTCTATTAGTATTGTTTCCCCTGTTAGCCTTTTGATAAAAACTACACTGAAGAATACAGGAGCTTATTTCTGGGATATACCTGAAGGGCACGTAGAAGGATTGGCCCAGACGCTTCTTAAGTTAGCTGAGTCCAGGTAAGGTTGAAACAGATCTGAGTGAAATACGAGCATCTGATCAGGACATCTGTAAGCAGAAGGCTATCACAAAGCTGCACACAGATAAAATTTCTTTTGTTTGTTCCACACAAGAGTACAAATAGCTGCTAACTTTACCTGGCCTACCACAGACAACATAACAGATGAAGTTCCTTCACCCCTCTGAACCACAGTCTACTCACCTGCAGAATGGGTATAAGAACAAGCACACTGCTTCACAGTGATGGAGGGATCAAAGCAGGTAATAAGTATAAGATATTTGGAAATACCAAAGCATATCATAACTTGGACTGCAAGGAGATCAAACCAGTCAATACTAAAGGAAATGAACCCTGAGTATTCATTGGAAGGACTGATGCTGAAGCTGAAGCTCCAATACTTTGGCACCTAACGCAAAGAGCCAACTCATTGGAGAAGCCCCTGATGCTGGGACAGATTGAGGGCTGGAGAAGAAGCAGGCAACAGAGGATGAAATGGTTAGATAGTATCACCAACTGGAATGGATGTGAATCTGAGCAAACTCTGGGAGACAGCAGAGAACAGAGGAGCCTGGCATGCTGCGGGGGTTACAAAGAGTCAGAAGTGACTCAGCAACTGAACAACAACAAAAACATATAATATTGCTCTTCTCCTTCTATTAGCCCACTAGAGGGACAACCCGCCCAGACACTTACTTAATGATATCTGGGGCTGTTAATTAGTTGCAAAGAAAATGCAATGAATTGCCAAGGTGTACCAAGTAGCAAATCAAATCTATGGCATAAATGGTGGCAGCTGTTTTTTACTGAGTACAGGGACTGGGCAAATCCCTTTACATTACATCATTTTATCCTCACAAGTCTGCAAGGTACATATATTACTATTCCCATTTCACAGATGAGGAAACTGAGACTCAGCAATATGAGGTAATTTGCCCAAGGTCACATAGTTGTTAAGCAGAAGAGCTGAGACTCCAACCCAGATAAATCTCACCAAAAAACCAAAGCTCTTACCATGATGTAGACCTACCCTGATGTGGAAAGACCAGAAGAGGGACTATGTGAGGTGTTCTTGTCATGGTGCAGTTCCGATTATGGATTTAGTCACAGCTCTTTCCACAATTCACATCTAGGCGGGCTGAGGGGAGATAGTGTCTGGATAGTTCAACGTAGAAGGTATCACCTGCCACAGTAAATACTGTGACCCTCATTTTGGAGTGGACCCCAAAGACCAGATAAGAATGCCTATGGGAAGTTTGAAATTTTAAGTCTATTTTATAATCTATTTGAGCAGGATGCTGAGACAAAATTAATTCATGACAACTTGTTCTCAAACTGTGAATTTTTGGGAACATTTCCAGTATTCATTAGCTCTCAGATTCACACTTCCACCTGTGTGTTGAAGAGCTGTTTTATCAGTTCCTAGAGCAAGAGGATAAAATAGAGGAACCGACTTTGTCTCATTTTCTCTTTAATTTGCAATTTTTAAATGTCAGGAGAGTGAGTTCAGAATAGTGGTCGGCAGTTCTCCCATCTCCCTCCCCATCAAATCTTTAGGCTCCTTCCTGTCCATTTGTTCTGCAGTCTCTGAGTTTTTCTCAAACAGGATCTTTGTTTTGACTGAATTATGTCTAGAGTAGGCTGTGTTAGAAAGAGGCTCCTCCTTGTCACCTATCATCACTTTCTTGACCAATAAATACTAAACCTGATTTTATTTTAAGGTTACTATAATCTGACTGTCCCTGAGCTTACTGCTTATAGCAAGACTCAGTGAATTTCTGATTTTCAACAAAAAACACTTAGCTAGAGAGGAAACGGCTATCATCTGGGCAATCAATTCACAGATCTCTTCACTTTCACTTTTCAGAAAGGAAATGGGTGCCACCTGGACAATTAACTCACAGATCTATTCTTGGGTAGCAGAGTTAAGGTCGCCCAATGCAATGAATTGGGTGGTTACACTCAAGTGAGAAGTGATCTCTTCTTCCCCTCCACAATGCTTACTTCATCATCCACTAAGCCTGTTTCCTACTTATGACCTGTGACAACCTAGCCCAGCTTGCTTGGCATCTCTGTCTATAACACAATGTATAGACTTTTTCTTACATACATGCTGCAATAACCAGTCTTCCCTACCTCCCAAATATGGAGTCTACTAATGTGTTTGAAAGTTCACAACTTTGGTAATTTAAAAGTATTCAATCATCTCCCCTTCTGCTAATTCACACTCGGGGAGAAACAAATCAGAACAGATGTTCTCCACTTAATTTTCTTACACACCTGATAGAAAGAGATTTGGGTATCACTGACATGAAAACTTACAGATGTTCAAGCTGGTTTTAGAAAAGGCAGAGGAACCAGAGATCAAATAGCCAACATCCGCTGGATCATGGAAAAAGCAAAAGAGTTCCAGAAAAACATCTATTTCTGCTTTATTGACTATGCCAAAGCCTTTGATCACAATACACTGTGGAAAATTCTGAAAGAGATGGGAATACCAGACCACCTGACCTCCCTCTTCAGAAACCTATATGCAGGTCAGGAAGCAACAGTTAGAACTGGACATGGAACAACAGACTGGTTCCAAATAGGAAAAGGAGTACGTCAAGGCTGTATATTGTCACCCTGCTTATTTAACTTATATGCAGAGTACATCATGAGAAATGCTGGACTGGAAGAAGCACAAGCTGGAATCAAGATTGCCAGGAGAAATATCAATCACCTCAGATATGCAGACGACACCACCCTTATGGCAGAAAGTGAAGAGGAACTAAAAAGCCTCTTGATCAAAGTGAAAGAGGAGAGTGAAAAAGTTGGCTTAAAGCTCAACATTCAGAAAACGAAGATCATGGCATCTGGTCCCATCACTTCATGGGAAATAGATGGGGAAACAGTGGAGACAGTCAGACTTTATTTTTCTGAGCTCCAAAATCACTGCAGATGGTGACTGCAGCCATAAAATTAAAAGATGTTTACTCCTTGGAAGAAAAGTTATGACCAACCTAGATAGCATATTCAAAAGCAGAGACATTACTTTGCCAACAAAGATCTGTCTAGCCAAGACTATGGTTTTTCCTGTGGTCATGTATGGATGTGAGAGTTGGACTGTGAAGAAAGCTGAGCACCGAAGAATTGATGCTTTTTAACTGTGTTGTTGGAGAAGACTCTTGAGAGTCCCTTGGACTGCAAGGAGATCCAACCAGTCCATTCTGAAGGAGATCAGCCCTGGGATTTCTTTGGAAGGAATGATGCTAAAGCTGAAGCTCCAGTACTTTGGCCACCTCATGTGAAGAGTTGACTCATTGGAAAAGACTCTGATGCTGGAGGGATTGGGGGCAGGAGGAGAAGGGGACAACAGAGGATGAGATGGCTGGATGGCATCACTGACTCGATGGACGTGAGTCTGAGTGAACTCCGGGAGTTGGTGATGGACAGGGAGGCCTGGAGTGCTGCTATTCACGGGGTCACAAAGAGTCGGACATGACTGAGCAACTGAACTGAACTGAACTGACATGAAAAAGGAATACTGATAAGAATTTTTGAGAAGAGAAGGAATTGACAATACGGTGGTCAAAAGAGAGGATGCCATACCACTGACCCCCCGCACTCCTCATCTGCTCTCAATGTCCTGCCTTTGTGTCTTTGCCTCAATTTCCTTGTTCCATTCCCCTTTCAAGTGTCTCATACTAACATTGCAGATTCCACAACCTACCCCCAAAATTTCACCACCCTTGGCTAAATATTTTTCAAGAAAAGAGAGAGTCAAGGCTTGAGTCCATGCTCAGTAGCTATCAATTAATGTATAGCTGTGTCAGTAAAAAAAGAGACATAACGAACTACTAAAGACATTTCGAAGGCAAGATTAAGCTGGCTAGACAGACAAGCAATTGTATTCTGTAAATTTAAAAAGAAGCCTTGTCAACTAGGGATTTTTTTAAACACTATGATCTGATGAGCAAGGGAATAGCTTCAGAGAAATGTATGAGAAAGTCATATTTATACGACTGTAAATTTTCTAAGTAGCAAGGATCTGAAACTGCTTTTTAAAATAACCAGATAGAGGAATCTTGGTGCGAGCAATTTACACTTGAAGTGACTGTTCTGTCTTTAGAACTCTGGGAAAAGTGAGGTGTTTAATGTATCTTCCAGACAATTACAAAGCAGTCCTTGATCAAAATCCTCTGCAAGGGATATTGACAAACCTGCCCAACTACAAGGATCTCCTGTAGAGAAAATGATCTATGAGATTACCTGCTGGTGGGTTCACGGGTCAGATTGTCAATATCTCGAGAAGAATCACAGAAATAAACATTTAATGTTTGCTGTCTTGACGGCTGTATTTATAGTCCTGTTTAAACAGTTGGTCAATCAAAACCAGTTAGAGCAATTACAGCTTTCCCCGCCTAACATGCAAGAGAAGGAAACTGAACGCACTGTGATGAGAAGTCAATATAGCAAGATAATCCAAAATTGCTTTTTATTCATGTGGAGGGAATTTGGTACTATTATATCTTGTCACTTGTAATTGTCTGATTAGATGAATACAGTGAAGATGTATTACTATAATGAAGTCAAATACTCAATTAGAATTTATTTTTTTCTTCCCTTCCTACATTGTTTGAGATCCCCATGGAATTTGGAACACAATATTCCTTTCCCTATTGAGTTTGGCTTCTTTATATTGGGCAAATATTTATTCTTTTATCTATGTTTCAGTTGGAGCTGCAGTGAATGTGTCTATTTTTCTCATGACTTGACTCCTGCTGTCAAACAATATAGGTGATGTTGTTAGGTGTAAAATTATTTTGAAGACGATGTAAATCACTAATCCAAGACAGATTGTGTGCTGAATTCTAATAGCAAACTTCTTTGAAGGGATAAGAGAAAGTGAAAATGGCACTGTTTGAAGGAGGCTGTGATTTCCACAGTGTTGACTTAGAGCTTGAATACAATCTGGTAAAAAAAAAAATGCGTCAAATTGTGAATCTTTTGAAGGGTTAAAAAGGGTGCAATGAGCCAGCATCTGTTTGGTAGTTTTCAAAATAAAGACCTGAATGGGCAGGAATCTAGTTTCTGATTAAGAGTTCAGGTTCTTAGGCAAAACTCTCTGTATCCTGCTTACTGACTGCATTTCCTTAGGCAATTGTTTCATACCTCCAGGTCTCAGTTATCTAGCTGTGAAAATAAAGATCAAACCTGCCTGATAGAATTGTTCTGAGTTTTAAATCACATAATCCATTCCAAGCTCTTGGTTCAGAGTCCTCATTATAAGGAATGTGTGTGTGTGTTTAGTTGCTAAGTTGTGTCCAACTCTTCACAACCCCAGGGACTGTAGACCACCAGGATTCTCTGATTGTGGGATTTCCTAGGCAAGAATATTCAAGTACATTGCCATTTCCTTCTCCAGGGGATTGGCAGGCAGATTCTTAACCACTGAACCACCAGGGAAGCCTGGCTAATGCATAGACTGTGGCAATTATTTGAAAGCTGATGAGCAGTGAATTCAACAAACATTTACTCAGGGCCTTCTATGGACACAAGAAACTAGACAGATTCAAAGAAAATTAACACATCATCCCTGTCCTCAGTTTAACAGGGTTAACCTGGTGCTTACCATCTTATGGGGCTTCCATGGTGGCTCAGATGGTAAAGCATCTGCCTGCAATGTGGGAGACCTGGGTTCAATTCCTGGGTCGGGAAGATCCCCTGGAGAAGGAAATGGCAATCCACTCCAGCACTTTTGCCTGGAAAATCCCATGGACGGAGGATCCTGATAGGCTATAGTCCATGGGGTCGCAAAGAGTCGGACACGACTGAGTGACTTCACTTTCACTTTCACCATCTTAGAAGGTAGACTGACAGGTTTGCCATCTATGACTACAGTATCTTTTTTTTTTCCACAAGAGTTTCAAATGACTTTTTTTCTGATTAATGTACTAGTCTTGAGAATTCTATTTAAACTGTAATTGTCTTAGGTTATGAAAGGTGGTGATAACATTTTTTGAATATTTACTTAAAATGTTTAAAAAGGCAAATTATAAAACAGGTAACCATGAGAACCTATTGTACAGCAGAGGGAACTCTACTCAATGCTGTGTGGTGACCTACAAGGGAAGGCAATCCAAACAGCAAGGAATATGTGTATATGAATAACTGACTCACTGCTACACAGCAGATACTAACACAACACTGTAAAGCAACTAGATTCCATTAAAATTTTTTTAAACATTAAGCTATGACATCTTAAAGGTTCCTTCTTTCATTCCGACCTGCATTCTAATCTGTTCTCCATCGAGGAGTAGAAGGATCTTTGTAAAACCTTTCATTGTCTTCCTCTTGAGTTTACAATAACATCCCACTGCGTACTCTGAGCTACTACTAGGCTCTGCCTCGTCTAGTATCTAGAAAACCCACTGGTCACCCTGCCCCTCCGTCACTGCAGTCCTCCCCACTCTGCCTTCCATTCTCTACAGGGGCCTCTGCCTCTGTTTGTCTGAACTGTTTCTCTTCCTTTGCTTTGTCTAGTTAATTCCAATTCTTTGTCTGGTCTCAGTTGTGACATAACTGTCTGAGGAGGACTTTCTTAACTTCCTCACTGCCCACCACCACTCCAAACCAATTTATCTGTGACTTTCTCTTAGGATAAACTACAATTTGCCTTCATAACCATATTTATTTCTATGATTAAAAAAATCTATCTCCCTACCAGACATAAACTCCTTGAAGTCAGAGACCATGACTGTTTTGGTCATCATTATATACCCAGTTACTAGCACTATGCTTGGCATATAGTAGTTCAACCATAAACATTAAAGAAACATGTTAAAGGGTAATCCCCCCCCCCCCAAAAAAAGGTCAAATCATCATCCTAATATGACATAAAAGGAAAAACTGTGAAAGATTTTAAGATGTTATTAATGAGAGAATCAGGCAGTTGTTAAGCCAATTCAAAGGAGAAGTTAAAGAATAAATATATAGGATCCACTTATAGATCTAGAGTATGGTAATTAATGTGCCAACTGAGACAAAACTAGTTTTAACACAGCATAGAAGAAATTCAAGTGAATCTTCTCTTGACAGATTTTTTGGCATATTTATAACTAGATTTATTTTGCATTGCTCTTAGTTATCTACAGCTTTGAGCTAGAAAATATCTCAAAGGCAATGGAAGGCTAAAATCAGGGAACTCAGAAGACACTCTAAACAGTGCTTAGATTTCTACTGTAACACATTTTTGGCTACAACAAACAGACATGATGAAGGCAAACAGGAGGGTACATTTCATTCTCGTGGTGGGTGAGAGATTTCAGAAGTCTTCATAGTGGAAAAAGAGTTGAACTAAGTCTTGCAATGTAGGTAAGATTTCCATAGTGGTAAACTACTTGAGATTTTTAGAAGAGCTCTAGAGCAACGTCTCTAATAACGGCTTAATGATGAATTTTTTAGGCAAAAGTATAGTCTCAGAGAAGAGAGCCCAGGAGAGAAACTACTAGAAAGAAAAGTAGAAAGAGAGGAGAGATCCCTAATTCTGGTTTCTACAGCAACATTTCTTCAGGACTAAATCTCTGGGCCTAATCCCAGAAATACTTTTTTAACACCTGGCACGTATTAAAGAAGAAGAAGAAGCTGAAGCTCCAGTATTTTGGTCACCTGATGCAAACAGCTAACCCTGGAAAACAGATCTGAAACTCAGATTTTGGCTCAGATTCTGAAACTCAGAATACTGATCATCTGGATAATAAGGAGATAGCACCCAAAAGGGGATTCCAATTTCTCCAAAGAAGACATACAGATGGCCACTAGGCACATGAAAAGATGCTCAACATTGTGAATTATTAGAGAAATGCAAGTCAAAACTACAACAAGGTATTATCTCACACCAGTCAGAATGGCCATCATCAAAAAGTCTATAAACAATGAATGCTGGAGAGGGTGTGGAGAAAAGGGAACCCTCCTACACTGTTGGTGGGAATAGAAATTGATACATCCCTTATGGAGAACACAATGGAGGTGCCTTAAAATCTAAAAATAGAGCTACCATATGATCCAGCAAGGACTTTCCTGGTGGCTGAGACAGTGAAGAATCTGCCTTAATGCAGGAGACTGGGGTTTGACCCCTGGGTTGGGAAGATTCCCTGGAGAAGGGAATGGCAACCCACTCCAGCATTCTTGCCTGGAGACTTCCATGGACAGAGGAGCCGGCAGGCTATAGCCCATGGGATCACAAAGAACTGGATGACTGAGTGACTAACACACAAACACACGATCCAGCAATCCCACCCCTGGGTGTATATCTAGTGGAAACTGTAATTCCAAAAGATACGTGCACCCCAGTGTTCACTGCAGCACTAGTCACAACAGCCAAGACATGAGCAACCTAAGTTTCCATCAACAGAGGAATGGATAAAGAGGATGTGGTGTGTGCATGCTCAGTCGCTAAGTCGTATATGATTTTTGCAGCCCCACTGACTGGAGCCTGCCAGGCTCCTCTGTCTATGGGATTCTCCAAGCAAGAATACTGGAGGAGTTGCCATTTTCTTCTCCAGGAGATCTTCCTAACCCAGGGTTTGAATACAAGTCTCTTGCATCTCCTGCATTGGTAAGTGGATTCTTAACCACAGCACCACCTGGGAAGTCCAATGATACAGATAGAAAACAGGATGTGGTACATATAGACAATGGAATACTATTCAGCCATGAAAAAGAACAAAATAATGGCATCTGCGGCAACATGGATGGACCCAGAGATTGTCATACTGACTAAAGTAAGAGAAAGACAAATTTCATATGATATTGCTTCTGGGCAGAATCTACAAAAAATGCTACAAATGAACGTATTTACAAAACAGAAATAGAGTCACAGATGTAAGACGTAAATTTACAGTTACTTGGGGAAACGGGATAAATTAGCAGATGGGGACTGACGTCTACACACTACGATATACAAATAGATCATCAACAAGGACCTACTGTATAGCTCAGGGAACACTACTCAGTGCTCTCTAACGGCCGATACGGGAAAAAACATTTAAGAAAAGAGTAGATATATGTAAATGTGTGACTGATCAACTGCACTGTACACCAGGAAGTTAACACACTACATATCAACTATCCTCTAATTTAAAAAGATAACTTGAAAAAGGAGGTTCCAACCTCTAAGATTCTGGAGATATGGGTATACTTCCCAACACCATATTAATAGAACGAGAGCAACTAGCCGAGTCTATGTCAGGGATTGTTGACCGTGTGAGTAGTAGGGGGAAGAAAGTCTTTATCACACAACCAGTATTTCTGATTGTCGTGTAGTACAGGGGTTAGTAAACTCTGTAGAGAGCCAGATGGTAATTATTTTAGGTTGTGCATGTCATGCTGTCTGCCTGTCTGCATTAGAACTACTTAACCCTGCTGGTACAGCACCAAAAAGGCCACAAACAGCACGTACACCACAGAAGTGCCTGTGTTCCAATAAAACTTAATTTTTGAAAACAAGTAATGGGCCAGATGGGTAAGGAGATACCCCTCGTCCAAGGTAAAGAGCAGCTGCTGTGCTTTGCTGGAGCAGCCATGAAGAGATACCCCACGCCCAAGGTAAGAGAAACCCAAGTAAGACGGTAGGTGTTGCAAGAGTGCATCAGAGGGCAGACACATTGAAACCATAATCACAGAAAACTAGTCAATCTAATCACACTAGGACCACAGCCTTGTCTAACTCAATGAAACTGAGCCATGCCCATGGGGCCACCCAAGACGGGCGGGTCATGGTGGAGAGGTCTGACAGAATGTGGTCCACTGGAGAAGGGAATGGCAAACCACTTCAGTATTCTTGCCTTGAGAACCCCATGGACAGTATGAAAAGGCAAAATGATAGGATACTGAAAGAGGAACTCCCCAGGTCAGTAGGTGCCCAATATGCTACTGGAGATCAGTGGAGAAATAATTCCAGAAAGAATGAAGGGATGGAGCCAAAGCAAAAACAATACCCAGTTGTGGATGTGACTGGTGATAGAAGCAAGGTCTGATGCTGTAAAGAGCAATACTGCATAGGAACCTGGAATGTCAGGTCCATGAATCAAGGCAAATTGCAAGTGGTCAAACAGGAGATGGCAAGAGTGAACATCGACATTCTGGGAATCAGCGAACTAAAATGGACTGGAATGGGTGAATTTAACTCAGATGACCATTATATCTACTACTGTGGGCAAGAATCCCTTAGAAGAAATGGAGTAGCCATCATGGTCAACAAAAGAGTCTGAAATGCAGCACTTGGATGCAATCTCAAAAATGACAGAATGATCTCTGTTCGTTTCCAAGGCAAACCATTCAATATCACAGTAATCCAAGTCGATGCCCCAACCAGTAATGCTGGAGAAGCTAAAGCTGAATGGTTCTGTGAAGACCTACAAGAGCTTTTAGAACTAACACTCAAAAAAGATGTCCTTTTCATTATAGGGGACTGGAATGCAAAAGTAGGAAGTTAAGAAATACCTGGAGTAACAGGCAAATTTGGCCTTGGAATACAGAATGAAGCAGGGCAAAGACTAATAGAGTTTTGCCAAGAAAATGCACTGGTCATAGCAAACACCCTCTTCCAACAACACAAGAGAAGACTTTACACATGGACATCACCAGATGGTCAACACCAAAATCAGATTGATTATATTCTTTGCAGGTTCTATGGAGAACCTCTATACAGTCAACAAAAACAAGACCAGGAGCTGACTGTGGCTCAGATCATGAACTTCTCATTGCTGAATTCAGACTTAAATTGAAGAAAGTAGGGGAAACCACTAGACCATTCAGGTATGACCTAAATCAAATCCCTTATGTTTATACAGTGGAAGTGAGGAATAGATTTAAGGGAATAGACCTGATAGACAGACTGCCTGATGAACTATGGATGGAGGTTTGTGACATTGTACAGGAGACGGGGATCAAGACCATCCCCATGGAAAATAAATGCAAAAAAGCAAAATGGCTGTCTGGGGAGGCCTTACAAATAGCTGTGAAAAGAAGAGAGGCGAAAAGCAAAGGAGAAAGGGAAAGATATAAGCATCGGAATGCAGAATTCCAAAGAATAGCAAGAAGAGATAAGAAAGCCTTCCACAGCAATCAATGCAAAGAAATAGAGGAAAAGAACAGAATGGGTAAGACTAGAGATCTCTTCAAGAAAATTAGAGATACCAAGGGAACATTTCATGCAAAGATGGGCTCGGTAAAGGACAGAAATGGTCTGGACCTAACAGAAGTAGAAGATATTAAGAAGAGGTGGCAAGAATACACAGAAGAACTGTACAAAAAAGATCTTCAAGACCAAGATAATCATGATGGTGTGATCACTCACCTAGAGTCAGACATCCTGGAATGTGAAGTCAAGTGGGCCTTAGAAAGCATCACTATGAGCAAAGCTAGTGGAGGTGATGGAATTGCAGTTGAGGTATTTCAAATCCTGAAAGATGATGCTGTGAAAGTGCTGCACTCAATATGCCAGCAAATTTGGAAAATTTGCAGTGGCCACAGGACTGGGAAAGGTCAGTTTTCATTCCAATCCCAAAGAAAGGCAATGCCAAAGAATGCTCAAACTACCGCACAATTGCACTCATCTCACATGCTAGTAAAGTAATACTCAAAATTCTCCTAGCCAGGCTTAAGCAATACGTGAACCGTGAACTTCCAGATGTTCAAGCTGGTTTTAGAAAAGGCAGAGGAATCAGATCAAATTGCCAACATCTGCTGGATCATCAAAAAAGCAAGAGAGTTCCAGAAAAACATCGATTTCTGCTTTATTGACTATGCCAAAGCCTTCTACTGTGTGGATCACAAAAAACTGTGGACAATTCTGAAAGAGATGGGAATACCAGACCACCTGACCTCCCTCTTCAGAAACCTATATGCAGGTCAGGAAGCAACAGTTAGAACTGGACATGAAGCAACAGTTAGAACTGGACATGGAACAACAGACTTATTCCAAATAGGAAAGGAGTACGTCAAGGCTGTATAGTCACCCTGCTTATTTAACTTATATGCAGAGTACATCATGAGAAACGCTAGACTGGATGAAGCACAAGCTGGAATCAAGATTGCCGGGAGAAATATCAATCACCTCAGATATGCAGATGACACCACCCTTATGGCAGAAAGTGAAGAGGAACTAAAAAGCTTCTTGATGAAAGTGAAAGAGGAGAGTGAAAAAGTTGGCTTAAAGCTCAACATTCAGAAAACGAAGATCATGGTGTCTGGTCCCAGCACTTCATGGGAAATAGATGGGTAAACAGTGGAAACAGTGTCAAAGTATTTTTTGGGGCTCCAAAATCACTGCAGATGGTGATTGCAGCCATGAAATTAAAAGATGCTTACTCCTTGGAAGAAAACTTATGACCAACCTAGATAGCATATTCAAAAGCAGAGACATTACTTTGCCAACAAAGGTCCATCCAGTCAAGGCTATGGTTTTTCCTGTGGTCATGTATGGATGTGAGCGGTGGACTGTGAAGAAAGCTGAGCGCCGAAGAATTGATGCTTTTGAACTGTGTTGTTGGAGAAGACTCTTGAGAGTCCCTTGGACTACAAGGAGATCCAACCAGTCCATCAGAAGGGATTTCTTTGGAAGGAATGATGCTAAAGCTGAAACTCCAGTACTTTGGCCACCTCGTGCGAAGAGTTGACTCATTGGAAAAAACTCTGATGCTGGGAGGGATTAGGGGCAGGAGGAGAAGGGGACGACAGAGGATGAGACGGCTGGATGGCATCACGGACTAGATGGACGTGAGTCTGAGTGAACTCCGGGAGTTGGTGATGGACAGGGAGGCCTGGCGTGCTGCGATTCATGGGGTCGCAAAGAGACAGACATGACTGAGCGACTGAACTAACTGAATGGGCCAGATACGCCCCAGGGCTGTAGTTTGTTAACATCTGTCTTAAAAGATGAGTGAGTGAAGTGAAAATGAAAGTGAAGTAGCTCAGTTGTGTCTGACTCTTTGTGACCTGTGGACTGTAGCTCCTCGGTCCATGGGAGTCTCCAGGCAAGAATACTGGAGTAGGTTGCCATTTCCTTCTCCAGGGAAAAGATGAGTTGGGTACCAAAGAGATCATTACAATGGTGAGCCAGTGCAGGCAGGACAGAGGTGCAGATCATTTTACTTACCTCCATCCCAAACAGTACTTTGCACACAAATTCTAAAACATACATTGTAAGAGAATTTTTTTAAGCTCCTCCTCTGAACTTTCAGAGGGACCTATAACTCTTCCAGCCTTCAATCACATCCTACCTGGTACTGAGTTATCCATGCATGTGTCTTTATTCGTTCTTAGGATTTAAACTCCTGGAGGGTAGAGACTGTGCCTTTTTCAATGTTTCTATTAGTATTTTTTCCTTGATGTATGTTAAGTGCTAAAAAAAGGTTTCCTGCATGAGTGAATGATATCATGTTGTCTTTTTGTTTGTTTGTTTGATTTTGAACCTTTCATGGTCTCAGTGAAATGCCAGCCTTCCTTTGGATGTTCAGCCACAGTTTTCTCCAGGAATGAAGCATTTCCTGGAGCAGGATGCTTGGCTGTGATCATGGCTGCAATCTGTTCCTTACCATCCTCCCTACTTTCTGGGACTACTCTTGAATGGGTGATCATTTGCCTTCTTAGGAAATGTCCTCCTAGTGGCTGGCCATGACCCATTTAACATAATTCAATGCAGCATTCGTATATTTCCCCCAGGGCTGTCCTTTTCTGGTGTCTGAAAGTTTTTGAGTAAAGCACTATGTTTTGTTGTGGGTTATTTTATATATATATATAATACACACACACTCACACACACACACACACCAGAGATAATAAACTGTTAACGAAAAGAAATATGAGTACATTCATATTTCTAGGTTTTTTTTTCCAGTTTTCCTTAAGTGTTCCTTCCTTTGTGAGAACACCAAGTCCTCATTTCCCTGCCTACTAATAGCTTTTTCATGAAGTGCCTCCACCCGCATTTTTTTCCTTTTTTCTTTTATTTCTTTTTTTTTTCCAGCTTTTAAGCAGTACCAGATGTTGAATGAAAGAAACTCTCTGATTGGTGTCCAGAGAAAACAAAAAGCATGTATCACTTCAAGCCTGACCTGCACACGGCAAAAAATGGACCGAACACAGGCTGCCAGCATTAAACACATTGCAGATGGTACGAAAGGAAAATTCTGAACTAATAATTTTTGTATCCCGAATGCTTCCATTGTTGCTCTTCATTCCTGATGAAAGAGTTAATTTTTTGTTAAGAAAAGATGATAGAATAGGAAATAGAAAAGCCACAAAAAAGGATTTTATTTGAGACATCTTCTGCCTTATTATGTGATCCTAGGCCAATTTACCAAAGGAAGATGCACATTTATACTGTGGGGTGTTGAAGGGTGTTTTGAAAGAGTAATGGAGTATTTTTTTCACCAAGTAAGCCTGAGATATGTTGGGTTAAACAAGTTAAACAACAGGCTAACAAGTATCATAAGTATCTAAAGGGCTGTGTATAGACTGAACCTTTCCCCATAACTACACAGAATACTTTTATTACAGAGTATTTTATAGAATGACTGACCTTTGGTATACACTTCAGGAAATGCCATTGACTGGGAAACACAGATTTGCTGGAAAATTAGGTGCCATGATCTTTGGTATCATTGATAGCACGGTATTTCTAAAATATCCTCTGACTGCCTAGCATCACGCAGCAGCATGTGGAAGACTCCTGAGTCCTTGGTCACTCATCTCCGAAGGATATGCAGCATGCACACCTGAAAGTTTATCCCATGGTACAGGGCCAGGCCAGTGGCCAGAAGGCAGCTACATAATGTTTCTTAAACTATGTGTGGAGGAGTCACAGAGATTCCCCAAAGATGCCACAGGGCACTACTTAGGGAGGGATGGTTAGGGAGAATGTCAACCAGGAAGGGTTAAGCTCTCTAGCCATGAATCAGCAAATAAGAACCACTTGGAGACAAGATCCTGTTGTTATAGGATAATAATATGTGCCAAAATTATTTTTCTCATTTCTTTTTTTTAAACTATCCTTTTTTGGGAGGGTCTGTAAGCATTTTTTATTTATTTTGCTTTTCTGAATTTTTTTCTTTGTTGATTATTTCTTTTAAATACAGCAGCTCTAAAGATTTGAAATATTACAGATAACTTTCACATCTATGTGTTTCCTCTTTCCAGTCAATTCTACCTCTTCCCTTCCAAAAGTCACTGCAGACATAATTTTAATGTGAATTCAAGCAAGGCTTCCACCATTTTGCTCATGATCTATTTCCCCCTTTTGATGAACATTGGATTAGTTCCTGTTTTTCACTCTAGCAGGATAATCAATAAGTGCCAAAATTATAAATATGTACATTTCTACTCAATAAGTAAAAGGAATTGTTGCTATGTTCATCTGTACATGTTTCCACTGCTGTGGTGAAGGTATCTTCGTATGTTTTGAGGCGGCAGAAACAATCACACAAGACAAGAACTGAGCAGCAGAAAAACATGGGAAGAGTCACAAAAGAAGTGAGAGAAAGCTCTGTAATAAACACCTGAGGGTGGGGGAATGGACAAGACAGGAGGAGAGTGAGAGTGAAGGAGAAAAATGCCAGAGCAACCAGTAGTCAGAGAGCTTCAGGAGATTTTCATGAGTGAGTCTCTAGCATGGTGAAGGGCAGAAAAACCCTGGGAAGGAGAGAAACAGAGATACAATAAGTGTTGCTTGGATTATGAAATAATATTGGTCAAGTGTCCTGGGTAAAAAAAAAAAAATGAACCTTTTTTAAAATTACTTTTTACTACTACACTTTTTTAAAAAATGTGGTTCTGTGCAAATATTAGATTATGTGAGTTCGGAACTCAGGCTTATACAGATAAATGTACGATTTGTATTAGGCTTTTTGAAATACTGCAAGTAATGAGGGTCCCATCTTTACTTCCAAGCATTCTGAGATGTTCAAGGTGCCAGGTTGGAAATGTATTGCTTAGATGTTGATAAAATCATGAAGGACTTTTAAAAGTCTCATTTAGGAAGTCCAATGAGATTAACAGCTTTTATTTTTTTACTGAACTTGATAAATAACCTGAATGTGTTTGCTTTTTTTTTTTCCACTTAGACTCTCCTGTCACCAAGCCTTGTAACTCTTTTGCTTCTAGTTGCTATAGAAATGGTGCAATGAAACTTGACTGATTTGTGCAGAATTCATTTCTTTCTGACACCACTGTCTTTAAAAGCTACACTCAGATTGTTTGTGAGAACTGGGTCACTGTACTGTATGGTAATTAGAAATGCTACTATTTTAATTGAAGGCTATGAATAAGACTGCTGATTTTATCTTGGTTAGGTTTGATGGGTCCTTTGAGATTATTTTTCAACCTGGGTATCTAATATAATCCTCAGATTTCTTTCTTTCTTCTTTTTCTTTTTCCGTGCGTGTGTGTGTGTGTGTGTGTGTATGTATGTATGATGTCCCATTTGCACTTTTTTTTCCTGATAATTCCTACTTTGCCTGCTTATAGTTGACTTAAACCAAAGAGTAAACCCTTGATTTCCATTCATGTGAATTTCTGGAACCATTGCTCTTGCTGCTAACAACCACTTCATTGTAGGCTGTCTTATGAGATATGAATTAATGGAGAAAGAATCCCCTGCCTTCCAAAATCATCTCCTATCCTGGATTTATGGCTCTTAGGAGGCCCAGGGCACAATTTGAAGGCAATATTCTCTACATTCTATGACAAGAATGAACTCGCAAGAACCCAGAATGCTCTTTTCTTGCCATGATCAGGTGAGGGAGTCAGACTGCCTTCCTCTCTCTTCTGACCTGAAACAGAATTCTGGCCATCCCCTGTAATTAGAAGTGTTCAAGAGGAGTCTTGGGTGACTCAGGGGCGGGCAGTCCCAGGTCTCATTACCAGATGAAATGATGATGCCTTTTTAAGGAGACTAAGACATTCTGCCTCCAATTTTCTTTCTGCTCCTTCCAGACTTGTCTCTCTCTGCTTAAGCCACTGAATCACCTTAATATGTGAAACTATGAGGCCAGCTCTGCCCAAAGTACTGTTTGCTAATAGAAAAGAGTATGTCTTAGTTTCAGCTGCACATTTTTCTCTCTGGTTGCATTTTTGCATAGAGCAGTCTCTGGAGACACACACTTGACAGCTTCATGTAACAGGTTATCGATTTGAGGGGGATTTATTTTGAACTAATCCTACAACCCTTGGTTTTTTTCCCAAAGCTGATAAAGTTGAGATCATAGTAATTACAGAGGGAATTCCCTGGTGGCCTAGTGGTTAAAACCCTGTACTACCAGTGCAGGGGACCCAGGTTTGTTTGATCCTGGGTTGGGGAACCAGATCCCACGTGTTGCAAAAAAGATTCTGAATGTTGCAACAAAGACTGAAGATCCTGTGTGCTACAACTAAGACCTGACATAGCCAAATAAATAAAAACTTTTTAAGTTATAAAAAAATTACGGAGCCAAGGAGGGGCACAAGACATTTTATTTTGGGGAGGCATTCTCCTGGGCTCCTGCTCTTGTTCTCCTCAACCAGAAGGCTTAGAGACAGCAACTAAGAGTCATACTGTTTGCTCATTTCTGCTACTGCCCAACTTAGCACTACCCATATTACTTGGCCTGAACAGAAAAACAGTCCCTGCCTCATTTTTCTTCAGTTCTCCTGTTATTTGCTTATAAATGGCTCATTTAGCTGTTCTTCATTTGCAGGAGAGCTTTCTGGGGCCTCATCAAAGCCCTCTTCTCTTACTTGAAGTCTCCCTGCAGGTTTCTTTCTTGATTGCTTTTAAAAATCCTTTGCTTTTAGAGAGGCTCTGAACCTGCCACCTTTCTTTCCTAAAACAATCTTAAAGCCATTTCCATATCCAAATTGTTGTGATTTCAAGAAATTGTATTTAGAACCCTGAACAAGTTGGAGGAGGTTTAGAGACATAATTCTTTGTTGTATTTATGCATTTGTTTAAAATGAAACTCCACAAAGTACAAAAAAGTTCAGAGAACTTGCTGAGAACTGTCCAAACTCCTCACCCAAAGCACTGGACTGGAAAACAAAGAGTGAAGTGTTTACACATACATCCACACATGCATATAACAAATACACTCTCATAGACACATATACACATGTACACACTTACATAAACACACAAGTCTGGTATCTAAAAAAATCCTTGGAAGCACCCACCAGCAAGCCGATGCTAATTTTCAAATTAACTTTTCCATTCTTTCACTAAAGAAAATATTCACAAATATTAGACTTGGCCAACCAACCTATATTTTCATTGTTATCGTTTTTAAGAAATTTCAGTAACACAAAGCTGGCGGGGGCAGAGGGGAGATTGGCTATTCTACCATATTCATAAAACCTAGACAACATAAATCGGTGAAAAATGGCTTCTTCTTAAAAAACTGAACCATAATTTACTTACAATAGTTTACTGGGTTCTGCTGTGCAATATGGTGGTGTACATTGATAACCACAATAAATCTTATTAATACTATCTGTTTCAAAGTTAACTACAGCATGATTGGTCATATTCCTTATGCTATACATTGCATCCCCACGACTTATTTATTTTACACCTGTAACTTTGTACCTCTTGATCCCCTTCACTTGTTTTGCCCATCCTCCCACTTCTGTCCCCTCTAATAACCACCAAACTGTTCCCTATATTGTAAGTCTGTTTCAGTTTTTAGATTCCATGTATAAGTGAGATCATACCTCATTTGTCTTTTGCTGTCTGACCTATTTCATGTAGTGAATATTCATGTTATTGCAAATGGCAAGATTTCATTCTTTTTTTAAAGGTAATGTTTCCATATCTTGACTATTACAGATAATGCTGTAATGACCAGAGGGGCACATATATCTTTTCAAACTAGTTTTCATTTTCTTCAGCTAAGTACCCAGGTCAGTTCAGTTCATTCACTCAGTTGTGTCCAACTCTTTGTGACCCCATGGACTGCAGCACGCCAGGCTTTTCTGTCCATCACCAACTCCCAGAGCTTGCTCAAACTCATGTCCATTGAGTCGGTGATGCCATGCATTCATCTCATCCTCTGTCGTTCCCTTCTCCTCCCACCTTCGATCTTTCCCATCATCAAAGTCTTTTCCAATGAGTTGGCTTTTCACATCGGGTGGCCAAAGTACTGGAGTTTCAGCTTCAGCATCAGTCCTTCCAATGAATATTCAAGACTGATTTCCTTTAGGATGCACTGCTTGGATCTCCTTGCTCTCCAAGGGACTCTCAAGAGTCTTCTCCAACAGTTCAAACGCATCAATTCTTCGGTGCTCAGCTTTCTCTATAGTCCAACTCTCACATCCATATATGCCTACTGGAAAAACCCTAGTTTTGACCAGATGGACCTTTGTCAGAAAAGTAGTATCTCTGCTTTTTAATATGCTGTCTAGTTTAGTCATAACTTTTCTTCCAAGGAGCAAGCGTCTTTTAATTTCATGGCTGCAGTCACCATCTGCAGTGATTTTGGAGCCCCCCAAAAAATAGTCTGTCACTGTTTCCACTGTTTCCCCATCTATTTCCCATGAAGTGATGGGACCAGATGCCATGATCTTCGTTTTCTGAATGTTGAGCTTTAAGCCAACTTTTTCACTCTCCTCTTTCACTTTCATCAAGAGGCTTTTTAGTTCCTCTTCACTTTCTGCCTTAAGGGTGGTGTCATCTGCATATCTGAGGTGATTGATATTTCTCCCGGCAATCTTGATTCCAGCTTGTGCTTCATCCAGTCCAGCATTTCTCATGATGTACTCTGCATATAAGTTAAATAAGCAGGGTGACAATATATAACCTTGACATACTCCTTTCCCGATTTGGAACCAGTCTGTTGTTCCATGTCCAGTTCTAACTGTACCCAGATGCTGAGAAAGATTGAAGGCAGGAGGAGAAGGGAACGACAGAGAATGAGATGGTTGGATGGCATTACCAACTCGATGGACATGAGTTTGAGCAAGCTCTGGGATTTGGTAATGGACTGGGAATCCTGGCATGCTGCAGTCCATGGGGTCGCAAAGAATCGGATACAACTGAGCGACTGAACTGAAGTACCCAGAAGTAGAATTGCTGAATTGTATGGTAGTTCTACAGCATTTTTAATTTTTTACAGAAGCCTCCCATACAGTTTTCCATAGTGGCTGCATCAATTTACATCCCACCAACAGTGTACAAGGGTTCTATTCTTCACATCCTCACCTACATATTTTCATGTGTCTGTTGGCTATCTATTTGACTACTTTAGAGAAATACTTATTCAAGTCCTCTGCCCACTTTTCAGATTGCTTTTTGGATATTTAGTTGCATGAGTTCTTTCTATATTTTTTATATTTAGCCCTTATTGGACATATCATTTGCAAATATCTTCTACCATTCAATAGGTTGCTTTTAAAAGTTTTGCTGATGTAGTCCTTCACTGTGCAGAAGCTTTTTAGTTTGATGTAGTTCCATTTGTTTAATTTTTGCTCTTTCCTGAGGAGATAGATCCAAATAAATACTGCTGAGCCTAATGAAAAGAGTTTACTGCCTGTGTTCTCTTCTAGGACTTCTACAGTGTCAGGACTTCCATTTAAGTCTTTAACCCATTTTAAGTTTATTTTTGTATACAGTGTAATAAATTGTTTGTCTAATTATTTTCCCATAGCTATGCCCTTTCCTCAACACCATTTGTTTAAAAAAGTCTTTTCTCCATTGTGTGTTCTTGTCTCCTTTGTCATAGCTTAGGTGACCGTAAGTTCACTGGTTTATTTCTGGGCTGTATTCTGTTCCACTGATCTATTTGTCCATTTTTGTGCCAGCACCAACCTGTTTTGATTACTGCAGCTCTATAGTACAGTTTGAAATCAGGAATTTGAGATTCTTCCAACTATGTTCTTCTTCCCCAAAATTACTTTGACTATTCAGGGTCCTTTGTGGTTCCACACAAATTTTAGGATTATTTGTTCTCATTCTACAAAAAATGCCATGAGAATTTTGATAGGCATTGCACTGAATCTATAGATTGCTTTAGGTAGTATGCACAGTTTAACAATATTAATTTTTCCAACCTATTGAAGAATTATACTGATTATTATAATATATAATAGAAAGCATAGTATACTTTCCATTTAATTGTGTCATCTGAAATTTTGTTCATCGATGTCTTATCCTTTTTGAGGCAACTGTAAACAAGGTTGTTTTCTTAATTCTCTTTCTGATAGTTTGTTATTAATGTATACAAACTGTCTAATTGGTTTTGCAAAAGAAACCAACATTGTCTGTAAAGTAGATTACTGAACTATTGGCCCCATATCCAAGTTCAGGTTAAACATCATTAAGAGAGATAAGCAGAAGGGAAGGAGGACAGAATCAAGGATCATTTATTTCACAATCTTAACTCTTCTTTCTCCAAGACCCTTTCCCATAAAATGATTTCTATTCACTTACATTTTCTTCACTGTAGCTGTTAGAGCTAATAGATGTCATGTGTTTACCAATTTCATATTTTTGGCTAAAGGCATCCAGTGCATCAGCAAACTTATAAATGACTGAGGGGAGAAAAAGAGATGTTTCAGATACTCGGCAAATCAAGGGTTTCCTTTTTATTCTGAGATGAATCACACTCCTCAAATTAGAATATTTAAGAAACACTTCTTTTTAAATAATCTCAAATTTAATAAATATTGACTTCAAGATACCATCTCCTGCACTGGCAAGAAACTCAAGCTCAAAAGATAAAGTTTTGGTACTGCCCTGACGGTCCAGTGGCTAAGACCCCACTCTCCCAGTGCAGGGAGCCCGGGTTCTATCCTAAGTCAGGGAAGTAGATCCCATATGCCACAACCAAGAGTTCACATCCCACATCTAAAGATCCCACATGTCACAAAAAAGACCCAGCACTGCCAAATAAATAAATACACATAAAAATTAAAAAGAGGCCTCTCCTCTTCCCCTTTTCCTTCTGACTCTGCTTCCAAAAGTTGCCCCATTACAGCGTCATGCTAGGAAAGTGGAACCACTAGTTTTCTGTCCCAGCTTTCATCTGTGTCCTCCAGTGCAGCCCACAGCAGCCTCTTGAAGGCCACCTGCTTACCATTTACAGGATGCTCTGCCAAGGCAAGAAGGGCACCTTAAATCATGGAGCTGTCCCTCTACAGATTTTCCACTCCTTTCTGGCATTTTCACTGTTCTGGTTACTGTTACTGCATTAAAAACTGCCCCAGAAGAGTGACTTAAAGCAATGATACTCACTTATCTTCCTCTAGAGAGTGACTGGGCTCAGCCAGATGGCTCTTAGAGAGTCTTTCATGAAGTTGCATCAGACGGTGACTGGGATCTGGATTGTGACTCTTCAAAAAACTCAGAGCCAGAACAGCTGGAGTTTCTCAGGCAGCTCTACTTCTCACTGTGGTCTCTCTATACAATCTTTCCCCTCCTTACAGTAGTCAGACTTCATACATGGTTTGTGAAAGCTCCCATAGGAGATAATCCAAGAGAAACTAGCAGAGGTGGCCTGGTTTCTTGCCTTAGAAATCACCCAGGTTCACCTCCATCACATTCTACTCCCTGAGGCAGTCACAAATGTCAGCCCAGTTTCGAGTGAAAGTGAAGAGTGTCAAAGGATTTACACTTTTAAAAGGATTTGTTTTAAAACCACCAGACCCAGAGAACACAATATGGGCCCTATTTCTCTGAGGTCCCACGGTCATCTCAACACCAACTCCAGTTTAAAGAAATCTCACCTTTCTCCTTTTTCTTCTAAAGTGGTTTTCTTCTTCCATTGTCATCTGGGACACCTATCATCATTTCTACAATGGTCTCAGGCCAAGGATGGCAGATAAATAAGGAGTCCAAAGATTTATAAGTATAGGCACCAGTATAAAGACTAGAATAAAGAAATAATGCTTCACCTACACTATTGATGGTGAGTGTGGTCAATGATTAAAGATGCTGACTCTGAGATTAGCGTAGGCATAAACCATGGCTCCACTTCCTACCAGTTATAGGCTGTGAGGCATGTAACTTAAGCCCTCTGCTCCAGGTTTCTCCTCTGTGAGGTATAGATAATAACAGGACTGCTCCATCAGGTGGGGCATTAATATTTCCAACACATAAAGTGCTTGGACCATCACTGTGATTAATAAATCTTGACTAATATTTTAAAAAAGAAATAATGCTTCAAGGGTTTCCTTTTTATATTAATATGTAAAATTAATATGTCCTTTTACAGTTTTAAAAAAAAAAAGGTAAGTGGCAACTAACATTGGACTTCATTTCTGAAGACCACAGAGAGTGCTAGGGACTGGGGGAAACTGTCCAAAAAGGGGTAGCTGCCATTCTGCTTTAACCAGTTGTTGCCATGAAAGACACCAGGTTTTCTAGAAAAGTCAGAAATCTCAAATTTTATGTGCAACATCCTGACCGTTAAATGTGTGTGTCTGTATGTGTCCGACTCTTTTGCAACTCCCCTGACTGTAGCCCGCCAGGCTCCTCTGTCAGGGATTTTCCTGGCAAGAATACGGGAGTGGGTTGCCATTACCTTCTCCAGTGGCATCTTTCCGACCCAGGGATTGAACCTGCATCTTGGCATCTCCTGCATTGGCAGGCAGATGCTTTACCACTGCACAACCTGGGAAGTACTGATTGTTAAAGGCTAACTACTTATTCAAATGCCTTCAAATACACATTTGGGCCAAACGAAATATGTCACTGGTCATATTCAGGCTTCTATATGTTTGTCTTGGATTTCAATATAGGTAGGAAGAAGAGTTGATTTGAGGCTGCTTCTGACTTCTGCTCCTTCAAAATCCCTAAGTCAAGGAAATGTGAAAGAATCTATCTATGCATGAGTAATGAGAAATGAGAATCTACAGGGAGAAAAATACAAATTGATATTTCAGTAAAATACCTACCACATGGTGTGTATATCAGAAGTCAACAACCTGTGGTCCACTGGCTATAATGTGACCTGCTGTCTGGCCGTTGTAAATAAAGTTTTATCAGAACACAGTCACACATACATTGTTAATGCATTGTCTGTGGCTTCTCTCATGCTACAATGTAGGAATTGAGTAGTTACAACAGACTGCCTGGCCACAAAGACTAAAATACTTATTATCTGGCCCCTTTACAGAAAACCTTTGCTGACTCCTACACTAAAGCTAAGAATTACAGTAATTTTTTTTTTTTAAGAATTGCTATAATTTAAAACTAAAGGCTATTAAATTTGTTTGCTAACTTTGGGGCCACAGAGTTGACATTTGCATCTTAAGGTAAAGGCTGTGGTTTCTCTGAATTTTCCAGTAGCAGTTAAATTGTCCTGTTGAGCTTGGTCTGTAATTAGCAGGTATAATAAACCCTAAGTGCTTTCCTTATGACATGATAGTTAAAGCCTATAACTCAGCAGTTTTATTCTAGTCAAGAGGAAGACTGAAAAACACTGCAGGCTATGCTTCCCATCCTATTTCAAGGCACCTTTATTTAAAATTCAATGACAGTGTGTCCCTTTAGAGCATGACTCTGCCTTGTCAAGAGCACAAAGCTTAGAATAAGGATATAATTCCTAAGTCTTCAGCTGTATTTGAAGAGACTCGAATATTTTCCCAAGAAGAAGCCAGTTGATATTTTTAAGAAAAAAGTATTAAATTCCTTTCTTATACTTTTTTTAAAAATTTTTACAAAAATAGAAAGCCTACCAGTACTTGATATGATAGAAAAAGTTACTGATGAAAGGGTGCTGGCTTTCTCTCAAAGTGTACAATTCAGAAAGAAATTAATGAACTGGTGAGGTCTACAAACACCCCAAATTTTTGTCCAAAAACATCATCATTGCTATTGCTTGTACTTGGACCTTGTGCCTCATGAACTGTATAATCAAATGAAATAAAATGACTCTAACATTACCTGTTCAAGTCCAAGATCGCATAATACACTTCTTATTCCTCCCAATATGGTCAGCTAGAAATTGCGCACATTAGATAGAAAGTAAACATAATTAAATACTGAAAGGTGGAGAGAGGTGGACCAGCCAGGAACCTTGGAACCCAAGGAATGACATAGTGGTGTCAGTGGAGACCCAGTGGGAAACCAAGATGTCCACTTCTACCTGGCACTAATATGCAAGACCCCTCCACACTTCACCTGCTGGTCTGGTGTCAAAGAAGGCCTGTTAGAAGATTTAAGCCACATCCAGAATTCATATCAAAATACTTAAGATGTCTAGGGTACAACTGAAACTTAACATACCAAGAACCAGGAAAAGCTAAACTTATACAAGAAAAGATAACCAACAGATGCCAAGACCAACACAATTATTGTGTCGATGTAAAATTGGAAAGCTTATCCAACAAGAATTTTAAAGTAATCATCTATAAACAATTACAGTCAGACTTGAAACTAATTTAAAAATAGATTCAGCAAAAAAAAAAAGAAAATATTGAAGAACCAAATGAACACTTTAGAACTATACAAAAGCCAAAATAGAAAACTCAATGGATGAGCTCAATGGTAGAATAGAGAAAACAGAAGACAAAACCCAGTGACCTGGAAGACAGAACAACCGAAATGACCCAATATGGTGAATAGAAAGAACACAGACTGAATAAACAGTTCTGAAGGACCCATGGAACCACAGCCAAAGATCTGGTATTTGTGTCACTGGAATTCCAGGATAGGAGAAATAGGATAGAGCTATAAAATTATTCCCAAATTTGCCAAAAGACATATACACATAGGTCCAAGAAGCACAGTGATCCCCAAACAGAATGCTGCTGCTGCTAAGTCGCTTCAGTCATGTCCGACTCTGTGCGACCCCATAGACGGCAGCCCACCAGGCTCCCCCGTCCCTGGAATTCTCCAGGCAAGAACACTGGAGTGGGTTGCCATTTCCTTCTCCAATGCATGAAAGGGAAAAGTGAAAGTGAAGTCACTCAGTCATGTCCAACTCTTAGTGACCCCATGGACTGCAGCCTACCAGGCTCCTCCGTCCATTGGACTTTCCAGCCAAGAATACTGGAGTGGGTTGCCATTGCCTTCCCTGCTCAAACAGAATAAACCCCAAGAAATCCGTACCAAGATGCATTAAAATCAACCTCAGAAAAACAAAGAAAAAAAATATTGAGATTAGCAACAGGGGAAAGACAATTCGCCTATAAGATTAAGACAATTCAAATATTGTGGATTTCCCATCAGAAACCATGGAGGCCAGAAGTAAGCAACACGTTTTTCCTGTGCTGATGAAAAGAACTGTCAACTTTAAATTCTATATTCAGTAAAATTACCTTTCCAGAATAAAGGGGAAATAAAGACATTTTCAGGGCTTCCCTGGTGGATCAGGCAGTAAAGTATCTATCTGCAATGCAGGAGACCTGGGTTCACTCCCTGGGTCAGGAAGATTCCCTGGAGAAGGGAATGGCAACCCACTCCAGTATTCTTGCCTGGAGAATTCCATGGACAGAGGAGCCTGGCGGGCTACAACCCATGGGGGCGCAGAGTTGGACATGACTGAGCGACTAAGCATGCATGCACACAAAGACATTTTCAGAAGAAGGAGAACTAAGAGAATTTGTCACAGGGAGACTTTATATATAGGGAGGTCTTGAAACAGAAGGGAAATGATTAGAAGAGGAACTTTGGGACTTCAGGAAGGAAGAAAGAGCAGAAAGAACATAAATATGAGTAACCACAATACATTCTTCCCTTCTTGGGTTTTCTAAATTACATTAAACAGTTGAAGTCAAAATTTTAACATATGTGATTTGATTCTTAACGTATCTACATACACGTTATAAATATATAAGGTAATTCTATTATGAACAGAGGAGTGCAAAGGAATTCGAGAGAAGTAAGATTTGTACACTTCATTCAAATGTGTCAGAATCTTGATAGCAGTGGCAGTTACACAAATTTATACATATGATAAAATGACACAGAACTATTTGATATGATACACATCAAAAACAGGCTTCCCTGGGAGCTCAGCTGGTAAGCAATCCACGTGTGATGCAGGAGACCCCAGTTCAATTCCTGGGTTGGGAAGATCTCCTGGAGAAGGGATAAGCTACCCACTGCAGTATTCTTAGGCTTCCCTGGTGGCTTAGACAGTAAATAATTCACCTGAAATGTGGGACATCTGGGTTCAATCCCTCGGTTGGGAAGATCCCCTGGAGGAGGGCATGACAACTCATTCCAGTATTCTTGCCTGGAGAATCCCCATGGACAGAGGAACCTGGT
Source organism: Budorcas taxicolor (assembly GCF_023091745.1). Taxonomy (NCBI): domain Eukaryota; kingdom Metazoa; phylum Chordata; class Mammalia; order Artiodactyla; family Bovidae; genus Budorcas; species Budorcas taxicolor. Next base: position 28,649,431 of record NC_068914.1, read on the forward strand.
GGGCTACAGTCCATGGGGCCTCAAAGAGTCAGACATAACTGAGCGACTAAGCACAGCACAGTAGCACATATCAAAAACACAAGAAATAACAAGAGCTGGCAAGAATGTGGAGAAAAGGGAACACTTGTACACTGGTGGGAAAATAAATTGGTACAGCCACTATGGAAAACAATATAGAGATTCCTCAAAAATCAAAAATAGAACAAAAATAGAAATACCATAAGATCCAGTAAACCCACTTCTGGAACTGAAATCACTGTCTCAAAGAGGTATCTACCCTGCAGCATTACTGACAATAGCATGATATAGAAACACCTAAAGTTTGTCAATGAATTAATGAAGTTCATCAATGAAATAAAGAAGAAAAGGTAGTGTACACACACACATGCACACACACAAAATATGGAATACTACTAAGTCACAATAAAGAAGGAAATCCTACCATCTTTAGCAACATGGACGAACCCTGAAGGCACTATGCTAAGCAAGATATGTCACAGAATGTCAAATACCATGTGATATCACTCACATGTAGAATCCAGAAGACGTTGTTGAAACAGAGTATACCGGTGACTGCCAAGGGATCGAGGTTGGGAGAAATGGGAAGATGTTAGTCAGAGGGTGGAAACGTCCAGTTACAAGTGAGTAAGTTCTGGAGATCTAATGCATGGTGGCTCTAGTTAACAATACTGTATTGTACTTGGAAGCTGCTAAAAGAGATCTTCAATGTTCTCATCTCACAAACACGCAAACACAAGGTAACTAAGTGAAGTGATTGATGTGTTAACGAACCTTATTGCGATAAGCATTTCACATCATATTCTTATCATATATACATATATCATATTCACATTATATACATACATCAAAACATAACCTGGAACAACCGAAATTTACATAATGTTATATAGCCATTGTTTCTGCTAAACTGAGGGCGGGGGGAAGAACTACACACACACGTTGTACCAATATCAACTTTGAGTTCCTTCTTTTGCTATTGCACTATAGTGACATAAGTTGTAATCAATGGAGGAAACTGAGTTGAGGCTATGTGGGACCTCTCTGTATTATCTTTGTAAGTTTCTGTATTATCTTTTGCAAGAACTGTGGTCATTGCTTTCTAACTGATCTCCCAATTCCAATCCATCCTTCTTCAAACTTTCTAAAGATTACTTCCGTTTCTCTCTCTTAAATATTGCCCACATGAAGTGCCATCTCCTACATCTCCCTGGTCATTCTTGTAAGAACTCAAGTCACATATTTTGTGCAGTATCAAGCACAGTTAACTGGCATTTAGTAAATTAGTAAGTCACAGTGTTGTCTTCCTATTATATTCAAAATAATAACTTAGCTAAAAGTCTTTTCCACCACATCAGCTGCTGGAGGGTAAAAATCTTATCTTACACATGTTTATCACTAAAGTGACAATACTTATGGTACACAACACAGAAGAAGCACAGGAATGTTTGTTGAATGAACACATGATCAATTATTTTATCGGATGTGCCATGGAAAGGGAGGAAAATTACAGACTCTTGTTTTGCTGAGTTTGATGGCCAGCTACCTTATAACCAAACTTTAAAGATTTAAGAGCGCTCTCAAAATGTACATGCTGGATACAGAATGTTAACATCAGTGTGGCCATAAGTGGAAATAAGAATGAGGCTTGGAAAAAGTTTGTTATTGCTTTTTACAAATAAGTTTTTTAACTTTTATAGTTTTTTTTTTAAACTTTTATTTCATATTGGACTATAGTTGTGATTCTATTGTTGTGCAAAGTGGTTCTATTACACATGTATATATGTCTATTCTTTTTCAAATTATTTTCCCATTTAGGTTATTTACAGAATATTGAGCAGAGTTCCCTGTGCCATACAGTAGGCCCTTATTGGAAATATACTGATGTGTGTATATGTCAATCTCAAACTCCCAATTTATCCCTCCCCTTTCACCTTTCCCCTTTGGTAACCACGAGTTTATTTTCTATGCCTGTGAGTCTGTTTCTGTTTTGCAAATAAGTTCATTTGTATAATTTTTTTACATTCTGTATATAAGCAATATCATGTGATATTTGTCTTTCTCAACCTGACTTCATTTAGTAATGACTCTATATAGGTACACAGTTTTTGTCTGAGATGATTAAATTGCCCTGGAAATAGTGATCATGGTTGTACAGCCCTGCAGATGTAAACACTACAATGGAATGCACACACCATCGAACTGTATGCTGAAAATGGTTAAAATAATCAGTTTTATGTGATGTACATTTTACCACAATAAAAAGTGACTCTAGAAAGACTCTCTTTTCCTAGGATTATCAGATTCAATCTTCTAGAAACTATGAAATTGATCTAGGGCCGGGACAAGGAATGCAGCAGGACTGCTTAACGTGGAAATTGATTCAATTCCTCTGTACATTTTATTCCCTCAGCATTTAGCATGTTAAGTGAGTTTATTTTTTAGATGAAACACCAGAAAGTAAACATTACCATTCACCTCTCTCCCCTCCCCCAAAGATGTTTGGTGCCATCTGGTGATGAGGTAGAAAGACTGGATTTCCAGAGGGATTAGTCCAGGCTGTTTAAAGCAGGAAGTTAATACAGAGGCTTTTAACTTGCAGTGACAAATGGCTCTGGGCTAGGATCAAGTTCTACAAATAGATTAAGCCCTTTTTCTTCCTAGGAATAAAACTGACCTGTCAAGTCCTAAAAATAGATTGCTAATCACCTGGCCTATTTTCCTACTGTTCTTTGAAAAGAAAAAAAAAATCTTTTTTGGCCAGACCTCAGTCATTCTTACCCACCTAATTAACAAATTAAGCATACAATTTTAATAGGAGCTTTCTCTGATAAACTGTCTCCTTTAAATGTGTTTCTGATTTCTCATGCCAGAAAGGACAATTACAGAAGGGAATAAATATCTAAGCAAATCGAGTCCCAGAAAACTTGGAGTGCAGAAGGCAACTCAATGTTCTCTCTGAAATCTTGTATGTCTCAATTTTGCCAACAAACAGAAGCTTTTCACTGGGGATCAAATGTGATATTATTTGAACTATCATAATACTGTTGAGTTTGTTAAAGAGAGTCCTTGGCAAATCTAATCAAGCACTTCATTTTTCCAACACTGCCTGGCCTTACACATGTTCTAGTATCAGAGCAGAAAATATCAGCCTCCTTGTGGAACCTGAAGTTTGAGTAGTAGCCAGAATTACAGATTTCTCTATGCCATTTTAGACAAGAGAAGTTTCCCTATCACTCTTAGCATTTGATTTTGTTCCCTGTAAAGTCAAAGTCTTCACAATTCTCTTGGCAAAATGTCTATGAGAGCTAGAAGGACATTTGACACTTCCTTTGATCAAAGAGACACCAAACAACAATAGTAGATACTATTTATTTACCGACTATAAATAAAGTCCTTTATTTACATCCTCTTTGTCCCAGAATGGATATAAGGTAGCTGTAATAACAAAAGTGCCATTTATTAAGTAGTGACCATTCTTCAGTGGTGAACTGGGCATTTTATGTGGATGTTAAAAGCATGGGGTCTAAAGAGTTGGACACGACTTAGTAACTAAGCAATAACAAAGGTTTAATTGAGATACTATAGATGCTTTAACACAAGGTCTAACAAGTAGAAGGTAGTCAATAAAGGTAAGTTTTAAATTAGAAAGCATTCAGTATGCTCAGTTGCTCAATCATGTCCAGCTCTTTGTGACCCCATGGACTACAACCCGCCATGCTCCTCTGTCCACGGGATTTCCTAGGCAAGAATACGGGAATGGGTTGCCATTTCTTTTTCCAGGGGATCCTGCTGACCTGGGGCTCAAACCCACATCTCCTGCACTGGCAGGTGGGTTCTTTACCACTTAGCTACCTGAGAAGCATACTCAGTAAAGGTGATCATTAATTTAATCTTCATAAAGTGTTCCTCAACAGGACACAGGCTTAGCAAGATTAACCAATCTGCTCTAAGTAGACAGGAATGGACTTCATAGTCCGCTGCTCACAAAGCCCATGATTCTTTCTTCACTCCTATGATTCTATTTACTCAGTGTAATAGCACTGCTCATAAAAGCCCTACTATTGAAGATGAAAAACAAACCCTAACATGGACTCATTAGCCCTCCTTTAGCTCTCTATTCCAGAAATTATCTTCTCTCTCTTTGATGAAGCGAAGATTCTGACAGCTGAATCACAAAATTTCCAAGACTGGGATTGGCCTAGCTGAGAGAAAGGAAAGTGGCAGAATTTAGGAAGGGGACCTGGGCCTCAAATGTCTATACCAACTGCCTACACTCAATGAATTCTCAGATCCTGTCAGCCCAAAGGCGGACAGAACAGGGGCACTCCGCATGGCCGCTGGTTTGGATGATGCTCCATCAAACTGGAGCTCTTAGATGCGCACCAGCAACAGCTGCGAACTACTAGCACCTCTCAGGGTGTTTCATTACACGATATTATCCAGCAACGGTGACACGGGAGACAGATGACTGGCGCCATTGAAAGAACACTGCCAAACCCGGAATATTTGCTCATGTCCATTTCCCCATCCTTATCACCTTCTTTAATGGAGCTTACTTTTATGTGAATACTGTGTATATGCCACGTTTCACTTTTTAATTAGCTGGCCTGGGCAAGATTTGCTTCTTTTCCTCCTCTTCCTCTTCTTTTATCATCAGCATCATCACCATCACCATCATCCTCATCTGGTTTTCCCATGCCTCCCTAGGCTCATCATTTCTACTTGAAAGCTACTCTGAATATTCCCTAAATCTTCCTTAAAAGTTAATTTCCCATTCAGTGTGGAAGACTTCAAATCCTCTGCAACTTTTTCTGTTTGGAGTTGGCTCTCCAGTCTTTTTTTTTTTTTTATGACACCTGTTGCCTGATACAAATGTATCTTGCCAGCGAGTACATGATTCCCCCCACTTGTCTCATGCTACCTGATTGAAATCTCTCATTTTATTGTTATAGCTTTGGCTGTCACCTTTGTAAATTACAGACCCAGCTTCATGAGACACCGCTGCAGCTGGGAATTCATTTCATGCTGATATTTTTGGTGTGACCACATGTGGCCCTATTTGTTCACGGAAACCTGCAGGAATGGGCATGTGGGCAGTTTAAAATCTCACCAGGCTTTCATCTCTCATGCTGGGCCATCCCTTTGCTGACACGGACCATTATTTTCTCCTCACTCACTCAGCCTCTCTGATTTGCTTTCCACAACCCTACACATTTCTCATCAGCTCATTGTGAGCTCTGACACATCTCAAGTAAGTTATTTATTTTGACAGTTGTGTGTGTAATACATCTAATGTGGGATGAACCTAAGAGTCAGATAACCGGTTATTTTAGTCCTGGGAAACGACTTCATTATCTTGTGAAATGGACTTTCAACACTCAGTCCTAGCAAGTAATGAATGATATTGTGTAACACGTTTGCGGCAATTACCTTTGGAAATGAAGGCTCCCTCTGGTGCTATTGATAGAATGTGAGGTGAGACCCTTTTTTCTTGTCCCGGGTTTCTTTGCAAGACCAGTGAGCACACAATGTGAGCACAGAACATCTGCAGGTGAGATGAGGACCTGTCCACCCCGCTGCCCAGCAGCCCTATCATCCCCACCCACTTTGGACTCAGCCTCATTCTAGACTTGGGAGACCCATCCTGACAATTCCCAGTTAGAGGGAATTTAAGGATCCTTAGAACAGGAGCCCCATTATTTTTCACTGGTTAGTCTTTATTTGGTTCCATTGAGGCCATAAACCCTTATTCATATAACTGGACCATCCACGTGTCCGTGGTAAGGAGTTCTGTCTTATTTCCGCTACTTGTTCCTCTGAGCAGCATTTAGGTGTCTCCATGCATCCAGTTTCCAAATTCTGGCTCTTTCTTGTGGGTATATTGTTACTTCTTCAGAGGACCCTTGAGGGTCCCTGCCTGTGGGAGATGCTGACACAACCTGGCTTCCTCCTTTAGCTTATGGCCCCTAGACATGGTTAGGCTCTCTGTCCCCAGGTAAGTCCACTCTTCAGCCATCTACTCCTGTGGACACATAGGGTGATGTGAACCCCACCAAGCCGATGTGAACACCAGCCATCCTTACTGGCATCACCCTCTCTTCCTGATGCTGGGAAAGATTGAAGGCAAGAGGGAGAAGGGATGAGGTGGTTAGATAGCATCATCGACTAAATGGACATGAGTCTGAACAAACTCCAGGAGATGGTTAAGGACAGGGAAGCCAGGCATGCTTTAGTCCATGGAGTTGCAAAGAGTTGGACACGACTGAGCAACTTTCACTTTCTTTCACTTTCAGGATGAAGGGTCATTATAGGCTAGTACATTTTGCAGAGTTATATATTCCAGGTATCGAGTGAAATCTAGGGACTCTCTGGAGAAATGTACATATATCTTTTATTCTGTTTTTAATATCAGGAGTACACAAATGATGTCAAGCTCATCCATGACTGCTTGGTTATGAACTCTGTTTTTATACACTGCTAGGCAATGGGTTGGAGAAGGCAATGGCAACCCACTCCAGTACTCTTGCCTGGAAAATCCCAAGGATGGAGGAGCCTGGTGGGCTGCAGTCAATGGGGTCACGAAGAGTCGGACACAACTGAGCCACCTCACTTTCACTTTTCACTTTCATGCATTGGAGAAGGAAATGGCAACCCACTCCAGTGTCCTTGCCTGGAGAATCCAAGGGACAGCCCTGGTGGGCTGTCGTCTATGGGGTTGCACAGAGTCAGACACAACTGAAGCGACTTAGCAGGAGCAGCAGCAGCAGGCAATGGAGATGGCGTGGTAAGAAGACATTAAACACAAAACCTGTCCCCTGCCCTAGAACAGCTCACTTTAATAAAAGTCACTGATCAAAGACCCAATCATTTTTCTTAGGCCCACTCAAAATCTCTCAGCTTTCTTCTAATTATACTACAGTCTTCCAGATCTTTCCCTCATGCCAAGTATACATAAGTTTTACCTATCTTAGAAATGACTATAGTTTAGAGGGAATCCAAATTGTCAGCTTAGGCACTGAGAACAAATTATCATTGAGTCCTTTTTATGCTTAATAATTTTTATAACTCTGTATATGTTTACTCATCTATTTATCACTGGGTTCACATATATGAATTGCTTACTCATTTCCATAAGATTGCTTTATAAACATGCTTAGGTGTTGCATTTGTATAAACTCTAGGAAGGTAGGGATTGTGGAAGAAAACCCTCAAGCAGCACATCTGATAAACTCTAAGTTGGGGTAAGTCTTCTGATTCTCAGGGCAAACTACATCTCCAAGGAAAAGGTCAGTGGTGGCCACTAGACACGCACTGCCCCTGAAACCTTGGGTATCTCTGATGTTACGGTAATAGCACAAGATAAAAAGTCAGAGCACCTGGGGTCCATGTCCAGCTTACTCTTTCCCAGTTGCGTGAGCCTGAACAAGTTCCCTGTCTCATTAGGCAGTAACAAAGATCACATCCCTAATGAGTAATCCTCAGACTCGATGAGACTAAAAATAAATGAAGAAGTCTTTTATTAGTTACAAATTACTATACAAATGATATTATTGGAAGCAGCCTGGCATAAAGGAAAGAGGGTGGGCTTGAAGTTAGACAAACCTGATTTCAAATCTACTTTCTCTCATTTAATAACAATCTGATCCTGGAGAAGTCACCTAACACCTCTGAGCCTGTTTTTTTTCCTCTGTAGAATGGAATTGTTTATGTTATAAGACTGTTGTGAAGATTACATATAAATGCTTAGCACAGAGTTTGTCTCATAGTAGGCACTCAGATTATGCTAGCTCTTAGTATAAACATTAATATCAATAACTAATAATGCAAATATTAGTTCTTTAGTAGTTGAGATGGGTTTATACTAATCTAGCTATATTATCATGGCCCATGTCTCAAGGACACAACGTCACATGGAACATATTTACAAAGAACGATCAGTTAGGTGAGCCCTTGGTTACCCTGAAATTGGCCCCAGGAAATTTAACACTCATTCTGGTCTCCTTAGTACAGGGATCAAATGATGTACTTGACTTTGGAGTGACTTCTGCTAGACCTAACATAGTCAAAACAAAAGATAAAGAAGAAGGGAAAGGTTATTGGCCTAATAAAAACTGTTTCCTTACAAAGAGGCTGACTTGAAGGCTAATTTAAAATAGTGATATTATGGTGTGTTTTTTATATAGCTTTAAACAATTCTTAGAGCTTAAGTGGTCATAAAAACTCCATTTCAGAAAATAATTGTATTTTTTTAACATCAGCTTGTGGTTTTAGAGAGCTGCTTATCCTCTCCTCAAAAAGGGCTTGAAATCTAATGTCAAAACATCTGGCAATTACCATGGACACTGATGTCAATCCCTCAGGCAACGAAACTTCTAATATTCTATTGGGAAATAAAGATCACTGTGACATCTGACCACTTGTATCTTAGAACTATTCCTGACCCTGAATTTTTGTAACAAGCGTGAATCCATGATAAACATGTTGTCATGAAGCAGAGCTTTGACAAATCATTTAAACAGCTGCCCTTAGTGCTGCGAACCTTTTAGGACTGCTGGAGCAAAAACATTCATTGATCACCAACTGTGTATCAAACCACTGTGATCATCCTGGGTAAAATAATGAAAAGATGTACATGGGCCATGTTCTCAGGATTTTAGGGTTTAAGTTTTTCACTGAAGTACAACTAAATCAACTTTCTGAGACCTGACATAAGCCTGGTATTGAAGGGCCACAGAGGCGCTGGGAACTTAAGTTTATTTGTAAACATCTATGTTTACTTGAAAGCTCATTAAGTGCCTTCTTCAATGGCAACCCACTCCAGTATTTTTGCCAACTCCAGAGGAACCTGGTGGGCAACAGTCCATGGGTTCACAAGGAGTCAGACACGACTGAGTGACTAACACACTCACTGAAAGCCTTACAACCACTTACCCTCGAAGAAAGTAATGGTTTCATCACCAAAATGTGATACTTAAGTTGATCTTAAGAGCAATGTCAATCTCTTAGGGCAAGACAATAGGAAGATGCCCACTTGGATGAAGACAGAAACAACTACACACTTCCAAATATTTTTCCTAGCCACCTCATGCTGCCTGCCATTATAACCACCGAATTCAAACTCAAATTTTTCTACGAAATGACTGACGTATATGGTGCAACCCACTGATGATGCAACTTATCATCCAGTCTGAGAAATCCCTTTGCTTCTTATCTGGCAAAGAGTAGAATCTCAATGGAATTATCCATGAGAATTATCCATTCTATCCAAACTAGAATTTTTCATGCTGGTTAGGAAGGGCAGGTGTAAGTACTAAGTTTCAGAAGATCTTGAGGGAGGAAGACATTTGGGAAGAGACACCAAGAACAGGCCACACCTTCCTCACAGGGAGGCTGACACTGCTAGAGTTATCATGCACCCAGGGCCAAATGGAAAGCATCCTCCTTGACAACTCTCCAGCAGACACTGATACTTAGTCAGAGAGCTCTTTCTAGTTAAACCCAGAGGAAGCTTCAAAATCCCTTCTCCACCCATCTTCCCACCCAGGAGACCACTGCAATCCACCTGAACTGATAAGAGAGAAGAAACTCTTAGTTGTTTCACAAGATTCTCTTCATCTCTTTTTCCTTCAGGCTAGCTTTGTCAAGAAAAATAGTATCTTTCCTCTTTGAAAACATTCTGAGAAGAAAATGACATAGGAATCGGAGGATGTTTCCATTTTTAAGGTAAATGATTTGTTTTGTTAGAAATTTCTTCCTGGGATTTCTATCCTTTTCCTCCCACCTTACCTCTCCTGTGTCCATTTTGGAGAAAAGCACCTCGTTTATCTTTGGGAGACAGTAATGCAGAAACTGTAACTGAGCAGACTTCCCCTTGAGGATCAAAATATTTGTGTTAAATGAAATGAGAAATCTGCTAAGTGGCGGCATGAATCCCCCAGGGAAGGATATTTTGTAATTTTGAAAAATTCCTACTGAAATTCTTCTCTTGCCAAGAAAAGAGGAATGATTTCTATTAAAATTACTTCATGTCTGAATTACTCTCTGCCCCTCGGGAACATATAACATTACAGCTTTTACACTCGGTAATTTAGAAGGACAGGGGACACCTTATTTGGAAAGCACACAGGCTTAACACGAAATATTGGGTATTAAGTATTTTTACCACAATAGTCTCCTTTTGACAATTTTGCATTTAAACTATTCAAAGTAAAGCTCATTTGCAGAGCTGGTTTCTGTGATTGTCTGTTTAAGACTTTGTAACTTCCTACCCTTATCTCACTGTTCCCTGTAGCTGTGGAGAAAATTCTTTGACTTGGTGTGCAAGAGTTGCACCTTTTACAGAAAACAGGATGGATGGTATCACAGTCATAAAGCAGCTGATTGCTTTGAAGCCAGTAAGTGTTAGTTGCTCAGTCGTGTCTGACTCTGCGACCCCGTGGACTGTAGCTGTGGCTCCTCTGTCCATGGAATTCTCCAGGCAAGAGTACTGGAGCGGGTAGCCATTCCCTTCTCCAGGGGATAGTCCTGATCCAGTGACTGAAGCCAGGTCTCCAGCATTGCAGACAGATTCTTTACTGTCTGAGCCATCATGGAAGCTCCATAAAATGAGTTCAGTTCAGTTCAGTTCAGTCACTCAGTCGTGTCTGACTCTTTGCAACCCCATGAATCGCAGCACGCTAGGCCTCCCTGTCCATCACCAACTCCCGGAGTTCACTCAGACTCACGTCCATCGAGTCAGTGATGCCATCCAGCCATCTCATCCTCTGTCGTCCCCTTCTCCTCATGCCCCCAATCCCTCCCAGCATCAGTCTTTTCCAATGAGTCAACTCTTCGCATGAGGTGGCCAAAGTACTGGAGTTTCAGCTTTAGCATCATTCCTTCCAAAGAAATCCCAGGGCTGATCTCCTTCAGAATGGATTGGTTGGATCTCCTTGCAGTCCAAGGGACTCTCAAGAGTCTTCTCCAACACCACAGTTCAAAAGCATCAATTCTTCAATGCTCAGCCTTCTACAAGTTTTATCAAAATACATGTATATATGAATAGTTGGGCTAGAGCAAAGGCTTTGGAAAGGAACAAGAGATGGACAACAGGTATCAATCAACTGACCAACTCTGATCGAGGATTATGGATCACACAAAGCACTGTGTTGAGAAAACTTCTGAGGCCAAATTCAGATTAAGGAGGAAAGAAAGCCTTAAAAGATGAATATTCTGCCACAATCTCAGGTGGCCAAACAGAATTCATCCTGCTGCTGCTGCTGCTAAGTCACTTCAGTCGTGTCTGACTGGTATGCGTTAAATATCACCAAAGGTCTTTTCAAGTTGATAGAATTAGACTTGTTTTCTAATTTTCCATAGTGAATATATTTTGTTTTTGTAATAAGATTGAAACTATTTTAATATTTTTAATTGGAAAAATTGATTTGACCATTTTTCCATACATTATCCCAAGGCTTAGGGGAAATAATTACCTTCTTTATGGCCTGTTCAGAAAAAGTCATCTTTGGGACCAGTGGAAAGATTTTCCATTTCTATGTGTTAAAAGTCAGTAAATCTTTGACTTATTAATTAAGCATCAATTATTTGAATTATCCTGAGGCATATTTGTAGGCTTTATCCAGGCAGAGCTCCTGATGTTATTGTGGCATTAACGGACTTGGGATAAATAGAAGCAGATGGAGTATGGCTGGAACAGCAAAGCTGCAGAAGTATGAACACACTGGAACAAGACCCAGATTGTTCTTACACATACATGCACACAATCCTTGATCATCAAAGAAAGAGACTAGGAATACTTCTATCATGTGTCGCTTTGAGTCTAAGTGAACCAATGGATTTAAAATACAGACACACCAGTGCTGTTGTCAGCAGTACTATTTGTAAATATTCTTGGTTTCTGTGTTGATGAAGGGAAACAGCAGCATCCAAACCACAGATCATCAGAGTTTAATTCCTCAAGTTTTAGTAACTGATTTCTAATTAGCATAGACTCAGCAATGCCTCTGTGGAACTACCATCAGGATCTATCTGGTTTGACAAGTCACAGCATAAGCGGAACAGAGCCCCGAGCAAGTTCAGGGACCATTCTGGGACTCACTCACAATCAGTGTGGAAGGTGAATGCAGAAAGACCATCTCATCTTTCTTTCTAATGTAAGCTGCTGCTTCTTATTTATCTTGAAAATAATATTTCTCTGCACGATTGAATCTGAGTGAATGGTCCAGATTTTGCTGAAGATATCAACAAAATCATTTCACACTCTCTGAACAATCACCACTCAAGAAAGGGAATTTCACATACACAGAAGATACATTATAAACCCTACCCTGAGACAGAACATGTCCCATGGGTCACCAATATATGTTTATCTAATATATGGATAAATGCCACCTGAATGAATAAATTACCTAGTTTATATGGTTAAAGAAAGAAAAGCAGCATGCCATTTAATATATCTGAACTTTCCCATTCTCCTTTTTCCAATATTTGGATGTAAAATTAGAAGGAAAAATAAAAACACTTATTTTGGGGAGGGCTTTGTCCTGATATAATATGTAAAAATAATAGTTATCATTTAGTGCACATATATTTGGTTCCAACACATTAAATATATTGCAGAGTATCTTTATAGGCTTTCCAGGTGGCTCAGTGGTAAAGAATCCACCTGCAATGCAGGAGACATGGGTTCGATCCTTAGGTCAGGAAGCTCCCATAGAGAAGGAAACAAAAACCCATTCCAGTAATCTTGCCTGGAAAATCCCATGGACAAAGGAGCCTGGTGGGCTACAGTCCATGGGGTTGCAAAAGAGTCAGACATGACTTAGCAATTAAACAACATCCTTATAGCAACCCCCATGATATAGTATCATCATTTTACAGGTGTAGAAACTGAGGCTCAGAGACATTAAGTCATTCTTTAAATTCATGAAATAGTAGTTACTAAAGGACAAAGCCAAGTTCTGAACGACCAAAGCTTATGCTCTCTACACTGTAATGTTAGCGTATCAGTATTAGAAAGTTCCTTACAGTCATTTTTCTCCTACTAAATTAGCTCACATGATGTAAAAGTGCTCAGGATAAAATTTTTAAAGTAGCCCAAAGGCATGCAATTACACAGTGGCAAAGTCAGACCTGGAGTCCGGTCTCCTGGCTCCTTCTACTTCTTTGTGTAGCCTGCAGCATGAGTCCACACCAGGCAGACCTGGTGTGCTTCTGGATGAATCCTCCTCTTCTAAATGGGTTTGCAGGTGTGATGAAATGGCAACCATGAAAGAAATTCACAAGCTGAGCCCAGGAAGAGACATGGAATTGAGGGCTGTTGGAGAAGAAGGTATGAAAGTCAGTGATTTCTAAGAGACTGGAGGAGTGGCAGACCGCCAGGGGCCATTGCTCACCTCTAGAATGATTTGTTTCTAAACAGAAGAAACCTCAGGATTTTGTAGAAGAGATAAGAATTAGCTGAACTAAAACAGTGCATCTCTGGCCTTGCCCATGGCCTTGCACAAGTCACTGGCTCCTTCGTGACTCTTTCAAATAGTGATCCTAATATTCATCTGATTATATCACAGAACAGCAGTAGGTAACAACCACCGAAATAACTATAAAGCAGTCTACCCATGGAGTATGCAACAGAAATTATTAAAATTAATGATCTGAGCAGCTTGCAGGTGAAATGCCTGCTCCAATTTAAACCAAGTTCTTTCAAGTTGTACTTTTTTCTAAGAATTCTGCCTCAATTCGTGGAATTGGATTATTTAAATGAAATACACTTAATAAGTTCCCCTGGGCATCACTTGATACTTCTTTACTATTCTTTTTACCTTTTTTGTATTAGATTTAACACCTGGGTAATACTAAGTGCCATGGTTACCATAAATTATAGGAGGCTAAATAAATATTTGAGAGAGCAGGAGCGATTTGATTAAATTGCTGAAAATGAAAGGTTGAGTACTATTTCCCACACTAAATAGACTTTCTAGCTTGAGCGTGCACTGCCAACAGTGGATTTAGTTTTCATAGCCCTAGACATTTTCTAAAGGGGTAAATTGCCAGCATGACCACTTCCGCTTTTATTTCTTATTTAAGCCTCGACATATTTTTCATCCTTTGACTTTAAGCCAAGCTGGTAAGTTATGGCCAAGACTTGAAGCCTTGATAATAGGGGTTGTAATAGTGGAACTCTATTGCACAATCTACCTGGAATGGGCAGGACTATTTACACTGTAAATGTGGGTTTTAGGCACATGAGATTTATGATATGTCAGAAGTAGAGTCATTCCTGATAAGTGGGCATGAATGGGGGAACTCAGCTAGGATGAATTAATAATAATTACAGCAATGCCAGGAAATTTGGAATAAGCAAAAAAGATTACTGGGCACCTCCAGTGGAAAACTATGTATGCCCTGTTTAGAGCAGTTAACTTCAATATTCCTGGTCTAGCAATGAGTCTGTTCTATGGATTCTCCACTTTGAAACAGTTATTCCTATTTAAAAATGAGTTGAACAAAATCTTAAACACACATTCTTTTCATATCTCTGTGAGACTCATCATCTCACCTTTTTAAAATTTATTCTCTCCCAGTTTTAGTAGCTAACTTACAATGGGGACTTCCTGTGCTAAATTTTGTGTGTGTGTTTTTCTTATTTAAGCCATACAACTGTGTATATTAGCCAATTTCCCCTTTAAAAAGATGAACTGATTGAGGTATGAAGAGGACAACTTACTTGCCCATCTAAGCAATGGACTGAAATTCAGACAGGGGTCCCCTTCCACCCAGAAAATCTAAAAGTATCTAGTTAGTTCTCCTTTACCTCTGACTAGATGAGTTCATTACTCAGAGTTCCTTGATTTATCTCTTTTGGAAAAGAACATATTCTCCCAAAGTGCATCCTGGTCCACAGCCTGTCCGTAGTCTCAACAAACTATGCCTTTCTCTGATCTCTGACAGCTGGTAACAAAGATACTTTCTCAAAATGGTCTTCCATATGGTCCTAACCTATGGGTTCCTCCAAGGAGACTGGAGTGAAGTAAGAGTTCTGAGTTTCGAAGATAGAAAGAAGGAGATAGCAACTGCAAAAGGCAGATTTCTGAGGTCTTTGCTAAAACACAGAAGTATGATGGGTCAGGCCACGAGAGGGCATGGAATGAAGTTTGGTGTTTAGGGACCCAGCAGCGAATTCACAGCTCTACTGTCCAGGCACTCTTCCTAGTGCTCCCACTGTCCCAGGCTCCCATTCACTCTGGAATTTAGCTCTCTAGCTTTAGGCTCAGAATCTTCAGCGATCTATGTACAATCTGTTCACCATCCCAAATAGAAAAGTCCTATTAGGACTGATGAACCACAAAATCTAGGTAGCTCTGCTGACTTCCCTGGGCTCCAGTTTTCCCAACCACTCCCCCCCAAAAAATCTAGAGTAGAGATTCCTTTCAGCTTTAAAATGGAATGGTTTCTAAAATTAGTCATCATTCAGTAAAATATAATTTCAAATGTGAAATGAAATTGAAGCCCTTCTTAGGATTTCTAAAACAGGCATTTATTTATTCCTTTGTTTATCAGTGTATTTATTTAAAACTTAATTTAATCCAAAAGGGAGTTGAGTTGATTTATGGAATTGTATAGTAATAACCCACAGGCTATTGTCTGCAGAAAAGGGTCATTGTAAAGAAAGTAAGGAGACTGTAGTAGTAGGTAGGGCTATTGTTTGCAAGTACAAAAGCCCACTCTGCCATTCCAAGGTAATTAATATTCTCGTGAAATCCAATAACAGAAATGCCCCCTTGGCCCCATGAGTGGACAGGACCCAGGGA
Source organism: Budorcas taxicolor (assembly GCF_023091745.1). NCBI lineage: Eukaryota > Metazoa > Chordata > Mammalia > Artiodactyla > Bovidae > Budorcas > Budorcas taxicolor. The sequence continues at coordinate 28,665,261 of NC_068914.1, forward strand.
CTAGAATGACCACAAGCACACTCACCTCCCAACTGTGCTTCCCACTGTGCATCTGTGCCATTTATTTCCCTTTTAAAGAAAGGCCCATCATAGAAAAAGATGATCACTAACAGCAATCACCTGCCAATGCAGGAGATGCAAGAGATGTGGGTTCGATCCCTGGGTTGGGAAGATCCTCTGGAGGAGGGCATGGCAACCCATTCCAGGATCCTTGCCTGGAGAATCCCATGAAAAGAGGAGCCTGGCAGACTACAGTCTATGGGGCTGCAAAGAGTTGGATATGACTGAAGCGACTTAGCACATGCACGCAGCAGCAAACACATGTACATACCATCCAAAGAGGAACCAATTTTTCTAAGATCAAACCTGAAATTCCTGGAGAAAGAATTCACCACACTTGAAAAAGTGGCTCACCTCTTGATCAACCAACTGTGACCATAATGAAAGAAAGGTGTTTTAATTGAAATGGGAGCTCTTCCCTTCCTCTAATCAGAATTAACCTCTGGACAGAATCATACTCTGGAAAAAATGGCTAGCAGGGACAAGACACCCACTACAGACTGAGATGAGAGGCAGGGAAAACTACCAGAAAACAAGGGATGGGATAACAGCTGAAAACATGTTCACCATAAGTCCCACAAAAGGAACCATTATTATGTAGTACAGTGCTCATAAAACTCTAAATTAAGTAATACCATTAACCTCATTAGAAACTCAAGCTATTGGCATATATATATGCTGCTGCTAAGTCGCTTCAGTCGTGTCTGACTCTGTGCGACCCCATAGACAGCAGCCTACCAGGCTTCCCCATCCCTGGGATTCTCCAGGCAAGAACACCGGAGTGGGTTGCCATTTCCTTCTCCAATGCATGAAAGTGAAAATTGAAAGTGAAGTCGCTCAGTCATGTCAGACTCTTTGCGACCCCATGGACTGCACCCCACTAGGCTCCTCCGTCATGGGATTTTCCAGGCAAGAGTACTGGAGTAGGGTGCCATTGCCTTCTGTGTATAAAATAGATAACTAATGAGGAAAGTCTACTCAATGCTCTGTGGTGACCTAAATGGGAAGGAAATCCAAAAAAAAAAAAAAAAAAACAGGGGATGTATGAATACATATAGTTGATTCACTTTGCTGTACAGTAGAAACTAACACAGCATTATAAAGCAACTACACTTCAACTAAAAAAAAACAAAATCAAGCTAGAGTTGCAGCCCCTCAGTCCACAGGGACATTTTGACACACAAATAACTGTATTCTCCCCTCTAATTAGTATCTTTCTTTCCCTCTATTAGGGCCCTTCTATGTGGTCCCAATAAAAGCCTTTGCACATTCCCAAAGAGTTCCTCATCTGTTTTCTCACCATTTTTCTTTTGATTCTTGGACTTCATTTACTCCATAAAAGCACACTGGAACATCAATGCATATCTCGGCTTTTGCAATTGTTCCCTCTGCACAATTAGGCATAATAATTAAAGCATTCTTTTTGTCTGAAAGGCAATTAAAGTACAACTTTGGAAACATGTGACAATAATATTGAATAATGTTACATCTGTTGGTGAGGTCACTAAATGGGCAATAGATCTTAGAAAGCAAATGGTCTTTCCTTTGTAAACAGATTGCTGCTGAGGTTACTTACATGGCTGTAATAGGTCCCATACACTACTGGCTGCCGTAGCAAGTTTTTCTAGCTTGCTGCGTTTCTATTCCTTTATCAGAAATGAACACTCTGTGGTAACTGGCGTATGTCCATTAATGTACTGATGAAAAATGAATCTAAAACCACTTGGAAATCAGCAGACAGCCATGAAAAGAAGAAAAATTACAGACTTTAAAAGGTAATAATATTTAAAAGAAGGACTTAGTGACAGAATGAAAGATGATGTCTATCAGAAATTGGAAGACAACAAAGACAGCTACTAGGAGCCACTTAACGCACTGATCACTGACCAGCTACAGCTCTATAATAACATCAGCTTTCCTTCTCTGCCTTCATCCATCTCCTCCATTCTACACAAAAAAACAGCCTTCATGAGGGCAGGACTACTGTCAGGTATGTTCATTATATTATCCCCAGTACCTGGATTAGTGGCTGACAACACGTGACACTCATTTTTTTTTTTTTACTGTTTATCTTTTACTAAGGTATTACAGATAAACAGTAAAAAAAAAAAAAAATTTTTTTTGAGTGTCACGTGTTGTCAATGGCAACCCACTCCAATATTCATGCCTGGAAAATCCAATGGACCGAGGAGCCTGATGGGCTATAGTCCATGGGGTCACAAGAGTCAGACACAACTGAGCAACTTCACTTCACTTCACTTCACTTAAGGTATGACATACATACAGAGAAGTACACATGTCATAGGTATAAACTATAAACTCATAAACTGAGCACATCTATACAGAACCCAAAGAAATAAACCATCACCAGGACCTCAGAAACCCTTTAATTCACTTTTTACTACCCATCATAAGAGCAACCATCATCCCCAATTCAACAGCATAGTCTAGTTTTGCTTATGTTGTGAATTTTTTATAAATGGAATTAAGTTCAGTTCAGTTCAGTCGCTCAGTCGTGTCCAACTCTTTGCGACCCCATGAATTGCAGCACGCCAGGCCTCCCTATCCATCACCAACTCCAAGAGTTCACTCAAACTCACGTCCATCGAGTCGGTGATGCCATTCAGCCATCTCATCCTCTGTCGTCCCCTTCTCCTCCTGCCCTCAATCCCTCCCAGTATCACAGTCTTTTCCAATGAGTCAACTCTTCGCATGAGGTGGCCAAAGTATTAGAGTTTCAGCTTTAGCATCATTCTTTCCAAAGAACACCCAGGACTGATCTCCTTTAGAATGGACTGGTTGGATCTCCTTGCAGTCCAAGCGACTCTCAAGAGTCTTCTCCAACACCACAGTTCAAAAGCATCAATTCTTCGGTGCTCAGCTTTCTTCACAGTCCAACTCTCACATCCATACATGACCACTGGAAAAACCATAGCCTGACTAGACAGACCTTTGTTGGCAAAGTAATGTCTCTGCTTTTCAATATGCTATCTAGGTTGGTCATAACTTTCCTTCCAAGGAGTAAGCATCTTTTTAATTTCATGGCTGCAATCACCATCTGCAGTGATTTTGGAGCCAAAAAAATAAAGTCTGACACTGTTTCCACTGTTTTCCCATCTATTTCCCATGAAGTGATGGACTAGATGCCATGATCTTCGTTTTCTGAATGTTGAGCTTTAAGCCAACTTTTTCACTCTCCTCTTTCACTTTCATCAAGAGGCTTTTTAGTTCCTCTTCACTTTCTGCCATAAGGGTGGTGTCATCTGCATATCCAAGGTTATTGATATTTCTCCTGGCAAAATTGATTCCAGCTTGTGTTTCTTCCAGCCCAGCGTTTCAATGTGAAATGTTTTGTGTATGATTTTTTATTCAACGTTACACTGGCGAGATGCATCACTATTGTGTATAGCCGCAGGTCGCTCATCCTCCTTGCTGTACCACATGCCACTGTGTGCAGGTACCAGTTCATTTGCCCTTTCAATGGCCAATGGGCATTCACGTAGTTTCCAGTTTTGGGGTAATGGAAACAGTGCTCTTATGAACATCTTTTGCTTTACACATTTCTGTAGGATACATACACACTACTACATATAATTGATAATCAACAAGGATCTACTGAATAACACAAGGAACTCTACTCAATATTCTGATATAACCTATATGGGAAAAGAATCTAAAAAAGAATGGAGATATATATATATATATATATATATGGAGGAGCCTGGTAGGCTGCAGTCCATGGGGTCGTGAAGCGTCGGACACGACTGAGCTACTTCACTTTCACTTTTCACTTTCATGCATTGGGGAAGGAAATGGCAACCCTCTCCAGTGTTCTTGCCTGGAGAATCCCAGGGAAGGGGGAGCCTGGTGGGCTGGCGTCTATGGGGTCGCACAGAGTCGGACACGACTGAAGCGACTTAGCAGCAGCAGCAGTATATATATATATATATATATATATATATATATAACTGAATCACTTTGCTGTATTCCCAAGGCTATAGCAAACACTGTAAATCAACTATACTCTAATATAAAATAAAAATTAAATTAAAAAATTTTAATAAAATTAATTAAAACTGAAGCTTTAAAGTTTTAAAAAGAATCTATATTTTCATTGAATGTGGGGTGAAATTAACACAATTCAATACTTTGATCTTCACATGGAGAAATAAAGGGCCAAGTTTATTGAAGAGAGGCCAAAGACTATAATTCAGGCTGCTGCTGTTAAGTCGCTTCAATCGTGTCCGACTCTGTGCGACCCCAAAGACGGCAGCTCACCAGGCTCCCCCATCCCTGGGATTCTCTAGGCAAGAACACTGGAGTGGGTTACCATTTCCTTCTCCAATTCATGAAAGTGAAAAGTCAAAGTGAAGTCGCTCAGTCGAGTCCAACTCTTAGCAACTCCATGGACTGCAGCCTACCAGGCTCCTCCGTCCATAGGATTTTCCAGGCAAGAGTACTGGAGTGGGGTGCCATTGCCTTCTCCAGATAATTCAGGCTACTACCCACTAACTGAGTGGCCTTGAGCAAAAATTTTCTGGCCTCGATTACTTCACATAAACTGAGGGAACTGAATAAGGTAATCTCAAAATCACTTCCACATTCCAGCCCTAAAATTCTATAACTTACTTGGGGTATAACGTCAGCGGTTGTTTAGTTGCTAAGTCATGTCCAACTCTTTTGTGACCCCACTGACTGTAGCCTTCCAGGCTCCTCTCTGTCCATGGGATTTTCCAGGCAATAATACTGGAGTGGGTTGCCATTTCCTTCTCCAATAATTGTTAGAGTCATGACTAAAAGCTGTGCTTTCAAACTCATATTCTGTAGTTTTAATTTCATATCAGCCCTTATTTTAGTGAGATTATTGATGTGATTATTATCAACATTAATAATTAACATTAGCAAATATTTACTGAAATCATTTTCCAATTGTTTTTCTTACACTATCTCATCAAATCCTCCCAACTCATGAAGAATTATTATACCCACCCCATTTACAGAACAGGGAAACTGAGTCACAAAATGACTAAACTCTCAGTCTAAGGTCACAAAGTTACTAAGTGGTTGAGCTAGGTTATTTGGGCTACTACACACAGATAAGTTTATGTGTGACCATCTTTAACTTTAAACAGCATCCAATATTGACTCCTTGGCTATAATTTACAGCTGTTTCTAGCTACTTGTTCCAATGGAAACTTGTTTCTCCTTTGATTCCTATATCTGACTTGTCAAATACCCAGTCTGAAATCAGTCACAATAGAGCAGCATTCTCTGTGGTGCGCACCCAATCTGGTCTTCAGTTCAGTTCAGTTCAGTTGCTCAGTCGTGTCCGACTCCTTGTGACCCCATGAATTGCAGCACGCCAGGCCTCCCTGTCCATCACCAACTCCAAGAATTCACTCAAACCCACGTCCATCGAGTCGGTGATGCCATCCAGCTATCTCATCCTCTGTCGTCCCCTTCTCCTCCTGCCCTCAATCCCTCCCAGTATCAGAGTCTTTTCCAATGAGTCAACTCTTCACATGTGGCCAAAGTACTGGAGTTTCAGCTTTAGCATCATTCCTTCCAAAGAATACCCAGGGCTGATCTCCTTCAGAATGAACTGGTTGGACCTCCTTGCAGTCCAAGGGACTCTCAAGAGTCTTCTCCAACACCACGGTTCAAAAGCATCAATTCTTCAGTGCTCAGCTTTCTTCACAGTCCAGCTCTCACATCCATACATGACTACTGGAAAAACCATAGCCTTGACTAGACGGACCTTTGTTGGCAAAGTAATGTCTCTGCTTTTTAATATGCAATCTGGTCTTAGCACTCTGAAAATCAGAGTTCTCCCTGAAATCTTACAAGATCACCTGGTGCTGAGCTCTCTTTTCAACAACACTTGGATGGGTTTCTTAACTCAGAATTTTATAAAGGCAGTAAAATTAATAAATCACAAACATTTGAACTCACAGAGGAAACAATGTTAAAGGGAGACACAAAAGTACACATCATTATCTACCACAAACAATATTATGTTATCTGGTGTCTGTTACTAATATTGAAGTGCAGCTTGATGAGAAGCTGGTGAACACCTTTGGTCATGTGGTAAGTGAAATATCTCTGGCTTGACGTAATTCAGATTTTTGCTTTCTCATCCTTTACTCCTTTTTCTATGTTCCACAAAGATTCTCATAAACTTTAGATTTCCGTTTTCTTACACACTACATTCCCGGTGTCTCAGTAAAAAAAATTCTCAGGCCCTGTCTGAAAACTGCTCTTAATTGCTAATTTTTAGTAAGGACAACGGATCAGTTGATTTTCAAGGGGGGTTTTCTTTCAGTCAAAACACTTTGCAGCAACACGCTTAAGGGATATCTTGTTATCTAGAAATTGTCCCTTTATGTCTACACATAAAATTCCTGTGGATCACAATCCATTTCTTCTATGATTGATATAAAATGATCTATACCTCATCTTCAGGCCAAATTCTGCCACATCTAGTCCAGCCCCAATATTGAGGGTGGGAGTGGTAGGTGAGGAAGGCCCCTCACACTGTATAGCTTGATGTAGAAAGCATTTCTATTCTTCCTGACTTTAAAAACACCTTTTAAAAAATCATATCATACAAACTATATATACATTGCCTAATTACCACACAATCTCTCACCAAAGTCCACTAAACTGTTAGCCACATGAACAAGCTTGATGTTACCATTATAAATATTAAGCCTAGCACTTCTACCTGGGCATTTTGCCCTGATACCTATTAGGCTTTTAGAACCTGGAAAGTGACCTCACATTCTGTCTAAAGACATATGAGGGTAGCATCTCAGCAAAAGCTTAAATCATGGAGGGTACCTTCCCTAGATCCTTGTTCATTACCTGGGACCCTGGTCCATGTGTCACCTCTATCAGAGTTCAATAACTGAAGAAATGTCCAGACCTTTCCTGCTACTTATGGTTCAGTCATTAGTAGGCCTCAAGGCTCTTATCTTGGTCTTCAGTGATTGTTCGTGCAACTATTTAACATGCATGGACTGGTCAACGAATAAGGAGCCAAAGTGGTCATTTTGATGAGTGGCTTCCTAATTCCGAAGAACCCCAAAACAGATCCAAACAAACTGTGGTCATTATGGGCTCAGGCACTCTAAATCTACAGATCAGCCCCACTAGAGACAACCACTTCTAGAGTCCCTTTCTTGGCAGCATCTTGGAGGATATACCTAGACCAACAATACCTATGCAGAAGGGTCAAGAAAAATAAGGGTGCTCAGCAAGATTGTGACTGCTAACCAAGTTGAAATTCCACATTTTCTGAAGTGTATTGTAATAACTCTCGTTTTTATCAAAAGTAGTAATTTCCTCTTATTGAGGGATTTCCCTGGCGGTCCAAGAGCTAAGATTCCAGGCTCACAATGCAGGGTACCTGGGTTCAATCCCTTATCAGGGAACTAGAACCCACTTGTCACAACTAAGAGTTTGTCTGCCACGACTAAAGATCCCACATGCTGCAACTAAGACCTGCTGCAGCCAAATAAAAAAAATATATAAAAAGAAATCTTACTCCTAGTGTTGAAATGACTGGCATTGGTATCTTTATATTTGCTTTTTATAGAGAGGAAAAGTCAATCTCCACAACTTAGAGGGGAAGGAATAGATAAAATACTAAGATCACAATCAAATCCCTTATGAACCAGGCATATTAGTAAATTAAGAGATGAGGAGAGAGTGATCAAATAGAGAGCCCCTTTCTCACAACTTTGAAACCAGTCTGTATAATGTGACTCCATCAGATCTACTAAATTAAGAAACCTGAACTGAGGCAGGTGGGAGCTGAGACATTTATCATGGCGTACCACTTGAAAACCACAGACTGCCATTGCTGAGGTTCCCTAGAACGCGCTAGTTTTGCCCATCTTATAATCTGAGAAAGCAGTATAGTCAGATGAAGAAGGTTCAGATAAAAATAAAATAAATATAGTCATGATATTGAGGAATATTTTCAAGTTCTTCACTTTATGGAACATCAAACTAATGAAGGGGACCCTGAACAATGTTACATGAAATGAAATGAGACCTCACAATTACAGCAGGAGGTTGACCAAATGGACTGGCGGCTATGTGCATTACTCATTCTTTTTGTCCTGGACATGGGGTTCTTTTCCGCATGTCAAATATATTATAAAAAGAAAAGAAAAATGAAAATAAAGTAAAAAGAAGATAAAACAGGAAAGGCCTGGCAAGAAGTATGGGAAGGGTTAACTATAGAGAATAAAATAAAGTAAAAGTGTTAGTCACTCAGTCATGTCCAACTCTTCGCAACCACATGGACTGTAACCCACCAGGCCCCTCTATCCATGGAATTCTCCAGACTAGAGTGGGTAGTCATTCCCTTCTCCAGGGGATCTTCCTGACCCATGAATTGAACCTGGGTCACCTGCATTTCAGGTAGATTCTTAGCCATCTGAGCCACCAGAGAATAAAATTAAGTCAGCAGACAAAAGATGTTGAAATTAGAGAGTGAACATACGTCTGTATTATGGAGGGTCTTCTGGGTACCACTGACCTGTTGGTACATCTTCCACTGTCTCTGGTCCAGTCTAAGTGTGTAACAAATCAGGTAGTTACAGAACTACATTTTCCCCTCTTACCCAGACACTGCTTGAAACTAACCTAAGACTGGAAAGAGGCAAGAGTTTTCTCCAGCAGCCTTGTATAAGTTGACCTAGGGTTACAGTAAAATAGTCAGCTGTGGCTTAGTTCAATCTGCTTATGCATATTATCATCTGAGGGTTAAGCTTGCTCAGAGCAGACAGTCAAACAAGCATCTTTTTCTGTGTACTTGTAACAAATCTCAAATTTCATTAGCTCTGTATATTTGCAATAAATCTCCTTTACCTCAACTAGATAGATTGGATTGCTCTCTTTTTTTTTTAACATACAAACAATTTCTGGCCAAAATAAGAAAATCAAATTCTCCCATTGAGCAGAAACATAATATATCATTTGAAATTTAGTCTGAAAACAGAAACAATTTGTGGATTTCAAACAGATAGAATTGAACCTAGGGAACTGATTATTCAGGTGATTAAAAAAAAAAACAAACCAGGTGCTGAATAGGAGATGCTGAGGTATTCCAGACATTGCCAACAATAAGAAATCCCTGCTATCCTATGGCTGGGGGAACCCAGAGAGGGCACTGTGCCCCTAGATAGAGAGCTGTCCCAGATGAAACCATACTGGGACCATGAAGAGAGGAGTTTTCCAACAGGATATAGACCCAAAGAGGCACACATGCTGCCAAGATGCCACCAAAAGCAGAGGAAAAGAGACATATTGTGGCCCTTCTCCTTCTTTAAATTTTCTTTATATGGGTGTTTCCCATTGGCCAAATCCACAGAGATGCTAGAGGACTAAGAAACAAAGTTTCTTGTAACAGAGAACAGAGCAAAAATAGACAAGAACCTGGATTTGAACAGAAGCAGGCTGAGATCTGCCCTATGTAGACTCCGGGAAATACTTTGTATCACACTACTGAACACCCTACAACAACTCTGGATGGTCTGGGGGCATAAAAACATAACTTGAATTTGGGTGATAAGGAGTTATATTTTCCTTTCACCTATTGCATTTCAATTCTCCCCATTTTGCCTTGGGGATTTTTGCAAGATATAAAACATAAATTACTTGGAACCATGAGCTCTCATTATAGAACCCAAATGCCTAAACTAGTTGCAGACATTATGATAAAAGTAACAGAGGAGAAAGGAGGGGAGAGATGTGGACAAAAGGCAGCAAGAAGGGGAATAATTCTAAAACTGGATAGAGGACAGGGTACAGATATTGATATCTTGGGAAATCAAAGACTCATATGCTACTCCATGTTGACACCCAGGGTCATTAGAGGAGCAGGTATGGGGTATCCCAGTGAAGCCTAAAGTCTAAGCACAGGGGGATTCCTGCCTCACCAGAGTCACATGTCCTAAACTGGGTCCAGACATGGCACAGCTTTCAGATGTAAAGGGAACTGCAGGCAAAGGTACTGCGTGCATCAACTGGAGCCAATAAGCTTTGGATAATGCCCCATCTCAGCCTTCTCTACTCAGGCTTAACCTCAATACCTGTATCATTCCCAGCAAAAACAAATGGCACATGCAAAAGAGTCTAGCCAAAAGAACTGAGCACGGGAACTATAAGTCTCGAACAGAATGAAGGAAATTGATAAGAATGGTGAGGTACCTTGGAGAATGTCATACATCTGAGACCTGACAGGGGAAAGGGAAAAAATAGTGTCACTGTAGTCTCAAAAGAGCAGAAACCACATCGGGATTTCCACCAAGTCCTGATGCCTTATAAAAGCACATTCAACAGCCACAACTATGGTGAGAGACAAGACCAAAAGGAAGCAAAAAGAATGACTGTCCCAACATCTTTTCCTATGCCTGTTGGCCATTTGTATGTCTTCTTTGGAGAAATGTCTATTTAGGTCTTCTGTCCATCTTTTAATTGGGTTGTTTGATATTGAGTTGTATGAGCTGTTTGTATATTTTGGAAATTAAGCCCTTGTCAGTCATTTGCAGATACCTTCTCCAAGTCCATAGGCTATCTTTTTGTTTTATTGATGGTTTATTTGCAGTACAAAAGCTTATAAGTTTGACTAGGTCCCATTTGTTTATTTTTGCTTTTATTTCTATTGCCTTGGGAGACTGAATGGTACAAGTTATGTCACAGAATGTTTTGTTCATGGAATTTTATCGTGTCATGTCTTACATTTTGAGTGTATTTTTGTATGAGGATATGTCCTTAACTTCATTGACTTACATGTGGATATTCAGCTTTCCCAACACTCAAGAGACTGTCTTTTCTCCATTACATGTTCTTGCCTCCTTTGCTGAAGATTGACTGTAGGTGTGTGGATTTCTGGGCTCTCTGTTCTGTTCCATTGATCCAAATATCTGTTTTGTTCTGGTACCATGCTGTTTTGATTACTGTAGCTTTGTAGTTGGAGAAGGGAATGGCACCCCACTCCGGTACTCTTGCCTGGAAAATCCCATGGACAGAGAGGAGCCTGGTGGGCTTCAGTCCATGGGGTCACTAAGAGTCAGACACGACTGAGCAACTTCATTTTTTTCATTTTTCACTTTCATGCATTAGAGAAAGAAATGGCAACCCACTCCGGTGTTCTTGCCTGGAGAATCCCAGGGATGGGGGAGACAGGTGGAGTGCCGTTTATAGGGTCGTACAGAGTCAGACACGACTGAAGCGACTTAGCAATAGCAGCCGTCCCAATTTCATTATTTCCTTTTGAATTCCAGTTGGCATATCTCTTTGATTAAACACCTCCAGAAGCCAAACATCCTGTAAGCCCAGCCAAGGCAATCTGTAGAGGTCTCAAGGCAAGACAAGGGCAGGAGAGGGCTAAAATTGAGAAGGGTTGAATAAATAACCCTGTAACTTCAGCAGCACCCAGTAACTTCAGATTTTGTGGGGGCATGAGGTTTCTAGAATCTGAGAGGCTGGCTCAGATGGTCAAGAAACTGCCTGCAATCCAGGAGACCTGGGCTTGATCCTGGGGTCAGGAAGATCCCCTGGAGAAGGTAATGGCTACCTACTCCAGTATTCTTGCCTGGAGTATCCCCATGGACAGAGTGACCTGGAAGGCTACAATCCATGGGGGGTCATAAAGAATCAGACACTACTGAGTGACTCAGCATGCACGCCCTTTAAAAAAAATAAAAATTTTAACACAAAATTAGATGTGGAAGTACATATTTGCTTAGATTAAAAAGAAAAATCACAACAAATACATTTCAAACAGCTGACAAATAATCAACTATCATAGAAGCCAAAAATTACTACATTCTCATTCATTAACTGCCTGAGGTATCTTTGCAATTTCTACCTCCACTACAGTTTTGGCTGAAACGTTTTCAACATCTCTTCATATAAGAACAACTCGCTAATATCAATTTCTGTAATGAGAATAGAAAAATAATTTAATCTTTTCTACAGTGACAAATCAAAACATTGTTATTATTGATAACTAAGATGCATAAAACAGGGAGCTTTTTATTGTTTGTAACTCTGCTGTAAGTTTGCACCCTACATAAATGCGAATTTTAATAAATTTTATTTTTCATGATCAATACATCTTTTAAATGTAACTAGTTTTTATTTTGGATACACTACATTATCAAATATTAATTCTGACTGCAGATGACTTACATTTTGACTAGGTGTTGATAAGTACTGAATTCTTCACTCACAATTAAACATGTCTCATGGTTGGAAGAATTTTCCAGAGATCAGCAAACCTAGTTTTTACTCCAGTATCCACATGTTTCTGCTTCCAAGAACCACAGGAGTAATTCATACACTGATGACTAGCAATAATTTAACTACACAAAAGTAACTGAAAAATCACATAAATATATTTCACTAAACCCAAACTAAATATCAGGCACTCAGTTTTCCCCGAGCTGGATCTTATAGAAGTCTGACGCATGATTAAAGAAAATACAGGTCAATGAGATCTGCAGACATACATCTGAATAAAAAATCTTATATACTTGTAATGTCTTTTATTTTTTTTTAAATTACTACCTAGCTCTGCTCACACAAAAGGTCTTGAAGTAATAATCAACTCAGTGGCATGAAGCACCCTAGTGCCCAGACTGTGGTTTCTAAATACCATTTCCACAAAAAAGAACCTGACATCCTGGGAGAGATGGCTGATTCCAGATCTGGTGCAGTAAATTCCAATACAAACCTGGAATATTTTGTCTTGCCAGAAAGTAAAGAAGCTATCTGCATTCATTGGAGTCATGCCAGAAGATAACAGGAGCCAAGTTAAAGGGACTCCCGCTGGCCAAATGCAAAATATTTTGTGCAAAAAGAGTATAGCAACTATAATATATTAAAACTTATCAAATACATATTTTAATATATGAGGTCACAATGACAGATATTTTTCAAAAACTGGTCCTATTCGAAAGTTGTTAGGGACACCAACCTCTAATTCTGAAATTTGATAAAGAAGGGAAAATCAAGCATTAATCCTGCCATTCCTGTATTAACTATATTTCAGGGTAATCAAATAACTGACAAAGAAGGGTTCTTTACCGAAGAATTCCACTCAGTAATTACAGAAAAAAATGACTGGAGTAGAATATCTACATTTTGTAGCTAGTGAAATAATAGTTCTAGCCAATGGCCATCACAGATTGTTAAAAGCATGCGGGGAATGATACACGGATCAGGCTACAATATCGGAGTCCTTTGAAAGAGACTGAAAGTGTCAGTCGCTCAGTCCTGTCACGCTCTCTGCATCCCTATGGACTGTAGCCCACCAAGCTCCTCTGTTCATGGGATTCCTCAGGCAAAAGTACTGGAGTGGGTTGCCTTTTCCTCCTCCAAGGGTTCTTTCCAACCCAGGGATCGAACTTGGGTCTCTCATATAGAAGGCAGATTCTTTGCTGTCTGAGCCACCAGGGATTGGTCAGTCACCAAGATTGGTCAATCTTAATATTACCAAAAATAAGTAAATAAAATACAATAAGGTAAAATAAAAAACACAGTGAAGAGAGAAGAGCGGGTCAAGCATCATCATATGTCTTTAATGTGATATAATGTTGAATATACAGCATCGCCTACGAAATGTTCTTGACAAATAATTGAACTTGACACGATCAATCATCTAGATTTAACTTCCAATTTACAGGAAATACACAGAGGATATATGAAAATGTCAAATGTTCCCACTGCGATATAATCACTAAACCTCAGAGTGCAGGATATTCTATGCACACAAGATCCAGTTTCTACAACAAATAAGTGTCATTTTATAAGAAGAGAGAAAGAGAGGGGAAATTGCTACACCAAATGCAATATGCAGAATCCTGATTAAAATAAATCAATTTTTAAATGTTATGAATAAGAAGAGAAAGCTGAATATTGAGAGTATATTGGACGATATTAAAGAAATATTTTCTTGACTGTAACAAGTTTTAAAATAGAGTGTCCTTGTCTCTTAGAGATATGTATTGAAATATTTAGGAGTAAAGTGATATTGTATCTAGCATTTACTTCAAAATAATCGAATTGGTAGGAGTAAGGCCTGGGAGAGAAATTATAAATGAAATAAACCTAACCGTATACTAATAATAGTTGAATCTGGGTGACAGGCATATGTAGATTTATTATACTATTTGCTCTAATTTCATGTACATTCCCAACCTCTATAATAATTTTTTTTTCAAAAAAACAGCTAAAGAAAAATAAACTTTCCAAGAGGTAAACTACAACTATAAAAAGGCATCTTTTCTCTTATATTATCAAAAAGAAATTTTACTTAGGCCTTCAAATCCTCAAGGAGAGAATCTGTACCAACAGCGATTTTATTCTCTCTTTTCAATCCCTAAAGATTGCCTGTTTCATCCAGTGTTCAAGGCCAACTCCTATAGTCCTCAGAGAGCACATGTCCACTTCACCACGGATACATGACAAAGATGAAAACCCTGGGTTAGGGTATCCTGCCTCAGTTACGTGTAGCCAGACAAAAACCTTTCTGCCCCCTAAAATTTAGTCATCACGTGGAACAGAATTTGATCGATTGACTCTTCACTACTATTTGAATGTCCTAGCTAACTTTAAAGTCAGCCTCAGTCAATCATAAAAAGGTATTTATGTCATAGGTTTGGTGCAGGCATCTGAATGCGGCTGATGAGCCGTCACTCTGCAGACTTCTCTCTACAACAGCTGAAGCACTAGAACTTCACACACAATTCCCTTCCTTCCCCTGCCCCCACTTCCCTCTGCAGTCTTTGCTTAATGGAAACAATGCTCAAAGTTTCTACCCTTCCATGCTGATAAAGTATGGAATTAATTAGCATTACAGAACCTAGAAATCTATACAAGGGAATTTTTGTTGTTGACCATATCATGTGTTAGACAGTGCCACCTATTGGTGAAGTGTAACACTGTCGACCAGGACTACCGAATTTTGTGATACAGTCAAGCCTCCTTAGCTCAGACACAATAGGGAAAAAAAGCCAGACTGAACCGGGAGAAACTCATGGTAGGAAAAAAGTACTTTAATACGCTTTAAAAAAAATATGCTTTTATCACTTTCAAATAATGTAGGCAATCCGAGCTAGACTAACGGTGAGGGATCCCAAATCCTTACAGAAAGTATTTCTGATTAGTGCTACAAATATTCAGCCTACACTATAGTGATATTGCCTTAAATTGCAATTAACTCTTTCTTAATTGTGGTTTCTAAAGATCTTAGAGTCACTTTATTTGAGCAGACATACATGATAAGCCCATCATGATGAATTTTTTAATTGAATTTTATTTTCTTACAGCGATCCTAGGGAAATTCCCTAGGGGAAGTCCTAAGTGGTTAGGACTCTGCACTCCCCACTTCCAGTGCTGGGGCCCACGTTCAAGTCCTGGTCAGGGAGAGCTAAGATCCCACTAGACACACAGAGCACCCAACCAAAAAAATACTAATAAAGTGACCCTCTCTGAAAAGTCCCAAGTTCCAAACCTGTGGAATCTAAATTAATAAAAAAAAATTCTAAACTCAAATTAGACAAAAGATTAGGAAATTAAATTTGAACACTGTAAATATGGAAAGAGGGGACTTATGCGTCTAAGTACTTCTTATCTCAATCAAATGTAGATGGGAAGACTGAATCTTAATCTTAAGAATGAATCTCCCCATTAAGAGATCAGATTGTAGGAACAAAAATAATAGAAATGTGAAAAGTAAAATCCCATTCAATTCTCTAAAATGTCCAACATGCCATGGGATATGTCATCAACTAGACCCCTCATCAAAAGTTCTGACTTCATTCAGGAGGATGATTCATATAACTTATTCAAATAACTTATATAACTTAGATTTATTATATATTTCTGTTTTGGTATAAATATATTTCTATGGTATAATATATGTTTAAGTATTATCATACGTGCTGTGTGTATTCAGTCGCTCAGTGGTATTGGACTCTTTGTGACCCATTCGGCTGTAGCCCACCAGGCTCCTCTGTCCATGGGGATTCTCCAGGTGAGAACACTGGAGTGGGTTGCCATGCCCTCCTCCAAGGTATCTTTCTAACCCAGGCATCGAACCCAGGTCTCTTGCATTGGAGGTGGATTCTTTACTGTCTGAAACACCAGGGAAGCCCAAGAATACTGGAGTGGGTAGCTTATCCCTAATATAATATATATATAAACTATTTTGTAAAATATTTAATAATGAAATCGATGGGAAAAATCCAATTCACTTCAAGTGATAGGTTTTATAAAGTCCACTTGAGGGAATACACCAATATATTGCTGAATGAGTAATACCTGAAACTAAAATAGCACTCAGGCTGCTCCCTGATAAAATTTTCACTCTAAGATCACTCATTCACCTCCTTGCTTCTACTTGACTGCATTATACTGGGAGGTATGAGGCTTTCTCAGGCTTAGTTCTGAACTCATCTTGCCCTGCATCTCCCACGCAATGGTTTCTCTTCTTTGGAATCCTTCAAGACTCCCATCCCTTCAGTGATGCTGAGAGAGCCAGCTTTGACTTCAGCATGGCCTAAAAGAGCACTGACATTTTCTTTTCCTCTGCTGCTGTCTCCTCTTCCCTCTCCTTCACCTTCTAATCAGTGCTTGAGGGGTGCTTTGAGGAATCCCTTCTTAGGTCCTAAACTCCCTGGGCGCCAAGTTGCTGGATCACACAGCGAGGTGAAGGTAACAGGGACTGTGGCAGCCTTCCCAGCTCTGGAGGGTGCATGGGAAGCAAGTATTCATGACACTAGATGTGGTAACTGCACCAATTTTGTGGCAAGAAATTCCAAGCTGCAAAAAACCAAGACCGAAAATATTGGGCCTAAGAAATAAAAAAGGAGGGACTAAGAAAACACAAACAAGGTCTCTGATGCATGCTCTGCTAATCCTTCCAAAGGAAGGAAACCCTGTTAATGACAGACCAGGAAGGCAACCTTGCAGTTGACTTCTATTTTCTAGGGCTGCCCTGGTGGCTCAGACGGTAAAGAATTTGCCCGCAACGCAGGAGACCCGGGTTCAATCCCTGGGTCAGGCAGATCCCCTGGAAAAGGGAATGGCAACCCACTCCAGTATTCTTGCCTGGAAAATTCCATGGACAGAGAAGCCTGGTGGGCTACAGTCCATGGGGTCACAAAGAGTCAGACACAACTGATCAAAGCATGTTTAATGTGTTCCCACATGGTGGGAAGGGGGCGTGCCAAAATTAAAATCAAGAAAGGTTGGCCATCTTGTGAGGGTTAAAGAAATGTAGAAACAGTTCGAGAACAAAGGAACAACTAGAGGGATAAAGAAACGATTTTTTAACTCACAACTGCTTTTTGATTTGTCCTTGTTTAACCCATGACTGTGGAGTAGAAGAATTCAGAATCTTTAAATAAATAAAACACGACAGTTGTGCTGAGTTTTTGGAGACACTCAGGGAGGTGACCTCGAGAGAGTTAACTAGAATCACTTGGAAATAAACAGGTGACACTCACTGGAAAAGCCAAAGAAGAATTCTTAAAGGAAGCAGACTTGGGAAAAGTCAGGGCAAGGCTGAGGGTCCACAAAGAAAAACCAGTTGACCCTGAGCGAGTTTCATGAGCTGATCCAGATCCTGAGGAAGAGAATTGTAGTGAGTAGATTCAATGTTTTATTTAAACAGCAGGGCACCCATTACCAAAGCTGAGAAGGCCCACGGCTACAATCCTCTGTGTAGAAAGGCAGAAATAAACCAGTGGTTCTCAAAGTTTGGTCCCAGGACCAGCAGCATCAGCATCCCTTGGGAGACTGTTGGTAATTCTCAGGCCCCACACTCACTCACTGAATCAGAAATTCTGTTATTGGAACACAGCCACCTGTGTTTTAAGAAGCCCTCAAGGTTATTCTGATACACACTGAGGTATGGGAGCCACTAGAAGAAACCATGAGACTAAATGATAGAAATGGTTCAAGAACTTTATTACAGTTAAATATGGACTTGAGGAGTCTTTCCCTTCCTTATGCTCCCCCCTCATCCAAGCCCCTATCACCTCATGCCTGGGACCAAGAACGGCCAAACTCTGGTCCCAACCCCTGGCTCAGGCTCCTCCTTCAGCTTCTTACAATGCAGGCCGAGGGAGCCTTTTAAGTCACAAATCCACAGTGTGACTCCTCTGAATAACACCCTCCGGGAGCTTCCCCCAGCATGCAGGATCAAGGCCGATTCGTGACCCAACTTCTGCTGCGGGAGCCACAGCACTCTCCCAAGCTGGAAGCTCCTTGGCCTTCCAGGCTCTAGCCAAGTTGGATTGCTTTTAGCTCCTCAGATCCAACTTCCAGGCCATTATAGAGGTTGTTTCCACTACTGGAGTGACTCTTTCTGTCTCTGCCTCTCTCTGTCTCTGCATCGGGCCAATCTGGAGATGACTCCATGGAAAGAGAAGGAAACTCGCAGGGCTTAGAGTTGTGAAAGAGAGAAGTTGGGAGAAAGAGCAGGAAATTGAGAAACTGGAAACCAAAGAGTCCCACCCCCAACTGTGAGCCCAGTGGCCTGGGGTCTCGACACCTGCCCTCCCCTTCAGTCTTCACCTTCTGCAGGTGTTCAGCCCATCCCTGACTTCACCTTTGGTACCCCCCACCCCTCACCTATCTGAACTGTCTGGGCTCCAAATACAATACATTCTCTGAAGATTAGGCTCCTGATGGCTTTCAAGTAGCTCATTAGCTACCCGATGTTGCAGGGGTTCTCAAGGTGTGGTCCTCAGGCCAGCAGCATCAGCACCGCCTGGAAACCAGTTAGAAATGCAAAATACTGGGCTGGTGAACTCACTGGATGGAAAATTCTAGGGCAGAGCTCATGCAATCTGCATTTTATAAAAATCCCCCAGGCAACTTTTATGCACACTGAAACGTGAGGGTGAGGCTGACTATCTCAAGTAGTTGAGTTAAAGCCCATGCAAAGGGAACACCAGCTGTCCTCCTGGGTCCATGAGAGGCATTACAGTTTAGGCCTCTGGGCGACAATACTCCTGCTTTTGCATAAACCTCAAGCTTGTTTTCAAAATGGCAAAAGATCAGCCAGGGGTCAGGCAGAGAGCAGCCCTTTGGAAGATCTCAGGGCCCATGGATGCAATTGAAACTGTTTGGTGGCATTTAGGGGGGCTCCAAAGAGCTCCAGTACCATAGTCCTTTATGTCTCGGTACAGAAAAGAATTCAGCAAGAGGCAAAGTGATAGACAAGAAGCAATTTATTAGAATAGGACAGCTGTGAGCCTTACAAGTAGGCAGGCAAGAGGTGCCACCCTGAGAACTCAGTGGGTTACAGTTTTATAATCAAAGCAAAAGTGAGGAGAGGGAAAAGACTACCTTCTTCTTCCTGAGCAGATGTCACGCTGCTCTCATTAGTTTCTCCTCCAGGTTGGGCAGGGGAGTTTCCTTGTCCCCACATGGTCAAGCCATGATTGTCATAGCACTATGGAAATATTATCTCGGGTCTCACTACAATAAAGGGTCTTTACTTTGAAAAGTCACCTTTCCATAAATGGTTTTTCATGTGTGCAGAGAACACGTCATAGGAATCATTAGCTTATCGAGCCCCTTGGGCAGGCTGTGGGTCTCACGCCAACATTGTTTCATGATCTGGGGACATGTTTCATGCTTCTGCTCTTTTCTTAAGTTATCATGAATTTACAGGGGTCTCCCATTTTTTTTTTAAATTTATTATCCCCTAGTGGGATTAACTACTTAATCACCTACTTTGTCCCTTTACTCTGTCCCTATCACAATTGTATAGGCGGTATTGACGATGATCATTATAGCAACACTAGTAATAATAAGAAAGAGTGAACACTATATATTAAACTCTTATAACATACTTTACCTCTATATATCCAATACATACAACCTTGGAAAATAAGAATTATTACACCCCTTTAATGGATTCAAAAACCCAGTCTCAAAGAGTTTGTGGGACTTGCCTAAAGACACCTCCTAGGAAGTGACAGGCCAAAGACTTAAATGTGGAACTGTCTAGCTCCGAGTTGCTTGTTCTACTCTCTATGACTTATTTCTACAGAGGTGCTGGGTGGTTACTGGAAGAATCCTCCGTTCCCTGGGCCAGGTCCCTCTTCTAAATAAACACGGCAATATATTGAATTTCCTCCTGCTCCTCCTGCCTTTCTTTCAGCCTTGTTTCCTTTCGGTGTTCACTCTGAGGCTTCTCCTCTCCTCACCGGCCAATGACTGTGATGTAGTTTGCATTTTCTGTTGCCATGCAGAAGGCGGCAGAGAGTGAGGCTGTGTGTGTGAGAGAAAGAGAAAGCCTTCCAGATGAAATGCCATGTGTAAATGGAAATTGTCATTATTATCAGATGAATAAATGGAGAAGAGGCACACTGGCTCAAACAGAACTGAAGGAAAAATTGGATGGCGAACAAAAGCATTATTAATTTAAGAAACTGCCTGAATTTGCCTCTGGCAGTTTCCTTTGTAAACACCGTTAACACCCTGGAATGCTTGAATTGTATTTAAATGCCTAGCTTAAATACAGAAAAAGAAAACAGAAACCTAGGCATTACTTTTAGGCATCCAGAAAATGGTTTGCTTTGAAAATCTTCCTGAGCAAAATAAAACTAGCATAGGAGACTTCCCAATTATGAGGGTCTGGTATTTCTGATGAAATTCTTTCCTAGACTATAGAGTTGTTGACTTTCTCCCCTGTTCAACACCACATATAATTTATAGCTGACAACTCTGTCACACTGCTGCTGTAAGACACGCTTGTATTTGTATTTCTCGATAATATGAACATGGTTCTTAGGGGTAAATGGCTGCAGCAAGGGATATCTTTAGGCAAAGGGTTATTTAAGTGATCAAGTCACAGATGAGTAACTCTGCAAATGAGCCTGGTAGAGTCAACTCCATGGAGGAGAATAACTGCAGCTTTATGACCTCATTCAAAGGTGGAAAGTCCCTTACACAGGTACCGTGGTGGAAGGTATTCAGAGAAAGTGTGTTTTGACACCAGAATCAAATAAGTCATATTTCTCTGAAGGAAAATATACCTATGATTTTGGATGAGGTGATGCTAAGTGAAAAGCCATCCCCTGCAACACCAGGTTCACAGGCTTTTTCGAATTATCTAGGAAAGTAAACATGGGCTCGTCAGTTCTCTGGATGAAGCATAAGCTGGAATCAAGAAAACATTTAGAAGAAATTCTGACTCTCTGAGTTGGATGAGTAGCCATATCCCAGGAACCCAGCCCCCCACTCCCACCCCGGGCCATTTGTGTTAGGACCAAACTGAAGCCAGGACAGGCTCTAAGGGGCAGGCCCGCAGGCAATGTAGCTAGACCAATCAGAAAAATCCCTGTAGCCCCCCGCCCGTGCCAGACCTGAGCCAATCCAGATAGGGATGCGAGGTTTAAAAGTCCCGAGCGCGTACGGTTTAACCAATTAGCTATGCTGTTACAGAAACAAAGAACCGTCTGTATAAAAGTATATGTGATTCAGAGCTCGGGGCCCTTGTCGGATTCCACTGTGCTGGATGAAACCTGGGCCCTGGCTCGAGCTAGTAATAAACCCCTTCATGCTTTTGCATTGCTGTGGACGTCTTATTCTCTCAGTTTCGGGGACTCGGACTCTGGGCAAAACATTTGGAACCTAGAGACCAACTAGGCTTGGAATTATTGCTGCAGATTATCAGCTAACCAGCCCCAGGGGGGCAAACTGGTGATAACTAGCACCTCCATGCACCATGGGTGAGCCAAGGCTTGAATCCCTTGTCAAAGTATAGAATAACAACAATGAAAATGACCAATGTCAATCAGGGTCTTACAGCAGATGGGGTAAGAACTTTATATACAGTCTTTATGTACACTGTATGATTTCATCCTCTTAAAAACCTTATTAAGTAATTTAATAATATTATTTCCATTTCATGAATGAGGAAACTGAAGCACGGAGGTTATGTCATTTGCCCAAGGTAAGTAAGCTAGAAAGTAGCAGAAACAGGATTCAAGCTCCGACTGGCACTAGAGTCCAGGTTCCTAAACACTCATAGGAATTACCACGAGCCACAGGAAGATGGTGGACATTCAAGTTCAGCACTATGGAAGAGAATGCCAGCTTAGTCACAAAGGTCAAGCATGACCCTGAGCAAGTGAATTCACTGTATTCCTTACTTGTCAAATGGATAAAATTCTGAACTAGCAGCTGACTGTGAAGAAGTTTCTTAGCACTGAGTGGACACTCAACAGTGAACAGTTTCTTAAGGTACATCTTAAACTCACTGACCAGTTCTGGCTATGACCCACACTGGAATGGTATTTATCAACTCCAGACTACTCTACCTAAAGATCTGAGAGTCAAAAGCTGACTGAGATGACTGCAAATTGTAAAGAAAAAGAATCACAAACCCGTACACACACAAACTCACACACACAGACCGGATTCTTATAGAACTCAAAAGACAGAAAACACTTCCTTCTCTATTCAGATCATATCACATTTAACAGCTACCTGGCAGAACATCTACTTCTGCTTTACTGACTACACCAAAGCCTCTGACTGTGTGGATCACAACAAACTGTGGAAAATTCTTAAAGAGATGGGAATACCAGACCTCCTGACCTGCCTCCTGTGAAATCTGTATACAGGTCAAGAAGCAACAGTTAGAACTGGACATGGAACAACAGACTGGTTCCAAATCAGGAAAGGAGTACGTCAAGGTTGTATATTGTCACCCTGCACATTGAACGTATATATAGAGCACATCATGCAAAATGCCGGGCTGGATGAAGCACAGGCTGTAATCAAGATAGCTGGGAGAAATATCAATAACCTCAGATATGCAGATGACACCACCCTTATGGCAGAAAACAAAGAAGAACTGAAGAGTCTCTTGATGAAAGTAAAAGAGGAGAGTGAAAAAGTTGACTTAAAGCTCAACCTTCAGAAAACGAAGATCATGGCATCCAATCCCATCACTTTACGGCAAATAGATGGGGAAACAGTGGAAATAGTGAGAGACTGTTTCCACTTTATATTTTGGGGCTCCAAAATCACTGCAGATGGTGACTGCAGCCCTGAAATTAAAAGACGCTTACTCCTTGGAAGAAAAGCTATGACAAACCTAGGCAGCATATTAAAAAGCAGAGACATTACTTTGTCAACAAAAGTCTGTCTAATTTAAAGCTGTGGTTTTTCCAGTGGTCATGTATGGATGTGACAGTTGGACTATAAAGAAAGCTGAGCACTGAAGTATTGATGCTTTTGAACTGTGGTGCTGGAGAAGACTCTTGAGAGTCCCTTGCACTGCAAGGAGATCAAACCAGTAAATCCTAAAGAAATCAGTCCTGAATATTCATTCGACGGACTGATGCTGAAGCTGAAACTCCAATACTTTGGCCACCTGATGTGAAGAACTGACTCATTGGAAAAGACCATGATGCTGGGAAAGACTGAAGGCGGGAGGAGAAGGGGACGACAGAGGATGAGATGGTTGGATGGCATCACCAACTTGATGGACATGAATTTGGGCAAGCTCCAGGAGGCCGTGATGAACAGGGAAGCCTGGCATGCTGCAGTCCATGGGACACATCAGACACGACTGAGCGACTGAACTGAACTGGCAGAGTTGACTGAGGATGGAAACTTAACTCTGAATCTAATTTGTATTTGCTTAGTCTCTAAGTCGTGTCTGAATCTTTTGCAACCACATGAACTATAACCCTCCAGGTTCCTCTGTTCATGAGATTTCTCAGGCAAGAATACTGGAGTGGGTTGCCATTTCCTTCTCTAGGGGATCTTCCTAACCCAGGGATCAAACCTGGGTCTCCTGCATTGTAGGTAGATTCTTTACCATCTGAGCCACCAGGGAAGCCCACAAATATTTGGCAAGTGTCATAAATTTGCATTTTGATTGCCAGTATTACACATACAGTAAGTATCCTACATAGGAGCAAGTTCTGTCCTGAGAGTTTGTTCTTACGTCCAATTTGTTTGTAAGTCCAACAAAGTTAGCCTAGATACCCAACTAACATAATGGGCTAAATAGTACTGTACTGTAATAGGTTTATGATACTTTTTACACAAATAATACATAAAAACACAAAAAATGAAGAAAACAATTTTAACCTTACAGTACAGTACAACAGCTGGCATACAGGTGGACAAGCAAGAAGAGTCACTGACTGGAGGAGGGAGAGGAGATGGGACGATGGTGGATCTGAATAGCAATAGGAGACAGGGCAAGCTGCAATTTCACTCACACCTGATGCTGATGAAATGCATGCTCACATCTTCGAAACTTTGAAACTTGAAGGTTCATACATAGGGGACTTACTGTATTTTACTTTAAATATGTCAGTTTATATACACAAATATATAAAGTACAGTGGTATAGTGCATGTGTGTGTTTCTCCCTACGATGATTCTGTAGCAAACTGACCTCACTGCTACAGGTCACTTTGAATCTTTCCCTTGACTGGACTGGAATGATTCAAAACCACCAACAATTGATTCCTAAACCTTAAGTTGTATTTTTCTGGGATTATCAAGGTGAGATTTCTGTTTCCCTTTTCTCAGGAATACATTAATAACAATTTTTCAAACGCAGCTAATGACCCTGCTTGTCTTGCTATTGTTTTACCATATGCCTCACTGTGGCATGACTAGAAAAGGGCCGCCCACAAGGCCCACATCAGGCCAACCAGTGAGGCTCTGAAGGGTGAGTGGCCTTTCTGGCCCTGATTTCTCTGCATTTCTTCCCCTTACTTCCTGATATGCTTGCAGACTTCCAGTGCCCCCTACTTTCTCCTGCTTCACCTTTATTTAAACTGTTTCAGGGAATGATCCATTAATATTACCTTCCCCGGGGGGACTGACTCCAGCAGCAATTCACCATGGTTGATAAAGAGGGGGATAAACATAATGATGAGAGTAACAGATTTACGGGTGTTATTTTGTGTTTGTCTATGCCCAGTTTCTCCTTGTACCTTTTTTTTTAAATTTTTTGACCACACCATGTGCCATGTGGGATGTTAGGTCCCTGACCAGGGATAGAACCTGTGCCCTCTGCCTTGAAAGCACCAAGTCTTAACCTCTTCCACCAGCAAAGTCCCTCCCTCTACCTCAATCTATCCAGACTGTTCTCTCTACACACTGAAGATTTATGCTGAAAGACTGAATACTACACACAACTTCTATTCTTGGGTCTTTCAAAAGCAGGAACTCTTCTGGGTAGATTTGCAAGATAAAATACCAGGTGCTTGGTTAAATTAAAAAATCTCAGATAAGTAACAGTTTTTTAGTGTAATTGTGTCCTGAGCATTGCAGGGGATATACTTAGATTAAAAATTTATGCATTGCGTATCTGAAATTCAGTTATCTGGGTAACTTGTTTCGTTTTTGTCTTGGCTAAAGCTGGCCTCCCTACCACAGGCTGAAGGCAGAGAGACTGCAAACATGGCAGCAAGAGATAGGGGGACCACCCCCCAAGTCCAAGGCAGATTCTGAGGGGCCCTCATGGAACTGGGCCTGAGCCCACGTCTCATACAATCAAGTGGGTGCAGGAGCTCAGTGAAGAGGGCCTAAGTTGTACCACCGAAGGCTGTACCTCTGGCCTCAGGGCACATTCCACAGACCCCAGCCCAAGCAGGGGACAGTCCCTTAACATCAAGAGATGCCCACAGGCCCTTAACATCAAGTAGCCAAAGTGCTCAGACAATTCGTTTCTTCTCTATAGGTCCTAAGGACTGAAATGGGAGTGGTCTAATAATAACTGAGAGCAGATTTTCTGCCAGACAGCATGAAGGAGACTTTAGGGTATAGTTAACCAAATCTAAAGGAAATGATGTGACATTTTTAATGTCCAGTTTTGTGAAAAAACTTCATAAATGCAAAATAGTCATCATTATTGCTAAACGTTAAGGACTCTGTGACATACACCATGTTAAGTGCTTCATGTACAGTAACTGGGTTTTTTTTTATGACAGAATCATTATGGAGCAAAAGAAGGGGTCCTTTGTTAATGGAGTTCAGGCCTTGGGGAGCATGTGAGTGAGATCGCAGGAGAGGGGAACAGCGGACACGAAGTAGTGCCACTGCACCCACTGATTAGCCTGGCTCCAGTCCCT
This sequence comes from Budorcas taxicolor, assembly GCF_023091745.1. Classification (NCBI taxonomy): domain Eukaryota; kingdom Metazoa; phylum Chordata; class Mammalia; order Artiodactyla; family Bovidae; genus Budorcas; species Budorcas taxicolor. Next base: position 28,691,468 of record NC_068914.1, read on the forward strand.
AAAACGAATTCCAATCTAAAGGAAAAGTTAGCTCAGGAAGTTGCTTCACCGAATAGACAAGGTATTTGTTTCTGGAACCAGCCATGTGTCAACCTGTCTTGCCCTTTCTGTCAAAAGGCAAAACAGGGTTAGTTCTGAAGTGAACATTTAACTTCCTCACTTCAGACATATGTTTTAGGCTCAAGATTCAGTTCATGAGGCCTTTCATGTGACCAGGTTAAGTTCTATAATTCCTTAAGAAACAACCTGGATTATCTTTGGGCCAAGGTTTCAGTAAAAGCATTGCATTGTACGATGCAATGAATATTCACTTGAAAGAGTGACAGCTTGCTTTTCAGTTGACGCATTATCATGTCCCTAGGCTGAGCAATCTCTTCATCTAGAACTTGGTGTTCTTCTTCCAGTGATATGAAGCAAATAGCCATTGGCCTCATTTGGAAACAGTTTATGCACTCTCTAGCCCAGCCATACAACACACACAGCTTAGTGTGAAGATCTGAAATGGCTTTGCTTTTACCACATGCTGAAAAATAAATCACAGTTATCCAATACCTGGCATCTGGTTTTGCACTCTGGAGTCATCTTCAACGGATCACAAAAAATCATCATTGTCATCACCATCTGGGCTTCCCTGGTAGCTCAGCTGGTAAAGAATCCACTTGCAATGCAGGAGACCCTGGTTCAATTCCTGGGTCAGGAAGATCCCCTAGAGAAGGGATAGGTGACCCATTCCAGTATTTCTGGGCTTCCCTGGTGGCTCAGAGAGTAAAGAATCTGCCTGCTATGCAGGAGACCTGGGTTCGATCCCTGGGTTGGAAGATCCCCTGGAGGAGGGCATGGCAACCCACTCCAGTATTCTTGCTTAGAGAATCCTCAAGGACAGAGGAGGCTGGTGGGCTACAGTCCATGGGGTCACAAAGAGTCGGACATGACTGAGACCAAGCACAACACAGCACATTACCACCTTGCTCAACAATGACTAGCATTATAAATGTCCAGTCCCATGCCTTCATGGAAAAGAGACGGGGAAACAATGGAAACAGTGACAGACTTTACTTTCTTGGGTTCCAAAATCATTGCAGATGGTGACTGCAACCACAAAATTAAAAGACACTTGCTCCTTGGAAGAAAAGCTAAGACTAACCTAGACAGCATATTAAAAAGCAGACACATTACTTGGCCAACAAAGGTCCTTCTAGTCAAAACTACGATTTTTTTTCCCCAGTAATCATGTATAGATGTGAGAGTTGGACCATAAAGAAAGCTGAGTGCTGAAGAATTGATGCTTTTGAACTGCAGTGTTGGAGAAGCTTATTCAGAGTCCCTTGGACTGCAAAGAGATCCAACCAGTTGATCCTAAAGGAAATCAGTCCTGAATATTCATTGGAAGGACTGATGCTGAAGATGAAGCTCCAACACTTTGCCCACCCGATTCAAAGAGCTGACTCATTGGAAAAGACTCTGATGTGGGAGAGATTGAAGGCAGGGGGAGAAGGGAACGACAGAGGATGAGATGGTTGGATGGCATCACCCACTTGATGGACATGAATCTGAGCAAGCTCTGGGAGTTGGTGATGGACAGGGAAGCCTGGTGTGCTATAGTCCATGGGTCAGCAAAGTATCAGACACGACTGAGCAACTGAACTGTTAATAAGAAGACTTATAAAAGGAGACAGGACACAAAAAGAAGTTTCTTGAACAGAGCCTCAGCAATTCTGTTTTGAAGATGTGTTAACCATTTAACCTGGGAGATAAACTCAGTATCAAAGTTAACTGGAAATGAGTTCTTTTAAGGAAAGTTTTGTTTAATAGGAGTCATTGCCAAGTCCATACTCTCTGATGCAGAAATCTGATACTGCAAATAGTTCAACAAGAGATTGGTCTCAAATACTTCAATGTTGAAGACAAGGAGTTACTGACATCAATTTAAGAATTTTACACAGAGGGAGCTCCTGACCCTGAACAATGAAGGCAGAGATGATGGTTTCTTTGTGAAGAAATTAGGAGATGTATCTATGTCTATAAAACCCCTAATCCCATGCAGATTCTGCAGCTTTTACCATTTAAACATTTTTACCACTCAATAAATTGCAGTAAGTTAAAGGCAAATTTTCCTTTGGTAGAAATAACTCAGACCCAGACCTTTCTCCACCTGGATGTCTCACAGATTCTTTGAGATTAAAAAAAAAACTTTATTTCTCTATGGCTTCAAAAAAAAAATGCATTCATTCTGAGGCTAGGTTTCTCACTGTTGGAAATTGGAGTTAAAAACATGGAAGCAAGAAAGACTAGAATGTATCACAATCAGTATGAACTCAGCGTTTTTTAAATACAGAGAGACAAATAGAGAAAAAATATATCTGATTTCTGTTCACCAAAAGAATTAGAAACAACACCCCCATATTAATGAATATACCCAGACTTTGGTGATCCAGTGCTGTTTGGATAAAAGGCAGATTCCAGGGCTGTGGCAGAGAAAGTACAAAATAATCTCAGAGGGGTGTACTGCTCCAAAAAGTTTAAGAGTTCAGAGAAATGACAGAAACTACCCAAAGGACACAGGAACCATTTTGAAGGGACTTCCACAGGCAAAATGAGGGGCAATTAAAGCATCAAAATAAATAGAGTAGTGGATAATGACTTATTTAAATCTATGAGTCCACAGAAGTATAAATTTAAATGAAAATAGAGATGCGGAGCCAGAAAACATCTCCCTTACAGTAATATAGATACAGCAGTATAAATACTGCAGCAACCATGGAAGAGAAAATCATCCATGGATGCTCAAACCATCAGATGAAAGTTCAATAAGGAAGATAAAATTCACACAGACTCACAGTATCTCTCCACAAAATTCTTGTTAATAACAAAAGGGAAAATTCATAATTTTACACTGAAAAAGTCTGGAGGATACCAGATTGTTATCAATGCTACAATCACCAACACGGGGACAAATCGACATCTTGTGTCTCCTAACAGGCACTAAGGAGGCTACCACCTAACTTCTCTCTTTCCAAAAATAATGTATAACCCAAACCTAATTGTCACAAAACAAGGTAAATCCAAACTGAGGGACACTCCACAAAACAAACGGCTTGTACCCTTCAAAATGCCAGGATCAAGAAAAAAGAAGGGAGTTAAAAAAAAAAAAAAAACCTGTTTAAAATGAGAGGATAGTTACAGAGACACCTAAGTGCAATGTATAAATCAGGACTCCATCCTGCACTGGGCGTAAAATCTAACATATGAAGAATGATTGAGACAACTCATAGAAGCTGATTATAGACTGTCGATTAGATGACCACAATATATCAATAGTGCATAAGTTTGATGTTTGATTATTTCACTGTGGTTATGTAAGAGCCCATCCTTTTTCATGGGAAATATGCACTGGTGTTTAGGAGTAAAGAACCAAAATGTCCCCAACTTACTTTCAGTTCATTCAAATCAATCAGTGTGTGCATATGTGTCTGTAAGAGAGAGAGACAGACAGAACAAGAGTACCTGGGGCAAGATGTAAATTTTGGTGGACTTGGATAAGCATAAGGTGATTTCTAATATTATTCTTGCAACTTTGCTCAGTTTAAAGTTATAGCAAAATAATAATTTACAAAAACCTATCCATTTGTGTGTGTGTGTGTGCTTTTATAAGGACTTTCAAACTGTGGTGCTGGAGAAGACTCCTGAGAGTACCTTGGACAGCAAGGAGCTCAAACCAGTCAATCTCAAGGGAAATCAACCCTGAATTCTCATTGGAAGGACTGATGCTGAAGTTGAAAGTCCAGGATTTTGGTCATGTGACGTAAACAGCTGACTCATTGGAAAAGTCCCTGGATGCTGGGAAAGATTGAGGGCAGAAGAAGAGGGCTTCAGAGGATAAGGTGGCTGGATGGCATCACCAACACAATGGACATGAACTTGGGCAAACTCCAGGAGATGGTGAAGGACAGAGAGGCCTGGCTTACTGCAGTCCATGGGATCACAAAGAGTCAGACACAGTGGGTGACTGACAACAATAGCATCCATTTTTTTAAGGCCCAACTGAATCCTAAAATCTTCCATGAAAACTTCTCTTTGCACTACAGAATGATATCAAAGATCATAGAGTTTTATGACTTCCTCCAATAGGATTTCTCTATTAGAGTGTACTTTATTCCATTTTTTTTAATGCCTTCTCTCTTTTAATGAGACACCATACTCGACACTGCAGGAGTTACTTTTTGAGAATAACAGGATTTTTTTGTTTGTTTTGTTTGGGGGTTCATGCTGTTCTTATTTTATTTCATTTATTATTTTGGCCACACCATGAAGCAAATGGAATCTTAGTTCCCCAACCAGGAATCAAACCTGTGTCCCCTACATTGGAAGTCTTAACTGCCTGACCACCAGGGAAGTTCCGGTTTTATTCAATTCTGCACAGCACTAGCAAACTTCTCTTGTTCAATTAAATTGGCTACTTTCTATCTCCTTCACCACACTCTAAGTTCTTTGAGGGCTGAGATTCGAAGTGAGGTATAGGGACTCATTAAATATTTACTGAATAACTAAAGTATAAATGGCTTAATTTTTGGAAGTCAACACCTCTTGCTAGTTTCTATAACTATCTTCAGATAATCTGCTGTACAACCACTTGGGGTGCATGTAAGCCACACAGACCCACCTGGACTGTAATGAATCTTTGGAGGACTATTTCTGAATATCAAATTTATAAAAAGGTTCTTCAAGCAATTTTAACATGCATTAACTTTTAGAATCAGAGATCAAGCAGAGTGAAGCCATTTCTCATTATTCACATCCCCTCATTTCTCCCTTTTCCATATTTTCCCCCTAGTATAAAAATCTTCAAACCGACACTTGCTGAGATTCTGGAGCTTCTATTCAATTTACACTCTCCCTATTGAAGTGTGGCCTTTGCTGGTTTGGCTCCCAGATAGCTTCCAAATAGTACTTTTAAAGAACTCTGAGAGCCTCAGTGTCTGTCTACAATAAGGAAATGCAAAGGAAATACATTTGACCATAACCAAAGTTTTACTGAAAAAATAACAAAAAGACAGCATGTAGGATTAAAATACAAAAAAGAAAAATTTGCTTTCCAGCTTTATTTCTACCAGAAAAGAAAAGTTTTCCTCTAGAAAAACAATGACTTTGGTTTAAGCCAACTGTTACATTTAATTACATATCCCTTGAAGTATTACTGGTACCATCAAAGTTTCAAAAAGGGTGGGGTTTCAAGGACACTTGTAGTTGCATCAAATTTCACTGCAGATTCTAATAAGGTGATATTTTTAGTCTATGAACAGAAGGTAGTAGATTAATACAGCCTGTATATAAGCTATTAATAACCTCTTTGCAATCAATGTGATTCTAGATGAATGGTAAAAATAAGGCATTCACTTCTCTTCCTATCTCTTAAATGTCATGCCTTTATCACCATCTTTAAGGTTTGTGAAATGAAAAGACAGATGAAAAAAGTCAATGGACAGCCTCTTGAATATGTGACATAAATTATCCTTGAGCTAAATAATTTACTAGTTTATAAAGTCAAAGGAGATAAAGATTCCAATGTAAGTGAAATAAACTATGCATATTTAAATAATTCATATTTTAATTAAAATTGCCTATGGAACACTGGGATACTCCAAAATCATTTTGACCAATACCTACTTTCATCAGCTTAAAAAAAGCAAGAAAGAAAAAGAGTTATCAGACATAACTTTGCAGGGCTTTTTGAAGGTCCCCAAACTGTGGAAACGTAGGTCACGAGCTTTCACCCTGTGCCCAGTGCTATAATTAGCTTGGTGTCAAGAGGAGGAAATACACAGTGAACAGCAGGTACACAGTGGGTTTTGCTGCATGAAGCATAATGAGGATTTCAGATGCAACACACTAATACTTGTTTTATTACTGTAGTCAATTGTCCGTGCATCTTAGGATTCATGTTGTGTGCATTGGCTAAGTCATGTTTCTTTCATTAGCTGAAGCAATTAATGTACATTCAGCCTTTTAAGTACTATCTCTTTCTGCCTTCTCCTTGTGTAATTCAGTTTGCGATGATTAAAATAATTTTTCAATGGCAATGTCACAGCTTAATGAAAAAATATACAGCACTAATGTAAGAAGCATTTGTAAACATTTTTAGGAGGATATTGTTTGTTGTAACACAGCACTGTAGCAGATGGCTATAAAAAGCAGCTCAAACTCAAAACTAGCAGACAGACCAACCTCAGGGGATTGGGGTAAATGGGTGGAAGATGGAGAATTTGGGTCTGTTTTGAAAGAGAATTTAATACTTTGTCAGAAATAGCTTTCAGTCTCTCTTTTGTTTCATATGGTTAAGGACCAAAGATGGGGTACTATTTACAATGAATGACTCAGCCTTGATCAACATTCTAAATGCCGTAGGAGATAGATGGACCCCTGGGCTAGACAACTGGTGTATGTCAAGTGGAGTAAAACTGAAGCTTTGTTCTCACCCCACTTCAAGGACAAAGCTAGTGGCAGAAGCTGAGCTCTGCTAAAGTAGGGATAAGTGGACCACTCCTGAGGTCTACACATGATCAGGAAGGCTTCTAGGGACTCAAAAAGGGAGGGGCCCCACCCCATAATAAGTGTGGACACACAGCCACAGGCTTCTTCGCTGGGAGCTATCTTAGCAAAAAGATGTGTTCACGGGGTGGGGAGGGTCCTAGATCAGGTCAGATGTGGGAAAAGAAATAAGATCATTGGCCAAAGGCGAATGAAGACCTGGAAGAACTGTCCTAAATAAGTGATTGAAGTCACCTTTTTACTGTACTCCTCCTCATTAGAGAGGACACCCACCACTTTTCTCTACAGGTATGTAGCTCTGCCTTGCTTCTGGCTTGAATAAACTGTTTCCCTGTGTTCTCTCCCACATGTTGTGCTATGTCTCTAATAATAAACTTTGTACCTATTTTCACACTTTTTTGGCTTTCTGAAACATTCTTGCTTTCAAACAGGGAGGGGAAGTGCCCGTGGCAAGAGCCAGGGCAACTTTGCTTCTAGCCTCTAGCATCTGGTGAACTGGCAGCTAGGAGTCTTGGTTTTCATCCAGGCTCAGTTCAGTTCAGTTCAGTTGCTCAGTCGTGTCCGACTCTTTCCGACCCCATGAATCGCAGCATGCCAGGCCTCCCTGTCCATCACCAACTCCTGGAGTTCACTCAGACTCACGTTCATCAAGTCCGTGATGCCATCCAGCCATCTCATCCTCTGTCATCCCCTTCTCTTCTTGCCCCCAATCCCTCCCAGCATCAGAGTCTTTTCCAATGAGTCAACTCTTCACATGAGGTGGCCAAAGTACTGGAGTTTCAGCTTTAGCATCATTCCTTCCAAAGAACACCCAGGGCTGATCTCCTTCAGAATGGACTGGTTGGATCTCCTTGCAGTCCAAGGGACTCTCAAGAGTCTTCTCTAACATCACAGTTCAAAAGCATCAATTCTTCGGCGCTCAGCCTTTTTCACAGTCCAACTCTCACATCCATACATGACCACAGGAAAAACCATAGCCTTGACTAGACGGACCTTAGTTGGCAAAGTAATGTCTCTGCTCTTGAATATGCTATCTAGGTTGGTCATAACTTTTCTTCCAAGGAGTAAGCGTCTTTTAATTTCATGGCTGCAATCACCATCTGCAGTGATTTTGGAGCCCCCTAAAATAAAGTCTGACACTGTTTCCACTGTTTCCCCATCTATTTCCCATGAAATGATGGGACCGGATGCCATGATCTTCATTTTCTGAATGTTGAGCTTTAAGCCAACTTTTTCACTCTCCTTTTTCACTTTCATCCAGGTTACCCAGGTTCAATTCCTGGGCAGGAAACTAAGATCTCTCTCCAGGGCGGCTCACTGCTGTCTCTTCCAAATCATAACTACTGAGCAAGTACCTTGTGAAAGGGCCCAGGCTCAGTCTTTTACATACAACTCCTCCTTTAATAATAGAAACTGTGAGAAATTGACACACAGAGGGATGAAATGACTTTCTTAAGAGTCTTACTGCTAGTTAGCCATAGAGCTGGGATCCATCCCACACTGAATTCTCTTTTACTACCTGATGGAGAAGGCAATGGCACCCCACTCCAGTACTCCTGCCTGGAAAATCCCATGGATGGAGGAGCCTGGAAGGCTGCAGTCCATGGGGTCGTGAAGAGTTGGATATGACTGAACAACTTCACTTTGACTTTTCACTTTCATGCATTGGAGAAGGAAATGGCAACCCACTCCAGTGTTCTTGCCTGGAGAATCCCAGGGATGGGGGAGCCTGGTGGGCTGCTGTCTATGGGGTCGCACAGAGTCAGACACGACTGAAGCTACTTAGCAGCAGCAGCAGCAGAGTGGTTAAGGAGCCAGGCTGGGTGGGTTTATGCCTCTGCTTCCCTGCATATTAGCTATGGGACTTTCAGCAAGTTACTTAACCTGAGTTTCAGTGTGTTGTTTATAAAAATTGAGATAGTAACAGAAACCTAGCTAGTAGCATTGAAGTGAAGATTAAATCAGTTAATATGCACCAGGTGCTCAGAAGCATGCCTGGCGTGTGGCAAGCACTCACCAAGTATCTGTGGCGTAATTATTCCTAGGCTCTACTGCCCAGCCTGTGTCGTCTGTTCCTCTGTTTCAGGACTAATTGATTCTTTGTTTTAAGCAAGACATTATGCTCTTATGATGCCTATTAGTAAATGAACATGTGTGTAAATGGTCTTAGAGATGATTATTTCACACTTGTTACATGTCATCATCGGAATCCAGATTTAATCAACTTTCTGAACATCCTTCCTAATTTAACAAGTGATTATCCTTTTTAGTGCACATGGGCAATCATTTCAATAGATATATTTTTAAATTATTTTTCACTTCCGTGGGCATGATGTGCTAATTCAATCTTTAGCAGTTAGACACATGTGATTAGATGAAGTAGCTCAGATATTGAGAACACTCTGTGGTATTTCCTTTAGAATCTCCAGTCAGCACTGAGCAGCAGAAAAGCCAGTCCTGGTCTATGATGACTGTCTACATTCCTTACTCTGCCTGGCTGCTTCCTGAAAGCAAACTCTTACACTGCTCCCTCTGCCTATACAATGCTTATGCTGATTCTGTATTTGACCTCTTCCTGCTCTTCCTTGGAGAACCTTACTTCAGTGTTACTTCTTCCAGGAAGACTTCCAGATTTGTTTTTCCTTTCCAGATAAAATTCTCTCTGCCTCATATGAACAACTGAGGTAGAAAATGCCCATTTTCCTCCAATCAGTACCCCTTCTTTCTACAGGCACATGGCTTTCCAAAATAAGGACTATATCAACCTCCCCTTGCAGCTAGGTGTGGCAACTCATGTGACTATAATTCGGTGAACAGGCAGCAGGCAGAAGTGCTGTGTGCTACTTCTACTCTGTAAAGAACACGCATGCCACTCTTTCCTCCTTCCCTTTCTCTACTTGCTAGAGTGGATGTGATGGCTGGTGTTTGAGCAGCCTTGAGGCCATGAAGTGGAACTCAAGTGTAAATGATGGAGAACAACTAGGTAGAAAGAATCTGAGTCACCACACAGCCTGGACTGCCTACCTTCAAAAACTGTGCACCTGAGAAAAAAAGAAACTTCAATTTTCTGTTGTTTGCATGTGAACCGAGTCTTGACTCATTCACCTCCTTTAGTGTTTGTATCATTTGTACCTATATCTCTTACAAAGCATTCACAATATCACAGTATATCTAGCTGCAAGGACAGCTGCTTACCTACTACATGTGAGTTCCCCGGAGTAAGAACTGTTCATTAAGCATGCATCATGGTGCCAGGATTTTAGGAGGTTGCATAAATGCTTATGCCATAAAGATGCCATTCAGATAAACTAAACTGAGGTGTGTTGACCAAAACTGCAAGTCACAGTGACACTCAATCAAGAGCAATTTTTTGTACAGCATAAAGAAAAGCACAAAAGAAGCACAAAAGAAGCACAAAATAGTTTCATGCACAAAAGAAGCACAAAATAGTTTCATGCACAAAAGAAGCACAAAATAGTTTGTCTACAGTAGCTGTGCTTATTCCACTGCTTTTGCTTAGAATGACTGCTGTCGTTAAGAGAACAAATTCTCTTGCTTCCGGATTACTGTTTGTTTGGTAGATCTGGCAATAGGACATCACATTTGGCTGAAGAACACTGCGGTTTGAGGGGATTATCCTCTTGAATAGAAGGACTTAGAGTGACTGGCAGCTGTGAGAGAGGAGAGGCCCATAGTTCTGTCACATGATTCTGACACCTGACCCAAAGTTCTGGATTACGAGACTTGACCTATGTCCAGATTTAACCATTTATTGTGTATTTCTACACTTAGTCTAAGTTCCTATCCAGAGTTATATTCCAGAAGTTCACTGAAGCAGAAAGTGTACATTATTTGAAATAAATGATCTGTATTACTATGAACCATAGTGTTTTAAAAGTAGCAAGAATGGGAAGTTTTAAGCTTGAAAGCAGTGTTTTAGCAGAAAGTAATGCTTTGGGGAATAACCACTCTTTTTATTTTTTTTTTTTAAGACAAAAACAATCAACTAAAAGAAAACAGGCTGTCTTGGTCATGAGGGCCTTTTCGATTTTCCATTCTGTGCTCTGATCCTGAGACTCTCTGCTAATGTCACAGATTTGAAATGACTACATGAACTCTGTAAAAAGGATATTTTGATGGGAATTTAAAACTTAACTCTAAAATTAAGCACTTAACTCAGTTAAATTTCCTAACACCATTGCCATCATGAAGCTCTTCAGAAGCTTTCGAGTGGGATAGAAAAAAGGTCTGTCTCTATTTAAGAGCCTAATTTGCCTACTTTAGAAGAAAAAAACTAATCTTTCTAGTAGCAAAGCTTTTTAAGATATAAGTGCTACAGTGATTTGACTGTAAAATTTCAAATGGCAATGATAAATGAACTGTGTACTTTTTTCTCAAATGCACACTTGGCCGATGGTGAGAATCCTTTCATACTACTTCCTCTGAACTGGGGCCACCTTAACCAAAGGGCAGAGAAAAGTAGAATTATTTAATATACAAGAGCAGCTGCAGAAAATGCCCTCACTGTTTTTCCGAGGCCCAAGACAAAATGGAAAACATATGTCACTCTTGTGACAGAGTCCCCTAACACAGTGGTCACTGTCAGGCTGAATATCCTGGGTGTGTGGTTAAAAAGTTAGTTCACTGATACCACACAGCAGTACAGTTAGAACTAATTCATTCTAGATAATTCACCTATAAGTGAAATGAAGTCGCTCAGTCGTGTCCAACTCTTTGCAACCCCATGGACTGTAGCCTATCAGGCTCCTCCATCTATGGGATTTTCCAGGCAAGAGTGCTGGAGTGGATTGCCATTTCCTTCTCCAGGGGATCTTCCCGACCCAGGGATTGAACCCGGGTCTCCTGCATTGCAGGCAGACACTTTACCATCTGAGCCACCAGGGAGACAGGTGGAAAGCGATATGAAACACACTGAAATGAGTTAATCACAGGGCATCCTTATTAAGACAATTGAGTACGGCTAGATCATTACTGGTTTCCCAGGTGGCTCAGTGGTAAAGAATCCACCTGCAGTGCAAGAGATGTAAGTTCAATCCCTGGGTGGGGAAGATCCCTGGAGAAGGAAATGGCAACCTGCTCCAGTATTCTTGCCTGGGAAATCTCATGGGCAGGGGAGCCTGGGGGGCCTATAGTCCACAGAGTAGCAGAGACTACTTAGCAACTAAACCACCACCACAGATTACTATAAGAATGAGTGAGGTTCCTCACTCATCAGAATCACTCATCACCCAAGTTATTTTCACATTATAAAGGGTTTGCCATGAATAAAATTAATAGAGAAGGATAAAAAGGGAAGAGGAAGAAAGAGAAACAGGGAGGAAAGGAAGGAGTGAGGGAGAAAAGACATCTTCAGAAAGATGTCATAACCCCCTTGACTCTAAGGACCTCAGACCAGAAAGTCTTGTTTAGAAAAATCTGAATCCCTAATGATGTAGCTGACCTTTGGATCCTCTGGGAAGCTGCAGCAAGCTGTTGTCATTGATTTTTGTCTCAGTAAAAGTCTCGGGACTTGGGGACCACAAATTTCATCTGTGACTTTCTCCTACCCTGGATTCTTAATAATGTATAAGTCCTTTCCATTCTCTTTCTTTGTCTAGATTTCTTGTCCTTGTTTCCAAAGGGAAGACAGGGAAGGAAGAATAGGTAGAGGAAGGGCAATGTTATTAATCAAGAGGGATAATTCTCATTTATACATCAAGCATTCCATTTTTTCATCTATCTAAGAGGCTCTGGGCACTGAAAGTACCAGAATGTGGGATGAGCAAGGTGCTGTACTACCAGTAGAAGCAGTGAGTACTCAGAGAGTACTTTGGTAAGAGTCACACACACCAAAAAAAAATGACAGAATGATGGGTAGAATCAAATTCTTGCTGTACAAAGTCTGGACACCATTAAAATGCTAGACTGGCTTCAGCAATCTCAAACCCAGTAGCCTTTGGACAACAACCCAACCAAATGCTGGCACTCCCACCAGAAACCACAGCCAGAAACACAGTTGTAGAATTTGTAACTAATCTGAAACTTACACCCAATTCACAAAAACTCAATAATGTTTTCTACTGAAGGAGAACCAGATCCAGGAGTCCCACTCAGATATTTTTCACTTACAATAAAAGCTGGAAGAGTTTATAAAGGATTCACCTGAAATGCTAAGGGAAATCTGAAATGGGTAGAAAGTAATCCTTCATAAAATCAAAGTGCAAATGGCCAGAAATTGTGGGTTTTTTAATGAGAGAAAGTCAAAGCTGTTTTGATGAGTGTTAAACACAAGACCACAAGTGAGGTCCCAAGATGGCAGAAGAATAGGATGGGGAGACCACTTTCTCCCCCACAAATTCTTCAAGAAAACATCTGAATGTGACCAACTTCCACAAAACAATTTCTGAACGCTGGTGGAGGACACCAGGCACCTAAAAAGGCAGCCCAATCTCTTCGAAAAAAGGGACATAATTACTGGATTGACTGCTCTCTCTCCCCTTTTGACTCCCCCTTTACTCCTCCGGGTCACCTCTCTCTCCTTCCTCCCTCTTCTCTTCTCTATTTAACTCTGTGAATCTCTCTGGGTGTTCCTGGCTGTGGAGAGTTGTTTCACCATTGACCTAGGGATCTTATCTTCTATGTTGTAGGGATGGAGAAGTCTTGAGGCTACTGTAAGAGGACCGAAACCAAGAGGCAGGAGGCTCAACTCCAGAACTTCAGAACATCAGAGAACTCCTGACTCGAGGGAACATGAATAGACAAGAGCCCACCCAACAGTCTCCATGAAAGTGAAACTCACTCATTCGTGTCCAGCTCTTTGTGACCCCGCAGACTACACAGTCCAAGGGACTCTCCAGGCCAGAATACTGGAGTGGGTAGACTTTCCCTTCTCCAGGGTATCTTCCCAACCCAGGGATTGAACCCAGGTCTCCCACATTGAAGGCAGATTCTTTACCAGCTGAGCCACAAGGGAAGCCCAAGAATACTGGATTGGGTAGCCTATCTCTTCTCCAGCAGATCTTCCTGACCAAGGAATTGAACTGGGGTCTCCTGCATTGGAGGCAGATTCTTTACCAACTGAGCTATCAGGGAAGCCTATGGCAGGAGAAGGGGACGACAGAGGATGAGATGGCTGGATGGCATCACCAACTCGATGGACGTGAGTTTGAGTGAACTCCAGGAGTTGGTGATGTACAGGGAGGCCTGGCATGCTACAATTCATGGGGTCGCAAAGAGTCAGACATGACTGAGTGACTGAACTAAACTGATACCTACACTGAAACCAAGCTCTACCCAAGAGCCAATAAGTTCCAGTGCAAGACATACTACACTAATTATCCAGCAAATAGGAACACAACCCTGAACATTAAAAGATGGGCTGTCCAAAGCCATACCAAACCCACAGACACCCCAAAACTCACTACTGGACACTTCACTGCACTTCAGAGAGAAAAGCTCCAGCTCCATTCACCAGAATACAAACACAAGTTTCCCCCAACCAGGAACCCTTGACAAGCCGCTGGTCTAATGCCACCCATAGAAGTAGACTCCACAATTAAGAGGAATCACAACCTTCCAGCCTGCAGAAAGGGCACCCCAAACACAGCAATCTAAACAGAATGAAAAGGCAGAAAAATATTCAGCAGGGGAAGGGACATGATAAAAAACCACCAAACCAAACAAAAGAGGAGATAGGGAGTCTACCTGAAAAAGAATTCATAATAATGATAGTAAAGATGATCCAAAATCTTGAAAACAAAATGGAGCTACAGATAAAGAGACTAGAGACAAGGACTGAGAAGATGCAAGAAATGTTTAACAAGGACCTAGCAGAAATAAAGAAGAGTCAATCAATAATCAACAGTGCAATAACTGAGATTAAAAACACTCTGGGGGGAACCAAAAGTAGAATAATTGAGGCAGAAGAGAGTATAAGTGAGGTGGAAGATAGAATAGTGGAAATAAATGAAGCAGAGAAGGAAAAAGAATTAAAAGAAATGAAGACAACCTCAGAGAGCTCTGGGACAATGCTAAATGCCCCAACATTCGAATCATAGGTATCCCAGAAGAAGAAGACAAAAAAGAAAGGGCATGTGAAAATACTTGAGGAGATAACAGTCAAAAATGTCTCTAAAATGGGGAAGAAAATAGCCATCCAAGTTCAAGAAAACCAGAGTCCCAAACAGGATAAACCCAAGGCAAAATACCCCCAAGACCCATATTAATCAAACTAATGAAAGTTAAACACAAAGAACAAATATTAAAAGCAGCAGGGAAAAGCAACAAATAACACACAAGGAGATCCCCATAAGGATAACAGCTGATTTTTCAATAGAAACTCTTAAGGCCAGAAGAGAATGGCTGCTGCTAAGTCACTTCAGTCGTGTCCGACTCTGTGTGACCCCATACACGGCAGCACACCAGGCTCCGCTGTCCCTGGGATTCTCCAGGCAAGAACACTGGAGTGGGTTGCCATTTCCTTCTCCAATGCATGAAAGTGAAAAGTGAATGTGAAGTTGCTCAGTCGTGTCCGACCCTCAGCGACCCCATGGACTGCAGCCTTCCAGGCTCCTCCGCCCATGGGATTTTCCAGGCAAGAGTACTGGAGTGGAGTACCACTGCCTTCTCTGAAGGGAATGGCAGAACATACTTAAAGTGATGAATGAGAAAAACCTACAACTAAGATTACTCCACCCAGCAAGGATCTCATTCAGATAAGAAGAAGAAATCAAAGTTTTACAAATAAGCAAAAGCTGAGAATTCAGCACCACCAAATCAGCTTTCAACAAATGCTAAAGGATCTTCTCTAGACAGGAAACAACACAGAGAAGGTTTATAAACTTAAACCCAAAACAACAAAGTAAATGGCAAACAGGATCATGCTTATCAATAATTACCTTAAATGCAAATGGGTTAAACTTGCCAACCAAAAGACAAAGACTGGCTGAATGAATACAAAAACAAGACCTCTATATATGCTGTCTACAAGAGACCCACCTCAAACCTAGGGACACATACAGACTGAAAGTGAAGGGCTGGAAAAAGATATTTCACACAAATGGAGACTAAAAGAAAGCAGGAGTACCAATACTCATATCAGATAAAATAGACTTTGAAACAAAGACTGTTACAAGAGACAAAGAAGGACACTATATAATGATGAACGGATCAATCCAAAAAGAAGATATAACAATTATAAATGTATATGCACCCAACATAGGAGCACCTCAATATTTAAGGCAAATGCTGAAAGTATGGAAGGGGAAATTAACAGTAACACAATAATAGTGGGGGACTTTAATACCCCACCCACACCTATGGATAGAGCAACCAAACAGAAAATCAGGAAGGAAACACAAGCTTTAAACGATACAATGGACCAGTTAGACCTAATTGATATCTACAGGGTATTTCACACAAAAACAATGGATTTCACCATTTTCTCAAGTGCACACAGAACATTCTCCAGGATAGATCACATCCTGGGCCACAAATCTCGCCTTGGTAAATTTTTAAAAATTGAAATCATTTCAAGCATTTTTTCTGTAAGATTAGATGTCAACTACAGGAAAAAAAAAAACTATCAAAACCACAAACAAATGGCAGCTAAACAATACACTTCTGAATAACCAACAGATCACAGAAGAAATCAAAAAGGAAATCAAAATATTCATTGAAACAAATGAAAATAAAAACATGACAATCCCAAACCTAAGGGATACAATAAAAGCAGTGCTAAGAGGGAGGTTCATAGCAATATAAGCCTACCTCAAGAAACAAGAGAAAGATCAAATAAGCAACCTAACTTTATACCTGAAGCAACTGGAAAAAGAACGGAAGAACCCCAAAGTTAGTAGAAGGAAAGAAATCATAAAAATCAGAGCAGAAATAAAAAGCTGGTTCTTTGAGAAGATAAATAAAATAGACAAACTGTTAGCCAGACTCATCAAGAAAAAAAGGGAGAAGAATCAAATCAACAAAATTAGAAATGAAAATGGAGAAATCACAACAACGCAGAAATATAAAAGATTATAAGAGACTACTATGAGCAATTATATGCCAGTAAAATGGACAACTTGGAAGAAATGAACAAATTCTTAGAAAAGTATAGCCTTCTAAAACTGAACCAGAAAGAAATAGAAAATCTTAACAGACCCATCACAAGCACAGAAACAGAAACCATAATCAAAAATCTTCCAAAAAACAAAAGCTCAGGGCCAGATGGCTTCACAGGTGAATTCTACCAAAAATTTAGAGAAGAGCTAACACTTATGCTACTCAAACTCTTCCAGAAAACTGCAGAGGAAGATAAACTCCCAAATTCATTCTATGAGGCCACCATGACCCGAATACTAAAACCAGCCAAAGATGCCACAAACAAAAGAAAACTACAGACCAATATCACTGATGAACATAGATGCAAAAACCCTCAACAAAAAATCTAGTAAACAGAATCCAACAGCTAAAAAGATCATATATCATGACCAAGTGGGCTTTTGTTCCAGGGATGCAAGGATTCTTCAATATTCACAAATCAATCAAGGTGGTACCCCATATTTACAAATTGAAAGATGAAAACCATATGATTATCTCAATAGATGCATAGAAAGCCTTTGACAAATTCAACACCCATTTATGATTAAAAAACTCTCCAGAAAGGCATAGAAGGAACATACCTCAGCATAATAAAAGCCATATACAACAAACCCACAGCAAACATTTTCTTCAATGGCAAAAAATTGAAAGCATTTCCTCTAAACTCAGGAACAAGACAAGGGTGTCCACTCTCATTACAACTATTCAACATACTTTTGGAAGTCCTAGCCACAACAATCAGAGAAGAAAAAGATTGGAAAAGAAGAAGTAAAACTCTCACTGTTTGCATATGACATGATCCTCTACATAGAAAACCCTAAAGATACCACCAGAAAATTACTAGAGCTAATCCATGAATATAGTAAAGTTGCAGGATATAAAATTTATACACAGAAATCCCTTGTATTCCTATACACTAACAACAAAAAAACAGAAAGAGAAATTAAGATAACAATCCCATTCACCACTGCAATGAAAAGAATACTTAGGAATAAGTTTACCTAAGAAATAAAAGACCTATATATAGAAAACTATAAAACACTGATGAAAGAAATCAAAGATGACACAAATAGATGGAGAAATATACCAAGTTCATGGATTGCAATATTCATTATAGTGAAATAAGTATACTAGCCAAAGCAATCTATAGATTCAATGCAATCCCTACCAACCTACCAACGGTATTTTTCACAGAACTAAAACAAATAATTTCACAGTTTGTATGGAAACACAGAAAACCTCCAGTAGCCAAAACCATCTTGAGAAAGAATAATGGAACTGGAAGAATCAACCTTCCTGACTTTAGACTATACTACAAAGCTACAGTCATCAAGACAGTATGGTACTGGCACAAAGACAGAAATATAGATCAAAGGAACAAAATAGAAAGCCCAGAGATAAATTCACACACTTATGGACACCTTATCTTTGACAAAGGAGGCAAGAATATACAGTGGAGAAAAGACAATCTCTTTAACAAGTTGTGCTAGGAAAACTGGTCAACCACTTGTAAAAGAATGAAATGAACACTTTCTAACACTATACACAAAAATAAACTCAAATGGATTAAATATCTAAATGTAAGACCAGAAACTATAAAACTCCTAGAGGAGAACATAGGGAGAACACTCTCTGACATAAATCACAGCAAGATCCTCTATGACCCACCTCCCAGAGTAATGGAAATAAAAACAAAAATAAGCAAGTGGGTTCTAATTAAACTTAAAAGCTTTTGCACAATGCAGGAAACAATAAACAAGGTGAAAAGGCAGCTTTCAGAATGGGAGAAAATAATTGCAAACAAAACAACTGACAAAGAATTAATCTCCAAAATATATAAGCAGCCCACATAGCTCAATATCAGCAAAACCATCAACCCAATCAAAAAGTAGGCCAAGGAACTAAACAGACATTTCTCCAAAGAAGACATACAGATGGCTAATAAACACATGAAAAGATGCTTAACATCACTCATTATTGGAGAAATGCAAATCAAAACCACAATGAGGAATCATTTCACACTAAGAATGGCCGCCATCAAAAGGTCTACAAACAATAAATGCTGGAAAAGGCGTGGAGAAAAGGGAGCCCTCTCACGCTGTTGGTGGGAATGCAAACTGGTATAACCACTATGGAGAAAAATGAGGAGATTCCTTAAAAAACTGGAACTAGAACTACCATACAACCCAGCAATCCCACTGCTGGGGATACACACTGAGGAAACCAGAACTGAGAGTCACATGTACTCCCAATGTTCACTGCAGCACAAAAGCTAGGATATGGAAGCAACCTAGAAGTCCATTAGCAGATGAGTGGATAAGGAAGTTTTGGTTCATATACACAGTGAAATATCACTCACCTATAAAAAAGAATGCATTTGAATCAGTTCTAATGAGGTAGATGAAACTGGAGCCTGTTATACAGAGTGAAATAAGTCAGAACGAGAAGCACCAATAGAGTATATTAATGCATATATATGAAATTTAGAAAGACAGTAGCGACGACCCTATAAGCAATGCAGCAAAAGAGACACAGATGTAAAGAACAGACTTTTGGACTATGTGGGAGAAGGCGAAGGTGGGATGATTTGAGAGAAGAGCACTGAAACATGTATATTACCATATGTAAAACAGATGACCAGTCTAAGTTCAACGCATGAAGCAGGGCACTCAAAGCCAGTGTTCTGGGGCAACCCAGAGGGATGGAGTGGGGAGGGAGGTGAGAGGGGGCTTCAGGATGGGGGGACACACGTGCACCTGTGGAGGATTCATGTTGATATATGGCAAAAACCACCAAAATATTGTAATTATCCTCCAACCTAAATAATTAATTTAAAAAACAAAACCGCAAGCCCAAAATGGAGTCACTTATGCTAAGCCCATGTCACCAAACTGAGTCTTAACGTAATTACAGTTCAGCTCTCCCACAAATAGAATCTTTAACCAGTCAATCAGGAATCAACTGATTAGCATTAGTTACTTCAGTAATCTGCCTAACAGACTCCTGCCATGACCTAAAGGGAAGCAATTTTGTGTTGATCAACCAGCATTTCGTTTGCCTTGTGTGACTTCCTTGTTCCTGCTCCTTTCTCCTGTAAAAGTCTCCCTTGTACAGCTCCTCAGAGCTACTTTCTATATACTAGACTGAGTGCTGCCTGATTCAAATAAATTTGTGCTCAAATAAACTTGACATTTTTAGGGACCTCACTGGTGGTCCAGTGGCCAAGACTTCACACTCACAATGCACAGGGCCCAAGTTCTATCCCTGGTTGGGGAACTAGATCCTCCATGCCTAAACTAAGAGTTCACGTGCTACAACTAAAGTTCCCACAGTGTTTAGTCATAAAGTTAGTGTTTTTCAGGTTTTATCTCTGTCAGTTGGCAATTAGATATGAATTGTGTTCATAGATATAAGTTAAAGTATGAAACTTGACACTGAAGGATTTTCTTTCTGTTTGTTTTCAAAAATGTTAATAGTAACAATTATAACTAGTATTAATAGGAACACAGTTTCAACACTAATACACTGGCTGCTGCTGAAGTACTGAGATGCCTGTTTCCAAGAAACCTGCTGAGGGATGAGCTTCATATTCTAAGTAGGTCTTTCACACTTTGAGAAGGAGCCTTCCTCTCCTTTCTCCTTCCTCACAGCTACCTTTCCTCACTTAAAAAAAAAATCCTTTTGGCAATTTATTCTTTTGGGTTAATAAGATCCTCTTAACAATAAAAAGACAATGCTGAAGACAAATGTGCTTTAATTTAAAATTTTGCCTACTGCTCATTTGGCTTCCCTGGTGGCTCAGAGGTTAAAGCACCTGCCTGGAATGCTGGAGACCTGGGTTCGATCCCTGGGTCAGGAAGATCCCCTGGAGAAGGAAATGGCAACCCATTCCAGTACTCTTGCCTGGAGAATCCCATGGAGGGAGGAGCCTGGTAGGCTACAGTCCATGGGGTCGCAAAGAGTCGGACACAACTGAGTGACTTCACACTTCACACACACACCACTCATTTACCCTGCAATAATTAGAAAGTTTGGATGTGATAGGCAGAGTTCTAAGCTGGCCTCCAAGATTTCAGATCTCTGTTGTATAAGCCCTGAAGAACTCCTTCCTTCCCCTTAAATATGGACAGGAAAAAACTTATGAACATGATGGGATATTATACCTAGCACTAAGTAACGAATCAATTGACTTTGAACTAACCAAAAGGGTGATTATTCTGGTGGGCCTATCCTAATCAGGGAACCTTTTCAAAGAATGTCAGAGGGACATTCTTCTGCTGGCCTGAAAGAAAGAAAATTGCCATTTTATGAGAGGAAGGTAGCCAGTCTAGGGCTGAGAGCTGTCCCCAGCCAACACTAGCAAGAAAGCAGACACCTCAATCATACAACTTCACCAAAATAAATCTTACAATAAAGCTTGCAAGGAACACTGTATGTGGTAACCAACACATTGATTTCAGTCTAAACAGAGGACCCATCTAAATCTCATATACAGACTCTTAAGGCATGGAAACTATGAGATGATAAATTCATGCTGTTGTAAGCCACTGCATTTTTGGTAATTTGCTATGCAGCAATAGAAAACTAATACATTGATGAACACGTGTAAAAGTCTCATTAGTCACCCGAATCTTTTAACTGACACCATAAATGGCACGAATTTATACTCCTAGAAGCAAAAACACAGGTTAGACATTGCATTCATTATTTTCTTCTTTCCTTTCTTCAATTATAATGTAAAGGGAAGAACACCTCTGACTCCATACTAAATCTGCTCCTTCTACTGTAAGCTTTGTGCTCTGTTACCTATGCTTATGCATTCTGGCTCTGCACCTTTGCTAAAAGCACGTTGCCTATGGCCTGAAATATACATGAGAGCCCATTCTCAGGGCTCTGACCTTTAAGAGTCCATGCATGCAGAGATTAAAAAGTTGAAGAACAGAGAATAACACTTGTTTTACTGGAGACATACAGGAACATCATGATCCGACCTATGAGGACAGGTACAAATAACAAAGGATTCTGACACAAATTTGCAACAACTAACCACATCCCTCCCCCCTTCCCTGGCTTTTCAGTTCAGTTCAGTCGCTCAGTCATGTTGGATTCTTTGCAACCCCATGGACTGCATCACACCAGGCCTCCCTGTCCATCACCAAACTCCCAGAGTTTACCCAAACTCATGTCCATTGAGTTGGTGATGCCATCCAACCATCTCATCCTCTGTCATCCCCTTCTCCTCCTGCCCTCACGCTTTCCCAGTATCAGGGTCTTTTCCAATGAGTCAGCTCTTCTCATCAGGTGGCCAAAGTATTGGAGTTCAGTTCAGTTCAGTTCAGTCGCTCAGTCATGTCCGACTCTCTGCGACCCCATGAATCACAGCACGCCAGGCCTCCCTGTCCATCACCAACTCCAAGAGTTCACTCAGACTCACGTCCATCGAGTCAGTGATGCCATCCAGCCATCTCATCCTCGGTCGTCCCCTTCTCCTCCTGCTCCCAATCCCTCCCAGCATCAGAGACTTTTCCAATGAGTCAACTCTTCGCATGAGGTGGCCAAAGCACTGGAGCTTCAGCTTTAGCATCATTCCTTCCAAAGAAATCCCAGGGCTGATCTCCTTCAGAATGGATTGGTTGGATCTCCTTGCAGTCCAAGGGACTCTCAAGAGTCTTCTCCAACACCATGGCCTTTAAAAGTGCTTTGTTGAAGCCCTTCAAGGAGTTCAGGGTCTGGGGGCCTGAGCTATCATCTCCTTGCATGGCCTTGCAATAAATATTTCTCTGCTTAAAACTCCAATGATTCAGTTTGTTTGGCCTCACTGTGCTTTGGGCACGTGAACTTGCGTTTCGTAACAGTAATACTAGGCATAGTAACCCAGAGAAATAGTTTCATTTTTTCCTCTGTCATCCTCTTTTGGGGACCATGTTATCAACTTCAGACAGGAAATCACAGAGTTATCCCCTTATAATAAGGTATTCAATGTCACTGTTCTACTGAAAGAATATATGCAGCTAATCATTTTGATTAGCTTAAGAAGTTTCTCCTACACACACACACACACACACACACACACACACACACACACACACACACACACACGTATTTGGCATCTCCTCAAATACAAACAGAATTTGATCAATTATTAAAGTATATTTATGGGGACTTCCTTGGTGGTCCAGCAGTTAAGAATCACCTTCCAGTGCAGGGGACAAGGCTTTGATCCCTGGTCAGAAAACTAAGATCCCACGTGCCATAGGGCAATGAGTGAAGCCAGTGTGCTCCAACTACTGAGCTTGCAAACTCTAGAGTCCATGCTCCACAACTAGAGAGAAAAGCCCGCCTGTTGCAACTAGAGAGTCCTGTGCACTGCACTGAAGACCCAGCACAAAGCAGACCCAGTGCAAAGCACAGAGGATCAAGTTATACAAACAGATTATATTAACATTCTCGTCACTGACGCATTTGTTTTTCTTTTCCTGTTTTGTAAAAGCAGCAGCAGTAGTAGTAATAGCATCCTTTATGAGAGATTATGCTTAGCTGATTTCTCTCTACTGAGACACTTAAAGGAATGGAGTGGAAATAGACTCTAAGGGAAGAAAAATGGCTTGGAGGCTAGGAGATCTGTGTTCTGTGACCTATTTTGACATTAATAGCTCGACTCTAAATGTACAATTTTCTTTTTTTAGTTTCTTCATAGATTAAAACAGAACAGATTCAATGGGCTCATCATTGTTTATGGTGTTTAAGAACTTAGTGTAGTGTAGTGTTAGTTGCTCAGTTATGTCCGACTCTTTGCAACCCCATGGGCTGTAGCCCACCAGGCTCCTCTGACCATGCAGTTCTCCAGGCAGGAATATTGGAGCGGGTAGCCATTCCCTTTCTCCAGGGGATCTTCCCAACCCAGGGATTGAATGCGGGTCTCCTGCACTGCAGGCAGATTCTTTATCATCTGAGCTACAAGGGAAGTCCTTAAGAATTTCAATTCAGTTCATTTCAGTCACTCAGTCGTGTCCAACTCTTTGCGACCCAATGAATCGCAGCACTCCAGGCCTCCCTGTCCATCACCAAATCCGGGAGTTTACTCAAACTCATGTCCATTGAGTCGGTGATGACTTCCAAGCATCTCATCCTTTGTCATCCCCTTCTCCTCCTGCCCTCAATCTTTCCCAGCATCAGGGGCCGTTCCAATGAGTCAGCTCTTCGCATCAGGTGGCCCAAGTATTGGAATTTCAGCTTCAGCATCAGTCCTTCCAAAGAACACCCAGGACTGATCTCCTTTACAATGGACTGGTTAGATCTCCTTCCAGTTCAAAGGACTCTCAAGAGTCTTCTGCAACAACACAGTTCAAAAGCATCAATTCTTCGGTGCTCAGCCTTCTTCACAGTCCAACTCTCACATCCATACATGACCACAGGAAAAACCATAGCCTTGACTAGATAGAGCTTAGTCAGCAAAGTAATGTCTCTGCTTTTGAATATGCTATCTAGGTTGGTCATAACTTTCCTTCCAAGGAGTAAGCGTCTTTTAATTTCATGGCTGCAATCACCATCTGCAGTGATTTTGGAGCTCCCCAAAATTAAAGTCTACCACTGTTTCCACTCTTTCCCCATCTATTTGCCATGAAGTGATGGGACCGGATGCCATGATCTTCGTTTTCTGAATGTTGAGCTTTAAGCCAACTTTTTCACTCTCCTCTTTCACTTTCATCGGGAGGCTTTTTAGTTCCTCTTCACTTTCTGCCAGAAGGGTGGTGTCATCTGCATATCTGAGGTTATTGATATTTCTCCCAGCAATCTTGATTCCAGCTTGTGCTTCTTCCAACCTAGCGTCTCTCATGATGTACTCTGCATAGAAGTTAAATAAGCAGGGTGACAATATACAGCCTTGACGTACTCCTTTCCTATTTGGAACCAGTCTGTTGTTCCATGTCCAGTTCTAACTGTTGCTTCCTGACCTGCATATAGGTTTCTCAAGAGGCAGGTCAGGTGGTCTGGTATTCCCATCTCTTTCAGAATTGTCCACAGTTTATTGTGATCCACACAGTCAAAGGCTTTGGCATAGTCAATAAAGCAGAAATAGATGTTTTTCTGGAACTCTCTTGCTTTTTCGATGATCCAGCAGATGTTGGCAATTTGATATCTCTGGTTCCTCTGCCTTTTCTAAAACCAGCTTAAACATCTAGAAGTTCACGGTGCACGTATTGCTGAAGCTGGGAATCCCAAATAAACATGTGGTAAAAACAAAGGAAGCAAATGCAGCAGGA
The DNA here is from genome assembly GCF_023091745.1 of Budorcas taxicolor. Classification (NCBI taxonomy): domain Eukaryota; kingdom Metazoa; phylum Chordata; class Mammalia; order Artiodactyla; family Bovidae; genus Budorcas; species Budorcas taxicolor. The sequence continues at coordinate 28,716,373 of NC_068914.1, forward strand.
GGAGTGGGGAACCAAGCAGGCAGGCTCCTGGAGTCCACAGCCACCACCACTCAGATTAGTTACTGTTTATCTCATACGCTTGGGCCCTATGGAAGACACCATATCAACAAAAGCTGCCAAAGGTTTTCACATAAATGTTGCAAAACACTGGACTGCACAGTCTATGAGGTCTTCCCCAGCAAAGATCTTATGAGTCTCTCAGAAGTAATAAACCTAGAGAATGAGTACAGAGTCATCTTTTCCCCTGATTATCACTCTGGGTCTTAGATTCTGCTGATGAAGCAATAAAATGTTTTCAAGGAAGACTGGATATCCCTTAATCCACCTGGCACTTCCTGTAGATCTCTCCTTCATTGTTCACTGTGGTGATAGTTCTTAGAAAGTCCACACTCAAAGCAATCCAGATGTTCCAGTAGGGTACTTATTTCATTTAAGTTAGCTATATCAATAAAGCCAATGCATTCAGTGTGATAAAAATGTATAACACTGCAAAGCTCCTTATATACATAAATTTAAAATCCAATAAAAAAATTTCTTTTCTGTTCTTCTGTCTTTTCTTGGTGCAGGTCCCTGAATTAATGTTTGGTGCTGGGGTAAGACCAGCAGAGCAATTCATTTGTACTCTAGGAAGCTGCATAGACAATTAAAGAGAGTAGGGGCTTCACAGAGTGGGGTGAATAGGACTGAAAGAAATGCCTAGGAATAGGGTTTCTAAAAATCAGTGATGCTGGATCTTCCCTGGTAGCCCAGGAGCTGAGACTCCACGCTCCCAATGCAGGGGGCCCAGGTTCGATCCCTGGCCAGAGAACTAGATCCCACATGCTGCAACTAAAGACCTTGCATGCTGCAAAGATTGAAGATGCTGCAAGCTGCAACTAAAACCCAGCACAGCCAAATAAGTAAACTTTTTTTTTTTTTTAAGAATTAGTGATGTCACCCATCAGGGAGCAAAGACACACAATACTGTGCTATTCTAGTCACCCCTCAACTCTATTCCCATCCCACTGTAATATTGAGAAAGTGAAGTCGCTCAGTCGTGTCTGACTCTCTGCGGCCACATGGACTGTAGCCTACCAAGCTCCTCAGTCCATGGGATTTTCCAGGCAAGAATACTGGAGTAGGTTGCCATTTCCTTCTCCAGGGGATCTTTCCAACCCAGGGATCGAACCCGAGTCTCCCCCATTGTAGGCAGACGCTTTACCATCTGAGCTACCAGGAAAGCGAGAAAATATTGAGAAAACCAAGGCAAATACATCCTATTCCTTCTGCTGAATGGAAGCATAGCCTGATGCTGACAAATGTCACTGATCGTTCTGTTCCTATCACTTCATGGCAAATAGATGGGGAAACAGTGGAAACAGTTTGGGGTGGGGGGTGGGCTCTAAAATCACTGCAGATGGTGACTGCAGCCACGGAATCAAAAGACACTTGCTCCTTGGAAGAAAAATTACGACCAACCTAGACAGCATATTAAAAATCAGAGACATTACTTTGCCAACAAAGGTCCATATAGTCAAAGTTATGGTTTTTCCAGTAGTCATGTATGTATGTGAGAGTTGGACTCTAAAGAAAGCTGAGTGCCAAAGAATGGATGCTTTTGAACTGTAGTGTTGGAGAAGACGCTTGAGAGTCCCTTGGACTGCAAGGAGATCCAACCAGTCCATCCTAAAGGAAATCAGTCCTGAATATTCATTGGAAGGACTGATGCTGAAGCTGAAACTCCAATACTTTGGCCACCTGATGTGAAGAACTGACTCATTTGAAAAGACGCTGATGCTGGGAAAGATTGAAGGCCAGAGGAGAAGGGGATGACAGAGAATGAGATGGTTGGATGGCATCACCGACTCAATGAACATGAGTTTGAGTAAACTTTGGGCATTGGTGATGGACAGGGAGGCCTCGCGTGCTGTAGGCCATGGGGTCACAAAGAGTCGGACACAACTGAGTGACTGAACTGAACTGATTCCTTCTGCTGAATGGAAGCACTGCCTGATGCTGACAAACATCACTGATCAATTTTACCAGGAACTACATTATTATGACAATTATGACAATACTGGTTACTTTGGCCAATACTAGTTGAATTACTCTGGGCCAGAAATTGCGCCTAGCACTTCACTACTATCACTTCATTTAACCTATATACGACTGCCTATAGGCAGTTTACTTTTCATTTCCCCCAGTTTACTAATGAGAAACTGAGGCTCAAGGGAAGTTATCGAACTTGCTCAAGTCACATAGCTAAGGAGTGACAAGGCCACATATGTCTAACTCCAAGCACTTAACCAAAAGTTGCCCTCTTCTCAAACCACTTGAATTTGATCTGCTTCAGCATAAAAGCCAAGACAGTTATTTCTGGGAACCCTCATCCCCAGGATAGTACATTGCACGGCAAATGGGATTCAAAAATTCTTGCTTTGAAATGATCATCCCTATTTTTATGAGTAACCTACTGCATCTAAATCCATTTGGAGGTGGAAATATTAATACACTATTCAGTGGAACAGATCTTCACTTGTTACCATGATAGCACAACAAAATATACACAGAAAAGCTTAATTTTAATTCATATAATCTTTAAATGGATTTGTGAACATAAGACCATCGTCCTCTCCATACAGAAATCCCTAATTCTCCAGGGTGCAACAATATTGAAAGATCATCAAAGCAACAGATCCAAAAATACAGTCCAATCCACATTCATTTTAATCTATATAATCTCCCATCTAAATGGATTTGTTACCATAAGACCATGCTCTTCTCTATATGGAAATTTCTAATTTTATAGAATACAATATTTTAAAAGGAAAATTAAAGGCATGATCTAAAATAATGACTGATACAGTCTGGGTTAGTTTGGGATTCATCCTAAAATAACATTTAGCTCATTAGCAGTAGCAGTCTGATCTATTCTCCCTACTTAGTAAGGGTTACATATGGTATTGGCTGTATTTTCCAAGCCCTGAATCAGGATACATGACACAGGATTGCTAGGGAGTATCCAGAACATATGGTCAACATCATATTAGGGAACAGCCACTGAAGATACTTTGGAGTTGCTATTCCTACAGCACATATGTGTTTCAGAGAATAACTTCTTATTTTCTCAAAGATACAGCCCAAGTCTACCAGAAGCCTTTGAGAGTTGAAGTTAATTATATATCCAGGTAGGTGGGCCAGTAAGAAAGCTCAGAAAACAGCTTGATAAGATGAGAAATCAACCCTTCACCCATTTTCAGTTTAGAGAAGCCACATCAAACCTTAATGAGAAACCACATGTAGTGGTAAATTCTGGCATTTAATTTTATGATTATTTACAGCCATTCTGGTGCATAGCATATGGCATAGAGTGGATTTTTTTAAAGTATCAGAAAAATAAGCTAGAATGGACTAAATACATAGCAATCAAGTTTTATTCCTCTTGGTATAGAGATGAGAGACATATTTAATTAAACAAAAAAAGATAGAATTGTATGAGCTGTGGGTAATAAGTCATACTTTCAGAACTGCTTGGCATCATGTCCTAGGTGAAAACTAGTAACAAATATTAAGAGAGTTAATACAGCTCCAAAGTAATTTATTCTTAGGCAAATGTCCTACAGTCTGGCAAAAAGCTTCGTTCTTTTAATTCTACAGTCATTTATCATTCTAATAATATGTTATAAAATGCACTGTGAAACCTTTCACCTATTTGGTTTTTAAATTATTTTCTAAGGTCTCATAGGAGATTTTGGCAATAGAAACAATGTTAAGTTTTCTTTTTTTCTCTCTCCAAGAATTATGCCTTTGCTCATCCAATATCCCTATATATAAAGCCAAGAGATTTGGATAAATTTACTTCCCAAATCAACTATAAAGTATGCTTCATTAAATGAGAAGATGAACAATTAAATGACACACGATAGAGTTAAAAAAAAAAAAAAGAGCAGAAGAGTTTCAGGTACAAGATGGCCAATCAGTGATTCACCTCCCTTTCCATCAAAAGCCTACCCAGAGAGAGTCTATCAGTACAAAGGAATACAACCACATGAACAGAGAGAAGGGAGAAGAGGGCAGTGCCTCAGACTTCTGCAACTGGAAAGCTCTAGAAGCATAAGGATAGATAAAACAGTAGAATAATCCATGGTCCAGTTCAGTTCAGTTGCTCAGTCGTGTCCGACTCTTTCCGACCCCATGAACCACAGCACGCCAGGCCTCCCTGTCCATCACCGACTCCTGGAGTTAACTCAGACTCACGTTCATCAAGTCCGTGATGCCATCCAGCCATCTCATCCTCTGTCGTCCCCTTCTCTTCTTGCCCCCAATCCCTCCCAGCATCAGAGTCTTTTCCAATGAGTCAACTCTTTGCATGAGGTGGCCAAAGTACTGGAGTTTCAGCTTTAGCATCATTCCTTCCCAAGAAATCCCAGGGCTGATCTCCTTCAGAATGGACTGGTTGGATCTCCTTGCAGTCCAAGGGACTCTCAAGAGGCTTCTCTAACACCACAGTTCAAAAGCATCAATTCTTCGGTGCTCAGCCTTCTTCACAGTCCAACTCTCACATCCATACATGACCACAGGAAAAACCATAGCCTTGACTAGACGGACCTTAGTCGGCAAAGTAATGTCTCTGCTTTTGAATGTGCTATCTAGGTTGGTCATAACTTTTCTTCCCAGGAGTAAGCGTCTTTTAATTTCATGGCTGCAGTCACCATCTGCAGTGATTTTGGAGCCCAAAAATATAAAGTCTGACACTGTTTCCATTGTTTCCCCATCTATTTCCCATGAAGTGATGGGACCGGATGCCATGATCTTCGTTTTCTGAATGTTGAGCTTTAAGCCAACTTTTTTGCTTTCCTCTTTCACTTTCATCAAGAGGCTTTTTATCTCCTCTTCACATTCTGCCATAAGGGTGGTGTCATCTGCGTATCTGAGGTTATTGATATTTCTCCCGGCAATCTTGATTCTAGCTTGCGTTTCTTCCAGTCCAGAGTTTCTCATGATGTACTCTGCATATCAGTTAAATAAGCAGGGTGACAATATACAGCCTTGACGTACTCCTTTTCCTATTTGGAACCAGTCTGTTGTTTCATGTCCAGTTCTAACTGTTGCTTCCTGACCTGCATATAGGTTTCTCAAGAGGCAGGTCAGGTGGTCTGGTGGTCTCTTTCAGAATTTTCCACAGTTTATTGTGATCCACACAGTCAAAGGCTTTGGCATAGTCAATAAAGCAGAAATAGATGTTTTTCTGGAACTCTCTTGCTTTTTCCATGATCCAGCAGATGTTGGCAATTTGATATCTCTGATTCCTCTGCCTTTTCTGTACTTCCCTGGTGGCTCAGCGGTTAAAGCGTCTGCCTCCAATGTTGGAGACCCAGGTTCGATCCCTGGATCAGGAACATCCCCTGGAGAAGGAAATGGCAATCCACTCCAGTACTATTATCTGGAGAATCCCATGGATGGAGAAGCCTGGTAGGTTACAGTCCACGGGGTCACAAAGAGTCAGACACGACTGAGCAACTTCACCTTTCACCTTTTCTGCCTTTTCTAAAACCAGCTTGAACATCAGGGAGTTCACGGTTCACTTACTGCTGAAGTCTGGCTTGGAGAATTTTGAGCATTACTTTACTAGCATGTGAGTTGAGTGCAATTGTGGTAGTTTGAGCACTCTTTGGCATTACCTTTCTTTGGAATTGGAATGAAAACTGACCGTTTCCAGTCCTGTGGCCATTGCTGAGTTTTCCAAATTTGCTGGCATATTGAGTGCAGCACTTTCACAGCATCATCTTTCAGGATTTGAAACAGCTCAACTGGAATTCCATCACCTCCACTAGCTTTGTTCATAGTGATGCTTTCTAAGGCCCACTTGACTTCACATTCCAAGATGTCTGGCTCTAGATTAGTGATCACATCATCATGATTATCTGGGTCGTGAAGATCTTTTTTGTACAGTTCTTCCATGTATTCTTGCCACCTCTTCTTAATAGCTTCTGCTTCTGTTAAGTCCATGGTCCAGAATCTACCATAAGGAGATACAGTGCAAATCACTGCAAATAGAGTACAGTATGAGAGAGGCTCTGGGACAAAGTAAGAAAGACAGTCTTGACTATGAGCAAGGCTGAAAACAGAGGAGCTGGATGAAGGATGCTAGAACTGATGAGCTCCCATCAGTCCTTCTCTATCTCAATCCCCAGGTATGAAGAACTGGCAGGTTGCAGGTAGTCTGTCCTCTATTGTCTGGCCAAAAATTAATACACAAAAATTAAGGTGGAAGGGGAGATGAGGGCAATGCAGCAGCAGGCAACTCCTCAGCATCAGGACTACCGCCATCATGCCAGGGACAGCAGAGGTGACCACTCTGGACAATCTGAAAGTGCAGGAGGTGAAAATGAATTCTTCTTGCCAAGAGCTGTGGCCCATCACTAAAGAGCTTAGTGCAGTAAGCCCAAGAAGGAGTTGATGCTCTGCAGCTGGGAGAAGGACCCAAGGCAGTGTTTAGAGGAAGGCAAGCTTCTCAACCAATGTGCCCAACCAAGTCCTTTCTTTTTCTCCCCCAGGCAAGACTTTACTGGGGCTCCTGCTGCAGCCCAGAGGGGATGAGAACAAACAACAAGTTCCCTTGCTTGCTCACTCCCTGAGGTGGGGGGGCAAGCTTGTTCTTTATACAGGGTGAGGGTAAGGGTGTGTCCAGGGGTCAGGCCAGAGAAGTGGCTTAGGTGGTTAGCCCACCTTTTATGTGGTGTTGAGAGCAGCGGGCCTGCACAGTACCCTGCTTTTGCTCCCAACACCTTGTATCTGCCCCATGCTCTTCAGAAGTGGCAGTGGGGTTTTCTTGGTCTCTCTGTGTCTTTTGGCCCTGGACTTCTTTAGGGAGATAAAGTGGAGTCTTTCACAGAGTATTGGACCTGCAGTGATTATTCCGACCTGCAGCAATTTCTTCACTGTCATAAACAGCCAGCAAAGTTTCATGAGTGAGTACTGGACAAACAGGGCTGGGTGAGTGCTGACCTTAGAGAGCTGTCAAAGGTCACCAAAGTGAAAACAGATAGGACTTTACCCTATCACTCAAGACCAAGGCCAGAGCCCAACCCTGAGATAGAAAGCAACTTTTGATGCTGTTATTCAGTCACTAAGTCATGTCCCACTCTTTGCGACCCCATGGACGGTAGCATGGCAGGCTTCCCTGTCCTTCACCATCTCCTGGAGTTTGCTCAGACTCATGTCCATTCAGTCAGTGATTCCATCCAACCATCTCATCCTCTACTGCCCCTTTCTCCTTTTGCCCTTAATCTTTCCCAGCAACAGGGTCTTTTCCAATGAGTTGGCTCTTTGCATCAGGTGGCCAAAGTATTGGAGTTTCAGCATCAGTGCTTCCAATGAATATTCAGAGTTGATTTCCTTTAGGATTTACTGGTTGGATCTCCTTGCTGTCCAAGGGACTATCAAGAATCTTATCCAACACCATAATTTGAAAGCATCAGTTCTTTAATGCTCAGTCTTCCTTATGGTCCAACTCTCACATCCATACATGACTACTGGAAAAATTATAGCTTTGACTAGATGGACCTTTGTTGGCAAAGTAATGTCTCTGCTTTTCAATATGCTATCTAGGTTGGTCATAGCTTTCCTTCCAAGAAGGAAGCCTCTTTGAATTTCATGGCTACAGTCAGCATCCACAGTGATTTTGGAGCCCAATAAAATGAAATCTGTCACTGCTTCCACTTTAAAAGGCAATCTGAAGCCTGCCAAACATGGCAGCCATCTCTTTTTTCTGGACCATGTGAAGATGAGTTCATGGTCCAAATCCAGTCACACTCCAGGCAACAGGCAGTGAAAACTCTCCTGCAGTTTGCATCAACCCGAAAGAGAGCTCTTTCCAAGGGATCACAAACATTAACAACAATGTTAATTTATGTGGCATGGCTGTTATTTTATACCATTTCTTGCCCATTCAACATTTCAAAGGCAAAAAAATTAAGGGGATGATTCTTCCAAAACAAACTTATTGGGGCCAGTCATAGCCTTCTAGATGTTGGCATCTGAGAATTCATGGAAAGACTCACCCTTATTATGTACTGGCTATAAATCTAAGGCAGAGGAAAAACAGAGAGATAGAGAGAGAACTTGATTTTTAAATTTTGCATCTATTATCATTTGAAAACCATGTTCAAATGTTTGAAAACATTGAGAGCCTATCATGCCTACACCCAACGTGGCAACAAAGTAGACACTAGCCAGGTTTGGCTGGGTGACCATTTTTCTAAGTGGGTGTGTTTATTTGAAATGCTCAATACCTCTTCTCTCAGCCACTTTTAGAGAGTTAAAAATAGGCCTTGCAAGGAAACCAGTTAAAACTAATGTCCATAACATGGGGCAGCTGGATATACACACAAGTGCTATTATCTTTTGATGTCCACCAGCTAGATACAGTTAATGGCAGGCAGCTGAGCATCAAAGGGAAAATATCCCCCATGTGCCCTTTGCTTAGATACTAGCCCATAAGTGCTTTGGAAATTCTAGTAGATTTTCAGTGGGTTATTTTTATTGTGGGTTCACAAAGATCTTCAAGGAAAAGCACCTCACTTGCAGACATTCACTCTCCAGGCTTTCCCACCTTTATTCCCATCACTCCCTCTACAATGAGCTTTAAGTCAAAATCAATGTTGAAATAAAGGATGTCAGTACTTGGTGGCTAAAGAAAATTAACTTTCAAACAGTTGAGAGCCTAAAACACAACTCCTAACACAATCTAGTTTATCTGCTCCAGAATTTTCTAACCTACAATGCTCATCCTAGCTCCACATTGGAGTCATCAGATGAGATACATCAGAATCTCTAGGGAAAAGCCAGGACCCTTGTCTTAAATGCTCTCCAGTTATTTCTAACGTACACCAGGGTCCAGAACCCCTGAAGTTCCCTCTAGTTATAAGATGATTGCAGATTATTTGAATGAGAAACTGCAAAAATTGATGTAGGGCATGAGTACATACAGGCATTTCAGGAGCATATAACACTCCAAGATACTTACTTATGAAAACTTAAAAGATAATGATCTCAGTTGTAAGAGAGTGAAAATTTAGAATCAACCAATTTCAGTTTCAGGTGGTCAAAGGAAAAGGAAATGGATACTAGGTCACCACTGAACCCCAATTTTCATCTGGCAAATGACCCATTCCCCCAATATCAACAAATGCAGGTCGAATTGACTTGACTCTTCTCCTCAGCCTAGGATGGAGGGGCCACCTGACATTGGTCCAGTCATTCAGGGCATTTCCTTTCCCTGGCTGTAGTCATTGCTCAAGGATCAAATCAGAGCACGTAAGACATGGTTCTGCTACAACTCTGAAACCAGGGAAAGTGCTTTTTCTCCTGACACTTGAATCTGAAAAGACCTGGGTCAGAATTGGTAGAGCCAGTATTTTCAACATAAGAGAAAACCTGAGACGAATTCAGAGAAGAAGAGTAGCTGGGAGACTTCAAAAAAGAATCCAGGACCTGATTCCATAATTTGGGTTCCTGTATCGAGCTAAGCCTGAAGCTAACACTACAACTTAGTTTTAAGTTATAAGAGCCAACAGATTCCCTTTTCTATAGGTTAGTGTGGATCTTGGTAACTCAAAGAATTCTAAGTGAAACGTCTTCCAGCTAAAACAGCAGTTTCTCCCTTTCTCTCTTACACTGCCCCCAATCCCAGCATAAACACAGGACATCATTTACACACAGTCCAGACTCACATTTAGGCTTCCCTTGTGGCTCAGCTGGTATAGAATCTGCTTGAAATGAGGGAGACCTCGGTTTGATCCCTGCATTGGGAAGATCCCCCAGAGAAGGGAAAGGCTACAAACTCCAGTATTCTGACCTGGAGAATTCCATGGACTGTATAGTCTATGGGGTTCCAAAGAGTTGGACACAACTACGCAACTTTCACTTCACTTCACTGTAGAAGTGAACTTATTTGCTCTCCATTTTCAAAAGTCCTTTCATCCAGCCCCATGATAGTCTGAGAAGGATTACCCTATATTAATGCACAAAGAAAGGGCTTGACTAGAAGAGACTTGGGCTGTGAATACCTTATCAATTGTTCCTATCAAAGATATCAAGACAGATTCACAAGGAAAATAAATACAAAGACATTTATCATGGTAAACTACCGGACATATCATAGCAAAATGACTAAAACCTAAAGACAAGGAGAAAATCTTCAGAGACTCCTGAGACAGTAACATATATTACCTTCAAAAAAAACCCTAATAAGATTTATAGCTGATTTCTCAACAATAATAAGGATCAGAAGAAAATAAAATATCCTCAAAATGATAAAATGAACTACAACTATGAATGCACTAGAAAAAAAAATATATATGTATACACAGACATAAATCTGGCAGTTCAAAAATCTTTCTTAACATCACACCAAAGAGGGAAATCATGAAAGAAATCCAAGAGGAATATATCTGACCATATAAAAACTAAATATTTATAAGCTTTAGGTAAAATTCATGCTATAAAATGTGAAAGATAGTTTCAAACTGAGGAAAAAGTATAATATTTTCAATATGTAAGATAGTAAACTATTATCCTTAACAAGTAGCCTTTACAAATCAATACGAAAAAATACTGTAAGCATCCTAAAATGGGCAAAGAGTATATACATAGTAAACAAAAAATGTTTAATAAATTTGAAAATGTTTAACTTCATTAATAGTGAAAATACAAATTAAACAAAAATATTATAGAAAGTTTCAGCTATGAAATGATCAATATTTTAAAAATGAATTTAATATTGAGGCTTCAGTGGTGGCCCAGCTGGTAAAGAATCCGCCTGCAATGTGGGAGACCTGGGTTCAATCCTTGGGTTGGGAAGATTCCCTGGAGAAGGAAATGGCTACCCACTCCAGTATTCTTGCCTGGAGAATTCCATGGACTGTTTAATCCATGTGGTCACAAAGAGTTGGACACAACTAAGCATTGAATTTTTCAGAAAAGCTGTTGATAATTAGGCTCTGTGCACTTCTGGAGGGCAATTTAGGAGTGTAAACATTCATGCACTCTTCCTAGAAGGCAGCTGAGCAGCACATAGGCAGCAGTCTAGTAGTTAAAACTCTGCACTTCCACTGCAGGGGAAGCAGGTTCAATCCCTAGTTGGGGAACTAAGATCTCACATGCCGTGTGGTGGGGCCAAAAAATAGGTTAAGACGTGTCCCTTGGCCCATTAGTTACATGTTTAGGAAAAATCCTCAATTATAATAAAAAATGAATAAAGATTTAGCTATAAAAAGTATATAGCTATATAGTATAAATGAGTAAAATTTTAGAAGCAGCCTAAATCTTCAACAATAGGAGGGTTATTAAAATAGTAAAATACATTGTAATTATATTTCTAATTAAAATACAAACAAGTAAGCACAGTATTACTTCATTTTTCTAGATTTTCATAGGACATATACCACATTTTGTACAACAGCACAAATTATAAATATATGGTATTGAACTCAATTTATATGCCTCTCTACTTCCCTGGTGGCTCAGACGGTTAAGCGTCTGTCTACAATGCGGGAGACCCAGGTTCAATTCCTGGGTCGGGAAGATCCCCTGGAGAAGGAAATGGCAATCCACTCCAGTACTATTGCCTGGAAAATCCCATGGACAGAGGAGCCTGGTAGACTACAGTCCATGGGGTCGCAAAGAGTCGGACACAACTGAGCAACTTCACTTTCACTATATGCCTCTCTAGATTGGTTCAATCCGCCGGCCTCCCGGGTCAAAGGAAGAGTTCCAGCTGGACAGTGATATAACCATCCAGCATGAATTCCATGGTGAAGACTTTGGCAAACATGCATGGTACACACTGGGGACGGGAAATCCCTTTGAAGATTCTCAAATCACATCCCACAAGTCCTAATTACATATCCAGGAAGCCCCAGAGTGTGCAGCTTGGTTGTTCAGAGAGAGAAGAAGCAAGTTCAACATATTTGGCCACCTGATGCGAAGAACTGACTCATTTGAAAAGACCCTGATGCTGGGAAAGACTGAAGGCAGGAGAAGGGGACGACAGAGGATGAGATGGTTGGATGACTGAGAGACTGAACTGAATTGATTCTTGTCTTGTTGCTGTTGTTCAGTCACTAAGTTGTGCCTGACTCTTTGTGACCCCATGAACTGCAGCATACCAGGCTTCCTTGTTCTTCACTATCTCCCTGAGTCTATTCAAACTCATGTCCATTGAGTCAGTGAGAACAGCCAACCATCTCATCTTCTGCTGCCCCTTCTCTTCCTTCCCTCAATCTTTCCCAGTATGAATGTCTTTTCTAGTGAGTCAGATCTTTGCATCAGGTAACCAAAGTATTGGAGCTTCAGCTTCAGCATCAGTCCTTCCAACGAATATTCAGGGTTGTCTTACCTCTATTTCCTTTCTATTGATAGCTTTGGTGGAAAAAAAAATAGCACCTATACTTGGAATGATTAAGAGATCATCCTGGAATGTGGCATCATTCCCAATTCATGGAAAGAATCCTTGAGAAACATTTCAAAGCATCATCTGTGTTTATGCCCTAAACAGATTGAATCTAAGCATACCCACAGCCATCACCTGAGATGCTCTCTTCAGTGTTCCTTGAAAACAAATTCTTATGAGTCTTAGCTTCTAAAACACAATCCCTCTTCATCTCACCCCAAATCTAGGTGGTCTTACATTTTTGATAAGAATAATAATGAATGATGAGACTAAGATAACAAAGGATGAGATTAAAGATTCATTAATCAAATGTTTCAGAATATAGGCAAATTTACTCAAATTCTGACCATGCAAATGTTGACTTTAGAATCCTTTAGGAAAAATGCAGTTAAATCTGTATCAACATTTTAAGGAAGACAATCAAAGTCAAACATTATTATCTTTTATGATAAGTTTCTGTTGTCATGACACAGGTTCCCTTTTTGTGATTTCAGCAGTGAAGATTAAAAAAAAAAAAAACTTAATTTAAAAGAAACCTCATATAGATTTTTACAAAATGTGGCTGAAATTGGTAATAAGAGATTACTAAACTGAGAAGCATTTTTTAGAATCTTAGAGTTGTTAAGACTCCCAAAATATATAAGCCACAGTCTGCACACTGTCTAAGACTCAAGACTTTTCATGATAGGAGAAATTACATACGGTAAGGAAAGGTAAATAAAACTCTTCCTTGCACAATTCAAATGACATTAAAACCTTAATAAAAGTTTTCAACCTGTTAGTCTTATGTTCACATTTCATTGTAAGTTCACAGAAACCAGAGTACATGTCTGTTCACCACTGAATTTCCTAAGAGTCTAAAAAAGCATCTTTACAGTAACTAATCAATAACTTTGGCACTAAAAATTTTCTTGGCTGTTAAATGTATATATGATTCCTTTCTAATAAATTCTTGCTTCAGGCACAGACTGTTAGTGACTTCATCCCACCAACACATAACTCAATAACACAGTAACCCACTACCCTGAAATGTTAGGACCTGAAATAAAACAGCTTGTAGGTAGTTCCTGCCTTGCTGGCTGACAGTTTAGATGGGAACCAGGGAGTTGTTAGAAGCCATGAAAAGAAAAATCAATGCCCAGTAGGAACAGGAAGCAGCACAGAGGAAAAGGAAGAAGCTGAGCAGCAAAAAGAACCTCACTGAGGCTCAGCTGCATCCTCATGGTACTGCAGCTGTGTCTATCAGTAAAGACCCCCTTTGGCTCAAGCGACCTCAAGTTAATTTCTATCACTTGTAACTGAAACACTTCTGACCAAGTCATCATTTTCCCATCTAAATCCTATTCTTAATTATTTCCAACCTAAGTTCTATCTCCCTTGAGACAGTTAACTCACATTTCATTACAAAACAAACAAAATAATATAGATCAGATGTCATAATGATGAACCTCAAGTTTATGTTCAGAGTATTTCATTAAACTCTTATTTTATAGCATTGGGTAGCACTCAAAACAAAAGGCCTTCAGTTGAGACCTAAAGATGCTCTTACCTGGCATATAGGACTAACACAGTAATCATTTTAAACATGCTTTAAACTGAGTTAACTGCATTTCTTATAAAATTCACTAATATTCAATAGGTACGTTTTTACTTTCTTTCCAGTAATAATCCCTAATGTTTTTCTACATTTGCTGTCAGTTTTGAGACGCTCAACAACTATGTGAAAGGTAGCGTGGCTATTTGCCTTCTTGTACTACTCATGGTAGACTAATTGCTGCAATTCAAAAGGTTCAGTAACTCAAAACCATTTATTTTTGGCTGATGTTGAGTCAAATGCAAACGAAAAGCTCTCAGAGACGCCCTTGTGATGTCATCATCATCAACATCAACACAGGAAGAGGAAAGAGCCTGGAAGGTAAATGCATCAGATACTCCACCTCTTCAGAAGCGAGGCGCTACAATTCTACCCATATTCTATTGGCCAGAACTAGTCACATGGTCTTGGCTAAGATGCAAGGGAAAGACATCTCCCTTGAGCAGCTGCTTTCTGGAAGCAAATCCACACTATGGAAGAAATCACAGATTTATTTTATTTGTCCCTGTCACGGTTTTATGGATGAAGACATTGAAGTTCACATAGAGCAGAAATTAAAGCAGAACAGTTACTCCAACCCAGGTGTTCTCTTAGGTGGCACTTTCCTTCAGTACTAATGCCAAAGTCAGTCACAGTGACATGCATTTAAGATTGACATTGAGGGGACTTCCCTGGTAGTTCAGTGGTTAAGACTTTGCACTTTCAATGCAAGGGATGCAGGTTTGATCCCTGGTCAGGGAACTAAGATCCCACATGCCACGTGACCAAAAAATAATAATAAAATTTTAATAAAGATGATTTTGAATTATACACACCTTTCCTTTTTCTCATTTTCCCTGTTCTTTTAGTTCTCCTTTAAAGATCGATTTTTAGTCATTTTTTTCTGACTCTTTTCTTTCCTACTCTGCTTTGTCCTACCATATTAACCCCACTGCCTCTATTTTTGTTTTTATTAGTATTATCTATATTGGGGTATATTTTACAAAGGTCCATACCTGCTAGCTTGAAGGTCCATACCTTCAAGCATCTTAAAAGCAATCTTATTCCTCTGTGTGTCTGTTTCTCAAAAAGTGATTAATTAGTGACTGCTTGGTAAGTTAGAAAAGACTTTCTCCACATCCAAGTTCATTCAACCCCTTGACCTCTCTCATACAGGTGAAACCTTTTTCCTCAATTAATATGGAAAATCAAAAACAGAAGCCAAAGGACATATGACAGATATAAAAATGTAACCCTGTATTCTTCTACATTTAACACATTTTATGAATATTCAGAAAACGAAGATCATGGCATCTGGCCCCATACTTCATGGGAAATAGATGGGGAAACGGTGCAAACAGTGTCAGACTTTATTTGGGGGGGCTCCAAAATCACTGCAGATAGTGACTGCAGCCATGAAATTAAAAGATGCTTACTCCTTGGAAGGAAAGTTATGACCAACCTAGAGAGCATATTAAAAAGCAGAGACATTACTTTGCCAACAAAGGTCCGTCTAGTCAAGGCTATGGTTTTTCCAGTGGTCATGTATAGATGTGAGATCTGGACTGTGAAGAAAGCTGAGCGTCGAAAAATTGATGCTTTTGAACTATGGTGTTGGAGAAGACTCTTGAGAGTCCCTTGGACTGCAAGGAGATCCAACCAGTCCATTCTGAAGGAGATCAGCCCTGGGATTTCTTTGGAAGGAATGATTCTAAAGCTGAAACTCCAGTACTTTGGCCACCTCATGCGAAGAGTTGACTCATTGAAAAGACTCTGATGCTGGGAGGGATTGGGGGCAGGAGGAGAAGGGGACGACAGAGGATGAGATGGCTGGATGGCATCACGGACTTGATGGACATGAGTCTGAGTGAACTCCAGGAGTTGGTGATGGACAGGGAGGTCTGACGTGCTGTGATTCATGGGGTCACAAAGAGTAGGACACGACTGAGCGACTGAACTGAACTGAACTGATGAACGTTCTTGTTCAGCAGCTCAGCAGCATTAGCAGTTCCCCGCCTTTAAATGTTTGTTTAATCCCACCATTCAGCAGCCTTAAGAGTCAGGGCACCTGCATTTGCTGTGAGTTGATGCTTGAATGAACCTTAAATCTTCATGTTCTTTTTGACACCGTTCTGAGACAAACTCTTTGATTCAGGAAAACTGCATACTCTATGGAATACAGCTGAAGCAATTAATCAAGTATTTAATTATATTGTAACAGAACACAGTTATGAAGCTTTTAACTAACAATGGGAAAGAGTCCCCAGTGACCTTAGGCAACAGAAGACACTAACACAAAAAGGCTATTTAAACCTCAGTTCTTGGGGTCTCAGTGGAAACATGTGGAAGCACAGAATGGATTGGCATCAAAAGGCTAAAAACTCTGGCAGTCAAACCTTTAAAAGCAGGGTTTTTAAACTTGGAGACTGCCTGTTCCAGAAGTTCCTAATCACTGGTCCAGACTGGTGCAAATTTTCACCACCTTGAACATTCTAAAACAGAGCACATAGGCACCTTTCCCCTTTGTCTCTTTCCTGTAAGAGTCCACGGTCAATAATCTAGATATCATAATCTTGACATTTTAAAGCATGATGATGTCTTAAAGGGCATGCAATGCTGAAAGAAACCATCCTATTCTTGGATGGTTTGTGAACTCAGAATCCATATGATGATGTAATCATTTTATTTTCTGTTCTTACTATGTCCATCTCACATGGATATCCAGAAATCACCTCTCTTGGTCTCCTTCCTTTTCAACCCCCCAGCTTCAAACCCAAAGTCCTGGTTCATTCTGTTGCTATCCTGTCCAAACCCAGACAGGTAAATTCCTGACCTACCCTTCCCAGTAAGGTGAGGCTGGACATGTACATTCTTCAGACTGGAGTTCCTATGAAACAATCTAATTCCTCTCTAACACTGAGAGCAGATCATGGCATAACTCTGATAGGTTTTGAAAACAGCCTATTTTCACACCAGGATGAGAATGGGGAGATGACAAGGTGATGAAGGGACAGGGAGTCCCATCTTGCCACAAAACTTTGCCTCCCCACTGTCATCTGGGATGAGAAACAATCTGTCTATACAACATAGCACTCTATTCTACATACAGCTCACACTCACTCTTCTGGACCAAGAAGAATGATTTCAACTTCCCAGCAAGTGTGTGAAGAGTTGTCTACCACCAACAGAGTTAAGATTTCAGATTAAGGCTTCATTCTGAAGAGGTCTGAAAACTACGCTGTGTGATAGGGTGGATTATTGTTCCAATTTCTCCCTCGTTCCCTATTTTAAAAAAAAGAAGCAGCAGCAGCAGCCTACCTATCCACACCCTTTGCCATGTGATTCCACCGTGTCAAGAAATAGAATATGCAAAATACACCGCTCTACCTGCAACTTGGTCAGGTGACTTGCTTTGACCACTGGAATGTGGGTGGAAGAGACAGTGTGCCAGTTCCCAACAGTTTAAGAGGCATCGCCTGTCACTTTAAGCCCCTACACCCATCTTCCTTTAACTTGGGTCTGGAAATGAGAAGACACATGGAATGGAGTCAAAATAAGAGAAGTAACACCAAGTTGAGCCCACCAGAACCACAGACAATTTGCAGCCCTCATGATAACATGAGCAGTAAGTATCTCGTGCAGTACATCACTGCACTTTGGGGTTTGTTTGTTGCTGCAGCCAAAGTTAACTAATATGAATGATACTCAAATTTTTCACAATCTATCTCAAACATAAGCTTTCCATCTTCCCCTGCCACCGTTCTTCCCTCCACAAAATATGTTTCAGACAAATGGTTAGCCCTTAAATGTACCCTCTTACCTTTCCATGTCCACGGCTTTGCTCATGAAAACCCCTGGCCTAGAATATACAAGTTCTAGTGCAAACAGAACAGGCTTTAAAGTCACCTAAACCAGGCTTTGAAACCAAGACCATCACTTAAATTTAGCTACGTGCTCTCTGAGTTTCAGTATCTCTATCTGTGGGAATGGGGCTGAGGCGGGAGAGGAGATGATGGAAAAAATGCAAAAGCATCAACTTTAACAGAAGACCAACTCATATTTTCTGCTAATCATTATTCTGACCCCATGACCTAGCCTTAGTTTTATCACCTGTAAAATGGTGATCATGGGTTCTTAGGCTTAAGAACTCTATGTTCTTAAGTGACATAGAGTTGGGAAATCAACTAGGACAGAGCTTAACACTGTCCTGGTTAATTTTTTGTGGACTGAAAAATAAATAAATAGGGCTTCCCTGGTGGCTCAGTGGTAAAGAAATCACCTGCCAATGCAGGATACATGGGTTCAATCCCTGGTCTAGGAAGAATCTACATCCCACATGCTACAGAGCAACTAAGCCCGGGTGCCACAAGTACTGAGCCTGTACTCTAGAGCCTGGGAGCTGCAGCTACTGAAGCTCACGTGCCAAGAGCATGTGCTCTGCAACAAGAGAAGACACCACAATGAGGAGTCCACATACCCCTGACAGAGGATAGCCCTTGCTCACTGCAACTAGCGAAAAAATCCACAGAGAAATAAAGACCCAACACAGCCAAAAATAGATAAATAAAGTGTACAATCCAACAGGGGCATCCCAAGAGGTACAGTGGTAAAGAGTCTGCCTGCCAAAGCAGGAGACACAAGAGACGTGGGTTTGATCCCTCGGCTGGGAAGAGTCCCTGGAGGAGAAAATGGCAAACCACTCCAGTGTTCTTGACTGAAAAATCTCACGGACAGAGGAGCCTGGCGGGCTACCAGGCCATGAGATCACACAGTAGGACATGACTGACTGACTAATCACAGGTACAAGCATGCAATCAAACTGAATAAGAGATCTCAAAGCAATTTTAAAATAATTGTCAATTAATAAGCATGTGTCTTCTACATGTGCCATGTAGAACATGGGTTCACTGAAGATATTAAAATGTGTTTCTTGAGAAAAGTGTTCCACAGTTAAATAAGTTCAGAAAATCTTGCATAAAATACCTCCCTTTGGATATTCATAGTACACATTAAAAATTAAAGGCTCTGAGAAATCATGTGATAAGTAATCTTATTTGACTTCATTTAACATCTCCAAAAAGGACCATCCACTGTTCCTCCTATTGACCTGTTAACATTCAAAGTCTTTCAGAGAACATGGTTTGTGTCTTACTCTGCTAGGGCTGTCACAACAAAGCACCATAAACGGGGTGGCCTAACCAGCAAGAATTGATTTTCTCACAGTTCTGGAAGCTAGAAGTCTGTGATCAGGGAACCAGCACGGTCAGTGTCTTCCGGTCAGGGCTTTCTTCCTGGCTTGAACATGGCTGCGGCCCTCTCACTGTGTCCTCACGTGGCAGAGAGAGAGAAAAAGAGCATGACAGGGGCAGGGGGAGATCTCTTCCTCTTCTTCTAAGGCCACCAATCTTATCAGATTAGGACACCACCCCTAGGATCTCATTTAACCTTAATCACCTCCTAAAAGCCCTGTCTCAAAATGCAGCCATACTGGAAGCAAAGGCTTCAACATATGAATGGGGGTGGGGGACACACCATTCAGTTTGTAATAGTTTGGGAAATGCTCGTAAAGTATGAAATACAACAGGGAAAAAAAGAAAAGAAATAAAAGTGTAGCAGAATGAATTCAATCCGTTTTGATGAAAACACACAATACTTTATAGAGGAAGAGGACTTATATTAGTCTGGGACCCAGGGTAGATTGAGCAAGTTATTACGGGATCTGTAATTCTAAGCTGATGCACTTGCCAAATTTCAAGAGAATGGGCAATTTGCTGGTCCAGGCAGAGCAGATATGAGAATCATGTGGCTGAAACTTCCAAATCTTAAAATCTGATACATTCAAACACCTCTCTGTCCAAGGACCTCTTCCCACAAACTTCCTCCATTGCCCTGCTATGAATATGCAGGAAAAAAGATGTACCCCATGATAATTATTTGTGAGAATACAAATAATAGGAAGAGGATTCAATGAAATTTATGACCACCTTTTGGGCTCAAGCCAACTCCCTACCAAAACATCTCCTGTTTAGAGGGGATAAGTATAGAAAAAGAGTCACACTGATGAGCTTAAACAATACAGATAATTTGGCTCTGTGGACCAAGGACCAAGTGCTAAGGCACCTGGAATCATTGGTTAGCCTTCAATAGGTGGCTAACTTGGCTACATCTAATGCTTGCTTTACCCACACACTACAGCATAAGGATAAAGCAGGCATCGAAATCAACCTTATTACAAGACTGCTGTATCACATTTGACGCCAGATCCATGGTTTTGTCAAGCCTTTAGCTTTTTCATACTGGGAAACTTGTTTCTTTAAGATTCAGGAGACAACCTTATACAAATTATCTTAATGTAGTTATGAAATATGCTTCTAAGTTGTGTCCAACTCTTTGTGACCCCATGGACTACAGGCTCCAGGCAAGAATATGGGAGGATTGCCATTTCCTCCCTCTAGGAGATCTTCCGGGCCTAGGGATTGAACCCGTGTATCCTGTGTCTCCTGCACTGGCAGGCAAATTCTTTACCACTGAGCTACCAGGGAGGCCCTCATACGAAATACACAGGTTTGAAAATGCCAATGCTCACAGGAACCAGCATGGCAGATGCAAATGGGTAAATAAGTTCAATTGACAGGAGTGGTGAGCAGTGTGACAGACTGGGGAACATGTGCTTCTAAAGCACCCCCCCCCAATATCTCCAAAATTCTAGCCAATATTATCTTGTAGATATGTAAGCTTAGTATTGACACACCTCCTGATTTTTCAAGAAAAGTTGGCACTCTGGATTTTGATGTGAAATTCAACCTTTAAATGTTAGCAACAAACTAAACATCTTTCAACCCTCTCTACAGATATGAATAACACTCCCCCATCTCCCACCCACACACAGACACACATGCAAATACATTTACAGGATAACTCCAGCCCATAGGTCACCAGTGTTGAACCTGTGACATATGCTATAAATATTTAGTGAATAAAGGCATCAAAGCTATCCCAAAATACACTACTCCAATGGAGTGAAGAACACCAGAGAAGGTCTGATATTTTCAAACCAGCAGCTGGCACTGTCAGAACGGTACAACATTAAGTTTATCTTCGCTCTAAAGAGAGAACTGACCACTAAGATTTATGGAAATGCCTGAGAGAACTGGCCATCCAATATTATTCCTTCTCTGTTAAACAAATACCTCATGACATCCCTAGTCCAGATGTCATGATAGATGCAAGAGGCATGGATTCCACTGCCTGATTCAATGTCAAATTGGAAACATCACCACTCTTTCCATACTCTTGATGAATATTACTTCAATATGATGACATTAAGTCATGCATTAAAAAAAAGTTATGCACATATTGTGTCATTAAGATTTAATTGCAAGATGCATTACATATAAATCCAAAACTCTTCACAGCTCACCATGGTTTTTGTTTCTTTTGTTTGTTCTTTCTCCAGGATGGTTTAATCTTGAGAAAGAATGCCTTAGCAGGAAGAAAAAAAAGTGCTACCAAATTTTAGTGAAAGTAAAAGTCGCTCAGTCGTGTTCAAACTCTTTGCGACACAGTTCATAGAATTCTCCAGGCCAGAATACGGGAAAAAGCCTGTTCCTTCTCCAGGGGATCTTCCCAATCCAGGGATCGAACCCAGGTATCCCATGTTGCAGGTGGATTCTTTACCAGCTGAGCCTCAAGGGAAGCCCAAATAGGAGATCCAAATAAGTTGTGTCCAACTCTTTGCAACCCCATGGACTGAATACCAGATTTTAGAGGACCCATTTAATTCTGGCACTTCCTTGGTTAAACTGTTTCCTGCACTCCTTGCTCCACTGCTCTCCTTCCAGTCTCTTCCACCTGAGGAGAAAGCAAGATTCAAGGCACCCGGTTTAAATCCGTTTCTAGAAACTAATGAGTTGAACAGTGGTTCTATTTCACAGACTTGTCCCGGTTCAGTGGGACATTACACCGTTTAAAACTAAAAAGCCCCTTTTTATTTCAAAGACAGCTGATAGGAAAAACAAATTGACAGTGTATCTTGAAAGAGCTCATCCCACATGCAGACAAATTTTTACAGAGAAAGGGCACAGAAATACAACCTGCCAAATATTCAATTGAACTTATTTTAGGCCCTTGGATTCAGAGCACTGTACATACATAAACACAGAGCTGCTCCATCTTCTGGTTTTTCCAAAGAACAGGCTATAGCAAAAAGGAATATAGAAAGGTTGGGCCACCCTTCAACAGGGTCAAGCACAATGTAAAACCAGGGAGCCGAACAGGGCTCATTCAGATTTCAGGCCATCACTGCTACTGTACCAAAACTTAATACGAAAAGCTCACTGTGATTTATTCCATGAAAAAGCATCCCTGAGCAGAAACTAACACAACACTGTAAAGAAACTATACACCAATAAAACAGATAAATATAAATAAAGTGATAAAAATAAAGTTAAAAAAAGAAAAAAGAAAGAAGGTCCCCGCCTTGTTCGTTTTGCTAGGCCTCCACCCCACCCCCACGTTCAACCCAGATTTAGATTTTTTACTTTTCATTTCACCCAACTCTACTCTTAGCTTTATAATGACTTTAACTGTTCAATATTTAAAGAACCAATTAATTAAATAACATTTATTACGCTGTAAGGACAGTGGTTCTCATATTTTCATATGCATAAGAATTACCAAGGGAGCTTGTTAAAAACTCCAGGCGCCCACCAACCCAGAGATCCTGATTCAGTAAGTCTGAGCTGGGGAGCAGGAATTTTATTCTTAACAGTCGTGCTTCATCTGATTGTGGTGACTGGCCGACTGCATTTGGGGACACACTACTCGAGGGACTAGGGGATTAGATAACTGCACGCTCTGGAGGGGGTAAAGAAAACCAGCAAAGCACAAGTCCCTGGTCCATTACTCACTAGCTGTGTGATCTAGGGGAAGTCAGTACATGCTCTGTGCCTCAGTTTGCCTCATCAGCGAAAAGAGAAAAACACCACCACCTAAGTCATAGGGTTGCTGGGGACGTGATCAGTCAAGTTTGTATCTCATTCTGCCCTCTCTAGGAGGACTCTTGCTGATTACAGAGGCCTCCTGCTCCATTGGTCACCAGTTCCAGAGCTTCCCTGGTGACTCAGCTGGTAAAGAATCTGCCTGCAGGAGACCAGGTTTGATCCCTGGGTCAGGAAGATCCCCTCGAAAAGGGACTAGCTACCCACTCCAGTATTCTTGCCTGGAGAATGCCATGGACAGAGGAGCCTGGTGGTCTACAGTCCATGGGTTGCAAAGAGTCGGACATGACTGAATGCACCTTTCAGAACAACTGGGGAAGAGTGTCAGGCCCTGTGAAAAAGAATCATGGAAAATTTGGGGAAAGCAAATATACAGCCCAATCCATGGGTGTACTAGGGAAGAAAAGTGTAGTGGTCTGAGGGAAAATAGGTGTGATATGTGAGCTGTTCCCCCTCACCTCAATCACGTCTGGGGGTGACAGCCAGCAATACATGAAGGTAAACAAGGATGGGCACTATCATTGAGGCAACCAGAAAATAAATAAATAAACCTTCTGGGACAAGTGACACTTTTCCACCTAAGTGGACTGTTTTCAGTATGTACACATGGGTTTTACTATCTTTATTTTTAGGGGGAAAAAATATAGGTAGCTGCTGGCCACTGACCTTCGCCTGACCAGGGTGAACATCTTAAATCAAGAGCTTGCTCCAACACAGCTGAGCTTAGCGATTTTAATGAGAAATCTGGTCCTGCTGGATTAGTGTTCCTGGGCCACATCTTGTCAGCAATTCCTCAGGAAATTATTCAACCATCCCCAACTGCAAAGAAACAGATGGTGTACTGGAGGGGAAAAAAAAAAAAAAAAACAAATACTCTGAAGTGTATGTGCTGGTGAAAAGCAAATTTAAGGACAACAAAGGCCAAAGATGACACAAATACTGAAAGTACTTTTTCCCCAGAAAAATGGACTTTCAGAGATTTTCATTTTTCTCTCCCCTTTTAAAACTAGGAACTCTACCCATCATTGGCTTGCATACTCAATGGGAAGATTTGTTTGACTTCTCAGAATTGGTTAAAAGAGACAGCTTGTTTTAATAACACAGAATCATACTGATCAATCGCCCTTATGGAAGATCAAGTTTTAAAATTTTTATTAATGCCCCCGCTTTCTTTCTTCTAATATCCTTTAACCAAAACTTCAGGATCTGACTCTATTATGCCAACTACCCATAAAAAAAATGCTGAAATACTATTAAAAATTATGATGACACCTGAGAAAATAGCAGGGTAACCCTCATGAATATTAAACCTTTTCATAATGATCAGTGTTATTACCATGAATACTAAATGTTATGAATTCATTGGAAATTCATAATGCTTAGTGTGAAAACTTGGCCTGTAACCAGAAAGTCTGAATTATACTTGGCAAATGCTTGAATTGATTTCAGTTATAAAAGCAGGAAAAGGAAAATGGATAAAATTCTTGACCTTTAGAATTAGAAGCCAAAGAGTGTGAGGAATCTCACAAAAGGAAGGCTAGTTGCAATTTTCAAAGATTTCATGGAAATGTCTGAATCTTTTCCAGAGTTCCCATTTCTGCTTAATTATATCCCAGTGAAGAATCAGAGAAGTGTCAAGAGTAAGAGAGCAGCACCTTCAGTTACCAATCTGTGGCTATTCTTACATGGCACTAACTTCCAGAGCTTAGTACTACAGCATGTCACGTATTACATGTACTCAATGGGGAGTACTACAGCCTAGGAGTGATTCTGACCCTAGAAGAAATCTGCACAAAATAATCATTACGCAACAGAGTCTGCACCTATTACAAATTATGCCGGCTTTTAGTCCTCACATCTCCCACTGAGATGAGCCCCAGCAGGTTTTGCTTCAGTAACTGAAAGCCACATCTATATGAAAACAAATACACGGAGTGCTTGTTATGATTAACTGATCACAAACCTTAGGCCATGTGTTTTTATAGTCGCATGACATTCAGGCAAATAAAATGGGATGATTGATTCTCAAGACATTCCAAGAGCGGAGTAACAGACGGGGGTTCGGGCAAAGAGATCTTAATGAAAATCTGATGGGAAAGCGGATCTCTCTTGGGGGGGTGGGGGAGGTGGTTGTTCCAGCTGAAAAACTGTTGAGCAATTTATAATAAACTGAAAGCCTGCGTTTCACAAGCATTCCCTTAACAGGATCACTTACCGCTCTATTTACTGAGCAGGTCTTCCTACTCATGTTGCGTGATCAAAAATCGTAGGAATCAGACTTCAGACTTTAGATTGAAAGTTTGCTGATCAAAGTGAAGAAGCTCCTATCAAAATTCTTTCCTTGCAAAATATGCTTCTAAATCTACAGATACTTAGCATCCTTCAGAGAATACAAGCGTATCCCACATAGATTTTTTTTTAAGTACTGTAATTTTATCCCAACTAATTTAAGCCCCATTTGAAATTTCCTTTAAAATATTCTTAAGAACTGGAGAAAGTTCTGACTGATGGATGGATTTAAGCGTCTCATAATTTCCTAAAACATTCTCTAACTGTCCTCAGTAATAATCCATTGAGGTGACAGAGAATGGGGACAGATGCTAATTTTGCCTCCGGGAATTTCTATGAAGTTATAGGATGGCACTAAAACTGCAAAACAGCAGGATTTAACTAAACAAAACATCAATCAGTAGAGAACAGTATGGTGTGCCTGGAATCCATTCTGAATGTCCTCAGGGCAAATTCCAAGATAGTTTCTCCCCCTCTAAATTCTAAGTCTCATAAGTAATGTCTTACATTCTCCCGGTAATTTCTTCAGTTATACAATCATGGCAAACCGAGAGGCTCTGGAGAGTTATTCAGCTAATAATCCACCACGAGGAATTATTGGCCCCTTCAGAACAATTACTCTGCATTCTTCCCGAATTCACTCAGATACCTTTAGCGTCCTCTGAATCTCCTTGGCGTCAACAATACTTTCTTAACAGTTTCACAAGCATTTCAGGGTCTGAGGGTCCCAGATTAGAAATACAGATAAAAATTCTTCATAAGTTCCCAGAGAATTATGAATAACATTTCTAAGTGCAAAAAATAGCCCTACATACTCATCAAGGCTAGTAAACTATGTGAGATTTTAAAGCGGCACCATGGGGAAAGAAAATCTGCAATATTCCAATTTAAATGAAGTCAGATGAGAGACTGTGGTAGAGTGAAAAAGGATATGATTTCAGTTCCTGGGTCCTTAATATGAAGTGAAAAATACTTTTCTGAGTTTCTAGGTCGTTATCTGTAAAATGGGAATAATAACTACATATCTTTATGCATACGTATAGCTGATTTACTTTGCTGTACAGTAAAAACTAACACAACATTGTAAAGTAACTATAATCCAATTTAAAAATTTTTTTAATTAAAAAATAGAATCTGTATTAGAAATTTTGAAGTTTTAAATAATAACTACATATCTTACAGGGTTGTTGTGAGGCTTAAATGAAAGTTTTATAAAGCCTCTAGCATAGTTACCAACATCAAAGCCTGGTTTTATAAATATTTATTCTCTCTAATGTTAGAACGTCTCCTCGTAAGTGCAATTGCTCTGTATATCTGCACTAGCCGAGGACGGGGCCAGCCATTTTCGGTTAAGTCTATGACGAAGCCCACTCTTTAAATGATAGCTTTTATTCTTCATCAGAGTTTGTAGATTGCAGGCAACAGATGCCTACTCAAAATAACTCAAACAAAGGAGGACAACTGGAAGGATTTGGGACAGATCTTTTCATGACCCAGGAGCTCAGCTGTCCATGACCAAGGTAGCTGCTCTGGTTCTCAGTCTCTCCCTCTGAAGCCAACAGGCCTCTCCTCCTTGCTTCTCTCTGCCTGACCTCCTCCCCCACCTACTTCCCTTTGAGGGCCAGCATTCTCCACTTATAAGACATGCAACTGAAAAGGCATTCCCCTGCAGCCTCACTGCTGCATTCACACATGCACCACCCACTGAGCACACACTCTGAGACTCTGACACAAGACCAGTTAGAGAAGATGACGTGTGTCCGGCAGGTTGGGGCAGGAGTGGGAACTGGGAGAGGCAGCTGTACCATGTGGTCCACGGCCATCCCTTCAGCAAACAGCGTGATGTGGGGCAGGGGAGGGGAGTTCCAAAAGAAGAAAGAGTGAATGAGGCAGGCACTCCAGAGCTGATCTGCCCAACTTCACAACAAGATATTATCTTTGGCTTTCTGCTTCTTATCCATCAAGAACACAGCACTGGTGGCCGATGAGCATGCATAGCTGTCCTGCCCCTCAACAACTAGGATCACGAGCAGCCTAGAAACTGTGACCGTGAACAACCATAGGAATTCGTCGTCTCCAGATTTAGAAAACGGTGTCAAGCTTATTTCCTTTCCTACTTCTTTTCCCACCCACTGTAAGCACCTCTAGTCACTCCCACATACACAACACATCATCATCCCACTACACAGGTCTACCCAAAACTCAGTCGGAACCACGCTCACTCTTACCTCTTACGTGTCCTTCTGAAATGCACTCTCTTCTTTCTCCTTCTTTTTTCCCACATACTTTCCTTTACAATATCCTACATTCCAGAGCTAAGTTTGACTATATAAAGAATAATAAAACCAAATGACAGTGGCCAGGTTATATTGATAGATATCTAAAAGGTATCAATATGCTTGACATTCAGAAGTAAGAAATGTCACCTTACTTTGCTGTAAATCAATGCGACTTAGGCACAAAGCCTCTCATGAATCAGCATTGATAAACTGAATCTCAGACACATTTAGGGAGACACTCCCTCTCTTGGGGGGTTATTCAATAGTCCCAGAGAGTGCTCCTCCGTTGAGTACTGGAGTGGGTTGCCATTTCCTTCTCCAGGGGATCTTCCTGACCCAGGGATCAAACCCAGGTCTCCTGCATTGTGGGCAGATGCTTTACTGTCTGAGCCACCAGGGAAATCCATCCAATTCTTAACAATGGATAAAGAGGTCTCTGTTTTCAGTCTATCATGACTGACTCTGAGATACTCATTATTCAGGATATACATACACACACACACACACATCCAGTCCATCTGAAGTGAATCATTTCCCCAGCTCTTGCCAAGCTCAGGCACAGAATTTCTCATGGCTGGGACCTAGTGCATAGATCTTTCAGGCATTTATGCTGTCATCATCTGAGATACAGCCACCCTGGGATGGGAGTAAGAATATCCATATCTTTTCCTTTCAGGTCAATTCATATCTCTTTCCTCCAGTCCTTGCAGACCTTCTCCCTTTCAGAGGACTCATTTCTTCAGGGAGTCTAGATTTTCAAACATAATGACCTGGTCATTTCCCCCTCAGGGCAAGAGCTGTCCAACTTCTGGGGCTCTAAGCTTGTTTGCTCTCTAGAAGGTAAAAAAGAGAAAAACACCTCTCACCTATTTTCCAACTCTCCCTGTAACTGTGAGAACAAGACAGATATTAATATCACTTACTTTAGCAACTACCTATAAGTGGAAGTGTTTAAATGACTGTGCTCTCAGGCTCTTCTCAAACTGCTGATTGCAGGGTCATTCTCCCGGAAGCTTTTCTGGCAAGTAAGAAAAAGTTCAGAAAGTGACATCTCTGGGGTTGGCAGAGAAGAAGTGAAGGCAAAGAGATGGTCTACAACATGAAATATGGATGGCCAGGCCAGGCCAGGCCAGGCCAGGCCAAGAACGTGGAGTAGGAAAGTATTTCCTGAGCTGACCTGAGTTAGGATAGCACAGCTTCATAGTGGAGTAGAGAGGTAAGGGCGGAAAGGGGAAACCAGGGAGAGGAACGCTACTCAGACACCATGACAAATGCAATGTGCTTGGTAATAATAGTAATTCTAGAACTGCTAATAAAATATAAAGAGTCTCTTGGACAGCAAGGAGATCAAAGCAGTCAATCTTAAGGGAAGTCAACCCTGAATACTCATTAGTAGGGCTGATGCTGAAGCTGAAGCTCCAATACTTTGGCCACCTCTTGCAAAGAGCCAACTCATAGGAAAAGATCCTGATGCTGGGAAAGATTGAGAGCAGAAGGGGGTGACAGAGGATGAGACGGTTGGATGGCATCACCAGCTCAATGGACAAGAGTTGGAGCAAACTCAGGGAGATGGTGAGGGACAGGGAGGCCTGGCGTGCTGCAGTCCATGTGGTCGCAAAGGATCCGACACGACTTATTGACTGAACAACAACAACAGCTGTGCTTTTTATGTGCTGGGTGATATTTAATTCACTTCGCATTCTTCATTGCATTTATCCTCAGTATCTATGAGGGAGTCCTATTGTTATGTTCATTTTATAGATGCAGAAACTGAGGCACCAGAACCCAACTAAGATGGCATCGCTAAGAAAAGGCTGGGCCATTCTCACACGATGCCAAAAACTCTTTCAGGTACTTTACATACAGTAACTCACTTAATACAATCACCCCATTATGTGAGTGCTCTTATAAAATTAATTAGAAGTTTCCAAGTATTCGGGGCCTGGCGTGCTGCAATTCACGGGGTCGCAAAGAGTCGGACACGACTGAGCAACTGAACTGATGCAAAAAAAAAAAAAGCAATACTCAGATTAAATTGATCAAATATGTAAGGACAAACTAACAGTCAGCAATTAATGTAAGAGCCCTGAAGCGTGAAACAGATATTCCAGGTCAGACCATCACTGGCACTATGAGGGAGGCCAGGCACCTCTGCAGAGAAGGTGAACTGGCTTAACTATGCTTAGTAAGGATTGTCACTAACAACTTTGTAAGGAAAACCTGAGACTCAAGTCAGGCCCCCTGAAGAGCATTTTATTTAGTCAACTATTTTAAACAAGATAAATTCAGTTTCTATATAACACATACACATACAGAAATACACATATATACAGAAGGTAAATAGTACATCATTATATAACTCAATCTGCGTTCTAACATGTTTAAACAACACACATACACAGTACAGTATCCAAAGCTGGTAGGAAATAAGCAAACTAGCATTTGTTGAGGGCTTAATTCTATGTCAAGAACAACTTTAGGCCCTTCATTCTGATTTAAATTGTTCCTTACACAAACACATACCTATTTAACATAAATATAAAAAATTTTCTTTCAAGTCAAGAGCTGGGTTTCAGGGGCCAAAACTGAATGAAAAGGGAAGAATTGCTGAAATTAAGGTATTTTAAGAAGAAATAATTCTATATTAAGGTGTCACTTAAAAGCAGGGGAGTAAAGAGCCCAATGTTTCCTAATGGGAGGCTGGATTCAGCATCAGAGCACAAGGAACATGTCGAGATGTTATACGCTGGCCAAAGAGACTCAGGACCACGTGGGCAAAATGATGACAGGCCATAAGCACCATTAACAATGTTACCAGGAGACTCGAACGCTGCTGAGACAGAACTGGGGTACTCTGCCTGGATTGGTATGCACAGACCTTCACGTTGTCAAGGATGTGCAGGAAGAAAGGAAACCAGAGATCAGAGAAATGCAGTGATGCTCACAGAAATCGAAATGGAAGAACATCTCTGCAGCAGAGTAAAGATGGGTCCTGACAGCTCAAACTTTGGGTTTTCAGACTCAGATTTCAAAAGGATACGGCCACCCTTTCAGCTGAGCTGATGGTGAATAATTATATCCTGTCTTTGCTTCTGCTCAAATGGTTGACTTTTAAAATACTATGCTGACATGCAGGTTTTATAGCAATCATAATTCAATATTTCAATAAAGAGTTTCCTCTGAACATCACCGGGGTTTCACTGGCCTGTCTTTCTTAGGGGCCTCGACTCTATGGAAAGAAAAGCTAATATTTAAGTGCACTGTCTGACCCACCAGGTAGGCATACAAAGAATACCTTTGGAGCGTCAATCATGAATATAAAAATCTTCCTTAACTTTCTTTTGTTAAATAAAGTGAGGGGCCTCTCAGGGAGGCAGACGGCTTCAGACAGCCTCTTGTCTGGGGAATTCAAGTAGGGTAGTGGAAAGAGCTAGGCTCTGTAGTCCCTGCTCTGGGTTTGAACCCCAACTCCATCCTGAATGAACAGTGATGTGAATTTTAACTTCATCACTGAACTAGCATTGATGTCCCTGGGAAAGTGCCTGACTTCTCTGAGCTTCTCTTCCCCACTCTACAAAACAAGTCCAGCTTTATCTATTTTCCAGGTGGTGGGAGAGATTCTAATTCTAAACGTATCTGGGTGTGATTTTCACTGTTTCCAGAAGGTTCACCTGGAGACCACACGGCCAAATCTGCTATAAACACACATCTCACGAAAACCGTGCCTCTTAGTTCAGTGTCAGGAAAGATGAAAAGGAAGGGCTGCTTTAAGAATAATTTTTTTCTTGGCATTTATTGATACTCAATTTTTAAATTATGTATTTTTAGAAATGTATTCAAGTATAGTCGATTTACAATGTTGTGTTTGTTTCAGGTGTACAGCAAAGTGATTCAGTTATACAAATATATATATTCTTTTCATACTCTTTTCTATTATGGTTTAGCACAGGATATTAAATACAGTTCTCTCTTAAAATTAAACCTTATAGTTCTACAACTGCAATGCTAAAATGCTATCCCCTATTTTGAAAATGATACAGTGCATAAAAGTCTGTGTAAAAATTCTGTGCACATCTGAGGGCTCCTAGGAACAGACATTCGACTATCGGCTTATACCTTATACACCTTCATTTCATGCAGACAGCTAGGTATTGCTATCTCAAGAGTCTGGTCATTGGATTTAAGTGGTATATCAGAACGAACAAGATTGTAAATTGGATTTACAGTGAATTCTATGAATAAATACATAGCATTAATTTTGTATTAATAATTATCAAGATATGTCAGAAAGGCATATGTTATGCTAGGCAGTTTGTAATATATGCCAAGTGTCTAGTAGAGTGCTGTCATCAAGCAGACAATCAGAAAATGATAGTTCAGTAAATGTCCTGTAGAAAACAAGAATACAGTTAAGATGAACTAGAGAAGTGCCAGCCTGTTCTGGAACACACCTTGCCAAAACCAAGCCAAAATTGTCTGCCTTTTGTTAACTGTAGCAGGCTACAGTCTAGAAGAAACCATTTTATTTCAATATAGGGATATTTCACTTTTAAACGGTCATTAGAAAATCCACTTATGTCAGTTGTGCATGTTTTTTAGTCCCTCACTCTCTTTTTTTAGGCAACCCTGATGTTTCTTAACATTTCAGTCTTTATCAGTATAGATTAGCATATTCTCTAGGCTTCACGAACCTATCAAACACACCTGAATCTGTTATTCTGTTCTTAAAAACATCACTCCACCTGTGGCTGCCGGCTTTTCCTGTACAGCACACATCACAATTGTCGGTTACTGCTTTTCTCAATGCATCAACTGAACAGAATCATGACTGTGAATTGCTAAATCACAACCCTTGACCTCTCACATGCAACAAATCTCTTGTCTCTTTCAGTCAAAAATTATACTGCTCTCTTCTAGGGCAATACTTGGAAGCCCGATGCCACATGAAAGCTATGTATCCGATTAACTCTTGTTTTGTATTTAACTTGTTTAGGATATGGTAGCCTTTGGTCCTTCTGAACTTAAAGAACAGAAAATGACTCAGGTAAAAGTACAGCAGTGGCTCACATCTCAACGTGGCATCTGCATTCATCTCCTCTCCCTTTCGAGTCATCATCACACTGATACTGAAAGAGCAGATATAAACCCACAGCAACAAAGGGGGCGAGAACAGAGCCTCCAGAGAGCAAGAGACCTTATAAAATTTCTGTAAGACCAAGGCAGATGGATGAGTCTGAAGACTGATGGAGGAGAGCAGAGGAAAGCACAACCAAGCATACTAATGAAACGAACTGCAATCAATAAGAGACAGATTTGCTCTGGAGGACTCAGAGACACCAGGTATGATGAAGGGCAGATTCCAAGGACATGCCTGAAAAGAGAAGTGAAACTCTAGAAAGAAAAACAAATATTGTATATTAATGCATACATATGGAATCTAGAAAAATAGTACAAATGAACCTGTTTGCAAAGCAGAAACAGAGATGCAGATATAGAGAACAAACCTACGGGCACCAAGGGGAGAAGGGCAAGGGTGGGATGAGTTGGGAGATTAGGACTGACATACGTACACTTCTGTGTATAAAGCAGATAACCAATGGCATCCTATTGTACAGCGCAGGGAACTCTACTCAATACTCTCTGGTGATCTAAATGGGAAAGAAATCCCCAAAAGAGGGACTATACACATACATATTGGAGAAGGCAATGGCACCCCACTCCAGTACTCTTGCCTGGAAAATCCCATGGACGGAGGAGCCTGGTAGGCTGCAGTCCATGGGGTCTCGAAAAGTCGGACACGACTGAGTGACTTCACTTTCACTTTTCACTTTCATGAACTGGAGAAGGAAATGGCAACCCACTCCAGTGTTCTTGCCTGGAGAATCCCAGGGACAGGGGAGCCTGGTGGGCTGCCGTCTATGGGGTCTCACAGAGTCGGGCACGACTGAAGCGACTTAGCAGCAGCAGCAGCAGCATACACATACACATAATTGATACAATTTGCTGTACACAGAAAAAGTGAACGTGAACATCACGTCCAAGTCTTTGTGACCCCATGGACTATAATACATCCCATGAAATTCTTCAGGCCAGAATACTGGAGTGGGTAGCTATTCCTGTCTCCTGGGGATTTTCCCAACCCCAGAATCGAACCGGGGTCTCCTGCATTGCAGGTGGATTCTTTACCAGCTGAGCTACCTAGGAAGCAGAAACTAAGACAATATTATAAAGCAACTATACTTTTTTAAATTTAAAAGTTTTTAAATTTATTTTAAAAACAATCTACCCCCATGCAGAACACTACAGTGAGATGTTTACCCTACATAAGAAAAAAGGGGATATCCTCTGGACATTTTGAATAAATTATCTGTGAAGAAGAGGGCAGTGGGTACAAAATTAGCACCCCCGAGCAAATCCCTCATCGTTCTAGTATTTAGAAGTCCCAAGGCATCATCTTTA
This sequence comes from Budorcas taxicolor, assembly GCF_023091745.1. NCBI lineage: Eukaryota > Metazoa > Chordata > Mammalia > Artiodactyla > Bovidae > Budorcas > Budorcas taxicolor. The sequence goes on from NC_068914.1 coordinate 28,750,405, forward strand.
GTTTTCTACTCTCTCCTTATAACTGATTCCTTCCCTTTCACCAAGTTCCACCACAGAGCTCACAGTTAGGTTTTTAATGCCATGATGTCTCAATGCCTCAATGATGGCATTTGAGAAAAGCTGAAACAAGCAAAATCAAGACAGCATACAAGAATGACTGAAGATGAAACAGGATTAAGTCAGGAATGGAGGGGAGGAGAAAAAGAGAACAAGAGTACTTCTGCTTGGTATTCACAGACAGGATTGAGATTATATTGCAATCATAAACCAAGAAGAGGATGATATTGAAAAAATACAAAGACCAAAGAACCCTTTGAAACCTAAAAACTGTCCATTTTTCAAAAATGCAGACACTCTATAATATTAAATGAAGCTAAACTCCCAGACAGCAGGACAAGAATATTTAGATAGAAGATACTGTTACACCTTATCTAAACAATGTAAATTTTCCTACTCATTTTTTAGAATCAATTTGCAAACTGGAATACTTGGCTATGATTCCAAATAGAACATATGCATTCTCAGACTTCCCTGGTGGTCCAGTGGTTGAGAAACTGCATAGGTTTGATCCCTAAGATCCCACATGCTGGGGTGCAACTAAGCCCATCCACCTCAACTACAGAAGGCACCACGATAAGAAGCTCACACACCACAACGAAGAACAGCCCCTACTGCTACAACTAGTGGAACACTGCATGCAGCAACAAAGACCAGCACTGACAAAAATAAATAAATAAAATTTTAAGTTAAGGTGATTAAAAACAAAAAAAAACTGGGTAGGAGCATTCTAAGCAGTGTTCAAAAAAATAAAAAGAACATATGCATTCTCAACCTTGCTTTCCTTTTAAAAAGATAAGTTGTAACTAACCAAGGACCAAATGGGGTGAGGGGAGGGTGGAGGTGGAGGAAAGAAAGCATGGGAACACTGATGTCAGAAGTCAGTCGATGCCATCACTTGGGATGCAGCAAATGGTGGCTTATTATTGTTTGGAGTTACAAAGATGGCCTCTGGAGGAAATGAGGGTAATTTTGGAAAGAGATAAAGAGGGAGACAGACAGGCCCGCATGAGGAGGCTAATTCCTTGCATATTATAATAGACAGAATAAATTAACAAAATTTGTTTTCTCAATTTTCACTTTCAAATTGAGAAAAACAAAGAAACAGCATATTGAAGACGTGAAGAATAACACATGAAAAGACAAAGCAAAGACAATGATAGGCAGTTACCTCTGAGAAGTGGGAAAGGAGTAAGGAGATTATCAGATGCCTTTTGCTTTTCCTTCTGTTTCTATAGTGTTTGACTTTTCAAACCACGAGCATTAAGTATGGACATTCATTCTAATGCAATATTAAAAAAAAAAAAAAAAAAGAGCTTCCATCCACCTCAGTCTCAATCCATATACATTTCACTGGTAGATGCTCAACATTCTTGGCATTTCAGCTTTTTCCAGCCATTTCAAGTCTCCTTAAAGGCCATACTTACCTGTTTGACAGAGCAATATATATCCAAACTAAAAACAAAGTGACAAATAAATGAACAGAAAAAACCTCATCTGACCTGCAGAATCATATAGGCTTAGGAAGCATTTTAGTATTCAGCCTTTGAACATATGCTGTTTTTTAACAAACGAAATAAACTCTTGATTATTCTTCAGGTAAAACCCTTCACCAGAACTGCTGCTGCTCTTGTGGTTTTGCTGCATTTTACCCCAGGGGAGAAAGGAAACACACACGAGTGCACTCAAGCACATACCTCACTCCATTTCCGGTCTAGTGGGAAGACGAAGGTACCAAGCATGCCCAGGATAGACTCATTTCAGTCTCCTGGGATTGATAAGGTTCAGAAAGGTAATCCTGTAGAACTACAAGGCCTTTTTTTTTTCTTTCTTTTTCTTTGTACCTTTTAATATTTCCCTGATCTTGCATAATGTCGACAGATTACTTCCAGTATACAAAAAGGAAATAAAAGCTCTTGGGGAGAACAAAATCTAAGAATGAGAACATGAGAGACCTCTATTATCAAAAGAAAGAAAGATATATTTCAATTCTGTATAATTCACTTACAAGACAAGGAGGTGCATACATTAGATTTTTATTCTCATGGTAGGTCAAATTTCCAAAAGAGGTTCTGGGCAAGAAGCGTGTGTCAACCATTTCCTTTAGTAAGCTTGGCGGTAGTAGTGGCCGTTGCTCAGTCGTGTCCAACTCTTTGCGATCCCATGAGCTATAACCTGCCAGGATCCTCTGTCCATGGAATTCTCTAGGCAAGAATACCGGAGTGGGTAGTCATTCCCTTCTCCATGGGATCTTCCCAACCCAGGGATCGAAACTGGGTCTCTGGCATTGCAGGCAGATTCTTTATCATTTGAGCCATTAGGGAAGCCCTTACTAAGCTTAGAAATTATTAAAAATCTCTCATTATAATTTTCCTCATTTTCACTCAGTTCAATGCCACCAAATTCGTTTTTTGCTCATGTGCAAAATTTGTTTACATATTACAGAGATAGTACTGGCTTCATATAGAGATATTAGAAAATATTAAAGAGCAGAAGCAAAAAGGATTAATCATCTTGGAGACAACCATTATCAACATTTTGGTGAATGTCTTCAAATCTCTTTTAATATGCCTATATTGTATACAAAATTAAGCTTACACAGTCTGTACAATTTTACAACCAGTTCAGAAAACTTTTGTGAATATTCTTACTTCAGTACAAATATATTTCTCCCAAAAAGATCTTTCTGAATATTTATCCAAAAGATCTTTTTCAATCTTTTATTATGTTTCTGACTGTGATCAATAATCCATTGATGAGTATCTTGGTACATACATCTTAGTATACAGTTCTGAGAATTTCTTCAGGGAGAATCCTTAAATAAGAAACTACTAGATTGTAGGCCATGCATATGTTTAAGCTTCTCTTAAAATATACTGGTTACAATTTTTAGTTCATTAAAAATCATTTTAAACCACAAATAGTAGAGAAATGGACCTGCTGAATCCCATCATTTCAGGATTTGCCCTTATTAAAAACAGAGGTTTGAGATCCCTCCATAGGAAAAGAGACTGGCAATAAATATACCAAGATGTCTTATTTGAATGTCTTATTTGACTATGGGTAATGAGAGTACTTTGGCCACCTCATGCAAAGAGTTGACTCATTGGAAAAGATTCTGATGCTGGGAGGGATTGCGGGCAGGAAGAAAAGGGGACGACAGAGGATGAGATGGCTGGATGGCATCACTGACTCGATGGACGTGAATCTTAGTGAACTCCGGGAGTTGGTGATGGACAGGGAGGCCTGGCATGCTGCGATTCATGGGGTCGCAAAGAGTTGGACACGACTGAGCGACTGAACTGAACTAAAGCTGCTCATGGACTCTCAATTCTGCCTCCACATACCCCAATCCTTGCCGAAGCATTGCTGATAGACCAGCAGTGGGTTCCTCCCTGAAAGAGAGCCAAGGCATGCACTTGGCTCAAGCAATCAGATTTTCTAGACTGACAAATGAGACTGTCCCTAGTAATTGGTAGGTTCTGGAGCTAAAAAGCCATGGAGCTTAAGGGCTAGAGTCAGCTTCTTAGCCAACCAGAGCCACCTACAGGCCTCAGAAGTTGAACAGCAAAACCTGGAAACAAAGCAAATAATTCACAGAGAAAAGTAGAGAGATGTACCTGGAAAGGCAGAGAAACAAGACTGTGTGTCCTCAGAAAGACACAGACAGAGTTACTACAGTTCCTGATTTCTGGGTCTTGGTCTTGAGCCCTGGGACAATTTCTTTCCTGTCATGTATGAGGTTGATGAGATGGCCAGTTGCACCCTCAGCCACCACCCCCCACCCCCCACCAAACATATATATATTCACACACACATACATATATACATATATTATGTGGATGTGTGTGTATATATACATATATAATGTGTATATATGTTAAAACATATTATACATACACGAGTTTTTATTCTTTTGGACTACAGTCTGCTTACTTGAACAAAAAGTGAATTTTGCTGTCAGAACACTGAAAACCAAAATTTGAAGATGCAAAAGAGCAGCCCCTGGGCCTCATTCCAACCTCAATCATGTTCTACTTGGCTCCACAGCGTTTTCATAAATCTGGATAAGCATCGATACGTGGGGAAGCTTTACATAACATCTGAATCCTTAATCTTCTTTTGAAAAACACATCATGAATTGAGTATCACTGTGCCCCGGGCCTGAACTGGCTGGAATTGAGCAGCTGGTAACACCCTGAGACACAGTATGTCACTCAGAGTTCACATTCTTCACCACGCAGGAGGTCCCTACTTGGATACCCACCCTGGACAGCTATATTCCTTTTTCATTTTAGGCCCCCAAGGAGTTAAAGTTCCTGACCCCGTGTCCTAAAAGACCTACTCTGAATTTTCTCTCTTGCCTTTGCCTGCTTCTGAAGGTCTGATTCCTGGGTTCTTTAAAAGAGATTATAGACCATGCACATCCTTTCTCCTGCATTCTCGCCCAAGCGTTGCTTTTTAAATAAAGTTAATGGCTTGTCATTAAAGGGTGATGCTGGTGCCTGAGGAACAAGGCATTTTATCTGCCTCAGCAGTATATCTGTGGCAAAGAATAAAAGCTTCGAAAATCAAACACTTCCTCATTTCTCCGGAAAACCTTCCTTCTTCTAATTTAGAAACACCCATTTTGGAAAATCAGTTTTTTTTTCCCCTCTGCAGAGCAAATATCTGACACCACATCATTATCCCGAAGCCCAAACACAAGCCACAAGACTGAAGGATCTGACAAAGGAGCTGATGCGAACACTAAAATTCTTAAGCGTCAATTATGAAATTGCCTGCTTTACAGAACTGGTTAGATGTTGTTCATTTGTCGGGGGGTGGGTTGTTCTGAAACACTGAAAGAAGCACCCAAGTCATCATGGTATTTCCCACTGGAGATGGGAGCAAAGTGCACCAGCTTTGAGTGCCTGCTGACACCGGCCCCTTTCTCACCTTTAAATGAGCCTTGGAATAAATTAAGGGCAACAGGGATAACTGGATGGGTCTGCAAAGGAGATCTTAATCTCCCAAGTTTTAAAAATCTGGAATCTGCTAAACCACAGAGGAGATGTTTTTTATAACAGTGAATGTTTTTTTAAGATGACATGTGAAGAAGCACTCTGTTTTCTTTTACGCTTCATTTTCAGAAAGTTTTTTGACCTGAGCCATTAACATCTATCAGATGGGTCCTAATCTCTGGTGAACTAACACATGTGGGAAGATAAAGTCTTCTCCATTCACGATGGAATAAATGTTTCCAATTTACCACTTGAAGGCAAGATATCAGACCTGGAATTGAACTGATTTCAAGGGAATGAAGAATATCCTACCTCTGTCTGCACAACTGGGCCTGTGGACTTTGGTGGTCCAGTGGTTAACACTCCATGCTTCCACTGCAGGGGGCGTGGGTTCAATCCTTGGTCAGGGAACTAAGATCCCACATGTCATGCAGCATGGCCAAAAAAACCCAGATCAGGCCTGAATAAGGCAGAAGGAAAAAGCATCAACGATGCCACTGCCTTCCCTTAGTCAAAACAATGTATTTCTCTGCAAGAAAACTCTAAATTGGAATTTCAAACACAAAGTCTAATTAGAGGTTCAGCCAAGGTTTAAATGCCATCAGTGTTATCCATCTCTTACCCAAGATATTTTCATTGTTTAACAGTAACAGTAAAACAGAATATATACATTTATCCAATTCATCATTCTTCAAGTCTCAGCTGGAACCTGGAAAAGACTGGTGAGCTTAATCCAGCAATGAACAGTCACCCTCCAACAAGAATACTGAATGTTAACATACCTGACTTGAGACCCTAATTAAACGTACATTGACAAGCCACTGTATGAGAATCTGGAGAGAATTCAACCCTTTCGTGCTACTGTGATGTCAGACAGTCTACAGCGGCCTTAATATTCTATACTGAATAGGGAATGTCTGTTTGCATTCATCACTATAGAAATTTACAGAGAGCTTTAAATTATAACCCCACTGGAGTAAACCACAGGCTTGGTGCTAGGTATTTGTTTTATTTTTACCAAACGTGAAAAAAGAGGGACTCCAGTAGACAGGGAAGAAAGTCGGGAGTCCCTTGGAATAAGACCCTGGGTCTCCACCAGGTTATGGTCCCAAGAAACCTTCTGGCCTCAGTTCAGGTCTCTGCTGTGGCCCAAATCCCAGAACCCTGGGTTCAACCTATGAAGAAAGACATTATCATCCCCAGGAAGGAACATTTGTGACAAAATATTCAGCATATCTTATTAGCCGTACTGACTCTTGTGATGAGAAGGTAATTAAACCACTTCCCAATATGTGTTTTGCTATAAAACAATCTTAACTGACAAAGTTTAAAAAAAAGTTTTGTTTTTTTTTTTTTAAATATAAGTACCATCATCTCTTCCTTGGACTTCTCAGGTGGCTCAGTGCTAGAGAATCTGCCTGTCAATACAGGAGACACAGGTTCAAACCCTGGATCAGGAAGATCCCCTGGAGAAATGGCAACCTACTCCAATATTCTTGCCTGGGAAATCCTATGGACAGAGGACCCTGGTGGGCTACAGTCCATGCAGTAGCAAGAGTCAGACACAACTTAGCAACTAGAGAACAACATCTCTTCCTTAGATATACTCCTTCATATGTGAAATAGCAGATCTTGGAGATAAATCCAAAAATGCCACAATGTCTCATTTAATGAAGTCAGAGAATAGCAGTTACAAATGAATGAACTTCCCAGATAACTGGAAATTACCCCATGAAGCATCAATTTCCTATAAACAAATCAGGTAGATACAGAAATTATATGCAATACAAACATATAAATTACAAAAAGTATACATGTGTAAATTTTAAGTATATGACTCATTTTTTTTGCCTTTCAAAACAGAAAGTATTAAACATGAGTGCTTCTTCACATCACGGTTCCCTAGTCAGAAGCCTGTGTATGTGTGATAACCTGGGTATCCTAATATTCCTATATATTTTGATTTGGCTTTTTATAGTTTCTTTCAGCCTCATTCACATTTTCAACTGTTCAGTATCATTTCAGGCTTATGGTTCTCATAATATTTTTCAGCTACCCCAAAACCCTCTTGCTCTGATTCCTAATATCTTCTTTGCTATGAACAAATAGACTTAAGTGAGGGGAAGAGAGAGAGAAATAAAAATGATTGTAAACCAGCCTTTAAAGCCTCTCCCTATGGGAAGGAAATCCAAAAGAGGTATATGTATCTGTATATGTATGTGTGTGTGTATCAGTTCAGTTCAGTCGCTCAGTCGTGTCCAACTCTTTGCGACCCCAAGAATCGCAGCATGCCAGGCTTCCCTGTCCATCACCAACTCCCGGAGTTTACCCAAACTAATGTCCATAGAGTTGGTGATGCCATCCAGCCATCTCATCCTCTGTCACCCACTTCTCCTCCTTCCCCCAACCCCTCCCAACATCAGGGTCTTTTCCAATGGGTCAACACTTTGCATGAGGTGACCAAAGTACTGGAGTTTCAGCTTCAGCATCAGCCCTTCCAATGAACACCCAGTGTGTGTATATATATGTCCCAAAAAGACAGGATGTGTGTGTGTGTGTAGCTGAGTCACTTTGCTGTACAGCAGGTACTAACACCACATTGTAAAACAGTTCAGTTCAGTCGCTCAGTCGTGTCCGACTCTTTGCGAACCCAAGAATTGCAGCATGCCAGGCTTCCCTGTCCATCACCAACTCCCGGAGTTTACCCAAACTCATGTCCATAGAGTTGGTGATGCCATCCAGCCATCTCATCCTCTGTCATCCCCTTCTCCTCCTTCCCCCAACCCCTCCCAACATCAGGGTCTTTTCCAATGAGTCAACACTTTGCATGAGGTGACCAAAGTACTGGAGTTTCAGCTTTAGCATCAGTCCTTCCAATGAACACCCAGTGTGTGTATATATATGTCCAAAAAAGACAGGATGTGTGTGTGTGTGTAGCTGAGTCACTTTGCTGTACAGCAGGTACTAACACCACATTGTAAAACAGTTCAGTTCAGTTGCTCAGTCATGTTCAACTCTTTCCAACCCCATGGACTGCAGGACACCAAGCTTCCCTGTCTGTCACCAACTCCCAGAGCTTGCTCAGACTCATGTCCATCAAGTCGGTGATGCCATCCAACCATCTCGTCCTCTGTCATCCCTTTCTCCTCCTGCCTTCAATCTTTCCCAGCATCAGGGTCTTTTCCAATGAGTCAGTTCTTCACATAAGGTGGCCAAAGAGTTGGAATTTTAGCTTCAAGCCCTTCCCAAAAGCAATGTGCAGGAGTTTTAATTACTGGAAACTAGAGTCACTTCTCAGCTTCTCAGATTTCTCTTTCAATGGTTCTTACCTAACCTCCCAATAGTTGATGTGGCTGGTTAAGTGACATTCTGAGAAATTAGGTATTAATGGACCATGATATTATAGAAATTGTTTTAAACTGAAGATGTAAGGAAGCAACTCAACTTTGAAGACCCACCTACTTACCTTTCCAAATTTTACAACCTTGGTGTGCAATGTTAATAAAATATTATTGAGCATAAAGCAGAAATTTAATACACAAAGAACAAAGTACTCAGTAGGGATCACAAATGTTTGGAGAAAGAAATAAAAGGCAACATATTAATGAACAATTTGCTAATGAATCTTCCAAGAATTACACCAGTCATACACCTCGAAGTCTCAAATGGGGCTTGTATGCTTGCTCCAGAGTACCTGGAGGCCCCAGCTGCACACTCCACTTCTGAAGGTCAAGGGAGGAACAGTACCTCTGTTTGTTTGACAAGTTGGTGGCTTTTTTTTTTTGGTTGTTGTTTTCTCTCTTTCTGGCTGCACCTGGCATCATGTGGGATCTTAGTTCCCCTCACCAGGGATCAAACCTGCGTCCCCCTACACTGGCAGCATGAAGTCATAACCACTGGACTGCCAGGGAAGTCCCCCTCTCTTTGCTTTTAAACATTTTTCTTTAATTCTGAACCAGGGTTAAAAATCACAAGAATAACCCCTCCACATTATGACCCTCCTCTGGGTACTCCTTTTCCATCCTTATATTAGTATTTCTCTCCTCTCTTTTATCTCCAACTCTATAGTTCATTCCTCCCCTGTTTCTTTTCCCTCTGCCCCTAAAGCTTAGCAGTATCCTCTGGTGTGCTCTTCAAGAACTCTGAGATCTTCTACTTTACTAAGGCACTCATTTATGACCTAAGCTTCCCCTGCTAAAAATAAATAAATAAATAACAGCATTCTGTGCCTGCCCACACACATTGCTTTTTAGCAATTATATCCTTATTATATCCTTCTGCCCGTGTTTTTGTTTATTACTTTTTACTTGCCAAAATCTCCATGAAATTCTAAGTTCCTTGACAACAAGGATTCTTTCTTATTCACCTGATATCTTCCATAATATCTAGTGACCCATAGATGTTAGCACTATATACATAAAAATATATGTTAACTTTAATTAAATTCGTGTTGTGGTGATCATGTAGTTGCTAAGCCATGTCTGACTCTTTCACAATCCCACAGATGGTAGCCCACCAGACTCCTCTGTCCATGGGATTTCCCAGGCAAGAATATTAGAGTGGGTTGCCATTTCCTTCTCCGGGGATCTTCCCAACCCAGGGATCAAACTCAGTCTTCTGCTTTGCCAGGTGTCTCCTGCATTACAGGTAGATTCTTTACCCACTGAGCCAGTAGGGAAGCCCTTGCTGCTGCTGCTAAGTCGCTTCAGTTGTGTCTGACTCTGTGCGACCCCAGAGATGGCAGCCCACCAGGCTCCCCCATCCCTGGGATTCTCCAGGCAAGAACACTGGAGTGGGTTGCCATTTCCTTCTCCAATGCATGAAAGTGAAAAGTGAAAGTGAAGTCGCTCAGTCGTGTCCAACTCTTAGCGACCCCGTGGACTGCAGCCTACCAGGCTCCTCCGTCCATGGGATTTTCCAGGCAAGAGTACGGGAGTGGGGTGCCATTGCCTTCTCCAGGGAAGCCCTTAAACTGGTATAATTTATATACAATATGAAGAAGACAACTTAACTACTGTTATAAGTGTTGCTTTCAAAGCACTTTTATATCCATGGTCTTAATTTAAACATACAGCAAGCCAATGGTTTACATGAACTCAAAATGGTCATTCATTATTTCATCTAACCACCATCCATTCACTTTTCATCTGATATGAGCACTCTCGTTTCCCCGACAAAGAATCCCCATGCTACTTTTACTGCAAGTGTTACAGGTGACACAAACACCAGCCCTGGTCTCACAAGGTCATGAGAGGATGCCTGGCCTGTCAGAGCACCACGTTCCCTGAATTCTGGTGACTGATTCAGGGATAAGCACTTGGCCCAGAAAGGGACAAAAGGACTAAACTCCGGAACTTCTGTGAAATTGTTGGAAAGACAAAATAACTTATTTCTGATGGAGTTGCTGTGACATTAGGATGTAAACTAATTTGGCATTGCAAGGGGAGAACCAAAATAGAGGAGAGCAGAATTAAGGGAAATGACTCTTAAGGACATCATTTAAACCCCGGGATACAGCCATACCTAAAACCTACATAGAACATTTCTGTTAAGTGAACCCAATAAGAAAGCTTCTGTACTTGTACAAAGAAAACAAGCAACAAAATGAAAAAGCCGATTGGGAGAAAATATTTGCAAATCATATATCTGCTAAGACAGTAATGTGAAAGTGAAAGTTTAGTTGCTCAGACGTGTCAGTCTCTGCAACCCCATGGACTGTGGTCCGCCAGACTCTTCTGTCCATGGAATTCTCCAGGCAAGAATATTGGAATGGTTAGCCATTTCCTTCTCCAAGGGCTCTCTCTGACCTAGGGATCAAACCCAGGTCAACTGCATTGCAGGTAAATCCTTTACCATCTGAGCCACCAAGGAAAACATATAAGGAACTCACACAACTCAAGAGCAAAAATAACAATGATAATGATAATAAAAATTTTAATGGGCAAAGGATATGAATAAATGTTTTTCCAAGGAAGATATCCATGGCCAACAGGTACATGAAAAGGTGCTCAACATAACTAAGAGCTCAGTTCAGTTCAGTCACTCAGTCGAGTTCGACTCTTTGCGGTCCCATGAATTACAGCACGCCAGGCCTCCCTGTCCATCACCAACTCCCGGAGTTCATTCAAACTCATGTCCATCAAGTCAGTGATGCCATCCAGCCATCTCATCCTCGGCTGTCCCCTTCTCCTCCTGCCCCTAATCCTTCCCAGCATCAGAGTCTTTTCCAATGAGTCAACTCTTCTCATGAGGTGGCCAAAGTACTGGAGTTTCAGCTTCAGCATCAGTCCTTCCAGTGAACACCCAGGACTGATCTCCTTTACAATGGACTGGTTAGATCTCCTTGCAGTCCAAGGGACTCTCAAGAGTCTTCTCCAACACCACAGTTCAAAAGCATCAATTCTTCGGTGCTCAGCTTTCTTCACAGTCCAACTTTCACATCCATACATGACCACAGGAAAAACCATAGCCTTGACTAGACAGACCTCTATTGGCAAAGTAATGTCTCTGCTTTTCAATAGGCTATCTAGGTTGGTCATAACTTTCCTTCCAAAGAGTAAGCATCTTTTAATTTCATGGCTGCAATCACCATCTGCAGTGATTTTGGAGCCCAGAAAAATAAAGTCTGACACTGTTTCCACTGTCTCCCCATCTATTTCCCATGAAGTGATGGGACCAGATGCCATGATCTTCATTTTCTGAATGCTGAGCTTTAAGCCAACTTTTTCACTCTCCTCTTTCACTTTCATCAAGAGGCTTTTTAGTTCCTCTTCACATTCTGCCATAAGGGTGGTGTCATCTGCATATCTGAAGTTATTGATATTTCTCCTAGCAATTTTGATTCCAGCTTGTGCTTCTTCCAGCGCAGCGTTTCTCATGATGTACTCTGCATAGAAGTTAAATAAGCAGGGTGATAATATACAGCCTTGACATACTCCTTTTCCTATTTGGAACCAGTCTGTTGTTCCATGTCCAGTTCTAACTGTTGCTTCCTAGCCTGCATACAGGTTTCTCAAGAGGCAGGTCAGGTGGTCTGGTATTCTCATCTCTTTCAGAATTTTCCACAGTTTATTGTGATCCACACAGTCAAAGGCTTTGGTGTAGTTAATAAAGCAGAAATAGATGTTTTTCTGGAACTCTCTTGCTTTTTCCATGATCCAGCGGATGTTGGCAATTTGATCTCTGGTTCCTCTGCCTTTTCTAAATCCAGCTTGAACATCTGGAAGTTCACGGTTCACATATTGTTGAAGCCTGGCTTGGAGAATTTTGAGCATTACTTTACTAGCACGTGAGATGACTGCAATTGTGCGGTAGTTTGAGCATTCTTTGGCATTGCCTTTCTTTAGAACTGGAATGAAAACTGACCTTTTCCAGTCCTGTTGTCACTGCTGACTAATAGTCAGGGAGATGCAAATCAAAACCACAATTAGGTAACACTTCACAGCTTTTACAGTGGTTATTATCAAAAAACAAAAAACTAGAGATATAGTAATAAGTGTTGCTAAGCGTGTGGAGAAAAGGGAGCCTTTGGACACTGTTGATGGGAATATAAATTGGTACAGCCACTGTGGAAAATAATATAGAAGTTCTTCAAAAAATGAAAAATAAAACTACTGTGAAAGTGAAATTGCTGAGTCGGACACAGCAGTCGTGTCTCTGCAACCCCATGGACTGTAGCCTACCAGGTTCCTTCGTCTATGGGATTTTCCAGGCAAGAATACTGGAGTGGGTTGCCATTTCCTTCTCCAAAACTACTGTACCATCCAGCAATTCTGCTTCTGGGTATACATCCAAAAGAAACTAAATCAGTACACTGAAGACATCCTACATTCCCAATGTTCACTTCAGTGAACATTATTCACAATAGCTCAGGTATACAAACAACCTAAGTGTCCCTAGACAGATGAATGGACAAAGAAAATGTGTCATATATGCAATGGAATATCATTCAGTCTTGAAAAAGAACTAACTGCTGCCATTTGCAACAACATGTATGAGCCTGGAGGACATTATGCTGAGGAAAATAAGTAAGGTAAAGACAAATACTCCATGATATCACTTATATGTAGAGTCTAAAAAGTCAGACTCAGAACATTTCCAGGGACAGTGAGTTGGGGGAAATGATGGGATGTTGACCTAAAGAAACAAACCCTCGGTTATAAGATGTAAAATTCTAGGGCTATTATGTATAATATCAAAATTATAGTTAATAATGCTAAACTTGAAATTTGCTAACAGTAAATCTTGAGTGTTCTCACCACACACACACACACACACACACACACACACACACACAATGGTAACTATGTGAGATGATGGATGTGTTAACTTTTCTGTGGTAAGCATTTCAGTGTACAGATAAGTCAAAAACCACATTGCACAACCTAATTATAATTTTATTTTCCAATAATACTTCAATAAAGCTGGAGATGGAAAAAAAAAGTAATTTGTAAGTTTTCTCCATTTGAAAAAGAGAAAAGTCCTGACTAATCAAAAGTCTAATAGCACTGAGGATTAAGGTTGTTCCATGACCCATAGTAGATGACATAACGAGTTCTCCCAGGGGCAGAATCAGTTCTGAGTCAGTGTCTCTTCCTCCATCTCTCTCTTAAGTTCAGTTAGGGAAGGTGTGGGGCACCATGCTAGTTCTTCCTCCACTCCCGTCCTCATCACAGCATCATAAAATTCCAATATCCCTGTGGCAACATTCAGGGAGAGTCAGAAAAACACCTGTAAATAAATTTGTCAATTTTATTTTAGCTCTCATTGCCGCAAATTTATACAGTTCAAACAAATTTACCAAACATTCACAACTTTCACAACCTCACTTATCCACAGTATGAAGGGATATCCCTGGTAGCTCAGCTGGTAAAGTATCTGCCTGCAATGCAGGAGACCCCGGTGCCATTCCTGGGTCAGGAAGATTCCCTGGAGAAGGAACAGCTACCCATTTAAGTATTCTGGCCCGGAGAATTTCATGGACTGTATAGTCCATGGGGTCACAAAGAGTTGGACATGACTAAGTGACTTTCACATGATTATAGGTGAATATAATCACTGTGTTCCTTTATACTGTTTTTTCCTCCTGTTAATACATGATTTGGTCTGTCCTGGATCCAGGTGAATCACGTGATAAGACTGGAAATTATTCAAGCAGAACAATTTTTTTTTTTTAATGCCATGAATTAGGACAAAGAAAGCAAAGAGATCAAAACCTGCCTATGTGGCACTCAGTGGTTAGAGTTTAAGATCTCAGCTCCAGGCATGAGGAAGCTTCCTTCAGCTGTTTTAACAATGCCTACCCATTGTCGGCCCTGCAGACTGGTCACTGTGTACTCAACCTGGCTTCTTCCACCTACCAAAATCCAATGAACCAAGAAGAAAGGAAAACAAACCTGGAGGCTCATGTCAAGTGTTGGCTAGTAGCTGCCAGAGCTGATAAAAACATGATGTGTCCCTCCACTGGGTAAAGGGTCAAGGTCAGACTTGTCAGCTCTCAAATACAGGTGAAAATGAACAGGTCATCAAACTCTGGGGACTGATTCTGTTTTTGCTTGCCATTTTGCCCATAATAAACACACAAACACAGCCAATCCTATTATTCACAGATTCTGTATTTGCAAACTTACCTACTTGCTACAATTTCTTTGTTACCCCCAAATTAACACCCCTAGTGATTTGAGAACCTTCACACACAAATTGTACAAAGCAGGCAAAAAATTTTAGCTGCTCACATGGGTTCCCAGCTGGGGTGAACCGGGTGGTGCTCTGTCCTCTTGTTTCCTCTCCTGTCCCTTCAACAAGTGTCCTTTTCACAGTTTCCTTGGAGCTGCATTTTTCACATTTTTTTACTTTTTGGTGGTGATTCTACTAATTCAAATGGCCCCCAGGGATCATGCTGAAGTATTGCCTAAGGTTACAAGCACAAGAAGGCTGTGATGTCCCTTAGAAGAAGGTATTGGGTTGGCCAAAGTGTTCAGTTTTCTCTATTCCATCTTAGAGAAAAACCCAAACGAACTTATGGTCAACCCTTACATGTGTTAGGTAAACTTCAATCAGATATGAGTTATCACGCTGTTGGCTCTGAATTCAAAGGTAATGAGTCAAAAACGTATATTAAATAAATTATCACATAAAATGACGTTACCTATTGATTAGTTAACAAAAGTGTTGGTGACTAGAGGCTCACAGGAGTCTAACCCCCTATTGTCCCTAAAAGCAATGGCTCAGTGACTTTACAGAACATGACAAGTGTGAATAATGACACTTGGCTGCACAAACATATATAATATCTGTATGCATGTTGTATAGACACACCTACATTTAATAGACACTCTGTATAGACAAACCTTCATGCAAATAGGCAGTTTTAGGAGAAGGGTTACACTGCCCTTCCTATATTCAAAATGAAGGTCCAGAAATAGAGCTGCATTGTCCAGTTCCAGTAGATAACAGATTATAAAATACCCAGTGTGGGACAATCTCTCAAGGGGCATAAGAGATGAAAGATCTGACTTCGAGCCAGCTAATCACTGCCTCCCTCATGAGTCCCAGTAATGATATTCACAAGGGAACCATGGAAACTGCTTATCTGGGAAACAGCAAAATAAAGTTAAGTCCTTCCATGCTTGCTTTCTAAGCTCAGAATCTCCTTCAACACACGTGGCAATTATGGTGGCAATTGTTACACCTCCCTAGTGGCTGCTCCCAACCTCCCAAATTTAAGCAAGGCATTGATTTTTCTATCAAAATCTAATAGTCTGTAATCCTGTCAACCAGGGTTTTACTGTCACCATCACCAGCCACAAATATACACAGCATACCTGGCAGGTAAAGCAAGATGCAAGATGGTGTGAGGCAATACACTCACACTACTAGATATAAGGTTGGTACCTTCAGAAATCTTACAGTTATAAAAGAAAAAAAAATCTCAGACAAGATTCCAACTTCAAACCTCAAAGACTTTTAACTAATTTGGCATTTATATGAGCTAATTCAGGGTTTTTATTAAAATAATGGAGAATGGGAAAGATACATCCACCTCAATTTTCACAGTAGCCTTATTTACAGGTGCTAAGATATGGAAGCAACCTAAGGGTCCATCAACAGCTGAATAAAGAAGTTATGGTACATATATACAATGGAATACCAGTCAGCCATAAAAAATGAAATACTGCATTTGCAACAGCGTGAATAGACACAGAGGGTACTATGCTAAATAAGTCAGAGAAAGACAAATACTACATGATATCACTTATACATGGACTCTAAAAACTGAAAAAAACAGATATTATAACATAATAGAAAGAGACTCATAGATATAGAGGGAAAAAATTAGTGGTTACCAATGAGGATAGGGAAGGAGGGAGGGAAAATATAGGCATTAGGGGATTAAGAGGTAGAAACTATTATGTATAAAATAAGCTACAAAGATATATTGTAATGCAGTCTATGGGGTTGCAAAGAGTCAGACATGACTTTGCAACTGAACAACAACAACATATATTGTACAAAACAAGGAATATATAGCCAATATCTTAAAACAAATATAAATGGAGTATAACCTTTAAAAATTGTGATTTGCTCTATTATTCACTTGTAACTTATATGATATTGTACATCAGCTACATGCCAATTTTAAAAAGATAAAATAATAATGGAATAAGCAGCAGTAGGTGTAATGTCATATCTGAGGAAGAAAGCATGTAAGCCTTTTGGAACAGATGTACTATTTTATTCTATGTTTTCTTACTTTTCTTTCAGTGGCAAACATACACAATTCTCATAATTGGAGCTCAATAAATATCTCATTTAAGGGGAATGTACCTGATATTTGCTGGAATCATCCTAACCTAAAGCCCCGGTCTTACACAAAGATGGACAGTTATGGACCTAACTATTTTTTGGATTGCATTTCATACGAATTTTTTTCTAAACTGCTCAAAATGCTAAAGGAAAACAGATCTACTGAACAAGCATTCCCTGCAAATGACATGTATGTGGCAGAAGGGATGCACACAGAGAGATAAGGAA
The DNA here is from genome assembly GCF_023091745.1 of Budorcas taxicolor. Classification (NCBI taxonomy): domain Eukaryota; kingdom Metazoa; phylum Chordata; class Mammalia; order Artiodactyla; family Bovidae; genus Budorcas; species Budorcas taxicolor. Next base: position 28,767,498 of record NC_068914.1, read on the forward strand.
GGATGCAGAGATAGGATATTGGTGAGAAGAGGAAAGCTGGGAGACAAGGACCAAAACTTTATGCGGTCCTAGTAACACTGTGCCTGGTGCTTCCCTGGAGGCTCAATGGTAAAGAATCCACCTGGTAATGTAGGAAATGCAGGTTGCATTTCTGGGTTGGGAAGATCCCCTGAAGAAGGAAATGGCAACCCACTCCGGTATTCTTGCCTGGGAAATCCCATGGGCAGAAGAGCCTGGCAGTCTACAGTCCATGGGGTCACAAAAGTGTTGTACAAGACTTAGTGACTAAACAACAACAATGCTGTACCTAATCTAAGAGCATATCAACCAGAACACCTGGTTAAATATTGTGAATGGAATGCATGCATTTACTGTCCCCAAACTTATCAATACCATAATTATAAACACACAAGCCCAGCAATCCACCAGCTTCGCTTATGCACCCAAACTTTAAAGCTATTTTTATGTTTTCAATTCATCCGTCCTTAATAGGAAGAGAAAAACCTGGATTATGAGAAACATAAAGAAATTCCCCAACATGAAAGTGGAGAATTATCTTTAAAATGAAAAAAATGTAAAGTAAAGAAATACTATCAGAAGGTAACTTGCAAAATCATTATAGCACCAGAGATCTATCAAAGAATAGGGTGTCACAAAAAGGAGAAATGTTTAGAGAGAAAGACGAGCTCTTAAAAATTAAAATTACGAGAGCAGAAACAGGAAAAAGCAACTAATTATCAGTTATACGTGAGGACAAAAATTTTTAAGTATGCAAGTTCTCAAGATACTTACCTGCTCTTGCCCTTTACTCTAGAACGTACAGGATAAAAAATGTTCCCCACCAAAATGAAAGTGTAAATCAAGAACGAGACCGACAGAAAAATCAGTAACTCAAGATTCCACCAAGAGCAAAGCAAAACGTTCTAGGAGGGTAAAGACGGGCCATGCCTTGGTGACTGCTGTTTCCAAAATGAGAAAGCACCAACCCAGTTGGGCGCAGAAGCAAACAGTGTTCCCCCAAAGTTCCCACGTCAAGAGAATTAATTAAAAGTGGCATATTATCTAATACTTTTCAATGTATTAAGAGTGATTTCAATACGATAGTTACAACTTTGATAATATATGTATGTGGAATCTAAAAAATAATGGTACAGATGAACCTCTTCCGGGACAGGAAGAGAGATGCAGACATAGAGAATGGATGTGTAGATACAGTGGGGGAAGGGAAGGGTGGGATGAACTGAGAGTGTAGGCGTGACATATGTACACTACCGTACATAAAATAGATAGCTAGTGGGAAGCTGCTATAAAGCACAGAAACCTCAGCTCAGTGCTCTGTGATGACCTAGAGAGGGGGATGGATGGGGGTAGTAGGGGTGGAAGGGATGTCCAAGAGGGAGGGGATATATGGATACACATAGCTGATTCTCCCGTGGTAAATCATCCTGCAGCGCAGGAAACATGGGTTCCATCCCTGGGTCTGGAAGATCCCCTGGAGGAGGAAATGGCAACCTATTTCAGTATCCTTCACTAGGAAATCCCCTGGACAGAGGAACCTGGCAGGTTACAGTCCATGGAGTCGCAAAAGAATCAGACACAACTTAGCAACTAAACAACAACAAATAGCTGATTCACTTCACAGTACAGCAGAAACTAACACAACATTGTAAAGCAATTATACTTTGACTAAATCTATTGATTGATCGATGAATCGATCAATGGATAAGGGCTTCCCAGGTAGCACTGGTGGTAAAGAACTGGCCTGCCAATAGACAGACAGACAGATGTGGGCTTCCAGGTGGCACTAGTGGTGAAGAACTGGCCTGCCAGTAGACAGATAAATAGATATGCGGTTCCCAGGTGGCACTAGTGGTAAAGAACTTGCCTGTCAATGCAGGAGACAGCAGAGACATGGGCTTGATCCCTGAGTGTCACACACCTATACTTGAAAGTTGTAAGAGAGTAGATTTTATATGTTCTCACCACAGAAGCAAAATGGTACATCTGTGACATGATGAGAGGCATTAGCTAACACTATGATGCTAATCATTGTTCAGTATATAAGTGGATTGAAGCAACACAGTTCAGTTCAGTTCAGTTGCTCAGTCATGTCCGACTTTTTGCGACCCCAAGAATTGCAGCACCCCGGGCCTCCCTGTCCATCACCAACTCCCGGAGTTCACTCAGACTCATGTCGATTGATTCCGTGATGCCATCCAGCCATCTCACCCTCTGTCGTCCCCTTCTCCTCCTGCCCCCAATCCCTCCCAGCATCAGAGTCTCTTCCAATGAGTCAACTCTTCGCATGAGGTGGCCAAAGTACTGGAGTTTCAGCTTTAGCATCATTCCTTCCCAAGAAATCCCAGGGTTGATCTTCAGAATGGATTGGTTGGATCTCCTTGCAGTCCAAGGGACTCTCAAGAGTCTTCTCCAACACCACAGTTCAAAAGCATCAATTCTTCAGCACTCAGCCTTCCTCACAGTGCAACTCTCACATCCATACATGACCACAGGAAAAACCATAGCCTTGACTAGACGGACCTTAGTTGGCAAAGTAATGTCTCTGCTTTTGAATATACTATCTAGGTTGGTCATAAGTTTTCTTCCAAGGAGTAAGCGCCTTTTAATTTCATGGCTGCAGTCACCATCTGCAGTGATTTTGGAGGCCCAAAAAATAAAGTCTGACACTGTTTCCACTGTTCCCCCATCTATTTCCCATGAAGTGATGGGACCAGATGCCATGATCTTCATTTTCTGAATGTTGAGCTTTAAGCCAACTTTTTAACACAAGGTACACCTTAAACTTACACAATGTTATACATCAACTATATACCAATAAAGATGGGAAATATTTTAATTTTTTTCAAAGGAAAAAAAATTAGATAATGACGGAGTTTGGGAATAATTTTCTCATCCATAAAATAAAGGAGCAGACTAGCAGATCTCTAAATCCTTTCCAGCTCAAACAACCTATGAACTATAACCTACAACCTCAAACTCTTTAAAAATGAAAATTCATATTTCAAAGCCAACATCAAAGATGAACAGTTCATGCATTTCCCTGGGGAAAAAGGAACCAAACAATAATATTTAGAAAAATATTTTATGTGTATCAGGATTTTTAAAGTTGGCCATTTAGTCAAATAAGCTCTGCTTCTTCCAGTCAAACCACAACCCACTTCCCACTGTGTTTCATACACAGATTTCTTTTTAGGTGGTTTTATCACATGCACTAACTCTGGTTCCCAGAGAGTGAGCCGTTAACAGGTGACAAGAAATGTCATCGCTAATATTAACATTGGCATCTCTCACAGACAGGCCCACTGGTCTGCAAATTAAGAGAATTTAAGAATTAAGAAGCCACTTAAGCATAAGACTATCATTAGCCAACTTATCCTTGCATTTGCTAATGACCAAAAACAAAACCTTAAATATGGATGAGGTTCTATATAACTAGCAATAAACATATATTCCCTGAGAAATCATTTTTTCAATCTTCATATAATCTTAGGGACCATGCTAGTCACATATTTCTTGCTCAGTAAAAGTGAATTTCCAACCTAAAAAGTGAGTATAGGGTCTTCCTTGGCAATCCAGTGGTTAAGACTCTGAGCTTCCAATGCAGAGGACATGGGTTCAATTCCTGGTCAGGGAACCAAGATTCCAAGATCCCACATCACTCTGCCAAAAAAATTAAATAATAATAATTTTTAAGAGTGAATATGAAAACAGGAGACCCAGAAACTCATCTTTTTTTCTCATTTCTGGCTTTATTTCCACCCTAGTTGTTGCCCTCAGCTATTATCTGTGCTGTGCTATCTGGCCTGATCCTGTCTGTCCTTGTTTTCTCCAAGCTCCCTGCCATCTTTGGTATGTCTTTGTCCTTAGACACCTTCTCCTTCTGAGACAATTTCCAATCCACATTGTTCCTTAATGCCAAATCACTAGAGAAGCACCACTGACAAGTCTTGGGGACAAGGATGCTGACCAAGGACAACCTGCTCCAATGCCTCAGGAAGTCAGGGAAAAAACCAAGAGTCCAATCTGGGTCTCCCCTTGTACCTCTTTCAGTACTGTTTCCACAAAATCACATGAAACCTGAAATAACAGCAAACCCAGGAGCAGGGCAGTCAAAAGGCGACTAAATGACCACATGTGACTTGGTCTTGCAGGCACTTGCATCTGAAAGTATGTCTGCATGCTGCGTTCACATTAAAGGTGTACATTTTTAAATCTGGCTGACCCGGGACTTGTAATGTCTTAGGGAGACACCTCCCTTTATGCTGAATGTTTATAGTAGACCGAGGGACAGCTCAACTGCTTGCAAGTATTCATGCAAAAAAGCAGAGAGAATAATTCATTACACTAGAAGAACCTAATCCTTCTAGATCAATATATCTCTGCACACAAAGCTATCAAGAAATCAAGCCCATTATACACCCAGAGAAAAAACATGGTCTAAAAAAATACATGCATCCCAAAACTCATTGCAGCACTGTTTACAATACCCAAGATATGGAAGCCACCTAAATCCCATCAACAGAGGAATGGATAAAGAAAATGTGGTACATATATACGATGGAATATTACTCAGCTGTTAAAAGGAACAGCTTTTGCAGCAACATGGAACATGGAATATTACTCAGCTGTTAAAAGGAACAGCCATTTGCAGCAACGTGGATGAACCTAGAGACTGTCACACTAAGTGAAAGAGATGGACAGAGAAGGAAAAATATCATGTTACCCAACATATATGAAATCTAAAAAGAAATGGTACAAATGAACTTATTTACAAAACAGATACAGACTCACAGACTTAGAAACAAACTTATGATTGCCATGGGGGGAAGATGGGGGGAAGGGATAGTTAGGGAGTTTGAAATCAACATATATGCACTGCTATATTTAAAGTGGATAACCAACAAGGATGTTCTGTATAGCAAAGGGAATGCTACTCAATGTTACGTGGCAGCTTGGATGGGAGGGGAGTTTGGGGGAGAATGGACACATGTGTATGTATGGCTGAGTCCCTTTGCTGTCCACCTGAAACTGTCACAACATTGTTAATCTGCTGTACTCCAATATAATGTAAAACGTTTAAGAATATATCAAAAAATTTTTAAAGTGAAGCCCATGTCAGGGACTACAAATTCTCCTGCTGGCAGGAGTCAGGAGAAAACATGAATGGCCACACATAGGCCCAGGAGTGAAGAGAGGAACTAGGGTGAGTAGGCCCTGTTGCCCGGCAGCTGCTCTCATGCAACAGTATATGCCTACTGCCGCTCTATGCTTCACTCTTGAGCTGTAAAATTTTTCGGCTTTGAAAAGGGACTTTCCTGGTGGTGCAGTGGTTAAGACTCTGCCTTCCAATGCAGAGGTGCAGGTTCCATTCCTGGTCAGGGAGCTAAGACCCCACATGCCTAGTGGGCAAAAATACAAAATACAAACAGAAGCAATATTCTAACAAATTCAATAAATACTTTAAAAAGTAAAAAGTAAAACACTACAAAGGAAAAAGAAACTCTGTAAATTTAAACCAACCTAACTGATCACATTATGAGAAGTCAGGCACATTTTTTTCTTTTCTAATTACACAGCTCTTCAAGAAGACAGTGTTATCAGGAAGGTGTAGATAATCCTCTGAAAGAAACTTCCAAGTTTTGAATACTTCAAACAAGACCTCTGGCTCTTTGCATATACTTTGCTCTCATCAAAGTCACCAGGAGTTAAGAATTTATCAAATCAGCGACAGCAAGATTTTCAAACAAAGGTCTTCTTTTTCCTCTCTCCTATATCAAACACATTTATTTTACAAACCCTTGAATGATGGATGCTAGCCTAAACAGAGAATACTCAGTTGTTTCTATTTTAAAAAATACTTGTACTAATAGGAGGTCAAAAAAAGAAACTTACGTGAATTGACAAATAATCAATTTTCTGGGGCCTGCATCAAAACTATGACGTCAAACGAGGTAAAAGTGTAACCAAGTATTCTTAAAAGCTTAACTGCTCAGGCAGGCTTAGGGGTCTGAGTGTGCAGCTGAGCACTAAGGCATTATTTGCGGTTTTCGTCAGCAGGTGTTTGGCAGACACTGTTTCCACAGGATATGATTGTCCAGTCCTTCATTCATCTCAAATTTTAAAAATAACTAGTATTTCATTGAGCAAAAGGATTAGAGGAGATCAAGAAAAGGGAAATGGTTTGGCAGAAGATAAAACTCAAACACCAAGCAACATCTTAAACTGAATTGCCTTGAAATAACTAACAATGAGGTTTAAAAAAAGCTTAAAACATTTTAAGGGTCAAACGCTCAGAATCCCACAGCATTTCTAATTAGTAAAATTCAGTTCACAGAAGGGCACTAAGCTCTCAAGATTAAACCCAGCTAATGCTCCTGGCCACTTCCACTTACCTAGTCAACCTGACTAAGCCACAGACTCCTTTCCTCTGTAAGATATCTGACCAATGTTACACTGGACCATTAATCAGTTCAGTTCAGTTCAGTCACTCAGTTGTGTCTGACTCTTTGCAACCCCATGGACCACAGCACACCAGGCCTCCCTGTCCATTACCAACTCCTGGAGCTTGCTCAAACTCATGTCCATCGCATCAGTGATGCCATCCAACCATCTCATCCTCTGTCATCCCCTTCTCCTCCTGCCCTCAATCTTTCCCCGCATAAGGGTCTTTTCAAATATGTCAGTTCTTCACATCAGGTGGCCAAAGTATTGGAGTTTCAGCTTCAGCATCAGTCCTTCCAATGAATACTGAGGACTGATTTCCTTTAGGTTAGACTGGCTGGATCTCCTTGCAGTCCAAGGGACTCTCAAGAGTCTTCTTCAACACCACAGTTCAAAAGCATCATTCTTCGATGCTCAGCTTTCTTTATAGTCCAACTATTACATCCATACATGACTACAGGAAAAACCATAGCTTTGACTAGATTAATATTTGTAGGCTAGTTTTTTGAAACCCCTTAGGTGAGTTTTATGTTTACTATGAGTTCCCTATATTGTTCTCAAGTCAGTTTATGCCAGTTTTTTTGCTATTGTAACTGTGAAACTGGGCTTCCCCAGTGGCTCAACTACCTGCCAATGTAGGAGACACAGGTTCAGTCCCTGGGTTGGGAAGATTCTCTGGAGAAGGAAATCATAACTTGCTCCAGTATTCTTGCCTGGAGGATTCCATGGACAGAGGAATCTGATGGACTACTGAGTCCGTGGGGTTGCAAAGAAGTCAGAAACAACTGAACATACATGCACAATTTAATTAAATATTACACAAACTGACTAACAAGAGTATGGAAAGAGAGTTTCTGGTTTCTATGAAAACCCAGTTGAATATATTGGAAAGAGTTGCTAAAACCAAGTCTAGAAGAAAATTACTTTGGGTGAGATATATGTGAAAGAGTAGGAAATATTCATAAGAAATCTAGATAGACTGTGCTGTCAGATGACTTCACAACTCATTAACTTCTAGCTCTTTTTTTTTATTAAATTGAAATTAGAAGAAATAGTAGGCAATGCATTGTATGGTTTATGCAAAAAAGATGACAGCATTCTAATAATAGACTTATATTCAATGAAAAGATCTTGACTCTCAAAGTATTGGCTGACAACAAGAAAAGTTAAAATACATATATATTGTTTTCATGAATCCCTTTTCAATTTATTGACACATTTTATTGGCCAATACCAATCACATCAGATAACAGGGCTTCTACTATGCTCACTTCAAATAAGTCTTATGTTCAATATGAACAAGGCAACACTTCTACCAAAATTTTTGGTTATTGCAGTCTTTGCATTTTAAACCCTTGTCAAGGTAGAAATGACCTCCTCAGCCTAATATCTTGACATGGCAATCAACTGAAAAGTTTGCATTTCAATGGACCAAAATCTATGGAAGATTCTCTACTACAAAATTGCCTTTTTTCTCCTGACCTCATGAAAATTTACATGTTTGTTTCATAATTAAGATAAACTTATCAAATTATATTGGCTAAAATGGATGATGCTATATAAATCTCTGAAATAGTCATAATTAGGTTAAGTTTTTGAGAATTGATAATCATTAGTAAATTTATGTACCAGACAATGTTAATAAACATAGACACCCCATCTATGTATACACAGTTGCTTTTCACAGCACCCATTTTTCATATGAGAAAGAGTGCTAGAGACAATAAATAAGTTGCCCACAAGTCACTGTCTCTGATGTGAGGGACACAGCCAGACTTGGCGTATGGTCTCTCAAGTTCCAAAGATGGTGCTCATCTTGACAGTGCTACCAGGAGCCCTATAGATTATGTTACTTTAATGCTACTCAACTAAAGGCTCCAGAGTCTTTTGACTATCTTGATTTTACATTTAGAAACTTCTCTATACTTTTTAAAATCATTGGTTATAATATATAGCTATAAAATTTTAAAAAAACTAGATGTTCCTTAATAAAATTTCTTCAGAACAGAGAGGTATACAGATTGCATTACTAATAAGAAAACACTGCTTCCAAGAAAGGGCATAATGGAAATAATTCTGGAATGTTTCCTTAACTCATTCATATAAACACCTGCTCTTGGCTATGCTCAGCACTGAGAATGCAAAAAAGTATGTAATAATGCCATTTGCAGCAACACAGATGGACCTAGAGCTTATCATACTGAGTACAATAAGCCAAAGACAAATATCATATGATATCACTTATATGGGGAAACTAAAAAGATGATATAATTGAACTTATTTACAAAACAGAAACAGACTCACAGACTTTAAAACCAAATTTGTGGTTGCTAAAGGGTAAAGGTAAATGGGTGGATAAATTAGGAGTTTTTACTTAACATATACACAAAACTATATATAAACAATAAACAAGAACATACTACATAGCACAGGAAATTCTACTCAATAGTCTGTAATAACCTACATGAGAAAAGAATCTGAAAAAAAAAAAGTATATATGCATATAACTGAATCACTTTTCTACCCAGCAGAAATTAAAACAACACTGTAAATGAACTATACATGAATAAAGAAAATAGTTTTAATGGACAAATTCTTAGAAAAGTACAACTTTCCAAAACTGAACCAGCAAGAAATAGAAAATCTTAACAGACCCATCACAAGCACGGAAATTGAAACTGTAATCAAAAATCTTCCAGCAAACAAAAGCCCAGGTCCAGACGGCTTCACAGTTGAATTCTACCAAAAATTTAAAGAAGCTAACACCTATCCTACTCAAACTCTTCCAGAAAATTGCAGAGGAAGGTAAACTTCCAAACTCTTTCTATGAGGCCACCATCACCCTAATACCAAAACCTGATAAAGATGCCACAAAAAAAGAAAACTACAGACCAATATCACTGATGAACATAGATGCAAAAATCCTTAACAAAATTCTAGCAATCAGAATCCAACAACACATTAAAAAGATCATACACCATGACCAAGTGGGCTTTATCCCAGGGATGCAAGGATTCTTTAATATCCACAAATCAATCAAGGTAATACACCACATTAACAAATTGAAAAATAAAAGTCATATGATTATCTCAATAGATGCAGAGAAAGCCTTTGATGAAAATAAACATCCATTTATGATAAAAACTCTCCAGAAAGCAGGAACAGAGGGAACATACCTCAACATAATAAAAGCTATATATGACAAACCCACAGCAAACATTATCCTCAATGGTGAAACATTGAAAGCTTTTCCCCTAAAGTCAGGAACAAGACAAGGGTGCCCACTTTCACCACTACTATTCAACATAGTTTTGGAAGTTTTGGCCACAGCAATCAGAGCAGAAAAAGAAATAAAAGGAATCCAAATTGGAAAAGAAGAAGTAAAACTCTCACTGTTTATAGATGACATGATCCTCTACATAGAAAATCCTAAAGACTCCACCAGAAAATTACTAGAGTTAATCAATGAAATAGTAAAGTTGCAGGATATAAAATCAACACAGAGGAATCCCTTGCATTCCTATACACTAATAATGAGAAAGTAGAAAGAGAAATTAAGGAAACAATCCCATTCACCATGGCAAAGAAAAGAATAAAATACTTAGGAATATATCTACCTAAAGAAACTAAAGATCTATATATAGAAAACTATAAAACACTGGTGAAAGAAATCAAAGATGACATTAATAGATGGAGAAATATACCATGTTCATGGATTGGAAGAATCAATATAGTGAAAATAAGTATACTACCCAAAGCAATCTATAGATTCAGTGCAATCGCTATCAAGCTACCAACGGTATTTTTCAAAGAGCTAGAACAAATAATTTCACAATTTGTATGGAAATACAAAAAACCTCGAATAGCCAAAGCAGTCTTGAGAAAGAAGAATGGAACTGGAGGAATCAACTTGCCTGACTTCAGGCTCTACTACAAAGCCACAGTCATCAAGACAGCATGGTACTGGCACAAAGACAGAACTATAGATCAATGGAACAAAACAGAAAGCCCAGAGATAAATCCACACACCTATGGACACCTTATCTTTGACAAAGGAGGCAAGAACATACAACGGAGAAAGGACAATCTCTTTAACAAATGGTGCTGGGAAAACTGGTCAACCACTTGTAAAAGACTGAAACTAGAACATTTTCTAACACCATACACAGAAGTAAACTCAAAATGGATTAAAGATCTAAATGTAAGACCAGAAACTATAAAACTCCTAGAGGAGAACATAGGCAAAACACTCTCCGACATAAATCACAGAAGGATCCTCTATGACCCACCTCCCAGAATACTGGAAATAAAAGCAAAAATAGACAAGTGGGACCTAATTAAACTTAAAAGCTTCCACACAACAAAGGAAACTATAAGCAAGGTGAAAAGACAGCCTTCGGAATGGGAGAAAATAATAGCAAATGAAGCAACTGACAAACAACTAATCTCAAAAATATACAAGCAACTCCTATAGCTCAATTCCAGAAAAGTAAATGACCCAATCACAAAATGGGCCAAAGAACTAAACAGACATTTCTCCAAAGAAGACATACAGATGGCTAACAAACACATGAAAAGATGCTCAACATCACTCATTATTAGAGAAATGCAAATCAAACCCACAATGAGATACCATTTCATGCCAGTCAGAATGGCTGCTATCCAAAAGTCTACAAGCACTAAATGCTGGAGAGGGTGTGGAGAAAAGGGAACCCTCTTACAGTGTTGGTGGGAATGCAAACTAGTACAGCCACTATGGAGAACAGTGTGGAGCTTCCTTAAAAAACTGGAAATAGAACTGCCTTATGACCCTGCAATCCCACTGCTGGGCATACACACTGAGGAAACCAGAATTGAAAGAGACACATATACCCCAATGTTCATCGCAGCACTGTTTATAATAGCCAGGACATGGAAGCAACCTAGATGTCCATCAGCAGATGAATGGATAAGAAAGCTGTGGTACATATACACAATGGAGTATTACTCAGCCATTAAAAAGAATACGTTTGAGTCAGTTCTAATGAGGTGGATGAAACTGGAACCTATTATACAGAATGAAATAAGCCAGAAAGAAAAACACCAGTACAGTATACTAATGCATATATATGGAATTTAGAAAGATGGTAACAATAACCCTGTATGTGAGACAGCAAAAGAGACACAGATATATAGAACAGTCTTTTGGACTCTGTGGGAGAGGGCGAGGGTGGGATGATTTGGGAGAATGGCATTTAAACATGTATAATATCATATATGAAATGAATTGCTGGTCCAGGTTTGATGCATGATACAGGATGCTTGGGGCTGGTGCACTGGGATGACCCAGAGGGATGGAATGGGGAGGGAAGTAGGAGGGGGGGTTCAAGATGGGGAACATGTATACACCCGTGGCAGATTCATGTGGATAAATGGCAAAACCAACACAATACTGTAAAGTAATTAGCCTCCAATTAAAATAAATATAAATTTATATTTAAAATAAATAAATAAACCATATCAATAACTATATCCAAAAAAAAGAAAATAGTCTTTAATTGCAGATGATCTTACATATTGAAAGTCCTTAAGACTTAAACAGCCAAAAAAGCTGATCAATGAATTAATTTGCAGAATATAAAATCAACATAGAGAAATCAGTTGTACTTCTACATACTAACAATGAAATATCTGAAAAAGAAATAAAGAAACCAATTTATTGCATCAAAAACAATAAAATATTTAGGAATAAATGTAACTAAGGAGGTAAAATAGGAAGCACACTGAAAACTATAAGCTTTGATAAAAGAAATTAAAGAAGCTACAAAAAAAAGAAAAATATTCTGTGTTCATGGATAAGAAGAAGGAATATTGCTAAAATGTCCATATTGTCCAAGGCTATTTATAGATTCAATACAAGCTCTCAAGATTCCAACAGCAAAAAAAGGAAACTCCAATGGCATTTTTCTATGAAAAAGAATAAACAATCCCAAAACATGTGTGAAATCACAAAAGACTATGAATGGTCACAGCAATCCTGAAGAACAAGAATAAAGCCAGAGGTATCACACCTCCTGATTTCAAACTATACTCCAAATCTACAGTAATCAAAACAGTTTTATACTGGCCTAAAAATAGACACAAAGACCAATGGAACAGAACTGAGAGCCCATAAATAAATCTCTGCAGACATAATCAATTAACATTTGACAAAGGATTCAAGAATACTCAATGGGGAAAGGACAAATGGTGTTGGTAAAATTGGATAACCATCTGCAAAAAAACAAAATTGAACCCCTTCTTATACCACTTATATAAATTAACTCAAAATGGTTTAAAGATTTAAACACAAGGATGAAATTTTAAAACTTTTAGAAGAAAACATTGAGGGAAATTCCTTTATATTGGTCTTGGCAATGATATTTTGGATACGACACCAAAAACACAAGCAACAAAGGCAAAAAAAATTTAAGTGATACTACTTGAAACCAAATGTATAACCACAATGGTGTGATCACTCACCTAGAGCCAGACATTCTAGAGTGTGAAGTCAAGTGGGCCTTAGCAAGGAAGCATCACTATGAACAAAGTTAATGGAGGTGATGGAATTCCAGTTGAGCTATTTCAAATCCTAAAAGATGATGCTGTGAAAGTGCTGCACTCAATATGTCAATAAATTTGGAAAACTCAACAGTGGCCACAGAACTGGAAAAGGTCAGTTTTCATTCCAATCCCAAGGAAAGGCAATGCCAAAGAATGTTCAAACTAACATACAATTGCATTCATTTCACATGCTAGCAAAGTAATGCTCAAAAATCTTCAAGCTAGATTTCAACAGTACATGAACCAAGAACTTCCAGATGTTCAAGCTGGATTTAGAAAAGGCAGAGGAACCAGAGATCAAACTGCCAACATCTGTTGAATCATAGAAAAAGCAAGAGAGTTCCAGAAAAACATCTACATCTGCTTCTTTAACTATGTTAAAACCTTTGACTTTGTAGATCACACAAACTATGGAATATGCTTAAAAGAGGTGGGAATACCAGAATACCTTAACTGCCTCCTAAGAAACCTGTATGCACCTCAAGAAGCAACAGTTAGAACCAGAAATGGAACAACAGACTGGTTCCAAATCGGGAAAGGAGTACGACAGGCTGTATATTTTCACCCTGCTTATTCAACTTGTGAAATGCCAGGCTGGATGAAGCACAAGCTGGAATCTAGATTGCTGGGAGAACTATCAATAATGTCAGATATGCAGATGACACCACCCTTATGGCAGAAAATGAAGAACTAAAGAGCCTCTTAATAAGAGTCAAAGAGAAGAGTGAAAAAGCTGGCTTAAAACTCAACATTGAAAAAAATTAGATCATGGCATCTGGTCCCATTACTTCATGGTGAATAGATGGGGAAACAATGGAAACAACAACAGACTTTATTTCCTTGGGCTCCAAAATCACTGTGGATGGTGACTGCAACCATGAAATTAAAAGACGCTTGCTCCTTGGAAGAAAAACTATGACAAACTTAAACAGCATATTAGAAGAGACATTATTTTGCCAACAAAGGTCCATCTAGTCAAAGCTATGATTTTTCAGTAGTCATGTATAGATGTGAGAGTTGGACCATAAAGAAAGTTAAGCACCAAAGAATTGACGCTTCTGAACCGTGGTGTTAGAGAAGACTTTGGAGAGTCCCTTGAGACTCAAGGAGATCAAACTAGCCAATCCTAAAGGAAATCAATCCTGACTATTCACTGGAAGGACTGATGCTGAAGCGGAAGCAGCAACACTTTGGCCACCTGATGCAAAGAGCCGACTCATTAGAAAAAACCCTGATGTTGGGAAAGATTGAAGGCAGGAGGAGAAGGGGACAACAGAGGATGAGATGGTTGGATGGGATCACTGCCTCAATAGACATGAGTTTGAACAAGCTCTAGGAGATGGTGAGTGACAGGGAAGCTTGGAGTGCTGCAGTCTCTGGGGTTGCAAAGAGTCAGACATGACTGAGTGAGTGAAGAAGAATAACATGAAACGAAAAGGATTCTGCACATCATAAGAAACAATCAACAAAATGAAAAAGAAGCCTATACAATGGAATAAAATATCTTCAAACCATATGTATTATAAGGAGTTAATATTCAAAATGTATAAAGAAACTACCAAATCAATAACCAAAAAAGTTTTTAATGGGCAGAGGAACTAAATAAACATTTTTCCAAAGAAGGCATAGAAACAGCCAAGAGGTACGTGAAAGGATGGGATTCCCTCGTGGCTCAGTGGTAAAGAATCCACCTGCCAATGCAGGAGACACAGGTTCAATCTCTGAGTCAGGAAGTTCCCCAGGGAAGGAATGACAACCCACTCCAGTATTCTTGCCTGGGAAATCCCATGAACAGAGGAGCCTGGGGGGGCGGGGCTAAGTCCATGAGGCCACAAAACCGCCAGACAGGACTGAGCAACTAAACAACAACAGGAAAGGATGTTCAACATCCTCAGGGAAATGCAAATCAAAAAACCACAGTGAGGAATCACCTCATACTTGTTAGAAAGACTAATATCCAAAAGACAACAAATAACAAGTGTTGACGATGTGTGGAGAAAAGGGAATTCTTATATGCTGTTTGTGGGAATATAAATTGGTACACTCACAGTGGAAAAGAGCAGGAATGTTCTTTAAAAAGTTAAAACAAAACTACCATATGATCCAGCATTCCCCACTTCTGGCTTTATAGCCAAAGCAAATGAATGCAGGATATCAAAGAGATGGCTGCCCTCCATGTTTACTAATGTATTATTCACAATAGTCAAGGCATGAAAGCAACCTCAGTGTCAACCAGAGTTTACTGATATGTGAGATACACACACACAAGGTTGATCCTTGAAAACCATGGAGGTTAGGGGCACTGACCACTCACAGTAAAAAAATTCACTTACTGCTATCTCTGCTTCAAAAGCAAAGAAACTGAGAGATGATTCAGCTCAAGATAGGAAACAGTTTGTACAGAATCAGGACTCAAACTTTAGTTCTCTCGATTCCATATACCATGATCTCTAAATGAATACAAGTATTTCCCTGTACTTATTTAAAAATCTGTAAAATGAAAATAAAGGTACTATATTTATTGAAAACAATTTTGTATGATGGACCTGCACAGTTCAAACTCATGCTGTTCAAGGGCTACTTGTGTATGCACGCACGCACATGCATGCACGCGCACGCACACACACACACAGGATGTTATTCAGCCATGAGAGAAAACAAAATCCTGGTATTTTCAACAATATAACTGGATCTTGAAGGCATAATGTTAAGTGCAACAAGTCAGAGAAATACTGTATGATATAATTTAAATATGAAGTCTAAAAAAATCTAACTTATAGAAACAACAGTATAAAATGGTGGTTACCACTGACTGCGGGGTGAAGGGAATGAGGAGAGGTTGATCACAGAGTATAAACTTCCTGTTACGAGATCGATTCTGGGGATATAATGCACATCATTGTGATTATAGACAACAACATGGAAGTTGTTAACAGATGTTCTCACCACAAAAATGAAATGGTAATTATGTGATGTGATGGTGGTTTAACCGTATGATATGTAATATGTAAGTGATCAAATCAAGTTGATCAAGTCAACAAGTGATCAAATCAACAACCTTGAACTGACACAATGTTACAGTGAGATGCACAAGGTTTATTGAGGTACCAATTATATCTCAATAAAGATGGAAAAAACACAAAAGTAATGAATTTGCAGTGGCACTCTAGTGGCAGCTGTGTGGTGCTGGAGTGACTGTGAGGAAATACCCCATGTCCAAGGGTCAGAGAAGCCCCAGCAAGATGGTAGGAGGGGCAAAATCACATTTAGAACCAAACCCCATACCTGCCAGAGATGCTCAGAGGGCTCAAACATACCTTGTGTGCACGAGGACCCAGAGACCCCACAGAGACTGAGACAGAACTGCATGTGGGTGTCTCCTGAGGAGGCATGGGTCAGCAGTGGACTGCTGCAGGAGCTCTGGGTATGGCATAAGGTCTCTTGGAGGAAGTCACAATTAACCCTACCATAGAGCTGCCAGAACTTACACAGGACAGGGGAAACAGACTCTTGGAGGGCACAAACAGGACCTTGCGCATACCAGGACCCAGGAGAACAAAGTGGAGGTGATGGAATTCCAGTTGAGCTATTTCAAATCCTAAAAGATGATGCTGGTAAAGCACTGGACTCAATATGTCAGCAAATTTGGAAAACTCAGCAGTGGCCACAGAACTGGAAAAGGTCAGTTTTCATTCCAATCCCAAAGAAAGGCAATGCCAAAGAATGCTCAGACTACTGCACAATTGCACTCATCTCACACGCTAGTAACATAATGCTCCAAATTCTCCAAGCCAGGCTTCAGCAATACGTGAACCGTGAACTTCCAGATGTTCAGGCTGGATTTAGAAAAGGTAGAGAAACTGGAGATCAAATTGCCAACATCTGTTGGATCATCAAAAAAGCAAGAGAGTTCCAGAAAAAATCTGCTTCTGCTTTATTGACTATGCCAAAGCCCTTGGCAGTGTGGATCACAATAAACTGTAGAAAATTCTGAAAGAGATGGGCATACCAGACCACCTTAGCTGCCTCCTGAGAAATCTGTATGTAGGTCAAGAAGCAACAGTTAGAACTGGACATGGAACAACAGACTGGATCCAAATTGGGAAAGGAGTACATCAAGGCTATATATTGTCATCCTGCTTATATAACTTATATGCAGAGTACATCATGAGAAATGATGGACTGGAAGAAGCACAAGCCAGAATCAAGGTTGCTGGGAGAAATATCGATAACCTCAGATATGCTGATGACACCACCCTTATGGCAGAAAGTGAAGAACTAAAGAGCCTCTTGATGAAAGTAAAAGAGGAGAATGAAAAAGTTGGCTTAAAACTCAACATACAGAAAACTAAGATCATGGCATCTGGTCCTATCAGTTCATGGCAAATAGATGGGGAAACAATGAAAACAGTGAGAGACTTTATTTTGGGGGGCTCCAAAATCACTGCAGATAGCAACTGCAGCCATGAAATTAAAAGACGCTTGCTGCTTGGAAGAGAAATTATGACCAACCTAGACAGTATGTTAAAAAGCAGAGATGTTACTTTGGCAACAAAGGTCCGTCTAGTCAAAGTTATGGTTTTCCCAGTATTCATGTATGGATGTGAGAGCTGGACTATAAAGAAAGCTAAGTGCCGAAGAAATGATGCTTTTGAACTGTGGTGTTGGAGATTATTGAGAGTGCCTTGGACAGCAAGGAGATCCAACCAGTCCATCCTAAAGGAAATCAGTCCTCAATATTCATTGGAAGGACTGATGCTTCCAATCCTGAAGCTGAAACTCCAATACTTTGACCACCTGATGTGAGGAACTTACTCATTGGAAAAGACCCTGATGCTTGGAAAGATTGAAGGCAGGAGGAGAAGGGGAAAACAGAGGATGAGATGATTAGATGGCATCACGACTCAATGGACATGAGTTTGAGTAAACTCTGGGAGTTGGTGATGGACAGGGATGCTTGGCATGTTGCTGTCCATGGGGTTGCAAAGAGTTGAACATGACTGAATGACTGAACTGACTGACTTCTCCCACAAAGAGGAGTCTGTTGTCCACTGCATTATTTGCAATTACTGGCACACGGTACTAATAACAAGCAGATGGCTTTTAGTCAGTTTTCTTTTCGTGTTAAACTCTCTACAGACAATGTATTGGTGTCTGTCTACACCTAGGTGGACCACCACCACCACCCTGGTATGATGGTATGAATGTGAACTAGGTCTTACGATACAGAGAAGACAGAGAAAGTCATCTCAGACAGAGTCTTTGCTAGGGAAATCCTTCCAAACCAAAGATCCAATCATGCCATTATTCGGGCTAAACACCAAATTTCTTTGTCCTACTTTGAACAAGCACAGTGGTATGAAAAGACGAGAAGGACAAAGAAGTTTGGTGTTGTTGAGCAGAGTTCAAGGAAGTTGAACTCTGTAAACATGACCTCTTTAAGTTCCTGTAAAGATTACCTCAAGTCAAGCCAGAATCTGAGCTGACTGGCTCAGGAATCTAGACTTTATCCTAAAAGCCACAGAAAGACTGGGTAATCTGATGGGCTGCTGCTGCTAAGTCGCTTCAGTCATGTCCAACTCTGTGCGACCCCATAGACAGCAGCCCACCAGGCTCCGCCGTCCCTGGGATTCTCCAAGCTGCAGACTCTTAAATTCAAATCTTGGCTCTCCCATTTAACTACTGCATGATTTCAACCCATGAACCTGTCAAGATAATAACACAATGCCTACTCTGCAGAGTTGTAAAGATTAATAAAGGCAACAATGGGAGATGCTTAGTGCCTTGAGTGATTTGTGTGGACAATACACAAGGGCCCTCTGAAGAGTTTAGATGAAAGAATGCCATGATTGCATCTGTGGTTTGGAAGGATTTCTCCAGCAACAATGTGGACTCAGGGACACAATTAAGGAATTTTTGCAAAAATGCAGGTAAGGGAAAGACATGAACTCCAGGCAGCACTGTGGTGTCTGAAACAGGAAATAGTTTCTAGAGATATTTGAGGAAGAGGGGTGGATTAAACATGGACGGGCTGGGGGAAGGGGGAGATGTAGATACACTCAGCACTTCATTAGTTCCCTAGGCATTTCCCTGGAGGTCCAGTGGTTAAGACTCTGCACTTCCACTGCACAGGGCACAGGTGGGGGAACTAAGATCCCACATGACATGCAGCAAAAAGAAAGGAAAAGGTCCCATATTAGTCCACCAACAATCAAAATGATGATACACATAGAGCATATATATAAAATAATTTCTTTCACTTTGAACACTTATTCATTTTTACCTCTTAATAAAAATTAATGAATTTTGATGAAGAGACCTCAGGTCAGGAATCAAATACAGCAAGTTCAGTTCTGACTCAGTCCCCACTGCTCTTTGACATGTGTCTCAATTTCTCATTCACAAACATGAAAAAACAAATTCATTATACCTACTCATATGATTCTGAAAAGAATATTATTATCAACAGTGTTGCAAGTAGGAGCATTGCATCATAGTAACTGAACTCCTAACAGGGACTGAATTAATAAGAATGCAATTGTCCATGGTTATACACAGTGTCGAGCCTGGTGGGCTGCCGTCTATGGGGTCACACAGAGTTGGACACGACTGAAGTGACTTAGCAGCAGCAGCATACACAGTGTCGGGCTTCCCGGGTGGAGCCAACAGTAAAGAATACACCTGCCAACGCAGGAGACAGAAGAAAGTTCAGTCCCTGGGTCTGGAGGATCCCCTGGAGTAGGGCATGGCAACCCACTCCAGGAACTGTGCCAGGAGAATCCCATGGACAGAGGAGCCTGGTGAGATACAGTCCACAGGGTCGTGAAAGGTCAGACATGACTGAAGTGACTTAGCAGGCTTACACACAGTATTATTGTGGGAAAAGGATAATTGGACTTCTCTATGATATTTCTGTTAGCTTTTTTTGTAAGTCTGAAATTATTTCCAAATAAAAAGTTAAAACAGTCATGAGGGTGTGAATTCACCCAAGACCCATGTGTGAATACGAATAGCTGTTACGGGAAATGCTGTTTGCAGAGAAATGGGACCATTCAAGCTGAGCTGAAATGATGTTTCCCCTGGTGGATTGAACAACTGCCCAGTGACACACTGACTCCTGGAAGCTTCCTTCTGACAGCATTCTGAAGTCTGTTCTCGCCAAACATTTCTTTCTTTGCATGTAAGAATGGCAGTCAACAGCCAAATCAAACAGGAACTGCTTGGCTTGTTTTGAAGAAGCCTTTGGAAAACTGCTTTGGAGTTGCTATTTGTCATTGCCACCAAATCTTGGAGACATGGGGAGAGGAAACTGTAGTGTCCTGCCTCAGCCTGACTCTAGGCACTTTTCCAACTTGTCCTTTCACACAAGACCAGAAAGTCCACGTGGAATTCTTCTTGGAATGCAAGTCTCTAGCATAAGACAACTTTCTTTAATTGAAAGTGCCAGTGGCTTCGATTTCCTTTTGAAAAAGAGTTTTTTGTTTTTCTTTTTTTAAAGCTCTTGATTAGTAGAAGGCATGAATAAAAAATAAGATTTCTGTGTGAGTTCTACACACTGAGG
The DNA here is from genome assembly GCF_023091745.1 of Budorcas taxicolor. NCBI lineage: Eukaryota > Metazoa > Chordata > Mammalia > Artiodactyla > Bovidae > Budorcas > Budorcas taxicolor. The sequence goes on from NC_068914.1 coordinate 28,788,103, forward strand.
CCATCACTACAAGCACAAAAATACAAATAGCCACTGCATTGACTCATTTCCTTCTAAGCTAAAACCTTCTCTACTAATGAAACAGAAGTTCAGGAAAATGACTTGCTAAGAGTCTCTCCTCAGACTCAGTAGAGTCTATATTAGCTATCTAACACAATCTAACACACTCCTAGCTAACACAATCTATAGCCAACAGTCATGAGTAGATCTAGGTAGAACTTAGAAGAAGAAATAAATACGCACAAACATCCATCATCAAAACAGGCTTTCACTGTCATGAAACTACTCTGGGAGAGTCTGACTTAAAATTGCTCACCCTCATCCAACCACAGGAAAAACATTCAATACTTTCAAGCTCCAACACTAAAGCAGAGCCTCTCTGAGCACATATAATCACTGGATTACAATTCTAGTCACATATACATGTGCAGAGGAAGGTCTTTCGAATGGAGCAAATACTCCTTTAAACACTCAATTAAAGCCCTTTCAAGAATGTACAACAATGTGATTTAGGTCACACACATGATGTCAGAACTATGGGTTGAATCTCATCAATGCAATGAAGCAGAAGAAAGTAAGATTGAAGCCAGTTGTTTGGTTTCGTGTAGCTAAAACAACTGCCTGATTAACTAAATTTTTCTCCTCCTACCTGGTTGTCATGGTATTGTGCAGGTAGAATCTTAGATGAAGCCTGCAGACAACAACAAATTTGCGACATTCTGCCTTGACCCTTATTTTGCAATTATATTAGGGCTGTCATTCTCAGAGGACATGGAATCACAATACAGTCTCTTTAGAAAAAAATTCTCAGAAATTTGCAGATGGGAAAGCCAAGGAGTCAATGGAAGGCCATATTTTATATGATTTTAAAATATAGATTTATTATATTCAATTACTGTGCACATTTAAGACTAAGAGATATATATATAAATAAATAAATACTAAATAAATTCAATTAAGAAAATGAAAAATGCCCAAAGGCCTATATTGCCTGTATATCAAAAATATACAGTTATCTCAGTGCACAGACATCAGTTGCTTTACTCTGAGATAAAGGCACTTTTACTTAACCAGAACTACAATAACAGTCCCTAGTGTTTACTAGACATTTAGAACATACCAGAAGTTTCATATGTATTTTCTCATTTATCTTCCCCACAATGATTTAAGATAGAGTCTAAGATGATGGGAATTTTACAAATAAAGAAACTGAGCTTAAAGAGACTATGTCTCTTTGCAAACGGAAAGAACGGATTTGAGGACACAAAGGGGGATGGAGAGGGTGGAACAAATTGAGAGAGTGGTATATACATATATACACTGCTGCTGCTGCTAAGTCACTTCAGTCGTGTCTGACTCTGTACGACCCCATATTTACACTACCACACATAAAAGAGATAGCTAGTGGGAAGCTGCTGTATAGCACTGGGAGCTCAGCTCAGCGCTCTGTGGCATGGAATGGGGTGAGGGAAGGAAGGTTCAGGAGGAAGGGGATATATGCACATTTACAGCTGATTCACATTGTTGTACAGCAGAACTGAACACAGCATTGTAAAGCAATTATACTCCAATTTTTTAAAAATAAACTTTAAATTTTTAAATAAAAACAGAGAGAGAGAGTACACCTCATGCCCAAGAGCACACCAAGGGGTGGGGACCCTACTAGTCTCCATGGCCTGAGGCCTTAATTCTACCCCGAACATCTTCTGAGCAAACACACTCCAAACTGTCAACTGATCCCCCACCAGTTACACTCTCACCTAACTTCAGCCATATTTTCAGTCTCACTGAGACCAGGGGGCTCCTTTCAAATAAAGAACCTATGAATGATGAGCCATTAACAACTTTCAAATGTAAAAGCAAAGCTTGGAATCTGAAACAGAACTGAAATGCCCAACTCAAAATTTAAAAAATTTCAGTTTAGCAATAACATTCAGGATTTGTATCCATTTCATCTATGTTTTTTAATAATACTTTTATTCGGCTACTCCAGGTCTTCATTATGGTATGTGGGATTTTTTTTTTTTTTTTTTTTTTTTTAGTTGCAGCATGGGGAATCTTTTAGTTGTAGCATAAGAACTCTTAGTTGCGGTATTTGGGATCTAGCTCCCGAACCAGGGATCGAACCCAGGTCCCCTGCACTGGGAGCACAAAGTTTTAACCAGTGGATCACCAGGGAAGTCCTCACATCCCCACTTTTAAGAGATCTTTTTTCCCTTTTGTGCTGAAGCTACTAAAATTAAGGCTTGAAAATAAAGAATGATGAGTTTTCTCTAAAGCAAGGAAATTCATGTTCCTAGGATCCACATCAAACATTATCCTTTCTGTACCACATTTGGGTTGGTGCCTCGGAAATGTACACAGTGGCTGTGGACATCTCCCTTAAGCTTTGCTCCCTGGACATTGTTCAGGGAAGCTGGTAGTGATGCTGTGTTCTTGGGTATCTTGGGGATACTAATGGATACCCAAAGAGAACACAACCGGCAAGCATACTGCAGCACAGGGCCTGTTTTATTCACTCCTGGAGGCTCACAAGTGACACTCTGACAAAGTATGCACCACGTCTGTGGGCAGAGGTCATAATCCATTATCTGAGACAACAATCACTACTGTCTGTGGCTTAACAGTAAAAAGAAAGGGGGTGATAATTTTTCATCTGTAACAGGTTTGATAGATCACAGCTCTGATTTCCCCTTCCCACTAGCTTATTAAGTAGAAAGTCAATATGAATATGCAACAGAACTGTATCCTCCTTTGGTTTTTTGGCAAACTGGTCTTTGCTCCTAATTCCCAGCAGTATCAATTAACAATGAATAATTTTAATAGAATGCTTGGAAGTATGGGACTGGTGCTGTAAAAATTAATTGTCTTGAGCAGATTTCTTGTAGACACCGTTCATCAATATTACGCCATCTCACAAGCAGCTGCTTGTCTTCCTCCCAGGGATTCAAGAGAGGAAGGAGTGAGAATAAGGTGGCCTCGTGCTCTGCAGGTGTGTGGGCAGCATTTGAATTTTTAACATCTTTGGTTGTAAAAATCCTGGAAAGAAAATTAATAGTTTGATGTTTTCTGCTACAGCTGAAGTTCTTAAGATGTTTTCGGAGTGATCTAGATTAAATAACTGAATTAAAGTATGAACGGAGACTTCTCATAAACGCTACCTAAAATACGATCACTTGTACAATGCCAGACTCTGGAAATTACACCTATTTATGTCAAGGAGTATTTTATGTAATTGTTTGGCATGTTCAGAAGTAAATGATACAGTATATATCACAGGGAATGGAAACCTTTAGATTAGTGTATTTGGAAGGAACATCTACTTTAGAATAAGAGAACATGAGTTCCAGGCCTGACTCTTGCATCCTCTTGTAACCTAGGGTAACAACTGGTAGAAACTAGCATTTCCCTTCTCAGGGTCAAAATCTCCTCACCTATAAAGTGAGAGAGTGAGTAAAAGATCTCTAAAGTTCTAGTTTTTATAATTCAAAAAGATACATGCACCACCTATGTAAAGAGCAACACTATTCACAATAGCCAAGACACGGAAGCAACCTCAATGCCATCAACAGATGAGTGGATAAAGAAGCTGTGGTATATATGTACAATGGAATATTACTTGACCATAAAAAAGAACAAAATAATGCCATTGGCAACACCATATATGCACTAGAGATTATCATACTTAATGAAGTAAGAAAGACGAATACCATAAGATATCACTTATCATGGAATATAAAATATGACACAAATGACCCTATCTATGAAACAGAAACAGAATTATGGACTTGGGGAACAGATAGGTGGCTGCCAAGAGAGATGACTTCAGGGGAAGGGTGGACTGGGAAGTTGGGGTTAGCAGAAATAAGCTTTTATATATAGAATGGATAAACAACAAGGTCCTGTACAGCACAGAGAACTATATTCAATATTCTATGACAAACCATAATGGAAAAGAATATTTAAAAAAGAATGCATATATATATATATATATATATATATATATATATAGTTGAATCACTTTGCTGTACAACAGTGATTAACACAACACTGTAAATCAATTATACCTTAATTTTAAAAATTAATAAAATTAAAAGTTCTATTGTAAATCAACTATCTTGCATGCATAGAGAGGTGTGTCCAACTCTTTGTGACCCCAAGGACTGTAGCCTACCAGGCTCATCTGTCCATAGAGTTTTCCAGACAAAAATACTGGAGTGGGTTGCCATTTCCTCCTCCAGGGGACCTTCCCATCTCAGGATCAAACCCATATTTCCTGTGATTCCTGCAATGGCAGGTAGATTCTTTGCCACTACACCATGAACTATACCTCAATAAAAAATGAATAAAATTTAAAATGAAGTTCTCGATTTAAAAACAAAGGTGTTGACACAATTCAGGCAAAGATGGAAAACCACAAACACTGTTCACAAATGCTGAATACCTGTCCATGCTAATCTTCTAGTTCTTCCAGAGAAGATGAGCACATGTCCCTCTAATCCACCATCTTGAGATTCTACTAATCTCACAGGACCTTTTGAAGGAGGTCACCATTATCTTCATTACTTCCACCATAGTCTGGCCTCCGGTCAAACAAAAGGGACACAGCCCCTCCCATCAACAGAAAATTTGATTAAAGATTTACTGAGCACAGCCCCACCCATCAGAACAAAACACAGTTTCCCCCTCAGTCAGTCTATACCATCAGGAAGTTTCCACAAGCCTTCAGAGGGCAGACACAATGAAAACCACAATCACAGAAAACTAATCAAACTGACCACAGCCTTGTCTAACTCAATGAAACTATGAGCCATGCCTTGTAGGGCTACCCAAGATGGACGGGTCATGGTGGAGAGTTCTGACAAAATGTGGTCCACTGGAGAAGGGAATGGCAAACCACTTCAGTATTCTTGCCTTGAGAACCCCATGAATAGTATATAAAGGCAAAAAGACAGGACACTGAAAGATAAACTCCCCAGGTCGGTAGGTGCCCAATATGCTACTGGAGATCACTGGAGAAATAACTTCAGAAAGACTGAAGAGATGGAATCAAAGCAAAAACAACACCCAGTTGTGGATGTGACTGGTGATGGAAGTAAATCTGATGCTGTAAGAACACTGCACAGGAACCTGAATGTTAAGTCCATCAGTCAAGGCAAATTAGAAGTGGTCAAACAGGAGATGGCAAGAATGAATGTCGACATTTTTTAAATCAGTAAACTAAAAAGGACTGGAATGTGTGAATTTAACTCAAATGACCATTATATCTACTACTGTAAGTAAGAATCCCTTAGAAGAAATGAGTAGCCATCATAGTCAACAAAAAAGTCCAAAATTCAGTACTTGGATGCAATCTCAAAAATGACAGAATGATCTCTGTTCGTTTCCAAGGAAAATTATTCAATATCACAGTAATCCAAGTCTATGACCCGACCAGCAATCCTGAAGAAGCTGAAGTTGAATGATTCTATAACGACCTACAAAACCTTCTAGATTTAAAAACCAAAAAAGATGCCCTTTCCATTATAGGGGACTGGAAAGTAAAGTAGGAAGTCAAAAGATACATGGAGTAACAGGCAAATATGATTTTGGGAATACAAAATGAAGCAGGGCAAAGGCTAATAGACTTTTGCCAAGAGAATGCACTGGTCATAGCAAACACCCTCTTCCAACAACACAAGAGAACACTCTGCATGTGGACATCACCAGATGGTCAATACCTAAATCAGATTGCTTTCTTTTTTTTTCTTTTTTTTTTTGCAGCCAAAGATGGAAAAGCCCTATACAGTAAGCAAAAACAAGACTGGGAGCAGACTCTGGCTCAGATCATGAACTCCTTATTGGCAAATTCAGACTTAAATAGAAGAAAGTAGGGAAAACCACTAAACCAGATATGACCTAAATCAAATCCTTTATGATTATACAGTGGAAGTGACAAATAGATTCAAGGGATTAGATCTGTTAGACAGAGTGCCTGAAGAATTATGGATGGCGATTTGTGACACTGTACAGGAGGCAGTGATCAAGACCATACCCAATAAAAGAAATGCAAAATGGCAAAATGTTTGTCTGAGGAGGCCATACAACTAGCTGTGAAAAGAAGAGAAATGAAAGGCAAAGGAGAAAAGGAAAGAAAGATATACCCATTTGAATGCAGCGTTTGAAAGAATAGCAATGAGAGATAAGAAAGCCTTTCTCATGATCAGTGCAAAGAAATAGAGGAAAACAATAGAATGGGAAAGACTACAGATCTCTTCAAGAAAATTAGAGATACCAAGGGAAGTTTTTGTGCAAAGATGGGCACAATAAAGGACAGAAATGGTATGAACCTAGCAGAAGCAACAGACATTAAGAAGAGGTGGCAAGAATATACAGAAAAACTATACAAAAAAGATCTTAATGACCCAGATAATCATGATGGTGTGATCATGATAGAGCCAGATATCCCAGAATGCGAAGTCAAGTGGGCCTTAGGAAGTATCACTATGAACAAAGTTAGTGGAGGTGGTGGAATTCCAGTTAAGCTATTTCAAATCCTAAAAGATGATGCTGGCAAACTGCTGCACTCAATATGCCAGCAAATTTGGAAAACTCAGCAGTGGCCACAGGACTGGAAAAGGTCAGTTTTCATTCCAATCCACAAGAAACGCAATGCCAAAGAATGCTCAAACAACTGCACAATTTTACTCATCTCACAAGCTAACAAAGTAAGCTCAAAATTCTCCAAGCCAGGCTTCAACAGTAAACTGTGAACTTCCAGATGTTCAAGCTGGATTTAGAAAAGTAGAGGAACTGGAGATCAAAGAGCCAGCATATGCTGGATCATCGGAAAAGCAAAAGAGTTCCAGAAAGACATCTACTTCTGCTTTATTGACTAGGCCAAAGCCTTTGACTGTGTGGATCACAACAAACCATGGAAATTTCTTAAAGAGATGGGGATACCAGACCACCTGACCTGCCTCCCAAGAAATCTGTATGCAGGTCAAGAAGCAACAGTTAGAACTGGACATGGAACCAAAGACTGGTTCCAAACTGGGAAGAGTACGTCAAGGCTGTATATTGTCACATACTCTGCTTATTTAACTTATATGCAGAGTATATCATGAGAAATGCTGGGCTGGATGAAGCACAAGCTGGAATCAAGATTGCTGGGATCAATAACCTCAGATACACAGATGACACCTCCTTATGGCAGAAAGCGAAGAAGAACTAAAGAGCCTCTTGGTGAAAGTGAAAGAGGAGAGTGAAAAAGTTGGCTTAAAACTCAGCATTCAGAAAACTAAGATCATTACATATGGTCCCATGACTTCATGGCAAATAGATGTGGAAACAGTGGCTGACTTTATTTTGGGGGGCTCCAAAATCACTGCAGATGGTGACTGCAGCCATGAAATTAAATGACGCTTGCTCCTTGGAAGAAAAGCTATGACCAACCTAGACAGCATATTAAAAAGCAGAGACATTACTTTACCAACAAAGGTCCGTCTAGTCAAAGTTATGATTTTTCCAGTAGTCATGTATGGATGTGAGAATTGAACTATAAAGAACGCTGAGCACTGAAGAATTGATGATTTTGAACTGTGGTGTTGGAGAAGACTCTTGAGAGTCCCTTGGGCTGTGAGGAGATCAAACCAGTCAATCCTAAAGGATATCAATCTTGAATATTTATTGGAAGGACTGATGCTGAAGCTGAAACTCCAAAACTTTGGTCACCTGATGCGAAGAACTGACTCATTTGAAAAGACCCTGATGCTGGGAAAGACTGAAGGTGGGAAAAGAAGGGGACGACAGAGGATGAGATGGTTGGATGGCATCACCAACTCGATGGAAGTGAATTTGATCAAGCTCCAGGAGTTGGATGGACAGGGAAGCCTGGCATGCTCCAGTGCACAGGGTCACAAAGAGACAGACATGACTGAGTGACTGAACTGTCTTCTAGGCCTGACCTGTCCAATACTGTATCCATGAGGCATGTGTGACTATACAGCAGTTTAGAAGTGCTGTTAATGGTCAAACACACATCAGATTACAGATGGTATGAAAAGAAAAATGCAAAATATCTCACTAACATTTTTATCTTCATTGCATGTGGATAAGATAATATTGGGGATGCACAGGATTAGATTAAATGCATTATCAAAATTAATTTTCTATATCTCTCCTTACTGTTTCTAATGTGGCTACTGGAAAACTGAAGGTCACATATGTGTGTCATTTCACTGCTGCTGAACAGCACTGGCCTAGGTCTTGGTTCTTAGCAGCAGGCAAAATAAGACAGGTCCCCACTCTTTTAAGGAACTTGCACTCTGTGAGAGGCAGGAAAGAACAAACAAGCAAGTGAATAATTAATTTAGGCAACAGTGCTATGAAGATAATAAAATTAAAAATTATGCCAGAGTAGTTTTCTTTAGATAAGGTGGTCAGGAAAGATTTTTAAGAGAAGGCGACGTTTAAGCTGAGACCCAAATGATGAGACATGGCAGCCTGACCCAAATCTTGGAGAAGAATGACCCAGAAGGAGGAAAGAGCAAGTCCTGAAACCCTGAGGTGAGAGCAGACTTCGGATGTAAACACACTGACATCTTTATGACACATTTACCAGAAGTATTATTTCGGCTCCGTAATGGATTTACTGGGCACCAAGCGTTGTTTTAGGAAATGTTACATACAACATTACCCCTATTTCATCTTCCCAATGACTCTCTCTATAAATAAAATAGTGACAAAGTGTCTTTTGGAGGAGAAAATGGCTACCTACTCCAGTACCCTTGTCTGGAAAATCCAATGGACAGAGGAGCCTGGTGGGCTACACTCCACGGGGTTGCAAAGAGTTGGACATGACTGAGCATGCACCTATGCATGCTCACCTTTAACACAGATGAACTAAAACTCAGAGGGTTTGAGGGACCTGTCTGAGAATGTTCAATATGTAAGACAGATTGGGGACTGACGCTCCCATCTTCACTCCTGAAATTCGGGCCTCTTTCCCCCTGGTTTCTTTAGTCACCTTCACCCAAAGTACAGAGAGGAGGCCAAAAAATTTCCCAACAGATGTGTAGTGTCTTTGGCACTCCTTCCTAGCTACTCTTTATTGCTCAGTGGCTCACTGAAGGAGTGAGTCTGGAGAAATGTGATCACCGCCACCAACTATTTGACGAATTGGAGATGCAAGTTTGCTCTCAAGCAACTTGACAACATTGTTCATTTTTTAGAAAGGAAGGAAGAAATTCTTAATTCCTTTCCCTTTCCTCTCTTCCTCTTAATTATCAAGTGTTTGTCTTATTCATTACATTTGTTAGGCGTTTAGCAAGCCTTCTTTGTGGTTCAAATAGCATTCTAGAAATAGCTAAATAGTGGAGGTCTGCTGAGCCCAGCTCCTGGGAAATATTTTGCTGCTTCACAAGGAACTCAGTCTGAACCAATGGAAGTTTGTGCACCACGAAATTATTGGGATTAAGAGTGGGCAGGGAACTTTATGGCAGTACAGCCTTGAACATGTTTATACTTACGTACTGATGAAACACAAACAGTATTTCCTGGTTAAGATTATTCTGTTTCTGAGAATTGAGATCAGCTATAGGAGTTCCGGCTTTCAGCTTCCCAGTAACAGTCCAGGCTTCCTTCCCATTTGGCACTATAATTCGATGACATTGGATTTTATTTTATGTTTTTAATTTTAATTGGAAGCTAATTACTTTACAGTTTTGTAGTGCTTTTTGCCATGCATTGACATGAATCAGCCATGGGTGTACATGTGTCCCCCATCCTGAACCCCCATCACATCCCTCAGGGTCATCCCAGTGCACCAGGCCTGAGCATCCTGTCTCTTGCATTGAACCTGGACTGGTGATCTATTTCACATATGGTGATATACATGTTTCAATGCTATTCTCTCAAATCATCCCACCCTTGCCTTCTCCCACAGAGTCCAAAAGTCTGTTCTTTACATCTGTGTCCCTTTTGCTGTCTTGCATACAGTGTCATCGTTACCATCTTTCTAAATTCCATATATATGCATTAATATACTGTACTGGTGTTTTTCTTTCTGACTTACTTCACTCTGTATAATAGGCTCCAGTTTCATCCACCTCATTAGAACTGATTCAAATGCATTCTTTTTTAATGGCTGAGTAATATTACATTGTGTACCACAGCTCTCTTATCCATTTGTCTGCCAGTGGACATCTAGGTTGCTTCCATGTCCTGGCTATTTTAACAGTGCTGCGATGAACATTGGGATACACATCTCTTTCAATTCTGGTTTCTTCGGTGTGAATGCCCAGCAGTGGCATTGCTGGGTCGTATGGCAGTTCTATTTACAGTTTTTTAAGGCATCTCCACACTGTTCTCCATAGTGGCTGTACTAGTTTACATTCCCACCAACAGTGTAAGAGGGTTCCCTTTTCTCCACACCCTCTCCAGCATTTAGTGCTTGCAGACTTTCAGATAACAGCCATTCTGACTGGCGTGAAATGGTACCTCATTGTGGGTTTGATTTGCATTTCTCTGATAACGAGTGACGTTGAGCATCTTTTCATGTGTTTGTTAGCCATCTGTATGTCTTCTTTGGAGAAATGTCTGTTTAGTTCTTTGGCCCATTTTGTGATTGGGTCATTTATTTTTCTGGAATTGAGCTGCAGGAACTGCTTGCAGTTCCCATCTACTGGGTCCAGCAGATGTCTTCTGAGTACCTTTTAATACTGGGCTTATAGGACATCAACAAGAAACAGAAATCAGGGCCCCCTTTTCACAGGAAGTTGAGTCTCATAGCGTTGCTTTGCCTGAGGTCACAGAGCTGCTGAGGCAGGCTTTCCATCCTTCCCTGAAACCAGCTGTCCAGACACCAGGCCTCCTACCAGCTCCTACAAGGACAAAGGAGGGTAGGGTGGCCAGAGGACCAGATGCAGCCTGGGTTGATTGAAGCTCACAGCCCACCTGGTCTTATCATTCTCTGACCCACTACTCAGGGTTCCAGACTCCCCAGGGGGCCTGTTCCCTAGTCTGCTTTGGTCTTTCTTCCTCCTGCCTCTGTGCAAACTGGGACCCGTCCCCCATGCCCTCCTATAGATACTTTGGATAGACACCCTTGCTCTCATTTCCAGCCGCAGGTGGGCTGTCAGTACAGACTCCCCCAGGCAGGATAGCGATAACTAACCAAATGCCAATGGGTTTCTAGTAAGTGAGAGATGGGATATCTTTTCTTTACTATCATCTCATTGTGTGACTTGTTCCAATGAAACAATACTTCTCTGTTAGGGAAGTGAGTGAACTCCTTCAGCCCCAAGACATCCACTCTCTTCAAAACACCTGACATGACCTTCTGTCCATCCCCCAGACGACTTTTTTTTACTTTTTACCACTTTTACTTCTCAATTTGAAATCACAGGCTACCCATCACCCACAAGTGCCTTTCCAAACTAGTTCAAACTTTTCTGCAAGGACTGAATCAGGGGTGAGATCTGGCAGAGATAAGAGGTATTTAAACTATTTACAGTGGATTGAAGCAGAGGTAATTAAGAAGTCCTTTAAAATGAACATCAGAACAACCACAGGAGACACTGTAGTGGGGGACCCTTCCTTCCCCCACCCCCATTCCTTTATCCTGTCATTATGAGGGGTTGAAATGAATGGTCTAGCCATATACTTCTAGGGACCTTTATGTCTTCTCCCCTGAGTTACTGTCTTGTCTTTTACCAATGTCCCAGAATGGAAGTGAGAAGGCACTTGTCCAAAATTCCCATTTCTAGAGCCCTGCACACTCTCCTTTAGAAAAACCCTTAAGCATTCTCTTAGCTCCTGTACACAGATCTAGAAACCCATACTTATAAAGCACATCAAAGATGGAGCACTTCATTCTGGTGTGGACCAATATGTCCTCAGCATTGTGTTGGCCAAAAAGTTCATTTGGGTTAAAGTAAAAAAAAAAAAAAAAAGATATTTTTCATTTTCATGAAGAACTTTACTGAACAATATATTCACTAACCAGATGAACTTTTTGGTCAATCCAATATAAACCTTGCTCACAGACTGACAAGTTCCTGGCAGTGTGCTGGAAGACTCATTTGGTTATCATTAGAATTATGTTTAGCTCTAAGGTCTAAAGTTTAGCTTTAAGGTTTAGCTCAACCTTATGTTTAGCTCTAAGGTTTAGCTTCTAAGCTCAAACCTCAGCTCACTTAGAATTCAGACCTTCCATTCTAGGTGGAATACCTAGAGTGAATTTGCAGTTTTCAATTCACATATCTGAAGACATGGACTCTCCCTTTCTTTTGAAGACAGCTGGTCTCCTGGTTTGTGTGACTCTCTTCTTTGTCTCTCTTTCCTTCTAATTCCTCAATGTGATCGGTCCCCAAGCTAAATGATATGATGGAGAGGTTACTGAGCTAAAGGCTCCTATCAGAGTCATGCCCCAAAAGGTAAGCATCTGAGACATAAAACAGGTGTTTAACAGACCTGACCTGGACATGAACCAATGCCAGTGTGGCTGCCAGCCAGCTGTGGCATTCCCAGCAGCCTCCAACTTTATATCCAGGGAAAATACCTTCACAAGATTTTCAAGAAGATCCCAAAGGGGACAGATGATAGGAAAGAAGAGAGAGGATGTCATTGAGAACCAGAAAGAAATTTAGTGTACATCTAGTCCAATCTCATCTTTTCACTGTGAGGAAATGAGGCCCAGACTGATGAAAACCTGTCCAAGGACTCTTGTGCTTATAAGGACAGAGCTTAGAACATACCTCAAGCCCCATGACTATTAGGCTAATGTTCTTTTCCACGATCCAATTTGCCAAGCCCAAGAATAGCTCTGACTCTTATCCGCAGACTATCCTCCAGCTGTCCAAGAGAACCCAAATTCAGAAGACATGGCATTGTGAACTGAAACAACCACGGCTTTTAATGTCAGGCCTGAAGTCAAGTCTAGCTATACGGAACTTCCCTGAAAGTTACCAGTCACCTTTCTGAACTCTTGTTTTCTTACTGGTGAAGGGGGGCTAATACTTGCCTTCAGTACCTGTCTGACTTGTTGTGAAAATCAAAGGATACAGGAAATGTGTAATGATTCTCAAATTCCACTGACCTAACACAGAACACGGAGAAGGCAATGACACCCCACTCCAGTACTCTTGCCTGGAAAATCCCATGGACGGAGGAGCCTGGAAGGCTGCAGTCCACGGGGTCACTGAGGGTTGGACACGACTGAGTGACTTCACTTTCACTTTTCACTTTCATGCATTGGAGAAGGAAATGGCAACCCACTCCAGTGTTCTTGCCTGGAGAATCCCAGGAACACGGGGGCCTGGTGGGCTGCCGTCTATGGGGTCGCACAGAGTCGGACACGACTGAAGCGACTTAGCAGCAGCAGCAGCAGCAACACAGAACACAGACTGAGGGGCTTAACAGATATGGAAGTAAGCCAAGACCACTTCCCAGCAGCTCTGGGAAGGAAGGGGAAAAGACTAGGAAGGAAAAGGAAGAGAAAACATCCTGTGACATCATGGGGGTAGCAGGGTGACCAACTGTCCTATTTGTCCTGATGTTAGCACCAAAAGTGCCCTGTCCTGGGAACCCCTGAAGTCCCAGGCAAACTGGAAGAGCTGGCCACCCCAAAATTTAATATTAATTTAACACCTAAAATGTGAGTCACTAGGATATTATACTCACTCACAGAAAATTGTAAACGTGTCAGTTAAGAACCATTTAACAGCCAGCTATGAGTTTTACATGACTCCCTCTTATTCACCTCCAGGAATAAGGGAAACCTAGGTAAGGGCTTTAAAAATACATTTTTCTGCCTGTGGTGGCCACTAGCTTATATTCCTCCTCACAGGACACTGTACACAGCAGAAAAACAACAGCAATGCAGAACAAGTGAGTCAAGAGACAGGAGAAGATTAGAAAAATATCAAGGAATACAAGTGGATAGCCCAGCCAGCTAGCACCCTGCTTGTGTGCAAAGGTTAAGCATCTTGTCAAAGCCCAGGATCCAACATGTTATTTCATCTTATATTTCCCCCCCACCTTCTGAAAACTACTAAGAAATGCAGTCAAATTCCTGACAACACAGCCCATCTTTCTGACTACTTTTGCTTTGAATGTAAGCTATCTCACTTTCAAAATGGAGGACAGTAAAAGGCATTGTTTCAACTTTATTTATTCCAATTGGCTTTTCTGGTCAAGGGCCTTAAAGTACCAGCTCTCTTAGCCAAGACTGGAAAGAGTGTCATATCTGATATTCTAAATTATTCATTCCAAATTCTGAATTAGGATTGGGCAGCTCAGATGAATATACAGCAATTCTGAAATCTATTCCTAAGAGGTAATTGTTCAGTCAGGAGGACAACTTCTTTCAAACTGTGTGCAGAAAAGCATACCAAGAAACATGAAACGCTTTGGAAAACTTCTGGTGTGCGACCACATTTGGAGGTTTCACCAAAATATTTATTCTGGTTCCTCCATCTCTTGAGAGCAGATTTTTGAACATATGGCGTTTAAGGACTTTTTTTTTCTCTCTGTCTCCCTCGCCATCTTGTATTCCAGTTTTGTAAGTAGAGACATATATGAAAATGATTTGTGTGGTTTTTTTTCCTTCAAAATATGGGGAAAATTAGAGAATAAAATACCCTAACAAGTGTGTATTCAACTGGTATTCTTGAAGGACTTCTATAAGAACTCTTGGTATACAAGAAACAGTGAGCACCTGAGATTTTTGGCCAGCATTATTCTTTCTTCAATCCTTTTGGATCACATGCAATTATGCCCATGTGGGGATAAAAATAGTTTTAAATTCTGATAAGGCATAAAAGCAGTATAAAATGACAGGCATGGTACACTGACTAAAATAATCAATAGTAACTCATACTTCTGTACTTTCCCATCTCCTTGAGAAAAATGACCATATATACCAAGAGTGGAGTATTGACTAGGAAGGGAAGAAAGAGGGCCTATCTGCCCATGATGAATTCTAGAGAGCATAAAAAAATCATTTGTCTTTAAAAATAAATTCACTCACATTCATACACTATACGCTTCATCATCAGTTTTAAGTTTATGGTATGCTTTGAAAAAGAGGTAGTCTGTTATATATTTTTAACATCTAAGCTGTGGCTTATTTCTCTGGATGAAATCTTATGCATGTTCCAGGCCTATGTATCTTACTGTCTCTACACAGTTTTCTATTAAGAGCATAGGCTATCTAATGAGAATGCTTACTATGGGCCAAGTTCTAACGATTTTACAAATATTAACCTAATTATCTTCATATGAAGAAGAGTAGGAAGACTTTCCTGGTGGTCCAGGGGTTAAGACTTTGCCTTTCAATGGAGTGGATGTGGGTTCAATCCCTGGTCAGGGAGCTAAGGCTCCACAAGCCTTGCAGCCAAAAACGCAAACCATAAAACAGAAGCAATATTGTAACAAATTCAATAAAGACTTTTAAAATGGTCCACATTAAAAAAAATAAAAATAAAAAAGAATAGTAGATACTATTCTCATCCCCATTATACAGATGTGGAAATTGAGCACAGAGAGGTTAAGGGACTTTCCCAAAGTCTCAGACTTAGTAGGTGCTGGAACCAGGATTCAAACCCAGACAGTGCTGCCCTTGGTTTTCACCACCACCTCTCCAGGCCACACCATTTGCTGCCTACACTCCAGACATCTGCTGTTTTCTAGTCTTCCAGTCCCTCAAAGAGTCTTGTCAGCCTGTGTCTTTGGACATGCTCTCTTTGCCGACAGAATTCTTCACTGTTGGCACCTTCTCATCATTTCCATCTGAGTCAAAATGCCATGGACTTAGGAGGTCTTCTCTGTACCTCCTCAAAGTTAAGGGATTGACACGTACACACTACTTTATCTAAAATGGATAAGCAACAAGGACCTACTGTATAGCACTGGGAACTCTGCTCAGTACTATGCAACAACCTAAATGAGATAAGAACCTGAGAAAGAATAGATGCATATATATGGATAACTGAATCACTCTGCCTTATACCTGAAACTAATATAAAACTGTTCGTCAATTATACTCCAGGGTAAAATAAAAAGTATTTTACAAAGTTAAGTGTCTCTTCCCTCTCTTTCTCCCTCTTTCACACCAACATCTTTCATAGCATTCATCACAATTCGTCATTTTCTTTTCTTGCTGGTTTCTATCAGACTTTCCCACTAACATATGCTCCACAAAAGCACTGTCTGTCTGGCTCACTAAGTATAGTACCTGCCTCACCGAAGCTAATAAATAGTCACTGAATGAATAAATGAATGTTAAAGAACTCTCTATGTACACAGTCTGGACAAATAGCCTAATTGGACAACTTTCAGGCTAAGTTGAAGCTATATTCAGGTGTAGGGTCAGGAAAAGAGGTTCTGGATCAGGCTTAATTAAAGAACGTACTTAAAACATATTAAGCACGTTCATTGAATCCATGAATGTGGGTACAATCTCAAGACCTTTCAGACATCCATCTTTCTGCAAGTGGTAAGAGTCATGTTATAATTATCAACCGCCAAAAGCTGCCTTGACATGCACCAAGCAACTGGCAAATTCAAATCTAGAAGTGAGAAGGCTGGGCTGGATGGGAGCCCCTCCTACAACCCCTACCCTCTCGCATTGCCTACAGGTACAAGTTTCTGCCTTGGAATCTAACTTTCATATAAAGCCTATCTGAAAGTACAAGTGAAAGTGTTAGTCATTCAATCATGTCCGACTCTTTGGGACCCTCTGGACTGTAGCCTGCCAGGCTCCTCTGTCCATGGAATTCTCCAGGCAGGAATACTGGAGTGGGTAGCCATTCCAGGTTTAGTGCTACAAAAACAATTAGTTCCCCAATTACTTCTGTCAACTCAAGACTGTAAAGTCTTACTTTTCAAAGCATTACTATGTAATTATCTTCTCTGAGCTTCCAAATTGAATAGCCATTAGTCCAGAGTTCTGCTGGGTAGAAGTTCCTGCTCTCAATTACCAGTGGTACAGGCCTCGTCTGAAATCAGAGGTCCCTTTACCTAATTTCAATTCCAGCATTAAGAAGAGGAGAAGTTTCTCTTTTAAAATATTATTTCTTTATTTGGCTGTGCTGTGTCTTAGTTGCAGCATGTGGGACCTAGTTCCTTGACCAGGGATGGAACCCGGGCCCCCTTGCACTGGGAGGATGGAGTCTTATCCCCTGAACCACCAGCGAAGTCCCAGGACAAGACATTGCTTCACTGCAGGATCTATTTGTTCTCACAGCATGCCACAGAGCCAGGCCACCACTTGGCCTGGGCAAAAGTCAGTCTGTATCAGAGTCATGGCAAGAAACAGATGCAACAGTTAAACTGGGTCATTTGAAGAGAATTTAATAAGGTAACTGCCTATAAAACTATGAACAGGATCTAAGAAAATAAACAAACAAAAGGAACGGTACAGAATGTTCCAGAACTGGCAAGAGTGGGGTGCTGTTTTTCCCCTAGAGATGAAAAGACAAGTGGTTCCCAGAACCAGATTCTAGAACAGTTAGCTGAGGGGAGTGGGTATAAGGAGTAGGCCACCTGTCAAGGAGGTGTGGCCATCAGAGGAGGGATGTAGACAGCCTGCAGAGACCATGGCAAGAAAGAGGTAGAGGAACACCCTGCTCATTCCTACTCCTATCGCCACTGATTCAACCCAACTAGAATCCAAAGTTTCTAAGGAAAAATGGTGTGACTGAAGGATTGGGTCCGCACAAAACTGGTGTGACCTCAAACTTTTTCCCCTGTGAGTTCCACCATAGCATCACCCAAAAATGGTACTCCATGGAACAGGCTTTAGGAAATGCTGGAGAAGGTAACCTCCATTGCCTCACGCTTCAGCATTCTGTTGCTCTAATCAGTACTAGGAGGGAAGGCATAGGACATATGCGGCTAAAAGTCAAGTCCCAGCACTGTCATCTTGTGTTAACTGACATGATTACAGATTTACAACACGATTCAGGATGGGGTCCTGGGCCACTGGATTAACAACTGTGCGGGGGGCAGGGTGGGGGAGAGAAAGAAGGGGGGGCACTTTTTGGATAAAATAGCTGAAATTCATCCAAATTTCTTTTTTAAATGAGGCTGGAGGTTATTGAGAATTCAGAAGAACCTATTAATTGCCTTCCCAGAATTGTGATTGTGACAAGGGGTTCATACCAGATGCTCCTAAATATAATGAGACTAATTTGTAAATGTTCCCATAATGCACTAATTCTGAAGGCACTCGCTGTCAGGGGAAAGTTTCTCCTGACCTCAGTTAATGACCTCCTTACATTGTGAAGCATGAAGATTGATAGATCTTGTAATTTTTATCCCTGTTAATTTAACTGCAGATGCTATTCTTAGGCAACTTGGTGATCACAAGATTTAAAATATTGATAAGCGTCTATAGGACGGCAGTAAAGAAAGAGAGGTTTTTAACAGACTGTGAAGGAACTTACAGCTTGTTAAAGGAAACTGGCTGCAGCTCAAAAATGCATGGGAAACTGACAGAGTGGGAAGCATTTAAGATAGAGTCAAGGAAATAAACCATAAAATTTATATTTATGAAGCCAGCAATGCCAAATGAGCAACAGGAACCAATGTGCCTGAGTGTGGAAGGGAAGACATATACAACAGCAGAGAAGCAAGGAAAATTAGAAAAATAAAAATGCACGTGTTCACTGCAGTATTTCCCCACCTCGACATTTGCAGCTAAGGACTGTTGGGAATATTCCCATCTTGAAGGCAGTTCTGCCTGGGGTGGTGATGGACAGTCCGGTACCTGGGAATGGTATTTACTGGGGATTCCTATACTTCCCCCAAGACTCTGTTCCCCTAATTCTGCCACTACGCTGGCTCCTGGGACTTCTGTACATCACGACACCCAGTTGTCATGTAAGGAAATTCAACTGCACAACCTGCAGGGCTCTGAAATGTAACAGCCTCTGTGAGAAGAAGGTCACAGACTGTAAGAAAATGCATTTGGTGCAGAATGCATTTCTTTTAAGTATTCTCAGGTGTGTTGTTGTTCCCTTCAAGCTATAACCCAACCCTAACATACAGGGGTGTTATGACGCCCAGGCAAGAAACTAAAACATTTTGACAATTATCACTTAAATTCCTTGCCAGTCTACTGAGGCAGACATTATTATTTCTACTTCAGAGATGAAAAAAACAAAACAAAGAGAGTTTTAGCAATGGGACTAGCCAACAGAGTGGTAGGCAGCCACCACTGAAGCTGAGAGAAAAAGAACCTGTCCGTTATCATTATCACTAAAACTGTTACCCCTAGAACTTAAGAAAAAAGGGATTAAAAATGGTACCTTGGGGAACAAAGTACCTTGAGCTCTTCCTCCAACTGACTTTACTCTTTTCTATGGACTATTCCTTAACTATAGGGAAAGAAAAGTGGAAGAAAAATTATAAAATAAAATATGGAAGGGTGGAAGGAAAGATTGTTGACATCAAAGTCAAATGGTCAAGGGACTTCCCTGGTGACCTGGTGGTTAAGACTTTGCCTTCCAGTGCAGCGGATGCAGGTGTGATTCCTGGTTGGGGAACTGGATTCCACATGTCACAACTAAAGATGCCACAAGCTGCAACTAAGACTCTTCACAGACAAAAAAATAAATAAAATAAATAATTTTTAAAAAGTCAAATGGTCCAGCTGGTAGTTAGAGAGCCCCAGCTCTGTATCATGGAAAGCTGTGTAACTGGAGCTCGTGGGGGACATGGTTCAGACCAGTTCATAAAAGAGGAAATAGAACAACCATATTCTGAAGGTAGGCACCATAACACAAAGGCAACAACACTGGGCAGAAAGACCAGCAGGCCATGATTCTAATCCCAGTTCTGCTACCTCTAAGGTCTGAGTGACTGCAAGCACATGTTCAAGGTGCCTTCTGGATCTGAGGTTATTTGCCAAAGACTAGAAGTTCCCTTCCAATCTGCCTGTGACCCCTCCAACTCTCTGTTCATAAGTGAAATACACTTAAACCAAATGGCCAAGAAGATTTGAGCTTTTAGAGAGAGTCTCCCTTCAGCGAACTGACAAATAGGCTTCCTATGGCTGCCGTTCAGTTTAGTTGCTCAACTGTGTCCAACTCTTTGCGACCCATTGGACTGCAGTATGCCAGGCTCCCATGTCCATCACCAACTCCCAGAGCTTACTCAAACTCATGTCCATTGAGTCAGTGATGCCATCCAACCATCTCATCCTCTGTCATCCCCTTCTCCTGCCTTCAATCTTTCCCAGCATCAGGGTCATTTCAAATGAATCAGCTCTTTGCATCAGGTGGCCAAAGTATTGCAGTTTCAGCTTCAACATCAGTCCTTCCAATAAACACCTAGGATTGATCTCCTTTAAGATGGACTGGTTGGATCTCCTTCCTGTCCAAGGACTCTCAGGAGTCTTCTCCAACACCACACTTCAAAAGTATCAATTATTCAGTGCTCTGCTTTCTTCATAGTCCAACTCTCACAACCATACATGATGACTGGAAAAACCATAGCCGTGACTAGACAGACCTTTGTTGGCAAAGTAACATTTCTGCTTTTTAATATGCTGTCTAGGTTGGTCATAACTTTCCTTCCAAGGAGCAGGCATCTTTGAACTTCATGGCTGCAGTCACCATCTGCAGTGATTTTGGAGCTCAAAAAAATAAAGTCTCTCACTGTTTTCATTGTTTCCCCATCTATTTGCCATGAAGTCATGGGACCAGATGCCATGATCTTCGTTTTCTGAATGTTGAGTTTAAGCCAACTTTTTCATTCTCCTCTTTCAATTTCATCAAGAGGCTCTTTAGATCTTCTTCAATCTTGCCCTAAGGGTGGTGTCATCTGCATATCTGAGGTTATTGATATTTCTCCTGGCAATCTTGATTCCAGCTTGTGCTTCTTTCAGTCCAGCATTTCTCATGATGTACTCTGCATATAAGTTAAATAAGCAGGGGGACAATATACAGCCTTGACGTACTCCTTTTCCTATTTGGAACCAGTCTGTTGTTCCATGTCCAGTTCTAACTGTTGCTTCCTGACCTGTATACAGTTTTCTCAGGAGGCAGGTCAGGTGGTCTGTTATTCCCATCTCTTTCAGAATTTTCCACAGTTTGTTGTGATCCACACAAAGGCTTTGGCATAGTCAATAAAGCAGAAGCAGATTTTTTTCTGGAACTCTCTTGCTTTTTCGATGATCCAGCAGATGTTGGCAATTTGATCTCTGGTTCCTCTGCCTTTTCTAAACCCAGCTTGAACATCTGGAAGTTCACAGTTCACAGTTGAAGCCTGGCTTGGAGCATTTGGAGCATTACTTTACTAGCATGTGCTTCTGCTGCTGCTGCTAAGTTGCTTCAGTCATGTCCAACTCTGTGCAACCCCATAGATGGCAGCCCACTAGGCTCCTTTTCCCTGGGATTCTCCAGGCAAGAATACTTGCCATTTCCTTCTCAAATGCATGTGAGATGCAGTAGTTTGAGCATTCTTTGGCATTGTCTTTCTTTGGGATTGGAATGAAAACTGACCTTTTCCAGTCCTGTGCCCACTGCTGAGTTTTCCAAATTTGCTGGCATATTGAGTGCAGCACTTTCACAGTGTCATCTTTTAGAATTTGAAATAGCTCAACTGGAATTTCATCACCTCCACTAGCTTTGTTCATAGTGATGCTTCCTAAGGCCCAGTTGCCTTTGCATTCCAGGATGTCTGGCTCTAGGTGAGTGATCACACCATCATGATTATCTGGATCATGAAGATCATTTTTGTACAGTTCTTCTGTGTTTTCTTGCCACCTCTTCTTAATATCTTCTGCTTCTGTCAGGTCCATACCATTTCTGTCCTTTATTGTGCCCATCTTTAGATGAAATATTCCCTTGGTATCTCTAATTTTCTTGAAGAGATCTCTTGTCTTTCCCATTCTATTGTTTTCCTCTGTTGCTTTGCATTGATCACTGAGGAATGCTTTCTTATCTCTCCTTGCTATTATTTGGAACTCTGCATTCAAATGGGTATATCTTTCCTTTTCTCCTTTGCCTTTTGCTTCTCTTCTTGTCACAAAATTGTGAGGCCTCCTCAGACAACCATTTTGCCTTTTTGCATTTCTTTTTCTTGGGGATGGCCTTGATCACTGCCTCCTGTACAATATCACGAACCTCCATCCATAGTTCTTCAGGCATTCTATCAGATCTAACCCCTTGAATCTATTTCTCACTTCCACTGTATAATAGTTAGGGATTTGATTTGGCTCATACTTGAATGATCTAGTGGTTTTCCCTGCTTTCTTCAATTTAAGTCTGAATTTGGCAATAAGGAGTTCATGATCTGAGCCACAGTCAGCTCCTGGTCTTGGTTTTGCTGACTGTACAGAGCTTCTCCATCTTTGGCTGCAAAGAATATAATCAATGTGATTTTGGTATTGACCATCAGGTGATGTCCATGTGTAGAGGCTTATGTTGTGTTGTTGGAAGAGGGTGTTTGCTATGACCAGTGTGTTCTCTTGGCAAAACCCTATTAGCCTTTGCCCTGCTTCATCCTGTACTCCAAGGCCAAATATCTGTTACTCCAGGTATTTCTTGTCTTCCTACTTTTGCATTCCAGTCCCCTATAATGAAAAGGACATCTTTTTGAGGTGAAGCTATACTCAGCAGTATGATAAGCCCCCTGGATTGCAACCAATATTTTCCATCTTTCTGAGTTCTCTAGTAACTGAGCTCCTGTCTCTCATGCCTCTGGGGCCATAGAAAGGGCTCAGGTTGAAAGTTTTCAAACTCCCTGAAATATCAGGACCAACATG
The DNA here is from genome assembly GCF_023091745.1 of Budorcas taxicolor. Taxonomy (NCBI): domain Eukaryota; kingdom Metazoa; phylum Chordata; class Mammalia; order Artiodactyla; family Bovidae; genus Budorcas; species Budorcas taxicolor. Next base: position 28,810,856 of record NC_068914.1, read on the forward strand.
CTACCACTTTGAAGAATTCTCTGAAATGCAAACCCTCTAATGCCATAATGGAGTCCAGGTAACTGCTCCACATACCAGAAATCACAATAAATACAGTTGATGGACCATTCTTGTCAATCTCTTTTAAGTTCTGAATATCTTGGATTCAATATTAGAGGTTCCCTTTGTTCCCTTGTAAAGAGCCACTCCCTGACAAGCAGAGAGAAAAATTCGGTGGCATGTTTTTATAGAACATATCACCACAGCCTTATTATGAAGCTTGAAGCATTAGGTTTTTGAATATATATTTTAAATAAATAGAAAAGTAATGATGGGCTCCCAACAATTGTAAAATTAGAGGCTCCAACATTATTCCAACAGATGGCATCCTGCTTTGTGCTATCATGTTTGAGTTAGCAGCAGTCTTCATTATACAAAGATATTCTTCAATTGTGTGATCTTCATAATAGGGATTAAGGAAAGGATATAAATGCAGTAATTTAGCAGATCTTATTGTTGGAAAGTGCTCATTTACTTCTAACTTGCACCATGGCTCTGTTGCTTAAAAAATGTTTGCCTGCTGTTTTTTAGCAGCAGGGAGAACAAAACACATTGTTGTTAAGGTTGTTGATTCTAACTAGCTTTCATTAGGTATAAAAACCCATAAAGAATCAATAAATACTTGGTGTTTTTCTAAAGAGCATTCAAGGGTGGGGACAGTTAATGTGTTCATTGTGTCCAGACAGTCTTTGCCCAAGAGAAATAATGAGGGAAAAGATGAATAGAAAATGGAAAATACTCTCCATTAATAATGCTTTCCAAGCAATAAAGCATTTTAAGTCAATAACTTGCTTACTACTTAAAGGCCAGCACAATATTTTAAAAATTCCCTTATATAACTGGCCATCTATGTTTAATGGGATTTTCTGCACAAATATTACATAGTCCCTAATGGAGCTATTAGCTGTTCATGGCAACTGTCCATCTTGATTCTATTCCTATAAGCTAGCCATACCCATCCCAGACCACAAGGCTAGTAGCCAATTAAAAAACTGCTGCGGCTTCTTCAGCTCTATCTCGGCACTGCCTATTGACCCTGCAAGGCCTACTACAACGCTACGAAATACCAGGTGCTCAATAAATGTTTTGTGTATAGAAATGAATCCTCTCCAGTGACTCTAGTTTATCTTCTCAAAATTACTTACTGGTAGTAAAGCTGGATTCATAGGAACACTATCTGTGGAAGCTGGACTGAGATAATAAACTCACTGCTTATTTTTCTAATCATTTTTAAGATGACAGGTCCTTTCGAGGAATTGATGGAGGTAACGACCTCTTCCCCCAGAAAGATTCACATGGACACATACACATTTGATTTTACACAAATCAAATACACATACACAAATCACATACACAATTTGGGGTGATTCCTTAAACCTTCTAAAGCATCATGGATTCCAGGTTAAGAATTCCTGACCCTCCAAAGCAATAAAGTAGTCATGGACCCCTAGTGGTCATCCTGTGGTTAAGATTCCATGCTTCCAGTGTAAGGGACACAAGTTCCATCCTTGGTCAGGGAATTAAGATTCCACATGCCACCAGGCATAGCCAAATAAATTAATTAATTAAAGAGTTTATCCCCAAGCTCTCTTAAACAAAACAAAAGGTCATGGAAATGCCAGCAATATACAAGACATCAACTTTATTGATAAGTACTAGAATGTGTGCTTGTGCTGGGGCTAAGTCACTTCAATCATATCTGACTCTGTGCAACTCTCTGGACTGTAGCCCACCAGGCTTCTCTGTCCATGGGATTCTCCAGGCAAGAAGACTGGAGGGGGTTGCCATGCCCTCCTCCTCCTGGGGATCTTCCCCACCCAGGGATCGAACCTGTGTCTCTTATGTCTCCTGCACTGGCAGGCAAGTTCTTTACCACTAGCACCACCTGGGAAGCGCTCACACTAGTTAGATATGAACAAATGACCAAAATCTCTATGGTGATATATAATGCAATTTTAAGAACATCCACTGTATAAATATTACAGGACATTCAAATTGTGGAGACAGATTGTTTGCTTCTCAAAATCATTTTTTCAATCTACCTAAGACAGCAAGCCTCCTGAAGCCAGGGGGTCCATGTCTTTAGTTACAGTTCCTGCCATTCAGTTGGCCTTTGGTAAGAGTTTGTCGTGTGTCTTGAATAAATACATGGCTACCTTGCAGTTTCTGTAAATAGCTATGCTTCATTTGTGTTTGCATTTAGGTCATTAAAAGCTTGCATAGATATGCAAAAAGAAGCCTCTGTCAACTGAAGATTATTCAGAAAAGAAGATAAAGCGTATCTCAAATTATAATGTGAGTCAATGGGAAAAGTGATTTACTTTACGAAAATGAAATTTACACAAAACTAGTGCATAAATCAAGATCTACTCTCTCTCATGAATAATTTGAGTCACCTAGTATAATTTATAGCCTTTGTTATAAAACCAATTTAAAATCCTATTCCAACTTTAGTGTAGCTTCTGTGAAAACTAGCACTAACCCTGATGCAGGAAACTTGCCTGAATTGAAAAAAAAAATTCTGGAGTAAAGAATGTGAGCTCTTCAAACACCAGGCATTTTTTGCTTTGTCTTGCCTTTTTTTCTTTTTTTTTTTTTTTTGCTGAGACAAATTTTGGAATTTGTTAGATCACTGTTACAAAGAATTCTCTTTATGTGAAGGTAATAGCTAATGGCACAAACTAAGGAAACAAATACCATATTGAGGGAGATTACTTCATTCTTCTTCTGGAAATAGTAGAAAATTCCAATCTCCTGATTAGGGGGAAATATTCATGAGAAAGGATTGTTTTCTCACTCCAAGCAGGAATACCTTATTATGGCACAATCTCCTTTACCATTAAGCCTCTCAGCTGTGATGTGCCAAACTGATTATCCAGGAATTTAGCTTCCTCCATGCATTAATTAGCCTCCTAAGGCTGCTGTAACAAAACACCACAGACTGCGTGGCTTAAACAACAGAAATATATTTCCTTACAGTGCTGGGGACTTGAAGTCCAAGATCAAGCTGTCAGCAAATTTGGCTTTACCTGAGGCCTCCTTGGTTCACAGATGGCCACCTTCTTACAGCCTCTTCACATATGTATTCCTCTGTACACACACCCCCAGTGTCTCTTCCTCTTCTTATAAGGTCACTGATCCTACTGGATTAGGGCCCCGACCTAATGGCCCCATTCTATTGAAAACTCAATCACCTCTTTAAAGACTGCATCTCCAGGAATGAACTAATGCCATCTGCAGCAACATGGATGGACCTGGAGATTATCAGACTAAGTGAAGTAGTAAGTCAAACAGAGAATGACAAATATCACATGATATCACATATATGTGGAATCTAAAACAAAAAAGAAAAAACATGTGTACAAATGAACTTACCCACAACTTGGTTACCAGGGGGAAAGGGTGGGCAGAGGAGGGACTGGGAGCTTGGGATTGAACACAGTGAAAAAAAGGGAAAAAATAGACTATTTCCAAATATAGTTACATTCTGAGGAAATGGGGGTTGAGACTTCAACATAGTGATTTCCGGGGAGGGCTCCAGAACCCAGCGATCTGACGGCTTGCCTTCTCATAGCCCTGCGTTCACTGACCACTCTAGATACATTTATTCTCATAGGATCAGGCTTCGAATCCCAAGACTTCTTTCTGACTCGAGGGCCCAAGTGTCTTTGATGCTATTACATGGCCACCTCTCCTTACTTTTCTACTGCTGCCATAGTCATGAGGGACCAGGAAAGGGGTTCTTTGTAGAATCCTCAAGTGACTTCTTTCTTCTTGAGTGTGTGTCTATGTGTGTGTACTCTTCTTGAACTACAAAGCAAACCTCCAGTCCTTTGTTTGAATTTAAGCATCAGTAAATCAATGACAATAATTCCACTTACATCTGTGTAGAATTTACATTAAGAGAACCATTGCAGAAGAAAGTCCAATAAAAGAGATTGAAAAGGGACAGCTAGAAGGAGGTATAGGAACTGTGAGAGAATGATGTTAATGGAAGAAAGGAGACTCAAATGTTGATGGAGGCTTTAGGGATATTGATCAATAAAAGCTAAGAGAATGTGGAAATTAAGAAATCACTGATAATCTTAAGAATAGTTACAGTGGATTGATCTTTGGAAGCCAAACAATTGGTTGAGAATTTAATAAGAAGCAATGAACCAGAATAGTGAATATGGGACAAAGCAAGTAGCTTAGAGGTGGCTGGGGGAACGTGGAGGTCCGAGAAACAGGTTTGTAACGATGGGTGAATATGGTCATGGACTAGGACGAGAAGGTAGAAAGAAATTGAGAATTAGACTGAAAGCAAATATAAGAAATTGCAGCAAGGCTTGGGGAGAAGAAATAGCATCCCAGGGATAAAGCACAGACAAGGAAGTATCAAGAAGTTGCTGGAAGATTTAGTGTAAAAGAAAGCACACATTGTCCCTTAACAGGGCACATCAGGAGAGGATGATTGTCAACACGGCTAAAATGAGAGGCAGCTACACCTCCCATGGGGCTAGTAAAACCAGACAACTTCAGTGGTTCCCACCGGATGCCCATCTGAGATACACGACACGCTGCAGACGGTGGCTGGGAAAAGGAGGCCTTTGGGGAGCTGGGCTCATGTTCAAAAAATCATTTTGCTGAAAAATCAATTCAATGAAGAGTCAAGCTACCAAATTCATTTAAATTATGTTTCTCTTAACTGGAAGTTTACAGCAATTAGGACTGAGTGACGTTTAACAGAACTAGGGGAAGATTTGAAGATTTGGCGGAAGTTTGGGTTGACTGATTTTCATTTGTTCTTCATACCACCCTTTTAAGGAATATCTCATGTGTCAAAAGCAAAGTATCATGGGATGCTTTAATTAGGAACACAGGTAATATTCAAAAACGCATATGTAAATACCAGGAATCAAAATTTAAGGGTTTCCTATGGAGAATTTTACTGTGCCTACTCTTTTGCCCTATTTAAGACCCTTTGACAAATATATCAAATAGAATAGCCTACTTACCTTGTTTTTACAGCAATTAGTAGCCAAGGAAATGGCAAACCACTCCAGTATTCTTGCCTGGGAAATCCCATGGACAGAGGAGCTTGGCAGGCTACAATCCATGGGTTTGCAAAAGTCAGACACTGCTGAGCAACTAAACAACAAGTCAAAATTTAGTATGTGGTATGAAAGAAAGTGGAAGTGAAGTTCCCCAGTCGTGTCCAACTCTTCGCGACCCCATGGACTATAGCCTACTAGGCTCCTCTCTCCAGGCAAGAATACTGGAATGGGTTGCCATTACCGTCTCCAGGGGAGCTTCCCAACCCAGGGATCGAACCTGGGTCTCCCGCATTGCAGGCAGACGCTTTAACCTCTGAGCCACCAGGGAAGCCCCTAGTATGTGGTATAGCTGCACTTAACTGCTTCAGAGTTACCTTCCCCCTGCCTTGCCCCAAAGTACATCCCCAAGATGAAAAGGGTCAAAGAACCTGTCTGCGACTGAGTAAAACTCAACATGGGGAACTGGCCCAGTTCTGCCTCTAAGACCTCTGCCATCGTCTTCAAAAGCTAGAATTTATTTATACATATGTCTGTCCATCGCTAAGTGCATAGCTGTGTTACTTGGGCTTTTATTGATGGTTGGAAGAGGCAAGTTCAAGATCTGCTGTAAGGGTACCAGGAAGTATCAGCTCCATGGTCACTGGGGGACCTGTGATTCCAAGGTCAGGATGTGTAATCAGTTCCTTAGAAAACTGGCTCACTGGAGACAGAAAAGCCCTGTGCAAGAGGGATCACCTGGAACATTTTTAACTAACACATTAGCTGATTTCTCCATCACAATTTTGAATTTACATTTAATGTAGTTCAAATCTGAAGTCCTAATCACACGGTCCTTTATAATAATCCTATCTAAACAGCCCTTGTTTTCGTTCCCATCCTTGAATGTTTCCAAATTCCATTTTCTGCAACTGTCAACAAGTCTATGCCTTTGGAATGCTTTACAGAGTAGCTAAACATTTATTTCCTAAAAGGCTGATACAGAATACACAAGTGCCAAGATAAATTTTAGTGGGGCCAGAAGCATACTTCTCTTTAATGAGAGAATAACAAATTGGATTATATAAGCATCTTTCTAGAGCCCTTTGGGGATGGAAGAGGGTATCCTCTGACCCATCCATATTAATCTACAGCCTCATAAGGAATCTGGTGCATGGCCCAGAGTCAGATTGCTGGGCCACATTCATGAAATCAGCCTCGTAGTATGTAGTTAGGACAGCTCTCCACAGTGGTTAAAAACTGGAGTCCCAAGTTCTGATCAATAATATGTTCAGATCACCTATTACTTAATATTTGAAAGTTATTTAATCTCTTTCTGCCTTTCTCTTTTATGAAATTAGGCAGGAGTTGGATGAACTTGTGTATGTGTAGTATATATACATATACTTGGCACATAACATACACTCAGTAAATGTTAGCATTTTGTACACAGTGGAAAGACGGCTCAGATAGTAAAGAATCTGCCTGCAGTGCAGGAGACCGAGGTTCGATCCCTGGGTCAGGAAGATTCCCTTGATGAGGGAATGGCTACCTACTCCAGTATTCCAGCCTAGAGAATTTCACAGACTGAGGAGCCAAAGAAAGGCAATGCCAAATAATGCTCAAACTACTGCACAATTGCACTCATCTCACACACTAGTAAAGTAATGCTCAAAATTCTACAAGTCAGGCTTCAGCAGTATGTGAACCGTGAACGTCCAGATGTTCAAGCTGGTTTTAGAAAAGGCAGAGGAATCAGAGATCAAATTGCCAACATCTGCTGGATCATCAAAAAAGCAAGAGAGTTCCAGAAAAACATCTATTTCTGTTTTAATGACTATGCCAAAGCCTTTGACTGTGTAGATCACAATAAACTGTGGAAGATTTTGAACGAGAAGGGAATACCAGAACACCTGACCTGCCTCTTGAGAAACCTGTATGCAGGTCAGGAAGCAACAGTTAGAACTGGACATGGAACAACAGACTGGTTCCAAATAGGAAAAGGAGTACATCAAGGCTGTATATTGTCACCCTGCTTATTTAACGTCTATGCAGAGTACATCATGAGAAATGCTGGGCTACAGGAAGCACAAGCTGGAAAAAAGATTGCCAGGAGAAATATCAATAACCTCAGATATGCAGATGACACCCTTATGGCAGAAAGTGAAGAGGAACTAAAAAGCCTCTTGATGAAAGTAAAAGTGCAGAGTGAAAAAGTTGGCTTAAAGCTCAACATTCAGAAAACGAAGATCATGGCATCTGGTCCCATCACTTCATGGGAAATAGATGGGGAAACAGTGGAAACAGTGTCAGACTTTATTTTTTTGGACTCCAAAATCACTGCAGATGGTGACTGCAGCCATGACATTAAAAGACGCTTACTCCTTGGAAGGAAAGTTATGACCAACCTAGATAGCATATTCAAAAGCAGAGACATTACTTTGCCAACTAAGGTCCATCTAGTCAAGGCTATGGTTTTTCCAGTGGTCATGTATGGATGTGAGAGTTGGACTGTGAAGAAGGCTGAGTGCCGAAGAATTGATGCTTTTGAACTGTGGTGTTGGAGAAGACTCTTGAGAGTCCCTTGGACTGCAAGGAGATCCAACCAGTCCATTCTAAAGGAGATCAGCCCTGGGTGTTCTTTGGAAGGAATGATGCTAAAGCTGAAACTCCAGTACTTTGGCCACTTCATGCAAAGAGTTGATTCATTGGAAAAGACTCTGATGCTGGGAGGGATTGGGGGCAGGAGGAGAAGGGGACGACAGAGGATGAGATGGCTGGATGGCATCACGGACTCGATGGACGTGAGTCTGAGTGAACTCCGGGAGTTGGTGATGGACAGGGAGGCCTGGCGTGCTGCGATTCATGGGGTCGGAAAGCGACTGAACTGAACTGAGGAGCTTAGCAGGCTACAGTCCATGCGGCTGCAAAGAGTTAAACGTGACTGACACTTTCACTTTTTCACTTTCACATAATGGAAAAGTCTACAGATTGCAACTTAGAATCATACACATTACTTTGTAAATTCTTCCCTTCTTATTTTTTGCAAGCCTAAAAAGTTGAACTTAGATTAAAAGCTATTGTTTCTCTGCTGAAGAATTCATTCAAGAAGTACTTATTGGGGGGAGGGGGCTTGGGGGAGGAATGAATTGGGAGTTTTGGATTAACAAATATAAACTATTGATATTACATATAGAAGGGATAAACAACAAGGTCCCACTGTATAGCACAAGGAACTATATTTAACATCCTGGGATAAACCATAATGGAACTGAATATGAAAAAGAATATATGTATAACTGAGTCACTATGGTATACAGCAGAGATTAGTGCAACACTGTAAATCTACTATCTTTCAATTAAAAAATAAAATAAATACTTATTGAGTAAATACCACATATCATGTCTTGTGCTGAATGTATAATTTAAAAAATAGTGAAAAATAAAACCAGAGTGGTCTCTATCCTCAAGGAGTTTACAGGCTAATAGGGAGCATCTGGAACTATAAATAAAGCACAATCAGAATGTATGTTATGAGGACAGAAAGGAGAATAACAGATGTAAAATTCAAGGCATCCGTCAGTTTAAACCTGCACTTGTGGCAACCGGAATCGCTGCTAGGCAAGAAGAGAGGTATTTTCTTCTTCTCTGCACTAAAGGATATTCTCAAAGAAAGTTACTCACGTCCAGAGTTAGTCTCTTTGAATAAAATGTTGAGAGAGAGCTATAGCAGGATTCACCTATCTCACTGCACAGTCAACTATTAAGCAGTGAAATTTTGCCTAAAAGAAAAATCCAAATACAGTAAGTTCCCTGTATATGAACCTTCAATTTCTGAGCTTTCAAAAGTTGCAAACATGCGTCCCATCCCCTGTATGCCAGCTGTTGTACTGCTCTACTGTACTTTTCAGGGATTCCCAGGTGGTGCTGGTGGTAAAGAACCTGCCTGCCAATGCAGGAGACATAAGAGATGCCAGTTCAATCCCTGGGCCGGGAAGATCCTCTGTAGTAGGGCACGGCAACCCACTCCAGTATTCTTGCCTGGAGAATCCCATGGACAGTGGAGCCTGGTAGGCTAACATCCATTGGATCACACACAGAGAGTCAGACATGACTGAAGCAAATGAGCATGCATAAACCATACAACTGTATACAAATACATACAAGCAAACCGGTCCTGGTTGATAGTTAGGACAGTCCTAAGCTAACAAGACAGTTGGCCAGCCTAATAGCAGGGACATCTCACAAAGGCAGACCTCTCCTCTACACTCCAGAGGATCTTAAGTGTGGGGACCCTGGTAATGGGGTGCAGTGGTTAAATATGGGGGGCTCTGGGGGTCAGAGGATACGTGTTGAAAGACATATTACTCTTCCTCTCTGAGTCTCAATTTCCTCACCTGCAAAATAACAATGTACTTCACAGTTCATCATAAGGATTAAATGAAGTAATGGATATAAACAAAGTTTTCAACACACCACCTGGCACACTTGCAGCACACAGTACATGTTATTACCTTTTCTACTTCAGTAAGCACTCAACAAATATTTACTGAATGAACAAATACTTTCAGATATTTTCAATGGGTATGTCATGCTTCTCACAGTTACAAATGGTGTTACCAGAAGTTAGGGGGTATGGAATCGTGAAAATGATCCCCCTCACTGCCCAGCATTCCCATCCCAGACCACCTGTCAGCTCTGCTGACACCTCCCTGAACTCTTCAGGATCCAGTCCTGTTCCATTAGAGTCTCCACATCCCACCAAGCACATCTTGAGCAGAATCCCTGTATCAACAATGGACAGGCACATTCTCTTCATCCCTCCCTCACCCTCAGCTCACCCCCTCAGGAGGATGGGGCTACCTGTAATCATCGGTAGTGATTTAGTCACTAAGTCATGTCCAGCTCTTGCAAACCCATGGACTGTAGCCCACCAGGCTCCTCTGTCCGTGGAATTCTCAGGCAATGATACTGGAGTGGGTAGCCATTCCCTTCTCCAAAGGAGGAAGACCTGACCCAGGGATCAAACCTCAGACTCGGGCACTGCAAGCAGATTCTTTACTGACTGAGCTATCAGGGAAGCCCACCTATAATCATTGCTACATGGGAAATACTTCATTGTATCAGCCAGGATATAAGGAGTGAACAGAAAAGGAAGAAGACAAGAAGGGAACACATTGGGCTTTTTCACAGGTGCAGAAAACAGATAGCAGGAGCAGTGAAATCCAATCTGGTTGGGGGAGAGAGGCTGGGTTTCACTGGGCAAGAAGCTGGCTTTGAACCAAACCAAAAATGACCAAAATGGCAACAGGCTCACTGTATAAGTGAAGTAGCTGACACATATTATTAATATATAAAGAGTAAGTATAATGAGGAGACATTTTAGTTTTCAGGGTAAAAGATTTCTGGGCTACCAGGAGAAGACATAGAAGAGATGGAAAATAATACTCAGTAAAAGCACAGAAAATTTATTAATACTATCCATGATTTTCAGAGAGTTGGAAACTTGTTCTTGAAGCATTTAAAAGCTGAACTCAGTAACCCCACCAAGCTGGAATCAAGATTGCTGGGAGAACTATCAACAACCTCAGATATGCAGATGACACCACCCTAATGGCAGAAAGCAAAGAGGAACTAAGAGTCTCTTGATGAGAGTCAAAGAGGAGAGTGAAAAAAACTGGCTTAAAATTCAACATTCAAAAAACTAAGATCATGGCTTACAGACCCATAACTTCATGGCAAATAGATGGGGAAAAAGTGGAAACAGTGACAGATTTTATTTTCTTGGGCTCCAAAATCACTGTGGATGGTGATTGCAGCTACTAAATTAAAAGACATTTTCTCCCTGGAAGAAAAGCTATGACAAACCTAGACAGCATATTAAAAAGCAGAGACATCACTTTGCCAACAAAGGTCCATATAGTCAAAACTATGGCTTTTCCAGTAGTCATACTGAATGTGAGAGTTGGAACATAAAGAAGTCTGAGCATCAAAGAATTGATGCTTCTGAATTGTGGTTCTGGAGAAGACTCTTGACAATCCCCTGGACAGCAAGGAGATCAAACCAGTCAATCCTAAAGGAAATCAACCCTAAATATTCACTGGAAGGACTGGTGCTAAAGTTAAAGCTCTAATCCTTTGGCCAACTGATAGGAAAAGCCAACTCATTGGCAAAGACCCTGATGCTGGGAAAGATTGAGGGGAGAAGGGACAACAGGAACATGAAACGGTTGGATGGCATCACTGACTCAATGGACATGAGTTTGAACAAATCTCAGAGATAGTGAAGGACAGGGAAGCCTGCTATGATGCAGTCCATGGGATCACAAAGAGTTGGACAAAACTGAGCAACTGGACAACCACCACCACTCTTTGGAAACTCTCTCTCTCTCTCTCTCTCTCTCTCTCTCTCTCTCTCTCACACACACACACACACACACAGCCACTGTGATCCATGCTATTCATGGAAATGTGTCACACATCAGGAGTGACACCAGTGGGCAAGTAAGACTGGGAATCCATGGCTGGTGAACAAAGCACTGGGCTCGGAGACCAGAAATCTTCATTTCAATCAAACCCATTTGAGACTGTGGCAAATCATTCACTCCTCTGTTCTTCAGCTGCTCTGGCTGCAAAAGGATCACAGCCATTTCTGTTCATTTCTGCCGAAGAGGACACTCATCAAGTGGAATCAGATCACATGCACTGAGTCCCTCTTCAGAAGAGGAGAATATATGCACACCTTCCATTATTAATAATAAAAAAATGGACTCAAAACTTCTGCCAAGAAACCTTTGTCACAACGCCAGGAGAGCATAATTCCTCTGTAATGATACCAGTCCTTTGTACTACCCAGGTTTCAGAAATATGAACGGGAAGTTCATATTTTTCAGCAACAGGAAGTCACTAGTATATAATCATTTCCCACTAACTATTTTCAAGAGCCTTGTTCAAGCTGGCTTTGACTTTATTTAAATAACAAGTTGAGGCTTTAAAATAGATATTAATTAAAGAAATCCCTTTCAAAAGTAGATATTATATAAGCTTATTCTTCCTTTATAAAGCATTTAGTTCCTATTGAGAGAAACAAGTGGTTTCTGATTATAAAGCATACTAAAAAATACAAATATCACAAGATAGTGTGTGTTGAACAAATAACACTCAATCATGTGAGTCAGCTGACTACTGTAGATACGAGTACATTTTTTAGCAATGCTGGCTATTATCAGTGGTACCACTAACGAACAGAATGAAAAATTTCTTCCCAAGCCAACAATTGAAGTGTTGCACATAATACTCCCCATTCATTCTCCATATAATTAGTCACTAGCTTTGATAAGAGGGTTTGGTTTCCTGTATCTTTTCCGGTTTCTTGGGTACCGAACAGTGTTCTGTGAGGGACAAGAACAGTGTCTGCTTTCGATCCTGCTTGTGATTTGAAACTTTGCTCACATGAAAGTCACACCTGGAATAAAAGGTGGGGCCACACTCTGAGTCTTTTATGAGCATATCAACTCAGTTACCATAAGTAAACATTGTCATCAGTAAAAAGTACACACAGTTTTTGGGATCACCGTGACTCATTGCATTCTTTTCGAAGACAGTCAACAGTATGGGGTCAATATTTTGACCTTACAGAACAAAAGTCCAACTGACCACCTGCTGTGCTACTTAGACCTACTACTTATGCACAAGTCTAAGCAAACTCCAGTAGATGGTGAAGCACATGGAAACCTGGAGTGCTGCAGTCCATGGGGTTGCAAAGAGACAGACACAACTGAGCAACAGAACAGCAACAACTTATCCACAGTCCAGGTTCCTCTCTTGAGTGTTAGAGTCCACACAGAATCATCCATCAATCAGTAATTATTGACCAAGTGCCCTTTCCACAAGCTGAGACCCTATTCTGTCCACCTCTTTGGACTTGGATACGGCTCATCTCTAAGACAAGATACTCTCCCTGCTCTCAGAGGGATAGTGGGAAAGCCAAAATATATACTTGGAATATTAAATAACTGTGCAAAATGTAATAATATGATTGAAGTATGAGAAACGTAAAAAAGCAGTAATTTATTAAATGCTAAATGAATGATATCACAACCTGCGGCTTGCAAACTATGCTCCAAGTAACCCCAGCTGCTCAGGTGGAGGCAACTCTTGTGAATACAGCACAGAAAAAGAAGCACCGAGTAAGCGAGGCTTCACCTGAGCCCTCCATCTCCACCAGAGTCACTCCTGTGTTTTTGGTTTTCTGTTCTCCATTTTTGCTTTTCACTTTCTGTAGGGGATCTTCACATACAATTTCACATCAAGAAAGATTCTCAAATTAATTCTAAGAATCACTGATATATGTTTTTCAATGCCATGAATTTCAGAACCACATAGTTTGTAATCACTCTTGCCTGTTGTGGTGGCAGGAGGTTTTCTGGTGGGAAAGGAATGGAGACTTGCAAGATATAGAGGATTTGGAGAGTTAGAAAGTTTCCAAGGACTTCCCTGGTGGTCCAATGGCTAAGACTCTGCTCCCAGTGCAGGAGCCCCAGGTTTGATCCCTGCTCAGGGAACTAGATCTCACATGCAGCAACTAAGATGTCACACGTCACAACTAACGATCCCGTGTGCCTCAACTAAGAAGACCTGGCACAGCCAAATAAATACATACTTTAAAATACTAATAAATAAAGAATAATTAAAGAAAGTTTCCAGACTAATGGTTTACATAAGAATGCTAAGATGCCTCAACAAGAGGCAGTCCACAGTGTAGGACCATGATTAGGGTGTGGTAACCGGTAGTCTAGATTAGCAAAAAAGACTGCCACTTGCCCACCAGGTTCAGTGCAAGACAGTAAGATGGGGATTTAAGAGGAGAGAAGCCATATCAAAAGCCACACTGAAAGTCACCATTTTACAGAAAGAATCCAGGTACACAGACGCAAGACACACCTGAAAACTCAGCAGAGAACAAGAAGTTTCCCAGTAAATGGGCAGAGCCTGACAAGCCTGACAGGGAGTTAGCATGGGTGGGGTTCCTGGCAAAGCTAAGGCAAACACCAGAGCCAGAACAGTTTCAGCGTGAGTGAGAGGCCTGGCCTGCTAAGAAACAGTGAAATGGCAAAGCATGAGAACTGGGCCATCTTCTCCCAAAGATCCTCTGCACTAGATGTGAGCAGAAAGCTATACAGAGGCGAGTGGTAAAACTCAGAAAGATGTCCTGACACCATTTCCCTCTTGAACTGACAGTCAGGCCTAGGAACCGGGGGGGGCGGGCGGATATCAAATCTCCTGCTACTGCCTGAAGAAAAAGAGTTCTAAGAAATCAGACACATTTTTCATAACATTGACAGATAGTAACAATAGAATTGGTGTGTATTACCCAAATATAGGTAATATGTTTTTTCAGATTACACAGATAGAGCAAAATAATAAACAAACACATTATAAGCATTCTTGGGCTGCAAGTACCTAAAAACAGGATAATTTAAGCATTTAGTCGGACACGACTGAGTGACTGAACTGAACTGAACTGAAGAAAAGCGATCCTAAAATTTATACGGAAGCACAAAAGACCCCAAATCACCAAGAGCAATCTTGACAGAAAAGACAAAGGTGGATGTATCATGCTCCCTGATTTTGGACTACACTTCAAAGCTACAGTAAACCAAAGAGCATGATATTGCCACAAACATAGACACAGATCAATGGAGCAGAACAGGGAGCCCAGCAATAAAGTCATGCACCTGTGGTCACTTGTCTAGACAAAGGAGACGGGAATAAACAATGGAGAAAAAAGTTTGCTCAATTAGTGGTGCTGAAAAAACTGGACAGCCACATGTAAAAGAATAAGATTAGAATATTTTCTCACATCATATGCAAAAATATATTCAAGATGGATTAAATACCCAAATACAAGACTGGAAAGCATAAAACTTTTGGAAGAAAACATAGTACACTCTTTGACATAAAACTTAGCAGTATTTTTTGGGGTCTGCTTCATCAAGCAATGGAAACAAATGTAAAAACAAGTAAACAGGGCCTAATTAAACTTAAAAGCTTTTGGATATCAAAGGAAATCATCAACTAAGTGAAAAGATAACCTACTGAATATGAAAAGATATTTGCAAATAATATGACGGATACGGGGCTAATACCCCAAGTACACAGAGTGATTACACAACTCAATATAAAAACAAACAGAAGTAAGAAGTGGTCAACATGCAGATGAAAAAATGCTCAGCACTGCTAATCACGAGAGAAATTCAAATCAAAACCACAATGAGACATTACCTCATACCTGTCAGAATGGCTAACTTCAAAAAGTCTAAAAGTAGCAAATTTTGCCAAGGATGTGGAGAAAAGGAAACACTGTTGGGTGAGAACGTAAACTGCTGCAGCCACTGTGAAAAAGACTATGGAGGTTCCTCAAAAAACTAAAAACAGAACTACCATACAATCCAGCAAACCCACTTCTGGGTATATATCTGAAGGAAACTAAAACTCCAATTCAAAAAGATACAGGCACCCCAGTGTTGACAGGAGCATCATTTATAATAGTCGAGATATGGAAGCAACCCAAGTGTTCACCAGATGAATGCACAAGGAAGATGTTTCATTTATTTATACACATACACAGAAATACTATTAAGCCATCAAGACATGAAATTTTGACATCTGCAACAATGTGGTGGACCTAGAAGATATGCTTAGTGAAATCAGACAGAGAAAGTCAAATACTCCATATTATCATTTATGTACAGAATCTAAATGGATTCCCAGGTGGCTCACTGGTAAAGAATCTGCCTGACAATGCAGGAGATGCGAGAGACATGGGTTCAATCCCTGGTGCAGGAAGATCCTCTGGAAAAGGAAATGGCAACCCTCTCCAATATTTTACTGGGAAAATTCCATGGACAGAGGAGCCTGGTGGACTATAGTCCATGGGGTTGCAAACAGTCAGACACGACTGAGCATGAGCAATGAGCAATGATAGAATCTAAAAAATAAAACAAACAAATGAATTCAACAAAACAGAAACAGATTCACAGACATAAAGAACACTCTAGTCATTACCAGTGGGGACAGGTAAGAGAGGAGGGGCAGGATCGGGACAGGAGGCTAAGACACACAAACCACTACATATAAAATAAATACATAACAAGGATATACTGTACAGTATAGGGAAATGTAACCATTATTTTATAATAACTTTAAAAGGAATATAACCTATACAGATGTTTAACCACTATGTGGTACATCCGAAACTAGTAATATTTCAAACCAACTATACTTCAACAAAGTATTAGCAGAATACAGGAATTTCTTGTAGAATTAATCATGATGGACAATCACCTCTCAGAAAGGACAAGGACATGGCTGAGACTTGGGGAATCTCAGCAGCAGAAGCCTGAGGATCTCCTCCTTAGAAGCTTCCATTAAGGGTTCCAACTGGCTTCCATATGTGCATGAGCACAATCACATTTTTTTTAAATTCTCAGGAAAGAAAGTTTGATTGGCTGTTACCAAGGAATTTCAATCTTTAATGCAATCACCTTTGGCAAGGAGATGACTAGAACCAGGGAAATGCTGTAAGCTAGAAAGCCTCCCCAGTATGAGACTATTGCATACACCATCATTCGTTGGTCTAGGAGTCATAAGAAGGCATCCAAGATGTACTGGAATATGATGAATCTGGTCAGTTATACAGAGTGGTCTTGATGACAAAATTTTAAAAATGGGAACAAAGCAAGTTTATCTGCTTTAGACTGTTTGGTAGAGCCTAATAGTGAAATGAGTGCTCCTCCACTGTGTTCTTATGACTGTGTTTGTTCTGTTATGCATATACTATTATAACCACCTAGTTACTTTTTCCCCCATAGACTAGAAGCACCTTAAAGATAGAGACTGTTTCCTACGCATCTTTGCACCCCTAAAGACTTCCCCAGTAGCTCAGACAGAAAAGAATCTGCCTGCAATGCAGGAGACCTAGGTTTGATCCGTGGGTTGGGAAGATCCCCTGGAGAAGGGAACGGCTACCCACTCCAGTATTCTTGCCTGGAGAATTTCATGGACAGAGGAGCCTGGGCTACAGTCCACACAGTTGCAGAGAGTCAGACACAACTGACAAGGGTCTGTATAATCAAAGCTATGGTTTTTCCAGTACTCATGTACAGATGTGAGAGTCCAACTGTAAAGAAGGCTGAGCACCAAAGAATTGGTGCTTTCGAATTGTGGTGTTGGAGAAAACTCTTGACAGTTCCTTGGACAACAAGGAGACCAAACCTAAAGGAAATCCTAAAGGAAATCAACCCTGAATATTCAATGAAAGGACTGATGCTGAAGCTGAAGCTCTAATCCTTTGGCCACCTGATGCGAAGAGCTGACTCACTGGAAAAGACCGTGATGCTGGGAAAGATTGAGGACAGAAGGAGAAGGGGATGACAGAGGATGAAATGGTTGGATGGCATCACCGACTCGGTGGACATGCGTTTGAGCAAACTCCAGGAGATAGTGGAAAATACGGAAATCTGGCATGCTGCAGTCCACGGTCGCAGAGAGCTGTACACAACTTAGAGACCAAACGACGACAAGGAAGGCAAAGCCCGGCTGATCGTATGTAAGAATGGAGCTGTTATCTTCAGACAGATCCTGCAATACCAAATGCTGGGACTTATTTTATCTATTCTCCTCTTCTAAAGATTTGTCCTAAGAGGGGAGAAGTAAATGGTAGGGTGAGGTAGGGAGGGGAGCTGTGTGGTTCCCCTTTGAGTCTCATCCTCAATTAAAAGAGAAATAGTTAATATTTTACTCTCTGTATATAACCCATCCATAAACTGCTATGTGAAACTTAATTCAGGCAAGTATATCTCCTACTCTCCAGAAGCGATTTCTTCCACTCTTCAGGTAAGAAGCTTTCCTTTTCTAAATCAAGAGTCAAGTTCATCAGAGGACTCCCCCCGCCTCCCATGGAATTCAAGGATGGCAAAACCATCTCCCGTCCAACTACCACTGAGGCTCACTAGAAATCACTGCTTCCTTGAAGAATGCTGCCATCATAGGTAGCCATTCCCCAAATACTAGCAAGAGTTCAGGTCATGCTTCCTTGTGGATCATAGTCATGCACTTGGAATATATTTTAAGGTAAAGGAACACTGATTATAATAAGACTGACTATGAGTTCTTTGTGTGACTTCTTAACAATACTTCTTCTTCTAATGAATTGCCAGATCTCTGGGATACAATCAAAGTCCCCTACTAGCCAGGATGAAGGTCCACAAGTGATGCAAAAAGCAAGGGCTAGAGCCCAGGAGAAGAAACGTCATCTGTCCTGGCAGAGAAACACAAACAGGAAATCTTGGTCAGGAATGAGATAGCTTCTACAGAAACATTAGCATCAAAGAAAACGATAAGAATATTATTAAATATAGAATAAATACTTAAAATGTAACATACTTGAAATCAACTCTGTCCTTAAAAAAAATTATACTGCCTCCTATGGAAATATATATCTAAAATTATAATAAGTCAGATTGCTTTAGGTTCCACTCAGAAATATTTTGTCAAAAGACTGCTTTACATCATATTTGAAAAACATAAGCAGCCTTTACCAAATATAGACACAAGGATCACAAACTGAAAATAGAAACCAGAAGACAGACTCAGTGGAAACCAAGGAAATATTGACATTGTATTACACTTGGCAGTGAAGAAATTGAAATCTACAGTGATTTACTACATTAACACATGAATACTGAATTAGGTGAAAAAAATATTCAAAATATCAGAAACCGTAAGACATTTTTTGGCAATAAGTAAGGAAGAAGATTTATTTAACTTGGAAAGGGTTGGCAGAAAGGGACTAAAATGAGAAACAATAATATCACATATTAACTTTGTTCTTAAACATCCACATTTAATGTATCAACTTTGGCTGTTGTTATATGCCTTGGCAATTCAATAAAGTTACTGAAATGGAAAATTGAAAATTTTTATTGTGATATTTCCAATTTCTCCACTAGTGGAATAGTTTAATAATAAGCCATTGCATATGCTTTCAGCATTCTCATTAAAATGACTGAGCAATCATTTTTCTTTCTATTCCAAGTTATCAGCAACTTTATTTACCAGTGCATATTAAGTAGAACACAAAGCTCAGCTAACCATTTGTGGCTGTACTTTCTGAACAGGCAAGGATTATCTACTGCAAAGACACAGAATTTCAAAGCTGGAAGGAATCTCAAGGGTGTTCATATTCCATACTTTGTGGTATCAGTGAGGAAACCGAGACTCCAAAGGGTGAAGGAACTTCTCCTATGTCAACAGCCATTCAATGGCAGGGGAGATGTCACGCTTACAGAATGTTCTACTAGAGCAGACTATCCTACAGTCCAAACATGATGTTAGTAGTAAGTGCTGAACATTAGCCGACACATGCCTGTCTGGCAAAAATAAATAAAAAACTCAATGGCCAAAGAGGAGCATTAATTTACTGAAAATGTACCTCCTCCTTGTCACAAGGAATTCCAGGTTGCAAAAGAATCAGATTCCATTTATAATCACTTTGCGGTGGTTTAGTTGCTCAGTCCTGTTCAACTCCTTGCGACCCCATGGACTGTTGTCCACCAGGCTCCTCTGTCCATGGGATTTCCTAGGCAAGAATATGGAGTGGGTTGCCATTTCCTTCTCCAGGGGATCTCCCCACCCAGGGATCAAACCCAGGTCTGCTATGAACTCAGCTGGATTCTTCACCGACTGAGCCACCGGGGAAGTCTATAGTCACTTTACTTTGGATGTTTAGGCTTTTGGCTTTTATAAATCTGCCCTCAGCTGTGACATGTTTCAGCGTTCTATCAAATGTCTGTTTGCATTCACCGCAGAGCCATGCAGAGTAACAACAGTTCCCTGATTTGTAAGGTGATATCTCCATAAAACTGCATTAATTCCTTTGTTGGTCTTTGCAGAGTAAATCTACTTCTAATCTGGTACCTGCCATTAAGCAGCTCATATCACTAATTTATTTCCCTTTTAATCAGCAATTTGGCCATGTTTTCTTTGACTCAGGCTCTACATAAAATGTTTGCATTAACTATTAACCCTCCTGAGGCCATGGGCTTGATTGGACAAGGAACGGAGCAGAGCTGAAAGGGCCAGGGCTGGGTCCAATAAGCCATGTGACCTTGAGAAAATAATTTATCCTCTCTGAATTGTTCTTCATGTGTAAAATGTAAGAAGTCAATTTCATGACCCCTAAGATCTAAAGCTCTGATTTCTAAACTGATTGTTCTGAAGCCACTCTTAAAAATAATTACTATGCTTAGACCCTAAACATCTACCCTATTTACCTCTATAGACCTGGTACATATTTCAGTCCTAGCACTAAGACAAGTAAATAAACTACGGTAATATGTGATGTCTCCCTTACTACACCACGAACTCCATAAAAGGTTGATTCATTTTTATAGGCTCAGTGCCTGTCAGAGTCGACATTCCATAAATATTTAATATATGAACAAAAGGATGGATGACTGCCACAGCATAAGACAAAGAAGAGTTTATGTGTATAAGTTCACATTATCTCTGCAAACCGCCCAGAGATCATTAACCTAAACCTCTTCTGAAAAGCTAGCACTTATATGTAATTTGCCTGTTCACAGCATAATGGACTTCACAGTACACCTCTTAGAGTCTGATCTCCTCCTGTTCAACCTTCCTTGACCATAAGCTTTTCGAGAGTAAGATCTATGCCTGATTCATCCCAACTTTGTGTACCAATTCATTAGGCTTAGGAGGTCTTTCATCAATTTTAACTAATTAAACAAATAGAAGAGAGTAGTTTCAGAATAATAGTGGCCAAATAAAGGATACATTTGGTAACAAAGTTAAAGAAAATTTCAGGGGAAAAAATTTGGAACAAATTATCTGTGATGATAAATATTCAACTTTTTGTCTTTCTGCCCTGGGGTTTCTTTGGAAGGAATGATGCTAAAGCTGAAACTCCAGTACTTTGGCCACCTCATGCGAAGAGCTGACTCATTGGAAAAGACTCTGATGTGGGAGGGATTGGGGGCAGGAGGAGAAGGGGACGACAGAGGATGAGATGGCTGGATGGCATCACGGACTCGATGGACGTGAGTCTGAGTGAACTCCGGGAGTTGGTGATGGACAGGGAGGCCTGGCGTGCTGCGATTCATAGGGTCGCCAAGAGTCGGACACGACTGAGCGACTGAACTGAACTGATCCTTCTATTCATCTCAAATTTCCACCTTTGTAAAAATCACTCATTTCTAGGAACTGTATTTTCCTTCATAATTCCATCAGGGCATAATTTGTGGGATACAATGAGGTCTAATATAATCTAATAAGTTCTCACAGAGGGGAGGACGCATGAGGAATTTTTTACACTGTAGTTGCAATTCTAAGAAGTCAGAGTAGCGTTGTAGTTGAATGGTTTCTGTTTATATGAAATCTAGTGGTGTGGCCTGCCTTCCATGGTTTCCGTTTATTTGAAATCCAGTGGTGTGGCCTGCCTTCCATGGTTTCCGTTTATTTGAAATCCAGTGGCGTGGCCTGCCTTCCACGAAAACTGTCTCTATGCTGCTTCAATAGGGACTTTTTCAGTTAACAGTCCACTAGGCCGACTAATACGGAACCCCAGCGGAAGAGACTCCTGCTGGGATGTTCTGCTCGCCTCTGCCTTACCATGTGATTCCAGGGTATTCACTTTAGGGTGGTATGCTTTTTCTTATTTAAGGCTAGCTGGCCCTTCACCACTGCACGCGGGCTTCTCTCTAGCTGTGGCAATCGGGGGCTCCTCTCCAGGGGCAGCGCCCACGCTCCTCACTGCAGTGGTTTCTCTCGTTGCAGAACGCGGGCTCTCGGGGCAGGGCTTCCAGTAGTCTCAGCGCGTGGCCTCAACAGCTGTGGCATGCGGGCTCCAGAGTGCGTCATCAGTAGTTTGGTGCACTGGGCTTAGCTGCTCTCCAGCATGTGGAATCCTCCTGGACCAGCGATTGAACCTGTGTCTCCTGCATTGGCAGAAGGATTCTTAATCACTGGACCACCAGGGAAGTCCAAGATGATGTATTTTTGTTCTCAGGCATGGCCATTCCTCTTGTGGAGGAATGCTTTCCCTACATACAGTTCTCTTTTTCAGGCAACATCAGTTTCCTCATTGCTTTTTCACAACTTCCACACATTCATGATTCCATATTGGCATAAACAATCCATATTAACACATACATAATGTTAATACTTTCTAACTCACTTCTTAAACAGTCATCACAATTCTAATTACACTATTAATTCATTCCAATTATACTCATTATTACAAATATGATTTGTTCATGGGGATCTTCATTATAAGCAGTACTATATATTACTGTTATAAATGATACCAATAAACCATAATGGTTAGAAATAGTCTTAACATATTTACTATTTGTTTGATCAAGTCCCACATAATCAATGTGGACATATTTATGTCTATATAAACTTCAAAGGAACCAGAATTCCTTTATTCCTAAAAAAATTACTGTCATGCTAATAAAAATAATGCCTAAGATTTATTGAGCACTTGCCTCATACCAGTTATCGTGCCAACACTAAATGAGTTAACATGGATCGTCCTGTGAATGTTACCAAGCATCCTGGGAGGTTGAAGCTTTAATTAGCCCCATTTTACAAATTAAGAAACCAAGACTTAGCTTAAATAATGACTAAGATGTTTACAGCTAATGCATGATGGGGCTAGAACTGGAACCCAGACAATTTCACTATTTTGTTTGGGGAAGAGGATGAACTTGCACTTTTTGGAAGATATCATATTTTTGCATTTGCATAATTATTTCTCCAAACTCAAGTTTGCATATAATTTTAAATTGTCTTAAAACCAAAAGTATACAGTGAGTGCAAACTGAAATATTTGCAATAGGAATTATAGGCTATCAAAATATAATTAATCATTATAACTGAGAAATTAGCAAACTGAGTAAATCAAAGCTGGAGCACAATATAGTATAATTATCAGCAGAGTTTTCAAACTGTGAATTTGCTGATGTTAATTAATTTTACACTTAAGAAGCTTATTAACTATGTACCTTAACAGTTTTATTTTTAGTGTATAAAGTTTAATTTCTTTTCACAAAGATTTTCCAGATGCCAAAAGATAATAAAGGAAAAAGGATTAAAAGTAAATTTAACCACAAAGATTTTGATAGCGCCCACATTACATCCATTTATAGATTGATTTTTGCAAAAAAGAAAATTGTAAAATCTGATATTCATTGTTGCTTTTATTAGTTTCCATCAGCTGGTCCAATTACTATCACATTCATAAGAATTATGTGCATAAAACAGGTATGAATCCACATTCTATCTGAAAGTCTAAGAATCAACAAGTCTTTTAGAAAATATGCTTAATATATTATCTTAATTAAGACAGCATACAAGCCAGAAAGATTTCTTTGTGTATTATCTGAAGCAAAAACTATATGAAACTTAAGAGCCAAATGATCCAGCAGATGTTGTCAATTTGATCTCTGGTTCCTCTGCCTTTCCTAAATCCAGCTTGAACATCTGAAAGTTCACAGTTCACGTACTGTTGAAGCCAGGCTTGGAGAATTTTGAGCATTACTTTACTAAAGTGGGAGATAAGCGCAATTGTGTGACAGTTTGAGCATTCTTTGGCATTGCCTTTCTTTGGGATTGGAATGAAAACTGACTTTTCCAGTCCTGTGGCCACTGCTGAATTTTCCAAATTTGCTGGCATATTGAGTGCAGCACTTTCACAACATCATCTTTTAGGACTTGAAATAGGTCAAC
Source organism: Budorcas taxicolor (assembly GCF_023091745.1). Taxonomy (NCBI): domain Eukaryota; kingdom Metazoa; phylum Chordata; class Mammalia; order Artiodactyla; family Bovidae; genus Budorcas; species Budorcas taxicolor. Next base: position 28,834,720 of record NC_068914.1, read on the forward strand.
TGGAATTCCATCACCTCCACTAGCTTTGTTCATAGTGATGCTTCCTAAGGTCCACTTGACTTCACATTCCAGAATGTCTGGCTCTAGGTAAGTGATCATACCATCATGATTATCTGAGTCGTGAAGATATTTTTTGTATAGTTCTTCTGTGTACTCTTGCCACCTCTTCTTAATATCTTGTGCTTCTGTTAGGTCCATACCATTTCTGTCCTTCACTGAGCCCATCTTTGCATGAAATATATCTCTAATTTTCTTGAAGAGATCTCTAGTCTTTTCCATTCTATTGTTTCCCTCTATTTCTTTGCACTGATCACTGAGGAAGGCTTTCGTATCTCTTCTTGCTATTCTTTAGAACTCTGCATTCAAATAGGTAGGTCTTTCCTTTTCTCCTTTGCTTTTTGCTTCTCTTCTTTTCACTGCTATTTGTAAGGCCTCCTCAGACAGCTATTTTGCTTTTTTGCATTTCTTTTTCTTTGGGATGGTCTTGCTCCCTGTCTCCTATACAATGTCATGAACCTCCGTCCACAGTTCATCAGGCACTCTATCAGATCTAGGCCCTTAAATCTATTTCTCACTTCTACTGTATAATCATTAGGGATTTGACTTAGGTCATACTTGAATGGTCTAGTGGTTTTCCCTAGTTTTTTCAATTTAAGTCTGAATTTGGCAATAAGGAGTTCATGATCTGAGCCACAACCCGCTCCCCGTCTTGTTACTGCTGACTGTATAGAGCTTCTCCATCTTTGGCTGCAAAGAATCAATCTAATTTCAGTGTTGACCATCTGGTGATGTCCATGAGTAGAGTCTGCTCTTGTGTTGTTGGAAGAGGGTGTTTGCTATGACCAGTGTGTTCTCTTGGCAAAACTCTATTAGCCTTTGCCTTGCTTCATTCTGTACTCCAAGGCCAAATTTGCCTGTTACTCCAGGTGTTTCTTGACATCCTACTTTTGCATTCCAGTCCCCTATGATGAAAAGGACATCTTTTTTGGGTGTTAGTGCTAGAAGGTCTTGTAGGTCGTCATAGAACCATTCAACTTCAGCTTTACTGGTCAGGGCATAGACTTGGATTACAGTGATATTGAATGGTTTGCCTTGGAAATGAAGAGAATTCATTCTGTCATTTTTGAGATTGTATCCAAGTACTGCATTTTGGACTCTTTTGTTGACTATGATGGCTACTCCATTTCTTCAAAGGGATTCTTGCCCACAGTAGTAGATATAATGGTCATCTGAGTAAATTCACCCATTCCAGTCCATTTCGATTCAATGATTCCTAAAATGTTGATCTTCACTCTTGCCATCTCCTGTTTGACCGTTTCCAATTTGCCTTGATTCATGGACTGAACATTCCAGGTTCCTATACAATATTGCTCTTTACAGCATCAGACCCTGCTTCCATCACCAGTCACATCCACAACTGGGTATTGTTTTTGCTTTGGCTCTGTCTCTTTATTCTTTCTGGAGTTATTTCTCCACTGATCTCCAGCAGCATATTGGGCACCTACCAACCTGGGGAGTTCATCTGTCGTTGTCCTATCTTTATGCCTTTTCATGCTATTCATGGGGTTCTCGAGGCAAGAATGTTGAAGTAGTTTGCTGTTCCCTTCTATACACAGGGAAGCAAATAAGAACTTTGAGATTATATGAATTCACTCAAATAGCCTTTAGAACACAGCAATTCATTGTGATCCATTTCAACACCACATTTTTATTTAGACATTAAAACTTATTAAAGGTTTGTCATATTGAAGACCCTATGAGGCATATTCTATGGAACAGGCCGCCTAAGAGTTTCTCTTTTGAAGTGTTTTGTTTATTCTGTCTGTTCTTAATTACGGAAATAATAAACAGGTGCCATTTTAGAACACTTAGATTAAGAAAAGTTGCGTATTTCTTAGTACTGTTTTTATTACATACAAATCCAGGTGGAGCTATTAGAACCAACAACTCAGGTTTTTTGCTTAGAATTCCTTATACTCAGACCTTCTGAGACCTGTAGCAGCACCACGTTTTGGTTTGGAAAACCAATCTAACTAAAATTTCCCTTCAATTGAAATAGATAATACTGAAGTATAAAGGTGATGTTATATGAGTGCATGTATCTCATGGGGATAGTGGAGGACATTGGGAAGCCTGGCATGCTGCAGTCCATGGGGTTGCAAACAGTCTTAATGACCCAGCAACTGAACAACGTTGCTTTTAAAAAGAAGCTGAGATGAAGCGGAGCTGAGGTGGCAAGGTGAGCAGTCATGAACTTAGGGTCTATAGAGGGTGGCGCTGGATTCCAATCCTGGTTTTGCCACGTACGAGATCCATGACCTTGAGTTTTTTAATTTCATCAAACCTCAGTTTTCCTCATTTGTAAAGCAGAATTATGCTATCTTCCTAACAGAGGTGCAAAGATTGGGTGATGTAAGTAAAGCACTTAGTATAATGCTGCGAACAAGGCACATATTCAAGAAATGGCTGTGACCCTCATTATTAGAAAAGAGGGCAGGTGGGCAAAATTGACTGGAGTTCTAAGTAGTGTAGTCTAAGTAGCACCATACAGAAGTAGGCCACCTTCAGTACATATTGCATTAAATGGGCATTGTGCTGTGCAGTGGATCCTTGTTGCTAATCTATTTTATGTAAAGTAATTTATTTCTCTCAGGCTTCCCAGGTGGCTCAGTGGTAAAGAATCTGACTGCAAAGCAGGAGCCACAGGTTCGATCCCTGGGCTGGGAAGATTCTCTGGAGAGGGAAATGGCAACCCATTCCAGTTTTCTTGCCCGGAAAATTCTATGGACAGAGGAGCCTGGCAAACTACAGTCCCTGGGGTTGCAAAAGAATTGGACATGACTGAGCAACTCAACAACTTATCTCTTTTAATAATATACTTCTCATCTGTCACTCCTTTCTCCTCTCCTTTGGTAGCCGTAAGTTTGTTTTCTGTCAAAATAAATAAACAAATGTGGGGAAAAAAGAGGTCATCTGGGGAGGAAAAGGTAATGTGTCGTTTTTCAGAGAAGTTACAACAACACAAAAACTGCAATGCCAAGAAATAGGCTTCCTTGGTGTATTATTGTGAAGCCACTAAGTCTGGGCTGAACTGAAGAACGAAGGGCAGGTATCTTTCCTCACCATAAGCCATGCAGTTAAGGGACATTCAATGAGTCCTCGACCTAAGGAAGAGTCACATGCTCTGAGGAAACTGTGGATAATTAACTAGTTAAATAATTCACTAAAATTAACCACTTGTCATGTTGTGAATCACTAGGTCATGGTTGAAGAGGCTGTGTAAAAACAATGATGCTTACAATTCAAATTTCTATGTACAAAGTACTTGCTTCAAATCAGCTCTAAGTTCCTATTAGAAGACCTAAATTAGGGTTGTGTGTGTGTGTGTGCTTACACGCAGAGTTGTGCTCGACTCTTTGCAACCCAATGGGCTGTATAGCCCACCAGGCTCCTCCGTCCATGGGACTCTCCAGGCAAGAATACTGGAGTGGGTCGCCGTGCCCTCCTCCAGGAGATCTTCCCGACCCTGGGATTTGAACCTGCATCTCTTATGTCTAACCCGCACTGGCAGGCAGGTTCTTTACCACTAGTGCCACCTGGGAATCCACAAGTTACCCAGTACAGCCAAAAAAACTTTTTTTTAACTTAAAAGGGGGAAAAAAGAAAAATATTAACTAAAAGGATGAACCATATAAAACTGCCACCTTCATAAGTTTTTTTTTTTAATGGTTAAAAGCAATAATTTCATAAGGTTCAACCTAAGTGGGGGGTCTTCATATATGAGTTCAGGAAAGCAGTGCAAGTCTACCACTTATTTAAGCCTAAGATGATGGATAGCCTACATCTAGTCCTTCTGGTTCAGTTCAGTCACTCAGTCCTCTCCAACTCTTTGCGACCCCATGAACCGCAGCACGCCAGGCCTCCCTGTGCATCACCAACTCCCAGAGTTCACTCAGACTCACATCCATCGAGTCAGTGATGCCATCCAGCCATCTCATCCTCAGTCATCCCCTTCTCCTCCTGCCCCCAATTCCTCCCAGCATCAGAGTCTTTTCCAATAAGTCAACTCTTCGCATGAGGTGGCCAAAGTACTGGAGTTTCAGCTTCAGCATTATTCCTTCCAAACAAATCCTAGGGCTGATCTCCTTTAGAATGGACTGGTTGGATCTCCTTGCAGTCCAAGGGACCCTCAAGAGTCTTCTCCAACACCACAGTTCAAAAGCATCAGTTCTTCGGTGCTCAGCCTTCTTCACAGTCCAACTCTCACATCCATACATGACCACAGGAAAAACCATAGCCTTGACTAGATGGACCTTAGTCGGCACAGTAATGTCTCTGCTTTTGAATATATTATCTAGGTCGGTCATAACTTTTCTTCCAAGGAGTAAGCGTCTTTTAATTTCATGGCTGCAATCACCATCTGCAGTGATTTTGGAGCCCCAAAAAATAAAGTCTGACACTGTTTCCCAATCTATTTGCCATGAAGTGATTGGACCAGATGTCATGATCTTCGTTTTCTGAATGTTGAGCTTTAGGCCAACTTTTTCACTCTCCTCTTGCACTTTCATCAAGAAGCTTTTTAGTTCCTCTTCACTTTCTGCCATAAGGGTGGTGTCATCTGCATATCTGAGGTGATTGATATTTCTCCCGGCAATCTTGATTCCAGCTTGTGTTTCTTCCAGTCCAGCGTGTCTCATGATGTACTCTGCATATAAGTTAAATAACCAGGGTGACAATATACAGCCTTGACGTACTCCTTTTCCTATTTGGAACCAGTCTGTTGTTCCGTGTCCAGTTCTAACTGTTGCTTCCTGACCTGCATACAGATCTCTCAAGAGGCAGGTCAGGTGGTCTGATATTCCCATCTCTTGAAGAATTTTCCACAGATTGTTGTGATCCACACAGTCAAAGGCTTTGGCATAGTCAATAAAGCAGAAATAGATGTTTTTCTGGAACTCTCTTGCTTTTTCCATGACCCAGCAGATGTTGGCAATTTGATCTCTGGTTCCTCTGCCTTTTCTAAAACCAGCTTGAACATCAGGAAGTTCATGGTTCATGTATTGCTGAAGCCTGGCTTGGAGAATTTTGAGCATTACTTTACTAGCATGTGAGATGAGTGCAATTGTGCGGTAGTTTAAGCATTCTTTGGCATAGCCGTTCTTTGAGATTGGAATGAAAACTGACCTTTTCCAGTCCTGTGGCCATTGCTGAGTTTTCCAAATTCGCTGGCATATTGAGTGCAGCACTTTCACAGCATCATCTTTCAGGATTTGAAACAGCTCAACTGGAATTCCATCACCTCCACTAGCTTTGTTCGTAGCGATACTTTCCAAGGCCCACTTGACTTCACATTCCAGGATGTCTGGCTCTAGATTAGTGATCACACCATCTTGATTATCTGGGTCATAAAGATCTTTTTTGTATAGTTCTTCTGTGTATTCTTGCCACCTCTTAATATCTTGTGCTTCTGTTAGGTCCATACCATTTCTGTCCTTTATCGAGTCCATCTTTGCAAGAAATGTTCCCTTGGTATCTCTAATTTTCTTAAAGAGATCTCTAGTCTTTCCCATTCTGTTCTTTTCCTCTATTTCTTTGCACTGATCGCTGAAGAAGGCTTTCTTATCTCTTCTTGCTATTCTTTGGAACTCTGCATTCAGATGCTTATATCTTTCTTTTTCACCTTGGCTTTTCGCCTCTCTTCTTTTCACAGCTATTTGTAAGGCCTCCCCAGACAGCCATTTTGCTTTTTTGCATTTCTTTTCCATGGGGATGGTCTTGATCCCTGTCTCCTGGACAATGTCACGAACCTCATTCCAGAGTTCATCAGGCACTCTATCTATCAGATCTAGGCCCTTAAATCTATTTCTCACTTCCACTGTATAATCATAAGGAATTTGATTTAGGTCATACCTGAATGGTCTAGCGGTTTTCCCTACTTTCTTCTATTTGAGTCTGAATTTGGTAATAAGGAGTTCATGATCTGAGCCACAGTCAGCTCGTGGTCTTGTTTTTGTTGGCCGTATAGAGCTTCTCCATCTTTGGCTGCAAAGAATAGAATCAACCTGATTTCGGTGTTGACCATCTGGTGATGTCCATGTGTAGAGTCTTGTCTTGTGTTGTTGGAAGAGGGTGTTTGCTATGACCAGTGCATTATCTTGGCAAAACTCTAGTCTTTGCCCTGCTTCATTCCGCATTCCAAGGCCAAATTTGCCTGTTACTCCAGGTGTTTCTTGACTTCCTACTTTTGCATTCCAGTCCCCTATAATGAAAAGGACATCTTTTTGGGGTGTTAGTTCTAAAAGGTCTTGTAGGTCTTCATAAAACCATTCAACTTCAGCTTCTTCAGTGTTACTGGTTGGGGCAGAGACTTGGATAACTGTGATATTGAATGATTTGCCTTGGAGATGAACAGAGATCGTTCTGTCATTTTTGAGACTGCATCCAAGTACTGCATTTGCGACTCTTTTGTTGACCATGATGACTACTTCATTTCAAGTATGGGAGGTTCAAAAAACATCAAATAATGGTCAATATTCTGAAAGAAGCTAAAGACCATAAGTAAGATGACATTAGGATAGTATACTTGAATATGCCCCATGTAGCACAGTATACTTGGGTATGTCCCGTGTACCTTAAGAAAACATTCTTTAGTGCAATCCTTGAGTAATCCTTGGGTGGCCAATAACCCACCTTCATGAGTTTTACATGTACATGGATGTCAAGGCCCCTTTTGCAATACTTTTGAACTCTGAGCTAAATCCTGGGCTTAAGAGGAAAAAAATACCATTTCAAAGAATGATAGACACAGCTAGTCCACACTAGTATCAGATTCTTCCCTCCTTCCAGGGTACGTGGAAAACTTCATTCCCCTGGCACGCAGTTAGGTGGGACCATGTGAGTGGTTACAGCCAGTGATACATGAGCCAGACTAGCCAACAGGCACCACTTCTCAGTGCTGCAGAAGGGAGCAGGCCTGTGTGGGTTCCCTCTCAACAGCACAACCACCAAGGAGGCCTTGAACTCAGAGGGCAGACCCACAGGATCAAAACAGCCTGGACTGCCAAGGCACCTCAAACAGGACGACTGCCTTCAGGTCACCCAAACCCGCTGGGTGTCTCAACGAGCCAGAAATAAACTTTTATTGTGTTAAGGCCTTGAGAGTTAGGGTTGTTCATTACTAGAGACCAACCTAATCAATCCTGACTACTACTATCTTTGAAAACAACCAAAACAAATGATTATCCCTCAGATTTCTCTTCTTAACAGATTATATACTGGACTGTAAAAGAAAATGCATAGAAAATGAATATTGAAATACTCTAACACAGCTGTTTCCAAGGGGCCTTCTGCAAACCTGATAGTAACTGCTCAAGTCCATTGACCCACCCCATTCATTTGCCTTTAGCTGCAAAGTCCCTGCCGAGTAGGCTGTTTTGTCTCTTCCCAGACTTCTACAAAAGGTATTTGTTCTTGTCTAGGTGTCTTTCCTTAGAAAGAAATGGAAGTTAAACCTATTCAGGATCCCACTATGTTTTGTTTTGTTTCCTTCAATTCTCCAAGTTTTCTCTACAGATTTCTCTCAAAAATAAGTAATAAAAACAAAAATTTTAAACTCATAACATTCTCCCTCCCCAACCCTCACCACCCCTCCACACCCTTCACTCCTTCCAGAAAAGATTTGGCTGTGGTTTTTTGGGGGTTTGGTCCCTTCTGTTTTAAAGAAAAGTTATGTAGGGTTTGAGGTAACAATTTAGAAGTGGGACATAAGATCTGAGTTCTAAAATCCTCGACTTTGTTTTCTAAAACATGGCCAAAGAGAACTGGATTAAAACTTTTGGAGGTCCAAGCACTGGAGATATTTGTTTGACCCTGACTCCTCTGCCTATGAGTAATTCAGTGTAGCAAAGCAAAGTCCTAAGTATGTGTAAGGAATTTTTAAAAAGTTTTCATTCTCTTTCCATGATTACTATATTGTTTCTTTTTTCATTTTTTTTAACCATCAAAGATTAAATTGTTTTCAATGGGGCTCTGTTTGTGTACTATCTGCTAGTGCCCTAAGAACCCCTGGAAAAAGAAATGGCAACCCACTCCAATATTCCTGCCTGGGAAGTCCCATGGATAGAGAAGCCTGGTGGGCTCCAGTCCACGGGGTCGCAAAAGAGTCACACACGACTTAGTGACTAAACAACAAGTACTATCTATGTTTTTATTATCTTAGAACCAATTAACATCATGTCATCAAATAAAGTTTATCTGGCCTTCAAATTTTAGGATGAAACTGGAACAATAACACATATAAAAGGGGATACTTTACAGAAAAATCAAACTAGGCTGTTCTTAACTATTTAGAACAGAATACATATAATACCCAAAATAATTTCAACAAATTAAGTTTCAGCTATAATCCATTTCTAGCCTTGATCCTGAGGTTTTAAGCCAAACGCAGCCCCACAAATAAAAATGGGCTCAGGGGGACTTCCCTTTTGGGCCAGTGCTAGGACTGCATTCCCAAAGCAGGGGGCCTAGGTTTGATCCCTGGTTGGGGGACTAACTCCAATATGCTACAACTGAGACTGTGCATGTCACAACTAAGACCTGGTACAGCCAAATAAATAAATAATAAAAAGTTAAACATCCAAAAAATTGGGCTCAGAGCACTAAAAAATATTTTGGGGCCAGGTGGCGCTAGTAGTAAAGAACCCGCCTTCCAATGCAGGAGACGCAGGACACCTGGGTTCGATCCCTGGGTTGAGAAGATCCCCGGGAAGAGGGCATGGCAACCCACTCCAGTGTTCTTGCCTGAAGAATCCCAGGGACAGAGGAGCCTGGCGGGCTACAATTCATAGAGTTGCAAAGAGTCTGACACAATGGAAGCAAGAACGGGAGTGGGAAAACTTCGACTGAATCCCAGGTTCTGCGCTCAATAATGGTTACATAGGCGTGAACAATAAAGACAGGGTCTCTAACTTCACAGCAATTCAATTGTAACAGCAATCATGTCACAAACATGGAAACAAATAACATCCTTTCTGTTTCCATGTCCTGGCTATTGTAAACAGTGCTGCGATAAACATGGGGGTACACGTGTCTCTTTCAATCCTGGTTTCCTTGGTGTGTATGCCCAGCAGTGGGACTGCTGGGTCATAAGGCAGTTCTATTTGCAGTTTTTTAAGGAATCTCCTCACTGTTCTCCATAGTGGCTGTACTAGTTTGCATTCCCACCAACAGTGTAAGAGGGTTCCCTTTTCTCTGCACCCTCTCCAGCATTTATTGCTTGTAGACTTTTGGATCACAGCCGTTCTGACTGGCATGAAATGGTACCTCATTGTGGTTTTGATTTGCATTTCTCTGATAATGAGTGATATTGAGCATCTTTTCATGTGTTTATTAGCCTCCAATTAAAATAAATAAATTAATTTTCAAAAAATAACATCCTTTCTGAAAGTGATAAACATTATGAAGGAAAAAATAGGCTAAAGTGACAGAGAGGCAGCAGGGCAGGGAGGGTGGGTGGGCAACATCAGATGGCTTATGAGGAAAGACATATTGGGAAGGGGCCAGTCATGTCAAAATTTGGGCTAGGAACATTCTAGACCAAGGAAACTGCCAGTTCACAGGTGTAGGATCAGGAATGAGTGTGCTGTCTTCAAGAAACAGTCATCTAGAATCACCGAGCTTAGTCAAGATCTGTAGAGAAAATTAAAGCCATCAGTGGAGCAGATTCCTACAGGGCCTAGTTGCCTGTGCTGAGTTAGAGTTTAATTCTAGGTGCACAGAAGCCCCGTTTTGTGGAAGGAAGAGATTACAACAAATTTAACAATGAATATGGAGAGAGAGACTAAAAAGATATGAATACATAAGGTACCTCAAAAGTCCAAGGCACAAAACCCCTACCAGCAAATAGATTTTATGAACTCTTGGCAGTCAGTTCTATCCCAGAAAAGAAGGAAGTTGTTGAGAGATGAAGGATCAGACTTTAATTTACTAATATTTAGTGATATTGACGGAGAGGGCAATGGCACCCACTCCAGTACTCTTGCCTGGAAAATCCTAAGGACGGAGGAGCCTGGTAGGCTGCGGTCCATGGGGTCACTAAGAGTCGGATATGACTGAGCAACTTCCCTTTCACTTTTCACTTTCATGCATTGGAGAAGGAAATGGCAACCCACTCCAGTGTTCTTGCCTGGAGAATCCCAGGGACGGGGGAGCCTGGTGGGCTGCCATCTATGGGGTTGCACAGAGTCGGACACAACTGAAGTGACTTAGCAGCAGCAGCAGTGATATTGATTGGTGCCATGTCTTTGGAGGGGATATTCTCCCAAGGTAAAGTTTTCTCGTGTGTGTGTGTGTGCATGCTCACTCACTCAGTTGTGTCTGGCTCTTTGTGACCCCACAGACTGTAGCCCACCAGGCTCCTCTGTCCATGAGATTTCCCAGGTGAGAATACTGGAGTGGGTTGCCATTTCCTTCTCCAGGGGATCTTCCTAGCCCAGAGATCAAACCCACATCTCCTGCATTGGCAGGTGAGTTCTTTACCACTGAGTCACCTGGGAAGCCATCCTCTCTCACATGGGTTTTCTAAAAGCTTGGTTTCAGAATTCAAGATAATCCTTGTAATAAATTCCAGCTCTACAGTTTCTACTCACAAAGCATGTTACACATGGAAATGAATACATTACAATCATAAAATAATTTCATTAAGCACTGCATACTGAGAAAAAGGAGTAGAATCCTTATAATCAAGGATTTGTCTACTATTATACAAGGAAAAAAGATGGCGCCACATGTACAAAACCTGTCTGGACAGACAAGACAGAGATGTCATTTTTATCATAAAATGTTTTGTAATAAAACCCAGAAGGCATAGTACCATAAAAATATGAAATTCACAAACTCTGAGACTTTGCTATTAAGAAAATTAAATGAAAACGTTTATATGTTCCATGGGAATTTTGCTATAGAACTTCTAAGTCACATTTATAGGAACTAAAGATACACTTCCAAATTTCTTCCAGAAATCTCCCACTCTATTTCTGCTTCTAAAGTTCGGGCTTCCCTAGTGGCTCAGTGGTAAAGAAGCCACCTGCCAATGCAGGAGACATGGGTTCAATCCCTGGGTCAGGAAGGTCAACTGAAGAAGGAAATAGCAACTCACTCCACTATACTTGCCTGGGAAATCCCATGGACAAAGGAGCCTGGCAGGCTACAGTCCATGGGATCACAAAAGAGTCTAACACAACTCAGGAACTAAACACTACCAACAACAATATTTGGGGGCAGAGGAAGAATCAAAGTTAGAGAGCTCAGATTATAGCCAAATCTTAGCAACTTTTTCCTTTAACCTGTGCCATAAAATCTAATATCAACTAGATTATCAGGGCTATCACGAGAAATATAACTAACAAGTTTAAAATCTGGAGTTGAGAACCAGAAATTCAAGTGTAGGGGGAAAACACCCTTCACGGAGCAAAGGCTTGTCATGGCAAAGGGTTTGGGTAACTCAATGGAGTTATGAGCCATGCTGTGCAGGGCCACCCAAGATGGGTCACAGTGGAGAATTCTGACAAAACATGGTCCAGTGAAGGAGGGAATGGCAAACCACTCCGGTATTCCTGCCATAAGAACCCCATAAGCAGTATGAAAAGTCAAAAAGATATGACACTGGAAGATGAGTTCCCCAGGTAGGAAGATGTCCAACGTGCTACTGGGAAGAGTGCAGGGCAATAACTAATAGCTCCAGAAAGAATGAAGCAGCTGGTACAAAGCAGAAACAATACTCAAGTGTGGCTGTGCCTGGTGGTGAAAGTAAAGTCTGATGCTGTAAACAACATCGAACCTGGAATGTTAGGTCCATGAATCAAGGTAAATTGGATGTGGTCAAGAAGGAAACAGCAAGAGTAAACATCGACATCTTAGGAATCAGTGAACTAAACTGGACAGGAATGGGCGAGTTTAATTCAGATGACCATTATATCTACTACAGTGGGCAAAAATCCCTTAGAAGAAATCAAGTAGCCATCATAGTCAACAAGAGTCTGAAATGCAGTACTTAGGTGCAATCTCAAAAACAGCAGAATGATCTCAGTTCATTTCCAAGGCAAATCATTCAACATCACAGTAACCCAAGTCTACGCCCCAAGCACTGAGGCCAAAAAAGCTGAAGTTGACCGGTTCGATGAAAATGTACAAGACCTTCTAGAACTAACACCAAAAAAGATGTCCTTTTCATAATAGGGAACTGGAATGCAAAAGCAGGAAGTCAGGAGATATCTGGAGTCACAAGCAAGTTTGACCTTAGGAACACACTGGTCATAGTAAACATCCTCTTCCAACAACACAAGAGACAACTCTACCTACAGACGTCACCAGACAGTCAACACCAAAACTAGATTGATTATGTTTTTTGCAGCCAAAGACGGAGAAGCTCTATATAGTCGGCAAAAACAAGACCTGGAGCTGACTGGCTCAGATCTTGAGCTTCTTATTGTAAAATTCAGGCTAAACTGAAGATAGCAAGGAAAACCAGTAGACCATTCAGGTATGATCTAAATCAAATCCCTTATGATTATACAGTAGAGGTGACAAATAGATTCAAGGGATTAGATGAGGTAGACAGACTGCCTGAAGAACTATGGACAGAGGTCTGTAACACTGTACAGGAGACAGCAACCGAAACCAGCCCAAAGAAAAAGAAATGCAAGGAGGCAAAGTGGTTGTCTGAAGAGGCTTTACAAATAGCTGAGGAAAGAAGAGAAACTAAAATCAAGGGGAAAAGGGGAAAAGATACCAAACTGAATGCAGAATTCCAGGGAATAGCAAGAGGAAATTAAAAGGCCTTCTTCAGTGAACAAAGCAAGAAGTAAGAGGAAAACAAAAGAATGGGAAAGAGTGAAGATCTTTTCAAGAAAACTGGAGATATCAAGGGAACACTTCACGGAAGGATGGGCACAATAAAGGACAGAAACAGTAAGGACTTGACAAAAATAGAAGAGATTAAGAAAAGGTGGCAAGAACATACAGAAGAACTATACAAAAAAGGTTTTAATGACCCAAATGGTGTGGTCTCTCACCTAGAGCCAGACATCCTGGAGTGTGGCATCAAGTGGGCCTTAGGAAGCACTACTCTGAACAAAGCTAGTGGAGGTGATGGAATTCCAGTTGAGCTATTTCAAATCCTAAAAGATGATGCTATTAAAGTGCTGCACTCACTATGCCAGCAAATTCAGAAAACTCAGCAATGGCCACAGGACTGGAAAAGGTCAGTTTTCATTCCAATCCCAAAGAGAAATGCCAAAGAATGTTCAAACTATCACACAACTGCCCTCATTTTGCAAGTCAGTAAGGTTATGCTCAAAATCCTTTAAGCTAGGCTTCAGAAATACATGAACAGAGAAATTTCAGATGTACAAGCTGGATTCAGAAAAAGCAAAAGAACCAGAAATCAAGTTGAAACATTCGCTGGATCATAGAGAAAGCAAGGGAATTCCAGAAAAACACCTACTTCTGCTTCATTGACTACACTAAAGCCTTTGACTGTGTGGATCACAATAAATTGTAGAAAACTCTTAAAGAAATAGAAATACCAGAACACCTTACCTGTTTCCTGAAAAAACTGTATGAAGGTTAAGAAGCAACAGCTAGAACTGGACATGGAACAAGGGACTGGTACAAATTGAGAAAGGAGTACAACAAAGCTGTATATTGTCACCCTGTTTAAATTTTATGCAGAGTACATCATGCGAAATGCAGAGCTGGATGAATCCCAAGCTAAAATCAAGATTGTTGGGAGAAATATCAACAACCTCAGATGCAGATGATACCATCCTAATGGAGAAAACAAACAGGAACTAAACAGCCTCTGGATGCGGATGAGAGAGGATAGTGAAAAAGCTGGCTTAAAACTCAACATTCATAAAACTAAGATCATGGCAACCAGTCCTATCACTTCATGGCAAATAAAAGGGGAAAAGTCGAAGCAGTGACAATTCTTATTTTCTTGGGCTCCAAAAGCACTGTGGACGGTGACTGCAGCCATGAAATTAAAAGATGCTTGCTCCTTGGAACAAAAGCTATGACAGACCTAGACAGCATACTAAAAAGCAGAGACATCACTTTGCTGACAAAGGTCCGTTTAGTCAAAGCTATGGTTTTTCCAGTAGTCATATCCAGATGTGAGAGTTGGAAGGCTGAGCACTGAAGAACTGTTGCTATTGAACTGTGGTGCTGGAGAAGACTCTTGAGAGTCCCTTGGACTGCAAGGAGATCAAATCAGTCAATCCTAAAGGAAATCAATGCTGCATATTCATTGGAAGGACTAACGCTGAAGCTAAAGCTCCAGTACTTTGGTCACTTGATCCAAACAGCCAACTTCCTGGAAAAGACCCTGATGCTGGGAAAGATTGAAGGCAAGAGGAGAAAAGGGTGACAAGAGAATGAGATGGTTAGACAGCCTCACCAACTCAGTGCACATGAATCTGAGCAAACTCCGTGAGATAGTGAAGGACAGGGAAGCCTGACATAGTGCAGTCCAAGGGGTCGCAAAGAAGCAGACACAACTTAATGACTGAAGAACGAAACAGAAAACACAGGAATGAAGGTGAATTCCAGAATAAAGCTGAGTGTCCTAGAAATAACAAAGAAAAAATATTCACAATATTTTAACAACTAAACTGCAGGGTTACTTCATGCCCCTGGGAAAAAGAAAATCTTTATTTCCTCATAAAAGAATAAAGAACACACACATTCCGAGAACCATAAAAGCTGTAACAAAGGAAAGGCCATCTGGGCAACTAGATTATCTTTATAATACACTCTTCACTATTTTATTTGGTCCTGTTTTATGTACCTCGGGAAATTAGGTTCCCATCACTTGCCTTGAAAATTTTCTACCAAACTATTAGATATTATTGCTAAGTAGTAACCAATCATCTCCACCAACCAGTTTAAAATTATCTGCCTGCCTTTATCTTACTGATATTTTTAGTACTATTTTTTCATTAGGATTGTTTTATCGAAAGAATACTTTTTTGTGAAGGTTAAAATTCTAACTGGGAAAATAGCAGCTGCCAGTGGGTTAGTGGTTAGTTAAACCCTGAGACACCAAGGAGAAAAATGACAATCTATAAGGTTTCATCTCACTCTTTATTAAATGTAAAATGAACAGGCCCCTAGGAGAGAACGATCCCCCTTTCCTTCATGGGCACACTTTGCAGTAGGGGTCTTTGGGGAATTCAAGCACCTTGGGCTGCCTGACACATATATGTATGGATAGAATGAGGAAGGGTCCAAGGTAGCCTACTTCCTCTAACTCAGATTTGCAAAGAAAAACTACATCCTTACCGAGCTCCCTCTGAGGTGGCTGTCACAGTGGACAGTACTCAGAACAAGAATCAGAAGGTTTGGGGATCTAGTCTCAGCTCTCGTGGGATCCAGCAGTTTGACTGCAGGCAGGCTCTCTGATGTTCTGAGCTTTAGCATCTTCATTCACACAAGGAACTGCAGCCAAGTCTCCCCTTCACCCTCAAAAATGTTATGATGCGATGATACTCATCAAAGAAAACAGAGCTAAACAGACAGTCCTTCTACTAAAGATATGCTGATTCCTGTTATTATATAATATTGGTTGCTCAAAATGGAAATGTTATAAATTTATCATGCAGAGAAGTACTTGAAGTTTTAGAATGGGGAAGGGGATTTTTTTTTTTTTTTTGAGAGCTTGAAAATAATGGGGCAAACCATTTTAATACATGGAAAAGAGCAGTGAGAGGAGTTTGAACGTGTTTTAATATTATTTCAAATTGCAGGCTCTATGGGCACATTCCATAGTAAGAAAAAAAAAAAAAAACTAGTTTAAAGAGGAAGGATGAATACAAAGTCATACAGAACAGGGTAACCAACACCCCTAAGTAAACTACCAACTTTTCTTTTTTTGTAAAGTTTAATCTTTTCTGCCAAATATTGGGGCAAACTAACAAGGTTTCTTATTTCCATTGAAATTTTAGAATGCTCAAAATGCAGTTGAGAGAAGAAAGATTTAAAAGGGTTCTGGATAACTCATCGTCTGAAGATGGTATTCTGTGAATAAGAAGTTGGTTTGATCTGTTCTTTTCTTTCAGGACTAGGGTTTGGGGTTCTAGTAAATTATTTCACCTCTGGTGATATAAATCAGTGTTTCCAAACTTCTCCAATAGGATACTCTGTCAGTTTAAAATGTTCTGTGTATATCCTCAATATCTATCCATCTACCAATTTATTCGCCAGGTGGCTTATTATATTTACTATTATACATCATAAGGTGAAAGTCAAAGTGTTACGTCACTCAGTCATGTCTGACTCTTTGTTTACCCCATGGTCAAAGAGGGTAAGCCACTTTGAGCCTGCCAGGCTCCTCTGTCCATGGAATTCTCCAGGCAAGAATACTGGAGTGGGTAGCCATTCCCTTCTCCAGGGAATCTTTCTGACCCAGGGATTGAACCTAGGTCTCCCACTTCACAGGCAGATTCTTTACCAGGGAAGCCCCATACACTATAAAACTACCCACAAATAAAACTGTTAAAAATGATTTAATGATGAACTACATCATATTTGTTACTTTCTTGCAAGTCACAGTACTTAATAATATCATTAGCCTATATCTCAAAGTACAATATATGCTTAAGGCAAGGCTTGTTAATAAAAGTGGATATAAATCCTTATTTCATATGTCTTCTTGACTGTTTCAATGGGAGAGAGAAGCTGGCTTCTTGGAAGACGGAATTAAACAGATCATTCCCATTATTAACCTCCCATTACGGCTAAGAATTCTCACAGTAGCAAAAGCTTCCATTCCACCAATTTTCTATTGTTTGCTTATATCGGTATTATTTGTATTATCTAACTGTCTAAGCCACTTTTAAATCCTTTTAAGCCATTTTTTCATTTTATGATTGCAATTGTTGTTTCAAGCTGGGTAACAGACTCCTTAATTGAACACATAAAATCAGTAAGACTCAACACAATGAAAATGAAATAAGTGTAGGGACCACATGTTGGCCCCTCCATGCTGTAGATCTCCCAAAATTTCAAGACACCTCTACAAGGGAAGACAGGCCACCGCATGACCGATGGGCAAATGAGGGTGTCAGCATCAAGCTGCATACTACATATTTTGCAAAAGCTTATGTTTTTGCTTTCTTTAAAAAAACAAACAAGCATAAATGGAAGTTCCGGTGTTTACTCCCATAGCCTACTTTGGAGACCAGTGGTATAAACAGTGGTGGTTGGTAACCAAAGCTGTTATCTTCTGATATTCTGTCTGAACATCAATGGGCCATGATGATGTTTTAGGTACACAGCAGCATATGACTCCTTCAGCCTGCCCAGGAGGGAACTTGCATGGAGTTTAGATCTGAGTTCTCTCCTTGAAATACCATTTTTCACCATACTAACTGATCATTGTTTCTTCTCTAAGCTTCAATCATTCATGACTTCAGAGACAGACAACAAAGAAGTTGTAAAAGACACTTGTTTATCTTGAATACTTGTTCTCAGGCCCAGATAAGATTAATCGCCAAGCCTCAGCTTACTCTGGTGAGTGCTGCAAAGTTTGCTCATTGGTTAAAGGTCACAGCATCACACCATTCCCTGAACTAGTTGCGTGAGTGTAGATTGTATCCAAACTCCTCCTTTTACATTTTTTTGTAATCTATCATACTCTTCTCAGGCTGCCATAACAAAATACCATAGATAGGATGGCTTAAACAACAGAAATATGTTTCTCACAGTTCTAGAAGTTAGCAAGTCCAAGATCAACATGCCAGTGGGTTCAGATTCTGATATAAGCTCTCTTCCTGGCTTGCAGACAGCTGCGTTCTCACTGCGTGCTCATCGCCTTTCCTCTGCCATGGAGTGAGCACTCTTCTTCAGGGTCTTATTCTATCAGATCAGGGCCCTACACTATGACCTCACTGAACTTCAATCACTTCCAAAAGACTATCTCCAAATGCAGTCACATTGGAGGTTAGAGCTCCAATATATGAATTGTGTGGAGACACATTCAGTCCATAGTATAATTTACATGCTCTCTTTCCACAGATATTTATAGAGTGCCTTCCATGTGCCTGGCACTATAACCAAATTGCTGTTCTCATTCTAGAAGAGAGAGAGCAATGAGTGTGTATGTGTACATTTAAAGGAAAACTTAAGTAGATCTGAGACAGAGAGTAAAGGGTTGAGAGAAGAAAAAAAATTTCAAATAGGCGGTCCAGGACTACCTCTCCAACAAAGAAGAGAAAAGAGTAAATACCTGATGTAACTGAGGAGGAAGCCTCTAAATACACGTTTGGAAGAAGTAAATCCAGGCTCAAAGGGCAAGAGGCAGGAAGGTGAGGGTTGAAAGAAGAGTAGAAAGGCCAGAGAGGCTGTGCCGGGGAGTGGGACGGGAGGATGATGGACAAGGAGGGAAGAGAGAGAGGTCAGGCGGCAGGCAGACAAGGCCTTGGGGGCTGGGGTCAGGCCTGGGTTGTCTGGAAACCACTGAGTGGTTTTTGAGCAGAGGATTGATATGAAGTAACTCATGTACTTTCAAAAGGTCACCCTAGATTCTATAAGGATAATAGACCATGGGTGATGCTGGTTTGGAATACCAGCAGTGGGGGAGTTTAGATTTGGAACACTTTCTTAAGATGGAGCCGTGGGGATTTCCTGATAGACTGGATATGAGATAGGAAAGAAAGGATGCTGCCTCCCCCAATCTTTGCACTGAAGAAATTCTAGGGTTCAAAGCCAAGAGCAGTCTAAAAGACCACTTGAAGGGTGTCCTTTCCTAATGTCCCACACTTCCACATGCAGCTTTGCACAGGTGAAATGAACTATGTTTGCCCTTGTCTATGTAGCAACTATCTCTCCCCCATTAAGGTGTAAGCCGCTTGTAGGGCATGTACCCTCTATCTAGTTCACCTTTGTATCACCTGCACCAAGCTCAAGGCCAGGCACTGTCTGAACCTTCACTGATACTTTAAAGAAGAGCAATCCTTAAATGACATCTTATTAGAAACAGTAGAAGGAAGTTGGGGTGCTGAAAAGAAAATATCTTCATTAGATGGCAAACAGAACTCTAAAGATGCTATCATCTTTTCCAGCTTATCCTTACTTGTTATTTAAACTCTAAGACAAAGCCAATTCTACCACTTTAAAGAGATGTGTGTCTCCTATGCTATCAGCAGGCTAATAGAGTCTTCTATAGATAGTTTGATCTGACATGATATCATAACATTATACATTTAATCAATTTAATAATTCTTAGAAAAGTATCATTTCTGCTAAAAATAATAGAAACCTCTAGCCCTCCATTACTCAAACTCCAGCAAAACGGTAAAACTGAAGCGTGAGGTCTACAGATAATTTCGGAATCTTATTTTCAATGATTGCAGACTGCCTCTCCCATAAACTTTTATACCAGCTGTTAAAAGCTCTTCAAATTGATTTTGTTGCATTCCATTTTCCCTCCTCCCTCACATCGCAGGGAAAATGAAAACGAAGAGTAAAGGGACCCGAAGTTCTAGTGATGTGGAGATGCGACATAGTGACCGCCCTAGGTATTCCTGGTCACTGGAAAGTCTGAATTATTCAGAGGTAACCATACTTAAAGCTTGGGGCAGAGTTAACACATCATGTATTGGATTCCAGCATTGACTTTTTACTTAAAAATTAAGTTCCTTTAACCCTTTCACTGAAATGACTCTGGGCTGGGGCTCTGAAAAGCGAACGCGCCTAAGATGATGGAGAATTTTTGTGCAAACTACAAGAGCGCCGAGACCCAGCGCGGTGTGGTTTATGTTGTCAGCACAACCCGCAGACTTTCCATTTCTCAGCTGCAGAACGTCCCTGCACGAAAAAGCTGACCCTGGACAGGGCCAAAACGCCAAAACGTTCCCGGACCTGGCCTCCAGGTGTAGGAGTCGCCCCCCTGCCGGTGGCCCCACCCAGTCCCAGAGGTGGGTGGTAGGGATGCCGACTCCGGGGCGTGGCCCCTCGTGGAGAAGGGCGGGGTCACGAGCACCCGGGGCAACCAAGTCCGGAGAGGGTGGCGAGGGGTTGCTGACACACGTGGGGCGACGGCTCCAGAGGCAGGGAAGTGGCCCAGGGCCCCGCCTGCCCGGAGGACTCCCGAGCTGGCCACGAGGGTGGGACGGAACTAACAGCCCTCACCAAGGGAGGCCGCGGCCGCCAGGGCGAGGCGGCTGCGTGGGGGCAGGAACGGGAGAGCGGGCCCGGGGTAGGAAAGGGTGGGGGGCGGGGGAGTGGAGAGGGCGGGGTCGGCTGCCCTCCCCTCGAAGGCTTTACAAAGCGTGCGCACCAGCCCCGGGCTGTGGTCGGCAAGATCGTGAGCCACCACTAGCTGCATCCAGCGTCCGCAGGTAGCGTAAGCGCAGGGCGGGCCCGCGCCGGAGGTGGGGGAGTGGGTGGGTGGGGTTATGGGGGGGCTCTCGGAGTGCCCCGAGTATCCGCAGACTTGGGGACGCTAGGGATCGGAGCATCTCCTTGCACCTTGAAAGGGAGATGACCGGGTTACCTTACACTGACCTCTGGACAGCTGCCCAGCTGCACCGAGAGAACGCACAAGGCCGCATTTGTTTGCTTGCAAAATATCTGGGTGTTTCCTGCACCCGCCTACCTGTCCCCCAACACACACACACACACACACACACACCGGCGGGGGTGGGGGCCTGAGGGATTAGAGGGATAGAGTCAGGTCAATCAGAAGAGATTAGAGACTGGACTGGACGTGTCCACTCTGAGGGCCTCTGAAAGTAGGCACTGCATCTGCGCTCCTGGTGTCCCGCCCTCAGGTGACTCGAGATTGATTTTTCTTGGTTCGTTAGTTCTGAAAGCCCCGGGCTGTAAAACGTTTGGGTCCAGAATGAAACTCTGATCCGCAGAAGCTTTCCTCGCCCTGCACTCTCACCCCTGCTGGTGTCTGGAAGCGGGCAGACTGGAGGATTCTAAAGAGTTTGAGGTGGGTGTTGGAGGAAGCTGAGTTTTTAAGACGTGTGAGTTTTCCAGAAAGAAAATACAGACTCTCTTAGTTTGAATTAGGTCTTGTTTTTTACTATATATGTGTGCATATTAACAGTAACTGGTGTTGTTATCAGATAGTGAGTCCAGCAGGTATGGATGGTGGTGTTAGATTTGAGAACTAAATTCACTGTACAGTTTTAAAAATTGACTTCTTCCTTATGTGCCTTTTTATGTGCTGTATTACTGGGCTGCATCTTTGTTGGGAATCCTGTCATATCACCTGGGTGTCTTGTCAGGTTTCCTCTAGTTCTAGCCACTTGACCCATGACTGAGTCCAATATATTCCCTTTTAAATTTTAGGGTGCAAGCCCGCTTTTCAGGCCTCTAGCTTTGGTCTCCAATGAGAGGAAAAATGATCAGAAATGAGCCCTTAGCAAGTTTGGGAACACAGAGGAAAGGTGTAGATTTTTTTTTCCTCCATTAAACTTTTCATGTATTGGCAATTTAGAACCCAAAGCATTGTTTACCACCTGTCAGATGCACTGTGAAGTGTAAGGATTAACTAATAAAAGATTTGCAAAATGCTTCCTGAATATAAAATTCCATAAATATGCTAAATAGTAATAATCCACCCATTGTTAAATTTATGTAGCTGCTTCTGCCATGCATACAAGATGATTTAGAATGCATGTTTCCTGTCAATTAAACAATGAGTTTGGAGTAAAATAATGAGTTCAATTCGCATCCTGTGAAACTTTGAAATAAAATTTCTCCCATAAGGCACCACTGGCAGGGAATCATAAAGAAAGCAGCATTTCAAAAAGCTATATATGGAATGGCATTTACCTTATGGCTGGGGGGAAAGGGACCCAGTGAACTTCAGAAACAGAAATATTCAGCCCTGGTTCAAGCATGCCTGAACCATAAATATTCCCTTATGTTTTGGGTGAGTCAACAAGAAGGGCAAGCAGGTTTCTTGGAATGGCCTCATAAGCTGTCTGCTAAAATCCATGAAATAACGCCTCTTGGTATTTTAAGGGTGAAGTTCAATCTGCGGTTTTGTTCACAGACAAAGAAAATCTTCCTAGTTGCCTGGATAAATTATTCATTCTCCCAATATCATGGGCTTGGTTTTTAAGCATCCTTAACACCAGAAATCATCTTAATACTCTGCAGATAATTGAATTAGTTTGTTCCCAGTGGATTGAGTGACATGTTAACATAACAGTGTTCTCTTTGCATGTATTTAATAGTGTGTCACGCTTCTGTTTACCAGACTCCTAGAGTAAAACCTCTTTCCCGTATGCTACTTGTAAGTATAAATTTTACTATGGGTGGTCTTTTCTGTCTTCTGAAGACAACTCTAGATTCCCCACTAGCAGATTAAGGGGTGAGCAAAACCACGCAGCTCAGGGCCTTTTCTTCTCATTTCCTCTACTCAGCCTCTCAGATGGATAGCTGCTACACAGATACCAGTCCAGTATTCCAGAACTTCTCTGCTGTCTCTCTTCCTTTATCCAAGTAACTTAATATCTTACTTATTTTCCAATACTTGCTATGGATGCAAGCGCACAGGAGATTCTGCATTTATTGGGCAGTTACGATATACCAGACACTGTGAAACATGACCTCATTAAATCCCGTAACAATCTGAGGCAGTAGATGCCATGTGTGTTTCACGCAAGAGGAAACTAAACCTCTAGACCAAGGCATTTTGGCACCTCCTGATGCTCTGTGATCCCTAAGAGAGGTTCACCTGCTGGACTGAAGCATGCAAGGGTTCTCCCATTAACTAACTCACCACTTTTAAGTTCCCTAAACTCTCTGGGCCTCTGATTCCCTTTCTCTAGTCTTAGATTAAATTATCTATCGGGGACAGAAGGGACTGTCCAGGATTTTGGCTGCCAAATACCTAAGCTGCCCCTTCTGGGGGATTCCTGACTGTGTTCTCCCCTGTCCTACCCTTTTCTCCAACCCTTTCCCTTATTTATCCTTTTTCTTCCTTTAGGTCTAAGAAAACAGCATCTTCCCCACAAAACTTTTCCTAGTCACTGCTCCCAGTCACTCTGTTATTCTCTATCTTATCCTTAGTGATTCTTCAGACCACTGATTACAAACTGCTGTTGTTTGATTTATGTGTCAGTTTACATGCAGTTGTTGTTTTTATCTTACCCCAATCACCCCCCACCTCAAGATCATAATCAGCATGAGGCCAGAGCTGTTTCCGTCTGTTTTCATTATTTTATTTTGGGGGCACAGCACCATGACACATGGCTGGTGATGGATAAGTATAAATATATATATGTTGAATGAGTAATTGTCTCTTAGAATGGACATGTGCTAACGGCCAATATATTGTCCCCTCCATGAATAACCTAAATGAAGTACCGTCAGTATTACTCTGCTAGCCTAAGTCTGAATTATGAATGGGGATCCAAGTATAGTGATGGAGACAGCAGGGCTGCCCTTGAACAAAAGGACAAATGGACACACGTACATGGCCCAACCCCCATATTTTACAGCAGAGAAAACAACTTCAGGATGATAACTGAAACTTGAGATTAGAAGATAATTTAGGGACCATCCAACTGTCTAAACCATTGTTTTATTGACAAGGAGACGGGAAGTTCAGAAAAATACAGAACCAAAAGTATAGATCCTACGCCTTCTCACTTTCAGACCAGCACTCTTCCACCAAGAATCAAAAATATCAGGGACTGCCCAAACAACAGAGAGGGAGTTGTGGACGATGATGCTTTCTTTCAGAAATCCCGAACATCCTTAGATTTCCCAGACTAGTCCTGGGTAGCAGCATTAATACACAGCAGAGCACCCTAGGTGAGATAATCTTTTTAAATTTCGTATAGCCTCTATAAACTTCATTGACTCATTTACTATTTTAATGATCCATCAGGCAGCCTTTCATACCTAAAGTTAGTTTACCAGTTCTGTTCAAATACATGGAAACTCTGAATGGGCCAATTTCCAGTGCTGGACATTTAACTCTAGTGTGATAGACTCCAGATACATTTATAAGATGACTGATACTTTGAATTCCAAATAATGATAGCTTGTTTTTAAGGACAAAAATAACTTTCCTTCTCTAAGCTCAATTTTTGCTTGAGTATTACATGCCATAAAAGACAGTCTTTAAACTTTAGAGGTTATAAAAGTCATCTGAAAGACTTTTTAAAAACCCAGATAGCTTGGAGCCATTCTGAACAATTCTACATTAGTAGGTCTGAAATTGGACCCAGAAAACTGCATTTTTGACAGACACCTTTCATGAGTCTTCAATCAGATGGGTGGAAGATCTCACTTTAAGGCCCAATAATAATGGTGGTCTATTTTTAACTTTCCCAGATTTCCTCTAAGAGGATTTTTTTTAACCAAAAAAAAAAAAAAAAATGTGTTTGAATCCAGCAAGTAGAAGAGATAATCAAAATCCATTCATTAAGTACTATGGACATCTCTTTCCTTATAGCAAAAGGCATATATATATAAAATCATGATTTAGCTGCTAGGTTTGATATTGGCCCCAAGTCAAGAACACTCCAAAATGTTTCTGTTGGGTGAGAAAAATGAATCAGTAATTAGCAATAAAAGTTGAGTGTTAAATTCAGTGGAGAAATAGTGAAGCCCCTTGCCCTCTAGATGATTATATTCTGTGTAGTTGAGAAATAACATTAATATCCATGGAATATTCAAAGATAAGACTGATGATTAAGTACAGCAGGCTGAGTTACACTTGAATTTAAAATATACAACTAATTATGTTTTAGTAAAGGCATGTCCAATATAATATTTTTATTTGCTAAATCTGGCCACCTTGCTCAAAAAACATTAGCATTTAATGTCATTATTTTCCAGAAGTGTGTGTGCGTGTCTGTTGGGAATGGAGGGACAGTTTCTGAGTGGCAGTTAAACTTTAAGAAATTGATAAAAGCTCTGGACATCCCCCTGAGAAAAATCCCTGGTGGTACTTTCCAACAGAACTCTCATACAATTCCATGGAGTCTCTAGGCCACCAAAGCTCTTGGACACACCAGGGTGACCTGCAGCAGTAGATGGCAGAGGCCAGCTCTTGTGGCTATTTACCTGGGCTGGAGAGACCTTTGGAAGATGGCTTGGATAAGTGGAATTTGAATAAGGCCTTTAAGAACAGTAGAATTTAAGCTGGATTGTGGGCTTAGGGGACTTCTGAAGCTTTAAGAGGAGGCAGGTTCCCATAGGGTTCGAAGGTAATTTAGAGAAATTAGCTAGGACAGGTTAAAAAAAAGTCCAGATCATGGAGAGGCTTGCACTCTAAAGGGTTTAAAGCAACCTCTGTTGGGAAATAGAATGTCCTCATTGACATGTCGATTAGGAAGAAAACCTGATCAAACAAAGGGAGACTGTGGGGGAACTTCAGGGAGCCTGAGCTCCAGTGTCAATGGGCTTTGTGTAAGCCCCTCCATTAGCAAGCTGGGAAGCCTTTGATATGTGGGCAACTTCTCTAAGTTCTCATCTCTTGGGCTGGGAATTGGGAATAATAACAATAAAGACTACTAATGGGGTTGCTGCGAGGGTAAAGTGAAGTTGTACAGTGGTAGGAACAGTGTGTGATACTGCGTAAATAATAAATAGTACCTAGTACTACGATACACTCCTGCTGCTAGTACTATTGTTATTTCAGTGGGATTAGCCTCAGAGAGGGCAGGCCCTCCCTTTTGGGCTTCCCTGGTGGCTCAGATGGTAAAAGAATCTACCTGCAATGCAGGAGACCTGGGTTCAATCCCTGGGTTGAAAAGATCCCCTGGAGGAGGGCATGGCAACCCACTCCAGTATTTTTGCCTGGAGAATCCCATGGACAGAGGAGCCTGGCAAGGCTACAGTCCATGGCCTCATGAAGAGGCAGATACGACTGAGTGACTAACACTAAGAGAGGGTATGTTATGAATAATCCAAATAATTTACTCTGATCCAAAGTCAAGTAACCTTTTTTACTCTTAATAGCAGCTTTGCTGTCTTACTTGTTCTGTTTGAGTTAGTACTGAAATTAATTTGCACATGATAAGCTCAGACGAATTGTTCAGAATGTCATTCCCCAAAGCCTTTTAAACAGCAAGGCAGATGAGTTTATCAGCTGTAACTCACAAAACCTCCTCTCTTCATGGAACTAACTGATAATGGTGGAGATGATGGCATTTGAGGAGGCCCTGGAGTCAGTTTCGCTTCTTCTAAACCTCAGTTTCTCCCTGTCTGTAAAACAGAAGTAATGATTAGTCTTTACCTGGAAGGCCACGAGCTCAGAAATCTCACACAGTTTCTGGCACACTATAACTGTCACAGAGTGTTCTGTGACCTTACCCTTGGCTATACCTTTCAGGCATTATTTCTTTAATATATTTATTAACAATTTAATTCAGGAAAACAGCTAATAATGTGGGAGATATTTATGATCTTTAGTCATATCCTAATTTATTGATCTACATTTAAGGCTATTTAGAGCATTTAAAAACAGTCAAGGCTATTTAGAGCAGTTTCCAAGCCATAGAGTAGTGTTCTTATCTCAAAGAATTTTTAACGCTAATTTTCATTATGTGTTCCTTTTCTTCTTCATCCATCTTCAGCTTTTAGAGGATGATTGCCTTGCTAAAGAACTTTGGGTTTCAAACTGTACATTAAAGTGTCGGGGCCCTAGAATTTACTTGGCTCATAAACCTATGTTACTGAACAGTACAAGATTGGTTTAAGGTACATTATGGTTACATGTATGGTTGCTGCTGCTGCCGCAAAGTCGCTCAGTCGTATCCAACTCTGTGCGACCCCATGGACTACAGCCCACCATCCATGGGATTTTCCAGGCAAGAGTACTGGAGTGGGGTGCCATTGCCTTCTCTGACATGTATAGCAGTTATATTTTATTCAGCCTGTGCTGAGCACCTTCAGGGCATCTCCCATAGTCCCTTCAAGATGGTAGACTCAATTACTTACTGAATTTCATGTATAATAAAATACATGGCCCTTTTTCTGAAGATACTTCTCCCTCACATTAGGAAATCTAACTCTTCAAAGAAAATGAAAACAAGGAAAAGAGAGTGAAGTACTGAAAATAAATTTGAAAAGTGAATTTGGAGAATGACCATTCCTATTTTCTAGAAGAGTTATGGATGATAACAAGCCTGTATCTCTGTGAAGGTCTTTGCATTAGCTGGTCTCTCTCTCTGGAATGCTTTTCCCTCCAATCTTGCTTGACTCAGCTAAGATTACATCTCCTTAGAGAGGTTGTCCCTGACCATCCAATCTCATTCATTTTCTATTACATTACTTTGTTTTATTACAGTACGTTACCATCCAAATATTTCACATTGTTTTTTCATTGCCTTCCCTCATCCCTACTGGACTAAAAGTACCCTGAGGTCAGAGGTCAAGTCTACATGGTTATTGCTGTTTTCTGAGCAATTAAAACAGTGCCAGGTACTTGTACTTGCCCTTAGTTGCTCAGACGTGTCCAATTCTTTGCGACCCTGTAGATTGTAGCCTGTCAGACTCCATGGGATTCTCCAGGCAGAATACCCGGAGTGGGTTGTCATTTTCTTTTCCAGAAGATCTTCCAACCCAGGCATTGACCCTAGATCTCCTGCATTGAAGGCATATTCTTTACCATTTGAGCTACCAGAGAAGCCCTTTTTAGACACTAAGTAGGTAGTCAAAAAATATTTTGTCATTTAGTTGAATGCCAAGAGACCCAGATCTGGTATTCTGGGGTTATTCCAGTGAAAAAGAGTATATTTTTAATCTTTTGGGTCAAATTTACCTTTCAGAATTGGATTAAAATGAAACTCCTCTATAATAAAAATTTATATGCACAAAATTTTGCATATAATTTGAAAGAGTCCATGGACCTCAGGATAGGAATTTCAGCAATAAAAGTGTATGCATAAATATTAAGAAAACCTAACTGAAATATTGAGCGAAATATCACCAAAAAATTTAATTACTATGAACATCAGTGTCTTAATGTTCATTTATGGTAATGAATTGTGTTGCTCTGGGAAAATTTTGCAACCCTCCAGAGGGAAAAAAAAAAAGGCTATCTATAAATGTTGTGTATTTTATTTATATGCTGGAAAGGATTTAAAGCTTATAGAGAAAGGCTAATAAAAATACATACTGTAGAGCAACATAAAATATATTTCAAATAGGTAGGAAAAAATGAGTCAAAAGAAAAAAAAATAAGGCTAGGAATGTAAGATAGGGCCAGGAGAGAGATTCATACTCAAAATTTATGCCATGAAATTCAACATTCTTGCTAGAAGATAGTAACAAATTTTATTCACGGTTTTTTAGCAGCCAATGCAAAGGAGAAAAAGTAATCAGTTATGCCTTGCAGAGGGTCATATTTTATACACACTTAAATATGAATATATGTATATATATTTAACAGTACACGGCTGCTTGAAAGAAAGAAGCTTGAGTGCAGGAATAAGGAACAGAGATTACATTTCCACTGTTTGTTTTTGATAAGTGCCCTTGTACCTGAGCTGGAAATGACCTATAGTAACATTTTCAAAAATAACTAGCACTGTGGATGTTTCTAATCAAGATTTGATGCCTCCCTGTAATTTTTGTTAGCAGTAGGCCTAATAGAGAGAGGCCTCATTTGGCCAGTTAAGACCCTTCTAGATCACATACGGATGTGAGAGTTGAACAGTAAAGAGCACCAAAGAATTGATGCTTTTGAACTGTGGTGCTGGAGAAGACTCTTGAGAGTCCCTTGGACAGCGAGATCAAACCAGTCAATCCTAAAGAAAATCAACCCTGAATGTTCATTGGAAGGACTGATGCTGAAGCTCCAATACTTTGGCCACCTGATGCAAAGAGCCGACTCATTAGAAAAGACCCCGATGCTGGGAAAGGTTGAAGGCAGGGCAAGGGGGCGACAGAGGATGAGATGGCTGGATGGCGTAACTGACTCAATGGACATGAGTTTGAGCCAACTCCAGGAGATAGTGAAGGACAGGGAAGCCTGGCGTGCTGTGGTCCATCGGGTTGCAAAGATTCTGACATGACTGAGCAACTGAATAACAAGAACGCAAGGGCAGAGGGGTGGGGAACAGACAAAGACAAGGGTGTATCCTGCAGCATCCCACCCCTCCTACCGAGGCACGCTATTTACAGACAACAGCCAGCACTTTCATGCTCCCCTTTAAGAGGTGTACACCTAGGATGCTGACTAAATTTGCACATTCTTCCAGCTAACCTCAGTTTCCTTGGCTAGCAGACCGTCAGAGACTTCCAGGCCTTCTCCTCGACACAGCAAATACAATAACTAGCTCCTCAGAACGTTATGTGGATTTGTGGCATTCTCTGAGGGACTATAAATGGATCACACTGACAGCTTATTTGTCATTCTTAAATGGAAGGTGTTTCTCCCCCTTTGTGTTAAATGGAAATCAGATGGCATTTCTTATTTCAGTGTGGAATGTTTTTACTCTCGTAATTGCAAAAGTACATTCACGATACTGATACTATTCTAATTGACTAAATTTGTGTTTCATTATTGGGGCGAGGGGGGTGTCCTGTACTTGTCAAGTAACTGAGGGGAAACAACTGATGCAACATTTTCGCTTTGCCTATGTATTGAGATCTTGATACAGTGGATAGAATTCTGTCACCATATGGAAGCAGAGACAGTTATAGTGCATGTAATGACATGAATTTTAGAAGCAAAGATATAAAAAGGCATATCCAGCCCAATAGCCACAATCCAGAAACAAACGTTTTTTTGAAATCTCATCTCTCCTTTGCCTCCCCAGTTATCTCTGGTCCTAATCCTCTATTCCTGCCCATGTGATGGCTCTGGTTCAGTATATGCAGTGGCAAAAAATAGCAGGAATTAGATTAGAAAGTACTACCTTCATACCTTGGCATATTTTTTATGTACTAAAATCAGTTGCTTTTCAATCCAGGTGAAATTTTTCATTAAAAATTCTCTGCCATTCCCGTCTACCCACTACTGAATCTGGGTGAGAAAGGAAGTCCTCCTACTTTAATTTCTTAAATCCATCTAAGGCTTTCAGTGTTCTTGCTACTCATCTCAATACTGTGCTTATTTTAGAATTTTTCAACAGTAGAATATGAGTACATTTTTCTTGCTGACTTTAATCTAGGTTTATTTTCATATTCATTTCATACACTCATACTTTCAATAAAGTTGTCTTTAGTGGGTGCCTACTATGTGCCAGACACCGTTAGGATGCAGTGAATTACATCAGGTATTCTCTGCCCTCGTTTGGCCTTCAAGCTAGTGGGGAAGACAGAGGGTAAAAGAATGACACAAACACAGGACTTTCCTGGTGGCCCAGTGGCTGAGCCTCTGCGCTCCCAAAGCAGGGGGACTGGTTCTGTCCCTGGTCAGGGAACTGGATTCACATGCCACAGCTCAGAGATCACACGCTGCCCCTAACAGATCTTGCATGCTGCAACTAAGACCTGTTGCAGCCAAATAAATAAAAATACAATTTCAAAAAAGAGAATAGTTATGAAAATGCAACTGTTCTAAATGATACTGAAGAGAGACACACGATCCTAGAAAATGAGATCTACATGCTGTACAAGAGTCAACTAGACGGAGTACTGGCAGAAAGCATGACGTATGGGAGAGTCATAACTTATGGAAAGCAGAAAGAGCATGAGAGACAAGGAAAGGCGAGCGGCCGCAGGACACGGTGAACAGCTGGAGTCTGCAAATGCACTCAGAGGTTATCACCATGAAAGGCTTTTTAGCCATAGCAGGGCGTATTCCTTTATCCTAAAACCAATAAGAAGGTGGGTTTGGGGGGCTTTTTGAGAGAGAGGATTATAGTCACATCATCAATTTTATGTTTCAAAAAAGTGTTTCTGGCTACAATGAAGAGTCCTGGTTGGCAAGGGGCCTAAGTTACGCAGATCAGCTGAACTTTTTGAACAGAGAGGTACTGGTAACTTGGCCTAGGGGAGGAAAGATGAATTCTCAGCTGTCAATGGATTCTAAGGATATACAGAAGGTAAAACTGACAGGTCGTCTTCTGCGGAGCCCCCGAGAAAGTGTCCGGGAACACTGGCAGAGGAACAAGTCTGTGAAGACTGACGCTAAATTCAGTGCTGGACATGTGGAGTGGGAGACGTCTTGGAGTTGACACAGGGCAGAGCAAGCAGACATTTGGTTATGGGTGTGAAGCTTGTCAGAGAGCTCTGGAGTCCCAACCAGAGATGGAGACTTGTGACGCATCTCCACATTCACAGGTCTGGATATGACCAATAGGACCCACAGACGGAGATGACGTGCAGAGAAAGGTTATACAGTCAGCGATGGCAGAAAATGCTAGGACCAAAGCCTGGAGGAATTCAAATCCATCATGGCCACCAAGTGAAGGACGAGCGTAAGGGCGAAAGGAGGAGCAGAAGAAGAAAGAGAAGGAAACCCAGGAGACTGCTGGGTCATGGGGGCAAGGGAGCAAGGATTCCATGTTGAGAAGGTGAGGGTAGTCAGTTGCCTTGACTGTGGAAGACTGAGAAAGGAGACATTTGTTTTGAATTAAAGAGAAATGGCTCAGTGGTAAAGAATCCACCTGCCAATGCAGGAGACACCCAAGACGTGGGTTCAATCCCTGGGTTGGGAAGATCCCCTGGAGAAGGGAATGGCAACCCACTCCAGTATTCCTGCCTGGGAAATTCCAGGGACAGAGGAGCCTGGCAGGTTACAGTCCATGGGGTCACAAAGAGCTGGACATGCCTGAGTGGCTGAGCATGGACGCACACAGAAATTCCTAAATGATATGTCTGGGTAACAGAGCTGTAACCAGTTCTGACCACGCTCAAGCATGTCAGAGACTCTTTCACGTGTTCCTAGTTTACGTCTATCTTAAGAAGACGTTCAGGGAGCGGGCATGGTAGACAGGAAAGTCATTTTGACACGTTGGTGACCTCTAGAGACAGTGTAGCTCGGTGGAATTTATACACCGAACAGTCCAAGGTTCTGGGGTCTGATTTGGAGAGAAAATGCAAACCTGCGGCTAGAGGACTTTATGAGCTGCGTGTTCACCCACTCGATGGTGCTCTTGTGAGTGGCATAAATAAACCGAATGTTCACGAAGCAGCGTTGCCCGGCCTCACCCATTGCAGGCATTGCTGGGGGAAGGGAGAGGCCGTGGGCAGAGATGTTACAGAGAACGTTCTCAGCAGCTCCTGTGGCATGAACGCAGCCTCGACTTCCCTCCCTGTCCCTCGACAGCTCTCTCTTGTGAGCCCACCCTAAGGGAGCGGAGTGCAGGCAGGGCCCCAGCGCAGTGAGCACTGAAATAAGGCAGAGGTGAGACTCAGGTGGTGTGAGCTCCAGACCAGACAGGAAGCAAGGAAAGAAGAGCATGGTAATTATTTACAGTGGTTTGGCTGTAAAGGGGAACAGAGCTATTGGAGGGCAGCTGCCGAGAGGGCAGTGGGTGACTCAGCACTCATGCACCCGACAAACAGTAACTATCTTATGTGTATGAAGCAGGGGGACAGGCACCGACTGGAAAGACATTTTCGATCCCTAATGGGCAATTTGCCATAAGATATATTCTGTGTAATAATCTCAAATGCCTAAGGACTATTCTGTGATCTGATTTTTAAAAATGCAACGTTTTCCCTCAGGTATAAACACTTACTTGATTTTTATAAACTGATCACACAAATTTGTTAAAAATCATGGAGAGAGAAAAGTAACACTTCTACCTATATTGGGGCTTTTTCTTGGTCCTCTTTCATTGCTTCTGTCTTCAAAATTTGGACAGTCTTGCTACTGTTGTTTACTCAGAAAAGAGTTTCTAAAATGGTGTCTTACCCGTGTTCAGAGCATTCCATGGTGCTATCTGACGTTTAAAAACCATCTAATCACCTATTATTTATATAGCATTCACAATATTCAAGCATGAGATACTACACCGTGGAAGTTAGAAATGTGAATAGAGCAGGGTTTCCCTAGCTAGACTGTAAACTTTCTGAGAGCTCTTTGCACTGCTGTGTTCATAGCTATTGAAAATAAAGCCAGAGTATTATAAATATGAATCTTGTAGTGAGAGTACATTTAAGGATCTTTGGGTTTGTAGAGGAGGGTACAGTGGGTTCTACTCAAGAATTCAGGACAATGCCTGAAAGAGGTAGTGTCTGAACTGGGTGTTAAGAGATGAACATTTCAGAAGCAGAAAGCTAGTAACAAAATCATGGAGGCAGGAAACAGCTTTTGGGGAGAGGGCTAGAGAGAGGGAAATGGTTTAGTAGGACTGGAAAGGTTATGTTAAATGTGGTCAATGTAGTGATCTCAGCTATTGGAAACTTCTGTGCTGAGAAGTTTTAGAGTTGATCTGCTAGGGACTAAAGAAATATTGGACGCTTTCAAGCAAGTGGGGAAGCACGAGGGTTTAGGAATAAAACCGGGATCCACCCTGAAACCTGGGAAATGATGGTGACTGGAAGTAGGGGTACATGAGAAAAGAGGCCACTACCTGGAAGGGAGAGGATGGAGGCTAGATGTATTATTGATCACAGTGGCCTTTGACATGTAAAAGGGAAATGACGTTTGTGTGCCAAGTGGCCACAGTCAGGTGGTATGTTCTGTACGAAGGTGCAGCGATGGAGAAGACTGAGGATGACTCCAAGTGTTCAAGCCACAGAGGGTGACAGTACCACTGATGCTAGGCAGGAAAAAAAAAAAGCAAATTCAGAAGAGGTTGGGGAGGAGGATCCAGCCTGGAGAAGCATCAAAAAAGACAACTTAAGCTGTGGGTGTGAATGAAATTGCTGCCAAGTAGAGAATCTGAAGGAAGGCCCATGCTTAAGGGGAGGAAGCAGAGGAGCCAGAAGAAGAAAATTGAGAGGAGTTTCCTGCGAGACTGGGACTTCTCTGGTGGTTCAGTGGTTAAGGCTCCATACTTCCAATGCAAGGGGCATGGGTTCAGTCCCAGGTCAGGGAACTAAGATCCCACATGCCATGTATCAGAGCCAAGAAAATAATTTTTTTAATAGTAGATATATTTTAATTGGAGCTGGGCTTCCTGACAGCAGAGAAGGTGGAAAATCTACAAACATTTCAGTGCATATGAACTCTTATGTAGCATGTTCCAAGTGGTACAGCAGAAAGACCAGCTATTACTTGTGCAGAGACTCAAAGAAAAAAAAATTTTTTAAGTGAGATTTCAAGGAAGTCAGGAAAACATGTGGATTTCAAGGAAGAGCCTCGTGCTGGGATGTGTTTCACTGACAGTATGATCATAAGATCATATACCTTTCCCTTTCTCATCCTTTCCCTTTTGAAATGGCCCCACAAAAAGGGCTGTGTGGCAGTCAGTACTATATCATATTTGGGCTCATTATCTTTGCAGCTTTACCCCCTATTTATATTAATGAACACTGACTGGACTAGGGTCGCAAGCCATCAGTGACTTCCTTCAGAAATTTCTCCTCACTGCTGTGAACGTGACTTCAATGCAGGAGCTCCTATGTGTTTGTTAGGAAGGCGCAGCAAGGGAAGAGATTCGGATGACTTGTTACTTGGGAGTGAATTGTGCTTATACTTAGGGTTTCCCTAATTCAAGCATCAGGTGTGTCTCTAGGAGTAAGACAATTTTCATAGCAGTAATAGATGGCACTAGTGGTAAAGCACCTGCTTGCCACTACCGGAGACGTTAAGAGATGTGGGTTCGATCCCAGGGTCGGGAAGATCCCCTGGAGAAAGAAATGGCAACTCACTCCAGTACTCTTGCCTGGAGAATCCCATGGACAGAGGAGCCTAGTGGGCTACAGTCCACAGGGTCACAAAGAGTGGGACACGACTGAAGCAACTTGGCATGCACTACCTCCAAGCAAAAGTACCCTGTTTCAGAGCTTCCTGGTGGTCCATTGTTAAAGAATACGCCTTCCAGCACAGGGGATCAGGTTTGATCCCCAGTCAAGGAACTAAGATCCATGCGCCACAACTAGGGAAGCCTGACGCTGCAACAAAGACCCAGCACAAACAAGAAAAAGAAGTACTCCTTTGCCCTTCTGTTCTCATAGTCATCAGCCCTATTCCTGTTAAACAGAATAATCCATTTTTTCTCAATGCCCCTGTATCATGTTTTACATGCTTTAAATTTTCAATGAATTTCACATCAAGAGGATAAAATACTTGGCTTCTTTAGGGGAAGTAATGTATCGTTTCCTCTCTAATAGAAAATTAAGAAACTGTGTCTTCCTTTTCCCTAAATTACCAAGAAACTTAAGTCTAAACTATACCTTCAGTCAAGTGCTAGCCAATGTAGGTAGCATGTAGGTAGCATGTATGCATCTTCCTTTTTTACTCTCAACCCTTTTTTTTTTTTGGCCACACTTCAAGGTGTGTGGGATCTTAAGTCCCCAACCAGGGTGAATCTACTGAGTCTTAAGTCCCCAACCAGGGTGAATCTACTGAGTCTTAAACATTGGACTTCCAGGCAAGTCCCTGTTTCCTTATTTTTATTCATATTTTTCTTTTTGGAAGCCACCTCAGATCCTTACAACAGAGTCAGAGGATAAATAAACGAAACAGTTTTACTGTTGACTAAACATCTTTCTATACATTGTCTTGTTTGCTTGTGAGAGCAGTCCCTCAAATAGCTGGCATTAGTACCCTACAAGGCAGATGAGGAACTGAGCCTAAATGAAGTGAAGGACCTTCACTTCATGCAAATACCCAGTGGGATGCAGCCCCCCTCCCCGCGCCTCCCCACCCCAGTCTTCTTTCCCTGATGGTGGTAGTCATTCCAGCCTCTCTTGCTCAAACTCTCGAGGGCACCTGATTGATTTGTAAATAGCATACAGTTGGCTGGGATAGCACTCATTCAGATGAGAAATCACTGATATAACAAACTAGTATTTCTTGAGAAGTTTTCTCCTTGATGATGAAACATTCTGTGCTTGTATCTCCTACCCAGGTTGTGTAACTATCCAGAAACACACGATAAGAGTCCTCTTTCAGCAAGTATTCTCGATTAAGTCATGAAAATGGAATTGGAGCTTGTTTTTCCCCTTTGTATGGTAAGTACCTACTAATATGGATAGTTCTAATCTTCTCACAATGTTAAAAACAAATGGAACTACTTCTTGCGTGAAGATGGCATGACTTCTGATATCTAGATTTGCCGTCGGTGTGTTTCATAGAAAAGAGAATGTTCAGTTTATTCGTTCAGTTGTGGTTTGTGTCAGTGTGAAATATATACTATCTGGTTTAGAATTCTGAGTCATTTTGTTCTATGTATGAGTTTTGGTCACTAAAATAAAAGAATTCTTCTACTCGCTTTATAAACAGTTTTAAGATTCTTTAGCATCTTGTGCAGAAAACTGACATGTGGATGATGAAAAGTCATGGCCACAAACAAGCGAGATTTAGAAATGCCAGATCTGTGCTGTGGCATTTCTCTTCATCCCAGATGTCCTCATTTGGAGCATCCACCCCTTTGGCCTAGGAACTGACTGTCTTTAATTGGAAAAACTTATTATCACTTTGCAAGCAAGTGATTAGAACTCAGTCATCCCAAGTGAGTGACATCACCTTTTGAGGAAAGGGCTATTTTACTGAGTTTTCACCAGTGTATTGTGCCTACAGGACTGAAATTGATTTGAGACACTTCACTCTCCTTTGTCCACACTCACAGAATCATTTATTTTCACACGTCATTGTATTTTTTCTGTATGTGTCCTAGTGCATATTTAAAAGGAAAATTCTCTCTGGATGTGTAGCTGTAAATATTGCAAAATTTCATTTTTTCTAATGAATTAGAGAGATGGGCATATTTGAATGTGTGGGAAGGCTGAATTACAGATAACTTTAAACAAATGTGGTTTTTATTACTTTAAACTACATATAGTAACTTCAACAAACCATTATAAAACAGAAATCCTTAAGGAGATTTCTCCATTGTAAGGAGACCTCTTACAATGAATCATATGAACATTTTGTTATTAGCATATAGATTGGGTGTATGTAGGAGCTTGTAAAGTGCCTGAGGTTCATTGAAAATAGCTTATTCTGTCTAAAAAGTGTACGTAAGATTGAAAATAAATGTTTAAAACACCATATGTTATCTACCTATAAATAAAATGTTTGCAAAAAAAGGTAAACATCAGCCTAGCTCATGAGCAAATTATCAAAAGATTTTAAATTTATTGAATTCTTAAATTAATGAGATATTACCACGTGTGCATAAATAACCTAAAGAATAAAATTTGCTTATCCTTCTCTCATATGGGTATTTGTGCTAATGAATCAGGATCCTATTTACACGATTAGTCCCTGAAGTAATTGCTTATTTGAAGAAGTCCTGTCTTATGGGTTTTCAGTTAATTAAATATATTTGCATTTTAGGCACACATTTTAAATTCTAAAGTCCTATTTTTCATAAGCCAGATTCAAATATGTTCATGTGATAATATGTCTCATTAAGGCATAAGTCTTTCATTTTTAAAGAAACTTTCAGAATAGCCATATGCATAAAATGCTTATTAATGAAATCCAATCAATATTTTAGAAAAGTCAACCAATTAAATGTTTTCTTAGTTTAAATCTTCCTGTTTGTAACTGTGATTGCCATGCTGAACATACCTTCAATTTCTAATTTTTCAGTTAGCTTTATTTAATCAGTGTTTCTTTTTCCTGCTTAGATTTTGCATGGCAGTTTTTAACTTCTAATATGCCTTTGGAATTATAAGCGTCCTTTTCCTGAAGACTAGCTTTTTCAAAGTATGTGCATATTAACATACTGATCTTGCCAACCCAACTGGGAGATTACTAAAATATGGAGCAAAACTTTTCTAATACTGAAGAACAAAGTATAGTAATTCACAAAGTTAGGTATGTTTTAAAAGGCATAGTTTCCTTATGGTTTTAAAATATATGAGAAGTTGGGAATTTAAGTATGTAAGTTATTTTAAAAATCATAAATGCCTTCATGAGATCAAAACTATGGTAATCTCATGGTGCTACCCTAGTTTGGAAGTTTGAAGACGCTATTGAAGTTGTGGGGGGAGAAGCAACGGACAGACAGGCAAGGTGAAGGGAGGGGCGAGGGAGAACGGGAGGATGCATGCCGGGGACCCAGGGTCTAAAACCAGAGACCACGGCAAGGCCAGATGCTGGGAGAGGTACAAAGGGACCCAATTTGGAAAGCAATTTGAACTATCTGTTTTAAACCACACCTAACTGACCTCTTTCTAGGTGGCTATTTATTAGATGTTTATCTGGTATCCTATTTATCTATTAGGCTTATTAATTTCTCTTTGCAAAGAAGATATAAGATGTAGAATCTGGATGTAGATTCAAATTCCAGTCTAAGACTGTATCTAACTCAAAAAAGGGTCGTAATAGAAAAAAAGAAGAAGAAGAAAAAAATTATATCCTACAATCATAATGTGACAGTTATATTTTGTCCGGATTAGCAGTACTGCACGATAATGTCATTTTATTGTCATCTTAACATGGGATTACACTATAGGTATAAAAAGGAAAACAATCTGACATCCTGAAAAATATGTACACTTTACAGTAAAATAAATTTCATTCAATTAAATCTTACTGATTCATGTAAGCAATGATTTATGTCAAATGTAATACCAACAGTCTTCTCAGAAGATAACATTTTCTTTGTACCTAGAATTGCCCTAAGGAAGCATTTCTTCTCATTTAGAGAAAGTAGGAATAAAGCACTTGTATTACCATTTGTATAAATTTTTAATACTGAATAAAATATTAGTGTTTAGTGTAATATTGATTCTCAACATAATACTCCTCCATAATGGCATGCTAATTGGGAAGAATTAAATCAGATCGATTCAAAAACCCTGAGAATGGATCATGTAACACTTGTAATTTTTTTCATTAGTTTTCAAAATTCCAATTAAAGTGGAATTAATCTGTACAATAGAAATTCTGTGCACATGCACCATCTCTTCTTTCCCACTGCTCCACTCCACAGTGAAATACAGCCGTGAAGAGGGTGGGAAAGGGACTTCCCTCGTGGCCCAGTGGGTAAGATGTCACACTCTCAATGCAGGAGGTGCAGGTTCAATCCCTGATCAGGGAACTAGATTTCACATGCTGCAACTAAGATCTGGTACAGTCAAATAAATAAATAAAAAAGAGGGTGGGAAAGAGGGCAGATCTTCACTTATGAGTTTCAACCGTAGAAAAATAGCATTCAAGAGACAGGTGATCTGTGTGCTCTGTAATTTACTAACCGCGAGCCTTAAACCTCTTGTAGTCACAGTTTCCTCATCAGCCATATTACTAATCTAATAGTACTAATCTCCCTCAAACTGTTGAGGGAGTAAAACAGAGAGGCTCTCTCTCAACTAGGGGTGATTCTGCCCTTCAGGAGACATTTAGCAATATCTGGAGATGGCCTCAGCTATCACAACTGGAGGAGGTGTATGTGCTGACATCTGGGGAGTAGAGGCCAAGGATGTTTCAGATCTTCCCAGGATGCACAGGACCGCCCCCCCGCCCCCACCACAAAGAAAAACTCATCCAGCCCAAAAGGCGGAACCACAACTGAGAAATCCTGAAGCAAAGTGAAGTAATATATGCAATGAGCACAGTGTCTGACATACAACAGGCTCTCCAATAAAAATTAGCATAGTTACAATGTTATGGCTGTCATTACTTGAGAAAGAACTCCAAGTCACCTGCCTGGTGTGGGGACTGAGTAAGCGATTCAGGAAGCCCATCCCAGCAATCAGTTGTGCCTGTCTGCTAAGTCATCTACTTGGGGTTGCCAATTTTTAAGTGTTTTTAGAAATAGACTGACCCACTTAATATGTGACTAAGGTAGCAGGCTCATAAATTGTATCATACCAAAGTTCAAGGGCTATCATTTAATTTTTACTTTCTTAGAAATTAGAAGAAACTAGGAAAGACAAATAATAACCTATAGTAATAGGTGACTTTTTCTTTTTAACTTTTGCTGTTAGTAATAGCTGAAGAGTCTCCTGACAATCATTTACTTTATAAAATAAACTGATGTCTGGACAAATGGCTAGGAAATATGGTCTTCTCATTAATAAACGATCCTGATTAACTGCTTATATGGTACAAGAACAGTATCAGTTTCAAAATCAGTTGACTGCAACCATACAGTTTTAGCTTAATGTTAAAATATTTTAAGGAAGGCAAAATTCTTGCTTAACACAAGATTGTTTTGGTAAAGAATCCCCCTGCAATGCAGGAGATCCTGGTTTGATTCCTGGGTCGGGCAGATCCGCTGGAAAAGGGATAGGTTACCCACTCCAGTATTCTTGGGCTTCCCTGGTGGCTCAGCTGGTAAAGAATCCACCTGCAATGTGGGAGACCTGAGATCGATCCCTGGGTTGGGAAGATGCCCTGGAGAAGGGAAAGGCTCCCCACTCCAGTATTCCAGCCTGGAGAATTCCATGGACTGTATAGTCCATGGGGTGGCAAACAGTCAGACAGGACTGAGCGACTTTCACTTTCTTAGGTCAAAAAGATCTGAGCTTGAATTTCACACCATTAAGCTGTGTGATTTTGAATAATTTGCCTAACTTCACTGAGTTTAGTTCCCTTATCTGTGTAATAGGCATAAAATTACTGTAACGGGGTAATAGATATATTAGGTGACAACTATAATTCTCTCAGTAACATAGAGTTACTGAGAATTAAACGAGACATCTAGAATTTAATGTATATTAGCAGTGACTAAATGGTAGCAGTTATTATTTTCATTATTATTATTTCTTCTAGGAACCTTGCACTGTTTTTCAGAGCCAGCAGTTCTCATTCTAAAGAACGATAACTAAGATGTAGAGGCACGTTTTTTATTAATGGGGAAGCTCAAATTAGTTCTGTTACCTCAACAAACAAAATCCTAGACTTGCTTCAATAAATTTGATTTAAAAGAAAAAAAGAAAACATGGGTATTATATATGGAATTTTCCAGTGAGAATTTTTTAAGGAAGCAGTGGATTTTCTAAATTAAAGAATGAATGATGTGCACATTTTTCTCTCATATTGTAATATAGTTGGTAATCCACTTTTTAATTAGCCACCTAATTATAATTCAATAGAAATTTCCCTAGGTGAATGTAGT
The DNA here is from genome assembly GCF_023091745.1 of Budorcas taxicolor. NCBI lineage: Eukaryota > Metazoa > Chordata > Mammalia > Artiodactyla > Bovidae > Budorcas > Budorcas taxicolor. The sequence goes on from NC_068914.1 coordinate 28,875,834, forward strand.
AACCTACTTCAGAGAGAAATGGTGCTTTGAGTAGGCACTCCTACTGTGAATTTTGACACTTTTTCAGTTCCAATTTGTTCCAAACCTAAACCGCCCAGGAGAAATGGAGAGAGCTCTGTTTCATAACCTAATAATTCTGACTGCCAGGAAGGACGATTGCAAAGCTAAATTCACCTTCTATCAGAATTTTTATTTCTCCACTTCGTTTCTTGAAGAAGAGTCAATATTTCTTTTCTTCCTATTAGTCATGTTTTAAATTTGAAAATAAAAACACGAATAGTCCAAACTATGACTCCCTTCATTTTTCTTGCTGATTTACACTCTTAACTTTTCAAGTTTCCTCAAGTTCCAAATGAAAGGTCTTGATTTTTGTTTCTCGGGTGGTCTTTTTTGGTTCCAGGACCAAAAAGTACTTGAAGAGACAATTCCAACATCATAATAGGCATCTGTTTATTTTCATAACCCAGACCCCATGTTAAGGAGGGAGTTTTTTTTTAATCTATTACTTAGCAATAGATCGGAGAAGGCGATGGCACCCCACTCCAGTACTCTTGCCTGGAAAACTCCACGGACAGAGGAGCCTGGTAGGCTGCAGTCCATAGGGTTGCAAAGAGTCAGGCACAACTGAGCGACTTCACTTTCACTTTTCATTTTCATGCGTTGGAGAAGGAAATGGCGACCCACTCCAGTGTTCTTGCCTGGAGAATCCCAGGGACGGGGGAGCCTGGTGGGCTGCTGTCTATGGGGTCGCACAGAGTCAGACAAGACTGAAGCAACTTAGCAGCAGCAACAGTAGCAATAGATATTCAGTGTTCCCAAAATTTACATTTGTTTAATCACTGGTTATTCATGAACTTATTCTAAAATATTTTCAAACTGTGGTGACATTTGGTGCTGAGGAAATGAATCGACTACTTTATTGAACTCTCTCTTCCAAGCAGTTTTAACTTTGTGTAGTTACAACTTCAATGTCTTTGCATATAATTTTGAACTCTCGTCTCTTAATTTCTGGTTCATATTCATTAAACTTACACAGAAAGGAGAGTTGAATTTTTCATTTTAATTAGTTTATCTCCTTGCTTCCACCTTTGCACCCTAGAGTGTATTTTCTTTTTTTAACTTTTCTTTTATATTGGAATACAGTTAACGATGTTGTATTAGTATCAGATATACAACAAAGTGAATCAGTTACACATATACATGTATCTATTCTTTTTCAGATTCTTTTTCCATTTAGGTTATTACAGAATATTGAGCAGTGTTCCCTGAGCTATATACAGTAGGTCGCTGTTGGTTATCTATTTTAAACATAGCAGATGTACATGTCAATCCCAAACTCCCAATCTACATTAAAGAGGCAAGGCTGATGGAGAGGAAAGTTTGCTTTCTTTTATGTCAGCAACCAGAGGAGAAGGCGAACTCCTGTCCAAAGGCCAATTCCCTCCCCACTTCTCCCAACTATATCCAGCGGGCAAGAGCTTTCATAGGCAGAGGGAGGGGGCTTCATGCTGAAACAGCACAGTCAGCTCTGACAGTCATCTTGAAATGGTCACCAGTGGTCTGAGATGATTACCAGTATCATGTTGATTGTTATAAAAGTACAGTTAATATTCAGCTCCAGGGTCAGTTTGTTTCCATTTCCTTGAGGGCAGTTTTAGGAATTGTGGCAACTTACATCATGGCTACGGTCTAGTCATCAGGTAGTTAACATCTTCCACCTGGTGGGGGTTTTAGTATAACTCACAACCTCACAGGATAGGGCTCAGAATATTATCTATAGCCCTTGAGAAGGAACTAAAGGTAACTTTGCTTACTAACCATTAATGCTTTGTCCTGTTTGACTGCTTTTCTTTTGTTTATGCATTTTCTCACTTCTCTAATTAAACTTAATGTTTGGTTTCCCTGGTGGCTCAGTGGTAGAGAATCTGCCTGCAATGTAGGAGACCTGAGTTCAGTCCCTGGGTCAGGAAGATCCCTTGGAGAAGGGAATGACTACCCAGTCCAGAATTCTTGCCTGGAGAATCCCATGTAGCCTGGCAGGCTACAGTCCAAGGTGTTGCAAAGAGTTGGACATGACTGAATGACTAACACTTTCACTTTTCACTTGGCTAAAGCTTTTCCATGGACAAGCAGCAGGCTGAGGACATGGGGGCTGGGGGAAAGGACTAAAGGGTCCTTCTCTGTTTCACAATTGCTCTGGCTTCCCTACAGTTCTGCCAGCACAGGAGGCATGTTCCTGCCTCGGGGCCTTTGCACATGCTCTGTCCTATCTGGGACATCCACATGACCTGCTCTTTCCTCTCCTTCAAGTCTTTCCTCAAATGCTGACTCCTCAGTACGCTCTTCACTGATCACCCTTGTAAAATGCAACCCCTTCCCACAATCCCTATTTTCCTTTCTTGATATGTTTCTCAGCATGATAACCACCATCATCTGATAAATTGTATAACTGACTTATTTATTACTCATTTATTTCTTGTCTGTCCCCCACAACTAGAATATAAGCTCCATGAGGGCAGTGTTTTTTGTTGGTTTGGGCTGGTCTCTAGCAGACAGCTGATATTAGTTACATTGCCTTATTTTGTTTCTTTCAAAGCCTTAATGAGCCTCTCCCGTTTTTTCTTCTGGTGCTCTGTTTCTTTAGGAAAATGTCAATCCCCTGAACCAAGATTGGGATTTAGGAAATAGTTTTCACTGTGTTTCCTTTTGATCTCTGATAAACTTCAAGTGGGAGAGGTATGCATTTTAGCCATATTCCTTTTCCTGTTACTTTTCCCATTAGACAAGGAGACCATTATCACCAAAATGGTAAATGGGCTAGAATAGATTCGATTCCTGATCACAACACTGCTGGGTGAATCCTGATGGAAAAAAAGAGATACGATGGAAATGCCAAGTTCTACAAACACTTAAAGGAAAGACAGTGGGAGGGTTATTTTCCTCTGGACTTAGGTAGATTTTTTTCTAGGACACGTGTTCCTAATGTAAATATAGAGCCTTAAACCTGATTTGAGAAAATACCTACCTCCTGATGACAAGAAAGCCATAAATATAGTTCATGACCAAAAATTAGTCACTGTTTATTATTGCTGGTGACACATGATACATAGGGAAGGGCTGGCAGTATTTCCGATTTCTCCAGCCAGCCATTTGTCATTTCATAGTGCAAGATGGGGAGGTATTTCTATATTAACGGCCCCTATAAAAGGGAAGTGAGTGCAGAAATGCCTGATGTGTTTTATCATTGAGAGTCAAAGGGACACCTGACAATGTTAAAAATGTGCTGAGTGGATTACAGTGTTTGGTACAAGTTGGTCTTCTAAATAATAAGACTCCATTAAAGAGGAAGAGCAAGAAGAGGGAGAAGAGTAAGGGAAATATGTTTTCTGCTGCATAGTTCTCCCTTGTGCCCTTGAACAACATTTCTGGACTCAAGCTGAGACACAGGAGCTTGATTTATCTCTAAAGCCTGTAACGTTTTGAGCAGCATGATATCCCCAAAACCCTGCTGTCTGGGCTGCGCTCCTGTCCCAGCACAGAACATTTCTAGCTCAGATCAGTTCAGTGCAATCTGCAGAGACGTGATGCACCTCCCCGCCAACTTCACATGGCTTCCCGATTTCGATTCATAATTTAGGATAAATCAAGTCACAGAGCATGTTCATCACTTCCACCTGATCAAAAAATTCACACCCATATCTGCTTCATAACTACGATGTCTATACACGTGAAAGACATCAGGCTCTTTGGGAGGGAACTTTAAAGTTCTCTTTAAAAATGGAGTTGGGGATGTGAACAGCCAAGAATTTTTTATTGGAAATGTTGGTGCTGAGGAGTTTTTAGCATAAGCAGTAACTCCTGTGATGCTCTGCAGAATTCCAAAGACACTGATAAAAATTAAAATAAAAAGCCTCAGCTTGGTTATATGTATGCTTCAATAGGCAAAGAGATATATTTAATGCAGAGGGTGTTGAATCTGAATTAGTACAAATATTATTAATTTAATGTTCATACTGCATTTTATGGTTTATAAACTGCTTAGCAATAATTTTATATATTTTCCCTCACAGCACCACTGTAAAATATATCAGCATTTTATTTTTCCCATTTTATAGATGAGGCAACCTTTAATAAGTGATCTATTTCTTTCCTGTGCATATTGGTTAACTGGTAAATGATTAATTTATGTCTACATGAACTTCATCATGCAGAGTATTTATTTTAGTGTGAGTTGGTATTTATTTTACCCGCAAAGCATTACAGTATCCAATTATGTATGCATGTTTTAAAGGCAGTAAAGCAGCCACCGGCAGTTAATGCAACATTAAGTCAGAGATTTTAAATCCACAGTAAATTCTGAGTTAGGGTATTTAAATCAACCATCCTCCTTTCCCCCAGCCCTGGTCCATGTGGGTGAGAAATGGTCCTTCTATAAAATGACCATGTGGCTCTTGTCCAATGACACAGAAAAGTTATATTGAGATTTTCAGAGTTTCAAATCTTAACTGTAAAATAAAGAACCTAAAGGCTTATAACTACATTTGGCAAGAGTCTGGAGGAGCAGGCAAATCTGATCGGTGACTTCTGCCCACAGCATAACTTGTGACTGTGGAGTTTCTAGCCGGCTCTCTTCCTTTTGCCATCTTTATTTTTCTGCCTTCATTTCTTCCTTTTCTTTATCAATTTTTGCATCAGTGAGATGGTTGCTGTGCCTGCCTATGTGGAGAAGATGCTAATCACACCTAACATAATTAAACCTTATGTTAAGGTTTAATAAAAAGGGAAACATCTTCTGCAACACTGTCGTTTGCATTATTTATCCATAACGAGCTCTACTGTGCTGTACCCAAAACTGCCTCTCTCAAAGGGTGCAGCACTTGCAGTCCAAGATTCTCAGAAAGGTCATTTGTATAAATGTGGATGGACCTAGAGTCTATCATACAGAGTGACGTAAGTCAGTGACAGAAAATCGCATATATTAACACATATATACAGAATCTAGAAAAATGGTACAGGGCAAGAACAGAGATGCAGACACAGAAAACAGAAGGGGTGGGTGGGATGAATTGGGAGAGTAGGAGTGACCCATGTGTAAACTAGATAGCTAGTGCAAGCTGCCGTGTAACACAGGGAGCTCAGTCGGGTGCTCTGTGATGACCCAGAGGGATGGGATGGAGGGGGCAGGAGGGAGGCTCAAAGAGGGAGAGCATATATGTTTCCATAGGGGTGATTCACTTCATTGGACAGCAGGAAGTAACACAACATTGTAAAGCAATTATACTCAGTAATAAAAAAAAAAAAAGTTTTAAGCATCCTAGACTCTGACTCAGTCAGATCCCTCCAGTATTTCACCACTCTCATCTTAGTCAAAGGACCAAAAGGTTCAGTGATTTTACAAGTCAACATTTTTTAATCAACTAAAAATGTGCTTTCTTTTCATGATAATTTATAGTATATCATTCTCCTCCATTTATTGACCCCAAGACTCTTCTATTCAGCCAACAAAGGATTCTAAGATAAAAAATTACTTGCAGAAGGTCACTGCCATAATTTCGCTGGCAAAATTTCAAAGTCTAAATACTGCCATGAAAGTGAAAGTCGCTCAGTGGAGTCCAGCTCTTTGCAGCCCCAAGGACGATACAGTCCACGGAACTCTCCAGGCCAGAATACTGGAGTGGGTAGCCGTTCCCTTCTCCAGGAATCTTCCCAACCCAGGGGTTGAACCCAGGTCTCCCGCATTGCACGCAGATTCTTTAGCAGCTGAGCCACAAGAACACTGGAGTGCGTAACCTATCCCTTCTCCAGCGGATCTACCCAACCCAGGAATCAAACCAGGGTACGGATTCTTTACCAACTAAGCTATCAGGGAAGCCCAAATTCTGCCATGTTAGCTGTCAAAGGCAGATGATTTAAAACACATTGTGTGTGTTAGGTATTTAAACTCTTTCAGAATCCAGAAACTGTCTGTTTGAAAATCAAACCGTATTCTTTAAACGAAAAGAGTACCTAAAAATTCAGGAAGTGCTATAATATGAATTTTATGAAAGTAACTTTTCTTATTAAAAATGTACTTACTGAAACATAAACTCCATTTCATCAGATCTACCAATAACACAATGTATCATGGAGTAATATTTTTTCATTTGTGTCATTCATTATGGGATGTATTGTACAGTATCTATTTAATCAAGGCATAGAAATTTTAAAAATGAATTTTTTTTTTTACAACAAGGAGCATTATCACAGAGGAGTGTCATTGAAATATTATCCCCAGGCTACTTGCTTGGAGATCAGTTATATAAGGAATTAGCACCTCAGTGTGCAGGTTTGTAACTCTGACTTAGATATACTTGACCTTTAAATGGATACTGGGGATCATTTTCATATAATGAAGACAGAAAGAAATTGGGAGATTTTAGCCATCTCACTCTGTTATAAAAATGGAAAAGTACACATATAATTAAAGGAAATATTTCAAAATATGAGTGTAATATACAGAGTATACAAATTTCACCCTTTTAAAAATCCCTCTAATTAAATACCCAAATGAAATGCCATTATAGCTTCCTTCATATGCAGTGGTTCCCGTATCTAAAAACCCAGGGCTTTTCCCAGTCCAGGACTTTTTAGATAACATTTGTCCTTCCTATGAACATTTTTTGGACCCATACTGCAGCTTCTACACTGAACATTATCATTTTCCTCTGAGAACTGCATGTCCTTACACGGCCTTACAGGAGAACGGTGAACTTCTATCACTTTCTAGAGTGACAAAGGACCAAGTGGGCTGAGAACCAGATAAGACTCCCATGTACTTGCTCGTTCTCCACCACCCCTCACCGAACATGAGACATAAAGGCACACCCCTTATTGTAAATGTCGAACTGGGCTTGATCTCCAGGCTCTCAGTCCTGTAATTCCCAGGACCCATTATTATGGCATTTCTGTTTTCATCGATTGTCATCTTTTTATATAATTCTGTTAGCTTCTGCCAAAAAGAAACATTTCGAGGAAGGATTCTTATAGGGAAAAACTGAAAAATAATAATGATGCTGAGTGAAAACACTGTATTCCTTTTCATAGAGAGAGCTTATCAAGTATTCATGATATTTCAGAACCACATTTGGAGAAGTTGCTGAAACTTAATCTCACTTCCAGATAAAGTCAGCACAGCATTTATACAATTATTACCTAGCATTTCCTCGCAAACTAATTAACAGTATTTCAGCTAAAACTTGAGCTTTATTCTACAAAGAACCTAAAAATTCTTACAAGGAAGCATTCCTTATCCATCAGAAGTTGGTACAGAGAAAGGAAACTGCAAAGCAGCAAATATGGGCAGTGCCTTTCCATCACCAACAGAGTAAGAAGACCCCAGCCCAAGAGCATGGGTCTCTAGAGCATGAGGCAAATGTGTGCCTAGAGAGAGAGGAATCCATTAGGATGCCATGGCTTTGAATCAGTCATTCACACCTGCCAACTCGTTCCCCTGGTTCTGAACCAAGATTCATTTGGTAACCAGTTCACTGGTTACAATTCTTCTTCACATACACTAATCTCTACATCTCAACTCAATGGACATGAGTTTCAGCAAATGGCAAGAGATAGTGAAGGACAGGGAAGCCTGGCGTGCTGCGGTCCATGGGGTCTCTACAAGTTGGATACGACCGAACAACAACATCTCCATCTATGCCGACGGGGAGAAAATACAGCAGTCAATGTAACTATCAGCTTGATAGACACACTTCTTATTGTAAAGTTGGCATTCTGCTGTAAACAGCTTTTAAATTCATGTGAATATTGTCAGTGAGCACATTTTGAAGTCATATAATTCTCAGTTGCACATACGGAGGTAGAAGTTCCGTTTCTGGAACATGAGGCTAGATGGAGACAGTCATTTCTCATCCCATATATTTGCGTATAAAATACAGCCACTCCCATATATACTTTCACGATGCCTTCCCCACCCTAGAGGGAAAAGAGCTCATGCTTGTAGGAGATGACAGTGAGTCTAACGCTGTCCTCAGAGAAATAAAGTTCCTTACACAGGTTCACCCAGCCAGTAATAGAGGTGAGAATAAAATTCAGGTCTGACAGATGTACTTTGATGTACTTTGACCTAACCTCTTCACTTACTTTCTATAACTAGCAACTCAGGCCCTGAAGAGAAGAAGCAAATAAAAGTCCCCTGGCTGCCAGAAAATAAACACTGGTCCTGTTAGCTATTTCTTCTAAGCAACTCTAAACCCAAGATCTCACCCAAGAAGTGATACTCTTACCTCTATGGATGTTTGGAGAAACCCTGTCTGATCGTTTAGCTATATACATAATGTTTTGGAGTCTGATTTAAAAATGAACACTATGACCAACCCAATAAATAGTAATATCAATTCAAGGCAGTGTGTGCAGTGGTGATGAATTCTAGGGAGCAGGATTTGTTGAGAAAGGTTTGCATACTAGGAGAGCATAAAGAGGAGAAAGCAGTCTTCTTAGGGTAAAAAAAAGAAAACAAGAAGGCAAAGCAGAAACAAAAACAAAAGGTATCTGTGTTTTATGTGCACACACATATGCATATTCTATAAGTATATGAAATCATTTGCAAATATAAAAATTTAAAAATAAAATGTACACTATTAACACAAAGACATGTGTTCATAGTGAACTTAATTTCTTGAACATTCCTTATCAGGGAACTGGAAAAGCAAAGAGAAACAACAATTATTTTAGCAGTTACATAACTGTCTTCCATTGTCTATTCATATCTCGTTACTTGGCCTTCCTACAAAATTAGTTCGGAGAAGGCAGTGGCACCTCATTCCAGTACTTTTGCCTGGAGAGTCCCGTGGATGGAGGAGCCTGGTGGGCTGCAGTCCATGGGGTCACTAAGAGTCAGACACAACTGAGCGAATTCACTTTCACTTTTCACTTTCATGCACTGGAGAAGGAAATGGCAACCCACTCCAGTACCCTTGCCTGGAGAATCCCAGGAACGGGGGAGCCTGGTGGGCTGCTGTCTATGGGGTCACACAGAGTCGGACACGACTGAAGCGACTTAGCAGCAGCAGCAGCAGCAGCACAGAATTAGTTATGAGTCCAGTTCCAGTGATCTCATTGTGTTAATTGACCACATCACATTTAATTGTTTACAAGCACACATTTATATTATTTACCTAAAACTAATCTGAAAAAGGTCTTAAATCTATTTAACCGGAGCTGGTAGGAGGGCGAGTACGCCTAACTAATTATAAGCTTAGTGATGCACAGGTGAAATATTCTGGATTTTGACCATGCATATTAGGTATTAGGTTTATTCCAGTCAGCCCTCTGTATCTGCAGGTTCCGAATCCACAGACTGTGCATCCTCAGATTCAACCAATTGCAGATCGAAAATATTCAGGAAAAAAAATTCCAGAAAGTTCCAGAAAACTAAACTTGAATTTGCCATGCCAGCAACTATGTTGCTTAAGTAACATAACATTTACATTGTCTTTACAACTATTTACATAGCATTTACATTGTATTAGGTATTATAAGTAATCCAGAGATAATTTAAAGTATACAAGAGGATGTGCATATACTATACCATTTTATATACGGGACTTGAGTACTGTCGGATTTTAGTATCTATGGGGTCCTGGCAACAGTCCCCTAGCCATAACAAGGGATGGCTGTATTTCAATGTCATTTTGGAGATTATTTCTTCATCTTAAAAAATAATAGGTATCAAATGTCATTTATTAAATCATTGTGATTTAGTGAGATCATCTTTCCATCTCCCAATAAACTCTTTGCTTAAACTAGTTCAAATATTAGAACCTTCTATTAAAAAAAAGAAAAAAAGATCATCACTTAAGATTGAAATAATATAACTAAACCAGGGATTCATTTCAGTGTTTAGCATACCTCCTCACTTCCAATAAATTCTCCCTAATATCTAACTCAGTTCTTTCCCAAAATGTCCTCTACAAGCAGTGTGACCCTAGATCATCTTCCTCAGTCTGGGTTTTTCATCCCTGTAATGCTTGCTTTGAATCTACATTCTTTTCCCATTCTCCCAGGCCTCCAGCTTTCCTCTAGGCCAGTATTTCTATTAAGAAATTAGTCTCCTCCGTGTTCCTGACAGCAGCATTTCAGTTGCCAGGATTGTTTCTTTTGAACAGAAGACCCAAAGGGTGCTTCCCTCATTTTAGCCCCAGTGTTTCTAGGATTCAACCCCCAAATCATTTTTTCAGAATTCCTTCAGAAATGAAACACTCATTAAAAAACAAAAAGAAACAAAAAAGAGCTATTTCAAAAAGAGGGCTAAGCTTCAAAAAAAAATGGTAAACAGAGACTTTCCTGGTGGTCCAGTGGTTAAGACGCCATGCTTCCTCTACAGGGGGCACAGGTTCAATCCCTGGTCAGTGAACTAAGATTCCACATGCCGCGCGGTGCGGCCAGAAGATATCAATAAATAAAAAGAAGAGAGTGAATCATTTTCTTCCCTGGATGCTATTTTGAATGGAGACAGGAAGATGAGCTAAATGACCTCTTGATGATCCCCCAGCCTTGTGATTTTGTGATCATCTTAGCTTCCGGCACTTCATCTCCTCTGAACACTAAAATCTAATCTGCCCTGAAACATGGGAGTGTTTAACAGATGAAAACCTTTTAATGGAAGAAAGAGTCTGCCTGTTTCCTTGGAAGTAATTTCCTTAATAATTGCTTACATTTATATTCAAGGCAGCCCATACTGAATCATTAAACCCAAAGAAAGTCATAAAAGAAAAATTAGCAGACATACTATGTAATGATATGCAATTTATTTCTTGACTTTTCCCTTTGTTTCTCTGCATGAGAAACATTTATTCCTATAAATGGTTAAAGGATTCATGAACTCTACTCAGCTAAACCTAAAAATCATCCTTGACACCACGGCAATGGTTTCAGTTTAAACAAGAGAGCTTTGTGAACATCTCTGGACATTTTACTTCCACGGCTACCTTCTGAGCAGCATTGCCACAGAGCAAATTACATCTGACAAGGCTGTTTGGTGAAGATTAGCAGCAGTTAGATTAAGCAGTCCTTGAGCCTGCCATTTAATCCACCACTAGTGGTTTTATGCACTCAGCCAATGATGCTACTTGGAAGCACAACAATTAGGTTATTAGTTTTTGTCACTTTGTAAGCAGCTATTTTTGAACCAGTAGAAAACTTTGAAAATAATTCCTACCGATGAATAGTTAAAAACAGACCTCTTCCAATATCAGATGGATGACGTGGTTGACTCTAGATTCAGATGCCACTGTTATTATTACATGATTATGACTAACAATGATTATGGTAAGACCATTCCGTTAAGTACCAGAGCTGAGCTTCCTGTACATTACAGCATGGTAGTGTATGTATGTCAATCCTAATCTCCCAATAATAAAATAGCGTAAATAAGCTACAGGAAGTGAAGGAGAAGATGTCAAAATTCGACTCTGGTGGGACTCGAAACCACAACCTTTGAATAACCACACCCAGGCGGACAAGAAGTCCAATGTGCTATCCATTGTGCCACAGAGAGAACTAAAATGGCCTGGAATGGGTGAATTTAACTCAGATGACCATTATATCTACTACTGTGGGCAGGAATCCCTTAGAAGAAATGGAGTAGCCATCATCGTCAACAAAACAGTCTAAAATGCAGTACTTGAATGCAATCTCAAAAACAACAGAATAATCTCTGTTTGTTTCCAAGGCAAACCATTCTATATCACGGTAATCCAAGTCTATGCCCAAACCAGTAATGCTGAAGAAGCTGAAGTTGAATGGTTCTATGAAGACTTACAAGACCTGTTAGAACTAACACCCAAAAAAGATGCCCTTTCATTATAGGGGACTGGAATGCAAAAGTAGGAAATCAAGAAATAACTGGAGTAACAGGCAAATTTGGCCTTGGAGTACAGAATGAAGCAGGGCAAAGGCTAATAGAGTTTTTCCAAGAGAACGCACTGGTCATAGCAAACACCCTCTTCCAACAACACAACAAGAGACTCTATACATGGACATCACCAGATTGCCAACACCAAAATCATATCAATTATATTCTTTGCAGCTAAAGATGGAGATGCTCTATACAGTCAGCAAAAATAAGACTGGGAGCAGAGTGTGCCTCAGATCATGAACTCTTTATTGCCAAATTCAGACTTAAATTGAAGAAAGTATGGAAAACCACTAGACCATTCAGGTATGAGCTAAATCAAATCCCTTCTGATTATACAGTGGAAGTGAGAAATAGATTAAGGGACTAGATGTGATAGACAGAGTGCCTGATGAACTATGGATGGAGGTTCGTGGTTCATGACATTGTACAGGAGACAGGGATCAAGACCATCCCCAAGAAAAAGAAATACAAAAAAGCAAAATGGCTGTCTGAGGAGGCCTTACAAATAGCTGTGAAGAGAAATGAAAAGCAAAGGAGAAAAGAAAAGATATACCCATTTGAATGCAGAGTTCCAAAGAATAGCAAGGAGAGATAAGAAAGCCTTCCTCACTGATCAATGCAAAGAAATAGAGGAAAACAACAGAATGGGAAAGATGAGAGATCTCTTCAAGAAAATTAGAGATACCAAGGGAACATTTCATGCAAAGATGGGCTCAATAAAGGACAGAAATGGTAGGGACCTAACAGAAGCACAAGATATTAAGAAGAGGTGGCAAGAATACACAGAAGAACTGTACAAAAAAGATCTTCATAACCCAGATAATCACAATGGTGTGATCACTCACCTAGAGCCAGACATCATGGAATGTGAAGTCAAGTGGGCCTTAGGAAGCATCACTATGAACAAAGCTAGTGGAGGTGACGGAATTCCAGTTGAGTTATTTAAAATCCTAAAAGATGATGCTGTGAAAGTGCTGCACTCAATATGCCAGCGAATTTGGAAAACTCAGCAGTGGTCACAGGACTGGAAAAGGTCACTTTTCATTCCAATCCCAAAGAAAGGCAATGACAAAGAATGCTCAAACTACCACACAATTGTACTCATCTCACACGTTAGTAAAGTAATGTTCCAAAGTCTCCAAGCCAGGCTTCAGCAGTATGTGAACCGTGAACTTCCTGATGTTCAAGCTGGTTTTAGAAAAGGCAGAGGAATCAGAGATCAAATTGCCAACATCTGCTGGATCATTGAAAAAGCAAGAGAGTTCCAGGAAAACATCTATTTCTGCTTTATTGACTATGCCAAAGCCTTTGACTGTGTGGATCACAATAAACTGTGGAAAATTCTGAAAGAGATG